>NC_081262.1:5093584-7493584 GCF_030490865.1 Poecile atricapillus | reverse complement strand
TTCAGTGGCAGCAATCATGGCTAGAAAGAAAGCCCCCTTAAACAGAATTTTTTATAAGAACTGTTATATGGCAATGAGAACAAAAAAGTATGAAGTCAAGGGAAGGTTCCTGAATTAGATTGGGAAGTATCATGAGGCGCTTATTTAACTATAATATCCCAGGGAATCTGGGATTGCCCGAAGCAGGGGCCTGGCTCCCAACCACAACCACATTGGCAAAGCTCAGGGCACAGCCAAGAGGCTGGAAGCTGAGAACTTCAAATATAGAACAAGCACTAAAACATCCATTCTGGGAAAAGCCTGCTACTCATCACACCTCCTCCTCAGGTAGGAGCTAAGGCAAATTGAATTTTATATAAAGGTGAAGAACATCTGACAAATATTAGACAATGACAGACACCATCCTTTAACATATCAAGTTATCTGAAACTTGCATTCTTTGTATTTCACAGGATTTATTGCACACTGGACTTTCAGAGGTAGTCAGGAGAGCAACTCACCTTTTAAATAATTTGGCTATTCTTCGAGTATTTGACAGTAATACTGAATCATATCCCATACAAACTTCACATGAACATTTTATCTGAAATTAAATTCAAAACATCTTAGATTCAAACACACTCTATACTGGGAACCTCAAATTTTGCTGTATGTTGTCTTATTTTACAAACACATATTGCCAGCTCTGCCAACTCACCTTGGATTAAACAACCACTCTGGCTTTTCTCTCATACCCCCATCACCACCAGCAAAAGTCTGAGCCTCAACAAGGCACAGCTGCGAATTTATTATCTTTAAGGAACACACATGAAATGACAGTTTTCTCAATCTTGCTCCTCATGGACAGGTTTAGTGCTTTCCATGCAGTTCATAGGTGCAATAAAACACCAGTTCACCCTCCTGCATTACACCTCAGGAGGAGGAATGTGGTACCAGTAGTCAAAAAACTCCGGTCAGCTCTTCTGCAGCTTTATCATGTCTGTGTGCCCAGAAAAGTAAAAATAAAATAATTTCATTTTGAAAATCAGCTACTTGAGTCAGTAGTTCAGCAATTCATACAAGCAAACAAAAGATCTGAAATGCAGGAGTTAAGTTTTAATAAAGACACTCCTTTTAAAGAGCAGGTCAATGCCAAAATCACCCATTTCAGCCTTGTGACCCATCTATTGAAACACAGAGATCACAGCCTTTCAAATGGTTCAGCAAAGGCTTTGTACAGCCCCTTCTCCTTCAGTGAAATTCCTTTCTAAAAGCTTTATTGTTGTTCAACTAGATAAAGGCTTGGCCTTTTTCTTTCTAACTTTTTTCTCCTCTCCCCCTTCTATTGCTGTAAACACACATTTCAGAGAAAAGAAGACATTAAAGAGGGACAACAGAACAGCAATCACTACCTGAGAACTGCTTCATATGAAAATGATTTTACAGAGTCAGACAGTGCCTGTTCTCCTGAGTAAATAACTGGACCCACACCACACTACATAGGATGTAAACGTTCTTTATGAAGTGCAAAGTCTCAGATGAGGCAGACACAGAGCCATCAAAAGAAACATGCATTAGTCTTGCTTCAGGACAGCATGTCAGAATCTGTAAACCCCTTCTACCTCAAAGGGCGTTCACCCTTCCCAGCCAGGACATGTGTGTTCAAGTCTTTGTTCAAGTGTAATGTCTCACACTGTCTCTCCTCAGCCTTGTTTACCTACCTGCTGAGTCTCCTTTCTGTTCCATGCCCTTTTGCTGTACAGCATCTGCTCCCTACACCAAATTAAGCTTAAGCCAGTGAGTCTGCTTAACCAAGCTTGGCTCAGCTTCTCATAAACAGCTATTCATACTGTACCCTTGTGCATTTATTAAAAAGTGTGTGTCCACACAGATGCAGCAGCATGTCCAAGCAGAAGTACAGAGGCGTCCAGCTTCACACTGGTTTTCCTACAGCACCTGAGCTAAGGTTTCACAGCTGCCCCTCAGCAACGCTGCCTTTGAGTGCAGGCAGCAAAGCCTGACTGAGGAAGGGGCTGCAATTAAGGCCTGACACTACTAATTGTGTTGTGGAGTCCAATTTGAGTCGGCAGCACCAAGTCATTGGCTACTACTGCACCTACTTACCTAATTCTTAACCACCTTGAGCTTCTGGAAGATTACAAATTTTGAAATGCTTTTATAGCACTAAGAACATTAAAATGACTGATAAGATGCAGGGAATTATGAACCACATGTAATGAGGCTCTAATGATCATGAGAAACATCGAAGATGCACAGTTTAAATGTCATTGGATTGTTTTTGACAGTTCTTTCTAATCTGACATGGTGTTTTTGGGAGACAGGTTCATAATGGAGAAAATGTATGCATTGTGTATAAACACACAGAGAGACACCCCCCTACATATATAGATTGTATATGTATTTGTATATTGTATATAGACCTCCCATCTTTCTCTTGCTGCTAACAGTTGTAGATGTATAAAATTTAGATCATTTCTGTCTTTCAGCTCATATGGGTTTGCTAGGGATGTAGAAAAACCTTTTTCAGGTACAGGCCATGAGTCTGGCATCCTGAAACATTAGTCTGGCATGTTAAAGGTGTGAGGAATATGGTTAGCACTTACAGCATGTTTGTTCTGCCACCAGTGTGCTTCAGTTAGAAAACAAAACACCATTACCAGGCTCAAGTGGATGCTTATTATTGAGTTACAACCTTTGCATCCAATGTGCAAGGCTATTACTGCTACAGGGTACTAATTCTGCTGTGGCTCAGTGAAGTGAAATTTGTTACTGCAAACCACATAATTCATCCATATAGTTGAAGTATGAGCAAGAGAATGTTGAGATGATATTTCACTCATTTTTGAGAAGAGAGATACAGGTGTTTTCACCTTACAGCTGAGTTTTCCAGGAGAAATGATAAAGAGGAAACACCTTGCTGGTCTCTGCCTTTGGATTTCTGCTCTGAAGAAAACATATCTTTCATTTTCTACATGCTACAGTCTCACACAAAGTTACTTTTCACTGGAAGTATGCATATTTTGCTAACTGCTTTAAAAAGTCACTCAGTATTATTAAGTGCTCATTTAAAGTAACATCTGTGATCTGCCAAACTACTTACGGCATGTAGTGAGAAGTTTTAAGCTGTTATCAAGCTTGCAGTTATATATAATAAGGAGGATGGGTTTAAAAATCACTTTCAAGCAGAGGAATGATTAATCATTGCTGTTCTCCCCTTCATTTGTATTCTTAGCAAAAGTTGTCAACCTTTGTCCCAGCATTAATGGTGAGTTTTATGTGACTATACGTGGTATTCTTAAACTTGATTAATTAGCAATGCCACTTTTTATTTGAAAGTGCAGAATGGAGTCACATTTTCATTCAGTTCCCCAGGGAACTAATTATAAGGTCTACTCCACATACATCACAACAATATCTCCTATATGGCATAAGTAATTATTTAGATACTGTAAATATCCTTCCAAATACTTAAAACAGAACAGCTTCAGCTTATTTTAAAGTTTCGGTAGAAACTGGTGCTAGCCTCTGCTGGGAAGTTCCAAATATTCCCTGCTCTGGAAAAACAGAAGGTACTCAGCATCATGAAAAAATGTAAACCCTCTAATGGGAATTTATCTGAACCAGTACAAAGGAAAAAAATGAAGAAAAGGAGAACACAGTAGTTAAGATTACACAACCCTTTAAAAAAAAATGAACATAAATGTTTAACAACCCAATGATGTTGTTTTTTCTCCTTTAGCTCCAAGGCAGCAATCAATTCTTTCTATTCTCCCACCCCCAGTACAAAGGCAACTGGTAGCTTTGCTGCATTAAAATTCAGAGGAGAATATGCAAAAGCACAATTTTTAGAAAAGGAAAAATCCTTCTTTCCCATCTTGCATTAGCCTTGGGGCAGGGGCAGTGGGCTAAGCAGTGGGAAAGGCTGACTAGTCATATTCCAGGAGCTTTGGGAATGGAATCCCATCATACTAGATGTACAAAGACATCAAAAGAAGTTTTGCAGTAGCACAAGACATCTAATAAACTCTATACCAGAACTGGAAATTCAGCTGCTAAAAATTTACCACTCAGAACACACAGAAGGAACACAAAAACTGCCTTGGAAAGGGGCAGGGTGGCTGAAAAGTCGCTGAGGAGCTACACCAAGCATCAGTTTACTTTTTTTGGCTTGTGGAATTTTCGGCTTTCTTAGGCTGTGCTCCAATTCCCAGGATTTGCCCCTAAAGGCAAATTTTAGGGTGGGGGGAAAACCCAAGGCTATATGATTGGCTCCAAAGCTCTTATAAATTGGATGATACAGTGCACATCAAGCAGTAGAACAGCTTCCATAGCAACACACACTCTCTTCTTAGTTATTTCTAGGGCATCTGTCAGTGACTCTGCTCCCTGCACACAGTTGCAGGGAGGGAAGGTTGCTCGCAGCCTTGTAAACAGCCGCCGTTGTTTTCAAAGTGTATCTGTATTATTGTCTGAGTCCTCCTTGTGAGGGCAGGCAGCAGCAAACTGCTATTTTAAATTGATTGTAATACAGATTTATATTAACCAGAATCTCCCAAACAAAGACCTCAGTGCAGTCTACAAATACTGTAAAAAACACCCTGCAAGAGACCAGAATTATAGATTAAACTTCCTGAAGCCAGAAAAATAAATTAGACAAGATCATGCTATCTAGAAATACATACCAGCTATGCTGAAGCAGACGTGTTTCCACATAGGAAAACAGTCTTAAATATTTCTAAGATATTCCCCAAATCCACTTTTTCTGAAAGGATATCAAATAGGTGAAAGTATCAATTTATCTCACCTTCACAAAATAGCAAAAAAATAAGAGTATAACTTGAAGTCCAACAGTCATGTCAAATCGCAAAAATTTGTGCCATTACAATGTATTAGTTAAAATTACTCTAATTCATCTTTGAAGCTTTTCTTATATTAGTTCACAACTTACACAGTATCAGTATGTCTCCTTATTTTCATCACCTTGGAAACACCATTACATGCAGGAAAACAAATACTAGAAAAATAAATATGAATTTATTATTTATAATACAAGAAATTTTTAATCCTGAATCTTCTATTGATATTTTTAAAGAATTTTGCAATAACTGAGACATTTTTTATCCAAGTAAATCTCTTCTGTAGCTGAGTAATAACAGCTGTGACCACGATTTCAAAGAATATGTGTATAGATAAATAAAAAAGAGAGGACTGATGAGCATCTACCATTTCCCTCAACAACAAAACCACAGGACTTCTGAAAAAAAATGTACCGAATTCAAGAGAAATGTACTTTTAATGTTAAATACTGCTTATTTTTAAAAATATGAAATGGAAATATAGGAGAAAACCACAGGTACTACTGTTCTAAGTAACAGCTCTAGAAAACATCAGCAGCTACTAAAATCATTAACAACACTATAATTCACAGGAAGAAAATGTAATTGCTCTCTTATTAAGGTTTTGCTAAAATAAACTGATAACTGGATTAGAAGTAGTTTGGTCTAGTTTTTAGTAAACAACACCAAACGAGCCACCAAGAATACACATCAAGCCTAAAGTTAGTAGTTAAAAACTTTTGTCCTTGGGGTATTTTGGAGTCAACTACCATATTCACTGAACAATGAGTCAGTGGAGAAGATACAAAATGCTGTGCATCCCATATAACAAATATATTAACAAAGAATATATGAAGAAAGAAAAGCTTTATCTGAAGAAGAAGAAAACTCGGGTTTTTATTACCCACTCCCTGTCCAAAACAGCCAGTGTGTGTCGACCTTCAGCTACTCCAACTGACATTAGTTACCCAAAGCAATAGTTCTGAAGTTTTAAAAATGGGTTTTGCCATAGTCTTTACAATACATTAAAATATCAGAAATTCTTATTTAAACAATCCAAGTGTGGATCTAAGCTATCTGAAATACATCCAAAGTATTTCAAATCCATTCTGTATTGTATAGTATTTGTATATATAAAGTATACAAATCCATTCTGTCTGTCAGCAAATGTATGTCCTAATATAAAATTTAGGATGATGGACAAACTCTCATGGAGAAGTAAGGTGATGAATATATTCTCTAGTAAATTGTTATACAGCCATTAAGCCTGCTCACATTTGAGCATTTATTGAAGGCTCACCAGGATATTGGACATTGTACTCATGAGAGAAGAAAATATCATTACAGCAATCAAACAATGATATTTCCATATAAAGGAAAATATTTTTGATAAAGTCATCCACAACACCTTTATGCAGTCAGTTACTAGCCCAAAGCTGAGATAAAGTGTAAATGCAATAAATCAATATTTTAAAATATAGCATAAGTGTTATGAAAAGAATTCTGTCACCTCTCTAATTCAGTTGAAGTTCAAACCCAGAGAAACACACCTACAAAACTGGTACTGATGCAACACTGACTGTTGAGAATAAACATATTTAGGTGCTACTCAATTAGAGACAATAACTGCTCAGTAGCATTACTCATAATCAGCTGCAAAGAGATTAAAACCATCAGGGAACAAAAACAGCAAAGGAGAAACACTTCCCCAAATGATAAAATAGCACTTCAACCTGCACTGTTTTACTTGTGTTTCACTAAGTTTTGTAACTCACTTTGATTTGGAAGCCTCATACACACTGGAACAGTCAATCAAATGACAACACTTAGAGGACATGAAACCAAAGAACCATCAAGTTACATGAATTCAGGATTTGGGTCACTAGTACAAAATGGAAACAGCAGCAAATGTCATCAATAACCAAAAAATTGTCAGGCAAACAATAAAACTAAGAAAGGACGACCTTAAAGCAGCTTTCAAAGAAATTTCTTGTTACCAGATTGCAAAGATGAAAAAGGTTTTTTCCCTCCAGTTAACTTGAACTGAGAGAAATAAAGGGGAATGACTTGAAATGAAAAAAAAAAAAAAAAAAAAAATAAAAGGAAAAAAAAGAGGGACAGAGTTCAGAGACAGACTCAGCTGGATTCCAGTAACAGTGGAACAAGAAATAGACATTCCAAATGACTGGAAAATTAGATATAGAAATAAGAGAATTTGTACTTGTGTTGCAAGTATTTCTGAAAATAAAGAAGCAGGATAAGGAAGAAACACAAGGAGAATTGACATTTTCATGATGCTTTCTCCAAGACTAAGTTTCCTAGTTATTTTGAGAAATGAAAACTTCAAGAAACATCAGTTAGAACCTTTGAGCAAAGCTGTCCAGAAACAATCAGTGTTTCTTAGTGACCAACTAGGCAAATGGTCCCTGATATTCACTAAGTCTTCAGTACCTTAAGTAAACACCTAGTTTTTATATTTTCACTCAAATACAGGCCACAGTCTCCAGGAGTGATGTTTATTTTTCCAGACTAAAAATCCAGTTGTAAAACAATTCTCCATCTATCAATAAGAGACAAGACAAAATACGACCTTCCTATGCTTATTTGAATGAGGGAACTAAATGACCTTGCTAAATGACCAAATTGGAAACAATTTGGCAGATATATCATGCAATTTATAATATCCTCTGTCCACAGAACCAAGTCTAGGTCCTCCCAAACATGGATCTAATCAGGGACCAGTGTGTTACAGCAGTGGGTAAGTGATGTTACCCTGTCACCTCTCAGGGTGGGTACAGGTATCTCTCTTAGTAGGGGATACTCAGCACTGCCTCACAGGAGCAGCTGTGCAGCCATAAACTCTGTCACTTACGCTGTAAACGCCCAGGACTGGAGCACTTCCCATCCTGTCTCAGCTGTAGTTCAGCAGACAATGAAATATTTTGACCTATCATGAGATGACACAGAACCTGCTGGTAATTTAAAGAAAAATTCATACAACACTTGAAAATCTTCAGATGATCAAAATGTCTAAAACTATTTTACAAAGAAGGTATTTAGAGAGTAGAAATGAAAGAAACTGGAAAGAGTCTGGCATTGTGATCTCACATTGTAGGCCATGGGATGTACCTTCCCCTCACTTTTGAACATCCACAGAAAAAGAACACTTGAGACCAAGTGGCAGAATATTAAAAAGTCATATTGAAAGAAGACTTTTGACACTATCTCAAAATAAACAAATAAAAGGCAGTTTTTTAATATGCTCTCTGATTTAATATTTCACTTCTGCAATGTTCTACTTCACTGCTGCTTGGTGACAGAAAAGGAAACAACAAAAAGTCTTTTTGTGTCCATATCTTGCTTTTTTTCTATGTATTGTAGAAGAAATGACAGAGCTGGTCATTAAAAATGTTACAATTTAGTCCTGCAGTCACCAGATGTACAGCTGAAAAGTGGGATCAATCCTGAATATTACGTCACAGATAAACAGAAATATAAACTGATGAATAAACAGAGGAAACCAATAGAAAAAAACCCTGTAGCCTCTTCTGCTAGACTGGAGGGTGAGGAGGGAGAAAAAGATGCAGTATCACGTTTTTTGAATAATTTCTGTTATGCCCTTTCCTATGAAGATGCAGGTTTAATGCAGGCTGTGATATAACTCATTGCAAATAATCAATTTGTTATTTATCCTGCTTCCGACTAAAAAATATAAAAGCAGGAAATGTGTAGAATGAGAAAAACTGACCCTGACTGGGGCACTCGCATATTTGACAGCAGACACTATGGGAACCATGGGAAGCACTTGCTGCTCAGAGAGACGTGAAACCTCTCAGATGAACAAGGAGATGAATGGAGACATCAGGAGTCACATGGTTTGGGGTTTTCTTGGTTTCTTACAGAGCAATTACATAATATTCCTAGTACCCTCCATGAAGTGGTTACCATACGGTTATTGAGCGGCTGCAAATGCAAATACAGGTAGAGAGCACCAGCCTGTCCCCTCTCATGTGGAAAATGGATGAGACTTTCCCCAGCCCAACACTCCTCTCCTCTTATTTACTTTATTTCTTCGTGTACGTTGAATTTTAGGTTGTTGCTTTGGAGTTTTGGAGTTACTGTTCTAAATTCTGGACCCTTATAAAATACACTTGACTAAAAAGTACAGATAAATTTATATTTTTTATCTTTCAATATTCAAAGATATATTGTCATTGGTAGTTTTTCTTATGTATTTCTATCATTTATTTAATTCATAAATTATGATCAATTCCTCTTTGAAAGGTAGACGTAGACAATTTTAACCAACTGAAAGGTCAGAAAGATTTTGGAATAAGAACTGTGGTAAAGATACAAACAGAAATCAAAATTTTCAGTTATTCAGTTCTGTAAATGTTTGGAATTTTGACTTGAAAAATAAATCAACACTAAGTAAAAGCAATAAAATGTTTGAAATTTTTAAAAAATCTACATGGTCTTGTCACTATTTACTATCCCACTCTCCCCTACTGTGCAGACACTAAATCGCTTTCCAGTATATATTTGGGGACCTGATACAAAAGCCTGAGCCTTCAGAAGACTCATCACAGATCAGAGCAAGGCTCCCTGTCCCAAGGCACTGTGAATCACTGCCAGTAGCAGAGGGAGTGCCCCACACCCAGAGCCCAAATCATTCCTGTGACACCACTGCCCCCTCCCACCTCTGGGGTAACCACACCGACTGCTGAAAGCAGAGAGGAGCCCCAAGGGGTGGGAACATCCCATGCACACCTGGAGAGCTCTGGAAGAATTCTGCACTGACTAGGGCAGGATAGAGGGGCAGGGCACAGTGGGCCCCATCAACACAATGGAACTTTTTTGGAACCTTTCTTTAAATAATAGCTAAACTGTAGAGCAGATGGAAATACAACAATTATTCAAGGATGGGAAACTAAACTGCACACGTTTTTCCAGCAAAAGATTTCACCAGGAAGAAGTCGTTATAACTAAATGCAGATCTTTTAAAGTTATTAAAGAAATTATAAGCAAAACAGGGTTACTTTGGGTTTTATTTTAGAGAAAGGTAAGCAGAAAACACCAATCCAGGAGTCACATTTTCTTTAGCAAAGACTTCTTTTGTCATTTATCTTATTCTGAACCACTGAAGATGCATAGAGGCTGCTGTGAACTACAGCCAGGCAGATCAGAGGGACCAAGGAGCAAAGGGAGGACTGTGAGCTGCTGAACAGATGGAGCGATTAACTACACTGGGGGAATCCAGTCAAAGCAACCAAGAATAACTAGCAGGGAGCATGGCTTTCAAGGGCATTTAACAGGAAACTGGGCTTTTTTGGACTTTTTTCTGCTTTTCTAAGTTGACATTTTATTGTAGTTTCTTTCTGTTGCCTCTCAGCTATTTCAAATCCTCACCTTACTCTTGCAAATCTGGAAAAAGTTGTTATTTTTGAGCTACAAGAAAATGGAAAATCCCCTAGGTTTCTGGGCAAGGGTTCAAAGTGATAATAAATATTTTAATAATGAGCCCTAAAACTTGAAATGGTTCACATGTTGCTGTCAGTCAAGACCCTGACTTGTCTGACCATCTGCTTATTTTCCTGTTTTACTGTCATCCATCTATCAAACAAAAACTATGATCTTTTGAGGCACTGTCTGCAGCTCCTGCTAATTTCAGTCTACATTTATGGAGCTTATGTGTTTTGGAGATCAGATAGAAATGTGTCCTAAAACTGATAACTGAGTAAACGTGAAGATTCACAAATACAGTATTCCATACACGTATTCTGGCAATTTTTTAAAATAATAGTGAAAGCAGTATACAATGCAATAATTGTATGCAATTATCTAGAGTGGACTCAAATGTATCTCAACATTTTCCAGACATGCAGAAAAATATACAAAGATGTAAAAGTTTTCCAAATACAAACATTCAGCTCCTGGAATGCTAATCAAAAGTTCAGCCAGATTTTAAAACCATGAGAAAGTTCTGCAGAGGGTATTTCATAGAACTACTTGTGTTGTGCAATTTTTCAGCAGACTATGTGAACAAAATTTTGAAGTCGTGCAAGAATCCATCAAAACAGATGCTGCACTGGGAAGAAGAATGCTTGGATTCTATTTCTAGGGCTAGGCCAGACCTCAGATAAATCTGAATCACTTCTTTCAGGCTCATCATCTGTTTTGCCTGCTACAATTACAGTCATCATATTTCTGCAATGACAACAGACCCTCAAAATGGTCAGAGTCCGTATTTTCTAGTTTGACATTAATTGCAGCAGTAAACCAGGTATCAAGTGCTGACGCAAAGGCAAAAATCTGTAGATGCCTGGCCATCAAAAAACAATCTGAGGGTGAGCAATATTTATAACTTACTGTGCTGCAAGACTTGGTGAGATAATTGCCTGCACATACACAATATGCAACACAGAATAATCTTCCATCTTATGCATTTACAGGCTACTTAATTCAAAAAGTTCTGAGTTTTCCAATTCTCTTTTTACTGTATCAATTTTACTGTGTGAAAAGATGGAAATTATAGTCTTACATAGAAAAAATGACTACTGAAGAGATAAAATATGCTTTATAGAAAAAAAATCAGACTCATATGAGCTTTGTCTATTATTTTCTAATTAGATGTCAAAGCAATAACTGAAAGAACCATCTCAAGAGACATCCGAGATCAGAAAGGTGAAATGGTGAGAACAGACAATGGTTCACTAGGTATTGTCAGCATTTTGCTCTCCTTTGATCAGATGTGGAAACAAAGTAACCCAGAGATTTATCAAGAGGGAAAATACTGTCCAAACAAATAAATTCCCGTGTTGGCAGGTTATCACATATCTGAAAAACTGTCATATGCAAAAATCATTGCATATAAGGAATAGTGAAACTTGCATTAAAAAAAGGAGAAGGCTCTAATTTGAGCAAGAACCCTCAAAATATTGGTATAGATTGCAGGTTGGCAGATACCATAAGGATCTCTTTATACTGTGTGTAAAATTTGCCATTCTCCTGCCTGGAAGAACCAATCAGAACAACTCATAGAACCTTACATAATTTTTTTCTATGATTAATGATGGTTTCCTCAGACCCAAGCGCTTGTTTTCCAGAGAGTGGGTGCTGTGACCCATTGTGGAGTGTATTTCTAAGTGCCTATATGCTACATGACAAACATGCACGTATTTTTCATCACATGAGGAAAAGGAAACCTGTTCGTTCTGCAAGATAAGCATTATCAGCTTGCACAGTGATGGGGAAAAGACTTGAAGTTGTCCAGGGCAAGAGCTGGATACCCTGGGGCACTCCCAGCCCAGCAGGAGAAAGGTAAGCACACTTCAATCACACCAAGTGATAGAACTGACCTTTCTGTGGAACTAGAGTCACAGAAGGGTAGTACAATAAAAGACAAAGTTGAAGAAAGTTGTAAAGAACAGGAGCTAGTTACAGTCTGTCTTCTTGAATATGCATCCCTCCTACTACAAGCTGGCAAGTGATTTTTTTTCTCACAATATGGTGCACCACATGCATGTTTTTCACTGCTGTAGTTTCCTGAAATAGCTCAGTATACAGTAAGATATGGGGCATTGGCAAAGAAAGAGAGGAAAGAGGTCACATTCATAGCAATCCCAAAGTATCTTCACTTCTGTTTAAAATGTTTCAATCTATATTCCTGGAGCTGGACCTGCTAATTAGAAAAGAAAAAGGTAGCATGCATGCAATTCACTTCTTATTTTTTAAATAACTCTTCTTAACCATAGCACAAATTATTGCTCTTTAATACAGCAGACAGTGCAAGGATTTCTTCCTTTTAGATTATGTTATCAGGGAGACAAATTTAAGGAGTTGATATAACCTCTCCATTTCTTGGCCAGCTTACTTCTGAATCCTAATCTCCTAATATATAAGACACTGTATAATATTCAATCACACATGACATTAATAGCACATATTAGCAAAAATTACCTATTATATTCCTTTTTTTTGTGAAAACACATTTATTTTTTCAGTCAAAATAAAAATATATTATCATGACTCAAAGAATTATTTGATCTGAGAAATTTAGATCTAAATATGTAATATTTAATAAACAGTATTATGGCCATCTACAGTTCAGACATTATATAAACTTGAACTTTTGTTTCTCATGTGATCGTGATTTCTGCAGAGGACACTGCACAGAGAGAAGGTGGCTACCTGGAGGATTTCCTCATTTCTAGAAAGAGATATCTTTCTTTGAGAATAATATTAATACCACAGAAAATTCATCTGAAAGAAACTTCGAAATTAAGTCAGCATAAATGTCTGGGAAATTGATGTCTTACACACTGTACCAAACACACCAAGGAAGTTCCAGCGGTCTAAAATGCCAGTCAAACCGTCTCAAGGCTACCTTCTATTTCAAGCCTATATTCTTGTTACATATATTTTATAGCTCCTGGTTAGATAGTGAAGGTGCTGAAGCATCCCACTATGTAGCAAATAGGTTGCAAACCAGTAAAACTAACAATGGCTGGCAGAGCTAAGTTGGGACTGACAGGTTATGTGTGGAATTGTACCTTTAAAACATTTTTGTAAGGAGAACTTGACATCAAATGAAGCAGGTGCTTCCATTATTAGCTCAGATTGGTTTAACAGGATCCTTTTGGGGCAGTTGTTTGGCTAAAACTGGAAAATTTTAAGTTATTCCAAGTTCCCTGCTGAGGGAGAAGCAGAACACAGACACTAAACAGGAAGAGGGAACAGAACTGACAAAGAGGTTTGACAGAAAAGGAGAAAAAGACTCGGTGCTTTGAAGGAACACTAAGGAAGAAGAAGCAGAATGATGCGAAAAGTGATCAGAAGTGATGATCAGAAGAGAAGCTCCTCTGGAGGAGTCTGATCAGTGTCTACCTGAGAACTTTACTTCCAACAGCTGCCTTATTTGAAGCCTTCCCTTCATTTATGTACATCATCACATTGGTGCAATTAATATATCCCCATTCCAACATTCAAAATACATTGAAAGCGCCCTAGATAAAAGTGAGTTAATAGGAAGGTTATAAAAAAAAAATCTTATCCTAAAATAAGCTGTCGAGCACAAATACAGAATATAAATTTTAGCTGAAGCTATAAAGCATTTGAATAATGGATCATTTTGCAGCAAGCAAAATTTCTCAGGTAAATTACAGAAGAAATGTAATAACTAACACATAAGCACCCACACAGACATGCCTTAGAATGCACACACTAAGAACAAATATAACCAGCAAAGAAAACAACTGGTGATGTTAAATCTTGTTTTATTTTTCCAGTAGCAGAATAACATGAAGGTGGTGACAGTCTATATGAGGGACATCTCCCAGTAAATGTAACAGAAAGAACAGGCCCAAACAGATGGAAAAGGAAAAGGTAAACACCCTGTACCATGATTTTTGAGGAATGCTTTCTGTCATTTACTTACAGAGTTATTTTCCACACATGCCCATGATAATATTCCCTAAATAGTTAATGGTGTAAATAGGTAAATAACTTCGAGGAACTTTGGAGGCAAAATTTTATAAAAGTGAGTGGAAGAATGCTTAGTATTAGTTTCCTTCACTAAAGTTCCAGTCTAAAACAACAGAAAATGGTATCTACAGTGTACAAATTACAAAACTGAGTATTTGACAGTAGCCATTTTATTAAATCACAGAAAACACTTTTCCTGATATATTATTCTCCAGGCTTTTCCTCCTATTTAATAAGCCAAACATCAGCACATTGCAACAACAAAAGATTTGGTTGGGTGGATTTTGTTGCTCTGGGGGGGTTCCCTTCATGGTTTGTGCACTACTTTTCCCAAAGCTGTTACAAATATAAGCATTTTATGAATTTCCAAATGACTTCCATACTAACATTACCGGAAGAGAACACTGAATACAAAAGGAATTTTCAAACAAAACCACAATGAAGTTAATCCTGAATACAAACACATTCTTGTCCATCTCAACAAATCCCTGTTCTGCTCTAAATATTTTGAGTGCAGCTTCTACACTACTGTAGAAGTTTTTTCATACAAAACTGTATTCTAATACAGAAGGGTTGAAAATCTTGTTTGTTCTCCTGTTCCATCAGCTTCTGTTCTGATCATCTGCAGAGACCCAAGTTAAAATTTGCAATAAGGAATGGGTAAGTTTAGAAACAACAGATCACACACTCCTGTAGAGAGAGGAACCTAAAACCAGGCAAGGCGTTTAGGAGGTAGACTTTCAAAACGAATAGGTACCTGGATATGAAAGTAGAAAACTTACCATTCACTCAGCTGAAACAAAAGAGTTAAACCAAAACCAACTCTGCCAGATGAACATTTGAGGACAAAGAAGCTGAAGCAAATTTAGGAGACCTGGTGTAGTAACAGGAATTGAATACAGAAGCAATGTCTGAATGAGCTCAAGGATGATTTGCATTATCAGTTACTGGTTAAAGTGTTTTCCACATTATTCTTTGATGACTGAACTATCAATAATTAAAGGACACAAAAAGCCAAATCAATGTGAATGCTGTTCTTTCCCATTCCCTACATATCAAGAATCTGCTGCTGTTGCCCAAGCACACATACCACCACTGCAGATGCCAGTTTTCAGATCCTCAGTTCAGCTGTGGTCACTTGCAGCAGTACCCCTGCACTGTAAGAGAAAAGTTGCAGAAGTTAGAACATATCACAAAAGAGACTTTGCTTTAGGATTCATGAATGTTTCTGATTTTCTCCTTTCCCATCCCCTAATTTCTTACCAGAAAAAAACATTAATAGTGACCATCATTGTAGTTTCTCTATGTGGATGATGAAAATGCTCTTTCTAACACAAATAGATAATAGATAGAAATAATATATTTATCCTATAAAATCATAAACTTCGTGCATGTCCTTTATGAATGCTCATCATATATAAAGAATTGAAAGTCACAGCAAAATGTCAGTGATTGAATCAGAAAAAATTGAATTATTATTTGTTATATAATGTAATAAGAAGCATTGTCCATGCTTATGGGTAGCTGCAAATATTTTTACTAATAGTATTTATAAAGTAGACAAAAAAAACCAATAAACTTCCAACTTCAGAAGGGAAGAAGCAATCAATTATTCCATTTTCTGAAATACTGGGAATATCAAAGCAATCTAGTAGTTGGTGGTTTTAATTCTTCATGTCAGAATTTAGAACCATGTAGGAAACAACTTCATGTTTATTGACTTAGAGATTTCCTTCTTCTGGAATCTGTGAAACAGGTCCTATTCACCTGCTTTGTTCCTGATCCCCATTTTCGGGTGGCACAATTTATATAATAAATAAAATAAATAAATAAACCTTTCACTGACAGGTTCCTTCATGCTGTCAAAGAAGAAAGTTTCAGTTTTACTTTTTATTTTTCAGGTCTCCTTATGCTTATTTAATGAAGCATAAATATGGATGGCAATTTTCCTTACAGCAGCTGAAAACATACAAAATACATTCAGCTGCAAACGAACCTTTTTTTTAGCCAGTCTTTAAATAGTTCCCTTGGTTTCCATTATTTTTACAGAGACCTTTACTTCCTTCACACATGTGAGACACACCATCTCCAAAACAACAACAGAAACTCATCACACTGATGTCAGGAAAAGAAAAAAACATATGGAACCCTCAGAACAAGAGAATTCTTTCACACAGAGGATCCATATTACTATTCACTTCATTTTCACTTCTTATGAGCCGAGCGCTCAATACTAAAGTCTGTATGTCATTCCTTTCTCTTTAACTGTAATTAACCCTACAAAGAGTCTGTCAGAAGTATTTTAAAGTATTTATTACTTAAAATATTGATTGCTGATAAGTTCTGATCAAAACATACCTAGAAGTACCAGAATTTTGTGATGTGCTATTTTCTATTTGTGCGTTGAAATCATGGGGTTTTGTCAGGTATATCTTGTCAAATGTTTCCTGTGCCAATGCCATTGCTCAAAAACTGAGGGCACCCCTGAAAAGTCAGAAAAGATTTTATCAAAATATACAGCTGAAATGTCTGTGGGAGAAAGACTGCACATGTTTTAGGGTTTTTTCTCCAGTTTTCCAGACCTCTATCTCTTGTTTGACAAATACTTTATTTGAATAAAGTATTTCTTATTCTCCTTTATCCTCATATTCTCCCTCCTGTTCTATTCCTCATGGCCATCATTTGTCTATAGGCGAGATTTTTCAGCTGGATCTCTGGGGCTCTGTTTTGCCTTTCTACAAAGAGGAGGACAAAATTCAGAAAGGAAGAAGAGAAAATAAAGCTCCAATTAATTCATCTTCAGTGAATAGGCAAACAGGTGCAGCTGAGGAGGGATCACCCCTCAAAAAAAGTCATATATTCTTTTGGTGACATTTAATTATACTTTTCAAAATATCTCAGCTCTAAAAAACAGGCATTTCATTTCAAAGAAAGGAGAACATAGCAACATTCTCTTATACAGAGATGAGAAAGCACATCTATGAATCATAGCACAAAACCAGCTAACCCTGCAGCAGATTCTTCTGCCAACCAAATCTAGAAAGGACAGAGTTTGAAGGATTTTTGCATTTACTCAAACTAAAACATTCATGAGCCTGCAATATTAACACATCCCCATGCTGATTCCCAGAGACAGAGCCCTGGTCCTCAGCCAGGACACTCCATTCCAAGCTGACACATTTCATTATGGCTTTGTTGTATTTCCAGACCCTTTTGGGGCACACCAGGGGCTCAACTACAACACTGATCAAGTATCCACTGTACAGTGATGTATATTTTACAGCTGGGTTTTGTGGAAGATGACAGATTTGGTACACTACATGGATTCTAAAGAATTCCTATAAAGTGAGAAAGAAGAGTGAATTCTAGAACCAGAGGAACAGGTTGCAGGGCAGAGCTGTCCTCCAAGTCAGCCAGCAGAAAAGGAAGACAGCATTTGGAGTTGCCAGGAGTAAACGTAAAAGAAAAAATAGGGAGGAGAGATCCTAAGAAGTTATTTCATCCATTAGGCAGCAAATTCCACCATTTCTGTGGGAAAATACAAAATAATTAGTCATGAGAAAACATTTCTATTGGAGGAAAACAGAAAAATTATGGGCTCTAAAATAAATGTAACAATTAAAAATATGTCACTTTATTCTTTCACAATGTTTTCTTCTCCCTTTAGTATTTACCCCAGTCAAGACATTTTCATTACATCTAATGTTAATATCCAACCTCAATACCCACTGGGCAGGATGTTGTAAATAAAGTACATTGCTTCTCAAAAAAACCAAAGCAAAAAAACCACCCAAACAAGAAAACAAAATAGGAATAAAATAATCAGACTTCAGGCAAAAGCTCTCTGAAAGCCCTGGAAGAAGACTTAGAAAATCACAGACTTTTTTTGTGCCACAACATTTACCCTAATGCTACTTTTGGAATAAAAGAGATTTCTCTCTTCACACAAAGGATGTGTTCCTTGGTGACAATACATCCCTGGAGAGCCTACAAAGAGCACAGCATGCGCTCTCAGTTATGTTTTTATTGCACATGGAGTCTGACTGCAGAAAAAAAAAAGTTGTTCCACAACACATCAGACTTGCCTTAACTTAATTAGGAATGCCTTTAATTTTGTCTTGGATAGGGATATTACAGATTAGTTACATTCAGAATAGGAGCTTTTTGCCTCTATTCATTTCTACAGAATTTCAGGAACAATCTAGATCTGAGCAAGTTGAGATGGGCCAGGGAGACTGAAATATAACTCCACATAAGAACATATCATCAGATCTCAAAGGTATAGGACCCCAAATGAACTTTCATTTATGACTGAATGAGCAAACCTCTTCATTCTACTTAGATAAACCATTACATTCCAATACACCACTTTTAAGCCCTTTGTGTACATTTAATTATACAGCCTGATAACTGCTGAGATACCTGCAAACCACCTTATAAAATACATGAATATTTTATTTAGGTGGATTATCATAGTTGACATTTCCTACCCATGAACTCTGACATTCCCCTATGGAAAATGCAGCTTGAAGTGAGCCCACGGATAACGATTTGTTTGGGTGCCACAGTGCAAGGCAGCACAGTGGGTCTATTTTGGTGTTTACTGCATATATAAATACAATCAGGAAGTACAAGCATCTTTCCATCCTCCTCACAAAACCACCTTTCACAATTTATTATCTCTTACTAAAGCTTACTGTTGGCTTGATTGAAGTGTGTAGGTTGCACTGTACTTACCTGCAAATAAAGCACCTTCTTTTGCTTCTTAAGTTACTTCAGAAGCTGTCCCTGTTATTACATGCCTCCTTTTCAAATTATGAATTTCACACACTTCACTGCTTTTGTGTTTCATTTAAAGCCTTGTTTATTGGTAGCACAAAAGTAAAGCTTGACTAGTAATGCCTGCCTTTTTCTTTTTATGCTTTCCCTCATGGGATGCAATTCTCCTCACATTATTGATGTGAATTATTCATTTCTGAAAGTCTTTCAAGTAGGTCTGAAACAAGCAGGTTCCTATTTTTTCTACCCTCAGTAAGAAAGAAGAATCAAATTAAAGAGTTTCCATCCTTTCATACATATGACTTGATGACAGAAAATACATAATCATCTTTCTCAACAGTTACTGTTAAAATCTATATCTAAATAGACTACTGTTTCCAGCCAAATCAGGTTTTTTGTGACAGGACCACAGGATTGTTTCTTATGACTTCTTCAAATGTAAGATTGTTTTTACAAACTAAAGACTGCTACACCTCAAAAGGCTTAAGACAAACATGTAAAAAAGTGGAGGAGGTAAACCAAATTACCTCTATGGCTAATTTTATTTAATATAAAATTAAAATGCATAGATTTGGTACATATGTTTTATTACTACTTAAACTATTTTATATTCTTTAAAAAATTAATCACTCACTGTACCTGCATTCAGAAATGTGTATATAAAGAAGAGACAATTCTACTAAGTTAATACCTAACTCCATAAAAGTTTTTATCCAGACTGCAAACTCAGTAACTATATGATCCCTCTTGCTCATCTAATGTTCAGACAAGCAATATTTTCCTTTAGTCCTATTTTTGAAATTAGATAGCTCTGTTCAATGTAACAAAGAGCACATTAGATCTTCAGGTTATGTGAAAACATAGTTGTCATCTGCTATCAGCTATTTCCTTCAGCTTTTCTCTTTTGGTAAAATGTTTGCCACAGGTCAAAAAAAAAAGGTAGAAAATCAACCCCACTGGAACAAGGGGTGTGTTTGGTTTGGGTTTATTTTAAGATTGGCTTGAGTTAGGAAAACAAACAGAAAAACTGGTAGATGATCTAGTTTTTATCCTCAGGTACTCTAGGAGTGAATGTGGTTCATATATCAGTTTATATATATCCATATGCACACAAACCCAAAATGATGAGGACTCTCAACACTGTGACTCAAGCACTACGTTGTGCACATCGACTCAGTCATGTGAATTTCTGTAAGTTCAGTTAAATGCAGGTTACTGAATTCTGACCACTTATTTTGAAAATTACAAAATTTTGCTTTCCATGCTAGTTTTGCAAGGAAGTAAATTACACAGATGCACTGTCAGCCTGTCAGTTCTCATCCCCTCCCTCATAACTCTTGAATGAATTGGCTAATTTTGATCAAATTTGACAAGAGGACCGGGTCTAAGAGATTTGAAGTTCCAACAAGTTTCCATGAGAACTGACAGTTGAGTAGGAGATAAAGACTGACATGAGTCTTCCCAGTGAGGAAAATATTGCTGTGTAAGCTCAGCAATTATCTATTATGCTTGACATACCCACCAGTCGACGATTGTGTATGTATCAGCCACACAATCATCTTGTGTGGAATTTGGAAGCAATTACAGGTCTCCCATTTCTCTGCCAGCCACAGGCTGGGAAACAGAGGAGTGGTTGGCAGTATATTTTGTAGATTTTAGCAACGAAAAGTGAATGAAGAAGGGAGCTGTAATTTGATTGGACATAAACTCATTTGAAACCAAGCTTCAGCATATGTGCTGTAATCAGACTAATTTGTTATAGTTTCCAAAGTGTTTATAATCATGACCCACTAAAATCCAAAACAGTAAAACCTAGGAACAGGTTGGAAGCTGTCAGTGTGACACTCACTTACTGTGGGTTAACAATGCTGCACAAAAGTTGCTGTTTGCATTCTCCAGGGCAAGTTCAAGGAGTACCTCTGCGTGCCAGTATTTGCTCCAGGAGGCCACAGGCAATTTTTTGCTGAGTCCACAGAAGCCCTGCTGGGAATTGCCCAGTTGGCAGTGGGGTTGTTGGTGATACATCCTGTGATAGCATCTGAGTAACCTAAATCTTTTAGAATGTGCTTCATACATCATGAAAGAACTCATGTACCTTTCCAGACCTTTGTCTGGATGTTCCTTGGCTCACATCTAACTGAGATTCTCAGTGATGCTGGTTTCTGGCCTCTGCCCAGTTCTGCTGATGGCAGCCCCTGGCTCTGAAGGTTATGCTGTGTTTCTTTCCTGTCTCCCCAGCCAGTCTCACCAATGCCACGTAACTAGGAAAACAAGCTCCCCTCAGTCCTTACTCCTGTTTAATTCCCCTGCTCATTCAAGAAAAGGATTGCATTACCTTTGTATGCAAAGGCATCACACCAGGACCTCGTGTTCTGTTATTTTTTGACTACTATGAATCCTTGATCTTTTCCAGTCATTGCTTCCAAAGACAGTATTGCATTCTGCTGATGAAGTACTTCACTTACATCTGCTCAGACCTAATAAACACTCCAGAACTGGAGGTCCATCAGTGTTACTCAAAATACTTGTTTGAATTATCATTTAGGCAGTCATATCCCTCCCTCATTCAGATGTTGCAGAGCATAAATGATAAGAAACCATTCCAAAGAAATCTGCATTGCAGTCATCATCAAAGTGAGTAAATAAAGAAAAGCTGACAGGCCCTTACACAGTAGGCAAATTGCTGTGATCTTCACAGAGAAAGGTAATGGTTTTCTTTGGCTTCTTTTCTTTTTAACACAGCTTTTCCTCTAAATTCAGAGGCCTTCATGTTAAATTAAATATTTTTAGCACCCACACGACCATCTAGAATTAAATTGCAGCAGTTCCTTAGCATCTGAGAAAGAAAGGAATGATAGATCACTGTGATTCTCCTGTCCTTGTACAGAATCAAAGAATCATTTACTAATAGACTGAATTGCTTCCAAAAGTAGAAATCACACAGCTCCATCTTGTGGAAGATGAGATTCCTTGTGAAATGTCAGCTCAGTTCAACTTTTGCCTTAGGTAATGATTTAGACTTAGACGTTTTAACACAGAAATTTTACTTACCACAGATATTTCCTTTCATATGTGCTTTACACAACTTCACCAAGAGCAGGAAAAATCTGCCCAATGCTTTTATTTATATTCTCCTGTTTTATTTTACTTACCCATAGCATTCTTCCAAGCTGGTCCATACTTAAGCAGTTCACATTTGTACCAAGTGGTGCAGAATCAGAATTTAATTTTCTTTCTATCCTCTTTCTTTGCCCTGTAAGAGCCTGAACATCTTGCAAAAGTGTCTTCAGTGAGTACATAAGTACATAAGTACTGAAGATATTTGATTTTCAGCCGAATGGTATTTCTTAGCAGGAAGAATTTTTAATACAGTTTGGATGACATAAAAATTCAGAGCAGCAGAGTTTTTCTCATTCATGTCTCAACACAGGACTCAGATCTGCAATGTTCCCATAATGTAATGCCGTTAAAGTAAACCAAGTCAGAACTAGTTTTAGGTCAGATGAACCAGATAGCTTTTCACAACAGTACAAAAAACATCTTCCTGAATTCTGGAGACAACAGTGGAATTGGTCCTTACCTCCTTGTTACAGAATCTTTGTCCTTTTGAGAGCTTTGGAATGGTTGGGACATCAAAAACCAGCACCAAAAGCATGCGCTCCACGTAAACCTCTGTGCCACGCTACCAAGAAAAATTGAGTGTTTAAATTTTTGCCTATACATTTTACTTTGGGATAGCATACTAAACCACATGTTCAACACAGGTCTACATACTGAAATCAACCAAGATAAAAGTTCCTTGGGCTTTAGTATGGAACTCATTGTAAAACTTCACAATGTATTTGGATGTTTCCAACAATTCTTGTTGTTTGAAGGTATTTCTCATAAACTGCAGTCAAATGTAAAACTTGTCTATCAGATTATCCCAGCCCACATTCACTGAAGTTTTCAGAAAAAGCAGTCGTAATGTGACTCATGGGACTACTCATAGATGACTCTGGAAACTTATTTCCCATTAATTTTCAACTGAAATGCGTGAGTGGTCAAAAATGACCAGAAACCTTCCCTCAAGTCTTTTAATTTAATTAAAAGTATAAATGATCCTAAGTATTTTCATCTTTTAATTAGTTTTAAATTAATTTTCAGTGTGAGAGCCAGAAGTCCTAAGAGAAAAGTAAGGAATTGCTCATAGAAACTTCTATCCAAATCTGCATGATGAATGTCAACATGATAGCTAAAACCAGCTGCTTATTAAAATACTGGGTTGGACTACAACAGTCTGAGGCTGTCTCAATTAATGCATATAGGCAAAAGAAAAAATATTATGTAGAGAAAAAGATCCTAAAAATCATCCAAAACATGTATTTTTAACTAGCATTCTGGGGCCCAAGGGGGAAAAAAAATAGAATAGCATCTTGATTGTTTCCACACAAAGGATATTCTATTGCCCTATTGAGATGATTCACCAACACTTCACTCCCCTGAATTCATCTTCCATACCGAGAAACATTATGGCATTCCTCCCTCCTGGCAGAAGTCAAAATAGCAACTTTCCAGATATGACTGACAAGAAAAATACCTCATCTCTTCTGCTAACCTTTTTTTCTTGTATGAAATTTCAGGAACAGTATTGACTTTATTTCATTTTATTAGGTCTTGAAGTGATCTTTTCTTCTCTCAGAAGTATTCGTATTGCTGTGAAACACTAAAAACCAAAATCCACAGAAATTATGAAGAAAAAAGGCCAAAGGAAAAGACCTTCCAAGGTTCATACTCACAGCCCATTAACAGCTGTCAATCCTGACAAGAAACAGCTGCCTCTGAATGTGGGTGGATGAGAGAGTTCATCTTTGTCCCATCACTCTTTGGGCCTTATTTCAGAATCTGCCAAGACATTTAGCAATTAGTGCCAATCATGACAGGCTTTTCTGTGATATGGACATCTATTCAAGAGATATTTGACTTACACTATCAAACTACTTTGCATCTGTATCTAAAGACCCTCTGTATGACTTCACAACCTTCAGTTACTACCAAGATTAGCTATGTAGATATTGAAACCATATTCCTCTACCATAAAAAGACTACATTGTGCAGTTTACAGCTGGAAGTTCTCTTAGGCTTTTCAAGAAGGTGCCAAGAGACAACTACTAGAAAGACCAAGCAATTTGTCCAATAAGAGTACAGTTATTTCATTCCCCAAAAGCAGAGGATTAAAAATTATGGTAATTAGGATAAATATTGAGAAAGTATTAAAGCATTATTACAAGACAAACCAAACAACAAAAGGGTTGCTGACTATTACAACTGCTACGATTAATACTTTATAGTGATACACTGTGTTGCTTATGTTGCTTAGAAACCACATAATTATACACACTTAATCAGCCTTAACCTATGTATTTTCATTACTTTGATGCATACCATTAAAATTCAAATGTTATCAAAATATGGTATTAGAAATAAATTAGTATTTCCTATTTTATATTGAAAAAATATATGATTAAATGCTATCTATGAGGCAGATCATTCCAGTTTAAAAAAAGGACAAAGTATAGTACAAACACTTGAATCTGCTGTTTCCCACTCATCTATTTATCTATTCCTTTTCTAATCCATATGCATTTTGAATAAGGCATTGAAAGTGTAATCCCAATTTCCCTGGTAATCTAAATGGGAGATTTGGCTGCAGGAGAAATCAAACACCAGCCTTAGAGCAGAGGGAACTAAAAAGTAAAAAGCCTATAAGACTATGCAGGTAACTAGTATTAATGTAAAGGCCCTTGTTTTATTATGCATGAATAGGAGTACGATTCTTTGGATTCTAAAGTACTTTAATCAATGTTCAAGGGTTTTAAGAAACTCATTATGTATCTTTTTTACAGCATTATGAATATTTGCAAATGGGGCCATGTAGCAAATCTTCAAAGGCTAAAAAGATAGATCAAGATGCATTTTCTAGAACTCTTCAAAATATTTCAAAATCAGAAGAGCTGCCCAATATACATTGCCACATTCAAAGTATCAACCTTCTCTTTGAATTTTAGCAACATCTATTTTTCATATATATATTACTGTTCTCCTTCCTCATTGCTTTCCTGTGATGATGTCTGCACCATTTTATCCAAAAGTAGCCAGAGTCTCATTCAAATAAAAAAAATTAAAGGTACAAAATTAAAGCTCTGTATTCTAAAGAGTGAGTTGATTAATTTAACTTAATTTACTTAGCAACAGTGTGAAAGGATTAATAAATAAACTTACATTATGAGTGAGCACCTCCATGACAGTTTTGAAGCTCTCTTCTGAGGAGTATTCTGCTCACTGAAGGAAAAAAAATCAAAATTAAATAAATAGGAGAGGTCTTCAAAGACAGAATGGGGTTTGAGCAGCAGCACTGCTTGAAAAAACAGGATGTAAAGGGACTCAGGACAGAGATTTTTTCCATCTTCAGCTCTCTGTCCAAAAGTGACACTACTCTCTAGGAAGGTAAAAACCAGCATTAAGCACATGGTCTGACAGCACAGGAGGGGCACATTGCAACATGTTGCAGCCAAAAAAGCTTTTAAAAGGGCATACAGTGAAATGCAGAAAAAAAATGAGTTCAAACTTCCCTGAAGATGTTTTTGAATTGTATCCATCTGTAAGGAGTGTCAGTCCCACCACCTCTTACCTTAGCCCCACAGCCCATGGAGAAGGACTGGCTTCTGTCTCTCACCCCATAGGCATTGTATCCTGAGAGGAGCCCTGCTAGGCCTTGTTTTCAGAAGTAAAATGGGTTTTGTGCAGTGTGGAGAGGATTGAGGTCTGTGAAAAACCTCCAGAGGGGAGACAGGGGTTGTTAACAGCACAAAGAAAGAACAGGAGGCAGATTTGGTACACCAAGAGTGTGTCAAAGGAGGCATAGCAGAAGAAATAATACCCATAATGAGTTATTAATGGTACTGAAATTGTACCATTCATTTGTTAAAATGAATATGCTTGACTTTAGATTTTCTTGTCAGTCTATATATTTTGATTTTATGCACCACACAGCTCAGCAGTAAATTACTGCAATTAACTTTGATTCCTTAGGATCCACAGCAGTAGCATTTCCACATCTCGTGACTGAGTCTAGAATTCAATTCTAAATTCTTGTCTAAAGTGCTTGTACAAAGTAAGTGGTTACTTTGAAAAGCTCTGACAAACTTTAGCAGAAATTCTACATGGATCTATTTTTCATAAGAAAAATATTTCTAAAAAAATCCAAAGAAAATTTAGTTTATCTGTCACAGTAAAATTTGAAAAAGAGCTGAACATCTTGAGCTAATTCCTTAACAAACACCTTATGTATTCAGTCACCATTTTTGGATTCCAAAGACAGACATTTCAATGAGAATCTTCTCTGACAGATAAGATGTTTTTCATGCTGTTCCTTTTAAATTTTAGTAGCACATCCACAGTGAAAGTAGCACCGTTCCATCTGTGCCACTCTAGAGAGTCAGACACTTTATCTCATAACAAATCTGCGTAGTTCGCTGGTTTCTGGCTGTATGAGTACACAGGAACCTGACACAAAACAAACTACAATTAATCAGATACAAGATGTAACTCTCTGGAAGAAAGTTAGAGCCCTACCTTGGTTAAGAGAAACCATAGGTAATGTGTCAGTAGAAAGTGGGCAAGGGAAGAAACACAAAATATTAGAACTAAGAGATTACACAGTAAAAGATCTGCCAGGAAATAACAAGTAATAGGACAACTGATGCTCTGAATTTGATGAAGTGCAAGGAGTCAAGACTATTTATTTCTGATGAAGAGCTCTAATAGTTCCCATGTATGACACACGCTCTTCTGGTTTTGTTTCCATAACTTCCCAGTGACCGACTGGGCAATTCCCAGTGCTGAATTAAGTTAACTTCCAAAAGAAATGAGCTTCTTTGGTTTGTAAAAGTCACTGTGCGGAACAATTAATTGCTGCTGTATCACTAGAGTATAATTCAGAAAATGATACATAGATAGTAAACATCTGGAGAATTTGTCATAACTTGGAAATCCTGTCAAGGGATCACAATCAAAAGGGCAAAAGCCAGCACAAAATTGGACCAAATCTACTTGACAGTACTTTCTTTTTATATCACAGCACACTTCAGTTCTGGTAGTGCACAGACTGAAAGGGTTTTACAAGCTGTGACACCACTTGCTCCGTTTGTCTCCACTCTGAAGAAGAGCCAGGAAAATTAGGCGTGTGCACACAGCTCAACCACTCACAGCTCAGATCTGACCCAGCTGCATGCAGCCGATGCCCTCTGAAGTGCAATGGCTGTGGTGCTCTTACATATTCCATTAAGCTACAAATGTGGGGAGATAATGACGGTAGTTTTTTAATTGCCAAGTTATTCACTATTTTTTTGACAAATACCATGGCTAAGATAGCTGGTCCCTTTCCCAAAAGCACACAACAAAAGCCTCTTGCAGCTCTCTAATAAAGTTACCTTGCACCATTCATCTGGTAAGTAAAAATCCTTGGAAAAATGGAAGCAATGCAAAGGCAGTTCCGAGCATATTCAGATAGTTGTAATTGCTATGGAAACCATATCTAGTCTTTTGCTTCAGAGCATCAGAGGCAAATCATAATAAACTGACAGCAAAATGAAGTGTAATACTGCCTAAGACTTCAAAGTTCAAGATTCAAGAGAAAATTAAACCACTGCATCGCTTTCATACCCTCCCATCTTCAGGTTCCCTTTGCTGCACATTTCTGTGAGCACTTTGGGATTGATTTCTGCCTGGACTTTCCAAATTGCAGTTTTACTAGCCCTTAGAGCTGGCAGAGTTGCTACAGTTGTTACAAAATACAAGGATACAATTTCTTAAGCCTAGATGTTACCCTAATTTTATTGCTAGAAATTTTGGGAAACCTGAAAACATGTAACTCCATTCAGGCAATGCCATTTTTTTCAAGCTCCAAAGAGACTGATAATAGGGTCGAAGAGGGTAGTGGGGTTATGGATTCAGAGATCATCAATGATAGCAATTAGCTTTAATGATTTACCCACCTAAATTAAAGTGGGTAAAATAAGAAGCTACTAATCTTAGAGTAAAAAAATCCAGTTATTTTAGAATATTGTATACCTTGCTTTCATTTCCGTAAATGAAATATTCTCCATTTATTTGATAGTATTTGTACTACACAAATGGGTTAATGGATAGTTCAGAATATTTTCAACATTTCATCTCCTTTCCTTGCAGCAGCCTATCTTCTGATACACCAGAGATTGTCTCCCTGCTCTTCCTAATCAACCCCAACACCTCTGAGTTCCATCATACCAATTCTTAAATTTGTTTGCTGAATAAAATTAGACAATGCAATATGCACACATCTACTACTCCAAATTATGTTCAAAAGTCAACACTGCTGATGTGCCAGCCTTGATTCTCTCTAGGTACATAATTCCCAGAAAGAATACCAGCCCAAATACTACTGCAGAAAAGCACTGCACTTCAAGCACCAAACATTCCTTTTCCTTTCTTCAGATACATCCCATCCCATTACAGTCTCAGAAAGTAGAATTCCACAAACAGTTTCATTTATCAAAAGCTTACAGTAAGAAGCCATTATTGCAGTTGTTTATAAGCAACAACTTCTGCTTTTTAAAAAGTTACTTTGTTTGGAAATTCCACACAGTTGCCTATAAATGGTATTTGTGTGATTAGTGTTTGGGTTTATGATCATCTGAACCTTGCCTTTCCAGCTTTTGGGGTTTTTTTTATTATTTTTTATTTTTTATTAGGGTCTTCTGAGCCATAGAAACCAACCAATTCCCCACAAAAAAAAAAAAATCTAGGAAACATTCATTTTCTATGCTACAATCAGTTAGATGGGCGCAAACAACCCCATTTTCTCAAGTGAAGCACAAGATGCACATTTTGCTAACATTATTCTGATAATCAGAAGGCAAACAATAACTATTCTCACCTGATGTCATTTGTTTTAGCACTTAACCACCAACATTTTTTCACACTGATGTGAACAGGCAGAATGTGAACCTTACAGACAATTCTGTCATGTGGTCACAGCCTTTTCATGATAGCTATTGTCAATCATAAAGGTGGATTTATCCAACCACTAAACCATACCCTGGGCTTTCAGAGTAAAGAGTGACCAAAATATACAGCAAGTTACACAAACAGCTACACACGAACACTTAAACACTTGTTCACAAGCCAAAATAATATTTGGTTCTAAAAATTAGTTAAATAAAAAAACCCTTTTGTTTATAAAACATAAAGCAATGTAACACCAATATAGCAAGGACATTAATTTGGCTTCTCTAAAATCTACCAGTGGGATATCATCAGAGTTACCAAATAAATGAATAAAAAAAATTGCAGGAAAAATGACACTTCTAATAGTACTCAGAACACTATGTTGTCATCAATACTTCTTTTTTCCTTTTAGAGTCAGAAAATACAAAATCTTCAACTAAAATTGAAAAAGCAGATGTGTATTGCCAGTACCACACCACAATTCTACACTGGTCACAACGGTGCAAATGTTCCCCATTGCACCATTAACCGCTCCTGCTAACAAAGTAGGTTAGTAGTAAAATTACTTCTACTAGATGAGCAGCTAAACATCATTGAGTGAATATGCCCATGGCCCTCAGAAATGTGAGAGACTTGAACATAAGTACTGTATTAAAACTTTTCACCTATCATTTCTATATATTGCTACAATAAAGAAAACTCATTGCATTTCATTACTTTTTCATCCAGAAATTATTAAGCTGAATATTCTACACAGTCACCACATACATTATTTACATAAGATGCAGAAATAGAGGGGGAAAAAGTCAAAATTAAGGTTGCTCAGGATACTGAAGTGCAAACTTTATGTATGTATCTTTAAAGTTTTAAACCTAGCTTTGTAATTGTGGAGGAAAAAAACACCCCGTGGAAATCATTAACAGTTGCTTAAGTCCAATTCAGAGCTTACTTTTGACAAATTATACTGAAGACACTTGCTGTGACTTGTATGGCAATTACACCTAAGGTGAAAAAAAAGGGGGGTTGGTAATTCCAGGGTCTCCTGGTCTGGCAGAGCCAGTGCAGGATGAGAGTTCACCTTTCCCTTATTAATGTTCCCTATCCATCAGACCACAGCCCAAATCAGCTCTTTTATTGCAGTTCATTTTTTACCCAGCAAAAACATGTCATATTTAATTTTTGCAGTAGCCTCATTGAAAAAGAATAATTAGGTTTTCTTTTATAAGGATAATATTTTTTAACTTATAAAGAATGTTCTGTATGTAGACTGCTGGAGAAAAATTTATTACAGCCAATTCCAGGTCACAGCAAGTGCCCCCCTCAAAACTACATATTCTAAGAGTATGAATAAATGTGGCTAAAACACAGGTTCTAATAAATTTCCAGATTATCAAACACAATTTTTTTTAATTTCCAGTGTATATTTAAACATAAAGACAAATACCAATATTTCTAAATCCAAACAGAAACCAAATCAAAGACACAATAAAAAAATCCACAGAGTTGTGAATTTCACCATGTTTTAGCGATGAAAATACCGAATTTTACTTAAATAGAAAAGTTTTATGTAAGTTATTTAAATAATTTTTCTTCTCACAGGGAGTCCACTTCAGTTATTTACATGATCAGTAATAAAAGTTTATGAATATGAGACAAAAGAACAGTTACTGTCTTCAGACAAGACTGTTGTCATTACCCAAATGCACAGATTGTGACTCAGTCATGATTTTTACATTTTTCTCTTTCACAGCAATGAGCAATAACTTGTAAAAATTAAAATTTAAAAACAAATTAGTTGTCAAAAGTGTATCATAAAGAGTAATATTAACATTGCTGATCCAGATAACAAGGAGTAAAGCAAATACTAATCCCCTCTCCAGGGATTTGTTGTATTGTACTACCAGACAATTAACCTGAATGTCACTAAGCGACTTTCATTTAGTGTTAATATGATGACATAAATAGATCTGTTAATGCATTTTTAAAATACACAAGTAAATGTCTTTCTTGGGAGGTTGATAATAGGCTGGATGGATAATCTCATATCATCGATTGGTTTGAAAGTAACTTATAATTTGTGTCTGCTTACTATTCTATGTGGAATGAAACCCCAAAAGTTACTCCAAGTGTTTATTACACACATATATAAAACATAAGTTTTAATATGTTTAAAATTAAAAACAAACCTTGATTGCTGAATATAGAAATGTGTTCATGCGCTCCGCTGAATAACATTCTCCCAGCCTATTATTCCTATATAAAACTACATAGCTCATTCTTAAGACAAATTTTATATATCCTGTTTGTATTCAAGTTATTTCTATGAATTTTTTTTCAACATTAATCTAGTGTTTTGCAAAGAAAAATTGCACAAAAATAAATTGCAAGATTTAGGCCTAAATTCTGGTCTCCTAAGGCAAGAAATGACAGCCCTCTGCTGGCTGATAAATATGTACCCACAAAAAGGATATCTCACAACAGCTTTACTTTAATACTACATTTAGCCAGAGTAAAAATATATAAAAATATAGAGTAAAAATAAAATGTTAATACAGGGATGCCTGAAATATTTTATCTGGACCATTAGGAAACATTCTCTCTACTTCCTGTAGGAAACAGCAGGGTAAGGAAATGGCTAGTTCCTAAATTATATGGAAAATTCTGTAGAATACTGAAATTCCTCAAAAAAGTAACCTTTTTGGGCCTCAGTTTTCCATACAGTATACAAGAACAGTAAAAAATGTTAATGGTAATCATTGTGTTACTGTGCAAGTCATTGTTTTGTTCAATTAAATGGCCTGCAGTCCACAAATGACAAAATGTCAAAAAGAAAATACTGATTTTCTGACATTTTTATGGTCTAAAATAAGTTTTAAATGCAAACATCAGAGCGCTGATTAACAACCAGACAAAAAGTGAGAACCAAAGTGGTGTATTTGGCACAACAGTTAGCAATGTGATCCAAATTGAAAAGAAAGAATTGCTTAGGTTTCAGAATAAAATTTCATAAACATGAAATGTGTATGAGAATAATCAAGACTAGTCCCCATATTTTATTAATTTTTGCCTGTTTTTAAAGATTTGTTTTCTACTTTGCCCTGAGAATCTGTACTGCATTTTAAAATACAAAGGCATATATTGTAAATAATATGTATTTCTCCTACATTAATTAAAAATGTTCCATAGCATAATTCTGACTGCATGGAAAATTTACAAATAATGCTTTGCAAAGTGGCTCTTCATTAACTGTGCCGACTGGAACAAGTGTGCAGTAAAGGAACGCGTTGGCAGCGTACACTTTATTTTCCCTCATTAGAAAAACACTGAAACCCAAAGGAATCCCCGCTGCAGCTGCCCACAGGTGACAGTGTGAAACTAAGAACTGAAAGTGTTTATTTGAATATATTTGACCGTTGACTCAATGCCCTGATAACGGCATTTTACCCAAAGAAGACAATATTGACAGAGATAACTGGAATCAGCGCCCTGCACAAATAGAAGTGATGGGAACATTTTGCCCAGGTTCCCAGGATGGAAGGAGCGGGTGGTGAGCTGCTCCCCTGCCCAGCAGCCCTGCACACAAAGCTGGCAGCTTTCTTCCCTATCCAGAGGGGGATTCTGACCCAGCTGAACCACCCCGGGGGCTCTGAGCAGCCTGGGCTAAAGGGAGGTGTCCCTGCCACGGCAGGGCGTGGAACTGGGAGATATGAGGCTCCTTTCCATCCCAAGCCCTTCTGTGATTCCATGATGCTCGGCTGAATTGGAGGGGAAGTCTGAGGAGCGCCCTACATTTCCAGCTGTTTCTGAAAGCAGACCTGAGGAGCGCCTTTACCCCTGTGGGCACAAACAGCCTTTTCTGGGGCGGGCACCACGGAAACAGCGAGGTGCCGATGCCTCGTGAGAGGGGTGATCAGGAGAGCTTGGATTTGGTGCTTAATAAATGCAGATACCCGGTAAAAAATAACGGAATCACAGAATATTCTGAGTAGGAAAGACCCACAAAAATCATCGATCCAACTCCTGGCCCTGCGCAGGACACTCCGACGATCCCGCCCAGCGCCTGAGAGCGCTGTCCAAATGCTCCTAGAGCTGTCAGCATTGGGGCCGTGACCACTGTCCTCGGGAGCCTGTTCAGTCCCCACCCTATGGATGAAAACCCTTTTCCTAGTATCTAACCCAAACCTCTCCTGAGGGAATGTCAGGCCGGGTCGTAATAAACACAAAATAATTGGAGAAGACCGGCCAGCTCGCATTACCACTCGGCGCACACGCCCCGCGCGGGGAGAAGCGGGGGCTCATCTGGCCGCAGCAGGAGCCCGTGTGTGGGGTCCCGTCCCCGCCCGCTGTGGGTGTGCGTGAGGGGACGGAACCTCCCTCAGGGACCCTCGCGCGCGGGGCGGGAAACCGCCGGGCTTGGAGGACCGCGCGCGCGGGCTCAGCAGGGGGCGCTCCCGGGGCGCGCGCGCGTGCGCGGGAGCGGTGCCGCGATGGCGGCGCTGCTGGAGCACGAGAGCCAGATCTTCCTGGAGCTGTTCCACCGCGACGGGCTCGCCGTGTGCGCCCGCGGGCTCGGCATCGACCGCCTGCTGCTGCGCTTCCTGCGCCTCTACTGTGAGCCCGCCAGCCTCGTGCTCGTGCTCAACACCAGCCCCGCCGAGGAGGTGAGGGCAGCTGCCAGCGCCCGTCCCTTCCCCTCCCGGCTGCGGCGGGCGCGTCCCGGGGGCGGCCGGCAGCTCTGTCGCTGCCCCGGCCCGCGGAGCGGCTCCCCGGGCTGGCGGGAGGGTGTGCGGGCTCCGGGGAGGGCGGTGTGGGGGGTGGGCCTGGCGCTGTGCACCGGCCCCGGCACAGAACCACAGACTGGGTCAGGTTGGAAGGGACCACAGGGCTCATCTGATGCCACTTCCCCGCTCAGGCAGGGTCATTCCAGAGCGCACAGCACAGGACTGTGTCCAGACAGTTCTGGAACATCTCCAGCCAGGGAGACTCCACAGCATCTCTGGACAATCTGTCCCAGTGCTCGGTCACTCACAGGGAAGAAGTTCTTCCTCGTGTTCAGGTGGAGCTTCCTGGGCATCAGTTCCTGCCCGTTCCTCCTGTGCCATTGCTGGGCCCCAGGGAGCAGAGCCCGGTCCCTGCTCTGAGCCCTCCCCGCTCACACTGACAGACATTGGTGAGGTTCCCTCTCAGCCATCTCCTCTTGAGGCTGAACAGCCCCAGCTCCCTCAGCTTTTCCTCACAAGAGAGATGCTCCAGTCCCCTCATCCTCTTTGTCACCCTCTGCTCCGGGAGTTCCGTGTCCCTTTTGTCCTGAGGAGCCCAGAACTGGACCCAGCACTCCAGATGTGCCCCAGCAGGGCTGAGTCGAGGGGCAGGGTCACCTCCCTGGCAACGCTCTTCCTAATGCACCTCAGGATCGCCTTGGCCACAAGGGCACTGCTGGCTCAGGGACAGCTTGTTGTCCACCCCCAGGTCCTGGGGAGGCTGCCAAACCACACACATGGATCATGGCAGTGGAATCTCTACTCCTGCAGCGCAATGAAGTCCTAGTAACGCTAATGAGATAAAACAACTACATGACTTAGAAGTGACCAGTGAGGAGAAAGGGGTGAATCAGGGCTTGACAGGTTTGTCCCTAACTGCACAAAAAAAACCTGCTCTTTTTTCTCTGGAACCAGGTAAATTTCCCACCGTCAGGAAGGGGAGGTCTTGGGGGACTTTTTATAGCAACCATAGGTGAATAAAAATCACAGCTGTAGTTTATAAGATTAAGCTTGGTATATATGATATACCTGCTGTAGTCATCTAATGACAGGTGAGGGGACTACAAGATGATCTCTTCCGAATTCTCTGTTCTTAAGGCAATATTAAAATTGAATTTTCTCTGAAAATGAGATATTGAAATATAAGAAAATATAAGCTCCTTCATTTGTTAGTTGCTCATTTTTATATAAGTATTGTCGAGTTACTACCGAGTATGTAGATTTTTTAAATCACCCAGAGGAGTTTGAATCTGAAGAATGCATGTCAAAGGAGAAAAAAATCATAATGATTCTGACTTCTTTTAGTATGTTATACTATCATGTCTTAATTTGTTTTTGACAGCTCCTTATTATATACTGGAGTATATATAATAAAGGTGCTTTTTGGATCCCTTTCCCTGGATACCACAATAACGTCTTGTGTTTTTATTGTGTTTGGTTTAGGAGTATTTTATTGATCAGCTGAGGTCAGATGGAGTTGTTCATCTCCCTCGACGCGTTACCAATGAAATTGCAAATAATACTCGGTATGAATTTTATACACAAGGAGGAGTCATCTTTGCAACAAGTCGGATCCTTGTGGTAGATTTCCTTACTGACAGAATTCCTGCCAATCTCATTACCGGTAAGAGCTTAATGAAATACAGGTAAGAGTGTTCTGTTTGAAAATACACAATGCTTAATTCTATTTGAAGAGTTCTACTAACAGCTACTGAGGTTGAAGAATTATTTTTTTTTTCCCTCACCAAGACTGAGGTAAAAGGAGCAAATACGTAGTTCTTTCATATTTTTAATTTTTTTTTCTCTCAACTTGTTTGCCTTACTTAATCATACAGTTTTAAAGAGCTTACAAAGAAGAATAATTGACTGCGCTTGATGAAATATTGTTCTGTGTTCTGTTGGACAGTAGCCTATCATTAAAGCTGATTTAAGATGTCATGCTTTATGCACCATGCACACTACCTCTATTTTTGCATTAACAAATTACTCCTGATGATTTCTCATCAAAAAAATACCTCACTAGTATTTGTATTGACACACTTGGACACTATGAAAATAGCAATATTACAAAGTAATGCTGTTACTGTGATTGTAAAGATTTGGGGAATAGCTTGCAACTCTTTTATCGTAGTTATATAGAAGCTATACATGGAAGATGTGAGAGTTACCCTTTTCTTCTCATGTTCTGTTCCCCTTCTACCCCAGCCACTTCTGTTTTTATGTTCCTTTCTAAGCTGGAAATCCTGTTACAGCCTGGAGAACTGGAAAAGGAGATATCTAAGAGCCAGGGATTTAAGAATATTTTCCTGTTTTCTAAGTGTTGACAGCTTAATGATTAAACATAGCTGAATGTTGTATGCTTAGAACAAGTTGAGTTTCTGCTTCAGAAGCTGTACCTTCTTCCTTTTAGTCAAGCTATAGCAAGTTCCACTCTGAAACATTTTGAACACTTTTATGCTGGAGTTGAAGAACACCAAATTTGTCAATTCTGATATTTCTAAGTTCAAAAGAAGTGAATAGTTTTTTTGGGAAACCTGTGGTAATCTCTCTTTTTCCCTTGACTCCCTCCACTCTACCTTTCTACTCTACCAAAGAAGAAAAGGGAAAAAAAAAAGAAGAAATACAGTAAAGTTTTAAAACTGCTGCTGTCCTGTAGTGCCACAGAGCTGTGACAGGTTTTGCATTGCCACCAGAGGTCAGTGTGAGAGCAGCTGCAATCGATTGGTTCAATGGTTCATTCATTCCCAGCCACCTAACACCTGGGTCCGTGTGCCTTGTCTGTGTGTGAGATTGTACAACAAAATCTTGTAGTAGTGTTTCATGAGGAATTAACAGCAAAAGCCTTTCATTACATGACATTAAAAAATGTCAATTTTTAAATCAATGTGAATTAACATCTGATAAACTCATAAATCCAGCTAAATCAAGATAAGAAATTATCACTGCAGTAAAGCAGAATTATTCCTGGTGGTTATAGCTGACTACAAATTATGTACCTGACAGCATAGTGATATTGATGCAAGTTGGTGTAATAAAAAGTGGCAAGTTATTTGTAGCAAGGCTTACAGAGCAGGTGTGAACTCCACCAGCAGATGACCGAAAGCAGGAAGGTATTATAATAAACACAGTCTTACTGACCTCTTAGAAGTTCTGTCTTTCCTGTCATGTCCATCTGGGGTAACAGTGTGATAAACTAGAAGTTGCTCAGAGATGGATATGATCATTATTATGTACTGAAAAGTTTGCTTCATAGGGCAGGTCTAACAATATCTAGATAGAGAAATACCTTGTAGTGGATTATTTTAGGACTTAATCATGAATAGCTAGCTGTTAATGGAAGTCTTTTCTGGATGCTTGTTCATTTAGCAGGCAAAGACATGTTAAAATCAATGGCTGGGTGCTGAGCTGAGGAGACTTGTTACAGAAATTGAACACTAGCATATTGAATTAGCATATGTAGGCACAAGGTAAAACCTTTGATGTTTGATGTCCTTTGCCTCCATTTTAGAAAGGCATTTATGATTCCACTGGAAGCTGTGAACAGATAGTACACAGGCCTTACTTCAGTAGAGGGAGAGGGAAAATAATGAAATGTGCTGTTTAACATGATTAGCATGAGGAAAAAACAAGCCTTGGTTTAGCAGGTCTTGGCTGAGTGAACTGTGAACTCCAGAAGTGTTCACCTCAAACACGTAATTAAATTAAACTCTTTCACTTCTCTTTATTGAAATGTGCTTGATAGGTCTTTAATTCCTACTATACCCATAGCCATAAAGAAAGCTGGTGGTATACTCATATTTTATAATACTTGCTGTTCTTGAATGTGAATATGACTGTCAGATGGGAGAGAAAACCAAAATTAATGTTTTCAGACGTTCTTTGATTATGTAAACACTTGAATTGTTACCAATGAAAGTTACTTGACAAGTCTGTATTTCCAGAATTTCTATTAACAAAAGAAATCAGCTATCACAGCCTCAAACACATCAAAGTTGCGTTGTTGTAACAGTGCAGTCGTGCATTTGCTTTTCCTCCTTTTAAAAGGCTCAAGTTCAATTTATGTTTCAGGAGTAAAGAAATTTACAAGCTAGTAAGTCCGGCCACTCATGCATAAGCTTTGTTTATTCTGTTAAAGATGCATTATTAACCCAGTTCTGTTATTTGGCAATTCCATGGTATTAACACTGAGGAATCATTCGTTTCAACCTCATAAAATTTTCAATGTTCAACCTTCATTTTAGAAGACTTAAATTCCTGTAATTAAAAGAACAGTAGAATAATAAGACAGTTATGGTGAGAGAGGAAAGATCTGTACAAACCTGGACCTTACTGTGTTTTTTCTTTTAAATTTGATTTTTTTTTTCTTTTGCCAGGCATTTTGGTGTACAAAGCACACAGAATCATTGAGTCCTGTCAGGAAGCGTTCATCTTGCGACTTTATCGTCAGAAGAACAAGCAAGGCTTCATTAAAGCTTTTACAGATAATGCAGTTGCATTTAACACTGGCTTTTGTCATGTGGAAAGAGTGATGAAAAATCTTTTTGTTGGGAAGCTTTATTTGTGGCCAAGGTGAGGTACTTCTTTACTTCACTGGAGAGTTAAACTTAGAAGAAAGATGAAGGATGTTACAGTGGGTTCCTAAGAAAATGAGGTGCTAATCTGTGTTCCCTCTTGTATTCCCAAACAAAATTTTTTCGGGTTTTAACAGAAGTAGTCTTAAAGATGCTGAATTTCTGAGAGCATTTTTGAAAATAGACTCAAATTGACTCTATTAAGAGGATGAACCTTATGATAGAGCTGTCCTTTTAGTCAACAGAAATCACAGCAAAAAGTGACATTCTTAACAGTTTGAGAATAACTTCTCTTACTAAACAAGAGTTTTTAAGCCATATAATGACAGGAAAACAGTCTCTCAGTTCTGCTAATCATGGAGGCATTTGTTTCCAGCTGTGATAAAACTCCATGCATCTTTTTCTATATGTCAGATTTTTTCAATCTTCTTATACACATATGTTGTGTATGAAGAACATTTCTTGATGACTGTTAAAAAACAAATTGCCAAGATGTGGCATGCACTGTGTCTTCCAGGAGCAGATCCACAAATGGAACTGGACACTGAGGACCCAGTCATCTTGCCCTGGGCAGGAGCTCTGCCCATTTGTTCCACTAGTCTGGGCTGGAATGTGTTTCACTCCTTAATGAACTGTTCCTCTGCATTGTAAATTCCTTAACAGTGTTTCTTTCAGTATCCCAGGGAAGTAGAAGTGGACATACCTAGGGTAGGAAGGATTAAGTAGAAGCTCTCTAGATTTCCTTCTTTAACATCCATGAAAAGACCTGGGGCTGCAGGCTGCAGGAAGGAAAATGTCCATAGAGTTGCAGAGGTCAGCAGCCATCAGGTTCTCTGAGCCTCATCCTGTCAGGAGCAGTCAGATGGCATCTCTGGATCTGAGCAGCTGGAGTGGCTCCAAGGGCAGGGTTCCAACAAGGGCCTACAGGTTGTCATTGCAAGCTGGAAACGTCACAAAATCTGCTGGCACAGCCGTGTGATTTCAGAGATTTTGTGAACCCCTTCCAGTTTCTCCCTCATATGATTTTGGGCTTATTTTAATATTTGCTATGTGTGGTGATGATGATGCAGAATCCAGTGCAGTAATTTTCCATGGATCATTCACCAGCACTATAGGCTCACATGACTAGAATGACTTCAGTCATAATTGTGGAACAGATGGTCCAAGGCTGTTCATAAGATTGCAGTCTTCACATCAGTAGAAACTGTTTTTGGAATTAACTTACTTGTTTACATTTAAAACAATTGTAATTGTAGTTTATAGAAACTTTTGAGTAATTCTAAGTCAAAACTATCCATGTAAATCTTAAGAAGCCTTTTTTCTCTTAGATTTCATATAGCAGTGCACTCCTTTTTAGAGAAGCATAAACCTGAAGTGGTGGAAATACATGTGGCAATGACTCCTGCTATGCTTGCTATCCAGACTGCAATCCTGGACATTCTGAACGCGTGTCTAAGGGAACTCAAACGTTACAACCCAGTTCTTGAAGTAGAAGATCTATCTTTAGAGAATGCTATTGCTAAACCTTTTGACAAGGTAACCATTTTGATTGTTCTGCAGCATCTAAGTAACAGGATATAGAGCTCCAAAGTGCCTGCCATGCAAACAGAAATGTTATTTGCAAAATAAACAACCAGCAGCAGCTGAGTGTTCTCCCATGATGTGTTTATTACTGGTACAAGGGGATGTAATGGTGATGTGACAGTTGCCAACAGGGTTTTTGATGTGTTGGTATTATTGTTCTTCCTTCATTTCCAAAGTCACAACAGTAAGAACATCCTGGTTATAATAATAATTGTCGCTGCTGTTATTAAAAAGATAGTTCTAACTTCAGCTCAGAATACTTTGGAGATAAGTATCAGTAATTGCCACACACATACTCCCTTTTTCCTTTTGGATTTCATGCTTGTGTTTTTTATTTTCTCTAGTAGGAGAGGCACCATACATAACAGACAATTTGCACATGCATGTATCTGCTGTATCTTTAATCTTGTATATCAGTAACTTTGTGTTCATTGTTATTTTTGACAGATCTGCAATGTTTGGCACATATATGCTTTCATTAGGATGAAATCAACTATAATAGTGCAACGCAGTTATTCGTTAACTGTGATTTAATCTGCATGGAAGGCCTTCTGTACTTTAAATATTTGCAGGTTTTTTTCCTTGGGCTCTAGAAGTTGCACATCTTCATGGCACTTATCTGCTTTTGGAAACTAAATTACATTATAATGGTTTTTGCTGTACCTAAGTAAAGAACACTAGATATGAAATACAACAGGCCAGTACCAGTAAAATAAAGGTGGTTTTTTTATAGTTTTACCAGTGGATAGAAAAGAAAAAATTTACTGAAAGCATTGAATTATATACATCTGCTAATTGGTGAAATGTTCTTCATAGAGACAGCTATATTATGTTAACTTTGCTAAAATATGGTAACTTACATCAAAACAAGTATGTCACCAGTACATCTTTATTTTGGTATCTGTAATAACTTTGGGAAGCCAGAGCGTCCCCTGTAAAGTTCAAGTGCATTCTCAGCTTGGTTAGAAGCTATAATGCAATAATGTATGTTTGACACTTCAAACTTGCCAATTTTTATTTCCAGACAATACGTCACTATTTAGATCCTCTCTGGCATCAGCTTGGAGCTAAGACAAAGTCTTTGGTCCAGGATTTGAAGATCCTACGTACTTTGCTACTGTATCTAACCCAGTATGATTGTGTCACTTTTCTTAATCTCCTGGAGTCACTGAAAGCAAGTGAAAAAGCTTTTGGTGAGAACTCAGGTAAACATGGAATAACAATACAAGTTAATGCATGAAACAGTGCAATGTTGATGTTTTTAATTATCATTCCCAAACATGAAGGTATCTAATTAGGTTTTACACAACCAGCCATAAGGACGTAGGTTTTTATTGACAGATAATTCTTTCATCTTCCCACTTAACTGCTGTTACTTAACAGTACGAGAGCTGCATCACATTTCTGTCTTTTATTAAGCTGGTGATTACACAGCAAGCAGGTAGGGCAGGTATTCGAGCTGAATATCTGGGGCTTTACTGCAGAGGATTGGAACACGTACACATTGCAGATGTCAAACTACTACTGCTTCCTCTCATTTCCTCTCCAGGCTGGCTGTTCCTTGACTCCAGTACTTCAATGTTTGTGAATGCTCGAGCTCGAGTTTATCGCATTGCAGATGAGAAACTGAATCAGAAAGGCAAAGGCTCAGGCTCCGAAAAACGTGATGTAAAGAAGGAAAATGGTACTGATCATTCCTAATTTTAAGTTTGAGAGTGTCACACGATTCCAAGAGCTTTGCATATTATTACTTGTGCTCTGGTTCCCTGCATGAACTTCCACTACTCAGGATATCAGTCTGTTAGCTGGGATAAATTGAGACATAATCTTAGTTCCAAAACTATGTAATAAACAACGTAAAAGAGTCACGAAGTAGGGGATTCTCCTAAGCTTGCTCAGCTGATCACTGGAAGAGTTTTTGTGGAATTGTTCTTGCATTACATTGATGTTTAGTTTCATCTTTATTATCTTATGTGAAAGAGTAGGAGGCTGTGGTTGCTTTTATTAAAAAAATATATTCAGGAGTTTCAGAATTGAAGAATGAGTGAATATTTCAGCGTTTTGCTTCACAAAAGCACTTATCTCCATTTTTAAATTTAAGAGTGTTCTCCAGCTCATTAGCATAACAAGTTGCATATGTAGGCTGTTGAATATCATATGTGCCAACAACCATCACACTATTGACATCTAACCACTGATTTAAAGTCTGAAGGATATTTTGGCTGCAAGAGCTGCTATCTTCAATCTTACTTTGTTTCAGAACTGAAAAGGGAATTGGTTCTAGAAAGTAATCCAAAATGGGAAGCTTTGAGAGAAGTCCTGAAAGAGATTGAAAATGAGAATAAGAACAGCGACAACCTTGGTGGTCCAGGTGAGAGAATACAAAACTATAGAAGTTTTCTAGTACTTCTACTGGTTTGTACTTCTACTTGACCTTGAAGAGAAGGAACTACCTCTTTTCTGTAGTTTTATCAAAGAGCTTGTTTAAATTTAGTAATTTGTGGCCTTAAGATGAGTTTAAGTACATTATATACATAAACTATGTAAAATCAGATAGTTTTACATAAACTCTTACTAGGTCTTGCTCTAAAAGAGGAAATGCTGTTCATTCCTATACAATGCGTTTTAGGAAAGAACTGCATTATTCCGAAAAAACATTTTAGGTTACATTTCAGTAGTATACTGATACCTTTGTTCCAAGCCAAATAAAACTGATGTGAAAATTTATAATGATCAAGGTACCATTCACTCATTTCTGAAGTTTGGGTTCAAAACAAAAACAGGGGTTCTGTCTTACACCCTTTCTAACTTGAAAATTCTTCTCACGCACCTGAAAATTTGCTTCTCATGAGTTGCATATAAATGAGGTAGAAATTAGGAGGCAGGGAAGAGAGTCTAACTGCTTTGCTGCCTTTCCTATTTTAGGGCTTTTCATTCCCTTAAAATTTAACAAGTTTTATTTTAGGAAATAGTAAGGGTAAAAAAATGCTCTTTTCTCCCACCCACAGTGTTCTGACTCTGGGTAAGAGCTGGCTCTCTCACCTAGCCTTGTAGGAGTTTATCTGAGTCAGCTTGCAGAGGATTGTTATTCACAAATGTCAATAATACTGTGTGAAACATGTGTTTTGTAGACTCTCTAACACAGCTGACAAATTAGAATGGTCTAAATTAAGTTCTCTCTTATTCCACATCTTAAAAATGAGTAGTTGTTCAAGTATGTTTTAACACATGCTGTGTCTGCCTTGTTTCCAGTGGTCAGAAGGGAAGGAAAACTTTATGAAATTAGATACTGTAAGAATAAGGAATGTTGAACTTCCATTAGTCTTCTCTAATTTTATTTGGTACAAAAAGCCATTCAATTTAGATTCAAAGTCCAGAGTGACTGTGGCAGCCGAATGTCAAGGCATTTGGCAGGCACAGAGCTTAGATCAGTGCAAGCCCTTGGCTCGGGAGGTGCTTGTAGCTGGATAAGCAGCACAGCATTACAGGCTGTAAACATGGTCTTGTTTCTTGACTGCAGGGCAAGTGCTCATTTGTGCCAGTGATGACCGAGCCTGTGCACAGCTCAGGGAGTATATTATTGCTGGAGCAGAAGCTTTTTTAACGAGACTATATAACAAAACCTTTGGAAAGGACGAGAAAGCTGGAGAAGTGTGGATTAAGGACAGAAAAGCCATCAAGTCCAAAGGAAATGCCAAACCAGACACAGGACCTCAAGCCAAAAAAGCCAAACTCACAGCTTCTTCAAAACAAAATAAACAGAAGAAGCAGCAAGACCGGACTATAATCCAAATGATAGGGAAAACTGAGGAGGAAAAGAGAGAGGAAGTCGAGGTGGAAGACATCAAAGAATTAAGCAGTAGCCAAGAAAGCAGCACTGAAGAGACCATTCCTGAAGATTTTGATGTGAACTTACCCTCAGATTGTTACTATGGGATTTTCAAGGACCCACTGACAATTATCCACCCACTGCAGGGGTGTGGGGATCCCTACGCGCTCACTCGGGTGCTGCACGAAGTAGAACCCAGATATGTTGTGTTGTATGATGCAGAACTCACTTTTGTTCGGCAGCTGGAAATCTACAAGGCAAGCAGGCCTGGGAAGCCTTTGAGGCAAGTTGACTTGGCCAGGGTAATTCTAGTCTGAACAGAAAAAAATCAAAAGTGCACTGTCAGCAGTTAAGGCAGAACATGCTGCTGTTCATTTTCATTAGCTACCTTTCAGTTCTTGTTGAGCCCTTAAGTTTAAACAAAAGCATAACGTCTGGTGTAACCAAAAGATAATTTTTACTTTCCAGCAAATATTTAATCCCTTAACAGCAGAAACATATCTGTTAAAAAAAACCCAAACAATTCCAAGACCTCTGCTTCAGTTGTTTTAGTGGCAATAGATCATTTTGAGGTGGTGTAGTCTCATTTTAAACCATCTCTCAAGATATGATTTTTTAAGCAAAAGGATTCGAGTTTAATTAATTTTCACATTTCCTGATGTTTATCATGCTGAAGACCAGTTATTCAAAAACTGTGACAGAGAAGCAAGTAAAGGAAACACAATAAAGAAAAATAGTATTTGCAGTTACTGCATTAGCTGACAGAAATATCACCACATTGGGTATATGTATTTAATACACCTTGAAATTGTAATACTCAGTTTTATGAATAGATGCCACATATTAATTAAAAATTTAGAAAACTTAAAATTTAATATACTTTTAACTACTTTGTCAGGCACCGACTGCTACCAAACTAAAATTTATTGGTTGTGGATTTTTTAACTCAATACAAAGTTTTGTGTCCTCTATTTTTTTTCTCTTTTATACCTACAGAGTTTATTTCCTCATATATGGGGGCTCCACAGAAGAGCAGCGCTACCTCACAACTCTGAGGAAAGAGAAGGAGGCCTTCGAAAAGCTCATTCGGTAACACAATTAGTTTAACTGCCTTTATTGTTAGTGTTTCATGTAATTCCCTAATATGCTTACATTTTAAATAGATTGAAGTTCTTTACTGGGTGAGGCTTTAAATAAACTTTTAATTCAATTCTTTGTTGGATGTAAAGACTACTCGCCTATCGAGAATCAACAAAAAGTCACAACTTTCCTTTTCAAAGCACCTGGTATTTTGTTTAATAATTTTAGCAGCATTTAATATTAATGTAAAGGCTAATCAGCATCACTTGAATTTTTTCCTAATTGTCTATGAAGTTCATTTGTGTAATTGTGTTTTTGTAGGTAACATTTCTTGTAAGATAATTTTTAAAGCTTTTATAACATAAGTCAATTGGGGAAACAAAATTCTTTCCTTAGACTGTATAAGACAGTATTTTTACTGACAGTTCCTTCTCAGCTGGTTGCAGTGCTATTACTAGTTATTAGTTCCTTTGTAAAAGGAAAAACCTAGAAAAAAGCAGTGAATTGCATTTCTGATCAGGTTGGCATTTAGTATTAAACTATATATAATTTTACATCGGGATGAAGGGTATTGAAGTATTTCAATCTTCTTTACTCCTGCATTTGCAGTTTTTAGTGTGTGTTTGTTTGTGGTTTCTTAGAGAGAAGGCCAGCATGGTTGTTCCTGAGGAAAGAGAAGGAAGAGATGAAACAAATTTAGACCTCCTCAGAGACGCTAGACCTGCCTCTGTCTCTGCTGACACACGCAAAGCAGGTGAGCAGCTCCTAGGACAGGCTTGCAGCCCAGAGTTTTCCAAAAGTCCTGTAACTATTGCACTTTAAATCCCCCTCAAAGCATCGGGGGCAGAAACATGTTGCACGTTGGTTCTGCAGTCTTCATACTAAATAAACATTATTTCCCAGTGACAATGGGCTGTGGTTTCCTTTGAAAATACAGGTTAATGAAGTATTTGACCATTAAGACAGATTCCATTTGGATTGTTACTAATCAGATTGTTGGTTATGAGGCTGTCTAGTGCTGTTTGTAGGAAGAGAAATTAAAACATAGAAACTGAAGTCTGTAGATGGTTAAAGGCAGTGTTGTCCTTGAGCTAATGAATGTTGGGGACTTCTTTTCATCTTGGCAAAACATGCTGCCTGGATAAACAACTGCACATTATGGATTTGATCACTTCTTTTTCAATAAAGCATCCTTTTCCTTTTGGTGCAATTTTAACCACATTTTTGTTCTTTTCATCTAACATGTATGCTATGCCTCTGCTTGTTTTTCTCTGCTGATGTTTCTGTAATCCTGCTCTCCTTTGCCATGTACTCTCTAATCTTTGCTGTTACATCTTTTGTGGCCTTGGTGCTATATGTGTCCTGCAGATCTGTAGAGGCCAACACATAATTCCTACAATAAAAGCTGTATTTCTGTGGGAAACAGCCAGAAATAAAAGGGACCAACCTCATTATTTTGTTTTGCAGGCAGCCTTTTAAAGATTTCCCTGATTAATGTAAATAATTTTCATCTACAGCTTAATTTCATTGTCACCTATACAAAGCTTACAGCAAGTAGCATGGTAGTTCTATCAAGCTGCAAAGCATGCTCCATAAATTACAGTATGTATTTAAGCAAGTGTTTTTTTCTCTGATGGTAAAAAATCAAATGAAGTCTGGATTTATTGTACTGCTGAATTTGAGGTATAATTTAAGATGATAAGTCCATCCCCTGCAGAAGCCTTGGCAGCAGACAGGAAAACAACCGGAGCAGGAGGTGCCAAGTATGGGGATAACTGCGTTTATTTTGCTCTTTAGGTGGACAGGAGCAGAAGGGTGTTCAGCAAACCATAATCGTGGATATGCGGGAATTCCGTAGTGAGCTTCCATCACTGATCCATCGCCGTGGGATCGACATTGAGCCTGTGACTTTGGAAGTTGGGGATTATATTCTAACCCCTGACATCTGTGTAGAGCGGAAGAGCATCAGTGATCTGATTGGTTCCCTAAACAATGGCAGGCTGTACGCACAGTGCGTGTCCATGTGCCGCTACTACAAGCGGCCAGTTCTCCTCATTGAATTTGATGCTAACAAATCCTTCTCCTTGATCCCACGAGGTTCCTTGCAGCCAGAAATTTCCAGCAATGATGTTACTTCTAAACTAACCCTTCTCACCCTGCACTTCCCAAAGTTACGAATCCTGTGGTGTCCCTCTCCCCACGCTACTGCTGAGCTGTTTGAAGAGCTGAAACAAAATCATCCCCAACCCAACGCAGAAAAAGCGATGGCCATCACTGCAGATTCTGAAATTCTCCCTGAGTCAAACAAGTACAACCCTGGGCCTCAGGACTTCCTGCTAAAAATGCCAGGGATTAATGCAAAAAACTGCCGTGCCGTAATGACCCACGTTAAAAGCATTGCAGAGCTGATGACACTGTCCAAGGATGAGCTCTCCAAGATTTTGGGTAATGCTGCCAATGCCACACAACTCTTTGACTTTATTCACCTGACCTATGCAGAGGCACTAGCCAAAGGAAAAAGCAAAAGATGACTCATGAGATTGTCAACACACAGCACTGATAAGTACTTTGGCAAATACATGAAATGTTTTAATAAATGCCCCATCTAAGATAACCAGCTGTTTCTTGCTAATGCTGTCCCATCAATTTTAACACGTGAGTTAATTATTGAAGGCAAGTTTCAAGAAGAAAAAATATATTTAATAGAGAAATGTGAGTTATTTTTATTCTTTTTGAAGCACTTTAACCAGTTCTATACCACTGAATTAGCTAAATGAAGTTTTTACTAAGACCACAAGAATTAAGTGCTAAGACTAACTGATAAAGGAATTTTCTTGTGAAAGTTATGATGTCTTGTTCAAGCTAAAAATGTGTTGTGTTTTGATTAGTCTGTGTGACCTGCTACATGATATAACACTGCTTTTACCATTTTTAATGTCTCACTCTCTGGCAACTGCCTGTTTTCAATGGACAGTGATGGAGGAATGTCTTTAGAATATACTGGGACTGAATTCTGAATTTTAGAACATGACCATAAGCGTTTGTCATAGTAAAATCCATTTGTATGCTATGCTCTACATTTTGCCTGCTTACCAGTTATACTTGTTACCATTCCAAAGCCAGTACTGCTCTGCCTTGCTGGATTTTGCAAAGGGCTTTCCTTTGGTCTGACTGGGTAGAGATTCTGTGGTGCCACAGTGCGAATTAATTTTGAGTGTGCCTTACTTATATTTTTAAGAGGCTTTGTTTTTTACTCAGTTTTGATAGCTCTTTTGCCTCTTTCACTAGGAAGTGAAAAACGTGTATACCACTGGCACTGTTCCTTTATACCAAAGAGTAATTCCTCTTGTAAAATACCATTGTTTTCTAAGCAAGATTTTCGAAAACTGTTGAAAGTTCTTCCAATATTGGCTTCTTTTGAGTCCTATTGCTTTTGTATTTTTATGTCTCAAATCAACTGTTTGTCAATAAACTCAGTAAAGTCATTGTCATATAGAAGATAATACTTTTAGCATTTTGTGTAGCATAAAAGAGGGAAAAGTTTGTGAATGTGTGCATTGTTAAATTATAATATTCTACATTGAACTCTGATCCAACAGTAGAACAAACTGCCATTGCCAAAAGGGTTGGTCCAGTGTTATTCCATACTAATATATTTACATTTGCTATTTACAAAACCTTTATCTATGACTTGCACATGTATTTATACGATTCTAATGGGAACCAACAGACCAATATTATTTACTTCATGGAAGGGGAAAATATTTTTTGTGTTTAGGAGTAAAAGAAGTAAAAACTTTACTGTGCACTTTAAGGTAAAATATTTATTGTGCATTTTAAGTGTGAATTATGAATTGTTAACTTTAACCTATGGCTGAGCTGTGACAAATTTCCAAGGGAACATTTTTCTGCAGATGAAAATTTAAGATGAAAATAAGATTAAAATTTGCTAATTATCTTGTTTTTCATTTGGCTGTATTGATATCAGAACATTTTTATTTTTAGGGTGTGGTTTACAATCCAGATCTTAGGGTTTCTGTTGCCCTGGATTCGAATTTACTTAATATGAGAAGAAGTCTTTCCATGAGACTTTTGCTTATTCAGACTGATGATGTCAGATGTGCAGAGGATTGAGAATGCCTCTAAAGTGTGCCAAGAGAACTGAAAATCCGAGTAAGATCAAGCTGTCCTGAGTGCATGGCCTGTAGAGCCTGGTTCAGAAAAGGGCAGCTGGCAGCCTTTGAGGGCAAATGTTGCTTGTGCAATGGGCATTAGGGTGCTCCACGAACTGTGGGTTTGGGGTTTTTCACAAATGCTGCCTCAGCTCTGTAAGTGAGGTTTGGGGGTTTTGCATTGATGTGCATGGGGTGAAAATGAAGGGTATAGTAACAGGTGATAAAGTTGTAGCCTTGTGTTGTGTGCTAGATTAAAGTTACATCATGCAATGAAGTAATTATTTGCTAAATATTTTAAAGAAATTGCCTTTTGCTTGTATGTGTGGAGTTTTTGTAAAGCTTTTCCTTTTTTCTTTCTCTATGTAGGTTTTGCCCTTTTTCTCTAGAACAGCAAAGTAGCACTGTTGCATGTTGTTATTGCTCATGTGCTTTGGCATTTCACTGTATTAAGTTCAATTGCCAGTTAGAGCTGTGTCCTCCTGGGGCAGGAGGTACAGACTGTGCTCCCAGGTGGGAGAGGTCCTGTGTCCTGAGACCACTTATCCCTGAAATAACAGAGCCAAGGCTCTGCCTGAATGCAGTTAGAACACAAGTTTGGATGAATGGTGAAAATTCTCTCTTTGATCAACAACCATGGAATTTGTACATCTTGTCATTGCTGATATTTTAAATGTGTGGTTTTTTATTAAAAAAAGCAAACACAAACACCACCTTCCTTCAGTTTGGGAGTGTCTCAGCTTCTTCCTTATCCCCAAGACTTTATGCTCCCAGGTCACTCAGTAGGTGATGCCCCTCTGTGTAGGGTTCATGTGCTAAAGAGTAGCCAAGTTGCTCTTTTCTGAAGTTTCTCCTGGGCTTTGGTCACTGACAGTTCTTCTAGAATAACCACACAACCTCTTAGGAGCAAATGCAGCTTATATTAGCAAGTCTATTTAGCACAGGATGGATCAAGCTGCAGTTCCTGTGTTTAAGTTACCTGGTTACTATTCCTCCTGATGGGGACACTTGCAGTTTTGAGCTACAGCTGCAAAAGGAGGCTTTGCTGGCAGTGTTGTTACTGTGCAGTCCCTAAGCAAACCAAACCAAAGCAAACCTTACCTGCAAAATTACTTCCGCATGAACACGTAAAGTAGGGTTTTTCTGGTAGCAGATAGATTGATTGCTTTCAAAATTTAAATGTAAGCTAGTTGACCAGAAATGCACAGGGTTTATAAAATAGGTAGCTATGATGTTAAAAATAGTGACTCTTTTGGAAAGTGGAAAAATTTAATGTGTGAGTATTGTTGTGATTGTGATATCTTATTTGCAGAGTGACAGTACAACCACAAATAACTTAATTTTTAAGGATTAAAATATTTGTGTCTAAAGCTTTCCTTAGTCAGGATTCCAATTCTGACTGTGAAATAGAATCCAAAAGCAAACATCTGCCAAAAAATAATTATTAAAGGGATGCATTATTTCTATGCCAAACAGCATAAAGAAATGTAACTGAGTGTCATTAAAGAAACTTGTCCTGTTTGCAGTATTTCAGGCTCCATGAACTGGGTTTACAATCCTTTCCTAAGGACCATTTTAGGATAAAGTTCTCCTTAGCCCTTACTCCAAGATAACCTAAATTAAATTAATATTCAGTTGATGTGTTTTGTAAAATATGTGATTTTAAGAAATGCAAATAGGGTCAGAAACAGAAAATTCAGAAACCATTGCTCCAGCATTTTGTAATACTTTTGTCATTATAACTTATTTCATATGTTCATTCTTCATTTAATAGCAAGAATTTTGAATATTTGCAGAAACAAACTAAGGATAAACCCTTTTATGTGTTTCATATGAAGTCTTTAATATCTGATTAACTGTTAGGTACCTTCTTGCATTGAAAATACACTTGCCAATAGTATATGCACCTTCTTAATTTGCATGTTTTGATAAGGTTGTACAAGGAAATTCTCAAGTGTTTTAAAGTTTCAGTGCCATTTTTTTGAGTACAAAGCTAATCTCCCCGACTTTTCAATGCAAATACAAATAGGCTGGCCATTTTTTTACTTGAGTTTTGATCTGTGTTTTGAAAGCTTCTCCTCAGTAAATTAAAGTGAAGAAAATCTTCAGTCACAGTCTTGAAAAAAAGGGAAGAACTGTTCAGTAGCTTGGCTGGCCAAGACTTAGCTGAGAGATGAATTCTTACTGAAGTTGTTGAGGGTAACCAGGGCTGCTACACTGTTATGGTGATTTGTTGTCTAAACAGAAGATGTTGCTGCAATATATCAAAATGGGCCTGTGTATGTACTAATTTTAGTGTCATTTTTTTTAAAGCATGGCAAAATTACCTTAATTCACAACTGCTCTAAAGCAGTCTTCCTAGGAATATTTAATCAGGGATGGATAGATACCATTTTCTCAGCTTGCATTTTACTGTGGTTCTGTCTGTGAGAGCTTCCCTCTATAAATAAAAGCATAGTTTTCATTTCTAGGGTTTTTTTTTCTTTCACCTTGATCATCTCCTATCAAAGAGCAGGAGCCTGGAGTTACTAAACAGCTGACATTGTTTCCAAGCTGGCATTATTAGTCAGCAGTGCAATCTTGTTCTTGCACTCTCAGCTTCTTCCTCAGCTCTCAGAATGGCACTAAGACCATTCTTATTTTTATTCTCTTTTGTTTAGGAAAACACAGCAGCTACATTGCAAAAGTTTTTGGAACTGACTTGCCTTTTTTAATGTAACCTTTCTCGTGTAAGTTCAGATCACAATCAATAGTCAAAGTAAAACCACACATAAGTCTTCCTGGTTTTGACTTGCTAAGGTTTACCATGAGCTAGGCCCAGAGTTTTTAAAACTATTAAGCTGGAACTACTGATTAATGGATTTTAGCCAGGAGCCAGATAATAAGTTTATAATTTTGAAGGTAGAATTTTCAGAATCACTACTAAATCTTATCACATTTGTACAATAAATTTATAAGGGTTTTATTTTAAAATCACTATTCATATCTTTAGCTTCACTTTGAATTCAAATTTCATCCACCCAAACTCAGAGAACTTGGAATTTTACATTGTTGAATTAGCAAGAAGAGAAACAAATTCTTGCCTGTAAATTCAATGCAATATCTCTGGTTTCTGTCTCCTTAATGGCTATTACCTGTTGTCCACAGAAACATGCTAATCTTCAAATTTCAAGTGCATACAAAACCATCTCCCAAGGGATTCAAAGCCCGGGAGTTTTCCCAGTGAAACTGGCACATGAAGCCTAAACTTGACAAGGCTGCATTTCAGCCCCTCTAAAAATAGGCAGCATAGTTCTAATTTGAGCTCTCTGCGTAGAGCCCTGCAGTTCCATGAGGATACACAGTGGGACACGTGCATTATCCCTCCTCTGAGCATCTTCTAGGGTGAATGGAATGTCCCAGCAATGGCCCAGCTGTGCAACTGCAGTGGAGATCTGTGTGTCCTGTACTCACAGCATTATTTAACACTGAATTAAGTAACATTTGACAGTTTCTTCATCACCTTTTTCTTGTGAAAAATGTAAATTCTTGTGAATTTACATTATTCGAAGATTCTCTATTCAACTTTTATCTTTCTTCTATTTTTATTCTGGAATTTTCTGATTTATTTCTTTTTCACATCCTTTATCCTAACCATGACTGTCTGTATTCTTGTCCTTTTGTTTCTCTTCAAGAATGCAGCTTAAATATTGTGGCAATTTGTCATGTCTGTTGAGCACAAATAACACTGAATTGTTTGCAAGACTGGCTGCACTGAAGCCTTGTCCAGTATTTATTATCCAGGGGCTTACATAAAAAAAGTATTGTACCTTGTTTTCCTTTTGGTCCCAGACTTGAGGCATTGTCACACTTGGAAAGCTGACACTCAAAGAAAAGAGACCAGCAGGTTGGCAGCTCTTGTAATATTTAATTCTCGGTTTTGACTTAGATTTCTTTTTAAACAGATTAAAAGCAGTCCAAATAACAGACACAATAAAATCATAATCAGTTGATTTTACAAATTTTTCCCACCCTGGCAAAATTTCAAGGTATTTTTTATGTGTCACAAAATTCTTAGAACCTTAGGCATAGATAGCAGAAGTTGCAAATTTTCTTGTGGCATTTATATCCCATGACCATTTTTACATATTGCAGTACTACCACTGGCAAGTTCTCAGATCCTGCAAAAACTCATTTCATGCTTAAGCATTTACATTAGGATGTGGGAGATCTGCAAGAGCAAAAATATTAACTACATGTCTTCTACTTTTGTCTAATTTTTCTTTATTGAAATCCCCCTCTCTAGTTCTTCCCATTGTCAAAATACACTTTGTTTCTGCATCATCTTAAATCTCTGAATGTTAAGTGTTGGAAAGAACTATGGTCTTTAAAATCAACATATATTTGTGTTAAACTATCACATGATTTTAACTTCTGCAGTCTCTCTAATGCTCTGGTTTCATTTGTTACAGATGCATTTGGAAATCTATCAATCCACTTTCTCTACAGCCTCCACAATGTCTTTCCAACACTTCCAATGTGACAGCTAGGTGAGCAGACACTCCTGACCAAAGCTTGACCACAATGTAAATGTTCAGATCACCTGCAGCTACAGCACAACAGCAAAATCTAGAGATCCCTCAAGAAAATCCTGCCCATACCAAATATGAGAAAATACCTAAAATCTTCAAGACATGTCCTGTGCAAATCTTGGTGCGTGAGGTACTGTCTATACAGACAGTCTTTCAGATAATTAAGATGTCTCAGCAAAGCCTTGAACTGCAGCAATAAACCTGCTGTACTACAGTTAATACAACTATTAGGGTAAGTTGCTGTTTTCTTAAATATTTGCATTATACTGCACATCACTAGCTGACAGAAGTCATAATCAAGTTTTCCTTTTTCACTTTAATATTTACTTGACAGAAGGTCTGAATCACATACTAAGTTACCGGAGTTCTTTTCCACAAAGTGCAATTGGTATTAAAATGTAGAGATTTGGGGTTTTTCAGTTAGCCCCACAAGCTCCTTAGGGATCTCTGACATATTTCTAGTGGCTTAAAAAGCTCTTGTGTTATTACCCAAACAGAGGAATTTCAACTGGTGTCCACCAGGAATGTCTGACTTTCCTTGGGCCATGAGCAGCTTCAGCCGGTGCTGTCCCACAGCAGGCCATGCACACACACACAGAACCTGCACATCTGCACTGGCCATGTCTCCACAATGACCCTGAAAAAACCAGCTAAGCCCATCCCTGGTTCTATATTTAAAACTGTTTGTTTAATTGGTGGAGTGCACCAAGAATAAATAATGAGCTAATTCTGAAGATCATTCCTAGAACAGCCAGCTCGGATATTTTTCTGCAAGTCAGAACTCTCTCCTCTCCTTTGTTTGGGTTTTCTGGATTTTGGTGTTTTTAAAGGTTTCTTTATCTGAAGGTGAACAGTTTTATCTAAATGCAATTGTAGGAACAGTACAATATTTCAAGCATGAAAAATTCTGCACGTAAGTGAGGTTTTGCAGTGTTTGTTTACTGAATATAAAAATAGTTAAAAGTTCAAATTCTAAAACTGGATCAACAATTCTAACCAGATCGGAGATGAAATTTCTCCCATGCAAAAAAAAATCCCCATCAAAACCCCACAAACAAACAAAAAACAAAAACAAAAACAAACAATAAAACCCAAAGAAACAACAAACCAAACCAAAAGTCATTTAAGGAATATTACCACCAGAGTTTTTCCAATGTACTGTACAGACCTTCTTTACATTCCTTGATAAAGTTAAAAAAAAGGAACTTAACTACAAATTTTATCTCCAAAAATAAGCATTAAAAAAGACTTAAACAGATACAGTAATACCTTTTTCAAAATTTTCATTAACATTTTAGCTGTAATAGGCTATAAAGGTTTGATAATATCTGTTTTTTTAAAAAAAAATTTGTATTTTGCTTTGTTCTAATAGTTCTAATTTCTTTGTTCTAATGCGATCTCCTGCTTGATTTGGGCATGGATCTCTGTATCTTGGTGAGTGCACAGGCAGAGAGATAAGGTACAAAGTAACACACAAAGTTCAGAGTGCAGTGAAATGACTGCCCAGTAATAGAATAGGCTTGCTCGTGGACTTGATGATTAATAATATTAATACAGCAATTGTCCTTTTTAATGACTATGGACATAAGTGGATCTGATTTAACTTGACCTGCTGTGGTTGAAAGAATACAATCTTTAGTCAAATACCAGCCAGACCCTGGGAGAAGAATACTGTGTCTCTTTGCTAGGTTATAAAATAAAGAACTTAATTCTGTCATGCACTCGGTGTTGTACTCATTTCATCTCACACATAGGGAGCCAGAAAAACTAAAGGCAGAGGTTATGCCCAAGCTGATAAAGAAAGTCTGTGATGAAGTGTGAAACTGAAACTCACCACTGACTCATAGGACAGTTTAAACCTTAAAATCTTATCTTTCATATATTTCCATATGCTTTTTCAGCTCTTTTATGCTGTTGCTTATTACCAGTTTCAGATGAAATCTTTGTTTCAGTAGCAGTGTAGTGATACTCTGAGCAGCTTACACTGAAGTTTCTCTTGATTCCCAGCACTGATGCACCAATTCATCCTGTCCCAAGCAAAAACATTCTGCCACCTCTGATATAGCTTTGGGATCAAATATGACACCTATCCCATGGCATGAGGCTACCAAAAAATCTGTCTAGAAGCCAGTTGAATTTTACTTTCTGGCTTGTGTCTAACTACCCTGTAAGACAGGAAAGCTGTGGATTAAGTGGTAGCATGGAGTCAAAAACCAAGAAGTTACTGTTTGCTGCTAGACTTCCTCAGTTCAAATCCTTTTTCCAAGAATGGGTTTTAAATACTCAAGAATACCGAGAAATTCAAGCTGGCAGGCAGGACCCAGTTCAGACCTGGAAAATCTGGATTTCTGAGCAACTGTAATTAGCTTGACCCTTATTTTTAGGGTCACACTGCTTAAACTGGTCGATATCAAAATAGGCTGAGGGCCAAATCAGTTATGATCTGGATTTATTTATCTAAAAGTCTCATATGGACCTAATTTGCTATTTTGTGTTAAGAAATAATGAGTAAGTAGAAAGGATTACGAACACATGTTTGGCATAGAGAGGAAGAGAGAATGCAGCCATAGCTTCAATTTTAGAATGTCTTACTTCATCATAAGCTTAAGTTTCAAAGCTGACACAGGAATTTTGGTAGATCATGCCTCATTTTCATCTCATTGCATCTTAGCTGAACATTGAAACCTCTAATTTGGAAGCTCAAATTAGCAGCTATATGATGGTAGTTTCTTCCCCAATTGTGTGTAGATGCCAACTAGAGGATCTAGACATATGATCAAGTCTTTAAATGTGGTTTTATTAAGTAAAATGCACAATCAATATATGGTGACAATTTTTACAAAACAAAACTTCTTATAGTCTGCTGTCTTATCCTTAATCAGTATCTTGAATAATTCACCCTGGAGTTTTCTCAGCACTCTATGTAGAGAAAACAGGTACCCTTCCTTGAAAGTGCCTGGCTTTTTGGCTAATAAAAAAAAAATTAAAAAATTAAAATAAAATAAAATAAAATGTAACTGTTCTAGGTAATTCCCATACTATGTTGTGTCAAAATTGTATTTGAAAAGTTGAAGTTCCCCCAGGGAAAAGTAAAAACATCCCTGGTAGCATATACCAGTTAAATATGAGTGCAAATCACTGCTTCCTTAACTATTTATGAAAATTAATCTTTCAGCTGGGTATGAGATGTTTATACTTTAAGCCTACCAAGCTGATTAATAGTTTGGTCAACATAAGCCTTGGTTCACAGGGAAGGCATCTGTAGATAAATAAATCAAACACTACTTGCCAATTTGTAATATTGTATTTATACTTCTACCCTGTGCATGCTGAATGATGGCAGTGGCACATGAATCAAAAGGAGACTTTACAGCTTCTCAAATGCCACAATCTGCCAATTTCATTAGCAATACCATAAAATAAATTTTTCAATCTGGGTAATTTCCTAAGGAAATTAAACTTAGAAAAACCACCCTGCGTTCTTTGAAAGTATGGAAAAGATATATGAAGTCAAACTGTTGGAGAGCAAGGTGTGAGAAGTTGCAGAGGAGGAGTTGAGCCACTGAGGGTTGGCAGTGAATGGTGCTGATAGAGACAGAAATGTGTGTTTAGTGACACAGCCATCCACAGAAACTCCTGAGTCTGTGGTGCCCTTCCTTCCTTCCTTCCTTCCTTCCTTCCTTCCTTCCTTCCTTCCTTCCTTCCTTCCTTCCTTCCTTCCTTCCTTCCTTCCTTCCTTCCTTCCTTCCTTCCTTCCTTCCTTCCTTCCTTCCTTCCTTCCTTCCTTCCTTCCTTCCTTCCTTCCTTCCTTCCTTCCTTCCTTCCTTCCTTCCTTCCTTCCTTCCTTCCTTCCTCCCTTCCTCCCTTCCTCCCTTCCTCCCTTCCTCCCTTCCTCCCTTCCTCCCTTCCTCCCTTCCTCCCTTCCTCCCTTCCCTCCTTCCCTCCTTCCCTCCTTCCCTCCTTCCCTCTCTTCCCTCTCTTCCCTCCCTTCCCTCCCTTCCCTCCCTTCCCTCCCTTCCCTCCCTTCCCTCCCTTCCAGACAGACACCCTGGCTCCTGTTCCCCAGGGATCAGTAAGCATTGTGTACAGCACAGTGGGACAGAGAAGTGGAGAAGCCTGGGCCAGAGCTCTGCAGCTGAATCAGCGCTGCATCAGCATGAGAATGGGGGACGACAAAACTGGGTTACATGGCTGAGCCATCTCACAGACCTCATCCCATGGAACAAGCAGGACAGGAGTATCCAAAGGATGGGAGTTAAAAGGCAGAACGAACATGCATAATTAATTTTCAGGGACTGGAAGATGATGCGATCACCTTCAGATTTTCCCCATCTGTTGCTAAGCAGCGTTCTTAAGTCACAAGCTTTGCCTTACCAAATGAACAGCAGTCTCCTCACATTTTGCTATTTTTCCATTTTACAATGTTCTTTTGCCAAGCTTGCACTATAACTGTATTTCAAAATGCTTTAAAACAAAGATGAGCACTAAGCTGCAATCTTTGGGAAAAGGTTTCAGTTACTACCTGGGACAAATAGCCCATGGACTTGCCAGTCCCCAAAAAGGAATTAGAAAAGCCTCCGTCTCGCATGTACCAAAGGAATTGCTTTCTGCCTTTCAGCCCTGAGATTTACATGAGAAATTGAATTTGCATCATGGAAAAGACAAGAGTATCATACATTTGGGGTTGTATATTCATTATCAATCTCAATCTGTATAAACAAAATCTTAGAATTTTTCCTGTGGTGGTAGTAAATTAATTGTATTAAGTCATTCGATCTGGGCTAAGGATGTTATTCCAATGACACCCATTCAATGCTCTGGGCATTCTGACAAAAATTAAAATTAAATCAAGGAGGTCTCTCTGTTAGAAATTCTCTCTCTCATTTAATTAGAAGTAAAGGGCTGGCTGCCAGTATTCCGAAAGTAATACCGAACATGCCCACTGCAAACACCCTCTCCACAAATGCTTTGATTCACACCAGAAACTTCAGAAATCCTCGTTCCTGGAGACCAAGAGAAGCAAGTGACAAAGAGTTCAGGATCTTTCAGCAACTGCGGGGAATTAATTCCTCACACTTAGATCCCACATGTCTGCAGTTTAACCACTGTACACTGGTAGCTCAGTTAAACAAAATGAGCAATCATTTTAAATTGCAAAATGACCATCAGCTCCATTTTCAATATTCATGAAATGAACAAATCATAAAGCTGAATAACAGGTGATCCTGTGGAATATGTGGCCGGAAGCAGAAGATGCCTTCCAATGAGATGTTTTTTGGAAAACCGTCCCCTGTTAACTGCGCTACCATTTTGTAACTAGTGTTAAAAGCTTATACAAATGCAAATAACACTGTATCAACAACTCGTCCACTTCCTCCTCACTTACAACTCTTTGGAGAAAGCTCTGTGGAGAAAGTAGTTATTTCTTCCTTGCGTAACATGTTTTGTCAATCTTTTGATCTCAGGCCTTTAAGGAATTTATTGGAACACAATAATTACAAATTATATGACTGTAGTAGTTCTTGCCCTAGTTTCAAAGTAGCTTGCTCAACTGTAAGCCAACTGCACTACTATTCTGTAATCCTGCAAGTTAGGTGGCAAAATTGTGGTTTTTACTCAATTTTATCTAGAAATTCAATGCCTCCATTGAATATGTAGTTGCCACTATACAGAATATAATATTGTATGTTTGAAATAATGACTTGTCGTTATTAACAAATCTAAACAATGTTTACATCTCTAGAATAATAAAATTCTTTGTATAAAGCCTGTACTAGAGTTCTTGTACAGCATAAGTAATTAGTAAAGCATAGGTAATTTCTGAATAATTCTTAAAAGATGTTTGCATTGTTTCATTAAACAAACAATCCTTCCCTAAAATATACAGCTTACAATTGCATGATTAAATACATATTCACTATCAATCACAACAAATATTTTTATTTGTGCATTAATTGGAATATTAAAATGCTCATATTGTGTCATTTATCTGCTTTTCATATTCAGCAGTTTTAACAGCAGAACACTGGTTTGAAAGTGAGAGAGGGAGAGTTGGGTTCATCCTTTCTCTGCAGAGCTTTGCATTGCTCTGGCAGCTTCAACCACTGTACCACTACTTCTTATCATCCTGTTATAAAAAAGGGAATATAGAATCTACTGTTATTCTTGGAGGCATATGCCAAGGGCTCTTATTGAACTATTCTGTAAGAAGGAAGTACTGTACATGTCCATGCCCAAGACAGGAAAGGTGGTGCTCAAAATTCAAGAACAATTGTGTGGAGCTGGACAACTTCCATAGAGTGATTTTATGGAAGAAACTTTTTAAGTAGTTATTTGCTGCTTTAAATGTGTCTTTTTCATTGACTCCTATCACCACATGGTTTCATAAAGCACAAATGCCCTCAAGAAATGAGCGCCATCTGTGTTCCATGTCACACCCTTTAACACATCTCTGTCTCAGCCATTTTTTTCCAGCTTTTCAAGTTCTATAGTTTCCTTTAGCAAGGAATACTCCATGTCTTCTGCAATAGGAACCATGTCTATACCCTTCTAATCAACGAACAGGCAATGCCTATTAATGCGGCCATTGGAACAACTATAATAATCTAGGCTGCATTGTAACATTAACAAGATTTACACCTCTTGCACAATACTCTTGTATATTGTTTTTAGTTTGCTTCTGGAGTTGGATAAAATCTGATTAGCTAACTGTAATCTAGTGAATATAAGAGAAATTTACCCTGTTTTTCAAAGCTTAACAAAAAAAAAATAACCTTCCAATCCATCTAAAGCAATTTGAACAAGTCATTCTTTAAATGTCAAAGCATTCATTTGTAGTGAAGTGTACTGGAATGCTGTCTTAAAAGCAAAAGAAATTAAAAACTGCCTCTTTTTTTGTGCCTGTGGTATCACTGCTGAACAAGTGCACTGGAAAACTCTTTTGGAGCAGGGAACCATGTTTTGCTTGGTCGGCACATAGTGTAAGCTCAGTGCAGTCTCTTAGCAAGCTCCTGGACATCAGCAAATTGCAAATAATAAAAAATCTGTATTAGACCATTGCACCAAATGGCAGCTTAGTCCTTAAACTGTGAGCTAAAAAAATAAAAATACAATTCAAAAGCAGAGTTGCATAATACTGGGCCTGATGCAGTATGCACTTACAGAACAGGACTGGCTCGATATTAGTAAAAGTCAATTTGTTAGATATTCGCTGTGAGCAGAGTTGCACAATATGTGCAATAAATTACTGTGTGCATGCATGATCATACTTTGATCACAGAATAAATGCCTGAGTTCTCTATTGCACATTCTCAAGTGTAAATCATCAGGTTTCCAAACTTCTTTGAAGAAAATTTTTTCCTTTGTGATTGGTTTGATGTTGAATCAAGTTCAATAACCTCAGACGCTGACAGCTAAGCCTGAAGGTGAAATACACGAGGTATGAGTCCAGTCTTGTTTCTGAATATTTGCACAGCCAACATTTGAAGTCATACCCAGTCCATTGGCATCGAATTTAAAATCCATGTGATTGCAGCAGCCCGAGGAGGGACCCACCCACTCACCCGCCTCAGCCTCTGGCTGCCCCGGGCCAAAGCCCCGGGCACGGCTCGGTCCGGCCCTCCCGCCACTGCGGGACCACCACGGCTGAGGCACCGCTCTGAGGGATGGGCCGATTTGCCTGGGCCTGGGGAGCGATCCCAAAGAACTTTTCAAAAAATACCTGCTCCAGGAATAGTGTGTCCAGCAGGACCGGGGAAATGACTGTCCTGTACTTGGCACACCCCAAGTGCTGCTTCCAGTTGTGGATCCCTCGGCTCAGGAAGGACATTGAGGTGCTGGAGTGTGTCCAGAGAAAGGCAATGAAGCTTGGGAAGGGTCTGAAGCACAACTCCAATGAGGAGCAGATGAGGGGGCTCAGCCTGGAGAAAAGCTGGCTCAGGGGGGACCTTATTACTCTACAAGTATCTGGAAGAAGGTTGTAGGGGTAGGGGTCGAACTCTTCTCCCAGGCAAACAACGACAGGCCGCGAGTACAGTCTTAAACTGCGCCAATGGAGCCCTACGTTGGACGAAGGAGGACGCAATGTGCTTTCCGACATTGGAATGGGCTGCCCAGGGAGGTGGTGGAGTCACCGTCCCTGGAGGTGTTTAATGACAGGGCTGGACGTGGCCCGTAGTGCCATGGTCCCGTTGGCACGGTGGTGCTCGGTCCTAGGGTGGACTCGATGATCTCAGAGGTCTTTTCCAACCTCAATGGTTCAATGGCCCCGGTCCGGAGGCAGCCGGGACCGACTCCACTCACCCTCGCTCGCCGGAGGTGCGAGTGCCCGGATGTGCGGCCCCGCCTCCCGCACGTGCGCGGCGCCAGAGCGCGCGGCTCCCCCGCCCCCGCCAGCGGGCCAACCGCCGGGGCGCGCGCCCGGGGAGGGCGGTCCCGGGCGCAGAGCTCGCGAGAGGAACATGGCCGCGGCGGGCCGGGGTGAGCGGGGCAGCGCGGGCGGGGGGCGCGGGGAGCGCGCGGCCGGGCGCCGCCTCACGGGCTCCGCGGCTTGCGGACGGCCGCTGTGCCGCGGGCTGCACCGGGCTAGGCCGGCCCGGGTCGGGTCGGGTCAGGCCGCTGAGCGGGAGCGGCACCGCCGGCAGCCGTCGCCGCCCGGCCCCGGGGTGGGCTGCGCGCCGCCCCGCCTGCAGAGCCTTCTGAAGGAGGTTGAGGCGGGCGGGAGTGCCGAGAGCGGCGGCCGCCCCCTCTCTGCCGGGATGGGCAGGGTTCCCGCGAGGTCGCAGCCGGGGACACGGGAGGGGCGGCCCCCGGCTCCGCCGGGCCGCTCTGGGCCCCGAGCAGGTGAAGGTGCCGGTGCCCGCACCGCGCCCTGGGACGCGGCTCGCACCGGGCCGGCCGCTGGCAGATGTGGCCCGTGTTATTATTTGTTAGTAAGGAACACTAGCTCCCGGGGGAGGTGCGGGGCTGGAGGCAGCAGGGCGGCGCTGCGGGCCCGGCCCGAACCGAACCCTGCGGGCGTTGAGATGGGAGCGCCTCGCCCGGGAGCCGCGCAGGGGAGACCTGAGCCCTCCGTGACCCCAATCGTGCAGCTGCAGCGGAGGTCACTGGGCTGTGAGAACATCTGCGACCCTTAAACCAGGGGCTGTTACCGAATTCGGCTCGTTTTCTGCGACGTGTGGATTTAGGTGGCACTTGGTTAACCCATTTTAGCGTGGTCAGGCATTGGAATAGGTTGGCCGAGAAGATAGTGGAGTCACCATCCATAAGGCGTTTAAAAGACTGGATGTGGCGCTGGGAGATGTGGTTTAGAGGTGGCAGTGCTGGTTTGGTGATTGGATTGGACGATATTAAAGGTCTCTTCCAAGCCTGATGATTCCATGATTCCGGAATCAGCTTTGTTAGCAAGTGCATCCACGGCACGTTTACGCACAGATCCTCATGGCGGGTGCTGGTCACTTGGCTGACATTTGGGCAGTGACATTCTTTGGGGCGCGGGGAGCCAGGTGGAGAGCTGTGCTGCCGTGCGTGCCTTTCTGCCAGCAAAGACATTTTCCTTTGTCCCATTTATGTGGGTTTTGTATTGGTGTGCAGGTGTGCAGTGCAGAAAACTGGTGTTAGTCTCAGTGCAGTCGAGAGATACTAGGACTTCTGCCTGCTGCAGGCAATTAGGTGAAATAAAGACTACAGGATTTAAAGAGAGTAAGTTGTTTAGCTATGAAGTCAATATCAGGAAAATTATCTTTTTAGGAATGTTTTGAAAACACCTCCATGAAATCTGTTACGTCAATATGTCTAAAATACTTAGAGCTTAAACATCACTCACCTTTTAAGGAAAAAAGCTAAGCTTCCACTGTCCTATGAATACAGCATGTTTTGAAGTTCTTGCTTATGGGAAGGTGTTTACACTTCTTCCTCATGCTACATCTTTTCCTTTATGAGAAAAAAATGCCCAGGTTTTGAATTAATTGAGGTTTTAAACCTCTCAACAAAGGCATTTCATAAAATTATTCTCTTAATGTGTGACATTTTATCTTGTTCCTTCCTAAAGTTTTCTTTCCTGAGTAATTACTTACAGATGTGACTTTGTGGTATAACTTGCATTTAAAACTCGACAAGATTGCTGTTTGGTAATGACACCAGTTATTAAGCAAATAAAAACATATGGAAGCTGAAGATCCTTAGTACATTATTGGGAATGCAGAACATCTTTCAGGATTTGGCAGTATTTGGAGAAGTGTAGAAAACTGAACTTAATGATGCAAATGAGGTTTTAGAAGCAGTCATACTATAACATGGAAATCACCTTAATATTTACCTTTTCTATTTGTCAGATTATGTTGAATGAGATATTATAAAACAACTTTAACAGTGAGGGTTAATACATAGATATTCAGACAAAATTAGTGGTTTATATGCATATCATACTTAAAATTTGGAACTTTTACTTGTTAGCCTAGCAATGAAATTAGATAATTGATGACACAATGCATTAATGTAATATTGGATAGGGAATATACTTAGTTGAGGTTTGGGGTTTTTTAAACAGTGTTTAGATTATTGATGAAATGATTATTGGAAGGAAGAGGGAATATATTTTATCATAGGCCATTTATTTTTGTGAGTCTTTTTGGCATTTCTGTCTTGTAGCCTCTTCCTTTTGTGTGTTTTGCTTTGGTTTTTTACATGTTCAGTTTTTAACCTCTGTCACTGATATGTACAGAAACTATAACATCATCTTCAGCCTTTAAAAGAATTAAAAATAATCTGTTAGGATTCATCTCTGGGATTAAAAGTAAAATTGTGTGGCTGAGCAATGTCAGGGACGTTTTAAGTCTGGTTCAGTGCCAAAACTGGAAAACCCCATTAGTGTTACTGTATGAAACAGCACTTGATAAATGCCAGACTTTAAAATAACTGATTTTTAAACTTTTCTAAATACAGTGTGCAGTAGGTTTCGGTTGACTTAATGTGTCTGTATATGTATATATGTACACACATACTCTAAAATACTCTAGTAAATTAAATTTTGATGTTGAAACAAGTCCATTTGAGTTGGTGACTTAGCAAAATGACAAAATGCAAACGTGAACGGTTTCCTTTTTTTAAAAAAAGTTCAATTATATTTGAATCTATAGAAAACTAATATATATTTCAGTTGTATAGTTGGCACTTCCAAGTGTGAAGACTTGAAGGAACTACGGTGGGTTTGTGTATTGCAGTTGAGTTAAAAGGAGCAGATGATGCACATCTGGTACTGCTGTTCTTGCCAGAGGTAATTGGAAAGACAAATATCGACTTAGAATTGAGTAGGAATATGAAAGGTGCTAAAAGATGCACATAGAATATATTGAAATCACTTTAATCTCAAGATTTTAACCTAATAACACACTTTAACATCTGAAAACTGCAGAAACTGAGAAAGCTGAGCTAGTATTCTTACGGCTTTCATTTCTCAGGTAGATCAAAATATGTAACTTTTAAAATAAAGAATCCTTGCGACATCTTTGTGATTTTTCTTTTTCTTTTTCCTTTCCAACAAACTAGGAATGTGCTGAAACAGATACTCTAGAAGGGTGCTAGAGATATAAGGTAAGTGCTGTGTCTTAAAAAATTTTAACTTTTTTAATAAGTTATTTTAATAAAGCTGCTGTGCTATTTTTTTTAGTGAGCAGTGTATCCCTTATGTTGTGATGGTTTTATAATACTGTTAAAATGGAAAGTTTTCCATGAGATCTGTTCCTATACAAACAGAAATTTGGTTACATGTAGTACTTGTATTACATAAACTTAAGAGCAAGTTACTGTGACTTTATGCTTTGGCCTTTGATATGAGTGGACTTTAATCACCTCTTAATATTATGACTTAAATACTCATATGCTGATTTAACAATATTTTCTCTTTTTAAAGGACTGTCATGCTTGCAAGTCTTCACAGATGTTAGATGTTTTCCAAACATAAATAGTTTTGATGTTAAAACTTTGGCCTGTGGAGCATTTTGTTTATTTTTAACAGTTTTTCTGCAGTGGCTCAGGCTTGTACCAGCACAGCACCTCCAGAGCAACTCCAGACCCTCTGTGGTTTGGTAAAATCAATCCAGTTATAGATGAGGAAAATTCTCTCTCAAAGAGAGCAACCAAGGGTGTTTAATGGCTGGTGATAGTGCTGTTTCAGGGGGTGTTAGGAAGGGAAGTCAAGCAGTTTAGTAAAACAAGGAAGCTGGGTTATATTGGCTAACACATTCTCTGTTCTGGAACTCCGTGCTTCTGGTGTTAAGCTGGTCCCTGAATGGTGAAAATTCTGATCCTGCCCTTCCTTACTCATCTTCTGTGTGGGAAAAAGAGGGTGGGACAGGTTGCCTGATTTTCAGGATAACCAAGACAGAGCATCAAACTTAAAGCCTCTTGGTAGTTTCCACTGAGGCGTCCTAGATGAACCGGGGCATTGGTTCCACCTCTACAGAAAAAGCAGACACTGCACACGACTCTCATGGCTAAGAGCTGCTCCAGAGACTGGAAGAACAAGATGTACAGAGCTGGATATACACAGAAAGGGGTATGTATCTGTAGCATTGATGTATTCCAGCAAACCCCAGAACTGTGTTAGGCAAAAAATCCCGACTAGAAACACTTAAAGGTAGGGGAGGGCAAGGTGTGTTTGGGGTTGTGTGTAGGCTCTGTGAAGAGCAGGTTTGATTAGACTTGGCAAACCAGTTCACTCTGTGTTCTCTTCTAGTAAATCTGCAACCTTTGGTTCTTATTTTGAATAAATCTGCTGCTCTTCTAGCTATATGTCCAAAAAAAGACAAATTAAGACTACTTGCACTTGACAGCTATGAATGTTTCATGTTTGCTTCTTCAAATGAAATTATTCCATGCTGTGCTGAGGACAGGGAACCAGTATTACTGGCATTGTCTTTAAACCTTTTTAGCACCTGAAGTTCAAGAGCCAAAATTGCCCAGTGTTAGTTACAGAATACAACTTTTTTCAAACTTCTGTGGCAAGGATTGATGTCTACCACAAAAATCTTCCATATCCTGAAACTCCAAAGCAAATGCACATTACAGAATTTATTGAAGAGTTCAGATTACTATTATTAAATCCAGATGTTAATGTAACAGTTGTGCACTTGTGCAATAAACTGGATCTCTTTAATTGTTGACTCAGTAGAGAGTATTTTAAGATTTCATATTTGGTACTTGGCTTAAGCCATTAATAAAATGTTTGAAAAGGGGCTTTTACCTGGGCATGGTGCCAAAAGCAACAAAGTGAGAGAAGAGTTCTAGTTACACTCAGTTTTGACTAGTGAAACACAAATTAATGAAACAAAAATTAAAGACTAAAAGGAAACCTGCTGGTTTTCTAACCTTATAAGTGAATTTATGACACAGGTACTCCTAGTTCCATACCTGAGAAGGACATGCAGTTGTGTTCTTATTTCCACCTTCTGCTAGAAGCCTGCTGGAACGCTACAGAACAGTTGCTGAAAAGTTGTTTACAAATTCTAGAGACATCAAAATTAGTTTCTTAGTCATTCTTTAAATGTAAAAGAGGCAGCTCATAAAAATTCAACAGAGGAACTCATTAAAATGAGTTCATATTTGTAAGTCCAGTTAATACCCAAAAATGGTCCTTATATCTCATGTAGAGCAAATTTCTCAATATTTGCTATACAAAAAAGATAGAAGAGAGATAGAATTCCAGATACTGAAATTCTGTTTAATTACATTGCTGCAATGCTTAATTTTGTTCCCAATATTTTTAAAATTGAAAATGTAAAGCTTGGTAAAGTTGCAATCCAGCAAAGGTTTAAGCATGTGTTTCTGACACTGAATGGGTTGCACAAAGTCAAATACACACTTAAAGCTTTTCATGATTTAGAACCACATGTTAGTAAAGCTTTAGCAAAGTAAAGTTGTGACATAGGCAGAGCTGTGTGTGAGTGTGACTGTGGTGTCTGTCTCCTTGCAGTGCTGCAGGTGCAGTCCTGCATGCAGGTGCTGTGTTACATTGGCAGGGGTTCAGTGTACGTTGGGAATTAGGGGTTTGTACGTTGGTTATCTGAGAGAACACCTGATGTCACCATTAATCTCTTGTTGTGTTTTAAAATGCTGCACAAGTTGTGTTCCCAGTCTTTGTACATTGTGCATTGACCATCTTGGCACATTCCCTTGTACCTGAGTGACTGGAAGTGTGAAAGCAAAGGAGTGTTAGTACTTTTATAATCTTCCCTTGGTCCTTAGGCAGGTCAGGGTCTCAGGATCGGTGTATTCTGAACATGGAGCTTACTGAATATACTAAGATGGCTATACAGAAGCTAATGAGGATCAACCTGTTCATTATGGTTGGCCTGAACTGTACCATTTGTGTTTTATTTTAGGAGTTTTTGAATGGACTAATAAACCTCTCTGAACTATTTTTGAGTGTGTTTTCTCCTTATATATCACTTGGTACACTATTTTTTTTAGTATTTCATTTTTAAAAATAAAATTTTAAACATATTTTTCCATAACATATATTTCCATAAAGTACAGCTAAGACAGGTACCCAAAAAGAAAAGCCTTAATGTTTTGCTAATGTTTTTCAGAATGTAATTTGTACTCTCTGTACAGCTGTACTCTTTATAGATGTAACTAATACATTTATAAGGTTTTTGTTAAAACTTTAACGTGTGTGAATAAGGAATTTATAGAAACAACTGGAAACCTCACCATTTTCTACTTTATATTTTCAACATTAATTTCATTTGGAGTGTCTGGACTGCAGGAGGGTTTTAATACCCAGTTTATGAGGGTAGAGCTCACTTACGGTATTTCTAGTAAATACTTAATTCAAGAGAAGTTACTGCTTTATTTTGCAGTCTGTATTATTTCTGAATTTGTATGGGTTAATTATAGTAATGCTTCTTTATTTTAATGTCAATACAGCAGCATTCAAATACAGAGTACTGAGCAAATACTGTCAGTTTTTGCAAAATAGAAACCATTTTTATGGTTTTGGGAATTATAAGTCTTCCAATGTGAATCAAGCCCTAAATAATTCTCTCTATATCTGCAGACAGTTTTAACCAACTTTCTTTGATTCTATGAATAACAGAGTGTAATTTGTGATTTCTTCTGGAATCAGATCCTCACTCCTCTGCCAGATGTTCCACCCTTCCTCTGTTCTGCCAGCTAAACCATTTGATGACTCTTTTACCAGGTCCTGCATCAGAAGCCTAATTTTAAAAGCTTGTCATGCAGAATTGGTAAAAGACAAAAGTGGAGTCTCTTGGAAAGGAGGAAATGCAGGTGGTGACAACCTGCTCTGGCCCATAGTTCATCTTTGCTGTCCTGGGAACACTGTGAGCAGGAGCACAGGTGGGAATGTGGAGCCAGCCCAGCTGTCAGACGTGGGGAATGGGGGGCTGCTTCCCTTTGCTGCAGAGTAAACCACGCTCCCAGGAGAGCCTTGGACACAGTTCTACACCTGCTGCTCCTCAAACACCTGGGGCAGCTGGGCCCTGGAGGTGGTGCAGAAGAGAGTTCCATAGTGGCTCCCATCTGCCTGTGGGTTCTTGGCATCAGTAGCAGACTTTGCCAAGCTTTGTGCTGGCCGGCTGAGGAATGTGGTCAAGAAAAGGTTATCAAGGAAGGGTGGTAATACAGAGCATTTTTGATGAGTAAAGCTGAGTTGAAGTGATTCAGTGATACATGGAGGATAGAAAAAGTAGAGAATTCAGGAATAGAAATCAGGAAAGTGGGTAGTGATCTGGGGAAAAAATAGCTATTGTCTGACACTAGAAAAAGAACAATGAAAATAAACCAAGAGGAAAAACTCCTTGGCTACAGTATTTATATCTGATCAGCTTATATTTAATGAATATCTTGTTTTCATCAAATAATCAGTATTTTCCAACAGAGTTTCTAATAAAGCTTTGTAGTATCTTTTTAAAATATTTTGAGAGCTACTCAAACTACAAGGACTACAGAAAGTAGATGTGTGACAGCTGCTAAGTGCAGAAATTTGTAATCTACTGTAAACAATTTTATGTTGCCATTTCTTATTTATTTTTAAACAAGAAGCTTTGTATGGAATGAAATATTGGAACACAATAGTTTAACAGATAAGACTTCTTTGAAACAGGCCTTAGGCAACATAAACTCTTCTGACCCAAAGTTTCTGCCCTATTAGTCTTTAGCTAATTTCAGTAGGGAAAATGGAATTTGAGTTCATTTTAACTTTGGAGATCGTGAGAAATTGGTTCTTAAAGCCCTGAGGGCATGGACCGTGGATTATAGCATTAAACTGTTTAGAACATCAGAGTTTTCAGGAACCATACTAATATCATACTTCTTCTGATTATTTTAGAGTATGGGTGTCGATCTGGAGATTAGGCTACATCAGTTATAATCTTGGATCTGTATTTACAAAGAAGCAATAAGTGATATTCCTTCATGTGGTCCTACTCTGTTCCTTGTTAGAAGAAATGTGTTTGATTTCAAAAGCAAAATTTGGCTTTTGTTTAGTGAAGAGTGTAATTTTGTCTTTAAGAAATGATTTATTATGCTGTTAGTCATAATACTATGTGTGTGGTATATCTTTATGCTTAATTTCCAGTGTTTAGGAGTCTCAGGGCTGGGATTTTGTAGTCTGTTGTGGGATTTTTCTTCCTGGAAGTCTGCTTTACTGCATGGAATTCAACATTCTTTCAGTCTGCGTCCTTATTGTTTCTATTAAAAAAAATCCCCACTCTAATTCTTGGGAAGATTCTCTAAGGTGTAAATCTAGTACAAGTGATGTAATCACACTCAGATTGTGACCTTTTGTCACTGCTGTATAAAAAATGAGGCCATATAACACAATGTGGGATTTAGAAGTAAGAAACAGGAAAGAATTTTGTAGATGAACTCTAAGCACTTGGTGTAAATCAGGTAAAGAATGCACAGTAAATAGCTGCTGCTTAAGATGTACCACAAGCTGATTTTTGTATATTTTAATTGAACATTAATCTGTCACCTTATTCTTTTGTCCATTAGCAGATTAAATATTTAAAGTTTCATTTTCGGAAGTTGGGAGCAACAAGTTGTTTGGTTTCCATGGGAGCTAATTCAAGTTACTGTTTGCATTGTTAATACCTCAAAGTAGCTGTGTTGGTCCGAGTCAATATGCAGCAAAAGGTTTGTGACAGAGGCATTTTCTTAGCTGTCCTAAGGTTGTGAGTAGGGACTGCCTAACTGAGGACCTTCTGTCACTGAATTTCAGCTCAGACAATCATTCTGATTTTTGCAAGATCCCCTAAACTTAAGTTGCTTGTAATCTCTATGCTTACATTATTTTGAATTAATGTCTAATGAGCAGTTTCTTGCTGAATGTAAATAGTATGTTAAATTTTGTCCAATAGAAGTTTTTAAGAGAACACCTAATAATGCAATAATAAGACTTGCCAATCTCTGTAAAGTGTGTGGTTCTAAAAAGATGCAAAGTATAGATTTGTCAAGAAATCTCATCTACTAGAAATGGTTGTGCAATGTTCAGTCCCACTTCTGATAGGAGATAGAAAGCAGCATGTTCAACGGGAAGCAGTCCTGCAGTTCCTTCCTCTTTGATTTGAATCCTTGTGCTTTCCTTGCTTTGTTCAATTCAAGGGTTTGGTTTACAGGCAGTAAAATAAACAGAATAGCACCTGCAGCTTAGTCATAAATGGGAACATCTCGCAGTATCCAAGCAAACAAATGAAATCATGGAGTCCTCTAACCTTTCCTGAAATGCCTTAAGAGCTTTACCAACATTCATTTTTAAGATGGACCACTTTTGGCTATCAAAGGTCTCTGATACATACAGGAATTGGGAAAGATTATGATCCAATTCAATGATAAAAGTTACTAATTATTGTCTGAGCTATCAAGTGCATTTAAAATACCAAATGAACATTTGGCATTTGATTTTTTCCTATGTTGGCAACTTCAATTACATAAATAGATTCTTCTGGTTGCACCTTATGTTTGCTGGCCACAGAAAATCTTGGAGCACATGGGATCTTAGATGGGATCCTTCTACAAAGTTCTGTCTGTATTCCAGAAGAACTGAACTTGCTTTTGAGCAGGTTAATCAGAGTTGATCTTATTTAAATATGTAGGCATTTATGAGGGTGAGAAACTACAAGCATGATTTGTTTGCACACCACACTAGTGCAGTTAGCTGTTTTTTGGTTGGTTGGTTGGTTTTGTTCTGGTTGGTTTCTTTGTTTCCTTGCCTTGTTAAATTTAGGTGTAAAACTGACTTGTTTTGCTTTGTAAACTCAGCCTAAATGTAGTTGTTGCCAATGTTAATATCAGCTTTTAAAATTAGAGTATTAAAGCAAATGTAGAATATTGACAGTCAACATCATCTTCACAGACTGAAAAATAGGAATGCCATGTTTAGATTTTTCTGACCATTTTCACACAACGTATTTCCATATACAGTAACATCTAAACAAGATACTACTTCATGTTTTGATGATATAGTTTAAAGTATTTTTATGAAAACTCTTTATTTTAATAGAACTAGTGAGGATATATGCTATTACAGCTTTGTATCTATTTAATCAAATATCAATATTCAATCAAAAATCAAACCAGCTGAATGACTTAACATTGCCTTAAGAGGAGCATTGTTTATTAAGGATATCCACAGAAAAAATGAGATTAAATAAAATTATGTCTGCTTATACAGTGATTAAAAGTAAAAAGTTATTGAGGACTGTGCCTGATGTCTTTACTTACAACAGGTTATGGGACAGCATTTTCTCCACTTCAGGTATTGTGGCCAGAATTCAGGTTGCTGCTGAGTGCTCAGGCAGCAGCTCTTAGGGAAGATGGACTTAGTGGTAGATTAAATAAGTCATCATCCCCTCGTGATTCAGTTTTCAGCACAAATCTTTATGAACTTTGCTGCAAACACTGCAAGTTAACACAGCGTGGTTCTGCTTATGAAGCATTGTGTCAGTGGAAGGCAAGTTGAAAGCTGTCCTGGGTTATCAGGATGGGTTAATGGATGTTTGCTTCCATGCCTGGTCTTCAACAGCTCTCTAGAGGTGAGCATCTCTCTCGCAGGGTGGAATAGCAGAGCAGTTCAGACTTCTTAAAGATGGAGGTTGTTGACTGCGTTACCTTTCTAAGAGGAAGCCAATTTTAGACTTTACTTTTTGTTTGGTCCCTCAGACCAATTTATTGATTTTGGTGCACACTACTGAGTTTCTTAATGGAAAATGACATATTTGAACAGTTTTATATAGTCAGTAAGCAATTTAAACATCATTTTCATCTGACAGTATGGGTTTTGTTTCAGTGATGAATATTGTGCATATTGAACCTTTGCTTGCTTTACTTAAAATATTTATAAGAAGTTCAGCATTTTGAATAAATTCTATTATTATAATTTTAAAGCCCTTGAAATGTGAATACAGAAGATAGTTTTAATATTTACAACTACTGAAAACATTTGTATGAGACCTTAAGGTATTTAAACACTAAGCTTCACAACATTGCTATGAGGTAGATTCTTTCCAGTGAAGGTTTATGTGTAGCCCAGATTTCACTAACTCTTGTTTGAACAGGTTAGTTTGAGAAGGCAGTAATGTGAGAAAAAGAATAGATAAATCATCTCTATGGCCCTACACAGTGACAGGGTAGGCTTCAGTTTCCCCACACTTTAATGGAGCTGTGGGAGGCTGCCTTTATTCCTCAGAGCCCCACACTGCTGGGTAATTCATTTGCACTTAGCAGGGCACAGCTCCAGTTACCAATTACTGTGATTTTTTTTTTTTCCTACCTGGAGGCAGCAGTGGAGGGAACATATCATCAAGGATTCTCCTGACTCATCCCCAGCCTGTGTCCAGATACAAGTAATTCTCTACACATTACCTCATTTACGATGTGCATTTGCCACTGTAGCTTATTCTGCATAGCAAAATATGCAGAAGTGTTAAATGAGTTTCTGGAGGTCTTTTGGAGTCTGTTCAATGGTATTAATTTAGCTAGAACAGACAGTTATGAAAGTTTAATCTCAGTTACTTAATAAAAGTGGACATTTTTCTGCAGTATTGACCAGCCCAGTCCAGGAGGATTCTGTGCTCCTGGAAGAAACATGTTATTCCAGGTACTAGAACAGTGAGAAGCGTGACAGAACTTCAGTTTTGTCAGATACTTCTGCACACTGTTTTTTAAAGAAATGAATAGTAATACTGAGTTTCTCATAATGCATAATCCAAGGTGATTACTCATAGTTAGTCAGCTGCTATTTCTCATCTTTTTCTGCTTTTGTATAATTACCTTCATAAAAATAGCTGTATGATTTAAATAATTGTTGCCCTGTATTTGACCACAAAACTTAATTAATTAAGTTTATTGACATTGTGTTTTAACTGTAAGAATGAAGTTTTTATTTCAATATGGCAACTGAATGCCAGTTTTCATGTCACAGTTCACGTGCTGCAGTAAGATGGTGTCAGCACAGCAGGGGTGAGGCTGTGCCTGCCCAGTCGGGGCTTGTCCCCCACAGCCCTTGCTGCATTTCTGAGCTCCGGCAGCTGCTGTGGCTGGGCTGAGGAGCGTCACCCTCTTTGGAGCACAGCCTCTCTTTGGTGTTGCTCCAGGAGCTGGTGGAGATGGAGACTGCAGCCAAGCCCATGATTTGTTTCTGAATTTCTCTTTACCCCTTGCTGATAGGCAGCATGCCAAGAGGAGCCGTCCTTTGAAACTCTGCAACTCTTCCTCTCCTTGGACTGGGTGTTCCATCCCCTGGGCTCGTCTCCGGGAAGCAACTCCCGTAGCTTCCAGTTCCCGGACTGTTCAGTGAGCTGAATGTTCCCGACTACTTTGTTTATGTTCAAGCCTGACGTGTGTTGATCCTTGGAAGAAAAGAGAGACTGAGCATTCCAAGGGTCTGACCACTGGACTGGACTAATTTGTAGCCTAGGAAGGAAGTTTGCTGTAGGCTTGTGTAGGCACCGGTAGGGTCTGCTGCATTCTGAAAGCACAGTCTTTGCCCTTCTTCATGAGAGGGGAAGGGGAATTGCCAGGTCAGTCTCAGATTGTGACTTCTCACATTCTCTCAGGTACAAATCACGAATGCCCTCTGCTCAAATAGAAGGAATATTTAAAACTAAAACAACCCCCAAAGTGCTTATTGGCCTCAGTGTCAGAAATCACTGTTCCCACTGCACAGATCTCCAAGTCTTTCCAGACTCATGTTCACACCATGGTGCTGTAAATCCTGGAGCTGGTATTGGTAATACCTGATGACTTTGATTCAGTTCAATACTGTACTGGGTACAGTGACCCAGGCTCCTTGCAGGTGTGAGTGAGTGAGCAGTATTAATGTCAGCCAGTTGACTTGGCCAAAGCTTGAATGCATTGTGATTCTTTAACTGTTATTTTCCAGCAGATTGCTAAAATAAAAGCTGATTTACTACTGAAGTGTCATCCAGATTTCTGAGCTTGTGCCAAATTAAATACCAGTTCTGGTGTCTCAAGCAGCAGGGAAGTATGTATTTCCCCCCCATTATAAGATTTTTCCAAGGAAATACATTTTGTCTTTTGAAGATAAAATGTTTAAAAATAAAAGGAGCGTTTGTCTTCAGCAGTTAAGAAGATAGCAACCACCTACAATCTGTGAGAACACTTACATAAGGTTCATACATTGTACAGGAGTTCTGGTTTGCCAGTGCTGGAACACTGTTCCTATGTACTTGTCAGGGAAATGTGAACCAAAGCCTCCTAGCAGTGCTGGTGCTGATTCTATTTTGATAATAGATTCTAAAGGCTAAGTAGGAAAATAATTTTTTTCTAGTTTTCACTTTACTACTCTTAAACATTTTGCTAAATTCTATGTTAAAACAAACCAACCAAACAAACAAAAACCACAAAAAAAAAACAACCAAAAAACAGCCACCTGTAATAATTTAGAACTAGTGGAGCAATTGAGTAATTCTATTTTTAGTTTCTGGAAATAAATTGGTATTATGATTTCTAACAGCTTGTAAGCAGAAATGGTTTTCATACCTAGCAGAGTGATGGCTCACACAACTTTAACTTCAGGTGTCTTAGTTTTGAGGAAAGGAATGGAAACTCCTGGAGTGACAACTGATTTTTGTCTGATCAGCCTGGTATAAAAGGTGCTTTCTTGAATTACGCTAAGTAGAATACTGAAACTTTAATAGAATGGGTGGGTTTTTTTAATTGTATTTTTCCTGGTTTTTCCTGGTTTTCCTGGTTGAGTTTCAGTTATGTTATTAATATACTTTGTGTATAGGTCTGCTTCCATTCAGGGGTTACACAGATAATGGTTACCATCTGTAAATGCAGATGGCAAATCTGAAATAATTCTTCAGGATTGAGGAGGCTTCAAACAAATGAGAAAGGGAAGGCAAGTTGTTATCTTTAATACAAATTATGAGAGTATCTTGACCTTTGCATTCTAAATGAGAGGTTTTTCAGTTTTGCACATGGTTGATGCACATGGATAAAGTGTTTATTGTACAGGCTTTGATTTTAAACAAGGTGAACGAATGTTTTCTACTACTCATTTTGAATTGTTTGTGTTTCTAGTGTTAAAGGATCATTTGAGAACATAGCTGGGTTTTTAGCACCCTATCTAAAAGATTTAGGAAAAAAAGGAAGTGCAATATCTGGGACTTGACTGTGAGTTGGAAAGTTTAAAATTAGGGTTACAGGTCTGCACAGGAGAACTTTGGATTTAGAGGTTTCCTAATGATGACATTCATGCACTGTGTGAAACTACAGTGAAAATGGGGACCTGAGAGTCATGATCAGCAGGGGAAGAAATTCTCTGTGAAGAGGGTGGGCAAAGCATTCATAGTGAGGTTACCCAGAGGTGGTGAAACCATCTGCTTCAGAGATTTTCAGAAGCTGACATGGCAAGTTCCTGAGAGCTGGTAATCCCATGGGAGGGGGGGATGGACTGGATGACCTACAGAAGGTCCCTTCCAACCTGATCTATTAATGTTCAAACCACACATCAAGCGCATTTTGTGTGGGAAGTCAAACTTGTTTTGAGTTGTGCTGCTGTGCTGCAGTCAACATCATCTAATTGCATGCTGTGTTCTCAGTTGGATCTGGACAATAAACACACATTTCTGTACATTCCCAAAACAAAAATTACGAGATGGACATGTTAGCAATTCTGTAGTGTGTTGTAGAAATGGTGAAAGTCAAGCTGGTTTAATTCAAAGCATGATGATTACTTACCTGTCACGGGGGAAAAAATAGTCAAAGCTAACCTGCAGCATAACAAATGTGAAACTTTTAGTACAAGAAGGTGTTTCTGTTAATTTCATCTGGTTTGAAAGCATGAATACAGCTCACGTGGCTTAATCTCTTTGAAAAGTGACTCCAAGACAACTCATAACTAGTAAATTGTGGATAAAATGCTGTGAATATGAACAGATAAGCAGCTAAATTTTCACTTAAATTCTGCTCTGAAGAGACCTGCTTGGTTAATAATGTACTTAATTTGTATGGGTGAGTGGGAGTTTGAGGAGAGTGTAATGTCAGGAAATCGAGTGAGAGCTGAGTAAATTATGCTTCTAAAAGCTAAGAACAAAGAAAAAAAATCTTGCATAACAGAAAGTTAATGTGTCTTCATTTAATGTGAAAGCACCACTTGGTAACTAGGGAAAATAATGAAAAATATGCACTCAACCATGATAATTGTTCTATTTAGGTGTAATCAAGCAGTTCTTGCTTATATTTCTTATTTTTCAATTCACGTTTTCAGAACATGGTTCCTTACCCTTTTGTAGTGTAGGCCATTCGTTGGTGGTCAGGATAACTTTTTGTCATCTTGTTTTTTTTAAATATCATGCTAACACTTGAAATATTTTGGTATTGATCATTGAAACATATATTGCATTTTAAAAATTCTGAATGCACACCCCAACACATATGGTGTTTATATTCAGAATATTTGAAATTTGAAGTTTAAGGCTGAGTATGGCAAGCAGTCGTGTTTCTTAAGAAATACAATTTAAAGTTAACAAAAAATCTCACAATAATAAGACATTTCTTAATTTTTGTGGATCTTTCTGAATCATCAGTATTTCCTATCATTCAAGTTTCCAAGAATTCAGGGATAGGACTTCAGTCCATATTGATTTATTGAAACTTGAGTAATTCATACTTCTGTCTCTCCTTACTGTAGATCAAGTACTACACTAATGATAGAAAGGAAGGAAATAGTAAATTGGGACTTTCATTCAACTATTCAAGAAGTAGCTAATGGGCAGTAAAATTAATTTTAAAATATTCATGGCCAAAAATCTTCCTTGCTGGAGAGACTGAGGATGAACTAGTTCTAATACAGTGCTTTGGTGGTGTGAAGTCCTATATGAACACTGACGTTGATTTGGGATCTGAAGGAGAGTTGTACAGAGCTTCAAAATATTAAAAGCCATGTGTGTGTTAGCACGATCTGTTAATTCAGCATTCTCTAATAGAAACGATTGGAAAAAAGGGATGTTGCCGATACGCGGGTGGTGGCAGGGGGTGAGGCACGGGAGCTTCTGGACGTCCATCGTGAGGGTTAACGCCGGGTGCTGTTTGTGTCGGTGGGAGCGGGGAAACCGTCCCGCTTCTCCGGTAAATTGCCTCTGCATCCGTTCCCTGGCTACATTTTTGCCAACCCGTAATATTTGTGGGGAATCAGTAGGTAACGTCCATAATTCAAAAGCTGAATTTCTCGTGCGAAGGAACCGCCCAAAGCCCAAACGTGAAGGCAGAGCGGTGTCCGAAGCGTTTGTCGTGTTGCGGGAGCAGAGAGTGACCGGAGCCGCGTTGTTTCCGCAGAGCGCCGAGGCGTGCCCAGGATGGAGCCGGCGGACGGCGAGGACGAGCCCGGGCCCCCGGCGCGGCTGGCGCCCAGCCCGCACAGCGAGGCCGTGGCACACGAGCTGCGGGGGCTGTCGCTGCAGGCCGGGCCGTGCCTGCCGCCCCTCACCGAGCGCAAGAATGGTGAGTGCGTGCGTGGGGCCGGGCCGCGGAGCCGCGTGTGGCGGGGGGCGCTGCCAGCTCCGGCCCGCAGCTGCAGCCGCCAGGGCGGCTCTGGGACCCACAATGGAGCTGAGCAGATTTTTAAGTAGTTTTGAAACTACAACTGGTGTATACTACAAGTATTGATAAAATATTTTTGAGAGTTGTATTATTATCTGACAAAAAGGGATAATTTTCAATAATAGGTGGGTTTTTTCTGCATAAATAATACATAATTAATGTTTTGCATTCTATAAAGTTTAATTCAATGTTGGTATACTTCTGGAAAACTTGTTTTTCCTTAATTTCCTGTAAAACCAAAATGGATGAGGTGGGTATCTGTGTCCTGTCAAACTATTGCTCATCTATAAGTTCAGATTCAGTAATTTGGGTTAATTTGGTTAGAAACTATTTTTCATAGAAATTATGAAAGAAGAAAATTTATAAAAGTGAACTTTGAACTTGATGGATTCAAATTAAAAGTAGTTTTAATAACATTTTTACTTCTTTCCAAAAATTGGATATTTGCAAGAGTATTTTGGCATGTCACTACTTTATAAAATCTGTAAGTGTAAGAGATTGCAGTTCACAGAAATACAGTGGCACTTAAAAAAATTCTGACCTGTTTAAGGGTATTTTTTTGGTAGGATATTTTTATGCAGGAAGCATTATGCTTACTGTGAGCTTTGGTAGTGATCCTTTAAACCTTTTGTTTACTTGAATGAGTCTTTGGCAGTAGTCCAGTAGGAGGCTGAACTGTTCTAATGTTGTTCAGCAGTGTTGTTAAGCTGACTTGCACAAGTTAGTACAGAAACTGTGTTTCCAGCTTTTCCAATGTCACTGCAAGGGTAGGAGGCTTCTGCTCTGGTTTGGTTTTGTTTACCATGGAGGTAATCACAGCGTGCCTGGTGAGCCAACAGTCACTGGAGCTGTTACTACCTTCTCCTTTTTCACATTTTCCTCCTCTCCCCTGCCCTCTGCCCCAGAGATCCCAGTCACAGAGCAAAGCAGGCATAAGAGTTCAGGTGGGCAGAGCTCGGTGGGTTTGCTGCAAATTCTCATGGTTAGCTTAAGCTCCAGTGGAATTATTGTCCCTTGAGTTTACAAAGGTACATTTATATGCTGTGCCAACTCTGTTGAAGAGGTTTTAACTTCCAGCAGAGGATCAATAACAAAACAGTTGGAGTGCATTAGGAGCTTAAGATTTTCTACTTACTTATTACGTGCAGGTATTTACTCCCTGAACAAAGACAAATGGACAATTTTGGGAGGTGGATGTTGAATGTCAGTCTCCTGGGCTGTTACAATTTTAAGGTTCTCTCATTTCATTTGAGCTGTTTTCAGGTTCATGGCTGTGGACAATACTGTATTGCTAATGAAACTAATTTCAGGTTCTCATTATTCTGCATCTCTCTGGATAATTAGGCAGCACATACAGTGCATTGATCATGTAAGCCTGTGCTCTGTGTGTTGCAATGGTTTATCATGCCTGTCCTCTGGAGGCCAACTCTTGCTCCAGTTGCTAAAAAGCAGCAGAAGTTCCTATTTCATTGCTTCTGCTCTTCACACTTGTTACTTCCTGAGTGATGACGGAGATGTGTCTGTGATTCTGGCAGTCTCATGACAGTGTGCAGTCTCTCTCATGAGCAGTGGGGCTGCTCACATACGCGGAGTTTGGGATATAGGCTTTGCGTTTGCATCCTTGCCTGAAGTATGCCAGGTTGGGTCCAGTGTATGTGCTTTTTAGGCAAAATGCTGTGTCCCTAGGAAGGACAGCTTGGGGGAAAAGTGACATGGATGAGGCTCTTTGGAAGCAGGAGGGATAAGACTGATGCTAGGGTGTGGAGTTGGACTGCAGTGGAGGGAGGCTGACAAGAGTAGCAGCAGCAGCATGGCACAGCCTGAGTACCAGTCAGAACAATGTGCTGCCCACACACTGTACCACAGTTTCACGAGCTTCTGTCTGAGAGCCAGGAGGTGGCAAGGGAGGGAAGGATATGCTGTCTGCTGCTGACAGCAGGAGGGTGGATGGGAATGATGCTGCCTGCAGCTTTCCAACCTGCTGTTTCAGAGCCAAATGATGGGAAGGGATTGCACATGTAGATACCGTCAAAAAAAGGAAACAGTGCATGACCAGAGCTTTTTTGCATGCTGAATTAGTATTTTTCCAGAACTGTTGAGCATGCCACTTTGGCTGGAAGAGGGAGCTGTGAAGGGCTGGGTGTGAAGAGCCATGCAATTATTTCAAGGTACATGTAAAACAGAAAGCTGCTAGCTTGTGTTTTACAGCAACCTCTCTTGGCTCTGCAGTGGCTTCCTTGATTATCTCATTGTGCCAGACTCTGCTTGTGACAGTGGCTACTAGCTTTTGAAAAAGATATATGTAAGTTGCTCTTGTGCAGTTGTCATCCACAGGTGGGAGCCTGGTTATATTCTTGTAAATGGGTGGGTAAGTGGCTGCCACCTGTCCAGGCCATTGACTGCCCTTCAGTTCTGCCCTTTGGCCATAAATCCTGTCAGAAGAGGAGGGTGCCTATTCCCTGCCCCTTGTGCAATGTGGAGAAGCAATTCTGATCCAGGCAGTGAGGGCTGTGAGGTGTCTGCTCCTCCAAACTCACAGCCAGCATAGGAATGGGATTGCTTCTGCTTCTCTTTGGGTTGTGCATCATGAACTGGAAGAGGGTAGAGAAGGTAGTGCTGTTCCTCCCATGGCTGGCAACAACTGTTCTCTAGCAGAACTGGCTAATTGAGAGAAGAACCAAGAGGCTTGGATGTTCAGGAGGTAAAAAGCCTTGGAACAGTGAACATCTTAAAGTAAGAGCAAGACTGGTAAGATCTCAGTTTGGAGAAAACAGCCTAAAGAAGGCAGTGCCCCTGGCTGTGTAAGAACAGGGACACTCAGGTGCAGAGACCCTGAGGCACAGAAGATCAGGTGAGAATTGCAGCTTCTATGGGGCTGGGGAGCTTGTGGGGAACTGTGGGGAATTCAGGGGGAGACGGAACACACACACACACAAAACCCAACACAAACCCAAACAAGAACAAATACTCCAAATGGTGTATATTGAGTCCTCCTAAGGGACCAGTCTAGTCAGCTGGGAGACAGAGTTCTTAAAATAACTGAATGAAATCGACATCCCACTTAACCTAATGGTATTACTTAAATAAATTTGATGATCCAAGGGATTTTTTTTGGCATCTAAAAGAGTTGTGGTATATTACTTTGCCTGTTATCTCTTATCTTCTACTCCCTCAGTATGTAGCACTGGTAATGTGCATTCTTGGCATAGTTTTATGGCTTCTGAACAAATTCTTAATCCTCTGTGCAATTAATAGATTTGAACTGCAAATTTGATACTCGGGAATCAGGTGAGATTTGGGATTCTCCTTGCATTTGTGTATGACAGGTTTTTCTCCACTTCTCTAAGATCAGTGATTAGGTGTGTTTTTTTCCTCTTGTAATGATATATAGGTAGGTCACTGTGCTTAGAATTTAGGTTTTTGAGAGAGTTGGGAGAAAAGGTACACTACACAGTGTAGAAAAGGTGGCTAGTGGAAAGACTAGAGAACAACAAATGGAAAACTTAGTTATAATTAAAAGTAATAGCTTGGCAGGGAATGTAATTGAAAATGTCATCTTAAATTCAGCAGTTTCATAATCACTAAGCTGAAAGCAGTGAGATCTGGAAAACAGCACACAGATATTCTGATTAACAGTACCACCACCACCAATAACATTAGCAAACCAAACATAAAAATCCCCCACAAACCAGACCTCAAAGGAAGTGTATCCTGAAAGACCTATCTAGATAAAGAATGGCACAATCTAGATAAAGAGGTGCACAATTTCTGTAAGTTTACAGGAGAAATGTGTGCATTTATAGTATAGTGCATAAATAAGGTGTGTGTGTGTGTACACTGGTGGCCTGGAGAGAATGTGGAATCTCCACCCATGGAAATACTAAAAATCAGACTGGGCACTGTCCTGGGCAAGCCTGTTCCAGCTGATCCTGCTCCAGCAGGGCTTGGGCCAGGGGATCTCAAGAGGCTGGTGCCAGCTTTAGTGATTCTGGGGTTTGTCTTTCCGCTAAGGTTTTAATAGACCATGGAACATCCAATGCAAATATTCTACTAAATAATCTTTGCTAAGAACACACAGCATATTGTAATTAAAATATGTTTTCCTTTGTGCTTTGGGTTTTTTTTTTGAGAGTGCTCTGTTTTTTGGAGGAATTGTTTTTGGGGTTTTGTTTGGTTTTTTAACATGTCAGTAGAAAAACCATATCTCTTGGTCTCCTTTTAAATATTTGAATGTCTCTCTATCTCTTCCGAGAGGAGAGCGCAAACTGAGTAGGTACTGATTTCCCAGTAAGTCTGTCTTTGTCATTGGTACTGCCAGTTCCCACAATCCTAGCATTCCCAGGCCATCAGTCAGTGTCTACAAGGAACAATTTTCAAATATTAAAGCATGTGAAAAGACATACAAGCCAAAACTCAGAGATCTCTAGGGACTGTGACCTCTTAAATGGAATATATTCTGACATTTTCACAGGCTACATGAAAGAATTCCAGCAGGGTCATTCCATTTGGTAAACTTCTAAACAAACATTCCATCATTTTAGTTTGATTTATAGATATTATTTTTTTTAATTATCTGCTTATTGTGAAGAGATTAACAAAGGAGACATGACCTGTGACTGACTCAATTCAAGGCATCTGGTATATATGAATTGCTGTTTGAGGGCCTGGCATTTGAGTGATTACAGGAGATACAGAAAGCATGTTTTCCTTTAAAGAGATCACTTGATCAAACTTATTCAGATCTTATTCTGACCTTTTTTCTTGAAATTCCTTGTGTATAACTAAATGCATAGCTAGAAAAGAATGTTGAGTTAATTTTAAATTCCATTGTACAGTTGTTTTAAGTTGTTAGAACTAAGTCCTAACTGCAAATGTTGTGGTTGAAATGTCAGCTTGTGACAGAGCCACTACAAGAAGGTAACACGGAGCAAACAGGAGTGGTAATTGCTGTGCAGCACTTTCCACCTTTTGCAAATCAGAGCTAGCACAGTGGATGACTAAATATTGTCCTCTACAGGATATATATATACGCAGTTAAACATAGATCTGCATAGTTAAACATACAAAAATGCGTATTTTTATGTACTTTATATACACATTTTAAAAATATTTATTAATTTAGATATGTATATGGGCAAGACCAAATGGAAGGTAGTTTTCATTTAAGCAGTGAACACTGCCAACATATGTCCTCCCTTAAAAGGAATTTGTGTGGGTTTTAGTGGGAGAAGTAGAACATGCAGACTTACAAATTTGACATCACTGTAAATGTTTGGTATTTTTCTGGGAAGGGTGACTGAGGTAGATGGTGATCATTATTTATGTTGTTTGGGTCTTGGTTGCCACAATGGTGGAGAATATAGGTAGAACTCCCCCAAAACAAATCCCCTTATTTAATAATTTGAAGTAATGTTCTTAATGTTTATAGAAGTAATAGAATAAATTATAATAGGGGTTATGTAAACTGATGTTTTAGTTTGTGTAGTCAGAGCACTATTTTCCTATGTGAAGAAATTATTACACTATGATCAAGAACTAGATTATCCTAACACAGTATAAAGCTCCAAGATATTAACCAAGGTGTATGTAAGGCCAAGGTGAAATAGATATTTGAGTAATTAGGCTTTTTTCCCACTTGAAAATGTTATTGTGGTAGTGAAAGAGTTTAAACACCCGAGGGAGCTTGGTTTGGTTTTGTTTTTCTTTTTGGTGGGATTGCAAAGGAATGAGTTCCATATGATGTGAAGAGTTGGAATGTACTGTTAAAGCAATTGTTGCTTAGTTACTTGATGTTTAATAAGGTTGGGAAGCAGCTCCCAGTCAGTGATGTCACTCAGCAGATCACTGATGCTTCACCCAGATTAGGCTCTGGGAAGGTACCGTGGGGCTGCATGGCTTCCTCCTGTACTTTGGAATTTTGGCTAATATCTACTAGACACTTCCACTTTTTAAATAACACTTTTTCTGTAGGCTGAAGGTTGGCAGAACACTTGGAAGTCTGTGTTGCAGAAGAATGGAAGGAACAAGCATTGATGACCTTAGATGTAAAGCAAACATTTATGAAAAGCTTGTGCAATACATTACCATTAAATGAGATGTTACTGGAGTCTGGTTTATGGAACTGACAGAGATGTTCCATTCCAAGGCCTTTTTTTTTTCATTTCACCCAGTCATGCAATATATTCAAATTGAATTTAAATTCAAATGAGAGGTGCTTGTGCCCTCTGAAAATACTTCAATTTCTAGCAGATTTAATTTTCATTGAAACCAAGAGCTTGTTGTGCCTCTTTTACTTCAGCCTCTGGTTTGGATACACTGATGCAGTGTAACAGAGTTTAAACCTGTAATTGAAAAATACAGCATGCACAACTCAAGATTTTCTTTCAGTTGAAAGAGATATTTTGGTTTTGTTGTTTGATAGAAACCAGTCTCTCAGCTGCAGTTTTGTTTCTAGGTCATTATAGGTTTCTCTGTGATCCTCAGAGTCATTTTGCTATTTGTAATGTTAAAAACAGCTCTTTTGAAACAGGTACATGCTCAAATTGCAGAGGTTTTATGTCCAATGTTTAGTTTGGAAATGAGTAGTTCTCTCTCTTACAAAACATCTCTATTTAAATAGTCAGCAGCAGAAATAGAAGATGAAAAAATTGCAATTTGAAAAAGTTTTTCGCCTTTTTTTAACAATGCTATCAATTTCAAATGACAATCCAAATTCCAGCTCACTTTTAGACACTGAACACAAAATCATTTCAAACTGAGTGGAGATCTCAAGCAAGATCCCAAGCTTTTTTTGTCCCTAATTTATATTGCATAATTCATGGGCTGTTCTATTAATTGTATTACTGCTAAAATAAAGAGTCATCAAAGAACAAACAAGTTGCTATTGTTGCACTAATACTTACTCTACTTTTTGTGGTAGGCCAAAATGGGTGATTTGAATAGGAAAGTATTAAGTCGCCCCCTGTAAAGTCACCATTTCTTTTAAGATAAATGTGAAATTCAGGTCCTTTAAAATCAACAACAAAAGTAACTGAAACACAAAGCAGTTTTTGTCTGTCAAAACAATCTTCAAGGCAGATACTGCCCAAACATAAGCAGTGTGTTTAATGTTTCAGTGTGGTGGTGGTGGCTCATGACAGAACTTCTACTATTTCATTAGAGCTTAAAAAATTACCATCAGATTTGAAAGTGCATGAGTAAATTTGAGGAGTCATTATGGTGCTTTAGCAGTCAAAGGTAAGAACGTATATGAACCATTCCAGAGGAGTTACAAATTTATTTCATTTGGCAGGGAAGAGGGAGTTCTTAAGTGGCAGGTGGGTCAGCACTGGGGTAACAGGCAGCTCTCTGCCTTGGTTCACATGGGACCTGCTCAGGACACCTTTGAACACCTGGGTGTTGGTAGTGAGAAGGTGAATTTAGTACTGGAAAGTGCTAACAGTGTTTCTGTTCCTTCTAGTGCAGCTCTTAGGAATGTTGACAAGGTCCATCATAAGAACATGCACCTTTCCCACATTGCAGTGCTGTGGAGCTGGGAATTGTGAGATGCCCCTGGGTACCTGTGAAACTGTCTCAGAGTTTTAGACTTTTCCAACAGACATGTTGAGACAATGAGTAGTTTTTGTTTGAAGCCTTATCACTAAAAATACAAGAACTATATTGTTGCACACTCAAGTAACCAGTAAAACCAAGTTATCAATTGAGTTTGGATTGATATATATTCAAGACTGATGGGAAAAACAAGAGGTTGTTGGAGTATTTTTTCCTGATGTGGGAGATGTTATTCATGCAGGGATTTAAAAGAAACTTTTCCCTGAGCAGAATATCCAGATATTCTCAATATTCACAGTATACCTGAATCTGTAGCAGAACTATTTCCTTCTTCAGAGGCATTTTTTTTTCTCTATTTGTTCACCCAAATATTCCATATTGTACAGCATTTACTGGCAACAGCAATATTTGGTTACATGAAAAATACACAGCATCATTTTGACCATTCATCTCTCCTGGTCTGTACAAAAATTTCCTCATTCTTATTTTTTCATAAATTCTGTGATTCCTGCTTTTTCTTACTAAAGATTTTGCATATTGCTGTTGAAATTTTGATCAGACTTCTTAAAGGTCTTTTAAAATATTCATCTCTGTGTTAAACTTGTATTGAACTAAGAGGTGAAGTTGAGGCACAATATGTGGTATAACTCCAAGCAGCTGAAGCACACTGATCTGCTGTGGGGTGACTACCCTTGGAAAGGGGGAGGAGTGGATAGCACAAACTCCTGGCTAAACTCATCTTTCTGAACAAGAGAAATGCTCCTGAAGGCTTCAACTACTCCCACCCAGCTGCTGTTACTGTCATCACCTTTCACCTGGGCACAGGGAACTCTCAATTTATATAAAGCACTATAAATGGATAGGAATGGATAGCACTTCCTTCAGAAATATGGTGTTTGAAGGAAAACATCTTCCTCTGGGTTCTTTAATTATACACTTCCTCATTAGAACATGGAATTTCTTAAATTTCAAAATACTCTGTTTTCTGAATCATTGGGAAATCACTTCAGACTGTGTGAAGTGCACTGTACCCTTTCCATAGAACAATTTCTCCTCTTCTGTATTGTTATACTGTTAGAATATAACTCATCCATCTGAACAGTTAACTTCTCTCTTGGTACAAGAAAAATGTGGAGTTATAATCTGTTATATTAGTAAGTGTGTAAGATTCTGTTTATTTACTGTGTCAGAGTTTAATATGTGTTCAAGTTTAAGCAGTATGTGTTTGTATTCTGCTTGTCTGAGTTTTTATTTTCTGAATGTGTGGAGTTTCTCAACAATGATTTTATTTCTTATGCCCAGTAAGTGTTCAGCTGCAGGCAGTTAATTTGATTTATGAAGGAGCTTTTCCACAGTACTTTTTTTTCTTGTTTTCAGTAAAAATCACTGCAAAAGCAAATGTATTGGAATAGTCTGTAACTTGTATTTAAGCAGAACATAATTTAAGCTGATAATTTTCATACAAATGATGTGCAGACAACTGATTTTTAGGCTGGGAGAGTGGCCTCAAATCATTCATGCTGCAAAGAGTTTTTTGCCTGTATTGTCAGCTCCTTACATGTCAAGGGGTTGCTAAAGCCTGGTGAGCTCATGCCTCCTTGGAGTGTGCAGTTCTGAGCAGATCTAGGTCTCCCTTCTCCCAGCAGCAGGCAAACAGGGAGAGGCTTCCAAATCCTGCTGGCTGGGCCAGGCAGCTTCACACCCCATGGTATCGCTTGCCCTGGGAGCGCACTGTCAAGGTGAACAGTCACTGCCCAGTGATTGTCTTGTAGAAAGATCCAAAGAGGAAAAGATGGGGTTTTCTTTCTAGTTTCCACTTTTAAAAATTCTGTATCTGAAGGTATATAGATATTTTTAATTCTGATTCTATAGAAGTGAGATATTTTATGTGAATGGAGATGTCCTTTATAATTTCAGGTTGAAAGATTTAAAATATAAAGTAGATGTGTGGAAAATGTGTGCAATGATAGCATTTTTAGGCCAAAGGGAAGGGAAAATACACCTGCCAGGGTTCTTAGTTGACATGTAGATACTCTTTAACATTATGTATAGTTTATTTTCTCTAAGTACAGGAAATTAAATGCAGACTCGTCTGCTGTTCCCTCATGGCCAATGCCAGGTAATTAGAGGGGATCCATTTCCCTGAAATCTTCCAGGTTGACATTGAAGTTGATGACTCATGTAAGATAAATGGGATATGCTGCAGAGAATGGCACATCAGAAGCTGTGGGAGGAAATACTCCTGAAACTGCTGGGAATAATGAGATGTGTAACTAATGCGAAAAGGAAAATAATAAAATACTCGGAGCTTAGATATTTACAACAAGGAACCGAGGCTCTCATACTGCAGGGAAAGGCATGGAAATCATCACTGGTTTTCCCAGTTACCTCTGCTAGATAAATGTCTCTGGAACCAGACCTAGGGTTTGGGTGGGTGGGAAGGTTCTTTAACATAACATTTTCAAATGCCACTGTGCAGCTTTGTTTACTGGTGAAACTTAATGAGTAATGAATGTGCCGGTCAGGCAAAGATGAAGTATTTCTGCTGCCTGCAGCAGTGTTCCGAGGAGTGGGGGCAGGGAGAAGGAAGGGGGGAAAGGGAGAGAGCCCTCAGCAGCCGTTTGTCTTAGGTATCAGCGAATGCTGCTCCAGCAACTGCTGGATTTATTTTTAACCGCTTGACTCATTCTTTGTCAGATGATTGACCACCGAGCTGCATACTGAAACACCAATGTGCAGAGGAAGCGAGCGTAGCTGAAGGCACAGGGGGAGTGTCTGGCTGGGCAGAGAGGCGGGGATTGCGAGTTGTGCTTCACATGCTCGGTGCCCGCCGTGGGAGCGCGCTGCGGGCTCGGAGCGGGCTGAGCTGAGCCGAGCCGGGCTAAACTGAGCCGAGCCGGCTGAACCGAACCGAGCCGAGCTGAACCGAGCCGGCTGAACAGAGCCGGCTGAACAGAGCCGGCCGGAGCGGGCTGAGGCGAGGCGAGGGGCAGCGCCATGGGCGGCGCGGCGGCGCCGGGGCTGCTGCCGTAGGACTCCGCGCCGGGCCCCGTGCGGACCGCGCTGCACCGCTGCCCATTGCGGCCTGCGTTTTTTCGGTGCTGGATGTTGCCATTCTAAAGGATTCCCACCATGATCGATAGCTCCAAGAAACAGCAGCAGGGCTTTTCCGAGATCTTACCTGCAGGGGATCTTAAGCCACTGAAGGAGAAGGAATGCCTTGAGGTGAACAGCCAGAAAAGTCTCAAGGAAGGTCAGTCACTTGCTGCATGGGGGACAGAGAATGCAGAAGTCCTGGGCACTTTCAGTTCACCGGCATGTCTGATGTAATGCTGTAGGTCAGAAAGAGTTTTTATACATTAAATAAGGTATGGTTTTCCCTCTGAAAAAAACCTGAAACATAAACCTCTAAAAACTGAATTTAAATTTTACCTGAGACTAGTAAAATAATGATGATAACTTGATAGGAATTGTAGTATGAAGAAAAATGAGCGATGAAGTAGTCTTCAAAGTATCATTTACAGCTGAATTAGTGAAGGACTCTGAAATTGCCCTGTAAATATTGCACAAAGTACTTCAAAATGTCACTACTGAAATAAATATAATGGAATAAACATCATTAAATATGGCATGTCAAAATAAAACCTCACAAACCTTTAATATTGGACATATTGCTACCTCATTTTCAACAGCTTTTTCTCAGCTCTTTTCTTTCTTTGGAATTCCCTTCTCCCCTCATATGTTAAATCAGATTTGATTCTGGTTTTGAGACATGTGCTTTTCAAACCACATTACATCTTTTTACATGATTGTATTTCGACTGGCATTAAACTGATAAAATGCACAGGCATTAGTTTCTAAAACAGCAATCATCAGAGAATATTTGCAACATCATTTAAAGCTGACAAATAGAACTATAGGCGATTCATTTAAAGTAATCTTTGTTAGGTTGAGGCAATAATGCTGCTGAGACGGAGATTGTCTTACTCTGATGGGCAGGATTCTTCCAGCTGCCCTGGGTGAAGGAGGAGAAGGCAGAGACCTGGAGGTCGGCTGCCAGCCCTGCCCAGAGCAGCCTGACACTGGTAGGAGTTAACACACCAGGCTCTTGCAGCTCTGGGCTCAACTCCAGCTTCTTAATCAATAGGACACAAACTGTATTTGTAGTAGACAAAATTCCTGCTTTTCCTTTTACAGAACTCTGCCTTGGTTTTTCCACCAGTATCTCTGGATTGTCTGGCGATTCAGAGATTTCTCCCTTGGTGTGGTGGCAAGAGTTCTACATGAAATCCTGCCTTTCTCAGAATTTAAATGCTGGGTTTGTTTGAGGGTTTTGTTCATTTGTTTTATAAATTTGGACCTTAATAATGTTTAAAATGGCAAAAAGATAACCCATATCCAGTACTAAATTCAGTACCTGACAGGTTAGTTTAAAAACCCCATTACTTTGCTTTAAGTTAGAGCTAGAGAAAACACTGATTTTTATGCAACGTACTGATACCAAAGGTCTGTTGTTGATTAGAAAGGTAATAAGAGGTTGAGTGTTGCTGCATGTGGCTGAGAGCAGAACAGATCTGTTTCCTTTGTGGCAGGAAAGTACTGACTAAAAAGTACTGACAGCGACTAAAAGAAAGGGCCAGCAGTGGCCTCATGCTCAGAGTGGTTTTGTCTCACAACTCAGAAGAGGCCGGGTTCAAACCCTGCTGCTGCTGAGACTCCGGGAACAGCAGCGAGGGAAGGGAGTGAGGAGGTTCAGAGGGTCAGAGGAGTGGGAAGTGCTGTAGGAAACAGAACCTATCTGGGGTAAGCTACCAAGAAATAAAGGGCAGAAAAACATGGCAAAACCCAGCACGGTGGGTAGTGTAGGTGGGCTAATGAGTAATCACAGTAATGATTATCTTCAGGCCTCCTCAAGCATGTCAGTTATGGAGAAAGTGGATGAAAGAATGTACATTACAGTAATGATGGTCTGTCAGAGTAGCAAAAACCCTGCAATTATGGGACATTCTGCCAGTCTAAATTCATGAATATTTTAGAGCTTAAATTATTCAGTGCATAAAAGAAGATATAATTATTTTCCATAATCACTATCTTTGCTTCCTTTTCTGTGTTTTAGTACCTGTTCTCCATTTTCACTTTCCCCAGTGAATATTGCTTATCCTTTTATCTCTCACAAGTTTGGCAATGTAATGATTAAAATAATGAACCTCATCTTGAGAAGTTGATTGACTACAAGATCTCCTCTTCCAGCCTTTCCTCCTTCTAAAGCTTAGAAAAACAATCATTTTCTTTCTTGTAGTATATACAATAAATTATTGAAAACACTCCAAATCTGCTTGATTTATGTCTGGAGAGACTAAAACAGAGCTTCATGTTTCCAGTTTATAATGTTATGAAATATGTAGTTCAGATATTTCATAGATTTTTAAAAATTCAGTTGCAGTTGTTAGTTTAATCCTGTTTAAATAATGCTACAGGTAACATATTTTACTTTGTTAAAAACATAAATTGTAAAGACAACTTATTTTACAAAACAGTATCTTCTAAATTAACTTGTGCTATTCTTTCTTTTTTTTGCCCTCCTCTTTTCTCCTCCTTTCTTTTTCCTTAAAACAATGTGGCTGGTTTTGCCATGCGAATTCTCAAACGTTTCTTCATTAGGACACAAAAATACTTAAAAATATGATATATGATTTGTAAAACCTGCAAAAATTAAAAATGTAATTGTATTAGCAAACTCAGAGGAGGTATGTAGAGATCCAGCAATTCAAAATGTGCCTTTGTTTCTTAAGCTGCTGTTGGGGGTATTTTGCACAGGTTTGATAAATCTAAAAATCCTGAGATAGTACAGTGCTTATTTCAGCAATGAGTACCTTAAGAGAGCTGTGAGGTGCAATTCTTTTTTTAGTTAGTATTTCTTTATATGGAAAGAGATTTTTGGTGGAAACAAAAACCCTAACACTGTCTTCAGCAAATTAATATTAAGGACATTAGCAGTTTAGATTGCAAAGCTGAATTTTGTTCTTTGTCTAGGCTATTGATACACATTATAGCATCCTGTAGCATGGGAGGAAATCCTCGTAGTTACCCTACTTTCTTGTAAACAGCTCAGATACTATTGTTGCATGTCGCCTTTTTTGTGAAAACAATTCTTAGTTTTATCTGTCTGATCAAAATTACCTTTTGTATGAGCAAGGAACAAAGATATTTTCTTTCTCTGAGGTCAACCACAGAGTGCTAACTAAACAGCTTTTTCAGAAATTCCTGTACCATTGACTGTACCTCCTGCAGCGTCTTGTAGCACTGTCAAGTAAGCAACCAAAACATTGGGAAAATTTAAGTGAAAGACCTTAAATGTGCATACAGTTACTAAGGAAGATTCAGTGTTATCAAACAGTGCATGTATTAGGAACTGGGAAAATATCTGGACTGCAGATTGAAAGGCTTCTGACAGCACTGGAGAGAGCTGAGGAAGTCTTGTTTTATACCCTAAATTGTTTCAATATAAAGATGGATGAGCTGTATGATCATGCAGAACTCTTGAAGATACAGTATTAAATGGTGAAGCAGATCAGTCTGGTGCATAGGTGGGATTTAAAAGGAGGTTGGATCCCAGTTTGTTTGCCCCATATTTGTTCATATGATAATCTGAGTTTCAAAGTTACCATTTGCCTACAGGCTACTCTAAATAAAAAAACTAGCCAGGAAGGAAAATTTGTTTCCACCTTGAAACATAATTTCTTTCCGGGATTTGTTTTGCATTTTAAATTTACTGGTTTCTGGGGAACTGGAGACTTGACAAGTGCTGGAAACAGGATACAGGGTGGAATGAGTGGATTTCTCAGGTGTGCACTGGAATTGTCTTTGTGCTGCTTGAGTAACAGATTACCAGGTGTAGTCAGGAGGGATTTCTTCCCCTCATCCCTTGCAATCAAATCCATCTTGCATGAGAACTGTTTATTCAACAGACTTCCTGCTATTGCTAGTATGTTGAGTATTGATACTCTTGACCTCTTCTGCTCTCCTGCCCTGGCATGATAAAGATTCTGCTCTTGGTTTGTTGAGGTTTTTTATAAAGAAAAAGCTCTGAGTCGTGTTGTCTGGTGTTTAGAGGTGTTTTTATGACCCCTTATCAGTGGTAGTCTATCAGGTATGTTTCTTGAGACATAGCTAATGAGAAAAATACTGGCGAAAAAAGTGTTATTCCTTTGTTAATAAAGGAAGCACTGTAAATTCCATGTATTGATCCTTCAGGGCTGTGCTAAACTCTGCCATAAGCACCATGTCAGTGAGATAGATGGATGTTGTTAATCAGCACTTACTCCACAGAATTTTCTTCTTCAGTGTAGCACTTCAATGAATAATAAATATATTGTAATACCATTATAATAAACACATACTTAACTACTTCAGTTAACCAAGACTACAATGTACTAATTTGATTTTGTATGTAATGTGTATACAATTAGAAGATGAGAGTGGCTAACCAAGAGCTTTTAAAAAGGCTATGGCAACTGTAAGATTTTGTGAAGTTTTTATAAAAGGTTAGGATTAAGACTGCTGCTGCCAAGAGCCAGGTGTATTCCCATCCAGCCCTGCCCTGCTTACTGCCAGCCTCTGTCTCGTGTTGGCATTAGGAGTTACACAGTCCACAGTGAGTGGGATCAGTGACCAGGTATTGCTGAAGAGAATTTATTTCATGGTGCTGCCAGGCCAGAGTACAGACCTGACAGGGGGCATCTCTGCCAGAGTGAAAGCAGCAGAAGCAGCTGGGCTTGGAGGGAGGCACAGACTGTTGGCTTTTCATCGGTAATTCTGTGTTAGGTCATATTGAGTTATGAAACCACACTCTGAAACCACCGTCTGCTTTGCTGCTCTGCTGGGAGACTCTTATCTCCTGTCACATCCAACGCAACGTGTGTGAGCCTCAGCCTCTAGTGCAGGGTCCTCCCTAATGCAGCAACTTCCCCATCCCTGTGATCAGCTGGACTCACCCACTGAGCATCTGCAGAGTCTGGAGCTGTCTGTAGCAGAGTTGACTCAGTACCTTTGCTCACATCCCCGTTTGCACTCAGGCAGCTCAGTGACAAAATCCACCTTCTTCTGTTTTGAATTAATGCGTGGTCTCCTGAGTTGGAGAATCTGCTTGGGTGTGTATTTTGTTTGCTGTGCCTGGAATAGCATGGACAATGGAGGGGGCTTGGCTGGAAATCATCTGTCATCATTCAATGTAATACATTCCAAATTATTGCATAGGAAGTTGTAATACATGTAGAATTTAAACTCAAATTTCATGAGTCCCTTGCCAGTACACTTTTTGGCTAATAGTTGTATTTGAGGAAATGCAGATTATTTTTTAGAAAATCAGAGGTCTGCACTATTACAAGAGTAATTCTTGCAGATTTAGAAAATGTTATTGTTAATATACTTAAGTTATGCAATTTTACAGAAAATGGAAATAGAAGCTTTAGTTTGAGACTTCTCACCCAAGATGGTCATGATTTTTCTCATTTTAAAGATGTAAACAGAATCATGAAAAGTATAGATTTTACTTTTTACATATCTATATCTATATCTATATCTATATTCATCCCAGCAGACACCCCACTAATTTGTTTGGAGGCTTGTGTATGTTCTGGCTTGTTTCTAAGCAACATGTTCCATAGCAATAGGATACAATACAGGTCCTATATCCCAGTCATTTAAGCCTCTCAGCTAATGATATAGTTCATATGTTTGTTTGAAATGTTGAGCTTACATGCAGCTCTCTTTGTCATCTAGGTTTTCATTTTCTGCTTTCAATGGATGCTGTTACTGCTGGGAGCACTTACCTGAGCATCAGCACTGGCTACAGACAAAAGCTTTAAATCACAGTGGTATCATTTAAGAGATTTGGAGGTCCTGCAGAGCTTCCCTCCAGAATTCTGGAGAGATTATCTGAAATTGCCCTCAGTAGTCTCCTCTCACATACTTTATACTTACAGAGTACATTTCTAAGCTGAAATGGAAGTATGACTGAATAATTGCTTAAAATTAATATGGAAAAGAGCTGCTTCAACTTTTCTTAATTATTTTGGAAATACTCTTAGCAGAAAAATCGCTTATACAACAATGGAAAAAAGGACATTAAAATTATATAACAAGTGAGGGTTTTTTTTAACAAAAGCAAGTTAAACTAAGTAAAGTAGTGCCTTTATAAAATTATATCCTGGCATACATGGAAGTTTTGAAGGCATTTACCCATGGTTAGATGATGTCTGATATTTTTTACAAGATGAATTGGTGATGAATTACTTTTGTTTTAAAAGTGAGAGTATTTAACATGCTGTATTACCATCTTCAGGTTGATGGGGAATGAGTACCACAATTTTAAATGCATTCTATATTTAAAATTCTGTGCAACTTACTTAGAATCATTTCCAACAAATTAAAGGGAGCTATTTTCATGGTTTTCCCTCCTCTCTTTCTCTGACATGCCATAAAAATGAAGTGAACATTATATTTATTAACAAATTTCTGACTTTATGCTGGTGGAATGTGCAAACTACCATATTCCATAACTTTCCTGAATTATGTACCTTGCATATCACTCACTCTTTATTTTACTTACTATCAAAGTACACTTTCTATTGGTTTTTATTTTTTTATTCACAGAACAAATATTAGTGGGAAAAATGAACCATTTTTTAATAAATAGAGTAGAGTACCTCATCATAGAGTTGAGGGAGGAACAATCTCAGCTCAGGAGAAAGCAAAACCTATCTCTGGAGGATTAACCTAGCATAAAGTTACAGTGTTTAGAAAATGTGAATTTCTGGATGCGAGCAGCCGGGGTTTGGGGCGCAGGGTAACAATGCAGGGTGCACAGAGAGCACTCGGTGCTCAGGTTCTGCACTTCTCGAACTGCTGCCCTGTGAGGCTGGGCCACAGTTCCAGGACACAGCTGATGCTCGGCTCACTCCAGAGTTCACCTGTGCCTGATGGAATTCTGTGCTCTGGAATTCACTGTCCCGTGCTGGTGACACACTGCAGCTGAGGTACAGCTGCTCCGGTTCTGCGCCCGGTGCCGCCGCAGCCTCTGCCCTCTGTGCTTCGGCCTCAGCCTTCAAGGGGCAGCGGCTGCAGAAAAGCTGTTGGCTGCTGGCAGAGAGAAATGGAGGTTTTCAGTGTAACAGCTTTTCATTTAAAGGAAACTGCCGTGTTTCCAGCACTGTCTGTTTCCATGGCAGCCAGCCTAGCAGCCTGCTCTGGAGTTTCTGCTGCTCTCGGAAATTTCCAAGGGGGTATGCAGGAATGTTGGACATTACATTTTCTCATTTTTACTTGCAGTTTTAAGGGTTTAAATAGGTAATAGCTATTGGATTTTAACTTCGAGAGAATAATGAGATGATTACATACAGAACACTAAAAAAAATCTTGATGTGTTGTTTTTCTACTTGCTGCCATTTGAAAGGACTGTGTGGTGTCTGCTGGAACCCTTGTCCACGGTGAAGTGTTTGTTTCAGCTGTGTAATTGGGAAATGGCAACAACTATTTGCTGTTTCATAGTATCTTCTATAAAAAGATTAAATTTTGATCTTAAACTAATAGGCTATGTAATGAACTATGTTAGATGTGGAATTATTAGTGCTGGAACTGTGCACAGTATTGTTCTGGCTTTTTTCAAGGCAAGAAGCAGTGGTGAAAGCTTGTCAATCAGTGTAGATAGCATTGTTCCTGCAGGACAACTATCAATTTATTTTTGGCATCTTTACATTCCAGTGCTTGTAATTATGTAGTACTACTTTCTATAGGATACACATTACAGATTCGTAACAGGAGTCACTTGCTCAGCTCTGATAAAAGCTGTTTGTTGTAGGTGATTTAATAATACACTTTATTTCACTCCTGCCACTCCCAGCAATAAGATGTGCCCAGACTGCTCTGTTTGCTGCCTTTCCAAGGTTGATACAGAACGTGCTGTGTCTCCTCAAGTGCCTGTTTGTGGCACTTCTGCTCTCACCCCCTCAGAGTGCTTCAGCAGGAGATTGAGGAGCTGCTGGTTCTGGTTATCCTCAGTCTCTGCCCCTTTGGGGCACAGTGTGTGTGAACCTGAGCAGGACTCCCAGTGTGAGAAGAGGGCATTGGCTTTATAAAAGTTACTGCTTTACAGAAATACACTTCCACTTAGCCAAGTGCATTGGTTAACAGATGAGCTCCCCTTTCTGCACCATCATCTCCATTCCCTGGCTCAGAGAAGTGTTGATTCCCTGGTGTGCTAGCACTAGAAGGAGCTGGAAGAGTGGGAGCACCAGCCTCTGGCACTCAGCTTTTGTGCTGGCAAAAAACTCTACCTCCAGTGCAGTCACAAGACTTCTGCTGACTCTGAGAGTCAGATAACCAGATGTTCTTACTGTGAGGAGGGATTATGCTGTTTTGTTTTGTCAGTAAGTATTAAATAAGATATCCAAGCTTTAATGATCATCTTATTGACTTGAGAAAACACATGGAAATTTTGAAATCTCTCCACCTGGTGTTCAAGTGTTAAAATTGTATGCTTAGTTGAAAACAAAAAAGAATACCCTCCCTTCTCCCTCAGTCAAAGCTGGAATTTGACTGACCTCTCTGCATGGCTTTTATTCAGAAGCAGTTCACAGACAATTTTTAGAGTTGCAGTAGTGTGAAGGAGGACTCCTGCCAGATAATGTGAAGTGCAAAATATTTGTACTGTCCTTTAGCAACTACATTTGCTCAGCGGTGTTAACATTGCCTTTCTGCACTTGTACTTTAAATAGGAAGAATAGTATTTACAACATTAATCATTTATCAACATATGTAAATATTTGCTAATTTTGTGTCTTCATTTTTGAGATCACTTATGATTTTAGATGTTATGTAGGTAAATGCCTGATTTTAAAAGTGTAAGAGTGAAAGGTAAACTATATGGCAACAAGCTGAATGGATTTACCTTGATAAGAACCATCTGTAAAACACAGTATTTGAGTGAATACCATTCCAAGGGGAACTTTGCTTTGTAATACCTCCACCTCCTGTCTTTCAAATTCTCCCTTCCCCACATTCCATGATGGCATGTCTGTGAATGATTCTTTAAAATAAAGGGGAGGGGGAAAAACAAAAGAAGGAAAACAAATCCAAACCCTGATCCATCTATCTATCTATCTATCTATCTATCTGTCTGTCTGTCTGTCTGTCTGTCTGTCTATCTATCTATATAGATATATCTAACATGTGTTTTATTTGGGTAATGCTTCAAATTTTTTTTTAACTTTTTGATTTTGTTTTTTTGATTTACTTTTTTTTAGGTTGGGTTTTTTTTAGGCTGTGTCCTCTTATATTATCCAGCTTTACTAGATTTACCACTTTGTGTGTTACTGACTCTTCTAGAAATCTCTTGCTCTATGGATTTCCATACATATGATAAGCAAGGTCTGTATTAGCTTTAATTACATTAGATTCAAACCAACCTGCATTCTGTTCTAGATAGTTTCTCACAGAAGTAAATGAGCAATTCTTTGCCATAAGTGCAATTCTCAGATGGCTCATCCTTGTGTCTGAAGATAATTTCATTATATTTTCCTTATTGAAAACATGTGATTTAGTTTCCATGGCTCCCATCCTCCTGTCGGGCTGGCTGTTCTTTGAGCTGCTTCTTGTGAGTCCCCATTTCTCTCTGAGCTTTTCACAGACCTTATTCCTGTTCTGTTCCTCCATACCCACTGCAGGTTCCCCTCCAGTGTAAAGATACACATCTGTCTGTAACTGCAGAGACAATGGAAGGGTCACTCCTGACTGAGGTGTGACCACCTGCTCTGACAGCCTCACCTGTAACCCAGGTGTGCTCTATGTGAAGTCATGCTCACAGACTCACAGACAGGCATTCTTCATTAGAAACAGCTCTGCTTTTTACTTTGTGACACTGTAGGGGCTGAAAGTATTTTAGATTCTCTAGATTCTTATATCTCTTTCATAGAGATGTCAATATTGGCTTTTTTCCTGATGCATTTGCTTTGAAATGGCAAAACCTTTTTAGCTTTCCAAGTTTAAAAAATAATACATTTAGGGTTTTTATTCGCAATTGCTTCCTCTTTGAAAATTTTATTTTCTTTAATAATGCATTCAACTGTTCAATATTTTTCTTTTTTAAAAGTATAGATATGAAACACTTTTTTAACCCTAGTTTTGGAGCTGATTGCAAAAGCAAACATCTGGTTTTCATCCAGCTTGGTTTCTGTTTAACCTCCTTGCTCTGTTCAAGTCAAACTCTTCAGTTATTATCTTTCTAACTATGAGTCATCTCTTCTTTAGCATTCTCCCTTGCAGTGCTTTCTTATTAGTCGTGCTACTGGCTGTCCTTTCCTTATTATGTAATATATAAGTTCATGGTATTTATTTAGTGAGTGAATAACTACATGTTCTGTATCTTCTATATCTCATTTTCTCACTGTTCTTATATCTTGTCCAGATACAGATGGGACAACTTCAAAATCCTTTCTTAGTGCTTTGTAATGCCCAGTGTAGATGAAGAGATGATGGGCAGACAAGTAATGTTATGAGAGACAAGAATGGTTTGTTACATGTTTTTCTTAAAAAATGCTAAAGCTTCACACGTGAGCACATAAAGTTTATGTGCAGGTACATTCTTACTGTTTTTCTCTCCCTTTTGCTCTAGTCCACTGCATATTCTCTTGTTACACTGTGCATTGTTTAGGATATGGCTCAGTTTTAAGTCTTCCTACAAAGCTTAAGCCAAATATCTGACCATAATTGAAGCCACAAATCATAGAAACATTCCTAAACTACACAGCAGGGCTTACCATCATTTATATTTAGAAATAATGTTCAGTATAATATATTCAATAATAATGTTCTTTCCCATTTGTGATTACTAATATTGAAAGCATAACCCTAGCAATGCTCAGGTAGTTACAGCTGAACCAGCTACACCTACAATGAGCTTTTTGAGAAAGCTTAGTGAAAAAGAAAGTCTGAATAAAAACATATTAGAAATCTGGGATATCACCATAAATGTGTTATTTCTTATTATATTACCTGCCTATGATATGTTGGTATATGAGTCATGGCATTATTAACATTCCTGCACTTGCTGTGATATTGCCAGCATTCACTTGTTGACCCACTGTGTTTCAGGTGATGGGACTGACAAAGAAATACTAATTCTGGTTTATTTACTTTGTCTGGCATATATCAATTCTACTGTGGGCATCACTGATGTTGGAACAGATCATTTTGCTTGAAGACCTTGGGCCTGAAATAAAGAGGCATGTGTTTAAAACTGACCTGTAACTAGGTAAAGATTTGGAATGCACATCTGTCATTTGCTTCGTGTTCCAAGAAAACCAAATTTAAGTGTAGTGTGAATTTGGACCAAGTAGAGCTGTTAGCACAGATGAGATTCCTTCCCAGAGCAGGACATGATTTTCTAGCCTTGTCACAGTCTCCTAGTGATGTAAAAGAAAGCATAGTTTAAGCAAAGAACAGAAGAAAGACAAGTTTTAATCTACTCAGAACTAAAAACATTAGAATACAGTAGTCTTGCCATCCTGTTTATAAATCGTCTTTCACATCATTTGGATGGGTAAAATTTATTTAAGATTTTTAGAAGGATTGAACATACAGTTTTAAGGCTGACTCTGAGCTTTCTTAACTTACTAATTGTAAGCAAGGAGCCCCAAACCAAGAGCATATCAGAGTTCTTCAACTTTCCTGTAAACACCATTGCAGTCAGTGAGTTTCTCCATGCCTTGGGCTTGTGATGTACCCCAGGGTTAAAAGCTTAACATCACTGTGTGCTTGAAGTAATTTTTTTAATGCACACTAGAACTGATGCAGGATTCCAGGCAGTACAAGTTTGCACCTATTGGTGAGAGATACCTTAAGAAGAGGTCTTGGCTTTCCTGGCACCACAGGAAATTAAGAAACACAAAAACAAACTATTATGAAGTTATTCTTCTGTTGACTTCTCACAGTCAAGATTAACTGGAAAATACAATGCCCTACTTAAAGCAGGTATTTTCAAGTTTCCAGAGGAACTCAATACCTTTTAAATAAAATGACTTTTCATCAGTTTACATTTTAGTGTTGTTCTTTATCATTCTCACGTCTCTGTCCTCTGTGTTTCTTGTGTCACAATATTGTGAAGTCTGAACAGATCTGCTGTGCCACAGTCCTGAAATGTTTGTATCTGAACTCTCAATGTTTGTGTGAGACAAGAAAATAATGTCCTTGTTTTCAGGACTTGCTATTCCCGGTCTTAATGCTTTAGCCAGAGGAATATCCTTCCTGTACTGCAGAACAGGAAATAAGCTGGTTCCTTTTAAATTCTGGAAACAATGAACTTTGTCCTTAGCTTAATTTTTTAGAAATTACATTCATTTTGATGTTTTGGACAATGCATTAGCTTGTTTTGCTTCCTTGTGAAATACAATAGGAACAGCATACTGTAATCATACACCCATAATAACCTCTCAAGTCTGAATTTCAGCATGTAAATATTACACCTTTAATATATTCTGTCTCTTGACTGTCCCTTGTTCAGAAGATGAAATTTCACTTTGGGGTAGTGGCTATATGTGTCAGAGATAATGAAGCACTATGATGAATTGATACAGAAACAAGGGGAGTGGAGGACTAGGAGAAAGAAAGAAAGAAAGAGCTCTTTTTTTTCTTTCCTCTTTTATTTCCCCCTTGCAACAGAAAATCACAGTCTTTGAAAGTATAAAACTTTTATGTCTACATCTTCCCCCAGGTTTTGTGGTTTCTGGTGTAGTATTTAGTATATGTCACATTGGTTACTCACACAGGAACAAGAAGAAACTTTTTATTAAATGTAATGAAATGTGAGAAGTTATCTCTGGAGCTTTATAAATGGTTTTTCCACATTTGACAGTATTTGATTTATTTTGTCCTTTAAATAATTATGGTAACACATATCTCAACCAAAAAAACCAACATATTCTGTTATTTAGAGAGAATGAGGTGTGTTCCTGATTGTAACACTTTTTTGTTGTTTTTAAATAAGGCAAATAAAATCCCACTTATCTCAGTTTCTTGTGTTTCAGCAAGGTTTATTTAAATGTACAATCAGGCTTCATACAAAAAAAACACCCTTAAGAAGAAACAATCAACAAGACACAGGGAGCTTTTCTTCTAAAATGCTCTGCAAACATCATTTCTATTTCAGCACAGTGCAGTCATGTAAGATTGGCTTAGGACACACAGTAGGGCTCTGTAGTCATTAGGGGCTCCAGTTTATGGTTTAAATGAACTCTTTTTACCTCACTGTTTTCTTGATGTAAGCACAACACTCCTCCTGAGGCCTGGCTGATAGGAAAAATGGATGCACTTGGGAAATACAGTCCTGGCATCAGATGAGATTGAGAAGCAGCAAACTCCAATGAAAGTGGGGATGGAAGTAGTCCCAGGGAACTGTTCTAACAGCAGCTGTTCCTGGGATGGCTCTTGGGGGGTTACTGTCAGGTCTGAATACACAGCAAAAAGTATTTCTAAGATTGCAGTACTTGGTGTCTTTGGAATGGGGGTTTTGCACTTTATGAGGAGGCTGTGCTTACACAGGAATGAATGTTTTCTTTTGGCAGTACTTCAGCTGAGGCTGCAACAGAGACGGACACGAGAACAGCTGGTGGACCAGGGCATCATGCCACGTAAGACTTACTTCTAGTAATTTGTATTTCTATAGTGTTAATTATGAATTATTAATTGAATATATAAAATAATGAAGAGAAGCATTCCTGTGAGATCATTAAAAATAACTTAGCATTTGAAAAGATTTGTGGGATCCTTTTGATAACCTAAGCAAGTGGGTAGTAAATTCATCGTGCTCACATCATGTTTCAGTTAAAATAGCCATTGTGATGAAAGTACAAGGATTTGTAGACGTAGTCTGATTTTACTTTTATTTTCTCTATTTAAATAATTATTACTAATTTACTAAATAAACTGAATTACTTAAATGAGTGGACATTAATAATAAAACCAGCAGTTTTTAAAGAGTAGAATGACATAGGTTGACAAATGAGGGGTGCACAGAAAACATGGAGAATCTGTAAGTGGACAATAGTGAAGTGGAGCACTCTACAGTTTATACTATTTCTAGGTGAACTGTGGTTTTTTTTACTCTTTTTGGTTATTTAGCAGCTAACCATCATTCTGTTTTCTAAGATGAACATTTAAGGTCTCTACATATTTCTATTTTGTTTTTAAATCAACACATAGTTCTTAAGGGAAGGTCCAATTCTCTGTAATAACAGCAAGTATGAGGTATGGACAGCCAGAAAATTAAGTTGGCATTTTGGCATTCTAGACCTTACCTCATAAAATTTCCACTCTGGGACAGTTTTGATAAATAAACAAACACCTTCGTACATAGCAAAAAAGTTAACCATTTCATGGTAATAATCTGTTAAAATAAAATATTCCAGTTATTCTATATAGGAGTATTGCTCATCTCTGCTAAATATAGGTGGATACAACTAGCACGAATCAAATGTAAGCCTGGTCAGATGCAAACCCAACTCTGAGGTGGTGTTAAACACCCATACACACATTCTGGTTAGCATATTTCTTTTGAAAATCACTTCCTGTCAGTTTAACTCTTACTCTCCCTTCACAGCTTTGAAAAGTCCAGCTGCATTCCATGAGCAGATAAAGAGCCTGGAGCGAGCCAGGGTAAACCACTTTGTGTAAACTTGTGATTAACATCTGGAAATGGAGAGTCAGTTTTTTTTTGATACTAAATTCTCTGAGTACATGGAAAAATTCTTACCATTACCGTAATAGTGTATGCTTTTATTTTGGGAGAATTCATTAAAATAAAATATGTGTGTCAAATCTGTGGGGGGGATTAAACTTATGGGGGGTTAACACGTAGCTACCTCCAGTTAAGGATTGGATATGTGGGGAAATTATGCTTGTGCAGTTTTTCTATAGCAAATCTATACTATTGTGATGATGTGGTGGTGTGGCATCAAATCCAGAAACATTCCCATCTTGTTTGGGGAAGCTGGAAATCCATCAGCCCTGCTTAACTGCTAGGAGAACAGAACAAAGCAAGAGGAATCCCTCTACTGCCTGTGTTCTGACAGTGCTACCCACCTATCTGAATGAAACTGCAGCTATTCATTGATTGGACACAGGTGTTTTGTCAAACTGCTTTGAGTTTTTAAGTGAACAGTAGTTAATGGTGTTTTCTCCTTTCTTTTAAGACTGAAAATTTCTTGAAGCACAAGATCCGGAGCAGGCCGGACCGCTCGGAGCTGGTCAGAATGCACATCCTGGAAGGTACGTGCCGGCTCCGCGCTGTCGGGGCTGCTCACACAGGGACTTGGTTGTGCTCTCAGTTGTGTCACTGAATTACACTTGGATGGGAATTATTTCTCAAGGTTTATTCCTATATTCCTGTACTTCTACAGTGTCTGTGGTAGTCTGTATTCTAAATGTGTATAGTAATAGATAAATCCGTGGCAGTGAAGGTATTCTCAGCAGTGCATTTGCTTGCTATTGCATATTGTTCTTAATCTATACTCATAATTATATTATGGGATATGTACATGGAGTATTTCTATTGCGTCAGTTTCTACTCATGCCCTGAAATGACCTGACAGCTTTGTGCTCTCTTTTGGCCCTGAGGGACCTTTAATAAATGTGACTGTTACCCTGTTACCTGTTATACTTGACTGCTTTTGATATGAGAGGAATGGTTATTGCAAAGACAAGACAAAGTTGTTGTTTGTCATGAAATTGGGGAACAATTGGAACAGAATGTTTAAATCAATAAATCCTTTTAGAGACCTTTGCAGAGCCTTCACTACAGGCCACTCAGATGAAACTGAAGAGAGCTCGGTTGGCAGATGATCTGAATGAGAAGATTGCTCAGAGACCTGGCCCTATGGAACTGGTAGAAAAAAATATTCTTCCTGTAGACTCCAGCGTTAAAGAAGCCATTATAGGCAAGTAGAAGTCAGCTTCTATTTGTGATCGACATGGCATTGTGGAAAATAAATAATTTAACTCTTCAGCTTAAGTTCACGAGAAGATAACATATGCTAGGTTTATTACTACTTACTATTTCAGCTTCTGAGACCTAAACTTTGTTATGATTTAGATAAAGTAATCCTATTTTTATATGAAACTTTGATAATACTTGTTTTTAATAAAAATCATTACAGAGTAATCAAACATCTGTGGCCATACCTCAGCCTGTCTTAGGTGTCTGTGTGCACTCCACATCTGTTGAATATACCTTTTATACATTTTTATTGAACGTACCTTGAATATATGAATATTATGAATATATATGAACATATGAATATTATGATTTAATATGACTCTATATTAAAAACTCAATAAATACCATATGTTTAGACTGCTGAAAACTGATCATTTTCCAGCAATTAGCTAATTCTGCCATTAATGTCTAAATTCTATTTGTTTGGAATTTGTTTGTTTGAAACATTATTTCTTTCTATGCAAACATTTTAGCAGTTGGACAAGAGAATTACCCTCAAGCTTTGGATGATTTCTCATTTGATGAAGACAGCAGTGATGCTTTATCACCAGATCAACCAGCTAGCCAAGAATCCCAGGGTTCAGCAGCTTCCCCTGGTGAGCCAAAAACAAGTGACTCACCCTCACCTATAACCCCAAATGCTGCTACATCAACACAGGTACACTTTTTTAATGTTTAAATCTTCACAGTATGGTTTTTGGTCTGACATTGTAGAAATGGGGCATGGTTTCACATGGAGTGAATACCTCTGCTGCTACAAAGGAATATCTGGGACTCACTTTTCTGATTGGGAGTGCATGGATTAGAACCCTGGCTTAGCTGGTGGCAGTGATGAAATTCCCATAGGCAGCAGTGAAGCCATAAATTCCCTGAAATTCATTATGGCCCATAGAAGATCTGTAGCTTTCCCAGAAGTTGTTTAAAAGGTCACAGCCATGGTTTGCTCCAGCTGTTATTGATTACTTAATGTCTGTCTTCCTTCTGGGCAAGGTCTTGAACTCACTTAGAATTAAACTTAGCTGAAACAACAGTTGACGTCAGCTCCATTATCTTCAGAAAAGTCCATAAAAAAATGGTTTCCCACATAATTTAAATATTCTTTCCTATAGTTTTAAAATACTCCCTAATAAGAAATCAAAATAACAGTTACAGTGACTTTTCTATGAGGTTTTTAGTATTTTCTTAAGGTACTTACAAAGAAAGAAAAGTAATTGTGTCATGGCAGATAAAATGTTATCTTTATAGCAGAGCATTTAGAGGTGTGAGGATTTTGAGAGCTGTGGATTTGCTCCTTACTGCAGAAAGTAATTTAAAATTCAACTGTTAAATAAGTAAAAAAGAGATAGCTCTTGTTAATGCTACAAAGACTATATTGCCTTTATGACCATGGACACTTGACATCTGAGTGGTTCAAGATCTGGTATTGCTTTCCTTGGTTTTCTTATTACCACAGTAGATAGAAAAAGTATTGCAAAGTTCATATTCAGTAACAATGCTGGACACAAAGTACAGCACATCCACATTGAGAGAATATAATTTGTGTTGAATAAATTGAAAACAAACCACATGAAATTAGATTCCTGAGTAAGGAATTAGGTTCCTAATAGAGAGTTAAATAAAAATACTCAAAGCACTACATGCCAAAAGCTTTCCAAGTAGGAAGCATAAGAGAGATATGTGACTGCAGAAACAAAAAGGCACTTGAGCTTGATTGAAAAAGCGCTTCAGATAGAAATTCAAACCTTTGCTTACAGATTTCGTATCACATTACAGACACTTCTGTACACACATCTAAAATGAGAAAGTTGCTCTTCTGCAGAAAAAACCAGATGCTCCCCTTGTTGTTCCTTTTGAATTAAAGAATAGCAGCGCAGCAGGTTTCTACAGGAGATGTGTCTGGGAATGGCTCCTTTATTCTTTTAATTTCCTCTGATAAATTTTAAATTTTATTACAACAAAAAAATACGAAGAATGTTTTGAATAAAGCGAGTGCAGCCAGAGTTCTTTTCAAGGCTTCCTCCTCCGCACATTTCCAGACTACAGAGGATGTAACATAATTTTGAGAACCCTCAGCTCTTGTTGACTGATGACCTAAAACTTACTTTAACCCAGTGTACTTGCATCTGGTAAGGATTAGGCATTTTAGTCATACTCCAAACAGATCAAAATGGGGTATTCACAATTCAGTAAATGTTAAACAGTTATCTTCAAAACAGCCGAAGAACTTTGCTTGATGGCACAGAATAACTGTTTTCTTAATATATTCTCTGTAGCTTAGTGACCTGCTAGATTCTTGTTGGCATCTAGCAGAAAACTCATATTATTTGGAAATAGCGATCTGTTCAAATTAAGTAATTACTAGTTTATGAAGTAATCAAGTTAAGAAGTCAAGACCTGTTAAATCTAATTTTCTGAATTTAAAAGTATATAAAGTAAATGATGTCTGTGGTTCATTGCCTCGTCTAACACTTGCAGGAAAAATTGGGAAGTCTGTAAAAAGCTTTTTGTGTAGGTTAGGATAATGAGTAGTGTAAGGAAAAATAATTTACTCTCTGGCAAGAGGAAAATGTTTTGCACCATGATTTTCACACAATGTGATAAGAGATAATTTGGGGGTTTGGTGGTGCTTTTTTTTGTTGTTTTGGTTTTGTTTAGGCTTTTTAAAAAATATACTAACTTTCCCATTTTTAAGAGTTTTGCTGTGCTGTCATCATGAATTTGTTTTCCTAGCCTATAATGGGTTACTAAATAGGACGTTTGAAGTCAAGTTGTTTGGGTTCAAGAAGGATCAGAACAGTACACGACTATGCAATGAATAAGTGAAGTAGCAAACATTTAAAATGGTGTTTAGTTAAGAATCAGTGAAAATCGAGAGGTCATTTTAATTCCTCTGTGCTTGATGGTAATATGGTACTTGACAGTTTGATTCTAAGACAAACTAAGACCATTTTAAAGTTTTGCTGCTGTAACTTAAATAAACCTTTTAAACTGGATTGCCATAGGGATGCAATATGTTGGAATACAGCATCCAAAATCCTTTCTTGAAGGCTAAGTCCCTCTAGTGTCCCCTCCCAATTCTTGTGCAAGCAAATAACAGACACTGTGGAGATATCAGATGCTTTCCAGAGCAAACACTCTGAAACTTGGATATAAAATAGAGGCCTTTGTATCTTTAGCCTGCCACCATAAACTGACAGGAGCCCAGGATGGGCATGTGCAGTGTTACAGTGACTAGGGAGAGCATGGTAAATCTGCTATTTAGTAAAGCAGTCATCAGGAGCTGTTCCTCTGTGTGGCTGCAAGACAGAGGGATCAAACCTATTCAGTTTTGCTGGATTGTGGGAAGGCAGCAATGTTTCCTCTTGGCAGCTGATGGCTGGGAACGCAGTGGGATTTCTAAATGAACCACGAAGATAAAATGGAAATTTATTACAAATTAATTGTAAGCAGAAGTTGGAGAGCTTTGCATGCAGACTGGCAGCTTGGGAACTGCTATCCCAGAAATAAAAAAGAAGCAGGACATAGAGGTGCAAAATGTGTACCAGGTTAAGTCCTTTGTGGTACAATCTCATAGAAGAATATGGGAAAGGTACAGGAAGAAGTGAAACAGAAAGAAGTACCTGTCACACTTAATTAGAATGCAAGTCTTGGAATTAATTTGTAAGAAAAAGGATGTTTACTGGTAGGAATATAAAAAAGGGGCTTTTATAAAAGGAATATTGTACTAGGTGATCTAATTGCTTTCTTCAACAATGGAAATGCAACTGATGTAATCTGGCTGGATTTATTACTGGATGATATTAAACACTAGGAAAATGAAGATGGAGATTACCAGAAATGAGACAGAAAGAGGGAAGTCCTGGGCTGAAAGGAAGCTGGAACCAGTGCTCTGTGGGAGTTGATTTGGGACATTCTGGTTTCATGTTACCATTAACAACCTTGACGTAAGAATGGGTCACCTAACAAAAGTAGGAAGGCATAGTCAGCACACAGTTGGATTGTTATAATGCAAAAAGAACCAGTTGATTTGGCTTTTAAAAGATAAATGTAATTCCAATAGAATGAATAATTATTGGAAAGAAAAATATACAATGTCTCCTTCCCATGACAAAGAAATGTGGAAACCTGGGGACTTCTGACTCAAGATAAAACTGGGGAGGAAGAGAGCTGGGGTGCAGTGTTCAGCAGTGGAGTCAGAGCTACTGTGGACATCCTCTGTAAAATTGCAAGTTTGTCAGAAGAGATCATTCCAGTAAAAGTGGTAATGCCACTGTAAGGACTCTATATATGTAAATATATATCAAGAATACATGAATATCCTGTACATTTTCAGTTACTTATATCCCAGAAAGACTAATGAAAACCATTAACAGAGTTACCTGTAACAGGTAAAGATAATCAGAGAATGAAAAATCTGTTTGTGAGAAAAGAGTAAAAATTTCTTTTGTGTATCTAGGAACACAAGGACCGAGATCTGTTTATGTAGAGTGTAGATTCCATCAGAGGGATACTCACCACAGAAGGAAATCATAAGGTCTCTTTAAGACTTAAAATCACAAACCAATTTCAGCACAATAAAAATTGGTATGACAAATTTTAGATGTGCGAAGTTTGGGTTTACACTTCTGCTGGCATATGATAAAAAAGAAATGTACCTCCTGGCACAATCAGAGGTGGGGTTCTGTGAAAATAGGAGTAGGAAAGGTGAAAATACATCTGCTGTCCTGCTGGGTGATCATTCTGAAACAAGAAGTTTGATTACCTGTGTTGAAGTTTGACCTTTATGAAAGCCGCTTTTCTGACAGTACTTGTTTGGGTGGTAAGATTCTCCTTGTATACACAAAAATCTAACTCCACAGAAAAAAATACTGAAGGCCTCAATTTCATAGTAATAAAGCAGTGTTTTCCTATCTTGAGAAACCATTTTATTTTATTTGCTATATTTGAAGTGTGCCAAAATGTTCCCTTACAGAATACTTATACACATGTACAGGAGTTCTGTTTTCACCATTCCTCTGAAAAAGATTTTGTATATTTGATGTGATAGTAAATTGTCTTAACTTTTTCACGTTTTTTTCCAGTTACTCAGGCAGTTGATGTTTTTAATGTTTCTCTTTTTCCTTATATTTTTTTAATACTAGTATCCACCTTTAACCTCTCCAGTTCCTGAATTCCTCAAAACTCCCTCTGCAGTTGAACAGCACGTGACTCGTTCCACTGCTGCAACCACCCTGACCACAACCACTGTATCTGCAGCAAAGCCTGGGCCAACGTTAGTGAAGGTGGGTACCTGGAACTGTGGCCCATGAGGACAATATTCTTCATCTTTGTCCTAAGCCCACAGTGCTGTTTTTAATGGAAAACTACACAAGTAACCTTGCAGTGCCTGTAGCTAAGAAAAACTTCTGGTGTTTGGATGAGCATACTGGGCTGGGGTGACTCAAAGCTTTTGTGTGCTAAGGTCAGCCAGTAACCCGTGTAGGAACAGCTCATTATTCCAAGAAGTCCTTACAGTACAGTTGACAGAAGTTTTCAGGCAGAATTGTGCATAAAGTTGCTATGGAAGTTTTTAAGAAATAAGGACAATAGTTTTTTGCAATAGAGTTTCTGCTTTCTATTTCTATCTGCCTTGTAATCTAGTTTTATATGGAGGATAGTTGAATAGAGAGTCACTGCATTCATAGTCTACCTGTAACCAAAGTGATGAAGAGCAGCAGCATTGCTCCTTCTCCACAACTATTTTCTTAGCTGGTTTAATGTATAAGCATTGTGAGGAAGAAGTTATTGTGTCCTTGTTGAATACCAGAAGAACTTACACAATTATCTTTTCTGCACTGACTTAGCCAGCAGCCTGGAAAACCCTTTCAAAAACAGTTAAGAGAGGGATTTCTTTTAGATGTCCATAATGTTTCATTTCAGTAACTTCACTGTCTTCAGCTGTGTTAATGAATATATGTATGCAGACTGCTCCTTACCTACATTAAACTAATCCAGTTAAATGTACAAAGATGATCTCTGGCAGTCAATTTCTAGTATAAATTTGGCTATATCCTTTGAAATCACTGGATTTGTACCAGCTTACTTAATGCAGGACCTTAATGACAAATTCAAATGTGCCCCAAGAGAGGCTGTCTGTGTAGTAAACGTGCATGGATCAACACAGCATTTCTGCTTTGATACCTTCTGTATGATTAGGTAACTACCTTCAATTTTTCCCTCAAAATAATTTGTAAAGGAAGAGCTTGGAAAGAAGAGAGTTTTACCACTTGAGCAGGTATTGCTAATGAGGGTACTGCTGCCTCTAATTTATAGTAGTGTCTGCCCATGCTTTTAGTCTAGACCTCTAAGTACCTCAGATGTTTACAGATGGAATTTAGAGTACTGGATTTTACTTCCACAAACTGCTAAGTTGCTTTGAACTTACCTGCTTAAGAAGAATGCCTCTTGAAAATGACAGGTCATGACTGGTAGAATCCCTTATCTGTGCCACCTTTAAAAAACCATTCACAAACTGTGATTTGATGACCTCTACTTGTGCAGGGGATAAGCCAGCTGGAGTATGTTAACCTTCCAAGGATGGTTCATTTGGGCATGTTTTCAAGGACAATTGTTTTCAGTAGCTCTCCACAGATTAAAAAAGTGCTCTGGTATGCTGCATCTCTGAGCCATGCATAACTGCTTTAAATGACATCTTTTGTGGTTTTGTTTCAATCTTTTCCAACCATAAACAGCAAAGCCACCCAAAGAACCCAAATGATAAACATCGGAGCAAGAAATGTAAAGAACCTAAGCCAAGGGTGAAAAAATTGAAGTATCATCAGTATATTCCACCTGATCAGAAAGGTGAGAAAAATGAGCCACAGATGGACTCCAACTATGCTCGTCTGCTACAACAGCAGCAACTGTTTTTGCAGTTGCAGATCCTGAGCCAACAGCAGCAACACTACAACTACCAGACAATTCTACCTGCACCGCTGAAGTATGTGAAGCATTGTTTGTGTCCTTTAAAGAAAAGCATATACATCAGTTATAGGCTTAGGGCTTTAGAAGTAAACACGGTTTGCAAATGTTAAAGAGACAGTTGGAACCCAAGAAAACTTGAAATGGCATTGTGCATCACTGTGGGTATTATTTGCCTTATTTAACAAGGTGATGAGGTTGTTCTCTTGTTAAAATAATCCTGTGGTCTGATAAGCCTTGAAGTGGTCCTAGTTATTTTTATGTGACATGGAAACAACATCTTACCTGTCAGATGTGTTTTTTCTGACCAAATGCATACTTGAAACTCAAAAGCATTTGTGCAAAATCAAGAAAAGTTTTGACAGCATTTTCACTCAAGTGTGACATAAGTAAGCAAAGCAGGAGAGATGCTTGCAGACCATGTCTTTAACAAAGACATACACTATTCTTGTGGGCTTATTTTTTTACATCAAATTCACAAACCACATTTTTGCAGTTTATAAATAAGACAAAACAGTAATTTTAAATTTGATAAGATCTATCTGTTGTTTATAACCTCATCTCTAATTCTTATGAGAGTTCCTCATTAGTACTGATCTTTAGCACTTTTAACAGTGAGAAGTACACTCACTGATTTATAGGTAGAAGCAGTCAGAAAAATAAGTGTTTAAAGAGTTGCCAGCACCCTGTAACAAAACAAGAATCTGACTATCTGCAGAGTTACATTCTCATCATCTATGACCAATCTTTTCCTAGAAGTGCTTCAAGTGTAACATGCCACAGTCACACAACCCTAAATTCATATTGACTTTCAGCTGTTCTTTTAAAATGAGTTTTCACTGAGTTCTTTTTCTTCAGCAAGTGAGGCTAGAAAAGTTAAAGCTACCATCTGTGGTTTTATTTATAATTACCATGTATCCTAACATTTGGACTGGCGATGTTTCTGCCTGCTTGCCCACGCTTCTTCTGTTCCATTTAGTGACATTTCAGAAACGTTTCTTCATAAATCAGCTGAACGAAATAAAAGAGATTACTTATGGTACCTAGTGTAAATGGTGGCATTTTTAATCTTTTACAATTATTTCAGAATCCTTATATGAGATTCTTGAGTTCAGCTGATAAAAATGCATCATCTTCAAAGTGCATTGCTTTATGTCAGTCCGAACTGTGTGTGAACATTGGACATCTATGGAAGGGTTGATGCACAGAGTTCAGTACTGGGGGTGGTTATTGATGCCAGACAAAAAACTAATTGCCCTGGCTGGTGATTAATTTGTGTAAACTGAGTTTGCAGTCCATAGTGTTCTTCAGGGATACCATGACAATAATTAAAACTATGAAGCATAGATTGGTATGCTTAACTGCAAAATCAAAACAAAGTAGCACCACACGACTCTCTGTTTTCTTATTTGTTTTGTTTTACTGAAAATACTTAACAGTAATGTGTTAGGTTAAGCATGGATTTGTAAAAAGAGTTAATTAGTTCATTAGCTTCACAGACATGAAATTCAGAACCACAACCTCTTGATTGAAAACATAATAAATTAAACATTGACGTTTTTGTCCCTCTTTTTCCTGTTACTTGAAGGTCACTGAATGACAAACAGAGCAACAATGGGAATTCACCACTGAATACTTTGAGCAACAGCACACCAACATCAGCTGCCAGTTCACCAAGACAGAACAGTAATGCTCCTAGCAGAAAACCAGGTCCACTACCTTCAAGCTTGGATGACTTGAAGGTAAAAGATAAAAGGAATTTTTCCATTTCCTGTGCCTTACTGTAATTCATAATTTGTGAAGAGTTACTGTCAAGAATATGCCTGGTAATTTGTACCAATGAAAAATGTCCTTTCCTCCTAATTGGTTAGAGAATAAGATTGTCAAAGTTTTCATACACAGCTCTCCTGGACTGAAATATTTGATTCCTCATATACATATGTTCCAGAAATGACATTTCTTTCCCAAAGAATTAGAAGAGGACACATTGTATAAGTCCCTCACTATGACACCTTGGGTCACCTGTGGGGCTCACCTCATGTGAAGTTTCAGCTCAGGCAGATTTAAACTCTGGAGCAGTAATTTCCTCATGACATATCTCAGTGTATCAGTGGTTTAGTTAAGCAATATAAATTAAAAGATGTCCTAATAAAAACATTTATTAGCTTATATATAATATTAGTATTCTGAGAGGTCACTGCTATAAACAGAAACAGCAATAAGACTGTAAAAAGACAGTAGAAAAGACATTCTTACCAGAGTTCAACACGTCATCTGAAAATGAACACTAAATTCTGAAGTTTTTGAAGTCATAACTGTGTAGACTGTTGAGGTTGCACTATGAGGGCATTGCACAGGATCTTCTTCCTTCTAGCAGGAATAAAGACTGTGAGGGACGAATATGAAGCAGCTTGTGGAGGTTTAGGATTCATTCAGCAGCTGCAGGAATGTGCCAAACCTCAGCAGCAGGATAGGGACATCTAGTGGGCATTTAATCCCTTTATCTTTGCCTTTACCAAGGTTTGTGAGGGGTGGGAGGGAGGATTTTTTTAGATTTGAAGGAATAAAAAGAAGAAATCTTGGAAGATTAGATTCTCAAGACAGTAATGTATTGTCCTAAATTAATGCAAATATTTTAGTATTAAATAAGTCTATAAAATTTGTAACTAAAAATTTGTAAAGTTTTAATTTAAATTTAAGTTAATATCTGAAATTGTGCTTTGCAGTGATTAAAGCTTCTCACTTACCTATTTCTGCACAATTTATTGGTATTCCTGTTGATGTGGTAACACTAACATAAGCCTTTCTTGCAGACCTGCTGGTGGTAGTTTTACCACTGAATCAGCTAAATCAATTCAGATTAAGAGTTCAGAAATGAATTGTTGAAAAAGAGAAAAATTAGAACACACTCTCAAGTGTAGAGGGTACTAGACTGGGGAAAACAGCTGATAGTCATTGGCTAGGGAGTTATTTAACATTATTGCTGTGGGTTTTAGAGATATAAAATGTATTGCTGTGACTTTTCATCATTTCCAAATAAAAAATACCTCCAAGTTAAATTCTAGTTGGCTGATTACTGAAATACTGCTGAGGTACCTCTTGTCCTATTAGAGGTAACTCTAAAATGCGGAGAGCCCCAACTCTGCAGTTAGCTGTGGTGCATGTTTACGATAAACAAAAGCCATTCTTTATGATTGCTTTTCTTTAATTGATATTTTGAAGCACAAAAGTAATTTACACTCAACGCATTTGCACTTTACTTTGTAAGCTTATTAGAAAAAACTGAGAACATTTTTCTATCAGAAAATAATTTTGACTGCTTACACTGTCTATGTAAAAGAAACCCAGATGGCACATAGGGTAACTGTTTGGTTGCTAATTAGCAAGAGAGCCTTTTGTGTTTGATGGGTCTATTGAATCATCAACTGACCTGATAAAGTTTCTCAGAAACAGATCTGTCTGTCCTGATGGTGTAACAAAGGGACTCAGCGTGCTGCTGTTCACTGCTTTTATCTGTACTGCTGCCACTGTCTGCTGGTTTGCTTCAGAGGTTTTTAGCTCAGAACTGGAGCTGTAGGTGCATTTTTCCATGTTGAATATTTATGAAAAACATCATCAGTTTGCTACTATTCACTGTACAACTGAACACTCCTAAGATTTTGGCCACTTAAACACTGAAGTAAGTAGGAAGTCATGGAAATGTGTTCATAGATAATGCATGCTGTCAGAACCCAGAGGTGTAATAACCACAAATACACCACTGAAAATGATTTTCATTATTGAGATGTAATAAGAAAGCATATTAGTAAGTTTTAATATTTTCCTTTTTTATTATAGTGTTTTATTTTATTTATTTCAGGTAGCAGAGCTTAAAATGGAGTTGAAACTGAGGGGGTTACCAGTGTCTGGAACAAAAACAGATCTTATTGAGCGACTGAAAACCTATCAAGATCTTAACAACAATGGGGTTGCTACAAGTACCTCTGTGACAGTGACTACTTCTAGTGGGGCCACAGGTAACACTGGGGAAGTGACTGTGGCATTTCCTGTTGCAACACTAAATAAACCAGTGGCTAATACGATATCCAGCTTCCCTCCAGAAAAAACATCTACTGGACCTGGCAACAAAGCAGCAAATACTGAAAACATCAGCTCTCCCTTGCCTATATCTCCCTCTCCTTCTGAACAGTCGAGTCTAAGCACAGATGATACGAGTATGGCAGACACTTTCCCAGAAATGACCATGATGTCATCGTCCCAGTTCATAAGTACTTCACCACTGACAGCAAGTACAAATGAGGATAATCAGAATCGCAGCAGTGGAAGCATCTCAACCATGGAGTTTGATGTAGCAGAAAAGGACCGCAAGCTTCAAGAAAAAGAAAAACAGATTGAGGAGCTCAAAAGAAAACTGGAACAAGAGCAAAAGCTTGTGGAAGTATTGAAAATGCAGCTTGAGGTTAAAAAAAGGGGACAACAGCAACAGTCTCAGACTTTTGGTAACTCAGCTGCTTTGGAACAGAAGCAGATCAGTGCTGCTGTCAAAGATGAAACTGCTCCTGCTGACTGCGCAAGTACAAGTCAATCTGTACCTGTAGCCAGCCATTCCTTAGGGCAGTCAGTGTACACCGCTGGCCAGAATCCAGTTGCCAAAAAGGCGGTTGTTATCAAGCAGGAGATACCTGTGGCCAAAGCTGAACCTCAGAATGCCATTTCTCAGTTTTATGTCAGTCCACAGAGGCAGCCACAAACTGCGGTTGTTGCCCAGCCTCAAGCTCTATTAACTACCCAAGGAACTGCCCAGCTGCTCCTCCCACTGTCTATCCAGGGACCGAATGCTGCTACTGCAGTGCAGTTACCAGTTGGAAATATCAAATTGCAGGTAAGAGTGTTTCTATTTTTTTTATCATGTAACCTGTATGGCAGTATTTCATAACTTAGTGTAAATAGGTAAATGTGCTGCTTATAGGATTAACTTAAAAATCAGGCATAGCCTGTTTCTGCTTAAGGGAAACAGTAGAAAAACTTGAGCCAATCTTGTAATACCTGCTTCTAGTACTTGTTTCTTTGCAACTTTTTTTCCCAGATACTCTTTCCTGGAAAGCAATTCTTGCTATGTACTGCCTCCATGCACAATTAATACCATCATTTTGTTAACTGAAAATTGTAATAGAGGGCTACAGCCTTAGTACTTTGTTTTGAGATAGCCCTGTTGGCAAAACATATGTGAACTACCTTGTGTGGTGGTGCTTCAATGCATTTAAAAATGTGAATGCCAGGTTGTGGAACTCTGCTGGGGACTTTGGAAAAGAAACCATGGTTACACAAATATTATTTCTAGGCTGATTATAGCTAGTGAATAAATACAGCATAAACCAAGACAGGCTATAAATACAGAGTTATAAGAGTAATCTGACCAAGCTGAATTAGTGTAACCTTTTGATCTGATATAGAATTAAGCAGTAATGCATTGTGGAATGCAAATGGCATTGTGGGAACATCCCCTGCCACCCATCACGGCAGCTAAGTTTTCTTCCAGCTGCAGTGTGTCCCTGGCTTTTGTGCATGCTGTGGGCCTAGGCTTGCTGCAAACCTGTGCACATCCAGCAGTCTTTGAGGGGTGGAAAATTCTGGTGAGGATGGGCCCCAGTCTGCAGTGCAAGAACTGTTCCTAGGAGCTATACACCCAGATCTCCACCTGAATTGTTCTAAAACACTGCTAGAATTCTGTAACAAGCTTAAGCAACTTTTCCTGGTATTTCACTTCACCAAAACTCCATAATGTTTTCCACTACCACTTAAAATAGTTTTTCATGAGGTTGGACATGCTTCTTGTCTTTCACTGGCCATTAAAAATTACCACGGTCTTAAAAGCAACCTTTTCTTGGATCATCAGTTTTGTCTTCTGGTTACTCAAGCCAGTTCCTTAGAGTCCTTTCTTGCTGATTTATGCTTTCCCTGTCCCCTGACATTTTAATCACTCTCCACTGGGCTCTCTCCAGTTTTTCTTTGTCTGAAACTGTGTTGGCTAAATAAGCATCACCTTGTAACTGGGAACTCCCCAGTACCAAACATAGTAACAGTTTGGTTTCCTGTACAGTTCACACTCATCCCTCCCAGCATACATGTTACAGCTACTCTGCATAAGGTGTGCAATAGATTTTTACATGATGCAACTTACTGTGAGATACAAATAATGCAAATATTTTATCTTCATCCTTTAGGCTCAATCACAAGCTGGAATACAGACCCCATCACAAATACCTGCTCCTATTTCTTCCTCTGGCCTGGTGCAGACAGCACCTCAGATGCATACTCCACAATCAAAACAAAATACCAGCATGCAGCACGCACTTGGTCAGACCCAACCAATCAGAAAGGTTTGTGGATAGCAATAAACATTAAGATAAGTAGTTGTATAATCTAGTTCTAGGCAGTGCTTTTAGAATCTTTCATGTGTCATCTGTGTTATATACAAATGATGAAATCACCTAACACTGTAGGATAAACATCATATTTATCTGGGTGATACAATGGGCTTGTAACTCCTTCTCTTTCCAAAATTTTAGTCTGTGCAGGACTTGATTTTTCAGTTGCAAATAAATACATTTTCTAAAGACTTTTTATCTTAATGGTACACTTAGGGCATGACCCTTACTACATTCTTCCTCATGCTTGGCACAAGTAGTGTGTACCAGGTATATTCCAGTCAATTTCTCTTATTTGCCACTGGCTCTAAATGGGAAGTTCTCATAGGCAGCTCTTAAGAGAAAGCTTTTACCTATGACTTCAGAGATTTATTCTTTTATAGAAGTTAATTTTGGTTTTCTTATTTTCCTTGTTGATTTCATCCCTCCTTATGAAGGAAGCTATGGACTCAGATTCTAAGGATGGTAATTCTAGTGGGTCAAAACCCTACCATACCTCTTCCTAATGAATGTAGGGTATGATTCAGAGAGATCCTTCTCTTTTTCCCTACCAGAAACAGTCAGCTCTGTAATGTCCCATTGCAACAGATGTTCCTCAGCACTGGATGTTCGGTTGTGACTGCCACTCCAGTCATGTTCATATGGGAACTGCTATCAACTCATCAGCACCAGTCATCACAAAAGAAAACGTTTTCTCCTCCCCTGAGCCTCTTCCAGACTGACCTCTGTTATTAAGAACATGGAGATTAGTTTTGGACCTTTATTGCATTCTTATCAGTATAGCTACTTCTGTTGACTGTAGGGCTCCAATTACTTAGGAAAGCAAGATTTTTTAGCCTGCCCCTAGGGACAGATAATTTAGAAACAAATTCCAATACGAAGAGGGTAATTTTTGCAGTATATTATGTAACTATTATATCTCAACCTTCAAAGTTCTTATTTCAGTGTACAAAAGTACATCATGAACCCCGTGTTCTGCTGTGATTTGCGGATTTTACCTGAGCAGTGTCACCTTACCTGCCTCTGCCTGGGTTCTTGTTCCAGATAAAAACTTACCTTAGGAGATGTATGATTGTGCTTTGCCATTCTCTAGAGAGCTGGCTAGTAAAGGGGGACACAGCTAAAGGAGCATCAGTACTCTTCAGACTCCTTGTTCAGTCTGTTTAATTTCATGGACATTGAGGTTATCCTCCAGAAGTCAAAACTGACATACATCCAAAAAGCAGATTTCAAGCAGGTTCTCTGGGATTTGATGAGGGGTTAATCTTACCTGTTAATTCAACAGGTCCTAAAGAGAAATTTTCCAGTCATTCTGAGGCATGTACTTGTGCCAGAGACTGGCAGCTTGCTGCCATTGCTGCCTCAAAGTTCCTTGAAATGTCCATAGGACATAACCAATCCTCCCTGCTATTCAGATCAGTTGTCACAAAGACCACAGTTCCCAGCAGAGTTTGCAGCCTGCTATTGCACTGGTGTTTACATCAAAATGAAAATATTGATGTGATACAACAGATCAGGACACCCCTCATGCATTCAGCATTAGATCTACCTCTCTCCATCCATGACCTAGGATTTGTCACCTTTGTCATAAAGGTATCTGGGAGTGATACAGAATTTAAAACAGCCTTATGCACTATGCATTGGTAGCTTCTCTTTATCTCCCTTATGTTACTGACTGTCCACTAGGTGGGGAAATCATGGATATGCTGTTTGAACTGTTCCATACACTTTCCTTATGCTTCCTGGAAAATTGTAGGAAAATGTTTTTATTATTGAGTGATGAGTGAAAGTATGTTAGAGCACAAAAGTTCTTTCAGAGACCAACTGTTCTGAATTTAGAAATTAGTCCACTGAAAGGAAAAATCAGTATAAATAACATTCACTTAATAGGAAATTGAAGCAAGCAAGCATTTTAGGAAAAAAGGTCTTATATTTCATTAATGTAATTTATCCCATATTACCTGTTTTTTTTAAAATAAAAAACACCACAATCTAAGACTGATCTGTTAATCCTTTTCAGGTTTTTCCACCTGCCACATCAAATGCAGTTTTTTCCTATCAGACTGCACCAGTTTCAACACCTTCACAATCTTTTATTAATAAAACATCAAACTCTAGCGTCCACCCTGGTGGTAATCAGGTCCTCTCTGTGCAGAATGGACCTGCTGCTCCCAACAAGGTAAGGATATCCCAACAGTGTTCCATAAAGTTCTTTTATATTTATTTTATATAAATATCATTTTACTCTTCTTCTATAACACATGACTATTTACATACAGAAGCTCACTCAAGGAAGAATGTTTTGTAGATTTTAATAGCAGTTATATGTGCATGTATATGAGAAAGGGAGAAAGAAACTTATTTTATCCCTCTGATTATGCTAATACATAGATTGACGTGACAAAATAGAATAATCTGTAGAGCTGATTTCAGTGAATTTTCAGAGTGAATCCATCTTGAATTCACTAACTCACATTATTTAGTCACTGTTTTGTTATTTCACACAGCCTGGGTCTCCATCTCAAGCCCAGCCTTACATTGTTCAGCAACCCCTCTTCAACAACACAGTGTCCAAGACGAAAGATCCTCCTCGTTATGAAGAGGCCATAAAACAGACCCGCAATATCCAGCCAACACACCGTGAGGTACTTATTTTCTTTAGTCTGTTAAAAATAGAGCTTTTCTTCACAATTACCAAAACCATTGCTTGTTTTAAGGATTTTTAGTTTTGTTTTGGGGTTTGTTTTTGGTTTTTGTTGCTTTTGTTTTTTTGTTTAGCATCAAGGTTTTCTTACATACCCTGTTACTAGTTGTGTAACTGTATTTAATTACAGGACTCCTGTTTCATTATTCTTTTATTAAAGCAGCATGTATGTAAATAAGTCTTACAGTTCCCAGTTGGCAATACATCTAATTGGGTTAATGCTGCTATTGCTACTAACAGTATCTAGCCTTCAGGTGACTTGTTTTGAGAATGTGTGATACCCAAACCTTATGCTTAAGAGAGGAAAGATGCATTTTCCAAAGAGAGTAAACTTGAGGAGAACGTGTGTGAATGTTTATGCAAACAGACAAACATGAACATAGGTGTTTGCTTGAAAAGAGTCTGTATTGAGTGATCTTGGTAAATAATCCTGTGTAGTGCTTTGCCAGTTTACCTTAATAAGGGTGGAAGTTCCTTTATATCAGAGGAAATTTGTAAACAAAATGAATGAGTATCCCTAATTTCATGCTTTTATCCCAACAGTTAAAACCTTGTGGCCCCTAGTGTTGGTTGGGTGTTTGTGGTGGCAGATCTCAGGAATGACTGTGGGTGTCTAATGCTCTTTCCTGTGTCCTTGGCATGTCCAGGACATCCCCACAGTGAGGGCACACAGTTTGTCTTAGGTCACTCTTATCACTACCAGTCAGTCAGGGGCTCCCCACTAGATCTGATGACAAATCACTTCCCATCCATCCCTGGAGTATAAGCAATGGTTGAAAACACTTCTTCAGACCTTCATTAAAGTCTCCATTTTTTCTAGATATGTTATTGAATAAGTGGGTTTGTGGGGGGCTTTGTTACCTTTTCCTTAAGATTCAGTTATTTAGGGGATGTCTGTTTAAAACAGAGGTAAGTTCCCGAAAGCTTACCTCCCCCCCATAAAAAATAAAAGAACATAAATCTACAGACTGGGAAAAAAACCACAGATACATAAAATGCATTTTACATGACGGCCATTCACAGGCTGTCTCTGAGATACAGTAGAGCAGGGTTTGCAACCCCAAAGTGCTGCAGTTATTATTACCCTGGTACAAAAGGGGGTCAGTAACTCTCCTGAGCCCTAGCTTCTTGCACCTCTCTCCTAGGTTGCCTTCATGAAGTGTTTGTCATGCTCTTTGCCTATTCCTTTGTACTGAAACCAACCACAGAGATTACAAATGTCTCTCCAGAGTATGTTTTCTAGATAGACAATTTCATATTAAGCATTTCAGTCTTTATCATACATTAGTACTTACATGCTGTTGAGAGAAACTAGGAACAATGAGTGTAGGAAAAAATACCACATGAAAGAGAATAACTCTGTTCTCCTGCACTACAGATTTCCAGTGCACACAGTCAACAGATGGATGATCTTTTTGATATTCTCATCAAGAGTGGAGGTAAGCTTATTGACAGCTGTGTGATGTAGAGATTTAAAACCTGGTAATAAAAACTCACTGCTATAATCAAATGAGAATTCTTTTAGGAACAGGAGTTAGAAGCTATCCAGCCTGAATGAAGCTAAATTTCTGAAAGTTTGTTTAGTTCCTTATTAAAGAAAACATTTACTGAAACACATACAGTTGACCTGCTGTGGAACTTCAGTGCTTGCAAATTAGCTCAGGCAGACCTTTAAAATAATCTCATTCAAATTATTAAATAACCCCTTAGGTTAGCACAGACATACTTTATCAAAATTGGAAAAGTTGAGCAAGTCCATAACATGTTTATTGAAATTATACAAAGAGTAGAATAGAATAAGGTAAGAGTTAAAGCGTGTTGATAGTAAAATTTCAATAAATATAACCATGTGCTATCAGCTATAAAAATCAAATATACATTACTGGGAGAAGTGTGCATGAACTCTCTATGAACATATGATCTCTATGAACATTTCATATTCTATGAAATCTCTATTAACATAGAGATTAATGAATAATAACTTTATGTTAGTTAAAATAAGGAAGTTGTCAGAAAGGCATTGAAATAACTAAAGTAATAAACAGAGTAGCTCAGCAATAAAAGAAGGAGGCTTTCAGCCATAAATAAGCTTAGTAGACTAAGAAGCCATTACAATACTGGGAAATGTGGTGCCAACTGATTCAATTAACAGAATGGTTTGTAACTACTGTCATATAAGGATCTTGACAGGAATGAATGCCAGGGCAGGGGTTCTAGGCTACTGGAAGACTTTAGCCATATTCTAAATATCAGAGTATTTTTTTCTTTTTCAAAGCAAATTGCAAGGTCACCTGCTGAAAATATGAGTAGACTGAGATAAGTAACTTGTGTAGTCAACAACTCAAGCTAAATTAATGATCATCTTTATGAAAAAAATGAAGTAAAGCATTCAGGCCTCTTGCACTTAATGTAAGCAAGCTCTGCACTGAAAAATGTTTAGCTTACCAATGTACTTCAGGAGTGTGAGAAGGATGTGGGTTTTTTCTTGGAAGACCAGCACATAATACATTGTCAGGTATATTTTTGCTGCTAGGAACATCACTCGTGCTAGAGGATTTATTTGCATATTTTTCTGTCTTATTTTTGGGCTTCATTCACATCTAAGAATTGGAACTTATACTTTAGTTCCCTTTATTGTTACTGCCGCTATGTTACATGAAACTTCTTGGCAGAAGCATCATTTTAGATTCTAGTATTGGGAATAAACACATAGTAATCACACCAGTTCATCTCGTAGACTCTTAATTAAACAATGTGGTCAGTATTAAACAGGGATGAAACTGAAAATTGGTTTGGGTACTCTTCTCTAGACAAGGAAATGTGTTGATTCTATAATTATTCTAGTTAATGAGAAGAGCTACAAACATGAAGGAGGTTAATGTAACATCTAGAAATATGTTTCTTTTTTCATCAATACTCATACTAATTGGCTGAGCTATCACTGAAAGCAAAACACTGGGACTTTTTAAGAATACCCTGTTGTTCATGGAGGTCTTGCCAGAGTCTGGTGTATGTAAGTGTGAGTATGAGTGGAGCAGCAAAGTGACTGCTACTGCACTTAATTCACTGTGGATGCATCCCAAAGTGGGCAAAGAAGTTCTAAGCATGAGGATGTTACGTCATTATCTTTTTGAATTCAACAGTGGGTTTTTTTTATTACAGAGATTTCCCTTCCAATAAAAGAAGAACCATCTCCCATATCTAAAATGAGACCAGTAACAGCCAACATCACTACAATGCCAGTGAACACAGTGATATCCCGTCCACCTCCACAGATCCAAATGGCCCCTCCTCCTGTGTCCTTAGAACCAACAACCAGCTTGTCTATAAGTTTGGAGAACCAACTTGAAGCCCTCTTGGATGGAACTTTACCATCAGGTAATGAAATTCCTCAACTGACAAGCAGTAATGAGGACAGAGAGTCATTTTCTTTAATTGAAGACCTCCAGAATGATCTGCTTAATCACTCCAGCATTTTAGATCACTCTCATTCACCCATGGAAACATCTGACCCACAGTTTACTACTAATAATTCTTGTCTGTCTCTTGACCTTCCCGATACAAATTTGGACAATATGGAATGGCTGGACATTACAATGCCCAGCTCCTCATCTGGACTCACCCCTCTCAGTTCTGCTGCCCCGAGCGTGTTTTCCACTGACTTTCTAGATCCACAAGATCTACAGTTGCACTGGGATTAAGCTATAGCCAATGAGAACACGACCTGCAAGTCTCTCTACAGCAGAGGTCCATTATTATACCATTCTGATTGCAGTTAACATAAATTAAGACAGTAATGTTTGGAAGAACAAATGCTTGAAGCTAATTCTTTATTGATTTTCAAGTTTACAACAGTGAATCACTTTATGCACCTATCAGTAATGCAGATCAGGGCCCTCTGAAAGCTGTATTTCGCAAGTCAAGAAAGGATGATTGTACTTTGTGATTAAAAGTACCCCAAGGTAAATGTATCACAAATATTTAAGAAAGAAGTTACATCTCTGACTTTGTAATGCTTAAAAGAGCAACACAACATGACGACACTTAGAGTGAGATGTCAATTCTCTGTATTGACCCAGTGAGCAAATGTCTGGGGGAGGGGAGGTATCACTGCACTTCATTGTTCCTGTGGAAAGCCTGAGCCAGGTTCAGAACTAATTGAGGGCAAAGGCAAGTAGAAGCACTGGCTGGTTCAGTGAAATTTCATATATCTAGTCTCTTAATTTGTTCAAGTTGTTTTTATATTTTGCTTTTGTGGATTTTAAAACACTTCCCCCATTCTTTAATCATGAGGGAGGAATTTAACTGCATCCAAAGGGATATTTAAGTATAACTGCAAGAAATCCACTGTAGCTATGCCAGGTAATATTGAGAACACTGAATTTTCTATAGCAATGCTCTGGATTTAATAGCTAGGTTTTAATGTGTATATCAGACAGTTATTTGTATACTCTTTTAACTTTATATAGCTTATTTTTGTGAACAGAGGGGAACACAGTGGTCTTCAAACAAGAGATTACTATAATGGAAGTAAATATCCTATTTTTCTTTGTGTTTGAGGATATTTGTTAGATCATTGAATCCAGTATCTCAGCATATTAGAAAAGTTTGAGGAAGTAGAAAAGTTTAATTAATAGTGTTGTACACTACAATCCTGCAAACATCTATGCAAGAATAGTCCCAATGCCCTCAATAAAAGATGTTTGTAGGATGAGATCAAGTTGCAGGAGACAGTGCTGACAGGACAACCATCATTTCTTAATGAATACTTTGTTGAACAGCTTTGTCTGCCACTACATAACATCAGGGAAGCCAGCAGAGAAACTGCTCAGTGTGAATCCTAAACACCAGAATCAGAATGTACTGTTTGTGATAAGAAGGCATATTGCATAGAAACAGAATAGCAAAAATTAAGCTCTTACCTCACAGCACAGCACATGAATATTTTTTTTTTGGTTTTAAAGCCCTTAGTTGTTGTTTTCAAAGTCTATTATGTAAGCAGTTAGAAAAACAAACAAAAAATTTAAGTAGAACTACTATACTTTGAAATTCTATGGTTGTCTCTCAGGTAATAGCTGTTAAATATTGCCATAGATGATGGAGGCTGATAATCAAACACAAAAATGGAATTTCCTATTAGGGAATTCCTACATTTAGATAAACTTACTGTTTCCTAAAATAGCGAAATATTGTATGTTTTCTAGTCTGAAAACTTATCTCATTGCATGGTTCTTTCCTCACCAACAAGTTTCAAAAATAAAGTTTTGTAGGATTGAATGAAAAAATGCCCAAAAGCTTTTGCCTATTTCTTAGAATGATGATATATATCAAAGGAATACTGAAAACAGTAAGTAGCTGTTTTCACTTAGCAATCTTCATCACATTTTTCAAAAATAAAAACATAACACAATCATGTTAACATGAAACAAATATTTTTGTTAGAAAATGTTATGGAATTAATTGAAAATTTGCATCTCCAGATATAATGCAGTCTGGTGTACTGCTATGACAGAATTCCATTGGCATCAGATAAAATAATGGATTACATCATTGATTCAGGGTTTGAACTGATACCATGTTTGCATCATATCAATTACAGCACTTTAAATCATTATGTATCTTCACTGGTTTTACTGGCCAAGAATTACTGTAATATGAAACTAAGTACAAGAAAACAATCTTAGGCGATTTTCACTACACACAGTTGAAAGACATAATTCCTTATTCCTTCTTGCTGTGCCTACAATACTTGAGTACAATATTACATGTGGACTGTCTGCCTTAAGCTTTGACGGTATAGGACTTTTCAATAACAGTGAACACTTAACATTCAACTTTTTGCATTCCTGTTCATCATCCTATCTTGGGAGCTAATACTTTGAGATACGAAGTGCCCTCGGCTGTTATGAGAATAAGAATTGAGGACTCTTGGTCTGATAGGAACAACTCTGAATGAAATTTAGTGTTCTGCAGTACTGTCAGTTTATGTGTGATACACCAGACATCATACAATATATGTGTGGTTAGAGTTATCCCTTTTTGACCCTGCCTCCTGATTAAATGAGAGGCAAGTAAATTAATTTTTAGAGGACAAATTAACCTAGAGCAACTGTACTGTCATTTTTGATGTGCATGTAAATAGAGCTTGAAACTGGCAAAGTCATCTTGCTACAAAATTACCCTTATTGGCAGTGTAGAATGTTAATTAATCCATAGGAATCTTTGTGCAGAAATAAACCCAAACAGCTGAGATGTCTTGTTATCAGTACGGTATAGCTTTCTGCTCTGAACGTCTATTTGAAAAAAAAATAAAATAATAAGGGATCATTTTAGTTTCTGAAGTACAAATATTCTAGTGTAGGGAATGTGTGATTACTTTTCTGTACATTTCAGAATTGTGTATTAAACTTTATATAAAATGGTTTGCTTTAGACTTTGTTCTGAAATGTTTGCCATAGTTGTATATGCCTGTTTATGGCAGAAATAGGTTTTGCTTAGACTTTTGTGTGTGCATGTTTTACATGGAAATTTTTGTAGCACAATACAAGTACATCTTAGAAATTTAATCATGCTGTGCAGTTTGACTGCACAGAACTAAATCTTTCTCATTAAGAGAACAGTTGCAAAGGAATGCACTGGCACTAAATTTGCCATTTAATGGCTGCAGTATACTAACAGAATGCATCCTATCAAATGTGGTGTTAGTGGGTCCTTCAAAGTAATTAAGAATATCTTTTAATCAGTGTGAAAATCAAAAGTTGGTTGTTTACACATCTAGACAGAGAGCTCAGACAAGTTTTCTAAAGCTTGTGTTACTCAAGAGGAGTTACATCCTGTGTTCAGTAGAGAAATGGAATTTGTTACGCACTTTTAGTGCCATTCAGCATCAGTTACAGCAAGGAAGTTTACAGGTAAAATTTTGTTTAACATTAGAAATAATTAAAAAAGCATTGTCATACTCTCTGATAATAAAATCAATTTATGGCAGTTGTTCTCTACAGAAATTTGAAGTGTAATCCAGCAATGTGGGCTTGCAGACCTGCAGAATCAGAACATTAAAAAGCTGAGGTCACAGCTTTTAGAAATAATCACTACCTAATACTGACATTTATTTCCCAGGTATTCCTAAATTCACAGCAGGAGTCATGTTCAGAGAAGATGATGATTCGAACAGAAGTGTCAGTATTAAACTTTTCTGTTATAGAATCTCAAACATTCAGATGCCTCAAAAGTACAGGCACTGTAATCAGAACCCAAGCACAAGCTGCTGAACTTATTTTCAAGGCAGAGAAACTGCAATTACAGGATACATTGAACTGGAACAGCATTATGTAATCAAAACACAGGAAAGCTCACCAATGTAAACAATTATTATTTGGATGGCATCTTAAGTGTATTATAAACTTAAAGCAAACACTATTAAAACTGGAAAAAAAATCTTCCACTTATCTCTAGTAAATGTTCTGTTGGAACTCTTCACATTGTGGTTTATGAAATTACCTTTCAGTGACTTCTAGACCATACTCCAGAAGGTATTTCATGTGAGATCTGTGGAATTGAGTTACATATAGTATATACATGGCCAATAAAGAGCATCCATTAAAATGGGAAATAATCTCAAATATTCCTTTTATACCTGTTTGCTAGGAAGAAAGTGCAAAAAAGAGACACCTACGTCATTCTGTAGTGTCCAATACTGAATATAAAGTGTTTTTAAGTTAAAAGTGCATAAATGTATTTGTAGAAGTCTAGCCAAAAAAAGCCATTCTAGCTATGAGAGAAAATTCTCAAAAAAAGGCAGGGAATGGTTAATAACTATATAATCACACTATTTTTATAAAAATATACAGCTCAGATATTCAAAAGACAGCCTAAAATAAATTATAATAATATAAAAATTTAAATAGGAACCAAAGCATTGCCATTTATATTGCCAAAGGAGGCACTTTGTATTTTAAAATATAGGAAATTAAGTCCCCAGAAGTGTTATCCATACTTTTTTAAAATTAAGGATGTAGATATTTTCAAAGCTGTTTTTGATGTTTAACAGTACAGATTTGTTTTTGTTGTTTGAGAAATTTGTAGTAAGTAATAGCACAGGCTTTTTTTCCAGATAGGATTTTCTTCACAGTACGGCTTGCAGTAGAAATAACGCTAACCCTCGTAGGTGTTTCTCTTCTTATTTTCATAGTCATAATTATGTCTTAGCATCTCATTTTGTGAAAAGAAGAAGATAAACACCTGTCTCTGGGGCCCTCTTCATGTAAGCACTACTTTACTAAATGCAAATTATGGCAATCAGGGCGTCAGTTTATGTATTGCCTTTCTAGAAGAAACCATGATGCCTTTGTATTTGCTGTTTGCACCCCTGAAATCAATTCCATATGTTTGAATGCCATATGTTTTGCACATTGTACTGTATATATGTAATGCATACTGTATTTTTATATGTGTACTACATTTATCAAATATTTTGTACATAGTGGCAATATTGTAGCTACTGAGGAAATGTTTGATATTTCAGCATTTTTGCTAAGTGTCTCAAATAAAAAAGGAAAACTGTTCTTTTGTCCATGGTTACTACTTTAAAGTGAAAATATCATTCTGACTTCTGTGAGTCTGAAACATTTGGCCTATGTTCTAAGTACTTTTCCCACAAAAAGGAGTAAGAATGAACCTGCACTTAGACAAACTCCAAAAGAATTATGGTTTGTCTTTAAAATCAGAGACAAATTCTGTAAGAACAGAGACTTCCTGAACCCTCAGAGTTTAGGTTTGGACTTCCTTTTTTTTTTTGCAAATTTTTTATATAGTCATTTCACCATAGAATGGCCTTGCATTGGAAGGGATCTTAAAGCTCATCTTGTTCCCTGCAATGGGCAAGGACACCTTCTACTATCCCAGGTTGCTCCAAGCCCAGTCCAACCTGTCCTTAGACACTGCCAGGGACTGGGGCAACAACAGCTGCTCAGGGTGACTCACTCCAGTATCTTAGCACCACAGTAAAGAACTGCCTCCTAATACCCAACATAAATCTACTCTCTTTCCATTTGAATCCATTCCCCTTTGTCCTCTGACTACAAACCTCTTGTAATGTATTTTAATATATGACTTTCCCAAATTCTTCCAAGGTTTTCAAGATATGTTTGGTTGTGAGATTTTGTATTTTCAATTTGCATTCTGCTCAGCTTCTAGAACACCTGATTGAATTTTTTCAGGAGAATGAGCTATGAGCTGTTTGCACAAGTTTATTTTAAGGATGAAGCTGTTGCATTTAAATATTTAGTGTTACACTTTCCCTTGTGAAGGCAGTCCTGTACTAATCACCCACCCTTTCGTGTCTATTCTACACTGATGCAATCAGAACTTGGCCAAATATTAAAAACCCCGTCAAGTAGTAAATAGTAATTGAGTAAACTGAATAAATTAAAAATTACTAATAATCAGTTCAAATTTCATAAAATACCTTTTCTCTATGAACTTTAACCATTGTAAAAGTTTGTAGGCTATATATGCCACAAACTTACATTCAGATATCACACACCAAACACAAACATTACAAAACAAGTGCAGCACTTTTTGACCATATATTTGTACATTACATTTAAATTACAACTGGAGTGTAAGAGAGATAAAGCATTTGGTTTGGTGCCAACTGGCAGTCTGGGGGGTTGACTGTTTTACAATGACAAAGAATACAAACACATAACCCTCCCTTACAAGCCGCCTTCATGTTACTATTTGATGTAAACACAAAACAAGGCTTGATAAAACTTGAGATTTTGCTGAGTGAACTTTTTCCACAGGCGAAACCCTGATTTCCAAGAAAACCTCAGTTTATTCAAACATGTTCTACAGATGGCCATCAGCAGATTTGCCTTTACTGTGTACCACGTTTAATGCCATTTGCTCCTGCTTATTGGCTTGTTTATTGTACAGATGTTGCTACAGGGATGTATTTCTTAGAGCATTTCTACTGTCTCAAGAAGCAGATTTTTCTTTGATGGCAGAGAAGTCACACAGGTTTCCCCACACCCCAAGGTATAGTCTGCAACCTTACCAAGATATTCCCAATGCAAAATCAAAGTAACAAATTAGAGCTTCTGAGAGCCAACAGTCAGGGCTTGGGGTTTTTTGCTTCAAATGTTTATCCATAAATGTAGCAAGTAACTGAGATGAATACTTCCCTTCCTGTAGAAAAATTACCTGAAGTTGAGTCTCCAGTCTTCTCTGCAGAAAAAGGCCTGCAGGGCTACTCTGCCATCTACTGTATCATTCTTGAACCCCTCCAAGACAAGTACTGGATTAGAAGTTAAAATAGTGAACAGAAACATTCTTTCTTACAGCTAAGACAAAGTCAAACAAGTAACTGCAACTGAGGAGCATTCTACCTCCTTAGCATCCTATAGCAAGTCTTTATAAAACTTATTTGCACCAAATCTACATAAATAGGATTGTTCCCCCGTATCTCAGAAGAGTCAGGGAATGTGTTGAAAGGCCTGGTTTTGAACATGAAAATAGACACCAAAACCTTCCTAAAGCAACATCTCCATCTCATATGTGTGATGCTAAGGAAAGAAAGAAAAAAAACCTGCTGATAATTTCTCCATCCAACAAAATCTCTGACAGTATCTTTTCAGCAATAGAGTGCTCTAAGACTTCCCTTTTGAAAAGCCATGTTGGGTTTAAAAGAAGATCGTATCACAAGAGAACAGCCCTTAATGCACGGACGATTCAGCGTGGAGGAAGGGCTTTCACACTGAGCTCAAACAACGGTAAGGGCCAGCATAAAAGACACTTCCAAACACAAGTATCCAGACACTGAAAGGGTGATTACACTTTTTAAAATCAAGTTAACTTTTTTAATTATAAAAACAATTGTGATAAATCAGCTCACCATTAAACAGCACTTTCTTTAGACAGAAACAGTTTCTCCAGACACAGAAGGAATTTAGGCTCAGAGAGTAGACAATTTTTTTAAACAAAATCAAGTATTTCCTCAATCTAGTCAGAAGATCTTTATGAATTCAAATTGAAGTTTCCATCTCCCCACACAGTTAAGGAAGAACTTGATCAATATTAGTTAATTTACTATTAAATACTACTCCTAATGCCAAGCAAATACATTTATTAAAAGTATTAAATTTATTAAAATTTAGTGTATTTGAAGACATAAAACCCACATGAATTCCACCAACAGTTCAAACAGCCCTCACACCACAAAATTGCCTCTCAGCTCACAAGGATCCAAAAACATTAGTAAACATAGATACAACCTGCACAGGGACTGTGAAGACAAGTTACAACTGGCAAGTATGGCACATAAAAGAGCATATTTTGTAATAAGCAAGTAGGCCAGAAATGGCATATCATCAATCAGACATGACTGATTAAAACTGAACTCCTTCCTGATGCCAGCTTGGTAATACTAAGAGTAACTCCTTCAGCCAGGGAAGTGGCTCTCTGAGGCCACCCCGTTCATAAACATGACAGGTGTGAGAGTTGAGGGAGGCAGCTTCCACTCATACACACCATCACACTTTAAAATGCTGCAGTGATTACACTGACAAGACAAAAGCAGAATACAACAGTGCTATTCTCACTTCTCAGCTTTCCATAGTCCAGATGAGGGCATGTGATGAACAAGAGTAGCAGATAAATTCCAGCAAGCATTCAGATTGAGCAGGCCATCAGTTATGCCCAAAGGGACTGGAAAATCAGGTTTTTGGGGCAGATTTTCCAAGGTAGCAGCAAACACACTTAACATGGGCTGACTATCCAGTAAGGTAATTTAAATTAAGCACTTTTCATTGCAGGTCAAGCTAATTCAAATCACTCTATTTAAATACAGCCATAGAGTTACTATAGATAAACTAACAAATGATAACTTATCAAGAACTAATTTTTTTTCATACAGTCAAGGCATCAAGCATGACTTTCCATGAGGAGACCTCAAAGAACATCCCAAAAGGATACTTAAGTATTTCCCTGCTCACTGCAGGGCAGTTCAACTAGAGGACCTTTGAAGGTCTCTTCCAAGCCAAGCTATTTTGGTTCTATATCAACCTTTTAATGCACCTGCATTACAGCACTACCAAATCAGTAACTCTTATCTCAATCTTTACAATGGTACCACTGTAATATGTTCACATGCTTCTTCCACAAGGAAACCAAAACCACACCAAAAGGAATATAAAACTTGGATATCAAGCAACAGTTTTGTGGAGAATTTAAACAGACATCCACAACGAACATTAAATGAAAAATAAAAGCTTTGTTTTCAGGTCACACTCGTAACAATCTAGGAGACCCAGTCTAGAAAATAGCTAGAAAGCATCTTTTCTGCATTTCACAACACTGAGGTTTTTGAGGGAACAGCTACCAGGCAGCAAGTGTGTTTAATTTAGTATTTACCATTTAATTATCCCAACGTTTTTGCATTCCTGCTTCTCTTCTCGGAGGAGGAAAGTTTTAATCCCACTTATTTCCTCCTCTCTAAGCCGTTGTGGCCGGTGTGAAGCAGCCCCTCGAGTGCTATCTCCGGGCACCGCACCCTCACAGCCCCGGGGCCGACTCGGACAGAGGACGCTGCCTTCAGAACGCCTCGACATCGGGAGGGGAGGTTCCTGGCAGCTCCAAGAGCGGGAGACAGAGGGAGACGAAGGGGAAGGGAGAGTGAGACCGAGAGCAAGAGCCAGAACAAGACCGAGACCGAGAGCGGGCGCGGGCGCGGTCCCAATCGCTCGGTCCCGACCCCTCCCTCCCTTTCCGCCCCCTCAGCTCCCGCCGCGCCCTCAGCGCCTCAGGGCCGCGCGCCCCCGGCAGGTGGCGGCGTAGGCGCGCGCGAGGGCGGGGCGTGGGCGGGCGCGCGGGAGTGGCGCCAGCGATAGAAGGGCGTCAGGAGAGGCCCTTAACGCAGGCGCGGTGGCCAAGTGGTAAGGCGTCGGTCTCGTAAACCGAAGATCACGGGTTCGAACCCCGTCCGTGCCTTGGCGGGTCCGCGCAGGCGGGAGCTCTCCCTCTCCTTTTTAGGGGAAGGCGGAGCCCCGGCCCGGCGGCCGCAACCGCGACCCTCCGCGGAGAGTCCGATCCGCCGGGCGCCGGGCATGGCGGCTCTGCAGAGCTCCGGCTGGCGGAGTGCACCGCACCCGGCGACGGCAGAGCCGCTCCCTCCGGCCGGGTCCCCGGCTCCACCCGAGCGCCCGTAGCCAGCGAAAGCTCTCGCACCGGCGGCAGCGGCTCCTCCGGCCCCAGCAAAGGGCTCTGGTGAATGTCATAGCACCCCTGCCTACGGTCATTCCTGCCCTGCTGCACGACCGCCCTCCTAACATCTGCAGCAACAGAAACGTTTTTCTCCGGTTTTTTCTTGGAGCCTAATCCTATTTTCAAGAGACCCTCAGCTCAGCCTGAAGAAACAAAAAATACTTTGAAATGTGAAAAGCCAAGAGGACTGCAGAGGCCGAGTGGAAGTCACATCACATGCCTTTTCTACACAGCACCCTTGAGACAAGTGCTGGTGCCCACCTTAACATGGAGTCATTCCTGGGAGGAACACGTGGAGTCTCTGCAGGGTCTTGTTTGAAGAGATCCTCCAGCTCCTTCAAACTCTTGTTCGAAGAGGGCCTTCTCCAGAGGCTGCAGCTATCAAGATCATCCTGTAATCCCCCAGGTCCCTTTCATTGGTTCACCCCCACCCTGCCACCATGTAATTATTTATTAATTTGGTTCTGTCTTCTGATTAGTAAACCATGAGGTTTCTTCATCTGTCTCACTAACCACTTAGAAGGATTATTTGCAATCTGATTAGTGTGTACTTTACATTTTCTGTTTTTTTAATAGAAAAGGACTCTCTGTGACACTGAAAATGGGTAAAGGTGCGGGGGCTACGCTCCCAAGAGCCCAGCAGTGCTCCCCTTCTCCAGGTGGAACAAACACTGGGTGTTTCAGGCACAGCTGATCCAGCAGGACCGGACTGCAAGTGGCCAGGAGGTCCAGCTCGGTGACACTGACGGGATCAGGCACCAAACCCACACACACAGTTAAGGGTTGACAGCACTTAAACCCATCCTAACAGTGTAAATAGGAACAGAATTACTAATTGAAGGAAATCGTTATTGATTCATGTTTGATATTTACTTACCATTTGAAATTTTACTGACCAGTATGTCCACACAATCAATTTTGTTCTCTTCCTGATAAATATTTCTCTCATATTCTGCACCACTGTTGTCAGGAATATAAACTCTATATTTGTTGTATGAACAGAAAGACATGTCCTCAACTGTTTGCACTGGATTTTGTAAATATTCTTAGACATTTTTCCTCATAGATACAAAGGATAGTGAGGTACATCCATGTCCCTGAAACTACTTTCACAGGAGGGCTGTAAAAATTAAATGCAAAAATCAAACTCAAGGGCAAAACGTGTATCTGATAAATACTGCTTTCTGCTTCTTAGAGCCTCAGGGATAAGCTTCTCGGGTTAGTGGAGATGAGCCACCTTGCCACTGATGAGTACAGCTTTCATAAATTCTTGCTTGTGTTTTAGAAATAATATATTTATAGGACAAAGCCAGGTATGCACAAGAGCTATGGCTGTTGTGTTGTCACCCTCTTAACAATGGTTTGAGGCCTGTGAGTCTGTGTTAGATGACACAGAAATCAGATAACACAGTGCTTGTTTTTCCACAGTTTGCAGACAAAACTTACATTTTGTTGAATAACATTACTAAACTATTAGTGTGATAACAATGTTGCTAAGTAACATTTAGACATGTCTTGCAGTTATTAACTTGAAATTAATTTTGTAATTAGAAAACTATCTGTGCACTCACAGCCTAGGAGAAACTTGTGCAGCCCAGAAATAGTAACTCCAGCTGCAGTTAAGAGGTAGAAATAATTAACATGTCACACGGGTGTACTGCCACAGTGGATTCACTTACCTGATGTTAAACCTTTTTTTAAAGTGTTGCTGTATTTGCCTTCAGCTTTATTCTTTTTAGACAACACAATGCCCAAATCTTAAAATCTCTCCTTTTAGGCCAGGTTTTCTACACCTCTAATCATCCTTGCTACAATGCTCCAATCCTGTCCAGATGCTACATCTTCTTCTTGAGCAAAGCAGTGAGTGAGGCTTAACAGCAGTGCTCAGAGCAGGGCATTTCTGCCCAGCAGAGCCCCAGGGAGCGCGGCACGGGCCAGGCAGGGCTGTGCATCACACACCGCTGCCATCGGCACCTGCCCTGAGAGGCTGCCCAGCTGCCGTGGCACCGCACGGGTCACTGAGCACTGACCAGCACACCGGCCCTGTCCCCGCACCACACCTGTGTCAGGTGATGTGAAATTTAACCCCCAAACTCCCGCTCTCGCCAGGCGCTTGGCCCCCCGCAGCCCTGGCTCCCTGTGCCACTCACACGCTGGGCACGGAGGGTGAACCAGCAGCTGGGGGCCAGGGAATCCCAGGGCTGAGTTTGTACCACGGTCGTGTGAAATGAGTCCTCTCCATAATCCAGTTTCTGTCATTGCATAATTAAAAAAATAAAAATCCCTTACACTGTGCAGTGATATTGGTGAATGCAGAAAGTGAATCAAATTTATTTTAGCTTCATATTCTTTTGTTGTTGTTGTTGCTAAAACAGCCTCTTGCTGCCTTTTTAATTGAATTTTACTTGTGACAACCAGTATGACCAACAGAGGACAGCACATCCATTTCTTTTAAGGATTAAAAGATCCTGAGCTTGAAGCTGCCATTCACTTTTTCACTCAGGAAATGAGAGTGACAGGCAGAGAGGAGCAGTGTGCCATAAGTAAGCTAGCCAGATTAAAAAGGCCTTTTTGCAATTAACTAGAGCTGTTTTGAATTCCAGGAGATTACTTCAAGTAAATCTACTTCTAACCAGGCATTACTGCTAATGAAACACTGTGGGTGTACATCGGTAAAACCTGGGTCTGTATTTTGATGCAATTGTTTACTGAGCACTGCAGTAACAGCTCAAACACACTTCAGAGTCAAACCACACTCAGAAGTGTCAGGTGAACTCTGCTAATTCCCCTTCAAAACTGCAGACACACAAGGTGTCTGTAACCAAGTTTTGATTATATGTGAGTGTTCATAAAACACTGAAGTGAAGCCAACTCTGGTGTTTTTATTGCATTTGATTTGGGGGCAGAGAAGACTCTGCAAGTCATAATGAAATTCAGAGAACAAACCCAAGGATTTCATGTGGCTGAGGGGAATTTCATTAAGGAAATCCAATTAACCTGCAAGAGTTGCACACATTGAAATCTATTATCTTCCCCTAAAAGCTGGCTTCTTGGTTTTTATAGCAACCTTTGCTATTCCTGGATAAATAATGCTTTATTACAAATGTACTGACATCTTCATATAATTAACAGCATATAATACATCTTCATTCATCTCTGCTTTGCAAACATTCCATTCTGTTTCCTGTGAAATGTATCAAACAGTGTTTTTAAAGAATATATAAGTCAGGAAGGATTGGGTGTTAGACACTGGCACAAAGCAAACACAGGTTTAGGAGACACATGAAGAATAATGTGGCTCCTGACAGCATATGGGTCTGCATTTGTCGGTCAGGGCCTGATCCTGTGAATTGCTGAACTGAATTAATTAAGAACCTAAGATACCATTAAGTTCATGGGAACTGACAGTGCTCAGCAGTACTCAGTGTTGGAGCCCTTAAATAAAAGCCAACCTACAAATTCCGATTCATGCGAGTAACAATATTGCACACATCTACAGTGGGCACATGAATTATTCACATCAGTGTAGCATGAAAGATGCAAACGGCAAAGCCTGTTTAAAATAACACACAAACACTCAGTGTTTCTGTGATATGTGGGAGGGTTATCATTTGGCCCATTTTTCACTCATATGCATATTCCTTTTATTTGCTGTATGTATAAGTCTGATATGAGGATGTGGAGAAAATAAATACAGGAAATAGACATCTAATAAACATTAGTAGAAAATGAGGAAAGGAGGTTGCTCATTAGCATTCCTCCCATATGAAACTACTAGATTGTATCAGAGAAATGTGAGTTAAGTGTTTTACCGTTCTTTTTTTTTAACCATTATCTGATCAGAGAAGCATGAAAAGCACTTTATTGCCTTTTTTTTTATCCCTGTGCTAGGAGCCCTCTGCAGGAAGTGAAGCTGAATTTCACAAATCTTCCCTTTCTGACGTCTCCCGAATTTCTAGGAATACCCCTTCCCTGTTACTATATTTGGTGGTAGTTTCTAGGAAAAAAAATAATTTTCGGACGGTCTTGGACTCACCACACCTCCTGTCAGAGGACTGTGCGCCCCGGGTCTCCTGGCACGGCCCCCGCGGAGTTGAGAAGCTCACGGCTCGGGCTCACAACTCCCGGCGCAGACTGCACGTCTTTGTAGCACTGTTGGAGGAATGAGCATGGAGAAGGAGTGGGAAGGGGAGAGGTGTCTTTGTGGCAACAATGAGTGAATCTTCTCTAGTTTTTTTGTTGGTTTTTTTTTTTTTTTTTCCTGGCGGCTGCTCTTTTATTTTTTTTTCTCCCTGCACTTTTTTTTCTTTTTTTTTTTCCCCCCCTTTTTTCAAGGAAGAGGATCCTAATGAAAGAAAAAAAAAAACCTCTGGATTTTTTTTTTTCCCCCTCCGCTTCCCCCTCTACCCCTCCCCTTGATGTGGCCTCTTGTTTAGCTTGTGGCGTGACCGTGATGAAGAAATGTTTCAGGGCGCCTGGCAGGGTGATCTTTTTATGTAATGAGTCAGGATTTTGCCAACGGAAGGAGCCGGCTCGGAGCGAGGACCGGAGGGCTGTCTCCTTTCAAGAACGGGGACCTGCCCGGCGAGCGGCTCCCTGTGCTCGGGACCCCCGCTCGCTGCGGGCGCCGATCCATTCCCATTCCCGGCTGGCGGGGGCACCGCCGCGGGCACTGACAAGTGGTGAGTTGCGCTCTCCCTCCGCGCCCCGGCTCCGCGCAGCCCGCGGGGAGCGGCGCGGCCCCGCCGAGGCCGCAGGTGCGGCCGCCGCCCCGCGCCCCGTTCCGCGGGCGGCCGGGGCCGCGCCCTGCGCGGGAATGGGGCGGCTCCGCGGCGGGCGGGCCCCGGCGCGTGCGGGCACGGCCGCGGAAAGGCGCCCCGGGAGCGGCGGAGCCGCGGGGCCGCGCATGGCCGGGCGCGCGGCCCCGGGCAGCTCCCGGCGCGGCCCCGCGCCCACCTGCCGCAGGCCGCGCAGGGGGCGCGCCGGGCGGGGCGCCGGGCCCGCCGCGCCCCGCGGGGAAGGGGCGGTTCGCAGCCGTGCCGGCACCCTCGGGAGCTACAGGTGTCCGCTCCCCGCGGGGTCCGCTCCCCGCGGGATCCGCTCCCCACGGGGTCCGGCCGCCGGTCCCGTCCCGCCGCCTCCGCGTGGCTTCTGCGGCGACTTTGGCCAGGCACAAATAACTACAAATGCCCGTGCGGAGGGGTGCCGATACGCACCGTCTGATCAGCTCGTGTGAAAGCATAGCCGGAAAAATCTCCTAAATCATCACAGCCATAAATAAGTCAGTTAAAATGTATGGTCTGTAGAAAGAGGAATTATTTAAACATTTCTACTTAGCCAGAATTTCCATCAACTTCTCTGCCTTTTCCTTTCAGGATGTATTTGGTGATTATAAAGCATTTCAGCTAGGACAGCATTCTTCGGCTCTGCATTTTGATTATCAAGAGCAGAATGAATGTAAGAGTGGCTTTTCAAGGACAGTAATTATTTTAACGTAACTGACAGCATTAACCTACTTCAGCCACCCAAGTGTAAACTATAATGCTTTTAAACGTTGATTTTATTTAGAAGCTCTGTTTAAATTATAAAGTGAAGATTTAGAATATATGTAGTTTTTGTCCGTGAATTTCTACTTTTCCTCTCATCTTTGAAAGAAGATCTTACGAAACATAATATTTAGGGTAGTAAGACGATGTAGAGCTGAATACTTGATACTATCATTGTTAGTAATAAGAGACCTATTTTCAAGTAAAGTGAAAACAATTTCTAGTTTTTTGTACAAATAGCGAATTTAGAATAATGACAGACATTTCTCTATAATGTGTCCACTTTAGTCTGAAATACAGTGAAACAGATAATTAATAACTTGTTACATACTTTGAGAAGAAATCTTAATAGGTATTTTGAATGCTGGGTCTAGTAACTGTTACTCTGTGTCATTTTATAGACACTTAGAAAAGGTACTCCTTTCCTGCTTGATAAATAGATCTATAATATTAATATTATAGCTAAAATATTCATAAAACCAGTTAGTATCTGTTAGCAATTCCTGCTATCCAAAAAGTGAAGGAGGGTGTATTGCAATTGGGCTATAATGTTCTCTTTTGATTAATCTGAAAACTACCCACTCTAGAAGCAATGACTCGGTTGATTGGGCATATCTTACAAAGATATTTTACTTACAAATTGAATCTTGGAAGGCTGTGGTTCCAGAGTCGGGGTTTTGGGGGCGAGATGAGCTTATCTTTTATCCAACTGGCCCACAAAGTCCCGCTTTTGGTGGTCACTTTGTTCTGCAAAAGAAAACAGCACATTATGGCTCTTACATTGGACAGTAAACTTAGTAGTAAACTACTGCTGCAGGCTATTATACACCTTAAACAAATAATCATGTTCTAACTTTAATGTTGTCTTCAGCAATAAAACATGGATAGAAAATACAATAATTTTGAAAGTTAAACATAAAAGTTTTCTAACTGTTGGTGGTGTTTTTCTCTTAAAAAGCCAGCAAAAGCTGAAGAAAAAGTCACCTTTCAAAGGGTGGTACTGAAATACAGGTGAATTGGGAGAAAAGATGGTACCAAGAAAAGAGAGGCTTTCTAAACCTTGAAAAAATCTTTTAAACGCTGGTGGCATTTGTATTGTCGATCCCTGCCTCATTTTTTTTGTTGCTCACAATGTATTCAGTTATAATGTATCTCTTGAACAAGCTGCTGCTTTATGTGTGTCTGTGTGTGTCTACCTGTGTACAGTCTGTATCTGTGATTCAATTTAAAGACTGCTAATTTTTGAACTGGTAAAAGTTGTGGAATATATTATTGTGAGTAAGGCAGTGTAAACCTAAGCATGGTAGAGCTGTTTACGTTCACGTTATTATTTACATTTTGGTATCAATATACTAAAGAATTTAAGTATTATATTTACTTAAAAGTTACACAGCTGTACTTTCCTCATGGGATTCTTGAAATTTTTGAAAATGCTGGTAGAAGCACTGAACTTTCTCATGGTTCCAGATATACTGCACAGATATTTAACACTGATGAACACATGATACACAATGTAATTTATACAATGTTTCACATATACAGCATATTCACACAACATACATACAGGAATGTCCTCTCATTTGGTGTAAATGTGTCTGTCATAGTTTTGACATTTAATGCCAGCTAATCACCTGTGTAAGCTACACATAAACATCCAGACATTCACATTGTGGTCACATTGTCATTACAGTCCAGTTAATTTTAAGTGTTGACCTACACAGACTGAATCAATTTGAGTATTTCAAAAAGGCCTGGAAATTCAGCTGAAATGAGACTGACACACTGTTAAAGCAAAGTTGTTGGCATGTGATTTATCATATGACTAGATGCAGGATCTGTACATTTATGCAAATGAATATCAAGATGAATTATCAAGATTTTTCTATAGAATTCTCATATTTTACATTTTACAGCAATATAATTGCAACACAAGTGAAATAGGATGTATCCAAGCCTCAGTGCAACAAATTCCTCACTTGTTTAAGACTGAAATCTGATTTGGAGGAGCTTAGGCCAAAACTATGGTGGTAATATGCTTTTTAGCTACTATTTTCCATTAAATAATACTGTTCAGAAGCAGCATTTATAAAAGGTTAAATTTTAATAAGCCAATTAAGTTAAAAATTTAACTATAGAAATTTTTTTATTTTTGAATTTTACTAGAGTATATTAGTACTTAGTTTGTTAATACATTCCAGACCTGTCCAATCTTCCTAGCTGTCAGATTTGGATTGGTTTAATTCTTGTGGTGTCTTCTCTAGTATTCTGAGAATGCAAGAGCAGAGAATCAGACATGAGAAAGTGAATCAGTGTGAGGATCTTGCTTTAAGGGAAAAGAGAAACACTTATATCCAAACAGCAGCGAAGATCAGCCCTGCTCTGCTGAAATACCACAGTTGCTTCTCACCAACTGTTACTTTAAAGCTCTTAAATTAAAACATAATTCTGTAGAGCTACTTCCAGTAAGATGTGCTTTATGTATCACACTTTGTTAATCAGCTACTTTTAGATTATTTTTTAAAATAGATTCTATGTGGCTCTCTACTTAGGATATATAAAATTCACTTGCATTGCTTTTAGCATCAATAACCTAGCTATAGAATTAATACACTATTTAAATGATTAATGAGCAGTGTTAAAGAACACAGTTACGCTTCTGTAGGCCTTCCTCATACAATATTTTTTTCCCATCAATAAGCTTACAGAAAGAGCTCCTGTTTGTCTCTGGTGGGTAGTAGAACAGACAATTTGCTGCTGCTATAGATAGCATGCATATATTTTAAACTTTAAATGTATGTTCATTTTGTATGTGTTACTTAAATTAATGATGATTAGACAAAACAGTGATAGATTTCCTAAACATCTGTGTTATAAAAATTTGATCTCTTTCCCTTGCACTGGTTTTCCCACCAGGTTTGCGTGCAGCTTCGGGTGCTGGCCTCAGAGCTGAGAGTCCTGAAGTGCACTGTGTATCCAGAGCATTAATAATTAAATACCTGGGATCAGTCTGTCTTGCTATTTGATATGAAAAAAGAAATTTACAGAAGATAAAAAGTAGATGGTATGTTTGTAATAAAATTAATTTTTCTTTGGATAAAAATTGTCATTAATTATTGAAAAAATAATATTTGGAAATATCAACCTCAATTATTTATTGCATTTATCATTTATAAAGTTGAAAGTCCTACCTAGCTATCTTTCTATTTAGAATAAATTTAAAACTACATTTTTAGAATGACTTTTCTGCATTTTTAAGCAAACCTTTAAAAAAACCAGCTTACAAACACACTGAATCAGCAGAGGATTACCAAATGGCCTAATCTGTTTACTTTCGAAATTTTATTGAAAGCAGCGAAAAGATCAGGATTTCCACCAGAATCCTGGGGCATGGTTTGGATATTGGTCTGGGGCCTGCATTTTCTGAAGCAAGGCCTCAACCTTTGACACCTCCTGACTCTGTGTTGCAACAGAAAAGTTTTGTGACTCCCCTCTGATCCAGGCACAGGAGAAAGAAGTAACAGCCCCAAGTTTGGAAACTCACAACCTGGAACAACTGAAAATTTTCCCTTACTAAAGGCTACAGAATCAGTTGTCCTTTCCTAGAAAGCTATCCAGAGTTTTTCAAGGGCAAGAACACAGACATCTGAGCTCTGATTTTTAAACTGTGCCTTGTTCTTTGCTCCTTGTTGCAGTGTCACACACCAGCACTGCTTCCCTGTGGAAAACCTGGACCTCATGCCACAAGGAAAGCCTATGCAAACACAAACCAGTACATTCAGGCATATTTTCTAAGGACATCACTCAAAAGATCATTTTACCTGCCTTGGAAATTGTATTTAGAAGCCTATGAAGCAAAAACAAAACAAAGAAGTTGTGAATTCTTTTAAGTGGGTTTTTTAAATGGGTTTAAAAGATTAGGGGAAAAACACTGCTATCACCTGGAGCTGTGCCCATTGTGGAAGACGTGGTAGAAAAGTGGTTCAGACCACGTGGCTTGAGCCTATGAAGCTTCTGGTGAAATCAATGAATTTAAAACATCATTTGCCCAGTTCACAGTGCACATCAGTTAATAACTACACTAATCCCTTGCTGCAATGCCATATGCTGTTCTCAGTTAAACTGTGCAAACATGTAGGGAATTTGTAAAGGTGTAAGCATGGAAAAAAGGAATAAAGAATTAGGAGGTTTTGCCTGTTGTCAAAATGCCCAGATAGTTTTGGTTACAGGGTTTGGGGGCCAGGACGATAATTCTGTATCCAAGTGTGAATGGATAGGCCTTATTCAGCTTGGGAATTTTTTTTCAGGACCTTTCTTACAACACCTAGAGAGTAAATAAAGATAACACCAACAGAAATAAAACCCCACACACTACTGAGGTAACTGGCTTTGTGAGGTAGCTGATGGGACTACGTTAGCAGTTGGTTCCAGAAGGTTACCCCTGATCTCTGACTCTCTGTTGAATATAAGGCTCTTTAATGACCACATTTTTTAATATTGGAATCAAAATTCTCTACAGACAGGCTCCAGAGTTTTGGGGTTTTTTTTCCTGTTTGGAGCATACCTGCTCCTAGCTGAGCTCAGAAGCCAAAAATTTGAGTCCTATCTGATTTCCTAGTATGCCAAATACTTACATTGTTGATATATACGAAAAACTTTTAAACAAAACTATTTTGATCTTTTCAGTTAATACTGCTAATTTTAATTTAGCTGTTAATGGGGGACACAACAATTCAACAGTATAAAATAGCATTGGTGCATTTTTGCTATTTGAAGTATCTCAGCTTCAGTCAGTTCAAATCCTTTTACTGCAATCATGGCCTTCCTATACGAATCAATATAGAATAGTATCTAACACTATTTTTTTAAGTAAAGCTTTTCATTTGTAGCTCAGGACAAGAATTAAAACACACACCCACCCACCAAAAAAATATAAAATGTGTTGTGTCATCTACAACAAGGCATGGGTTGTATGACAAGGTGAGAAAAATAATTTCAGGGTGTTTCAGGACTGGCCACATGCATCAGGAAAAATAAGTGAATGCATTAATTGTACTGAAAGGACATTTCTAGTTGTTAGACATTGCTGCTGTTAAAAATTTCTGGTTTATTGTCAGCAAAATCTTGATTTTAGCTTTGATGATGCTGTTGTTTGTATTAAAGCTTTCTTTTGTAATGAAAGGCCTATTTCAAATTACACAAAGAACACACACACCTCTGTCAGTAGGTACCTGGATGCTGCTGTAAGTCAGAAGTACCTCTACTGAATTCCCTGGATCTACATCAATAAAAAATGCAAGTGAGATCATGTTAAAATTTCTGGAACCTGAGAAAAGAATTTAGTTAAAATTTCATATTTTAACATGAACAAATGGCAAATGTATTGCACAGGAAATATTATTAAATAATGTGAGGAATTGAACATTGCTTTTTTCCAACAATACTATGATATTTTATGCTTTGTGCTACAAGAATCTGTGAAGAATATGCCTGTTAGGTGCTATTCAGCGTGGATTATTTTAAAATAGTTGCTTTTTATTAGGCATGCCAATTGAATGGGCATAGCTTAAAGTTCAAATATGCTACCTGTTTTACTAAGGATATTTATAAATATGGATAATTCGGCTTACAAAATTTGGATTCCACTTTGTATTTCTATTATGACTGTTCCTTCTATATGTATGGAAATACTGTATGAATATACTGTATGTATGGAAAACTGCCCAGACAGTTCATTGGAAAATATTTTAAAATTCTTTAAAATGAAAGATGTTCTATAATTCTATTATGTATAATTTTCTTCTATAAACTAATGTTCATTCTGTCACTGAAGTATCCTTAAAAATGAGAAATGCAGGTCAACAGTTAATGATGAAAATCCTGGGAATTTGTTTTGTTTTGTTTTTCTGTTGGAGATCTGAAAGAAGAAAAATTGTGTTGAGTTGTCTGGGCTTCATACAAAATGTTTTTCACTTCCCGATAATAGTATTTCTAAGGTAGCTGTCTCAAAATCCACTTTATTGCATGGATAGAAACATTTTATACATCCAGAGCTAATTGAATTAGAGGATCCTTGAAAAACTACTATTTTCCTATCCAGTGGATTAACAGAAAATGATGAAATCCTGATGTATTATTGGAAAGTTGTTCTAACTGAAAAATATTTTCTTTATAGTTTCATTCTTGATGTTCCACAGCATTCACCACTTCCTGCATGGCTTTTCACCGCAGGGAAAATGAGGGACTTTTGGGGGCAGATGTGTTTCCATTACACTATCATAATGCCCCTAAAAATCCTTATTGCTCTTGCAGTATTCTTCCGTATTGCTGGGCCTGGGTGAGAACTTCTTGAAGACCTATCTTATAAATACAGCTTTTCTCTAAAAACATTTTAAAAACACCACTGAGTTTTACTTTGTTTGTCTTATATTATTTTTAGTTGTGTTTACTGTTGCTTAAAATATAAATGGCAAGATACGCAACCACCTGTTGGTAAATAAATGTCATAAGTCATAAATCCAAGGGACATGCTGATAACTGCATGGGATTATGAAGAGGGATCTGTTTTGGCTTAAGAATGAGAGCTTCATTTTTTTGGTACAACTAACTTGTTTTTCACATAAGAATTTAGCATTTATGTCTCTGAAAATATGACAGATGTTTTGCAAACTAACTTGAATGACTGATGTAAGTGAGCCTCACTTAGAATTTTTACTGCTTCTGGAAACACTCATCAGGCCGTTTATCAAATGCATAAATCTGTCCAGTACATTTATTTAAATTAAATGCACCAAAATATTCAAATCATGTTTTTATACAGTCTCACAATAAAATTATGATTAAACCTGAAGAAGACATTGTGGGTTGTCAGGTATTCTATGCTTACTCAACTCAAAAGCTCTTTGTGTGGCCGTACCTCTTGCTGAGGCTTCTGAGGAAGGCACAATCCATTGGGAATGCAGTCATGCTCTCTGGCTCCTCCCATGAAGGGAGAGATGGCCAGGGTTCTCCCAGGAACAGCTTACTTCTGCTAGGTCAGTCTTCCAGTTCTGGAAGGAGGGCAGAACATACACATGTAAACATGGTTTGTTGTCTGGTCTTGCAGAGCAATACATCATCAGTTTGATATGCACAGTGCTGGTAACATTTATTTCAGTAGCTGAGTGTGGGGCACACACAGTACTGTCACTGCTTTGTGTTAAATGTACTCTTGACTTTACTGAATCGCTTAACAGAAATTATAGATAGTGTGGCATGGTCCCTCTGACAGTGCTAATATCTGTAAATGCCCTTCAAAATATTTGGTGACATAGGAAAGAAACTAACTGGGTGGATTCACCAGACCACTTTAATATAGAAGTTTAATCTCCAGGGAGATGCTCTTCTTCATTCTGCTGTAGGAATGTGTCTCATTTTTCACGCCGCAAAATCTTACAGGTCAAGTCACGTACAGGTCACAAAGCAGGCTTGCTGATATGACTGAGGCTCAGAACTGCTGCTGCCCAGAGAAATACTACAGTAACAAGAAAATTCCTTTCTAGAAGGACAGACTGAGCAGTGTTGAACAATTTTATATTCACAGGTCAAAATACACTGGAATATGTCCTTCAACATAAAACACTGCAAGATGCAACAGCATTTCAAATTAATGCATAGAAAGAGAATAGAAAACACAGTCATTACATTAATTTGAAATTTTCATATCAATATCTCAGTGATCCTGTTTGGACTACTGATCACAAGACGATCCCTAGTACCTTCTGACATAAATGGAAAGTATAACACAGACTGTCTTGAGGCTTATCCAGCCTTTATAATTACAGTTATTTACAAGGTATGAAACTAATTGAACTATTAATAGAAGTCATAGAAGTTTTTTGTATGCTTTTACTCTAAACATGCCAAGGTGTATGTTCAGCATTCTGTTTATTTCCAAGTGACACTCCTAGGTAAAGACTCTGCATCTAATGGAAAATGTTTTTTAAAACAAGCACATAACAGCAAATATTCTGTGGAATTCTACAGTATTAAGGACCAATGAAGGGATCACTGCCTGAGCTACAAATTCTATCACCTTTACACAGAAGACTTATTATGAACAGAGTGATTTTTCTAAAAGTTTTTTGGAGGCTATGCTAGTCACAATCCTATGTAAAGAATACTGTAATAGATTTGAGCATTAAAACTGAACTAATTTTCTATTTTTCCTATGTTGCCATCTTATCTTACATATAATCTTTCAAGGATATCCAAATTTTTTCCCTAGCATATGCAATCATTCATATAATTTCTTGCATGAATAACTTGTTGATTGAACAGCTGACTATTGCATATATACCTATTTATATACACATAGGTTGTCGGAAAAGTTACATTCTTTCTGAATGTGTGCCCTGTAAATTTGTAAAAATATATTATCGTATGACACTACTTTCAAGAGAAATATATGCTTAAAGCAAGCAATCCTGACATTAAATTCAAGAATAGGATCAAAACAAGTAACATGATATTCCAGTCCCTTTTACATTTAATAGGAATCACCTGGCATATAATTGTCATTTTGTTTTATACATTTTTATCATTGAAGAATAAGCATTAGAAAATGAGAGTCAAGCACATGGTTTGAGATGTGTACTTAAACTTCTGAATTCAAATACTTGCTTAAAATTGTTTATTTTAAGTATTTAAATCATTTTGGTATGAAATCATATGTCACAAAAATCTTTGGATCCAATATAGCCTCAAAGGAAGCACTGCAAAACTCATCTGTAAAATTGTCCACTGCAGCTAATAGCACATTGGGAATAGGCTGTGAGTAGGTTTCAGTATCAAACATTTTGTAAAAGATAATATTTTTCTCTGTTTGGTTTCTTAAATATTAGCAAAGCACAGATTTCTATTATCCTCTTCTTAGGGATTTTGATTTCTTTAAATTACAGGGCCAAGAGACATCAACAGGAACAAACAAATTACTCTAAAACTTAGAACAGTAGCAAGTAGGTAATTTTTCAAGTAGAATTTCCACAGTGGAAAAGATATTAGGTATTTGCTATGTGCCAAGAAATGAGTAATATGAGAATATTTGATTCTTTTACAAAATGGAAGAGCATTAACAGCATTTTAGTTTTTTATTATATATAAAATTCTTTATTACCAACAGTCTCATAATAGATAAACAAAAATAGAAGAAAGGATGTGCAGTTATTAAATAGGCTGAATAAGAGACACTCATTTATGTATTGAGTAAGCCCGTTTCTATCTCAAGTTTTGAACACTACCTCAGCTGTATGTACACTATTTAAAACGTGATCCAGAGTACAGAACTTGGCTGATCCATTTTAACAGTGTTTATTTATTTATTTGCTATGTTATTTCACTTCCAGTTTGTTACTGAACTAAGAGAGTGTCCGTTCCACTCCAGCCCATTCTGAGGGGTCCCTGTGCAGCTCCTGTGCTGTCACCTGTGGGGAGGTGACTCTGAGCACAGGCAGCAGCTCCAGGCTGTGGCACAAGGAGGCTGCTCAGGAAAGCTCAGATAAAGCCACCTAATTCCACACTGGGCTAGAGAAAAAGGTGGGATGATGATTAATTTATTCAGTAGTTAGACTTAACAGGTGAGATTACCCAATAAATAATTGACTGAGAAACTGGAATTCTTAACCAAAATTACTTTTTTGTTGACAAATGGGGCTTGGGTTATTTTTTTTTAAGGAAAAGCCACTTCAAAATTTTCTGTACTTTTCCAATGACAGACTGTGTTTTGTATATTCCTTTAAAAACAAAATCTACAGCCTTGCTATGACTGCCGTCTGAGGCTTTTGGAGATCTCAATTGTGAGAACAGTGCAAGCACCAAACAAGATTGCAGCAGGTTAATTTTGATTTAGAGGAAGCAATAAGATATTCCTATATGAATCCAGGGAATCTGTGCTAGTCGTTTTTGGAGTGCTGAACTAATCCATAACGAAATTATCCCATGACTTGCAGTTGGCAATATGGAGAACTGAGTGAGCCCACAAGGTCCCCAGACTGTAGTCTGGATCAAACATTGACTTTGAGATAAAATCTGGGCTTGTACTAGATTTAGTATTTTGATAATACATATAAAATTATCTTATCTTACAGATTTATTCTAACTTGTACCAGAATGTCACAATTTTATTAAGACTCTGTGTGTGTCTAAAACCAAAAAGGGAACAAATCCCTTCTTAGAACATATCTGAAATGAAAACTGTAGAGTTCTGGTTCCAGTCTGGGCATCAGGAGGTGCATGTTGCAGCAGGAGGTTCTGGATTCAAGGTCTAGTCCCTGATTTTCCCTCTGGCCAGTGACAGGGAGGTGCCAGATGCCCTGACCAGGTGAGGCCACCGGTGCATATGCCTGCACTTCACCTGTCAGAGGGAGCAATACAGCTGCCACCTGATTCCAGAATGTGTTTTGATCTGGAATAGTCAGCTCTGGCCTTAAACACTGTATCTTTCTGTACCAGCTCCAGTCCTATCTCCTCCTTTCCAGATTATCCAGTTAATAAACAGAAAGTTCCAAGAAGTCAAAAAACCCACCCAAAACCAGAGGTAACTCCTCCTGTCAGGAAGTAAAGATGGAGCTGCAGCTGCAATTTCCTGATAACACCCCTTGCAAACCCAGAGAGGGTTGTGTGAGTGGAAAAATGACAGCAATTAGGCAGCTCAAGCCTCTGGATTTTCGTTTAAAGCAGGACCTGGCCGTGCCTAGCGTGCAGGCAGTGTCCCATAGGCCACCTCTGCTGGGCTGTCACAGCACAGGATGGACCTGGGGGACCGCAGGCCCTCCTGCAGGGCTGCCCTGTGCCTCTGTCCTTCGCTCAGCAAGCACAGCACACTGCACTTTGTTATTGCTAGTTTATGGTTTCACTGACTTTTTCTCAGGTGTCACCCACAAGATAGCAAGAGATGGTGAACTGCTGGATCTTGAGTTTCATCTCATCCGACTCCCAAAGAGAATTTCCTTCATCACTGTCAATAATGGAACTGAAAAACTGCCCACAACTCTGTTGACAAACAAAACAGTCATTCTTTAATGACACAGTTTTAACTGATTTCATTGGAAGCTAATATGAGCAGAGAATTATTTTTTATATATACCCTTGAACAGCAAATCCACAGAGTGTATTACAATTCCTGTAATAGCAAGTTTATCTCATTGCACAAAAAAATTTTAACTTTTCTAATGAAGCACGATATTGGGTGGTATTGACATTATTACATATTTTCATCTTTTTATGGAGAGCAGAAAAACGTGTTTTCCTATTCTGCCTACAGAACACTTGAAAATAACTAAATATTTTATGCTAAGGCACCAGCCTATGTCAGTATTAGATCAGAAACATGGAGTTTTAAACATATTTGGGAGATGGGGACTTAGTTTCTGTTCTGTATGATGATTCTGCATCTCCCAGTCCTGATGTATGTGTTTAACCCTTGGGTATTAAAAGGTTGGAAAGAACAAATCATAAATTAAAGGTGCTGTACCTGATTTTGAAATATTTTTTAGGCTGTAAATAATTATTGCCAATCTTTAGCATCAGGAATACAGAAAAATTTGGACTGAGAAAAGGCATGGGAACAAAGAAAATAGAAGAGTAAAGCAAAGTTTCTAGACTTCAGGCCACTTGCCAGCTACTTCTTACATCAACTTTCAGTTCTGCTGCTTGCTTTGACTGTAGCAAAAAGATAAACATTTTCTTGTTGCAAGTTAACAAACACTGCCATGCGTGACAAGTTGATAAGGGGTATTACGAGTTGTATCAGGAGTTTATTAGTTATTTGAGCAAGAGATAAACATGGTAGAAAGTTCTGATGTGCTGCTGAAAAATTAAAAATAACTAGTCAATGCCAAAAACAGTTCAGCTGAAAAAAAGGTTTCTATTCTTAGTGACTAGAGCTTTCATTGCTATAGACAATTTTTCCTTCTGTTTGTAGTAAATTCCTCAATGTGTCTGCCTCCCTTGCAAATTTACACCACTGCTCTGAGTCTGTATTTTCAGGTGGTACAGATATAGCAGTCTGAATTCTACACTCAGAAGGAACTCAAAGTCATGGCACAACAGGCAGAATTTGGTTTAGTGATTTAGTCACTTCTGTTTGGTGTATTTTGACATTAACTGTAGATGTTGAGATCTTGTCTCCATGTTTTTGTCTGTTGTAGTTATTGAAAACTAAATACAATGTATTTAAGTATCCTTTGATTTAGAATTTGCTTAATTAAATTTTTGCCTCATTATTTTTCTACATGCCTTACAACAAACTGATAGCGTTTGACTCTTGATATGTTCACCAAATTTTTATTTGAACTAAGATCTGCCAAAACAAATATTAAAAATCCTGCCATACATCCCAAATGTCACTTTTAGTTTCCTTTTTGTAAGGCAATGCAGTATAATATAAACAAGGAAAAACAAAGAGATAACACAGTGATGTAGGATCAGAGTTTACTGGCAAAACCTGGATGTGTGTATATTAACCACAGATGATAAAAACATAAGCAAAAAGGTTTTCCTAGATTGCAGGAAGAGACCTATATCCTACACTGAAATGACTTTTTTGTATCTTTTATTTTATTGAAAACTTATTTTAGAAAATTTTTTGGGGTTTTTTTTCCCCTTATTAAAGTAACTGTACTATTCTATAGTCCCTTTCCCCCACTAAGACAGACTTTAAGGCACCGTTGATATTTGTGGTATGCCAGTTTTTATGGTTCTAGAGAAATAATAATAACACATTTAGGAGAAAATTCTGACATTTTGTCTGGCAAATGTTGTTACACTTTGTCAAAGGCATAAGAACTTATTTTAATATCCTGTCTCACAATATGGGGTAAAAAGGACAAGAAAATTAGAAGATCAAATGTACACTTTAGCAAGATTTGATCAGTGACCAGTCAGGTAATATTTTCAGTTATTTGCAAGACTTCAATGATTCCCAGATGCCTGAAGTAGGGCAAGGGTAAGGACTAGCAACTTCTGGATTTGCTGGTTGCCTGGCACTGTGGAATGTAGGTACCTTTGCCCATTGTACAAGAACAGTGTCCTTTGCCTCGGCTTCCCACTGGGAGCTCACGACTGAATACACTGACAGTCTTTCAGGACTTCCTTCCTCCTTCACTGAGGGCACAGTCACGGGAGATGCCTGTGCAGGATGTTTATGGAAAAGAATAAAAAGTTTTACAGCAACTGAATGCTCATGAGAGAGTGTCACACATGTGGATATTTGGTGAAAGTAAACACTCCTGTCTGTTTTGAAAGAAAAAGAGCAAGGGCTTTTCTTCCTCTATTCTTAGACATTGAATTGCATTCTGCTACAAGGCAGAAATTATTTATGTGCAGATGCTTGGCTTCCTTGAAAATATAAAGTTTTCTTGGTAGCATATTTATCCATCATATTAATATTAGTCAACTAGGGGTTACTATTTTTGAAATTGAACTACTCTGAGGCTAATAGCACAGAAGTATTGCTATTGGCATGTTAGATATTTTCAATTTACTAAACAAGTTCAATATTTTAATAAATTATTTATCACTCAGTTACTTATGAAGTTCACAAATTTAGTTGCTTATTCTGGCTTCTTATGATTCTCCAGTCTAGAATTTTAAAACTTAGACAACAGACTAGACAGTGACATGTACATGTAAATTCAGGTGTGGGATATGGCCTTCATAAAACAGGACACTAAAATTTGAGGTCTTTTGATACAGGAGACTGTTCCACTATTAAGCAACTGGTGCTAAAAGCAGGTCTAAGATTCAGAATGTGAGGAGTCTTGGAAGATGGTCTATAAGATGTACATTTCAAGTCTTTTGTGAAGTTAAAAGCTTCTTGCAGTGCAATGAAATTCCTCCGAAGTGTGTGGTATTTAGCAGCAGCAGACCTTTGTGTTGTGACAATCAGCAGATCTCTGTTTTGTCAAAGTCTATATTGTGATAATCTCCAAGTAACACATCTTACAAAACTACTGTACCTTGACTGTGGCATGAAGCAAGTAAGCAAGGATACCAATGGATTCTTATGGGAATTTATGCAGGCCTGTGCCATAAATAGCAACCTGTGGGAATGCAGGAACAAGAAGAAATGTCCCAGAGGAGCTGACTGGCTGCCTACAGGAGCACTACACTGCTTAAAGAATCGACTGTCCTCCAACTTCACACCAACAACTCAGCTGAGGGTATTTCCTAATAGATCACATATGGAAAACACAGAAAACAGACAGATAGCATTTGGGTTCTGAGGTTTAAGAATATTTTGCTTGGTCTGTACTGTAAGGAGCTAATAAAATGAAGATAAAATGGAAGAGAATATTATTTGATAACATTTGTCTTATATTGAGTCTGCCAGATTTAATGTTTAGGGTAGAATAAAGCTCATATATCATGAAAGATCACTTATCTAGTACTTTAGACTCATTTTCCTGCCTAAAGCAGATTTTTTTTTTTTTTTTACTTTTTAAATTGGGTTCTATTAGGTTAGTAGGGTCTCACACATCATTGCAAAAGTAATCTACAAAGGCACTTCAAGGACTCCTTCATTTAAAACAATAGGCCAGCAGTATGTTTTTGTGGGTTTTGGATTATTTTTTGAGGATGCATACTGGGAGCAGGCCCTGATTCTGAAACTCCTCATTTCAGAATGGGTTGGAGGGAATTCTGTTTATTTGGAGGTGGAGAAACTGTTCTGAAGTAATGGCTCTGAGGTGGTGCAGCAGGAGCACTGCACAGGAATTCATCCCATCTGGTGTTTATCTTTGCTCAGATAATGCACCTAATCTGCTCTTACATCATGTATTCCAGCCGTGATTAGAATTACATAGAGTTCCTTCTGAATTTTAAAAATAATATAGTATGAATTAAGAAACCTCACAGATTATTATGAAACAGACATGAATCTTGCAATATATAAATTGCAAGAAATAAATAGCACCTTTGATGCAAAGGTGCTACTTAGTTGTACTTGTAGGCTTACCTTGTACAAATATCATTTGATCCTCTACATTCAAAACTGTACATTTCCATATTTAAATTGTTTTAATAAGACACGTGTTAGTTAGGCATTGCTAAACACATATTATGTTCTTGAGTAATAATTCAGTCTTTATTACTGCAGTAAAAAAGCTCCATGCCACAAGAATTGGGTAGCAAAGAGGATCTTCCCAAATCCATACAACCCAAGTAGTGTCAGAATCATTCTTCTAAGTATGTGCTGCTCCAGTATGTGGTTTTTAATCATTAAAAAGTGCAGTCTTTTGTAACTTGAAGATAAGGACTTTAATGAGAATTTTTGTGAATGTATTACTTTCCTGTTATAATACTTGGAACGCTTTGTTAATCCTATGTGCCCTAAATCAGGACCTCCTAGTAAAGCAGCAAATGGAATGTAAAGATGAATGGAACTGAAAGAACGTCCTCTTCTATGGAAAAAAATACTACAGAGCTGAATGGTAAGTTCTTTACAAAGGCATATAAACTGAGGAGAGTATCAGAAAGAACTCCTACAGAGCATGACTAGTTTAGTTATTAGTGAAGTAACATATTAAAAAAAATCAAAAATCTTTATCAAGTGATTTTTGATTATATGGAAGTACATTATCTGTACTATAAATTAAATATCTATTTCTACTTAATTTTTAGATTTACAGCCATATAGATTGTTAGCCAAGGTCTAAATGTAAGTGATTAAAATAATGAGCAAACATTTCAGAATGCAGGTAATGTATTGTACGTGGTTCTATCTCATGGCAACAAATTATCACTTAAGGACCAAGACCTAACCAGTACCTATTCAGTTATATATAGCTATATATACACATTTCTGGTTTGCTTTAGTAGATGCAAAGGAAATACTACCCCTTTTCTATGAAACCCGCATTTTAATGTTTTTAGGGTGACTTAAAAGCTTAACGCCCCTAAAGACCATGTCTGGTTTTGTAGGTAAGTTCAGATTCAGAGTTGAATCTTTCAAAACTCAGCAAATTCCTCTTTGAATCCTACCTACCTTAGATGCTTATAATGTGAGAGTATAAATAACTATTTGACAGTACCATTACTCTTCACTGATAAACAGTCCTCTTGTTTATCATGATCCCTAGATTTTAGACACCCATAGTAAGGAAGGATTATTTATCCTTAAAGTCACTACGTTCCTTAGAGGATTAAAAAATGAAAAGTCAGCACATCATTTTTCTTACATACAAGATCAGAAGAAATCCTGAAAAAAGGGAGTATTCTAATATTGTCTCATTGTGGCTGCTTATTCTATTTATGACACCACTTTATAAAGTGCACAAATCTATTCCTGCAACCTACAGATACTCTGAATGACAAAATAAAATTGAGCATGAATATAGAAAACATCATGTATTTATCATGCAGAAATAATTTCCACCTATAAACACATTCTAAATTGAACTAGACAAGGCTAATATCACATAAAAAATAAAGCAACTAGACATTTAACTCACAGGAAGTAACATGATCAAAGATAAAGTCTAAATGACAGAACAGTCAGTAATTGTCTCTGTAAAATTACTGTCAGTAAGATTTTTATGTCATTATTATCATATTGGTAAAACTTTCACAGTATAAAAGTATACATTAAACATTGTGTTGTAAAAATCCCTGTGGTATTAGTCAAAAAACCCAGCAGAAACAGGCGTCTCTATTACCTGACATCTCTAAAAGTCTTTGAAATCAGAAACTGATCTGCACAGCCATAAGTTTAGCATGCCTGTAAGTAAGTAGACTTGTAAGACCATTTTGCTTCTAATGAAATACAACAAAGTATTCTTTTGACAGAACATTCTGTTCTGAGTCTCTATTTCTATATTTCACCCTAAAAATCACTTTTATAAATTGCAAGTGTCACATAGATCAGTGTGAATTAAAAAACAAATCTCAATTTATGAAAAGAGTCTTGATTTGAATAAGCCGTTTTGCTTTTAAATCAACTGGAAACCCAAACCAAATTCCCTTTAACACCTTCAGTGTGTCTAAACTGATTTTGGTTTCATTTCAACAAAGCAAATAGTACTGGTGATAGGCAATAACATGAAACTGGAGAGATTTTGGCCATGATTCTTGCAGAATCTGGAGAATTAGTAAGTCTGAAGTATGTGAAAGCAGTACAACAGTGAAGGATTTATCCATGCTAACCTTTTCATGCCTAATCATTTACCAAAGTGAAAAGGTTTTGCTGTATTCATAAAACTAAAATCCCAATTCGTACAACTGTGCTGAACAGGAAGGGTTCCTCTCTTATTAAATGCAGAGTGATTAAATATTGGAGACTGTAAATGCTGGTTGATAAAAATGGCTGGTGCCTGTCCCAGAGGAGGCTCTCTCTGGAACACAGACTGATAGCTGGATTAACACGCTGAATAAATAAGGATGATGACCTTCTAGATATTACTACTGGCAGGTTTTTTTGTACTCATTCCTCTGGAATACTCCTATTGGTTTAGGAGGAAAGGACACAACAAATTAACCATAAATCCTATGCTTAATTCCACATTTAAACTGGCTCCTCTGCTGCAGCAGGAGTTGCCACTGTAATGAGAAATTGTGTGTGTGAGAGCAGCATCCCACAGCTGTGTATCTGTACTTCATACCAAACACTGCCTGGGCTGGCCTGTGATCTCAGGCAAGAAGGAGATCGCTTGACTTTCTTATAAAAAGGCATGTTGCCTGATAACTGGAAAATTATTTTTGCATTATTTCAGTAGTTGGACCAAATAAAAAGCTGTTGTGATGTAATCCCAGAGACGCATCTCAGGTACTTGCTTTGCGCTGCAGAGCACTGTCAAATGACTAGGATAATCCAGAAATCATCTAGGAAAACTCCATTTTGTCCTTAAAACTTATGTTCAGAAGTATTGCTTGTGATTTATTGTGGTGTTATTTCACACTTTACACAACAAATAACTGATTCCATATTTCAATTATACAAATATACATTTTTGTTCAATATTTACACTCTTCATACACACCCATTATTAATGTAACTCTTACTCGCTATCTTAGAATGGCTTTATACCTGTAGCATAAAGTTTATCCATAAGCAAATGATAGAATGAATAATGTAAAAAGCACATTTTCAGTTCAGCCACCTTAAACAATCACCTACATGAATCACTAGGGGTTAGTGACAGAGAACAATGTAGTACAGTTTGCTGTAAGGTCTTTTAATTCTTGGATTTAAGTTTTCTGGCAAAATGTTCCCTAGCTTGAATTAACTGTGATAACCACTTATTCACCAAAACAAAGAAGTATACATTATACATACACAATTCCATCAGAATTCCTCAAGTCTTTACCAGCATGGACAAACTGCAATGGAAAAACTTTAAAGGATTTACTGGAAAAGGCAGGCTCCGTTGTTAGCCTAAGAGTCTGTCCTAAAATGAAATAGTTTAGTTGAAATACATAGGACAAGCCTTCATGGTGCTCTCCACACTCAGCTTGACTGCAGCCAATACTATTAATCCTCTAATGTCATAAATACTGTAGGAAAGACATGCTAATAAAAAAGACAGCACTGACGCCATTTATCATGTATAGGAATATATAAATACTGCAGAAATCTCTCCCACTTTTACAAGAAAATTAACTTTACAACAGTTTTCTGAGAGAACTGACTATAATTTCACTGCAAAAATATTTATACTCTGAAAATAAAAATATTTTTAAATAACCACATGGCTTTAGTTATCATTGTTATATCTATGTCAGCTTTTAATGAAAGACTTATGGATGTGTTATTAATGTTCCTGCTATCTGTTGTGGGAAGGTTTGATTTAGTATTGAAATATGCTCCATTTGAAAATTGCATTTCAGCCTAATTGTCAGAGCTCTATAAACCTGGATTGGTTTGATATCTAAAATGGCTTATAGCAGGGAAAAATGGGGATCTCCTAATTAAGGCAAGCTACAATGTGATTATTCAAATCAACTACTGTTAACAAAAATTCCCAAGTTACTTATAGTTAGAAAAGATTTACAAAATAGCTGTTCTCTGATACAAGCCTGCTCCAGAGCTCTCTGTAGGGAACCCCAATCTGTTTGTGGAATTTAAGGGAACTGGTGGAATTTACAGTCTATACATCACATTCCTAAAATGTTGATAAAGACTGAGTTTCAGTTACTTACATCAAATTTTTAAAGGTTGTCAAAATAAATTCTGCAAAGTAAAACTCAGCAAAATGCAGCATTGGTTTTACAATAATCTCTATTTTCCAGGTATTTGTAAAACTGCTCAACCCATTTCCAATTATGAAGAAATGCTTTATAATTTTGAGTTATGGATAGTGGCAATACTCATAAAGAAGCAGACAATAAGTATAGTAATGGTTTTGGTTCTAAATCTAAATCCTAAACCTGTATAACATTGTAGAAGTAGTTTTTATTTATGATATATAAATGCGTTATTCTTCCTTGTGCAAGCTGTGCTTTTGCAAGAAGCCCTGTAATCTTCATTGAACACAATTCAGTGATGGAACTCCACAGAGGAACAGGACTGCCTGGATACAATGCCATGCAGAACTGAGGAGTTTTTATTCTTTTTATTCAACAGAAAATAAATAAAAGTATATTTTGCTATTGTTTTACAATGCTTATGGGAAAATTAAAATATATAAATTTTGTCATAATCCTCATTTTGCTTATTCTTTTCTTATGGGAAAAATATTCTATTATTTTATTTATTTGAATAAAAAGTTATTTAAAGCTGTGTTGAAATGTGAGGCAATTCATGTCCATACAAGTGTCAGGATTGTGTATATTCTGTATATTTAGAAATTCACAATGAATATAACTTTGGAATAAAACATGAATGAAATACCTTTTCTAATACAACCTGTACAGATTTTTGAAAGATTATAAAACCTTCTAGGGGCCACTTTGGTCAGGTGCAGCCACCTTCTTGCACATACACTGATTATAGGAATAGATGCTAGTAAATAAAACATCTCTAGCTAATAGTACCAAAGATACAATTTATAATAATAATAATGGAATTTGTTGTATGTACTGCTATGGATTATATTTTTCATTGTATGACTTTTTTATTTCAACCACAATTCAACAGGATGACAAAGGAAGGTGTGAATACATGTAAATATGAGATGTGACTAAGCACAGGAGTGTAATGATGGGAAATCTTTCCTACAAATCAACTCTTTGCATGAAGCTTTGAATATATTTCCTCCACAGAACTCAAATCAACCCCCTGATGTAATATTAAAGTGAGTAGCCTCTCTGTGTATGTCTCTTACATCATCATTCCTTATAACTGCTTTGTATGATACAAGACTGCACAGAAAAGAGTTTGCTGTGACCCAACTTCTGCAGTTCCCAAAAAAGCTACCACTGAAATTCTCAAATGCCTGCCAGAAAGCTCAGTATTGGGAAGGGTAAGAAATTTATCAGCATGGTTTTTAAAGAAGCCAAGAGCATCTTCAGTTACTTACAGTGATTACATTTTCTGATGTAATATCTGCTGATATTCATCCATTCTTAAAAAGAAATGAAGGCAATATGTGTTTTACTTTCATCATGCTTGGGACTGCAGATTCCAGTTAAAAAGTGATGATAGTTACAGCTTTTGTACTTTCATTTTCCCCTTCAATTTGTCAAATGCAGTGAAATGGAGCACTAAAAAAAGGAGAGAAGAAAAGAGGTGGTGAGGCATCTAAATATAACCAAGATTGTTTATGTCAATGAGCTCTGCAAAAGGATAGTGTATTTATGTGACTGTCTTAGGGAGTTGGTTTGCAATGCTCACTTATACTGTGCATCCCTTATTGTTCATATTTCAAAGGCCTTTTTTTTTTTCCAAGGCTCTAAACATACAGATCAATAGTTAAATTATTAACTCAGTTGTGGAAATTGAAGTATTGAAGCTGACTGACTCTTCCAAGTCAATATTTACTACTAGAAGGATTAGATTTCATGTCATCGCTCCAAATCTTACATCCAGAATTGTCCACCTACCACACTGTGACAAATGTTGGTGTGTTTGGGTTTAAGTGCTTAGTACCCAGGGAAGAACAATCAGACAAATGACTAAAGATTTCTTAAGGATAACTCAGACGTTGAACATAAAACCCCCTCACATTTCATGTTACAATTCTCCTCACTACCTTTCTCAGGAATGTTCTGATTCATCCCTGTGGAACACTCTATGCTGCAGTTTAACTTTGTATTTCTACATGGTACCAGCAACGTGCCAAAACAACGATTTCCCTACAGCCTGTGTACAGCTCGCTCCTAAACCAAACCGTCCTGTCTGCTCCCATCCCTGCTGTCTGTCACAATTATGACTTTTTGTAAGACAAGAAAATCCCATTTTTACCACTGGAGAGCCAGGCTGCTTAGGTCACAAGATTCTCTTGGCTTAATCCTTGCGAATGAATCATGAACTTTCCCTAATAAGTACCGGCATTCTTCAGATGATCAAGCTAGCTTATGAAGGCTTCCAGAGCTTTCCACATTAATTATCACCATGTTTAAAGGATCCAAAGCAGCAGCTAATTAAGAATTATTAAGACTATAAATTGTTTATTCTTACTTTTCCTTTCTGTCCTCTATTCCTCACTCTTATGTGGGTTGATATTGTAAATGGCAATAATACAACTCAGTTATAAGAAAATAACATCTGAAAAGGATTATGAAAAATATAAATTGAACTGAAAATTAACTATGTGACAAATTGGTTGCTTTGTACAGTAGAACAGGTCAAAAGTAAGCTACACATGACCAGAATTTCAGTTCAGAAAATTCACATTAATTATCAGAAAATTGTAAGATAACCAGACTAATAGTAAGCCCCTACAGTGCAAATAAATGACTTACAGCTTCTGCAAAAGTTGCAGAAGCACACACACTATTGAGAAGTCATAGTAAATACCATGTTATTAAATAAGTATTTTGTTAGAAATAAATAAGATGAAGACTTTTAAAAGAAAAAATAAACTATTTCTTAACATTTGAAAGTGGAAACAGAATATTCACTCCAGATTCAGAGTACAGAAAATTGTTGAAATAAGTCTGGACTTCTAAGTGCTTTCAATCTGGTAATGTGACAATCCTGGGCACTTAATGAAAAAAATTATATTCTTGCACCAAATTCAGATACTAAGTTTAGTAAAAGTAGAACAATTAAAAGCCTAATCGGTTTAGCTACCAAAAATATGTATTTTTTTTATCTTTTACCAGGATGAGCATATCTAAATAAAGACTGGGTAAATTCCTCAAACACTGTTTTAAGTGTAGCACAGCATGACAGGAAAAAAGTGTATTTTATATTTGGGGAAAAAAAAAAAAAAAGGAGATTTGTACTTAGCTGGCAGTTAATTAACAACATGTATAGGTGGATCAATTATATATGTATGAATAACAGGATACACCCATGTCATAGTCATAAATCCTTTGGGAACTTCTGTGAAGACAGCAAATAGTTTTACAATAGCAGTGATTAAACCTGAAAATAAAAGGAGAAAGCCCTGAAAGGAAATCAGAAATGAGTCAAAATCATTAGTGGTTACTCTCATATTTATCATCCAAAGTGAGTCAAAATCAGCAGGCGTTACTCTCATATTTATCATTATATAAACTGTGTAAGAATGCAGTCAAGAGGAAAAGAAGAAACAAGATGAAAAGAGCAAATCCATCTTTAATATTCTTTCCAAAGAAAGAGCACTTGAGAGGAGCACTGAAATTTGAGAATAGTACTACTAAAAGTAGCATTAAATAGAAAATTCTTCTTTAAGCGCTCAAATGACTTCTGAAAAAGAACTAAAACCAGTGGAATAACATTCCAGTTTATGTTTTCCAGACAAATCCTTTGAAATCAAATTCAGATACTGTACGTAGATATTTACAAATTTTTAAAATGCACAAAAATATCATAAAGGTTCAGGGCAGCCCTTTTTTGAGGCATAATTCAGTGATATACTTGCCCAAGTGAGTAGCTAAACATGAGTCTTGCTTCCAAGGACTTGCATAATTTAGCACCCAGGTTCAGGAAATGACTCTAAGTAATACCAGCCTGATTCAATGAACTATTTGAAGACACAGGGTACTGAGCATTGAATTTAATGTTTGCTATGTCTATAATAAAATAAACAGAATCTTACTCCAGGATGAAGGTGTCTCTGCAGAAAAAGAAACATTCTCTAGTTCTAGTAACTGTTTTCCTGACAGAATACAGTATACAGAAATTAGGCAGAAAATCTAGCATCTGTGGGTACAGATCTATGCCATCCCTGTCTTAAAAAAAACATTATTTGTTACAGATAAGCTCAAGCCACTTAAGTAAGAGCTACACAGAGATAATCAACACTTCTGGTAAAAAATGTTACTGTATTTTTTCCAGACTTAGTGAAAAACACTGCAAAGTTTTATAAACATTTCATAGCATCATGCAAAAATTTAAATTAAAATTTTACACTTCCACTTTGCTGAGTGTTTAGAGGAGAATTTTAAAGTTCTCCAGAAGCTGTACTATTTGATTGTTAACTCTTTTTGTCCTGTTTCTCACTACCTCTGAAAATATTTTGAGTTTTCTTTTATGGAAGGGTAAAAAATGTGCAGAAACCATTTCACAATTCATATTTAAAAAAAAAAACAACTCTAAAGCCATGCTTTCAACAAAACACAGCATAACATCTTAATCTAATAAAGTACTGCCCTACTTTCTGATTTTCAGACCTCAAAATAGAAATTTAAATATTTTGCTTTGGCACTAGGGCAAAATTACTTCCTAAGATAAAAAAAAAAAAAAAAAAATTGAGAAAAATTACCTTGTCTTGGTATTCCTTCCAGTCCTAGAAACTGCAGAACCAGAAACTGTTTGGAGATGTGACAATGTACATGATGCAGATCAGTAACAGGAGCCACATTCAATTACTGTTCTACAATGGCATTAAGTAATCGGAAAGGACAACAGAAAAGAAACATTTCCAATGCTGTTTTTTTCCTTTGGATGAAATGAGCTTGTGTAGAGTTATAAAAATGAATTGAAATTATAAGGCCAGAGTACAGGCATCCTAAGAAGAATCTGTTTCTATCTTCCATATGCTGTACAAATAGAAAAATAATGATCTATCTGAACAAAAATACATTTTATATATGAAGAGCAAACTATTAATAAAACTATTTTGAGATAGCTTTAAAAGCAACAATGAAAAAAAATAAAGGTAAGCATGTAGGAAAATGTGAGATGGTTTTGAATGCTAGACAGGTATACAAATGATTTCCTAAAACTTCTATCAGTTACTATTAATTGTGTCATTCTTTGTGGCTCATCTTTGCCCAAAGAGCTCCATCATTGATCCAGTGCAGATTGTTGATTAATTCTTCACATTCTCTGTGTATGCCTATATTAAAATATTGAAAAGTAAAGCTATTCAGGGCTTACACCATCTTTCTTTTCAGTCAGTAGTTGCTTCTCTTATTTGTTTTGTTTAATCTCTCAAAAGGACAAGGGAAGGAGAACAATAGATTTTCTCTAAAAAAGTACTGCTCATAAGATATGATATCTACTTCCAAGTATTAAATTCAGCTTCATATATGCAGTGATCAATAGATATGAACTTCATGGGGAAGTAGGGTAGTAAGACTACATCAATTAAACCCAACAATAAGTCACAAGGACTGCTGCTGGCTGTTCTTTCTGCCCTATAGGTTTTCTCTTGATTGATTTACCAGTAGATTTACATTATAAACTTGATTTTTTCTTATGCATGTAATATATTTTAATATATAAATTCAGCAATGGCAACTGCATCAGTTTAACATTCAACACTTTTCTCTTCTTCATGATCTTCATTTATCTACCTTATTTTTTATCACATAATGCATATGTATATGCATAGGATTCTTACCACATTACCTTACTGCTTATGATTTAAAAGCAAATGAGTTAATTTTTTCTTCATAACAAAGAATGCAGCATGTTATTTTTATGTACCACTAGAAGAAAACTGATAAAGAGGAAATGAAGCAAGGAACAGAAAAACAAAGTGAGAAATTAAATCCAAGTTTCTAATGCAGCAATGTAATGCCAAGAAACTGCTCCAGAGAAAATGAGTAACTGCCAGCTTTTCTACCTGTTGCCAAGAAAATGTTGCTGTGTTCACTGATCCTGTAATTAAACTGAGTATGTTCTGAAACAACTTCTTCTGAATTGTGCCATCTTCTGTGAAGGGGGGGAGCTTCATTCTTATAATACACCAATAGAAAGATGGTTCTTCTCTAAAAATTAGGTAGAAGAGCAAGCTTGGTTTAAACTTGTACACACATTCTTTGAAGGAAACAAGTAACATTTGGAAAGAGAAATCTTACTGTGTACAGACCTTTGGAGGGAAGCACAGAACTGTAATTTGCATCATTCAAAATACTCACATGCAGGGCAAAAACTTTTATTAGTTGTCCTTTAACGTCCTGTAAAAACAGCAGTCTTGCTGACTTCTGCTGTTTTATCTATATTTTAAAACGTGAGTTATTAATTGTAGTGTCTTGTAGCAGTTTATTGCTAAGATTTTTAATATTTAAGTTATTGCAATTATCCATGCTATTCAAGGTATTTGTATACAAGTATGTCAGTAAACCAGATCATACCAGTATACTTCTGTTGACACATTTTATCTTGTTCAGCCCAGTGTTGGTTAACCAAGATTTCATAAAGGCTGACTGTATTCTCTTCACCTCCACTATGGTCCTCTGGGATCTTCTGGTAAAGCTTTATTGTACTTTGCATGGCTTTTCTGCATTCCTCATGCTTTTACACCTGATGAGCTAATGAAATGTTGGCTTTTCCTAGCTGAGTCATTCTTTGCTCTGGGCTGGCTATGCTAGGCAGGACAGTGGCCCTCTCAGACATTTGTCACACAGAAGCACCAAACACCTGGGATTGGAAGGGACCTCTGGAGATCACGCAGTCCAATACCCCCGCTGAAGTAGATCCACCTAGAGCAGATTGCACAGGATCACATCTTTATTGGATCAAGAAATGTCTGGATCACCAAATAAAAGTGTTGGAAACCCCTTGCTTCCGAAACAGTTCCTAATCCTCTTCCCCACATAGACCAACAGCAAACTGCCTGAACGTGCAGGCTGACAGGTTCACTCTGAAGCAAGAGCTGGGCACAGCTGGCACCCACATTCTGCTTCATTTGCAGGAGAGTTGCTTTGTTTTCATTCTGACTTGGCTTGTTTAGTTGATGAGGAACAGATCAGAGTCATTCACCAGACAAAAAACTCTGCTACTAATCTACCTCCAAAACAAAATTCAGAAGCAGAGCCAGGTCACTCAGTTTCCTGGCTTGCATCAGTCCTGCTCTCTCTTGCTGATATCAGCACTATGCACTGACTTCAGTGGACATGAATAGGCCCAGGTGGTCCATTACTGATCATTGCTTCTAATCCTGATATTAGCTAATTAATTCTTGTATTTCTAAGCCAAGCTTTGGACAGTTTAGAGGAGAATGAACAGCTAGCTGTTGGTGCTGACTCATTATCACCTGTTATTTCTCAAGCTGTCAGCATTGATTCCAAATACATCGCTTCACATTTTCACTGCTGAGCAACTTCACTTGCTACGGATCAAGAAACAAGAAGTTTCCACAGTTGATAATATGAGTACTTTTCAACCACTACTAGATGCACAGCAGGAGTAACACAGAAATGTATCTATCTAATTTGACTCACTGCAAGAAAGGCCAGAAGATGGATGCACAGTTATATTGCACCTGTTCAAAGGAAACAACATTCTGTAAATATTGGGTTTTCAGCAGCCTTTCCAGTTGCCATCAGGGCAGCTAACAAAGCTGTCTAGCAGGCAAAGTTCAGCTTCTGGGAGCCTATGCTTGTTACAGTGCTCTCACCCTCCAGTTGTGTCTCTGTCCTCGTGCCTGCCCTGGCACCAGGGTTCCCTGCACACTCACAGGGATGATGTGAGAAGCCACCGTCTTTACAGAGACAACATTACCCACACAAAGCATCGTGTGTGAGATGTGACATCTCACAACTTGCACAAGGTTCTTAATCACAGCATTTGGAAAGGGAAATTCAATCTGGCATACAGCCCTTAATGTTGCCAATGTATGACCTAGATTGCATTTCCCTAGATGGTTTATGAGAATGTTATTTGAGACATTTTTCAAAAGGGCTATTAAAATTAAAATGTACAGCGGCCTATCCCTCGTTCACAAGAGCTGCTACCCTGTCGTAGAGGGAAATCAAACTAGATTAACTTGGTTTGTTCACAAATCCATCCTGTTACTTTCTGCTTATCTTCTGGATGACAGCAAATTATTTTTCCTAGTTTATTCTACAATTTTTTATTTTTATACTTGTCACATGAAAACTCTTCTTTCTGTCCCAATGTATATGAGTAAAACCTTTACAGCTGCACATGGCTTTAAGAAATAAAAGAAATAACACCTTGAACTTTTTATTTATGACATGCTTTGATAATTCAGTCAACCTTTGCAGCAGATGAAATTGTCTTTGAGATTGAAGACCACATCAAGCTCTTTTAGAGACACAAATACATTAAATCATCTTTTTGTGAGGCAGATTGTATACTTGCCATTGTTTTACTGGTCTTATGGGATAAAATTAATTTGCAGGGAGTTTTGGATTTCTTTTTAACATCAATCTACAAACTATAAAAACTAAAAGTGTTTTTTCTCTGTGGATGTTTATTTTATGTATCAGAACTTGCACCATTTGGAATATAACAGTAAGAAGTGCTTTTTATGTACTCAAAAGCATTAGTTTCTAAGAAAAGATTTGACACATACTGTATAGGTTAGTTCAGTTGCGTACTTAACTGTACTGATTGCAAAATGCTGAACTCAAACCAGCTCACACAGGATTTAATTTATCTCTGTTGGAAGAAATAAAACACATAATTTAATCCAAATTCCAATGCTGTGCTCTGAGTTTTACTAGTACATGCCATCTAAAATGTACTAATAATGCCAAAAACTGAAACACTGAATGTTCTATTTATTCTCCATGTATCATTTTCTCATTTTGGGAATCAGGTTCTGAAGTGCTGGCAATTGAAATAATCTGAACCATAAGTTTTTGAAAGCTATTCCTTAATATAGACCTTGATTACCTTTGTGGGTGGTGTTTCTTTGTACCTATGTGAAATGAAAAACTTTTTTTTATGCCCCACCTACACTCTCTTATTCTTACTAAAGATTCAGAGAGAAAGCTGTGTTTTTCTCCCTAGATTTCCTGATAAATATGACAAATGCATTTCATCTGTTTAGAAAGACGAACAGACTTCATTATGAGAAAATAATATTGGCATACATTTTTGTTGAGCCTGAATTGTAAGAGATTAACTATTACATTTATAAAGATTTCTGGACTATTACAGTAAACACTTTTTTGTTCAATGGATTTAGATGACAATTTACTAAGTAAATCTGCAGGCTTGTTCAATTACATTTTAGAGTGAATTTAGAGTGAAACAAGGATGTAGAATTCTTTCTGGACAGTGCAAAATAAAAGGTCTTTCCTTTTTTAGTTCCTACCACGTATGCATATTTCACACAGGCCTTCTAAAGAGGACTCTGCCAGCATAAAGTACTAATTGGAAGGCTTTCTCAGTGCTTTCTATCATTGTAAGAAAACAAGGCAGAAGTAGCAGGACCATTACTATCATGGTTCCGGGGAACTGATTTTTTTGTTGATATGCCAATAAAATTGTTCATTTAAATCTGCACTGTCTGTACAGTCTGGTGAAAGATGGAAAACAGAAAAGCAGCACTCCAGAAGTGACTGCTTATTTACAGGAAAAAAACCAGTTGCCATTCCCTGGGAAGTGACTCTTCAGGAATTCTAGAGTAACTGAGACTAAAAAGCCAATATGTAAAAAGGTGGAGTGAGAACATTGTTACAAAAGAGATACAAACTTAATCTCTAAATTGAGCAAGAATGAGAACAATCAGCTCACAGAAATTACCGGGAACTGGCCCATCAGAAATGGATGTTTGAATACACACAACTCACAGCTCTGAAATCAATGCTGGCTTTTGGTGTTTTTTAATTGGTGATTCCCTAGAATCAATCCTGCAGAACTACAGACAGCTGCAAACCAAATGTAAGCCTATGGGCAGTAGGCCAATTTGTATGGTGTAGCAAATCATGCAGCACTGAAGACTATCATGGCAACAACATTGCTACTATGGAATTTTTTTGTAAGCATAACAGTAGCAAAAAAAAATTATTTTTAACTAACACTCTTTAAATTTGTAGCTAAATGCAGCTTTTATTTTGAATGTGTATAGGTTAATGTTGTTTCACCTCCTTCCATAAGTTACATAAAAGATGCAACTTGATTTATCAAAAAAATTGCTGAGAAGTTTAGACTTAGTTCATCACAAGTGAGAAATGTTCCTTAACCTTAACATGAAAACTTTTTCATTAGGAAGATACATATGAAGTAGCTAAGATACATACATGCCACAGTACAACTGTGGTTTTAAATCCACACATACATATAAATAAATGCAACCAAAATTATTGGTAACAGTAATACCATGTTTTCACAGTGCAAAGCCTGTGCCCAGAAGTTTAGAAACATTCAAATGGCACTGTTCATCATTACAGCCACATTCTTAGTCTGGTCTGCTGCCTTCAAACTCTGCATGGTCTTAAAGAGCAATTTTCTGATCTAAGTTCCTCTAAGAATATCACTTCCTTTCTAGTCCTGTGGCACTTCAGGGCTACTGTTGTTTGACTTTAAATCACAAAGCTAAGAGTGTCTCAAATGCTCTATGTCATTATTTTATCAATAAAGCTTATCAAAATCTATATGCCAGGAAGCCAGCAAATCTGCTTTTAAGTACCAATATATCTCTGAAGCCTTAGGTGTTATTTCTGGAAATGACACACCTGCATGACAATAAGGCTATTTTAAGATGTACCACCTTCTGAAGGTAGCTCCAGTACAATTCAAGAAAACAATTGTGATTACTTATATATGCACACTAAAAGGTACCAAACTATGCTAACCTTATCCAGCTGTACCCAATTAAACAAGTTCCTTTTCAGCTTTCAGACAACACAGCCACTTCCCTCTTGATATTACCTTCCTGCTTTTGTAAACTTCTGACACTTTTTTTGTCATTCTATTTTCCTCTCAACAAGAGCAGTTCCTTCACTGTTTAATAAAAGGAGAAAGCTGTGACTAACACAGTGCATGAGCTTAACAACATCAATTTCAAGGACTTTTATATGTTAATTTGATAATATACTCATTTTTAAGCATATTCCACACATTCAAGGACAAATAAGATTTCTATTAAGATAATGGATTGAACTACATGATGTGAAAATTGCAAACAGGAGGGAAGGAACAGTACTGGCAACTGACCATCATTAGACAATGTAGAGGCAATAAAGAGGCAGGGAGCAGGTACCTGTTCAGAGACAGATGCCCTTGAAGTGCAGGAAGCCAAAAAAAGGACAGGTAAACAGGGAAGATAAACAGGCTTGTGGCAGAAGAGCAAGAGTTACCTTATGGTATTTAGCAAAGCGTTTATTTCAAAGCAGCCTGGATATGTCAAGGGGCATAATTATGAGATTATGTAGTACTTCAGTCCTGGACGTCTTCTGAACACAAATACTTCATTTCCTCCTGAACCTTGTGGGTTGATTTAGACAACACAATTATTTGCCTAAGAACAGGATAAGCTACAGAGCACAGATCAAGCACTGCTTGTGGAGCAGCTCATGTTTCTGACATTTCCTAGTGCCAAGCAAGTGTCTGGGAATCACCTTGCTAAATTCATAAAGGTGTAGAACTCCCTGCTGCTTTGAGCGATCAAGATAGAAAAACGTGTCAAAAATCATCCTTTAATATGCAAATACGAGTTTGCTGGAAATGCAAGATAATAAAAGCATGTAGTGATTCACAACTGCTCCAGGAGTTCTTTGGATTACTGGGAGTAACTTGAACTGTTTTTTTAAGCAGCAAGTCAGTATTTCTCAGTAAGCATTCCTGATTAGAGTCACAGCTTTATTTTTTTTTTTAACTTTTTTTACATTTTCTATCTGGGACAACATATTTGTGTTTTTTGAGCTTCCAAGGATGAAGGTTTTATTTCTTTCTTCTCCCAATTCTTGTGCGAGTAGGACAAATTCTTTGGGAATGAATAGAAGCTATTTGGCCTGCAACACTTATCCTTTTTTGGTTCTATCTTTCTCCCATGATGTCATGCAGTTATTTTTCTGAATGACTTCAATGTGTTTGCCTCAACAAGTCTGCTATTTTATAATTATTATTGTACTTTTTAAAAGGAATATTCCACCTTTTCATTAAAAAAACCCTCAAAACCTACAACAAAAAAAATCCAAACAAGAGCACATTTTTCTTTTCTTCTTTTCCCCTTTTGGTTCATCATAATATCCTGGAATTGTATTGTAAGGAATATATAAGATGGAAAGTACTACGTGTCCTGCAAACATCAACTCCTACTACAATTTCTGTATTAAGAATCTCTGATAACATCAAGGTGACTCTAAATAATTAGTAGGACTCATGTAATTTTAATCTTCCAGTTTTTCAATCTGTTTTTGCCAATGCCTCTCTATACTCTCTAATACTTAATTATGATGATGACGGTGATGATGCTGAAAGTATATTACATCTGATAAAATTATATTAGTAGGAATTTTAAAAATATTCCCTCCCACTCCCTCAAAAAGAAAAAAAAAAAAATTCCTAAAAGAAGGGATTCAATAGAAAGGAAATTATAAAACAATTATAAAGATTTCTGTGGTAACTGAAAATACACAGATATGTCCCACTCAAGTGGCTTCGGAAGTAAGGGAGACAAATTCCAGATTGCTAAAATGGAATTTGTCAATGTAGAATGTGGAACAGCTAAGTGGGATAGCAAACCTGAATCTGAGAAGAAGGTAATTTGTGGCACTGACTGCCTTTCCTGCCTAGCTTCTTGGTAAAACAAATTTGTATAATCTGTTTGTTGGTCTGTCAGTGCTAAAATTAATTACAAAATGTTTCCTGAGAAGCTTGAGGAAAAGCACTGTGCTCCTAGCACAGCATTTTTTTCTCTACTAGTGAGAATTTATAACAGGATCTTGTCTCTTGAGAGTACACTGGATTTAAGAGGCTACTGTGTACACATTCTGGTACATTAGGTGGATACAGTCAGAAAAAACCAAGCCAGTTGCTCAGGAATGTGCCAGCAGCAGTTCTGACCTAGGGGACAGAGGTGTCCTTCCCACTGCACTTTCCTGGGATGGCTGTTCCTCGAGAGGAGCTGGCACTCACAGAGGGGACTCAGGGACATTACATGGCCATGGACTACAGCAGTGTGGAAATGAACTCCCCTGGGAAGAACACCAATGACTGCACCAGTCTATCCTGAATTTCTCTGATGAACCCTGTAACATTGTTTCAAAGATGGCACAAGTTATTTATATAATATTTAAAATCCCCACAAATATTCAGTTGCTGTTGGCTTATTTCCCCTTTATCCACTCAAGTCCGACATACCACAGCTGTTCAAAGATTCATTTCATATCTTAAAAATAAATTCAAAACCACATATATTCATCCACTTTTTGTTGTTTCTCACTTTATGAAAGGCTTACGAAACTAAAATATAACCATTATGATTTTTAGTTTATTTTGATATTGAAGATATATTCTTCTATGCAATTGATCACTGACAAAATTACATATCTTTGTGAAGTCTGTTAACTAGCCTTTAGATTTGAACAACTTGAAATAAAAACATCTCAATTAAATACTCCACAAAATCCTGCATAATTTCAGAAGTTTTAAACAAGACTTTGAACTCTTTTTCCATAGTCCCAAATCACAAATACAAAATAATGACCCTAGTTAGAACCTCTGCTTTCTGAAACTCTTTATACACCTCTGGTATGTGCTGTGCCTTTATTTGTATTATCTCACAGAGTCTGCATTTATAATACAGCAGGTAAAGGTAATGAGGAGCTGTTAATAAAAGATGAGAAATAATATATTTGTGCTTCTCTCATATTCTTCAGTTCCTTTCTAGGAAAAGCCCAGAATAAATCCACATTAGAAAGCCACACAGCAAAGTTGTCAAGAACTTAGAGTAGGCAAAAAAAAGAACCTGAAAACCTAGTCACACAAATATTTGCACTGTGGGAATGTGATGAGTGTCTCTCTCTGGTTATCAAGATAAATTATGTTGTAACTGACATTTCTCTCATTCTCCAAGTTTTCAATGAAATTCAGCTGGTTAAAATCTAACCTTTCCAATCAAAGCTCAGACTGTGGTCTCCATGAGTCAGAAGTTGCTCTATGAAATAACTGCAGTTGTTTTGGGGGGGTTCTTTTTGGTTTTGGTTTGGTTTTGTTTGTTTGTTTTCTGGTTTTTTAATTCACGTACTTGCATTGCCACTCATGCAAAAAAGAAAACATCCCATTGTCCAAGGGAAAACATAAGGAAAGGAATTCAACACTTACACTATTTTTATTCATTTGTAAGTCATGCTTTTGGCAGTAATGCATGTGATTGTCCATGTACTTCTTTTTTCACTAAACTGGGACATTCTGCTTTATATTTTCTGCACATTTAAAATACAACTGTCCTCCTCACTACCATAAACTACCGTTAGCATACAAAAAACCTGCTCAGTTTCCAACTGGAATATATATCAAGCTGTTTGAATACTTATATTGTGGAGTAAGAGGAACATGGAATAATTACTCACTAACTAGAATGTTTTAAAAGAAAAGCAAAAGCAAAAAACCACTTTCATTTTCTGTCTCTTTGGTTATAATTTTCTAATAGACTATCCATACAGATCAACTGATATAAAGGACAAATTATTAACTTCTTTTAAAGTAACATTATGTAATAGTAATTTCATATTTTTAAATTATAAATCATCATGCTGTTTTCAGGAAATGCACTGTTACTGAAAAGATGCTTTAAAAAAAGGGTGGATGTATTAGACAAGATGCAAAGGATGCAGCAAACTCATTGGAGTTTAATTATGGCACTGACTTATCAGAAAGTCAGTTATCCAAAATATTTTGAGTTACTAGAAAAATAGGATTTTTCCAAGACTGACAGGAACTAAGAAGCTTTTCAGCACAACTGGAGAGTGCTCCTGGCAGACAAGTCTAATATTAAGGAGAATTCTAGAATCCCTGTGCAAGCTTTGCAAAGATTCAATTGGCTCAGGAGAAAAAGATAATCAACATAAAAGAATTTTATTTTATCAAAATAAAAGATTATTTAATTCTAAATATTATGTTGATGTCAATAAAAATGAAAGCATAAAATAACAAGTACCTGGAGTTAAAAGGATGTGATTTTTAGGGCCTTATTCTCTCCTCTGTGCACTTGACATATATATTTGTTCGTGTGTAAACTGCAAGTTAAACAAAGATTTTGTACTCAGTATTTCTAACAATCATTTGCATTAATTTTTGACAGACACTGGAGACAGCACAAAGTGAGAGGTGACTTCTTGACTCCCCTTTGCAAGCTCCACATGTAGCTTTATATGCGCACTTATATGTGCTTATGAAATGATTGGAATTTTGTTATTCAAGATTTATATCACTGCACATTTCTGTATGAATGATGAATTCTTTCTGCTCTCAGTTTAAGATGTAAGCATCTAGACTGCTTAGTCATAGTGCAGTCAGGAGCCCAATATTTAAACAGACTAATCATAAAAAATTAGTCACTAAAAATCTTAATTAAGGATGACAAAAGCTTGAGAAAGGTCAACATTAAATTGATGTTCCCAGTGAATTATTTAAATTTTTTTTCCAAGCATCAGGATTCTTAGATAAGTCCTAAATCACTTACAATTTCTTCAAAATTAAAATTATTACTCTTCATACTTTTTTAATAATTACTACAAGGAGTGACAGGAATTACAGAGAGCAGAATTAATGTTAAATCCTTGAAAATAATTCATTTATACAGCTACCAGTAACTTAGATAAGGTGGTTAACACAGAAAGTTGATTCTGTAAAGTAAAATCTCTAACTCACAAAGACAATGTGAGTTCAGAACTTTTGCAATTCAGTAGTTCTGCAGAATTCTTTGGACAGAACACATCCTTTAAACCTTTATCATCAGATTTAACTGTCATGTCTCTTTACTTTCTTAGCTGCAGGTGAAAAGGTTGAGTAACTGCAAACACACTGTAACCATTAACTGCGGGTAATATTAAATAAGGCCAACCTTTCACTCACTACTTTTTTCATGCAGACACATCCAAAATTTAGGTTTGTAACCTTTAATGCTAATTCCTCAGAATAAAAAATGGGGGAGGGGAAATCTACAGCTCAGTGCTGAGCAAGTGAAATGAAGCTGCTATTTGTTAAATTTTAACACAGAGACCCATGACCTGCAATGACCACAAAGCCAACATTCCTTTTGTTCTGCAGCCCTGGAATGGGACAGCTGAGCTGCAGAGCTGACAGATGAGTTGAACTCTGGAGCCAAGAAATTCACCTACTTGGGCTCTCCAGCCATGGTCAAACACTTCAGAGAAGTTGTGATAAGCCTTAAGATGTCACCCCTTTTAAACTTTTTATTATCCTCAAGCCCCAGTAAATGGAACTGCCTTTCTGAGCCAGTTGAGTTCAGCTGAATTGCCTTCTACAGCAGTTAAAAGCTTTCTCAATTCATTATGCCAGAATATCTGCAGTCCAGTCACACCGAGACCTGTGAGGGGCCAGAGCATATCCAACAGCTCAGTGGAGCTTGTATGCACATGCTTCATGTGGAGAGAGGTTATGGAAATAATCTGGAATAAAATTATCAAAGATTTTGCTGTTTAAATCTAGCAAGCAGAGATCATACTAGGAGTTATGCCCTAAAGGGTTAAAGCATGGTTAAATATGTAGATTTTTCACAGAAATAACAAAAAGCACATGCTCAACAGGCAGATCACTTTCCTGCCAACATCAAATCTCAGTTCCAAGCCTTTGGGTCATTCCAGTATTTCAAAGAACAAAGTTTCCAGATCTTTGTTTTTCAATAAGGACAGTATAGAACACATGTCCCTAGCTTACTTTAAAAAAAATTTTGAAGACGTTTACCATGTTGATTTTTTAAGTTGTTTCTTTGGATTTTGTGTTTGTTTGTTTGTTTTAAGGATTGCTATGGTATTCATAGTTACCCAAACTACATCCCAGACTATCACATGCGGATACTGGGTACAGCAGCATAACTTCTAGGAGTACTCATTTAGAATTTGTAGACATTTGGACTGAGTGCCAAAACATAAATTCTGCAGAATCTGAAGCTTAAAATTTCATTCAGTTATATTCTTCACATGCAAGAAATATATTTAACATTACAAGACACAAGATATAATATAATGTACACTGTTACACTGATAATTTTATAAAATTAGAACACTTAAAATTGCTTCTTAATAACTCTTCCTTCTCTTTCAATTTTTCTTCCTTTTCTTTCTTTCAAGTGCTCTTTCAATTTCTAGAGTTTTTAACACAATAAATTTTAGCTAATAGGTTCATATGTCCAATAGTCTGGGAAAATCTAAGTAAAGCAGTTTAATTTGAAAATGCTCAACATGACAGAGAAAGTGGGGATGATGGAGCTAATGCAATGCAATTCTTAGGCACTAACATCAGGGCCTTCCCTTGCCTCTGGTCACACATTCTCTCCTCCCAAACCAGCATCTCCTGACATGATGCTGCTCAGAAGGACCTGCTCATCTTTTCAAGTAAGCTCAAGAAGTGAAGCAAGCAAAATGTTATCCTTACAAAAAAGGGAATTATTCTCTCCCAGTTCATTTCCCTGAACTGGTACAACAGGGAGGTAGGAATATGAAGCCAGGATCAAGACAACGGTTCCTGCCTGGACGTTCACTGTGTGCAAGTCAAAAATAACAGATAATGCTATTTGAAACAACAGCAGGAAAAAAAATGTGGCTTTTGAAGCCACAGCTTCTGAAGCCAAAATTATGCTTCCAAGCTTCTAGCCTTCTATGTGTCTATTAGGTTTTCTCATGTTTCTGATTCATAATCAGTCTGAGATTCTTTTGTTCAGAGAAATACTAGTTATAGCTTAAGATTGATATAAAGCAGTTGCAGGCTTTGTAAATCACCTTTCTACTTAGAAGTTATGTGGTGTGATAATTCTCACTATTCATATATTATTCCACTCTAACACCTCTTACATACTCTGCTCATAAGAAGCAGTGAGGTAAGTATTGCATGAAATAGAGAATGCCACCAGTATAGCTTGTAGGTAAAATACTCAGAACTGTTAAGAAACTACCTTTGAAAAAGCATCTGTGCCGACATGGGAAATCTATCTCTGTGCAAAGTAGGAATTGTGGTTGTGGTTATGAAACTGCTGTATCATTAAATACCTCAGAGGATGTGAAATCAGCCATATGCTGTCAGGACTGAGTCATTCATGTCTCAGACATGGGGCTGTGGAAAGTGTCCCACCCTAGCAGCTCCCAGTTAAGAGGGAACAAAAAAGGACAATGGGGTATCTGAGCCAGACGGCAATAAATTCACCCAAACTCTTCCTGCATGCCAGGGTCTTAAGCTATAGATTTTCCCCAAAACTGAAAGGAAGATCAACAGCTACAACCAGACCTTAAAAACTAAAGCATTTGAGAAATGCTGTGAATCATAGAAAGAAAGAAAACTTGTGCATGGAGAAGGAACAGTGAGGTGTGCTTTGTTAACTGAGGGCCAGCCAAATGAGAAGGAAATTGGCTTCAGAACTGTGACACAGACATGTATGCAACATAATTTAGCAAAGTTATGCACAGAAGTGGATGGCACAGAGTGCACAGACTATGCCCAAAACAACATTAGAACTGAGGAAGGGAAGTACACACAGTATATCCAGTGTTTTCTCAGCTGTATGGTAGATGCCAGCTAATATAAAGAATCATTGACTTTATGAAATTTTTACACCTGTGTTTGTCTCCTTCAACCATCACATCTTTCTAAGAGGTGAACTATAAACCCTGAGTGCATAAAAGGGGGGCAAAAGGAAAAGCTGTGCTTAACCTTTCAGAGAATGTAGCGACACAGCAGTCAGTGCTCATCCTTGGGCAGGGGGCACACATGCAAGCAGCCAGCAAAATTTACCAAGGAATAGAAGACAATCTGACTGAATACTGAAACAGAGAGAAATCTGCATTCCACTTAGATCAAACAAAGCTTTAAGGTATATGTACTTCAAGAGAAAGAATGGGAAAAAAGTAATCCCTGTCCATTTCCAGCTGATGGACAATATGAAGCCTGTGACAACCCTGTTTCTTCTCACTAAGAAGCTGAATCAGTTCAATATGCATCAGTTGAAATTTGAAGATCAGTTGCCAAATTTTCACTTTCAATAAAAGTAAACAATTATGGTTATTTTAGGAAACCTTTCATGCAATCATACCTACAAATGGCTCTTCTCTACAGAGATACTCTTCATAAAAAACTTTTATAAAATTTGAGCTGTTACTTGTCTATTCTTCCAATGGTTTTAGCCAAATGCCAGAGGAAGGTTTCCTGAGATAAGTACTTGTTCTCATTGAATTCTATATTCTTCCCTATATTGTAAAATTACACCCAAGCTTCTAAACTGGAATTTCAAACCATTTGTAGATATACCAAAAATAGGATCAGGACAATATTCAGAGTTGTTTTCTTGACATTGTAGGTAACTAATTCTGTTCTTGGCTTCTTTACTCAGAAGAATAATTTATTTCTAAGATAGCAATTTGCATTATTAGTTTTCAATTAGTTTTCAATGTATCTTCATTATTATGTATTTCTTATTTGTGCATAGAAAAAAGTATGAGGGTGCATTGTGATTGTCTTCTTTTTTTCTGGGTGGAGAACCACAAGCAAGAACTTTGGAAATTACACATTAGCACAACATTCAAGTCAAACCATGTCCAAACAGCTCTGGCTGCCTGCACTTCAAAGCACTGGCAAAGCCCCACACAGTGTTCTTCCAAGGTTTGCTCGATTGCCATAGTGGTGAATCATGACCATAAAAGAAGTTGTGTGAATGTTGGTTGGGTTTTTTCTCTCCATACAGGAAACAATAAAACATTAATAAAAAAGTGAGGTCAAGAGAGAACTATAGAACTGTTCTTCAGTGAGATCTAAGTGGCCATTTTGTTTTCCACCTGGGACACTCAGTCAAAACATTTGTTATTGAAGACCTCACTGTGACTCACATGTTAAAATTCCAGATACAGATTTAACTCACTCCTAACTCTGACAACTGTGACAAACAAACCCTGAAACATTTTATATCAATAAATCTGACAGAGTTTGGTGTAAGTCACTCCAGAGCATTCTAGCTTGTTTTGGGTTTATGATTCACAAGAAAAATTAAAGTATGGCAAAATTTATGTCACTTAGTTCATAGAAAATTTAATGCAAAATTAGACATCAAAGTTAATGCAGGAAGCATTAACATATATTATGAATTAGCATTACCAAGTTCTGATACAAAGATTATGAAATGTTTGTCTTTTCTTTTGAAAGGCATTTCAAGTTTAATAAAAGATCTGCATGCCCTTAAAAAAAATTGCTCATCTGTTCAAACTTTCAAAAGCAAACCAATCTTTCAACTATATGGCAAATCTTGCAAAATGTTGCTTAGTACAATACTTCTCCAGAAACATTTCCTCTACGGCATTTCAATTTTTTTTCTAGAAGATATAAACCTGATTTAATATTTCAGCTATATAAAGGAACACACTTCAGCGTAGGATAGGATATGCTCTATAAAATCTTTATATGAAAGAAATATTTTTTGAAGAAAAGAGGATTATGTAAAGCACCTATCAATTTCATTGCAAATAAATAATTATATAATTCAAATAGCTAGGACCTGTAATTAGTACTCGTAATAGTACAGAATGCATTCCAATTTATTTTCTCTTTATGAATATCTACTAGAGAAAACATTTGAATTGGATGCTTGAATCTCAAGGGAGAAGAACATGGAAAAGCAAAGCTGAGTGAAATATGAAGTTCAGATATCTTTTGAGACTTCATATTTATGTAAAAAATAGCTCTTAACTTTAGGATGTCAAAGTTAACACCAGATCATTCACTGAATTACCATTTTTGTATACCAAAAGCACACAGCAACAGTACAACAGCAGTTTCTGTGTACTGACTTTCAAAAAATCTGTCTTTAAGGACAATCAGTCAGGTATGAAAATAGCAGGAAATTTAAGACTTCTGTACAGCATTAAATATCACTCATTCATCTGTCAGTCCTACTCAAAAAACTGGTTTTATTTAATAATTTTTAAAGTAAGCATTAGGCTAATAAACAGCTTTCAGCAGACAAATTTTACAACTTCAGCTCTTGTCTAAATTAAAAATATTGAAATTTAAATAACATAAAAATGTAAAAGTAAAGATGTAACATTTCAAATAAAAGACTTCCTATTTCCAGTGAACATATATCTGTATGAAATGTGTTTGCTGTTGACAGGGGCTGATGAGAGCCAACTGGATTCAGCATTAATTTACAATTGTTTCAAACATACATAATACAGAACATTATGCCAAATTCAGATGAGAACAGTAAAGCTCCTTTACGAAATACAGCTATGTTTAAAAATTTCCATTAAGTTGGTTTTTGGCACCAGAAAGATTCCTATGACCCAATTTCCACCTGCTTATTGGCTTTATATACCATCCAAAGTAAAGTACCAAATGGGAAATTGCTAAGTAAAAGGTAAAAAACAAGAGGTTTTTAACAGTTTGCCATGTGTATAACATTATTTCTCCACTTATGAAAAATAATTATGGGTTATGAAAGTGATGGAGACTGTGAACATTACAATTCTTTAGGGAAATGTAAGTTAGGAGACCAACTGATTAATGTTCTGACAATTTATAGCAGCAAACAAATAATCACAAACATTTATTGGAGTTACTATATAAAACCCCGTATTTTTATATCCTGTGTGTGGGTTTCACATAATTACGAATACAACAGTCAACAATGCCATACCAGGTAATGCAGACACAAATATTACATTCTAAGTCCTAGATCTTTTTTAAACAGATGGCTTCCTAATGCTTTTATTTATCAAAATAAAATTCCAATTAAGCTTTTCAGGGGCAGATTGTTTAACTGAACCCTATTTAATAATTTCTAATTGTATATGTGCAAAATAGTTCTAGGTAATGTACAGTAAGTTAGGAGATTTCATGCTGCAAATGTGACATCATTGCCAAGTGCAACAATGGCAAATTTATAACATTTCAAATTGAAAATTTCCCCAGGAGGTAAAACTCACTTCTTAAAATTCTGTGGGGAAGCACACTGGCAACTGCCCCTTATGTGCAGCCTTTCAAAAAGCTTTATCTCAGTCTCTTTTAGCTTCCCAAGAAACATCAACAATCAAGTCCATTCAAGCCATGCCAATTGCACCTGTTTGCACAAGGCTTGAACTCTAACTTGTCTGAAGTTTATTTGGTTACCAAAATCTCATTAAATGCTGCTAATTATTGACTCAGTCATTTCAAGCATGTATTGGTTTGCATAGGCCTGCGCAGAAGTAATATTCTCAGCTCTGAATACATTTGGTTTGAGTGTCTAGTTTATAAAATTGGTCTTTTAATTAAAATGCATTTAATAACACACTTAGTCTATACAGAGTCCTGAAAGACTTTGAGTTCTGCACTACAGAATTTTTAAATCGAGGTCAAAGAAATTACAGCGTGCTTTTAGGAAAGAAGCAAAAATTTTCAGAAAGGTCAAGCCATTGAATCTTTGGAAACCCTGGCCTTAATGTCTTAATTGGGTCATTCTCAAATAAAAACTAGCTTGTTATATCACTTGGCTCTTCTGCAAACAAAGATGGTATTTTCTTAATTCACACTTATTATGTATTTTCATGGGATCATAGAATATCCTGAGTTGGAAGGGACCCACAAGGATCATTGAGTACAAGTTCTGGCCCTGTACAGGATACCCCAACAATTCCACCACGTACCTGAGAGGATTGTCCAAACACTTCTTAAATTCCTACGTGCCCAACTGTAAAGGAAAATTCGCTATCTACTTCAAAATAATTTTAAATAGGTGATTTAAATACACTTTTCCTGCCTATCTTCCACCAAAGGGAAATCTTGTTATTTAAAATCACTCAGATGTTTTAACCACAGTCACATTTTGATGTATACCTTCATCATATGGGACTTGTCATATAGCAGTAGTTAACTATCAATCACAAAGTCCAACTCTGTTGCATATAATAAATCACCCATAAAATCCAAATAATTCAATGCTAGCACAGTTTGAAGTTTAGTCTGATTACTCTTAGTGTAATGCTCATCTAAGATGTAGCTATTCCTTTAGAGAAGAAAATTCCTACAATACAGTTTGTAGCATCTTCATGTTTCCTCATCTTGGAAGAAGTTCTGATCCCATTTATGTGATCTACACTAAAGAAACTAATTAAAGGTTAATTTTTAAAAAAATTAAAAAGAAAGGTATTTGTAGTTTTACTTTATATTAACAAATCTATTATTTGTATATTTAAGGAGAAAGAGCCTCAAACTGAAGTAAGCCTGTTAGCTTCAATATTGCAATTCTATTGGTCTTGATCACACTTGGTTTTTTTTATTCCCTTTCTTTACCTCCAAGGCTTCATAATGTGGTCATCACTCCTCATGCACACTTGTTTTCCAGCAAGGCCTTGTGTCCCATTGTCACATGAGGGTCCAACAGCCCAGCACTAGGACAAGAGAGATTTCTTTAGAAGTTCCTGTGATACTAAAGCTACATGCGTACTACTACTACTTCAGGGCAAGGGAAATAATGTGAAAACTAACAATTGTTCACCTTTTAAACTGACAGCATTGTGTCCACTAGGACTCCACAAACTTTAAATCAGAAGTGTTAATTATATTATTTCTGTTTATGAAGGTGATTTTCTGTTGCAGAAATCTAAGAATGCAAATTGGAAAAAAAAAGTTAGTTGAATGTCAGGAAGCTATAAAGTCAATTTGCACAAAAGTCCCTCTCTTACTGCACACATTCAACACTGCTATCACAGCAAAATATTCTTAAACTTTACACTGTAAATTAAAAAAAAAAAGTATAAGTGACTTATGTATGGTTCAACTTGGCTAAATTACTTTGGACCAAATTAAGTTCAAGTTCAAGCTTGAGGTACTTCTATTACAGAGTTGGGTGCTGCACTTTGCAGGCATTGCATATATTACATGAAGAATTACATCCTAAGCAAATTAAAAATATTTTTTATAGTTTGCTACCTTTCTTTGTGAGCCCCAGAGACATTTTTTCTACACTCAAAGAACTCTCTCTGCATAAATAATATATTTTATGAGTTTCTACTCTGCGTAGTTTTTAAATCCCAGACACTTTCAAGCCACCTTCATAAGCCCTCTCCTGGAGATACCTGGCTCAACAGCAATGTGCATAGTTGGCAGAATGTACATGACCTTTAAAATAAGAGACATTTTGTTTTTTCTTACATGTCCTAATAAGCCTAACCACAGCACATAAGAAAACATTGTATTGGAATAAAACAAACAAAAAAAATACTTTGTTGAAACTTTAGAAAAAATCTTGAATGTGAAATTAAAATTAAAATTTTCATTCCAGAAATAAAACTATACAGATATAAAGAGAGCATATGTGGAAGAAGAAATAAAAAATAAATTGAAGCATTGTTTCTTCTTTTCTATGCTCTGTCTTCCACACAAACTCAAAAGCAAAAGTAATAATTAGATTATTGAAACAAAAAACAAAAAAATCCAAATTAAGCTTACTCCCATTTGTAATGCAATCAGAGTATTACAAATAAGTGGCTTGAACCTTACCTGGTCTGTCTGTTAGGGAAGAGGGAATGCACTGGATATGAACTGAAATTAGTATGTCTCACAACACTGACCAAAGGCAACAGGATAAACCCTTCTCTTTGTGCTTACATGACGCTTAAACTACACCAGGAAAATATCTGAAGAGAACTGTAGCAGATACTAAACGTCACTGGAAAGTATTTTTGTATATTTATTCAAGAAATTTAAAAAACTTTGTGCTTTTTCCTACAAATACCAAGATGAAAAGGCTATGATGTCTCACAAACCTCCATTCCTACACAAATACACAAATATTATCCAAGAAAACCTGGAATATGATTTCAAAGAACAGCTATTCTAATTGTTGTTTTACTTAATTTCTCCTGCCTCCTCCCAGTACTGCATTATTCCTGTGTAGAATTCAATTTGCATAAAAAAACAGCTTATGTGTAGCAGTGTAACTGCCCAGGTTAGGTTTACAATGAATATTTATCTGCGAGACCTCGGGCACGATTTCAGTGCCTACTGTTGTGAAGACATCTCAAAAAGTAAGAATTTGTCTTTTTTGCCTGAGGCAACTGCTCAGAATTAACTTCTCTAAGAAATCTCTTACACAGTAATTAACTTCCAAATTCACAAAGCCTTAGTACACATTGTTCAAACTAATGTCCTCACCGAATGAACACACATTTCTAACTCCGTGCTCTGAGCTGAGAGTTTACAATACCAGGAAAAACTGCACTGCAGGTCTTTTCAGGACAAGAAGGGAGTGGGGGCCAGGGAGGAAGATCACTGCATTAACTAAGACTATAAAACAACACTGTCCCTATGCATTGAATTAGAATACAGAATAACACAGTTTAGTTAAATAACACAGTTTAGTTAAAACAATGCAGAGGCAGGGGGAAGGGGAAAGAACCAAGACACAAACCCATGGTATTTCACATATTTTCTGCAGACAGATCCTGGAAGGATTTCAGAAAGAACAAATGAGGGAGAATATCTTTAGGTGTGTATGGTCATATTGGTCAAATGAAATTGAAGTAAACTGCTATACCTGATTTTGTTAAACACTTTATAATAAATGTAAAACAAGTTCACCATGTGCAGCTTTAATGGAAAAAATTCACAAAACCCCCAGTAAATAAATACTAAATTAATTTAATCAATGATTCTTTTAATTTGCAATAATGTGTCACATGAAAATAAAATATACTTATGGAGCTTAACTGAATTCAATCTCAGAGTAACATCAGATATTTTACAGACAGAGAAATCAGAGACACAGAAGGGTTAAAGTGTGCTGCCCAGAGGCACCCCAAAAACTGATGGCTAAGCTGATGGTGACAAAAATCAGATTATCCAGCGCCATCCTACCAGGGAAAAAAATTATCTGTCTCATAAATAACAGCAGCTCAGAAGTGTTTCGCCACTTTGCCAACATTGTGGATAAATGTTGGCAGTGTAAATGTGTGGAATTTGGCATAGAGCCTCTTTCCTTACAATGTGTCATTCATCCTCATTTTTAGCAATTCAATGGCTGTTCCTTTTAGGTAGCTATTAAAGGGAAGAATAACAGAATAAAACCAGACAATAGAACACACTTATATTACACTAATGAAACTTAAGCAGAACATCCTCTAGTAAGTTTGTAGCATTAAAACAGTTCTACAATAACCATCAGATTAAGTGTTGGAGCCATTCTAGCCCTGGGATCTGTTGAAATACTAATTTTTCTGGTTCAATTTTGTTGGAAAAATGTGAAATTCATTGTGATAAGATTTTATAGTAAACTGAAAGAAGTGACAGTAAAAATGCAAGAGCAAATACTCTATCTAGAGCTAGCAGAGACAGGAAATACTGTACTGTTTCCCCTTAAAATGCTGTAAATCTTCACAGGTTCCCTGAAGAACCATCCTCAACTACAAACTTTAGTTGTATACACTATTAATTCACATTTACAAAACACTTTAAACCTCTGCAAATCTACTCAGTTTTAATCTCCTAGACATTGCTACTTAGATACCACTCCAAAAATTAAGGATTTCTATCTTTTGAGAATAAGATTATGTCACTGTGAATAAAAAGCACTATGAAAGCAAGTAAGAACTCCCTTAAATTGTATTTTATCCTACACTAAGTTTAAAAATTTGTGAATTGTTCTGGTTAAGTTGTATGTTGCTGTATAATCCTCAACAGTTCAGTGGAAATACAAATAAACTAAAAGAGAAGAAAAATTCATTATTCACATTTGTTATAAAATCTTAAGTAAGTACATATAAAAACAAAGATCAAAATGTTCACAGATTCCCACCAACCATGAATTTCAGTGTTAAACTTGTGATAACATTGCAGGGTGGAATAGAGATAAATCCCTCTATGAAGAATTGCTTTAGTTTCAGACAAATGATTTCTAGAGGCTTTTTAGCTTCCAAGTTCAGGATTCTGTAGAATATAATATTCAGCAGCATGTACGGCATAAAAATTGGGCGTTGTACAAGGGAGATCATGCAGCTGCTCAAACTCCAAGCCTTGCATTTGTAGCTCCTACTCAACTCAGTGCTGAAAGGAAAAAAAAAGTCTTCCAGAGCATGAAAGGTGCGAGACAGTTGCAGCCACGTGAGAGTGAGCTGGATCACAGAAGCACATGAACTGGCATGTCTGAATATGACTAAGTGCCAAGCAGTTCTACAGTGATTTAAACAGGGCTCAAACTTCAGGAAATGAAGGGGGAGTGGGAGACTGTGCTTTTCAGTGTGGCATAATATTATTTAATCACTAAGCCATTACCTTCTTCTAATGAAATATAAGTAAAGCACTCATGATTTTCAACTCAACTATGTCAATTCTCCAGTTATTCTTCTGTTTGGATATTTTGAATTTTAGAAAGGCTGCTAAGTCCCTGCCTTGGTTTTATTATTAAGCAGATACTGTGTATCAATGATTATGGATGCTTTAATGTATTTATATTACTAATTTTTTCCAGTCCAGTTTCCAGTGCTAATTTCAGTTACTTAAAACCCAGCCAGAGCATGCTAAAATGCATCCACCCAACCAGAGGGATCACCAGCACAGTTCAGATTTTCTCTCAGGATAAATCACACTGATTTCTATTTCACAGAAAGAAGTCTGGAACGTGGCGGCATTCTCAGTTTGTTATCTACAATAATAACTCTGTGTTGCTTACACTAAAAACTTTGAAAATTCAGTGTGATGTGGTTTTTAGTTTGAATGTGGACAGATCTTAGTAGGGCACTCCTAATCTCTGGAGTAAACACTGATGTCTGGTAGGTTCAGAAACACAAAGCAAGAGCAGTGATGGAAAATACATAAAAGTCACAAGTCCTGCAAATTTTTCTGATCTACTAGAAGTACTTGGATTTATATCTCACTACAGTAAACATTTTTACTTTGTTTTTCTAGGTTAGACTACATTAAACTTGGCAAGCAAATCACTTCTCCTTACAGAAAACTTAAAAACCATCTGACCTTTTTGTCAGACTGAACTCTAAACCTATGTGAGATGCAAATACATTTAAGAAAAAAGGACAAAGCCCCAAGTTTCCTGAACATGAGTTAGCTGGCACTTACATTACTCAGAACGCTAGACAAGTGTCAGCTTCCTGCTGTTTTTTCCCAGAAGTTTCTACAGTTGGACTGTTAGCAAATATAACTCCAGTCAGATTTATAGGCCAGAAAGATCACTTACTCTGCTCTGTTTCCCACAGTACTGAGATGCCAATGCTTGGCCTTATTCTTCCTGTGCATATCATATACACATCTGCACTCATCACATACTCCCATCTAGAGCTAGACAACACAATTTGTATCTTATTTTTGGTAAGTGCCTTGCAATACAACCAAGACCTCCCAAAACCAGGATGGAATAGAAATGGAATATTCTCTTCAAAGATTGCTCAGACAAACTTATAGTCTTCTTGTAGTGATGTCTTTCTCAGCAAAATCTGCTCCCAGCTTTGGTAATTATCTATAAACTGAAAAACTAAGCAGAAAACTGAAAAACTTAAAAGTATGCACAGCATCTTCCAGCTGCCTCCAAGAAACAAAAAGATAGTAAACCTACCAGGAATGCTTGACAAGAACATACTTATTACCTTTACAAAATGATGTAAAATTAATCAATTAAAGGAATTTGGACAATACAAACTATTTCATTCATTTTCATATGTCTATTTGACTAAATGTTTGTTTATTGCTTGCTAACATAAAACAAAGTAGGTTCTTGTAAAGGTTTGTGATATAAATGCCACGGTGCTGGTATTTAATAGAAGAGCTGTGCAAACAAGTAGAAGTAACCTCAGAGCTTGTTCCACTATTAATGCATGTTAAACAGTAATGTCAGTGACTATGAATTGACTGTCCCTAATAAGGATAAGACACATAAAATCTTCCCCAGTGTGAAACATCTATATCCTGTGGTCCAGCTGAGTGCTCAACACTTCCAGGCAGTGTTGATAGAGTTGCATCCTATTCAACAAGACAGGAAAACAACTTCACCATTTTTCACTCTACTGTCACATTTGTCAAAGGGCACCCCTGCATGAAATCTTACCTGCTCATGACGTTTTTGTTCTGTTTAAGAAACATTAAATTTGAAGACACAGGCAAGAATTCAACAACTAATTAACTTCTGATAACCTCTGTTCATTTTCTTTCACCAATTGCAGGATTATTTTGGTTTTGGATTAGCTCTTCAGCTCAAGCAAAACTCTACTTGTAGTTTTCTGTAGCTTTTATCATGTTTGATAATGTACCGTTCTCAGGCTGTTAGATGAGCTGTTTGTCAGTGCCCCCAGCCTTCCTGCTCACAGAAATCCCTTTGCACTGGTGGCAACATGGCTGAACACAATCCTTGCAGTACGTTAAACAGTCATCGTGCCAGATTATTCATTTTATCTTCAACTTCACATAAATATTCTGCATATGGAAATGTAGTGCTCTGCCATGAACACACTGAGATTATACAGGTTTCCTGAGCGATACAACAGCCTGTGAGATGTAAAGAGACTGCAATTTCAAACACAATGATAATTTCAGTTCTTGCAGGGAGAAACAACATGAAACCTATTTGCCAAAATGAGTAACGGAGCAATAAATACTGATTACAGTTCACAAACCTACCTTAAACTGTGTATGACTATATTTTAAATTGTACTCCATGTTAAATTCACAGCAGAATTTTTATCTCAATAATTTATTCCCACATAGAAAGGTAGAATACACACAAGCAAAACTCAGTGTAATGCAAACATTCACAATTTTTCATTTTTTTTACTGCATTTCTAAATGCTTTTATGTGTGTGCTTGTTTCTCAGAAATGTGTTCAAGAAATAAGAAAGTGTTTGGTTTATTTAACATAAGTGAGCATTTTGTACACAGAAATAGATGAGAATGTGATAGCCACCTTTAAATTTGTTGTGCATTACCTTAAACTGTTGAAATATGTTCGGGATGGAAGGCAAGGAAGTACCTTTATTTAAGAAATTGGAATACAGAATTTACCACAATTCTTGTCTCATCTGAACTCCTGTTGAAGCAAAACACAGAACTTTCCAAATTCCTTATATGAACTGAGAAAACATCTACACTAGATTGAAAAGCATCTACTGACAGAAAATCTGTTCCACCAAAATACACAGGCCTGAGTGTCTGTTTTGGCAAGCCAGAATAAGAAAGTCTGTGTGCTTTTTAAGATCCTGGGACATGCACAAAAGCTGTTAGCTCTTGCTCATAACACACATATCGTAGGATTAGGCATCCTATACACAAAAAAACCCAGACAAGGTCCCTTCAAATATGAGTTTGTACATTCAGCAAGTCTTTGAAAATTGTCAGACTGTACTGGGAATACTCTCAGAACACTGAAGGGGTTTTTTTGCCCTTTCCTCAGAAAATGCTACTTTTTACTGTTACTTTTTTAGACCTATTTTATGTGTTACAGTAGCAATTTCAGATGCATGTCTTTTACAGATTACTTGAAAGGCAAAAAACAGCTCCACCTGCTAACATTTGACTGCTACTAGTATGGAAATATATTAAATTGAGCATCATCCTATTCTTTAGTCTTAGAAATCCAACAGTTTTGTAGAGTTGTATAGCTGCTGCTATAATATTTTCAGGATAAACTACATTAATTTATATTTTAGTATGAGCTATGGAATTTACTAATTGCTACTGTCAACATAAGTGTTTCAAAGGATGTTTCAGAGTGGTTGTAAGGAAAAGAGGGATTTCCTAAAACTATCAGTCTAAAATATTTTCATATTTAGTTTATATTTAGTCTAATTCTTCTAGGTCTTTCTTCAAAAAGCAGAAAGAATGACATAAAAAGGCTAAAAGGTATTGAACAAGGGATCCTGCCATTGAATCTCCATTTTACATTAGACACATCCTCATCCCAAATTTCATATTAGACATTAACTAAATGAACAGTTAAATGTTAAATTCCTGCTCTTGGACATGATCAAAAACCAAAGTCATGAGTCTCAAAAATTCCTCTGCACATAATTGCAAATATCCATTAGAAATTATTATTAAGATGTTATAAACACTTTAGAACACCTTAGAGCTACACCCTCTATGAGACAGAAGAATGTACTTCAATTAAGAAACCTGACTGAAGTACTAAAAATACAGTGATCTGTTCTATGAGAATGGAATATTAAACATTTCAAGCAACACCTCATTTAACTCCTAAAATTTGCCAGTTCCCATTAACTTCTTCACAGACTCATTACCACCATCTTTTAATCTGTTTTAGTAACAATTACTGTAAAACCCCAGGGGAGTATGGCACAACCCAGAAGAAAGGGTTATTAGTCTACGGGTGAGGGAGTCCAGTAATACTGAGGGGAAATTCTCTGGCAAATCATCTCTTTGCAACACTGCATTATTCATTGAAGACAACATGCTCAGCACAGGAGCAAACAACTGAACTATTATTTCCACTTTCAGCAGTTCTACACCATTGTAGCAAGTTTCTAATGGTAACTGGCAGCTTCTCAACAGAACATCAAAAAAATCACTGAAATTAAATCGAGCATATGAGAGAACTGAAAGGAAAGGCTGAAGCATAGACCTTTTCCAAACAGAAGGGAGGGTCAATTTTAAATTACTGTGGTATTGTTAGCAAACATGTATCAGTTATTTATTGCAAATGAGGCAAGCAACTTACCCTAATGCAAAAATTTTAAATGGTAGACACATGCATATGCTTGGAGCAGACATATTTTTGAAGTAAGAAGCATCCTACAATTAAGTCACCTAATGTCTAATAAAAAAAACCAACAACAAACAAAAAACCCCCCACCCCTGAGTATATACATGACCTAAACACATTCAGTTAAATATTCTAAGTTTAAAATCTCATTTGAAGGAAATATTCAGATTTATAATACATATTTAGAATCAATAATAATTCAATAAAATAGCCATTCTTACCTCAGTTACAGTGCAAAGCTTTTTGAGGCATATAAAAAGAATTGGTAACTTCAAAAGTTTTTTTTTTAAGCAATCAGCTTTAATACAATTGTATTTTCAGTCATTTGATGGGTTGAAAATGGGTCACAGATTAGGGTTCAAGTGGATCAGCACAGCCACAACCTCCAGACTTTCATGCTCAGCTGCACATGACTACCAACCCCATTGTACAGGGTCAATCTGGTAATAAACCACAACAATTGTTTGTAAAACTTGCAGACTGTAGGCTGCTCATGTACAAATAAAATTATCAGCTTTTTTAAGAAATTCATGTAAGTGCAGTGAAATTAACTTTTCCCAGTTTGGCTGAATGTTTTCTATACTGCACTTCTGAAGAGGTGTGTTCCATATGAGTTTGCCTTGAGCTGGGACTGACTTGTGATCTGCTATAGCTCTCATGGAAGCACATGGCTGCCAATAATTACTCTGACTGAAAAAAAAATATTTTTTAATGAGCTTCCTGCATACCTATTAAAGCAAAAAGAACATCCTAAATATAAAAACATCGATCCTATAAAACTCAGTCTAACCCACCATCCATTGCTCCTTATCCAGTGAACATGTGGCAGTATATCTGTAAAGCATACATGTAGCGTTAGTTTAGTTTAAGTTTAAAGCTGTAACAGTACAATACAAACAAGCAAATGTTTATTCATTTACTAAATGTTCTGTGGAGGAATCTTCTTCAATGTACACATCTGCTCAGCTGGCAGTAGTCTAAACACATCAGAAGCCAAGAACTTAATTGTCAGGAGTCTTCTTTATGCTCCGACGCTGAATTGCAGAGGACATTTTTGTCTGCATTACATTTACTATGATTTAAAGACAGTGAACACATCCAGGGTACCAGACATTTTCTGGGCATCATGACAGAACTCAAAAGTTTAAAGAAAGAATTACAACATTTACTTTTTCCCACAATAACCAGAAGTTTTAGCTTTCTATCTCTCTCTTGGTTTTATCACCTGTTCCATAATAGAATTTAGGCCTCCAGCTAAATTATCTGAAGCTTTTAACTTTTTGCTCTAAACCATAAGTTCAAATCTGAGACCAAGAACAGGCCATTGCACTCACAGCAATCTTAATTTCATGTAAGACTCATTCAGTCTCTTACCTGTCCCCATTCAAAACCATGCTTTAGGGAAACACACTCTGCCCTTCGTCTATGCTACACAATTATCTCTATTTCTTGTTTACCAGCAACTTCCTATATCCTGTGCTGCAATCCTAGGCATTTTGACTCATTAGCACTTCTCACTCGTAAATACTTGAGATGAATTTGAAAATTATTATTTCACATACAGTTTTAGCATGCATTTTGAGGTGAGCAATGTACTCCAGACATTGCCGTCTGGAGACAAGAGTACTCCATCACCACAGATAAATTATCACTGTCAAGTCTAAGTTCCAGCCAAATAAGCCCATTCTCGTTCCTCACAGTGGCAGGGTTTCAGCTCACCTACCTCACTTGCTGCTGAGCCAGACCTCCCTCATGTTTCTCCACACTATTTCGTCAGATACCCCCATGTTCAGGCCTACACTTCCAAGCGCCCTTTTTTTTTTTCAAACACTTCTCACAGAATTCCCTCATTTTCTCAAGGCAATTCCTCAATTCCTTCAACGCCTACTTCCAGCGTTGCTTGTTGCTTTCTACACCCTCCTCAGCGTTCCCCCAGCTCCGTCCCCTCAGAGGCAGCGATGAGGGCCGGCCGCTCCTGACCCTGCCCCAAGCAGGAACGCGCGGGACCCGCCGCCTCAGCAAAGCCGCTGCACGGCTGCTGCGGAAAACGCTCCACGTCAGCACTGCCGAGGGCAAGGTCATGCAGGCTCCTTCAGCCAGTCGGAAGGCACAAGCACAACCCCTCAGGGCGGCTGCAGCCCCCAGCCCCACGCGGCCGGCGGGGAGGGGAAGGGAGAGGCGGCGGCCACGCCGCCAGCGCCCGCCCGGCCCTGAGGGGAGCAGAGCAGCCGAGGGCGAGAGGCGCCGGGACAACGCTCTCAGGTACACGGGGGAGGCTCGGGACTGCCCGGTGCACGGCCAGGAGCTGGACTCCACGATCCTCGGGATAGTCTGTGATTCACTGACCTCTGGAGTCAGTAACAGCACAAACGCCCAGCGACCAGGAAGCCCCAGAGCCATCACAACTAGCGATGACAGCTTTGCTTTCCCAAAACAAATTCTATGCACATGTTTTAAACATACATTATGAAATAAATGTGGATCTAATTTAAGCTGCATTCTTTCCCTCCTAGAATTAATGACTTCATTTAAGGCGCAGTGAAGCGGACCAAACCCCACGCAACAGTGAGGTCTGGTGAAGGATGAGGGGCGTCAATCCCTGCTTAGGACACCACCAGACCTGACCTCTGGCATTCATCCAACAAAATTTAGTGTCAGAAATATTTCCGCCCCATCCACCACAGTTAAGTAGTTAACCCAGATGTCAATTGGTAAAATCAAACACACATAAAGTCTAGGGCATGCAAGAACCCCGTTTTCTTAAACAGTATTAATTACTGACAGAGATCAGTAACATCCAGCTTCTCAAAATGACAACTGAGAGGAGGTTGAAAATAGAAATAGCAGGTACAGCTGTTAACCTCTGTAGTGTACAGATGTATGTATATAGCTACTCTGAAAAAACAAGTTTTAAGGGATTTTATTGTAATGTATTTTCCCCGCAGGTATGTAAGCATTGCTGTTCATGAGTAAAGAAGATCCTAAGGGCCTTGGGGTACAGACTCCAGGTGGATTCTCTGCGACAGTGTGGCCCTCTGTCTTTTGAGCAGCTAATTCCTTGCCCCTTAACCTCTACTTCTGACAATCTCTTTAAATGTTTCTGTACCCTTTTGTCATCATGACTCAAGCTCTGTCCCAAATCATGCTATGCCAGTTCTTTAGGATATACAGTTAATAACTCACTCCAAAATTTGGATAGAACACCATGTGATTTACATCTCAATGAGAGATGAATACAGCTTATTAGGTGTTCACATATTCTGAGAACTAAATTTACAATTGGTTTGGATACTCAAGATGAAAGTGATTTAAGTATTTAGGCCTAAGGTCATGAGCTGTAGGGAAGAAAAGCCTCTGGATCCTTGAAAGCAGAAGAGTTCAGTTACTAATTTTCCCTTGCATCACTAATAGCAAGTCTTGTTTCCCACATTTTAGTGTGAGAATGTGATGATAGAGCTGCTATTAAACAATTTAATTATAGTACTTCTGGGAATATTCTAAGGTTAGAAATGCAACATTTCACATTTAACATCTTGAAATTATTTTTCCCTTTGCAATGGAAGTTCGCAATAACTTAAAAACATACCTTCAAACAGGTTATTCCATGTTTAAATGATAGTGGTTCCCACTCTAGTGTAAATATAGTATTATGAAGCCTTCTTAATATTCCACTTTTCCACAGAAATGGCTTTGAACTTGCTGATTTGTAGAATTCTTTTGTTTTCACCCCTCCAAGGCAAACACATAGCTATTTAAATCTTATGACAATAGGCTTGCTTTTCTTGGTTACATTCCACAAATATCTTGAAAATAGTCCATGGAACAAAAGGGTCTGCTACTCACAGGATGAAAAAAAATATTAGGAAGAAAAAAAAAAATTCACTCACACTGTTTTAGATGCTAATAAATAAAAACAAACCAGTTCCTAAGAAAATGTCTTTAATTTTCATGTTATGGAAATACATATTTTGGTTTTATTTCCATGATACAAAAATTTAAATATCAAACATTTTCTGAAATCTACCAATGCAGATCCATTTTTAAACAAATAAAGGGCTGGTGCAGTTAGCAGGTTTATCACAGGTACCAAAAAACATTTTTTACAAAATCAGGATTTAAAAGTGGAAACAACAGATGTGAAAACAAAGAAAAACTACCTCCCACCAGGAAATTAATGTTTGAGAAACTTTTAATTTACAGTTTTTTGAAAGGGTAAGGTATATGTAAGGCTGGTATTTAGATGAATACCACCTGCACTGGGGGTGGGGGTAGAGATCAGAAATTCAAAAATGTTCCTGGACAAAGTAACAGGTAGAAAGCAGTATGTGAAACTGCAGATCTACCTGTTTCCAGAATGCTGACAGCATAGTGATGCTGCCTCAATGAATAGCTAAATATTAGGAGATCTGTGGTAACTCCCCAGGCAGAGGAAACAGCCTAGCACAAAATCACAGAGTGCCAGTTCTTGTACAGCTCATAACCAGCATGCCAAAGGAGGTGACCAAAGGACATCGAGTCTTGCTTATTAAACCTAACATCAGTTACAACAGCAAGGATTTCACAGGATCAACAACAAGTCATATACTAGGTGATATACACATGAGTAAAACTGACAGTGATTGTTCAAGAAACAGTTTAAAATAATTAAACTGATTTTCAGGACACATACTGCTTTGTTAACACCACTTTATTTAAATAAAGTATGGCTTCCAAGAGGTGTATTCTCTCAACTGCTTTCAGTCATTTCCACTTGTTAAGGCAGTTGTTTCCTACCATGTTTCAGGAACCTCAAAGATTCCAGTGGAACTAGTTGTGAGGCTTCCTAGAAGACAGAATCATGGAATAAAAATTAAATCAATATTTTTTTTGTTGTTCTTTCAGACGATATTAAGACATTTTCCTATAGAGAGAGACTCTAGATACATTACTGGCAAGTCAATATTATAAAGAGAAACCAAGAGACTGTTTATGAATAGGTACTTAAATATTTTAGAAGGGAAAAAATAAAGGCTAATTTTAGGTTTTTTACATAAATGATGAATACTATATTCTTAACCCTAGTAATTAGGTAATTTTGGTTTTGCAATTACTGGGATAATAAAGTTAAATACTATTTTCCCAAGTGTACTTGTCATTATTCTTGTTTAGGCTGTTAAGACAGGGAAGAATATTTCAATCCCATATTAACTGGAGAATAAAGATGAATCACTAATACCAGTAACACATATTCCTATAATGCCAAATACAGAATTACCGTAGCTATTCTTGTCATTTTGCATATGCTTACAGGCCCCAACTGCCCTTCTGAATAAAAAGAAGAAAGCAGTTCCAAACACATCTTTTGAATCAGCAAAGAGATTTTACTCTACCAAGTCAGGAGAAAGGATGCCTGGTATACAATACCACTTTCTGGATAAAAGTTGCTAGTGCAGTTATTGAAATGAAGCTTCAATTGCAATTATTAGAATATACTTCAATGCAGGCAGTGCTCCAGATGACTAATACGGTATGATCATCTGGACCAAATTAAGATACTATTTAATTTTATTATAGTCCAATTTCTACAAGAAATTACTAACAAACATTGAAATAAAATCAAATAAATAGATCAATAAAATAATTTTTTTTGAGGTTTAAATTAATGTGATCTAAGGTTATTTACTTTTTTTGTACAAGCTACAATAACTCATAAACCAGCAAAAATTACAAGGTGAAACATCATGTGATTGTAAGTTGCCTGCATTTAGTCAGACATTCAGTTCCAAGTATTTTGGCTAAAAAAATATATAGACATTAAAATCTGAAAACACACACCTTCAAACCAACCCTAGGTGGAAAGTCTTCAGCCAAATAAAGCACAATAAAGGTTATAGTTACATACACCACACACAACACTGAACATACGCACACATCAAAACAGAGTGCCATAAATTTCGCTTACTATATGCAAAACACATTGTGTAACCCTAACTACAGTCATATTAAAATAAAAATTAAGAATATCTAAAAAAATATTCAAAAAGTTTTATTTTAAGGAAGAAAGTAAGCAAAAGGAATAAATCAACCACATTCTGATTCCATTGGCTAGTGTCAGATTGGGTTTTGGTTGGTAGTGAGTTTTTTGGTTTGGGATGAGTTCTTTGCTTTTTGATGTTGTTTTGGTTTGTTTGTTGAGTTTTTTTATCATTTTTATATTATGCAGTCTTCAGTTTCAAGAAGAAGGTGGAGTAAGTTACTGCTAGAAGCAAAGACATTCAAGAAAAGAATTTCAGTTCTGTTCAGGCCTAGAACATTTTCAAACAGAACAGAAAACCACATGAATGAACACTGCACTTACCTGCTGGAACTTGTTCTGTCTTGATCTTTTTCAACTTTTTGGCTCTCTTCTTACCATCTGGAAGGGACTCTGCACAGGAGTCTGTCTGATCATTTTCTGGATCTTGGCCTTCTCCCTCTTCCATATCATCAGAACCAGTTTCTTCCTCAATAGGGCTCATGCTTCTCTTTCCCACTGTACTGGTACCTGTAAAACTGGAACATAGAAGAAAGATGATGATGAAAAAGTCAAGAGTAACTATTATATAGGTACATGTACATCTAGTAAATGCTTATGAAGGTAGGAAAATAAACTGTCATAAGTGGTGTACTATGAAATTAATTACATTATATGAATGATGTGGCTTAACTATAAAATTCCATAAATTTGCTATCTAATCCAATCTTATGTAGATCAAGGTATACATTCTTTGTACTATCAATGTTTCACACTTAGCTGCTATTCTGATGAGATCACTCATCCGAAATGTAATTAAATCAGTTCTCTATCCCTGCATGGTTTTACTTGATAGTTATGCAAGCTCTTTAAAGCACTGTCAATAGACACCAAATCATGCACAACTCAAGCCTCAAAACCACATCTTGAAATTGAAGGAATCTGCATGCTAACTTCATCCTCTTACCTGGAACAACAGGTAGTTTTAAAAGCATTTCTACATAAAGGTAGAGAAAATCATCAAGCTCCATATATAAACTTAAATCTGGCTTTCAAGTGCAGAGTCCTGTTATTCATGGGGCCAGTAAAATAAAAATCACAAAAATTTGCACACTCATTTCATTAGCAATATTTGAATGAAACTGGACTAACACAGTGCAAAGATGAACTCAGAGTTCCACTCCTTTCAGCACTCACTGAAATAACCTTGTGTAGGCTTTTGTTTCACTGAAATGCTATTGTTACATTTCCTTAAAAGACAAATGACAATATTAAAATCAAATTAGCATGAGTATAAACTAGAATGCAGTAGCAAAGGGACTAATCAGAAACCAGTTCCCATTATGAACTTCTAGATAAGTAAACTATCTAACATATTAGACTTAAATGTCTAATATAATGCTTTTAGAACAACCAATTTTAAAAAAGGGTAGTTTTAGATTTATGAACTTTTATTTTTTAATTAGAGCTACATAACATGGCTGTATGCATCTAAGCCATGTTCTATTCTGTGAGTTAAATAAATACTAATACTAAGTTATAAAATAAAGCTTGACAAGGTATATTTTTATTTTTAATCAATAGCAATGAATTACTGTGTTTCAATAAAGTTTCAGCTAAAGGAAGAACTCTGGAAGAATTCTGCTGTATAGTTTTGGCTTTGAAATTGAATTTTCTCAGCTGAACATTTTGCAACTTGAAACAGTCTGTCTGGGATGTCCAAAGGCAATAAACAAAGATGAAACATATGATTACATCTCATGCTCTTACTTCCACTTTAGGAGCACAAACACCATTTACTTTGATGAATAGCTGATTTTTCCTCCAAACATTCACACACAGAAGGCCTTCTTGCATGATTTCTTGCAAGTCATCATTTTGAGTCATACCACAACTACCACCAATAAAAAGCTGGATAGAACTGTTAATCCTATGTACACACTTCAGTATTGCAAAACAGGCAAAAACTAGGGCTGGAAAGAAAAAAAGTCTAGGGAAGAAGGAGCATTTAGGTAATGAAAGACTACTTTTTTTTAAAAATACAGTTTAGAAAAGCTTGTAAGAATTCTACTTTGGGGAAAGACAGTCTGAAAAATACATTAGGAAGAAAAAAACTCAGGAGCCATAAATTATGATCCCAGTATTTCTTCAGCCCTTGGCTCTCAGAAGGAAACCTGCACTCACTGTAGGAAGAAGATCCCTTCTTGAATGGTCTTACGGCTGAATTTAATTTTTTTCCAGCTTAAGACTCCTGTGAAGTTATTGGAAATAAAGAGAAATAAGTTCTTGACCTTCAGTGCACATTTAGCTCGGTATCAAAGAACAACACAGAAATTAATTTTTTGCCTTATCCTTATCCTGCAGATACCTTAAGGGGAAAAAAAAAGCCACCACCAAAAAGTGGCAGGACAAAATACAAAATAAACATGTTTTATAATGAAGAACCATTGTCTTCCTTTCTCCCAAATTATTAATTTTATTTTATATTCATTCATTGATTGCATGGCTTCTAGAGGGGAAAAGGTTAATTTTTTTACATCTTGTTCTTCTTTAACCTTAAATAAGATTCAAGATTACAGCAACACTATGCACTTAATAGTAAATGAGTATGGCTGTATATAGGACTTAGAGCACTACTCAAAGTTGAGTTTTCTAATCATAAGTTATTTTGGATGTGTCCACATAGCTGCCTCAACTTCCTTACTCAGCTGAGACACAACCAAAGTTAGAGATTCAAACACAGTAATAGCTTTCAGTTCTTGTCCAATGCAGACAGACTTCTTTTATGATCCTTATGACCATTTAGAGACACAGATTTACACCGTCCTCTAACCATGTAACACCTAGGTTTCAAAACACACCTGTACAACAGCTATCCAGGCAATAACTATTTATTTTCTAGAGAATGTATTTCAAGAGGTACTGAATAGCAGCAACCCAATTAGTACTATAGTAACTAAATTGAAAGAATCAGCAAGTGGAGGGGGGCAAAAGGCAGGAAAACAATTATGATGATGTAGCACTTAACATTTTCTGTTTTGGAAAAAAATGTCTGAGTTTTAAAAGAAACACTTTATCACAACAAGGCATTTGGAACTGGCCTGGATATATGAGGATCTACAATTTCAAATAAATTTCATTTGCACAAAAACCTAAGGTCTCTTGACACTTGAAACAACATTGGGGGTGGGAGTAGATACTGTTCCATCATAAAAATCAGTCATTTCAGCTGAAGAGCAGGTGACATCACCTGAAATAGCACTACAGTGCATGAACACAATGATCATTTACTTGCAACATTTGTTATCTATACCCTTAATACCTCAGCTTTTGCCAATTCTTATTCTTTAGTGGGTAATAAACCACTATAAACAACCATTTCTGTAATAAACCAAAAGAATCATCAATAGAAACACTTGCATATTTCAAAAATGAGGTAATTTGGCAAAATGAAGACATTCAAGAAAGTGGTGCTACAAACAGCACCCTGAATTGACAGAAGATGCAGCACTCATAATTTTAGGTAGAATATGTGTAAGGCAAAGTGATGTATCCCTTTATTGTACTTCATACAAGTCTTTTTCCATTGCCCTTACTCTATTTTACTATTTCCAGATGATGATCAGGAGAATAAGTACATATAAATAGAGCAGGGCACATAGTTTCCCATAGAGCATACCCTATTTGACTTTTCCTGCTATGGTTTAACACTATTTTGCTAAGGAAAAGCTCTTAAAGCCATGCATTTAACAGTCATGGCAGAGCTGGCAGGCAGTCATTTGCTAAGCACAACATAGCCAGTTCCATCTGTTTCCTAAGTGTGTTCTGAATAGCAACAGATCTGGACACGGGGATCTTATTTACCACTTGAAGTTTTGTCAGATGCAGCAGTTTTTTCCTCTACTTCTCCATCTCATATTAATAATTAGGCATATTTCCATTTAAATAAATTTGTATATTTAACAGTAGTATTAAATTATATGCAAGGGATATATATTAACTATAAATAATTTTACCTTGTGACTGCTATTAATACTATTAAACTCTATTTTCTGAAGATTAGTTCCTCTACAATACAGCACTACAGTTTTATTAGCAAGACAAGAATTAAAGAACCTTTGTTACATTATTTATCAATCCATCAATTTAAGACAAAAGTTCCTTACAAGAAATACTCAGCAACTTCCTTACTGAATGAAAAAGTCGCCAGGACACATTGTCATCATGGAGACAAACAGCTATCCCTGCAGCTGTGCTCCTTGGCAGAAGCTGATGCAGCAACCTTATTAAATAATAAATAAATAAAGGATGTAGTAACATGAAGCTATTATAAGGGATCAGCTGCTGGATACATCACAGTGCTGAGTGCTCAGCTAGATATGACTTCAACTAATCTGGACAAATATACATGCACACGTACATATTCATCCTGATTGTTTATATAAATATTGATATTATATTTTACATCAAAATTATTGTATATAGTAAATAAAAATATAAATGTATTATACACCTTTAGATAGAAATATTTTTATATACCTTTGACTGGAAAAAAAAAAGTGTTCGTCTTGAGTAAAATAAAAGACCATGGTTTGCAGTTCCATGTTCTATCTAACCAAATTACGCTTCAGAGGAAGCATTTACAAAACATAAATTGACAAAATAATTAAACATAATTAGTAACAAATAAAAATAAATTAAGAAAAACATGTCAGAAGACCTGCATGATAGGGAATCTGGGACTGAACCAAATCATTTTATTATAAACGGAGTAATAAGAGAACAAAAAATTATGTAACATCAATTACAAGAGATCTGTCAACAAAATAAAGGCTGCTATCCAAGGCTATCAAAATGTTGATCATGTGAAAATAAAAAGCCTCTTCTTGTAGAATTTTACAACACTAGATGAAAAAAATATATTAAAAATTTTCAAGGAGAGTAAGTGCTTAGACAAACAACTCATTGGGGTATGTCAAACTTTTAGGAAAAGAATTTACAGAAAATTTTATTCAGCAGTTTTCCAAATTACACATTTGCATATTTGGTGGATCTTAAACTTCTTTGCAAGACAACAGCAAATCAGCTTTCTGCATTTCCTGCTCTTCATGAGCTGCCACTGTTACCATCTGCCTGAAACCTGTGAGGCACCTAAATGCCAACATTCATTGAGAGGGGACACTTTCTCTGGCAAAAACAAAACTAGGACTTAGTACTTTTCAAACTCAAGGTGTAGTATTTCCAGACTATTTAATAATCTACCACCTTAGTTATAGGGCTGAGCCTTAGCCACATGCAGGCTGGTGTGAGGACAGTCCTTAAAGCTCCTCATCTCCTCACAGCATGGACTCCTCAGGAGTCCCGAGTACAACAGTACAATTAAGCTAACTTCATTTGATATGGATTATATCATCACCTTCTTCCATATGTTTTTTTGAATCAAACATGTCTATAACACATTTAGAATTCCCACCATGACAAAAGCCATGAATATCTGACTGCTTGCCAAAATACACACCTGTAAAATCATAAGGTCATGAGAAGAACAGAACAAGTTCAGCAAATTTGTTAAACGACAGATTAATGTTTAGAGGAAGATATAATGAGAACTAGAACTTAATGTAGCATTTCCAAGAAAGATAAAGCAGAAATACCTCAGCACTGGTTTTATGACCACCAAATTTGGTTTGTGTAAACCACGGGGCAGGGAGGAAGAGAAGAGAAATCCTCCTCCCCCCCACCCCCCAATAAGCCAAAATATCCACCCTGAGAAATGTAACTTATATGCTTCACTCAACCTTATTTTCATATAGAATTGATAGAACTGGGGGGACAGTGCAGGAGAAGGGAGGGGGAAGAATGGCAATAACTTAATACGTTATTTTTACAATTATATTAACACTTAAAAACTCTTCACGTGTTCAGCTACAGAGATGACTGAGAAAGAAGCTGGCTGTTACCATCATATCCAAAACCTGTCATTAATATCAGTGGGTAAATATGGAATAAGAAATACACACAGCAACATAGGAAACATAATGTACCAAAACCAAAAGCAGCATGTCCTGACTTAATTTTGTCCTTAAATAATGAACAAGCCCTTTTCAAGTTTTATACTGAAAGCTTAAAGCCATGCATCATTTGCCATTCTATTTCTGAAGCATAAGGACAACTTAATCACTTCAACTTCACAAGTGTCACATGAATAAAGAAAATAATTTTTAAATTTTGGTTATAAGAAATGGTGCTGCTACATCAAGCTCATAAGCTGTGATGTGACCTGCCCTAAAGATCCCAGCATTTAAAAATCTGTCTGATCATATTAATGATGAAATTCCCTCTGTTCCTTTACCTATCATCTTGTGACAGCTGATATACCACTACTGATTTATATGCAAAGAAATACATACAGAAGAATGTCTGTATTAGTTAAGAACTATCCAAAAATTGCTAGATTTTGGATGGAAATGCAGAAAGAACATGAGCTGGCAGCTCAGACGTCTCACCTGTTAACACAGTAGTATCGACTCTGGGTAACGTAAGGTGTGCACTGGGTTTTTAACCTCTTCCTCTCCATCTCCTTCCAGCTATCTTCTGTACATTTTCTCTTGGCTTGTTTTTCTTCATGTTTTTTCTCCACATATTCTGCATATGTCTGGATCCTATAACTTTCAGCATACCGGCTGGTGTTTACAGCTATGGAAAAGGAGAATGATATTATACACAAAACACTTAAATGACAGCATGCCCTCTACTGAAATAGCTTATTTTGAAAAGCAGAAGGGTGCAAGCTATTTGTTCTGTTCATAAAACAATTTCTAGTTCCATTGTTAGCAATTAAAAAACCAAACCAAAACAAACCCAAAATGCCATGTTCTCTAGAAGTCACAATGTCTGAACTAGATGCTCAAAGCTCTTCTCAAAGTCAGACTGTAAAAAGAGTTAAATCTACTTAAGACGTTTCTTTTAAATTAGAAACGATCAATTCTTCAGTCGTAACCCTCTTCCAGATTGCTTGTTGGCAAGAAAAGATTTCCTGGATTTTTTCCCTTTTAGTCTCATTACTTAACCCAGCAGGTTTATTTTGCAAGTCTGCCAGGAAAAGACGACATTTGCAAAGCCTTTGCCAAAACTCTGTTTGATTGCTGTGAAACATAAGCTTATTTGAGCTGCATTTTTGGTTGCACAAGATATCCATGGAAGAAGCACTTAACTAATAGCCAGCTGTTCCATCCTTGTATCTTTCTAATGGCTTATCTCCCTTTAACCAAAAAAGACTTCAAGTTCAAGGTAGAAAGATTTCTGTCAATGCAAAATTAGAAGCACTTTAAAACTAAACAGAAAAACTTTCACTGCCTCTCCTCAGTAACAATTTAACAACATTCCTTCAAGTCCCAGCATCTTCACAGCTCTCAGCCTTTAGTCTGCAAGCCAAGCTCTGGCCTGACGCCATCCCTGTAACAGATGAATCAGCAAATTAAACTGACTGTCAACTGGTGTCTTCTGCTGCTTTCAGCCTAGCTCTCTGAAAGAAAGCATTGTAAAGCAACCAGTAAACTAGTTTAAATATAAACCAAACAAAAAAGCCCCCCAAACCTCAGATTGTTTTTCTGTACATTTTAAAATACCGCAGTTGTAGGGGAGAAAAAAAACGGATTTTATTATGTACTTCCAATTTTTTAGAGCAATTTCCCACTTCTGGACTCTAGTTGAGCTGTTTTAAGTTCAGATACTCTGTGCTACTTCTGGTGCAAGCATAGAGATGGCAAGCTCCAACATCAAATTTCAGAAAAGGTGAGGAAGATGGCTGGATGTGGTTTTCCTCCTCTTTCAGGAAGGGAGGAAGGGAGAATGGATCATCCATTCTGTATATTTGCTTTGTAACAGTGAAATGAGATATCTATAATACCTGCCATGGTATATAGATGCTGCTGTTGCAACATACATAAAACCAGGCAAGAGTTAATTTTAATCCCAAGTATAGATAGCAGTAGTTATGATTAACACCCCAGTGAAATTGTTGCACTAATCAACAAGTGTCAGACATCCCTCCTTTCACCCCCCTTGTATTTGTTTTGAACTACAAAGTTACAGGATGTGTTTGCAAAAATTAGGGCAATATTTCTTGCCCATGAAGTTACGGGGCAGGCATCACAAATGAAATAATAAGGCTCACTGGAGTTTACTGCATGCCAGCCAACATTCCTAGGGGCAGATTTTGTTTAGTTAAACTCAAGCATGTTTTTACTTGCTAAAATCAAGCACAAAGTTACCATGGATCATCTGATACATACTCATTTGTTAAAACACAATAACTTTATTTGTTTTGCTACAAGCTATGAACCAAAGTTATGGGTCTGCCATTTAATTCCCAGACAAACTCAGCCCTTTTTTAAGGAAGAAAAACAAATCATTTGAGGCCTAAAGATAATTCTAAAATAAATCTGTGCAAGAGTCAGTATTTTTGTACAAAGACAACTCTGCTTTCTTGAAATAAGGCATGTATTTTACAGCAATCCATTCATATGGCACACACATACACACACAAATATATTTATATACATATATAGCATATATATTTGATATAAAACGTTACATGCTGAATAAATTGCTTCATCATTGAAAAACTGAAATGAAGGCATATGGAGAAGTCGAAGGAGCCACACAGATAAATCAATTGTGCATGGTCTTGAATTGAAGAGCAGCTCCCTGTAAGAGTTCAGTACATTTTCCCTGATGCTTTTTTGATGAATGCTGTCCATATTGCCTAACAAAGCAAATACAGTTAGGTCATTCTACACTCCCAACAGAAGAGATGCACTGCTAGAATGCTCTGTGAATTCTAAAAGAATGAAGAGAACTTAGGGGGACTACTTATTTATTTCTTCAAATTTTAAGAGATGAGAAAAAATCTTTCTGTGAGAAACCTGACCTAGTAACCAACACCATGTGGTTATATTTCACATTAATTGCAGGCCTAAAATTTCTGTCTCATAGAAGAATAATAGTAATTGCAATTTATTTTAGGAAAAGCACTTCTAGAGGATGGCACCTTCCCTTGTTATTAGGGAAGACATCAAACAGGCTGACTGTCATTGAGTGGTTCAACAGGAATTTGTACAAAGATACCCTCTTGCCAAGTCCTTGCTTTTATGCCGAGCAACATCCTGACAGATGGCCACTGACAATATTAAGCCTCTTAATAAATAGACAAATATGTTGGTGAACTTTGTAGGTAAAAGAAGAGCTACAATATATAAATGCAATAAACACACAGAGCTATACAGATTAAGGCTGCAATATTAAACACTTATGCTTATGAAATACTGAAGTAAAATTTCACCTGTGAAGCCTTTAAGTGACCTCTGTATTGATTCTGCATTAATCTTATCTGATCATGTTCTACTTAAAACATAGAACCACTGCCTCAGCCAGAGCAACAGTGTGCAATTAGTGAGTAGCTAAGTCAGTGCTTTGTTTTACTCTCAATACTCACCATATGGTTCCACAGCCTTATTTATTGACTACCAGGGCTATTCATGCCACATGTAACAATCCAGAAGTTTGCCATGATGACAAAAGTGCACATGCATTGTCCAGTATTTCAAAGTAAAAATCAGGGGTGGAAGCAGTAGTGCTGTGTGCCTATTTTATCAACAGAATGCAGAAGACTCAATGCCCCAGATTAGAGAGCATCTTTTAAATTAACCTAAATGGAATTAAACTGTCCTCTACAGAACATTCAGGACTGAGTCCTTCCACAGCAAATGTACAGACATATTCCCAGAGAAGCCATAAATCCTAAAGAAACCACATGATCATGTAACCATGGACATTATGAAGGTGTAAGCAGAATTCAACTATATTTTGTTAAATATTAGTGAAATTATCAGTGTAATATTAATGACCCCTTTTGTTAGCCTATATATAGTTTTCAGTCTTTCAAGCATACCTGGACAATTTCTGCTGCAAGGCATCAAAACGTTAACACATGACTAATTAGCTGGACCAGAGTCTCTTAAGTATATTTGATAACAGCAACTATCTGCAGGCTGTACCCAAACTGATAACACCAATTTGTACACTGTGCTGCCCATCCCTTTGTTTTCCTCTTGTGTATCAGCTGAGTATCAGCTTAAGATAGAAAATGCTTATACGGATTCTAAAAAAAAGGTGTTGTACAAAGGTTGTTCTCTCTCTTGGTATCTGAATTCAGAGCAAAGAGCAGTATAAATGCAGGGACAAAGCAGCTCTTCACCTTGCAAAGGAGGATGGCAAGTTAGAGAGCAAACCAAAATGAGGCTTTGAACCTCCATGCTGCAGAACAGGGGAAAATGCACAGGTGATCTGAAAGAAAATGGTTTTACTGAAGGAAAATACACTGCTAAGTACAAAGTATGCAAAAAAAGAGGAAGGGCCCTTGTGCAAAGCTTAAACTTAAAATATTTTCTTCAACAGGGATGATAGTGTAAGTCCACTAACATGTCTCATGCTATGCACATGTATGTAGATTATTATAAAGGACTTCAACTCCCATACAGATGAAGTTTTTTAATTACCAAAATAATTCAAGCTACTTAACCTTTCCACTCTATTAATTACCTCAATAATTAATACATTTCACAGCTTTTGTTTCAACTTATTTCAAAAATTCCAAATAAAATGAAAAGGTAGTCACAAGACTTCCAACGTTAAGAAAAACCCCTATTCAAACTTATGGGTTACAAAGGGCATTTTGGGTTTGGGGTGGTTTTTTGTTTGTTTTGTTTATTTATCAGCTGATGAAAAAAAAATATGGCTGCAGACACCTTGAAGGTGAATGTATAATCTGTCCTCTTAATTCCACAGCAGTAATACTGGAAGTTGTAAAATAGCTATCTCTAATATGATTTATACCACAGGTTCCACTGTAAAACCAGTAAGTCATTTTCCTGCGGCTCTCAAGATTCCTGAACAACACAAGCTGAAATTCACATCTCAATCCCTGCATTTACTACAAATTTTAAATAAACACTGCAGAATTTTAACTCCCAGGATTGCTAGTAAACTGTTCATATCTGTGAACCTACAAATTAAAAGCATAACGTGTTCAGAACATTTTCATTCTAGTCAGAAATTCTCCATGACTATTACTGCTCAAAGCACAGAGAGCTCAGACCTGCAGGACTTTCAGATAGAAATGGACACAGTCTGGCCCCACAGCTGATTTCACCTTGGTACCAAATGGGAGCACCCTGCTTCCCTGGGCAGCCTGTTCCAGTGCTTGACACCCCTCTCAGTGAAGAAATTTCCCCTAATGTCCAACTTGAACCTCTCCTGGTGCATCTGGAGGCCATTTCCCCTCGTCCTATCATTTGTTACCTGGGAGAAGAGACCCACTCTCACCTGGCTATAACCTCCTTTCAGAATGTATCTGGTATAAATTTCACATTAACTTATTGCTGACAACACAGTCATGTGAAATGTAATTTTTCAGACTCTGGGTAATACAGAATCTACTACCTGCCCTTTCCCTGAAATCAGTGAGGAGAGATTGATATACACACAATCTCAAAATACTTCTTAGATATTTAAATTGTGGTGGTAAGCATTCATGCTAAGTAACAGGCTCTCTAGTAAACCTCCAGAACAGTAATAAGCCATAAAGCCCAGTCCTGTCTGAGAAGCTCACACGTTCAGAAAGATAAATGATTTAAACACAAATCATTAAAAGGCTGTCACAATTTCAGCTGCTGCACCTGCTTTAGTCCATTGCTTCCCTGCTGCCCAAAAGCATCGGGCTTCTCAAAGCCAAGAGGAAGAAGATATCTTGCACACACTAAATTCTGTATGAGCTCATATATCAGGGCATCAACACATGGAATAACTTAACATTATTTTAGTGCTTGCCATTTACAACAAGCAGTTGCTTTCAATGTGTATTTAAAATTACAGGTTAAGTGCATTTATTGCATTTTAAAACAGCAAGAAACACATTCTCAGGAAGATTCACAGGTTAAAATTACTCTAAAGTTGAACCATTGGTCCTAAAATATTGCAGAAGTTACTCATAATCAGAACATAGATGTTATTAAACTGAACCCAAGCCTTAGGTAAAGGGAATTACTGCAAGTGTTGGCTACTAAGGGAAAATAAATGAGGTGTATTTTTGAGGTACCACAGATAATTTTGTCCATTATTTTCATGTAATATATGAAAATTTTCATATAGCATGTAAAATGTCTCAAAAGCCCAATTTTATTTTCAAGCACTTTAAAACTTTAAACATATTTATAAGACATTCCCACTTTTAAAAATTAACCCATTCCAAGTACCAGTGTTTTTAAGGGTACCTTTTAGATGGGCTACAAAGACTCCACAAGTGCAAAGACACCTACAGGAACTTCTCTTTAAGTATCAAGGTTCTTTTCAGACCAGCAACCTGAACAGTCAAAGCTAGATGACAACATTCAAGGAAACCATGAAAAACAAGAGCTTAACATTGATCCAAAGCATTAACTGAGGACTCACAAAGCTAACTGCAGAGAACAGTTGAGAGGCTGAAGTGGTTAAAAGACAAATACTTCAGGTTATACCAATTTATTCATTAAAATAAAATACTGGGCTTATTTGACAGTTAAGACAAGCTGAAGTCTCTCCCATTTTCCCCAACATTTCCAGACTATCTGGATGAAGTCTAGATCTTTGTAAGTCATAGGATCATGGATCACAGCACTTACCCCATACTAACCTCTCCAAATGAAAAGCCAGCTTTTATAAGTATAAACACACAAAGCTGAACAGCATCTAAAGGCAAGCTTATCTAGCAAGACAAAAATCTTAAGAGACAGAAGTTGTATGCCAAAAGTTAGTTCTAAAATTTCCTGTGTTCATCAGCTCTAACAACGCACAGTGTTTATCTTTGCCACAAACTTAACAAACGTGTGCTTCATGTTTGACAGAAATGCTGATGCCACTTGCAGTGCAACTTGGCAACAAGTTTTGTCTCCAACATGTCCAACTAAAGGAATAATAAAGGAATATCAACCACTTAACAAATTCTTATTACCTACTTTGAACAGCAAATCCCAACAGAACACAGACAGTATTATTGTCCATTAGTTTTCGGGTGCTTGTAGCCTAGAAATTAGTTTACAGCATAGCATATTGCAAAAAGTTAAGACAAATTACAGCCATCTAAATCACCACTTTCATAAACCTGTTACTGGCTTTAAGATGACATTGCGGCAGCCCAACAGAAAGAGTGACACAGAACCCACTGGAAACCAAGAACCTTCCCCTGGCAAAGGTCAGGTCCAGTTTGCACAGACAGGCACGGCAGGGTGACTGTGCAACTGCTCCCTAGCATCTGTTCTGCTGCAGCTTCCACCTCAAGCTACAGAGAGCAATATGATTTTATAGAACAAGCCTTTTCTCCTCATAATAGATCTGAGAGTGAGCCAATGTGTGAGTTGTGTGAATAACTAAATAAAGTGAAGATTCTTGGACATTATCATAAGCAGCAAAATGAGAAGTTTAAGGCATTTGACTCTTGTTTCCCAAGGTTTCTGGTTTGTGTGTTTTAAAGCATGCCATATTCAGTTGGAAAGTTAGGAGCAGCCCCAGAATTGCCTCTAAAAATACTGCCTTTTTCCCTAATTAGTTTTTCAGAGGAAATAAAGTGGAAAAGGAAACAAGTCTTTTTATATTATTCAAAGATTCATAGGGTAACACTTAAACAACAAAGATTTCTTCAGGGTAACACTTTAACAATTAAAACATTGGAAAACATTCTCCCTGGCAACATAAACACTACTGATTACCATGTGAAATTTGAAGAGCTCCTTATTAGCTAAATTCAGCTAATTAAATGTATACTTTATAAATAGAAAATCTTAGTGGCCAATATTTTATCAATCAGTTTTGGACTAGGTTTTAATGGCTACCATCCATGATATCATGTAACTCAGGCACATTGTTTGAGTAGTTGTGAGCACTGGGGGATGAAGAGATATATTTTATTCCCTACATATTCAAAATAAATTTTTGAATCTGTAAGAAATCCAACATATTCCCAGGATGCTGATGAACAAGTTTTTAGCCCATTTAAAATACTGAATCCAGGAGAGTTAGAAAAAATGAAAACAGCATAGCATAGCAGCAACAGCTTATGCAAAGTGCCACATTTTGAGAGGTCTGTCATTTGTAAAGGTTAAGCATGATAATTATTTTTTGAAATAGAAAAGACAACTCTCACAATTTCAATACTACCCTTAGATACAGTTACACAAAAATAGTCATATAGACAAATCATATTTCAAGTTGTCTTGTATCACCTATGAAGCTGAACAAAATTAAAAGGCATTGGAGCTAAATTGTTAAGAAACCAGCCAGACTCATCAACTGGTTATTTTGAACATGTACATCAAGGGAGGATAGCAGATCAGTCTTTAAATGATCTGTTGTTCAAGTCTCTTAACTTGATCTTAGTTCAGCCAATTTTCAGTATTTGAATCTCTGCTGCAACAGAAAAATACAGACACCTCCCAGATGTAAATGGGGTTTCAAAATCTGATAGATCCAAATCAGTTAACACTCCACAAAGATAAGTACAAAACCAGTCTCATTTTCATCACTTTTTCACACATAATTTCCTTATTAAAAACATGCAAAGCAAGTCTGGCTATTTTTACAGTACTTAGACTCCTCTATAATGGAAATCTGAACACTTTAGAGAAAACTTCCATACACTTTTCACGTCCTCGATCCATTTACGTCCCACAGATATTCTTGTTGCATTTGTGTTTTCTTGAGCTATACCAAGATATCAGTACCAGCTCAAAGTCAGAAACCTCTCTAAGAGGTAAACATAGAAGTATATCCGTACCAAAATCCTGCCTTGTGTTCATATTGTTTTACAGTTCTCCAAGGCTTTTTATAAAGTCCAGAAGATGCAGACATTTATATAAACAGGTTAAAAAACAGGCCACATTATTAGTTTTTCCTAGGTTCTTCACTTAAGTACATCTCACTAAATCACAAGTACAATCAGCAACTTTTATTACCAAAGCAGTTCATTAAAGAATTTAAGATCAGGAAACAGAATAACAGAATTTATGATGTATTTATTACAGGGAAAAAACCTCTAACCAATGAAATACCAAGGATTTTAAGCAATTCTAAAGTAAAATCACACAATTCTTGGTAATTGAGGTTGCTATAGCTTATCAGCTTGGTTGGTCCACTGCTTTCAGTATATGAATTTCTACTAACCTGATTTCATGAAAATCTATGGAAGACTATAATCACCTGAACTTTCAAACAAATAACATGTTTCCCAGCACGTAGGCCACAGAACAAGCCTCTCTGTTTGTCAAAGCACAAAAAAGACACAGAGCAGTGCCAGAAAGATTCAGTTTCAATATTCTGCAGACATTCAGTTCTTTCCAAAATATGTAGTTGCTATAACAAAAACAACAAAAAAAACCCAAACCAAACCAAACAACAGAACAACAACAACCAAAAGTAGTGGTGATAATGTATATGCCAAGAATTTAGATAATGGATAAGTAACTGAGGTAACAGCAGCGGGAAATTTACTGTAGCAGCATCTAGGAAGGCTTTATTTGACATAATTCTTTACTGGAACTTCTCATTAGAAGTTAGATCATTCTTATATCTATATATAGTTGGAGAAACAATGGCTCTTGCTGCTAAGGAGCAGTTGCTGGAAGGAGGCTGCTGGTGAGCCCTCAAAATCCTCTGTGGAGCAATGAATGTATGAGGAAGTATGATAAACACTCCCAGGATGTTAATAAGGAATTAGAGAGATGCACTGACTGTACATCCAGACCCTGAAAGCTTCTTATTTGAGCTTAGTAAGGATAGATGATGGTAAACTCAGTGGGGTTTTCTAATCTGTTTTATTTCTTTTTAGAACTTAATTGTGGGAATTCTGCCTGGATAGCTCTTAAGTGCAACAAGATTTTAGCCAGTTAATCAGAAGCGCTACATATACTGCTGCTCTCACTGGCTCCACAGCATCTGATGCAAGAATTTCAGTGAACAGAGATGGAACTATCCCAAGATATCCCAGACATATCCCAAATGATCATCTATAATGGCCTACTTCTAGCCATTGTTCCCTGAAGTAAGGGTATGGGTCAATCCTCAAATATATGCCCAACAGAACTACAGAAACCACTAAGAGCTTGTGGATTCAACTATACTCAATCAAAAAATCTATAAAAAACCCCACCCCGAACACAAAACCACCGCCAAAACAACAAAAAAACCACAAACAAATCCAACCTAAAACCCCCATACACCCAAAAGACTGCTTGCCCCCATAACTAACAGCAATATTTTCAAATGTTCAAATGAAAATTTAAAAACTTAAGTCTGTAGAGACTGCACATTGTTCATAAAACAAACTGTAGACACATTAGCAGTCCAGGTTCTTCGGACACTGTTATTTAGCATGTGCTCCACAATGCACCAAAAGGCATCTCTGCATTTGTTCCTTGCAAATGTAAACCAAACTAAATGTGTATCTGTCCAAAGCATACTTGGAGGCAAAGACCACAAAAGTCTTTGATAGTCTTACTCTGTGGAAAGTAACAGTAAATAACCTCAGTAAGTACTGCACCAAGTGAAGAAACCAGCAGTACTCTGTCTACAGGTTTAGGTACTTGGAGGCTCATGGAATGAAACACAAAATTCTCAACCAAATCCAGTTTGGGCTTGTTTTTGCTGCCACACATGTGGTGCTGCTATGGAAGTCCACTTCCTCTAAGCAAGTCAGTGGTTTTGCCATTAGAATCACAGACCCTGGTGGCTCAGAGCATTTTGCAGGAGCCAGTTAGTTTCAATGCCAAAGTAAATCCAGCAACACGTACCTATTTGTACTTGCTCTGGCTGGCTCAATGATACAAATGCTGATGTATCATCAATCCACGAAACCTGAATGTTACCTAGAAAAAGCAAAGGAAATTATTATGACTACTTTTATTTTAGACTCAGTCATAGATTTTTATCTCATATGCCATGAAATAAAAAAGCCATCTAAGAGTAATTGCACCTGAGGTGTCCACAGAAAAGGTGTGTATTTCATACCCAGTTACACAAGGGCCCAGAGCTGTTCAGGATATCACAGCTGCATGTGCATCCTGTACACCCTCAGACCCTCACATCCTCCCTTCATGACTTCTATATGAGTCTACTAAATAAACTGAAGTGATTTTCTGAATTTCAGCCCTTTACTCAAATAAATAACAGCTCTTCGAGGGATGATAAATTCCAGTCGAGAGGGGTAGATAAAAGATTGATCACATCAGTGGAGAACTACACTATTGGGACACTAAATCTTCAAAGTCTGGTTTGTTTGAATACCACCATACATAATTTTCTGGATGTGAAATAAAAACTTAATTTGAATCAACATGAGGACAAATGCACAAAATCATGGACCTCATTTGGAAGCTGTTACAATGGAACAGTGACTGGGAAAAAAATCCCTCTATTCATCAAGCAGTTAGTGCATTTTCTATGTGAATGGCTTAAAATGTCACATTAATACTAGAAGAGCTCATAATCAAGCAAAAGCAGAGGAAAGGATCCCCATTCCAGACACAAGGTCTTATTATAGTCTGAAATCCATTTACATCTCCTGTCCTTACCTAAGCACTTTACTGTTAGTACAATTCAAATATTGAAAATTGGTGCCATTTTTTTCACGTAGACTAGAAAATCAAGTTATTTATAATGTTACACCACCATTTAACCTTCAGACATTACAAGGTTAGAAACAATGATGCAAAAGGGCTTAAAATACATTTATTCTCAGTTGTTTAATCTATTGAAATCTAATTTAGTCTACAGGTTACAAGGTTATAGAAGTCTCTTCTGAAATCCAGCCAGATTATAAACAGATTTTCTAATTATAAAAAAATAAAAGCCTAGATAGATTTCATTCACATGCTATACACTTGAGTAGCCAGCTATTTAGGAGTTTAAGTTATAATCATTTTGATCATTGCCAAAACCATAATTAATTCGGTATGGTTTCTGACATCTCCCTGTACTGAAAGGCTAAAGCTGCTATTAGGATGAGCCTACACCATGAAGTTAGAATTTCTTTAAACATTTTTTAGGGCACATAAGTTCAATTTCTAATAATTCTGCCTTTGACAAACATGTAACTTTTCTGCCTATGGGTAAGGCTCTTTGGTGTAGGGAGAACGTCCCTTTGGCAGGACACTAACATTTCACAACACAAGAAAAGCCCGAGCTGACTCGTGACTGCAGCTCAGAACTGTAGTGCATTTGGTAGGACCCCAACACTGAGTTTCCTTTAAAGGACAGAAATTACTGTACAAATTCATATTGCTCTACATGCATTGACAAGTCTTTGCTCTACAATTATTCATGTATCGAGTTCTCCATTTTTGTATTACTAACTACAAGATTTTCTAAACAATCATTTAAGATATCTGAGACCATATTCTGTTATAACTCTGGAACACAGAAATGCTGTCCAGATTGTGTCCCCTTCCTATATATACAGATAATTAATTTCAATCTACCTGACCAGACTGTTACATCAGAAAGAAAAATTCTCCTGAATATCTTGCAATTGTGCTGTCAGTATAAAGTAAGAAAGAGGACCAGTGCTAGACAAAAAAAAAATCTCCTGAAGGAATTCAGCTGCTATTCAAATGGACTTCAGTGTCCATATTTTCACTTAGTGCCAAATAAAAATCCAACCTATTGGTGGCACATCATTTCAGCATTTCAGTATCAGATCCTTATTTATTGTTGTAGAAAGGCTACTGCACTCTATGTGACTTCTGACTTTGTATTTTTAGCTAATAAAGGGTTTCAATACCGGCCAATATATGTCGCTTTTATCCTTGGACTTATACACTTTAAATATAGAATTTAAATAAAGTCAAACATTAAGTAGCAGACACTGAGTTCCAATCTGAAGCGAACTGCAACAAATGCTCTTATGCAACTCTCCATGCTTAAAAGATGCTCTCTTCAGATTATGCCACATTTCATCATTGTTAAGAAGTAAGAATTTAGGAGAGATAAGATTAATGAATTAAATCATGCAGTAATACTGCTGAGCACTCAGTAAATATTGTGCATTTCAAAAGTATGGTGAAATGCAAATATAGATCTGGAAAGCAAATGCAGCTGCAGTGCAATATTTAGCAATCACCAGAGCCCTGTGCCAGATCACTGCAAGGCCAGTGCAGATAAGCCATGGACTGCAATGTAATGGAACACCAGTTCTATGGAAATAAACCAGGAAATTTCTCTCTGCATTTCTAGAATACATCAAGTCTTCAATACTTTGAAGAATGCCGAGGGTGGACTATGACATGAAGGTGCAAGTAACATGTATTTCTTCTGTAAAGAAATTTGAAAATTCTCCTTATATCAGCTCAAACATGCAAAGAAGATTAAATCCACAGAATAAAATTATATTGATGGATTACATCATTGAAACATTTTTCTTTTTATATTCTGTTCTTATACATTTCCTACATGACATTTACTGGTAATTAAGCGGTAGTTTTTATAACATTTTGATAGTAAGTTGAGTTTTAATCAAAAGCCCAAAGACATTAATTTAAGTAGAATTTAAGGCTGTACACTAAATTTAATATAATGATTTGCTGTATTCTACCAAATCCTATTTTAATGACTTCATATTTCACATCAGCATGACCAAATAAACAATACAAATTTAAGAATCTGAAGTGTTCTAAGAGACTGCATAGTGCTGCAAGTATTTGTACAGTGGAACTACATTCACCCCTAAGACTATAAAAACATCTTGCATGAACAGGTGTCCACTTGGTATGCAGGCAGTCCTGAAAGATCTCAGAATGATGAACATCCCCTCTAGACCAGCAAATGTGAACCAGTTCCAAGTGTGACATTGCAGCCCTTTCAGCTGTTTCACCATATTTTGTTAGAAGCTTCATGGAAGATTATAATTCTGCTTCAATTAATTCTAAAATAATTTTTCTGTAAAATTCAACTAATACTGTTGATTTCAATCCACTTTAACTTATGTAATAAATTAGGCTAATTCATGTCTGTTACTGCCTTTTTTTTTTAGCTTTTGGCAAATCACTCAACCTCCCACTGCACCACTCTGCCCCTATCCACCTACAACTGGAAAAGCATGGGTACTTCAGTATTCCAGAATTTTGGAAGGAATAATCTGCAGTTTGTTTCCAGATACCATGGCAAAAACACTTTAAAAAATATACAGATAAATTCTCGAACCTGGAGTTTGCAAATCGAAATGTGAAAACACTCAGCTCTACAATCCGGAGGAGCGCGGGAATTGGCAATTCCCAAAGCGAGCATTGATCCGCGTGTGAGCGCGCCCCCTGGCGGCGGTGCCCGCCCGCAGACGGTGGGAGCCCAGCCCGGGCGATGCTCCCCACCCCGAACAGCAGCTCCGGGAGAATCCTGCCATTCCTACATTCTCGCCTCCTACATTTCGGGGCTATCACATGCCATCCGCTACACTGAGCCCTGCTGCGGTGAAGATCGAATGCTCACAAGGAACTGAGGGAGTTTTGATACAGCTCCAGAGTTCCAAGCCACACGAGAGTAGGAACAGGAGGCCACCATCAATTAGTTCAGCTATCCAAGTACCTACATTTTATACTTCTACTTAGTAGAGGAACTACTGCTGCTCAGTTATTAACTAAGTTATTAACTATCCTTTTTGCTGTTTCTTCTCACTTGGATGGTGTTCACAATCTGGAAATCAAATTGGTTATTTTCAAGCCTGCTTCCTTGCCTAGACTCACATATGCTGGAGTTTGGCTTTACGCAGACTGCAGGATGAACCTTGTCCCTAAAGCCTCAATCTGCCTTACACCAACCCCCATTCTCTTTATCCACCTATATAACTCTTATCTCCTTTCAGGAGAGGATGGAAATAAAAGGATAAAAGATCCTCAATATTCAACAAGCACCAAATAAAGACTTCTAAAGAGCAGTTAATAAGAACGGCAATTTTCACATCATTACATCATTACAAAGTCCACAGGACACCGTTCAAAAATTACAAAAAGAGATTCACTATTACCTACACTAGGAATAAGTCTGCACAGACAGACTAAAAACAAACCAGAAATTTAACTTGTTAATAACAACAACATAAAAGGAAGACAGATTATATCACTCACCAAAGGCACTGAAAAGCTGGTATAGGTCACTAGTCTTCCACTCTTTGGGAAAAGTAACATGAAGAACATGATCTCGTTTGGGCTGTACTACAAAACAAAAATGTTTTTGTTAAAATAAGAGACACTACTATAATCTTTAAAATATCCTAAAACAGTCATATAATGTAGTCATGTAGTTTTTTCCTTTTCTTTTTCAAAAAGAAAACAGGACAAGATTTATGAAACTGCATCAGGTACAGTTAGAATGTGCCTACACTTAGGCATGAAAGATACACTAAATCCTACTAGCTAGTTCATCTATTTAAGGAATTGAAACAGCATTTCCTGCAGTGAGAAATGCCCACAAATGTAGTTCTTCCCATCCCTTGCACCAAACCAAGTGCAAGGACAGAAAAAAGAAAAAAAAAAAGCCTTTTCATGCTCCACCTTTAAAAAATTCTTAGCAATGGTTCAATTTTTGTCATTTTCCTGTGAAACAATGTTTAACTCAGTATTAGATACAGTATAAATAAAGTATTAGATACAAGCTACAATATACACACTGACATTTTATTATTACTACAAATTACACCAAGAAAAAAAGACAACTCATCAAGGCCAACATCTAAAGAAGTGAATAAGTCTTTAGTGCATATTGAAAGAAATTTTAAGGTCTGTGAAATTGAGAGAGAGAATCCAAATCAAACTGCTAGAAGATGTAAGAATACAGCATAAATTATCACTATCTTACTTTCACATATTTCTCCCACCTCAAGTTCCTTTCACTAAAGATGTTTTTATAACCTGTGAATTCCTATTGTATTTTAAAAAGAAACAAGTTGAACACTGTATTTTCAGGGCCAAAGATACTGAAATACTTTGTATTTTCCTACTAAACTATTTGCAGTTCATTAATTAAGCCTTTCCACAGCTATCTACAGAGATCTATTTTGTTATGTATGGCACATTGCTAAATCTTATGTGTTGTTTTACGTTTGATGACAGAGGCTGAACCACTAAAGTCAAGTGCTCCACTTTACAATGTAGTGCTCCAGTTTGTTCAGAATAACTCAAGGGTTAACTACACACAGCTTGATGTGATCAGATTTTAATTTGACCACCTGGTAACACTCTCAGGAAAATCTTCTCTTTTGGTATAGAGACTTAGGGACTGTTTTTCATTTTAGGGAATGATTAGTGACTTACCTTCCTGAATTCTTTTTTAATACAAACTTTTTTAGTTTCTGATCTCTTTAGCTTTCAGCTTTAAAACCGGAGACCTCTCCAAGGTGTATCTCATTTGTAACAGGTGTCCAAAATCAGACTATCAGCCACTTGTTACGGCTAAGTGTTTTAATCTGTTCACCTAGCAAGTGGGTTATCCTGAGTTGACAAGAAACCCCTAGTAATAAATTACAGGTGTACATGAGCACTGGGAGCTCAGTCAGGCTGGACAGAGACACAAGGAGATAAGGAAAGCAATCCCTTCATGAGCACAGGTGAAATCCTGTTCCCTAAATCTGCTACTTAAAGAAAAAGGATAAAACATTTTTTAAGGACTAAAATTCTTTTTTTTTTTTTTTTTTGCCTTATACAAGTCAAACACCAAAACCCCACAAGCAACAAGCAACAATCAATTCATTGTTGTACAATTTACTGAACAGAGAGCAACTCAAAGTTTAATTATTTGTAATCCAGCAGTAGAAAATCATAGCATGAACAAAACCAGTTTCAGATATTACAGCCTTTATATATTGATTAGAGAAAAGAAACTATTCCTAACCTTCTTGTACCTGCTTATTCTTAAATTCAGTGAATCTGCTGTTAAAATCTCTAACTTCTCCCTACTTGGGTGAAAAGTATTTGATTCTTTTTCTGCTTTGCAGTCATTTTGTGAGGCAACTTCATTCTTTTAAATGAGTTTTTAACACACAGTAACAAAAGATGATGAAAGCCACATTCACATATTCAATCCTATTTAACTTAGCACATGTTACTGAAAACCATTATTTCAGTAAAAATTGCACAAACTTGATATTTCACTACCTGACAAACAGAAACATACAACAGTCAGCTGTGCCTCATCTCTTTTTTAAAAATACAGACTCCAAGTGCACCTCCCACAGAAACCTGGCTGTACTTTTTAGGTGGCTTTGCTTCTCTGCAAAACGGCTCCCCACAGACAACCACTAGGCAGCTTCCTCAACCTACAGTGGTATTTACATCTCAGAACAGCACCAAAAGTGGCTAGAATAGCCAGCCCAACATGCCACCCCTGCAATGCTTTCTTTTTTGAAGCTTAGAAAGCCTCTTGGCTCAGGTTCTCCTGGAACATCTGCATCGGTCTGTTCTACAGGAGTGGCTTTCAGATAAAAGAGACAGACTTTCAGAGGCAGACTCTTCTTTGGCAACCCTTCCTGGCAAAGTATCAAAACAATCCTGTAAGTTGGCCAGCAAGTGGAAGTAGCATCTTTACAAATTAGTAGCTTTGGCACTCTCTCAATGGCCCAAAGTATTTACCCATTCTTCCACTCAGTATCAAACAGTTGGGGAGGGAAGATGCAATGTAATTAGATTACCATTCCAGCAGAGCCAGAGCTCAGAGATCTGACCACCTAACTGAATTTAAAATTAAATATATGCCCTTACAGAACGTATTTTCCTCTCCAACAGTTAGTTCCATCTCTCTAGGGCTGCATTCTGTTACTATTACACTGACATCTTAGAAAGCCACACTCAGTCTGAGCTTTCCGATGCAAGGAGTGGAAAACGTATCCACATGAGTACTGCTTCCAAATGTGTAATTTTCAAGACATTATGTATCTGACTCCTCAATATAGAATTAAGCTTTTATCTAATCAAGGACCAGACTGACCTCCAGGGCTTCACATTTTCCTAAGTCAAGGCATCAATGGGAACCCCCATCCAAAGTTCTCCCCCTCATAATGAAATCCCGTAACAGTAAGGACATTTACGTTATTAGAATCTTTTTCATTTAAATATATTATAAACTAATTACAGCTCCAGGTCTGTAAACTGAAATAACCTATAAGGTAAAAATGTTTTAAGTAATATGTTTCCATTACCATAACCCCATGTGGCAAAAGAATCCTGATGTTTAAGCTGAAGTTAATTGCATGTCAATTGACAAAGTGGCCACAGGATTTTAAGAACCACGTGCTTTTCACTAGTTTGCATTCTGTGTTTACTGCTGGGGTGAGGGGACAGTGTTAAGATCCCACTTCTTATGTGATATAGTACATAAGAATAGTAACCCAAAATAACAATAAAGCTGTTAGTTTCAAACTCATTTAGTAACATTAACTTAATTTGTTCTCATCAGCCCCCTTTATTATGCAGATTCTCTGGTCAAAGTTGAACAATTTCTGGGTTTACTGTTCAGTTAAAGGAAAACAAGGGAGCAGATACTTTTAAATCATTTCATAAGTAGCTAATAGCCTAAACATAGCTGATAGATATGTTGACATCCTTGCTTTAGATATGCATGACTAATTTTTACACTTCCTCCTCCAGGATGTTTGTCAGAATGGTGTTAAGATTACAATGAAAGAAGCTACTTACAGTCTGGTCCTTCCAAATTGAGATATGGTATGTCCATTACTCTCATAAGAAATAACCTAGAAGCAAAATGGAAAAGAACCATTAGCAAATTTCTGCCTGAAGATCTTTTTCTTTTTATAGTTTCTTTGACACGTTTGTTCTGAAGAAGCAGAATTAACAATCCTAAACTTATCTTAAGGTATGTTAAAACAAACAGACCCTCTAAGCCCAATCCAACAACCAGATTCAAACATTACTTGGCATCATGCCAGGAATTTTACTTGTTCAAGAAAGCAAGAGCAAAAAAGGCCCAAATCAACAACTTTTTTTGGTTTTGCTACAACTAGAAGACAGAAAACAGCCCTAAACACTGGGGTAAAATGTACTGTACGGCAGGTTCACATGTGAGCCACAGGGTGTGAGAACTGGCACCAGTTGTGCCACACACTGTCGCACCTAATTTATCTTCTGAGTCCCAGGAAAGGTACAGTCTAACATCCACTGCATCCCCCTGAGCACTGCAGCACCTAAAAGGAGCTTTATCAATAAAAATTAGAAACATCTGCACCAATTAGCTTCAGAAACTTCACCCGTTCCAGCACAGCACTGAGTAATGAAGACATTCTACAAGGCAGCCAGAGTTTCTTTCCTATGTTTAGCCTTAGGTGCCACACTCCTGAGGACCTGGCTTCAACACAGCTGTCTGTCTAAACTGGACAGGGTTGGCTCCACCCAGAAAACAAGGAGGCACAGGGATACCACCACAAAGGCATCTTTTATGGAATTAAAGGAAGTGGTATAGAAAGAGGCAGCATGGGACACATCCTCCAAGGAGTAAAAGAAGGTATGTGACCACATTCCAGCTCTGGTGGAAGACATTAGGTAGGATCATAGCACCTTAACAGGGCACCCAGCTGGGCAGAAAAGAACTGGGATCTGTGTTCTCCCAGTAAGCTGCTCCCAGACCACCAAAAGAGGCTCAATTTGATTTATTAGCTATGATTTGTGCTCACAGCTTCATCTGAAATGTCGGTGTCACTGTTAGTAAGAGATACAGCCCTCTTCAGACCCCAGTGCAGGGGATAAGCACAGCCTAAATAGGCTAAATAGAAATTTTCTACTGGTCAGTAAAAGCAGTTTAGTCTTTGCTGGATAGGATGTCCATCATCCATGCAGGACAGCAAAAGTGGGAGGTTTTATTAAAAAAAAAAAAAATATATATAAAAAAAAAGGCAGGTTTGTTTTAAGCTGAGTTATCTGAACAAACTTCTCCCAAGTTCTTGGAACCTACTGTTTTTAAAGCACTCAAATAGTAAGTTTTGTAGGTTTTCATAAAAATAAAGATGAAGTCTACTAAAAACACACCAAAAACTTCTGGGGAGAAACACTAATTAAGTTTCTTTCCCCAGGTTTTATCATATTGAGGAACACAACAAATTGGCCAATTACAAGAACAGACTTAAGTAAAAAAAAAAAAAAATATATCCCTGAAATTAATTAGGGTCAGTTTCTTTATTCTCTGAAACCAATCCTACGTTTATTTGTTTGGCCAAACAATTATGTCACTAAACAACACATACACACACAAACACACATATTCTCTGTAGCCTAAATATTGATTTTAGTATTAAGCGCACTTCAGGTGTGTTACAGAAGTAACTGCATCTTGTAGCACTAACTTACACCACATGGATCATGAACACCAAATTCCACCATAATCCATAATTAAGTATCCATAACTATGGTTCTGAGATTCTTCATCTATCTGCAGAACATTTAACTTAGTAAGACTCTTCTGTATGACAGCAAGAACTCTATATTAAATTATCTCAATACATGAAGTTATGAGTTAATGTTGTAAAAATCTGTGTCGTAGCTACATTTCTTTAAAAGCTAAGCAGACCAAGCTAAAAAAATATTATTTCCTACACTGTTTAAGGACTACAGCCAGATTACACAGTCAGAGGACAGAGATCCATTTCTCAGTAAGAACTATGAGGTATTTTGACGAAGCTTTTTGGAAGACAATTGTTTCTGTGGCAAGTCAAATGAAATGAGGAGAGGAAGGCTATCATTGTGCCAGTCACAACAGTGCATAAACAGTCTCAAGGAGTCAACACTGCTCCTCTGCACTGAGCTAGGATTAAAGTTTTCATATCTGTGTGGTGAACTGTGCACAGAAACTGATCCAGCTGAAAAAAAAAGGCTTTTTTTTACTGTTTTTTTTTTTACCAGTTTACTGGTTTTTGCTTTTTTTTACCAGTTTACTGGTCCAGGTCAGTGACTACTTCAGCCACATGTTGCTGCAAGCACAAGAACAGAGACTGTTTACTCCTACACTGTGAGAGGGAAGTTATTGGTCAAACTGCACAAAAGCATACCAATCTCCTTTTGCAGTAATTTTGCAAAGGAAAGTAAAGCATATAGAAAAACTGAGGGATTTCCAGTACATGCCAGAGAACATAGCCCCCTATGAGAAACTTTCTACTAATATAGCACAAACCCAAGTGATTTGCATGGATTTTGGTTACTGATATCCATTGTATTAAAAAAAACATTTCTAAGCTTATTTCTATTTCTACAGACCATGATGCTATTCAGGTCAATAAAACATGGTGTTCTCATTTCTCTACACCTCTTCTACCCCCTACATCAAAAGAATAAATACCATTCAAACAACCCAAGGAGATACAAAAGAACATTGTCATTAAAAGTTTGTGAGGGGCTTGTGGGTGGGGGCAGGAAGATACGGAAGAGCAGTTGCCCTAAACCAGTCACAACATTTCAAACCAACTCAAAAGTATATGAGACAGTAACAGTATCTAAATTATACATACAAGAGTATACTCATAAATGTTCATTGGGGATTACTCACAGCAGACAAACAGGATTTTTCAAAGATTTTATATATACAATAAAGCATAAAGATTACAGAAATGCATCTCTGGAATTCCTGGCTTATTGAATTGTTTATCATATAACTTATGTATTATGCCTAAAAGAGCCAAACAACCCTAAGGGAAAGTCTGTTTTTAATCAGTTCCACTCTCACAAAAGCCCTAAAACTAAAGATTTTACCTGTGTTCGTCATCAAGCTATATGAACATTAGCCTATATCCTGGCCATCACTCTTCAACAGCCAGCCAGGAGGCTGACATAATGAAAGACATCAAAATTACTTTTGAAAAAAGTATTGCCTTAATTTGAAAACTAAGTTCAAGAAACATCAAATCTTCACGTTTAAATTTATATTTACTAATTTAATTCACATTAGTGTCAAGCCCATTTAAACAAGAAACATTTCCAAAATCCTAGCAATGATGTGAAAGTTTAATCACTAAACTGTATTTAAATATTAACATATAATATACAGAGATCTTGAAATTAAGACGTTATAAGCAACCCAAAGAATCATGTCTGTTTTAAAGAACATTTTCAAGACTATCTGGATAATAGTTCAAACTGAGAACACTGCTTCTGAATAGCTGCCTTATACTAAACTCCTCCGGTCAGCTTCTTTCAGGAAAAACTTGTGACACAAGGTATAACTTTCATTTGTTTAGCTTACTGTTTGCATGTTGTAGTTTGTGTTTTGCTTGAAGAACATGACTACAGCACAAAGGAAAAGGTTTCCTTGTTCTGACTGCTGCCCACAGGATCAGGTAGAACTTCTGGAGGAAGGAGGAACATAGTTTTTTTTCTCCCCAGCAGGAAGAAAGGATGCTCAGCTAGGGAAAGATTCTAGACCACAAACTAGAGACAAGTAGGTGTAGCAGGAAGCTGGCTGGCAGCCCAGAGCATACCTGCCAAAAAGCCCCAGAAGCAACACACTCACTAAGGGACCTTTAGGGAACTCTGAACTGCAGAGCCCAGATACTACTACAGGTGCTAAAAACACCACCTGCTGCAGACAGAGACTTGCAAGGACTGAATGAATGAAGCAAAAGACTTGTTCATTTAAATACCTCACAGTTCTGACTTATGACATGTAGTTAAATCTTCTTTATTAAAAAAAAAAAATAAGTAAGAGTTGTCTTATTCTGGTTTGTTAGTTTACATTACAAGAGAAAGAAAACTACCTTGAAAAATACAAGCCTTGGCCTGCTCACTGTAAGGAAAAGGTGAGATAGTCTCATCTGCAGGTTCTTAGGTGATGTGGCAGATGTTAGTTAGAATATGGCAAAGCTTCTGAAATCATTTGAAAGTAAGACATGGCAAGGCTTCCAAGTTTCCATGATTTAAAAATAATACATAGCTTTTCTGAAACAAGAAGCTACAAGTTCTGAATAATGACAGAATGGATAAACATTATTTTCTTGCAAACACTAATTTTCAGTTCTTGCTTAGAACAGAAAAAAAAAGGCAGCTGTTGTCCCTACAGTTTTTTAACTCTTTCTGTCATTACAGTCAGGCAGTGTTAACTCTGAAGCCAGAACAGGCACAGCAGGCTTCCTCTCACTCACTCACAATTTTGCAATGTCGCTCCTAGAGGAATGTCACATTTCAAGTACACAATTAATTTGAAAAGCTTAAATTTAATGTACTATTGTGACAGCTCTAGAAGCTGCTGTTTATACTTGTTGCAAATATGTATTTCTAGAAAGAATTTTGGTTAATGATTGAAAAATTAACCTGCTCAATTGGCACCTACTACTTGGCGTGTGTGTGTTGGTGTTCCTGAAAACAACCTAGTGACACATCCCATCTTAAAATGAAATTGTGCTGATAAATTTTATCATCATCTTCACATTCAAATCAAGCAGTCACTGTTTCATCTAGGGAATATTTGTAACATCTGCTAAAATATATGGAGTTACTGCCTCATGTCTCAGTGTCAAGAGAATCACATAACTGCTGTCACTATAATAATATGATTTTCAGAACAATGAAAGGTGAAATCAAATGATCACAATGATTTCATCCTTTGTGTGGGCCATCTGAAGCTAAAATAATATATTTTGCCAACTCGTGTATTATGGGTTTGAAAGCATGGCATTTCTCCTGAATTTAAACAGACAGAGCAAGCACTAGAATCTTTTTAATTTCAACTCCTTTTCCTTTATGTGACAGATGGCAGCATCTTTAGAAGTTTCCTAAGGTAAAATCTACAGATTAACTATGTAAAGGATTGACTCTGTGCATAAAGGTTTCTAGATTCCCCAAGTCTTACTTCAATTTGTTCAAGGAGTTTGCATGAAGATCCAATTCAAAAGAAAAATACTGCTCATAGCATCATCCCATAAATCATACATGTCTATTTCTTACGCCATCTTAAAAATGGGTTACCCAACAATCTTAATACCCATGCTTTGTGTCATTTGGACTGACGTTACCATGGGTGTATTTTAGTTTTTCCAAACTGTTGAGCACATTCAGTTTTCACTATCACCAGTTACTGAGGGTCCTACAACATAAAGAACACCTGACCAGCTTTTCTTCAGTTCCACTATTCCCAAAGCTTACTCCAGAAATAATTTTCTAAACTGTAAATATATCCTCAACAGTGGCATGGGCAAGGCCATTAAAGCAGTCCAGGTTCTCTTCTAAGTGTCCTTTCACAGGTCAGCAGAAAGTAAACTATCCTCCGCAAATGAAAAGGTATTTACTTCATAGCCTCTCCAGTATTATCAGCATGAATCAGAAAGCAAAAAAAAACTTAGGTTAAAGAAAAATGCAGTTAACTATTGCTCCCAAGGCTAGAAGTAGATCTGCCAAAGGTGGTGCTGTACTTCCATGTTTTAGCATGTTTTTTATACAACTACTTACTTGTTAAAAAAAGGTTCAATGAGTTTTGATCTAGCAGACACATGGTTTTTCGGAGGACTGAGGAATGAACCTGATGAATGAAGAATAAATTCAGTATATAATAAGCAGCTACAGACAGCACCAAGGAGAAGGTTTGGAAAAGACGTCACAGGTACCTAGGAAATTAGCCATGGAAATGAAGCACAGTCCAGTAATATACGCATCATATCCTGCTTCATGGAGTTGTTCAGACGCTGTATCGTAACTTGGAAATCCTTCTGCACTTTCTGAGGGGAAAAAGACATTTATAAACACCTTATCAGAAGATAAAGGTAGTACTGTATCCTTACCCATAGGCTTATTTCATCAGAGCATAACATTTGGAGATGTCTATACAACTTCCAGAATCTTTGAATTTTCTTAAGTTCTTAAAAAAGCAGTTTCGTTTGGCATTTTTAAATAAGGATAGATTCCTAAGATGGAAAGTCTTTCCTATTAAAAAGCTCTTAATACCCAGACCTACTCAGCCAAAATGGAGTATTAATTGTAAGACAATTACAGTAGAATTCCCCACAAAGAGTATCTTTTTTTGCATTTAAGAGAACAGACACTCAGTCTAATTGAAAGCTTCACTATTAATCTGTTTGCCAACCATCTGACTGACCTATGGTCAGATTTTTCAAGATATTTAAATGAAGACTAAACTAAATGATTTAAGGATGTCTTTATTGACAAATGTACTTGGTGTTTATGCTCTGCCCATTCAGTAACATAAAAAAGTACTGCTCATCTTGATTTTGATCAAGCATTGAAACTTTGCCTTTCAACATACTCCACTCTTGAGTATTGCTCTCCCTTATCTAAATCAGCAGCTTAAGAAAAATTCCAGAACCTTGAGCTAAGCTTGCCCTTTGAATAAATATCCTTGTGTTCACCTCAAAGCAAAAACCCCTTTTTCCTACTAAAAGAACTTCAGTAATTTCTAGAACACACACGACTGATCAATACTGTATAAGTTTTCTTGGTTTTGTTTGTCCATTCTTTTACTGTCTGGATTCTTACTAAGTTCCAGTTATACCTTTAAATATAATTGCTCTGTATGTACAGTGCCCTCATTTAAAGTCCCTTCATCAAAACACTAAGTATTAGCAGGGGAATTTATATTTCAGACCACGAGCAAAAATAATCAAAACATTTTGTTTCCCCTGAAAGAGAAAAATATTTCAGAAATAAGAGCATTTTGATATATCCTTACCAACTTTAGGAGGGCTGAATGGAACCTCTTTTAAACGCTTTTCCAGTTCTGCAAGCGATGTATTATTAATGATCTCCTGCAAGAAAAGCCATCATTAACTGCCAAGCACATTTTCCCTGGAAACTGAAATCAAATAGGATCAAATTAATATTTACTGCTGCCACCTTGTGTTCTCTAAGGATTTACACATAGCCCTACTTCAAACTAATGCACCAGAGGTATGTCAAGACAAATTTCAGTTACCTTCCCTCACTTGCATCATAATGAATCATAAGCATTTATTAATGCTGCTCAGAATTATTGAGGGATTATGGCGAAGTATTATTTCTATTTGAGTCTGGTTTTATGCAGGGTACATGTGGTAAGGGAAAAGACAATACAAAGAACAGGCAAATATTCTAAATATTGATCATAATGGTTGAAAGCATTCAAGGTGAGTATTGAAATGTGCTTGCTGACTGGACATTCTTGAATAGTTTAACAAGTGTAAATACTGCTAATTTAAAGTAATACAGAAACAGTGAAAGAAGCCTGACAATCAGAAAGTTTCTCCTACACTTCAACTTAGTTGAGTATCAGTGAATCTACTGATGAATTATATACATAAAACAAAAAGCCACAAAGATGTATTACAGATTAATTCCTTATAGAAATTCTTTATCAAATATATGTTGTCAATCAGTACAATGGAAATAAGCAGAATCAACAGCCAGAGAAAGCAAAACATCTCACACAATCTTTATTAAAATTGTATGAGATCTACGAGGACCAGATTTCATTTGATTCTCAGTCAAACTTAGCTGTTTACACTCATCTAGTCTGCAGACTGAAAAGTTATGAAGAACTAACAACAAACAAGCTCAAATGATGCATTAATCTGGCATCCCAAAGCAGGATTTCATAACAACAGCCTAAAAACCCAAGCACCTGCTGTAGAATTACAAATATCAACATAGCAGTACCAAATACAAAACTTGTGGAGGACTCTTACTTTTCAGAATGCCAAAGCCTCTATTCTTACCACAGCAGTGTGCAACACAAACTTGACAATATCTATGAGTATATTTAATAGCACTTCTTTATGGAATGCTCTGCAGTTACAGAGCTATGCACAAAGACAGATGCTGCTTCCTCAGCATGTTTTTTAATTAATTCAAAGACACATAGGAAAACAAGAGCTTATGATAAGAACACTTATCTCATACTTCTTTAGAGGAATAAGACTCATGCTGTAAGATATTTTAAGAGAAACCTGTATTTTTTTTCTTCCTGCTGACTATCCACTGAGCAAAGGCCACAAGAGAACTTAATGATGATAAAGCATTTTTCCAGACAAATCTAAGTTAGCATTCCCAGTACTCTAAGGCTTTGAATATACAAGCAGCTTCCAGATCCTATTTGCTCATGAACAGCACTTTTTTTATCTCCTGAGGGCATATGCTACTTAAAAAGAAGAAAATAATCTACTAATCACATTTTACCTAGCAAAAACTCTACATATTTTGGAATCCAAAGCTGCCAAGTTACCATAAAACTTCAAACACAAAAGTCACTAGTAGGAAAGTAAAAATTTACGTTCTATAAATTCTTTAGGTTTAGATAAGGGGTAAAGAAAAACCATTCTTCAACAATAAAAGGAGCATCACAGAAAATATTATTAGACAGTTTTCTCTACAAAGAAGTATAATTTGTTTCAATACACATGTATTAATGCAATTTTGTGTCTTCAAATCATTCTATAATGTTAATTTACCTTAAAAGGTTGTGTACTTGCCATCAATTTAGTATCCAGTAACCTAGAAACAAAATAAGAGCTAAATAAGTTGAAACAGAAGAATGCCCATTTTGCCAAATCCTCAAAAATGTTTTAGTGCATTAGCTGGGAAACAGCAGATACACTCTACTGAAAATTACTGTTGGATTTGGAACAGCCAAAACATTCCTTGGCTTTGTTCAGCATGAAAAAGGACAGCAACCAAGGAACAGCAAGAGATACAAACAACTAGTAGCAAATAAATCTTGTTCCAAATGAAGTGTAGATTCAAAACACCAAACATCATGCCAAAACCAGGAGAGTAGCAAGGGTGCATCTTTTGCCAAGAAGTGAACCAACGGCAATGTTTTTCTGAAAAAAAGCTGCTCAAAATTAATTTAAAAATAGTATTTATCTAACTTGATTCCAATTTCTTTTTCCAATAACAGCTGGGGTACAGGGCTGAGACAAAAAATATCAGTTTTCCAAAGCTATACTGAAATGGCTGAAAGTTTGAGCTAAGAACTTACCGGGGAAAGACACATGATGTTACTTCCTTGAACTCACTTAGGTCCTAATTTAACATTAAATTGGAAGACAAAAATCAAGTCAGCGAACTGTTTACAGTCTGGAGAGGACAGAGAGCAGTAGCTACAATTATCCAAACAGCCTCTAAAAGTGAACCACAGTAACTGAATTCCTAATGTAAGAGTTGTATTTGTCAGCACTACCATAGACACCACTTGCAATTACACACAACTGCAGACTACATATTTCTGATTTGTCTGTCATTAGTAATAAAAGGTCCTGTCACTGCCAACACCTTATCCTATTTTATACTCTAGGCTACTTCTGATTCCAGCCTACTTAACAGTTCTTAAGTGTTCCCAGCATCTAGTATTTCAATAGAATATAAGCAGTCACTCCAGGTGCCTGCCTACATGTTTAGATCTGCCAAGGGTCAAAAATACAGGAACTACTGACAATTGCTTATGTTCCAATACCATCCAAACCAGCCCCAAACTACTTCTTCCCATCTTATGACCAAGTCTTTTCCCCAAACACCCACAAGCCCCTTAAGACTGCAAGTAACAATGTCATGTGAGCCATCCTTCCAAGGAGACCTTTGGCCTCCTCAATGTTCTTGATTGTCACCAGTCACCAGTGTCTTATAACACATCAGTCAGTTAAATATACCTGATATAAGCAAAAACCACAGTTCTACGATCTGTTTTGATCATTTTAAAAATGCAAAGGAGAACAATCCAACTAAACTTTCTACGTAAATATTTATGACAATACGGCAGTAGCCCAGAAGTACCAAATGGATTTTTTAAAAGTACTTTTCTATACTTCTTCATAGACTGACCAATTCTTTCATTCAGAAGAAAGTGTGGAGTTAACACTAAAAGACATATACATTAAGGCATTTATTTCATCATCTGAACACCCAAAAGATTACTTACATCAGGTAGAGGACAATAGAACTGATGTATGGTGTGCATAACATCCAGCAGCATGTTGTGCCCAATAACAAGCTTGCCCTGTGAAAATAACATTAAATGTCTGTTACACTTCCAGTCCTGATCACGGTGAAGGGAATCTGTGAAAACCCCTATTCCAGCTGCCAGCCAAGGGCATGTGGGAAAACACACATCAAACCTCTCCATTGCCCTCTGCCTGCCCCACACACTCCTCCATTCTCTCAAAGCAGCCACTCCTTTTTCCTCTACTGCCACCCATTTACCACAGGCTTCCACAGCAGCTTCATATGTTGAGATGATGCACTAGAACAGCTACTTACAACTTGGTTTCCAAATGTAGTCTATTTAAGATTGAAGCCAAGGCATTTCTCAGTCCATTACCTTTTAATTTGTTCTACAACAACACACAATATACTCCTTATGGTTATAATATACAATAGTTATTAAGGGCATGGTCTGGCTTGGTCACCTTTCATGCCAGATGTTGTCCAAGCAAGCTCCTTGAAAAAGCTCAAGCAGTTTTTTTAAATGTTAACTTTGATTCATTTGACATGACAACAGTCCTTCTTTGATAGTCTTTAACTGCCAGGAAAAAAATAAAAAAGGAAAAAAAACCCACAATCTTTTCAGAATAGAGAAAAAAGAAGACACCAAAGCTTATTTACAGCCTAAGATGTTCCTATTCTTGACTCCTACAGATAATAAGATTCTTCATGTCATTCTGTAGTTTGAGCTTACCTAACCTACCACACTCAACCACTGTAAAACATGAAGCAACATAAACTTGAAATGTCACTTTAACTTGTATTTCATCATCTCTTCTAAAATGTAACAGCAAAAGAATCCTTTCTTTGAATTATTTACTTTTTCTTACAAACAAAGGTAGGTTAAAAATCACATTAACTTACAGAATTAGCAATGGCATGAACAACTCTGGAAAATCCTACAGCATCATTCAATTCTTCCTGTAAGCAAAGATTCTGACGTTAGTGAAGCAGAAATCCAAATATTACCAAAACTGTACCTGCAAACTGCCAGATGCCCCCCGTCTGCCTGTGTTTCTCAAACATATCCAAGAACAGAACACAAAGGAAATGTCAATATTTGGAAGACACAAGATGTCAAAGCAACGGAGATGCTTCTTCCAGACTTCTCGTTTTGTGTGTAGTTCTTTCTAGCTCAATGTCAGGTAGGACAAGTCACAAGCTGCTGTCCTCGGTTGCCCCTGGTCAGAAGCCAAACAGCCACTCTGCCCTTTGCTCACTTCCCTCACCCAAAATTCAAAGACAGACAATAAGATTTGTGGATAAGGATAATGGGAACCCATCCCCTCCAGCCTCATTGCTTTTGGGGGAGGGTGGGAGAGAAAGCCTTGACACTGTGCAAGTGCTGTTCAACAGTAGACAAAACACACAGGTGGTATCACTGGTGTTTTAGCCACAAAGCAAAGCACAATAAAATACAGGCTGCTACAAAGAAAGGAAACTTCACCCCAACCAGAGCAGTAACAGCTGCAGTCAGCTCATTGTCAGCACATGATCGCCAATAGTGCTCAGCAGCTATGACACTGCAGACAGTTCAGAAGGTATTAAAATGAACCTATATATTAAGCTGTACTCTTTACATATGTTATATATGCAACAGGTTGAATCCTGATTGTTACTCCTACTAAATCAGACCCGAACTTTTATGCTAACACAGATTGGGGAAGAAACATTCTTCATTAATTACATAAACAAAACCAAGAAGAAACATTAAAATGTATGACATATTATATAATATTGTAGTTGTATAAACTGACTCTGGATTGGTTTGGGGGGACCTGACTACAGCACAAACTGTTCTGTAACAGATTTTTCTTTTTCAGGTCTAGGGAAGTAATTTCAGCTTTATGTTACCTGTCTATTCAACCAGAACTGAAATTTAGTAAAAACATTCACTGTTAATTTAATTCAGCTCTGAACACTGCTAGTCCAAGCAAGTAATACTCCTACTAAATTTTTTTCAGAAAAATCTACTGTAGAAGTAAATTGTTCCTGACTTGCCTTCTGGAAAAAGAGATGTCACATAAGTTAATGTCTCTTTAGATAGCTCTTTCCCTCCTAAAAGCGCTTCTGCATAGGAGTATCATTGGCTCCACCCAAACTGACTTTATCTTGACACATGAAAGCACAAGAGTCTGATCAGGAATTCCCACAGTTCAAGTCATAAGACCTCCTGAAATTTGCATCACTCAATAAGCAAAATACAAAGTCCCATAAACAGTGAGAGTGCCTGAATACACCATGTGTGACCTGGTCAGCCTGTTACCACAGCAGTAGTGTACAGTGTGTTTCTATTGAGAAATGACACATTCATTGTACAGGACACTAATTCAGACAGAGAAGACCAAGCAAGCTTTGTAAGAGAAGGGGAGACTGTGAATCCAAACAATGTAACAACTTGTTCAAGAATTTCTGCAAGAAACTGAAATTTCCTCTTACTAGGCCACTCTTCTGTGAGAGTGGAGATTCATAGGAGGTGGTCACTACTCCAGAATACTCATTCAGTATTCCATAAATTCTGATTTTTAAATAATTTTTAGAGTGTTTTGCAACTCTTTTTACTCTGTTGCAAAGCCAAAGTTATCTGGTAGAATTTAGAAAATCAAATTTAGCCAGAAACAGCAAACCAAAGGGAAACAATACCAAACCCTATCCTGCATTTTTGCATTCCTGAGTGAAGTCAGAGATTCTCACCCTTCTTTTCTCACACAAACACATGGAATTTAATTTATTTACCTGTTCTTTCGCTTGTTTCTGCTGCTCTCTTCTTTTTCGTTCCTCTTCATCTACCTTACTAATAACAATATATCTCTCCTTCTAAAACAAAAAATGTATAGTTTGAGGAATGACTGAGAAGTTCAGATTTAGGGCTGCTGCAAGTTTCTGTAAATTTACATTGTAAAGAACACTGTTATACCTCAGCAGCAGTTACTTGGCAACACAACTGTTTCTATTGTAGGCATCACATTATCACCTACTCCCAGAAGCCTACTTCAGAAAGCTGGATTTGATTCATCCACGAAACCTTATTTTTTCTAAACCCACTTTTTACCTCTCGAAAACAGTTATCAGCATTTCTTGGTATATAGTTTGTTTCAAATACTTTTTGGAGCAGAGATCTGTGCTGGGAATTGAGGACACAGCATGTGATGCTGCTGGTTTTTTCTAAGATCACAACCTGCTTTTCACTAATATAGAACATCAGATCCACTGTATTTTAAAACACCTTTTAGTATCTGTTTAAAAAGTAGTATTAAGCCACAGAAATACATGCCCACACTCCATATGTTGGTCAGATATAACGTTTAGAACCTAGTTCACTGAAATCCATTTAAAATGCTGTGCATTTACATAATAAAGCTCAAGTTAAATCTAAAAATCAGGAGAGATAGTGAAATTGAGAAATACAATTTCTTTTAAACAGATCAAATGTTAGAGGCAGTCATAGGCCTAGTTACCTTATCTGACTCCAGAGTTTCCACATGGATACCTTTTGGATACCTACATCAAAACAAATGAAATATTAATAGCCATTCACTTGGCATTTAGCATATTGAAACCACAACAGTAATTCAATAATTTCATGTTTCACTATTTCTGTAAATCTTAGGTATAAAATAACTATTGCAAGTTTCTTTTCAATGTTAATAATAACAATTTTAATTTTAATAATGCAAAATTTGAAGCAATTGAAGCAAAATGGACTCCTTACATTGTCTAACAGTAACTAGCACTTACACAATTTCCCATACTATTGTTGTGGAACCTGTAACCTTTTAGTTTGGTAATATTAAGTAAATGTCATCTAGATATTACATCATAATGTAGAAACTTTGCTGTCAAGAAATTCAAAATGAAAACGCTGGTGAGAATGGTCTCATTTATTTGCAGCCCCATGACAGCTTCTTTGAAGACTGCATCTCTTGAAGACATCACTAATTTGAGGATTTATTAACAACCTTCAACTTTCTGCTAGCAGTAAATTTTAATAGGAATTATTAACTCAAATGTCATCACCTCTGCTACAGGGTTGCATCACACCACCACAGTCATTTAATTTCACATTTAATTTCTAAATGTCACATTTAGTCACATTTAATTTCGAAAACAACATCATACACAGAACCATAGAGCATCCAACTGATAGCAAAAGTAAGAGAATATTGCCTTTTCCTGCCTAACCAGTAGCAATTATTCTCATCATCTCATAATGAACTAACCACAACTGTGCAATAACTGCAGAACCAGCAAATTTCCTTGTCCTCTGGCTACTCCTAAAATTAGTACTGGAGAGCACACTCCAAACACTTGTGTCCTTTGCACCCTGACTCCTCAAACAGTTTTGAGCCTCCATCTCACTTACGAGCTGCTTCACGTGATAAACCTTGCATGCATCAAAACACTGATACATCAGAGAATACTTCAACAGAGGAAATGACCTTTGAAGAGGTCATGACACAAGGGCAATCAATAACTTCACTCTTCTGCTTTAATTATTTAATTTAACTCCAACAGAAAATTATAACCATACCAGTACCTACTAAAGAACTATTATTTTTTCAGGTAAAGCCCACAATCTGTATAAGCACATGCACTTTCTGTTCACTAAAAACCTAGCATGCTGCATTTGTTACATAATTCTAGACTGTGCTGTTCTATTCAGAGATCTTATATACAAATGATAAAACAAATACTAAGCTCTAATATCTAAATTAATCATCACAAAAAAGTTCAAGGTAATTCATCTTCAGAACATTACAAAGTTTTCTTTTAAAGGGGAAAAAAAAAGTCAAAATCAATCACCCCAAGGTTAAGTAGATTAGCTCTTACCCAGATCTCTTATCAAAAGTACTAAAAATATACAGTAAGGCAGTATTACCAGTAACTTACTTCCAGCTCAAGGTCTGATAAATTAATTTCCTTTGAAATCTAAAACCAAAAGACAATCATGTTACTAATAACCCTTTCACAGAGTGTCTCCTAGTAATGATTTCCAGTTAAAGCTAAGTGCTCATTTGTAGAAAGATTTTTAAAGAGTCACTGCTAGCAGAACTATAGGCTAGGAAGAGATTTACTGAATTCTGATGTTCAGCTGCCAAACTGTAAAGGCGTTTACATCATGTTTTACAGTTATCCACATACCTTCCAATCAGAGAGTATTCTATAGTCATGATCCCTCAACATAGATACAATGATGGTTCCTTATCCTCAGCTTTACTATTTCTGAATTCAATTTTATTTTTTTTTTAATTTTTTAAACAATCATACTCTTCAAATACCTACTTTCCAAAGCTAATTAGATTGTTTTGGGACGGAGACCTACTAAAAATAGTCACACACTGCCAACTGTGAACAACCAATAGCTCAACAGATTTGAAAAGCTTCTTTATAAAATGCAGCTCCAAGGCTTATGGATCACTTCAGCAGTAACAAAAGGTAGCTCACACATACAAGACATTTCTTGGCTATGCATAAATATTTTGCCACCACATGCAGAAGTTACAGATCAAAATAAATTACCCGTATACATCACCACATTATCTCGACATCCAAATATTAGTCAAATCTAGATTTTTCTACAGTTAACCCAAGTGAACATATTCTTCCCTGTCACTCCCCTAATTCTAGAAGACCAAATAAAAGAAAAAAATTTATAAGAGATTCAGTTTCAGAAACTGACCCTGTACATGGCTCCAGTTCCAAACTTTCACTTTCTTCATTCTTTAGTAAGTCTTCTATCTGTTCCCTGGAAGAAACAGATTATTTGCTTCTGTATCTACTATTCTATTTGTTGGAAGTTTACAGCTCTCTCCAAAAGACAAGAAAATGCTTCATAACAAAAAGAGCAGCATTTTACAAACAGTGAACTAATAGAAATGGCTTCAACATATGAAAATATCACTACAGCTCACATTTTAGTTTCAACAACATCAGAGGATATTAAACAGCTGTACTTACACTACTTTATCAACAAATTTTTTCTGATCTTCAGGAATTGTTACAGGGCACTTTGTGGAATTAGGAGAAATGTATGACAGAGATCCTGCACCATTGGCTTGAGAACGTTTTTCATCATACTGTTCCCTTAGCTGTCTTTCTTCTTCCTGATTTAAATAAGGAATTCCTAATAAAAAAAGTAAAAGCTCATTATAATTAGAAATAAATTAGGGAGGCATTTGCCCCTGCAGGCTGAAAGCACACCCTTCCCTTTCAGTGATCTGCTGAGGATGTGTGTGTCTGTCCAGCCACCCTGCACGTGCCAGGTTAGCTGGTACCACTGCACAAGGCACGAGCCCCAGCACTGCAGAGCTGCAGATCACAACCACAAAAGTAGTGAGCGCTTCTCTGTTTGCTCTGTGCATCACAAATAACAGACTGCAGCAGCCCCAGTGAGTGCACTGGGATTCCTTTCCTAGACATTGCTACTGGTGTATCACACAGCTCCACACTTTGTTACTCTCTCTATTTATTCACCCTTTGCCTCCATACAAAAAAAAAACAAACCACACTCTCATGTTAGTGGGAATTCTGTTCTGCTGAACTACACAATGAATTCTTGGAAAGGAAACTACAATCAGCACAACAGTAGACTGGATAACAATAATTCAAGAATTTTATTACATATTAAGACAGTATCATGGATGGCAGTCTTTTTTCTTTTTGCAGAAAACAATGAAAGGTGTCATCATAAATTTTGCAGAAGTTGAAAGAAATTGAAAAAAAACCCAAAATAACTCACCGTTGCGAAAAACTTTATTAAAATCAAATCCTTGGTTTGCTAAAAAATCTATACTTGAACTCTGCAACAAGAGAAAAAGGCTTTACAATTGGCAAAAGTGGCTGTGGCACAAAAGATAAGTTATTTTTACACTTTTTAAGAAATTATACAAAGTCCAAAGCCAAGAACAAACAAGTTTGTGGCCCTAAAGAAGCCACTGATAGTTTAGGCTATGCTACTTTTCTTACTGATTTTAAACTTCCATAAAGTACAAGAACAATGACCATGGTAAGGGATAAAGATAAAAGAACAAACTATGTAAAGAAAGAAAACTAAAGAAGGCCAAATGTGGTTCAGGAGAACAAATCTGAGACCAGAAGAATATTGACAATAGCCTGGGAAGCAGTGAAAGGGAGATAAGCAGATGAGAATAAAGGATTACAAAAGAGAACTGGAAGTTCAGCGAGAAAGGGGACAAAAACAGAATCACCTTCCCAAGTTTAGAATGTTATTTCAAATTCCAGAAATCATACATTGTAATGTGTAACAAGATTTAAAAACTGAAATCAAGGATTAAAGCCTTAAAGCTCATTTCTGGGATTGCTCTTAACTGACGCTTAATTATTTTATTAAAAAAAAAAATCAAAACAACCCAGAAACAAACGTTTTTCTACCTTTTAAGCTGAAGTTTTTTTCAGGTATAACTTAACCTAATAAAATTAAATTGTTTTTCTACTAACCTGACAGACAAACTTGACATCTGGTGAACTTCTGTTAAAGGGTTTTGGAAAAATATAGAAGTTAAATGACTTCATTATATACCTGTAGAAAAGATGAGTTACATGTCAATACAGTATCAGTATTACTTTAGAAAATCCTCAATTAAGAAAACAAGAAATAAGAGAATAACATACTTTTCTTCTGTGTCATCATATTTAAAAGTGCAAAGGCCAAACTGAAAGAGCAAAAAATCCATGGAATGCTGGAAAGGAAAGGAAAACTTTGGATGAGAATGAAACATGTACACATTTTAAGACTGCCAGGGTGCATCTACATACGATTTCTCTACATTTCAAAATTAAGTAAAGTGAATCTTCTTAACTAATGTTGATAATTTTAATAAAAACAAACACACTAGAGTTTTCCCACTAGATTTCATCCTCATTTAATCATCTTACTCTTAGCCCAAGATGACTTTAGTATGCACTTTCATTCCACAAAGAGACAAAAACTGAGGGAAGTTTTGTCTCTCTTTCCTCCTGTTAGTCACACACACAAGCTACTACACCAAAAGTACCTTCAGTTTTCATATTAGCCCATGTAAACACTTTACCTTTTTAAGTTTCTGATACCTTTCTTCTGGAGTGTCAAAGCCATTTGTTAATGCACTAACTGAAGGCCCATCACTGATCCCTGAAAAAGTAAAACATATTATGCTTTGGGTAAGCTTTTCAAAATTAATCACAGCAAAGAAATGCAACAACTGGCAATTTAAGAAAAATGCTTTCACTTAAAGCACGTGCCACAATTATGTCATTTGAGAAAAATACAACTGCAATAAGCCACTCATTTTAATAGTGCTGCTCTAGTAGCAAAGCTCTTCTGCAAAAGCTCTGTCATTCTGGCTCCTACTCAACATGTCAGTAACAGGCCAAGACCTACCAATACCCTAATGTAAATGTGCTTCACAACACAATGCAGGATCAAAGCCAAACTAAAACTGGGAAGTGTTGCCCAGAGATTTATCGAATAATGTAGTCACCTTAAGCAATATGCAACAACTGTACTTCCATAAACACCACATGTAACAAAACCTAGTCTTGCTCACATTTATGTCCCATGGGTGAACTGAACTCTGCATCCCAAAAGCAAAGCATCTCTCTGCTGCATATATGCTCTGGGTTTCACAAACACACACGTTCTTAGTGCTGCCTATCCCTGTCCAAACACTTGCAAGATCTCCCTCACACATATCTCAGTCCATTGCTTTCATGGCATATATAACACATATTTTTTACCTTATGCTGCAACAACTATCAGTTGTCATGTTGAAATTACTGTGGGAGCACAAGCAGCACGAGCCTGACATGTATCTTTGACCAAAGCCTTGTATCGCACATGTAACAAGTGGTTCAATCGCTTTCTGGTAGCCACAGCTATAGTTTTTTCAAGCTAACCAGGAGACACATCACAAGAACGAACTCGGGCACCGAGGTCAAACCACCCCCCTCAGATACTGCCAACAGTTCGCTATCACAAAACAGGTGCAACTGTACCTGAAAACTCTCCATCGATGGCCAGGAAGTCCGACTCTTCAATGGCTTCATACACTTTGTTAAGGTTATCCTTAAAATCTGCGGGTAAAAGGTTAAAACACGCTTGAGACTACGAATGACATCCTCCGGCAGCCCGGCGCCCCTCGGGCGGGCAGGGGTGGCCGGGGCCTGCCCGCCGCCCCTTCAGCCTCGGGGCCGCGCCTCATGCGCGAGAGGGGGAATGGGGACCCCTTCGCCATGAAGGAGAGGCTGAGGCCGGAGCGGCCGCCAGCCCAGGGCAGGACGCCGGGACGCCGGGCCAGCTTAGCGCCAGCAGCGCAGTGCTCGGGATGCAGGGCCGGGTGGTCACTCACTGCTCCTGATCACCTCCATCCCGCGCCCCCGCCCGCCGGAGCTCGGCCCGGCACCGCCCGGCACCGCCCGCCGCCGCCGCCGAGCGCTTCCGGGGCCGCCCCGCGTGCCGCACGTGAGCGCGCACAGCAGCTCGGGCCGCCGCCATTTCCTACCGGGGCGGAGCCCTCAGGGCCGCACCGCCCTGTCCGCCCGCGGCCTCGGCTTTGGGCGGTGAGTTCGGCCGCCTGCCGTGTGCTCCGAGCGGGCCGCAGGAGTGGCTGCAGCAGCGCTGCCGCGGGGAAGGAAGTCTTACACCAGCCGCAGTTCTGTGGGGTGTGGTGAAGTGTCATGGATGTGGGCCTTGCCCTCAAAGCCAGAAATGCGTAGCTATCACTAACAAGAAAGAAGGGATGGAACTGCCTAGGAGACACCAGAAGGATGGTGCAGAACTGCTAGCGACGATGCCTTAATGATGATAATTCCAGGGGAACTGCAGGTGTTGGCGTATTACTGAAGGAGCGTTTTCCTGTTAGAAGCGGCACTTGGACACCTCGCTGTGGAGGAGCAGCGCTCAGCGCCCAGCAGGATGGGCCCGCAGCAGCGCTGGGCGAGGAAGAGCTGCCCCAGGGAGAAGAAGGTGCTGCACAGGGGCAGAGCGCAGGAATTGTGGGCACGGGCGGCAGAAGAGTTCAGAGTTTGTGCTACAGGGCTCATAAAACATCTTTTCCAGAGTTCCAGCAGAAACTGTGGGGGGTAGTTTCTGCATACAGAAAAAGATAAAGAATTATGCAGGATTTAGTGGAGAGAGTTCTTCAAGATTCTTCAATATTAAGCTTTGCCTTTTCAGTATAAGCAATTTATTCAAGAGACATTCCCAGCAAATAATCTAGTATGATTAAATGGCTCCCAGTAAGATGTTAGTTAAAATGGCAGAGATGTTTTTATTTTGCAGTAAATTGGCTGAAGCCTAAAATTTTCATGCTACTCCTCTGTCTTTTAAGATGCATTTCTGCAGTTTCTAGTTAAAGTGCTCGTGGCACTTCAAAGTGGTTGATGGCTGTTTCAGAAGACTATTTTCCCCCAAGTAGCTGACAAATCTGGGGAACTCTTTGCTTCCCTCACCCACAAAATAAGCTGCAAGTCAAACAGTAAGGGACTGTAATAAAGTGCTTCAATAAGAATTGAAGTACTATGTCTTGCAGATTAGACATTTTTTTACTTCAGCATGTACGTATTGTTAGGTAAGCAGAAGGAACACTTAAAAAGTGGGAGAGGGCAATACAAGCAGTTAGTTTGAGATTCCATAGCTTTTTATATGTCAAAAGTTTTACAAACTGGAACAGAAAGGCCATGTTTTCACATCATTCAAGTCTGCTGCACAGACTATCAAACACTTGCATGGTCTTTTACTTTACCGAACATTGAATGTGAAGCTAAGTGAAAAGACACTAAAAAGTAGTAAAAAACTGTATTTTAGAACAAGTATTCTGGGCTGCATTTTCACCTTGCATACCACGGTAGATGCACTTCCTCAGATCTAGAAGAGGTTGAATTCTTTCATGCTAGAGTAGTTTAAAAATCTGCTTATTGGTTCTCTGGACAAAAATAGATAATGTGAGAGAGAAAACAATGAGAGACTATTTTCTTTCTTGAAATGAGCTAGCATAATTAAATGTCATTTTAACTGGACTTGTAGATTGTATCAAACTGGAACAAAATCTTAAAAGAAAATGTCACTGTGTTGAACAGTTGAAAAAAATACATCTCAGAGGCACTTCAAAAATTCACAGAATCAATTAGGTTGGAAAAAACCTTTGGGATCGAGTCCCACCTGTGACTAAACACACCAGATCACTCAGACCATGGCACTCAGTGCTATGTCCAGTCCTCAAATGCCTTCAGGGACGGTGATTCCACCACGTCCCTGTGCAGCCCATTCCAATGTCTAATCACCCTTTCCTAATGTCCAACCTAATGCCCTGGTGCAGAGTAAAGCTATGTCCTGTCACTTGTTCCTTGGGAGAAGAGGCCCATCCCCACCTGGATACAACCTCCTGTCAGGGCAGGCAGGAGTGAATCAGGGTTTTTTGGACTAGTCAGAAAGAATTTCAGAAAGGGAACAGAGACTGAGAGAAGTCATTGTGAATGTGTGGAGAGATAAACTTATGCGGTAAGAACAGTCTGTGCAGGATACGTTAGCACTGCAATCCGACTAGCACCTTTAAGTCTCGTTAAGCCTCGAATCTTTATTGTAAAATCAACCTTGAACAGTTTCTGCGAAGGAAGGCTACCTGAGATTGTAGTGTACAGTAAGCAAAGGTACCTCAGTTCTCATGAATATGGAAGTGCGTGTATTCCCAGAAATGGGAGTGTAGCAGTGCTCATGTCAGGTGATTCTAAACGCTTGAAATAAAAAGGCGAGCGGCGGCGGTGAGGAAGGAGCGGCGGTGCCGCCGTGCCCGTGGGGCGGGGCGGAAGCAGCAGGGTGGGCTCGGCCCGGGGCTGTAGCCGGGGCGCCGCGGGGCCGAGCCGGCTGCAGGGTGTCGGGCCGGGGCCGAGCCGGCTGCAGGGTGTCGGGCCGGGGGGCCGAGCCGGCTGCAGGGTGTCGGGCCGGGGGGCCGAGCCGGCTGCAGGGTGTCGGGCCGGGGCCGAGCCGGCTGCAGGGTGTCGGGCCGGGTGCCCCCCGCGCTGGCCCTGCCCGGGTAGGAAGCGCCGCGGGCCCGGCCCGGCCGTGCTGCGCCTGAGGAGGCAGCGCGGAGGGCAGGAAGCTGAAGCTGGGAAGAGACAGGAGAGGAGCCAGGAGTAATTCTGCTGCTGGCTCTTACTTGGCGCAGACTGAGCGGTGAAATATTTTTCCTGTATTTTCCACATAAATGCTGTTGTTTCTGTCTTAAGGGAAAACTAGCAGAATGCTTTGAGGTGCAAGATCTTGTTTTTTCCTCTTATAACTGCTGTTTCCGGTTTGTTTTAGAAAGCTGACAGCCTGTATTTTGCCAGGGAAATACAGGTTTGGAAGTCTGAGGATTCTAATTTCACTATTGGTTTCTGTTTCTCTACTTGGGTTTTTTTTGTAATTTCTGTTCTTTACCTGCTTGCGTCCTTACCTCTTTGTGCTTGATCTGAATGACAAGTTGGTAAGTTAGTAGTAAGCAGGAGCCACATGGTGGAGAGTGTAATCATATTTTGGTTTGGTAGTGCCTGAGGAGAAAATAGTCTTCTTCTTGGTATCTCCTAATATATCATGAGTATTGAGTGAGTGATCCGCAGAAGTGTTTTTCTTAAGAAACTATATTCTGCTATCTAAAAGAATAGAGTAGGAACATCAAGCAAATAGGTTCATGTGTTTTGTAAGCTTGGAACCATCTTAAACTCTTCTTATTTGTGCATTTTCTGTAATACTAACCAAGTGCCTACAAGTAAAATTAGTGTGGAGTTTAGAGCTTTGATGAGAAGGTGTGCAGATCAGTATCTTATCGTTCTGAAGCTGGTGACTTGATGGATCAAACTTTTTTTAACATTGCCCAGCAATGTCTGGCATTGACCTCTGTTAGTAATGTTTTATTCCATATGCTTGGAAGGAAGAGGGGTGAGGTAAATTAGATCAGTATGTTATACTGGTATTTTATTTTTGTATCCTCTGATGGTACTTCTTCCTTTGACTGGTTTCTTTTACTAAAACCCCGATTAAAGCTACTGTCAAAAGTAATGTGAATCAGTAAGTTATTTTGTTTGACTTTCATGTATTTTGTAACATGGGAGAAGAAAGCATAGGGAGATTGAGCCCAGCTGTTTACATCTAGAATCTGGTTTTGATTGTTTTGTTGGCAATGAATATATTGTTGAAAAAGTAGATCGTGTTTCATTTTGGGGAGGGCTGAGTTACTTAAAAAATTTTACACCATCCAAGTGACAAAAGCGGTGCAATGATAAATCACATTTCTTACAATTCTAAACTTCTGTAATAGCTGTTTTCTTGTTGCTTTGCAGAAGTAATGCCTTATCTGGTTTGAAGATCTAAGAGAGCTTTCTATTTGTGTAAGGCATAAAGGAAAATGGAAGAAGATGAGACTTTACAAGGGGAAACAGAGAGGGCAAAAGTCGAACCATGTGCTACTCCTGGCCTGGGTCAGCAGATATCAGTCAGTGAGTTCCTGTGCCACTGCTGCTACGATATTCTGATCAATCCTACCACCCTGAACTGTGGGCACAGTTTCTGTAGGCATTGCTTGGCCTTGTGGTGGGTATCATCCAAGAAGAATGAATGCCCTGAATGCAGAGAAAAATGGGAAGGATTCCCCAAAGTCAACATCCTTCTCAGGTGAGTGAACTACTTTGTGAATGTCTTTTTTACATAAATAGAACCACAGAAACCTTCTGGTTTTTTGAGTTTTCTGCAGATATTCTTATATAATTGGTAATCTGAACTGTCACAAAGAAATTTAAATCCCAAAGACTTTCATCTTATGCGCTTGTAATGAACTGTTCAAGCACATGGAATTAAGGGTTGGGTTGGTTGGTTTAGTTTTGAGGGAGGAGGTTTGTTTGGGGGGGAGGGCTTTCCCCCCTTTCTAAATTTTTTGGGAGCTGGAGAGGCGGGATCCTCAATCTTCTAATATTGCTGGTTGTTTTTAATAATTCTAAGTTAGATTGATCTCGGATAATTGTGTAGTAATTTCTGTAATAGAAATTATTTATTGGAAGAAATATTTTCATATTGCAGAACAAAGCTAAAAACATCTATCTGCTGTCTTGAATTACCCACAAGTTGTTTTGTTAATAACACATTATCTGGGATTAATAATATTTAAATAAATAGGTGGCAGGATTGATGGTAGGCTTTTATGTTGTCTTTTGCTTAGCATTTTTTAATAATTGAGGCTTGCCAGTGGCACACAGAATTCTAATTTTATACAGATATTTTATATATTTTTATATTTTTCTTTATATTTATAAAGAAATAACTTGGGATTTCTGTGGAATTTTAGCTTTAGAAGCTAAGGAAAATGTTGTTTGACAGTGATTGATATAACTCTAAGTTTCCTAAGCTTTAATAACTATTTTTTTCTTGTTTTCAAAGATGGTAGTCTTCAGTAAAGGCTGGAAAACAAAAATACAAAAATTAGTCCCTTTTCTGAATATTAAGCTTTTATTTTTCCTATTAGGGATGTTATTGAAAAGCTATTTTCTGATGCCATTGAACAAAGAAAAGAAGATATTCAACAAAACAGTGATGTAGCACAGAGCTTAGCAACTTTCCAAAAATATGGGAATGACCAGATGCCTACAGTTCGGAGCACAGGAAGAATTAATGCTCGAGGAGGGTTTTTCTCAGGCGTTCTCACAGCTTTAACTTGTGTAGCAGTAAGTTTCATCTGGTTGGTTTTCCCTGTCTGCTTCTTTAAGCATGCAATCAAATATCCTTAAATTACATGCACAGAAGAGGTTCCAGCTGGGCAGTGTAAGTAAAGTGGCCTTCAGAGCTGTCTGTCAGGAACTGCAGTATGCAGCAAATGGAAGTTAGTGGCTAAAACTTCAAAATACTTTCTTATAACCTGAATATTCTAGTCTCCATGAAATGGAAAACTCTACGTGTCAAGCCTCTTATTGTGTGTTTATTTATATCATTTATGTATTTGCTTCTCAAGTAAAGGATCTTTGTTTATTTTTCTTTGCATTTACCTGTAGGTAGTTCTTCTTGGCTATCACTGGAGTAGCAGAGAATTTGAAGATGATCTTCTTGTCCACAAGCCTGTTGCTAAGTGGACTGCTGAGGAAGTGATACTCTGGCTGGAGCAGCTGGGTCCGTGGGCTTCACATTACAAAGAAAGATTTTTACTGGAGAAAGTAAATGGAAGGTGAGAGACCTGATGGTCAAGGACAATTATTATGGGATTGGACTACTGATAGATTCATTGGGGGTGGCTTATTGTGAATGACCATACTGTGTTCCGTAGATTATGGGAATATTCTGTTGATGTATAAGAATAAATTTCAGAAGTTCTAATAATTGCTGTTGAAAACATCTAGTAGTAGATACTTAGCAAGCTACCTAAAAATTTCTAAGAACTTTTTAAAATGCTAAAAATGCAGACTGAAATGATACCTAGAGTAAAATTCTACTGAGGTATTATCCACCCCTTCCACCTTTCTTTTCTTGTGGAAATATGCATATGCTATATGCATATGTATTCCAGCCAAGAGCCATGCTGAAAGCAGGCAAGAGGAAACTAGAAAAGTAGGAAATTTAAAACCCAGGCTCTGAGATGCAGTTGGTGTAGAACACTTGATATGCAGTGTAATGATGATCTTTGCAAGGCTCTGCCAACCCAAAGTATTCTATGATTCTTTAACTCAAAGGTTGTGCTACCTTGTATCAGTAGCTTATTGTTTCAGTATGCAGTCATGTATTTGTTAGTCATCTTTTTTGGTGAATAGGCACTCTTTACCTTCTTGATTCTTCTGCTTTTGTAGACTCCTCCTAACACTGACTGAGGAGGATTTCACCAAAGAGCCTTACAGTATAGAGAACAGTAACCATAGGAGAGCTATTATTGCAGAACTGGAATGTGTGAAAACTTTAGGTGTTAAACCACCACAAAACCTTTGGGAATATAAGGTAAATTTAATATGAAGTGTGTCATGTCATGTATATTAGTTATTTTAAAGTAATACTTTTGAAAGAAGATTCTCTTAAAGCCAGGAAAAGTGTTAAAGTAGTGGAATTACCTATGTAAAACCTGCTCAGTTTAATGGACTGTTGAATTTGAAAAGCAACCCTTGGAAAAATGACTGTCAGAAAATCTGAGAACTGGCATGTTATTTTAATTTTATTTTTTCACTGATTAAAACTTGAAAATGTGATATCTTTTAGGCTGTAAACCCAGGAAAATCACTCTTTCTTCTATATGCACTGAAGAGTTCTCCAAGACTCAGTATGTTATACCTATATTTGTTTGATTATGCAGAAGCTTTCCTACCTTTCATCCACACAATTTGTCCTATGCAAGAAGACAAGTATGAAGATACTGTCACAAAACTGCTTGTAAGTATTTAAAACATTAAATATGCTACTTGCTTTAGTTATAACCATTTTAAGACTAGCAGCATAAAACCACATGATGTAATTATTCATCATTTCATCTCTTTACACTATGACTTTAAAAAGGACAGACCTACAGAGTAAGTAGTTCTTTGATTTTATTGTATGCAATCACCAGTGTTGCAACCATTACTTTTAACAGGATTGATTTTAGGCTTTTAAGACTTTAAATGTGTGAAACTGATTGTTCTGAAGTTCACATGACTACAGAAAGTGATGTTCTAATCTAATTGAAATTACTGCATTACAGTATTACCTACTAACAAGTATAATAAAGATAAAACACTGCTTTCAGTGTATAAAACCCCCAGCTTTTCAACAAAAGACTAGTGGAAATAAGCCAGTATTAAATCAGTTTAATATAAAATTGATTAACAGTCTTTTTATCCTAATTTACAGGACCTTAAAGATCCTTCTTGGAGGCAATGGAGAGAATTCACTGTAAAGTATTTATTTTTGCCATACCAGCTGATAGCTGAATTTGCTTGGGATTGGCTAGATGTGCACTACTGGACATCAAGATTTATAATTGTAAATGCCATGTTGCTCTCTGTTCTGGAATTATTCTCCTTTTGGAGGCTCTGGTCAAGAGGAGAATTGAAGTAAGTTTAACGAAGCTTTTGGAAGAGGGTAGGAAGTACACAGCCTTATAAAGAGAAAGTAACAGCCTTACAGTTTCACAGTTGCTTACTGAAATGAGTGTCTAACCCAAACTCCAAGTTTAATAACAACACGTGAATCTGCATTCCCATATTGCTTAATCTTGTATGCCTTTATTTCTGTGCACGCTTCCAAGGGTTTCTTAGAGGTGGTTTTACTTATCAGATGTAGCAAATGTGGAAACAGTAACAAGCACATTCTTAACCACTGGCAGATACTAAACTTTATCTTGAGAACTGCCTCTTACAGGGCCTGGTATTAGCTGTCAGCTGACAACTAAATACATCAGAATGTAGTCATGATACAGTAGTATAGTTATTACAGGATAAGTCTTCATAATCATAAGTAAGTTTAGTTATACTGATACTAGTTATGATAATTTATCAGATTTTCTGTTTTCTGTTACCGCCTCAATTCCGTCTTAATTCAAGCATATTAATATTCATAGTTGGTGTGATCTTTGGAAATTGTATGGGAGAAATTCTTCTTTTGGTGTGTAGTGGGTTTTCCCTTTGCCAGTCAATAGAGGGCAGAATGTGCCCAGAACAGCACAGGGAATGTAGGACAACCTGAGGCACAGCTGGGATGTGGCACTGGAACCTGCTGGGCTTCGGGTCTAAGTGCACTGATTTAGTGCTTCCTCTTTAAATTTGGTACTACTGGGTTTTAGGAAAGTTTTTCCTGGAGTGCAAAATGTTTGTTTTTTTTAAGAAAACAACCCGAGTAAGAGCTAAGTAATTTAAAGCTGTAGCACCTATTACCTTTTCTTAGAGCTGGTTAAAAATAAACCAGAAAGTTCCTCTAAGCCTTTCCCTTTCCTTTTTCACAGGACTATTCCTCATAGAATGTGGAGACATTTCTGGAAAGTCTCAACCCAGGGACTTTTTGTTGCCATTTTTTGGCCTTTTATTCCTCAGTTTGTCTGCAATTGTTTGTTTTACTGGGCCTTGTATTTTAACCCAGTTATAAACATTGATCTTGTGGTTACAGAGATAAGGCGTCTGGAGACACAAGTGCAGTGATTGGCATTGGAACTCTTGCGCTGCTTAGCTTCTAAAAATGGACATTTTGAGTAAACTTTGCTTTTCTTCTTTATGTATGTGGCAGTGAAAATGGTGGACTATGTTAATTTAAACACGCAAAAAAGCTTTAAGGTAAGTTATTAAGCTGATTCCAAGTTGGAGGATGAAGGAAAAAGGAATTTTCTGTTGATAAAAAAAGTACATTCCTGTATAGCCATGTAAAACTCTTACAGTCTTCTAACCCTATTTGTATCAGATCCATTTCTTTATTCTGTCCTGAGCATTCTGTGTATTTTCAAGCCTGCCTTAAAATCAGTGTCTTCTGCACTGCTACAGTGATCTCTTTCTTTTTAAACTTAGTATTTCATACCAGCAATATGTTCCTCAACTTCAGTTTGCCAAAGGAATGCCCTGCCTGGATAGGCTTGATGTTGAAAGAACTTTATTTATTTCAGTCTTCCTTACATGTAGCATTGTGACTGCCCTATACATACGCAGTCTCACTGTAGAGTTTGTTCCAAAATTCCTGTAGTTGAAGGCAAAGACTACTTGAATTCTCTTGTGTCTTGGAAAATGTGGCAATTACCATGGAAATTTTTTTATTCAGATCAGTTAGACTTCATCAATAGCTCCTTTCATTCTCTCTTCTTGAGTTCTGTTGCTAATTCTTAAATGCAGGGTTATCTCTTAAAAAGTATTGTTTTGGAAAAGTGACCTGACACTGTAATTACTCATGGCAATATAATGTCTGTATCTATATCTGTGAGCAAGTATTGACTGGAAAGTTATTTTGGGTAAGCAGGATTGACATTTGTTAATGTATATTCCTTTGCATCAAAAGGTAAGATTTTTTTTTTGAGAACTTTGTCCCCTTGCATTCTGTATTTGTTGTTTTGTTTATTTCATTTGTGTCAGTAATGTGAACTAAATTTGCTATAAATATTTTTCACAATTAAAGATCTCTCTTGAAATCTTCACTATTCCTAATAGAAGTGGGTTATTTTGTTTGGGGGTTTTTGGGGGGATTTTTATGGTGTTTTTTTGAGTGTTTGTTTTTTGTTGGTGTTTTTTTTTGTGGTTTTTTTTTGTTTGTTTGTTTGAGGGTTTTTTTGTGTATTGAAGTATATGTCATAAGCTTTGACTGCTCTTTAGCCCTGCATTTTTGATTAAGTTTAGGTGGGAGAAATAAAGTAGACATAAAACACTCCTGGCTCTATAACTGTTAAAATCAGCAGTTACAAAAAAGTGTATTATTCAGCAGTTCAGGGTACTGATTTCCCAAAGGGTTAGGTTAAAAATATCTATGAAGTGACCCTAGCTAAAACCAGCTTTACATCCTGATGAGTTGTATATACTTCTGAGCTTCATAAACTCTTGCTGTGCAGGATCAAACACTTGTGGGAAAGCCAGTTGGTCCCAACAACTTCTACATTTTTTCATGTTTTTGTGATGGTTTGCATTTGCATTTTTAAATTTGACTCTAAAGTTCTAAGGGTACTCTCTGTGCTTACAGGAAATTTAGGGTGTACATAGAGTAAGGAGTTTGAGCCATATCAAATAAGCAGCTGTTTAGAAAGCTCTATTTAAAAAGTAAGTGCTAGGAAAAAAAATAGTATAATAGGCCATCTTCAATGCGGGTAAAATTACTGTAGGTGAATGAAATTCAACTCTTAAATTAGGCTTTGTAATAAGTGTTTAATGTAGATGAGAGGGCTCCTTGTGCTGATACTGTCACTTCATGCACTTTTTCCGGTCAGTTCAAAGTTAACAAATGCTAAGATATGTTAGTGGACAAGTTTGATTTGTATCTTATAGCCAGTGGAGGGGGGATAAAAAGTTCCCAGCAAATGATATTATCAATCTGAAAAATCTGTGAATCTGAATATAAACAAAAATTAACACTGTCAGTTACTCCTTAAGCTGATAAACTCAGATTTCTATTTAGTCAATAAAAGTGCATGGGAGAAGGTAAATAAGAGGAAAAATGTTTACTTTGGCCGTTTTGGGGTGGAGAGGCTGAGGTGGAATGAGGGAGTATCAAGAAAGGGGAAGATCATTTGTTATCATTACTGTGGCCGAAAAAAAGTCATTGTAGAGGTAAATATATACAAGAGTCATATATCTAATATCTACACAAAGGCTGAATCTCACCACACATAAAGTCTGGCCACAAAAGGTATTTTCTATGGTAGGGAGCTTTAGAAAAACATTTGGCAGCTTCACGATCACATTCACATGCCATTTTTTGACATTTATCTTCTAGTGAGTCTGAAAGAAAACACAGTAAGTTTGGTATTAGTCTGAAGAAATTGAAAATCCCCAATGGAATACCAAGAATTGCTCCCTCACATTCCATATTTGCCATACAAATGCCTTACATTTCAAGTGCAATAGGAGCTGTACTGAGCTTTGATAAGAACCTGTGGATCAGTCAGTAATCACCAATCTTGGCAGGTGAAAATACAGCAGCCAGATAAAGATTTAAATACTCTTCTTCCAGTTTTTAATAAAGGAACTCTGATAATTGATCTCACTTTAGAAAGTGGTATGGAACCTTCCCTGACTTTCCTCTTGCTCTAGTGAAACTTGACTTTGGGAAGATACTCCATTCATATACCCTTTGTAATCTGCTGTAGGATATAGCATTAAAAATAATACATGGGATATATACATGGCATGCAGATGTATTCCATGTCCAGCCTATGGCAGCCTAAACTGCCCACCTTTTTTTATTGAAGTGTTCAGTAAGAAGTTAGGTAAAGTGTGTTTGTGTGATAAAATCCATGTCTTGTCACGTTTGTTTTATAATTGTAGTGTTGTAACTTAACAGATTTCTTGGCATGAGTGTTTCTTCTTGGCATGAATATTTTCTTCTGCAGCAACGTATTTTGGGTTCAGCATGCCAACCCAGAAGTGTGTAGCTTTTTTCTCTCTGTAACTGTCTGTAAACTGAAGAATCCTTGATTACATTTTGCCTGAGTGTTTACCATTTTAAAAGCTTAGCCAAATCTCTGCTTGAGATTTGTCCAGGAGCAGAACAAGTGTTCAGTTTTACGAATGAACTCAAATTCTGCCATGAAATGGAAGTGTTCTTAATGTATATGTGTTTATGCTGCAACTAGCTGCCCTTAGAGATACTCAACAGCACAAGTGGCATGAACAACATGATAGGATAAAAAAATCAAAACATGATAACTGAGAACTATTCTTTCTTCTGTTCTTCTGGTATGCTCCAGACATTATCTTCTCCATGCTGCACCAGGGACTTGGTTTCCTGACACTATGCCTGCTATCTTGGCCAGTATTTTGAATATGGTCAGGAGCAGAATCTTTACAGTCAAATAAGGGCAGACTGTAATATGATTAATCAGTTTGATTCTCTCTTAATTAATTTAGAGAGAAGTTGCTTTGTACATCTGGGGCAGGGGAAGAAATGAGCAAGTAGAGATTCTGAATGAGGTGGACACTTGGGCAAAGTAAAGGTTGAATGTGAAGGAGGAAAGGAAGTAATGTCCAAACTTTCATTTCTTTTCAGGTCAGGCAAATTTTGAATTGAGTTATGAAATGAGAGGGTTTTGTGTTCTCTGTGAATGGCCAACTGTTGACTTTAAAACATGGTAGTCAGAAACTCAGACTTGTTTTAAACAAGTTTATGTAAGGGTTTTTGCATTTCTGTCGTGCAAATAATAACCAGTTCTTAAGCTCATTTGCATTCTAGCTAGAAGCGTAAAATTATACGCGAAGTAACTGACCAAGCACCTGATTTTAAAAACAAAACAAGGGAGCAACATCCCAAACAGCCAGCAAACAAACAAAATTACAAAAACATGACAACAACAACAACAACAAAAAACCTAGAAATATTGGGGAGCTTGTGAGAAGCTACAGTTTCAATGAGTCTTTGAGACTCATATTGGAAAGTATTTGCTAAAACTTTGGGAGTTGTGAACAAATAATGTAAAAGAAAAGCTACTTTCTGTTAACCATTTTTTGAGGCTTTTCTTTCTTGGTGATCTCTTTGTCCTTCCCTTACCTCAGCATGGCAAATATATTTTGAAGCAATCAAACAAAATTTATCAGGATGTGGTCAGCAATCTGTACACTTGTCATGTAAATATTTTCAAATTAATATTTTTTAATTTAAATTCCAGAAATAAACATACTCATCAAATATTTTATTACCTCATTGTTTGAAACTGTAAACTGTAACTGTGAATTCATTCATAAGTTTCAACCATCAGTGCAACTGCTCAGGGATAAATATGCCAAAACCATGTCCATTATAAACTTACAAATAGTGGGAAATATTTTCAACTAAGTAGGGAAAAGATCTTTTTAAACTGTTACAATTTCCTTGTCTCCTGTTTGGGTTCCTCAGCAGATATAAATGTTGAGTAAAAGGAGGATGGTTGTGTTTTCTGAAAAGGTAATAGATACTTCTAGATCACAGTTTTATTTGCTTATGTCAGTCAGTAGGGGAGGATTAAGAAGAAACTGCATTCATTTGATCAGTTTAGCTGTGCTATCTTGGAGGCACAGTGTGTCCTGGCAATAAAAGTTATAGAAGGAAGTATGGTAAACTAAGAGTTAAGAAAATACCTTTGTAATGAGGTAATTAGTAGAAGTAAGAAACAACCAAACCAAATAACCCAACTCCAAAACCCAACACCAAAAAAATCCCAAGTGCTCACTCACCACACACAGCAGAATTGTCTTCGCATTCCCAGTGGTAACTTTCAGTCTTTGGTTGACAACCTGCTTGTTCTGCCCTCCCATAGCAGCAGTCGTGGTGAAAGCAGCACCTGAGAGGAGCAGAAATGGTGATTTATGGTCACACAATCCAGATGGGGTTTATCAATGGGTTACTACAGCTGTGACAAAAGGGTAAGTATCAGTGAGTGTACAAACGTTACCTGCCCAGGAACCAAACCAGGGTAATTGGAAAAAATTACTACTTTTTCATGTAATAAGTGATGAGAAGAATGTCTGATATACATTGAGCTAATTGAATCTTCAGGGCATTCGCAATTATATGAGAATTTATATTATATTATAAAGCGTGAGTATGCTTTTCTCCTAGCACCATCCACAAAATGAACTGTTAGCTCATTATCATCAGAAAATTTGGAAAGTTGCTCAAAATTATTGTTTCAAAATTGTTCTTGTCATAGTTGGCACAAAAAATTTATAGTCTTTCTATGACATTGTGAAACTGAACAGTACAGGTAAGAATTAATGAGATTTTAATGTTTAAAAAAGGCATTAAAATATGCTGTTGTAGTGTGTCTTGTGTGGAGTCATTGCAAGCCCAGAAAACCAAGTAGAGGAGGCAACAAGGACCTGAAATTAGGCAGCTTGTAAGTTTTTGCTGCAAACTAATTACACCCTTTCTTTCTGACTTGCTGGAAGAATTGGGTGTATCCACCAAGTACTCAGTCATTATTCATTTATTTAATTCCTTCATTTATTGGTTCAGTTTCCTCCTGGTAGACTAAAACCATCAGATTACAGTAGGTAGATGGTGTTTAGGTTGTCTGTGGAATTTATCTGCGATAGGAAAAGTTAATGCTGTGAGCTCTCCCTTTGCAATTACTGTTTTTCCTGTGCTTATTAAGTGATTATTTGGTCATTCCCCACAGATCACTGTGTAAAGATCCTGTGGTACATAACAGTTGAACAACACAGCTCAGTAACTCCCTTTCATGAATATAATTTTTTTAAAAAACCCAAACCACACAACAACAACAAAGCAAAACCAGAACAAAACCCAGACCAATCATCTAATTGTCAATTAATGTAAAATTACAAATTACATTGATAATAGTATGCTGAAATTAAGTACTAAATGGAAGGGTTTGGTTTTTAGAATTTTTACCAGGTTGAATTTTGAGCAATTCTTATGTATTATTTTGAATACTAATAACATGGAAGATAGTAAAATCAAAATATTTTTATTGCCTCTGTTTTTTAATTTTTTAGTTTTTTTAATTTTTAATTTAGATAGCTTCAATGCTTGAACTTTAAAGCTTCTCCAACAAGTCTTTAGTTATTTAACTCTTTGCTAAACAGTGATAGCAAAGAAACTCAGTTGTGTTGTGAATCCTGTACTAATGCAATGAGAATTTGAATTAAAGGAAAGCTCTTGTAGATCTACAGAAACACAATTTGAATGTTTCAGAGTTTTCTAGCAATCTGAGGTGTATTTAAACTTAGTTCCTTCTCTCAAATAGGCCTAATTTATATTTTAGTCCTTTTATTCGTCATCTGCATTCAGCATTTAATTAATTGTCAGATAAATCATTACTCTCACCAGTCTACTCTGTCCTTGGGCCATCCTTTTCCTCCCAGGCCACAATAGCATCCATAGCGGAGGTAGGCAAAAGGAGAGCGCCCTGTGGTGCATTTGATGGCTCCGGCTAATTCCAGAATTCCTCTTCGATTTCTCAAATGGGCTTCCCCAAAAGTGCCTTTATAAACTGTGGAAGAAAAACTACTATTGAATCCAACATGCAAATATAAAATCGTTCGGATTGTTTGGGTTTTTTAAAGCATTGATAATAAATTACAGGACTTGAAAATAATCCAGTTTTATTTTTGACACTTTGGGGTCATGCTGCTTGACCCACTCCCTTTGTCCCCAGTCCATAGTGAGCAGAATCCTGACGATTGAGAACTGCTGCAGTGCTTTCCTCCCATGGAGGCAGTGTACAATGGCAGACCAGTCATTTCCAGTCTTCCAGCTGGTGAGGGCCAGCGTGTGTTCTATGTGTTCTGTGGCCCTGACCCACCCAGTTGCTAAGATTAGCTGCCCCAGGGTTGCAGTGTTTTCTCTTTACATAACGTGCAATTTTGCCCATGTTATTTTGTAGAATGTAGTGCTTTACATTGGAACAAATAGGTCCTTTATGATAGGGTTTTGGTTTTCCTCATTTTTAGACAAAGCAGCCAAATAACTGGTGTGGGATGGTGTGGTGGATATAAAGCAAGGAAATGGGTGGGTGCTTGGAGTCTTTTCTAGGGAAATTAGAAAGGTGGGGTTTGGTTATTTTCCTTTTTACTTTTGTTTGGAGTTGCTGTTTAAGTGATTCTCAATACTATTTCTCCTGAACACAACTTACTTTAGGTACTGTATTTTAACTATCCCATATCAGTACTAAAGCAAGAGTTCCCAAGCACCAGAAAACTGTTGAGACTCTGGGTGACATTTTTAGGTGTTCATGTCATCCTGAGAGGCTGAACTAACACACTGAAGATCCTGATGGTAATGGGCAGCCTCTCCTTGCAGTGCAGGCTCCAAGTTATTCACAGCAAATTTTAAAAAGCTGAATGACTAAAAAACAAATTAGTTTTAGAAGGCTTCTTATTAATTAAACTAATTACTTCTTTTGGTAGGTGAAGAAGAATTTATAAACCTAAATTCCAGTACTGGTTACAGATTCCAAAAGACATTAAGATTTAATGACTGATAATACCTGTGATGGAGACAGACAGCAGAAAAAAAATAGACTTAGTTGTTAAAGACTTTGATAGTTACTTTCCTACAAAATAACTATATGGTTATGCAGTTTTTATATAATCTGCATAATCACATAATCTATTATAATGGCACAATAGAGTAATCTTTTGTAATAGATTATATCATGATAGATTATATGATTAACTCTAATCAGTTAATGGAAAATCTGACAGAAAAAATACCGGTCCCAGCACAGTTGAGTAACTTGAAATGTGTGGGATGCTGGTGATCTCTGGCACTTGTAATGTCATGAAACAATAGAATTTAAGCACCTCATGAAATCACCTTAGTAAGAAATTCAATTGGTTTGTGTGTGAAAATAGTAAAAAAACACTTAGGAAGAGTCCTGAGGCAGCAGTTAGTGCTTTCCTGACTGGTGACCACTCCCATATCTTGTCCCTTGTGCTTTTTGGGCATGTGATCTAGGGGCAGAAGTGTTGAAACAAGGTTGTTTAAACTTGCACATGCAGCTTCGGCTGTTGATTAAAAGCAATCATATCCTGAGGAATTAAGAAAAGCTTCCTTGCTATGTAGTCAATTGCATTTCAAAACTGCTGAGTTGGCACTAAACTTCCTTGCTAAGACAGTGAACAGTGTCTGTTGTGCATGGCTCAACAGACCATTACATGTATGTTTAGTGTGAAATATTAGTACTGGGTAGCAGAAGCATCCATTTGATTATAAACTGATTGGCCTTATGATAGATTGAAAGTGTTATCTTCATTGTCAGTACAAGTTCAGTATATTCTGAGCTGAAAACCCTGCAATAAAGCTGCAGCATTACAAGTGACAACTGGTTATGCTCTTCAATGTTTAGTCATGGTTACTCTTTTAGACAGCCAGTAGTGTCTGGAGGAACCATGGTTAATGGCAAAGCTGGGTTTGCTCTGCATGACCTTGGGGATTCTGAAAAAAGTGAAGAACTTTTACATTGTGTCTCAGTTCTTGGCAACTGAGGAAGGATGGTGTAGGAGAGATAACAGTCAGGAAGAAGAAAATAAGAAATTTCAAGTCATGTTCCTGGTTTCCTCAGAGAATTGTTTGCTAACTTGGGACAATTCCCAGTCCCTTGATTTAAATCCATGACAAGTAGAAGTGATGAACTGACTGGTACCTGAGGACCTCAAGTATAATAAGCCATGTGTCTTAAAGAAAAGGACATAAACCTTTTGTCCTTGTAATATATTTGTGTTACAGCATCTGGACATCCAATTGTAAACCAGCGCGGCATAGATACTCTCAATGTGATAGTCTGTCACAACAGCTTCATGAGCTGAGTTAATGCAAGCAATGAAATACCATCTGAGAATGCACAGAACAATGGAAACAATCAGAGTATCAATATGTTGATAATGATGATGATGATGATAGCATCAGTATGTTTGCCATATAACAAAATCTCCAAAGTGTTTTTTCAAATATGTTGTGGAATATAGTTAGAGTAAATTGATATTCTGCGTATTTCCAAACATTTTATGATCAAGGTTTTGAAATCTTCTGTGTTTTTGTTGTTTTCATGAAGGCTTTGTGGCTGAGAGGTTTGATTATGCACTCCTGACAGGGAAGTGTTGTCCCTCAATATCTGGTCAGATTTTTGGATTTTGTCATGCAGATTGTATGCATGCACCTTGTAGGTGGAGAAAAAGGGAGTGAGACAGATTGTATTTATTTTAAATTAATTGCTTTATAAGGTATAGAAAAAAAGAACTGTAAGCCTTATAGAAACCTTAGATTTTGCTTAGATTTTTACTACTTGCTTCATAAGCCATCAGGAATGGCCTTTTTCACCTCATTTTATTGCCCAGACGACTTACATGCTATCTCCAAAAATTCTGGTCACATGTAAATTTTTTAAAAGGTTAGATTTGCCCTTTTTGATACTTTGGACCAATTGGGAAACAGGTGAATTGCATTTCCCGTGCTCCTCACTGCCCACGGAGTGAGTGACTGAGGTGCCTGACTCAGCTATCAGAGCGCAGCCAGGCTCTCTGTAATGAGCACTCAAAGCTGGCAGAAGCAGTGCTTTCCTTAATGTTCTTGCTGAGGTTTGTGCCATGCAAAGGATAAAGTCTGGAGGATGATCAAAATGCAGAAGGAATCATAGGGGCAATCTGAGGTCACGAAGTAGAACTGGGGCAGGGAGCTTGGTGGGGCCCTAAGTTGGCCCCATTATGCAAGCACCTTACCTTATGGGCTTTAATCACACGACTGCCTCCCCCCAGACCCTGCTCCATTCTGTGCCCAGAATCTGTTCTAGGAATGGATTGAGGCTCTTCTCTTAGGATCCTGCTATTTGCAAGATTTGGTGTGGTGGTGAATTTGCAAGCTGTGTAGAAATATATAAAAAAAAAGTGCAAGAGAACCTTTTACTTAAGGATTTTATCCTAACAGCAGTCACAAAGGTTCAGCATGAGGTTAATTTAATCACTTTAAAACAATGCCTATTGATGTTTACAAATAGTAGGTTCTCAGCCTGCTGAATATCCTGGGGTTGGAGTACCAAGCTGCCACAGCATTCAGCGAGAACCAGGCTTTGAGCAGTTGAAGTTCCACATAATTCTACATAGAACAGGTTGTAGGTAAAATTGGGTTCCACCATGTCCCCAAGGGAACCTGAAGTCAGAGGATGTGTTTTTGTGTCAGCCCACCTACCTATCTGAAAATGAGGGATGATAATATAGTTTCAGAGAAATGAGTACAATCAGTTACTGTACTGATGAATACCTCAGAAACCCTATGAGGAAATGGACTGTGAATTGTTACAACCAGTCTTTAACACTGATTAATAAATAGGATGTAGGAGACCAAAAAAAATAATTAAATATTTCCAAAGTGAGTAATTGGCTGTGCGAAGGTGTGAGGCAGGGGTCCTTTAATTATATTCTCACATTATAACTCATTCATGAAGAACTGATTCATTTTTCAGAATAACCCAGTTAGGGTTTTGTAGGTAGTCTCAGTTCTACCAATTAATTCCTGCTTCTGAACTGCTTAGTAACTCAAGAGCTCTGCCACAACTCACTCCAGTACCCAGAGAAGAGTGGGAGTAAAGCTGCTGGCCTTATAGAAATATTGTTATTGAACGTGCAAGCTGCAAACTGATTTGAAGCACGTAACTTGGTTAGCAGAGTTGTACATTACTGACGAACTTTACAGAAGTAACGTGCGCCCCTCCAGCCCCGCTCCCGTGAGCAGTCCCGGGCTGTCGGGGCAGCTCCGGCCGCCGCTGGCAGCGGCACTCGGGGCTTCCCGTGGGCGAGTCCCACCCAGCTGTGCCCGAGCGCTGGCCACCTGTCACAGGCGTGGGAAGACAGGCACTTCCCGTCACTGTTTCTCCTAAGACTCCTTTCTCTACCCCTCTTCCCACCTCCCCTCCGATGCTGCCAAGCCCCATCCCACCGGGTCCGAGCCCGCGGAGGCGCCGCTGGACGGGGCGGCTTCCCTGCCGGGAAGGATCGTGTGGATGCCGAGCCCCGGCCCGGGGCTCTGCTCTACTCACCGGCCACCGGCAGCAGCAGCAGCAGCAGCAGCAGCGGGGGCAGCGGTGCCATGGGCAGTGGCGGGCGGGGGTGCGGGTCCCGGCAGCGGCGTGTGCTCGGCAGCGGAGCGTGTACGTGTGAGCAGCAGCGGCGGCGGCGTGCCGGCTATAACAGGCTGCTTTCTGCCCCGAGCCGGGTCCCCCGGAGCCGGAGCCCAAGTCCAAGCTGTGCTGTCCATCTGGCCAGAAGGGAGGAGCTGCCGCTGGAAGAGCCGGCGAGAGCTGGGACCTGTCACTCGGGCAGCGGAGCGCGGTGCAGGCACAAGGAGTCACACCCCGCAGGTCTGGGATGGGGCCGCCTCTCCGCTCCTCCACACCTTTTTGCTCTGGTAGCTATATTTTCTTTTTGAATTACAGCACTAATTTTATCTAGATCTGAAGAGGAAAGCAGGAACTGTGTTGTAAGTTAGTCTAGTGGTTAATTATAACCAGTGCTGAAGACGTGCTCTATCTGGAGTCTGCATCAGCCAGACTTCATCTACTGATTACTCCTTTCCTTGGATGACTAAAGAACAACCAACTGGTTGTAAACTGATTACGAATATTTGTAGGTTGATAAAAACTTTTTAATTGTACCTCAAACAAAATAGACTCTCAAAGTGAGTATTTTTTGTACGTTGTATTATATTTGCATCTTTTTCGGTTCCCTTTCTAACCCTTGTATTATTTCGTAAAATACATTACTAGGTATCTTATTACAGTCAGTTTCATTGCCTCTCTCCACACACAGACAATACCACTTGTTTTTATGTGATTTTTTCTGTGTTCATACTTTCCAAGTATTTCTTCAGACATTTTATTATTGCACTGAAACCAGTGCATTTCCTGTCAGTTGTTTGAGCAATCAAGAGCCCTGAAATTCAGAGTATTGATTTTGTGTGCATGTGTTTTGTCTTGTGGTGTTCATACTATTTTAATTTTTTTTTTAGCATTATTATATTCCAGGATATTACCCCCATAGGATCCCATTGAGGCCTACACTGCTAGGATATGAAAAGAGAAATAAAACTGGTTTTATTTATGGCACATACCAAGAAATTTTTCTTGGTCACATCATCTATTGGAGAGCAGCTGGTAGCTTGGTGGGGAGGGTTTGTGAATGGTATTTTCATCAAAGAAATAAAATCGTTTTTTCATGCACATAATAATTATAATTCTATTAGGGATAATTCTATTTTTGCATTAAAATGCTCTGATTTCTGTTTTATAACATACCTCTTTATTCAGGAGAGGCAGAAAATCATATGTGACATGATTTCAAGAGACAAAATGCATGCACAGACAGATCAGATTTGTTTTTGTTATGCTCTCATTAATCCAGGCTCTCTGAAATGTTTGTGTTGGCACTGAGGTGAGGGTAGCGTGGGATAAATGTGCAACACTGATCGGAGGCAGGATATTGATAAACCATTGTACACCTGGTAGGCCTTTGTGCAACTGTGTGCAGAACACCAGGCAAGGTGTGGCAGCTCAGCCAGGACTGTGCATGGCCCCTGGCAAGGCAGAGGGTGACAGTGTGAACTCCACACAGCAGAAGCAAGCAGGGTTCCCACCCAAGTGCTGGTGCTCTGCAGAGAAGGGAAGGTTGCTGGAGGCTGCCTGTGAAGCTCTGATGCCTGGCAGATCCGTACCAAGCAGCTGCAGGTGCTGGGACAATGCTGCCAGCCCGTCCTTCTTCCACCCCTGCTCCTGGCTCTGGACAACATGGGGAGCACAATTGCCACTGTGTCCTAACACAGCTGGAGTGGAATATGAGTGAAGTGGGTGGTGTGGCAATCAGAAAGGTTGCTCATGACCCTTATAAGTGTTGGTAGAAAACCCATATGGGGAAATTTTTAAAATTTTTTTTTTTTAAGATTTCGTTGCTATTGCCATCAACTGGGTCAGGGCAATTTTCCTATTACTCATGGAGTCACATCGCTAATTACTGTTACTCTGGTCTTGTACTGTCACTTATACTTCATTTGTTTACCGACTCTTCCGCTCAATAAGTCACACCTATTAGAACACTTTAATGGTGTCCGAGAGCTGCTTAATGAAACTTCCAGTTGAACACTATCCCATCCAGCATACCATTGCATATGACAATGAAAACAGTATCCAAGGGAGCAAGGTGAATTACATTTCATGTTGTTCTTCAGGAGGGTGACTGATGCAATGTGTTAGTGCAGCTGATGTATTTTTCTCTGAGGAAAGTATAACCTTATAACCACTGAAAAATCAAATGAGACTGAAATCAGACTATAGCTGCTTCAATCAGAAGGTACACAAAGATGTGTAGGGTCAGAAACTGTATATAGTGATGAAGTAAGGAATGCAACTCATGAGTTCTGAGTCTAAGTATAGTAAAAGTTCAAGGAGAGTATCCAGTGAAATTGGTGAGAGGGAAGGAAATCTGATAGAAGGAAATACGTTTATTGAGGCAGAGCTAGATTGTCCAGTTAATTGCCAAGCATATGGCTAAGAAAATATACTAGTAACAGACTGGGAGTTCATATGGATTACAATGACAGAATCGTATTTTTTAAAATGAGATTTAGTTCCCTTTAAATTTCCTAATTAAAAACTTATGTGGCAGTGTAGACCAGTCATATTTTGTAGTGTTTCTTTTCTTCTATTTGAAGCACTTGGAAACTGGCCTAAGTCATATGTGACAAATAGCAATTTCCCTCTTACTGATGAATTCTTTTTGACTGTCAACTGGAGCTGTGCAGGGGTGGGGAGAAGTATTTGCTTTTCAAATATACTTTCTCAAACAAGGCTGCATGTGCCTTATGATTACTTTAATTGTTTTTAAGTCTGAGAAATAGATTAATATAATTGAGACACATGGCTGTACTGAGGAACATTCTCACAGCACAACACTGTTATTAGTAAACTTGTTAAATGAGTTCTAAAAGCCTCATTTCTCAGGGTCCAGGATTATGTACATGCAGGAAAACAACAGAATATAATAACCTAAAATGGTAAAATGTTTATGGAAAGTGCTAGAATGGCTTAAAATATCGTTAATGTAAGTGCAAGTTATCCACTACCCTGTGATCAGGTGAAGGTAGTGATCTTACGAAAAGTGTAACAGTAGATTTCCTGCTGACTTAACAGCTGAAAAGCTGCATTTTTGTAGTAATAATAGTTCCATTAATTTTTTTTATTTCATGAGAGTGGTTATTTTTCTTGAGAAATGAAAAAGCATAGCACCTACCTTAGTCAAATTTATATATACTCTGCATTTAGCTGTTGTGAACCAATGTAGTGTTGCTGCTGCTGAGTACAGAAGTATTAGGGTCTGTAGGTGTCTAAGCAAAGTGCTAAAATATGCCTACAGCATTAAGCATGTGGCATTTGAGCCATAGGACATACTTGCTGCCCCACTGAATTAATGAACTAATAAAGAATGGTGAAAGCAATTATTTTCCCATTGTTAGAGATGGGAATAGAGGCAGGATGATTTGCTTAAGGTGCTTTATGATAGCTGTAGCAGAGCTGGGAAACAGGAATTTGATGTTTTGCATCCCAGGTTAAGTCCCAGATTAGGTTCTTCTGTGACACTGTCTCCTGGAGGAAAATAAGGAAAGAAGCACATGCCTTACTGTGAGGGTATCTGAATAATTAGAACTGAAGAGTTGCTTCCCAGCAGTTAAGTCAAATGACTGCATTTAATTGTTGCTATACTTGGTAAATGTCTCCGAGTTACCCCATGTCTTCTTAAACATTGGATTGGGACAGAGGTTCTGCCTGGAATGTATTCTTTACAAGTGTGTGTTCCTTCAGATACTAAATGTCCACATAGTACATAACTTTTTTATAATTTCTGTCTTCACAAAAATACCAAACCAAATAGCCTTAATTATCTGAGTATTTGTTTGGAAACATTCAGTGCCTTTGTTCCCATTTTTGGAGCTTTGGCTGGGTTTCCTCACTTTCATGTCCTTCCATCTTCTCTTAGTTCCTTTTCACAACCAATGCTTCCTGTTTATCAATGTTTTCTTCAGCTAATATTGTTGGAGATGTTGTCCCAAATTGTACAGGAGTTCTAAACACAAGTTTAGAGAGACAAGCTCCATGTGGAAGATTAGAAAATATTCTGCTAAGCCATTTTATAGTATTTAGCAATGTACATGTATTATCTCAGATCCAGTCCCAGCATACACAACAAAATCCAACTTTAAAACTACACCAGCCTGTAGCATAACTTGTAATGTCTCTGGTAATACTAAGTCTCTGAGTAGCACAATATGCCCCAAGAGAATTTTGGGGATCATGTCTGTAGTGTTGTCCTTTCCATGCCCTTTGGCAGCAATGTTACTCTGTTCATGCTGCAAAAACACCATGTATTGTGTCACTGCCCGTAACAGACAGTTTTGTGCTGGAAAGGTTATTATAGAAAAGTTCTTGAAACTGCAATAATGTCTGCAGAGGAGCTGAATTACTCCTACAGTTTTCTTCTCCCATCCTTCTAGTTCTGTTTTTTCCTGATCCCCATTCTCCCCTCTGCTCTTTTTGTACAAGAGCTGCTGGCACAGAGTCCATTCTGTCCATACTACCACCCAGGCAAGTAACAAGTCTGCAAGAATGTCCACAGAGTACCACGTATTTACTGATGCAGTTCTGTCCATTTTTATGGCATTGAAATATATTGCCTGTCTTGAGCAAAGGCACACACTGGAGATGCTGGGGAAGGACTCTATAAATAATTTCCAGCTTGCTTAGCTCTTAGGTTCTGACAGTCATCTCTGCCTTTCAGAAGATTTGCACTAAGTCAAATTCTACATTCGGCATTTGCATCCAAAAAAAGACTCACGACCTGCTTCTTGTGGAATTCAGGGCTACTTCTTATTTTATATCTTGAGAAAAAAAGAGACTTGGCAATGCAATATGTGTGTGTTTCTAAAGCAAAATTTGAAGTCTCCAGCATATCTCTGGAAGGATATTTGACTTGTGTTCTTTATATAGGTTACATCAACATGGATTCTTGAAATGGCTGATGTAATGACCAGGATGATGGGATAGAGTGACCTCTCAGCACATTTGTGGGTGATACCAAATTGGGGGGAGTGGCTGATACACTCTAAGGCAGGGCTGCTAATCAGACATACCTAGTCAGACTGGAAAAATTAGCTCTTGGGGACCTCATGAAGTTCAGCAAAGGCAAATGCAAAGCCCTGCAACTGGATTGGCATAACCCCCCAAGTGGGACAGGCTGGGAACTGACTGGATAGAGAACAGCTTTGTAGAAAAGGACCTGAGGGTTGTGGTGGACAAGCTGAATGTGAGTCAACCATGTGCTCTTGGAGCTAATGTGCCCAGCTGCAAACTGGGCTGAGTACCACTGGTGTGTTTGGAGGGAACTGATTCTTCCCCTCCATCTGACACTTGCGACACCACATCTGGAGCTCTGTGTCTCATTTTAAGAAAGCCGTTGAAACACTAAATCAAGGCTACCAAACTACTCAGGCATCTGCACTTCATGACCCACAAGATGAGAGAGCTGGATCTGCCCAGGTTTAAAGATGGTGAGCGGAGATCATCATGCCGTGAAGCACTTTGTAATGGAAGGGTGTAGAAGAGATACATTTGTCCCAGAGGGGCTCAAGAAGCAATGAGCACAACCTACAGCAATTCAGTATAGGAAACAATTATTTATTTTTTTTTTAAGGATGAAATATGGAAACAATTTGCCCTGAAAGGCTATGGCAGCTCCATCCTTCAAGATATACATAACTCAACTGAACATAACCAAAAGCAACCTGCCTTAATGGAACCTGTCATGAGAAGAAAGCTGGACTACAAAACCTGCAGAAGTCCCTTGCCACCTACACCATTCTAATATTGTGATGTGATAGGAGACACCTTCAAATTAGCAGTTCCACCCTGCCAGGGAAGGAGACTCCAATATCACTTCCTTTTGCCTAAAGGTTTTTATGAAACCATGGCCTGTAGGCAGGGAAGGCAATAGGCCTGTTCTGCAATAACAAATTAATTGATAATAATTTTTTAAATATATCACCAAGTAAGAGATGCAAATGCACTGAGGAAATCATCTGTACTGAATTCAAACAGACTTGAGATTTTGCCTGCTTTTATTATCTAGACAGCTTTGTCACAAACAGAAGCAGTGCCCTTTTCATACTTTCCTACTATTTTAATTCACTGTTATGAAATCCCATTTCTATGCCTTTGTCCTTGTCAACCATTTCTGAATCTTCTTCCAGTTCTATTTTTACTGAGACTGGGGGGAGGCTGCAGAATTGAATGCAGTATCCAGGGTGGAGACAGGACATGGATTTAGAGAGACCGCAGATTATATTTCATTTAAGAGAGAAGAAAATCACAGTTATGTCTAACTTCTACCATGTCTACTGGCTTTTCATTGTCTCTAAATGTTTTAAATTGCTTGGAAATAAAATGAAATTTTTTTGTTAACTGTTTATTTGTTAACTGTTTATTTATTTGTTCTTAGTTTAATTCTTCACTCTGTCAACAGTGAACACTGTATTGATCTGGTCAGGACCTGTCTTTCTTGTACTACCTCAGCTGTGCAGTTTTATAGCAACTGAACCCATCAGGATAAATCCCTAAGTAATGTGTCCATCAAAGGAAAGGTGGCTAGAATGTAGCCCTCTATTGTTCCAGGCTAATCTGCACAAGAGCCCTCTCATTAAAAACCCTTGGTCTTTAAACATCATCCAGACTGCTTTGGGAACTGGGAAGTTACTGAATTTATTGTTAAGGGTCAAAAACTTCCTGGAAGTACCGAGGGGTAGGGAACACAGGGATTAGCTAGAGAATTTAGGAGTAGGAAAAAAGTGAGTATAGGAAAACTTGTATCTTAAGACATGTAAGATCAAAAAGGTGCTAAATAGTACTGAAGAACAGAGTATGTGTCACTTGTCAAGTAGGTTCTGAATCTCTCATCTCTAAGTCTCTATGGGATCATCTCCTACTTTTATTCTTTGCTTTTGCAGAGTGGTTGGGATGAGAATTGAACCAGAGAACTGTCAGCACTAACATCATGATTTTCTATACCTGAAATAAACCAGATACTTCAAATCAGCCAAAAGATACAAGAGTCATTTGCTGAGAGCATGTGACACTGAGTGACAGCACCCAGCAGGAAGGCTGATGTTCAAAAAAATGTTCTTTAGGTACCAGCAGCTGTTTGATTTTCAGTGAGAAGTGGGGACTCAGTAGAAGGTAAGACATTAAACAAATTCTCAAATCTGGACCAACATATTATGGACCAACAATTGTGACAAACATGTTTTTTATATAGACCTATTTTCCACTGCATCGGAAGGCAATAAATGCCATGGGTACTACACAATATAAACAAATTAGAATAATTTATAGAACCTATAATTATAAAGAGTTAAGCTTATGCTTCTTTGGAGTATCAATCACTAATTTTCCTTTCCAATTACAATTTTCCTAAAACTCAGAAACATTTTATAATTCTATAGACTTTGTATTTCCTTTAGAAAGATCAGTTATGGACAAAATAAGACATATTCAGGACACTTATGAGCAGAAGACTTGTAGACTCGTTGCCACAAAGACCTAAGGAAACAGCGGAACGTGAAGGAAGCTGCTGAATTGAAATCCCAGTACCTCGTACATGTGACAGTGCACAGGGAAGGGAAGATAATATTTAACTCTGTAAGAGTTCTATGAATCTTCAAAAACAAATAGAACTATTGCATAATTGATAATAATACTACAGACTGAAAACTAGCACACCAATGGGTTTGGCAGTCTTTAGACATTGTCATTGTTTTTGATTTTATTTTAATTCAAGGAGGACGATCATTGGATGACCAAGCACCAGAACAGATGGCCCAGAGTGGTTGTAGAGTTTCCCTCACTGGAGATATTCCAGAGCCAGCTGGCTGCAATCCTGTGCCATGTGCTTTGGAATGACCCTGCCTGAGCAGGGGAGTTAGCTGCATGGTCCACTGCAGTGCCCTCCAACCTTACCCATTCTGTGATTCTCTGACCTGATCCATAAATTGCTTCCTTGGTTTAATATAAAACAAATTCCTCATGGTGATACTATATTTACAGAATTTCATTCTGAGCCATCTAGAAAAACTCTTATCTACAGATCCTGTGACTAACAAAGTTCATACAATCCTAAACAAGTAGAGCTGTATTCTTTAAAATAACATGTATGAAGACTATTGTTCCTACATATAAAGGAGAAAAGATTTTAACTGCATATAAAATGCCATCATAAAATGAAGAGACCAAATGCCATGAACTACCATTTGTACCAGCAGTGATGGAACCACCATTCTCTTTGCATTTACTGTATAGAATGGGAGAGTTTGCTGTACTGTGTGTACCAGGCCTTGCTAACTGGTGTCAGGATGTGCAAGGCAGAAAAGAAAAAAAAGGAGTGAGGAACCAGTCCCGGTAAAGCTTTAAAATTAATAGTTTTATCTTCAGCTGTTAGAGGTGTGAATCTTATTAAATGGATTTAGATTCTTCAGAGGGCTTATCCTATAATACATATATGTAGCATCCAGTCAATGGTGATCTCAAGCCAGTAGTCAAAAAAGTGACTGGGAACAAAGCAAAGCAGTTCATTTCTCTGACTCTTTCTTTGGTAGCTTTCTAGTTTCAAGTCTAGGTTATAGCTTTCACTGATTAGCCTTTTCAATAAATAGACATTTTCCCAAATAGACATATTACAGTCTTGATGAAAGTCTTTCAGATGGTAGATACTAAATATATTTTTACCTTTTTAGGGTGTAAATCAGCATATTTTAATGATGTCTCAGTTACTTTACCAAAAGTATCTTCATCTAAATTATGCTGAATGATAAAAATTTTGTCTATCTTCTTTTTGTGACTATGATACCCCAAAAATAGAATATGGTGCATGCAAAATTTTATGCTGACCATATTCAGATTACCTTTTAAAATAAACAGCTCATGCGTACTTGGCATTTTTATTTCACAGAGCAAAACAGTTCTGCATACACAGAGTACTCTGAATTCTGTGTGTCTGCACATAGGATCTGCATGTTGAAACTTAATGGTGATTTGATGTTGCTGTGAGACTGACAACCACCTAATTTCCTAATTCTGTTTGCAATTCTTTAATGCCACATTAACGTTTTAATGTTCCTCTAGTTATCTACCCTCTCAGAAAGAAGAAAAGATAAACCCTTATTAGTTTATGCGCCATGTAATCCCTAGGAAGGATTTGCCTGGGACAGATAATCTTTGCTTGTGTTGAAGTCTTATTTAGAATGGAGGGTCAACTTAATTACATAAGCAGGCCTAATTTTTATTCTGTAAAATACTTGATTGTATTTTTGTTTAAATTGGTTCTTTCTGACAGCCACAAAAAAACCCCCAAACAAACCTGTATAGTTTTTATTAAAAGTTTATAGTTTTTATCAAAAAGCCCAGTGGCCAACACTGGACATCACTCTTCCAAATGCACAGACATTCATGGATAATTGTGTGCAGAGATGCTGCCAAACATCCCTTTTTTTCCCATCACTGGGCTTTTTCTTTTATTTATTTTTGTTGAAGCAACACATAGTTTGTCTATGGATATGTGCAAACATGTTTTGCATATTTATACAATAAAGTAGAATTCAAATGTAAAGCAATGTAAAGTAGTTCATTCTCTGTAATGTCTTCATTCCTGTTCCTAGGAGAGGGAATGCATCTTAAGATCTAAGTAACACAGGCCCTAAATGATCACTTTTTTTATATAAGGAGAGAAACATTTTCTATCACAGCACATATATTGCATCCCCCCCTCAGTTTTCTGTAATCTGCATAGTTACCTGATTACTGCGCAACTGGAAGGACTGGAATTAGGTGGGTCCTTTTATGATCATTATGACAGCAAGTTAAAGGAAGAGGAGGAGCTGCAGCAGTCCTAATTTTACTTGAAATACTGGACTTAGAAATCTATGTGAGAACACTAAGTATCACAGTCCCTTGGAGAAGGGCTGACCTCAAAACAAGTGTTACTTCTTACTGCTGTGCTGCTGCTTTCAAATTTTTGGTCTTTGAATTTTGTGTTTCATCCGTTTGTTCTGGCCTTTGCCCATCATCTTTTTATCTTTGGCTTCTTAAGTCACTTCTCATTTGTTCAAGGAGCTGAAGGTCAGATCATCTGATCTAACTTGTATGCCATAGGCCCTGAAATTTCTTGTACCAGCCCAAGTAATTTCTCTTTGAGCAAGGCATATTTTCTACCTGCTTAAAGCATATAATTAAATTTGGAGTCACACAACATTAGAAGATAAAGAATTTCCTGTTCTGTTATCAGAAGAGCATCTTGTAAGGGGCCTGTGTCTGGAAAAATGCTGAATGGAGTAGGCACCAGAAATAGAGACAGGACAACCTAATTAGGGAAGGCTTTGTTTAAAACTGATTGACTTACTATAAAATGGGACTACAGACATTCGGAGTGTGTCATATTTTTGTAGTAAAACCAAAATTTAATAAGCACAACTTTTTTCCCTTAGAAAAAACAGTGGGCTATTAATTGAAATATTTGTTATAAGCAATAATTTGGACCTTTCAGAAAAGGAAGGAATGGTGGTAAGTTCAATACTAAAATGTTTCAACTGAGTGTCAGAGAAAGTTTTGTCTTCAGAAAATATAAATAAAGTATAAATGGCATTTGTTACAGGTTAGGTTCTGACCTCAGTAAAACTAGTACATACCTAAAAGGTAACAAAAATGTATAAAATTATCTAATGTCTGAGATTCAGCAGTTTACAGAAGAAAATATATATTTTTAAGTAAATAAATAATCACAGCTGCCTAAGTCCCATTTTACAAATTTAAGTAGTGAGACGCAGGATAACTGAAGCTCTCTACAAAGTCAGTGGCAAGCTGCAAATCTGAAGAGCCCAGCTGCTTGTCATTTTCTGTGCTGAAGTGTGCTAGTACTGCTTATTCAAGAATAACAATACTCTGGTTTTAAAGAAAGGCTGACATGCCCAGACGGTATGAATACAGAAAAACCTCAGAAGGCAGGCAACATTTCCTTTTAAAATGGCTTCTAACAATGCTTTAGTATAATTATACATGCTCCAGACTGAGGTTTGGAAGAATGTTAGTTCTTCTGTCAATTATAAACCTTCTTTTGTATGCAGCCAATGGGTGGGATGCTGCATTTGAGAGAGCAGCATTCAAGTAAAAACCTCAACCATCCAAGGTTTGTTTTGAGTCTTACAGCACACAAACTCAAACCTTGAATTTTGTGAAAGCCAGTGGTGTTAGAAACTGAAAAATAGACTTATAAAACAGATTTTAAAAGAATATAAAAAGTGAAAAATGTAAAAAGCAATTAGAGTGAAGCATGAGAAACAGCAGGACTGCCTGTTGTAGCAACTTCAACCTTAATGGCAGTGCAATTCTGTTGCAATTGCAATTGTTTCCTAAAAACATTACCTCATGTATCTATGTCCTACCTTGCAATAGCTGTGTGGACTAAGACTGTGTGAAAGGTCTTGCTGCTCCATCAGTACCATTATTTGTCATGGCTACTGTAAACTGCGTGTTCTTCTGGATTCTCTTCCATACCTCACAATTAGAACTCCATAAGCCAAGGATATGTGTTAGTCTGTTAGTCCACTGTCATGGAACTCTCATCACTTCTGATATTGCCTGTTTGTAGGAGTAATCTGTATACACTGGGATGCTTCCAATCCAGCTGACAGCTGCAGTTATGTCAGCACTACTAAATTAGGCAGAGCTAAAACAGTAGTTCATACTTGCTTCCCAAAAGTCTTGAACAGTGTGCTTACTAGGGAATACTGACTCTTTCAAGGAAGAAGAAAATGTGCTAACCTTATTTTTAGATACATTAATTTCTTCAGCATAATTCCCTGAGAAATCACTAATTTCCAAGCATTGTGTTGCTTATATGGCAAACCAATTTTAGCCTGAGATTTTATAATTTTAGGGTCATATTGGTTTGAATGTAGGACGGAGGGATGCAATGCACAGTTCTTTATGGAAAACAGTTTCCTAGGGTATCTATGGCAGCATTCGTAGGGTCATGGAATGGTTTGGGTTGGAAGGAACCTTAAAAATTATCTTGTTTCAACCCCTTCTGACACAGGCAGGGACACGCTCCACCAGCACAGGAAGCTTTAGGGATGCAATCAAAGAATTCTCATGCTTTCTTGCTCCACTTGTATGACTTCTTTAAAATGCTAATCCTTCTAGTCTGACCAAAAAAAAATTAAAATGCTTTTTACCCTTTTTATATTTTAAAACACTACTTGCCCAAGAAAAATCAAGAATTGAAATGAAGATTGCCAGGAAGAAATGAAAGGTGAATTCTACCAAGAAAATTTACCTGGAAAAGCGTGAGTGTTTTAGGACGGTGGGAAGACTCTTTTCTCCCCTGGCCTCTGAAGAAATTTTATCTTTAATCCTGTATTTTGGTAATGATTATAAAGAAAACAAAAAAATCTTTTCTCAGTTTGATGCTCAGCAATATAAAACCAGAAGTACACTGAAAGCATCAGCTAATTTCATTCTCCTTGTGTTTCTGCAGAGGTATTTTCTTTGAAAGACCCTAAACAAGTCTGGCCACTACTTATTTAAAGTTTTACTTAAACTCAGAATTAATCAGTGTATATATAAAAATTATAAAAATGTTATTTTTGTAGCATAGCTTTTGTTTCACTACATTTCAGGAGACATTATTAAATTTTTTTTCAGTATTTTCTGCAACGTGAAGCAGAATGATAGAAAAAGAAAAGCAAACATTACTGTTGGAGACTTGAAACTCCAACTGCTTGCCAAGTGTCAGAGGTGAAGATAAAGAATTTAGTTTTAGAATTACATTTTTATACTCAGACAGTTTGAAGATACCTTGCCATTTTTACTTGTGCTCATAAACCTGAGTTTTGGATGACTCCTTGACCTTTTGGAATCAGTATGACAGTTAAGATAAGCTGATGAATAAATGCTTATCCTGTTTGCAGGAATTAGGGTATTGGTTTATAACTATGCATCATGGTGGCATTGTCTATAGAGGGCCTGAGCTTCCTCCATAGTACATGGAGAGAGTTGAGAATTTGTAAGAGCCAATATGATCATTGGGGAATTTCTCTTTTAGCCACAAGGATATGGTTAAGCAAGGCAGGGTGGTGTAACATTTAGCCCCTTTGACCTAAGACTGGAGAGAAGCAGGCTCAGTGCTGATGTGTTAATAGCTTTCAGGATATGAGAGAAACAGTTTAGAGGCTTTGAAGATGTTTAACCTACTTAGCTCACCTACGAAAAGGATAATCTGATTGCCAGCTTCAAGAGGATTGTAAGCAACCTCTAGCAGTCTCCTGCAAAACTTGCTTCAGAGCCATCATTCCTGCTCAGAGCAATCTAACTCACCGAGTGTGTGACTTAGCATTTCATTGTGGCTCAAAACTGAGCCAAACTGATTGTCCCTATGCACTGTGCTTCGGTTCATTTGATAGAGCTGTCTCAGAGCATGGGATGCCTTTGGGGAATAAGACAGGAAGGTGTGCTCCAACCATGACATTCGATCCGTGTGTTCAGACTAAATCTATTCCAAAGTTAACCCCTGAAATATGCATTGAGTCTGAGCATTTGACAGCTACACAACATTTGCTTTATGAAAGGGCTTCATTTGGACGAGTCTGCTTGCACACAGGCATGAGCATGTGCAAAGCCAGCAGCACCTTCCTCTCTGCTGTCTCTTGGACAGCTTGTACTAAATATGTGCTCCTAAAAGGCACTCTAATTTGCCTTTGACATTACCAAGAGATTGAGATCTTCAAGATCTTGGCAAAGCTAACAAACAAAGGAAGGTTTATTCTGGCAGGAAACTCCCTGTGCAGAGAGGTATTCCTCAGTTCTGTTACTTGGCAAAGCACCATTCTTTAACTGGATTAGACAACAAACCATTGTTTCCCCCTCCCCCATCTTCCTTATGGGCAGATTTAAATCTCATATATAACCTGTGACAGAAAAGAGATCAATTCACTTTATCCCTATTCCATCTTTCCAGTTATAGCGGAGTTCTCTAGCATTAAAGACCTGCTGTAGTTGACCTCTAAATAGAAAGCAAAGCAAATATGGACAAGGTCAGGTGAAAAATCAAGATATTGAAGGTAACTGAAACATAGCTCTATAAGTACAGCTACAATGAGCATTATGCATTGAATAAAACACTTCCTGAGTTTCATGCTAGCAGTAGATGAAGTGACAGTCTCTGTCTTCCAAAGGAAGTAATCAGACACACCTTATATTGCTAAATTAGACAGTGCAGCCACAGTTACAGAAAAGCAAATGATTAAATTTAGACGTGATGTAAACAGCTGAAGCTCATGATAATGGGTTAGCTAGTTACAACAGTGATGTAAATATTATATTAGCAAACAGGTCAGAAAATAGGTGTAATTTTCCTCACCTTAATCTCCAAAGCCTGTTTATTACATACAAATGAGAAAGCACTTCTGAGAAAATTGAATAGAATAAAATAATCAAATAGCATAGGACATAGATTGCTACATTTAATCATTCATAACTATAATAAATATCAAGGAAAAAAAGGATTCTTTTTAAAGGTAGGAAAAGTTCTAGCTTTTTTTTTTTAGAGAAACTGAAAGACTAGCATAATATAAACAAAATGAGAAATGTCTCTGAAAGAAGAGTTGACAAACTAAAAACTTCATTATGTGCTTATCCTGCACTTTCAGAAAGGGTCCTTATCTCACTAGACATGAAGTGAGAACTGCCCACAGATCTGAACTCCTGACTGCTCATTATTTATAATCAGCTAAGATAAATAAGTTGTTGTTAAATCAAGAATTGAAGTGATGTATATATGATTCCTATTGAAATACAGCCTTTTTGTCCACACAGTTACACTTCTCCAACTGTAAGTAATTTTACAAAGGTATGACTCTCTTAAGCAAATAAAAAAGCACCTTCCAAGATTTACAGATCTTAAAGAGTATGCAGCATCAAGGCTCATAAGGTGGAAAACTGAATTTTATCAACTAAGTGCCTGCAGAACAGAACTTTTATTTGAATCAGCCTCTCAAATTTATTTACTCTTTACTATTCCTTGTTTGAATTAATACAGAATCTTCCATTTAATTTTTAAACCACATTTTCAAAGTTCTGTGTGTTTGTGGATCCGCAAATGAATCTTGAATTTTGTAGTCCAGCAAAAAGCTTTATTTGCAAATTTTTACATACTTTGGACAACTAATGCTTAGGAAAGCTATCTTAGCTAGGCACCTTGATTGCAATTAGTAAAATATTAACTACTGTATTATTAGAACAGTGTGCTAGAAGAGAAGGTTTGGGTATTTGCTGTAGAGACATTTTCAGGAACGGCTTCAGTTTTGCCACTCTTCCTGTCTAAGTGTGTGTGTCACCATCAGGAGACAGTCTATGCTGCAACACCACCCACAGCCAAATGATTCTGTCTCTTATCCTCCCCCCTGCTAAAGTGAGATGGTACAGTTTGATTTATTGCCAAACATACTGAGAGGTTTGAATAACTTAAGATACCTCTGGGAGTAAAGTTAGCTGGGGAAAAAAAAAACTGGATCCATCTCCCACCAGCCCATTATAACCCTTTAGAGAAGGTTAAACACAGAGACTGGCAGTACCTCACACCCTTTTTGTTTTATTTCTGGCTAACAGAAGATCTCTAACCAGTCACCCATTTGAAAAATGGCTGTGTTTTTTCTGTTCACATCCTCATTAGAGCAGTCATCCATGACTTCGTTACAATGCAACATATTTTACTCATGACTCTCCCCTGAGGCTATCCTGAGGCCTGAAGCTAAAGCTCCTGATGGTGGCTGGCATTCACATTCCAGTTTAGCACTCCTTAGAATGTCAGAATGTCTGCTTTCTGTGTGCTCAAACACTGCACTGAAACGGCTTGAATTTTTTTTTTTTTTTTTTTTTAATTCAAGCAATGCTTTTTAACATTGCACCTTCCAACACAGAGGAATGGTTGCTCCTCACCTGTCGTGGGCCGGGTCAGACACACCCCGGGAGGGACTCGCCCCCCCTGCTGGCCCGTGGCAGCGAAATTCCCCTTGGGCCCAGTGAGATAATCCATGGCGAGGCGGTACGGAGGAGTGGCTGCTTACGGGAGGTTAATTTTTGCCTCGGATTACAATAGAGATATTGCAATCAATCCAAGATATTATCTGTTGCAAAAAACCTACAGGTATTTCACTGCCTTCCACCAATTCCAATAAAATTTTAACATGCAAGACAATTTAATTTTAAAAATGCCAAATAGTTTCCCTAGGAAACCTCAGGCTCATACCACAAAAGTTACAGTTTAACTTGCATTGTAGCTGTTGTCAAATACTCTGCTTCCCCTCCACCACGGTCAATGTCCCAGCGATAGCAGAAATCACGTCTCTGCCAGGGCGTGAATGGTATGCAAAAAGCAACTGAACCTCAATGGTTGTTAGACTGACAAGTCACAAACACAGCTCCATAACATCCCATTTGTGTAGCTGGAAGATACTGATACACTGTTTAGCTCAAGTCTAAGGGTAACCAAGTTATAATATACAGATGTTTAAGAAAGAAGAAGCAAAAAAGTAAGAAAAAAACCACCACAACCTCTTCATTCATACACAGGTGTCATCTGCTATAGAATGTTTTGTCTTGCATGGATTAAAAAACTATGCAGACTGATGTAGTTTCTGCTAAAGTAAAAGTCATCCTATTTTCATGGCTCAAATCCATAATTTGACTGGTAACTGCTGGAAATTACAATGTAGAATTTCATTAGCATTTAAAAAGGAAAAGCTGTTGCTGTTTCAGTGATGCAGTGGGTCAGGGTTTTCAAAATCATGGTATGCACATGAGAGAAAAAATAAAATACCAAAAAGAGCATAACTGGCATGCAATAATCAATTTTTTATGACAGACATACTAAGAATCCATCACTGCCAACCAAAAAGCAGACATAAAACCTAATACTGGCAATACCTTTAGCAAGAGTCCTCTTCCATATGCTGGCAAGCTACAAGAATGTACCATAGATCTTCCTGTTCTGGCCAGAGAAATGCTCACTCACCTCTGGGCATCCTAAGCAAAACAGCTGTGTCAAGTGGTGGCAGCAAATTGACTTTTAGAATGTATTACACTAGACTATATTTAATTTACACGTGATTACTTTGAGTAAACAGCAGCGTTTTGGCTAAGTCACCTTTGGAAGGGAATCATTCATGCTCTAATCTAGTTCAGTTTAATTTTGCAGATTTCTCTTCTCATAAAGTACTAATATGGTTTAAGTATCTCAGTTTAGTTAATTCAGGTCAATACCCCCCAAGTATGATTTCACCAAAGGGGTTTTCGTTTTCACACTCTTTGTTTTGTATAAAGCTCTGTCTTGGTGAAATTTTATAGACTGTATACATTCTTTGTTGTGGAGTATTTCCTTGGGTAGCAGCTATAACGTAAATTCATGTCTGATCACAACTGACTCTTTTTATAGAAGTTTAAAGAAAAAAAACCCAGAAATTTGCTGGTTTAATTATTCAAGGAGATTTTTTCCTTCCCATGACACATGCAGAGCTGGAATAACCATATATTCCATAACTATTGTTTGAAGAAACAGAGTAATGCCACCATCCATATATTTATTATGTAATTCTGAGCCTGGGAAAGATCAAGAACTTTATTCAAATTGAAACAGCAAAATCAAAAGTGTTTTGAAGGGAGTACATTCCTTGAATTATCTCCACACATAAATAACTTACCTCAGAAATTCCAGCAAACTGTAATCCTCATGTCAGAAAGTGCTGCATGATAAGGACTTCAGATGCTGCAGATTAAAGAATACACTGCAAAAACTTAGTTGTCTTCCACTCATCTGGAACTATCATTCACACCCATGTAATCCTTTTGATCAGTGAGCACATAATATGGGTTCCAAAACAATTTACTTTATAGTACTTGAATTATCAAATGTCAGACTGGTTTTGTCTCCTCTCCAAAAGTTTGTTTAGAGTTAAAAAGAAGTCCCTTTGCTTGCTTTGTTTAATAAATTTATTCTAGATTTTATAGGAATGTAACTTTCAAAGTCAGGAACTTGTTCAATAACCTCCTAACCCAAAATTTATTTTGTCTTCTAACAATTTGAAAGGCAGCATACTTACATAGACATTTTACTAATTTAACTTTACCTGATGTGACTTTCAAGCTCACATTTGCAGTCTGTATTACATCTGAAGTATTCCCAAAAATAGTCAGGAATTCCCAACAGGCCATTCTCTCCAGGTGAACAGTATGCAACAAATCCTAACAGCAGGATTGGAAAAATCAGCAGCAGCATGATTTATGTAATACCTATAAATTAAAAGGATTAACAGCTAAGATTAGTATTTTCATTGTATTACTACCAGCCAAAAGGTTTTACCTCAGCAGTGGTTTGTTCTGAATGAGAATGATCATAGTGCTTGCTTTCTTAGGAGGCTTTGTGTTCAAACAATTGTAATTTGGAATTGGATAAGCTTTCTTACCATTTTTATGGTCTATTTCATGGTTTATGATCCATGGGTATAACTGTTGTTCTATGCATGATCTTTTTTTCTGTTTCTCTCATGTCCCTTTATATCCTGCAGTAAGCAAAAGTCCAATTTCACCATGACTCTTAGGGATCCGTTGAATGCCATACTATACACTTAAACACTGACTATTTAATATCTGACTTCTGTGATTGAATTGTCACACTTAGTCTCAAGAATAACAGATCTGAGATCAGCAGGAGGCAATTCACTCTTTGGAGCTGGGAAAAGCCTCAAGGCAAAGCTTCAACTATTTAGACACAGCCCCTCTAAGGTAATTTGACTGGAACAATGTTTAATACATTAATTTATTAATAATTAATGTTTTAGGCCTCACCAGGTCCAGGAACTTTCCATCAGCATAACTTCATCTGATAAACTACTAACTGGATGCATTCCTTCCTGTCTTGATTAGTAGAAGTTAAATCCTCATACTATACTGGTTAGAACTTCTAAAGATTTCTTTATGCAGTCCTACCATACGGGTCACATCAGTTACCACAGTATTTGTGGGGGCATCTGTACAAGACTGGTCAACTGCAATACTGATATTGCAATCACTAATGTTGCTGAAAAAACCGGAAACAGAAAATCCTTACTTGTAAAGGACCCACAATGACTGAGTCCAGCTCTTGTTCCTACACAGGATAGTCCCACAAATCTCACCATGTGCCTGAAAGCTGTGTCCAAAGATTCCTTGAGCTCTGTCAGGCTTAGTGTTGTGATCACTTCCTTGGGGAGCCTCTTCAGTGCCCAACCACCCTCTGGGGAAGAACCTTTTCCTTACATCCAACCCAGACGTCTCCTGACACTTCAGTCATTCCCAAGTCCCATCACTAGTCACCAGAGCAGAGATCAGTGTCTGCCCCTCCACTGGTCCTCATGAGGAAGTTCCAAGACCACAGTGTCTGACTTCAGTCTCTTCCAGGCTGAGCAACCCAAGTGACCTCATACCACAAAAGGCATGAGGTACAATGACGTACTAACACAAAAGGTACTCCTCAAATGGCTTCCCCTCCAGACCCTTCACCATGTTCGTCATTATACTACCAGAACGCAATTATGTCCAGTCAGACGGGGAAAACCCAATTCCTCTCATTTGAGAGAGCACTGAAAAGAGCTCCAATCCGGCCGCTCCGTGGCCAGGTCGTGTGTGCCACCTGCCCGGCCCAGGGAAGGCGTCCCCGCCTGGCGAGCCGCTAGTCAGACTGACCGCGGCCATCGCTTAAAGGAACGACGGCACTGGGCCCTTTGGGCCTCGTGCGCACTCAGGGGCTTTTACCAGGTAAAGGCACTTTTATTGTGTGCGTTCCGACACCACAAATCCCAGGTGACACCAAGCTATGGACCTCACAGCCGCTCCTCTCGGCGAAGCGCGGCCCCACCACCTCACCGCCCTCAGGGCAGCGGGGAGCGCGCACGACGCCAAGCGCACGCGCAGCGCTCCCGCGGCCACGAGTGACGTCACTGGGCGGAAGAAATCCCGGGAGCTGCTCTCGTCAGGCGGCTTCCGGGAGAACCAACCGGAGCCTTAAAGGGCTGCAGCATTCTGCTGCCCGGGGCGGCGACTCCGGGTGGTGGCGACCCCGGGCTCGGTCGTACCGGTGTCCGTACAAGCGCCCGCACAGCACCGCCCGCGCACGGCCATGGACCGGTCGGGGCGGGCTGCGGCCCGCTGAAGGGAACGGTGCGCGGGGGCGGGGCCACAGGCAGTCAACCAATCAGCAGCTAAGAGCTTCCCTGCCGCCCCCAATCAGGAGCACCGGTTCCCAAAACAATCGTGGCGAGCCAATGGGAAGCCCGCGCTGCTCGCGCTCGGCTCTGGCCGCCCCCGGGCTGTGCCCGCGGCCTCCCGGCAGCAGGGGGCGCGCGGGGGCGGCGGCGCTTCGCGGGCGGCGCGGAGGAGGCGCTGCCGCCGCTCTCGGTGTCGTTATCGCCGTCGCCGCTGTCGCGCCCGTCCCGCCGGCCCCGCCTCCCGCTGCGCTCCCGCGGCCTCACAGCAGGTACGGGCGGGGGGAGGGACAGACACACAGCATCCCGGTGCCCCCGTGGCACCCTCCGCCCGAGGAAGGACTGCCCAGACGCGGCCGGCCCCGTTGCCGTTCCGTCCCGCTCCGGGCGCGGGGAGCCGGTCCCGCCCGTCCCTTCCCACGCCTCGGGGCCGCCGGTCCCCGCCGAGGTGGAGCCGCGGCGTCGGCGAGCCCCTCCCGCGGAGGGTCGTGTGTCCTCCCGGCCCTGGCCGCTGTCGGTCCCGCCGGAGCCGCGGCCGGGCCGGGCCCCCCCGAGAGCTCTCCCCGACTGCCGGAGCCGCTCGGCGCGAACAAAGGCGGCGGGCGCGGCGCGCCCGGGCAGCACAGCCGGCGGGTTAAGAGCTCTCCTGTTGCGCCGTGACTGGAACAAACCCCGGCGAGCGCTGACAGTGGCCGGTCGCGGCCCGTCCTCTGCCCGCGTCCCCCCGGGACGAGGTTTTGGGGCTTTCCGCGCTAACAGGTGCGCGGTCATTGCTCCAGCCCAGGGAAGCTGCCCGTGCGCCGTGCCTTCGGTGTGCCCGGGCAGCTCCGGCGGGCAGTGCTGGAAGTGTTTTGTTATGGAAAGTCAGAACTGTCTTACAGGAAGTGAGAAGGAAACCCCAAACCAACCCCAGAGCCAAAACCAGCAACGAGACTCAAATATTGTCGATTGTAGTCACCAAAATCCAGTATCAGTGTTTATCTTGGTTTAAATCCTGTTGATAAATCTGGATTTATTGTCAAGATGCTCCTCCTTCAGTTAGATTTTTGGATCTGTTCTTCATTGAAATATCTGAGAGAACCATAAACCGAAGTCTTCCAGCCCCGATTCTTAATTTCTTGGGGAAATGAAACGACTTCACAAAGTGTCTTTGTTCTCTCCTGTTTCTTACATGGATTTAAAAAAAAAATAACAAAGCCGTGAAAATAGAAAATAAATCTTGAAAACTATCTTATTATTTTGTGGATAGGGAAGAAGTGGGAGGAGATGCAACTAAATACTGACGGTAAGTAAAGAATGGGAAACGGATAGGTCTTAAATTACTGCTATATGTTCTGTTTACTTTTATTCAGATATTTAGTTTTGACTACAGTCAAGTTGAATTTTTAGAAATAAAACGTGGAACTGCATTATGTCTGTGCTAGGTGGTGTTTTAAGCTGACATAACAGAATTCTGTGATTGTGGCCAGAACTTCTAGATTAAGCAGAGGAGTTAACTCGGAGCTATTGAAATGTGTGTTGTGTAATGTGTTCCTGTTCCTCCCCCATCATCTTGCATGTTTGAAATGTCTCATATAACAGCTCAATGATGTGTGAACATGAACATAAAAATCTTTTGTGCTTTTGCTGTCTGAGGAACACATTTACTTTGTACAGATTTTGTATTAAGATTTTTATTTTCCCTTCCTTGTTTTGATGCTAGTCCAAGTCTGATGAGCAGTTTACAATCTCTGTAAGGCATGCTTTAGTTTGCACTGTAGTTTATTATCTGTAATTATGCTTTTAATCTGTCAGATGGTTGGGATGGGCAATAAAATGGCTTTGACAAGTCTGCTTTCTGACAAGGCTTATTTTTTGATGGCACATGCTCGATGACCAGTTGAATCCTCGGCTGGGTTGGAGTGAGGGTAGTGGAGATGTTTGTGTTGGCAGCATCTCTTGAGGAAGCGATTTGAGTGTAGCTGCATGTGTGCCACTTCTCACTTGGCTCTGTCGAGGCAGAGTGCTGCTTTCCTGTGCCCCTGGGCTGGGAATTACATGTTTGTAGCTTTTGGATCCAAGTGCCTGAATGTATTGTGCTTGTTGCAGTTGTTAGTGGTGCAGGAGGTAGCAGCAGAGACAGGCTTTTGCTTCTAGTAGGTGAGAGGGATTTATATTGCCTGCTTCTTGGTCATATCTTCACTCCTGCTGTTCTGTTTGCAGCATTCCCTTTATCCTAGGGTGTAACTTCTCTCTCTGGAGTACAGTTTTACTATATGGAAACATTGGTGAACTGTTTGTGGTGTTTAATACACAGGTTTCTGGTTTCACAGGTTCTGACCAAAGTTTTGACATATGGTGGTGTAGATGATAGGTTATTTTCTGCCAGAATTGAAGGGGAGAAGGCTGATGCTAGAATACAGAAGGGGTCTCTTCACTTGGCATGATTTTATTCAGTAATTCAGCTGAACTACTGAAGCTGATAGAGATCTACCAACTGCAGTAATGATAAAATTTTCGATGGGCTTTGTACTGTACAGAGATCTAATTTGAGATTCCTGTCACCCAGTAAATGTGTTAACAGTGAATTTGGTGATACATGGCAGGAGGATATGCTCCTTTAATTTAAGAGAACATCTGAGCATCTGTACACTATCCTTGCTTTGTAAGTTTTAGTTCTGTGGAGACAGCAGTACAGCAAGGATTACTGACTTCCAGTTGTTTTCAGCATTTAGGCCTGAAGGTGCAGAGAATACTTACTTAAGGTATTTATAATAGACAGAGCCATAAATATCTATAACAAACAATAAGAGAATTATTTGGTCAGCTGAAGGTCATTAATTCCCAGGAGGAGTAGTTCTGGTCCCCAAATGATGTTTTTCATTTTCACAGCATTCTCCAGTTGTCTCTGAATAAGCAATGTGTAAAACTCTGTGCAAGAGGAGAAGGGATCAGTGATTCCCAGTTCCCTGTCCTGTGGGACTGAATTTTCAACTGGGGGATCTTGTGTGCATGGCAAACTGTGTAGATGGTTGCTGTCTCGTCCTGCAGGTTAGAAATGGAAAGGCTCAACTCTCTATAGTTTTACTACAGTGGGACCTTCCTTTTTACAATAGCCAAGGCCTATATTCTTTCTACAGAAAAACTCAATTTCTGCATTCTGTATGAATTTATTCACTTGTGTTCCAGAGAATTGCTTTGCAAAGATAGTCTAGCAATTGTACTCAAAGCCCTTGTGCCTGAATATGGCACACAGTATATGCTAGATAATGGGAATGTCATTTAAAATGTGTCTTGAATGCCTTAGAAGTGCTAAAATACAGAAAAGAAGAAAACTGTCTTGCCATGTGCTGGAAGGAAGGCAAGTAACCAGTAAGAGACATAAGTGGCTTTGTATAAAAGAGAAGTAGAGGTGTTCCTGCATGCACTGGCACAGACCTGTTATCCTTTGTATCTCCTGTTGGTATGGGTGGACCAGCATCTGTCAGAAAAGGTGTCACTGGCTCCTGGCAGGGTTCTTTCTGTCAGCAGGCTTCTGCTTCTGGGAAACAAGATTAAAGAGTTAAACCCTGTGATGAAGACAAAACAGGATAAATTGTTCTTTAAAATGTCTAGGCAGCTTTTTTTTTTTCCCTTTACTGCATTTAGTAAATTGAGCTTATATTGGTCTCATAGCAGCAGTTGTAGAAATCCTGCATTTAATGCAACAATTATTTCTGCCTGTAATATGATAATATGAGTTAGTGATACATTAGTCTGCCTTTTTTTTTTTTTTTCTTCAGTTCCCGTACTATTTTTTCTTTATTTTCGGTTGTTTCTCTTAGTGAATTGCATGAAGAGTAAAACAACAGTACAGGCTTTGCTTTTCTTGTAATTTTTCAAGCAGCAAAGCAAAATTCAGTCTGTTTAAAGGTATCTATGTACATAAGTTTATTTTTCTTTCAATTCTGTCACTGCAAATGGAGAAGGGCTGTTGCTACATAGGCAGGGCTTTCATCTTGGAAAGTGAATGGGTGGATGACATTGAAAGCCAAGATATAATTGTTATTTGCCTTGTCTTTAACTGAGTGTTAATGTGTTTCTGGTTGCTTTAGAGGATATAAGAAGAATTTGGGTGGAAGAGATACTGTTAAAGGTGCTATCTGGAACAGTTTTAAATCTTCTGCAAAATCATCAAATATTGGAGCAATTTGATTGTCAGAGTATTCTAAGAAAAGTTAATTTTTGCCTGAATATCTTGTGAATGCAAATGAGTTGGAAAAAAATAGAAAACTGCTTTGAATAATAAATTTCAACACTCTGATATGTTCATCATTTTTAAGCTATTCTTATATATGTGATGCTAGTTTGTAACATTTCCATAACTTTATTGTGGAGAAACTGGATCTGCAAGTCCTCAAGTTCAATATATCATTCTTTAATGTTATGTTAGAGGTGATAAATAAATGCAGGTGTTGCTGTGTTCCACTTTTTTCGTGTCTTTGCAGGCTGGGGTGGAATACTGGGATTTCTTAAAATTAGTAAAGCTGATTTTAATATTTGCCCAGATTGTGGCATATGCAAGACTCTTGTGTGGCAAGATATTACTTTGTCAGCTGTTAATTCACAGGACTAAAATGTGTTTTTCAAAGTTCACTTCTGAGGGAAAACATGTGCTAATATTCCTACTTTCTTTGGTTAGTGTGAGCATTTCTTTTTCTTACAAGACTTTGTTTGAATTCTAAAACCTAATCCATGAGTGAGTAAACAGAAACTATTACCTTTGTCATATAGCAAAAGCATGGTATGTATTAACATGTATAACTTATGGAAGAAAATTGATGCATAAAATGACATGAAAAACAGTTAGTTCCTCTCTGGAAAGTAGATTACTGAGGGCTGTTTACCCAAGCAAGCAGTAGCTGAGAAATTCCTGTTAGTGAACTATCCCAGCTGTCCATGATATTTGTCTAAACACTGAGTTCTATTTTCGTGGTTTTTATAAAGCTTGCTCTGACTGAGGTCACAGTAGGAAGTGAGGTGAAATGGGGACCTGGGAGTGATTCCAATAATTTGTTTAGTGACCTTAAGAAAATTACTCATTTTTATACTCATTTTAGGAATGTGTTACAATAGGACTAATTCATAATGACTTGAACTAGTCTAAACTTCATACATTTGTTTAAGGGGCTTTGAAAAGGTTTGTGAACATTATTAGAACTGAAAATTCTTCAATTTGTTTCCTTATTCCAAATCATTCAGAGAAAGTAGGGTATCTTCTGCAGCCTGTTTCTGTCCTCAGTTGGGATTTTGTGGAGCTTGCTAGGGGTTAGTTTGTTCTTCATTTTCCTTTGTTTTCATTCTTTTGCCATTGATGTGAAATGGCAATCTGGCACAAATTACTGGCTTTTTAAAACTTAGTTTCTAGACTAACAGAAATGTACTGCATGTAGTTCAATTTTTTTAACTATAAATTCCTACAAAAAGTAATTTTCTTCACAAAACATACACATTTCCTCTAGCTAAAAGCCTTTTTCTGAACTTGAGTATTTTCAGAATAAAACTTTGTCCTACTGGTTCTTTTTTTGGAAAAATAAGTTGTATTCTTGCATCACAATTGGGCATAACCATGTACAGTTGTAACAGCATACTTCAAATAGCCTTATATTGAAGGTTATGCAGATCATTTTAGCTTAACTTGAGCATTTGTAAATCCAGGCAATTAAAGACACAAACTAAAAAAAAGTGATTGAGACAAATTGAAATGTCGAGCTGATGACATATTGAAGTAATTCAGTTCTTCAAGTGAAGTAGGGACTTTGCTACTGGTAAAGTGTCCAAGGCTTTCACCTTGTCTAACTGGTAAATATTGATAAAGCAGTAATGTTTGCTTCTAATTTCACCTCAGTGCTTCGGGATGATGAGATGCTGTAGAACTAGACTTCATGGTAGCTTTCTCATCAGTTTGGTTTTAATTAATAAAATATACCAGGATCTTGAGTTTATTTCCACTTCAACAAGCAAATAAAAGAAGTGTAAAGCTCTGTAAAGGGGTCAGTGTGGAACTTCAGCTCAGTTTAGCAGTAATCCCTGAAAAGCTGGACTTGTAGCTTGGTGCAGTTACACTGACAGGATTCTGCATCCTCTGGAGGAAGTGAGTGGAAACCAAAGATAAATTAGAAATTGGAAGAAAGGTTCTCTGCAGAAATACTGTGTAAATGGGCACTGATAGGGGGTGGTGGTTGTGACCTGGGGCTTCTCCCTCTGTCACTGTGAGTGCTTCAGCTGTGTCAGGAGTTTGTGCGGTGACTCTGAAGCTTGGTGCAGAATCAAATTTGTACAATGGGCTTAGTGTTGATGTGAGAGTGGATCCTTCTGGGCCAAATGCACACTGAAACATATTATAACAGCCTTTTATCTCTCTTCCTTTTTGAGGAGTGGCATATCCGAAAAGTGGATGTTCAGGATAACATGTCCAATGTGTCGGAAGAGAGAAGCACTAGACAGCAGGACATTAAGAAAGGACTCCAGTTTATAGAGTATGATTTTGTGGTTTTTATTCTTGTATGTTCATTCACATGTGTATATATATTTCTATGAGATGGATGTCACTGGGAAAGGCCTTTTGTGTTTTTCCTCAGAATATTTGCTAGCACTAACATGTTAAACAGGGAGCAGCTTTAAAGAAAAGACAGCACTTCTCGTTGTTCCTAAACAGAGCAAATGGAAGGTGAGAGGTTATTCCTTTCCTGCCTTTGAAAAAAATTAGCATTTAATCTTTTCTTTTTATTTTTTTTTGTGGGTAGAAAATGTTGCTAGACTGATAATCCACCTTAAAAATAGCTACACCTAAAACTAGGTTGCTACTGAAAGGGATGGGTTTGCTCACCACTACCTAAATGTTTTAACTCTCTGGAGCTAAAATTTAAGCTATTGAGAAATCATCTGAGTATTTAGTTTTCATTTGGGTCAATGCCAAATTCTTTTTAAGATCCTGGCTATCTTAAAATAATTTTGAAATTTCATACTAGCTCACTGCTCATACATAGCATTCTTAGAAAACAAAACCAAGCAAAAATCAACCAACCAACAAAAAAACCCAAAAACAAAGCCTTCCTCCCAAAAACTGTGACCATCTGAAACCTATTTAAAAACAGAATTTCAGTTACCCTCTATGCAAAAGGAAAGGATTCCTGCTTTTCTTCCTGAAAATGTAAAGGCCTCTTTTCTGTACTAGAGAAAATCTCTGTTGCATGTCATACAAAAGAACTTTTAAATTTCCTGTTGTGTCATTGGTATGACTTAATTAAAATTGATGTGGGTTTTTGACAGATAATTTGTTATTTTACAGTACTTAATAGAAGATTGCAGTTCTCATCTATAACATGGTTCTGCACATGGGAGGAGAGGAAGGAAATTGCTTTTAAACAAAGAACAATGGCGTCTAAAACTCTCAAAGCATTTAAAACCTTAATACATTTTGAACAGCAGAGCTCAGATTGACCATGTAACTTCAAAATAAAGTGAGCCATTAGTAATCAGAAAGCTCACTTTTTAAATCAGAACTCATCTACATTACTTTTCCTTGTTCAGTGCAGGCTATGGGCAAAATTCAGATATTTGCCTGTTGCAGAAGCAAGGCTGCTTTTATTAAGAACCAGCATTCTTCAGTGTGATTGTCTTTTCAGCAATATGTATAATAAGTGAAGCTTGTAATTTTTTTTCTAGATCCACTTTGCCCTATCCAGGGACGCAAGAACAATATGAGGTAATGAAATGTTAATTTCCAGAAGGGTTTTTAACATGGACCTATATTATTTTAGTTAATCTTGGTTTTAGTCATCATTTAGGTGATGACATAATATGAATGGTAATTGAAAAAGTTGCAATATTGGAACTGGAGAACTCTAACATTATGATACAGGTATTCAGATATTTGGGTGTCCTGAATTTACTCATACAGCAGTTGAGGTGAGATCTTTCAGTACTGGTGTTGGGCATAAATGTGGGGCATTAATGGAATAAAACCATGTGCTCTTCTGAGTAAAGTTCAGAGTAGCACACCAGAAGTAAGATAAAAGGACTTAAGTCACAGAAACCTTCAGAACATATTTTGTTTCTGTATGTGTTACGATTTTGCATAATTTTGGCTTGTATTTTCAGTTTTGCCATTTTAGTTCTTTTTCCAGTGGTAGGTGTTTTCATTGGAATTGAGAACATACTAGATAAAAATGCAGTCATTCACATTTTGACTAAAAACCCCCTTTTACAAAAGCAGCTTTTGTGTTCTCTTGCTTTGCCAGCTGCTATGACTGCTGCTTGCTGAAAGAATATATGGAACATGTATGTACATCTTTGAGATTGTCTTGGAAAAATGTCAGAAGAAAAATAATGTAGACAAAAGTTTTGCATTTCACTCTGATTCCATGAAGTTACAAGTATAAATTTTCTATTTGAAATTTTCCTTAGAAGGATGGAAGATAAGCAACTGCTGTTGATGAGTTTTTCTTTTCTTTGTTGCAGTTATTTATACGAGATCTTGTTAGAAATCTTTTTCATGAAGGAAATGACGTATATCGAGAAGGTGATTGGAGAGGATCACTGAGTCATTATACAGAAGCTATAAACATAGCTGATTATGCTAATTCAGAAGAAATCCATGTTTCTGATGATGTTTTAGAGAAGCTGCATGTGAACAGGATCGCGTGTTTTTCAAATATGGTAAGCTGTTTAAACTAGGATTTCTCCAGAGCAGGATGCAAACAGGGTATGAAGACATAAAGTCTAGTGAGTGAAAAGCTCTTGATGATAGTTTGAGGATTGACATGTTTCAAGTCATCACTTTGGCACGTTCTTTAAAAGCTTTTTACATGTATAATTGAGGTATTTTAGTTACTAATACTAGAATTAACATAAAAGAGTCATACTAGGCTTGGAATTTGATGGAACAGTATTTTTATCCATTTACACTGCTGACTGCACTGAGTTGGCTGCTTTCTCTGTGGAACAAGATGGCTCTTGTGAAAGAGCTAAATTTTCTTTGTGACTGTTACTGGATTTTACATAATGATGGCCCTGCTTGGTTTTAGTTGCCTAATTTGGTGACTTAGCAAAACTTACAAATTCACTGTGCAGTGGCCTTGGTGAATGTTTGACAGTGTTTCAATACCTTTGTCCAAAACAATTCAAATTCACTTTTTCCATCATAATAGTTCTGAATAGTGGCTTTTTTTCTTTTTTCTCCTCCTAGGGATTGCATGAAAAAGTTCTAGAGGACTGTGAGATAGCATTAAGATTGAATGAAAACAATTTCAGAGCTCTCTATCGCAAAGCAAAAGCTTTGAATGAACTGGGAAGCTATAAGAAGGCATATGATGCTGTAGCAAAATGTTCTCTTGCTGTGCCACAGGTGGGTAAATTATATATTGGTGATTATTTTTACTGTTTTGAAACATACATTTATTTTAAGGACAAGGTTGTTTCTTCTGGTTTGGGGTTTTTAATGCAAAAGAAAAAAAATTATTCCTCTAAGCATTATTTTTTCATGTGGAAATGAAGACTGAGGGCAAAGGTTACAGTCCCCAAGCTCAGTTTGTTGTGTTAACTTTCAGCAGAAGTAATGCAACGGGGGTCAAGTGCCATGAATGTTTGCAATAAGCACTAGAACCACTGAATTAATTGTTTAAAATTCTCTATGACATAAGAGAACCCCACCATAATTATAATGTACATTTATTCTTTTGATAACTGCATTTTAGCTTTCCAAGTGTTCAGTAACGTTGCTTCCAGTGCATTGTCCTCGCTGTGAATCACTTGCTGTGCACCCCGAATCTTGGGCTGTGTGTGTGTTAGCAGGCTCTGTGTGGTTTAGGAGGTGATCTGTAGATTGAAATGCTGCTCCTGAGGATCTGCTTGCCTTGATTGTTTGTGTGGTTGGGTTGTACTTTTTTATTTGTTTGGTTTTTTAAGAACTGGGGTGCATCAAGTGCATTCCTGCTCAGCTTTAGTTACAGCCAAACCCAATTTGGTTCTCTGTGACCCTTCATAATGCAAATTAAAATGCTGTGAGTGAGGATGATTAAGAGATTTCACTTCAGAAAGGCATTCCCGATTTGAACTTACATGTGGATGGAATCTGTACATGCATTGCTGAAAATACACTGATCACAGGATAAATTCCTGACTTGCTGCATATTCACCTTGCTGCATCAAAAGTTCAGTGAGACACTAGACAAAGTGTTGGGCATAGGTTTGCCTTTTGATAGAGAGGAGGTTTCAGTTGCGTTTCCAAATACATAAACAGTTCATCTGAATGTGTAACTTTGGACTTTGGATCCTCACTTTGCACCTCCAGATCTGAATGTTTTTGCTTAAGGTTACTATGCCTTTATGTAAGTTTTATAAATAGCTGTTTATAGCTGTAGGACGTGATCTGAATACTAAATCTTAAAATAATTTAAATGGGTAGTTATAGCTGTCGGACAGATGGAAATATGATGACATTTTTAATTCTAGTTGTATGATGCAATGCCTCCCAAAATACAGTGCTCATTAAATATTCATCAGTGTTATATAGTAACTCATATGGTAGTCAGGAATATTGGCCCTCAATTTGTGTAAAAGCAAAATAACAAAATAAACTCCCATCCCCTTAAAGAACAAATGTCATGCTCAAATAAATAAACAAAAAATGCCCACCCACAAAAAAACCCCAAACAAACCCAACAAACACTTCTCTGAGTTTCTCTGGTTTTGGAAAGCCTTTATATTATTTTAAATCTAAATAAAGGAGAAGGAGGATACTGTCCGTTTTCTGTCAGCATAGTTTTGCTTGAGGGTAGCTGTATTTTCAGATAGAGGTTACAGTTCTGTGTGAAAGAATAAAGCTGCATTTTGAGACATCTTGCATATAGGGATCTTGTGGAATACAGACTGAGATATAAACAGATGTCTTTGCTTGATGACAGTACATGTAAATGATGAAATATTATTTATGTCTTTTAGGATGAAAGTGTGATTAAGCTAACACAAGAACTAGCTCAAAAACTAGGGTTAAAAATAAGGAAAGCATATGTTAGAGCAAAGGTAAGATTTTATTTTAACATTTTATGTTAAGGTTTCCCTATTTTGATATCAAATTTGTATGTAATGAAAGTATCTTTTCTTTGTAGCCACCATCCTCAAATTCAGTTTCTAGTGATGTATCAACTCAGGTAAGGTTTTATATGTTCCGAGTGCAAGCTGACTGTAAACTACAGGGAATAATTGTTTCATAATTTCATTATGATAAAGGAACAGTGGTACAACTGACATTTTCTATTAGAGGCTGTTATTTGGGAATTTAGAGTTCTGATATGTTCAGTTTTGCTGTATATGTATGGCAGACTAGGACGTAAGATTTTTATTCAAGTTATCTTTATTGAATAAATGTGAGCTAAAAGATTAAATCCAGTGTAATGCATGTATTTATTTTTCATGTCCTGAAGCAAAAGCAAAATCAATGGGTTTATTTTTTATTTTATTTAGTTGACAGTTATCAAAATGAAGGGTGCTGGGATAAAATCCCTTTTACTTATAAGCAGTTGTCCAAATTTGATCTTCATTAGCAGCTGGACTTGCATTTATCTTGCTCTTTTTAACGTGTCTGAATAGCAGTAGTAAAGAGGAGTTTATCTTAGAGACTTCTTTCACAGGAATGTAGACAATTTAGCTGTAAAGGAATGAGGAAATGTAGGAACAGCTCATTTAAGATATCATTTATATTCTTTTGTTCCCTGAAGTATCATTGTCACTTTGGTTGGTTGCAAATTTTTGGTGATACTGTGAGTGGATTTAAGTCTGCAAGTGAATGCTTTATCTAAAAATATTTGACCTTTAAATTACATTAGACTTTGTAAATTTGATATTTTATAAAACCTAAATTTGAGAGGGGTTACATTCTTTTCTGTAAGTATGTATTTGAAAGTTTTTAATGGCTCTTGTGGCTGAAAGGTATTTTTTTCTCATTTACAGAATTCTTCTGTAGAAGATATTGAGTTAGGTGAGTCTTGTGTTACATTACTAATTCTAGAGAGCTAGATATGCCATACATATCTCATTGCATTAGGAAAATTTGGAAGAAAATTCATCTGCTCATTTGAAAGTACTGGGGTAAAAGTCTGATCTGTTTAAATATTTAAGTGGCAGAGCAGATTTCCCTTTGGTCTCCTCAACTTGTTATGATTGTAACTGCTCCTGTAGTGATTGTCTCCATACTGTCCTCTTTATCTTGAAAAAATAGGAAGGGGAGAATATGCCAAAGATTTAGTAAAGTATCAAGTCTGTAACTTTTTCCGTCTGTTTTAGCTTGAGTAATAAATAAGTATTGAGATGAAGATACACATAAATTAGAAGCTGATGGAAGCTGAAAACATTTAATGTGGTTTTGCTTAAACATTCTTCACATTTCTTCACTCCCTCACACTCCTTGTTGTCAGGGTAAAAGTCATGCAAGAACTTTTCACATCTTTGAACAAAGGTTCCAGTCATTCTCATCTTACCTATTTCAGATTTATCTGACCAGAAACAAGAGGTGGTTTCTACTGCTTCTTCATCAAACTTTGTTTCTGAAGTGTCTAAAGTGTCACCAGTACCTGTGCCACCTTTAGCTACTGCTATGCCTCTTCAGATGGAAAAGGTTCCTTTGCCTTCTACAGTGTTGGCAAATGGAGGGAATGTTTCTTTCTCCATGCCAGAAGCATGTTTAGATTGTGGAGATGGAGATATAATTATTGGAGAAGAACTTGATGAGTTACTTGATTCTGTGCCTGATCCAGATGAAAGTGTAATGGTAAGACTTCATTGTCTTCTTCCTTGAAACACTCTATGAGTGGGAGCTCATATTTTTATCAGGCTAGTGGTGAAGTTTCCTTTCCTAGTTACATTGAGCTGTCTTTGGGCATAGTCAGGTTGATTCTTTTGCAGATTCTTGAAAGTGTGGCTGTAAAGATAGCAGGACTGCTATTGCTTCAGAAATACTGCTATGCTACTACCAATGCTTCTTACAAGAAGTGCTGTGAAAAATGAATTGGATATTTGAAGTCTGGGCTAGAGTGTTTTTTTGTGTAAATAAACCCTCTTAGAACATGAATAGTGTGTTGGAATGCCCACCCTCTAGCTGTAGAAACTATAGATAAACATAAGCAAAAAGCTTTTTAGGAGAGTAGTACTTGGGCTGTGGCTTTCTGGGATGCCCACTGGTATCTCTGCAATCAGAGCTTTGTCCAGATCCACTGCCTAGCTGAACAGAAATAGACCATCATGAGTCTGACTTTTTGAATTTTCAGAAGAGATATTAAAGAAATTTAGTTCTATGAAGTGTTGTTCCTACTTACACCATTATGTCAGACCTAGAGCAGACAGTGAAGCCTCCAGAGTTCTGCAGTTAGTGAGAATGAGAGCTCTGATTGATGAGCAGAGATGTCTGAAGTTATTACCAAGGTTACTGACTCCCTGCTCTGGCCCTGCCAGTCGTTTGGAGTATTGGGGCAGACTCTGTACAGACCTACTCACTCAACATCCAGACAAGGAGGGAGCAACTTGGAATGGCAGGAAGAAGGGAGGGGAACTTCCCCACTTGGTATGTCCTTAACAAAAGTGTACAGAGGGATATGTTACTTTTAATGGGGGGAAGGAATGTGACCAGGCCTTTGCAGAACATGTTATCATTTGATTGGATCTGAGGATTTACCTCAAAGCCAACTCATACCTCTTTGCTGTACTACAGTTTGAATTATGTTCTCTTAATTTAGAAACAAGTACTGTTCATTTCTGACTCTTCCTAATCTTCCCTGGTGTCTGTGTTTTTAACATAATTTGGAAATTCAACTATGATCTGATGGATTAAAAAAATCCAAATCTCTTACTAACTTAGTAAGGTGTCTGGTAACTGAACCTTTAAAGTGTTTGATCAGTGGATAGTGCCTTGCACCTGGGGCATTGTTTAGGGTTTAGTTACTGCAGCTCTGTGCAGGACTGTGGTGTACCTGTCATTGACATTTTCCAGTAGGTTTATAAAAACTTTGCAGAAACTTGACTAAAAGAAATACTATTGCAGATGATGTTCTTGATGCCTTTCTTGTTTGGTCTGAACATTCTTTTTAATTTTTTTTTTTTTTCCCAGCAAACTACAGGAGCCAGAGGACCTATTCCTGCAGGGAGTGTAGCTCCTAGTGTACCTTTTTCTGCCTCTTTATTGGGGACACTGCCAGTTACTGCAGGATTTGTTCCTTCAGCTTCTCTTTCAGAAATCTTTTCACAGCCTTTGGCTTCTTCGCTGGAAAACTTTTGTTCACCATTAAGCACCTTTTCAATCAGTGACCCAAAAAGAGGTAAGAAATGAGTCTTAGTATTTAACCTTTTATGATGATGAGAACTGTGCATGAACCAAGTGGCTTTCTTGTTTAACAAATTAGTTTTCACAACTATTAGTTATATTTCACATATAGTATTTGAGCTGTGCTAGTAGTTTTTGGGTCTTGGTTGTATACAAGAGTTCATAAGTAAAGCTTTTGTTTCCTTGGGGTTTGCATAAGCATGCTCCAAGCTCCCTCTGTGTAGTTTTTCTGTATCATGTAAATTTATTTGTTTCAGGTGAATAAGTTTAAAGAAGAAACACTATTCCCTCAAACTTTTTTATTTTTTTGAACAAACTTGCTCTTGCAGCTTAAACCATCTGTCATGATTTGGCAATAAACAAGAATTCTAAAAGGGTAATGTAACTGTGTGCTCTGAAAAGGTACCAGTATTACATGCTTGAATTCAAACTGCACAGACTATAATTATGTAGTGAAATAAGGTATGTGAAATAACAAGATACAAAAAAAACAAACAACTAACTACAAAAGATAAAACAGGGTTTTGTCATTAATTACCAGTGTCACAGGACTATTCATCTGCGGAACAAAGCCAGATTTACTAAATAAAACCAAAAATTGAAGAATCCTTTTACCCCTCTTTCATCTTCTCATTTTTTCATAGTCAGATATTGTTTATGTTGCTACCCTTTTTATACTGCACCAGTATTTTCATATTGCTTCAATATGTGCCTGTGAATCTGCCTTCAGTATCTGCCAGTCCTGCTGGTGATAACCAGGTGTATATTTTGAAGATGATTGCCTAATAACTTTTCAGCCCAGATGTTTACAAGGGGCTTTTACATAATCTAAAAAAAAAAAAACCACAAAAAACTTATTGCAGCAAACAAAAAAAAACTTTAGTGTTTGTCATAAAACCCAAACCTCTGATATTTCTCAGGAATGAAAAATTATTTTTTTGTATGAGATATCCTGGGGAGCTCAATTAATTAAAGTATCTTTTTATTCTTTTAGATATCTCAAGCTCAGCTTCTCGAGATGGAACACCAGCACTTAACAGCAATAATTCCCCATTGTTTGTACGTATCTTTCATGTTTTTGTTCACACCAGTTCAAATGTTAACACCTTGGAGGCTTTGTACAGATCTGAATTTTTACTATTGAAGTTTCTCTTTATAAAAAAATAGCACTTCTACCATTAAAAGTGGGTTCTGGGTATGGGAACTTACAGGAACTGTAACAAAAGAAAAAAATGTGGGGGTTGTTTTGTATGTACAAATTTTGGCTGATGTCACAACCATCATTCCATTTTGAGGAACTTGCTGTAAAATATTGTTGAATTGTAAAATAACCAATCTAAAATCCCTTATGATCTGAGTACTAAACACTAGGAATCCTGAAGAGCTGTCCTAGTACAGGAACAGAGCAGATGCCACCGTGGGTGAGATCTGTCTGCTCTCTGTATTGCAGTCATGCTGTGCATTTTCAGTCATGCTGCTGGGGAAGGGTGGCATGAAGGACTGCATCCTCAGGAGCCAGGAGGGAGTAATAGTTAGCTTGACGAAGGCTGCTGTTCTGCCTGTACCTGGTTGGCTCTTGTTTTATGCTTAGTTTGTGCTGTGTATGTGGCCTTTGTAAAATCTCCATGTCCCTTCTCAGGTGTGGGTTTGAAGTTCATATTATGGCTTTGAAGAAAAATTTCAGTAGGTTACATTTTAATTGTAGATTAATAAATTCTATGTATCAAGTAATAATATGTTTTCTTTCAACAGATTAATGGTCCTAGTAGTTTGTTTGGGTCCGAAAATTACATGGGAATTGCAGGCCAAACTAGAAATGACTTTTCCAATGTTTTTAGCAGTACAACTGCTAATATACCTGTGTCTCCAGCACTGGCGGGAAGGAACCCACTGGAAGGCACACATGAGCTAAGACAGGCCTGCCAGTTATGTTTTGTTAAAAAAGGTAAGGACCTATTAGACTTGATGGAGCTAATTTTTATTTTTTTTTAATTAAAATGAATCTTCTTGTTCATAATTTAACACTGTTGGCTTCTAAACCATATAATCCTGACTTGTTCCTTGCAGATGTAGCACGATCATATGATAGGTGAAATATTTAAACCACTATTTTATCTTCTTTCGTCTTGTCTTTATTTCTTGTCCTAATAGATTCTTGATTTCTAAACCCAGCACAAATCACCACACGCTTTCCCTGAGTGTAAGGTCATTCACATTCTGTATCCGCTTTCCTCCCAAACCCCAGGGAACTGTGAAGAATGACACCTTTGCTCAAGACTAAATAAAACTTGCAATACTCTCTCTGATTGGCCATGGGGAATTGAACTGCAGTTCAAAGTACCTGGTAACCTTCACCTCCCATCTGTTTTATTGTTCTTTCAAACTAATTCTAAATCATAATGAAGCTTCCAAACCTTAGTAATAATTAACTCCACTGTATTGACTTACAGGAGCTTAACCATTATGGGTCATTAATATAACTAATCTTTTCAGCCTTGGCTGTTGCTGTTAAACAGAGCCATATTCTAAAGGCAATAGAAAAAAGCTTCTAAAGCTTCTATTAAAACTAATCTTAAAAATAAGCATTGTGTTTAAAGTTACAGGTATATTGATATACTAATAAAGAATTGTATCAAGACTTTAGGGGATGGTACTGTACCCTTAAGAACTTCTATACTAGTTTATAATTATCTTTACTAGAAAAATCCAGAAAATGAAGTTTGAAAAACCATAGAACATGTTCTGCTAAAGCTGGAGCTGTAACATATTGGTGAGAGTATTTGGCATGTTCCCAGCTTCACTTTTTGTGTCAATACATCTACTTCCTCTGTTTCTTTCCATCTCTATCAAAACCTTTAAGCATCTCCTGCTTTTACTGCCTTTTGAAATGACATTGTTCCATCGTCTTCTTGTCCAGAGAAAACTGGGTCATGCCCTTGCTTTTCAGTCTCATGAATAGCAAAATTCACTGAGCATTGCTCATCTTCAGATGCTCTTCCTGATGTCTTTGTTTAGTACCATCCTAAAGACAGAGTTTGAAGCTAGGTGTATTTTTGTTTCCAAAATCACAAAGTTCTGGGATTGGTATTCATCTTTTTGGTACGTGTGATCTTCTTACAGAGTGCGTTTTGTCTCTGAACATAGTACCTCTCCTAATAAAATAAATGTTGAAGGTTAAGAGAGCCATTTACTGATCACTTGAATTCACCTGCATTGACTTGCTATAGATAAGCAATTAAAGTTTTAAATTAATGCTATTGGAATGGATACTTTGGAATTTGAAAAAACACAGCAATTTGCTGATCCAAAGCAACCTTAAGGTTGTAACACAGCATCCCTCCCCAAATACAAAATAACTTGTGAGTTTTTTTTTCCTTGCTGAGGCTGCCTTTTGTAAGTATTTGGGGTTATTTTTTTCTCTTTTGCTCAACATGGTGGTTAATGACTTTTGGTTCTTCAGAGCTGCTGGTGCAAGTAGGAGTTCTATACAGTGTGTTTGTATACTTGGCTTTTGGGCTTCTATGCCAGACTGTGTATGGACATGTTCATGTTCAATGCAATTTATGCAAATACAAGCAATTTTCTGTGATTGTTTCAGGTCCTAAATTATTGGATTACGCTTACCATCCCAATTTAGAACATAAATGTAAGAAGGATATTTTAATCGGCAGAATAAAAAACTCTGAAGATAAATCATGGAAAAAAATACGTCCAAGACCAACAAAGACGCAGTATGTGGGACCATATCATATATGTAAAGGTAGGTGTTACAGAGAGTGAAATGGTAATGCCTACCGTCAAAGATAATACATTTTAGCTTTTCCATAGTGAAGTATAGAAGGAATTTTTATTTATGCTGATGGGAGGTGGAGAGAGAAGTTCTGTGTTGTTTATCATTTCAAAGGATGTAAGAAGAGCTATATTTTGACCATTAATACGATTATTTAGAGAACAGACAGTGTACTTCTGTACTGTTCTCCATCAGGGGTAATTTTGTTTTTGAATGTTGGATGATTACTGTTAAAAACAGCAGTAAAGAAGCATTTTTGTTAGATGCATTTTGCAATATGAACATCTACTTAAGATGTAAGCAAGATGGCTTGTGGATTAAGGAGCAGCTTTATTTGACCAAAAGGTGTACTGGGTTCTCAGCATCGTTGCCCTAGATGAGTATAGGATAGTTGATGGAGGTGTGCAGTAGCTGTTTTGAGGAGTTTTACATTTTCACCAAGTCATTCAGCATAAGGTTTTGCTTTTCTTAGATTTAAATGACAAATTTACAACAGATCTCTGTAACTTTTTTATTAAAAGAATTTGAAGCAGATATAGTGGAAGTTTTAAGATGAATTTCCAAAAAAAGTTGTGTAAAAGCAATGTCCTGTTCGATGCTGTCCTTTGAGATGTGGCTGCTGAGGAGGAATGCAGGTACCCAGGCCACTGCACCTTTGCCTATTGCCAAGAGGAGATCGATGTGTGGACGCTGGAGCGCAAAGGAGCCTTCAGTCGAGAAGCACTTTTTGGAGGACCTGGAAAGATCAACTTGACTGTGTCCCAACTTCTTCAAGAATACCATGGATTATTTATGTTTCTTTGTGAGGTGCTGCTTTATTTCTCCTAACACAATAAAAATAGTAATAGATAATTAAACTACATGGAAAGAAATCCTTTGCTTCATGCATGGCTATTCCGTAACTTTTGAAGCAGATTTTCAATAATTATCTGGCTGCCTGTAGAGCAGAGACCAAATGAAGTATCTGTTAAAATCTTTAAGGTAATGTATATTTTTAATTGTCTAAAATACATACTGTAAAATTTCTTGTTTTTATATTCCAGAAATGTTTTGATCACAAGCCCAGAATAATAAGCAAAAGGAACAAGGATAACTCATCTTCTTGTTCTCACCCTGCTATGCATGACTTTGAAGATAACAAGTATGTTTGAAATACCATCTCTATAAGTTGCAATTTAAAAGCAAAGGCAGTTTTTAATACTGTCTTTCATTTTTTACCTGTTGGTCAACTTCTCTTCCTTGCTGACTGTTATGCTTTGGCAGTATAGGCAAGACAGACTTAAAGAGCAAGGTTTGACAAATGTAACTAAATTAAAGCGAGCTATTTCTTTATCAATCATTTAAAAGTAGTGGTGTCTACCCCCATCTTTGAATCTTATGGGATTTGCTGTCAGGTTGTTAATATATTATCTAGCTGGTGAGCTGTATTGCTGTAAATAGATGTGTAATGTTAAATTAAAACAGGAACTTGTAAGTTGTTCTTTCTTTGATATGTTTTTCCTATTTTGTTGTGTTTTAACTCAAGGTTACCTTAATTACAGTGTATAAAATATACCATAATCTTTATTTTAAACTCAGTTGATAAAAAAAAAATAGTGTGAGGAGTGTCTTTAAATATTCTTAGAAAGTTAAAACAGTTTTTATTGTTGTAATAGTATAAAATAGGTTTTGGAGAATGAAGAGATTTTGGTATTTGTATGATGTAAAAGTAAGTGGGAGCATTGGAATTGCTTTGTTTGTATTCCAATTCCCTGTATTGAGGAAGCACTGCTGCTAGAAGAGCTAGGCTGTTACTGTTCTGCATCACCTCTGCCTTAAATGGTGCTCTATAAAGGAATAAGTATGTGGGCTAGTAATTAGATCAGGATATATTCTTGAAAGTGGACATGATCTGCTTTCCTTCTTGGAAACCAGGGATCCAGCTGGATTGAATTCAGTAATGCTTTGCAGAAGAGGGACTCTGGATTCCCAAGAGTACTGTTTAGTGCTGTTTAGTGTGTTTACTCAGCCTAGAAATGATGCGTAGACGTGACCTCCTTCTGGGAACTTTCCTGACTTTCTGATTTCAAGTAAAAAGTGTTCAGAGGATATTTGAACAAGCTGTGGGGAAGGATGGTTATTTTAAAGAATGTCTAAAATGGACTGTTTTCAAAACAGGTGCCTTGTCCACATTTTGCGAGAGACTATGGTGAAATATTCCAAAATCCGCCCTTTCCAAGTTCGGTGTCAGCTTGACCTGTGCAGACATGAGGTGCATTATGGCTGCTTACGAGAGGATAAATGCTTTTATGCTCACAGTCTGGTAGAGCTTAAAGTCTGGATAATGCAAAAGGAATCAGGTATGTTTAGCAAAATACTTACTTTACTCTTCACTGTATTGCCATTCCTTCCTTTCTTGACTCCCTCTGAAATTAGCAGCTTGGGATCAGTGCAGGAAGCAGGCAGGAGCAACCTGGTGTCTCTCAGCTTGCATTTTGAAGAGTTCTCCCATAGTACATACAGTGTAGATTTTATAATTACTTTGGCATTAGAGATCTAGTACATTATGTTTAAACACTGAAAGATGCACCTTAATTTATGTGAGCAATCTGCAATTTAAAATCCTTGTATGCTTTCCATTGGGATGATAAAGACAATATTTCTGTTTTGGATGCCCTCACGATGTTCTTAAGTGTGTGTGTATGGACATAACATCATAACCATGATGTAAATGTATATCCCACATGAGTGAATACTTACACAACATACAAAAAGAAAAATGGATAAAAGCTTTGGGGCTTCAGTAGCATTCCAGTTTGAGCATGTCTGTAAGGCTGCAGCAGTCATAAATACTCAGACTGTTTCCCTTCCTTTACAGGTATTTCACATGATACTATAGTTCAAGAATCAAAGAAGTACTGGCAGAACATGGAAGCTAGTGCACATGGATCACAGGTATTTTCATTTTTCCATTCAACTAATTCTGCAGTGGCTGTGGTGAAAATATCTTCTTCATGTGCGTATGTAATATAGCTTATTTTAGAAATTACTTTTTTAATGACCTCTAAATAATCTCTTTCAGTGTAGGGCTTTCTTCAGCGTGCTCACTTAGACTGAAATGCCTGTTCTGCTGCTGTGCAACTCCTTTTTTGCTTTGCTTGCTCTGTCCCAGGTGGGACATAAAATGTAAATATCAGTTCAAAGTAAGCTGCTCTAGGGCAATTAATTATCTTTTCAATATGTAGCGTTTTTATGTGTTTAGTTTGTATATATTATCACAACTTCAGGGTGCATACACCTAAATCAGAAATAAGGTCAATAAAAAAATGCATTTGTTAAGAAATGTCTAGTTTGAAATGGCAGGTTTAGCTAGTACAAGGCATGCAGTGTAATATGTGCTTTCCAACATTTGCTGGAATCTCTGCCATAGGGGGAATTAATAATTATGTATGGATTTCTTTGCAGATAAAAAAACAGCTTTTATTGTTGTTCTTATTTTTTTTGGCTTAAGATTCTAGGGAACCAAATGAAATATGGATCACTTAATTTGAAGATGAAGTTTGTTTGTGGACAGTGCTGGAGAAATGGTCAAGTTAGTGAGCCAGACAGAAACAAGAAATACTGTAGTGCAAAGGCAAGGCACCCGTAAGTAAGATCAAACAGTGAAAGTTTTACTGTTTGGTCAGCCATTTAAAACCTCTTCTGAATAAACTGTTGCTTCTTAGGAAAGAGTCATAAAAGGAATTGAAAAAAAACCCCAAACATACTGAAATAGGACGGAGTTACCTCTTTGTAGTATGCTAATAATTGGTACTGAGAAACACTTTGATGGCTACCAAAGTGATTGTGTTTAGGTTTTGGAGGATTTTTTTGTATTAAGAATTTTGGTCAAATTTTAATACAATTTTATTAAACCTTAAATATATGGTAGAAGCTTTAAAAATAAATTTTCTGAGCTTTCTTGGTTCTGCTTCTGTGCAGAAATTGTAATTTTTTTTGAATAGTAATTTCTTTCATTGAATGCTTGTGGTTTCCAGATGGAGCAAAGATCGCCGTGTGGTGCTGGTAATGTCTAATGAACGTAAGAAGTGGATGACCATTCGTCCTCTTCCTGCAAAGAAACAAGTGCCTCTGCAGTTTGATGTATGTTAACCTAAAATTAACATTTTGGTTAAGAAAGTAGGTAATATTCACTGGAAAATACTGGTAACTGGGCTGGTTTCATCAGTTCTGCAGAAATTCCCATAGGAGTTGGTAGGAAAATGTTCGTAGTGTTTCTACAACGTTCAGCCTTGGAAAAACACTGATCTCATGTTACTACTTGTCAGTAGAAGTAAATATTTCTGAAATAATTTATACGTATCTGTGGTCTGGTAGTGTGGTAGGAGGCAAAAAGCACTCATAGTACTTGCTTCCAGCAGTTGTCTTTTTCTAACTATAATAAATGAGGTTTTTTGTAACATAAACATTTTTATTTTTCACATTATATAAATGTCTGACTGGGAGGGGAAACACTATCCAAGACTAAAAAAAAAAAAAAAAATTCTATTAGCATCCATTCTGCTTTATATTCTTAAGAATTTTTTTTTAATTTGTGTTCCAGTTGTGCAATCATATTGCTTCAGGCAAGAAATGTCAGTATGATGGAAACTGCTCATTTGCTCACAGTCCTGAAGAGAGAGAGATGTGGACCTATATGAAGGAGAACAGCAGTAAGTCGAAGAGTAAATCTAACATATTGTTAAATCTAACTGTTCTGTTCTTCATTCTTGTACATCTATTACTTTAATTTAATTGTAGTAAGTTTTGCAGATGCCCTTTAAATAAACACAGACCAGGCATTCAAAAATAGTATTAAATAAAAATAGCTGTATTGTGTATTTGCTGCTTGATGGGTTTTTAAACAATAGTTTGTATTGTTTTTTTAGGTGTCTTAGAAATATTGATCCTTGCAGAAACATTAGTTGGTGTTTGTACTGTATATTGCCACGTGCACACACATGGATTCATGGAATTACATATGGGGGAAACTATTTGCAGAACAATCCCCCCCAGTGTATTTACTGGGAATCACCATTCACTTTTCTGTTGCTGACTTTACTATCCCATCAGTGTTCCTGGGGAGAAAGCATCAAAAGTCAGAAGTAATAAATGGCATAAATGATCAGATCATTGCCTGCAAGAAAGCAAACTAAATTTACCAAAAGCTGTAGCACACATGAGATCAGTTCTTTGAAATTCAGGTACTGGTATGCAGCAACACAGTTGCTATCTGTCCTTTGGGTGCCTGTTCAGAAACCTGTCACCTCTTGCTGCCCCCTCAAAGAGGCACAGAGGGCTCTTGGTAAGTAGCCAGAGATGCCTCTTCCCCTTGGCTCTTAATCTCTGAACTGTGTAACTTGTCTACATTTGTTTCCTCCTCTTTTTCTTCTTAGAATTGGTGGGGACTGAATTATGCTCACAAACTCAGTCGTTTATCTAGTGTTCTCAAACTCTTGTCTTAATTGCTAATTACTTATTTTAGCTTCTGCTCTCATTAGTTCAAGACTTGGAGCAGTTGTATGACATATGGCTAAAAACTCAAAAACCAGAAAAAGGAGATGATACAGCTGCTCAGGCAAACAAAGAAAATGGGAAGCAAATTCACATGCCAACTGACTATGCTGAAGTTACAGTAAGTAATCATAGGTATAATCCTAAATCTGAGCATGTGGGGATTTGTTGGGCTTTTTTTTTTTCCCAGTCAGTAATTTTAGGTTGTTTCTCTTATTTTCTTGGTGCTTCCTTAGACCATAGCTAGCTACACTAAATGTAACTGATACTGTACATCAGTTCTTCTAAAGCCAGTGGAGATCATAAACTTTAGGTGATTGTTAAAATAATTTTGTCTGTTTAGGTGAACAATATCCTACAGGCCAACATAAAGAAAACATTCAAAATCTATTAGGAGAAGTTCTGTCCTTAAAGCATTGAATTTGCAATGTTTTATTTTCAAATTCCTTGTAAAACAGGTGGATTTCCATTGTTGGATGTGTGGGAAGAACTGTAATAGTGAGAAGCAATGGCAGGGTCACATTTCTTCTGAAAAGCATAAGGAAAAGGTTTTCCACACTGAGGATGATCAGAACTGCTGGCAGTATCGCTTTCCAACCGGATATTTTAGCATTTGTGATAGGTATGTCTTTTTTAAGATGGCAAAAATGCTGAAAAATGACAGTTCATAGTTTAAATAATTAAGACAGTTACTAGTTCTGAAGAAGTTTCTAGTATTTCTTGATTTGCATGCATCTTTCAACAAGGAATTAAGTAATTAACGGTATTTTAACATGTTAGAACTCAGGGAGTGACAAGGTGGCTAATTTTGGAACCAAATTAACTGCCTGTGTGATGTTAATGACTAGTAGCAAGTTCATTGCAACTGTGTGTAGTGAATATTGTTGGTATTATTACAAGTTTACTTAGGCATCTGCATATTAATTAGAGCCCAAGAACAGTACCTAGCTGGACAGTGATACTGGAGCTTTAAGGCAAGTAGAAATGTTAGCATTAAACCAAATCTGTTAAAATTGAGTATTTGTAACTAAAAATTATTTATGAACATGTGGAGGAGAACTTCCAAGATCTGTTGGTTTTCCCCAGAACCGGTTGTACGTCTTGCTATTCCCTTTAATTCTTAAGTGCAGCCTGTTTTACCTGACCTCATTAATTTTTTTTTTTTTTTTTTTTTTTTGGTAAATCTGTTAAAAATTCCTTCCACTGTTGGAATCTTTTTGGAAGGCTAAAAACTTTGGAACTGAGCAGTCTGGAGTTTAAGGTTCAGTTTGCTGGTACAGATGCCTTTCTTTCTCCGTTTTCAGTTGAAGATGTTGAGTGTCTTGGAGATATTGAGAAACTGCATCGCAGAGAAAACAAATTATTTTTCATTTGCAGTCTTTGCATTGAAACTTACGTGTCCCTTTACTAAATTTTTAAGTAGTATTTAGTATTCTAAATGTTTTGAACAGAACAGACCTTGGACATGCAGCATAAAGTGAATACAAACTGGCATGTTGAGGTGTTCTGAGTATTCTAACCTCAAATTTAGTTAACAGGGGTAATTAGTTAGTTCCTTAGCTTAGTGAGTTAAATGATAAGGTATTCATTAACATGATGAACTTGATGTTTTCAAGCATTAAGTGTCTCAGTCTAAGTAGGAGCATGAAGAATAGGAAAAAAAGAGCCATCTTTTGTCCTCTGTAAATATTTGACAACTGGGAAACTAAAATACAACCAAATGCTAAGCAGGGTTAGTGTCATTTAACTTTTAAAAGTATATACTCTTCCAATTTTTTTTGGTCCTTACTATGTAGTGTATTTGAAAAACATGACCTGGAGAAAATACAGACATAGTAGTGATCATGGTTAATTCTATGAAAACACTGTTCAAAATCTGTCTTAACAGATATATGGCTGGTACTTGCACTGAAGGAAACAACTGTAAATTTGCCCATGGAAATGCTGAACTCCGTGAGTGGGAAGAACGAAGACAAGTTTTAAGAATGAAACTCAGCAAAGCAAGAAAAGACCACTTGATTGCTCCCAGTGATAATGACTTTGGAAAATATAGTTTTTTGTTTAAAGATTTAAACTAATACTGAGATGACACATACATGTTATCAGCTGGAAGCATAAACCAGAAAATTTGACAATAATCAAAAGCATGTGACAGAAAAGCTGCAGGTTTTCTGCTTTTATTGGCATACATTGTTCCTCCTGAACAGCAAAGTATGGTAGATTTAGGGGGATTGAGCAGACCTGTCTATGCTCTCATGAAACAGAGTGGTGATTAAAAAAATCTGAAGTATTATGTGCTTACTCACCTCCTGTTGGACAGAAAGTTAGGAAATAGAAGGGGGCAAGAGTGGTTATAATATCTAGGAAGCCCCCTAGTCTCAGACCTTCAGTTGAATAACTTTAAAGGTATCAAGGTATTGCAAAAGAGAGTGGTGGGCTAAGAAAATGATGGATGAAAATTCTTCAGATCTTTTAATGGAGAGGATTTGTTTAAAACAAAGTTTGCTACTTATCTATATGTAGGTTGCTAAAAAGGATTTTCTTATTAAAGATTTTAAACAAAATAACCATTTAACTACAATATATGTTGAATGGGTATTTTTTCTCTATTTGTATGTTTCAATATAATTTACTGAAAAAGGATCTTGGGAGGAAAAAAGTATTAATTTTTGAAAATGAAGTAGTTAAAATTCTGTTTCTTGGTCTTTGCTGTTTAAATGATGATTTTGAAAGATTACACTTGTATGTCAGTATTGTGTATTATTGTATGGACTAATGTTGCCTGTAATAAAGAGAACTTTACACAAAGCTGTTTTCTGCATGTAGCCTCTCAGGATTGAGATTTTGTAAAAACAATGATTTGCCAGTTAGCAAAAGCTTGAGCACCTGTAGCTAAACATTTACTGAGTTGGTATTTGTGTCGCTAGCAGCTCGTTTGCAGTTTTCTGTATTGTCATTAGCTCATGGCTTCACTGAAGTAACAGAAATGGCCAGTAAGTTGTGATATAGACAAGCAGTTTGGAGCTACGTAGTGCTGGACACGTTCTCAGCCTTGGACATGGACTGGAACCACTGCCTCAGCTGCATGGTGGATGGTGCTTCCCATTGCCTTTGCTGAAGAGCACAGGAAATGGAAAACAATTTGTAGGCTGAGCTGAGTCCTGACTGCTGAGCCTTTGGGCTTTCCAGTCACTTGTGTTGTGTTTTGGCTTCTCTGCAGATTCAGCTTTCTTTATGTTTGCTTATTTCCTTTTTTTCTCCAACTAAGTTTCTTTCAGCCATTCGTTGAAAATAACAAAAACTAGGTTTCTTCTTCCCTCCCACCCCCCAGGTAGTTGTCTGTTCCTGGCTGACCTTACATAATTAGAAGAGCTTTAACAATGACCTCAGTAGTTCGAATGTAGTCATTGGGCATACATCGTGTATGTAAAAAGTATTGAACCAAAGTTCAATTATACCCCTACACAACATGGAGGCCGTGCCCCTTTCACTTCACGAAAGCACAGCAAATTTGAAACCAACACCTTATGTGTGCTTCAGCCATGGCTTGGGTCTCTTGCGAAGTGACTGCTCCTCCCAGGCTGGGCTGCAGTACGCTGGAATACGAAACTAGCTTGGTGCTTGAAATGCCACCTGCTGCAGTGCTGATTTTTTTACATTGTTTGTAATAAAGTGAGCGTGAGACAGAATACTATGGACACTGTTATTTGTGTGACAAACCTGATTGTATCGTGTGCCTTTCTGCATTGTTTTCTCAATTTTATGCTTTCATTGTTTAATGTAAGTGCTCTGTAAATCATTGGAAGTAATTCTAGACAAAACTAAACATGACATCCTTGTTCTGTAAGGCCGGTGTGAAATCTTTCCTGGCTGCGGGGTGGGGCTGTTGGGGGATAGCTGCGGGGGGCGGGCTCGGGGATTACCACGGGACTGGTAACGGTGCCGATGCCGAGAGCAAGAGGCGAGCGCAGCAATCACAGTCCCGTTTCTCCGGTGTCAAGTGCACGAAGGGAGCTCACCCCCGCTGTCCCGGCTGCCTGGTGCCGCGATTAGGGCGTGCAGCGCCGGCCCGGCCGTGCGCCTGCTCGGGCGGGCGGACGTGGCGGCGGCGGGTTGGCGGGCGGAGCGGCCGCCCCGCCCGGCCCGGCGCGCCTCACGGGCGGGCGGTGGGAGACGTGTGCGAGCGGGAGCGGCCCGGGGCCCGCGGCCCTGCCCCCCTCGGCCGGGCCATGTCGGTGTGCGGCGGCCCCGGCGACACGGCGGCTCAGCGGCTGCGGCCCCGCGCTGCCCTGATGGCGCGGCGGCCCGAGCTGCTGTGCGGCGCGGCCATCGTGCTGGGCTGCGCCTTCCTCGTCGCCCTCAAAGTCACCTGCAGGTACCGGCGGGGGAGCGGGCAGACCCGGGACTCGGCCGGGGGCAGCTCGGCCGGCCCGCCGCCGTTCCCAGAGGCGGTGCTGCCCCGGGGCCTGGGGCAGAGCAGCCGGTGGGGCCCGGCGGGCCGGGGTCGCCCCGCGGCGCCGTGTAGCCGCTGCGGCCGGGCCGCGTCGGGCACGGGAATCCCCGGGCTGGGGGACGGAACCTCCTCCCGGGCCCCAGCGCATGGGGTCCCCAGGGCAACTGCGACCGGTCGCTTGGGGGGGGGACGCCGTGTCCCCCTCAGCGGGATGGCAGCGGGGCCGCGGGGCGGGCAGGGGCCGTAAGGTCGTGTCTGGGGAGGGAGCGGTGTGTTTTAAGAGACATCTGTTCCACTGGGGTGTTGTGCTGTGGCGGCAGATTTCGCGGGGACACCCGCTCCTGAGGGCAGTATCAGGATATGCAGGGTAGTGTCTGAGGATGAACCAGGCTCTGCTCTCTGGGGCCCAGCAATTGGACAGGAGGAACGGGCAGGAACTGATGCCGGGGAAGTTGTACCTGAAGACGAGGAGGAACTTCTTCCCTGTGAGTGACCGAGCACTGGGACAGATTGTCCAGAGAGGCTGTGGAGTCTCCCTGGCTGGAGATATTCCAGAACTGTCTGGACACAGTCCTGTGCTGTGCGCTCTGGAATGACCCTGCCTGAGCGGGGAGGTGGTACCAAAGGACCAGCTGTGGTCCCTTCCAACCTGACCCATTCTGTGGCCCTGTAACAGGCGCGTTGTTGAGATGGAGCTGCTTTTGCTCATCTCCAGAGGTAACTGCGACCTGGTGCTGCCGCAGAAGGGCCGAGGGGCTCTGGGCTGCAGCCCTGACCTCGGCGCTCAGTATTGGCGTGGGCCAAGCGAGCCTGCTCATGTGTTGATGTCACCACCTTCCTCTGCCTGCACCTGCTTCGGACAGAAAGATGTTTCGTAGTTTCCCTGCCAGTCCGGTGGTGTTCCTCTTGGGAGCTGGAACTTCCTTCTTTGCAAAGGGCTCTGCAGTTCCTGTTTGCCCAGAGCTGGTGTACGTGGAGCCGGGAGATGTTTGTACTGGAGGGGTGGGGAGTGGTGGCAATGAGCGGTGGGCACAGGCTGCTCAGTTCTGGAGCCTAAACCAGGGTCTGAATCTTCTGAATGGGTTCTAGGTCAAGGTGAACGTTATGTGCTCCAGGTCATACTACATTAAGAACATGTACTTCACTTAGGGTTTAATTTTGAGATTAGGACAAGGCTGCAAGGTACTGATTATGTCTCTGTTCCACAGCATCTGGCAAATTTTTGTTCCATGAAACTCTTGATTCACAGATAATGCTTCTGAAAAATGCTAAGGCTTTCTCTGCTTACTTGTCTATAAAGGGTGTATTACTTGAATCAGAGTGAATTTTAAGTCTATGAATGATTGCCTCTGAGTAGCTGTGCCTCCATTCCAGGAGACTTTATTTCACAGTGACCGTAGATAAGATTGTAAAGCTCTTGCCATATTTTAGAATGTATGGTGAAGGATTTCTGAACATAATCATCTCCCTGGTGTTACATTACTAAGAAAATAATACTTTTTTTATATACTTATAATAATGCTTCCTGCTTTCCTCTATTTAAAACCTGCTCATTCCTCTCATTTTACTGCTAGCTGTGTTTGAAAGCTCACAGATGGTATGTGATTGGAATGTGGCTCTCACCACCCTGTAATCTAGAAATTTGATTAAAGGGGTTCAGCTTTTCAGACTGTAGGTATATAGACTAATATCAGATAGGTATACCCTGTTTGGTTGCTGTCAGAAATATAGAAAATTCAGATGTAAAAATTCCTTGTGCAATTTGGAGCATGGTTAATTGCACATGTTAAGTATAAATACAGGACATAGTTTCTCACCACGTCAGTGTGATTTGCTAGCAAAACACAGCACCAGGGCATAGGTATTAACCATTGCTCTTATAGTATGTAACTTTCGAGATCAATTAATAAAAAGTACAGAAAGGGAAAATTCCTGTACTACAAGGCAGTCCATTAGTGGGATTTGAAATCTTGCGGGTTTACAGTGACTCAAGGAATAGCCAAATGAGACCTGACCTAGCATGGGTTGTTATGGAAAGCCTGTGGTCTAGAACGTGAATTATTTCTGGCACTATACAGATGTCTTTGAGACAACCCCACTCTCAGCACTGTGCAATCAAAAGGGCTGCTGGTCCTGTTGGCACTTGCATGTGTTTCCCTTTATTACCAGGGTGTTCTCATGGATAGTTTAAGTTTTTGTAGGCTCTGGCAGCAGCTAAATAACACAATCAGTGTCTTAACAAACAGTTTGTGATTATTATCTTTGTGTAATCATTTCTTACATAATCCTCAGTTTATACATGTGTAAATTTTAGGGGTTTTCTTAGGGAAACTAGTCAAAGTATTCTATTATGTTCAGTGTTGCAGAGGAAGACACTACTTAGCAAATCTCCTTAAGCAGCTGTTAGCTATTGATTGAATATGTTTTGGCATTTAATAATTACTGGAGTTTTTATCATATTTGAAGGTAGTCATGTAGTTTCTGACTCACTCATGTCACGGGACTTCTACTGAAGTGTTCTACCCATTCTTGCAATTTGGAGCCAATTCATTATCTAATTTTTAAGTCTTATGCTGTAATTCTTGAACCAATCATTCTCTCTGGTTTAATTCAGTCGAGGAAGCAGAGGTTTTAAACATATTGACGTTGTCTGTTTTCATTAAACTAGATGGAGAGGAGAAATTCTAGCTGCTGTCTCTGAAGAAGTGTTGTGCTTTCAGTAGCTGATCAGCCTGTGTGTGTCAGAGCTCACACTGGAGCTGTGTCCTGTCCAGCTAGCAGGCAGAAACCGTGGGAAGAAGCTGCAGTTTGGATAAACATGGGGTGCAGGAATGGCAGGGAGCCAGAGGTGTTGGTTATGAGGTGACTGAAGAACTTAAGGGTTGGGAAGATGCTGAGTTGATAACTGGGGGAGAAGGGAAACAACACAGGTAGAATTCCATAGAAGAAAGTAGAAAAACATAATGTTGTGAGTGGAGCAATTAATGAATTATAAACAGGAGAAGCCATTTAATATTCTCAAAATTCTCATTCTGAAGATTTGATTTTGAAGCAATTTCCTCTTATATACAAATTAAGAATTTCTGTAACTTGTGATTCATACCAGGGACAATTCTAAAATGTTAAAGCAAGTAGCCTGGAAATTAGAGAAGAGCTACAATACAGTTTTTTTGCTGTATTATAAAGACAAATGTACTTTAAAACTAGAGAGATAGTAAAATTTGAAAGTGTGGCAGAGTTTTTAGGAAGTTGCTTAATATATGAGTTTGACATTGTTCAGGGCTCCATAATTTTATCACAATTATTAAAATTTTAACCCAAGAGAGATCAAGTATCAGAGAATAAGATTTTTGTATTAGCTTTTTATTGCAACAAAGCAAAACAAATGCCCACAAAGTAAAGAAATGTACAGGCTCCTAAAATTTCCAGTCCCATTATGAACCATGGCAAAATTGAGAATGTCAGTGGTGTCCAGTTTTCAGTCTGGCTTACTCTAGTGTAAATGTAGCTAGTGAAAAATTTTAAAATGAAGACAATATAAAAAGAGACTATGATCACTCACTTGCATTTAAGGCAGATTATACCATAGCAACTTCTGAACACCTTGGAAGTCCCAAATTCTGGATTATTTGATTCCTGATTTGATAGAAAGGTTTTCTTGAGTATTTGGTTTATGTTCTTTGTATTACTTATTGTCCTATCTAATTTATCTTAAAAAACTTCATCTGTCATAATCTCTTTAAATTTCGACTCTCAATTTGTTGATACTGTCCTTACATTGATGTGCCCTGAACAGTTTGCAGTCCCTGCTCTGATCAGTAAAATAAACTATTGCATATTTCTGTATCTTTTCCTAATACAATATAAAAGAATGGAAGTAAAGAATACTGTAAAACAAAGCATAAGGCAAAGTAACAGGCTCTGTTTATATAAACAACACATCACAAAACTTTATGACCAGTGTCTCTTTTCTTATCAGGGTGCTGTTACTTAAAGTACAAGTGTTAAAAGAGGATGAAACCAGGGAAGAAATGAAAAGAAATCACTCTTCCTGGTAATTTTATGCTCTACAGCAACCAACCATAAGAGTGTGAGCAACTAGCCATAAGAGTGTGAGCTAATGTGCCCATAAACACAGTGCATGGTATCAGTGTGACTTTCTAAAGCTTGTGAAGGGTGAAATTTAGATTTTTATCGTATTTTGTAAAACTAATTCAGATAACATAAATTGTAGTTGTTCTGCATCAATTTCTAAAGTTTTGTCATTGCATGACTTTTGCTAAGAATAAAACTTGGGGCTTTGGGCACACTTTTTTAACTACTGCTGTACAGTTTCAATAACCACTCTTGATTCTCTTCCTGCAGCCGAGCAAAAGATGTAACAATGCCAGCAAAGCTTCCAGTGAATTTTTTCTCCACAAGATCTCCAGTCACTGATCTTTTTCGGGGGCAGTTAGACTATGCAGATCAGCTCCGTCAGGATTCAGAAATTGTGCTGTATTTCTTCTATGCGCCATGGTGTGGGCAGTCCATTGCAGCAAGAGAAGAAATAGAACACGTGGCCAGCAGATTGTCAGACCAGGTAACTCCAGAGAAGATACCAATCTTAAGCATAACCTGATAGCTTTTCAGTGTCCAAGCTGATGCTGATTCCTGTCTTCTCATGGGGAACAGTATGCTCATATTTTAGGAAAACTCATCACTCACCTTAATTTTAATTTAGCATACAGAGTGGTGGAATAAATGGAGACAGCCTGTGATTCCTGCTCAGTCTGTTATTTCTGCTTTTGAATGGGGAAGCCTACAAGTTTCTTGTAAAGTTTTTTCAGATTTATTCACCTGCCTTCAGACAGAAATTGCACAGAATTTGCTTCCAGTTCTGGGATGCTTGGAGACACTGGTAATCTAATAAAGATTGTAACCACAGCACTGCTTTCAAATAGTTGGGTGCCTATGAACACTTCACAGTTACAGCTGTCATAAACCTCCACTTGTTGAGCTCCACTCTGCAGAAAAAGTAATTAATGTCGGTTGTGATTAAATTAATAAATTTGAAGGATTTAGATTAAGAAGCATGAAAGATAGAAAGAATAGTGACCAAAAAGATTGTTGTTGCAAAATGAGAAAAATAATAAAATTTTAAAAATCTGTCTGTGACAGATACGGACTGCTGAGTTGAAAAGACCCTGAAAATATCAGATGAAATAGATTAGAATAAGTACATCAAAGTACATCTTGGATGAAGTAGGTCACAGTAGTGTACTTTTTTAGCTGTGAATTTTTACCTACTTTGCAGGTGCTGTTTGTGGCTGTAAATTGCTGGTGGAACCAGGGGAAGTGCAGGAAGCAGAAGCATTTCTTTTATTTTCCTGTGATACATTTGTACCATCGGAGGTAAGATATCATATGTACAGTCTAGGTTTTTTATTGTTGTTTTGGGAAACAGAGGCACCATATGAAATACTGTATTTTGAAAATGTTACATTTCTGGCTTCAGTAGATAGGTTTTGGGTATATTCTAGGCGAGCTCATCTTGTATGCTACTCAAGTACCAGATGGGCTGTAACTGTCAGTTAAATTACATGCTGGACAATTCTTCATCCTTACGGAAATTTTGTGTTGCCTGTGCATCTCCTGGAAGTTCTGCCTCCAATGAAAAGAATTCAGAGTTACATATTAATTTCAGATGTCTGCTTGTTCTGTGGGTGGATTATAACAACTGGTCCTAATTTATGACAACATTAAAGAATGTACCTAAGGGTTGTTGAAGTTAGTGGATTTTAAGTGCATATTTAAATTGCACTACATACTGAAGACCTTGTTCTAATTTTGAACTTTGCATTAATCTTTTTATTCCCCTGAATCTAAGATATCATTGTATAAAATTTTATATAGCCTTTTATTTTTTAGTATTTGTATGTATTATCCTTTTTTTTTTTTCTCTCTGTGTGGAGCAGAAGGTAAGGAAACACAGTTTCTAACACTTCATAGAAGAGTTTATCCCTTGTATTTTACTTTTTATTTTGCTAGCCTTGAACTGCAGCTCTCTTTCATTACAGTGGCTGATTTTGGTTTTTTGGGGGGAAGTTATGCATTGAGGAGGTCCTGGTCTTTGTTAGCTGAACTTGTAATAGACATGAGATACTGGCATAATTCAAACTGTAATAAAAGAACCCTACAATCCTACTTGGATGTACGTTGACTGAAACTTACTTGACCTTGAAATTACAACACAGTAGATGGATGCACTTGGTTTCATCAGTAACCTTAAACCGAGTTGTAACAAGATGAGGTGTAAATTCCTATTGATAGTTCATAAAATCCTGAAGGGCAGTGCACCCCTCATGCCTGAGATACTAAACCTCTTATGTGGTGCCCTGGGCATGTGACATGTTGTTCAGTGAGTATTGCTGTGAGGACAGAAGTTTGTAATAAACTGATGTAGGATGTAGAATGATCTAGTGGGCTCTAGGAGACCATTTTGAAGCACCTCAATACAGGTATCTCAGTGTGAGTTGGGTATTTTCTAGCTTGTTTGTATGTACAAGCTATATTAAAAATGCATCACAGTAAATTCTTCAGTGGAAATGGACTAATTCTTTATGCTCTTTTGTGTTTGATTTCATTTGGGACAATGATGCTTTGTCCAATCCAATAATAGTTAGGAGGGGAACCTCTGGAATTCACAGCTGAAATCTCCAGCCCACCTTATGTTTTAGGACTGCCTAATGTCATGTGAGCTGTTTTATCAGATGGCTGGGGGGGGACACTGGAGCTTTGCTGAGTCTGTTCATCAGCAGTGCAACTGAATTTGTCCCTGCTTTAGTGATTGCTGATTGAAAATATTGCGCCCTTTCAGATTGATACTATTTGAGACACTGGAAAAACAAAGGAAAATAGTGATTCTTTCAGATCTGTATTTGTAAGTCACGTGTGTTTACTTCAGAAAAAGTGTATATACTCATATAATTTATACCTGACTTTTACCAAGTTGTTTAATGGGACTCAGAAGTGATCTCCATCCCTCCAAACTCACCAACACTGCCCCTTCCACAGATACTCTGGTGCTTCCCTCGGGTAACACAACTCCTTCATCAGTTACACGAGCCACTGATAAAACACAGAGAGCAATTCCCTAGAGGCTGAGCATGCTGTCTATGTAACTCCTATCTGCCACCCCAGGAGGGAGTCTCTACTGTTAATTTAAGTCTTAATGTTCTATTATTTTTTTTGGTACTAGTTTTGGACCAATTGAATACAAAGGCCCTATGAGTGCTGTTTATATTGAAAAGTTTGTTCGCCGGGTGATGACACCACTACTCTACATCTCGTCTCGATCAAAATTACTAGATTTCCTCTCAAATTATGAGGTACTTGTCTCTCTTCTCTAGCTTTACCACTGTGGTTCAGAAAGAGTTTTACTTGTGTAAGGATTAAATTTGATCTGCTCCAAAGTACTAGTTTATTTTCAGGATCCTGAAATCAGTGCCCTACAAATTTATTAGAATCATAAGAATATGAAATGACAAATTCATAATGTTGGTTCCCTGTATAGTTAATATTATGATTTAGTGATGCTTTTAATTTATATTACTTTAGTATGTAGAGACAACAATCAAAGTTATTACCTCACCAAGCTGTTACATACAAACAGGAAAGAAGGGAGAAATCTTTTCACAAAAATCTTGCAGTCTAAGTTGGGGCAGCATTCGAGAAATACATAATCATTACTTTAATTTTTAAAGGATAGTATCTGTTCTAGTAGGATGTCTTTTAAGTGAAAACAAATGTGAAACCATTTGTTCAACCAAAGTTTGAGGCAAGAGCTCTTAATCACTTTGTATGCAATAACTTGATTTTAATCTACTTGTACATGGTGTTTTATTCATTTTGTCTCTTGTGTTCAGGGGTGCCAAGATTGGTACCAATACTGGTGGAATAATAACTTTAGTTAGACAAAACATGCTTACAACAGAGACATTTAAAATCCCTTTATAACTGTTCATTCTTGTAGTGCACAGTGCAGAAGTACCATAATCTTACTAAAGCCCAAGCTGTCAGAGCAGTGTGGGAAACCTGACAGACAAATAAGTGCTGTGGGCACTACATGGGAGGGACCCTCCAGTGTCTGGGGCTGGAGCAGATGCTGTGTGAGTGGTGCATGTTGCAGTGCTGGGTTTTGCTGCAGGATGGAGCGCGGCCTGTGCTGTTCAGTGGCAGCTGCCACAGCGTAGGGGACACACACTGGGAGTTCCCTTGGGCAGGTGCTGTGCTGTTCCTGACAGGAATTACTACTGGGTTTGGTTTTCCTGTGTTTTAAGCAGGGACTGTGAGTTGGGAGTAGTGAATTGTGGCCTGTCCCTGGTGCTGAATAAACAGAACACAAGCAATTCTGTTGTCCTTTCATTGCTTCAGTTTTGCTGTTCTAAAATTCTAAAACATTTCTTTGCCTCTTACAGAGATTTGAAGAAAGTTACGCTTGGTTTTTGGTTTGTGTTATTTCATGGTAGACTGCAGAAAGTAACTAATGAGCATATTGTCATTAAGCTTAAATTTGGTTTACAGTAAGAGGTGCACTTCCACCACAAGAAGACTAAGATAAAAGACAAATTTAGGGGGTAGCAGAAAGTATTTTTAAATACTGCTTAGAAGTTGAAGAGATATTTTTGTTTCTGCGTTCAGGCTTTCCTCCTTCCTGTGCTTGAAATTCTGTGGCTCCAAGTGCTGAGTTGCTGTTTATATTCAGCATTTGTTGGTTCTTTTTATTCTGAAATGGCCCAAGAACAGAGGCTGTTCTGCTGTGTTGCCCCACAGGCATTCATGCCCGAGGTTCTGTGCCAGAACAGGGCTCCTGGTGCTCAGTGTCTTTCTTGCCTCTGTAAAGTTAAAAGATGAAAGAAACAAAATTGTTTATGAAGATGGATGCAGAGAAAACCATAGACAATGGAAAAGTTTGTTTTAAACTAGAAATAAATAGGTTGTTTAATCACTTCAGTTTGAAATGTGAATGTTTTACAATGCTTTCTATGTGAGCTGAGAAATCAATGCCTTTTGTAGAAGAAGATATAATCTATGGGTTAGACCTGTGTTTAAGAAGTGAGAAAGTTCGGGAAATAGACTAAATTGTGGGAAGTTGGGACCTGTATGGCACAAACTAATTGCTATTTTGAGACCCTTGGCTAGTGTCTTCCTTTGACTTTTGATCTTCTATGTGTAAAAAGTACTAATTTTTAGCAGAAGGGAAAGGACAAAAGACTGTCATGGATTGCTATTGGGCACTTTGGCCACTGTCTGCTGGTGGATCATGTTTTTGTGATTTCACTGAAAAGCTAATTAATTTCAAGCTGAAAATAATTTGAAAGATTTGTCATCATCATTGTCTAATTTTCAGTCCTGTGTTCTGATGGCAAATAAGTTCTGCAAACGAGAAGAAATACTGATGAACAGAATCCAGTTAAGTGTAGGAACAGTGGTGTTACTTGGTCTTTTGTTCGTTCCTCGACCTAATCACGACTGTCCTGACATGCCGTGTTGCTCTCACTAGAGGGTGCTCAATACCCATGGAAAAAAAGTCTGGTTGAAGACTCCAAAGTTGAGATCCTGTATTCTCTGATTGTATTTAAGGTTGGTTTCTTTGGAGTTGGGGAATGATATTAGTGTAAAACTAGATAAGAATTGATTTATGAGAGCAAGGAAAATGTGCCATTTGGAAAGCAGTTAAAATTTTGGAATGTTAAGGGAGATCTAAGTTAAACGAGCACAGTGATAGAGACTGGATATAGACGTCCTCCTAAACTGTTTGCTGGCAGGTGTTACTGAGTTTTGGAGGGGCTTACATGGAAGAAGGTGGGAGTTGTTGCTGTCCAGCTCTTCTTGGCCTACTTGTATTCCAAACCGAGAACCTCTTGTTCATGCTGAGATACCTCTTCTGTGAGACTTGAACCTCACTTGTACAGAGCAAGAGTTTTTAGTTGCAATACCTGGAAGCGTTCAGTCTTGTTAGAAACTTCATTCTTACAGACAGGAAAACTTTCTTGGTACTTGAGAAGAAATACAGTATTTTAGTCCCATTCCTTGTATGTATAATTTCACCCTGTAACAGGGCAAAAACTTTAACTGGTGTGGGATGCTGATTAAAAGGACATTATTTAACCAGATTACTGATTAAGCATAGAGCATTAGTAAATACTAGTACATATAGTATATATCAATATATAGTAGCATATATTCTCCAAATACAGCTTTTTTTAATTGAAAAAAACACTTTACAGGAATTATCTTTGGGAAACATTATTCACAATCTAGAAATCTTAAGCTTCTGTTAGTGTAAAGCAGAACTGGCAGTCTGAATCAAAACGTTACCTTTTAAATAACACTATAAATACTCCTGCATCGGACTGCTGGCTTCTTGCCACATCATACTGTCACTTTTGACTCTCCTTTCATTCTCTGTTTGGTGTCCTAAATTCACTTGGTACAGGATTAGTATTCAAAAATGGTCCTAGGAAATGGGAAGCTAAAATTTTATCTGTCTCCTTATTTTGATTCAGTTGAATGCTTTCAATTTGTTAGAAGGGATTGTTTCTTTTTACTGTCTCAGTTTGGAACTAAGAGAAAAAGATGAACATTAGTTACTAACCTGTATGTTGTTTAAAAAAAGAACAATGAGTACTATTATTTTAATGTGTTTTTTTGCTACTACTTTATTTCTGGTTTTATTTTCTTCTTGATAATTATTGTTGCAGAAATATCCCTAATTGCTTGTAACTCATTTTTATTATTGATCATTTTGTGGGGTACCTCATGAAGAGCCTTGTACAAGGGGTTTTATGCTTAGCATTCATCCATGAAATAGAATTCTTGCCTAACAAGAGACTTCATGAGCTGGAATGGGCAATGTTGTTATTGGTGAACATCTTCAGATTGCTAATTCATACTGAATTAAATCAGTGTGTTAGGCTGATATGAATAACTGAATTAATAATAACAGGTAAAATGTATGTTCATGTTTCAAAAAAGAAATTAAAAATTTTATATGTAGAACTAAAAAAAAAAAAAAAAAGCAGCCTCTGAGTACCAAATGAAAATCCTTGTGAGGATGTATTTGCCACACAAATGGGTGCCAGGTGAGTCTGGAATCTTCTGTTCCACAACAGTCCCTGGAGTGCTCTTGCTTTGTGTGTTAAATGCCTTCTGTATGCACTGGTGGACCTGAGAAATAACACCAAATAACAAAATGCCATAACTTATTTTGTCCTGAAAGTTTATTAAGCCTATTTGAGTGATGAGTCAAAAACATAATTAATAGTAATTTTTAATGGATTATATTTTGAAAATTTTAAAGTTGAAGCTTAACTGAAATATTGGTACAAGAAAAATCTAGAGTGTGTACCTCTTTTCCAAGCCAGCTTCTCCCACATTCGCTCCTGAATTTAATAGGAAGTCATTCACCTGGAAAAATCAGTAGGCCTGTTCTAGGATGAGTCTTTTAAATTTGTCTACCTGGCAATTTGAAGAGCTTTATGGATATGCAGATGGGATATGGAGGTCTCAAGATTTTTGTGCAGTTGGTCTCTCACTGACTCTTGCAGGATATACTGAAAGGATTTACAGCGTCTCTAGCTTAAAGATGGGATGATCACTTATCTTAGCAGTTCAAGTATTCACACACAAAATGTGTGAATTTATATGTAAATACTAATTATGTGCAACATAGTTAAAGTGTTACTGCTTATGCCCTTTATACTCTGAAAAATTACATTTGATATTTCAGTTCTAAAAGAAATCTTTATGCTGGTTCTTATCTGGGTGCTGGAACTGATTCAAAATGTAGTTGCAAAGCAGATATTAATTGTTTTTGGTGAAGTTCAACATGGGAAGCACACCATTAGAAATGTAGCATCCATAAAGCCCTTGTGTCTTACACAAGCTTTTGAATGACAACTTCATTCTTTGAATGAGAACTGATTTCGATTTAGTCTTTTAATATTAAAATTTTTGTTGCAGCATAAAGTGACTGCTCTTCAGTAAACATTGTTGTCTTTTAAGAGTCTGTTGTGTTTACTGTAGTTCCAGGTATTTATACTTGAAAATAGCTTAATTAACTCTAATTCTTATTTTTTCAGCCTGGAGTTGTGGGATTTTTTGAGTTCAATGCTTCACCTCAACCGCCTGGTTATTTAACATTCTTCACATCAGCATTACATTCATTAAAGAAAGGTAAAAGCTTCATTTTCATAGTTTAAGGTGTCTGTGAATGAGTTATGTCTAAGTGCTTCACTTGTTTTTTGCAATATTTTGTAACTTAGGAATTAATCCCTTCTGAGTGTTTCTTGGTGTTGATCTAACTGTGCGCCTGTCTCATTATAGTTAAGGATTGCTTACATAAAAAGTTTATGATGTGATGCACCAGGGTCGAGTTCCCTCAAAGCCCCACATGTGTAGCTGCAGCCCATCCAGGATCAGACTCAGACTCACACTTGTTTAATGAGAATCCAGGAGTCTTTGTGTAGTGTCAGAGGCACTGGGATGGACTGGGCTGTGTCAGCCCATGGTAACTGAATTCAGTGATGCTGTCTTGGGTGGAGTTACAGAGCTGCTGTGAGGCAGCCTGAGAAGGCTTTTCTCCCCCTCTTCTTTTGCACTGATAATCTAAAATACAAACCCTCTTGTTTGTGTTTAAACCTGCAAACTTTGTGATGATTGATACCTCCTTTTTGGGTCATGGATTTGGGATAGACCTTTCTTAAAGTTAAAAATGAACATGTTTTATGAATATTTCTTCCAGTCAGCAAATGAAGGAGATTCATACTTATTTTTTCTTATTCCTACTTATTCATTCTTATTTTTTAGTGTGCCACTGATGTGATAAAGAGCCTGTTCTATATTTTATTCTGTGATTTTCACATTTGTATGTTGTATTAGTTCTTTGCAACATAACGATAAGCAGTCTGTCTATATGTGTACATATTTATAAATGTAGAATATATATTTATAAATAATACATATTTACTGTAAATGTACATCACTTAAACAATGTTCATGCCTTTCCCTTATGTGTATCATCTTGGCTTTTGAGGTGCCATAAACAACAGCAAGGTACATCTGTGCTACCAGATTCTGTATTTCCTAAGCAAATGGAGAATTTGGACAATTGAGGTTACATAGACAGGACTCTGTACCTGGAGTGCAGAAGGGGAACACGCTCGTGCTTCTTGCCATCTTTCTTCTGCCTTAATCACTAGTATTGACAGTCACTCTTCACAGAATTCTGTGCCTTTACACAGCACTGTTGTGTGTTCTGGTTTGAGGGTGGTGTCCCAGGGGAGTTTAGTGTGTGTGATTGTGTTCAAAGATTGCAAATGTGCCCTTTCAGATTACCTTGGGACAATCCGCTTTGGAGTGGTCACGGATAAACGTGTGGCAGAGGAGATCTCCCTGGTGCACTCTGGCAGTGTGTATTTGCACAGACATGCCAACACATCTCTTGTGAGTATTGCTCTGCTCTGTAGGGACTCTGATTTGGTACTGGGATGATCAGGGATCAGAATTAGAAAACTACTTGAATGAGGATATGGACAAAGATTTTGTGGAGGGATAGTAGAAACAGTGAAAACTTCCATTTTGACTTAAAGGTATAACTTGGCACTGATTTAAAAAAATCACACAAATTAAATTAATTGAATTTATAACTCTTAGTCCATGTGCCCTGCTTTTTGAAAAGTTAAGGCTGAAAATACTAACTTTCAGATTTTTCTCTTTGGTATAAAGACACTACCTGCCCACACTGGCACCATGAGTGTAAACTCTGTGAAGATAGGTGTTGTGATGTGTATTTTACTCAATTGAGACTAGGGAAAACAGGGATATTTTGGATGCAATAACATAAAATACATAAAAATTACTTTTTTAATGCTAATTATTTAAGATAAACTTACCTTAATATATTAAAATTGATCCTAGAACCTGTGAGCACCCTTTTATTATATATTTCTTTTCTTTGCATACAGGAATGAGAAATACCAGTTTTAAATGCAGCCTTGATGTTTGAGTCTTAAAAGGCTAATTTAAAATGAGTTAATATGGTGACTGAATAGTGGGGAAAATGTTCTAATATTCCATAAATTAAAATACGTGATGACACCAGCTTAGAGCTCTTCCACTTACCAAGAAAATTTGTACTATTGAGAAAAGTCAAGATTATAAAGAGGTAGTAAAATAAAGAGGAGTTTCCCTGGTAGAATCCTTTTTGCTTGTTGATGTTACTATAGTCTGATGAGCATTTGGAAAGCTTTCCCAAAGGGAAAGGGTGTATGAAATGCTGAAGTTTGCTGACACCTATTACATTTAGAGAGTTCTAGTCACTACAGTAACAAAGCATGCCATACTGAAGAACTGCATTTGTTACTAAATCAAGTGAGGACAAAACTGTTTTTCCCCCTCCAAGATCTATCCAAAAGACATCATGAACTTCACTGCTGAGAACATTTGCAAGTGGGCTCTGGAAAATCGGGAGATGCTCATACGCTGGCTGAGACCACACGGTGGGAAAAGCCTTCTTCTAAACAATGAGCTGAAGAAAGGACCAGCACTTCTCATATTTATACCTTATAATCCCTTAGCAGAAATTCATCCTCTTTTAGATGAAGTAAGTGAAATATTTTTTTTTACTTAAAAAATACTAAAACTTGAGAGCTATATTCAGGGGTCTGAGCTTAATTGTGACAGATACCTCATTTTATCTCACTGTTCCAAGTATCTGGTTTTGTTTAAAACCACTTTCTCGAGCCATATTACCGTAACTCCCTTACACATGGCATTGCATTGCACACAACATGCCTTTGTCTCACTCAACAGCTGCTTAGAACAAGCATCTAACTCTTCCTTGACCTCCTCCTTTTTGTGGTGGGTGCAGTGTAGGAGATGCAGATCTTTGCTAACTGGAACTGAAGGCTTGTGTGTTTTGTCCACCCCATTCTATTTCTCCTCCCCTGTCTTTCCAGAGGTGCTTGTGCAAGGAAGAATGGATCTTTTGTAAAACCAGTGTTATTTGAAACACAGTCCAATTGAACTACTCAGAGCCAATATGATTGTTATATCCTGTGTGTTCCTTAGTCACCTTCCAATTTTCTTTTCCTCTCAGCTGTCTAGGACAAGAGTTTGTGAAGCTGTGCAGAAATGAGATAGGGAAACTAACTTGGCTGAAAACTATTTTTTTGTCCCTGGGCTATTTTTCAGCTGGAATCCATCATCGCATTTAGTATAACACAAAGCTGCACATCCCAGTGTGATCACATAGCTCTGAGCAGTGTGGAACAGACAAGCATCTGTGAAAGACCAGAAGTAGGGCTGAGTTCTTGTGACAGTGCTGACTTACTTACATTGGCATCTGTGTCCTGGAATATGTAGTTTCCACAAGGAGGCATAATTAATATTGCAGTGTTGGAAACAGTAAGGAAAAAATGAAAGTCACTTCTTATACACTATTCAGCCAAACTAAATAGACACAATAAAAGGTACACTAGACTGCTATGAAATAGGGTTGGGGAAATCTATGCCTGGAAAAGAACTGCCATCACTCTTGTAGTAACTTGTCTTCTGTTTGGCAGGCTTTATTCAGTGGTGCTTGTCACAGATGAAACATTCTAGTAACAGGTACCACTTACTTCTGTCAAATCAGTGCAGCATAAGGTGGATGTTCCATTTCAGATTTCATTCTACTAAATAACAGTGTTTATCAAAATGTGAAATGAGATGCAAAATATTCCAGTTGTCCTTGTATAGCTTCACTTTGACAGATATTATGCAACTTGTTTGCCCTGGGAAGAGCTGTTTACTGCAGCCATCCTGTGGGTTTCATCAAGAAATGAAACCACTTGACTGTAAGGCAGCTGCTGAGAACAAGGCTCTCAAGTTGAATGCTGAAAGATCTCACAGCAGTTTTTTTTTCTGATCACAGCTCACTGAAATGAGATTTCTTACTGCACATCTGGTTTTCTGTTCATAATCTCTTCCCAACTTTCTCTAGGTAGTCCAGATCTCCAGGCTAGGTTATAGTGTGAGAGGCCAAGTTTTTTCAAGTATTCAGTTTTAAGCATTTTCAGGATGAAAACTTCTAACAGTTCTAAAAGGCTGTAACAAAGTGTTGCTGTAGGTCACATGTTAATACTGATGGTCCTGTGACACAATGCTCCTGGATGTGACATTTCAACATCCCTTTGATAATTTTAACGGTTTCTGTCAAAGTGTTCTCCTGTAAGCAGTGTGTATATGTTCTGTATTTTGTTTAGTGTGTTAATAAGGATGACAGGAAACTTCCTCTTTTATTTTTCTTGCATATTCTGTTATTTGTCTCCCAGAAAGGGTGTATAAGTCCATACATGTGCCTTTTTCTCTGCTTGTTTACCCTTGGTTATGAAAAGGAAACTGGTGATGTAGCATAGGAATGTTTGCATGGAGGGACAGGTTGTGTTTATTCCTGTTTTCTTTTTTCTCACAGTAAGTTACAATGTGCAGAGTACATTTGGGGTATTACAGCTGTATGCCCATGGCTAGGAGAATACAGAGTGCTTCAACACTCTTAGTGATTGTTACACAATCTGTGCACCACCTATGCCAGAAGAAATCTCTATTCCATTCTCATATGGCAATGCTTTCATTTATTTTCTCCTCCTATTGGAAAAAGACAGAAATTCAAGAACCTCTACTCAGTAATGCTGCATGTAGTGGGGTTTAGCCATAAAATGTAGTGTTATTGCACTGTAGTAAATATGTTGAATAGAGGACCTTGCAATCAGTGTGGTGGACTGAATAATATTTTAAAGTGACATTGTTGTTCTATGTATTCAATGTTTATATGGTGGAATGTCTGAAAACTTCACTTTGTTGTTGCGTCAGAGCCCCCTGTAATTTTTTGAAAGAACAAAGATTAAAGATTAGTCACCTTCATGTTTCTGAAGTTCCATCTCTAATTGCATATCATGTTGTTAAACCTGCAACAGATAACTGCATTTGGGTGAACTATGTACAGTTAATCTTGGGTTTTTTTCTCTTTCTTTTGTTCCCCCCCCATAGATTACCAAAGTGGCCTTGGAATACCACAAGTGTAATAAAAGCCAGGCAGCTGAGCCAGATCTTCAGCACGTAGGAGACTCTGATTCACCAGCTTTTGATTCCTCTGTAACAGATGCACATCTGAAGTTCTCCGAAACATTTCCCATAGCCAAGTACCCGTGCTGTAACACAGTGGTGCTTCCGCAGTGGCACTCGATCTCCAGAACTCACAATGTCTGTGAGCTCTGTGTTAACCAGACTCTTGGTGTCAAACCAAATAAAGTCCATGTGCCACACTGTAACTTTTTAGAGATAGAAGCAGCTTTGGACTCTTTCTACCTCCAGGAACATACCTTTTTTCAAGTAATATCAAATACCATAGAATGCAGCAATTTCTTAAGTTTCTATAGTCCCTTTAGCTATTACACTGCATGTTGCAGGACAGTAAACAGGCATTTTTTAAGTTTCATTAGTTCTGAGAAGACCATCTTTCAGACCCCCAAAGTAGCATTTTCTTCCCATGGGAAGAAAGATAACATTCAATTTTCTATTCCTCACATTGAGGATAGGAATTGTTTTATTCCTGACCTTAATATCAGTAGCATGAACATTACTGGTCTGAGCTGCAGGACCAACAAAACCTTGAATCTCTATCTACTGGATTCAAATCTTTTTTGGATATATGCAGAGAGACTAGGAGCATCAAGATCTACTCATCTTAAGGAATTTGCTGCCATTGTTGACCTGAAAGAGGAAGTGCACTATGTCCTGGACCAGAATCAGTCACTTGTTGGACCTACCTTGGGTACAGTATTCATTGTACAAATGCTTGCATTCAGAAAATTGTGTTTCTAAGCAGGAATTGAAAACTTAATACCATTTTGAAAAGTGAGACTACTTTGTGAAGTTAACATTTTGAATTGTAATTTATTCTATTCTATTTAGTAGTTAACTAAACATTTATGAATGATTCTGTTGGCTACAACAGGTGGTGCTGGTGTTTGCTCAGCTGTTTTGTGTACTAAAATATCACAGAATTTTGGGACATACTGACCACTTAGCAGCAGAGACTTCCCCATCCTCTTGTCCTCTGAAATCAATTTAAATTGCTTAAAATTTATTTTGAAAAATGTGTCTGTTTTCAAGGTAAGAAGGGAGAACTCTGAAGTGGTTGTGACCAAATCTGCCAATTGTTATTTCCTGTCTGAATTGGAGGAGAAAAACAAACAAACAAAAAGCCCAAAAAAATCCCCCAAAAAACCAGACCTGACAAAACAACCCAAGGATTGCAGTTCTGATTTATCTGCAAGTTTGTGAATAAGACAAAATATTCCTAACCATGTGCATTTGCCTGTCATGCTGATGGGCAAAACTGAATCTACCTTCAGAAAATACTGGGTTTCTTAATGTTAGCTATGTAAGTAAATATGGAAGAAAATTCAGCTATTAAAATAAATTGCTCAAGAACATATATCACCATAATTCTTATAGCACCAATTACATTTCCTTTTTCCATAAAACTAAGTACAAAAATATTCACAACATACAGTAAATAGCCATGTTCTTATTAAGGATCACACACAGCCCTGTATCCTGTCTCTATCCCAACCCCCAGGAAAAGACTCTGGAAAAACAAACAGAAACCTCAATGGCCGTAAAAGGATACTTAGGCAATATTAAGATCAGAATGATCTTAATGATGACATATGAATTTCCTTCCCCTTTGTGCTCCTAGTACGTTCTGTCTCAAACAGGTTTTAGGTCACAGGATTTCCTGAGCATGATGAGGGTTTCTTTGCAGAGTAAGACTCAGTACATTTCTGTTCTATCATTTGAACATCCAGAAAACTTTTGCTTCTACATATTTTATCAAGGAGTCTCTGGTTTATGATTGGATTTTGTGTTTTGTATTTTAGTTTTGTTTTAGTTCCTTAAGATCTCAATATTTGATAATATCAAAACAGATTGGTGCTTAATACCCTTGTCAGATCTCAGTCTTTAGAGACGGTTTCTAGAATTCAAGAATATGTCTTTTAATTAACCCCTTCCTTTAAGTTATTACTTAACCATGCATAGATATTCCAAATCTGGAGCTCTGAAAAGAAAAAAAGCCTCTTTTGGCCTGGTATGAGAATGAAATGAAATGCTGAATAGTAAATAAGGAACTAAATGTACTGGTGTTCACATTTCAGATAAACTTGATGATATGGCATTTTGTATGCCTGTACAGAAGTGCTGGTTTTACTTAGGTATAGCTTTTATGCTGGAAATACAAGCACAAAGTTATTTCTATTTGATCAAATAATTATTTTTATCGTTTTTCATATTTTACCTTTTTTCTTGATTATTAAATACTTTTAGTTTTTAATGCACAGAATAATACTTCTCTATCCAAGTTGAAAAGCAGGATATTGCAGATACCTTGTAGCAATTTAGAGAATGTAGTTCAGGCTCAGAGTATTGTAGCTGAAGGTAGTTGAGGGCTTTAGAGTTTATTTTAAATTATTACCAGTGGCCAGCTACTTGTTAAATATCTTAAGATTAAGGGGAATGTGGAACAAAGAGGAAGGTGGTCACCAGTAGACAAAAGGGGATTGGTCATATTGGCATGAGAACAACAGATATTTAAAGATCAAAAGAAAAGAATTGCAGGGAAAGTAATTAAGAATGGAAGAAAAAATGCAAATAAATGTGGAACTAAGTGGAACCTTTCAATGTAATACAGAAGTTAAAAAATGGAGAGGTTACTTTTATGACTTAGCAGGTGTGTGGTTAGGAGAAGAGAATTATTATGGCACATTGACACAAGATTAAAGTCTGGTGTCACAAGTGACAAGACTGTAACGAGCAAAATTAAAAAAAAAACCAGTGAAGCTTTATCCTGTTTTCACATTAGTTGTGGTTATTCAGTAATTGATACCAAACTGTCAGAAATTAATGGCATGAAACCAGATTTCAGTTTGTATTTTCTCTGTAAGTTCTTCTGAATTCTAAAGCATAAAGTGCCAAAATCACCTCTGCAAAACCAAAATAACTTTGTTGTGTATCAATTTTATTCCAGAGAACTTCATAAAAAATTTCAGTGTTCTCTACAGTCCTTTGAAAAGGCATCTGGTTGATGACCCTTCAGTCCATTTTGATGAAGAGCATGTGGTCACTGAAGTTACTACAAACACCTTTCATGAGACTGTGTTCCTGAGTGCCAAGGTAACATCGTGTCACTCGACAGCTTCCTCGCAGATAATGGCACACATTTAGGGAGGGGGAGTTTAATATTGATGTGCTTTTCTTACTTGTAAAATAAAATACAGTGTTTTGTCAGAATTCAGAACCTTTCCAATTACATGCCATGAAAACTGATGTCATCCTGAGTACAGTTAAATTGCCTTGATTTTGTAAAATACATGATAGAGAGGAGTATCCATTGTCATTCCAAGTCTGCAGTGAATGTCTGCATTTCCAGTTGGTTTCCAGCAGCCCCAACCCCTGCTTTGCCAGTTAGAGGCAGAAAGCATAAGTCTGGCCATAATTTTTACCCCCCATATGAAGTGTATACAGTTAGTGGTAGATATATAGGAATTTAAGATTGCAAAAGAATCTTGGGAAGTGTAGTAAAGTTTGGTGCATTTTCACTTAAAAAGAATGATCCTAAACGAAATAATCTTTTCATTTTGACTTTTTGGAAAGAGAATTCCCCAAGAATTTTTGTGTTAACTCGGTAGTCAGAGAGCAGCATTGAATATAATAAAGTTCATTAATATTAGGAAAAAATTTGCTTTCACATTTCAAGAGTTCCCATGCTAGATGGTATGAAAACTAGTCCTCCTTTCTTCAGATTGCTTCCAGTGGATAATTAAGCTCTTCTCCATTTCACTTTCCAGAATGTCTTGCTGCTGTATTATGCACAGTGGTGTGGATTCTGTGCTTCTCTTAATCACATCTTTATTCAACTTGCTCGGCTTTTGCCTCCCGACAGTTTCACTGTGGCAAGGTAAAAAGATTCTAATTTCATCTTCCCAGAATAGTGTAAGATCATTGAGGTCATCATCCTAGAAAATACTTTTTTTCTCTCTACAGCTGTGCAATATAGATGTGAATGTCATCTGCATAATTTTTCTTTGAATGCATTGTTTTGTTTTCCTTTGTATATATTTGGTGGTTTTCAATCTCACTGCAGTAGTTATCCACTTTCGTTAAAATTAGTTTTTAAACTGTGCAATTAACCTTGAAACTTCCTAATTTCAGGAAGGGAATCCATAACTTTGTAACTATTTGTAGCAAAGAGTAATATGCTATTTGTATATCTATAGATTTGTTAGCAACACCATTTTCATCGCAAATCTAAAACGGCAGCCTACATCCAATGATAAAGAAAATTAACTCTATCCCAGCAAAAACCAGTTTACATAAATATCTATATATATATATATGCATGTGTGTAATGTATATTTTTAATATATATGTTAAAATATATTTCACATGTAAAAAAATATATTGTTTCCTTTGGTGTTTTCAGGTTATTAATGTTTCAGTGCAATTGAAACATTCTTGTTCATTTATGTGCTAATAATGCATAAATACTTAAAACATCTGCTCTTTAATTTGATTCTGACTGAACTTACTCCAGGAGTCAGCATGAGATGTAGAAAAAAAATAATTCAATTAAAAATCTGGATTTTCATCCCCTGCTTTTAATTGTGGCTTTATTGACACAGATGTGATGCTATTCCCAAGGCTACACCCATTCTCTTGCTAGACTTTGAAGTTCTGTCTTTTGCTCCATTATTTTCACAGCAGTATTAATGATATGATTGTCTATTTTTTCAATAATAATAAGAATTTGATTTGTGTAAAGAAGCCCTTAAATGCAGAATAAAACAATAACAAACAGTTGAACCAAGTGTTCCTTTCTACTCATAGCTTTAGGGAAAAAAAAATTAGCTATAAGAATGTGCTTCTTCTTGGAAGAAGCAAAATAATTACTCCAAAAACTACTTGAGGGGACAATATTAAGAGATGTACTTGAAGAACAAATTAATGACTAAAAATAACTTGTCTCATGTTTGGCATGTCTATCTCAGAAGGAAGGTGTGTACACAATGTGTGTACTGTGTACACAGTGAGCAACTGGGGTTTAACTGCTGGCTGAGAGCAGCTGCAGTATCGAATGTATTTTTCTAGAGAAAAACCACACAGATACTTGTTAAACTGAGAGTCATCATCTTGAATATTGGTAATTAATTCTGCTGACTCATATGCACAATGTATTTCTGGCAGAGCACATTTAGACTTACTTTCACAGATACTTAATTCCCTCTTCCCAGACCCTAAAATGGCATTTTACAAGTAAGTGCAGATTGTTCATCTGCCTGTTCTCTTCATCAGTTTGTCTTTTCCTCACAGAATTGATGTGACTCGAAATGACCTTCCCTGGGAATTTATGACAGACCGTCTTCCAACCATTTTATTATTTCCTCATCAGAGGTAATGTGATTCTTTTCCCTGTGAATTTTTAACTTCCATTTTACTAAGATGCAGTAGTTATGTGCTTATGTGTCTTCATAGAGAAAAAAGCCAAAGAGTAATTTATTTCCATATATGCATTCTTACTTCATGCATATTCTAATGAAAAAAACCCACCAGCAAAACAACAAAATGACCCAAACAACACTCACAGATTTACAACCTTCTCCCTCAAGGGCTCTTACCATCAGTAAATGGGAATTCAGACTATTGGTACTGGGCAGTTACCTACCACAAAATCTTAAAACCTGTGCCTTAAGTTTTGCCATTCATGTTTTAATCCTACACAGTTTTGTTTATATCAGTTCTGAGCCACGCCAACTGCCAACTGATCATCTCCCTATTTCTTTTCATAGGTACTCATTTTGTCTCAGCCTATGTAATGCTCTAGACAGTCCCTGGAGGGACAGACTGAGTAGTTTTATTATTTTTGTAACATTCCAACTAGTTTTATGAAGGTACCTCACCTCTAGTCATTGCTTTCATTCCTGCTTTTCCTCTCCAGTGTTTTTTATATTTTGCTGCATGTAGGTAATCAAGAAAATTAGGATTTGATAGTATTTGTTGTATCTGTAGCACTACTAGAGCAGTTCATATATTCATTTTAGATATAAAGGTGCCTCATATTAGGGCTTTTTATGCAGCTTCTTATCCCTTTGCCTTATGAGACAATTTTTGCAAATTAACTCTGTTCTCAATTTCTTTCCACCACATGCTGTTAATATTTTGTTCTGCTGTTTGTTTTAAATAGCCTTTTAACTTCTTTGATACATGCTGCGGTTTTGATCAGTAAAAATGGATGATGATGTAGTAAAACATTACTGCAATATAATGAGTCAATTTTGATTTAGCGTAGGCTATTTTTTGCCTAAATTATGTCATGATTCATTAATCTGGGATGGGAGCTGATACTCAGCTGAGCAACTGCTGATGGTAATTGCTAAAGTAACTTGGTCCATCACCAGCAAGCTGCAGGGGAGGAAAACTCATGGTGCTTACTCTGCCAGAAATAGCTTAATCTTGATGAGTGGGAGCCTCATCTGACTGAGGTTCTTGAATTATTGATAAAATATGGTATCTGTCTTCTACCTGATGTACAGTAAGTAGTTTTAGGTAAATGAAATATTTTTATATCCCACATGCTTAAGAGGTGGATTTTACAGAAGGCATTTTTGAGGGAAGTGTAATTGGTAAGGGAGGAACTCCCCTGTTCCAGATGCACATTGTAACCAATTCACGACATAATGTCACACACAAGGGGACACAAGAGTTGTCCCTGTTGTACAGGAGCACCAGGAGGCTTTAGGCATTGTACTTGAATCTGGCTTTCTGGCTTTGCAGTCATTTTGGTTTGGGCTTATTCTCTGTCCTTTTTCTCACTTATGTAATTAACCCATATTTGAATGTATGCAACTTACCATTCTTCTAGTCATGAATTTGACAGCCAGAGGGAAGCAAACTAAGCTTTTCTTCCTTGTTTTGATGGATGCCTGAGGAAAGAGAATGTGCTGCTGACTGGCAAAGCTGGAGCAGATCCATAGTGATAAACTCATAGCTGGCTTCCCAGTTGTACAGAATGAGGTGGAAGTGGCTATGCTGCAGGAGGAAGGGAAATTGTGTTATACTGGAACATGCTGAAGATGGAACTGGTTCAGAAAGAGAGGAGCAAAGAGTTCCAGTTTAGTCCATAGAGGACAGTTTAGCCTCATATGTGTACACAGAGTCCACAAAGCACAGTAATTGTAACATTTGTCACAGCTGGAACTACTGGTTTTTAGTGGTTAGTAGTCTTGAGGAAGAAATTTGGTACTTGCTGTTCTTGGCCTCTCTTGCCCTATTGTAACAGTTTATGCTGCTACAGGAAGTAAGGAGGCTTACCTGCTCCATGCACCAACAGAAACCAAAAGAAAAACCTTGTTTCGTTCACTTCCTTCATCACCTCTGACATAAAGACAAAGCAGTAAGAGGAAGAAGCAGAGATTTATTATTTTTTTTTAACAGCAAAAGGGCATTACTTCTGACTAAACTGACTTATGTTAAAGCAAACTGCTCCCTTGCCATGGCTTTCAACTCACTAAGCTGCTGCTTCCAGGAACACTGGTTAAAAATAGTCACTTCCCATTGGGTAGCTTTATAGATCTGGACTTAAGTCTACATATATTATTAGAATTTAGGTACATTGAAATGTCATCCTTCAACTTACAGATAGTAATGGCACTGTGCTCTGATTACACACACTCTGATTCTACCCTATGTACCTGAAGTTCATAACCCATGATCATGAATACTTCTTTTTTTAAGAGTGAAATCTGTTTTCTGAGATTTAACAGACTTTTTTTCTTCAAATACCAGTCCCATGAAGAGATGCTTACACACCCAGACTGGAACACAGGGAAAAGTATTCATCAAAAGAAAATGTGTGTGCTCTGTCTTTATTACATGATTTTAGGTTTCTCTTAATTGCTGTACTAACCATACTTGATGAAAAATAAGATACCAAGTTGGATTTGAACATCAGGTGCTTAGGTAAAATTCTCCTTAACCTTCCTGAGTATTTTACTATTAACTTGTTCTGTCCTTCTAGGAAGGAGCAAAGTGTGAAGTTCCCTGAAGACTTTTCAATTAACCTTCCCAATCTCCTGAAATTTATTTTACACCATTCAAGTCTTTCTTCGTCAGAGCCCTGTACCAAAGAATGTCTATATAAAGAGTCAGTTCTACAGCAGGGACACATCTCACACTTAGAGAGAGAAATTCAGAAGTTAAGATCAGAAATCAGTGCCCTTCATCAGGCCCATGACCAGCTTGAAGCACAGCTTTCCGAAGCCAGGAGAGAGGAGCAGAGACTACAGCAGCAAAAACACACACTGGAAAAGCAGCACAAGACTCTGCAGCTCCACAGTGAGCAGTTACAGGCCACATATGACCAGAAGAATCAAGAATTGTTAGAAATGGCTGAAAAGCTTCAAGAATTAGCTGATGCATCAGAAAACCTCCTTAAAGAGAATGCTTTACTGAGAATTCTGGTGGCATCACGAGGAGGAAAGCTACAGAGCAAAGATGAAATTAAGGAACCCATTCAATCTGAGAAAACACTTTCTGAAGTTAATGATATATCACTTTCAACAGCTACCGCTACTTTAGAGGAAAGAAGGATTGATAATATTGATACCATAGAGACAGAGCACAGTAGTGGAAATAGGACAGAATAATTGCTTACACAAATGATGCAGTATTGGGTAGGTATTTATGCAAATTTTATTGACATTCATTGTAAATAAAGACTTCTTCCCCCACATGATCTAGAAAAAGAAAAATCAAATGGAATATTTTTGTATACTTGAACAACTTATTAGATACCCCCATCTTAAGAGAAGAGGAGAACGGAAAACACTTTCTGCACTTTACTATTGCACTAACTTGGAATCATCTATCCATTTAAATTAAAGATACTGGTTTGTAGGGGCAGCAGTATGCAGCACCTCTGAATAGGGACCAGTTAGTTTTCACTGGCTTTCTCTTACAGCTGCTAGAAGGGGAATCAGATCTTTGATTTATATGTTTCCATAATTTCTGAAGTTTGCCCTTTACACTGCATTCTCTTTGCTGAATTAAAATAGATACTTCATCTGTGTAATCAGTAAACTTGAATGGACAAAGTCATCTTGCTACAACTGTTCTGTTCTAGAGCTTCAGCACTTGGTATCACTTTTGTATACTGGTATTCTTACTGCTTGGCAACCACATGTGAATTGTTCTCTACTGAAAACTAGAGGAAGTCTTACTGATTTAATAATTTTTTCTTTGCTTTTAAGAGGTCTCTAATACAGCAATTTAAGTGTACAGGTCTGCCCATACATGCAGTATCTTAAAAAGCATGTGTCAGGGTAAGAACATTATCAGCTGTACCCCATATATTGTACTCAAGACACAACAGCAGGAGCTTTTTGCTACTGACATTTTTTTTTGCTTCAAATTACAGCTTCCAATTTTAAAAAGGCAAATGTAGCACTAACAAAACAATTCAACATCTTAGTGTAGAAGAAGGGGACAACTTTTTGCCTAGGCCATTCTTGTCTTGCATATAGTTAAAATTCTCAAGCAAGCTTGCTAGGCTTTAAGTTATTCTGTATGTACAGGTACAAGAAGCAAGTCTAATGCTTCCTCTGGAGCTAAATTAAGGCTAGGCAATTAAGTGTTTAAAAATATCAGTATGCAAAGGAGGCCATGTATAAAGTAATAGAAAACAGGCCAGTGACCTCTAAGCATGTGTGCCTACATGAAAAGTTTTAGAGTATGTAAGCTGCCATTGGCTGCTCAGTGTTGTTCCTTCTCTTCCCCCAAACCTTTGCAGTCCAGAACTTCCCATTTAACACCTTCTCCTGTAGCTGAACTCCAGCACAGAGCAGGAAATGTATGTTATCTGGAAGAACTTGGCCATTGCTAGCTAAAAACTTCTACAAACTGACCAGCAATAATCCTTGCTCCTATCAACAGTAGAAAAGACTGAAACTTCTCCTGTTGTAGTACAGTTCAATCAAAAGTTATATACAAGATACATTAACTGAATTCTAGAGTTGGCTGGCTGTAGAGTAAAATGCCTTTTTGTGACATGCTAGTAACATACATCCTAAGTACACAAACCAAGGTTCTGGGAAGAATTCATACTCCTTGCACTTAAGCCAGTTTTGCTAAGTAACCACTTCTACAGTTTCAGCACACAGACCTGTGGAAGAGAGAAGCCTGCTCTACTGCCATTTCAAACACCTGGAAACCTTCTGGACTTTCCCTGAGGGTTTAGTATCCATCATAAGTTCCCAGGTTGGAACCCATCAAATTGGCAGTTTCCTTGCAGTAGCTACATAGAGAACTCAGTTCTAGCAGCCAAAAGCTTAACCAACATAGCTGCAGCTAAAGGAACTCTTCTTTTCTTGCAGCTCCTATGTTTCCTTCTTCAGCATATTACCAAAGGCATATCCCTTCTTTTCAAATTAAGTACTCTGCATCAGTCCAGTAAACCATTCAGAGGAGTTCTGACTTAATGGTCCACACTCAACCTAGTAGCAGAGGCAAGCTTTAACTGCAGGTTTGGTTTTGAAGGTCTGGAGTCCCATCCTTGGTAGTGGTTCAGGAGGCCCCCTGTGTATTATATACAGTTGCATCATATTCCCATATGCTACAGAACACAAAGCAAGAAGTTTCTGGCAGCCTATTTACAGTTCACAGTTGTAAAGTAGTTCACATTACAGCAGCTCCATCAAAATAGGCTCAGCTAAACATTCAAGTGACAAAAACCAGTAGTAGTCTCTTCACACCAGTATATCCCTGTGCCCATTGCCAGCAATGGGACATTACACCAGGCGAGTCAGCTCCTGCCATAGAGGAATACACAGTCGATGCAAAGTGCAACTTCGCAGTGCATGCTGCATAAGCTGCAAACAAAGCTTATTTAGTTCTCATCAGGGTGTTTTTTGATGAGCAGTGTGCACGTGACCAGGTTCTTCACAGTATTGAGATGCTTCTGCTGGTTACACATGCCATGAGTGTAGTCCATCTGCACGTGTTGCTCCAAGTTAGCTGTGTGCTTCTGGGCCGTTCGGAGTTAGCTTTGCTTTCCTCTCCACACAGGGTCCTTTAGCAGAGTACTGCACTAGCAGAAAGGGCTCTTTGGTTTCTCCCTCACCCACAATGCTTTCCTCATCCTCAGACTGGCTGAGCTTCTGCAGCCGCAGGTAGCACCAACAGCCCAGGATCAGGGCTCCCAGAGCCGCAATAGCGATCAGGATAACGATGACAGTCACCACTCCAGTAGTGGGGCTGTGATCTGTGATAGACATGGCCAATAATTCAGGCTGTACTCTTCTTTAGGAGATTTTTCTGTCCTCGCTATCAGTCTTGATGCATTTTCAAACTCCTGCAGGGTTAAAAATAAATAATGAACTTGTGCAGTTTTGCTGCACTCAGCAAGATTATATTCATGGCTGGTATTGTCTACAAGGGCATGTGATCCTCTTGCACTCAGTGCTTTGTGCTGCTCAGTAATAGAATCACAGAACCACGTTTTGGCTCCTGACACTGAGATAGCATGTGGTCAGCCTTCTAAGAGGTAACAATTTTCACTATGATATGTAAGACAAGACTGAAAGCTGTATGGAATGCATACAGTTCAGTACAGGGAGATTGAAGACTGTTGACACAAATGCTGTATCACAAGTGAAATCTCAAATCCATGACAAGGCAGCAATTCAGCTACCTTTAGTTTTCCTCAAGGAATCCTACAGAAACAGTACATTTGGATGTCTGGCCCTTTTAAAATTTTAATTTACAAACATCCTTCTTATATACTAACAATTCCAGGATTGGTAAGCTAATTGTGTTGGTAGTTGCAATGCTAATGCATTACTGTAAGTCTGTCCATAACACCGGTCTGCTTACAAGGGCTGGGTTACATGGTAATTAATTGTTTGTTCATTGAGCTGATAAATGCACATAAAACATATGTTGCTTTTTTTCATAAAAAGCAGGTAGCACTGTATTTAAGACTAATGAAAACACGATGGAAATACCACTTTAAGCTTCTGCTGCTCTTAGTGGCTTTAAAACCATAAGAGAAAGGCAGTCTGTTAAGGCTGCAGCTGGAATTGGAGGAGAGACAGCAGCAGGAAACTGGAAGAGCTCCAAGACTTCCTTAATTTGCTATAGTTTGAGCAGGACAAAAATATACAGGTAATGTCTTTTGCTACTCCTCCTTCCAAATTCACAACCCTATTTAAAAAACTCATGTGAGCATTGTCTTTAGTATCAGAGTTACTGTTTACAAGGCTGATAGCTTCACTTTCCTTCCTTCAGCTAGGACATAAAAGGTAACGAATGAATAACTTGCTTCCTTCCTACTACCCTAGATTTTCAACAAAACACAAACTCATGGAAGATGTTAAAGCAGAGACAGTTCTACCCAGGAACATCTCTTAGCTCTGTACTATAAAAATCAGGTTAAGGCTCAGTACTGCCATTTCGGCTACAAAAGATGCAGTCCCTAGAGGCTGTAAGGCCATTTCTAAGTCCACATGTGCTTTTCTCCTGACCTGTACCCACTGACTGGCAGTGAGGTAATAGGAGTATCTTCTGGCTGCCAGTCTGTTGAGGCTCATATACACCTGGTCCAGGAAAGGCTCTTCTTCACCATCACTGCTGAATCTCAGCTGCAAGTGCAGCATCTTGACACAAAAACCCCTCAGGAGAAGTCAGTCTTAACCCACCCTGTGCCAGGATCACTGGATTACAGTGAGTGTCACCCACTGCACCAAATCTCACCTGCATTTCAACACGAGTCAAGGCAATTACAGTGCAGGATCCTTACCAAGACAGCTCAAGGCAGAGACTAAGTTTGTTTCCTGATGTCTTCTGGAATGACAGACCTATGTGTATCACCATTTCAGCAAGGACACCTCCACTACAGAGTTCAGCATGTGTCATTAGAGTCCAGTGTCACATAACTTGCAGACACTAAACCACAGCAATTGATAGCTTGTAGTGTATCTGATACAAGCAGCCAAGTTCTGCAGACCCAGTTTTGCCTAAGCAGTAAAACCAAACCTGACCACACCACATACCCTCAGCAGGGCTGTGTGCCCACTGCAGCCAGTGTATGATTTGTCATAATCACCTTGGTTCTGCAATGCTTACTCAACACAGGGTAATCAGCTGAGGCTGATTAAGAGTGACTTTCGTGTAGTTCATTTTTCCTTAGGGCATGTCTGAAGAGCAGCACTGTTTGATCCAGCCAAAACAGTACAGCATCAGCATAAATAGTTTACCTCGCTTCTCACGCAGATGCTGCACGGCCACATTGAGGCCTCTTCTGCAGCTTGCACTATTGCAAGTAGCAGTGACACCCTACTGTTCCTCTACAGCAGTTTGGGTCAGCAAATAGCCTTACATTAAGCGGTTACTGTCACCTAGAAAATAGTTTTTCATAGTGGAAACTATTGCAGATGGTACCCCTCTGCCAGTCTTTGACTGGTATCAACTATATAAGGTATGAAACTGCACATCACCAGCCTCTCTATCACCAGGATCTTCTGGCAATCTTGCTTCAGGATGCACAAGACTGATTTATACTGAAAAGACAATTTTGAGTTCAAGTGCAACATAGTAACTTACAGATTCCTCTTAAAGATCTTTCTTGGCCAAATCCATAGATTTTTACCTTTAAAATTCCAAATATTTTCTATTTGATCTAGAAATCAAAGAACTTCACTTCTCATTGACAAAGTGTATGCATCATTCCTTCAGGCATATCCTCTTCCCACTCAGGGACTTGCAAGCCAGCACCCCATATAAAGTCAGGTATTAAGCATCTGTACAGATGGCACAAACAACAAGTTAATAGTGCGTGACACTGGCTTTAGGTAGTTTGGGAGTTCTAGTGTTGTTGTTAGCTCACACTGGCTTTAGGTCACTGTACAGCTAGAGCTCTCCTGCAGCCTTAGTTCTACCCTTAGCACAGTACATCTGCATGTTGTAACTATATCAGTAAGAACTTTCAAAGAAGCCTTGGGATTGTGGTGTTTTCTGGACACAGAACTCCAACCTTGCTGTTCTTTCCACCAGCAACTGATTGGAATCCAGATTAAGCTGTCTCTGTATTCCCCTTCTTGATAGGGGAAATATTGCATTCTGTAGATCCCCTTAAACTAATTTAAAGGCCACAAACACTTCAGACTCACTTTCCCCTTAAAGCCTACCTGAGCTAAAAAGCTCCTATGAGCATACCAGGAGCAACAGTGCCTTCATTCATCACTTTTACTGGAAGATATTAGAGGCTGTAAATTCCTGATCTTCAAAGGAATTGCCAGCACCATCCATATATATTTGGTGGCACTTGTACAGCTATGTCCCTGCCCACCAGCCTGCTATCAAATCAAGCATCTAAGTATATTTACTCATTAGTGAGATTAGTCAGATCACTGGTGTGAACTGCAAATAGCCTATTTCAGTTCTTACAGCAATCAGGCAGTGAAAACATCAGCTAGAAACCATTTTTCCGTAAGTAAGTTGCTTATTTTCTTTTTTTGCCTAATACCAGCTTGTACTCAGAAATTCATTTGTGAAGTTTTATTATCCAATTCAGAAGCTGTAAGTAAAGGACAAACAGAAAAGCAGAATTGCAGAAGGCTGCTAGGGGACAAATGCAGTGTAAGACTAGAATTATTTTCTAAACTAAGTTTTTCATTATTACAGGCACTGTGCTGCTACGTTCACTATTGTTAGTGCCTGCAGGCATGCTTTACTGCTACCATTCAAGCCAAAGGTATAGGAAGAGCCTTCAAAAGTAAATTTATGATAGTTCACCCAAATGTACTGAAGTCCTCATCAAGCCATTATGGTCAAGGTTCAAGTATTAAGTCTTTGGGCTCTTTTTTTTTTTTTTTTGGGGGGGGGGGCGGCAGGGAGGGGAGGAGGTGGGAGCTACTGTATTATAGTATACCACTAAAGTAAGTTAAATGGGGCACAGTAAGGAAATGAGAATAAAGCTACCAGAATGACCTTCAGCTTAATTTAAAAAAAAAAAAAAAAATCAGTAAAAACTGTTCAGTTAAAAAGCCTCCAACAACAGCTTGTAATCAATGTGCTTCTAATTGTGAAAAATGATTTCTCCTGTTTCTGCTAGCAAAATCCCTTTTGAGGAATGCTGCATACTCATCACAGTAACATCCTTCTTGCCAATGGAAGACAAGGTGAGAACCCACTGGGAAGATCAGTGCTGTATGTTTACCACAGGCACACAAATGTGTATCCACACTACCCACAGAAAGTAAGGCCTTTACAATACAGCAGTGCTCAGGCTTCACTACTTACACATAAAAAAAGGTATCACTTATTCTTCATTAACTACAGTTAATACCACCTCCTTCTGATAATGCCAGGTTACCTTGCACAAGCTGGGGCTTGGCCAAAGGCTATTTTAGAAGCAGGGAGCTATTTAGTAGAAGGCTTCAATGCAGATCATCTTTTCCCAACCCTTATTACAGTTATGTTGAGGAATAAAAGAAGGCTTTTCTGTGGCTAATTAGCTGTGGACAGTATTCCAAGAACTTAACATTCAGGCAACTGTTAGACACTCTAGAATGAAAGCTGATACCTAACAGCGTTGGCTGCAACAGCAGTTAGTTCCCACATGAGGTGTAGTGGTACCTTAGACTTAATTAAGACTCACTTTTAAAGCTTTGCACCAAGCCAATCCACACAGAAGTTGGTAATTTACAGAAGGACAGCAAGATGGAGAGATGAGAGAGTAGCAGCTTAAGATGTTTTCCAGACATGACGACAGTTACAAAAGCAGACAGACTTTCTCAGCAGCACAGCAAGTGGAGGAGGTTTATGCTCTAACTGCCTGTCAGGCAAGTCAGCCAGTTAATACAGAACTGGAAACAGGCTTATAGTGTTAAGAACATGTTGACTTAAGAGGCAATTGCATGGCTGACAACACATCTGTCATACTCCAGATATTTATGTCAGTGTCACATACACATGGAGCTCTAATGAAAAGTCTGTCCTGACATGTAAGAGTCACTTCTGACATTCCATTACCAGAAGTAGTATGTTGTATATATCCCCTGACAGAGCTTAATTCTTGCTATATTAGAAAAATTACTGAGATGCCAACATTAAATTTGCTGGTAAAAACAAGGGGTTTTTTATTTAGATTCAAGGTAGATCTCCAAATGTGTCATTTTAGGGTTTTTTTTAAATGGCTTTGTCTAACAGCAGCTACACAGCACCTAATGTTTCTGAGAGTCAAACAGTTTTTATACACAGCGCAAAGTTTTAGACAGCAAGTACCCCAGGAATCAGTCACGTACCTGCACCAAGCAGTTCTGGCTAGGAGTCCTCTACGCAGTTTCTGAGTCACCTTATTAGAAAGGCGAAGGTCACACTGGTTTTGGATCTTGTCTGGGAAGTCTTGCTTCTTGCTGTTCCCCTGTGGAGAGGGATCACATTGGTCTCCAACTGCTCTGCATCCTGAGTGCCTTTCACTTTTGGCTTTCCAATGACATAATTATGTTTAACTGCTGGTTTCTGGCACAAGTTGTCAGGGAAAGATCCCCTTACTGTTTCACCTACCTGCTAATCAAGGCAAGAGTCTCACAAGTGGTTTCAAGTTCTTTAGGTTTATTCAAAAGCAACATCTACTAACAAATGTCTACACCTACATTTGTGTCAGGAAAAGGAGCACGAGACGGCACGGTACACTGCAGCTACTCAGACGAAGGAACAAGATTCAGTTTGAATAACTTACGTTACCGAAAACTCCCGGATCGTCATCATAAAGGTCGGTTTGGACATACCCTGCAGCACGTACCGAACTCCTTGCATTGGGCGAGCAGGGACGAGCCTCTCCAGCCGAGAGGAGCCCGGCGCCCAACCCGAACAGCCGCCGACGATCCGTGAGGCATTGCCTTGTGACTGCAGCACGGCAAGGCAGCTGCAAATCACCGGCAGACGGGGACGAGCCCCGGGACAGGCGACGAGGCGGCACGGGACGCCCGGGCTGGGGGAAGCCCCGAGTCACCCACGGGGCCCACGCGAGGCCTGTGGGGCGCCCAGCACCACTCGGAGCCCGGCAGGGCCGGGCGCGGACCCTCCCGCGGGCTGCGGCGGACACAAAGAGCGAGAAGGGGCGGCTCTGGCCCAGGGCGGGGGAACGCGGGGAGAGCTCAGGCGGCCCCGACCCCAGCGCGGGTGCCTGCCCGCCTCACCAACCCCCGCCCCTGTTCGCAGCACAGCGAGCCCATCCCCGCCCCGCACGGAGCCGAGCCGAGCCTCCCTCCGCCCCCAGATCGCTCGCCCGCGGCCACCACCCCGCACAGCCCCAACTCACCCACCGGCCTCGCCGCGGCCGCGGCAGCTCCTTCCCCGCCCGCGCCGCCGCCTTATACCGGGGGCCGGGCGGCGCCGCGCGGCGCCAATCGGGGCCCGGGCAGCAACAGCTGACGGGAGGGGCCCCCGCGGCCCTTCCCTCCCTTCCCGTGACTGCCACGGTGGGTCCCGCCCCGCGAGGGGTGAGAACAGAATCGCAGAGCAGTATCACGGAGCCAGAGAATCGTAGAAGCATGGAATAGTGGAATCATTGAGGTTGGGAGAGATCTTTAATACCGTCCAGTCGAACCGTCAACCCAGCACCACCACAATCACCCCCAAACCTCTAAACCACATCAGCCAGAGCCACATGCAGACGCCTCTTCCTCTTAAACACCACCAGGGGTAGTGTCGCCACCACCTCCCTATTCCATTGTCCGACTAGCCGAACAGCCCCCGTCTCAGCTTTAAGCCTTTTCCTCTGGTCCCTTCACTGCGGGCACGGCAGTGGACACCGGCCCCCAGCCCACTACCACCTTCTTTCAGGCAGTTGTAGAGAGTGATGAGGTCCATCCTGAGCCTCGTCGGGACTAAACAAACCCAGCTCCCTCAGCCACTTCCATAGGACACGTTTTCCAGACGCTGCTTGGCTGGTCGCGGAAGCCGAGGCTGTACTGAAGGGCTCCTTTGAAGGGCCGCGCTCCGTCCCCTCGCCGGCTCCGCCCTCAGCCCTGGGACCCGCGCGGCGTCGAGGCGAGCGTGAGGGCGCAGCCGCCCCTGCCAGGGAGTGAGGGTGTCGGACATCGCTGACCCAGCCCCAGCTCTCACCTCCCCAGCCCCGCTGGGATAAAACCCCTCGGACACCTCCGTGACCCCGCAAGAGGCGCCTTCTCGGTTCACCGGGCGGCAACAGGACGAGGGCGCCGTTAGCGGAGGCCACGCTTGAGCCGCCAGTGTTGGCTCTGACGGCCCTGCTGGGCCCCTCCATCCGTGGCCCCGAGCAGACAGCGCCTGAGGGTGTCTGCCTCAAACCTGCAGTGAAGTCTCATTCCCAGTATACCCATTATATTTGGTAATTCATGCCATGGTGCTGCAGTTAGGAAATTGCCCAATACAGGGGTTTGTCACCTGTCGGCTGAAACTGGTCGTCACTGGAGTAAAAAAGAATATTGCGACTCCTCTGATGAGGTATAGTTACCGGTAACACAGATTCCAACGTATTTGAGGTTCATCTGAAGTCTGGCAAAATTAGTTTTCAGGGAATAGACTGTGACAGAAGATCAAGTTTGGAAGTCACCATGACTTACAGAAAAACTTGTTTTACAACACAGTTTATCTGGTGGTTTAGCCCCAGTCAGTGAACAAGCTGCCCATTAGCAGGATGGGGGAGAGAAACAAATTACTCTGTTTTATTGTTCACTTTTAATTATCAACCCTGCTTTCAAGGAAGATCCAAAACATAGCCCTACAGTAGCTACTGTGAGGAAAACTTTCTCTATTCTAACCAAAACCAACACAACACTAAAATTTTCTATTGAGTAAAACTAATTTTTCCTTCCACAGATGCAGTGTCCACCATAAGTATGAAGCAATGTGCATGGTCTCTTTCTATTCTCATTCAGTGGAAAGCTAAATATGGCCCATTCAGGGTATACACTGCCCCAAGCACACCATCCTGCAGCTTGTTTAATCAAAACTGTATGGTAGCATGGAATATCTGAGATACCACAGCCAGTTAAGAATATTTTTTATAAAAGTCATCGTTTAATGTAAGATTAACTGTTTAAACTTTGGATCTAATACATGTGGTGCAGAATCAGTTTCTACTGTCTGTATGCATCAACCACCATAGAAAAGATGATAAAACACTGCTAAACCTTAAAAGCTCATAATCCTTCTTGAAAGAAGGGGAGGAGTAAGCACAGATACTGGGTTTCTTTCACTGTTGGTAACTAATGGTCTGGATTGTCTGGCAAAGTACTGGCGATGGCAGTAACCTGTCAGGTGAGCAGATGCAGAGGTAGCCTTTGGGCCAGTACTTTAATAAGATGTCTAAATCTCATTTTGATACTTTAATCTCTCCAGAGATGCCTGTTTTACTTACGTAACCATGGATGGAGTCTTCACTCCAAGTGTCCCAATCCATTTCAGTGAGAAGGGTCATGCCCTTTTGTACAAAAATCATGAATGCAATTACGACAAAGCTGACTGGTGAAAGCCATGCAGTAATAGCTGCAATAATCTTCTCTTAAGAGAAGAATGGAATTCTCTTCTGGTATAATTTGAAAACTTTTTGCCTTTGAGAAAGTTTTAATAGTCATTTTGCATCTCATATTTAGTAAATGGCACAGAGAACAAAGCAGGTTCATTCACATCAGTTTCTTATCTTTGTAAATGGGCTGCTTGCTCTGCGCAGACTTGGATGGGAAATTTCTAGTCTGCTGTGAAAAAAGTACAGAGCTGTTAATTCTTCAAAATCACTTAAAAGCGCCTCTTACTTTCCCACCTTCACCCATCCCCGGTTAACCCTTAAGGCTTTTAGCAGGGGCAAGGGTGTAATGATCTCTGATCCACCCATGGGGAGCAAAGAACCCAGCGTGTTCTTCACCAGGAGCTGCTGAAGCATACTCAGTTAAGGTCATTGGTTTTCAGCTGTGCTAAGGATGAAAAAATGAGAGTTTTCTCTTATTTATTTATTTACTGCTGCTCCTTAGCTGTGCACAAGTAATGTACAACTGTGAACATGCAACACGCTACTGCAGGAGATACTTTTCTTTTCCTTGGAAAATAATTACAAGCTTATCAGTAAGATTTCTTCCTCAATATTCATAAGTCACATAAACAGATTTGACAATTTTCTGAATTTATACTATTGTTTAAAGCACACATTTCTGCTTTGATGTTTTCATATCACAAGCACTCAAGAGTAAACCATTAAATGTGCTTATAAGATTTCACTGGGATTTATCCGTAGAAGAATTCTGGGGGCCGTTGTAGTTGTCATTGTCACAGTCATCTGGCTCTCTGCTGGAGCTATTCTGACCCAAGCATAGTTTCCAGCAGTTTTGATTTTAAGTGTTACTAATTACAGAGATTCTTTTGTTTGTCTTCAGGAACTATACCACTGTCAGAGAAATAAATGACCAGACTAAGATATGTCTGTATTTTTTATTTTTTTTTTGTTAGAAATAAATTGTTTCCATTGTTGTAAATTCACATCACACACTTGTGTCTGCTAACGTGGCTATTTTAAAAGTACTTACTCTTGGGGTTTCCTTCTGTCAGTTATATCCTATGCCCTCTAAGTATATTCTTTGTATATTCATTATGCTTAAATTTTGAACAATTATTGTCAATATTTGTTCCTTTAATTAGGGGCATATGTTGTGTTACTTCCAAAATGGTGGCCAGTAAAATAAACCATGTGCTCCGTCCATTTGCACTTGGAAGGACAGCGAATATGCAGCAGATGCAAATTACACCTATAATATGTTCCATTTCCTGTTGTTCTGTAGCACTCCTTGGTGCAAAATGTGTTCGGTAACCATTGTGCACTCTAGAAAGTTTATCAGGGAAAGACAGCACACAAAACACTTTTGTAGGTCTATAGGGGGATTGATAAAGAGGACAAACTGCTGCTGTCTGTTTGAGGAGGTCTAAATGACATCTTGCACGTTTGCTTACAGGTCATTGGAGAGCACATACACAGAGAAAATGGGATCAAGTTGACCTTCTCCAGCAACTTGAGCAGGTTTTATGTTTTCTTATTTCACTTGGAAAAAAAAATGCATGAGAAATTATTAATCCAGCTCTGTGCATGAAAAGAAATGCAAGTATATGAAGAGTTTGTACAGGTCAAAGTTTAAATTTTTTTAAGTTTTGCAAAACCTCAGGGTAATACTAAACGAGGATTTGCTTCCTCTACTGGAGCATGCTGTACATGCCCTCAAAGCTTTTCTTGCAATCCTCTGCTGTGGAACCATACCAGCTTTCCTTAGCCTTCTGCTTAAGAAAGCATCTGTTGGGTTTTGTACTCAGCTATTTGTAATTATGGGTGTGACTCATGAAATGTAAAAGCACTTTTAAGATTAGTGTGAGAATAGACTCACTGTATATCTGAATAGTAGAATCAAGCCACTTCTGCATTAGTGCTAGGAATACCCACCACACCTATTTAAAAGAAAATCCTCAAAAGATAGTTTTTATATGACAGCATAATTGAATGATGCATTCTGTAATTCTGATTAGTGCTGTAAGTGGTGCTTCATGATGAGAGACTGTGAATCCAGGCCAGGGAAAATTGATTATTTAAAACCCATTTGAGTGTAAGCTTTAATTTAGGATTCAAAAGGCTGTAGCCCTTTTTTGGCATAGAACCTAAGCTGGGACAAGAGGTGGTTCTGCTTGGATGCCTTGCATTCTGCCCTGAAAAGACAGCTTTTATATGTAACGCCACAGATGATAAAAGGTGAAAACACTGCTATATATCATATTCACCGTGAAAAGTATAATCTTTATTTTGCTGCAACACTAGGAGATAGCTGCAGCTATCTCCTATTCAATTCCACAGCTTCAAAATATGAAAGAAGATGAATTTGCTGTGTTGAACATCTTTGTCTCATGCTTTGGAGGCTGTTTTTGTACCTGAAAACTGATGAACAAGGTACAAAGCATTTCCTTTGTGCAGCAGTTATTTCTAAAGCTCTCTGCCACAGTTGTGAAGCCTTCTGAGAAAAGACATCTGAAGAAAGTGCCAGCATCTCAGGCTCACTCTGTGGATCTGGGTGCAGTCAGTTCCCCATCCTTACAGGTTATTAATTAGCATCCAACAGTCATTTTAAAGCATGTCATTTTAAACTTCACACCAGACAGGTTTTAGCAAATTCAAATGTTGCTCTGTAATTAGGCTGCAGGCCCAATCTGTAGCAGACAGGAGAGGTGATGGTTTCCTAGCTGAAAGATCTGGCAGTGTAACAAACGCCACTTACAGGAACAGTGTTTGCTTGGCACTAGAGGTAACTCTTTTATGCTGAAAAATAGATTCCTTGATATACATTTGAAAAGCACATTTGTTAGAGTGGTTCAACATTTCCTTCAATTTAACTTTGCCACAAAGAGATTTACAACAAAGCTGCTCCCTGTTGCAAGACTGGAAACAGAGGCAAAAAGTTTTTTTCATTCCTTCTCTCATCCATGGATAAAATCCCACATATTTTGTGTTCCTGTGTGTAACAGCCTTTTCCTATTCTGGATGAACCTAGTGTGCTCTTATTTTCTGCTGGCACAGAATATGCTTCGCCTTTGGCAAAGCAGTCTCTTTCTTTTAGGAGAAACAGTCTGCAATCAGCTTCTGACTGCCTTCTTAGTAGGAAGCTGAAGGACTGCAAAAATGGAAGATTAGATAGGCACAGGCTTAGCAACCTTCATAGCCTGCAGATAGTCCAGAAGGGCAGGGACCAAAATATACAAATTGTCTTTAAAAATTACATTGCTAACCAGTATGTGTGTGGTTGCGTTTTTAATTTTCTTTAATTAATGAAGAAACTTTTCATGAAAAATTGAGTGATTTAGCAACTTTCTGGAAGAGTTGGCCACATGAACTAATTTTATTAAGCAACTTCTTTCTTCCAGGTATTAAAAAATCCAGCTGTAAAGGAGTCTTTAGCGTTTATGTATGGATCTTGTTAGACCTTGGCAGATTTGGTGATATGGATAAGTAAGTACTCTATCCAGTACACTGGAACTGAAGCTTTCTTTTTCAAGTTTACAATTTAAAGTGAATTTGATCAAATAAACAAAAAGTGGCTTTGACCAACTACCAGTTTTTTAGCCCTCTCCTTGTTTACTGCTTCCCCTATTTGAGCCATATTTCCTGTCTTCAAGATATATATTGGATGTGTTAGGGGGGGAAACCTAAAGAAAAACTGTTTAGATTGCAAATTTGTGTTTACACTTTTTTTTTACCTTTTCAGTGTACAGAGTTGAATTTGGTCCATATGCTTCACAGTGTATTTGAGCTATGTTCACATAGAAATAGACATTCAGATCAGAGTAGGATTGTTTTGAGACTGAGTAGTCAAATGTTTAGTAACTTCTTAAGAGACTTATTAGACTTGATCGCCATAGTCCTCCTTTTTACGCCAAGTGCTTTTTGAAACAGTGTAAGAGCAATGATACAAATCAAAGTGTCCCCCAGTGCATTGCATTTACTGGGACCGATTGCACTGCAGTGAAACATCTCTCCAGATAAAGCCTAGTTTGAACCTTCCTTACTGTAGCAAAGAGAAAAATAAATCCCTTGTTATCTCAACATTTGTGCCAATTTTCTTGACTTAGCTTTGAATTTTAGGAGCACCTCTGAAAACAAATCACAGTGAACTGTTCAAACTGGAAGTGGCAGCTCTTGGGGAAACCAGAAAACACTACATGGCTGATACCTACCCAGAACAGAAATCTAATGAAACATTTGCTACTCCACTTTAGGACTAACTGCCTGATGTTAGGAGAGAAACTAGGGGTGGTTTAGAGACAAAATAGGGGTTTCAGTGATGTAAAAAGGGAAGATGGAAATAATCTAAAAACCTAAGCCCAAGCTGACAAATAAATTCAGACAGCTTCATCTTGTCTCTTGATAACTCTGGTCATAATTTTTTTTCTACAAGTTTCCTGGTAAATTTTGCCTGGATATAGTTGTTTCTCCTGTTGTCCTGGGAGTAAACACAACCTGTGAAACCCAGAATAGTAATATTGCACCAGAGTAATCAGAACATTTAACAGAGGCAATATTTAATACTTGAAGGAGTTGTTTTATCTACTAGTAGGGAAGACTATTACAGCAGTCTGATTATAAGTAATTGTCTGAGTTGCCATTAAAATCTTCAGATTATTTTCCTGAATACCAGAAATTACTCACTATACTACAAGATGAGCCATAATCTGTTCTGATGGTGTTTGTTCAAAGGCCTCCACTCTCCTTCAGATTCCTGCAACTTTATGTAACTTTCCCTTCTTCCATTTACTTCCATTGTTTCAAGTGTCAAAGATTTTTTTTTCTCTTTATTAGGATTAGGTGTACTTTCTGTCTGAGTATCTACAGCTGGACATAATTTGGGCTGATTCTGCTACTGTAGCTGCATTATTCTGTGTCAAATCATAAATGTCAGAATATGTGCTTTTTGCTACATTTTAATTGTTCGTAGCATTCTGTGACCAGTTTAGACAGGGGTAGAAGAGATGAAGAGGGTATGAAATGGAAGTTTGCAGTGGTAGAGGATGTACTGGTCACTATGTGAGGAGCACATTTCCTGAAAGAAGGCCACAAAGTTGCAAGGGTCACAGAGTTTAGGGTGTGAATCTAGGTAGAGTACTACAGCTACCAACATATGCAAATCCTTAGGGAGGGGGGTGTTTGAAGACCAAGGTGTTATATCTGCATGGTGAGCAGTGCACAAGAAGCTGGCATTGATGCTTGACTATTTTGCAAGTAAAATTTTACATCCTTGTTTCATTAGCTGCAATGCTTATTTGAGCAGTGTGAAGTCTGTCCTGGGAGGGCAGAGTTTTGAGTGCCAGTAAACTGTGCAAGGATCAGAACAGTCTTTTCTCTAGTGATCTAGCTGTTTTGTTGACTTAGCTTTTAGAAAATTCTGGTTTTGTAAATTTTTATCCTGAGAAATGTGGGTTCAGTTGTATATGTCAAAAGTTCAGTATAAATATGATTTTTGTGGTGCTTTTGTTTGGAATAGCTCTAGTTTAGAAAATTCTTTGTTACAGAATTTATGCAGTGGTAAAGCTGTTCCTACAAAACAGTTTACAGATGCTGTCAGAATCAGATGTTTTCTAGGCACTACATTTGCCACCTAGCAACCACAGTAGGGTAATTGTGCTGCAAGTCATCCATGTGTGCAGCCCTGTCAGATAAAGAGACTCTTCTGCATGATTACCCACTAGTCATTAGTCATTAATGACAAGATATTTTTCTTACAGTACAAAGTGCTCTGGAGATTCCCCAGGGTGAATGCACAGGGCTTTGAAACAGCACTGCACTTTTCTGTAAAAGAAAACCTATATGGTATTCCTTACGGTGAGGTCTTCAGTCAGCAGTTATTCCCTGCAAGGCAACTTTTGTAGGAAATATTTCAGTTTTTTCCTTCCACTGCATTTCAGAATTCCAGAGCTGGAAGTGCATATTCTTTGAAGTTTATATTAATTGCTGTAAGAAATCAGATTCACTGTGCTATGTGGAAAAATATATAATCCTTTAAATAGAATGACACATTATTTTTTTTCCCTATTGTCTAGCTGCTCTTACACCTCCCTCTGAATACCAGCTCTCCATTTTAGAAACCTCTTTGTTTTTTGAAGAGTCTTATATCTACTGGACTTTCCTGTGAAGCTTCTCTGCTGTGACTCATTACTGCAGCTATACTAATGATGGATATTCTAGATAGCCTACACTGTCCAGAGTTAGACACTATAGCTCTTCCCATCTTGGCAGCTGGCCATGGCACTGGCTGAGTGCTGGCAAGGACAACATGCTGTATTGGGACTTGTGGGATATGGCAAACTGAGTAACAGGACTTACAGTGAATGCTGCTGATAGGAGAGCAGTTAAGTAACATGTATGAACACAGGGCAACTCCCTTAATTCCTTTACTCTTCTAAAGAGTCAAGGACTCTATGGCAATAATATTAGCAAGAAAAACAGAGATCGGAATATCTGAAGGACAAGAAAAATGCTTTAAAAGCTAAAGGAGAATATAGAACACTGTGAGGCAATGTCAGTATCACCCCAGAAACTTGTGGGGATTATTCCAAACATTGCTCCTCTCAATTTTACTTGTTGTTGAAGCACTGTATGGAAAGACTGTAGCTTCAGGTGGCATATAGGATATCAGACATGAAGGGATTCTGGGAATAGTCTTCCAGATTTAGGTACACTTTTTTTTAACAGAAAAATTAAGAAAACATGTAGGTATTCAAACATGAAAGGTATTACTAGGGCACAATTTAGATCTGTTCACAGTTATCACTGTGAGCAGTTTAGCTTTATGTGGTGTGTGGCTTCTCTTGGACCTTGTTATCAGATGTCTGGATAGGGATGTGACAGGTGTGATTATTTTGATCTCATATTTCTATTTTATGTAGTAATAGTTACTTCTGTTTGCTGGAGTGTCAGTGCGTAGCCAGAGTTCCTTTTCTTTACTTTAGTTCCCATCTCTGCAGACCTGGCAGAAACACTTTTGTTCCAGTGTAGGCTGGTTGTGTTACCTCAAATAAGCTGGCTTCTTTCCTTGCATGAAATTTTGTGTGTGGCAGAAGGGTGATAAAAGAGGAATGTTTGCCTGCACTGTTTTAAAATAAAACAGAGATTTTCACATTTTTGGAAGATTAACAGCAAAATTGTGAAAGCTTTTCATGTGTTCTGGTAGAATCCCCTTTCCTATTGTATTAGATTGCTACTGGCCATATATGCAGTTTTAGAGATTTGATTTACTTTCCTCCAAACCTATCCTTCCACTGAAGCAAAACCAAATCTACATTTGTATTCTGATTACATAGTACATAGTCTAATAAAAATAAACACCACCACCTGTCACTGTCTACACAGCAGCATCCAGTGACAGAAACCATGGCCCACACTCATATGTTAGGCAATTTACAGTACTGAAAAGGAAAATCCATGAGTGGAAGTCATGAGAGGGTATTCCAGTGAAAACCATATTTAAAACTGGTTTTCCTTTCTGTCTTTTTTTTCCCCTCCTTTTTCCTTTTCCTTAACCAAAAACTTTGCTCTGACTTTGTGAGGCTAAGGTAATGGTGGCTGTGTGAACAGTAGAAAGATTTCAAAGTTTGTTTGACTGAGCAGTAGTAGGTTTTTTATGCACAGTTTTGCACTGTCCAGGTCACTGCTTGTGGCCCAGTTTTGTTCAGCTAGAGATGCTGAACACGATGCTTCTTCAGATGGCATGTGCAGTGCTTTCTAAATCCCAGCTGCCAACAGAAACCTTGGAGCTGTATTTAAGTAAAGGTACAACAAAGAGATTCCTTAGCAGCATGGACTAGTCAGCTTGAAACACTTAGCTGCATTTACTATGCAGCCAGCCATCCTAGGTTTTTTTGTTTGTTTGTTTGGGTTTTTTTTGGGTTTTTTTTGGTTTTTTGTGAAAATGAAACTCTTTTGTAGGAGGAAGCTTGCTCCTACTCTCTTGCACTCCTTTCAGGGCAGACTAAACATAATTGTGTTCTAAATGTTTTTTTTTTTATTATTTAAAAAAACCCCAGCTCTTTTAATTTCCAAGTAAATTCTAAAGGGGCTTTGTCATGCCAATGCACCTAAGGCACTTACACTCTTTGTAGATACTACATTTGCACTTCCTCACAGTTTTTTCTTCACCTCTTCCTTCCAATACGCAGAGGATTGCCTATTAAAAAAAAGGGAAAGAGCTGTAATTAGGACAACAAATTACTAGATGCACTTAACAGCAGAATTAGAGATCAAGAACTTGGCAGCTTAAATCCTTCTTGGCTCAGCTTTCTTCGTTGTTGCTGAATCAGCTTAGTGGACAACTTTAAAATTCAATCAGCAACCTTATTATTATAAATGGGAATTTTTGTTAGGCTTTTCAATTGGTGTTCCCTCACAAAGATACGTGTCTTCTGGAAAATACCTTATACAACACCTGAATTTTCTGCTGTTGATGTGTTCTTTATTTCTTTATGAACAGTTCTTTTGTGAGCTAAAGGAGTCACATGAACTGTACCAATGGCTGGAATCATCAGTTTTGCAAAGCAACACTGGCAGAACTCTTCAAAAGCTCTTCAAATGCTCTTTTCTCCTCACAGCATGGAAGACTGTGTATGTTGTGACCCATTCAAATACAAATGATATCTGGGTTTTCTACATAAACTAATTTAACAGAAATTTCCAACTTCCATGTCCTGTAACAGCAAGCTTGCCTCTATCTACCTTGTGCCAAGTGTTAAAGGTGCCCAGGCTCCTCTCTGAAAAACTTTAGTGATTTGCTCCTACAGGAACTTGAAATAACTCAGCTATATTCCAGCCATGTTTGCATCATGAGAGTCTGGAGTGGTGACACACACAAAATGAAGAGATGTGAGAGGAGAAAACATCACACACAGGATTATGTGCAGTGACTGGAGTTCCCTTTGGGATCCACCAGTACCATGGTCTGGGGACTGGAAGAGTACCCCCACTTACCAGGTGTGTGTGACATGAGACACAAGGTTCCAGTTGTTTGGCATCAAGTAGAAGAATACAATAAAATTGTCCCAGTCATTGCCCTTTTTAGTATCGTGAAAGCAAGTTATTTTTCTTCTCTAACAAGGAGCATAAAAATAACACTGACCTCTCTCATATGCTACTAAAATAGTGAGAGAAAAGCTTAAATTTATGGAAAGTAATTTGCTCTATAAGAAATGCATACCTTGATTCCTACAGCATAACAGGTCTGAATGCTTGCAGAATCAGGAAAACAAACAGCAACATATGCAGGAAAAAAAAAGTTAAAAACCAAGATTAGTGTTTTGTAGAGGGGAGGGAAATACAACTTACTATTTTATTTTCACCACAGTTGTTCAAACAAAATGGAAACACAAAGAAACTGTGAAATTTGTATATTTCTAAAATGTGCAATAGGATTCAAAGTGAAGTGTCAGATTACTATCATGGGGAATGAGCTTGTGTGCTGCTGTGCCTCACAGATATGGTAGACTGCTGACATCAAATGAAGAAACAGTAAAAATATAGCACTTATGTGCTGTGTGAAAAATGATTAATTTATGACTCTACAGCTTTGAACATCCTGACTCTCTTTGAACTGTCAGTTTTCAAAATGCTTTCCAGACTGCCTCTTTTATTTATCCTCTCTGCACTGAGCAAAGTGTGGAAGTGCTTTCCCTTTTCCCTGAAACGTGCATCTGATTGGAGATGTGAAGACCAAAGAGAAGTAAAACCATTATAAAGGGTCTGTACCAGCCCAGGAAATGCCACAAGGCCACTTCAGACACTTCTGCAACCTCTTCATCCTGATAAGCCAAAGAAGAAAAGCCAACTCAGGAGCTTTAAATTCAAACTTTTCAATCTGTCTTCCTCTTTATGTAAATAATTGTTTCTTGTCACTTCTACCCAGTAGTCTGGATTTTCCTGCACAGCCAATTAAAATTATTTGTATAGTTCTTAAGCACTTTATTCCAAAATAATCCAGGTAATGGAACAATGCAGACACATTATCTTCCATATGATGACAAGCAAAATTATTTTTTCTCATAATTTGATATCTACATAACAAAAGGACAGATTTCAGAAATGTGTTTGTGTTTGGACTTGTTTTAGATTGAATGTCTTTTCAGATGGAAGCAGCAGAACAGGTCATTTTAGGGCATCCTCAGTGACAGAATGTAGCAGACTGTCAGTGGGTTTAAGCCTTTGCCAGATAGAAAGCTGAAGTTTGAAGCCTCATTGCCCTCCAGGCAGTGGGATGCAGCTCCCTCTGGAAAGCCTTCTCCCCTTGCACTTTGCCCTGAGTTCTGTGCACTCTGCACTGAATGCATGGCAAGGTCTGGGAACCAAGCATGCCACCGGTTCAGTGCTGGATGTCTCACACTGCTCCTAACACTGTTCCTAAAGTCCTCTCTTCTACCCTGGGGAATACAGATCTTGGGGATCCTTATTGCTTGGGGATATTGGGCAGACTGCTGAATGGTTGGAAAAGAAAACACTTTTGAAAATGTAAAGAACAACATTTTATTTGCTAGATTTTCCCTTTCCACTTCTTTATTTGTCTGTTCCATCCTATTTGGTATTGCCATCTTTTTTATTTCTCTTTTTTGTGTCTTGTTTTTTCCTCTCTATACAACCAATACTGTTTCAATGCCATCTTAAAGACTTCTGCTTTTCTTACCTGTGAACTAATGTGGAATTGGGGTAAAATAAAATTTGTGCTATATTCATAAGTATATAAGTAATACCAAGAAAAAGAGACTGTGAGTCCAAAGTATATTTTTATAGGTGGGGGGTTATAAAACCTCTAAAATAGGAGGCTACTGGAATAGAAATGCTGAGATATAATTGTTACTGGAATGACCTGACTGCAAGGAACTGAACTTAAAGTTTGATGAAAATAATGAGGAATTCAAGTATTACCACAGTAACACAATACTGGTATTTTCATTTTAAATGTTGGAAGTTGAGTAACTTGATTTTCTCTTGCTTGCTCTGCACTCCGTTCTGCTCAGTCTCTAACCCTACACTGCCTGCAATGACCCACAGCTGCCCTGGACAGCTGCTTACCTGAATGGGCACTAGGAAAAGACTACACAACATTCAATTCAGCACACAAACTGCTGCTTGTTAAATTAAAATAAGCAGTTCTATTATCTATGAAATTAAGAAAATCATGCAAGAGCAGAAAAATTTCAATCTGCCAGATTCTCCAGAAGCATACACCAATTTATTCTTGCATATTTCTGCAGCTAATGCTCTTTAAGTTGGCATGGCAACCCTAGCCATTGATCTCTGCATTTTGGCAGTAATCAAACTGATACTACTTTTTATCCCAAAGATGAACAGAAGCTGATTGTATAGCTTCATAATTCCAAATTATAATTATATTTTAATAGGCTGTTTATTTTGAGGGGATACTAAGATCCTCAGCTTTTACTCTTCCTGGCTGCACTGGTAACTGCATAGAGTAGTGGATGTAACTAGGTTAAAAATAGTGGCTGTGTGATGATGTTTCCAGAAACCTTTAGGGTGTCTATTCTGTGTTGGATCAACAGTGTGCAGTGAGCCAGACAGTCTCATGTGCCTGTGACTGTAGTGCAGTGTCTGGTTCTGTGCGTGTGAGGAACTGCTCCAACAGGCATTCAGTTCATGTCCAAGACATTCAGAACAGCAGGAGGATTTTCATACTCAGGGCACCCTTTTTGAAGAAGGGCCTAAAATATTGCTGCTGGCAGAAAGGGAGATACACTGACAATTCCTAACCAAGGATTATCATTCCCCTTCCTATGTCTGTGAGTCATCTTTAGCTGACTTGACCTTTTATTCTTTAGTATTTACTTTTGCATTTTCATTGATGTTGAGCCCTCAGTGGGAAAGAGAGAGATTAAATTCTTCCTAAGGCTCTGAAGTGGGGTATGGCAATTGAAGGATGATAATTCAGTGAATGGCTGTGCAATTCAACCAGCCAAAGGGAAATGCAGGTACATTTGCTGTGTTTCTGGTGGCTTCAGAAAGTCCACACATGAATTGTCAATACTGTAAACTCATGGCCACTCCAAAGTTCTTCTTGAAAGTGGGAAGCAACAGAGGATGATGTGGAAAGAAATATCGGCACAATAGGCAGTGATGAGGATGCAACAACAGCAACTATATAGACTGGCTGTTTTTTAAAGCCACATGGGAGAATTTTAAGTGAATGTTTGAGAATATTCCATTAAAGAATTTTTTAAGAATCCTCTCTGTTCATTATAAACATAAAGAAGGAAACAGCAGGCTGCAGAGGTGAACAGTGGGGCTTGCTGAGCAGTTCAGTATGAACAAACTGCAGATCAGCTCCAGGAGCACATAAATTGAGAGTATGACCTGAAAATAAGGTAGGGGTAGATTAGGAAAGGTTTTGGAGAATGAAGGCAGGAGAATCGAAAAAGGATCTTTCAAGCAGGTTTTGACAGAATAGTTTAAAAATTACCAGAGTAAAAAGTGTTGTTGAAGGAAGTCAGTAGCATAAAAAGACTGAAACAATAGTTTTAATTATACCCCTAATATATTAGGGGAAAAACAAAAGTAAAGAAAAATTCAGTAAATAAAGTTCAGAATGTATTAAGACCACTGTGTATGGGAGGTTTTTATAGAGCTGCTACAAAGGGCCAGGAAAAGAAAGTGGGAGAAATGAAAACATTTGGAGCAAGGTGATTTCAGTGTTGTGGATTTATTAGGTGGACCTGAATAGTGACATAACAGCACATCAGTATAGCTTAAAGAAACTGTGGAAGCTCCCATAGCAACAAAATAACTGCTAGAAGCAATTTAAAATGAAATTGATTGCACAAAAAAAAAAAAAAAATCAATGCACAGAAATCAGTCCAGAAGAAGGACTGAGTTCTGAGGGTAAAAAATCTACACATTCCTCTAGACCTCATTAATCAATTTCCTTCTTTGAGTTATACATATAAAATATTATGCAGCTTCCTCTGGGGCTGTAGCAGTGTTTGCTGAAGGGAATAAAGGCAGCATCTGGGCTTGAATGTCCAAGCATTCGTGGTGGTGTATGATGGAATATTGAGGAAAACCTGTTTACCAGCCTTTAATCTCCCTTTCCATTACCTTTTTTCCCCAGGAGGTAAGTCAGTGTAAGTTTGACCTTTCTTCTCAGTGGCTGGATACAGCCGGTCCACCACAGGAGTTGGAGTGCCTTCATAATTTCCTGCTGAACAATACCTGGTGATCTGCTTACCATGTGTCCAAAACAATCTGATTAACATGTATCAAAATTAGCAATTTTGAGTGATAAACAAATAATGGCCAATACAAAAGCATTCTCTGCCAATAACTATAATATTATCTTTGAAGCCAGAAGAATTTCCTCAGGATTTAAATTCATTAATGACTTATTTCTTTCTGCTGAGCCAACTGGATTCAGTTTGTCATGATCAAAACTCTCTGGGTAAAAAGAGAATGAAAAAAGAAGAGAAGCAAACACTTTTTTCTTTCCAGAAATCTGATCTATGTATCTAATTTGCTTAATGTATCCTTCAAAAATGTTTATAATGTTTTCTCATTTCCCTCTGTAGAATTTACAGTGAAGGATTTTTCTGTCCTTATTAAAATAACAGCAAATTTATTTTAAAAAAAGGAAAGTCTTCAGGGGGAGCAGATTTATCCTAGGAAAAGCAGCTGTTTTGCAATCTGTACATCATCATCAGGAAGGCAGAAATTCATTGTATGAACTTATGATTTCTGGTCTGAGTCTTCTAAGAGTGTAGGATTTCTCTGAACACTTCCTCTACACTAAGGGAGGGTGATGAGAAGCTCTTACAAAATGCTGTTCACTGCTTTGATTAAGTTTTTGCTTTCTTTAATTTGGATTATAGCGGACACTGTAGAAACTGCTTGCTTGGATCAGACAGGGTGAAATTATGAAGAGTTCATGTCCAAATGGGTGGTTATGCAGGACTGTGGCTGCTGGTCCCAGTGAACTGGGGAAGGTGCTTGTGCAGACACTGCCAGGATCCCCCAAACACACACAGAGAATACAAAAGCATCTGGCATTAGCTCTACATTCCATGTTCTCCATTAAGAAATTCTCAGCTCAAACTGCTCAGGTCAGTCCCTATGTGCAGCTGGAGTCAGGTTTTGAAGAGTCCAGGGAAAATGATTTTCCAAAGTGACTGATTTGGGTACCTTTGTTTCCAGAACAGAATGTGATGTACCTGAAAGGAACTCACCTTTCAGCGTGGCGTTCTGAGCCCCTAGTCACAGGCATTTGGGGATTATGGAATTGTCTCATCACTGATTCCTTGTTGAAGAGCTGCCAATGAACAGAGATCATCTTGGATGCATCCATGAACTCTGCTTCTGGCAAGAGAGAGGGAGCTCCAGGCAGGGTCACAGGAAGCCTGTGTGGCCAACAAAGATGTCGATATTATACCTGTATTTCAGAGGATGTGTGTTGTGAGTTCCCTTGTGTTCATTGGGATCAGCCATCCCAACTGAGTCCCCTCCCAAGTTCTTGTGCATCTGCAGCTTCCTCCCTGCCAAGGAGGTACAAGAATAGAAAAGATTGTTGCTCCAGGTGTAGTGTTGAAGAATAGTGTGATCCTTCCTTGGGGCCTGAAATAAAAGTGAAAGTAGGTCACTTCTCTTCATTTGGATAGGTACATGTTGGTACATTATCCAAATAAATTATTATCTTATTAAGTATTTCCAGAATTTGTGACCTAAATGGGTCTCATTCATAGAAAACTGACAAAAATCCCTCCCTTTTGGTGTACCCAAGAGATGTTTTAACTTGACTCTCTTACAAGTGTGGCAAATGGCAAGGAAATCTTCTTCCCTTCTGCTGGAGGCATTGCTCTTGGCTCTTACTTGACACTGAGGCAGAACAGATGCTCTGATTTTGCTCTTAACACAATCACTATGTGACCATCCATGAATTCAGATGGAATCAGGTGGTCCATCAGTGTTGCCCTCTCCTGGAGTTTTTGTGAGGTGTTAGTAAGCCAGCATGTTTATTTGCATTGAAATTAGAAATGTGCAAAACACTCCATTAAAATATACTGAATGTTTATTTTTAAAGTTTCAGATTAAAAGTACAAAATATAGGTTTACTGGTTTTGTCTTGGCAGTCCACCAACACTAACAGATGCATGAAATGTGAAAGGTGTATCCCTACTGCTCTACAGTCATTTCAGTGAACATGTATCTGGTGTTTCTTGTGTATATTAAGAATATCTTGAAACTCAAATGCTGATTTCATAGGTATCATGAGGAAACATTCTTTTATGACCACATAATGACCACTAAGACCACATAAAATGTGAATAACCTAAATTGTAAGCTTCAGAACACTCTTATTCCTTAATGACCAGCATATCTAAATAAATGTATTATATTGATCAGCTCTTTATTATAAACCTTCCTACAGGAATTAAAACCCAGGGTGAATAGAGGAAAAATTTCATCCAAATAGAGGTGAAGATAATAGGTCAGTCCTTAGCACAGGAGATTCATATTTGTAAAATATTCTGCCTTATAATGCATCATTTAATTTGTTTTTAAGCCATTTTCATTTCCATTTTTCAGACTATTTGATGTAAGAATGGAACTGGATTGGACTTGGAATCCAATAAATATTGAGCTGTGTTGCTCTAATGTGCTTTCTGGTTGTACTCCATCTACTCTACACACAGATGGTAGGTCAAGCTATATTGGCTCTACCAATATAGATACTGTGTTCAATAGACCTTCATGCACTCAGGCAATGGAGATGTTTTTAATTAAAACATATAATGATTCAAATCAAAGATAAACTAGTAAAATAAAATGCAAATTTCAAACACAGTTTTGTAGTTCTCTTAGTTCTTTTTTCAAGAATTTATTTTAATTCCATCTTTTACAGGGTAATGACTTTGCCTTTTTGAACAACGTATCTCGAAGATTAACTTTTTCCCTTTCCTCTCTTGTCTATATAATGTTTAATTCCAAGTGTACTGAGAAGTCCAGATCAAAAAGAACTTGTATGAGATCTAAAATTCTGTAATTTACAGAAAAAGAACTACTTGGTTCCTAGTGCTTAGATCTACATCTGCTGTCAAATTTTCCTTCAGCTGTAAAGATTTATTTTGCCTGGACCAGTTCCAAACTAAACCTTAATGCTGCAGTCTCAACAGATGCTGATATTTTCAAATAAAAATGATCCATTTGTATTTTTAGAGAGCATCTATCTCTAGGTTTAATCTAAGTTTATAAATTTGGAAGAAAGGCTGTCTTGTGATGATAAGTTTCTAAAATACTGCACTGGATCTGACAATTTATATGCAGAGTACAGCTCTTGGTCATTCAGGTCAGGTCAGAACTGTAAATACAATCTGCATTAATACAGCAGAAGAGCAGATCTGAAATGTTATTAATCAGTCTGTGACTGAATACAGTCATCACTACCCTTAAACCTGATGGAGGGGAGGGAAGGGCAGCAGAAAGGAGGAGGAAGGAACAGGAGCCTACTGTGGACACTGTCCATGTGACACAGGAAAAAGTCTGAGTTTTCCATAAGATTCCTGGAAAATTTGGACTTAGACAGTGTAAAAGAATTAGCTCTCCTGTGAAGGGCATTACTTGTCAGACTAACCTTAAAATATGTAGCAAACCCAAAAGAAATTACAAAAAAATATAGGTGTGGAAGAAAAAAATGTTTATTTTTTTAAATTTATCTACAGAACATTTTTAAGCCTTCTGTATGTCACTTTTGCCTTTCAAGGACAAGGATAATAAAGCTATTTTTATTCTCTCCCCTCTCCTCATCCACTGCCTAAAATATCCCAGCCAGCAGAATGGATTAGCATTTTCTGCTCCATAGAGCTTGATAAGAAAGCGTTCGGTCTGCAGAAGGTGCCGAGAACTTGCCTGGCCCTGCTTTACAGGAATCTGAAGTTTAGGACCAGAGGATTAGGCAGTAGAATCAATATATTTGTTCTATTTTTGCTGTGCTACAAAGGAGTCTAGAGTCTTTTAAACCAAGGAGGAAGTTTGCCATATATTTTTGGCATATATTATCACTGTGTAGTTTGCTTTCTGTGGAAAGTAACATCAGCCCTGCACTTTGCTTTCAGTCAGTGCCTAAAGGGACAATATCTTCATCTGCTCCTTTCTATTTATGGCATGGCCAAGGGCAGGCCTTTAAACCACTTGCCAAATTGTTTCTAAAGGTCACAGAAGACCTGTTCAGCTTGTTAAAGTTTCATTTAAGAGCTTCTAATTTTTGAGATGTGGAAAGAAAATTAAAAATTGCATTCACTGTATTATATCTTCAGCAAAAGAACTTTATTGGGTAGATTTTCAACATTTTTTTTCCATTAAAAACATTTTAAAGCATCTTTTAATTTAAATGAGGCTCTCATTTTTAATTGTTGTACATAGATCCATCATAATATGTATTGCTTTTAGAAAGTTAACTTCTCAGGACATGCCAGCTGTAATGGTGCTTCTGGAGCAAACGCTGCCCCAGTGGACTTTGGAATTTGCCAAGGTATATCCAGGATGGGCCTCTGCTTGAGTGCCTGTGATATTCAAATTATGAAGTGTTTGGAGGCTGTTTTGGGACATGGTATAATCAGTATGCCTGGAATACAGATAAATGCACATTGAGTTTGGAAAGCCTCATCTCCAGTCTGACTGTCAATGATCAGAAGTTCAAATTTCAGATTTCAGACAAAACTTTTATAAATTATGAGTAGATATCAGAAGTGCTGGCGCATTATGGTATCAACTTGTTTGACATTTTTGCATCCAAACCATCATAGCCAGATTTTTGTGCATAAGGTATAAATATGAACCCTTGTGAAATAGATGTATTGTTTAAATTTACTCCTCAGATAATATGAAGAACCACAGCTCATTTAATGCAAGCGAGAAAAAGTAATTGATAGTTCTTTATGGCTCCCAAATGGTAGCTAATTTCAGCTGTTGTAAGCAGATAGGGGATATCTCACAGATGGGCAAAGGATATGAAAGCATGCTTCCCCTTTTAAGAGGATAACCCTCACATTCACAGCTGGAAATAACTAACTTCTGGGATTGCTTTGCTTCAGTGAATGAACCTGTGTAGGAATGCAACAGATCAAATCACAATGAAGGACTCTAAATTAGACACTTTGTACTACTACACTGAACATGTAATTACAAATAATAACTCTGCTGCTGTTTGAATCTTTCTCAAATAAAGTGCATATGCACACATTGTCATGGGATAATTACATATAACATTGTAAATGCCCAGCTGCTCGAGGGACATTCTTCCCTTTACTGGGTCTGTTTCTCTTCCATCTCCACCAAAAACTAAGTTTACCTGTGGTATAAGCATGTTATGCAGCATCTGTATACAGCCAATGCCACTGACCATCTCATGGAGAATATATTTCACTGGTTTGGTTTAATCCACTACTCTGTGGAGAAAAATGTAAAACCAGAAAAAAAAATAGCATTTGCCTTTGAATAAAGTTCTTACACTTCATTTGTATATTGAAAACTGCATTTCAGGCTGGGTAAAACAATTTTCTTAGTTTCTTCCTAATTATCTTGAACTGATTGCAACAATTTTTAATTTAAAGTGTAGTTACTTTTCTTCATCTTTTTTAATGTCTTTGTTCCACTCCTAGAGGGAGATTCTCTGTACTCAACAAGCCTTAAAAAAACTACTGCCAAACTCTGATTATTGAAGATAAACAGTAAATGGCAGTGTGTGTAGCTGCAGCCTGCAGTGCCCTGTGAGCCCAGACTGGTGTGTTTGTACTGCACTCACAGACTGCCTGAGGCAGGAGCAGAATTGTCTCTTTGACCCAAAGACTGATTATTTTTTCATTCTCTATCCTGCCTATTTTTGCCTTCTGGCACTAGCCCCAGTGGCTGGAACAGTATATCATCCCAACGTCTCAAACCCAAGTTTGAGACATTCTCAGCACTTTGAAAATCTTCTGCCTCCTGAGTTTGTCACTTCTTCCTGTATTTGCATCAACATTCTGGAGTTAGTGCACAAATCATGAGGCCTATAGGTAGCTGCCTCTTTTAGGCAGGACAAAGCTTATCTTACACTGGCAAGTGTGATATTGGCTGTAGCTGTAGATTTGGCTCTTGTCCTCAAGAGGAGGAATCCTGAGTAGTTTTGCAGCAATTCAATAATTTCTAAAGCATGAGAAACTAGCAGCTGGTGTAGTGCAATAAGGTCTGTGCTCACAAGATTTTGTTAATCTCTTTAAGATTGCATTAGCATTCTGTTCTATATATTTTGATTGTGTTCAATGTGTGAGGACTTTCACCTGACAGGTACTGAAAGTGCTTTGTCAGAGTAAAACCAAATTAAAGAGGAAAGAGGTGAAGCTCTGTAAAGTTTTTCTGTACTTCATATGAAGCTTCTAAAGCTTCTTCCTTGGCAAGAAATTAAAAAAAAACAACTTCATAAACATAAAGATAGGATGATATCTGGATACATCAAACAGCTAAGTGCAGGGGATGCAAGTTCATCAGGTTTTTCAAAGCGTTTTGAGGGAATTCTGAGGCAGGCTGTCTCTAATACCATCTTTTTGCTATACTCTTGTCATTACGGCATCAAGCTGAAGACCTGAGCAGTTGTGCAGGAGCTCCTGAGGGGGAGCACCCAGGAGCTGCAAGATCCCATTTCCCAGCCTCTCTTTTCAATAGGTAGCAAAGACTGAAGCCTAATTTAGTGCACATTGTCATTGAACTAAACTGCTGTTTTAGTATTGATTTCAGTGGAGCAAAACAAGGCCCTTGCAGTTCTAACTACAGGTCTAATATATGGAAACTGAATAGATACAGGTGAGGGCAAAATTAATTCCACTATTTGGAGAGAGGGAGAAAGGTGTACATTTGCAATTATGAGGAACCAAAAATATTTTGAATTAGTCACAGGACATTCAATGTCCTAATAGCACAATTTAAGACTCTAACATAAATAAACTCTGCTTGTTTAGAAATTTGTATGCAAGACAGCAGTAAATAGGCTGAGCTAGCAATCCTGTAGAAATATTTGTATTCTCATTGCTTTCAAAGCATCAGTCATATACACTTATGTGTATGTAATAAACCACTATTGAAGGCTGAATTAGTAAAATAAAGTAGAAGATTATTTCACTGCTGACACAGGACTAGTTGTATATCCAAACCTGAACAACTACATTTTGTAAGTGCATCAGTATCACTGCTATATTAACAAAGGTATGGAGAAGTTTGGTATTTTGAGCAAACCCTTAGCAGCGTTCCATAGCTGATTTCTGCTTTTGTCATACATTTTAAAGCACAAGATGGAAGAAATACTTCCGATTTCAAAAGTACCCTTATCAGAAGAGAGATGTGTTTGTTCTATTAATCACACAGCTCTTGTGTGAGGGGAAAACTCATGCTGCAGTTTTGTGGAGCTCCAAACACAATGATTTGAGAAAACTATTCCCAGTATAGTGACTTTCTTGCACAGAAATTATGTTTATTTATTTACTTTTATGGTTTTGTATATATTCAAAATTTCTGCAATTTTGAAATAGCTCCAAGCTATTTCTCCAATTTTTCAATCACAATCCCTACATTTAGGCACTAATGCTTAATTGAGCATCTTGTGGTAGTACTTCAGTGATTTAAATGATTGCACACAGATTTTCAGCATGCTGCTATTGCTTTAAAATTCACTTCCCATAAATGTTTTTGCAGCTAAATAGAGCTCTTGGTCCTGCATCTGTAGTCAAAGGGCATCCAGTCTCCCTATAGCCTGTGAGATAGAACTCCAGCTGAACAGTCACAGAATTATTTAAAAATAATTATTTGAGCAATCCATTGTATAATGGAGCACAAAATAGGATCAGATCAAGAACTGAATGTGCAGTTCCCCAGTGTCCTGAAAGGCCTTCCTAATAGCAGTTAGAAACTCTGGCAGCAGCAAATTGCAAATGTGATTAACCTTAAATGGAAACAATTTTATTAAACTGAAGATCTGATTAGCAACTGAACTGCACAATACAGATTTTCCAGCAGGGGTTACAATACTGCCACACCCTACAGTTGAATCCTGATATGAGTTAATTTGTTTCTTTGCATAAATGCTGTTGTGAAGAATTTTTTTTAAACCAGAAATGTCCATCCTTAAAAAAATTCCTAGTGGATCTGTTGTTGCTAGTCAGTGGGCTGTGTTAGAATTGTCTTACAGAGCAACAGGGAAAAAAGGAAGATGTCAACTCATTCTCACTGATGGGCATCTCTTGTTTTCTGGGGTATATGCAGCAATAGGTATTGCTGCCTCCCTTCCACTCTCTGTAGTGATATTACAAAATGTCTACAGTTTATTTCCAGTATCTTTCCCTCCACATTGCCCAGCACAATTAGGGAACAGTTCCTGTTTGAAAGCTGTAAGAAATTCTGAGGTCATGTGCAATACTGTTCCATAAATTCCTTGCCTGTTTGTTTAAAAGCTGTTTTTACATTCAGAAATACCCAGCCAAGGTGTGACAAATAGGGAGACAGAATATCTTAGCTAATGTCTAGTGAAGTAATTGCTTTTAGTTGTTTCATTTGCATATTAGACTTCTCCAGAGAACTCATTACACACCTGGAATAAAGCTCTTATTTAAGAATCCCCACAGATCTAAACCCACCATGCTCAGTTTCATGAAAGCAGGGAATGAAAGCACAGCTCATGGACTAGAGAAGACCAATGTCTGTGTATAGAAGCCAGTAAGACAAGACCTCTTTCTGTAATTTCTAAGGATGTTATTCCTCAAGTCTTCTTCCTATAGACATATTCTATACAGCTGAAGAAGAGCTCTACAAAGACAATATTTTACCATAAATTGACACATCATTTTCCTGCAGCATTTGGCCAGTTTTCTGTGGAATTTAGGTACCACAACATACCAGTCTTTACGAATGTATGTGTGTGGGTGGAAGCAAAGTCCTGTTTAGCATTTCATGTAGGAAGTTAAATGTTTCTGCAATCTATCCGCAAAATAAAATGTATGTGCCTTTTGATACTCCAAGGCTTGTTATCACAGTGCAGACTTTGACATACACTGAGCTTTTCTTGTAGGGAATCCAATTTTTGTTTTGTGTTTGGGTGAGAGTAGTTCATTTCTTCCAGAGGAATGAATGGAGCATTGTGTATGTGGTGTGGGGATGTCCAATCCTCACTTGTGAGACTTCTGGCATTATAACAGCCTCTTTTGTGAGGGGAATAATGTTCCTCTTCCACTGCTTTCCCGATTCCCTGGCCAGTGCTGCAGTCCATGCAGTCCTTCTGCCACTGCTGCTGTGTTTCTGCTGCCTCTCCTCTCCACAGCATTTTCTATGGGAAAGGAATCTTGTTCCTCATTCAGAAAGCTGGGAATACAGCTCATTAGAATCTTGGCAGCATGAATGAAGATTGTCATTTAACATCAGATCTCATTATGGCTCAATACAAGATATAAATTTTCAGATAGGGAGCAAAACCAGTACATTATGGATTTAGTAGTCTCTTTCCTCCCCCCTTGTTGGATATGAAGTAGAAGAGTTTAAACCTCTCACTGAAGTGTTTTTGAAAGTGATCTCATTTCGTCTAGATCTCCAGCATTACTGTGCTGCCCTCTTTCTGCAAGAGAATCCAAAGGTGCTTAAGGAAATTAAGTGCAACAGATATGATGCAAGAATTGCTGAAAGGCAACTCCCTTAACAGGCGAAATGAGTTATATTTATACATTTTTCTTCAATTCCCGGAGTGTCTCCAGGACATCACATAAAGGATGCCACACTTCCTGCCAATTTTGGGGTGAAATCCTTTGAACCTTAAGGAATGTGCATGATCCTCCTGTCAAAATCCTGTGTATGTTCTGGAAAAAGGCACAATTTGCTCACTTCCCAATTTATAATCCTGTCTAGTATGTTACTGTTGAATTTCTTTGATTTTGAATTATTCCATGTTACAGTTTTAGGCCTGTTTTACACCTCTGTGTGATGTCATCCCTACTCACGTGCCTTTAGTCAGAGCTGCTACTGTACTTCTTTTTTGCCATCTTTTCCAAAAGCACTGTTTCTCTGTATATATAGCTTTATATATACTGTAGTTACAGTTGGGGAAAATGTTTTGTTGGCTTCTGTGTAGTACTTTTTCCTGATGAAAGCTAAGAAGACTGCAATTGGGTAAGTTATTGTTAGTAAGTAGGGTTATATTTAGTCAGATTGTGTCAGGATTCTTTTCTCTCCTCATTCCCCAACAACTCCTGCCTGTGGTGGGGGGCAGGCAGCTGCTGCCTTGCATGAGTCCTGCAAGGGTAACAACACAATGGAGGGAAACAGAAGCAGGTCTTTTTGGCATTTCTTTAGTCTTGAAAGCCTTGCCAATGGAAATATGCAGTAATACCATCAGCACTAGGAGAGAGTCATTTACGGTGATGCCATCAGGCACAATCTTTCTCTTCATTCCCAAAATGTGGGAATGAGGAGAGAAAAGAATCCTGACACAATCTGCTATGACTATTGCAAAGGCACTGGTAAAAGGAAGAAAGTACTCACTACCCCTTTTAGCCTCTCTTGTAGCCAGTTCACTGAGTTTGAAATTAAAATGAGGAAACAAAATCAGAATCAAGTAAAAACCAAAAACATTATGAAAACTAGCAAGTTGATGTTATATTATTGAGAGAGAGAGAGAGAGAAGCTTTATCCCCACTGCTAAAGCTGCAGATATGGCTATGTCATCTATATATAGATTTTAATTTCCTGTTAACTGTGTCCATTTCTGTGATACCTTCTGTTTTAACAGGTATTCTTCTGGAGTTATGCTGTACATGAGTCTCTCTACTCATGTCATCCATACTGTCTGTGAGTCAAGTAACACAGCTTCACTAGATGTGTTTAAGCCAATGTTGTCAGAAAAACTGGAAGATCTTTTAATGAAAAACCACCAGTTATTATTTTCATTATTGCAAGGAATAAGCTGTTTACACTTGTTCAGCTTGTAATTTTTGAGCATTTAGAGTACCAGAAGGTGTATTGACATTTATAGCTTAGAATAAATAGAATTTTGAAATTACTCAAATCATACTGAAATTTATTTTTCAAGAATCGGAAGCAGCTTTTAATGTTTAACCATGAGTATCTGCAGTAGCTGAACTGCAATGAGACAATCTGTAGAAATTAAATTAGTATCCTTGAAGAGATTTCCACTGATTGAACTGGATTGGATATGATTAATTTTGTTTTAATTTAAACTGCAGTTTAGACTCTGTAGCTTTCCTGTGTGAGTGAGGGGTCAGAACTGAAAGTACACCAGAGTGCAATCTCACTCGGCCCAGCACATTCAACGTCACTTGTTTTTAAATTGCATCTTTCTTCTCATAGAGGAGATGCTAAAGAAGTGCCAAGTCACAACACAAGACCCGTGGTTAAGTCATCTCTACAGTCTGGCAGGAATAAAACTGGCAGTGTCATCCGTCTTCCTTTGTTTCTTTGCAGACACACTCGGGTTTTTCCTGAAGCAGACTGTGCTCTGAGCATAAGGCTGGGTGTGCTCTTTTCAGGGCACTTTGCACCTGCGTTTTGTTGGAGCACAGAATTCAAGAGCTTTCCAAACCTGCCAGTCTTTGATACAGTAAGTTGTGACTGCAAATAATGGAACTGCTGTAGAAAACTGTGGCCTCCCTCCTTTATTAAACAAAACACCAAAGTACAGAGTTTGTTAAAGGAAATTATAAATTACAAAGGCAAGCACTTGCTAAAGGATTCTGTCTCTGGGCACCTGTTTTGTGCAGTTTGGGTGACTGTATTAACAGTTCAGATGCCTTAGATGCTTGAAATTAGGTAGGATGACTAGGGGTCTAAATCAGTTTCAGCCAATTACCTGATTTGTTATGGCTTCTGACGATAATAGACATAAAAATAACTGTAACAAAGATAGAGGCTCCAACAAATAAGCCACTGTTTAAGGTTTATGTCAAATAAAGAGTCACTACCATTTTCCCTGCATGCTGGATCATTGCCTGAGGTTCAAGTGTTGGTGCAGCATGAGCACTGCAGCAAGCTCTGTACTGTCAGCGCTGTTTGCTGTGGAAAGGGAATGAACAGTGAGTTCTGACTGAACAGGTACTTGAACTGACTGAGAAGGGGAAGCAGAGCTCTGCCATTACCATGAGTTCTGTTAGTAGATAAGCAAGTACTAGTGCTTTATAGAAGTGCATGTACTTAGAGCAAGACTCTATACAGTGGTAGTGATTGTGTGAATGGGGACTCACACCAGAAAAGCTTCAAATTTTTTATTAAAAGCTTAAGTAATTTCTCTAATCTAAAAAGTACACCCAGCTAGTAATGCAGCCTTGTGATTTCATCATATGCCATACTGCCTAGCTATTTTGGGCAGAATCAAAAACATTTGCATGGCATAACTAAGATGTGGGTTTATACAAATAACCTGATCATTTAAAAAAAAAATTCTATAAGACTTAAATTGATTTAGTTCATCTACAGTCCAGGCTGTAGTGCTATCATCTGTTTTTGTAAGGCCATCACTAAAAAAGCCATGCTAATAATTCCCTGTGCTCACCAAGTATTTAGTAGAGTGGATAGGTTATTAGAAGAGGTTATTTTAGCTATTTAGGCTTGGGTACTGGTTTGGAAGTGTAGCTCTTCCTTCTGCTTTCAAATGCTTTTTTTTGGCTATTTCATGGAGTATTAGTGTTCTCTAACTCCTGTGTTCAGCAAATGCATATGAAAATGTTCATTTTATGACTAAACATCTGGAAAGGGTAAAGTATTAACCTGCATACAACCAGCCTAGTGGTATGAAACATAACAGAGAGGTATACAAGATGTCTCTGTAGTGTTCTGGTTTTCATATTTGAAAGTGTCAGCTGAATGCTATGGGTAGGAAAAGAGACAACTCTTCAGTGCTTTGAAGTTATTTTTTAAAATTTTGTCATGTTTTCCCAATATCAAGCAAGCCTAGTAGCAGATGTTGCTTTTCTAGTCTAATATATATCCACTACACATTTTTGTCACTACTGATGGCAGCAGGGATTCCTCATGCATGGTGTGCTGCTTTTGGTGAGGTAGGGACAAAGGACAGGATCTGATAGCTCTGCTGTAGGATTGACTCATCCACACTCCTTGAGATCCTGGAGATTTCTGCCATGGGATTTGCTAGCACAGCTCATTCAATCCAGTGTTGTCTCCTGTGGGAGGAAAGCAATGCAGGGTCTGAAATTTAACATACCTACTATAAAGTATTCAGAGGAAAGACATTTGCCAACGTTTTGTTAAATTTAAAGGAGATTGTGGCTCTGGAATTTTTAAGTTTAAAAAGGCTTTTAATACATTAAGCCTGGTTTTCACTTTATGGAAGGGTTTAAATATTATTTGAAACATTGCTAAGCAATTATGTCATAGATACAAACTATCCAGTTCTCTCCTTACATGTAAGCTCAGCAACGCTCAGTATGTCGTGGTGCTTCTGGCTGCAAGGCATTATCTAGGCATGTTTGACATGGAATTACGTGCCCTAGAAAGAAAATTAATAAAGATATCTGCTTTCAACTTCTAAATTTTCTACCTAATTATTTCTGTGATTAAAAAACATGTATTCTGTGTAAAAAGCATATGCAATCCCAACACTTAAAATTACACAGTCCATTTTTTTTGTCATGTCTAGGACTTCAATAACTCAAGCAATTCATGGTAGAGTGGGAACATTGTTATTATCTCTTCTTTTCCAGATGAGCTGGAGCAGAGTTAATAGGCTGGATACAGCTCTGAAAAAGCAGCTTATTTCAAAGGGATCCTTTCAGCTGAAGCCATTATGTCATCCCCTCTGAAGGGCTGCCCAGGCCTGCAGCTCTGGGAGAGCTCAGAGTGCTTGTCCTGGGGATGGCTGGACAGACTCCAGTATCTGGCCATAGCTTGGGATGCTGGGTGAGTGGCATATTCACACTGGAGCTGGAGGTGAGAAGCAGGGTTGTCACTGATGCTGGCAAGGTGGCTATGAAAAAAAGTATTTATAGTGTATCCTTTAAGAATCCAAGGTGTTTTTATGCAGCTGTTCTTTGTGCAGTACAACCAAAGTTTCATAGAATGCTTTCTGGCAGCAATGTGGTCACTTGGCTTTTTTACAGGCATGGCTCCTTCTGTTCCTCACCCCGTGGTCTGGCACACAGTAACTAAACCTTCAGCACCAGCATGTTACAGCAGGAGTGTACTCTGACATATGCCATGGGAGATAACAAATGGTGCACAGTCCATACAAGGGTGTACAAGAAATTATCAGAATGACAGCAAACATCTCAAAAACTATTTCTGAGTCCCTCCTTATTAGACAGAGGCAGTCCTGTTTCATGAGAACTCAGAAGGAATATGGAGACACAGGAGAGTAGCAGGATGCTATTTTAATTGATATCATCCTCAACCAGAATGTCTTAACATATATCTTAACATCCTTTGTACATCCTGTCTTTGTCTGGGATAAGCAAATGACTTACTGTGCCTTGTATAGAAGGTAAACACATATTGTGAGAAAAGAGAGCACAGATACCTTAGCTGACTTTTTGAGTATTTGCACAGGTGAAAGGTGTACCTTTACATTTGTAAGCCTTGTCAAAGACTACTGCAGTGCAGGTGTTTAAGTACCTTGTTGTGGACCATTCTATAGTCACAGGAAAATCCTGCCATGGATTGTGCAGGTACATTCTTATGAAGTCTGATGTTACACAGAGGTCTCCCAAGTACATCCACACAGGGCAGCAGCCTCAGGGAGGACCTCCCATGGGGAGCCTCATGCACTTCCCATCTTTAGCAGCATGCTTTGTCCAGGATCTTTCACCCCCTTCTCTTAGTGCAGATCTCATACTTCTCTTATAAGCTTTAGTAATCTTCTGGGGGTTTAGACCCTAGGAGCATTCTGGCCTTTCACTTAAACGACATCCAATGCTGTGTAGCACATAAATGAATGAAAGTCCTAAAAGCTGATGCTCAAGTCCTTTTGGTAGGATTCTGATATAGACTGACCTAATAAGGTGCTGTAGCTCTACTTTTTGCACTATCATGTTTCTCAGATCCAAATTTTATCTAATTCAAGCAATAAATATAGTATGATGATTTCTAATTGTTACTTGGGAGGCCTATTTGTGTTATCTTGCAAATTCAAATAGGGCAGCTTTAACTAGTATATCCTGCAGTTTCCAGGGAAGCATTGCTATTTTCCAGTTTGCTTTTTGCACAGCTGCTGAAAGAGCAGAATTGCTACTGCAGCATTGTCAGTTACAATCCTGGCAGGGTTGTTATCACCCATCCAGCTTTTCCTGTATAATTGGGAATTCAGTGAAGCTCTTGCTGAAGAAAGTTGAAGTTTTTTGAGTTTCACTGAGATTTTGTAAGTGCTTCAGATAACCACAGCTAAAAGCATTCAATGTGCTTCTACTGAAGCAAAGACAAGCAGATTTTTCTCTTTATTTTCAGGTCAGTGGTCCCCAGAATATATATGTAAATATGTATGTAAATCTGAAAGCAAAAAGTATTTTTGTCTTATTACAGATATAAACAACTTGTACAAATATTTTTATTTGAAATTAAGATATTTATATTCTTTATTGACCTATACTAGCTTGATTCTTTCTTGTTAGAATGCAAGTGACAACTCTTATATCATTCTTTAGTGAGTGAAAACTCCTTTCCAAATGCAATAAGGATTAATTTTATGGGGAAGGCTCTAATCCCTCCAGTATCTGTGAAAATATTATGCTTGCTGAATGAGATAATTCCCTTTTGTAAAAGTCCTTTGGAGACAGCCCACTGCCTGATTTTCTAAAATTTACAGTAAATGTTCCCCAAAAAAGGTATGTAAAACTTAAAAATAATGGTTACAAAAGTGATATTTTTGCTGTTACACTGAAAGTACAGTTCTAACAAGAAACAGCTTCAGCTGTTGGTCTCACTTAAAATCTAATTTGGACTTAATTTTTGTTTAAAATAAAAAATACTGTAATTTAAGTTTGATTTAATTAATAAAAGTTAGTGATGAATTGTCACTATTGGCAGTGCCATCTGATTAAAGAAACATTAAGGTCCCTTGTTCTGGTAGCTATGTTTGCCCTAGAGGTGGGCAGAGCCATTCCTGGCTTTAGGGAAGATGTTCATAATTGCAGAGATACTGGAAAGGTGCCCATTACCAAGCTCTCCCACCACCCAGGTGGAACAGAATTAGTGCCACAGAGGCAGCAGCTCCTTACAACAGATTTGTGAGGCAGCTCTGGAGTGCTGAAAGCTATCAAGGAAGTGGCAAAGCAGCTGGGTCAGATATACAAATGAGGGTAACATAAGCTGCTCAGAGAACTGATGACTTACTAAGCAATCATCTGGGACTAAACCCAAGTGTTGCAAGTGTTTGAAGGTTCTAAAAGAGCTGCCTCTAATGACAATTAATGAGGTCGTGCACAATGTGATAATCATAAGGAACTGTGTTTGCTGACCAGTGCTGGACAGTTATTTATGAGCTGGACTAAACCGAGCCATAAATTTGCAGACAAGCAGTTTATTTTTAGTTACTGTAGATTCTCTTGTGATTGTGTCACAGAACACATGATTTTGCTGCAGGGCAAATTCAGGAGGAGCTGTGCATACAGTCAAGACTTACAGAATCTATGCACCCAGCAGATCAGCCAGCTCTCACCAGCCTACGTGAGGCTATCTTTATTAGGAGTCTTCGAGTCTTCGTAAGCATATTCAATTGTTTGCTGATTGCTCTGTTTATCATAAAGGATCAGTCTGAAAAGACAAAGGTTTCATTTCAAACGAGGAGTGTCCTAAACATTTGGCATCCAGTGTAACAAGCTACTCAAGGCTGCACACAAATTTGGAGAAGTGTTTTCTTACTGTGTAGCAGTGGCTGATGAGATTGCATTTCACCACGATTAGTCATCTGTTTGGTAAATGGCTGTAATGCTCGCATTGCTGTTGCAGCTCTGTAGCTATGGCACTTGTGCCCAGATGATAAATTTTGTGGCTTGATGCTTCCTACCAGTTTCAAGTGATATATGACATATAATGTCTGAGTTTGTGTAACAGGAACTTGACCCCTTCTGAGCTGAGACTTAAGAGATTCACTGAAGTGGCTTCAATGAAGGCAGTCCTGCCAGAGCTGGGGAACTGAAATGCTAAACATGATGTCCAAGCTCTCCTTAAATCATGCAACCTAACTGAAAAAAACTAGAAAGTATAAACCAATACATAATTCAGTATCAATAACTCATAAACTGAGAGGAACATAAGAAAATAAACGTTTATTGGAATCTGGCTTTGCACATAATGCATGAGTGATGCTAGAAACAAGACTTTGAGAAGTGGATATTTGAGGCCTGAAGGAAAGCCTTATTGGATAACTATGAATTTTTAGTAATATGGTCTCAATCCTTATACATATTTCTGTATTTCTTGCCTATATCCCAACTAGATCACAATAATTCTAGTGTCAGGATGACAGCTGTGTGAATATTCTATCAGAATTATGCAGAAAAGAATACTGATCATACCTTACTTTAGAGCCAGAGTTGGATCAAAGCACTTCATGAGAACATGTCCAGCTGCTGCCTCAAGGAAAATAGCAGGAAGCTTCATTGTAAGATTTAGATCAGTGATTTCAGTGGTCAGATACAAAAGCTGGCAAGGCTGATTTGTGCCAAGATTATACCACAGATTGGCCAAACAGCAGGTTTGATAACCTCTATGATAGCTTTTTTTTTTGTTGTTTTTGTTTGTTTGTTTGGGGTTTTTTGTTTGTTTTTTTATTAAGCTAATGTGTGGAAACTAGCATTCAAGGTAAGTCACCTCCTGGCAGCTTTGTCCCCAGGCTGCTCTCTCGTTCACACAAGCAAACTGCACCACACTTTCCCATGAATTTGGCACCTCTAATGTCAGGCTGTTTGACATCAGCACATGTTGGTAGAGTTGGTTATATTGAACAGAGCTCACTCAAGCAGAAACAATACAGCACTGTTACCCCTGCAAGCTGTTAATGATTGAGTAGTTAGCTCTGAAGTATTTTGTGATCAGGAGTTTTGCAATAATAATACAGGAGAGGAAGTATATTATGGTTGTACTTAGTTTTAATTATTGCAGAAGCAGTCTAGAGGATGAAACTGTATTGTCTGCACAGTACAATTGGAAAGTGCTGAAGTTACCAGAGTGTGGGTCTGGAAGCTGATGAAACCCTTAAACTCTGAGCTCAACAAAACCCCTAAGCTCAAGTGGTTCCTTTAGCTATTGCTCCTCTACCCAACAGGGTTGGAGGTGACCATGTGGAAATTGAAATTAATTCATCCTGCACCAGTATCACCAGTGCTTTGAGGACACCTCAGCAATGTGAACATGCATTTTACACTGAAATGTGGGAACTTGTCATCTTTGAGGCTTCTCATGTGAACTTCAACACTTGTATAATTGTACTAACTCTTGAAATTGTATTGGAGTTTTTTGTTCTGTTTGCTTAGCAATTTGAATCAGCCATTGCAGCAGTGAAGAAAAAACCAAACATTGTTTCAGATTATTTGGCTTAATGAATCAACCTTCCTTCTCTTTAAATCTGTCTTTGTACATTGATTATTGGCCTGAAACTGCATTCTGGTACAACTCCTTAAGTATCTAGTACTGCTGAAATGATTAAAAGCCATAGAAATTCTTATCTAGCTTCAACAAATCAGTATATGCAAAATTACATATGCACATTAAAAAATATTTATTTTGTGTGTATGCAAGTCCTGTGATTTCCAGGCAGAAGAAATTCATGATAAGATTAAGGTTTACTTATTTTACACATTATTGAGAACATATTACAATATGTAAAATATGGCTAACAGGCTTTTAAACGTGTATCAACTTACCGCTGTAAGAACAAAGGCTAGTAAATCCAGCATGCAATTATTTTTGGGGCTAAACTGACATCTGCTGGTGTTCTGCAATAGCGTGCGTGCAATCAATGTGATGACAAAGCACCCACTGTATTCTGTGTACATTTCCACGGTGCTGTTAGCAGCCCTGGTGATGACTCAGTAAAGCAGAGAGAAGCTGAACAGTGAATAGAGCAGGTGGGGCTGCTGATCACACCGTGCCACGGGGCTGGGGACAGAGCAGGGCTCTTGTGGTTACATCCTGCTGTATTTGTGTGTCCGGCTTTTTTCTTATGTTTTTTAAAAAACTAATTATGTTTATAATCTTCAGGTACACAGCTCATGGGGAAGGGCGGGGAGATAAAACGCTCTATCAGTTTCTAGCCATGTTTCCTCGTGCATGTCTTGAGCTGGCGCTGGCTGTGTCCCCACCCAGTCACCTGGTCTGCTGCAGGAACAGAACTTCTGTGGGTGCCAACGCACAGGCGGCAGCTCCGCGGAAGCTGTGTGGGTTTCCTGGGGCCTAACCCAGGAAGGTTGTTGGGCTGCAGCTCTCTTCCATTAGAGTATGAAATCTGGGACAAAATAACCCCACTTGTGTTGGAGATCTGAGGGATTGAATGCAGCTGGCCTTAATCTCTGGTTATTATCAATTCAGCACTGTAGTCTGCTTGTGTTTAATAAGAACATCCACAGTCACAGACTGACAAATAGTGCTACTTATTGAAGCAACAGGAATACAGATTTGGAATTGCTGTTGATAAATACTGTTACTGCATTAGCACCAGCCAATGGTTAATTAAGCTAAGTTAGCTTCAAGCTAAATTAAAAAATCTGGTTTTTGTTATGCTTCACAGTTAATTAAGCTTGGTTTGACCCAGGTATGGTCTGACACAGAGACACCAAGCTTACTAAAGAGACATCTCTCCTTTGGGGAGGAGAGAGGAGCAAACCCATGTATGAAATGGGGTCATATTCTCATCCTCTACATGGAGGATTCCAAACATCAGTTTTATATTTTCAGATAAATGGAGGTGAGACTGTAGTCAAATATAATTGGTTACTTGTTACTTCCATCTTAGATAGTGGGGAAGAAGGCACTTTCTCAGTTGCATGTTGGTGTATGTTTCATATGTAAATGTAAATGTAAATGAGGGATGATGAGGGTTTCAGTTACCTTTGGTCAGGCTGAGTTAGGATTAATGGTTGAATCAAAGGCAGAACAGAACCATGATACTTCAGTATTGCTTCCTCTTCCACTCAGCAGAGGCAGCAGTAAAGGCCATCTGACCTTTGCTTAATCATCTTTACTCCCATCAACATTTTACAACTGCACATCTTCATCACAGCAACATAGAACAGTGTGGGTTGGAAGGGACCTTTAAATATAATTTAAATATCATTCATTTATAATCTCTGCAATGAGCAGAGACACCTTTCAGTAGACCAGGTTGCTCAGAGCCCTGTCCAACCTGGCCTGGAATGTTTTCAGGGGCATCCACCACATTTCTGGGAAAACTGTGACAATGGTTTACCACCCACATTGTAAAAGCCTCCTTTTTTACATCTAATCTAAATTGACCCCTCCTTCAGTTTAAAACCATCATATCTTTTCCTGTTGCAACAGGCCCTATTAAAGTTTTTCTCCAATTTTCTTATAGGCCCCCTTCAAGTACTGAAAAGAGCAGTAAGGTCACTCTGGAGCCTTCTTTTCTCCAGGCTGAACGACTCCAGCTCTCCCAGCCTGTCTCCATAGCAGAGGTGCTGTAGCCCTTGGCACATCTTCATGGCCACCTCTGGATTTGCTTCAGCATCTCCTTGCCCTTGTTACATTGAGGGCCATGGATGCAGCCCTGCAGGTGGAGTTTCATGAGAGTGGAGCATATAGAATCCCCTTCCTCAGCCTGCTGGCCACACATCTCACAGGATCGGATTTCTACTTCTAACAGTGTATGTGGATAAGGGGGTGGAGGCCCTGTCTCCATACGGATGTGTGAGCACACTCTCTACTTCACTGAGACACTGGGTTGGGAGCCTACACTGCATCCCAGACACCATGCAGTGCTTAAGCCTCACTCAAGTCAGGTGTAATATAAGCAAGTGCCTCAACTCATGTCCTTGCTCAACCAGCCTCATCAATTCTCTGTAGCAAAGCTGGCAATTTTCCACAAGCTTGTCACTGAGAATCAGGAATAAAACTCCTTAACACCAATTAGAAGTAGGCATTACTTTTTGTGGTACCTGATGGACAGGATAATTCTGCCTAAGGTGAATGCCTGGCTCAAGATGGTACAAGTATTTATTAGCAAGGATATACATATTCATGAGAAAAGTGTTACAGTTTGTTACTTTCTGTGGCCACAGGGCTCATTGACTGGATTGGGCCAATTTGTTCCACTGGCCACTATACAACGTTCCATTAATTGTGACTTCTGTGTAATTTTCCACATGCTCACAGGTGCTGTGGTCACCTGGTCAGCCACAGACTGGCTAAAGCTGATGCTTCTTTCGCCCATCCAGCTAAAGGACTGGAAAGGCAGAATTAGCAAATGGTGAGCAGGGTTAGAAGGAAGATGAATAGTCACATACCAGTAAATATATGCCAATATCTAACCTACTTGGACATTTGGTGGAAACAGTAGTCAGGCAAAAAGGAGAAATGTTACTGGGGTCCCCAAGGAGGAACAGAAGCCAGCATCACATCTCATGTGATGCAAAACACAACACATGAGAGAGCATGGCAGCTGGAGTAAGAAGTCCTTCAGTTGAAGGTCATGCCTGATTTTACCCTGGGAGATGTGTTCAGTCATGGCTTCTCTCTTCTGTGGCTCCTAAACTGCTCATGACCACCTAGGGAAGGGGATTGAGTAAGAGAACAATTATTCCAATTTTAGTTAATCCAGGGCACCAAAGCCCAAATTACTCATGTTCTGCTTCTGAGAAGAACAGTGTATAATGTGATTTCTTAATAATGGTATAAATTGATTCATCTCTAAGTCTAGTTCTAATCTCAGTGCTAATGAATCACACTCCACACTCCTCTCCCTGTTACCCCCAAATCGGGGGACCGAAGTATTCATGCCCTCAATACTCTCAACAGCTGATGACATCCCCAAGCACCCATACTTGCAGGTGATTCAGTAGATTACTGTGATTGCAGAGCTTCATGTTGGGTTTATCATCACTTTGGGTAAGAGCTCCTTTCATCCTATAAAACCTGACTTCTTGCTCCAGGACGGGTTTGAATTGAAGCTTTATGTGTGTTCTTTAGGGCAAGGTTCAAGAAAATATTTAAATACAAAAACAGGACTTTAACGGATTTAATGGATGCTTTCAGCCAAAAGACTTTATGAACTGTCCCTGATGATAACCCACAAGGGCTATCAAGTCCCTTCAGTCTAAAGTAGATTCACACAAACCAGTGTGTGAAGCAGTCCTTTTTGAAGTCCATTTAGAGATCTGTCCATGATTCACTTTTGTGTTATGTCAGAGCTGGACAGAGAAAGGAGTGACATACTCTTGTGCTTCCCAAAGAGTGAATCCAATTCAATTGCTTGTAAAGGCACCTACCTAAACTCACCGAATCTTGAACTTGAAAGTTTTGTTGATCATTTTATGTGTTCTTGTATTTTGTCTGAAATACCCGATCTGGTAACATAAAAAGTGTATTGTAGAATTAGAGAAGTGATTTCTCTGCAGTGTTACAGAACATGATGCTTGGCTGCGAAGCTGACGGGAAAGTTGAAGATTACTGGTTTAATCTGAGTGAGCTCTTGGCGAAAGCCGCAGAGTTCCCGATCGCCGTGGCTGCGAACTGCGTCAGGAGTGCCTGTACTTCCACAGGCTTACCCCACTTCCCGTCCCGTCCCGCCCAGCCGCGCCGCTGCCGGGAGCCGGTGGGTCTGGGGGAGCGGCCGAGGCTGCTCCCGGAGCAGGGCCTGGACGGGGCCAGCTGAGCGCCCTCCCGAGCAACCCCCGCGGCGCCTGCTCGCGGCTCCAGGGGGAAGGGGAGGAGAAAACGCGGGTGGGGACGGGACGGGACAAACCCTGCTGACGGTGGCTGCACCCGGGCGAGCGGAGAGAAGCGGAGAAGAGAAGAGGGCTGGTGGGCACGGCTCGGCACGGTAAGGGCTGTGCCGCGCAGCCCGGAGCCTGGCGGGGCAGCGGGCAGGGCAGAGCGGGGCGGCGTGGGGGGCTTTGCTGCCGGGCCCGAGCGCTGCCCTCCCCGGGCCGCTCCCAGTGCTCCAATGCTCCGGCCCGGCCGCGGCTCCGGGGCCGGTCCCGCCCCGCAGGAGCCCCCTGAACACCGGGGGCAGGTTGGGGCGTTGCGGGCCAGCGGTGTCCCGAGCGGCGCGGTCCCGGTCCCGGGACGGTCCGGGGGAGGCCGTGGCCGACGGTTCCTGCCCTCGGTGATGCGGGCGCGGGCCAAGCGAGGCCGAAGTTTCGCTTCCCCGAGTGTGGCAGGCGGAAGGTGGCCCGTTCCTTAGGGAATGCTCTCAGCAGCCGCGCGGCAGCAGCTCCTCTGGACCGGCCCTGCCCTGCCCCGAGGAGGGGGTTACTCACAGGAAGCCACCATAGGCATAATCACAGGATTATTCTGAAACCATTGATTACTTGGTCAAAGTAAGACACTAACCTCTGAAATCTCTCCTGCCAGCAGAACACACCGTGCGGTACTATTTCTACTTTGCCAGTATAGAATTCAGTGTGATCTCAATGCCATTGGTTCCTCCTGAAATAATAGTTTGTCGAAGTCTTTTTTGTTGTGGTTACTGGATTTTACTCTCTCACAAATGCCTGAGAAATCTGAACAACTTTGAGATAGTACTTCTCAGCAGGTTGGTAACCGAGGAAATTGTTATGCAGATGAAGTTGATGGTCCAAGAAGGTGTTGTGTTAGGGCTTTGCACTGCAAAAATCCGAGTGCTCTGATAAACCTGTGTATCCTGCTGGGTTGTTAAAAGAAATAAGCCTTCAACCTGTATTTCATTCTCGGTGTTGCTGACCGGTAGCTGTCTTAGATTCTGATGTGCAGGGAGCCCTCTAAACCACCCATGATGTTGGAGGGCAACTGGGGATTTCTAGTGAAGAGGACTGCGTGGGAATTGTTTAATTTAAGGATTAAGTTTTGTCAGATTTCATCAAGAGACTAAGGGAAGGGCAACAACAGATTTGTTTGCAATTTGTAAGCAGTTTTTTACTGCTTACAAATTACCAAAAGGTTTTTGGTTGGTTGGTTTTTTACATACCAAGCAGAGAGGTGGGTTATTACCTTCTTTTTCTCTTGTCCCCAGCCTAATCTTGAAGATTTGGAGTGTGAAACACACTTGCACATTTGCACTGGCTTTATGAAGTGATGGTTCAAATATCTCTTCAAAGTTGACATATAAAGCAGAAGGGACATGAGAGAAATGAAATTGAAAAGCTGAAGTTGTGGTTACATCTACAATACTTAATATTTTGAAGAGGCTTTTTTGTAGTCCAAATGTCATCTTGATGTTTATTAGGAAATTTTGTTTTGATAGATAACTTGAAGGAATTCATACATGGTTTTTAGTTTTTTACCATTCACTGTAGTACTTTGTACATGTTATTTGTGCTACAGATTTGAAACTTTAAAAAAAGGAAACGGATTCCACAAAGTGCTATGAGGACCTGAGACCTGTTCAAATTTGTCTACAGGAAAAGAAAAAAAAAAGTGAAAGTGCAGAAAAAGCACAAGTGATCATGTTTAAATTGAAATGGTTGTTCAAAACCACTTGGTGGTAAGAAATGAACATGCAACATAATTTAAAAATAAGTAAATATCAAGACTAGAAGTGTTCATGCTGGAAGTTATGATAATTTTGAAATCTATGAAAGGTGTTCAGCTTGTCAGTGAAGCAGAGCTGAGCAGCAGAAGTAGCTGTGTGTTTAACCCTACCTGGCAAATGAGCACCACACAGCTGCTCACTCACTGCACCCCTGAAGAAACTGGAAGGGTGTGAGAAAACTCATGGGTTGAGACAAGAACTGTTTCATAACTGAAATAAAATAACAAAATAGTAATAATTTAATAGTTGTAATGAAAAGGAAACTAACAGAGGGAAATGCAATCCAGGAAGTGAAGCAAATAGGAACAATTGCTCACCACCAACCAACCTATGCCCAGCCAGTCCCTGAGCAGTATTTCTCTTCCAGCAACCTTCTTCCTGGTTTTATTGCTGAGCATGATGCTTTTATGGTCTGGAGTATCCCTTTGGTCAGCTGGGGTCAACTGTTCTGGCGGTGTCCCCTCCTGGCTTCTTTGCACCCTCAGCCAAAACCAGCGCACCAAGTGGGGACAGTATCGTGACTCAGCTCTGTTGTTTAGTCACAAGGAGAAAACTTCTCTTTTCTAAAGAAATCAGATCAGTGTTTATTAAAAGTATAACTGTGAAATACTTGTTGCTATAAAAACTTACTGAGTTTCAACATCTTTGACTGCTGTCTTGTTCCCTCTTCATTCTGCCAAAACTGCAGTGTGAGTATGAGAAAGATGGGAAGGAGCAATGTTTGTCCCAGGCTTACCACAATTACTGCTCCAGCACCTGCAGCCACATATGTTCCTCTGCACCAGCTCCTGTGTTTGTCCTGGCCACGGGGCTGCCATAAAACCCACACTTGACTGACTACACAATTCCCTTTGTAATACACCTTTCCACATTTCTGCTAAATCTGCTGGGAAGACTGTGGGACTCCTGAAATATATAAACGTTGTTGTTTGCTGGTGTATCCCCATGCCTCCAGTGCTGCCAATTAGTTCTGTGTAACCTGGAAGAGTGAACAAAGTTGTGACAAGTTCTTTATAGAAGTGTTTATAGACCTCACTGAAATCCTGATGAAAGCTGTGTTGTGGGAGGAAGATAATCAGCAGTATTCCAGGGACTGTTCCATGGCTCTGGGAGAGTGGAAAGGCTTCTGCCATTGTTGGAAACTTGTGTGCTGGTCTCACCCAAGCTTTGTGTGGATGGAGTGACACCAGCCCTAAACAGATACTTACACCTGAAATTCTTTCTCTTTGCATGTTGTCCTTTGTATCTGCAAATTGCATCAGTATAATTTCCCTTCTTTTATTCATAGTAGTGCTATGGGTAATTGGAGCTCCTATGTAATTTTCATAGCACCATAGAATTAATATTCCAAATACAGGCTGCCTTTCCCAGGTGGTACTGAGTGAAAAGACTTGCATGTGTACAGAGGGATCATATGTATGACAACAGAATGGAGTGTGGCTCTAGGAGAGCTGTCTGATGGTCCTTAGGAGGAAGGGGAAAAAGGAGATGCTTGGTCAGCACTGGTGCCATGAGACCTTGTTCCATGAAGAAAATGGTGGGCAGACTATGGGAAGTGAGTAGGTGGGGAGGAGGAGAGGAAGTCTGCATGGAAACCACAGTCCTTTGTTGGCAGTGGTCAGCATTCCTATCCTCTTCACTAAAATAACAATTGGTGGAGGAAAAGTTGTACTACAAATTCATTAAAATGTAGCTAAGAAGCAAAAATGGCAATAGATAGTTGATTGATAGTTGTAAATTGATAGTTGTAAAAGCTTTGAGTTCAGTTGGACATGCTTGTTTGGGTTTCTTTTTCCTTCGATACAAATACTTCTTTCAAATTACAGCAGAGGTAAATAGTATTTTTTAAATATTTAAACTTCACCACAAACCAGGCTCATGTTGGTTAGCAACTACCATGTGGCCTATCATACTGTTCAGTTTTTCAGGTGAACAAGAGGGATTAGAAATAATGTTCTTGGAGAATTAGAGACTACCAGATAGTTTAGTATACTAATAAAGATGCCCTACCTCCCTGCTTTAGTATTTTTAATTTATAAAGGAAGAATTAGTGCTGGGACAAAGTGTAAAAAATTTCCCAGTGAAAAGGAAGTGGGAAGTTGGCAACAATAACAGTGAAATCAAGATTAATATTTAATACTAGCAGAAACAAAATACCAGCCAATTAATTTGATGGTGGTAAAAGTCCCTTTTAATCTAGTTATCTTCTTGCTGTTGAGCTGTGTGTAATTATTTGTCAATTGCCCGTAATAAATAATGCCTTTTGTTATGATTTTCTGTCTTTTGTTTTAGATATAATGGCTACACCAAGTGGCAACCCTGTCCCATCAGCACCACCTTCTTATGACGAAGCTGTAGGAATCAATATGAACTATCCTCACCCCTATCCCATCCCTGGCCCTGGACAGAAGCCAGATGGGAAGGGAATGAACCCTCCCCCACACATGGGACAGCCTCCACCAGCAAATAACCCCGGTAAGCCTCCAAAACTCTTCTGTACCTCATGTTAAGGTGGTGTCAAGTGGCTGTATAATAGGTGCTGTCAGAAGATAAAAATCCTGGTTCACAGGTGTTCACCACCTACCAAAAAATACTATTGAAGAGAATAAGGTGAATCAATTTATGTGAATCCCTCAGTGTGCACTGATATCAATAACATCATTTGGCTTTCTGCAGTTTTTAGTGCAGCTTTATTTTTAAGGCAGTGTATTTCTGCATTAGGAAATGCCATGGTGATTTCTCTGTTTTGTATTTCATTGCTCTGAACCCTGAATATTTCAGTTGTACCTGGTTTAGAGAAGTTGATTGCTACTCTTTTTTTCCTGTTCCTCATGGAGTAAACAGCCATTTCTCTGCTCAGTTACTGTTCAGACGGTGTATGTGCAGCAGCCAGTACTGTTTTATGACCGCCCAGTTCAGATGTGCTGCCCTTCCTGTAACCAGGTGATAGTGACACGTCTCTCGTATGACTCAGGAGCGCTGACCTGGCTGTCATGTGGTGGACTCTGCCTGGTGGGGTAGGTCAACTCTAATTTGAACTTTTACCTTGACTTTTGTTAGCTCTAATGTGTAACTTTGCTTTTAAGCCTTCATGGTCCAATTAGCCTGCAGCTGTGTCCTACAGGACCTTAAAGCAGTTCTGTAACATTACAGTAATGGACTCCATAGCTATGTGTATTCTTCCTAAAGCTTATGGCACCAGTTTTACTCATGGCTTTTGGACAAAATACATTTTACCTTCTTGCATGTATGAAAAGTGGTAAAGCAGTGTTTTTCTCTTTTTTTGCCTTTGCAGGTGTGTATTAGGCTGCTGCTTAATTCCCTTCTGCATTGATGCCCTAAAGGATGTGGATCACACCTGTCCGAAATGCAGCGCTCTTGTCGGTTCTTACAAACGTTTATAGGCAGTGTTTAAACATTGATTGATGAAGTTGTTTAGCACCTCTACAAGCCCTCTCTGAAGCTTCATGGAGACTTCCTGTTTTTTCTGTGAATCCTGTCACTGGAAACCAATAAAAAGTAATGTTTATTGCTAGATGGTTTGAATATGCATTTGCTTGAGAGGAATCTCACTTAGGTCTGTAAAAAGCATACCTAATCTGTATGGATCACTCAGTCCAGCACCAGTGGAGAGCAATGGAGTGTTTCTCTTTTTGCTTTATACAGAACAGGTTGGTGATGTTCTTCAGTTAATCTTGTCTCAGACATGTTGCATGTTGTACTTGCATTGAGTCTGTAAAGTCTCAGCACAGAACAAGACGAGGACGTGTATGGAGGACTATTTAAGCTTGTGCTTCGGCAGCAGCACTCTTTACAGACTTGCACGGAGTTGCCTCAGAGACAGGTGCTCCTCTTTGAAAAAAGAAATCGTTTGTTGTCATCTTTTCATGAGCACTAGAATTCATTTTAAAACTTTTATAGTTGGAAGAGAACCAAACCTAGAGGCTTTTTACTTCTTGGAGGTTGCTTTTCCAAATGGACCACTCAGGTTGTGCAAAAATAGTGACTGAATCTAGTATCTGAATTTTCTTGCCAGTTTCAAGTCTAGTCATGTCTCTAATCTGAAGTAAAGATGTTCATATAGGAGATATTTGTTCAGTGGCTTTTGTTAGGCTGGAGGCTTTCCTGCTGGTGGTTGAAAGTCTGTGTAGTGTTTTCTTCACCCCAGTGGAAATGTCCAGAGAGCTGTGGTTGGAACATTGGAAAACTTCCTTTATGTAAATCAGCTCATTGATCATAAACAAACCTCAGCCTTATCTTAAGGCTTGAATTCCACCTGAAACACATAAATAAAACACCTGGGCTTTTAGTTGTTGGTCTGCATGTTAATTATTGTTTCTTTATTAAGAAGGTAAAATGTTTGTCAAGGAGTTTTTCTGATTTTTCTAAACTAAATGACAGATAAGTTCTGCTTTTAGAAGCTTAAGCTGGATATGCTAATTTAAGATGATAATCACAAAAAATTAGGGAATGAGGCTCTGAAGGTTAAGGTGATTTCTGTGTCATAAGCAACTTGATCAAACAACATTTTGATGCATATCACAGAATCCAAATCCTAACAAAATCAGCTGGGTTGGAAAAAGCCTTTGAGATCCTTATGTCCAATCTGTGTCCTAATGCCACCTTATCAACCAGACTGTGGTGCTGAATACCACACCCAATGTTTTCTTAATACTTACAGGGACAGTGACCTCACCATCTCCCTAGGCAGTCTTTTCCAATGTCTGGTCACCCTTTCTGTAAAAATCTTCTTCCTAATGCCCAGCCTAAATGATACCTGTCCAGAAAAGGCAGACAGGTGTTTAAACAAGGCTGTGTTGGTAACACTGTGTTAATATCTGTAAATGTAAAAAGCAAAAATAAATACAAAAAAAAAAAACAACTCCATTTACTGTTCTTGCCAAATGTGCCTTCTGCAAATAGTTGGTATAAGTTAGTTTTTCAGGAATCAGTCTGCAAGTGATTTAAGAGTTTCCTTGTGTATTTGGAAAAGGTTTCTGGTCTACTCATGCCGTAAGAATGTATGGATGCTGAATGCTAGAAAGCAGGCAAGTAGCACAGTGTCTGTGTGGAATCAAATCATGTAACTTTCTCAGACTGGCCTGAGAAAGTGTGGCCTGAGAAATGTAAGGAGGAATCCAAACAGTCCTTGGAGAAGGAAGACAATCTTTGCAGGTGTTGTTTTTTGCCTTGTTGTTTACTTGTAAGAAATGGTCAAGGGGTGTTGTTCCTAACTGTCCAGTGATGGTGGCATGTTGGTTTAATGACCAATGAGAGTTTTACCTTTTTGGACCTTCTTGGACCTGTCTATAAAAGAAGATAGGGAAGAATAAAACTTGTTCTCTTTTGCAACCAAGCCAGAGAGTCTGTGTCATACTTTCACTGTTCCTAATACAGTGCAACAAGAATGTACATCAGCAGCTACTAACTGGCAAGAGAATGATGGAGATAAAAAGCTGGTAGTTTTGTAGTTTTCCATCTTGATGACGTGGTACCAACAAGTGCTTTTGTCTGCTGGTGCACCACCATAGTGCTCTCCATGTTCCTGAAGGGCTTGGGTGATGCTGCATTGAATTTTCTGTTTTGGTGACATGAACAAGTCCTGTGCCTTACTGGGAAGCAGAATTCCCCACTGGGTGTCACAGAAATGTGATTCTTGACAGTTTATTGTTAGAGCAAGACAGAAGGAAGCAATGAAGCTCGCAGTGTTTCCAAACTTGGGATTTGCTTGCATGGTGGGGAGGATTTTTAATTATTTTAGTACCCCATCAGTCTGGTCTGGATAATCCTGCCATATATTCATTTGGTAAGTCTTCCAATTGTTATTTCCTTAGTTCCCCTTTTCTCTCCAAAGTGATGGTTGGAAGATCTGAGGTGGTAGCACCAGAATGCAAAACACCAAAAGAAATGTTTTGATTTATGTGCACAGTCCATTGATTCTCTTTAAGTTCCTTGTATGGATTGAGAATAGGACACACAATGTTGGCAGCTCTTCCTTCTAATTCAGCATTCTGCAAAGTTTTCTGCTGCCCCTTCTATAGCTGTGTTTCCTTAAATGCAAAGCCTGTGTTTGTTCTCGTGTGTATGGAATGATCTACAGACTGTGCCAGACTAACCTGCTTTGTTAAACCTACCTTGGACAAACAAATGCAGGATATAACTTGCTTTGTGTGAAAGCACTTTGTGTTTGATTATGTTGAAATTACTGTTTGTTTTTAAAACTGACTCTATTTAAAATAAAAACGGTGTCTTTCCTATCTAGTGCTTGTAATTGGAAAATGATAATATTTGGAATATTTCCAAACACATGGATGGCTAAAATGTTAAGTGAAGAAAAGTAGTTACAGGGAGAAATTTTTCAGAGCTGGGCCAAGTCTCTGATAAATGGCATTGTCTGCCTTGCAGACCAACTGTCCCACACAGAGCCACACTGAAAATGTGTTGTTTTCCTGCAACTCGGGTACTAGAAATATTTTTTCAATTCAAACTGTTGGGTAAAACTTTCACTTGCAATGCAACTAAACATAGAGATATATGGCTCCATGTTCACATACCAGGAAAATAAATCAAATATCACTGTACTCAGGAGGAAAGAATCACTGCTGATCATGTGAGAATACACTACTTTCTTTCAATGTCTAAATTTTTGCTTGGTTGGTTTTTTTTTTGAGGTGCAAAAAGTACAGGAAGGCAAGGTTAATACTGAAACAAGTTTGTTTCAATGCATTGATATTTATTATTTTTATTAAACAACTTCAGGGTTATTTTGGTAGTGAGTGTTGTATGAATAGTTTTTCCTTGGTAAGGTAAACTACAGAAGGAGCAATGCAGACTTTATGGACTCAAGCCGTTTTCACATAAAGAGGAAGCATAGGCCATCTGAAATCCTCCAGCCTTACATTACAGATTCAGGTAAAACCTTCCCTACACCCACTTTCATGAGCTTTCCAGGATGACTTTGCTTTCTGTTACACTTTGATGGTGTTATTTTCATTAGGCTTCTAATTTTAATAGACAGAACTTGCACAATGTTCAAATTCTGATGAAGCTTGAGCCAGAAGGAAATAAAACTTGTTTTGTCATGCAAAGAGGATCAAAAATAAAAGTTGTTAAAACAAGTAAAAGGCAGCTGATACCCCTGCAAGAGGGAGCTGTTAAGCAACTTCAGTGGTTTAAAGAAGCTGCTATTTATTGCAGTGTTTGTGAAAGCACTTCCGGCAGTCTAACCAGGAGGATTTTTTTTAAGAAATGATTGGTCTACTCAAACCTAGTTAATAATACAGTTATAATATAATTCATAACTGAGCAGCAGGAGGTCAGTAACGGAGTACACAGTGTCATCCTTGGCGTAAAAACTAAGAAGCGCAAGTCCTGTGACAAAGGTGTAAAGTTTTTGTAGTTCAGGTGAATGCATTTTGTAGCAAATTAACTTTTGTGTTCCTATTTGCTTCATAAGATCTGGCAATATGATTTATTAAAATGATTTACTACAATTTATTTTCTTTAGGATGACTTTTAATGTGTTTTGTGTGAGATGAATACTCTCATGTATGATATGCTGGGTGTGAATCCAGTATAAAAATGAATTTGCCAATGAGCATCTTAGGACTTTTTCAAACCAGGACACTAAAAGGTGCATGTCAAACCTACTGATTTCAAAGGAAGTGCTTCTTATAACCATTAAAATTTATTTTTAATTTTTTTTTGGTTGTTTTTTTTAATTTATTTTTTTGAAGAAATTGAAAATTTAATGTCTGACCAGGTAATTGTGTGGTCTGGAGGTGCTGAAAGTAGCTGTGCCCAAGTTGAGAGTAAACCAAGAGTGAGTAGGCGGCTTTTTGAAAGTCCTTTTGTGGTTGACTTTTTTGCTTCACACTATGGCTTTGTCTTTGTAACAAAAAATTACCCCCAAAAAGCAGCTTCAGTGAGCTGCAGAGGACCATTGCATTAACAGGGTTATGACAGACACTGCTCTAGGACTTAAAGTCACAGTGTATCTGAATATGACAGCAAGGGGTTCACAAAAACATTGGGGGAAAAAAAGACAAACCCAAAGCAATTACCATCTCTTGCTCCCCACAGCCTCTGAAGTACCATCTCCTGGTGCTACTCTGAGTGCTGTGTCTTGGTAACTAACACAAAACTAGTAGTACTCAGGCACATGCCTCGTAAAACCCTCTTATTGTTCACGAAGTAGCCCTTAAGATTTTTATTTTTACTCTAGGATAACAGAATCATAGAATCGCTAAGGCTGGAAAAGACCTCTGAGATCACTGAGTCCAACCATTAACCTCCAGCTCCACCTTTCAGCCATGTCCTAAGCACCACACGGACGTTTTTTCTGAAAGCTTTCAGGGATGGTGATTGCAGCACTTCTCTTTCCCAATGCCAGACCACTCTTTCAGGCAGCTGAGAGGGAAGGTCCCTCCTGGGATTTATTTTCTCCAGGCTGAGGCCCCCCAGCTCCCTCAGCTGTTGTTCATCAGTCTGATGAGGAGCTCCTCTGCACGTCTCGAAATGCACACCGGGCTGGAGGTGCGGCCCCATCACCCCATTTCCCCGCAGCCATCGCTGACCCTTTTCGCTCTGCCCGCCCTTGCCCCGGCTGTGCCGCGGGTTCCTCGGCTGCTCCTCGGCGCTCGGAGGCCGAGTTTGGGGACTGTCCGCCGGGGAGCGGCCGCTGCCACAGCCCTGGGGCGGACAGGTGGCCCCTACATCACTTAATTTCGGCTGGGAAAACGCCCTGGAAAGCGTTGGTGCCTCGCAGCGCTTTCGCAGCGTTTTCCCCAGAGGTGGGGGGCGTTCGGGCCGATGTCCCCGGAGCGCTGCCCCGGACGGTGCCCGGCCCCGTGAGGGGCGCCCCGGGACCCGCCCGGCCCCGTGAGGGGCGCCCCGGGACATGCCCGGCCCCGTGAGGGGCGCCCCGGGACCCGCCCGGCCCCGTGAGGGGCGCTCCGGGACATGCCCGGCCCCGTGAGGGGCGCTCCGGGAGATGCCCGGCCCCGTGAGGGGCGCCCCGGGACATGCCCGGCCATGTGAGGGGACTTCGGGACCCGCCCGGCCCTGTGAGGGCTCCGCAGGCTCGATTCGGGTCCATAACCAGGCGGAGCTCCCGGACACGAGAGGACTGCGAGCATACAGGTGGGTGTGGGACCCTGGCCAAAGACACTTCCCTCCTGCCTTCGGCTCTTAGGGCTAAACGCCAGTGTTACGATAATATTAATTTAATATTATTTGTGAGGCCTATACAGAGCAGACTTTGCCAGTTTGTAAAAGCTCAGGTTTTCTTGGCAATAATAATGAACAGTTTTCAGGTGTCCACAGATAGGCTTACCCTGTCGTGTGACAGATGGTACTTTTTATTAAATTCATTTTCCAAACTTGAGTTCAGTATCCATTAAAATGGATTAATACTTTTCTGAGACTTATAGACAGCATGGGTCTCTTGTCATTAAACCAGTGCGTTTGCAGCATGTGTGCCAGATTTTCTTCCATCTTTTAAGATTGTCTAGGACAGCAACATGCTGGAAATTTCTCTTCAGGAGGTTCTTTTTCTGCCTGTTTTGGGGGTGGTGGTTTGAATTTTTAGAAAAACCTCACCTAGTGTGATGTAGGAAAAAATGCTTACAAGATGTTGGGTCTCGGGCTCCATCCTGCACTTGCCAACAACTACATGAGGGAAGTCACATGAGCCAAGTGCACAGGACACTTATGTGATATTTTATCTTAAAGGTTTGACTTCAGTGTGCATTTAAGACCTAGCTGCTATTCAGGCATTTAATTCCATATTTAGATGTTTCCATAAAAACTGCCCCAAATCTGTGCTCTGCTGAAAACAGCTGTTTGAAATGTTTTACTCAAAGAAAGCTCTAGAGTTTTGTTCGTGAATTTCTTTGTTCTTGGGCCTATGAAATTGTCAAGATTCAAGCAAGCTCAGATTTATAAATTCTTGAGCATGCTCATAGTCCAACCATAAGATATTTTTCTTCTTTTTCTATTAGTATAGTTTCTTCCCTAAGAAATGGGAAGCTACAAAGCTTTTAGAAAGCCTAAGTTACACTCTGCACTTGAACCAGCGTCATGATAAAGCAGAAATTCTCTCTAGTTTCAGTGTTGTTGTTCCTGTCGACTTTAATGCAAATTTTTTTGCTTTAAAGATTTTTTTCAACAGCCATGTGAAATATGTTGAAAAATCTTATATAAACAGTTAAAAGTCATACTGGTGTGGAAACTGGGCCATAGTAGTGATTCAAGAAGAGAATTGTCACAATATAGCAATTTTCTGGTAAATTCATCATGTTTTTGTGCTCCTGCCCAGCTATTAACTTTCCTGCCTCTATCCATATTGCTGATAGTAGACCGAGAGCTAAATGTCTGCTTACAAGGAGTACATACTATGCCCAGATGAGCTGTACACTTAAATAAAATTAGAACGAGTACCAGACTGAGTAGCTTGGCAGAGTTAAAATGGCAAACTCTGCAAGTAATTTTCCACAATGAAATCTCTGAAGCAGTTTCAAAATTAGAATATTCTGAAAAATCACTGTGAAGGCAGAAGAAGGCTTTCTTAGTTACTGCTTTGGGTTGGTTCTAAGAGACTTGAGCTGCTGTATGAAATATGTAGATTTTGGGGTTTTTTTTAAATTCAGTTTCAAACCTAGACTGACTGTGAGTTTGGCATCTGGTAAGTCAGGGATTTTGATAGAAGGGCCCAGATTAGATCATGGAGTATTTTATTAACTCTTTAGACTGGAATTGCTCTCTCACCTTCTTTAGTCATTTCAGCAAAGTGCACTCAAGAAGTTGACATTTGTAAGCATTTCATGAGCAAATGTTGTGTGATGGAGGAAGTAAGTGCAGGAAAGAGGCCATAGCAGCACAAACCTAGCTGGGGAGAGTAGTACCAGTGACTTGGTCGCTACTACTCACTAGATAACCAGGGATTGTTATCTAAATTTCTACTTGTGACTCTTGTTTGAAGCAAACAGTAGCTCAGCCTAGACCAGAGGGCTTGCAGCAGGAGGAAACAAATGTTTACCTGCCCACACAGCTTCCCTGGGAGGTGTTGGCACACAGATGCAGCTGAGCTGTGGCCCTCGTTCTGTTATGTGTGGAGACTGAACACAGGCTCAGAGTACATGGGAAGTGAGGGAAGAGCTCCAGGCCTGGAAGAGGGGACTGCCTAGAAGGTCTGTGTCTGGTGTGTTGTACAAATCTGATTGGTACCAGTAGGATGGTGGTTCAGTGGTTTTGTGTGCTATTCACACACAATTTTACCCATTTGAGGTTTGGAACTCTGTTTAGTGGGATGAGTGCCTCTCATGAACTTGCTTGCTCTCAATGGAAACACCTTCCCTTTAGTCCCAAAGCTTTGGCTTTCATCCTATGTGCTTTTTGGTTGATTAATCATCAAGGAGGGATTGCTAGGATGACTTTTACTTTTGTTTGTTTAGTTTAAACTCACTGCATGGGATCATTCTGAGCATTTGCTTTGTTATGATGCCATTTTCCTTCCAATTTTGTGGGATTTCTAATAGATTAACTTCTCTTCCTCTTCTTATGCAAAAAGACTGAAATACTGTTGGGGATGGGATCAGTTGTTGTGTGTGTGTCTGTCTCTCCCCCTTACTACAACCTCCCCCTCCCTTCTGCAGGCTGCCCTGCCAGAGCCCCTCCTCTGGCTGGAAGAGGGGAGTTGAAATAGTGAGCTCCTGCTTTGTGAAGGAAATTTTCTTTCAGTGCCCTGCTCAGAGGTGCCTTTGAGAGCAGAACTGATGTGTTTTTGTTAACTTCAGGTCTGAGGAGGTGATTTTGATGGCCACAGGGTTGCTCACCATCATTTTACTCTGTGCTGTTGTGGCTGGAGCTTCAGGGAGTAAGTAGAAGAAATTTTTCTGCTAAGAAATGTTCTCACTGGCAAAACAGAGCATTATGTCACAGCTTGTAGGTTTGTAGTAGCTCTTGTAGCACTTTGTCTGGATTTTTACTGTAGTGTAGCACTTTGCTTTGCTGAGCTCTTTGAGTGGTACTGAGCAGGTGAGAAAGCACCCTCCCTGGAGAGGATGCATTAAATAGTGCATCTTCCTTCAGCATTCTGGAGAAAGCAACAGAAATAGTGAGATTGTGTCAGCCTGTATACTTTATAGAAAAACTGTCATGGATTTAGTTATTGTTTTGAGGACCATGCTTTGATTTCAGCAATTTCACCGAAATTCAGAAGCAGCAGGTCTGTGCTGAGCTGCACACAAATTTGCAGTGCTTTTCTGTTCTGTTACCTGTCATTGCAGGATCCTCAGAGAGGTTAAGTTATGGAGCTTCCTGTTTTGCAGAATGTGCAGGTGAGTAAAACAAGATTTTATTCAGGCTTTTTGTATAATAAGGAAAGAGGAATTTGAAAACTTCTGCAGGGATGTTGTGTTCTCAGAAGGATGATAGTTCTGTCTGAGTGATCAGCATTCAGGGAAATAGCAGAGAAGTTCCACTTTACCAGGCCCACATGTGCCTGAAGTTTGCATTCTGTGAACTCTGAAAAACTCCTAAGCGTTAGAGCTGAGCAAAGGACTAAACCAGTGTGGGACTAAGCCCAGCCATGGGCATGAATAATAGATCTATTTCATCTTGCTGTTGTGAAGGTCCTGCTTTGCTGCTCTCTGAAAGGTGTTGAAAGAGCATTGTGCTGTAAATGCATTACATTTGTTTTCTGCCCTTGGAAATTAACATCTTGCCTTGAAGAAAACTGTGAGGTTATGTGCCTGGGAGAGGGGAAGTCTTTTCCCCCTCCCTATAGGAGCTACAGCCAGCACGCAGGGTGCTTTCAAATTCTTTCAATTGAAAGTCCAAGTGGGAAGGGAACAATCGGAATATCTTTGCTTTGCTGATTTCAGTGGCTGAAAGATTAAAAGGAAAAAGAATTAGAGGGGGAAGATTAATAGGTTAAAACACCACTGCTCTTTTATTTATTTATTTATTTATTTATTTATTTTTTATTTTTATTTTTATTTCCTAGGACACAGTGCATCATACTTCCCCAAAAGAGCTAGATACAGCTACAGGTATTCAGCAGTCACCAACACATTCCTGCAGGGAAATATTTACAAAGGCAGTGGCATCTCTCTGGAGAGCACAGCAATCATTGAAGTATTGGGGAATTGCCAGATGGTTTTGAAAGTAAGTATTGTCATAATAGTTTGAGTGATTAGGATGAGCTGATGTGGAATCTTATTTTTCTTTGGGATTATTTCTATGTTTCAAACATTTGTTTTTCTTGTAATTAAGAGCCAGTTCAATTCTGGATCTCATAATTAGAGTTGCAGTATTGCTTTGATGTACCACAACTTGAAATTAGGTATTTGCCAGTTTTAAAAGGAAGATTTGGAAAATAATTGTTTGCTTTTCTAAGTGGCACAACAGTTTTACTTTTTTGTCACATGAAGTACAGAACTGGAGAAAGGAACTTGGTTTGCTTTAAAGCACTTCCATATCTCTAGCAGTAATTTTAAAATAGCTCATTTTTAAGAGAACTTGAGAACCTTGTATGATTGTGCCGGATTGGTGCCATTCCTAGCCCAGTGTAAAATTCAATCTTGTAACGCTCCATTCATCACAACAGGAGATCTGTCTCAGTGACAAGAGCAACAGAGCAGTTTCAAATTGCAGAGCTCCTTCTGGGGTGAGCCCTGTGGTAGGCCAGGTGGAGAACTATAGTGCTTTAGGACTACAGGGGCAGCAGGAAAAATCAGCTTTGGCTGCCTGGGTTTTCCTTCAGGTTAACAGAGGGGATAATTCATTGGTTTTGCTGGGGGCTTGACACATGTGTACTAAATGCACAGATACACGAGGTCAACAAAGAGCATAGTTATCCCTGTCCTAGCACATGGATAAAAATTAACTGGTTAGTGCCTTGACAGTGAAAGGGATATAATAGCGCTGAATAAAATGTGTTTCTGGAAACTGCCTCAGATATGCCACCTGAAGATGGGGCTAATACAGTTCTGTTGCCACACTGAGCCTTTGTTCATGTGGATGTTCTGTATGGATATCCTGATGTGATAAATCCACAAGTTCCTCTTGACAATGAAAGTTATTGCCTATAATCTTTGCTTCTAGGTTCAAGATGTACAGATTAAGAAAAATTTTGCATCCAGAGAAGAGTCTCTGAAAGAAATGGACAGTCTAAGGTAGAAAACCTTCTAATCTGGTCTATCTTTTGGGGTTTTTTGAAACTACATGGCTTAGCAGCAGCTTGACTGGACATTGTTCCCTCTGCTTCATACTCTGTTTAGTTTTAGGGTTTCTTTTAATTTTTGTATTAAATGATGATCCAGATACAAGCACAATAAGCAAAAATGAGAGAATGTGAGCCATTTGGTCAAAACAAGTTTTCCTTCAATGTAACTTTCCTCCCTTTGTATGTAAAACCATTTGGACAGTAGACAGTTCAAATTATTCTGAGTTCAAATCACCAGGCCTGTAGCAGCACGTGTAGATCACAGCTCTCAGGGCTGCAGATGTTACTTCTACAGACTCTTGAGTTTTGCAGTAGATTTGAGAGGTTCTTGGTCTAGAAGATTCTCATAAGGCAAAATGTTGTGTTTTTTTTCTTCCAGGGTACTTATATTTCCTTTATTTGTCCAATGAGCTTTTCTTCCTTCTCTGTTTTTCGGATTTAGTAGCTCATTCATAACATATGTCAGTGTTTCTCACTGACAAGACAAGGTATAGTCTCCAGTATAGATGGCTATACAAAAAGATCTCCTCAAACTGTGGAAGTCTGACATTTTCCCAGAGAGCTGATGCTTCTTCTGTCATCAAAAAAAAAAAGCAGTTCTGTTGTCTGATTAAGCTCAGCCTTGTAATCTTCCTCTTTGTCCTGACACTTGAATTCTCAGCCTTTAAACAGCACTGAGAGCTGAGGCAATTGATTCAATTCAAAGGGTCAAAAAGAGCAAGCTTGGAGTAAATGCATTGCTTTTTATATTCATCAGGAAGAACTTCGTGTTCTCTCTATGGGCAGCGGTATCAGAGTTCAAATGAGTGTACAGGCACATCTTCTGTGAAGTTATTTGCAAGATGTTCATAGCAGTAAGAGCAGTTTTGTATTGTTCTTTGCTGAGAAGCCAAAAAGAGAGGTAGCAAAGAAAGCATTCAGTGAAGCTTGGCTATTCAAAATAATTATTCAGACAAGTGAGCCTTATTAGCATTTGCCTCAGCCTATTGTGAATATACAGTAGTCTAGCTTGTCCTCTGAACATGCATGTAATTTCTACAGATAGTAGCAAAAACAGGCTCAGTTGCCTAGGAGTTCAGAAACTGAAACCCTTATCCTATATGCCCAGTGTCTTCTGGAAGGACTTTATCCAGATGTTGGTGTATTAAAGTTTTATCTCTTACTTTGTGACCCGATTGATTAGATGAATAGTTAGCACCCCATCTAATGTGCAGATGAGCTGTCTAGCTTCCTGTATGGGGGCTGGTCACTGGGCTACTATGGAATTCTTCCTTTGGATAGTTTGTTTTTCCCCATTTAGAGGGAAAATATATGATTAAAGTAGGTTATATTAGGAATGAAAATCAATGTTAAAAAGTGATTCCTTGGAAAGGTAGAAAACACTGTACTCTCAATCTGGGATAGCAAAAGCCATTAGGAAGTGTACTAACAGCAGAGATTGGGGAATAAGTTTGGGATAGAGCCCAAGTATGCGCACCTACCAGAGCAGGAAGATATGGGTTAATTGGGAAACAATTGTTCTTGTGTGCATCACAGCTGAGGAGGCATGGTGCAGTTTCTTTGCAATTCAGACATGCCTACTGAAGCTAAAGACACCCTGAATCATAAAATGGAACTTCTCTCTTAATTAAACAAGAATCATTGCCGTAACTACATTTACTTGTAAATAATTTGCCAGGACTGCTTTTATTGTTACAGTTATGTTGAGGATGCTGTGATTATCTTGAGAAGATTTGTTTTTAGGGGTTCACAGGATTTTTTTAAGGCCTCCTTGGGTTAGGCTGAATTTATGAAGAATAGAGGCTTGCTGTAAACAATGGAGATACAGAGTGAGAGAGATCCATTGTGGAAGAACAGCTCTGTTGAGGAAAATCTGAATTTAATGTCATAAATTGACTTGCACTCTTTGAAGCAAGAAATTATAAACTCTTTTATCACAGGGAAATGCTAGAACAGCATCCTCTTCATTTTTCTTTCCATGATGGGAAAGTTCTGAAGCTCTGTCCTGTGAGAAGTGAACAGACCTGGGCACTGAACATCAAGCGAGGCATTCTCAGTGTCCTGCAGACAGCTCAAGAATTCCCTGTTGGTGCCATTGTTGAGGAGGTGAGTCTGTCAGTCATGCTCTGAGGTGACTCTTAGCTCTTGTACGTTTTAATTCTACTCCACTTCTAAATAAATAAAGGGTTTTGCCACTTGGTTCAGCAGACAGTGGCAGTCATCAGATTGCTTCTTGTAGTGAATGTTCTAAAATTACCTATAATTCACATTCTTGTTGAAGCTTGGAATCCACTACTTGGTTCCCTGAGTTCTAGTGCCAGGGCTTTACCTGCTCTATGGAGAAAACACAGTACACATAATTAATGACTTTTTTTTTTTTACTTTTTTTCAATAATTTTGGGAGATCGGTGTTCTCAGAACTCTTTGAAATTATTTCAATGCTTAAGCTCAATTTCTGCTGTGTAACACTGAAACAATAGTCCAGCATTCCTTGCTGTCACCTGAGTGTGTGCATGGGGGCAGCTGACACACCTCAGGGGCTGCAGTTCTCTTATGAAGAGCTGTCTCTAGACTGACCTTCAGCATGATGAACACTGCCTTATTCTCAGGCTACTGCTGTGTGTCAGTGTTTAAAGAGATGTTCTGCAGTAGGGCTTGGCACACCCATATGTAACTGAAGTTACTCTGCCTAGTAATGCTCTTCTAAATTAATGCTTCCTTGCATGCCCACAAAATCTGAAATGAAAAAGCACGTGTCTGTAAATTATCTGATTCAGAATAACACAGTGAAATGAAAAAAAGCAACAGAGCCTGGTCTACTATAAACTTGACCAATATCTTAAAAATTATTTGCCTTTTCATAGCTTTTGTGGCAAAACCAGTGTTCTACTAGGGAGAATTTAGATCTCTGTGGTTATTACAAAAAAAGTAATTATTAAAACTAATTGCAATAACCTACACTATCTCCTTGTATTTTATGTGTGCATGTGTGATTCAACAGTGTGTGTTTGTTACTAGGTGGATGTCCTGGGAATATGCCCAACCAGGTATCAGCAAAAGGGTTCCATTCTTGTAAAGACAAAGGACTTAAACCTCTGCTCCCATCGCTCTTCTGGTTTGACTTCTGTGCAGTCTGTTGTTCTTCCTCATGCATCAGTAAGTTTTGGGGAATGACACTGGCTCTTGCTTTTGACTTATTTGAAGAGAGTGTCTGCCCAAACTTGAGTTCTTAGCAAAGAAATGATGCATATTATTCTCCCTGTAATATCTGTTACTCACAGAATTTGCTTTAATGCAAGTTTGCATTGTAATTGATGAATATTATAGTATAAATGCAAGAGGTTGTTAGGCACCTGGATTGAACTCTCATTAAAATATGTTATAGAGGTCAACTGAAAATAGACTGTTGAAGGGAGGAATAGAGAGATGTGAGTAAGAAAAAAATACATTAGAAAAATGAAGTTATTCTTTGTAGAAAACTTGGAAAGATAGAAGTTTTCTAAATTTTCTAAATGCCAGACTTGCAGGTTTCCACTGTTGACAGAAAATACAGTCAATTCTTGTATCTTGTGCTATTTTTATTAGGTGAATATTACCTTTTCTTGTAGTAGCTATTCAAAATTTACCAGCCTTTTGCTTTTTTCTACTTTTCTGACCAAAAATATCTGATTAGCTTTGAGGCTTTGTGAACAGAAATGAATTTGATGCTGATAGTTAATAGCAGTTGTTTTTCAGTGATGAAAATCTAGGCTAAAATAAGGAGTGCCTTAATCTCCACGGGCTGGGCACTGTCAGAGGTGTAGACAAGAGACTTCCCACTATCCCAGAACTGGAATCCTCTGTGAAGTTGGGAGAGGAAGGATTGGGTAGGCTGACACAGATCATCAAGGATCTTCCTGAAGTATCTGTTCTTCTCAGTCTGAACAGCAGATCCTGTCCTCCCAGCTGGAATGTGCCCAGAGCATTAAGGATGGGGTCCTGCAGGAGGCCAAATGTACTGAGTCCGACCGAGTGACGCTGTTCCCTCAGCAGGGCAGTGGGGCAGAGACACAGACACAGTCTGCACTCAAACTCTTGCAAGTGGAAACAGAGACACTCTACCATAAATGTAACTATGTTTCTGCTAAAGTCAAGTATTTCCTGGGAAAATATTGTGACTTTGTCATTCCTGTGAGAACTCTTTGCACCCATGATTTTCACCTTCACGGTGCATGTTTTTACAGGCTGGGCTGACCCTTCTTTGGGGGCTTGGGCCTGCCATAACAAAACTCTGTGGATCTCCAAAACTGGGTAGGTTTCCAAAAGTGACGGTCTTTAATAGCCAGCTCCTCTTTATCGACTTTACATACCTAGTGCCCTTGTATGCAGAGCATCAGCCTTCCCTGGTGGACACCTCCAAGTTTTTATCAAAATGGAACCTAAATAGTTCCATTAGGACTTGCAATTAAGGACATGCCATGTCTGGGAACTGTTTTAATTTTAGCTCTTCTTTGCTCCTTTGTGTTTCTCCTTAGGAAAATGATTTTACTGAAGTCAATAGGTGGCTTGCCTGAGGAATTATTTCGAAGTTGAACTCTAAATGTTGAGAAACATGTTATTTGTCTGTTTCTAAATAGTTGTTTGGCTCTTTTTTTTTAAAGGAACCTCCAGATTTCCAGGACATTTTGTTTATAATTATTATTAGAAGATAGGATTCTTCCTCAGGAAGAGGTTCAGAGCCAAGCCATTTCTTTTTCTTGGCACCTAGATCTCCTGCTGTTTTTTTGGGTGGTTAAAGTGTGGGACTAGTGATTAGACAACATTGGAAAAAGTGGTGAATGTAAAGTAACAGGGCCATACTAAGAGATGTATGGATGTAAAATAGGGCTTTTTTCATGTGCATCTTTGTCTTGTTTCTCTGACTCTTTCTTTTGGGTCACACTTGTCTTTATTCTGTTGTGCTCTTAAATTCAAGCTGACTGCAGGCATTCATATTCATCCCTTGGCTGTACTGAACCTAGAGGGACTCTTACAGGGAGAAATAAAGGCTCAGAGAGAAACTTTCCCCTTGCATATAGGTTAGTCATAGTAAATTGCCAGCAATCACCAGAGATGTGATTTTTCCTTTATGTTCCTTTTCCAGGGTACTCTGAGGATCTGTATGTGACCAGCATTCTCTATGAAAGGGAGGTGACTAAGAGGGAGGTCACTGGGGCAGAAGTGACTGAACTGGTGTGGAAGCTTTGCTTAGCACACAGTGCAAGTTACCAGGTAAGCTGTACATACAGACTCTGCTTCCTTGGGAGGTTCTTTGTGGGCTGAGAATTCTCCTACACAGATAAGAGGTGACCAGGAGTGCAGCAATTTTGAAATACTGAAGTCTTCCATTGCTTTGGACATTTTAAAATATGGATTTAGAGAAAGAGAAAATGCTTTGAAATGTCATTTTCTTATATAAACAGTAAATTACACTGAGGAGTTAAAACATATATTGGGAAAAAGCAATTTTGAACTATGTTCTAAATTAATTGGAAAGAAGATGTCCCAAATTTTTGTTTTTCTGTGAAAAAACAAAAGCATAAGAAGTATCTGGTTTGGGTTGTCACTGGCAGTTTTGATACTTTGTATTGTAAAACACATCTTTTACATCTTTAGTGTGTAGTACTACCCCTGGTGCTGTTTATTGGAGTTCTGCTGCCCTTATATTGCCTCATCCCCTCAAAACAGTTTGCACACAAAGCCCTTGCCTCTGGGTCTTGGCTGGTAGGTTCCTTGTGCTTCTGATGAACTGCTATCAATCATCATGTTTTCTGGGGATGCTGGCTTGGGTCCAGAGGGAATCTCTGCCCCCTAGACCATTTTCAGTGATGAATGCTGCTCAGATAGGGTGGAATCTTCTGGTCATGTGGAACAGGAAGTGACTTAAATATTTTTTATGATTACCACCATTCTAGATGAGGGTCTGCCTGTCTCCTTAGCTCTCTCGGGTCTTGTATTTTTTGTTGATACTAGCAGCAGCTGAATCAGGCATTAATTGCCACTGTGTTTGAAATGAAGATCCTTATCTCTGAAATTCAGAGGTTATCAAGAATGCCTGCTAGGTTAGAAAGAACACCTGTTATGTACAATACAGAAGGATCAACAGATGATGGTGCTTAATCACTCTTCACCTGAGCTCAACCAAGGGCAAATAGGGCACACTTCATATCCCATTATCCTTCAAATAGAGTGGTTCTTGCTAGTAGTGAAGTTCCTACAGAGAAAAGCAAGGAAAAAAAATGTTAATGTGAAAACAGAAGAAAACACTCTTTAAGTAATTTTTGGTCAGGATATTACTAGAAAACAAGTATGGTCTAATGGTCTAAACAGGGCATTGGTTCCTCCATGAATTTGCCACTGATGAGTTTAATCAGCTCATTCCTGATATATTCTGTGTCCTCTGAGGTTCTTTTCTCGTTAGATGGTTCGCACTTTGGAGCAAGGTGCTCCTGTACAGAGGGGCTGACATGTCTCCTGTAAATGCACATAGGTACAAGTGATGTTAACAGAAAGCTTCAGACCCAGCATGGAAGGCACTTGCCTTCCTTTGTTTAGATGAAGTCCCATGTCAAAGAACAGAAGCTCTGCCTGTGTTTCCCCTGGGCTGGACACAGATACTGGGGGATGGAGGAGAGGCTTTATGGGGACTGGAGAAAAGTGCAGTGCTGGATTGCAGTGATATCTTGGGTGTGTTCACCTTTCTCTTAGTATCACCTATGATTCATGAGCACAGGTAGGTGTTCATGTTTTGTGTGTGAGACTTCAGGAGAAGGCACAGGGTGGAGCAGGATAAGTCACAGCTGCTGAAGCACCTTCAGTCAGCTGTGATAAATTCCAGCCCCAGACTTAACTCCCAACCTGTTGAAAGGTGATCATAGTCTGACCTGGTACCACAGCCTGACAAAAGCCTGGGCATGGTGTTGAGGAGGAAGCAGCAGATGGCCTTTGTAGGTGTTGCAAAATTTGGGATAGACTTCTATCTCTGATTTAAAAGCAGGTCTGCCATCTCTTTTAGCTACATGCTATGGAGACTGGGGCTATGGAGGGCTAAGAGAGCCATATAATAATGGTTGGTGCTAATAAAGAATAAAAGCAGCCTCTTGGAGAAGGATAATGCTTAATTCCATATGGTTGTCAGTGTTACAGCAGCAGGAAATGGCATTTAAGCACAGACTAGAGGGTCACATACTGCCTGGAAAATGTTGAAGAAAGAAATTTCTGCAGCAGATCTGAGAAACTTTCTCTAAATCCTATCTTCTATGGAACACTCTTAATTCAGTGTCTTTGAAAGAATGGTAAATGATTTTTCCCAGTAACAGTGGGATGTCACTTCTGCCTCCAGAGGCCTACTGACTTCATGTGTGGGAAATTTGTTTTTTAAATCACTAAGACTAGCACAAGTGGCTACTGTCTGTGTGCCACTGCCTAGAAGAGAGGTGAATTATTCATCATGTGCCTGTCCCAGCACAGGATTTGATTGGTTGTCAACCATTTTCACTGTTTCAGGGTGTTCTTTCTGTGTGACAAGACATTTCAAAGAGAATCTTTATCATCCCTCATTTCAATCAATAAAATATCCTTTGGGCCAAGAAAGAAGTTATGGGAATGCCCCCACTGTTGCTTGGGAGACAGCTGCACTGTTAAGCATGTAGAGCTTGTTTGTCCCTTTATTGTTTGACTCTGAATGAGGTGAGATTATGCATTTCTTTCAGGACACAAAACCAAGAATAAATGGAAGGGAAAGTCTCCAACTCTGGGGAAAACAGTATAGGGATGAGAAAATGGAGGTGGAGATGGTGTCATTTCCAAGGAAGCAAAGTTGTTGTCTAATTTTTTAATGCTATTATGAGACAAGATTGAATTTCAATGTGGATGTAGATTAGCTAATGGACCATTAAGTGAACAAGCTGCCTACTGACAAAGAATGAAAAAAGAGGTGGGGAGAAGGGACCCACTCCTGAGAGAGGCTGGAGAGAAGCCTGTCACACCACATCTGCTGAGGCTGCATTTCCAGTGACTGCCTGGGTTTTGGTGCTTGGTCAGTAGCTCTGGTGAATGTGGCTGTGGATGCACTGAGAAAGGTGGGCAAGAGTATGTCAGGTTTGCTTTTCCTTGCTCCTGGACCCCAGTCTGACCCAAAAAAGTTTACTTTCAGGGCATGATGTTTCTTTATTGGTTGGTTTTGGGGTTTTTTTGTTTTTTCCCTCATAAGGCATTGTAATTGCTTGCTTTTACCTAGTTTCTTTTTTTTAAATACAGCAGATCTGGAAGTAGAAGGAAAAGCAAGCTTCTGTGTGGAATAAAAGCCAGTCTTTCTCATGTTTCTTTCTGAGGTGGGAATGGGAATCAGATTTAAACATAGTTTGTTATTATGATACTACAAATAGAGGAATTTTCAATGACAACTCAATTTCAGTGCAGCCAACCTTAAAAATGAAAACAGCCCACCTGGTCAGACAGTTCATTCTAAAGCTTTATTATTAGAAAGAACAATGGCTGCTTCTCTGCAAAATTTTGCTTGGAGTTATTAGATGAGAGCTTTTCTAGTCAGCAGGTGTGAAGCAGAATGAAGTCAGTTTACAGTCTAAAACTGTATCAGCTGAAAGTCCATCAGTTTGGCAGTTTTATCTTGACCTGTGCTGCAGCTCCAGCTGATGGGCCACCTGGGCTCAGCAGCAGCTGCACACACAGCTCTTTGTGACGAGATCTGTGAGGGTCCTCAGCCCCCAGTGGATTTGCTTGTGGAAAAATGCACATAAGTCCCATGCTTTAGAAATGCTTTTAAAAAGTTATATAAAACACAGTTCTCTGAATATTTCATAGACATTTTATGATAAAATGTGATCTTTTTCACTAGCTCCATAGTGTCCAGACTTGTAATTTCTTTTTAAAATAGACCTTAGTGATAATGATGGGATGGAATGGAATAGAAGAGAAGGGAATGCATGTATCTATCTGAATTTTAGGTATGGAATTATAAATGTTAACAGAATTAATACATAGGTGGGGCTTCACATACGAGAACAAATTTTAATTTGATTAAATTATATATTATTTCTAAGAAGAATATAAATCCCAAAAGAATAAAAACACCAACTATATCCATATTGGATCTGCTGATTTACTCCCTCAGCCTATCAAACAAAACAGTAAGAAATTACTCAGATTTCTTACTGAAAGACACCTTCTTGTTACTGAAAATGGCTTGGCAGTCTTAAAATCTAGTGCTAGCACTGGGTTATTCCATGTTTTTGTTGTTTTTGGGAGCAGCTTCTGGAAGGAAGGTCAGGAAGTCAAAGTAGGTCTGTCCCCAAACCTTTGGAAATGTGACTTAGTGGAATTAGACTTTCAACTATTTTTACATGAAGAAAAATGTTTGCTTTGGAACCAGAAATTTAGTCCTATGTCTAAGCCTTTCACATATGAGATGAATAAAACATTGAAGTGAATCTGACATGGACTATGTTTAAAACTTACATATTATATTTATAATATTACATATTACAGAGTTCAGTTAACATAAACATACAAGATACTGTATTGAACATTCTGCTAATTTTTTCAAGTAATGAGACCTATCTTCTTTCTTGAACTTTGGATCAGGTCTCAGGTGAGTACATCCATGTGCTATTTAGCCTTTAAAATACCAGGTAAAATAGCTGCTGATTGATGTAGCAATTCTTCTTAGTGAGAGAGAACAGCTTTTCTGCCTCTGTTTCCAGCTAGTCCTGTGCTGCCTGCAGAGGTAAGGGCAGTTCTGCCTGGGCTTTTCCCCAGGAAATAATTTTGTCACAGCCCAAGGGTTCTCAAGTGAAACTTCTAAGTGTTGCCCAAACCTCAGTTAAATGATCTTTCACATAAACCTAAGATTAATACGCAGTTAGGTTGACCATTGTTTCATTTCTGTCAAAGCTATGTCACAAGTTCTGGTCATAAATCAGGATCTTGCTATACAAATTCAGAGAAGGTTATAACTTTCTCTTCTGGATTGTAACCCCACTGTTGCATTTTGGTTTATTATTCATTTGTATGCCAGTGGTGTGCATGGTGGTCGCTGAGAGCTGCTCTCTGAGGGACTGACTGATATCCAAAGCAAAAGTACTTCTCTGTATGTTTGCAGTCTGGAGAGAAAAGCAAATGAGGAAGGAATGTAAGGACACAGGGAAGAAAGGAAGGTTCACTCTCAGGTTGCTTTGTAAATCACTGGCAATGCCAGCATAATCTCTCTGTTCTCTGAAGCTGGTTTCTGCACAGCAGGAATATTACAGTTGTGCTTGTGCACTTCCAGACTGCAGACCTTTTCATGACTCTCGTGTTTGAGCTTCGACATCTTTCTCTTGAGGCCTTAAGAGCACTATGGCAAAGATCATCATTTAAGTGCAGAGACAACTGGTAAGTCTCCTTTAGTAATTGCATTCAAAAATAAACAGGAAAGAAATGTTTTGTGAATATTTAAATGTTTTAAATCTGTGCCCAAATGTTGGAGTTAAATTTGGAGCATTTAAAAGGAATAATTTGTATTGCAGATCTTGTTTCTGTAATGGGATGATACTCTCTCCTCACTGAATGAATGTTATGTACAAAGTAGACAAGATATTCCCACAGCCAGACTTCCTGTTTCCAAAGCAAAGTGAATGGGAAATCTGAGTCATGGCTTGGATGGAAATCAGTTCTGCTGGTTTCAAGCTTTTGTTGCCATTTGTTGTGAAAAAGCTTACCTGGATCTGTACTTTCAATGCCCTTAGTAGCTGTGGGGCAGAGGAGATGGATGTTAGGCTGGGAGTATGGATGTGGTGGAGCTGCATCTTTCAGTAGCAGCTGGATTCCCAGATGGTTTATACCAGTTGTAGAACTGTGGCTTTAAAGATCAAGGCCCTACTCCTCTGCAGTCAGCAACGGTTCTGAGCCAATGGTTTGAGACTATAAGAAGTACTAATCCAGTATTATCAAAATCAGTAAATTTTTTCCCCTCACAAAATTGAAAATAGTGAAACAATTCTTCTGCTTTGTTTCAGTACAAAGTGTCATCAGTCTGTTTGAAATTAAGAGTTTATGTTTGCAAAAATACCTTTATTTGATGCAAAAGGGGCAAATTTTGGGTTAAGTTTATTCTCATCCTTTGATAAATAGTCATGCTAATATTCTTCATTATTAGACAGTAATTAAACTATTCTGCCTTTTTTATATTACCTTTAGACTAATTTTACTCAGGACATGGTTATTAAATTTAGGAGTGGAAAAAAAAAATCCCATGCAGACTGCTCTCTGATGCTTTTACCCCATCTACTTTAACTGCTTTCTAGTTAATGCAGAAGTGTCCTTCCATCAGTATAGGAGGCAGGATATTTACAGAGGGACTCTTAGGAGTTGAAATGCATATTGTCTGTCATGCTGGTGTAGGCTTTCCCCTTAGATAAGGTCTAAAAATCACAGGAAGTAAAAGCTAGTCAATTCAGTTTTAATATTTTAATTTTTTACTGATGTTACAGGTGGCATGAAAGGAGAAAGACACCTTAAGAAAAAATCAGTGCTTTAAGGTACCTCAGTCTTTAGAAGTCAAACCTGGGATGTGATGTGGCTTAATTCTCAGAGAAAGCAACTGAATATTTTCTTGAATATCTGGTTACTGTTCTTGAAACACCAGTGCACTTCCATCACATCCTGACTGAAACACGAACATGCAGAATCTGGCATTTGCTAAGCCACTGGACTTTTATTTACTTTGAAAGAAGCTGAGTCTCAATGTACTTGTTATGTGATTCTTGTGTACTTTGGTCATTTTACATTTCCTGTACTTTTTTCTTGTGCTACAGGCAACCATTAATAGATGCTCTCCCATCTTGTGCCACAGAAGCATGTGTTGTCCTAATGAAAGACCTCATCGCTTCTGGAGAGGTTGAGGAAGACAAAGTAGAATATTTCTTCTGGTCATTTACATTCATTCCTAATCCCACCTCAGGCATGATTGAATCTCTTGCTGTGAGTGGATGTTATTTTTTTCTTTTTAAATTTGTAATGAATCTAGGTGGCTCATCAATTTTGTTTTACAGTAACAGTCTTTTTCAGATTTATACAAATCTCTGTCCAGATAATTTTGTTGATATTGTGTTTTAGTATGTAAATATTTTGATACATTTATGATGGTATGTTACTGTATGTGGTATGTTACTGTAGTCATTCTCATGACTTTACTGAAACACCTCATTCCTTCTGTGGTTGTTTACAGCCTTTGCTGAAGTCACCTAGAGCAAGCCAGAGCTGCTTCTTGGGAGTAACGGCTCTCGTACATAGGTTTTGTTCAGCTCACAGCTCCTGTGCTATTGTACCTGCTGTGCAGAGTGTGATGAGAATTCTTGGGAAATTTTTGGGAGGAAACTGTACTGTGCAAGATTCAGAACATCTCAGCAAGGTATTGGTTATACAGAGGCACATGATACAGCGCTTTACTTTTCTGTTCCCTTAGTGATCTGAGAACTTGTTTGATGAAAATGGTATTAATTGCATTTCCAGACAGCCATGAATACAAGCTTAGTAGATGAATATTCCTTGCTAGAATGAGCTGATAAAATTTTGTAATCTGACAAGTAGAACCTATCAGTATGGGTGTTCTTGTGTGTGGAAATAAGGAAAAGCCTTGGGTTTCCTGATGAAGCAAACTTCATACCATTGAGCAGTGGGAAAAACACCTATCTGTTGAATTATTATTTTAATTTAGTTATCGTGTCCAGAACCCTGTGTTGAATCACTAAAATGTCAAAATATCTGTGATCAAAAGGGACAAAATATCAAAGTACTTGAAAAACTTTCTGACTACATAAAATTTGTGACTTTTGTTTTCTGTTGAAATGCAAGCTTTTAAGAATGTTTTTGTATTCCCCCAGGTTTAAGGCAGGTTCTCCTTACAAGTGCCAGTGGCATTAGAATAGAACCGTAGTCCATGTGTGTCTTGTCCTCCCAGTAAAGCCAGGGTATAGGTAGTACCATAGGCTGCAGTAAACTCCCCGATCACCAGTAATCATTTTAAAGAGTTTTGCCCAGAAAATGTTAGTGCCATGAAATGCAATGTACAGCTGCCAGCACTTGGAGAGCTTTCTGTTCTACCTAGCTTTGCATTTACAGATGCAGCTGGTGTTGAAAGCCATTGGAAATGCAGGACTTGCAGCAGCTTCGCTGGCTCCTGCTCTGAGCTCCTGTGCTGCCCTGAAGAGCCATCCCATGGAAATCCGCCTCGCTGCTGTCCAGGCCTTCCGGCGCATTCCCTGCCCTGTCAGGGTGAGTGATTCACTGCCACAGGTGACTGATGGCTTCCTGGCACTGCCACAGATTTGGGACTTGTTGGAATAGTTACAAAAACATGCAAACAGATAGGGAACAAGTGTAGACATGTTCCAGTAGAGCCCCTCTGCTGTTGGAGGAGAAGGTAGAACCACCCAGATGAGCAAACCTGTAATGAGCTTCACTGCAGTTGAGGTAACACATCAGTGACTGAGGCAGTGTTTGGGACTTCCTAATTAGACACTTTGGTTGGGTGCCTTATGTCTGTGGGCACTATGGCTGAGAACCCACAGGACTTGATTTTTCCCATAGTCTGTTTCACTTTTTCATTCTCTGAAACATAAAGTAAGAATAATAATGTAAGAAGCTTGTTGTGATTTGCAATACACTGCCATATTAGAACATTTTGTTAAGAATACATTTTGTTTCTTAATAAAAAAAAGTTCAAAACCCGTTTATCTCTAATAAGTACCTTGATACTTAGAAGAATGGCAAAGCCAGGTGCACTGGCCTGGGCAAAGCTGACAGTCCTGCTCCAGAAGAACAAAAAGCTCCACATGGCCTTGCACCTTTCTATGTCTTTTTAAAATTGAATTTATCATGGATTGGTGTGATTCACTTGTTCTGCAGTTGTGAAACTTGGTGTTGCTCGTTAGACATGTTCAAGGTATCAAGTCTGTATATTGTCATATATCCCATTGTTGTCTCACAAATGAACTGCTGAACTGGATGGACTGGGGCTGTTGAATGCTAATAAAAATGTTATTTCTTAATTCCTGGCAGTTCACAAAGAAATTGTCTTGGTTGATACTGGGGAAATATTGAACAGAATAAATTTGTTGCTGGCCTGCTCTTTGATTGAGACCAAAAGTAATGACCTTAACAGTCAACTGTGAACAAAACCATGGCCATCATTTGTGTATTGGTTGTGGCACATGAGAGATACAACAGACAGGTCTCCCCTGTGGTGACAGTGCCTTAACAGTTGTGCTGGCAAGGGAGGCTCTGTGTTGCAGAGTCCTGTATAGATTTGTCTGTATAGGATTCAAGGTCGTAGTGACAGTTTGTTCAGGAAATTTGTGGATAAGGTAGCATAGACAATATACACTTGTATCCATATTACACAAAGTGTCTTTGTCAGGTATAAGGCAATAGCTACAAATACAGCAGTAGCTCCTTGAGAACAAAAAACCCACAGGACCTGAAAGTGCACATGGGGTGTTCCAGGGAAGTGAATAGTAATTTTCTTTATTTTTTTGTCTTTTTCTTAGAATGCTATATTACTTCAGTTTTATCAAGCAACCAGCGAAGATGTGGAAATAAGAATTGCTGCATATTATATAGTAATGAAATGTCCACATGAAGAGTTATTTAAACAAGTACAAAAGACTTTGCTGAAAGAAACATCCAGCCAAGGTCAGCCAAGCATCTACTGAAGTCTTACATGTTCCTAATTCAATTCTTCAATGTGACATTTACTTTGCAGGTGTAATGGTACTAATCTATATAAATTTTTATTTTATCTCAATGCTTTGTAGATTGTTTCTAAGTGATTGTTTGTATGATTGTGACATTTTATATTGCAATTGTGATACTGTTAGTTTAGCAATAGTCAGTAAGGACTGACTTTTCATAGAATTAGTTCCTTCTACTGGCAGCATTTCATTCACTGCAGGCTCCTGAGAAAGCTGTATGGAACAACTTTGATGCTCACTGCATTACAAATACAAATGGATGACAGAAAATTGCATTTTGTTAAGCTGAGAAAGAAGCAAGTGGCAGAAAAAAAGTTGCAGTATTCTAAAATGGTTTCACCACGTTCAGTGAAGGATACCTCTGGACTAATCCCTTGCATTTACGTCTGTCAAGAAGAAGCAAACATGAGAAGGGTATCTGTAAGACTGTTTGCAGGCAGATGAAAGCAGACTCTGTCTGCACTGTGTCTGGATCCTGGCCAGCCCTGCCTTGGAGCTGGTTCCATTTTCCCAGGAGGTTATGTCCGGACCGGTGTATCCTGCAGTGATTGTGGGTTCAGGCTCAACATTGTGCTCACCTGCTGGTGTGGCTTGTGGTTTGGAGGGCACTCATTCCTCTCTGATCAGAGTTCAGACAGAGAAATTGCATCCACCTCCAAAATCCTGTTAAGGTGTACCCTCAGTGACTGCTTCTGGTGACTCCATGCAGAAACTTTAATTTGTCCGATTCATGAAGGAGCTCTACAAGTCCATCCAAAATTTGTGTGTTTCAAACAATTTAATGCAGTACTCATGAAGAATCTTAATTTCTTTCCTTTGTGTTTTGTTGATGTGACAGCTAAATAATTTATATAATAAACTTAGGAATAACAAGCGTGTTTGAAGGCATAGGGCACATGTTAGTTTTTAGTTCCGCATTCAGAAAACAAAATTTGAAAAAAAAGAAGTTGTGTTGTGAAAAAAGCAGTTGCATCAGTATTCAGTGTCTGGGCATTGAACTAGCACTGGAACCTAATATCTTTTATCTTCAGGAGACAAAAAAGCCTCTATTTAGGAACCAGACTCCAGAACACATGGGAAATATTTTCCCCCTACAACACAGCACATACATGGCCAAATTGCAACTCCACAGTGTCATGTAGGAATGCTAGTTCTGAAACACAATTGTTTAATTGTATGTGCCTTTTTTTTTTATTTAAAGTGATGTTGCAGTAGGTGCATCAGACTGATTTTAATCATGCTGAAAATGAATGGATTCTGTTGTGGTCAGGGGAATGGCTTAGAATTAATGGTGGTATAAAAAATAAAAATATTTCCTGTATCTGCTTTTAATACTCTTGTAAATTTTTTCTGATTTCCACATGCTTTTCTTTGTTGAATTTTAGTGGGCTCCTTTGTTTGGAGTCATCTCTCTCAGCTCCTGGAGACGGATGATCCGTTGAAGGAGCACCTTCGAGATTCTATTCCTGATGAAATTCTTAGCAAAGATTTTGACTGGGAGACATGGAAATACTCATCATACTCTGATGTCACATTTCACTCAGGTACGTGGAGTTTTAGAACTTAATACTTTGTAGCATATGGCTTATTAACATCCCACATGGCTTTTCTGACCCTTTACATATTGCTCCAGAGAACTTTGATTTTTATTATTTAATACTATCCAAATATACAAATGTAAGCTTGATTCTGCTTTGATTCTTAATTGGAGCATATAAAATGTATTTCCACCAAACCAGATACCATGCACCTTTGCCTCTTGTGAGAGAGGAGACCAAGAACCAATGAACATTTAAGATTATTTTTGTGAACATCATCTTTTAATTCCTTCCTTAGTTAACTTCCTTTGCAGCAACAGGGGACTGGGATGTTTTTTCTTCTCCTGATTCATCTTCTGTCCTTGGTATAAGAAAAGAGTCAAACTAGTTATTTCCTGTTTTACTATTTGTTCATTTATTTTCAGTGAAAATGCTAAGTGATGTTTTTCAGAGTTACATTTTGATTTTCTGTCCACTTCCTCCAGTGCATTCATGTATCGTATGTATTATAAATGCTTTCCTTTTGATTCTAGTGAGATAATACCCAGTAATATCCAGTAAATATGGAATTCCAGTAAATGGAAGTTACTTACAGTAATGTGTTTGCTGTATTGAGAAGTTAAATAGTTTCACCTATTGACAATGTTTCATTCACCATCTTATTGAGTGGAGTAACAGTTTTCCAAAGAATTATGAATTTTACAAAGAATATGAGAGCTGATCTCCAGCTGACAGACATCTATTTTCCATTGCAGCTGGTGCAGGTGCAAATATGGAAGCATCAGTGGTCTTTTCTCCTACATCTTTTCTACCACGATCAGTCATGACAAATTTGACTGTTCACTTTATGGGACAGGCTATAAATCTCCTGGAGGCAAGTTTATGGATTTTTTTTAATTGTGGGATTTTTTTATCCCACTTCTCAAGTGACACTTGGTATATTGAAGTACAAAGAATTTTCTGTTTTCCTGTTGCAGTTCCTTTAGCAAAATGTGCTTTTCACTGTTGTAGCACAGTTGCCTCAGACTGGGGAGTCCTGTGTGTAACGGGCTTAGTCAAAATAAAAGCACTGTCAGTCTACTAGTGCCATGCACTAGGAAAGTGACTTAGCTCTTGTTGATTCAAATGAAACCTTAAAATCAGTGCTTTCTGAGACACTGCTCTAGCTCCTGTCTAGGATAGTAAGATTCCTTTTCTTGATGTACAGTGGAAAATGGATTGGCTCGGGTGCACCATTCCTTTAATACAGAGATAGACTCATTTGTTCTTAGCTGAAGTGACTGTTCTAGTGCCATTGAGCGTCCAGTGCTGGGGGCATTTCAATGACCTGCCTGTGACCTCATCATCTTTATCTGCTGTGCCAGGTAACAATGTGTGCATGAAAGAAAAAAAGTATTTAATGTAGCCCTCAGATCTCAAGTTTAAGCTTGCAAGGGAACAGAATTTTTTTTTCAGTGCCACATACCCTGGCATTTATGTGTGTTAGTAATTCTGTTTTAAGCAAACTTCCAAACAGAATCTTATTTCAGAGTATGAAAAGGGCATGTGAGTGTTTTCCAGCCAAAATATTGTTTTTAACATGCCAAAATAACAGTATCCCCTTCTGGCCCATCATGGTGTAAGTGAACCACAGTACCTGAATGAAAAAGAATTTTTGTTTTGGACTGGGCTTTACATATCTAATTTTTATGGGAAGATTTAATACTGAAATATCCAGTATTGAGTACTGAAGGAAGTAGAATGCTTAACTTTGTAGACTGTGGTCTGGCTTGGCAAACCTTTTATGTTGGTTACAGCTGGCTGTATATTTGATATTCTGCTTTAGAACTGGCCATGGCCTATACATATCACTGTCAGGCTTTTCACTGCTGCATGTTTTTCACTAGGTTGGTGTACGATTGGAGAATGCTGAAACTCTTATAGAGAGGGGTTTTGGGCCGAAATCTTCTACTTTCAGTGACTATTTTTTTGGAAACACTAATGAAGGAAACCACAAGGCAGAAACCCCAGTGGAAACAGCAGAGAAAGTCAAGCAGAGGAACCCAACATTGAAGCAATACAGCCCCACTGATCATCTTGTGAGCAAGTCTGGCAAGCCAAAGCTGAGAAAAACAAACCGAAATTGTCTTGGTAGAAAATACAGTAAGATGAATGAGTTAGTCAAAAAGGTAACTGAATCTGTAGATCTTACAAAAATTAATGACATTTCCCAGTCAAATATAGGGTCCCATCTTACACTGGTGCTCTGGATTACTGTGACTCCTTTTAATAAAGCACGTGTAACTTGTTCTACTCAGCTGCAGAAAATACAGAGCAGCAAAGAGCCAGATCTTTAGGTTTTTTTGAGATTGTTTTATTGTCTCAAAACACTGACATTCAGCCATGGGATTATGTTGCCTGTATTTTGGGTTTCCTCTCATTATTTAGAGCTCTGGTCCCTTTTATGCTGATGTCATTTTGTCTATTGACTGCTGTGCCAGTGTAAACAGCTCCTTGATGTTGAGTTCCTGAGTCCTGTTGTTTGCAGTCTGACTTCCCAGTTTGATGTCAGATGTTACATTGGTGCTATGTGAATTTACTCATTTCTGGAGAGAGCTATGTTTTATGTGCACAGCAGGAAAGCTCTAAGAATTGACTTCAACTGTTGTTTAGCTGTATTAGCTGGAAAACTCAGGGGCTGTGATTCATTTAGTTTGTATTAGATCATCTCTTTCCTTGGACTCATCTTCCAGGGTTTCTTCTTAGAGAATAAGCTCATGATCATGTTGTGTTGCTGTGGTATCATAGAACTGTAAGGAGAGAAAATGTAAATTTTTTACTTCCTAGCAGTTTATTTAGCAATCAAGGCATCCCTAATGTTGTTTTGAGATTGTATTTTTCAAAGCTTCATCTCTTTGTGGGTATGCATTGCAGTACTTCTTCTTCGCCTGTCATCTTAGGACTGGATATGACCAGTGGTCATAGTGACAACCAGCTTGTGTGCTATGGAGCTCAAGTGTAGCTGGAAAGAACAGCTACTAATCCAGGGTCTTAAGTGGTCTCCAAAGTACTTGTAAAAGGGAGCCTATAACATAGCCTGCATTGAGGAATTGTTTCTTGTGAGTTTGAAAGGAAATTATAACTCCATTCCCTTTGATTTCTTTTTTTATCATGTCAGTTCGCTGAGAGAACAGTAAGAAAGAAGGCACTGAAATGTGAGCTAAGCATGAAAATCTTTGGAAACGAACTTAGCTTCTTAGATTGTGAAGATTTAAGAAAACATATGAAACATTATTCCTTAAATCTGGCTGAGTTGGCAGTCAAACTTCTGAAGGTAAAATGAACCTTTTTTGTATTTGAAAGTAAACATCTTGAGAAACTGCTTTCTGACAGATAAATAAAAGATACAAAATATTATTTCTTGTTTCTCTAAACTGAACTCTTAAAGACACCAGTGTATATTTGGTTTAAACAGCATTCGGTACCTAAGGCAGACTTGTTTTGCTGTCTAATGGTTCTTACCTCTTGCTTCTCTCATTCAAATCCATCCATGCCTAAATGCAAATTCTTTTTTTAACTGGAGTAGGAATGGTGTCTGACTCATGCCATGGCCATAGGCAGGCTTTGGGCCGCTTTCTTTATGTCCCAGATCAGCTCAGGTAAAAACACTTTTACAGTATACAGATGCAGTCAAAAATTATATCTGGAAAAATTCTTGAATGCTAACTCTATTATGCAAAATGAAATTCTGGGTTTTGTTTGTGTTTTGCTCATCACAGGGGCAGGAGATCCAGTTTAATAAAAGGATGAGTTTGGCCACTGAAGAACTGCAGTTTCCAGCAATTTCAGGCTTTCCTATTCAACTGGCAATCAATGCCTCAGCGGCAATCAACATAAAAATCAAAGGGAATGCAGACTTCAAACAGCAGTCCAATTTCTTTCTAAATGGATATATCAAGCCAAGGTATTAACTGCTGCAAATGTGTCCCTTTCACATGGCCCCAATGTAAAGTAGCAATTCTTGATGTGAAAGTTTTGTGTGAATGCCTATTAATTAATTAGGAGATTGCTGAAGAACAAAAACAGTCATCAGCCTTCTGTTGCTGAATGGTTGCCATGGTGTAGGGGCAGCAGTGTTTTTCTGTCCTGCCTGTCTGATTTTGAACTCTTGCTGTGTTAATCCATTACTGGTTTAAACTGACTATTCCTCTCTACCTCTAAATCAAACTCCGGAATTCTTGCATGCAGTTGATTTTTTGAGTGCTTTACCTGTAACAAGTGTATTTTTCTCAGGATCAAACATGCTGTTACAGGTTATGGATGTACAAACCAGTGGAGGATTTAACCCTGTGTTTCCTTACTTGGCTATTTTAGCTTTTGTACATACTGAATACGTTACTAAACTTCACTTAGTGCTGTACAGACTGTAAGAAATTTGCCCTGTGATACTCAGTTCTAATTGCTTTCCATTTCTTAATATTTCATGATGAAATCTGCATTTAAATCCCCTCCTTAGGAGATACAGTAAAATTATAATTCATGTTAGAAAGTGTGTGTTGGTGTACATGCAATCTTTTCAGTTATTTCCTGAAACAAAATAGTTCATTATTTTAACCATGGAATATACTGTGCTGCAGCATCAAATTCTGTGTATTTATTAAAGAGGTTTAAATTAAGTGCTTTAAAAAGAAACTGCATTTCATATAAGGATATGTACATGAATCTTTCAACAGTGCATTTGTCCAGCTTTCTGTCCAAATGGGAATTGTGGGGACTCTGGGACAAGCTGGCCTGAAGTGGTTAACAGGAATGAGAACATCTACTAGTCTTGATGGGGGAATCCAGGTGAAGAAAGGGAAAGAGCTCAAAGTTTTCTTAAACACTCCAGAAGAATCTATGGAGATAATTAATTTCAGGTAAGATTAAGCAAGGGCACCTTCAAAAACAGTAGCTGTTAACATTCTTGAATATAACTGAGATTTTTGTTTAAATATGGCTGTAACTTTAGCATAATTGGTTTTAAGTTATTGTTCAAAATTCTTGGTTGCAGCTCTAAACTCTACTTCAGAATGGTGGATGAGACAGAAGATATAGATGTCTTCCAAGATCACACAGAAACCAGAACTTGCACTAGGGAGGAAGGTGAGTCCAGCTATTATGTTTGTCTTGGAAAGGCATTCTGAAATATCTGTAACATAATTTTATTCAGTAGGGTTTCTTTTTTCACATATTATTTCTAAAAGGTCTACAGTGCAAAGTTAATTTTTGTGTTTTCTTTGTTTGCTGTTCTAACTGAATGTTCAACTGTTGTCTTCCATCAGTGTCTGAGATTATCGGCTGGCAGCTGTGTTCTGAAATGTCCTATCCTGACCCAGCCAGTGGTTTGGTTTTCCCCCTCACTGGACCTTTGAGAGTGGCTGTGACATTAACTAAGCAAGACAGAGGCCTGCAGCAGTACGTGGTGGAAGCTGCCTATGACTGTATATCTCAGGTACCACTGGCACACTGGACTCTGGCTTTAGTTTTCAGTTTGCCGTTCTGGTGGCAGAGTGATGTATCTCAGTACTGTGTGTTCAACCCTCTGGATTCCAAGCTCTATGTTATTAATTTCATTCCCAGTATAGTGGGAAGATATGTGGAACACAAATTACTGATGCTGATAGGAGGTACATACTCTTTTTATCTACAAAACAGTGCACACAAACAATGTGTTGTCTCGGTATTAGAGATTGTTTTGTAAATGGTGTGCCAATGAATAATGTGGTTATCATTTCTTGCTTTCTTTTAGGAGAATTCATGGATCCCAAGTGAAGCTGTCTTTCACTTCTTTGTTGGGACTCCAAAGTCAGATTTGAAAAGAGATATTGGTGTTGACATAAGTTTTAGTATCCCACAGAAGAAATTCAGAATCCAGTTTATACAACCTAAGAAAAAAATTGAGATGGATGGTAGGTTTTTCAACTAAGAGTCTGATCACCAGCTAATATCAGTTAGGAGAACTTCATTATATCAGTTAGGAGAACTTCATTACAATTAACTGAGAAATATCAGTATATTTCACTCACTAATCTAATGCTGAAAATGCATTAATATGTGATAACTGTTCAGTTTACTGCTTTAGGTAGCACTCATTCCCAATGGGGTTTGCATCTTGGTTAATACTATATTTTGCACAGTCAGAAGTTCAGTACCTGGTTCATAAAGTCATATTAGAGAAGGAAGCTATTACCAGGATTGATGAAATGAGGGCTAAAGAACATGGTGGATTGTTCTGACATCTTTTACATATGCTGAACTTGCCTTATTGTTCCAGTTTGCTGTGTTCTGTTAGTTATGAGATGAAGTTATGTGTTGCTAAATCAATGAAGTATTGACTATGATAGTGCCATGCATTGTAATAAAAAAATAACAACCACAGTGTAACATAGAACACAGAATCTACAAACCCATTGAGGAACTATAACCTGCAAATTAATGGTAATAGTATAGACAACAAATTTCAGCTTCTTTGGCATGCTGGTCAAGTGATGTTTTGTGTTGATGTATTCTACCATATCACATATTTAGATTTTTCCACTCTTTTTTTTTTTAGTTCTTTTTTTTCCTTTTTTTTGGATCCTGGTTATTTCCAAATGGATTGCAAGGAGGCTTTACCACTGTGCAAGGCTTTGTGTGCACAGCATTCTGAGCTCCTGAAATGTCTCCACAGCACAACACAACCTACAAGTTTTAGCACAGGCCTAAAGAAAGTGCATAAATCAGTTCCAGAACTAAGCTGTGTTTGTTGGAGACAGCTTCCATTGCCTCTTCTCAGTTATTCTCCTCAGAATATCCTTCCAAAATTACTAGTTTATTCTGAAGACACTTTGCAAAATGCCTTTGCAAATTCTGATCCTTTTTTCCTTTGAGCTTATATTTATTATGTTTTTAATCACTCTGTATCTATTGTTCATAACGAGAACATCTATAATTTCAAATACAGTCTGATGAAGTATCACTGAACATTAAAGAAAAAGTAAAGAGTTTTCTTTTTCTCCAAGGGAGGATTGAGTTTTCTAAAAGTTCCCAAGTTGGACACCTGGAGCTGACAGTGGATGACCAAGATGTGTATTACATTAAGGTATGTTTGCATGTCATGAGCTGTCATGATAGGATGAATACTTACATAAAAGCACAGAAAAGAAAGATAGTGAAAATACACATATTGAAAAACAGTTTTGTGAGCAATCCATCAGAGAAATTAGCAGTTCTCCTTATTACATATTTTTGAGGTAGACTCAGTGCTAAATTTCAACCTAAATCTCAGTGAGACTGCCAATATTTTCAGTAACATCCTATTAATTTCTGGCCTGGTATTGCAACATTTGTAATGATTTCAGTCCTAAAACCAGCAGAAGCTGAAGGAAGTAGCCTCTTGCACCACTGTGACCTCTGTGTAACTGGAAAAACAAATCCATCCTTCCTCCCCATTATTTATCAATGGCAAGTTTTAGGCTTTGTGGAGTGTGGAAGGCTTGTTGTTAGATGTATAGAAAAATGTGTATTTTCTTCTTCCTCTCATCTCATTTCTGAAACACCCAAGTCTACACTATTGCTTTCTTAAAACTTATGTTGTTGAGGGGCTTGGGGTTTGCTTTTTGATTTGTTTGTTTGTTCTAGGGAATGGCAGATTTGCAGATGCTGAGTGGAGAGCAGAGATATGTGACCCAGCTGGAGGTAAAGCTGATAAAGCAAAGCAGTCCTGTCATTTTGTCAGGAAACATCACTAAACAGCTTGGCAAGAAGATAGCTTTTTCATTATCTCTGAATAATTTGTTCAAGGATGCTGCATTTCTTTCAGGTTAGAGGACAGTAAGTATTTGGCATATAAATGCAAGTTCTGGAGCCGTTATTTGTTAGGGTTGCCTGATTTTGGACATTTACTCCTAAAATTGCTTTCAAATCCATAAAGACTGCTTTTTAAAATTACTATCCTGTATAAATTAATACAAATATATATATTTTAGAATAAAAGAAATTTTAAATAAAATCTGATTTGAATTACTGTTGGAAAGGGTGGAGGAAATAAGATATAAGGAATTACTTAACAAAAACATGCCAAAAAATAACAGCTGTTTTTCACTTTTGTTAGTACAAAACAATGCAGAAACGCGTATTTGTAGCTAAATGTCTCTTAAGATCTGCTGTTCTAAAAATCTTAGTCTTTTTTTCTCACAAATAAGCTAAGAGAAAAATACAAGAGAAAGTGTCAGAAAGAGAGCCTTAATATTTGTATAACATCAATACATTAAAATTAAAATAATACAGTGAAATAAATTTATGTCTAAGGCTCTCATTTTGACTAAAATGTCATAGGGTCACACAGTACTTTCAAACAGAACTAACTTTTAAGGAATGCAGAAGGCCAGTTTGTTTCTTGGGAAATGATCTTCTCGTGAAGTTTTCATCCTTAGCATTCACATGGATTGCCAGCGACTGCATCCAAGCCAGTTTCTGGTGTGATTTTAAACTCCTAGCACCTGAGAACTTGGCTGCACCAGTTGTGCTGCTGCAAAGCCACAACCTTGCTCTGACTTTATGTAGAGGTGGACATCCACATGTTCACATGTTAGGGCTTAATTAATTAAAAGATCTGTCTGTCTGAATTTATTTCCTTTGAAAAGCAGCTTTGACTGGATGCATTTCAATAAGCTTGAAGCAGGTTGTGAGAAGCGTGGTCTGCAGGCTGTCTGTGGAGATGGAAAACAACACTGAACACCCAGCTCTGTATCTTTTTGTCTGTTTACTACACAACAGGGCGTTCATCATGGTGGAGAGACTGAATGCCCTTTTGGTTTTTCCCACTGTAGTATTTCTTTAACTAGCTGAAGTAACTTCAAGTTCTACCACTGCATAATCATTTCAATTCTTTCTGTAGCACTTCTGGAGAAAAAGGTTGATGATAAGCTGAGACAGTACTCATTGGAAGGGGAGACTCACCTTCCAGGTGTTCTTGGAGTTAAAGCTGTCGCTCTTCTCCAGCAGCGTGAGGGATTGTGGTCTCATGGTCTGCGGATAAAATATGGACTCCTAGGTACACTGAAAAACAGAGAAAGTAAAAGTATTCTGTAATACTAATTTTTCCTACAAGATTTGCCTCTGTGTTTAGAACATAATAGAAATATTTCATATTAATTTTTAAACTGTGATCTGAAACTTGGAACAAGTTTCTCTTTTCAGTTGGATAAATTTTATTATTTGAGTCTGCATATAAAACCTTTTTTTTTTTTTATGGGCTTTTCACAAGCATATCCATCATTTTATTAAAAATCACATTTTTAGTGAGAATTGCTCCTAATTAATTTGTGTTTTCAGATGTTTGTATACATGCACTGAATAACATGAGGAGTGGTTTCTAGGAAGCAGCTGACTGTGCTCGCCTGGCTGCATTATAGGAATTATGTTAATTTTGTGGGACAAAGCAGATGAACATCAGTACAGTTATATCAAAGTACTGAATCCTTGTAGTAGCTAATCCTCATAAATATTATAGGGGGATTGTTTATGGTAACTCTGTTGCACCTTCAGAGAGTATGTAGCAATATGAATAATAAAGTTTTCTTGAACCTACACAGACATGACCCCATAATTTTGCTAACAATGGCATGCCGATCACAGTATTTTATAGACAACAATCAAAACATCCCTGAACACTTAAACAGTACCTTAAGATGCCTGGCTGTAGCTATGTAATTGTGAAGTTAGATACTTGGAGTGTAGTTACATTTTAGTTTAAACCCAGTTTGACAACTATTCTACCAGAAGTGGTCAGCAAATACTTCCTTTTCATTTAAAAACTAATCCTACTTATTAGGTGAAACTTCAAATTCATTATTTTAATTTCTTCTCAGTGTCCAGAAGGGCTGGAGTTCATTATTTTTTTTAAGATGAAATGTCATGCAATGTCATGATGTTGGGAGCTTGGTGGTAACAGAAAATCACTAAATATTATGCGATACCAAGAAAGCTGCAAAGCTTGATCATGATTAGTTTGTAGTACTTTTACTTCAGCCAGGTAAAATTCTGTTTAAGTAATGAAGTTTGTGCTTTCCTTTGGATTTGTAGGATAAATCAACAAGTATATAGCTATAAAAATAGACAAATCTCAATTTGGTGTTCTGAAAAACAGAAGTCTTTGAAGTCAGTGCCAGATTTATACTATTAACATTTTGAAAGATTATTTCTGATTTACTTGAGTAGGTAATTCTGTGATTTAACTTGAGCAGGAGAGGCAAAAACCCCTTGCCACGAGTGCAGTACACAGCAGAAAGTTCAAGTGGAGATGGGTGCACAGGGCTTGTACAGACTGGAGCTGGACCATCGGTTTCACTGTGTGCAGGCTCCCACCTACAGCCACCAGGTGGGTGCTGAGCCAGGCACTCTCTGTGCTGGGCACAAATGAGAAAGAATTCACAGCAAAAAGGCAATGCCCTCTTCTTTAGGTTCACCTGAAACATGAAGTGTGTGCATCTTGGATTTCCTCCCAGATGGAAGTAAACTATGGGAAACACTGGGATGAAATAAACAACAAGAAGAAACTGCTGATCAGCCAAGCCTTAAAGAACAGTTCCAGTTCATCTGTAGTGAGCTATTTCATGGAGGTAATAGTGATGATAGAATAATTAATAGAAAATCAATAGAAAATTAATAGAAAAGTAAGACCTTCAATTCAAATATTTAACAGACAGACTAAGAATAAATTTTGAATTTTTTTTTTTATTACAACCTTTTTTTTTTGTAAATATGGTATGTACTAGTATTATAAGGCAAGTACCCAGACCTTATAATTTTGAGCTAGGTGAGGTCTTAGCCCAGAGACACTGAGATCTCTGACATTTGCTAGAAGATAAATTTTGCAGATACTGGAAAAGTTGGAGTATAATTTGGTCTGAGGTTTCTGCATTGTTAACTCCTGTAAAATGATTGTGGAAATTTATAAATGCTGCTTTGCTGACACAATGTGGAAGGAGGGTGCAGATTATAATAACTCAGACTATTACAGCGTTTTTCTTTTTTAATCTCCTGTAGTTGTAACAAATGTGTATTAAAGAAACCTCAGTCTATAACTGGAGACCATGCATAAAAATCTGTAGTGAATAGCAAATGTACAAAGGCAGAAGCTATGACCTTCCTGCTTCTATGTGTGTGTGTGTAACTTATACAGCCTTGAAAATGGGATCTTGTTTTTATTTAAATTTGCTTTACTTCTTTTCCAGTTTACCATGCAAGTCCTGGAAAAACAGGTGAATTATAGAACCCAGCTGCAGCACTTGCACACCTCTCAGGTGTATTTGCAGAGCAGCACCAACTTTGAGGTGCAGTATAATGACCATGTACCATTTGTGGCTGGGCTGCACTGGAAGGATGCATCCAGAAATGGCCTGAAGAAGTGGGAAGGTGAAGTACCACAAGCCATTTCCAGTCTGTAATTAGAAAAGCAGGCACTGTAAGCTACTGCCAGGATTTTCTGAGTAGTTCTGCATGAATGCAACAGAATGATAAAGATGTTTGTTGGATGAGAGAGACCCTGGAGGTTGTCCAGCCCAGCTTCCTGCTCCAATCAGGACTGTTTCTAGCAGTAGATCACATCTGTTATGGCTTTGTCTAGCTGAGTTTTTGAAATCTCCAACCTATCACAGCCTGGCTGGCTGGCATCTTCCAGCAGTTCCATTTACACTAGTGAAGGACAGTAATTTCATGATATACAACCCAGAGATTTTAGCAATTGAAAGAGAAAAGGTTGATAGCACATTTTAGTTTCTAAAATCTGGAACCCCTGGATCTTACAAGCCTTGATGTTGAGATAGAATCCAGGTAGTTTGAAGTCCCATGTTTCTGTCAACTTTAATATATGTCTCTTGCAGGTGGGTTCAATATAGACACCCCATGGCTCTATCTGTACACAGCTCACAAACTGCACCAGCCTCAGCATTCTGCTTATTTACTGACATCTGAGCTGACAGCTGGAAAAGCTTTCTCCATTAAAAACCTTGTACTGGAACTATTCTATAACGATCAAGACAATGAGAAGGAAGGAAAAGTTCACATTTACACACCAGCTACCACATACCTGCAGGTTGGTGACATGGTGCTTCACAGAGTGTGTGGCTTTGGGGACAGGGCTCTGTGCCATCACTATGCCCTGACTCTGTTTTCTAAGCTTCCTCATTTATTTTAGACTGTGCTATGCAGTAGAGGTTGAAAACTGATTACATCATAGTTGCTTTGCATTAAGCAATGTGTTGGACTTCTATCACTATGGAATTTGACTTATGTTTATGATTAAGATGTTCCTTTACCAGCTTTTCCTCCTTAGGTCACTACTGCTTCAGGCATAGCCATGGAGGAATGTAAGAAACATTCTTCAATGAGAAAAAAGTGTTCATCAGCTATTTAGCTTTTTGTCTCTCCCTTGCTTGGAGGAGATAAAATAAACTTTGAACTCTGTATGGTAATTCGGAGTATTTTGATAATGGAGAAGCTGACACACACTTCTAATAGTTCTTGTAAATGATTATTCTTTCACCTCTGTGCTGTGCTGCTGCACAATGGAATGCTGTCTGTCCTGGCTCAGCCAGACTAATGTCTTTGTTTTTTAGGCATCCACAGTTAATCATATTGGGAGGAATGTTCTGCACAGCTATAGTGAAATGATCTCTCTGTGGAATCAGCTTGTGAAGAATGAGATTCATTTGGAGAATAATGAACGAGCCAAACTTCTCTGCTTTAAGATAAAGAGTACAAAACAGGAATTTAACTTCACAGCCAGCTATCAGAATCTGCCAACGGTGAGAAAGAAAAACAAAAGCAATTTTTTTGACGCAGCATTCTCTTCCTGAAAGATGTTATTGCTAGTGTTGAAACTTAAACCCTTCCAGTACTGCATCTATTTCTGTCTGTTTTGACAGGTTGCAGTGTAAATCTAGATTCAAAAAGAAAACAAAAACTTGTGTGGAATAGTTGGGAGTACTTCTCTCCTATTAGGGAGCCCAGACAGTCAGCCAGGGAGGAGAGGGTGAAGACAGACAATGTGACGAGAAATAGAGCTGGAGATGTGATTACTCACAACTTCATGCAGATGTATGAGAGGTGTGGAAGATTCTACTGTCTTGGAGAATCAGAGTCTCTTGCCTGCTAGTAAGCATGGTAACAGCCCAGTTTTATATGCTATTTTAATCTCTACATCCCTTCCAGTCTTAAAATAACTTTTGCTTTGCTTGATGTCTGTGGCACAGGAAGGGTAATCAGCAGTTTCTCCTCGAAAGAGGTACTTTGATCAGTTACTTTGGTCCATTCACACCTTGCAGGAAGGCTTAAAAAGTGTTTGTTTAAACACAACTTTGAAAAGGTTTTTTCCATGCTTTGAAAGTCCAGTTTGGTTATTTATGTACCAGAGCTTGCTTATGTTGCAAATAGGGGGCACTCAAGTGATACATTAAGGGGCATTTGTCTTCTGCTGGAGTCAATTTTCTACTGATGGCGCTTTTAATCCTCTGAGAGATTAATAGAAATCTGGACTTAAACTGCAGCAGAAATGGTTTGGTCTGTAAAGTGATAGTGTGTTGAACAACATGGTTTCCATACTGAGGTTCCTGAATATGAATGCAGTAAATCTGATGCAATTATCCTTTCCTGTTTTGGTCTCATGATCTGAGTGCAGCCTAAGAAGACGAACATTTCTGTGAAGATTGTATGGAGAGATTATAAAAGTCCTCCTGTCATACTGCAGTGTGAAGGTCAGATAAAAGAGCTGAGGAAGGAGAAGATGCTCTATCAAAAACGTGCAACCCTCCATTTCAGGTTTAGTATTTTTACTTCTATCTTTTAAGAATGTTTTTGGCTTAAATTTAATGTGCATCTTGATGCTCTTAGGAAATGTTCTGGACTTTACAAAGTACAACATGCATGAAGTCTGTTCTTTGTCCCATCTGGCTCCCTGAACTTACTCAAGCACAGCAGATTTATGGGCTGGTTATTTGCCTCCATTAGCTTTTGGCCTCTTTACTTAAATGACAGTCAACAAAGCTGTCAAAGGCAGCAGGTCACATGTGCTGTGACATGATTGCTGGCAACTCAGCCAGGCATATAGCCTCATTTCCTGAAAACAGTAGGATTTATGGTGTGTCCAAACTGGGATGTGGTGAGAAGTTCCAAAATGCAGATCTGATTCTCTGTGCCATCCATGTGCCTTTTTCCTAGTCCTTAGGCATTATATAGCCATTCTAAAGCCAGAGGTATCCTCTTAAAACATGTAACAAATGGTCTTGTTTAGATTTTGGAATATTCTTCCATTTTCTGACAAGAATGAGTGTGCTTCTTCTACATATTGGCTGTCCCTGAAATTTCTCTCTTCATTATCCATTACTGAAGCCCAGCCTGAAGGCCTTGTTAAAAGTGTATGCTCAGATTAGAGACATCTGGATCACCTCTGGGGAAATCTCAGCTTTCTTAAGGCACAGCAGCATCAACAGGAGTGCACAGGCTGCCTTAGGAACCACTGCGTAGCTCAGAGATAATTAAAACACTGGGAGGTGTCTTTTCAGTAAAAAAATGTGTAATTGAAGAGCTGTAGCAGGTATTCTAACATGTGTAAAGGCAGTCTAGTGTCTGCTTATAAAGGTTTGTGCAGGCTTCCAAGAGGTTTGACTAAGTAAAAGCGTAGAAATATTTAATAAAGTCCATAAAACATTACACTGAAGAAGTAAACTGCTCCTAATGCTGTGTAGTGCTGAACATCTGTTGCAGGATTCTTGGCATGTAGTTACTGTTTCTACAGAAAACATAAGATGTGGATAGGTAAGATTTTCAAACCTGCCAGGAACTTTGGGATACTTTCTCTATTTGAAATGAAGTATTGGCCATGCAGGTATAGAAGATGTATGTGCTGGTTATGCATGTCAGAATTTTAGAGCAGCACCTTCTTCCAATGCTTTTCCAGGCATTTACCAAATTCAGGATAGAAACTCTATCACAAATTCAGGTTAGTGTGTGGAGTTTGTCTGCAGTTGTAATTATGCTCTGTATTTTCTTAAGTGTCCAATCCTGTGTGTTTTATTTCTGTACTTGACACCCTGATGGTAACTGATAATTTTGGGTTCAAGTTGAACTCTTCATGATTTCTTTTTGTAGTTGTCTATTACGATCTTTTACACTATGTTTATTTTATTTTTTTTTCCAGGCATCCTTTTAAAATGCTCTTTCTGCAGAGCTTCCTTCTGCAGGAGACATTTACTGTTGACAAAAAGCAAAAGCATTATTTCATGGAAACAAAAGTTTTGATAAATGGAGTGGAGGAAACAGTTCAGACTCTTATACTTGGCTACCAACCTGAAAACCCCTATGTGAGTTGTCCAAGAACTTCCTTTAGTCTGATATACCAAAACAACCTGCAAATGAGTAGTTTACTGAATATTACTTATATTCCTTGCATTTGATCTCAAACTTCTTTTTAGATTTGTGCTGGCTTAACTCATCCTTATAACTACAGGATGTTTCCCAAAGATGTTGAAATGTGCATTTTAACTCTAAGTCATCAAAATGTGAGTAAATTTCCCGTTAGATTCAGTTAGATGTTCATTACCTGCTTATTTACACTTTGTCTTTTCAGACTTCAATCACTATAGGTCTTTAGTTCCTTGCCATGCAGCTAGGGCAACCAAAATATTCAGAGGATGATTATATCCTCCATACCTCCTTAACTGTGTATAATAATATGTTGTGTAGTAATCTATGATAAGAATACTTCATATATAATTTTGGAGTATTATTATGCATGAGTGTTATTAATAAAGCAAGTACTGGGATAGAATGGATTCAGGATTCTCACCCTTATCTAGCTGTATCTATTAATCTTTCTTACCAAATGTAGCTATTTTTCCTCATTTTCTTGTTTTTCATTCTGAACCAAAACATAATAGCTTGCAACTCTTTCATTTTTCATGATGTGTAGGGAAGACTTCTCTGTTGTTTCATTATACACATGGTTAGTGCTCAGTGCCCTGTGCTTACTCCCATTCTTAACACACAGGTGAAGTATGAGCTTGAGACTGTCTTAAAAGTGAATAAGGAAGATGTTCTCAGTGTTCTAGGGAGGTATCAGGACAAATCCAGTGAGGCAGATTTTAGACATCTTTTACACATGGATGTGGCACACTCATTCCAGGTATGGGTGGTTTTAATTTTTGGTATTTTATTTTTTATGTCTTGGTAACTGTTTTACTATATTGTCTTTAGAATTATAATTGATGCTGGTAAATGTCCTAATCCAAGCGAGTCCTGGCCCTGACAAATAACTGTAGGTATCTCAGCAGGGTCAGTTATATATCAATAATTTGTGTCAATAATTCCTTGTAAGGCATACATTGGCCTTTTTGTTCATGCTTTTTTTACTTCTTTCAATATATTTTTCAGTATCTTGGGATAAAACTAGTAAAATTTGATACAAACACTTTTTATATGTATCACCCACTTCATGCTAGAAGTTCAGACATTAAATCACATGAGGCAATTGGGGAGAATGCAATGTTCTGTTCTGATACTTTACTTTGTCTAATAGCTTGAGTTTCCACAAGCAATGGGCCTAAGTGGGGAGCTGTTTTCCAGGCAGACTAAACCGGAACACTTTGACAGTGGTGTGAGTGTAAAAGTCATCATCAACAAGAATGTGTCTTCACAGGTCAGTCCCCTGGTAATTACAGTCTTGTTGCTTGAACTTGAAGATTTGCAGTTCATACACTCAATGACTACAATTGAGAGGTGTAAATTGTTAGGGAAACAGTTAACTTTTGATGCTTAGAGTTTATTCTGGCTAGATAGCTAAATGGGGTTGGAATAGCTGGCTTGTGTTTTGGCTGAAATTCAGAAAACTCTTATAGTCGAGTTAAACTGTACTTAAAATGCAATGTAGCTCACATTTTGTTGTGACAGGGTTGGGATAAAGAGAGGGAGATCACTTAGCCATTACTTTCACAGACAAAACAGACTCAGCTTGGGCAATATTAACTTCATTTATTGCCAAATAAAATTAGAGTTAGATGATAAGAAACAAAGATGAGAACTAAAAACTCCTTTCCCCCTTTGCTCCCCTCTCTGCTTTTGTCCAGTCCTGTCTTGCTGTCTGCAGTATCATTGCCCAAACTGATGTTTCAGTATTGTGTATTATAATTTGAGGTCTTTAATATTGTGCTCTCCTTTCTCTAGGTCCAGGCTCAGGCAGCCCTGAAGAGTTATGGTGAAAACAATGTCAATGGCTCCCTTTACCTTCATTCCAATGGAAGGGAAATGCTGATGCTGGAGGTCAATGTGAACAATGAAAACAGGAGGAATGCCAGAATTGTTGAACTGAGGGCTTTTCTCCATCAGACAATCCTGACAAATCCAGAATCAGTACAGTTTCAGCTCATGGGCAAAATATTTCCATCAAGGTAGAGAAATCAATGTTGGTTAATTGAGGTACTGAAGAGTGTTCTGGGGTACAAATTTAAATGTAACAACTTCCCTATGGCTGCAGCAAGATCACTGAGTGAATGCTGGTTCGTATGTTCTCCCTGTTATTGAAACACTTCTGTCCTTATATTTCCTTAGTTGGTATAAGTTGTGTTAATGTGTTCTACTTGCTTTCCCAGGACTTTATATAGAGAACTTTGAGTGAAGAGATAGTACAAGCTATGCCAGTGGAAAAGGGCACTTCCCAGTGTTTATTATAAAGCTTTTAATGTATTGAAGAAAGCTCTGAGGTGGCAGAGGTGGGAAATAGAAACTTGACCCTCACAAGTTCCAGCTGATTTTTCAAATTTCGCAAACACAAAGCTATGCAGTGATGAATTTAGTGTTTCTGCAGAGGGCCCAGTGTTCACCAATTGGATAGGATAAGGAGAATGAGGAAATAAGAGTTAAAGGAATCAGAAGATACTACAATATAGATGAAGCACATTTGATTTACTAGTAACACTTAAAATAAGGTAAAATATTCCAAGAAGGGTATTTCATGTGCCTCTGCAGTTTGCTTGCAGTTCTGGGCTTCCAATAGTGTATTAGTTTAAATACCAGAGTAAGCCATAAGAGAGCAATTTATTGCAGTTCACAGGAAAGAAAACAGAACACTTAAAATTTTTGGAATAACGATTTGTTTAGGATTTGTTTTGCAGTGAGAATACAAACAAAAATAAACTGTTGAATGTTTCTGGACAAAAGCTAAAAGGATGCAATCTGTACAGACTTTGGTTGCTGACTGATGGAATGAAACTTCCCTGAACTGTATGGTTTTTTTTCTTCCCATGGAGTGGATTTTCACTCAGGTTTTACTTGTCATCAGTCTTTCAACAGGGTTCCAATTTCTAGGAGGGATGTCTAACACTATGAAAACTGGAATCATTGCCTCACTTTTAGGTATTTTGTGTACTATACTTGAGTCTAGAAAGTCAGATAGTTCAGTGGATAGTTTGTTGAAGGCAATGTGAAAATTGTGTCTCAGTCTTATACTTACAAAACTGAAAATGGAACTTCTTGTTGTTCCAGCAGGTTTCCCTAAAAAGCTGTGCTGTGTTTCTCCAACACTGTTCAATTCAGGACCAAGATGTAAAGAAATACTGTTGGTTCATTTACCAAACTCAAATGATGGTGGTGCTTAGAATTATTTTTTAAGCTGAAATCTCAAATGCTGCTTTTAGATCAGCACCAAAGAGATGTTTCATATCATGACAGAGAAGGCTTCATTTCCAATTCAAAGTCTCTCCAACTCTTTCTTTTATTAGGAACCATACCAAGAGCATTCAAGAAATTGAAAGCAAAATTAGTCTGCCAATCTGTGAAGCTTTACTAAGGAATTTATAAACATCTGGTGAATGGCGTGTGCTGACTGCAAGGCATCTGATTGCCTGATTCACAACACTGGAATGAGTGCCCAGGAAGTCTGTGGAGTCTCCATCCTTGGAGATACTCCAAGCCTGACCACACAACTCCTGAGCACCCTGCTCTCATTGATCCTGCTTTGAGTGAGGAGGGGTATCTTGACAATTCTGAATCAACCATAATAATATCTTACTAGCAATTTTTATGTCTGTCTTTTTAGACTTCTGTTGTCTTCTGGCTTGAAGCTTAATGAAAATAGGCTTCACATGGATTTCATGGGAGCCAGGGAGCAGAGAGTTGGTTTTGTTTTGTCCCTAAATGGAAGAGTCCAACACACTTTTACTGGATTAAAGGCCATACCTCATCTCCTTTCTCTGGATGGATTACTGAAGTGCAAAAACAACGTTCACAATGGTACTCTGTTCCTTTGTGTTTTGTTCTAACCTGCAGCTATCTTTCTTAAGAAAGCTTCTTAATTTTAATGTAATCCTTCCTGAGCTGCACAATGCATTCAGCTCTGGGGCCCTCAACAGAAGAGCAATGTGTGCCTGTTGGAGCAAGTCCAGAGCAGACCACAGAGATCAGAGGGCTGAAGCTCCTCTCCCCTGCAGGCTGGGAGAGCTGGGATTGTCAGCCTGGAGAAGAAAAGGCTCCAGGGAGACCTTAGAGCCCCTTCCAGTAACTAAAGGGGCCTCCAAGAGAGCTGGAGAGGCACTTTGGACAAGGGCCTGGAGTGACATTGGGACAAGGGGGAATGACTTCAAACTGACAGAAGGCAGGTTTAGATTGGATATTAGGAAGAAATTCTTCCTTATGGGGGTGATCAGATAATGGAACAGGTTGCCCTGAGAAGCTGTGGCTGCTCCCATCCCTGGAAGTGTTCAAGGCCAGACTGGACAGAGCTTTGAACAACCTGGGACAGTGGAAGGTGTCTCTGCCTATGACAGAGGGGTTGGAACAAGATGGGCTTTAAGGTCTCTTCCAGCTGGAATCATTCTGTGATTCTGTATAATGCAGGGCAGAGTATTTTGCATGCAAAATGAACCATGGGTCATCAGGTTGAGAGTACTTTTCAGTGAAATAACATAGTGTGGGATTTTTCATGTTTTCATGGATTAAAGGAAATAGTGGGTGGCCTCTTTCCTCTTTTGAAATGGGGGGCTCACTTGAGACTCCTACTCCTTTGAATGCCTCCATGGGTGGAGTAGGTCACTCTGGAGCTCTGGAGCAATTGTTTAGCCTGCAATTACACAAGTAGTAGGTCACAATCCATCTGTAGATTTTCTTTTGCAGTGACTGCAGTATAGTATATGGCCTAAGAGCACAAGCAGCTTGGAGAATAAAAAGAAACAGCTGCCAGAAATACTAGTATGTAATTTGTTTTAAACACATACACTCACTAGTAGAGAAACCCTCAACATTGAACTGATTTGCTCTCTAGATTACGCAAAATTATCTTGTATAATAAATGGAAATTTTGCTACTTCCTCCTGGTATTAAAGTAATGGTTAATTTATACATTACTTCTAAAACTGTGGTTATTTCTGTCCCAAGAATCTCTCTCCGCAGTAATAATTTCTGCCTGTTACAGGTAACATCAATGTGATGGTCAACAAAAGACTGTATGGACTGCATGTCAGGAACAGGAATGTGTTTGGGAATACCACTGTGCACAATATCACTGTTGCCATCATTCAGAATGGCAGTCAGGCAGTCCCAGTGGAGGCACGACTGAAAGGACACCTGGAACTGAGTAAAGAGAAGAAAAGGGGGCTAGCGAGCTTCCAGGTGGATGAGAAGGCTCTTTCTGTAGAGTTTTTCAATATCGTGGATCATGGGCATGGCAGAGTCAGTGGGGCTTTCACACATAATGTCGACTTTTTAAAAAATGCAGGTAGGAAGGAAATTTGACTTGATGGTGTGGTCTAACAAGGTGAATTTATCTAAATGACTGCTGACCAGTGGAAACAGATTAGTTGTGTTTGCTCACACCAGAACAAAATGTAATCCGGTCTTAGCAGCATTCTTTTTTATATTGTTGAGAAAATACAGTAAAATGGACACAGAAATAGTTCAAAGAGTTTTGAAATACTTCAGGGTAAATTATTTCTCACTTGTACATCTGTGTTCTTGCACAGCATCAAAGCTGACCAGTTCCTCTAAGTATAGTTTTATGCCAAGTGTTGTTTCCTAGGAAAAGCTGTGGGTTTTCATGAACTGGAGTTATCAATAATTTTGTATGGGTTCCTTTGGTTCCTTATGAAAACCTATAGAAGGCTTCTTTTGATCTGTAGTACTTCTTTGTAGTCTGTAATAACAGTCCAGAAGTGCTGTGTTGATTTTACTTCCTTCCCTGCAATAGGGTTGCCTTTGGATGGCATTCTTACTGCCACGTGTGAGCATGGCACAGGAAATCACACCATTGCCATAGCCCTGGAGAGTGGCAGTGAAAGGATTGCTGCTGTGTTTGAGGGACACAGACTGGCCACAGAGCTCCCAACATCCCAGCTATCTGTCAGCTTAAAGCACAACATCTCAAAGATAAAGAAACATGGGATCCCTTTTGTTTTAGAAGCTGCTGGCTATTATGAGGTAAGAAGAGTTCTGCCCATGCAAGTTTAATTTCTGGCAGGACAATTTGTATATATATAATAACTCCAGGCTTTTCCTGTGCACTTTATATATTTATTTTAGAAGCTGCTCTGTGTTTGAGATTTACTAAATTACTGAGTGAAAGAAAGGTGGTGTCTGGCTCCTTGTCATACTGTGGACCTTTCATCTGAGCCCTTGGAGCTGAATCTGGACTAAATGAGATGCTATGTTCAGTTCTCATTTAAGTGAAGTGCTTTGCTGCATATGAACAGGTGTCTTGTCCAATTTTATCTTTCCCCTATAAATGGAAAGTGGACCAGCAGGCCTAAGGCTTGCATCTGTTACTGGATTTAACTGGTCCTGGTGTCATCTTTTGGATGGCAAGTAAAGAGCAGAAGAGTGTTTAGCATGGCTTTCCCTTTGAAAATTCCTACCCACAGAAGCATTATGGACCATGATTCCTGGTATGGTGTTGCTTGGCCACTGTTCTCTCTATCTGTGTTTCTGCTACAGATCTGTGAATGTTAAGCTCTTTTGCATTGCAGATTATCTTTCCATAAAAGAAGGGTTCAAATACTTTGCTATCTCAGACATCCACTGAAAGGCTCAAGTCATGTGTTTATTTATACTTGGGTGGCTTCAACCACTGCAGTAGGGTGAGACACAGAGGTGTGCAGAGAAAGAATTCTAAACAGTTCCTTTGCCTTGCTTTTTAGAAGTTCCAGTGCTTTAATTGTTTGTGCCTGAGGGCTCAAATCCTTCAGGGTACTGAATGCTCTCAGTATGTTTTGGAGCCAGAAGGAATTATTGATACATTCATAATTGATATATTTAGAAGGCCTGGAAATATTGATATATTTAGAAGGCCTGGCATAACACTACAATCTCTATTTGAAATGAATCTACTTTGATGAATTTGCACTTCTATTTTACCAGTGCTGCTGCCCTGACTGTGATGTTTAAGCACAGTAAAACACACTCTGCCTTTACCAGTCATTGCTGGGTTGTTGTTGTTTGTTTCTTTCCATGATTTGGTTTCTTTTGTGCATAGAATTTCTCCAGAAAGATTGCTGCAGGGATGACAGCCACAGTGGAAACAGAGCAGCTCAAGATCGCAATAGAGAAGAAAACCACTGACACTGCCATGGAAATTTCTCTTTCACTTCACCATGATGTGGGAGGACTGACAGACATTGTTCCATGTGTACTAGAGGTTTGCAAAAATCCTGCCATATATTGTAATGTATTTAGTGCACTAAACACTAAACTGTTCTTAAATCTATCTTTTGGTGCCTTGATCCATTCGATCCTTAAAGCAGCCCTGTAACTTGCTCCTTTGAATTTTAGTCCTCCCTGCTTTTCTTCATATTCTGAATGTACTTTTTTGACAACACCAACAGGTTGCTTGCAGCGGAGAATCTGCTAACAAAAAACTTTTTGGCCTTTGCAATGGTGCAATTGCATTTCATCATTTTGAGGTATTGGCTTCATTTATAAACTTTGCTGTCAACGACATAGTGTCTTAAACTACCATGAAGGGAATCTAAGTACTGAAGGTGTAAGGCACATGGAAATGGATTTGAGCTTCCTGTTTTGTGTGCACTTACAAATATTTTCACTCCATTAATTACTGGTTTGGGTTTTCTTTATGTTATTTCTATTTTGGAAGTCCCAAATAAAGATTTGAGTCCATCTCCCCATTTGTTTCAACATTTATAATTATGTAGGATGAATACAAAATGGTGTAGGGAACAGTTCCCTTCTAGTAATAGGAGCTTTTAAAAACAGTATGTGACCTAACAGGAAAGCAAACATGACAACAGTTTTCTGTAATTTTTCAGACTCCAGCAAGACTTTCACTGAATGGGTCAATATTTACCAGCAACTTTACTGTCATCCTCTTTGGACATGTTTCTTTTCATGATGGATTTGCCTGCCTGCAGCTCTATGCCACCACTAACACCCATCCTCATTTAGAAATCGACTTCCAGCATTCTTTGCTTTCACTTCATTCTCTGGGAATTGCCAGAGAAAACCAACTGAAGGTGTCAGCCATGAGAAGTGACAAATACAAGGGCATCCTTGGTATTGTCCTTGGGCCTTGCACTTTGGAAGCTGATGGGGAAGTGACCCTGGCAAGCAATGAGACAGGATGGGTACTTGCTTTTAGAAACAAGTGCATCAGTCTAGAGGTAAGCCCAGGTTGTTTTCTGCATGTCCTCCCAGTCTGTGTATTTCAGATCACTGAGTTACAGAAAACTGTCTTCTGACACATTCATGGATAGGCCAAATGTAGTCCTTAAAGTTGTTCTGGCAAAGCAACGAGTCAGAGCACTTGCACAGGGAAGTGTATTTGAAGATGATAATTCGGAGTAATGCAATGGTAGATGTTACTGCTGCTGTCATAAAAACATCAATAATAGTTTATTAATTGAAAGAAACTTTTGTCCTAAAATCTGGTGAAAAGCATGTCTTTTCAGTTTGGAATTGTGGAGGTTAAGACTTTTTTCTTCTACAATAGTTACAAAAAGTTTATTGCAGGATTTATTCTTCTTTCCCCCTCCCCCCTATTAATTTTTTTTCAGGTTTTTCACAGAGAAATTTCAGATTTCTCTATGAAACAAGTTGTCTTGTATGGTCCTTTCCAAAAGCAGATGGTTTCAGAAGGAAGGAATACTTTCTCATGAATTAGGTACAAGTGAGGAAAGACAGTTGCTTTACTTTGTGTGTTTTAAACCGTGTAATCTTTTCTGTTGCAGAGGATGGGATTGCCTCGTGTTGCAGTCTTGGGGGGCTCATTTCGACAGAACGTCTGCAATGTGGGCTTGTTAATGAACCTGCAGTGTGATGGCAGAGCAGTGGATGTGCAGATAGACACCTCCTGCCAGCATGAATATACACTTCAAGGGATGCTCAGGCACTCACATCCCTGGCTCAGCCAGCTTGGGCTGCCTTTTGAAAACTCTGTCCTGATCTCTGCAGCCACAGGCTCCACCACAGAGGGCATTTTCCTGCTGCAGGCTGGCAGATGCAGACTGAGGGCTAGAGGTGATCTCTGTGTTCAGAATAAAGCTGACTGGACACTGGAAACAGAAACAGAATGTCAACTTCTGCAGGTAGCTGTGGGAAGCTTTTTAAAAAAGTTTTGGGATCAAATGAAGGCCTTGTGGATTTTAGCTAAAATGCCAGTGCTGGAGTGTTGGGAAGGCACCCCTGTCACAGCATTAGGCAGTGTCTCACACATTCTGTTCCCAGGTGCTCTCTGGAGACTGAGATCAGTTCAGCCTTTGCTGGCTGCTGCCTTCGCAGGCCGACACTGCCCTCTAAGGCTGAACAGCAATATTAGCCTGAGCTCTGTCAAAAATGCATTCCCTGGTCTGTGAGGATTATATCAAAATAGAATTTCCTTGGTTTTTCCAGCTAGCCTCACTGACTCTACTAGAAAAAATGAGTACAACAAAATCTAGGGTTTTTTTCCTAGATATTCATAGGCATTTATATTTTGCTTTCAAATCCTCAAATTGAGTAACTTCCTCAACTACAAAGTGGCAACGTAAAAATGACAGGAAAGTTGTAGTGAAGAGAGAATGAAAACCCCTTAAAGTATTAAAAATAGTAGATTTTTCAGTATTTTTAGAAATCCTTTGACAGAATGGGGAGAAATCTTTCATTTGGGATGTTGCATAAGACAACCTGGAAGTTTAATCATTAAAAATAATAAACCTTCTACAACCAGATGCAAGAATGTCTGTTAAGCCTATGATTTTTTTGTACATTTATTTGTTTGAAAACTGAGATTGGTGTGAAGCATAGAATGTTTAGTTGACTTTGGCAATCTGAAGAAACAGGTATTTTGTATTTTTTAAATGTAAAACTTCATAAAGATGCAGAAGTTGTTAATTCTGTAGCACAGTCCCCAAATCTTCCATCAGGTCCTATTCAGGAAAAATCAGCATATTTCTTGTTGAGAGGGAGAAAAATGGCAGCATGGAGATTGTAGTTTTTGTCTCTGATATTGTATCATATAATACACACTTGTCTTAAACTGTTTGTATATTCCAGAGGATTTTTTTGTTTAAATCTTGATAGGATCTCAATTTCCCAAGTCAGTCACGGCTCACAGGATCCATTCAGAAAGACAAGTGCCAGGCAGAGCTGTTCTCTGTTCTGGAAACAGAAGGCAAAACTGCCCATCTTGAAGTGAGAGCAGAGTGCAAGCCAAAGATGACTCTGGAAATTCAATTCAGGCATGACCTCCCCCAGCTGAAGGAAATCCCAAGGGAAAATGAGCTGTCCATCACTGCACGGAAACACTTAAAATATCTTATTGGAGTTGGAATGAAATTGGGTGCCTGTGAGCTTCAAATGAATGGGGACTTTGACCCTGAAAAGAGCCTTCAGTGGAAAATGCTTATAGAAAACAAATGCCAAACAATTCAGGTATGGGATTTTCTCATTTAATGTTGAATTTATACTTCTAAGCTAGAATCTTTGTACTTGCTAAAGTCAAAAGACAATAATCCAAGTATTTCAAAGAGATAGCAGAGAAATAAGAAAAACATTCTCTTTTAATGTTGCATCTTACTTCTGGAGCCAGTCATTCACTGTATTTGGCATATGCCAAATTTTCTGTTAATCAGTACCTGCAGATAATGGACTTGCTTGTACTAGCTCTGATGTGTTTTCTAAAACATGGTTGAGAATTCTGCAAGGTTTTTCTATTCAGAAATAATGATTATTCAAAGTTGTCTTTGGCTTTATCAGCAGTTACAATATCTCAGCAGTTTGAGGAACAAACTCTGAAATAGTTTAAAAATATATGAAGTAAATAGGTAATCTTCAGGTCAGAAAATTCAGTGTATGGAAAGTTTGAGAGATATGTTATCACATTATGATCTGTGGATTCAATATTCAAGTCAGGGTAAATCTGAAGATACAAAGATGAGATTTACCTGACCTCTTCCAAAAACAGAACTGCCATAATAAACTTCTGTATACTGTCTGGTTTCACTGAATTTATGGATACTTTGGGTCACTGGGATAATGCCAAGTATAGAATATTAATTAACTTTTCATTTAGGCAGGAAGAGCTGCCACATTGTCCAGTGTTCTCTTTGTGTTGACTCATGTATCAAAAATAATCAGACATATTCAAAAAAGACAACATTTATAAAATGTATTAAAAAGCTTTCAAGATTTCTGAAACATTCTGTGCTTTTGCTGCCTGATACACTTGATTTTACAGCTAGGTGATTAAAGTTACTATAAGGAATTAAGTTTCAGGGGTATAATGTATTTGTGGTTAAGTGCAAAAGTGGTGATTTTTTATAGTTTTTCTTTCTTTTACAGGATCTTGGAGTACCAATGAAAATTGATGGCTCAGGCTACCTTTTGATGGATAAAATGAACCTAGATTCACAGACGCTGATCACTGTTGATGAAAATAAATTCCGAGGACTCCTTATACTAAAAGTCACTGATGTGAGTACCCTGCAGGCTGTTGGAATGTGTAAACAAAGTACAGAGTAATGTGCCCTAACCTATGTTATTTGGAACAAATAGTCAAACTTTAGTAATGAATGCCAGAATAGAAATGAAATAATAAAATCTTTGAAAATCTGGCACCTTCAATGATCAATAACTGATGTATAGGATAATAGGATATAGGCTCTGGCACTTCCTGAATAATTTCCTTGTTATGCTCTTTATGTGTACATTTTTGTTGCTTGTATTGGATGTTCCTTACATCACTGTGGTTTACCCAGCAAAGAAATAGGCAGTGATTAATTGAAACTGCTGTTTGTTTATTCAGTGAGACAGCAACACAAGGAAGGATGTGAATCTCTTGTTTTTCTGTTGACAATTACAAGTTTGGATTCTCTTGTCATCAGAGCAGGAGAGCAGAGAACATGCACAAGGATCTGTTTCCTCCTGGTGTTTCACTTTTCTGCCATAACTGGTAATTCCTGCATGTTTCTGTGCCACAGAGAAACAACATAGCTAGTGGGAGTTTAATTCATATTAAATGTAGGACAGACAGATTTCTGGTTTGAGCTCTATTGCATCGATCTTTGGGTTCTACATGTGCTTTGCTCTCTATGCTGTGAAATATTAACAGGAAAGGCAAGAGCTGGATGCTGTGCTAACCCATAATATCCAAGAAGCTGCTGACATTGGCATTCCCATGAGGATGTTACTTGATGTGATATCAGAAAAAAACAGTGACTTCTATAAAGGATTTATTAATTTCTGTGTGAACAACAAACAAGTAAGTGTCTCCTCCAAACCAGTAGTATGTGAGATAGAGGTTGAAGTAATCTAATTGATTTGGTAAATAGTGTTTCTGAAAACAGTCCAAATGCAATACTTCACAGTGGCTTAGTGGGTTAGTTCTAAAGGCCCTAATTAAATGAAGGTAGTATCTTTCAGCCACTCCTGTGCAATTGCTCCTTGAAACAAATTTAGCATCAGCAATGATCCATGACTCACATTGTAAATGATATAAAACCTTCCTTATCAAAAATCTTCACTTGGTGCACCATGTCCCCTTTTATAGTACAAAGTTGTGACTTCTAAAAAAATTAGATAATTCTTCACCATAAAGTTTTAATAGCTTTCACAATTTTATTCTGACATGTAAATTAGTCCATATCAGAGATGTGCCACAGTTAACTTTTGTCATATTTACTTGAACTGAGCAGATTACAGAAGAACTGAACTTTGTCCAGAAGTTGGATGTTGTGTCTCTTAACTACAAGCTTACTCATAACATAGAGACATTGAAGACTTTGCAAATAAAAGACAAGATTGAGTTGCAGGTAGGTTATCAACCTGGAGCCAGGCCACAAGGGGAACAGCAGCTGGGGAAGAGATGGCACGTTTGCTGTTTTGGTGAAGGGGAGTCCAGGTGCTCCCTTTGCTCTTGAGGGGAGTCCAGAAGCTCAGTTTGTTCTCATGGGAGAAGAGCTTAGATCTGGACTTTGCACAGGCCTGGGGTTGGAGATTGGCTTCCAGTGTGGAGTGAGAGGAAAGCACTGCATTTATGTGTCTGACAGAGCTGCAGTGTCTCCTGGACACACAGAGCAGAGGGGAGCATTGCTGGGATTTCACTGGATCCTTTCCAAATGTTTTTTTCCTTCCAAACTCTGACTACCTGGCACATTTTTTTTTATCTGAGAAACACAAGGCTTATTGACCATGTAACTGAATAGCATTAAAACATGGTCATATTTGAGAATACATGTTAAACGGTTGAAGTTTTAAATAACAGGGACATTTGTAACTATGTTGTGTTATAAAATGATACAATGATGCATCTTTGAGACATCTTTGAGATGATACTGTCTCAACCAAAGAAAGAACTCTGACCAGCAGGAGCTTTGACTTTTACAGTTCTGTCTTTTCACAATTTACTTTTGTTGCACACAGGCTATCTTGAATGTCAAAGTCACTAGAAGCTTTAGTTTGAAAGTGCTCTATGGTGCTCACCTAATAGTTCTTGAAGGACAAATCCAGGAGTTTGAAACAAGTACCAACATAACAGGGAATTTCCATCACTCTTTGCCATGGCTGCTACAAGCCAGAGTCCCATCATCTTTACAGGTAGCTTTGGGGTTTTGTTGTTTTCTGGGTTTTTGGTTTGTTTGTTTGTTTTTAATTATAATTATTGTTCTGTATAACAATGTAATTCAAGCTCATTACTTGAATGAAAACTCCATTTTGTAAGGTACAGGATGGAAGCTGAGATTTTCTGATATTTAAGAACTGTGGATGCCTAAAATTTGAACTACTGAAATAGAAAGTTTCTCCTTAACTGCTATCTGAATGAGATTCTTCCATTCTGATCAGTGTTAGTTGAGTGGGTACTGTTGATACTGTAGCTCTACAGGAGAGCTTGAGCACATTGCACCAGGGACTGGAGTTGCTCCTATGCTCTTTAATGGGAATTTTATACTGGAATAAGTATTTCTTTGGGTGCTGTTTTCAGGGGAAGTATTTAAGTACCTACTACCTGGCAAGTATTGTCAGTAGGTGTAGACTAAATATCCTTTATAAGAAGGGAGTTGCATTTGTGGGATAAAAAAGAACCTAATGAGAATATGACGTGGATCAGTGAGGCTGGCATGGCTTGATATTCATTCAGTTGAATGAGCTTCATACTTGAAAGTCAAAGATGATTAATGAAAGGCCAAGAGACTATTTGTTAATGGATAGATTTTGACATGAGTATAGACTAGAAAGAACTTTCATTTTCTCCTCTCTTAAAATTAAATAGTATTTAAATATTGTTTTGAGAACTTATACCGTATCATTTTTTAGATAGATGTGGTTTTTCAAGGGCGAAACACTACTCAAGAGAGATATGTGCACATTGCAGCTGGAGAAACATCAGTCACATACATAATTAACTCCTATTATGTTGGCCACCAAGTGGATCTCTTCTGCCAGAGTGTGCACAGCAGTGAGGTACTCCAGGCATCTGGCTATCCTAAGGCAATTGACTTGATTTTCAGTTTCCAGAAATCAGGTGGGTACCTGCCATTCCTGGCAGGATTTTTTATTCTACAGTAGTTCTTTGAGGATGTTTCAGCTGTTCCTTCAACAGCTACAAACTGACTAAGATTTGTTGGTGGTACCTAGAAAGAGACTTTATCTTGTTTGTAAGTAAAATTGTCCTTCTGAAACTACATCTGTGATTAGCTGATGAAGCCAGCCTACCCTCAAATCTTGCCCTGGCATAAATTCTATCTGCATATCTCTTTACACTGTGATCAGGTACCTTAAGTGCCCCCAGGGGAATATATTCGTGTTGAAGAATACTCAACAACTGCAATTCCTGCACCAAAGGGCAGGAATTACTGAAGTTAGCAGGCATTGAATCAATACTAATGTGAGTGGCATCGTCTCCTTTCACCCATTCAGAAAAAAACAGCAGGATGAGAGGTTGCTCTCAGGACAGTCACAGTCACCATGTGATTTCCACCACAAAACCCACATTTTTGTGGGTTTTGTCTTATCATAAGATAAATAAAGAATTGGGGGGGATTCACATCTCTTATTTTTATCTTTTAGCAGTCTTGTATTTTCCTTTTCAAAAATGAAAAGCTGGTAGGAAAGTGGGGAATGGTCTTCAGATCATGTTCTTTGGGCATTGTTGAGCTGCTGTAGCTGGAACCAAAGGAGTCGCTGGAGGTCAGAAGAGCTCAGAGCTCTTCCCTGGAAGAGGCTGCTGCAGGCCAGGGATGCAGTTTGCTGTATGGATTAGTCAGCTCTAGCTGCACAAACACATTCCTGACAGGAACTAACTTGTCACTTGACACTGGATGTGGATACACAAGCTCTGTTACCACAAGACTTCGTAAGGACAAAGTTCAAGGACATCCAGAAAAACTCTGCCCTCCTCCAACCACAGGCCAGAGTTCTTGTAATCCTGAATGATGACTTTGTCTTGATGAATATATTAACCTAAAAGCTGTCTGGATTGATTTTATGCAGGCAGTACTGAAATTTCTCAAAAATTAGCTGCTCAAATTGGCACTGTTTTGTCCCTTCTATATAGAAAACAAAGCCAAGACTGTCTGTGAAATCCAATATGATGAGAAAGATGTAACTGTGACTGTGGATGTTGACACAGACTTTGAACTCTTTGGTATATTTGTGTTCATGGCAGAGGTGAAGCATTCAATATCACTTCTCCATCACCTCGGACTTCCCTTCTTTCTTAAGGTAATGCACCACAGAACTTTTGCTGTTTTTTGATGAAAGCTGTCACTTGAGCTACATTTGCATTAGTCCAGAGCACTTCCAGTGGCCTCAGTGAAATTAATCCAGGTTTATATACAAGTGCAGCTGAGAGCTGACTTGGCCCAGTTTATCTGAATCCTCTTTAACTTACGTACAGAGCTAGTGGTCTGTTTCCAAGGAATGTGGTCAGGTACCTGAAATCCCCAGTTTCAGGGTTAATCATTTCAGGAAGGCACGTACTTACTGTCATTTTGCAGCTGATAGGGCTCACAAAAGTAGAAAGAGCTTTTGGTAGAAAACAGCTGTCCTTCATTCCTAGAGAACTCCTTAGCTTGGTTAAACCAATTCTAGCACAAATACCTAAAGTGCTTCAGTGTTGAATAAACAGAAGTAGATTTATATTCCAAACTACTTGATAGGATCAACAAAGGCTGTACCTGTTTATCCCTTGGGAGAAAGAAGCATTAGTTGAAATGTCCCCTTCCCTTTTGAAGGGTAGTACACAGAAAAACACTCCCAAGCGATCCACCACCTTCTCTTCAAATAACAGGACATGTAGCTAGTATGCAAGAGTAAAGGTCCACTCTCCTGAACATAAACATTAGATCAATATTAAACCTGCATATTAAGTATTGGTGTTTCAAGGGAATATTGCCAAACTTTTATTGAAAGGTATATTTTCACTGCTTCTTCCCCATTAATGTCTTTTGTCCTCTAAATGTTTGAATGGAAAAAAAAAAGGAGATGGCAATTCTTGAGGTGCTTTATACATGTATAAGGTATGAGTACAACCAGGGGACTTCAGAAATTACTGTCCCCACAGACTTTGGCAAATACCATTGTTGATATTGAAGTGAGGGAAATGGCCCTCATCTTTCCCAGAGAGATTCTTTAGCATTTTCAGGATAAGGAGGTAGATGATGCAGCAGCTGTGGAAGGACGAAAATGAAGAAAATGCCCTAGAGTAAAAAATTTGTGGAGCCTCATCTGTTTCTTAAAACAAAACAAAACAAAATACACCAAAAAAACCCTAAAATAAAACATAAAACAGAAAAACAAGCAAAAAAAATCAAAAAATAAAAGAGCACACGATTTCTTTCTAGTATATGAAAATGAGAGTATGGGAGACAATAAAAAGAACCAGTAGCTTTGGACTTAAACTAGATAAGGCTACATTGAAAGTAACACTAATATTTGTCAATAATGGAAATGAGTAGCTATGGAAACATACACAAAAAAAGGAAGACCTCTCTTGAGGCTCTTGGTTTACATGTAGGAAGCATCCAGAAGGCCTGTCTGGAAGATAAGCTTCAGTCAAGATGGTGGTTTTGAATGAGTCAAGAGATTGTGCTCAGTTGAAGCGAAACGATGGGTACAAGTTATGCATGTGATCTGTTTATTTTCCTCCTCCACAGATGACAATTCAAGAAGTCATGACTGAAAATGAAACTGAAGGTGCTCTGAGGCTGACCTGTGAACAAAACAAAAACTTCTCCTTTTCCATCAGTAGAAAAAAAGACCAGCAAGGGTAAAAGGGTCATTCTGAGCACTATAAAAAATGTCACTAGGCCACTGTGAGTCCATGGAAAACAGTTACTGTATTAATCACCAAATCAGTGGTGAAATGGATAACAAAACTTGGATAAAGTGAGTAGTCACCAAATGCTCTGTAAACCTCAGGGAGTTTCTGAAGGGCTGCAGACAGATTCCCCCCGTCACAGCTTGGGACCTGTCTCTCCGCCTGCCCACACAGAAACCAAGTAGCAGACAGTGAAAGAGTCCATGAAACTCTAGGCCTGAACCAGACAAGTACTGCAAAGTTAACTTAACTTGACATTAACTTTAAATCTTATTAAATTGTTTTGGCACAGTTGAAACTTGTAAAATTATGGCAACTTGGTTTTCTAAGCTGGTATCAGTATGGCTGTATCTGCACAAAATTGTAGGCTTTTAAGGGTGTTTAGAGGTATGATATTTTCAGCCTTGGGGTATTTCAGATATCTCTTAAGTTTCTAGCAAGAGACCCTTGCACTGAAAAGTCCTGTAAGTTCTGTTAAAATCTCTAATAATTGTAAATTCTAAGTTTATAAACCATGACAGTGCTTGAGAAGTCAGATTCCTAATACCTTTCTCATTTTTAAAAAGCTGATGCATTTGCTATGGCAAAGTGATTTCTGGTCCTGTGGGCTACATTCTGTCCCTGGGATACATACACAGATTTTTTACTGAGCTCAGAAGTGGTCATTTTGTGTGACTGCATCAAAAACTGGGAGCTGGGTAAGTGTTCAGAAGCAGGTACTGCCATTTTAACTCTGAAAGCTGGGGCAGACTTGGAGCTAACTCAGATGAACTTGTGCTGCCAGCAAGAGTTTCTGAAATATTGTTGAACGAGAATACATTTCTTCCCTTTAGTGAAGAGTTGAGTATAAAAGCACTCCAGAATCATCCCTTCTTTCTACAATACTTCCCCTGTGCAGCAGAGCTGTCTTCTAAGGTAACTATCTGCAAATAATCCATTGCAAACATCACTGCAAAGTAGACTTGTCTAATGTGTTAGGAGTCAAGCTGCTTTAATTCTAGTACTAGTATCTCTAACATTTTTGTTATTGTTGAGGATGGTCCTGTTTTTAAAGATGTTAACAATCCCAGTCTTTTCTTTTTTCCCTTTTTTTTTCTTTTTTTCTTTTTTTAATTAATGGGTACTTAAAAAGGTTAATTATGATATGAGTGAAGCAAAAGGCAAACTCTACCTCAGGATGGAAAAAAGGGATTTCAATGTTTCAGCAAAGCTAACTTTGATGGGAAGCAGCTTCACTAATGCCATTGAAGTGGCACAGACCATGGCCCAGGTTGGTACCATGCACTGATGGCAGAGGCAGGCTGTGGTGGGAGGGCACTCAGGGGTGGCTGCCAAGCAGTGAAGGCCAAACGCAGCTCCTGCTGTGGGAGGGGTTTCACCCTTCATTTCTCCAGTAGCACGAGCAAACATTTGACTGTGGATTACTCTGAGCTTATATTTGTTTGCTCCTGTAGATGGAGCACTCACATAGGATTTATAGTAAATAAGAAAAATAACATGTTACAAACGGAACCAGTTTTTATAATGTAGGTACCACACATTTTTTTCTCTAAATATAAAAAGATGTCACAAATACCTATTGTTGTTTGTGCTATCTGCTGAATTTATTCTGTGGGACTCTTTATGTTGTAAGGATTATTCTGTGAGATAAAAGAAAATCAAACTAGAATAATCAAAGACTGTTGTAAAGGGAATACTCAATTGTTTATGTATATTCCATTATTTGCAAAGATGACTTTCTGTAGAAATGAAGACAATTAGAAATGAATAGTTGTTTGTATGAGAGCAGTGGGCTTAGAGCATCATTATGCTAGACCTTTAAAAACACTTTCCTACAGAAAGGACTTTGGGGTAACAAAATTATACTTAGGTTTTACCTTCTCAGAGAACTTGGGGTTTAATGTTTGCCCTCTTTTATTTTTAGTTAAAAATTCTTCCAAGGCAGCTTGTGTTTATGACAATTTACCAAAAAGGCAACAGAACTCATCAGCTAAGGCACATTGCCCTGTGGGATGGCAAAGAGATAAAGCTAACAGGCACTTACACTGGACTCTTCCCAAAGCTGCCTGGAGGTCATGGCATGCAGGGTAGGTTTCTCAAGTCTTTTACAAGTGTTCAAAGCAGACTATAAAATAAAATAAAATAAGCTACATAAATCTGATTACAAAATGCTTGTTCAAAATGCATGTCCAAAGCATTTCAATACTGTTTCAAATTTAGGGCTTCTAAGGTCTTATGTGCTTTAAATTCATTATCGGTCTGGCTGTTAGAAGTCCACTTCAGAATACTCTTTCTGCTTTGTGGATATGGAACCAGAAACTTAAGTACTGGGTGCTGAAGGGAGCACTGGTCACACTGGCTGCTACCTTGAGGTGTTAAACCCTTATGTTGAGGCTTTATGATCTGAAAATAGAGAAGATAACTGCACTTACCTGTTTGAGTGTTCCTCAACCTGTTGAGCTTAACTGCTGTTGTGTTAAGCTGTTCCTCTTCCCGTGTAAGGCTATCTCAGTTTCACACAGGTTCCTTCCCTGGCTGTTTTTGCTGCAGTTGCTCTGGGTGTAGCTGTCAATATTTTGGTTATTGCAGGTGATTACTGTTCTGCCGGTACATAGAGAGAGGGTTCCTGTTTTCACTTACATTTCCTCATGTGGAGCAGACATCAGCACAGTGAAGTCCTTGTGGCTGCTGGGTAGGGGTGTGTGTGTGAGAAGAGACCATGTTTCCCTGGGAACCAAGGGATGTCCTGCTGCCTGTGGGAAAATGTCCTGGGAACGGTCATGATTCCTGGTGGGAAATCTTTCTTGTTTGTTTTCTTTGTAGTGGAGCTTCTCCATCCTCTCTCCATCCCTTTTCCACAACATGTCTGGGTCAACTTATATATGAAACATTCAGCACGCAGTCACCGAGATGATCTTACTGTAGTTTGGAATGAGAAGGACAAGGTACAGTAGCCCAGAGCAAATAAATATCAGGAGAATAACAGGAATATAAAGAAGAGGCCTTTTTTTAATTAAAAAAGACACTTAGCAAGCCAGGGAACTTGACTATAAGCAAACTATCCCCCTTCTTGGATGTATAAAAAGTTCTGACTGTGAAAGATGAGCAGCTAATATTCTTGTAGGAAGTATTTTCAGGCCATAATATTTTTTTGTTTCAGTAATCCCACAATTTACTGCTTAACCAAAGGTAATGAAATGCATAAGCTTCAAAGCACTGGGTAAAGGCCTCTGAGAGTAGGTGGGAAGAACAGCACAAATGTCATGAAGCACTTTATGGACAAGGAAATAAAAAAAAAAGTGAGCGAGTGTGAGCATTAGCTGAGATTGAAAAGGATGAACTCGTTGCATGGGTCTAATCCTGGATTTACCCACACAGAAGTGGTCACATACCTTGCTTAGCATTCAGCCAAAGCCATGGCTCTTTTGTATTTTATTCTTTTGCTCTCCTTATTAGCAAGACTGATAGATGTGGAACTGTTGAATCCAATCTCTGTTTTGATAAAGTAAGTCAGGTCTATTTTTTAAAAACATCAAGAGTGGAAAAGACAGAACTAGGAGAACATAGGGTAGATTGATTTCCTGATGTGGTGAAGTGGGGACACTTTTCTGACTTGCTGCTAACTGTGCTATCCTTACATCTACATCCGAAATGCAGCACCTTGGATAAGTGTTACATTATTTTCTGAATAATGGAACGATAGAAGACGATGTATAAAATATGCTACCACACATAAACATAAATGTGGCTGCAAAGAGCACGGAATTATTTTATTTCTTTAAAAAGTGTTAAAATTACAACATTAATTTTAGCAGTTGTATAGAATGTGTTTTTTACTTCTGCTTAAATTACCACAACTATCTAAATGCTACCACAATCTAAATTACCACAAAAATATTTTGCGGTAAACAGAATTTAGTTTCTGATAAAGCAAACGCTTTTTCTTGTGCTTTAACTTTGAAAGCTGTGTCTAATAACTGTGGCAGTGCAGCCCGCAGTGCCTAAAGATAAGACCAAAATTAAGCCTCTACAAACTTAAGCATTGTTCATGATTTCATGAAAATACAGAGAGTAGTTCTGCTTTGAGCTGTGCTATACAGGGAATTCAAGCAGCAAAAATTGTCCTAATTTGAACATTAATTTGCCTCACTTCTTCAGAAAGGACTTTATTGTGCACATAATTCACCTGAGGACAAGGTACAGGGAAATCTTGCGGGGTGCATGTTTGAGGTCAGTATGTGAGAGGTGTTTTATTTCACAAGCTCCTTTTCCATCTGTTGATATGGATCAGGTATCAGTGTCATCTTCTCTGAAGTTTGGAAGACACCGGACAAGCTACAGAGCCACTGTTGCCCACCCATTTAATTACACTCTGAAGCAACTGGAGGTGCATTCCCTGTCAGAAAAAAGGGGCAGAAAGTACAACCAGCAGGTGAGATCATGAGACTGGGCTGCAAAACATGAGCTGTAATGCTGCATTTACTGTGAGTGTGCCTTTCCTCCCTGAGAACCACAGAACCAGAAATCATCCTGAAAAATGTAAAGAGCACTGAGTGCTCTTATCCCCTGGTGTCCAAATCACCAGCACTGTTTCCTGGCCATCAGCCTTGTACTTTTAGCATTGACCCATTTTGGATGGGAGGAACCTAGAAATGCCCAGGAACCAGCCAAACAAAGAAAATGAGGCAAATTTTGTCCATAAAGCAATGAACAAACTCCTAGTCTGCACACACAAGAAAAACAAACAAAAAAATCCCCCACAGTAAAACCAAACCAGAAACCCTTTGATACCCCTGTGAAGAAAATGTAAATTTTTTGATTGTATAGGAAATTGCAACACAAATGTGAAAATGTGCAAGGCTAGACACATTTTGAACTACCATTGTGAAGTGCACTTGCAAAGCATATATAGGGGAAAAGAGGAGGAGGAGGAACTCCACAAATCGTCTTTTAAGATCAACTACAATATAATTTCTCTTTGACAATGCATTGTATTGGTCAGGACAGTGCAGCTGCTGAGGCTGAAGACTTTCAGCAATAAGCTGGCAGCTGTGCAGTGTTTGTTCATCTGAAGCCCTTTGGTGCTCAGGGGAGTTTGCACAATACTCCTCAGTATGGTTCCAGAATTGTGTTCAGAGGATAAATTCTCTTGTGGGGTCATTATTGCAGTAATGCCAGTAATTGCTTTGCATGACAGACCCCAGGCAGCTTCCAGAGAGGGTAACAAAAACTTTCCATGGCCTTGGTTGTGGAAGTGCAGCTTCCCTGTGTTTGTGTCAGGCCCTGGAGCTTCCAGACCACAGAGTTCCATGGAGTTTGAACATGGATCTGTGGCAGCTTTCACTGTAAATCTGTTTTCCTCCACTGGATGGGAATCATTCTGCTGGTTCTAGTCTTGCTGTAGGACAAATCCTTCTCTGCTTTCAGCTGCAGGTCTCAGGGAATGCTGGGCAGCCTGCTCACCTCCGGCTGGGCCTGGAAGATAAATCCAGGATGGACATCACTGCCTGGGGTGGCTGTGTGACACTCTCTGCAGGCCAGGTATGAGTCTTACATCCCTTGGAAGGGATGAGTGTAGCTGAATTTCTGTGTCTGATCCTCACAGAATGATTTTTTTATTTTTTTTTATATGGAAGCCTTGAAGTCAATCTTTTTGTGTCTCAGAGGAAGAAAAATAAACCCTGTGAAAAATTCTGTTTCATGTTGCCAGACGTGGTTGTACTTGGGCTGCAGCTTTCCCTCAGGACAGAGCTGTCAGCCCCTCTGGTTTTTTGGGAGAGACTGAAGCAGCGTTTCATGGCTGTAGACTGTCCAGGGGTTCTTACAGGTTGCGGTTTTGCCCAGGAAACCTACTCCCCAAGGATATACTTTTTAAAAAAATTACTTACATGTGTCAATTTTTTCCACTTTTCCAGCTTCAGAGAATATTAAGCATGGAAAACCTGCATGCATGTGGGTCTCTAGAGCAAAGAGCAACATTGTTTAATGAATACCTAGATTTGAACTGGGATGACAAAAAATTCAAACACAATTTCACGTATGAGGTAAGAGAAGGCAGTTGTATCTGCTGACTCACCATTTTTATGGAAGCTGTTTTCAGTAGATGAGAAATTATTTTGGTTTTAGATGTAATGCTTAGTGGAATTTAAGAAATCTTCTGTAGAGCACCATTTTTTGTGAAGTATCATTATTTCACTTTACATTTTTCTCTACATGGAAGGAAAGCTAAATGGAGCTTAGTTAAGGAAAAAAGGGTTCTTATAAACTAAAGGCCTCACCTGTGCCCTAAATTTGCAAAACTTCTAGGCTGGAGACAAGTATCAAGGCTGGTAAGCTAAAACATTGTCAAATGGAAATGTTATGTTTTGGAAATGTTACGTTAAAATCCTGAAGCTGCCTAATTCAAAAGCCACCCAGGGGATGGGATAAGTGGGCTCCAACGAGTGTTTATGATTCTGCTCTCATCTTTTAACTTGATTTTCTTGGTTCATTGCAGAGAAATCAACTCTTGTATCCTGACAAATTTCAGTTAGAAGTGGTTCTGGAAAATATTTTCCTGACCCCATGTACCAAACAGAAGATTCTGGGTAAAATAGAAACCAACTACTGCTCTTGCCTGGATTACTACACAAGCTTTGAGTTCTGTGACCTTCCAAATGTAAGTCTGACATAAACACACTGAACCTACTTCAGTTGAAATGTAATTACTCATTTGGAGACTTAGTTCTCCTCAGCTGCAACTCTTCAGAAGACTTACCATAAATCCATAACTTAAAAATAGACATTGTCATTTGATGGACCGAGGCAGAAAGGTTCTGTTTGCCACTATAGTGTATTCTGTAGGTCCTTTTATGGCTGTAAACATTCTCACTTCCTCCATGATGTTCTTTCTTTCCTATTCCTCTTTCAGAAGTATCTTAATTTCATGTTTCTGGAGAATACCAAAACTGGCTTATAAGTGATCAAAAAGAAAACTAGAGAGGAGTAAAAGCGCTTTCCTTCCCCCGTGGTTAAGTCTGCCGGTTTTTATGATTACTCTGCTGGTAGTGATAGATTTTTGAACCGTAATGTAACCTTATTTTTCTATTACACGCATAAACTGAAGGCCATGACTTTTCTTAGGTGCATGCTGGTCCTCAGAGTTGCTTGTAGACACTCACAAACACAGAACTTGGAACCTACAATAAATGTCTCTCCCCAGTTCCCAGTGGCTGAAACATATCTTGGTTTCCTTATTTACAGTCAGAGCAGATCACACTCTGTTAGCAACAGGAAAACCTTTTCCCAGACCAAGGTGTGATTGAACCTGTTTATAATGCAAAGGATGTATATGCATGTCACTCCAAAAACAGGTGCCTCTGTATTTTTGGTTCATTCTTTTCAAAGGCATCATGGTTTAAGCCCAGCTGGAAATTAAGCACCACAGCCACTCAACCCCCTCTCTCCCTCCCCTCTCCCTGTGGAATGGGAAGGACAATCAAACGTAAAACTTGTATGTTGAAGTAAGAACAGTTTAATAATTGAAAACAAAGTAAAATACAATAATAATAGTTAATACTACTATAATGAAAAGGAAAAAAACTAAATGAAGTGATGCACAATACAATTGCTCATCACCCCCTGCCCAATGCCATCCCCCCCTTCCCAAACTCAGATTTGCCCCTTCTGGATAACTCCCCCCAGTTATTACTGGACATGATATTCTGTGGTGTAGAATATCCCTTTGGCCAGGCTGGGGCACCTATCCCAGGTGGGCTTTTGTGCACTTTCTCACTGGCAGAGCAGGAGGGACACACAAAGAAAAGTCCTTGACTTAGGACAACAACTGAGCAAAACCAAAACATCAGTGTGTAACCAACCCCATTCCCATTCTGAATCCCAAACTGTACCAGCTATTGAGAAGAAATTAACTATCCCAGTTGAAATCAGGACAATATTCACCTCACGTCCCATGTATCCCCCAACTTTATCAAAATGTCTGGTTAGAGTAGCTGAGAAGTGTAGGAGCAAAAAGTATTGGACATTTTAACAAAATATAGTTCTCTGCAGCTGCTCCTCTGCTCTTAGGGTGTAATCACTGAATATGCTTTGTTAGAGCACAGAAACTGAAGATGTAATGAAGACAGTGCTGTGAGGAACAGGAGGATGTGCTGGTTTCTGAAACTACAGGTTTTTGTTACTGGTTTAATTTCATGAGAATGCTGCCACTGTACAACTTCTTACTATTCAAAGCAGAGCCCATTTGTTTGGAATAATTTGGAAGCTTTAACACCTTTTCTGTGAATACTCAGGTAATTGTTTTATCTGGAAAGCACCAGCTCAACAAAGATGACATCATTTTGCAGTCAGAGGGCAGATTCCACCTTGCTGATCATGGAAAAGATGAGGGGTTGATTGGAATATCCATAAAGAATCAGAGCACTGCTGATGTGAAGAACTACTCTCTGGAAATTGAAGTGAGTTTTTATTTTATTTTACTGGCACTGGGGTTTGGTTTTCAAAGGCCTGCTGCCATCTATCTCCCAAACAGATCAGGCACAGGCAGTGACTATAAAGCAGCAGGCAACACAAAACACTCCTGGTTTCTTTAGTGCTGTCTCTAAAGGAGCAGTTAGGCAGTGTCTGTGCACTGTGACCAACAAAGCAAGGCACCAACATTAGTCCTCTGTAGATCTGACACAAAATGTGTTTATAGTGGAGAGTATCAATTTTAAGTGCTGCTATAACTCCCCTTCAGCACGACTGCTCTGTTGAGTAAGGTATGGAGTTCTCACCTCATCAGAAGAAAGAGGGAAACAAAATAAAATGTTTACGCAAAGCATCATTTGCAAGAAAAAAAACTGGCAAAAAAATACCTAAAAAAGGCACAGAACAGCTCATATGTTGCTTATTCTGAGACAAATCTCTCCCTTTTTCTCTCCTCTTCCCAGTATTTTGCATTTGCTTTTAATTTCCTGTGAAATTAATATGGTGGAGAGGCAGATGGAGACAACAGAGTGAGGCAAAAAACTAACGGGGTTGGCACCACCCAAACTCCTAATTAGCAGGAATGTGGGTAGTCAGGCACTAACTGAGACAATAGATCACCCTTTAATAAAATTATGATGTTGATTTAATCAGTAACAAATACTAACTTATTTTTCCATTCCTCTCTCTTTATAGAGGAAGGAGATGAAAAGCTGCTCTGCATGAGCTTGCTACATTTTGTGTTATGGAATAAATGGTACAAATTAGCAGCCTCAGACAGAACTGACTGGGACATAATGTTTCTTTCATTGCTTCCATTAAAATTTTGTCCATAAGCCTCATGCTATCCAATTGTTCAACTCCTGGTCCAATCACGCTGATGCTTGTACCTCTCTCAGTGTAACTCCTGCACAGTACACAAACATTGGGAAACATTTCCCTCACCACTTACCCTTTTGTGGGAAGCACTGATATTTGAGCACCATCTCTGAATGATCATTAATTCTGTGTGGTGGCTTTGAATAAATGTTTTTCCTTTATGGCTGCAGTTAAGAGCCTTTGAAGATATTTGGCTAGGCCTGACAGGAACTGCTGCTTCCTCATCTGTCCAGAGCCAAATCCTGGTGGAGGGGATTATTGATCAGAAAGAGAAAGTAAAAGTCGCTGCTTCAAAAGGAAAGGAGTGTTTTCACTACTACATGGGGCATCTGCAAGGTATGTACCTCACTGACCATGCTCTCAGCTATAGGACTTAGTTTTAGGTTATCTGCAGGGATGCTGGGATCAGGATGAGCAGGGAGCTGGACTGGATGATCCTCATGGGTCCTTTCCAACTGGAGCTATCCTGTGGCTCCCAGTATCATCGCTATGAAGAGACAGGAGGAAAGGCTGTGTCTCTAGCACTGAGCTAGCTCAGTTCATTCAAGCTATGGTCTTTCAGATAAAGAAAAGCTGAAGCGTAAAATTTGTTACAAAGGTGAGTTTGGGAGACATTTTTGTATGATTACAATAGATGGTAAGAAAATCTAGGATTAATTTCCTCTTGACTTAACCATCTTAAAGTTTTGTGCCTTGTTTAAGATAATCATTATATTCCAAATTCAATGAAGGAAATGAGAGAGGCACCTCCAGAGACTGACTGTCCACATGCTGGAACAGCTGTATGAACTGGGATGTGTGAAGTAGGATGTGTGCAATCACTGGCTGCAGGGGATTGTCTCACAGCACTCAGCTCTGACTGACAATGGAGAGGAAAAAAAGGCTAAAAAAAGGTTCAAGTTGTGCCTAAATCCTAGATGAGTAAAGTGAGGTGAAATGAGCTGGAAGAGGTGGGGCTCATCCACATTTCAGCTACATTAGAGCTGGGTGCAAACCAAATAAATTCGGTGGTATCTCAGTTGTCTCAAACTCATGTTGCTGACAGTCCCAGCCCTTGTTAAACTTACGGCTTTGCCATTCCACACTTCTGCAGGGGAGTTTCTCTCAGGTTTAAGTCCTCACCTCTAAGTCCTATAATGTTTTTGAGATTAGGACCATTAGTTTGTGAATCACTGAAGTCAGAAATTTGTAGAAATTGCTCAGCTCCCTCAACCCAGATTCTACATGAACTTTGCATTTTGTTTACGCTCATCAGTGCTTCATCAGTTTCATCAGAGTAGATATGACTCGTGTTTGTGTGGGTGGGTGTGGGTGTGTGTGTGTGTTTGTGTGTGTGTGTGTGTATGGTGAGTAGAACTGAGAGGCTTTCATTTAAGGGCTGAGCAGTTTTCAAACATCGGCAACAAGGGACAGTGAGTACTTAAGTAGAAAAAAAGGCCTGTAAATCAGTGTGACCTGAGATTTAGATTTACATTAATCCACTGCTTCATTTACAGTAGCAAATCTGTATTTGTAATTAATTGACAAGCCACACAGAAATTAAATTGTGACATTGATCTAATTGTCTCCTGTTTATCTCTTCTGTTTTGTTTTGTTTGTTTGTTTTTCCTCCACACCTAACACGCTCAGACTCTGATCACCTAAGTAGTTAAAAGCAGGCTTTGAAACAATGTCTGTCGTGTTGTTCCTGTAAATGAAATGCTCCCTTTTCATTCCTTAAGGGGATTTGGAAGAAGGAGTGGAACTCAGTGCTTGTTCTGATGGGCAACAGATGGCTGCTATTAACACCTATCTCAGCATCAATGGTAAAAGGCAGGAAAACATGGGACAAGTGACTCTAACAGCTGCTAATGGAAGCTTGAGTTTTCTGGCGCGTGGATGTGGGGATCCAGTTCTTAAGGTTGAGGTGAGGCCCTTGAATGGCTGTTAACTGCAGCGTGATTTTCTCACAGTATTATTTGATTTTGTAATTTTGATGGAGCACCTTCCGTGTATGCTCCAGGTGTGAATTTTGGTGAGTAGCCAGGCAAAATTATGACATGTTTTAATTATTTTCACATTGATATAAGAAGTTACCACGGTGAGAATTAAGAAGTTCAGCCATGCCTAGAGACAGAAAATACAGGACTCTCTTCTAAAGGGAGGATCCTCTGAGGAGAGCAAGTAAATAAAGTGACAGCACCAGTAACTGCTCAGCGTGTTGGTTACAAAACTAATGATTAGAATCCTGAACGTGCATTCACTTTCAGTAGGGTTTCACATACTCTCTACTTGGGGAATGCTTTTTATCATTTTTCTTTTCTGTTCCCTTGTCTATCCATCGAATAATGCAGAAGTAGCTTCCCCTAGGAAATGTGAGGCCACTGTGGGTGTTTGCCAGCATTTAAATTAGTACAAACTTTAGAATCCAGCACAAGCAATTTTAAGTAATGAATTCAAGGTTTTAATAATCTTCTTTCAGAACAAGCTTAATGAAATTGGGAGCCTTTTGAAAGCCACACTGATAGAGAAGATAAAGAAGTTTGATGGATACCTGTGGAGATTCAGGAGATCAGTAAGCATCTGTACATACACCATGAAGTGTTCATGCAATGCTAATTAAACATCATTATATTGCCTGCAGCTGTTTTGTTTTGCTCAAACATTTCAGTGATTATTCCTGTGCTGACCTGTAGCTCATACAGAGACAAAAAACATGTTTACTGGTGGAGTTCCTGTATCTCTGCACCAACACTGCAGAGTCAGAATTACCTCGCAATGAAGTCAAAGCTTTGCTTGAGATCACTGTGTGTTTTGAAATTGCTTCTTTTTTGGAACCACTGTAGGTGCAGCATGTTGGTTTCCTGTCTGAAGCAGCTGGCTGGCCTTCAATGGCCTTGCAAAAGGCAGCAGGATTCCTGCACAGTGGGGGTACAGCTGTCACCCAGGTGTGGAAGCAAAGTGGAATCAGGCACATTCTGAGAAACAGGATCCCACTTTACCTGGAGAAAATTCAAGATGTTGTCCGGCAAATGCAGAATGAATTACAAAGTAAGCAAAACAGTGCAAAGTAAGAAGAGGGACAATGTCAGTGCAGGGCAAACCAAACTTCATTGTAAACTATAAAACATACTGAACAGCACAAAGGTTTCTATTTTTATTGAGCAAGAAGTGCTGACCTTGGCTCTTTGTGTACAGAGTGGGAGCCTTGATGCAATAAACTCTAAGAGGACTCTGTGTGAGCACCTTTCTAATGAAATCAGTGGTGAGGCTTTTTGTTGGTTGCAGGAGGCTGGGTTCCATTGGATGAGAACAGACTCCTTAATTCCTAAACTGAAGTATTTCTACTAACAGTTCCCTGGCAGACCTTTCCTCCCAAAGGGCTGTTCATATCCATCCTTGAGGTTTTAATGTTTGTACTAATTGGATTTCACTTGATCTGGTATTTTCCAAGCCTATCCAGTAGCCACTAATTCACTGTTCAGCTGGACTGTGGCCCATACTGAAACCTTTGAGAAATGTGGTCAGCTGGAATTAGCTACAAGAACCTTCAGTTCTCACAAGGACAAAAACTCACTTAGGGCCACTTAGCTCTAGGCTCTTCCCACTCAGAAGTTGAATTTGGTTGATATTAGTGCTTGAAACCAGTTGTGACCAAACTATCCTGTTGCTCAGCAGGAGCAGGCTGTGCAGTACTGATGGGGACACATTGCAGAGCATCCTGTACACTCCTTTTGGACAGCAACAATATATTTATTTATAAGGGGGTCAAGGTGAGAGCTAAATGGTTCTCAGTTCATAGCTGTACAATGTGTCTGACTGCCATGCCTCTTCCATTTTTCTGTGTACCTCCTTCACTTATGCTGGAAGTTGGGTGGAAACAAACAAGCAAATAGCCACTTTGTACCAAACCAGCTAAGGTTTGTCTCATTAATGTGTTTGCTTCAGAGCCATTAGCAACTTTGAAGGACGCCTACTACGATGTAACCTTGAAGCCACTGGATGAAGTCTGGAAAGAGAAGACAGAAGAGCTCATGAAGAAAATCCAGGCTTTCTTACCCAAGATTGTAAAAGATGTGTGGTTAATGGAACCAATCCAGGTGGCATTAAAGGTTGTGAAAGCAGGCTTGGATATGGTTGGTATAACTCACTTCTCCATTTCTAATGGTTTGAAAGACAAGGCATACAAATTTAAGTCTTAGCTTTGACCTATGGATACACCAGTATAGTTAACTATTTTTGTTCATGGAAATAGTGCAGTAATCTTTCCACATAATAAGCCTGTGCACAGCCAATTTACTATTCTTGCAATATTTGTCCTGCTTTGAAAGAGTACTTTTCCAGCTAGAGGAGAGGTTGTTTTACTAGTTCTGGTTGAAATCACAGCAGCAGTAATCTGTCACTCACGTAACTTTTACTTTTCTTTCATAGAGAGGAGAAATTGTGATTCCAATAAACAGTCTACAAATAAATCAGGGTTGTTCTAGTTGAAATGAAAAGCATAAAAGATATATCAGGAGGCTAATTGATATTATTAAAGATACCAGTCCCTTCCAAGCTACAGAAGCACATTAACTTAGTGAAGTATTGTTACACTTTAAGTCATGTTATTTAGGAAGAATATATTTCTGTCCATTATTTCTTGGTGTTGTGACTAGAATCTGTCCTCTGAATATTAACCTCTATGTGACTAGATGCTGTCAGGCATGAGACGAATGTAAGAGACACTAAAGTGGTATTTCGAACTTGATTTAGGACTCATTTGCAATTACTGACCCTGCCCTGAAGCGATACTGAAATTGCTTTTATAATCTGTGACTCTCCAACAGGCTACACAGCAGGTGCTCAGGTGGGCAGATGCCACGTTTTCCAGAGCTGTGAGTAAGATCCGGAAGCCCTTGCTGAACCTGTACAGTTTTTCACCCAGGTAACTGGTGTTTTTGCAGGATCCCTGCTCTGGGCAGTGTTCTAAAAGGATATGTGCATAGTTACTCTTCCTGTCAGTGTGCAGCTGAGAGTGCTGGACAGCCACCCAGCAACTCTTTGCTTTGGTCATCACATCCTAATGTTTATTTCTGTTGGCTGCTAGGCCTACTGTGTTTGAAAGGAGCTACTGGGCAGCAAACAAGGCATCAGTAACTGGTAACTGGCCTGAGATGGCCTGGGGCAGTGCAGCTCTTGGCCAGAGTAGGGTTCTATCTACAGGTTTTGCTGTTCTATCCAGACTACAGTTCTTATTTCACTTCAACATTTCTAATAATAAAACAACAGCATTTCATCAGTTCAGCAGATAAGGGGTGTTCTGTTTGTATTCCACAGGAATTGTTTGGTGGCAGGAAAGCTGCCAGTACTGCCTAAAGCAGACCTGTCCCTGCAGCTGGCAAATGTTACCACTTACCTCATTGGAGAAAAACTGATGAGGCCTCTGCAAGACCTCTACAATCTCAACATACTTGCAGAATACTATAGGTTCAAACGGAGGATGATGGAGAGCCCCTTTGAATGTAAGTCCTTTCAAAGTGCTGCTTTGTTTTGTATCTGGGTCTATTTCCACTTAGTTCTTTATTTTTAAAATTGTATTTGGAATAGGAGTTTACATAGAGATGGTTGCTAATTAATAATTTTCCGATCAACATACGTATAGTCCTTCTTGTAATATAGTGATGGTATGTATGAGATCAACACTCTGGGCAAAGCTGACATGCAGTAACACTGCTCTACTTAATATTCATGCAAATTTTGCAACTCTTTACACTTCCTACTCTTGAGACTAGAAACAGCAGGTGCTATTTATCTGCCTTACCCATATGCTCCTGTGAGCTGATACTATGGTTTGCTGCCAGTCACACCTGTTGGCTGTGTCCTGGTACAGAGGCTTGGAAACTGGTGACTTCACCTCTGCTGCCTCTAAGATGAGCAAGCTCAGCCCTACCAAAACTTCAGCAGCAGTACTGCCTCTAAAAGAATTGCTAAATGCTAAAGGAATGCACTAACAGTCCCAAGTGTCCCTTAGAGATAACTGCTTTTCCAGAAAACCCTTTTAATGGTTTCCTCCCAGTACGGAGAGACACGACAGAGGGCTGTGAAAGTAGGTCCTGGTGACCCAGTAATCTGAGTCATGTATCAGCACGGGTTCCTGGACTGCAGCTGTTTGATGCACTGGTTTGGAAGGGATGTTTTTGGAGACAATTTTGGACAATTAATATTCTTGTGTTTTCTGCATAAGAATGTATAATGTGTGTCGGTGTTTATAAATATGACTGTCAAGTAGTACAATGACAAATCAATGAGCTTTGAATCCCAGTTCAAGTTGATCAAAGTTTTATGGCACTGAGGTAAATCTGTAACAAAAAATAAATCATTAAATTGTTTTGTTTCTGAGAAGATTTGCTGCAGAGCAACTACAATGTAACTAATTAAAATGTAAGTGTAGTAATGCCAGTGTAATAATAAGTTGAGAAATTAAGAGTATGCCAGCAAGAAGCGGTATGTGTTGCAGTATGCGTAGCATTTATTGCTCTGTGGAAAAGTCACTGATATTTCTTCTGAAATACCATTCTCCAGATCATGCTATGTTAGTGGGGACCAAGCATCTTGTGACTTTTGATGGGAAAATGTATGATTTGGCATCGAAGTGCAGTGTACTTCTTGCCAAGGATTTTATTCACAGTGCTTTCACTGTAATACTAAATGAAGAAACTAGGAACTCAAGATCACTGTATGTGGAGATGAACCAGACTGTGATCACTATCTACCCACGTCTAAAGGTAGGAAGATGAAGTAATTTTTTATTTTTGGTAAAAATTTAATTCAACTGACAAAAAAATAAGTTTTTAAAATATTAACACTCAAAACATAGATCAGAAGCACTCTCAAGCAATGACTTTAAAGCAGCCACTTCTTAAAAAGAAAATACCTCTCCAAAATAGAACCAGTTTAACTCAAGGGCTGCCTCTTTGCTCTCTGTATATGACAGAAATTTTCAACTTTCCTCTGATACAGTCTAAGAAAATAGCATTGAGAGGGATGCTTTGTGCTTTCTGCTCTTTCAGAAGTTTAACACAACCCTGTTCTTATTCCCTTAACTCTGGGCTAAGTTGGCCTCATTGCACCTGCAAATCCACTGTGCTTGCCTGTGACTGAACTTTCACTACAACAGATTTGAAACTGCATTCTCATTTTAAAACAGATATCCAAGATGTATAACTTCTCCTCTGGGGAAGAAAACTGCCAAGTCCTGGATCAATCCCTTGAAAACAGTACCATGAATTCAAGGCGAGGAACCAACAAAATTGAAGTATCTGATCAGAAAGGAGTTTCTGTTTCTTGTGACTTTCAGTATGATCTCTGTACTATCACTCTGGCTGGGTGGCACCATGGTGAGTATCAATCATACAGCTGTTGTCAGCTGTTACTCATTTTTGCCGTCTCTCAATTATCTGTATTACTGCTATCAGCAGCATCTGTGCTTTCACTTGCTTTTCCTCTCTTCATTTATAGACACCCTGGAAATGGCTCTAGGCATTCCCAGTAATTGCCAAATAGAGCACAGAATGCACCATTCCAGGGAGAGGAGCAAGTTTTAGTTACTGTTAATTCAATGCAATAAAGCAGGCAGAAATCAGAGGTACTACAGTCAGCCCAGCTCCAAACCCTGGTTGAGAATCTGCTCTAGAGCAGGCTTACCTTGTCAGACCTGCAAGACAACTACAGAGGGAGGCCAAAAACCTCACAGGGTTTTTTGGCATACTTGGAATGCAGTCAATGTACCATCCATGTACCCCACACTATTCTAAAAGTGACCCCCCAAAGATTAGCAGAGAATGGATCTGATGCCTTGATGTGCTCAGAAGCCACAAGACACAAGACATCAGCTCATCAGCTCTCACCAGCTGAGACACAAGATGGCAATGCAGGCTGGGCAGCTTCCCCTATTCCACAATAGAGCTGAGCTCTGCTGGACAGAATAATCAGAACCCAGAGACAGCTGCTGTACTTTTCCTGGACCTACTGACAATGCCTATTTTACTCCATTTCAATTTCCTCCCAGGTATTTCAGCTGGGCTTTTTGGTACCAATGATAATGAAGCTGGAAACGAATGGATGGTGCCTAATGGTTCCTTCACTGACAACGTGCAAGAGTTCACACAGAGCTGGCAGGTAATGGGCTGAGGGGCTCCAGTGGGCAGGGCTGCTGAGCACAGAGCGCACTGTCAGACACACTGGGTTGCCTTAGATAACTAAAGCTCGATAGTGAAAACAGCAGCACACTACATTGTTTTTCTGTGTCTAACCAAGGAAAAGATTGCACATATTTGCTAAGAACTGTTCAAGAATTCCCTATGAATAGGCTTTGAATATTTTTGGCCTAGGTGGTAAGGTAAAACCATAGAGGTGGCTGCTGCTGACTTTAGAACAAATTGATATTGGAGCCAAGTATCTTTGATATCTTCCTCCTTAGAGCACCTCTTCCTGGAATGCAGGGACAGGTGCTATGGGGTTGGTCTGGGCCAAATCTGTACATTCATCACTCAGGCCACAGTTTGAAGTTTTCTTTAGAGCTGGTAGTTCTAGCTGGGTCTGTTGAGCCTCTTTGTTCTTCACACTTTACATCTTATCAATAAAACTTTAGAAACAAGTAACTACTAAATTTGTTCTCCATCCCCAATTCTTGTACTTACTGTTGCAGAGATAGTTAATGAGCTTGCAGACTATGTTTATGTTAATAATGGGGCAGGATCACAATGTGACTGATCATAGGCACAATTTTCTTAATTGCTACAAATATTAACTTCTGATATATTCATAAAAATACAAAACTCCCCAGAGATATTGAATGAAAGAGTTAATTAAAAGCAGTACATAAGAAATTTAGTGCAATGCAGAAGCAGGGCAGTCCCAAGTGCCCTTCTTTAGGGGCAGAATGGCTGCACTTGCACTATTGATTGGAAGGGCTCACACTGACTGTGAACTCTGACTGCAGCTGGCTCCCAGGAACTTTGTCACAGCCTTTGTCGTGCACTGACATTGCAAAGGACGTCAGCAGAGCTCCACCACCACAACGCAGGGCTGCACAACAGGAGGGGACTGAGTGTCTGACTCCTGCAGGATGAGATTTAGCACGGAGTAAACTGCCAGTTCATTTTTCTTAGCAACTAAAATAACTGCAACTTACACTTGCTTAAAGAACTTGGTGGTGTGGTTTTGTTTGTTTTTTTTTAAAGCCACCTTTACCTATGAATAATCCAGCAAGGGCATGAAGATTTTTTTTCTCCATCAGAAAAATCTAGTAAAACAACTTTGACCTGTAAGACCTATATAAAAGAGAACTAGCCAACTACCTGCTACGTCAGCAACTACACACTAAAATCTTTCAGTGAATAACAGAATCAATAGCAAAAGGAAACAAGGTCTAATCTGCAAGGTACCTCTCAATATTAATGAACAATAAACATCAGAGCAGGGTACTGAACTGCCCGTATCATCATTCAAACCAGCTCACACTGGAAATCTGAAGAACTCATCCTACCCTGATGTATGCAAGAAACCCCCAAAATACACCAACTTCGGTAATTATGTTTTCCCAGGTGAGTAAGTGCAGTCTCGTACCGAAGAAAGAGAAGCCATGTCCAATTACAGCTAAGCAGAACATCTGTAAAGTGTTCTTTGAAGAACCACGTTCACTTCTTAGGAACTGCTTCAAAGTTGTAAGTAGAACTTCAGCCAGAAGCACTGTCTTAATTATGTGTCATACAGAAGTTTAGTTGCAGAGAGCTTTAGAAGTAATCAAAACAGCAATCCAGACAGAAAAAAAAAGGTGTATAAAATATATAAATATAAATGGAGGTTTTTGACATCCATGGAATAGTGGCATGACTGCACTGCTCTTTAGGATACAGGGCTAGAATTTGGAAACAGAAATAACTTCCTCACTGTTATGAAGGGAATAAAAGTTTATGAATGGTCCTAACCAGGCAGAGGGGAGGGGACACAACCCAAACCCCTGAGTTTACCTGCAGGTCCCCCTGCTCCCCTAACCCACCCCTTTGTGCCCAGGTGGAGCCCGAGCCATTCTACACCATGTGTACACAGGACACCTGTGACTCCCCAGCCTTGGGGGCTGCCTGCACTTTAGCAGCAGCTTTTGTTCGTTTGTGCAACCGGAATTTTGTCCCTGTGGAAGTCCCTCCACAGTGGTAAGTTTCATTTCTTTTACCACCTCGAATATTCTGACTGCATTACTCCAGTACTTACATGTCTGTAATTCAAGGAGACACGAGAAAATAGAACTAATGAATATGACTGTGGCCATGAGCAAAACAGATCCTATTCCCAGAAATGTTCTTGCCTCTTGGCAATCTCCCCTTCCTGCTGTTCACTCACCAGCACACCAGAGCCCACCCACTGCACGCTCTCTACTGCCTTTCTTATTTTGTCCTAATATGCCGTGTAACAGAGGCAGAAGGACACCTGCAGAATACTGTGTGATGTTCCCAGGAGTTTCCCCTCTTGGATACTATATCTGGTTCCATCTTTTTTTGGTCTGAGTAATGCATTTGCATTCATATGAACAACAAAACATATACAGACACAAAATACTCAGAGACTTATTTTTGTACTTTTCAGTCTCTAATAATGAAATTTATCTATCTTTTCAACCTAAAATATCCAGATTATCAATACTTGCAGCTGTCATCCAGACTGCACTGTTAAGTGGATTCCTGGAATATAGCTAAGGAAGATGTAAAGCCTGAATAGAGCAGTAGCACTTGCCTGAAGTTTTTATAATTATAATCTTTTCCCACTTCTGTAGTTATTGGGCCGATTTGAGCATTCCAAAAGTGATTTGAGTTCCATTATTGATACTCTTGCCCAAGCAGTAACTCACTGTATTTTTAAAAGACTGCAATGGAAACATTTACACCAAATAAGTGGCAGAATCGCATGGAACACCTAATTATGCTTTTGCTTGAAATGAAGCACATGGGTTTATTCCTTTTATGCTCCATGCTTTCCTAAGGCTTAGTAATGAAAAAAGAGTGGGGTTTTAAATATATGTCATGAAATATTTTTTTGCATTTGTAAACTCACTACTATCTCAAAGGAGTGATTTGGTGACTACAAACCCATTTGTGGTATGCCTTAAAAAATTAACAATTATTAGCTGATTTCTTACCCATTAAAGAAGGGAGTAGTGTTTGTAGATGGGTTTGTTGGCCATGAAATAAAAACCTAGAAATGATCACATCACAGTCCCACAGGCTGAAGCACTGTTGTGTGTCAGTATGTGCCTGAGCTCTTCAGTTCACTCAGCTCTTACGCAGTGGAGGATCAGGACATTTCTGGGTAGCATCTTGTAGGTAGTGAGTGGATTTAGCTCCAGCAGTTATATCAACTCTTCAACATATAAATATGAAATACAGAGACAAATTTTGTTAAATCTAGAACACAGACTATTCAGCTAAAAATAAAGTTTTAGAATAGCTTGGTAGCTGAATGATTGAAGTCAGCTAATGCTGCTAGTTTACATTATCTTGTTTCTGAGGAAAAGGATTGGAATGAAGGTGGACCACAAACTCAGTTAATGAGAAAACGCCATTAAAGAAGCAAAATAACATTGTGGATGTACACATGAATCAACATATTTAAGACAAGAAATACTTCTCTATTTAGGTTATTTTAAGTATCCAGTTTTGGACAGTATGTTTTGCTTAAATTGTGAACCAGTTGAGAACAGTCCTGGGGAAAAAATGGAAGGCTTGAGGAAAGACATGAGTTAAGTCTCTAAATATGTAAACACTCTAAAGAGAAGGAAATGGAACAGACCAAACTAAGGGAGAATTAGGTTTGACACAGTGAAAGAGTCTGTAATGGTTGGGTTTCTCATGCACAATAACTGATAACCAGTGACAGTCATGAGAGCAAAACAGAAAGTGGCTGTCAGCAGAAACTACCTCTGCACTATTTCTTAGAAATTCATGCTTGGCAAGGATCTTCCATTGAATAGCTGAACTCACAGACCTCATAAACTTTAGAAATAATGCTGCCCTTTTCCTCCTAAATGTGAATTTTATCAAATATGAGATAACCTTACATTTTTATATCATTGTAGTGATTTAAGATAAAACTGTATCTAAAACACTGGAGTGCTTTCCCCACAATTTTTTGATGTCATAAATATATCTGATGCTATTTTCCTTTCCAAGATTTTTTTGTATTTCACTTTAATAAGATGCTGCATTACATGTGACTTGTACTTACTTACCACTTACCTGGACTTCATCTCTTCATTTCAGCTCGAGCCAGTTCTGAAGGGCAGATAACCAGCCCTGAAGATGGAAGAACCCTTTCAGCACCCAAAACAGAACATTTATTTTAGGTAGACAAGCTAGAGGCAAGAACAGGGAGAGAACAATAGAAGCGTGAACGCCTTAGTGTTAACTGTGAATATAATGAAGTATATATAGCATAAAAGGAAAGCTTTCCACTCAGAACCCCTGAGGGCAAGGGGAATTATTTCAGTATATTGGCAAGAAACTATAATCAACCAAATGAAATTAGACATGAAAGTTACTCTACAAAAATCCTTTCATTTGGTGGCAAAACTGCCTCTCCACAAGCCTTGAACCATAGCAAAAATACACTGAAAAGCTGAGAAAAGCTCTCTTCCAGCTCAGATTAGTATAAGTGGACTACTTTGTGAAAGCAGCATCATCAGCTTGGAGTCAGCAGAGATGCTGACTTCTTTTTTCTCCAGAAATGAAATTCCACTGTTCAGCGGTTCTGAAGAAAATTATCTATCTTTTTTCCAGGGAAGTGCTCCAATACACAGGAAGGCTAAGATAGAAATAAGATGGGTAAATAATGGAAAGCAGTTAATCATTGTTCTCATTTTTATGCTGGTTGATTTTTCCCTTATTAATGTACACACTGCTAAATGAGAAACAGGCATCTTGGTTTCTGTGCAGCAGTTTCACACTTTCCCTTCGTACCATTAGAACCCCCTTGGCAGCAGTCAGTTGATGTGCTGGGAAAAGGTGACCAATGTCTACCCTACCCTTCAAGTAACATTAGGGTGTTAGAGCTACTTTTGTGTGAGTGTCCCACCTGTTAAATCCCTTAATGTATTGTAGGTCACTTGATTTAAAAATTGCATTACCTTTCTCCATGCAGTGCCTGGAATGCAGCTATTGGTAAAGGTAACACTGCAAAATCCATCCAATTTTAATATGCAAACTTTGAAATAATGGTATTCTGTACTAAGATATCATGCTAATAAACATTTGACTGCCTTATTTTTACGCTGGAGTCAATTTTTATTGATTATTCATAACAACAAAAGTTGTACTGACCTAGAGAGTTGGAACTGGAAGGGTTTGACTAGCTCACAGAGAAAACAAGCAGCTGCCTCTTATCTCCTTTAAGATGCTTGCAGCTGCACTCACTTTCTGAACACTTACTCTCTAGCTTGATACCAATTAAAACATGATTCCTACACTAGTCAGGAAAAAATCCTGCAATTTTTAGGATTCCCACACACATCAGATGCTAAAAATCAAGTCTTCCTCTGTAATAATTTTATACCTCTACCCTTGTAAAAAGCCAAAATTGTATGAAATATTTCTGGAAGTTAAAGAATATTTATACCAGTTACTGATTAAAAAAACACAGAATTTTCTCCCCAGTCACTGAATATCATGTCATATCTCAGCTAAGCACACCAAGCACCTCGGAAAAAAGTCCTGTGGTGAGTTTCTGGAACAAAGAAAAACATCAAGTAGAGGAAAAGATTGAGAAGAGCTTAGTCAGAAATACAGGAATTTAATTAAATGCTAACTGCAGACAGCAACACTGAGATGGATGCACACACCAGGTCTCCCCTAAAAGCTGCATATAATGTCACTTGTAATAAGGAAACCATTTAACTACCAATAAACATTTTTAACTGCAGCCATTTCACTCAGCCCAGTTGTTTGGTATCTCTGGGCTCCTTCCCAGGTTCTCTGTGCACACAGTTCCTGCCTAAATACTCTTTAGAGTCAGGAATTCCCACAGCCCTGGGACATGCCCCAAGCCCTGAAGCTCAGCAGGAGCCCCGCTCTGACCCTAGAGGCACAGGCCAGCTGGAAACCCCGCTGACCCCATGGGCTGGTCTGGACACCCACTGACCCAGAGCACCTTCCTGCACACAGGGCATGCATGAGACATCACTTACACTGAGCAGGGCTAACAGAGCTTAACATCAGGGGTGAGGGTAAAAAAAACCCAGAAATAAAAAACCTCCAAATGACTCCACACTTCAAGGAAGTGTTCCATGTCATAAACTGGAGTTTATACACGACAGCTATGAATTAGTGCTAGTCTTGTCTCCATGTTTCTGCACTGGCAGCTGTGCTTTGCTCCCTGCCAGACTCTGCTGTTAATTCAAAGGCCAGTGCTCTGTCACACCTGTTCACCAAATACCTGCCCACAAACACAGCAGTGTCACAGGCCACAGGGTTCTTTGACTGTACTGTGTAAACCCTTTAACAAACCAATAAAACCATTCAGCCAAACCATCTTTAAGTATGCCTTATGTACTGCATCGTAATGTCTCATCTGGGGAATTTAAAAATGGAGCCAACACATCACCCTCCCACCTAACAGAGGAGAGATGGCAGCTCCTATCAGCAAACACAACACCAGAGTGACAGGGATGTGGGGAAGCCCACTGCAGGTGTACCTGCAGGGCAGTGTGCCAGCTCCACACAAAACAGCTCTCAGGCCAACTGAGAGTCCTTTGCAATTCCTCGTGGATGTGAACCTCTGGAAAAGAATCATCTTGGGAGGGTTTGACTGAAGCATTAATCAGATCAATCCCTCAGCTTCAGTATTTCAAAACTGGCTTTTTTCTCTGCACTAGCCCTGGCTTTAGCAGGACTAAAATTTAGTAGATAACTACTAGCAACGCTGCACATTACTGAACACCTTGACTGAAGTAATCCAAAATGTTTATGCCTCAGATACTAAATGCAGTATACCAACTATGCTGCCATATGGCAAATACACATCCATTGCATATCTCATGGATCTCCCCCAACACAGGAATATCTGCCTCTAACTCCTGTGGTGAGAGCACTTTGAACACACCAGTTGTTCTTGCAGAGCACAGACAGGTTCAGTCGTGCTTCCCAGTGTTTTTTTAGGGCTTACAACTCACCTCCAACATGTTCTTTATACAGAACCCCCACGAGCTATAAAATTCACAGAATTTCTGCATATTACACCAAGTTAACCCCAAAACAGATGTAACAAGAGCTCAGCTATGACCTCCTCCCTCAACACAGGGCTAAAGAAGCCCCTTATCCTGTAACTCCTCAGTTACATACTCTGCTGTACAACACCAACAAAAATCACAAACTCATGTTCTAACTGCATAATTTGAGATAAAAGGTGAGGAAAATGGAGAATTCCCAGTACCCAATAGAGCCTCACAAATCTAAACTGTGGAAATTCAGAAACAAGGACCTTCAGCCCAGACTTAAACAGCCACAAGCAGCATCAGCCTCTCGTTAGGTGAAGTACAGCTGAGCTGGGAGTCAAAGCAATCTCCAGCAGTCTTTTGTTTAGAAGTACAACACCCTCCCTGGCTACAAGTGTCTCTTGCTTTGAACTCCTAAGAAAATAATTTTTAATATGAACCAGTTACCAGCCAATATGCTGGTCACATGGATTATTTCTGGAAGGCTACAGCACTCCACAAGTCAATTTTTTTCCAACATTACAAACAATAAACTGAGACTGCCAAAATTCTTTATATGTTTTGGCATTTCGTCTGCAGGATCTCAGAGCACAGGACTTCCACTATCCTGTGATGTGGTCTGGTTTGGAATACCAAATTCAAGACTGGAATTGTACTCTGAAATCCAGCCCTTAGTCTGCAAATATCTCAAAATTTTAAAGGACACTAGTTGGTTTCCACATGCTTTGAAAACTTAATCCCACAGTTTAAAAATTTAATTGCCACCACTTGATTCTCACCCTAAATTGTAGAGTATTCAATCAGAGATATTACTGGGCAATACAGTCCCCAATCACAAAGCCATTCCATACAGACAATGCAATGCATTCGTCAAAACTCAAATTCTCTTTAGACAAGATGGAAAATAAAGAGCAGTATCATTTTTACTTTTTATAGGCTGCTTGATATGATTTAATGTTCTTTTTTTCAAAGGAGAAGGAAAGAATAGAATATAATTTAGAATTCTTTAAACAGCTAAAAATAGCATACACTGGAAGAAAAAATCCTTCAAAAAGAAAAATGCACTTAGGCATAGAACGCTTGTTTCTGGAGGTAAAAAGTATTTACATCTTGCACATGCAGAACCCTGTTCCAATGAATCCTACATCACATCTTTTCATTAACTCCACTTCACTGGAACAGAGGGGTCATAACCACTTTAGGTACTTCAGAAACTAAAGAGGCATTTCAAGCAGGTGACACTGCTAATGGTTACCAAGAGACACCTGTCTTACAAGTAGTTTAATGACATGGTGATTGCTGAAATAGAAAATACAGGTGAAAACCATTATTTCCAAAGAGCCTAGACAATTTGAAACAAATTTTGCCTTCATGCTAGGTACTGAGTTCACCCTAGTAACAGAAATCCTGTGCAGCTCTTACTGCCATGACCACCCTGCTGTAAAATACCTGCCTCAAGCCCTGCTCCCCCAAACAGCAGCTAACGCACACAGAAACATACAGCCCTTTAATAGTGTGGACATCTTACTCAAAACATCAAATAGGCATTTCTCAAATATAAAAAGAGACTGGAAGACATGAACATTGTGATTATTATCAGGCAAGCACTGGTCCCAACACTTAACTGAGCCCAACTTCTCACTTTGCTTTACTCCAGGAGTGGTTACAGAGAACAGTCCAATGTTCTGAACCAAAAAGCAAAAGAAACCAAATTTCCAGTTATTTTAGGCAGAAAGTAAAAGTATTAGGGGATGACTCTTTGCAAATCTTCCACTTCAAGGTTCCACATATCCTTATGGACAGGGTTTTCAGAGAGATCTGTCATCTTTATTGCTCGAAGAATGGGCTCAGGACTGCAGGACCGCACCACACCCATCACCATTACATATTTTCCTAAAAAACAAGTAAGCGTTAAATTTAATTAACTTTTGTATTATCATTTTAACTCATAAGTCAAGTTACTTAAAGCCAAGTAGACAGTGTAAATTGAAAATGCCAATATTTGTAAGAAAATTCAAGGAATGAAGATTGCTTAAAAGGCTTCATTATCTGTGCAGCCACCTTTACAGCATATTTAACTACATTTACACATACAGTAAGAGCCAAACAAACACATTTGTCTGCTGTGTAAGTGGACCAAGGATAGGTCAGAAGGCAAAATTTTTAAGCAATGCATCTATTTCGTACCACCGTTTCTGCAATTCCGCAGACCGACACTTGTCCCTTTGAACTGGCTGGCAGTTCTGGTGAAGGGAAGAGAAGGAAAGAAAGAAGAAAAAAACAGGAAAGAGAAACAGCAGAAGAATCTCTCTCCTTGTTCAGGGCCTCCCGCGCGGGCCCCGGCACGACCGCCGGGCCTGGCCGGGCAGAGGGGATGTGCCGGATCTCCTGCCCGGGCCCGGGCAGGAACGGGGCCCGCCGTCCACGGGGGTGCCCCCGCCCCGCGGTACCTGCGCTGAGGCACGGCCGTCCCTGCGGCACCTGCTCCACGCCCAGCACGGTGAAGGCGCCGCTGCCGTCCTGCAGCCGGGCCGAGCCGCCTTCGTCGCCGCGCTGCACCTCCAGCACGGTGCCCTGCATCCACACGGCCCGCAGGGACAGCGGCGCCCGGCCCGCCGCCGCCCGCCGCAGCTGCCAGGTCCCGCCCGCGCCCCGCTCCGCCCGCCGCAGCTGCGCCGCCAGCACCTTCACCGGCGGGCCCGGAGCCGGGCCGGCCATGCTGAGGGGCGCTTGAGGCCGCGCAGCCGCTGAGGCGGGGAGCGCCCGGCCCCGCCCGCCCCTGAGCGGCGGCAGCGCTGCAGCTGCGGAACCGCGGCCGGGCGGAACCGGAGCTGCCGCGCTGCTGCTGGGTGAGGGCCGCGGGGTGAGGGCCGCAGGCCGCGCCCTCGGCTGCCCAGCGGCTGCACCGTGTGCCGGCCCCCCGAGCCACCGCCCCTCACCTGGATGAGCCCAGAGCCTGACTGGCCCTCGTTTACCTGCTCTCATTGAGGAGCGGCCCCTTCACATGCCCAGGGCAGTGCACGCTGTGACCGGGCTCTGGTTGGAGCTGAGGGCGCTGGTGGCACTGCGCTCTGCCCCTGCCCCGCTGCTGCAGCCAGCCCGGGCTCCCCCTGCCCAGCGGGAAGGGACCCGCTCTTCACCTGCGAGCTGCTGAAGCTCCTCCGGTTTCGTGAGAAAACAGGAAAATGCACATGCTGATTTTCCCAGGGATGCTCTTGTGCGGAAAGCATGGGCAGTTTTAAGTTGGGAGACTTTAATTTCAAGGTGTTTACGAATTTATTTGTTGCCTGTTTATATTACAGACAGACTAGTTCGTTTTGCTGCAGTCTGGTATTCTTGAAATGTTACGGTTTCTTTTGAGTGGGTGGGTTGACATTTCATTTGGAAAATAAGCCAAGAAATGAGCTAAGGAAGAAACAGGAGGATGGAAAAAAGACAAGAATCAGGAAAATCAAAGGGATCATTACTTTCACAAGTCCTGTTACCTGCAAAAGTGCAGAATGGATAAAAACACACCAACTGCAATCCTTCTTTAGAAGAGCTTTTGTTCTCTATTAAAATAGGTGGTTACTTTATTTTAAAAATCTGGTTTTGTCCTGAGTAGCAAAATACATCAAAAGACCTTTTTTTCTACTCACTCATCATATCGTGAATTATTTATTCAATTTTTTTTTTCTTCCCAAAGATATTTTCTGTTTAGAGACATTCTGCAAATGGGACTGTGTTCTTTTTATAGTGTAAGGAAGCAGTTAAATTTTTTGTTACCACTTACAGTAAGAATAAAACATAATATTGGTAATAACAATAAAAACACTGACATCTAAGCACAATACAGAATCATGTAATCTGGCAATCAAATCATATGGCTTACAGGAATAGAAAGACATTAGTTGGTTACTGTATATGAATGCATGATTTGAGCGAGGCTCACAGGAGAATATTTGTAATTTATGCCCTTAAGCTGCAGTCACTTGACAGCATCAATATTTAGTTTCACATAAAAAAAAAATTAATTGTGCCAAATATTGATAAAAGTATTGTATTCCTATTTGTTACTGCATAATAGGAGGGTCTAATGCTTATTAAGCCATTAAATCTACAGATCAAGGCAAGACCCCTACAAGAGTGTAATCTTCAGGAGAGACTAAAAGGCCCCTTTTAAAAGATCTGCCTTCAACAAACTGTGTTACAAGAAGGGCAAAAGCACTGGCAACCTGCATGAAGAAATGGATTTGTCTTCCTAAACTAGAAAATCCTTTTCTTTCGGTAAAATGCAAAGTTATGCTGTATCATCTGCAAAGCTCTTCCCCAAGACCTGGTGCAGCTCAGCACAGACACATTCTGCAGCTCCAGGGAAAATGTCTGAGTCCTCAACAGACTGTTCTGGAGGTGACCCCACAGCAATCATCCTCTGATTTAAGGGTCGCAGAGGAAGTCAGCACAAAGTTGGAACAGGCACTGAGTTGGTGGCTGCCAGGCTCTAAATTACACTGGATTAAACATGAGCAGATTTTTTTAAAAGTATGCTTGATGAGAGAGTTTTGGTTTGCACAGATTAAAAAAGAAGGAATCAATCTTCTGGCTGCCACTACAATATGCACCTCATTTCAAAGCAATATTCAAGGACATTATTCGAGATGGTCACAGCATGGGTAAAAGAAAGGTCAAACTACACCTAGACAACACAGTCCAGATGAAAGCAGGAGTCAGGGCTCCCTCAGCTACAATGGCTCCCTCAATTACACTGGCAGTGTTTTCTTGGTATGGTGCCAAGACAGTTCAGAAAAGAATTCGACCCCAGATCTCTGTGAAAAGAGATTTCTAAAGAAGCAGCAACTTGAAATCTTCTGTTCAGCTTAGACTTTTTGCGCTCCCACTGACAGTACTACTTAAAATTGTAGCAATTCCCTGCTTCTCTCCCTAATTTTGGTAAAAGACTGATATTACAGAAGCAGAAAAATCCTTCTTTCCCCTGATCAGGAAGTCTGATCTTTTACAGCTTTTCATCCTACCCTGAAAGAGTTTTAAAAAATCCTCTTTCCAGTCCATTGGCCAATGTGTACATAACAGGTTCTGCAATTTTATTTGTTTCTCTTTTATAGTACTGAGAAGCTGCAAACTGGGTTTAAAACAATTTTTTTTTTCCTAGGATTAGGAATCCAAATAATCATGAGGGATTTTTTTTAAGTTTGTTTTTTGGGTTTTTTTTTGTTTTTTTTTGTTTTTTTTTTTTGTAAGCACTTACTTTAGAAATTGAGCTAGCTGGGAGCTCCACAGCTGACTGCAAGAGAAGTCACAAGTGTGGAGCTGAAAAATACATGGATCATAATGGTTATGTCTGAATGGCCCACAAATGTCCATAAAACAGATCTGTAAAAAAACCTTGTCCCTGGCAGCACAGAAACTCAGAGGATTCAGAACTCAGAGGATGAGATGGGGACAGGCCAACACCTGCTCTATTCTGGCAACAATGCCTGCCCACAGTGACAGAGTAAACTGCAAAGGGGTAGGATTGAGCCTTTCATATCCTGGTTCAGCACAAGGGAGCAGCACATGGGAGCTCAGCATCACAGAAGAAAGCTGGGAAAACAATCCTTTGCAATAACACATTACTCTGCAAGTGAGGGGTCTGAAACTGTCTTCCTTTCCCTGGTATTCAGATGAAACTTCACTAAAGGCAGCTTTTAGCACATACAGTCAGTATCAGGTTTGACCTCCAAGAGATCTATCCTAATTTAGACTTATTTTCTTACATTTCACACAGAACAATATGACACAAACACAAGAATATAAAATGCAGTTGTTCCTGGTGTTTGTTTTATATTGCATAAAAGATGCAATGTGGACATGCTGACTGAAGTCTAGAAAAACATCTTTATCCTTCAAGGTTTTTTTTTTTAGACTATCTCCTCATCATTGAATTAATAATTTGAAATTAATGGATCAATGAGTTAGAATTAATGGGTTGGAAGTCAGTTGTATTTACATCCCTAACATGAGATTCAGCTGCTTGTAATTTATGCTTTGGGACAGAGCAGTGTGGCAGATGGACTAAATTGTGTTTGACCAGGAGTTTCAAAAGACCTGGAGCCAGCAAAGTCATATGCTGAAACAGGAAAACTCTAGGTACAACCTGCCAAGGTTTTAGTTAGGAGATGGCTGTGGTATTTTAGATGTGACTTGGACAGGGCAGGTAAACGTGAGCGACAGACATCAAAATCCCACTATTTATAACAAGAAGAGTCTGGCCTCTCCCATGGTGTCATGGAGCCAAAATCTGAACTTTGAGAGACAGAGGAATCACTTTAGGATACAGTGACCTAACTTTTGTGGCAAATACCATCAACTAAAGCATTAGCAAGGCACCTCCCTGTGCTCTTTTTGCTTGAGAACAGATGCTCTACATGGCATGTGAGCTTATGCTTTAGTGGAGTCAGTAGAGGATTATGGCAAAAGCCTTCCTGCAGCTGCCAGGAGCTGCCAGCTGCACCCAGCGTGTGGAGAGGAAAAACAGCATCTGCAGAGATGAGGGAAAACCTCAGCTTGTACAGCCAGCCTTAGCATGAGAAATTATTTCATTGCTCCCACCAGCATGCAAACTTACTCAGTTCCTGTCACTCACCACACATCCCTGCCACAGAGCCTGCAGGCTGTGAAAAGGGTGATGCTGTTCTGCTTAGCTGACTCATTTCATTTACAAAGAATACTTAGAGGAAATACTTAGAGAACTCCAGTTGTGTTCTGCAGAAGTGGGTGTCACCTGTTGGTTTCTTTCCAGGGTATAAATATGCTGGCATGTAAATTAAATAAAATCAGTGTTCTATGGAATAGGACTATGACACCATCAAAGAAAAAAATTAATTAACCAGCCTTATCTTTACCAGTATTGCTTGGTCTTTAGTTCACTAGTATTGCTTGCTGCTCTGGAAATAGTCTGCAGAGCTGGCTTCCAGATGGGCTTATTCTAACTCCTGCACAAGAAAAAAATAATTCTTTAAACAGGAAATATTAATGGCATCCTAATTAAAGCATTAGATCTTCATCCTGACTGAAGTTGGGTCAGTAGCTAAGAGACTTCAGTCACTCACCTTTGTGACCAGGTTTCACTTTATAAAAGAAACTTAGCAAAATTAACTTAGCAAAAAAATTTAGCAAAAGCTTAATAAGACTGGAGAGTCCCTATAACCAGTGCTGGGGAATACAGATTACAATGCTTTCCCTTGACAGCTGCTGCCTTTACATTAATAGTCTCTGATAAGCATGGTCAGCATGCAGTTCATTCAGCAGTGTGACAGAAGAATAATTTTCCTAAAGAAAAGTAAGCAGAAGAGTGACATTTTACTTCCAAAAACTTAAAATCTGAGTTGTCAAATAGAAATTTACATAGAAGCCAGTAAGGCTGAGAGGCTACAGCCATTCCAGAGCACACATTGGCTGGATTGTGCAATATTCAAGGCCTCTTGGAAGATTCATGAAATAAATTTCTGGTGCTTAGTAGGGAGAGGCTTTTACTAATAGTCAAATTTTCAAGCAGGCAAGATCTTTTTCAGGTCCAACCAAAAAGACCACCTCTCTCTATGAACTTTATCTTGTTTAAACTAAAAATATCACAGCTACAGCACCGCCAGTCAAGATAATTTCAAATTAATAAAATGTTAGAGCACAGATGAAAGGAATTCAGAATTTTAATAAAGTAACTCAAGAATTTTACACCAATCTCACATTCAGCACACACAGGCATTAATTTAGGAAAAAGCTTTTGGAAGTTAGCATCAAGCTACTTGAGGAGTGAAGTTTGAAGTGAGCATCTAAGAGCTACAGGGAGCTAGAGAGGAGAAAGCCCACACTGCTGTTGCTGTGTGGTGTTACAGGGGCACACATTTAATGGCAGCTTTGGTGGCAGCTGCAGGTTGCACAGCCAAGCACACCAGACTGCTCTTTCTAATCACTGAAAATTAATCTGAAAAGTGAATTGTCCTCACTACTCCCTTTGTGCTTTGTGCTTTGGCCAGTGTTTATCTGTGTTCCCGTGGAGTATCACCTCAGACACACATCATGACTGTCCTTAACTAACCAAATTTTGCTCTGAGATCAGAGAATCTATTTGTAAAAGGACTGCACTTCTCCATGAAGCTATAACTAAAGCTTTGTCCATGTGATTGCTCAGGGATGCAGACAAAAAGGATCCTGGACTGGACACAGGGCACCAAGCAGCACTGGCATCTTCTTCAGAAAGTGCTTGTGAGCAATGGTGTCCTAACTCACCTGGTGCTGACAGTAACACCCTGAGGGGGAGAGGAATGCCCTTGGAGGGGAGGATGCTCAGCAGGAACTGGTACTTCAGAAAGAAAAAGCAAAAATCACAGCTGGAGGAACAGCTGGCCTTGTGCTGCTCTGTGGGGGGACACCAGGCATGGATTCATAACAAACAGCTGAAAAAACAAAAACAATATAAAGAGGAAATCAACAGCAGTGAAACTTTGTTTGAAGCTGCTCAACAATAGCACTTACATGGTTTTGTGTACATAGCTGGATTGTGACCTAAAGAAGCTTGAGTTTCCAGTTTCTTATTATGTGTGTATTCTGTAAGGCAAGATTCAAACCCAGAAGTACTTACAAGCCTTGATGTGGAATGCATTTATTGCCATAGCCCCTACAAATAGCAGCCTGCTCCCAAAGTACTGGCATGAGTGAATGAATGAATGTTGGCATGTTAATAGTGGTAATTTTGGATGAAGTCACACTAGTATATGGATATACAAGACTTACTTATCTCTTAATAGGTCTAAGATATAAAATGTCATGTTAAATCACAGAATTCTTCTTAAATCAGAATACTCAATGTATAATTGATGAAGTATATTTTCACATTCCAAGGTTTCTTTAATTTATTTAAAAAATCAAGACACAAGACTGCATGAACCAATGGGAAGACATCTCATCAGTTCATTTTTGAAAGACCTCTACAAGCCATATGGAAATGTCATGTTTTAAAATACAATTTGACATTAAAATGTCACAAACTGCCTCCACCTCTTGATTTAAGTAATTTTAATCACAGGTTTTAGTTTGTACAGCACCTTATGTTAAAGCACTATGCTGAAACTCTCTAATTTAGACCCAGCTCTTTCCACTAAGCCCAGAATATACAAGATCAAATATGAATTTAATGGAATGAAGGTCAGAATTTTATTGCTGGCATTCGTTGTCTTGAACAGCCATCACCGACAACTGACCCATGAGCATCTCAGTACTTGGTTTTGGTGAAGGTAAATATACCTACTGGTGCTCCAAGATTTTTATCAGCTCCTTCCAGTGATTCTTGGTATGAACTAAACAGGAAAACAACACAAACCATAGAAAGAAACTGAAAAGGACCTGCTTCAAGGAAAAATATTAAAATCACTTTTTATGTACACGTAAGCTTATGTTTCTACTGAACTAAGGGTTGTGTGAAGTCTGTAGTGAGAAAACTGTAAGAACATTTATCTACCTAAATATATTTAAATAGTTACTAATCACTCATATGAAAGTACTTGATTTTTATAGAAGGCTAGAAGTTTGCACATAGTTGTGCAACACAATGGTTGTTTCTGAATGTAGCTCTATATAGGGCCACCTTCCAAACTAAACAACAAAACTTGGACTTGAAATTCAAATACAACCAAAAAAAAAGACTCATTAGGGATCCAAATATACTGAAGACAAAAACTTAGCGAGCTTTCAACTTGTCATGAAAAGCAGCAATAAATGATAGATGCAGACCCAGTATGCCTTATTTTCAAAACCTGACAAGCCCACAAAACCAGACTTGCAGTAGTGCACTCTATTGTAAAAGCCATCAGTGCTTGTTTGTTCAAAATAGAAACTGTCAATACTTTAAGAGCCAACTAGGAGACATCAGTTTAGTGCAGATGGTGCCTCAGACTCATGCAAATATCACAGAGTGGCTCTGCAGAGCTGGCAGGACACTCTGTGCACGTTTTTGGTGGCACCTTTGGACTTTTGACATTCCAAACATCAAGCACTTATATTCAAGTAATTTCAAATTTTACACAGGAGCATTTGAAGAGCTGTTGCTCTGTTACAATTTGAACAACTACAAACATTAGACAATAGACACTTGAGAATGGAAAAGGGCAGCATACAACCTTAGATTGGCAAGGCAAAGCTTGTCAGATCTTGGGCTCCATTGCTGGGTACAGCTTAATTTATGAGAAATCGTGTCGGGTGAAAGTGAAAGGTGCATGCAAGTTTCTTTTTCTCACCTACAGATATCTCTGGTTTGTGAATACGTTATCTAGACTCCTATAAAAATAACACTGTGATAAGTAATTACCATAACAGACATGGGTTAGGTATTTACATTTTTGTTGTTTTCATAGATTTTTAAGGCAGAGGGAGACTTGAACAGTTGACCCTACTGTTTGACACAGACCATTGGTTTATTTGCATTCTGGTATCTCTGGCTCTTCCTTTGCTGGGAACTCAGTGGTGTTTCAGTCCACTCCAGACCACAAGAGCTTCCAGCACTCACCAGTGGAGCTAAGGAGGCTGAAGCACACTCACTACTGCTTTCATGCTGCCATTTAATGGAATCAGTTTTACATTCATTTCTGGCAAATGAAATACTTGAGTGAGTGTCTGGGGATAGCGAAAATATTCTCCAGGCCCCTTTTTTACCTCCATCCAGGTTTGTGAACAGCAGCTAAGCATATTGATGAAGGAATTAATACCTTTGGGCAGACGTTTTTCAAGTGCAACTGGGCTGGCTCCAATCACTCTCCAGTTCCACTGTTCTTCCCTGCCCGGAAAAATTAAGCATTCAGGTATGTAGGTTCGATTCAGAATAGATAATGTGGACAATTCACAAAACACTTTGGCTGGCCCAGTTAAATAACAGTATATACTGCTCATAAAACCAGTGCTGCTGAGTATCAATCACTGATTCTTCTGACAGATTGGTGTATTCCCTGTTTAGAAGGGACACAGTGCCTTCTGAAAAATGCTACACACTTCAGGCCTCCTGTGGTATCAGCCCGAGTAATAGTCACTAGCAACTTCTACAAACAAGGCTGGGAGGAACAGTCCTTATTAAGAAAATCTCTGAAGTCTACATTTACAGGAGTGTTCATTTAAATAGTGCCAAATTTTAATCAAAACTGTCAGTGTTTGGTGAATATCCCTTTTGCTTGTGGCAACTTTCCCTTCTGTTTCTTAGAAATGTCATTATACTACCCTGGGTTCTGGCTGGACACGATTGTCTGGGGAAAACAAAAATTCCAGCCAAAGGAAACAGAACTGAAAGTAACTGGAGAATCTTTCTCATTCATCTTTTGATCTGGGCAATAGATAGATGCATTTCCTTGTAACGGCTGCATTTCCCAGACGTAAAGCAGTAAAGCTCCCTCCACCAGTACTTCTGCAATTTCTGTCACACAGCTGTGGAGTGTTGCAAACTGATAACATTTGTAAAGAGTACTTGTAAAGTCATAAAAGCAGCAGTGCCATGAAGTTCTTACTCATAAACTGTGGAAAAAGTTTCTGTCCTTGAATTCCAAGCATTTTTCATGTTTTACAATGTCCTCAAGTTATAGTTTATGGTTTGTAATCTTACTCTAAGCTTGTTTAAATTCCTGGTACATGAGCAGGAAAAAGTGTATGGGTTTATTATTTCATCAGAAAAGTTACAGATATGTGCCTTAGGAGCAATGCTTTCATCTTTCCTGGTAGTTGTCTCTTGCAGGCTCATACTGAAGAACAAGTTTCCATCATGGTTTTCATTTGCTGCTTTTCATTCACATGTTTATATTGTCTATAAATGTCTGGATATGTAGTGCCTTGACTCAATAGCTCTCAAGTTGTACCTTCATGTTGCAGCTCTGCCTAAATGGGCAGATTGCATTTCAGAATGCACAGGTAAGAAATTATCATTTCAGAATGCACAGGTAAAAAAGAAGAGGCCTCTGGAAAGAGACATGTCATGTCCTGAGTCAGTCCCTGTCCTACATCCCTCTGAGTGGCAGAAGGAAACTTGTTTTTCCAGCACTTTTACTAAGTGCTACAACTTGGCTGGGCACAATTTGGCCTCTGGAAGCAGGTTAACTCTGATCATACAAGCACAAGAGTCCTGTGAAAGGTGGGATGAGACCCTTAGATTGCAGACTTAGAAACTCTGAGGTGTACCTAAGCATGTCCAAATGCCTCAGCAGGATGGTGCTCCTCCCATTGCAGAGCTGACTCTGTTACCCACTGCTTTGGACTGAAGCCCTTCCTTGTATCTTTCCCCACCCTCTTCCTCCTTCAATGTACACAGATCCTGCAATAAAACCTTCTCAGTCAGAAGGAAAAGGAACTCTTTATTGCATTGAAATTAGAAAGCAAGAGATGACTTACACCTGGAGGTACTGCAGCTGCATTTCATCAGCCAGGAAATGTTGCATAGTCACAAAATGTTGCATACAGGAGAACTGAGACTACTTGTTTTTTACCCTCTGCCCTGTTGGGCATCAGTTTCCAAAGATGGGCTGGGTTCTCTAACTTCCCTAGAACTCAGGGCTAGTTCTTCGTGGTCCAAACCTGTTGTTAAGTCTAACATTTCTTTGGCTGCTGCAGCTACGGCTGAATACTCATTTAATCTCACATGCTGTACTTAAGAATATATTCTAGGAAACTTTAATTAATTCATATTTTCATCTGAAATACAACTACATTTTTTTAAAAAATATTTTTAACATGAAACACCAATTCAGTATGGTTTTCCTTCCCTCAGGGTTGCTAGTTTAATGTTTATGGAACAACTGACACTATTTTTTCAAACTGAATTAAATAATAGAGGCTTGAAGTATTTCTCATCCCTTCAGAGACTTCATTAGAGACACTTTCTTAAAGGGGTATCATTATCTTTTCAACCTCCTCAGTTTTATCCAGCAGTTTACTACTGAGATCTTTTGTGGGAATGTGGGTGCTTCAGGCTTCAGTTTGGGGAATCAGGCTCAAACCTCTCCCTAGCATGGACTCAAGGACATGCTTCTCAAGCTTATTTTGAAATTAGGACTTCACACCACAAATCCATAGAAGGAAATAATCTCTGGTCTTCCTGTGAATTTGCTTTAGTTCACAGAAAGGCTTTCAAGAGCCATTGACCGACAGAAAGAATGGGCCTTGCCTTTAGGCCTGCAGATTGCAGCTTTGATTTAACAGAGGTGAGTCACTGACTTCTGTCTCAGCTTCAAATACCACTTAAGTAGCTTATCTAATAACTGATTAATCTGCAGTAAGTTAACAGCACTCAGAGGGGTCACCAGAATTCAGTGCTTCCCAGCCACAAGTGACTGCTCTAGATGTTAAGTTCCCAAATACTTAAGAAATATGCCTCATTCCCTCTCAGTGAGAGGAGACTGCTACTTAGTTGTTACGACAACTGCAAGAAAAGGGAGAAACTGAAGTTTGACTGCTCTCCACCAAGCAGGGATATAATCTTGCTTTTCCATATTCTGAGGGAAGTCTAAGTACTAATCAGCTGCTCTCTTGGCTTGCTCCATTTTTAAGACTGCCTTTCTTCAGAGACTGATTTTTGAGCAATCTCAAGAGGGGAAAGTCTTTAGTTCTGTAGGCAACAGTTCCTTACTGGCTGCTTGCATGGCACATTGGCTGCTTTGGATGTCCTTTCAAAGAAATTCAGTGCTCTCAATGTACACCACAGAGTACCATAAACAGGTCCAACACTTCATCTCAGAAACCTCCAACTTCCCTTGGGCAATGCTCAATGTTGTGACACACTTCTTTTCTGGCTATTAGCCTACGTAACTAGAACAAGTTCACCAGGCAGTGTGTTTCAGAACAGGGCTGAAATCCATGCTCTTATTCAATGCTGAAGCTATTGGATTGCCTTTCCTTGCTGTGCCTGTGCTTCTTGTCTTGTCTTTCACCCAGTGACCTGCTCTTGTCACATTTGAGAGACAAGCAGAGCAGTCAGAAAGACAAGCACATCTCTGCAGTTTGAATTGCCTTGGAAAAGCATGTGGGCTTCTTGCAGTCAGACTTCTCCAGTTTGCTGTATTATGTGAGTTCACTCTAACAGTGTGTAGTGACAGTCAGTGTGAATGTGTGTAAGTAATATATACAAGATATAGCAGGGGGATGAAGAGGGTAGACACTGCTGAAAATAACTTGGATGATAAAAGCATCAACTGGGAAGATGAATTTTCAACACACTGACTCATTCAGATGGAGTAATTTGAACAAAATTGCAGTGATCATCCAGACTCTTCTCTAAAGCACAACTTATGACAGATAATGATAGATAATAATAGAAAGGTGGTAAAGAGCTTGTGAACTCTGAGCCTGTAAATACTTGTACAGTAATAAGCTGGAATGCTTTTACTAGATGTTTTCAGCATGCAGGATTGAAAACATGGTTTTTCCCTCCAGCAGAGGGGGCTTGGCAGTAAATTTTCTCAACACAAAACCAAATGATTTCTTCAGAAATTGAGTAATACTAACATTGAACTGATTTTTATAGGAACTTGCATAGTATTATAGGTAAAAACAGGACTTCCTCCAAATGAGAGATTCAAATATAAACAGACACAATTCCAATGAATGTTGTTCTGGCTATCATGGTTTGCCTTATTTCTCAGTGTGGCTTTTCTATTTCAGCAGAAAGTCCTTGCAGTTACACCTGACAGGCAGTGTGCAAATAAAGGTTTTGGTCCTAATTCCTTTGAAAAACTGAGTCCAAGTTCCTGTTAAGTCAGTCCCTGTAAAATACTTTAACATATGCACAAGATAAAAAGAGAGAAGGCACTGAGGTAAAGTCCTGGTGAAAGTTTTCCAAGCCACAACAAAGGTGTGTATTTGAAGGCAGAATGTCCTCTGTGTAGTCCAGGAGTTTACAATAGAGTTATCTGAGGACATAAAAAATTGACATAAATCTGGATGGCCAGAAGAGACACTTGGCAACCTCACAGGATGGGTGAGACCAAAACTGTGAATGTAACCCAAGGTGGTACAAAAACCCATCTGAAGTTAATGGTTAGTGTTAAGTTGCACACAGTGTTATGTAAAGACAAAAGAGTGACACAAATTTTCCATTAAATTAAAACAGGCTTGCTAGTCATCTGGTAAATTCTGCTTTTTCATGGTTAATTGGACTTGTCCCCCAAGTACTGTTTCCTTGCTTGATTTCAACTCTAATAGGGGAAAAGTACAGGCAGGTGCATTTGAATACCTGGGATTATATTCTCATTATTATTTCTGATGAATAGTCTTACTCCACATGCGACTACTTGAAAATGGCACTGTTCAGTGCTGTTCAAAAACCTGATTCTTTTACTTCTAATAAGAACTAGCTGTCAATTTTAATGACAGATTCTGGTAAATGTAATTTCACCTCTGTGACTCCAGCTTCTGGTGAGGGAAATAATGAAAATAATGATGCACAGGAGTAACTCAAAATTAAATTCATGCCAGATGTAGCAGAAGGTACAAATGACTCACCATGACCAGTAAGGGTGCAGCACTTTCCCTTCCTGACATGGGCACGGGCTGTCCTGTCACAGCCACAGGCAGTAGTCACCTTGCAGGATGCTGGCAGGTGCAGCACTCCCAGCACTGGGCTCTGCCTACTCACTGCCCTCACTGGTCATTCTGGTGAGCTCTTCTCAGAAGGCAGGATCTCAGCACCTACTTTGTGTTTGTGGGCTGCCACCCACGGAGCCCCATAATTTTCCCTAAGTACTAATATACTTAAAATAAGAGTATGTGGGGGAGGAAGAGGAGGAGGAGTTCTGGTCACCTGGTGAAATGAAATTATCTTTTAGCATGGATATCAGATTAAATATTAAACCTCCTTATTTGGAAGTGGATGTACTATGTACTGACACTATTTCTGGTAGAAGAAAAAGGAGTTTAGGGCAGTTTATTGTGAGCAAGGGGGATGGGACAGGTCACTTTGTGTCCTTGGTCCCCAAGCCAGAATCCCAGCTGATGGCACCAGATCTGATAGATGGTGAGCCCCAGCCCCTCCTGCCTTTGAGTCCTCTTATCCATGCCACATCTCCAGCACTTCCAGCCACTGATGTCAGCTCCCCTGTCTTTGGACTTGGTGTCCTCTGCATCACTCACTCCACTTCTCCAGTGCCAGGTCCCCAGTGCCAGCCACCCCTCAGCTCCCTCTGGCCTCTGCAATAATCTGGGTTCCTTCCTGGGTATCCCCTCCTCAGGTGTGCTGGGGAAAGCCCTGACTCCTGCTTTTCTGCTGGGAGGGTTGCAAAAAACCACCGAGTCCTCCATCATTCACCGTGGTGAGGGCAGCAGGACTTGGCTGAGGGAAAGCAACCGAGTGGCAGCTTTGGTAAAGCCATGCCCTGCAGAGCACTGCTGTGGGGGGCACTGCAGGGGACTGGGGAAGAGAAAATTGGGCAGTTATAGGAATTGGCAAGAAAAAGAAGAATGTACTTTGATGTTAATGACTTGAGTCAGAATACAAGGAGGCTGAACTTCCCAGAAAGGAAGTTCACTAACAAGGAACCACAGATAACCTTCAGATGCCAAACTGAAAACTCTGGAGAAAGTAGACAATTCTCAGAAGAGAGAAAAAACCCTGTACAAAGTATACTTAATATAACAGAAAGAAAGCAAAAGGCAGACAGAATATTGAAACTAAAAGAGATATAAAACAGAAATTAAAGGGTCACTTAGATGACATTGGGCTGGAAAGCAGAAAAAACCAGAGTGGAGTAAATTTTAAACCTGGGCCATGGGTATTTTTTCACACAGAGAAAGGTCAGATGGGACAACATTCCAGCACTATTATGAAGGAAACCAATAAGGAGTTAGATGGGACTAGCACAGAGCTAGTACAATAAATTAAAAAAAAAATAATAAAAAGGACTGTGGAGGGAAAGAGACAAGGTAGAAATAGAAGTGTAAAGAAAGTGGCAGCATAATAAATATTGTATGGATAAAGAGGTTAAGAACAGTTTGTTCTAGGTCATTTCATGGAAGCTTGCAGATCTCCCAAACCTGTTTTATTAAAGCCCAGTGCCAAGTTTAAAGCTGTGTGTGTAGAGAACTTCTCACATGGAAAGCCAACCGTCTGTACAAATTCAAAATGGACCAGGGAAAGTATTACCTCAATGGCAAAGGATGATGTTCCAAAACCATGAGCCCTGAAGAGTAAAATGACACTTGACTGCTTCAGACATAAAATATTCTGTGCAAGTGCAAGTGAGACTGGATGCTGCTGATCTAAAAGCTACTAGATATTGCTACTGCTGTTACTTTAATATGGGGATTTTCCAGCTCAGTTCATCTTTCCATAGGTGTTAATTCTTTGAAGGAACAGTAGGTACATTGGAAAATAAACAAATACATAATTGTCTCCTATTCAGTATATTTACACACATCCTCTTAAAAAAATAAAAAAGAAAAAAAAAAGGTAATTTCTGAGTATTCTTGCACATGAAATGAAAGCAACAAAAAATTTATTTTTAGGCCATCAAGAGATGCATATAAGAATCCAGTAAAAATATGTGACTATAAGTCCCAAGAACTTTCACATGAAAGATCCAAGCAGACACATCATTTTGCAGGCGTGGGTGGGTCACTGCTAACCAGACAAGAAGTCTGAACAGTCCTGTTGGGCCTACTGTGAGATCATTACCTTAAGACAATAAAATGTAATGGGTCATATTTGTCAATTTGATTCCTCCAGGGATGAATGGAGCCCCTCTTGGTATGGTGCAAAAAGAGAAGTAAAACCACCCAACTAGGAAAGGGTGTCTGTGCCGAGTTCGCAGTGACTGCAACGGCTGAGTCACAGTGGGTTCTTGGACATGCAGGGGAGTTTTAGCAGGAAACCGCCTACCACTTTATTTACAGCTCTCCTTCAGCTCTGCCATTCGACTCAGCTCAGGAGATGATTTTATCATTCTCCATCTTGTGGATGCAGTTGCACAGAGACACTTTCCAAAAGGCCACATATGTTTAGCGTTGGTTTTTCATGAGGTTTCAATACATTCACTTCAGATGAAAGAAATACTGCCCCTCCTGCCTCCTCTCCATCGACTCAGATTTGTTTGAGTCATCCCTGACCTGCACAGATGCTTTGTATTGCTCAGCTTGTCTGTTTAGAAACCAGGGGCAGTGTGTGCCTTGTGAGGACAGGCAGATGCAGTAGCCCAAAAGCACTTATCTTCAAAATTTTGAAGACTTCTGGTGTCTTGTGGTTAATTTTAAGTAAAGCAGGAGTTCCAAGATCCAGAAAAGCAGGGGGATCCTCAGTTCTACCAGCCTGTCTTGCCTCAACTCAGTGATTTCCACATTCAGCACCTGGGAGAGTCCTGCTCTCCCACCTCCAGCGCATTACTTTTTGGAAATTAACATAATTAAAACAACAGGAAGTTTGTATTAAAAAAAAAATATTTTGGAATGGTAGGAAAGTTTCTCCATAGAACATAGAACTATCTACAGGAAATCATGTTAAAAAAATCTAATTGTTTGCAAATTCCAGCCCTTAAAATTGAGACAGGGCCTTCCTTGTGTTCTCTGCCAACTCTGTCCTAGTTTTGTGAGAGCTGAGATCACACATTTCCCCAGCACCCCTGTATCAGTCAGTGCACACATGTGTGAGTGGGCAGATTTCAGGTTGCATATGCAAATATAAATCTGATATTGGCCATTTTTTCAGTTCTTGGCTTTGTAACCACGAGCCATTGGTGCGGTGTGTGTACCATGGTACAGGATGGCAGGAAGGCTGTGGTATGTGCTCTACTGAAGAGCAAACCCCTAATTAGGAGAACAGAAGAGGAAATGGGGTAATGATTCTCTGGAAGAGTGATGTGCTCTCTGCACAGCCTCATGATTGCACTGAAATCCCATTTTCATTGGGGTATAGCTACTAAATCCCTGGTGAAGAGGACTTGTCTCCAGTCATGGAGTGCTCCTCAGTGTGGTAAACTCAGTGGAGAAAAATGCACAGACCCTCCAAAATCTGCTTCTGCCTACACAGGCATCTGTTGTATTTCCCCAGCCCAGAGAAGGAGGCTGGGAGGAGCTAAGGGAAGAAACAAAACCCAAGAAGATACCCATTTCTGTTTGCATATAGCAGTATGCAGAATAGTTTATGTAAATCAGAATCAGCTATGGGACTTCTGGGAAGTTGGCAGTGACACTGTCAGTGTCTTGAAGTTAAGGTATGAGTGAAATAAAGAGAGGAAATTCTCTTAAAGCTGTTTCTAAATGACCAATACAAACATGCAGTTCATTCAGCAAGAATTGCTTTGGCAATCTACATTGGCAGATTCAGATACTTGGGATCACTTTCTCTTTTTTATGCTGCAAAAAACTCTGCTTGTGGGTCATTTTTTGAAGCCAGATTCAGCTTTAGCCCTATGTTTGAAGGTCACATTTGAGAGATCATCACAGGCAGAGCAGAGAAAGGAAGCTGCATGAATCATGAGAGATGATCTATTTGCCAAAGCCCTGTGGGCTGTACCACTCTTGGCATTTTGTGCAGCAAGTCCATCACATGAAGAGGATTCATACATGACCTGAAAAAACTCCATGAGTGTAACTCCCTAACAACCAGAAAACTGTAAACTATTGTTAAAAACTGTTAACAACAACCCTAAAACTGGGTTTTACCTCTCCAGGCTCCAGTCTTGTGTTTCCCTCTCCCCAGAGATCACAGCTCTCCTGGTCTTCCGTCACCATCACAACCACACGTTGGTTCAAAATGAACAACCACACTCAGCTCTGCCTGCCACCTGCTAGCAGAAACTGGGAATTCACTGCAATTCATGCAACTGGCGGCAGGTCACACACATGTTATGCCCCTGATACCACAATTTATCTGCACAGTTGATATTTTAGAGTTTCATGTATGTAGTTCAGTTTCCCTGAAATTACCCTTTGAAGAAAAAAAAAAAAATTAGAAAAAAAAGAAAAAGAAAAAAAAAGAAGAAAAAAAAAAGAAGAAAAAAAAAAAAGAAAACCCCACAGCCTTTCAGGGGATCAGAAACCAATTTCAGGAAACATTACCAACTTTGATGGTAAATGCAGCCACTGAGAGTAAATGCATTCTTTTGTTTGTGTGTGTGTGTGTGTGTGTGTGTGTGTATTGGACCAAGTTTTTTATTGAATTTCCTAGAACAGAGGAATAAAACTGTGCAATGCTATGACTTACTGCTGGAATACCAAAATATACCCTTATCAGTGGTGAGCTATTTTTAGTATGGTCCATGAGCAAGCAAGAAGTGAGGACTTTTTTGATCCAGGCAAGCTGCTTTTTCCAGCCCTGGGAACCCTCCAGTGCAGGGATCTCTTGGCAGCCCCTGCCTGGGGCTCCCCTGATCTCTGGCCCAATGGTCAATCAATGACTGTCCTGGGGAAAATGGGACTCTAAGAAAGGAAGGATAAAATACACAAGGAATAAAAAGCCAGAATTAAACTGGAGGAGTTAGGCAGTGTCCTTTCAACTAATTCAGAATTTTTAATGCAACTGTATCTAGAAGAGAGCTTTAAATATCTTTGTCCTTAATCTCTTCAAAAATAGGCTATTTTTAGCAGGAGATCTAAGGTCAGGACTTCTCTATTCTGGGTGCAATCCTACTTTTCCATTTTGCTAAAAAGATCTACTTAGAGATCTCTGCCCAATTGCCACTGGCAGCATTTTGGATGCAGAAGTCAAGTCTGCACGTGAAGTCACATTTGCATCCTCCTACAGCCACAGCACATCTATCCACATTCCTAATAAAGCAACAGCAACAACTACAGAACGAAATGTTCACCTTGCACAACTAAGAAAAAAGCTTCTGAGACACTTCCTAAGAACACAGCCACTGTACTATTGTTGCTGTGTTTATACACCACTGGAACGGGAAATCTTCTGAAGGGCTCTGATGAAACTCCCGCCAAGTCTTCAGCAAAGAAGTCTAAACTCACAGAAATTTCCTCCTGACCAGAGCACAGACTCTGAGCATGGACTTGGGAAGGTACTGGGGCACTTTTAATGTAGTCAGAAATTCTGAGTGTCTGACTGAAGCTCAGAGGCCAAACCTCTCAGGATGTGCAGGACCTTGTCTGTAGCTGCTCCGCCTTTGCCAAGGGTAAGGACAGCACTGTATGAGGATTACAAAGGGTCTAACTGCAAAAAGTACTCCCTGTTAGTAACTAAACCTTTCTTACAGACCCAGGAAGAGAGTATATAAACCTATTTATATAGGAAGTCATGGTAGAGAGCACAGTATTTAAACTTACATTAAATTTACATTCATACATTTATTGGTATTTCTTGCTAGTATTGTAGTAATCATTGTATCTATTTGCCCATAAAAGCTCTTGAGGGAAAAAGTCCCAGCACTTGGCATGGGAAGAATGATATCTGTTTTTTCTTTACAAGTTATCACACAGCAAATCTGAATTTTTAAGATAGTGATTAGAGAAATCTAATTATGGAACTTCAGCTTAGATATGGACTAAATCAGCAACTACCTGAAAGCTGCATTAGTTTATGTTGGATGAGGCTGCAGTGTCAGGAATATACAGATCACTTTGTTAAGAAGTAAATCCTGAAAGTCATGGACACAGTTTTGGTACTGCTGCAGAAACTGAGTGGTAACTCAGTCCACTCCCCAGTGATATAAGACAGAGCCAGTACAGAACAGCTGAAGAAAAGAACTATTTGCTTCAAAGAAGTACAAATTTAAATTGTTGTAAGAATAGCCCCAGTTACCTTTCCAAAAGGCTTTTCTGTCAGTAAAGGAGTATTAGAATTACCTGTGGTTTCAGGCATGACAGGTCACTACTCACATGTCCAGTAAGTTTTTGAAGGTCATCTGGGCAAGCTCAATTCAATTCAATTTACGTGATTAAGGGTAAGGCTTCCTCTAGACTCATTATCAGAAATTTTGCCAGTATTTTCTTGTGATGTTATTGTGAACTGAAATAGCTCTGCAGTTGAAATACAGCACTCATTTCCAGTTTAACACAAGTGACAATAGGACTTCTTGCACTCTCAGAGGACAAAGTAGCCCTGGAAAAGTGAGTCACCACAGACAGAAACCCTCCCTACAAGAGCAACTCCATGAGATCTCTTCAGAACTCCTGCAGGAAATCCTCCAGGCTGGGCACTCTTCCCACTTTCATATTCTTAATTATCTAATTTACTGATAGAGGACATCAAGGCCCCTATGCTAAGCTACACTAATTTTACATAACATAATATTTCTTCTTAATTAATCCAAATGTGTGTGTGGTGAGGTCTGTATATAACTAATAAAGGTATTTCTAAAATTAGAAAATGCTTTACTAATATTGTTGGATGATGTTTCTTTAACATCAGATGCCAAAAATTCTACATTTAAAGGACTTTTTTATCTTTCATCAGAAACTGTCAGCTTATTCTTCTGATTCCTAGAAAATTTCCTGGAGCTGGAACATGGTGAAGCTAATCCATTTTGCACTCAGCTTGTTGAGTTCACATGTAAAATTGGCTGAGGTTTGCAATAAATCTGGAGAGTGAAAATGTCTGAAGAAAAGAATCCAATTCTTTTTCCACAAGAGCAATTATGGTAGGGTTTTTTCCTTTCTTTTCTTGGCAAATGAGGAATTAATATTTGTACTCTGACGAAAACTATTGACCCACCTATCAGGAACTATCCTTTCTCCAGGGACAGAGGAGGAACAGAAATCTGGATAATTTCTCAATACTTTGCAGAGCATAAGCCAATAATAAAATCTATACAGTAGGAAAAAACGTGCACATTCAGTAGTTTCTATTTGTTTGGTATAGGAGTTATTAGATACTGCAGAACCTAATGTATTCCATCATCAGAAGACTTTGGTGGTTTATGATTTGGGATTTGACTGCAACTGTAAAAAAGATCTGTCAATGAAAGTAGATTACAATCCCAGCAGGAATATAGAGGTCAGCATGTCATGCCCATGGAAGGTCTTTTCTCTGAGTATTAATAGTGATTTATTCAGATTTAGCCATCCAGACTTGATGGCTTCAAGTATTAAAAATCCAACCAAATATTCTGAAAGTGTCTCAGTCAAGTGTGAAAGAAATAAGATTGTCCACCTGAACCTGGCTGAGAAGCTGCAAAATACTGTTTTGCCATCAACTTCTCATTTCTCAACTTCCAGTATCCTAATTCTGTCTCCTATAACAGCACCACATCAGTCTTTGTTCATTTCAAGAACAAGACTACTTTTTTCCTTTTAATTTGAACTGTAGAATCTCTCTACATTCAAAGAAATGGACCTGAGATTTGGATCCATTTAACCATATTAAGAATGAATTTTATTCAGTTTCTGTGGACTGAAAACCAAAGATGAGGGAACACTTGAATAATTTCCTTTACCTCACCCCAGCCATAAAAATCTCCCCATGTGTTGATTATGCCCAAGAATAAAATGCATCAGGAACTGATTCCACAATCCTTGACTTACTTCAATAGAAGCTCAGCATTTGCCTCTGGAATTGTGAGAGCACCAGGAATATCATCAACACTGTCCACCTGCAGCAGCAAATGAAAATTTATAATCATGTAAACCATTCAGTACAATCTAAACCGAAAGGAAAGAGAAGTGGTGGAAAATGCCTGAAAAAATGGGAAACTATAAAAGCAGAAAGTGAAGATAGCATTGAAATAGTAAGAAAGATATACTGGAAACCTTTTTGGATTATTAATTGATGTTTTTCTTGGTATCCTCACAGTTCCCACTCAAAAATATTTTTTTTCCAAAAGCTCACAACCTCTCCCATGCACTCTTTATAGTCAGAATCCCCTTCCCGTATTTCATGGACCTGTATTTGCCTGAGGACTCCAACTGCATGGACATACAATAACCCTGGCTCCAAAACCCACAGCACTGTTCAGCACTTCAGCTAATTTTCCTGTGCCAAGTTAACCACTCTCCTTTCAGGGGCTTGAGATCTGAAAAGACACGAGAACAGGGAACTGGAGAAACAGTGTGGCTTCAAGCAAGGGAGAGAGTGCTGGGGAGCAAGGGAAGCAATGGAAAGGGAGGAGAGCTCTGTACTGGCTCAGTCTGGAAAGGATCACTCCAGTGGTTTATTTCAGCCAGACTGGAATAAAATTAGCAACTGGCTTTGAAATTCAAGGGCTGTGTTCCTCCAGAGAGCACCTGAAAGCTCTGTAGTCCAATAGGTGTATCTGGAAGCCTCACTAGCTTCATATGCTGCTGCCCTAGCATGTCCAGCCCTGGATTTATTGCTGCAGTTCCCCTGAACAGCTCCCTGCTACCTCTGCAATTAGCACCAACATTATTTTCAGGGATCCAAAGTTCCTTCATCAGTTGTGGAGTATGTACATACAGACACACTCACACACAGTCAAGCAAGACAAATTTGTCATTTGGATGAGAAAACACAAGAAAGCAGGCTCCCCTTTCACAATATTTTTACCAACAATTTGAGACTTTCCCTTTTTTTTTCCCCATTCAAGTAATTACAAAGAAGGATGTCTAAACTACTGAAATGCAGAAAGCCCAAACCACATTTTCATGTGGTTAAGTGCTCAGCATTTGAATTCATGAGACTAATGTGAATCTTGATTTGACTTAGTTAATATCAACAAGGAACTTCCACTGAGCATCAGACAGGATCCATTTAATCTGGGCTCAAGGAAACCAGCATTTACTACCCTGGAAAATAATTAACATCACTTAAGATAAGCAATTCCAGAATAGCCAGCTGAGAAAGAAATTTTCCTCATAGCCTCATACAGTAAATTTATTGCTTATTTGAAAAATAGCAGTTTATATCAGTTACAGTGAAATGTCTCAGACAACATGATCTATTTAAAGGAACTTAAGGGATAGAGAAGCTCAGCTGTAACTCAGTCTACAATTAAGTTTAATTTGCTTAACTTCCAAACCCCACTGTTCTCCATCCTAGCCAGCACACATGTACAACTCCTTTTTAGAAGACAAAACCATTAATTCCTCTCATCCATCCCATCTGGATGGGATCTGACCTGTACATTCTCCACAGAACAGCACGAATTCCAGTTCAGACAGAATTAATTACTGCTGTACCAATTGGCTTGCCCTTGTCTAGGTAGATGCTTATCAAGGCTTGATAACAAATCGGTGACATCTTCAAAATGTAGTTTGTTCTTGGCATAATGATGAATATGCTGTGACTGACAGCCTGGCCAGACACACATTGTTCTTCAGTGATACCTAGCATGATAACTAATACCAGTGAGTAACATCTGTAGCTGTTTTACCTGGAAGAGTTGACTAAAAGGATAAGAAGATGAGCTGTATTCATCAGGCCCACTTATTATCTCTTAGAAAATGATTGACTGGATAGCATGGGAATGGAGATGTGTGTGAGGAAATGTCACAATAGCTTCATCTCTTGGACACATCCTGTTTAAATATATCAAACTCTAACCCAAATACTTCATCAAAGTGGGTGACAGAGGTTCATGCTTGGCTCAGTGCTGCTGGTTTCATTGCATCTGAAAGCAGACTCAGAGACAGTGTGGTGTCTGATTTACTTGCAAAATCAAAGAATTCCGATTTCAAGGGTTTCGTTTAAATGAAAATTCAGATTCTGGAGAAGAAAACAAAACCCACTAAAACAGGAAGGATGGTATTGTGGTTAAGTTTCTAGTATAGGGCCTATACTAGAATGAACTATGCTCCATTCCTAGCCAATCTGCATACTATCTCACTCTCTGACTTCAAGCAAATCACTGGATCTCTTGGTGCTTCAGTTCCCCTTTTCTAAAGATGATGTTGGTGACTTGATCAGTTTAGATACTGAGCACATTCATGTAAGAGCTACCATGTACAGTATCAGCACAAGAGACTCTAACCTCAAAAGACTAATAGTCATATAGGTGACCCTATTTACTGAACTATTTTTGCAAGAAAGTATCAATTCCATATTGATTCCCACACTGATCCCCCACTTACTATACCAAACTCTAAACATGCTGTCCCACAGATACATTGCCTACCCATTAATCCAGATTCATAACAGAATCAGTGTCTGCTTCTATTCTCAAAAGCTAGGAAAAAGCTAAAATGTGGAGTGCCTGCTGATCCTAAGCTTTTCATGTTTGTTGATTTTTTTTTTTCCTGGAGGACTGTCCCTGCAGTGGGGATGAATTCAGCAGGGTGTGGAAAGCCCCATAATGGAATTTATACTGGGAAATACCACACATGGTATCACAACCTCCTCCCTCCTGGTGATTTTAGAGGGTGAAGAAAGGCTTGGAGCACAAGTAGAGGAAGCTCTGCCTGCATCATTCTGTTTAGTTGGGCTAAGAGTGTGGGGTTTGGAAAACTAACCAACAGGCAAATGTCTCATGTATCCCCAACAGATACAGCACTCTCCTACCTTCAAAACCATCTTCACAACCATGTTTATTCTCTTGCTGCCTCCTGGCAGACCTTACCTGACAGCTCTATTCCCAGTGCTTTCAAAACAGATTCACTGTCACCTTTGTTCTGTTTCTACCCAGTAAGCCATATTCCTGCTGCACAAATGCCCACCAATTCCTCTGAATTTTCTGTCACTTTTCAAAACAATGTTGGCAAAATAGGGCTAAGAACTTTTATTTTTAACAAAAGTTGAGTTTGTTCTTTGTCCTGGCTTTTGGAGGTTTATTGACACCTTCAGAGCAAAAGCATTTACTTTCCTGCTCTAGAAACAAGGGAGAAAGGAAGATGAGATAATGTCTCCAAGTAATTTTCTCTCCAGATTTTGCTCTTCCTTTCTGGGACCATCAACAAGGAAGGGAATTGTTGTTTTTCCACATGGAGGAAAATAGGCATTTCACATGGACGGCTTTACTTACCAAACAGACTCTAAGTCTAATTCACCTTGCAAAAAGCAGCAAGTGCTCCTTAAGTTGCCAGAGCACAGATCAGAATCACCTGGACTGGCAGCAGTTCTTTCTCCTTCAGTCCTTTATGTGAAGATGTTTTGCTGTGAGCCCTGTCCAGCAGCTCTGCCCCGGTTCCCATTTCTGCACTGCCCTCTGCTGGGTCCAGTGACCGCAGCCTGGGGGATCCTGCTGGCAGAGAGCTCTTCCCGAGGCACACACTGCCGGGGTTTAAGGTGAGGGAGAGGCTACAGGAAAGGATACGGAAGGATGGGAATGGAGGGTTGCAAAAACAAAACATGAGTGGGTAAATCTGAAGATCTCCCAAGAAAGCTCAACTTGTGGGACCCTCATATCTTAACTCTCAACTCCTTTCACAAAAACTTCACTCACTGGGCCGATCTCCTTCACACACTACATCTGAAGCCCACTGCTCCTGGGCAAGCCTTTCTGAGGCACTTCATGGAGCACTCTGGACCACTGTCACTATGATTCATATACGGGCCTCACATAGGATGTCAAACTCCATAAGCAGCAACCTGACACACTTGGCTTCTGGTGTCCAAGCTGGCAGGTTCACTCCATCACTCTCCTCTGCGACTGGGAGTCTTTGAGCCTTGCCAAACTCTGAAGCTTTGCAACAGAATATTATTACCACATTCCTGCTCAATGAACACGACTTTTTGGATGGACACTTTGTCAGCTGCACTACTCAGTCCATGGCAGACAGACTGCATGTGCACCTGCAAGATCCTTCTTTCCCCTATGATCTTACAAAACTAAAAATTACACGAGAGTGAAACAGCTTTCTTGGCACATCTACAGCAACCCTCAGCCAACTCTGTCTCATGTGAGAAACACACACCCCACTGTGCCATGAAGTACTCTGCCCCTTACAGCCACAGCGACAGCAGGACAAGGCTGCAGCTGCAGGGAACTCATTCACTGGGTGCCCCAGGGACTGGGAGAGGAGTTAAGAGGATCTGAGCTGTACTTTTGGTTCTGATTTACCTTATCTTGACAGAGTTAAGCACTTCAAAACCCTCTTCTTTGAAGGGCAGGGGGGAGGAAGGAGACTTTGTCTTAGCTAAGTAGACTTTAAGCTGTTAAGGGCAAGGCCTGGCTGTACTACCTGTGTGAACAGTAACAGTGCTGTATCCAAACCATGGAATCTAGTGCATGGAGCACACTATGCCAAAGCAAAGAGTGGCAATATTGCATGTTCAAATTCTAAGGGAAGTTCCAGTTCCACCACTCCTTCATGTTTTTGTTTTACACAGTAAAGCACATGAGCTTTCTGAAGTAGCTTATGCCAAACCTTGACTAAAGCTCTGTTGCTCAAAACTTGAGAGAGGATTGAGAGCATAAAGTGAATCTCTGTGCCAGGTCTTAAAATTAATAGCACACTGCTTCTCCAAACTCATGACAACTATGCCTTTGCATGACAGAACATAAGCAGTAAATTTTGGTGGCTAAAAAATCATCAGAAATTTCCAGATTCACCTATTGTACACTGGCTGCACATCACTGTAAGGTGCTGTATTGCCACCAGGTTAAGTCAGTCTGCGATCACACTGGATTTTGAAAAGAATATTTAGTCTCAAAGCAAGAAATATGTTCCCTCAACTTCATCCCAAAGGACAACTCACAAGGCACTTCCAGCCCCTCTCCCCTTAACCATTTGACAGAGGCATTTCCTTTGCATTGTCACAAAATGTCATGTTAAAGGCAGGGAAACCTCTTGGCCTTTAAAATGTAGTGGTTATTACTTTAAGAAACATACTCTTTGGAAGAAAGCACACTTAGTGGGCCTGCTTAAGGAAGCACATAAGATGCTGGTGGGGTATTTGAGGTTTCAGATCTCCTTCTGGGTGAGCAGGAGAGGATTCCAAGTCTCCTGCATTGACTGCTGGCAAGGTCATAAATACAGCTGGGATTGGAACAGTTACTTTTAATTCTGATTACTCTGGAGAAAACCCTAGGGAAATTCTGCTTTGAGAACGCAAACCTCAGTGTAGGATCGTTACAGTCTTCTCAGTGGAAGGATCATAAGCTTCTATGAATGCTTTTTGCACTTTGAGATTATTATATAATATTTTGTCCTTTCTTGAACATTTAAGTTATACATTAAGTACTCTCACCTCTTCTGTCCATACTGACCCGTTAGCTCTGAGGACAGCAGCTATTTTCAGTTAAACCTCCCCGCAGTGGTTGCTCGCTTGCTTTTCTTGCTATTTCCCCATCATGTTTTGAGGTAGCTGTCAGTCAGAGCCTCATCCATCACCTACCTCTAGTGTCCCCTGGCCTCCCTGGGGCCTCAGAGCGCTCCCGTGCTCGGATTTGCCCCGCAGCACCTCTCGACCCTGCCCGCGGCCACCACCTGCTCCGCCGGGGCTGTGGGGGGGACAAAAAAAAAAGCAATAAAAGAATAAACCCAGACGTAGTCGGATAGAAGAAGAGAGGTTGAAGAGCATCGCCAGCGGCGGGGCGGGGAGCCCGCGGGGCGTTCTCTGGAGCCGTGACTACGACTGGCTCAGGGCCACCAAGCCGTTGGTAAAGCGAAAGTGAACGTAGCCACATGTTTTCCGAGAAGGGGAGGAGCCAAGCTGAGCTCGGCCGCGTTAAATAAACGCCGGGGCGATGCGCGGACACAGAGCGCTGGAGGTGCCGCTCGCCCGCCCGCCCCGCGGCAGCCCCGGCTCGCCGCGGCGCCAGGCAGGGCCCCCGCTGGAGGATGCTCGGCCGGCCGCCGGGGCCAGGACCAGGACTAGCAGCAGGACTGGGACTGGCAGCGTGTGCTGCGCTCCGGGGACGGCCCCCACCCGCGGCACCCCGAGGTAAGGGAGGGTCTGTGCCCCGGGGGGTCCGCGCCCACCTTGACGTGCACCGAGGGCTCGGGCGCCGCAGCCAGATGAGCTCAGATTTCGGAGGAGCCCTGCCAGATGTGGAAGAGCGTGGTGACTTCTGGAGTCTTTGCCCTTTAATTTATTACTTTTTTAAAATACATTTTCCCCCTCCCTTTTTGGCTTAGTGCCCGTGCCCAGACAGACCTGTCGTGACTGGTGTGAAACAGTGGGACAAGCACTGAAGGGAACGCGCAGCGGGGTTCGCAGGCTCCGCGCCGGCGGTGGCAGCCGGGGCAGCCCCGGGCCCGCAGTGCCCGCACGGGACCAGCCGGGCTCGGGACCCTGCAGAAGGCTCCGCTCCGCCGCAGTCCTGGCACCCTTGTCCCAGATCCCTGCCCTGGTTTTCGGGCTCCCAAGACTGGCGTGTCCCCTGTTTGCTCTGTGCGCTTTGGAAAGGCACTGCAAACTCTCGCTTGGCTCCCTACGGCTTCTGCTACGGAGCCCTTTGATTTTTAGATCTCGGGCTTAGTACTTATTTCTCCCCAGGGTGTCCTGAAACTGAATTTTTAACTTTAAATACTGAGTGATAATCCTGGCCGAGTAATTGGAAAAACTGGCATCAGTTTCCTTCTGCTGTGCAAAGCAAGCCCAGTGCTACGTTCAGCCTGTTACTTGCCAGCTTAAGGAGTTTATAACCCTCGTAGGTGCTTGAGGTGGTAATGTGACCTAAATGAGACCAAACATCAAGTTGTTAAATTAGCACAGACAGGAATCCAGCGGCATGCTTTCTTTGAAAGACTCATTAGCATGTTACCCTGAACTATGAGACGGCTGAGGGATTCATTTCTGAGAATCCTTCAAGGTTTCTCAACAAGCTGCTGCTGCAGATCTATATTTGACTATAGGGATAAATCCTAAAATCTATGCTTGCCAGTAAGGTCAAGGCAGCCAGCGGAGATATATTGAACCACACTGTCAGAGGCAGACATTTCAGGCCAAACTCATTCCTGGTGCAGCACTGCTAATTCCTTTGAAGTAACACGAGGGATGAATTTAGTCCTTCATGTTGAAAGATATATCAATAGGAAGCAATTTAGATTGGGCCACTTAAAGTGCATGTGATACAAAAAAGAGAGAGAGACTGCAGAGTAATGCTTTAAGGGTTCAGAGGTTGATCTGTATAAGCTAGTAGGTTGTAGCATTGCTCTCCCAAGGGAAACTTGGGGGAATGGAAATTGCCTTTTATGGCTGAGCCTCAGGTTAACAGGAGAGAGGAAAGAAGTTTTAGGATTACTGTGTAAATCGACCCGTGTTACAGGCTCTCCTCCAAGTTACATTTCAGTTATCCAATGGCACACTCTCTTCCCCAGTTACCTGGGAACACAGCCTTCATCCACTTTCTCTTTTGCACACAATGCTTGCACCAAATAACGACATTGTGTGCTGAGTTCTGACATTGTAGTTGGGAAGGCAGAAAAATCGGTAATTCAGTTGTAAAATCTTGTTGAATAGTTCTTTAAAAACTTGAGAATGGGAGAGGGTGTCCATGAGATGACTTCTCATTGAGAAGTCATTTGAATTGCTAGGCCCTGAAAGGGCTCATAGCAGGGAAACTGTATTAACTTCTGTAGCTGTTAATGATCCTTATTAAATATTTTTGGAGCTTTGGAGTTGCCTAGTGATAGGCTGCTAATCGTGTCCAAAAGAGAGTTGTTTGCCTGGTGTAAACTGAAAATGAATATTTCATTATTTTCTAATGGGTGGAGGTGTATCAATGGAAGATTTGGTCATTCAGCTATTGCAGCCGCCTGTCCCTGGGGATCGGTCTCACCTGGTGTCTCTCTTGGCATTTCAGAGTAGCTGCTGGAAGGCCGCCCTGCCGTAGCCGCTGACGCTATGGAAGACCGCATCGGCTGCTCTCGGCTGTAGGATGGTAGCGCACAGCAAGGTGTCAGCAGATAATGCACTTGGAGCAGACCCTAGACGGCTTCTTGACCCTCCGGCACGGGATCGCTCGCAGGCACGAGGCTTCCAGGGCCCCGGCCGGCCCGGCACTGTGCAGGCACAGGGCAACACACACTTCCGAACCTTTCGCTCCCAAGCGGATTTCAGTAGCATCACTCGAGCCAGCAGCCTGCTGGATGCCTGTGGCTTCTATTGGGGGCCTCTGACTGTCAGTGCTGCCCACGAGAAGCTTAAGTCTGAGCCCGAGGGCACCTTCCTCATCAGGGACAGCACACAAAAGAATTGCTTCTTTGCCATCAGTGTTAAGACTGCGACTGGGCCCACCAGTATCCGGATTAACTTTCAGACCGGGCGTTTCAGCCTGGATGGCAGCAAAGAGACTTTTGACTGTCTTTTTAAACTGCTGGAACATTACCTAAGCTCCCCGAGGAAGGTACTGGTTACCCCCCTTCGCAAAGTCCGGGTGCAACCACTGCAGGAGCTCTGCCGGAAAAGCATTGTGAAGACTTTTGGAAGAGAGAACTTAAATCAGATCCCACTCAATCCTGTTTTAAAGGACTATCTGAAATCCTTCCCATTTCAGATATAAGTGCAGCATTAACTGTATAGGGACACATTAGACATGTGTAACGAAATCCAGCTTCCTGGGTTTTTAAATATGTTTGACAGTGAGCAAACTTATTTTTGTAGCAATTTACTGTATTTTGAGATAGAACCTGAACACTTGACTTCTTATGTTTACAAAAACTGTTTGCACAAACCTGGGGTTTTAAAACCCTGGCATAATTTTTCTGCCAAGCAGAATATTTTACTATTTTATAATATTTTTAATTATATTAACATAATAAACTTTATTGTCACAGTTTTTAAAAAAATAGCATCTCTGTTTTTAGTTTTAAAGGCTCTGGCACCTATCCTGCTGGCAGACTAACTGCTTAACTGAGTGTGTAAGTGCAGACAGGTCTCCATGTGGTCCTGCTTCTTTGCCCTACCAAATTAGTCTGTCTCAGTGCTAGTCCAGCAGGCAGAGGATTCCTGCCTCCAAAAGCCTATAACAAAAAAGGGCAAGCAAGATGAAAATATGCTCAGGGTGAATCTGCGCAGGAATGCATCTCTCTTCTAAATCCATGAGAGCAGGGACAATGTGTTAGGACTGCAGTGATGCACAGTTTTTGACAGAGTAAATCAAACCCTTGGCTGAGCAAACTGCACCAACATTGGTTTGTCTTATTTCTGTACAAGGTGCAAAGCCCTAAGGTAGAAGAGGTTGCTGTCTGACATGACTAAACCCCATGAACCTTGGTGGGCAAATATAAAACTGTCCAGAAATGCTCTTCACACACTTCAAAAGTCTGTGAATGCTGTATCATTGTGGTGCACTGGGGAAAGGATAGCTTAGTTCCCTTCAAAAATTTGCATACACAAATAAATAGCAAAGGTGCAGACATCCTTAGACTTAAAAAAGATGTTTCGCATCTTAAATTCCTCCTGATCTACAGAGCAGAGATTTGACATGTTAAAAGAGCCTATGACTTAGCCCCGTGACGGGGATGCAGAGAGCATAAGCCTCTACATTTGCAGCTGTAATCTCTAGTGGCTAAACGGCATTCAGAGGAAGTTTAACTACATTAGACTGTTCTGTTTCCATCTGCTCATGAAACACAAAAACACTGCCCCCAGAAACTGCAGATGTGAATGACCTGAGATGCCTGATTTGGCTAAGTGTCACCTGCATTATGAGAAAGTGATTCCCCTCTCCCCCAAGCATTTCCTGAAATCCATGAAAGCTGACTTAGAAAGCCAGCTGAACCAAATCACTTCAAAGAAGGCACAGAGTCTTTCGCAGAAATGTGCTCTATCAGCCCAGATCTACAGTGCTTACAGGAACTGCCAGCAGTAAATGAAGTCATCTTCAGAGTTTGGGAGATAAAAGGTCTCTTCCCCCTACTGTAATTCACATTCCTTTTAAAGATAAAGCCACTTTTAGGAGACACTGAGTGTGTGTGTTCTGTAGTGATCCTTACTGAATAATTTGTTTCTTATTTACCAAATCAGGTCTTACTTAATTGACATTTCTTTGGAATGAATAGGTTTCCTCCTCAGACATGACTAAGGATCACTCAGTGGACTGGACATTATGAAAAAAGGGAAAAAGAACACATAGGAACTCATGTGAGTTCCTGGTGTGTTGCTTCCCCAAAAAATGAAGCATTTCTGCTTAATTTTAAAGCTGGAATTAGCTGTCAAATGATGCATTTTCCCACAGCAGCTGCAAGGATATAAATTTGGGAAGTAGGGAATGTTGTGCTATGCAGCAGATAGGAGACTGGAGCTCCTGTTACTGCCTGAATGTGAATGGCATTGTTAAATTGGAAAAAAAGTCTTTGTAGGGTGAAGGCTGCCAGACTGGTTTGCTGTCAGCAGAGATTGTTATCCCTTTCTCATACTCTTTTTCCCAGCTCCACACTAGTATCATTTAACCCTTCAGGCTCCAAACTAATGGCTCTTGCCCTGCTATACAGAAGAGTGCCCACATGACAGCATTACTGGTAGAACAAGCACAATGTTGAAGGTTCTCTGCCACCTCTGAAAAAACCAACCAAAACTAGACCTAGATATAGAATAAGGGGCTTCCCACTGAGAGGTGTGGAATGAAAAGTATAAGGATTGAGTCAATTTCTTTTTCTTCCTGGCAGAAACAAACCTGTTTTCTTTCTCTCTTCTATTGCTTTAGAGTAAGTTTAGCAGAAATAAGCCATATACTCCCACATGAGGTGCCTAAGTGTCTTCATTTTGTCTTTATTATGAAATGCAAATATGGGATAGCTCAGAAAAAAAAAAGTATAACCAAAACTATAAGTAAGGAAAGAAGGTCAAAATTGTACAAAATGTCTCTTAAGAGGGGACAAAGCTGACTTGTATTTTTGAATTATATAATCCTTATATGCCTTAATTCTTGTTCCCCTTCTTTTCCTTCTCTCTTTCTCTCCCCAGCATACAATGTAGTGGCCAGGTACATCCTCCTAGTAGGTATATGTGGGTTGCTCCAATGCAATAAGGAAATCCTAACCACAGGATGTGTGTTCACAATATCACTCTGACTTTCTCTAAGAGTGAATGAAGGCCTCTCTAAAATGTCTGTTTACCTGTGTACACTGATTTAAGGGTAGCGTCACATCTAAAGGGCACAGAAGGAATCTCCTGAAGACTTCTGTAGTAATTTCAGCTGTCAAATCTCTCAATCTCAGTTTTACTAAAGCACCAGCAAGGCAAATAGGGAATTTGCAGTACTCTGCAGCTAAAGCAATAGAAACATGCAAGATATTTTACTCCCTAGTGCTAAAATAGTACATGAAGAGTGGTGATTCCAGCCCCTTCCCCTCACGCAGCTCTTTCCTTTGACCTTTTTTTTACTGTGGCTGAAAAGTGAAGCAAATCTGTTAAAGGAGTGTGGGAGAATTTGAGCCATGCTCAGGAGCACAGCAAAGCCATACTTTTGAAGAGGCTGCAATATTTACAGTTGGTGGGGAAGGGACAGCTGTAAAATAAAGCCAATTGCAGGAGCCTGTGTCCCCCAGAGCAGCTCTGAGCAGGGCCCTGCTCCTGGGACTCCACAGGACTGAGGCCTCCTCACCCCTTAGCCTGAAACACCTTTACTTCCCGAGTAGGTTAAATTACATACAATGCAACAGCTGTATAACTTGCTAACGAGCAGATCCAATTAATAGACCTGTAGAAGTTCATAAAGCTGTTTATTTAAGCCATAGAGAGCTACTGAGTGCTCAGGAGGAGGAGCTTGTTGAACGCCAAGCAGGGCCGAGGCTGTGGTCACACTAATTCTGTTATGATTGAAGTCATTTACAAGAAGTGAGGCTTCAGCTGCAGTCAGCACTGATGCTATTTTCAACAGACAAGAAAAAAAGTGTCCCCTAGGGCAACACGCTGCCCGTATCTAGCCATCAATACTCTTCACCCCGCTGAATCCTCTGTGGAACAGCACATCCACCTCCTGAACCTTCTCCTCAGATCCAGGCTCAGCCCTTTCTGTTGTGCTGGGCTGGCATTCAGGCCCTGACTCTTCTGCCACCTTCCATTCACTGTGCCAACAGCTGTGTGAGCAATGCATTTCTTCATTGATTCCACTGATTTGAGACAAAGGCAGTGTAACAGGGACTTAATTTGGGCTCTACGTGGCCTTCTGTGCAAAGTGTAATCTAACAACTGTCCGTGCCATAAAAGTTTCCAGGAAGTTTTTCCAAATTGCCACAAAGTGCCATTCAAGACTTTTCATTGCCTCTGACTTGTCATACTGCTACATAACTCAGATCCTGTCGCTGCATCTGTCATTTTCATCCACAGCTGTTTCCCAGTACAGCAGCCAAATTTACAACACCCTAGTCCAATTTGCTCCTTGTGTCACCATGGAATGATAGAAACACAGGCCAGCAGGAAGTGTAAAGAGAAGCCCAACTTCTCCCACACAAACCACTGCTCAAATAGGGCAAAGCAGCAAAGGCCAAAGAGTCAGAATATAAACTCATGACTGACAGCTGAGTTACCCACTTGCCAGAAGTATTTCCCCTGTCTGCAGCTCAGTGACATGCTTTGGATATAGCTATTGAAGACAAGAATGATAGATGATTGTGCAAATCAGATGATAGCAAAACAATTTCTCTACAGTCTTCAGCTGTGAGAGGAGCAGATACACTGTGAAGATGTAATATCAGCCAAATAGAATTAAGGAAATAAGCCCCATTTGCCCAGTTTCTTTCATTCTGTTCTTCATAATTTTAGGAAGGCAAAGTAGGATCACCTTTCTGTTGTCATTTTAATCCCAGTTACTCTTAATTATAGTTATTCTTTCCTCCCAACCATGTAAAAGAATGGTAAATCTGGTCATCACTCTTAAAGAGGATACTGTCCAAACATCTGTAGTAAAATTTTAGGTCCACTGAAATCAGTTTTCAGAGAATGACTGACTTTTCTGCAGATAGTTTTATTAAATAACAGTAAGTATATTTTCAAAATTAAATGCAAGAGCTGTGATTGCATCACAAAGATTTCTTACTGGGTGGAGCCTCAATAAACTCACAGATTGAGAGTGGTCTGTTTTGATGCTGTGTGTACACAAGGTTGTGTGCAATTTCCTACCCCCATTCCTTGCAGCTCTGCAGAGTATTTGCAAATCAACCCTGTGCCCTTCAAACTGAAACTGCCCTTCAAACCAAACTTTCCCCAAATTAACTTCCCTACAGCAGAAACTAATTATTACTGGAATTTGAGTCAGACTGAACTTTCAGGCTGAGATTTAGGTATTCTCTCTGGGATTTGAACAACTTCTGGTTCCCAGACTGAGCACTGAAAACAGAAGCGAATGTAAAATATTGTCCCAAACATGTTACAACACAGACTCAACTGAGGCTTACAGATTTTGTAATTCTTAGTGTAATAGTCTCATTTGGTTATTTCTTGACCTGCCTGTTCAGACAGTCTAGACAGATCTGGAGGTGGAGCTGGTATATCCTAGAGACTCATGAAACTGAAGGAGGATAGGTATTATTTCTATTATCATTAGGATGAATTTGGGAGATATATCTTCTACAAAACAAGTAAGGTTAGTAGCTATTTTCTTAGCTCTGCCCAGATTAAAAACAATAATTCTTTTTGCTAGACTTTTCTGGCATCTATTCTATATACACAATCTGTTCAGAAATAGCTTTGACAAATGTTTCAGAAATTATTTTGTTTTCTGTCACACATTCTCATTTGCTCTCACCAGCTAATCTGTTCACACCAGCTAATTTAAACAGCTGAATTAGATGAAAATCAGAAGTTTTCAGGAAGTTGCATAACTGTCAGGACCTGCCAACTAGGTGCCTAAAAGACATTGTGTGAACCCTTCCCCACATTTCTCCCTAGTTCCTTGCAAGGCCAGCTATACAAAGTAAAGTGAAGTGAGCCATGAAAGCTTTATGAGTGTTATATACAACTGCTTTCTGTTTAAAATAAACTGAAACTACATTTCAGCACCTCAAGCCTTTTTCAGCTTGAGATAGGATCTTCCCTTTACAAATATAGAATCTTCTTTATCTAATCTCTCACAGTCGGTCAGCCATTATATGACTAACGGTAAACCCATCACTGGCCTAGGACTAAATGTATTATGTATAATTCACTCTCTTATGCAAATGCAGGTCTTTTTGTTTTGAAGAAGCAGAAAATATTGTGTTTTTATAGGAAAAGGAGAAAATTCTTGTCAATGTCTGTAAAACTGGCAGCCAACAGAAGTTTTTCACAGACAAGTTATTACAGCAGCACAGTAGTCCTGAGCACAAGTACTCTTATAGCCCAAGCTCTGCAATGTATCATGTACCTGTTACCTCTTGTTTGTGTTCAGCACGCACCATATATATATGTATATATGCAAAGTAGATGGTACCTTTCTTAAATAAAAATTTTCAGTTCCAGTATTCTCAGGCCAGTATATTTGGCAATGTAATTTTAATTTTCATACAAGTTTCTGGCTACTGTAAATTTTATTACTGTTGCTGCACAGAACAAGCTGAGGCTGAGCTGTGATAACAGAATATACCATCAACCTGCTGTTCAACCTGAGTTTGCTACAGTTTTCCTCTCAATGGAAGCAGATTACAAAGGTGTAGGTGTACAATAGTATTTACAACCAATATCATTGTTCTAATTTGTCAGCTATGCTGACAAAATGATTCCTCTGAGTTTCCTAGCTGTAAAGAAAAGGAGAAAAGGCTGCAGTGAGAGAAATGTTTGAGCTGACAGGGAAGTCACTACTGGCCCAGGAGGCAGAGCTATCTAAAGCACCCCAAGGCTCACAGAGCATGTTGGAGCACTCAGTGCTGTGGTGCAATCCCAGCAGCTGTGATGTGCACATGCTGCTGCAACTCCTCACCTCGCTGAACACAGCACTTCCCTCCTTTCTGGAGTAGATAACTGAGGCAGCAAGAGTCTAGAGGGATGCTCAGAGATGAGTGTTTGTACACAGGGACAGAGATTCCTCCATCTCCTTCTAAAGCCTGAGAAGCCAGACACAGTAAGCACCTCACAGGGTGGTCTGGGTGACCCTCTCAGCTACCCTGTTTGTCTTTAGGGCCCTGTTTGTCTTTAGGGCCAAGGCTGTCCAGGTCATTGCCATTTGCCATTTAGGGATGTGTAAATGGCCGTTGCCATTTAGGGATGTTGTTAAGGGATTTCTCAACAGGCTGCAGTGTCATTTGTCCTTGGGAATTAAATAAGAACATCTCACCTAATTTGTGTGTTGCAGTTGTAAAGGTCACAAGCACTGGTGAGACGAAATGTCTTCAACTTTGTGCCAATTCTGAGGACTTCCAGCTTAGTACAGAACACACCTGGAACACTTGGTAAGTTCTAATGTGCAAAATTGAAAGAGTAGCCTACTCTGGCTTTGAACTTTAGGAATAGAAGACATGTGCATACTGGTCAGAGGGATTTTCTGTGGAGTCTAAATGCAAATAAAGGAGGTCAGCCTTTCTTTTAGGAGCAGAGAGTGAGAAGGAATGTGAATCAGCAGGGCCTCCTGAAGCTGTAATGCACAAAGGATGATCCAGTTAGGCACACAAGTATTTGGGATAGGAAAAGAAAATAGGAAACAGCAGAAATCCAGCCCTTGGCTGAAGTGCTACTGAAATTAAGTTTAAGACTCTGAACTCCAAACAGGAAAATTTTCTCTTGCTGTGTGAATCTGGAGTCTTGCATTATATAGTTTGAGTTTCATTTTGGACTCTGCCAGCAAATTATTCTATACATGATACTACTTTACTTGCAATCTCCCTCCAGCTTTTATATGGATAATTTAGACAGATTTTCACAGCACATAACAGGATGTGTACCATCTTTTTTTTTTGACCCTTAGACAGCACTACAAGTGTTTCAGTAATAGCATACTCAGTAAAGAGAGGTTTGGCTTTTTTTTTTTTTTTTAGTTCATTAAGGCCTATTCTCTTTGTAGTCCTTTTACAGGTGCCCTGCTGAAACAACAGCAAACTTCACATCTTTTTTACAGTAGAATAAAAGTCTCTTAATACAAACTCTAAGACTATAAACCTCCCCATGCATTCATTTCCTTATCAGTACATGCTGTAGTCCTGGAAGTCTTACTCTAATACACAAATGTATTTAGGAAGAGTCTTTATCTCTAGGGACTAGAAGTACAAAGGCTTAGCTAGGTATCAAGGAATACTTGCTGATTATTCTCTCATATATCTTAAGTATTATTTTATATCTGCCTTTAAAGCAAATGTCTGACAAGGAAGACATTATCCTTGTGAACTGCACAGTCTGCACTGTGTTTCTTTTTATTATGCTTTGGAACTAATTAAACCTAGGTAATTTTTCTTCCTGTAACTGTAATTTATGCACTGTATGCAAGACCATACTCAAACTCATTGCCAAGGTGAACACAATGACAATTTCAGTCACTGATACTGAACTAGCTTAGGACTTCCAAATCTGCATTAAAAGACACAAGTGAAGAGTACAGGTAAGGCTATTTCTGTACACTAAGTATCAAGGGAAGACTACACAGTCCAGGACTGTCTTTCTCAGCCATCTTATCTTCTCCTTGCTCTCCTACATATCTCATTTCCTTTGTAATTTCAATAAAGGTTTAAGATGACGGTGCTTTTAAAATGCAGCACATTTCACATCATCCCAAAATATACTTTGGATCTGGAAGCTCAGATAGATAGGTTTTGGCAGTGGGGAAGAACAATCTCTTCTGACCCCCTGGAGTTTAAAATACTACAGTTTATCTGCCAGACATGAACTTCTGATGCATGGTGAGGAAGAGCTGACTGCTGCACACCAACTATTATCTGTTAATGTTGAATATAAGCCCAGCTGAAGCCCAAGGGCAATTACATATAAATGTTAAACACAACCCACAGACACATTCCAAGCTGGTATAAATAGGCTTTGAGTGAATTTATGAGTGCACGTGTAATTCCATGAATGTGGTAGCTTGAGTGTTGGCCATTGGTGAAACAAAAAAAACAAAACAAAAAACTGTAGGACCAGCTTGAAGCAAGTGCCAGGTTTAACTTATGGCCAGCTGACTTCAGGGCCTAATTAAAAGGGCTTAATTCAATCTCCAGTGAAATCACCAGAACTAAGCTGAAAAGTAACTTTGGAAGAAAATATTTTCTTTCCAAAGAAAAATTCTGTGTGAAATATGGGAAGACTGAAGCATGCCAAAGAAAATCATTCTGGAAGGCTGTGAAATTTTGGAAGGAGGTCGTGTCTTTGAGAGAGCCAGATAAACTATGAGCTGTGTTTTGAAAGACTTGCACAGGGAATAACAATTTCAAGGGGATACAGGTGGTTCTCACAAGTTCTCTTGCTAGCTCTAATCTCCATTACAAAAATGGAGTCCCAGATGCAGAACAGTTCTACACCTAATTTAGAACTTCTAACTCTAAGATTCAGGCCTGTTATGTAATCCAGCAGAGTCCAAAACTGCTCAGCTCCCACTGACAACAGTGAAGGCCTGAACCTTTATTGAGGACTTGAAGAAGCAAATTATTTTCCATACAATTTATGCTAGTTAGTCCAAAATTTTAAAACTTGAACTGACTGCAAGTAAGTTTTAACAGCCTCTAGTGCTTGCGCTTAAATGAATGCAGTCCCTTTTATTGAAACTTAATCCACATTAAAGGTACAATTAAGATAATGTGCTGATTGAAGAGGAAAAAAATGAAAAGGAAGAGATACCTTTTAAGCACCTTCATAAGGCAGCATCTTTTAAAATAACCATTAACAAAGTATTTATGAAACTCCCCCAGTCTGAGTCATAAAGTGTTTATGTAGCAGGCAGATTATGAAAGTAACTTGGTCTCAGTAGTTCTAAAGCATACAGAAGTGGCAGAATTGTAACTACTCTCTGTTGGGTTATGCGATCATTTGTACATTTGTACAAATGGGGATGGCTCTGGCCAAGTGTAGCTCAAAAAGTTCTTCAAAATAGCACCTTGAAAATTTGTTGAGAATCTAGAGCCTTGACCTGCGGAGACCATGTGGCAGCACATCAAAACTGATTAAGAGAAAAGAAACTAAATTCAAAGTAAGAATAGGTACAGTCCATTCATTTAAATTTTCTGTAGGTTTTTCTTTTAGTTCGTTGCATAATGAGAAGTAAAGATTATACAGTAAATCACTAGTGCAACAGGCACTGGCATTCAAACAAGGAAAACAAATCCCTTCCTTTTAATTCAAGTCCATCCGGCTTCCCATGATTTCCTGTTCTCCAGTGCAGTTCAGTTCCTAGTAAGAGTTGCACAATACAAATATATTGTTGTCTGTGCTAACAAAATAATTGACCTGCCATAAAAAAGCCAGCATAAATATTATCTCCTCCTGGTAACTACTAACAGCTAAATTGCATGTGGTAATCCTTTTTACTATTAATATCATGTTAAACAGACATAATGTTTAAAAATCTAAGCAGAACAAACAGTGGCATGCCCTGTTCCACGCAGGATGTACAATAAATGACACATTTACTGTAAAACAGCTACATCAGCACGACCACAGTTAAAGAACAAATCTCAGTCACAGCCATCTAAATTTGCAGGTCAGATATGATTCTCTGGGAAATTAAGGGCTGAGGAGAGAAAGAGCATCACCAAACAATTCCTTTTAATGTTATTGGATGGGAGGGATGCAACCATCTTTCCACTGAACATGGTTTCTGCTTTATAAATCAATTCATGTTTTCTGTTGTACATAGCTCAATACCAAGAGGTCTGAAGAGGATGAACTAGTCAATATTCAAAATCTGGTCTAGTTTTACTAATTTTGCTGTAAGTCTAAATGAAAGAAATATACTCATATGATCAACCTGGAGCTCAGACTAGCAAACACTAGTCCTGCTTTGGAAATATTCCAGTCTATGACCTTTGTCTCAGCCACTTTAGGAAATGGAGCTGATAACTCAGGAGTACGTCCAGGAAAATAAATTAAGCATCTGGAAACTGCATAGGAGTGTGCTAAGGAGACGGAATAAGGATTTAACAGTGAGCAAATAAAATCCAGAAATATTTCTGGAGCAATGACTAAATCACAAGATTTCTCAGGCCCAGGGAGCAACAGAAGCAGCAGCTTGCAGACCTCCCCTGCTCTCTTCTACTCAGCCAGAGTTGCCCTAGGGATGCCCCACTGTTGCACAGCCTTCACAGGCCACAGTGCCTTCCCCTCTGCCACAGAAACCTGTGCAGTGCAGGACCTTCACCCCTGAGGGAGGCGACAAGGACTGAAACCAAATCCACTCCTGGCACTGGATCTGTTTGGCTGCTGAGGGAAGGAAACGTCTTGGCAAATACAACTGCTACATCAGAACACTCATGCTGGATTGTGAAACGCCGTGAAAGGCCAAGCCCATCCTTACACCTAAGACAACCATTTCTCAAGACCAAAAGTGTGAAAAGGAGAACTTCTCAAGAACTACATCTTTCCATAAATCTCTGCTGAAGCAGGGGAAGTTTTGCTATGGATCGTAGAGGTAGCAAAAGTAGAACTGGATCACACACGTATCAGGCTGACACAGCAGGTGTTCTCCCTGCTAGGACTCATCAAGAGTCTTGATTTCAGTACAAAGATTTACTCACTGTGTGACCTTTCACATAACATCACCTGGCCTGCACCAGGCAGCTCTACCTGTGAAGTGCCTGTGTAGCTCTGACAGTAACAGAAACAGGGTGTCAGTACAGACAGAAAATACAGGAGTACAAGAAAATCAAAACTGCTTCCTCACCAATTCTTCTTGCACAGACAGAAAGTGCATGACCTAATTCAGGAGAATCAGTTTGCAGATCAGAACATTAGTCTTCCATTTGCCATCTCACCAGTTATAAACTTGAATGTGGTGGCTCTTACATTTCAGGAACATGCCAGTGCCCAGATGCTTAGAGGCTCTGTTCTGATTTTCAGTGCTTGATATGAGTAACACTGTGATTTCTTTTCAGGATTTTGCTCTTTCTTTTGTTTTATTTTGACAATCCCAAAGGACATAGCCCAAAGCCAGTCATATCTGGGTCAAGATTTTCACATCTGATTATTGAATTTCTTGGAAAAATTATTTGCCTGGGAATCAGAGAGAAATCAACGTATTAATTTCTATTAATATAATATAATTTTAATAGCTGGATTTTTGACCAATACCTAGCTACAGTTCTTGTGGAAAGGGGCTCAGTTTCTCTACATGAACAAACAGGGTTTTGCAGAGAACTTTCTACAGAGGCAACACAGGGAAATCATGTCACAACCTCATTCTCTCTTCTCCACCATTTGTCTTCTCTTCAAACTATGGCACTTAAAGACTATTTGCACTCACAGACAATCTGGGGGATGCAAGCCCTCTTAAGAAAACCTCTGCTGGCTTCAGAAGCCTTGTAAAACTCCAACATGGCAACCAGGCTGCAACTAAGCGAGGAAGAGATAGGAAAAAGTGACAAGTGTGGCTGTCCTGACTCCTTCACTCTCAAAAAGCTGGAAAATACAGTGGTAGCAGAAGGGGATCATGCCCTCGCCTGTAAGTAAAGTGGAGGATTTCTCTCCTCTTCCCAAGGAAGAATCTATAAGGAAACTACTGTGGCATTTCCCTGTGTGTCTCCTCCTGTGTGATTACACAAGTTGTGGAATCTGCCCTGTCCCTTCCAAGTGGGATGGAGCAAGCACAGACTTGCTGGAGCTGGATGACAGCAAAGGACAGAAGTAGGTAGACTTTCTCACCCTGTGTCTATACTGGCACGAGTAAGAGGTTCTGTAGTACAGGAGGAGCTGGTTCTGAGCCAACCTACTTTCAGCAGGCATTAGTCATTTTGATAATGGACTAAATACAGCCACCCAGTTACTGCTTGGCAAGCAGCTGAATCTCTGTGCCATGCCCACACTGAAAGATATGCTGCAGTGGCTGGGGGAGAGCAAAACAGAGGAGGTGGGTGTGGTGTGAGCACACAAAGACATGTGTTGGGCTAATGAGTATACTCAGGTAAGTGAGAACCAAAGCAGAGACTGCTGGACTGTTTGAAAGTAATGATGGAAACAGCTGTCATTGGGAAAGTGGTGCTTGTTCACTCGTTATGATGTTGCTATGTGAAATTTCCATGATTTTCCTTAAAATGGTGGTTTGTTGCACTATGAAGTCCTTACTTGGTAGGGCAAATGCATTTACTCATGGAAAGTGAAAAAGGATCTCATTTCATCCAAGGAGCTGTAAGGTAATTCCTTTAACCATTCACACATGGCAGATCCTACTCCTCTTTCTGGTCACTTCCAGAGTGGAATTTCCAAGTGGAAATTCTTTCCACTTCCACGTAAACACTGCAGTGCCCTCAGTCTGTTCCTGTAACTGCGTGGTTGATCCTCCAAGCTGAAACTGGTAAGCAGGTTAAAAAAAGCTCTGAAAAACCGACTCATCCATACTGTTTATGTTGTCTCCACCCTTTACCTTACTTTTACCTTGAAAAGTGTTAAAGGTAACCTGAAGGACTTAATCCAAGTAGCTGGGACCCTCAACAGGCAATATAACCTTTCTTAGAGTTGCTCTAAATCAAAACTCCTCAAGTCAGGTAAGTAAAACCAGTTCCAATCCACATTTTGCACTCCTGAAAGTGCATTTTTAAAAAAAATTATTTTACTTTTTTTTTTTTTTGTGAGCCAGAAACTAGAAGGCTGCTGGCTGTGTATTTTGCATGATAGAAACAATGTAGACAGCGCATTTTTAAAACAACTGAAAAATGTGGTGTCACAGACAGCTGCAACAATCCAGCAGCCTCCCCCTCAAGCTGGCCTTTCCCCATCCCTGCTCCAGGGCCATGGAATCCTATGGTGGATCCTTTATGGTGGCTCTTGGACTCTTCTAGAGCCAAGACAACTTGTTATTCTAGTGGAAAAAAACCCCAGTCATGTCACACTAAGGAGAAAAAATGGCTAAAAAAAAGTGTCCAAGAAATGTGGGAATTGGTGCAAAGCAGAGCAGGAACCTGTAGCTGAGATGGACCTGCTCCTGTTTGTTTAGAAAACTGGCAAACCCATCATGCAGAACATCAATAAAAGACAAACTTCTCCTTCCAGACCAGAGTCACTGGACAGCTATTGCAGGAACCTGCTGTTGAGTTTGGCAGAATCAGACTGGAAATAAAATGCTGAACTGAAAGCACATATCCCATAGCTGAGAGAAATCATTCAGAGTCTATTAGTAATGTGACACATAGGATCCAAAAACATGGAAAGTTGGCTAATTCTGTCACAGAAAGTGCCTTTCTGATACGAAAATCCTGAAGAAAAAGTTGAGTACAAATGTCCTATCTCTTAATTCTCCAGGAGGGGTAAGTTAAAATTTTAAATACTAAATTTAGATTTTAAAAAAATAACCCAAACCCCAAACAACAATCCTGAACTACAACAAAATAGCTGTAATTGAGGCTGAATACTTATGGAGTAAAATGAAAGACTTCCCAAGACAAAAAACATGTCATTGACTAATCAGAGAACATTCAAATTAGGCAAAATTCTCACTGAATTTGCTGCAGAAAGTTGACAGTGACCACAAAACTGATTTTCAAAGAAATCTCAAAAAAATTGAGTTCTTCCTAAAAGATAAATTTCTTTTATGCAAAAAGCAATTAAGGGGCTGGAGGAAAAGCAGACAATTTTATTTGGGTAATTACACCTTCTGCATCAGGTTGGATTTAATTTGTGATTTCATGAGTAGGGCCACCAGATGTTAGCTTTGCACAAATCCATGCTCTCCTCAGGGGAGAGCTGCAGCTGACTAAGAGCTCCAGTGTCTGATCCAAAAGCCATTGGCAATGGAGAGAATGTTCCAGTGATCTGTGGAGGTCTCGACCTCGGAAGAGGAAGAAATAGCAGAGTCTTTTCTGAGTGCTCAAAAAGCCAAAACCTCTTGGCCAACAGCAGGCACATGCAGGGACTACCACAAGGCTTCCTTGGATGACTGGTGTATACACACTGTCACTGCTTCAAAGAAGGCATACAAGACAATACTGAGTTCTTGGAAAAATGGGAAGAGGAAGGAAAAAAGGAGGGGGAAAACACCTTAATTTTTAACTTACTGGAATCCAAAATTATTTTCCCAGAAAATGTGGTTGGTTAGTATAATTTGGAAAATGATTGTTGCAATCTGCCTGTTGGTAATTCCTTGAAAAGAAAGAGCAGGCTTTAGGCCAGTAGGCTTATTTTCTTGCACAGGAGCTGTTAAGTTCTTTTCATCTTGCTGCAGAATACTTTTTTAAAACTTTAGCTTTCTCAGAAATCATACATGAGGTAAGAGAGTAGCTCTGTGAGAGGAACCCCTCAGGGTAGTAGTTAGTTTCTCCCTGGGGGATGTTCTTCCCACTCAGGGAAGCAGCAGGGACTGTGGGCTAAGGCCAGGTGCTGAGCCTGCTGTGCCTTGGGTACTTCTGGCTGAAGAACATGGCATGGATTTAATGAGGGCTAGAGGGAGAACAAAACCCACCACAAACTAACTGCCCTGCTACAATACATTCTCACCTCAACTCAGTGCAACAGAATCAACCCTTGGCAGGGCTGTGGCAGGCAAATTAACTTTTTCACTCTTCACTGACTAGCAAATTGCTTCTGTGCCACAGAGATCCCTGCTGGGATCATGTGTCTCTCTGTTTTTCTGCCTGTAGCAGAACTTGGCACACCTGTGCTTGTTGAAGGTGCTTCAGATGCAGAATGCACAGTGCCAAAGAACTCAGCTGTCCTAGGAAACACTGAGGGAATACACAACAGGGGTTTATTTGTTCCCACACATTCACAAAAAACAACAGCTCAATCTGCACTAGAAGCAAGAGGTGACCTACAAATCTGAAACTAGAGAGGATATTGTGTACATCAACAAAATGTTCCCAGGCACAGTTCTGGAGAGATGACTACTCAGCTAGTAAAAGTATTTTAACTAGATTTGCACAGCTCTTGTCAAATATGCTCAAACATCTTTGCAGAGAAACATTCAATGTATCACATGCATGTTGATGTCAGTTCCAGCGACATGGTCTCTGCACACTTGAATTGTCCTGGCACTTCTGTAGCAGCAAAGGCTGCTAAAATAGTTGTTTTTAAAAGAGGTACAGGAGGTCAGCTCAACGGGAGAAGTGACTGTAACTTTCAGTAAAGTGCCCGTTTAGTGAACCAAGTCTGGGATACGTTGTGCTTTTGTAGTTCAAAGGGAGCGTCTCTCTACATGTTTGGCTTTTAACACCATCCCTCCATGTGATTAAAGAAAGCCACAAGAAAGAGGTTTCTACATTATCTCTTCCTGGAAAACAAACCTGTCTGTTTCCCCGAAGTTTGCTGGTACAGAATTATGCAGCTTTAAAGGCAGCCAGACATTTTGGCTGCCCATCCACTTGCTTTCCTTGCAGCTGTCATTATCTCTGTTTTACTTTACCTGAACTTAACAACCCCTCACTCCCTTTCCTCCTCGGTTTCAGTAACTCTTCAAAATGAAAATCAATAGTGCTCCTTTTACTCCAAAGTACAGCCTTTCAGATAATCACGTCATATCGTGCAGCAGCTGCTTGGAGCCTGTGTGGCAGAAATAGCCCCTGGATGAAGGGTTTCCAGTAAAGAAGCTGCCTTTTTCTAGCATTTCACTCTTAACTTGTAACATTGGTTTAGATCAACATTGTGTTTTTATCAAGGGATTCAAGTGACATGTTAGCGGCATGGCTAAGAAAACTCAGAAAGCTTTTAAAAAGTATTTCATCTAAGAGACACTAAATAAACAGATTGGAGTCAGTGGATTTCATTCCTGTCAAATGGTCATTGAATTAAAACAAAATTACCTCAAGCCTCTCGTTAACAGAACTGCATGTGTAATTTCAGTTTCTGTTTTGCTTTTAACAGGCTTGTAAATGGGTTATAGTAATCCTACTCCTTTTTAAGAAACTTGTCCTAATGACAGATATATGAATGGCCTCAGGAAACCCCCTTCCCTTTCCTCTAGAAGTGTCAGGTTTGTGAGGAAGAGTTGGCATTGCAAAATCCTGGACATAATTTAACAAATTTTCCCAGCAGAAAGGCTCAGAGCCTTACACACTGGGGATCCAGGGCAGTCTCCCCAGTGCTGCTGGAGCTGTGCAGATGGGTGGCCGGGTCCCTCCCTGGAAGGAAACAGCACAAACTGAAAGACCTGAGCACTGAAAGTGAATGTGCTGCAGTTGACAGTTCTCATAATCCAAGTTATCTGAAATACCAGATCACTTCAGAGACAAGCCAAGTCTCTGTCAGTACTGTGGAGAGGCTGACTTCTACAAACTTCTAAGGAGTTCACAGTATAAGTGACACATAGAAAAGCTGAAAGTGGCATATTCTGAGAAACACGGTGACAGGGTTGTGGGCAAAATTTTTGCATTTGTTTTATCTTGTTTTTTTTTTAAAAAAGAAAATTTAGCTCTTCTGTCTTTGGAATATTATATATATATATATTATAAATGGAGATGACTTTGTGGTGAATTGTGGTACCATAATATAAATGCAACTAGCTGCCCTTCTGCTTTGTCCTTGTAAGACATAACTGTCCCTCTGGCCTGTCCATGGAACAGAAGTCACCCAGCTAAATATTTCTCTTTTCCCCTACCATCAACTAGTGTGGTCTGTCTCCTTAAGTTTCATTTGCCTTGTCTGCTGTAGTCACAGAGTGAACTGTTGAGAGCAGACATAGCAGCTAAAGACAGATGTTTTATTCTTAAAAAAGATCCAAAGCTTTCCTTTAAGGGACTCATCTCTTTTAGTAAGAATAACTTAAATCAACAGTGCCACAACATAATTTATGATTAAGCTATATCAGGCTGATATCAGAAATACACATAAAGCTAGAGACAGATGTAGCAGTTGGGTGTCTGTTCATTCAAACCAGAATTACTCTACAGTGCCCACAATGCATTTGAGACAGAGTGCCTTAATTGAAAATAATCTGGTGAGAGAATTATTTAGCCCAGATGTGTGTGGATGATGAGCAGGAGTTCCAGGTCCCAAAATAGCTCCATTAAAGCTCAGCAAACTAAGCAAGCATCTCTCTGTTGATTTCTGCCAAATGCAGGACTACAAAGCCACCTCATCTGACAACCTGCCAGAACTGATGTTCACTGAGAGCAATCATTCATATTTACACTGTTCTTCCTCAAAATACAGGGGGATTTTGAAGCATAACCAGGCACATTAAATTTTTCTTTAAGCAATAATCTCATTGCAATGTATTTAAATGCTGAGAATTCCCCACTACTTTTGGAGGTAACTGCAACATAGAAAGTAACAAAATTCAGCCCAGTCTGATGGGGGCAGAGCCGAAATGCTTCTCACTGAAAGTTTTTAAAATATAGAGTCTAAAATGAAGTCTTTAACGAGGACTTAAGTCCAGCTATTTGCAGCCCACATCCAAAATTCATGCCTCACCAAATGCTGTACAGTGTTTCAAAGATAAGCATTTTGAGTAAGTACCAATGTTAAAAAGTAGTTTATTTTTGACTCACATTTTAATTTCTTCCTATATTCAAATTCCCTGTTCTAAATCACCATTTCCAGTTAACCCTTATCCATTTCTGGAGATCTATACATTCACTAGTAGGAGAGAGGAAACACTGGACTTAAGCACCAGAATTACTCAGTAATGAAACAAGGCTTTGTGACCAAAAATAGCTAGACTGGAAAGAATGTATCCTCTGTGGAACTGACTCAGTGTGATGAAAAGTGGCAGATTATACTATTGATAGTATTGTTCTTCTCAGGTCATCCCCTGACAGGCTCCTTCAGTGCTGCAGTACAAATTACAGGAATTGGCCACAGTCAGACACATAGTCCACATCTTAGCAGCAATAACAAAGTTCAGAGGTGGATTACACATATGTTGATTATGGGAAGAAGGAAATTGATTCATTGTTAGAGGATGGCGCATTTTATGTTACCAGGAATATTCAGAAATGTATTGCTGCAATGCCCCCTTCAGAACTCATGTCACTCACCTTTTCTGGAACAGGAAATGAATGACCTCAGATTTTACCTCATGCACACACGTCCTTGTCCCTCATGCAAGTTCTTCAGCCAAGTTCTTCAACTACTCACAGCACCCAGCAGCCATTTAGCCACACCACTTTGGTGAGATGTCTGGTGATGATGCCAGTTGTAGCTGGCTGCTCATTCAGATGTGCATCCCCCAGCTGGGGCTTGAAACTCCCCTTGACTGCAGAGCCCTTCCTCTCCTGAACAAATTCTCCTCCTCTAGCAAACATGAACCAGCAATCAGGATGAATGGTATGGAGGGGATATTAAAGAGCAATAGAAGAATAGGCAAAGAATTCAACATCACCAAAGGAAAATATAGTTTAATATCACTGAGCTTAACTAACTCAGGAAAATATCCCAGAATAGTCCTTAATTGGTAGTTAAAATTACTGGGAAAAGCAGCAGGAAGCATGCTGGAGAGAAGGGGAAATCCTGCTGCTATGCCATGAGAAGTTGAACACAATTCCTATTTTCACTCTAGGATGCACTGTGCCACTCACTCCTACTGACAAAAACCACACACCTTCAGTTAGTATCAAGATCACATTGAACTGAAAACCTGCACAAAGTCTAGCTTTGGTAAATCAGAAAATGAAAACACTCACATGGTAAATACTCCAATTCACAGTCGCTGAGTGTATTTAATATAGGTGAATATTTATACTTCTATCTGACAGATCTCAACTTCTTAGATTTTTTATACTTCCTTTGGAAAAAGACATATTTATAATAACTTTTTATAAAGCATAGTCAATGAAACTAATGTACAGTACTTTTAGTGAACTTATATCTAAAAGGACACCACCACTTGAATATTTTAAGAGCAGGAGAAATACACATAGGTCCAGAGGAGCAAAAAAGAAATATCTGAACAAAAAAGGGGAACACGTGAGATTGGAGTGTCTGCAGTGAACCCCAAAGCAAAAGGCTAAAGGGGGCTGAAAAAGAATGTCAACCCTGTATGGTCAAAAGAGGGGCAAGAAGAAAACAAGAAAGAAGGTGCAGAAAAAATTAAAGTCCATGGATAAGGAAGAAGTATTGTAAAGCTATTATTCCCTAGTTTACTTTGGTGCCTTTACTAGATATGGTTTGGTCTGAGATGGGACGAAGTCCTATCATGATTTAAAAACACTCAGTAAAATGTCCCATCTATGATAAACATTTTCTTATTTTATTATTCTAAGAATGTGCTTTGTTTGTTTTAGTACAAAAGAAAAATGTATACCGCAGAGTCCTGGAAGAAGATTAACAGAACAATTCTGTCACCAGGGCCCAAACTTAAAAGGGCACAGGCATTTGAACTGCCTGAAACTTCAGCTGGATATTAAGTGACATATAGAAGATTTTGGTGGAGAAAATATATCAGAGTGCAGTTAAATGGATTTCTGGAATGCTATATTGGGTTTCTGTGAACTCTATCAGAAGAAATGTGTATACCTGTTAGCAGGATTTTAAAGCACAATTTCACCCAGCAGCTTGCTGAGGTTAACTCAGTGGCATCTGCTGAATATGTTCTCCAATTAAGCAAGACACTGCCAAGAATCATAGAGCTGCCAAAACATTTTCTTCTCCTTTTTGACATTTATCTTTTCAAGAACCTTTCAAAATTGTGTGTGGAGAGGGGGTTCTGAGCTCCAGCTCTAAGCATAAAAAACGATTTGACACAAGTTTGATCACATGCTAGGGATGATATGTGGCTCCAAATCCAGTTCCTAAATTGCTGCTAGGGAGAGCAGAACACAGCAGAGTTTGTGAGCAAGAGCAAACCGAGAATGGCTCCCTCAGCAGCTGTGGCTGGCTCAGCTCTTGGCCTCACTCAGTGCCCACTGCTTCAAGGAGTCACCTGCTCGGGCTGCAGGGACTGCAGCACTGCCTGCAGCCCTTCAGCTGCCACCAGCACCAGTGCCCACAAACACAGGCAGCAGCTCGGTGCAGGACACACAGCTTGTGTGCTGAGGGGAACGCTGTGTGTGACAGCAGCGCCAGGTCTTCAGAGGCAACGTGCTAAGGATCAGTGTCTGAGGCTAAAACTGACACCAGCAAACAATCCACTGTTTACAAAGTTTATATTCCTTTGTTGATATTAGGTATGGAAAGCAGGCTTTAGACCTCCCACAGTGAAGATCAAAGATGTTTTTAAAGCGTTCACATATCCCAAGATCTTTATGTCTTACCCTCAAGCCAAACTGCTCCTTTAATAACAAGACTGTCAGCTAGCAAAGGGCAGATCAGAGATTTGGTTGTGGGTGAAGAGTGAAAGACTTTAGCACAAACTTGTCATTCATGTGGGACACTCTTTTCATCTTCCTGCTCTCAGCTTTGTCTCCTAACAGTTTTGGATCTCTTGCCTGTGTTAGGCTTTAATCCAGGCCCAACACAGCAATAGATCACAATCCCTGCTGTGCCTTGGGAGAAAAATAGCAAGGAAACATGAAGCCATCTTAATTGCCTCAAAGATAAAAGTATATCAAAAGTCTGTCTACATTAAAAATACATTAAGTTCTTGTCTTCTAAGTCTTTGAATTTGAGCCTTACAAACCTTGTGAGACAATTCAGAAAGACAAGCGTGCAGGAACTGAGAGTTGAAGCACAAACTGTGCTAAAAGGTCTGCCACTACTAATGAATTTCCACACTAACTTCTGGTTTAATGAAGCCTAGTTTTACACTGCTAACATTACTTGGTCAAAATAGTTATACCAGAATATGCCCCAATATGAATTTCTATCCACTCCAGTAGGAATTACCTTAAGGCATCTCAAATTCAGTGCATTTCTAATCATCTGATGCTACTGGACTCCATTGTAACCCTACAATCATGAACAAGGATTCTGCATTTAGAGAGATAATGGTCTCTATTCTAGTACAAGAGGTAGAAACCAAAAGGAGTTACAGCTTCATACTTCTTGTAAATACCTCCTCTTATGCAAGCATGCTTCTGCCTGAGAACAGCCTTTTCTTTTTAACTTTTGCTACCAATTTGTTTAAACTACAAAGCAAGGGCTTTATGCTTGCAGAATTAAAGATAGATACAATCTTTAGAAAAAACCCCACATTTATTTTCCCACATCCTGGGCAGCTGCAAGATCCTTTGCATGTTATTAATGACCTCTCTGTACTTCAGACTCAGCTGCTCTGGGAGACTACTTTGTTTTAACTGGTTACCTGAACCCCACATTTTTCTCAATGCTTCTTCTTCTGTGTTCCATTCCTAACTGTGGCAGTCATTCAAAAAATATTTTCTTCACTGCCTGCAGGGCTGTGTATCTGCATCAGTGTAGAATGGATCTTTCTCTTAATGATTTATGGTATCAATTCAAAGCTAATTTCACATTTGTTTACAGCAGCATTCCATACATCCTCTTTCAAGGAGATCAAGTAACAAAGAAAGCACTGGCTTGCCACCATCTGTCCTAGTGGGATAGACCTTGCAGGGCATAAGTGCCTTTGAGGCACATGAAGCAGGGTCTGACTACAGGAAACACAGATTGTTCCCAAGTTACACAGAGCTCAGCTGATGTTAACCAGAATTTCAACCAAATTAGTACATTCTGTGCAGGCAACAGAAGCTCAGTAGATAGTAGAGCACTCTTAACAGATAAAGTAAAAGATACCGTATGCACTGTGTACTAAATGATTTAGCCAAATGTCTTGCAGGAAAATGTTGATGTATTCTATTCCAGGAACGTTTCCTGGGAATAACAGCTGTTGATTCAGAGACAGAAGATTTCAAAGCTGCCTCCATATACCAGCTTCAGCTTTTCAAGTAGCACAGAGTTATATAAGTTAACTTACATTCGTAGTTAGGGTATGTTTCCACATAATTAAATGGGAAAGAGGAAAGGCATCTATGAGTATGAGCAGAGTAAATTACACAAGCAGGACTAACTACTGAGGTTTAAAATTGGACCCACAAGCTCAAATATAAGTTAAGAAAGCACTAACAGACACAGTCTGTCCTGATGTCCACTCCAAATGATACATGGGAAACTCAGGTACTTTGCTACCTCAAATTTAGGCAGTCCTTACTGGTTTCAGACTACGTCCTCTTCTTTCATACGTATTTTTGGTGCTTGAAACTGCCAAAAACCTGAGGATATAGAAAACATCTTCTGAATTGGCTTCTTCTTTAGCTCTGACAGGAAGAACTGGTAGTCAGCTGAGCAAGAACTTATGCTGGTTTGGACTAGTTAGCTGGTATGGGGCTGTATTTTCAATTTGTGCTGAAAATAGCATTCATAACTCAGGGATGTTTTTGTTATTGCCAAGCAGTGTTTACACAGAGCCAAGGCCTTTTCTGCTCCTCACCCCACCCAACCAGCCACGAGGCTGGGGGTGTGCAGGAACCTGGAGGGGGCCACAGCCAGGGCAGCTGACCTCACTGACCCATGGGATAGCCCAGACCACAGGGGTGTTATGCTCAGCATATAAATCTCGAGAAGAAGAAAGGGGGGATGTTCAGAATGACAGCATTTTCTTCCCAAGTGACTGGCATGACAGAGCCCTGCTTTCCTGGGATGGCAAAACACCCACCTGCCCATGGCAAGTGGTGAATTAATCTTTTGTTTTGCTTTGTTTCTGCATGTGGCTTTTGCATTTCCTATTAAACTGTCTTTATCTCAACCCAATGGTTTTCTCACTTTTATTCTTCTAAATCCCTCCCACTGTGAGGGACTGAGCAGGGGGGCTGCGTGGGGCTGAGCAGAACGATGGGCAGCTTCTCTGTGCTACAATTTTGTGGTCCTTGCTGTTTTTGCTTGCTTTTGCTCAGCTGGTGAGGAGGAAGTGAAAGGAAAAAAGATGTAAGCAAAGGTGTTTGCATTGAGAAGCTGTTCTTTCTCATGCAATTTATTTTCACACCATCACAGCATGAGATTTTTCTGGCAGCACATTTTGAAAGTCTTAAATCTTGAGGGTAACAAGGGTCAAAGGTACTGCACATCTAAATGACAAGCTGAGAAGTGCTATCCCACAGCACTGCACAGCACCAGAACCATCCTGGCTTATTTAAATGCTGATGCCCTGACAGGTGAAGGCCACTTTCATGCTTGTGGTCCAACATACAAGAGCTAGATAGCACCTTGCTAAAACACACAGCACCTACTGACTGTGGGCACCAAACTGAGCATCTCTCTTGCCCTCTGGGGAGAAGTGAAAGAATAGGGAGTCCCTGCAGATGCCTCCACAGAGGGCAGATGGATGAAGCTGTCACCATAACGATGACTGAGCAAGGTCGTTCCCTTGGGTACATTCTGTACCAAAAGCCAGAAGTGTTTAAGAAAACTAATAACCGGATATCCTGTTCTTTCATCTGTCATGCATGGAACTGAACATGCAGGGGTTTTTTTTCAAGGACACGACCAGCACCTCAATTTACAGAGCCTGTGAACCCAATCTGCAAAGGATGAAGGATGAATTGTCCTCCCTTTTATAAATCAAAATGTTCCTGTGAGGAAACAATGTATGGTAGAAGCAAACCTAGCAGAGAACTGCAAGGCAAAAGTATTTGGTAAAGCTGTGGGATATAAAAATGAAGAATATTAATGTTGCGTAAAAAATAGATTAAAATAGCAGAAGGGTTTCAACTGTGCTGATGTGCAGTTCAATAATTGTGGAAAAGCAAGCACAGTTGCATCTGGTGACCTCAGATTTGAGATGCAATTAAAAAGGGATAAAGGAGTGAGTGAGACAGAAAGTACTATGGGCAACCTCAATGTGTCTCAATACTACAGAAAATAGAGGAGGCTTGGGTGTGCTCAACATCTGTGAATTGGACCCTAAAATTAATAGGATTGCACAAACTTGTGCAACTTCACAATTAACTTTGGATCCTGCTGGTCAACAATTTGTTTTTGTCTAGAGGTTTTAACTTTTATGGTTTATCCCTGCTAGTTTTTTCTCCTTGACAAATGCTTGGTTTTGTTTGGGGAATTTGTTTGCTTGCTTTCGAAAACAGACTGAGAATTTTATATCACTAAATATTATGAATCCATAATGAAACTGAGAGAGCTGGTAATGGTGCCAAAGCCACTGCATCAGGCACATTTTCTGCTGAGCCTTCTGCTCAGCCCTTCACCATGCCTTGTGCTTTGAGTTCAGGTGCTCTGTGACTGCTGATGCTTCCAGCTGTCCTGTTCCCACCTTCCCACAAGGAGACAAGAACAGAGAGGCAGAGCCTGGCCTTTTGCTGCCTCCACCTGTCAGGGGCTGGAGGGCTGTTTTGATGCAGTGAACCTTTCTAGTGCCATCATGTAGCCAGGAAAAGAAACTGCTCCTTAAAGAAGAGGACAGTGTTCAACATCCTCAGCTGTTCTCTTCCCCAAAACAGCAGCATCCCTCTGGAAAGAGAGGAGTCAGCTGCTCTCTGGACAAAGGAACCCTGCCCTGTACGAGAGGGGTCTTAAAATTTCAGCTCTGATCCCTGAGTCTGCAGATGTTGGACTAGCCCTTGCCAATTAAAGAAATGACACAACTTCCTATTGCAAAAGAGTCCGAAGGTTAAAAAAAGAAGGCAAAAGTAATATAGGATAACAGCACTGCAAAAGCCAAATCCTTCTGTAGCCAAAATAAGACTTAACCTAGTTATAGCCTTCAGTAAAATCACAATAGTATTCCATTTATGGGATGGTGACTGGCCCAAGTCATTCACTATGTCACTAGCTGACTCAAAGAGTGGGGTTAAACATAAATTTAATTAAATATAGTCATGTCCCTGAGTGATTTGGACACTAAAGAATCTAGCTGTGTTTCATCTCAACCTAAAGTGTAATCTAACACACTTCAGGCCATTTCTGCCTTCAAAATTCTCACTTCTCTCTACTGACTCCAAAGAGAGCTTGGGTACACATCTATGCTGTGTGCTAGGGAGGAGATACCATCTCCGTTCTCCTGCATCCCAGAGGCAGGCACTGTGTGGTGATGCTAGCTCTCTTAGCTGCACTTTTTGAGAAGGAGAAAGAGAGTAAAAAAAATAGGGGACTAGGACAAGTGAGGCCATTTCCAAGAAGAAAAACAAAGAATCAATCCAATTGAAGAAAAAAACAGAGAAAAAGTAGCCTCAGGAAAACTTGGCCTCTGAAAAACAATGGATTGAGATGAAGAATAACATGGATAGGAGAGGCATGTGGTGTACTTCAGTTTTTGTGTTAGACCACGTGATTAACAGGAATTTTAATTTCCTTTCCAGGGAAACTGCTATTGCTCTCACTTCTGAAAAGTTTTCTGAGCTCATGGCAAAGATGTGTTAATGGCCCACTCCTCAGGTGGCCCCTGCAGACACTGATGATCCCTTGTTTTCCTTGGAAAGCCATTAACAGGTACACCTGGCACACACAAACAGCCCTTCAGGCGACCTGATCAGCTCCTGGCTTAATGATAACCCGACTGATCCTCAGCCACTAATCCTTGTATTTGGGGAAGGCGGGAAGAATATTTTGTTTCTGCAGGGACTAAAACTGAAGCCTGGAATGTCAAATGCATATCTCTTTTCCTGAAACTCGAGGTCTCCGTGGTGCATCAGTTACGAGGGCACTGGGTACCAGGAGCAGGGCTAGGAATAGGCCACCCTGAGTGCAAAGATGCCGGAGAGAGACACCAGCACAGCTCTTAGAACTCCGCAAGGAAATGTGCCTCCCATGCTACTGGAACACAGCCAGCAGAACACGGCATGAGCGACTGAGGGGCCTCCTGCTGCCGGCACTGCCAAAGGATGCCACTCCAATAATTAGCTGGAAGCAGTTTAATCTCTGGCCCGTAACACACTGCTGTGGGTGTCTGCCCATCACACATTACCTTCACTGATCGTGTGCACAGGCAGGCTTGAGCAAGACAGAGGATGTTGTAAACCTGTTCTTTTCCAAGCTTGTTTCCTGTGTATATCCTGCTCTCTGCATCCTGGGCACTCCTGCTTTCACAATATTGCTCATTTAGTGTTTACAATGTCAGTTAGCTCTTAATTCCTACTTTATTTATTTATTTATTTGAGAAAGGAAAGAAGTGATAAGAGTGCTGCACACACAGATCCTGTAACTGCTGCACATGAACTCATCGATGGAGCTTTGTAGCTGTTCCGGTGACTGGGATGCAAAAAATGTACCACAAATCAGCACTTTTATGGTGTGACAACACATGCATGCTCTAAACCCTATCTCATGCCTTTTCTGTCCAGAGGAGGGCAAAGCCTTGGCAACCTCCAACCCAGTTATGACACATGTAAATGATTTTATGAATGTTATTTATAAAAGGCTCATCACAGTCTCTGTGATGTCCTTAAATCACAAATTAAGGGTGGGGATGTTATTTTGTTAGATAAATCACATGTTCTAACATGATGGCAGTTTTAAAAAAGAAACCACCCTACAGCAGTTGGACCAGCTGATTAGATATTTTGCTCCTAAGTTTATAGGCTGGCCCCAGACAAGAAGCTGCTGAGCAGAACTGAGCCCATGCCAAGTCATTGTTACGCCTGGACAAACACCGAATTCTTCTCCCTGCTCATGACATAACTTATCATTGCAAAAATACAGTTGCTTTGAAAATCCCTTCTCAGACAAGAGAAAATCCTGAAAAACCTGGGATCTCTATCATCAGGGTATCAAGCCTGTTTCATTCACATGACAGGAGATCTGTGCTTCTGTTGGGGGGTGGGGAATGATAAAGCCTCCTCTCTTCCCTGAAAGAGAGATTTCTTTAGCCAGCTGGTAGAACATGCTTTGAAATCTAAACAATTTTTTCTTTAGATGAAGTCATTCATGCTCACACCACCTGAATTTAAGCTGATGCTGTTTTCATTCCTGTGGATGAGATCTGGAGCACATAAATATGCTTGTTAAAAATAAGGAAGAGGCCACAGTCTTTTGGAACTGAGTATCACAGAGGACCACTAGTGCATTGTTCCAACTGTTATTTGTGGTCACTGAGTATAATCAGCGTCTTGGTTAGAATAATTTGTTGGGCTTGGATTCATTAAAAAAAAAAATAAAATAGAGAGCTGGATTTTTAATTTGAAATAGGAGAAGGGAGTTTTTGGTCTTTTCTGCATCTGCCACTAAGGAACCATTCCTTGCAGACAACGTGAAGGAAAAAGGCTCCATCCCAACCTTCCCTTCTCTTCCCACACCTCCGTATTTCCCCATCCTCAAACCTGATGTTCAGCTCTGCCCAGTATGCTGCTCTCAGACTTGTCCTTTAATGACTCCAGTAAACTGGAACAGATCAGAGCAGGGATAAATCTAACTTGCTGGCCTGGAAAATCAATATAGCTCCAACATTTGTGTTTGGATGAGGCTCCCAGATGGGAGCAGCTAGGCACTAGCTCCACACACTTCTTGCAAACCCAACTCCCAGGGGAGGGGCTGAGTCAGCTCCTGTTGTCACACAACAGGAGGGAGCCTGCAGCTCTCACACAGCTGCTTTCTTCAGATGAAGTTTGCTCTGACCTTGTTCTGCAGCTATATTTTGAGAGAAGCAGCACAAGAATCAAAGGACTTGCTGTGAGATCTTTCTTTAACCTGTGCTCCACATTGTCTCAACACGACTGACATAGCTGGCTTCTTCCTCTGCTAATGCAGAGAAAAGCCAAGGACACTAAATCTGTCTCTTGTTGCAGCACTGGGGGGAGAAAAATGCAGCCTCCTGCAGGAAATCCAGACAGAGTTCTATGATTTCCAAAGGTTTCTAAACAATTTGAGTATTAGTTTCCTTGATTTGAAGATAAAGGCATAAAAATCCCTTTTGTTTCCTTTAGAGACCACAACCCTTTTTGGCACTATGTGTGTGACTTCTACCATGAAGCAAAAGGAGGCAGAATTAAACAGATGAAGGCAACAGGATTTAACAGGAAAGCAGCACCCAGCAGGCACTCAGAAGGTATAAAAAACCCTGGTGACTCAGGTCTCACACCACTTTTAGTGCAATATGCAGCACAGAACATAGGCTGAAGTCTCTCGGGGTGGTAGGACATGACACCTCTCAATCTGCTATACACTACTATGTCATGGAAATGTCTGAATTGCAGTGAAAGTTCTTCCTGGAGGATGAGGACTCTTTTCAGTGATATGATGAATGCTAAAGAAGTAAGAAAGATGCCAAGAATGAAAAGAGTTTGCCTGAGAAAAAGTTACTCAGAGAAAGTCAGTAAAAGTGGATCTAATAGAAAGTACGGATGGTGTTCTACACCTCCAGGTAGTTCTCTCTTATCAGAGACAAGGAGAGGTAATGTAAGGAGCCAATCCATCATGGACTGCTTTGATTTCCCAGATAACTGCCATACAACAAATGTTTCCAGCAGTGACGGATTCCAAATATTTTTGTATGATACAATTTGTCAATAAAGTCTTGGACTTGTTTTGGTAACTATGAATCATCTTCCATTTTCAATGTGATATTTCTGGGCACCCTGCATCTGGGGGTGGTTCCACACAGTCATTTTAAGCAACAGTTTGTCTGTCTTATGAAGATTCCCCCCAGCTTTATTTTTTAAGTTGCCCCACAGACTTTTTGTCTCCCAGATTTGGCCTGGTGCAGAATTTCAGCTTTGGATCCTGAGATCTGCATCATGCCCAGTCTGTTTCTCCATTCTGTTCCGTAGCATTCATGGCAGGTTGCCTGGGAGCCTATCCTGCTCTGCAACTCACCAGAGTAAATATGACATAATACTGCTAATTCCAAAAGAAAGCACCTGTAAGCCGCCTGATCAGGGGAATATTTAAAGAGGATGGTAATTCTGACATTACAGACACAATTCCAGCAGAGTAGATGCATGTGTGTGTTAAAATACACCCATATCACACTACAAAGTGGTTTATAACCTGATTTTATATATAGTGGTGCCAAAGTTTCTACCAAGCTTCTCAGAAAACTCAGAAAAACTGCTGTACTCTCAACAAATCGAGCCAAAGAATGCAATTACCTTTAGAATGAGCATAAGTTAAAATACTTACGGGTACTGTCAAGGCTGAGAACCCAAAAATATGAACCTAGAGAATCTTACAGATATCCGTGAATGTTTAGATAACAAGCTTTACTAGTTTCCAGGGGAATTTCATCCATCTGCTAATTTATTTATCAGGGAAACACCTCTGCAATAAAAGTAGGTCATTGGGAATGCAGGGATCCCTTACAGCTCCTCTGTGGCAGCAGGAGTGAGGCAGCAGCGGGCTAAGGATGCAGCATCCGCATTTCTCCTTAGAACACTTTCTGACTGAAGTGCTGCATGATCAGCACGCTATTAATAATGGCACAATGGCTCTTTGGAATTGTCTGGACACTCTCCTGTTTTTTAGTCAATGACTTAATAAAGGACTAACTGTGGAGGATGGCTGTGGACTGAATGGTTTTAGGGCAAGTTAATAGATCATTTGTAGCATAAGAGATAGTCTGAGGATCATCAAGCTGCTGGGTGGTAGAGAAGCAGCACTAATTTACTGAGCACGGTGTTGAGCACAAGCATGGGCTCTCAGCTGGGTGGGGAAGCCCCATGGCCAGCACAGATGACTTCCCAGATATCTTGGCTTAGTGTGAATTTCAGTTTGCTCTGATTTCTTTATCCTTTGAACTGAGGGTCCAGTTCTGGGCTCCTCAGGACAAAAAGGACATGGAGCTCCTGGAGCAGAGGGTGACAAGGGATGAGGGGACTGGAGCATCTCTCTTGCGAGGAAAGGCTGAGGGAGCTGGGGCTGTTCAGCCTCAAGAGGAGATGGCTGAGAGGGAACCTCACCAATGTCTGTCAGTGTGAGCGGGGAGGGCTCGGAGCAGGGACCGGGCTCTGCTCCCTGGGGCCCAGCAATGGCACAGGAGGAACGGACAGGAACTGATGCCCAGGAAGCTCCACCTGAGCACGAGGAAGAACTTCTTCCCTGTGAGTGACCGAGCACTGGGACAGATTGTCCAGAGAGGCTGTGGAGTCTCCCTGGCTGGAGATATTCCAGAACTGTCTGGACACAGTCCTGTGCTGTGCGCTCTGGAATGACCCTGCCTGAGCAGGGAAGTGGCATCAGATGAGCCCTGTGGTCCCTTCCAACCTGACCCAGTCTGTGGTTTTGTCTCAGCACTGTCCTTACAATGTCATGAACCATCACAAAACCCTGAGCTGTATCAGTTTTAACAAGAAACCTATTTCCTTATCATTCCAGGAAAAGACAGTCTAAACTTCCAACAATTCCCTGGCCTTCCCATATTTACTTATCTTGGAGTGGTTTTTAGTTACAAGACTTTGTCACATTTTATTGCGTAACAGCAATTAAGAAAAGCAAATTGCACCTTCTGATGAATCAGATATTACTTCCGTGGTTCCAAATGCCTCAGTTGAACAATTAACTGCTTATTTCATTGAAGGTAAACAATGAGCAGAAACAGAAACCAGGTAGTCCCTCTTTTCCTAGGAAATTCTGGTCATATTAAGCAGAAAAGAGGAAGCAGCAGCAATGATTCAATTCTGAAATAATGAAAACCTCTGTACTTTTATGCTGAAGTCTCACAAGTGATAGCCCAAACCGTCTTAGGTTTACCTTCTGGGTACGAGGATGATCCTTTCTCCACACGCTTCTCATCACAGTCTATTATTTTCTTCTTCCAGGTCACCTGGTTGCTGAACCTTTTCCCCTGCTCCTGCTGCAAACCAGAAGTGCCTTGGGAAAATGCATTGGGGTACATCTTCCTGCTGTGTTCAAGATATAGGCAAAGTATGAGTGGTTTTGGTACAGTCCAGAGCTGATCAAAATTGATAAAGCTGGGAGAAAGGAGGCAGCATGTCATACAGCTCTGGGTAGCTATAGGAGGGGGCATCTGGCAATCAGCTTTACTGAGGTCATTAAGGTTTTGAAAGTACTGGGCCATAAATCATCATATGGACATACCAACCCGATTTACATATGCATGCTTCATATTATTTGTGCTTCTGATTTATGAAGTTTAATATGGGGCAGAGAATAAGGGGCTAAAGTTCTAACAAGGACTGCTGTTTGACTATGCTCAAATCTGATTAAAGCCTAACTATCAACTTAATATTTAGCATTTCATTTAGTTTCCTGAAGCACAGAAACAATTATCTAAGTTTACAAGGAAATTTTGGCTTTATCCAAACTACAAAGTTATTTTCAGGTTGGAATCCTGTCTAAAATGGAGAGTAGATTTGCGCTATTTGCTCCTTGCACATATTTCAAGAGAAAAACCAGCTTTGCATATCATATGGTACCATTGTACATATGGTAATATGTAACTGAAAATCCAAGATAAGCTTCTATGAAATAAGGAGAGGTCAGGGAAGGTGTCAACTCAATAACTTACATATAAACTATGTCTGAGTGCTAGTGCCTATCTATATCTAGACAGAGAAGAGGAAAAAAAAATATCTGACAAAGATGTAATTAACTTTGGTACTTCATCTTTTAACATTTTAAGGAGGCCATTTACGTGAAGTTATTGTGACCACTGCAGTCTAATTTGGAGTTTCTGAGCTCAAGAGTCTTTAAAACCACAATTTTTATGACCCTAAGATATCCTAATATGTGATGAAGTAATACTAACCAGATCAAGCTGTTTTAGAAAAATAGCATGAATGCAAGAAATCAACAGGACAAGATGTGGTGAAGCATTGTTTTTTTGATGCCTAGCTGGCCAGAAGAGACTGTTGCACAATTTCAGTTCCTAGGCACGGGCAAGTAAAAATAACTAGTGGCAGTGAGCTGACCAGCTATGTTTTCAACCACGACATCAACACACACTCATTTGCATTCTGTTGTTTGCACACAGGCACATGAGTTTTCTGCTGTATTATTTTTGAGCCCAGTTTCAATGGTATGACAGAGATATCCCACAGGTAAACATCACAAAACTCTCTGGCCTGCTGGGTTCCTCATTCTAAGTGTGGTGGTACAGCTGAAGCACTGAGCCAAGGAACAGGCTTTAGGCTCTGCAGATGCACAGAGTACTGAGAAGTTCTTAGTCACAGCACAGACAAAAACCTGGCAGTGCTCTTTGTGCTCTGGCTGCTGGTGCTTGGCTCTCAGGTACCTGCCAGAAAGGACCATCCTCAGCTTTACAGTGAATAAAAGAAATTGAGACGGTTTCTTGGCTGCAGCATTAAAGTCTGTCCATGCCTGCTTATACAGGAAGATAAACAATTCTCTGTTCCTTTCCCTTTAAACAACAAACACAATACAGCGAGGTTTTGAGTGGGTTTTTTGTTGTTATTGTTGGTTTGGTTTTTTGCCTAAACTAACATTAGATTTTTTCTTAGGAAAGCTCAGCACTGACTTACAGCCAATAAGGCCTTACTGGGTAGCAGCCAGATGACAATATCTCCTCTCAAAAGAGGTTTCCCTTTTCAGATATCTCTGTGTTATTTATAGGCAAAAAGCAATACATACACAACCTCAGGAGAAAAGGGAGGGGCAGCATCAAGCATCTTGAGACTTTATTCAATTACTGCCTGATGGAGAAATATTTGCCAAAATATTTTTGAATATTTTAAAAAACTTTCTATTATAGGAAAAAAGTCCATTAGTTCAAAGATCTGTCAGCTCAGAGATAAGAAAAAGGCTTTAATTTCTAAATAAAAGGACACTTTTAGTATTTAAACCACCTGCAGCGTACTTGCTTCTAGAAAACTATGGAGGATTTGTTTGCTTTTGTTTTTTTTTTTGGGAGGGGACTGAGGAGGAAAGTGTTAGTTTACTTTAGAAAGAATGCCTAGGATAGAAAAACAGCTGGAGTAGAAATACAGTGGAGGCAGAATTGCGGTTCCATGGGACAGCCAGGAAATTTCAGTGGAACAGATCCCTTGCTTTAAATTTGGGAGCTGCTGACGCACATAGCAGAATTTTGTCAAAGCAAACTGGTTTTTTGTCTTGATTTTTTGAGAAAATATAGTTCATGTTAATGTGACTCTTCTGCCTTCTATTCCTGCCATGAAGGTTTTAATGGATTGGTTAATTCTAATCCAGTTTGCTACAAACTTTAAAACACCAGTTACCCACTGTCTCCAGCCCTCTGAATATGCACAGTTGAGAAGAGAGGGGAAACTACTTTCGTTTTCTCTGCTCATCTAATCTCAGAGGAAAATGTATAAACAACTCCATTTAGATTTGTCTGGGATGACCCATCTCCTACTTGGGAGGCAAGAACCAGCAGTTACTTAGCTCTTGACCAGCTACAGGATGTGCTGCTCCCTGCCCTGTGAGAAGGCAAAATAAAAGGTGGAGGCTTGGCCACTACATACTGACAGGAAGGGAGTTAAAAGTACATCTGTGTAGGAACTTATACAAGACCTGAGGAGAAGCTCAGAAATGCAGGACATAGTCACAGGAAGATGCAGTTGTGTAAGGTCTGCTGTAAATGGCCGAGCTGCTCTCCCATTGCACTCATCACCCAAAAAGCAGAGGGGCCCCCATCTCTTTCTTAATTAGCCCTAAAAGTTAATGACCGTCACTTTGGCTGTGTTACAACTTCTGCTCACAAACAATAGATTAACCACTCAGAGAACAGCATCAATAACAACAAACTTAGTTCAGCAATCACAAAAAAACATCAAACAAAGGAGGTTCCCTCAGGAACACCTGAACTCACAGGGAACCCACGTGCTCCTACTTTGCCATCACAGGGCATTAGTCATAGAATCAGTAGAAACATTAACTACAAGTGATTGAAAGCCTATGATGTACTGTCTTCCTCTGTACTGCTGCATTTAAAGTTCTAGGTTTTTACATCAGAAGGCAAGCTAAAAGCAAACATCAGAAACAAGGCTATGGAGCAATCGGTGAAATTTCTGATAATGGCACTGAAATCTAGGAGAAGCAAAATGTCAACATTTTGCCATCTGAATGTACTCAAGTCTTTAATTAGCCAGTTGTCCAGAAAACAATTAAATATAGTCATTGTATACAGCCTTTTCATAACAATCTGTAGCTCAAGTTACCTTGCTCTACAAATAGAGAGGAAAAGTGGAAAGGCAGATATAAAAGAGGGGCAGTAACACTGGATTTGCAAGGTAAAAACTCCAAACCCTAGTAAACAAGATCTGATATAATTTTTACATTGAACACTAAAGCTCTTGGCACATAAAACTATTTTTAGGGTTAAGTAAATGATAACAATGTCAGCTTGAATTGAACCAGGCAATTCCTGCGTTTACACAAGTCTGACATTGTTTCAGTTGAAGGTTGAAAATCTACTACTAGAGTCCATGCCCCTGGCTTGCTGCCTAATCTCCTGGAAGTAGGAGCAGCCCCCCTGCCCCCAGAAAATGTTTTACTGTAGCAATGCACTGATTGTTCAGTTATCCAGGGAAAAGAGCTGTCCTCTCTCCAGAGGCTGTGATGGACAGTGAGGGTGATCAGGTCCACCCAGATTTTGCTAGTTATTGAACTGAATAAAGCTCTTTCCCAGCCAGCTCTTTGGCCAGTGAGGCTTAGAACCCTGGTGACATCTTAAGTGTATTCAATTTAGATCTTCCTGAGAATTCTGTATATTATTTATGAGAATGGATTGATTTTTCTTTTCTGTGAGGGAATAATATAGCATGCATCCCTCCCTCCCCATCATCTGTACTTCTGGTAAAATAGTTCCTACATAAATACCAATGCATCATTGTCAGAAGAATTGTACAGTTTTAAAAGACTGCCTCATTTTGTAGTTCTTCACTTTACCAGGGGTAACAAAAAAATCATGGAGAAGAATAAAATACCTTAATATACAGGAAATTCACAATTACCTTTCCTGCTTGCTGTTGACAATCCATTACAGTATAAGGTTAAGTTCTCCAGCTACTTCCCTGCTGTCCTTAAGTACATGTCATACAGATGTTTACTTAATCTTGTTCCAAAATATGTTAAAACTGAGAAGGAAAAAAGCATGGAGATTGTTAGTAATATTATCTTACTTTGTCTCAGTATATAGTTCATATAATTGCTTTTTCCTAGCTTATGTTTGATAAATCAGAATTCATACATAATTTATGTCCATGTTTTTCTTTCATAGGATGAGGTTTCCATTTTCGTAAGACATTTAAACACCCTCATCTCAGCAAGCTGTATAAGAAATACAGGTTTATGAAGCAAGATTATGGCAGATTTTTGGTTCCTAAATTCAAAACTGTGCTCAGAAGTGTGTGATTCTGCTGAGCAATTTTTGGGCTCTGAAGTTTCTCTTAACTCGAGAGATCACTTTTGGGTTTATTGCCAAAGACTTAAATGCTCTCCAGACAGCATGCTGGCTTTGGATCTGGTTCTAAAGGTAGGATTGTATGAGTTCTGAATTATTGCTAGTGCTGCCAGTGTAGCAGGGGGAGAGTATTTATAGTTAGACACCAGTGGATTTATTTCTCTGGAGCACTTGATCTCCTGTGATCCATTCTACATCAACCATTTTCCACAATGTTGTCAATATTCAAACAAGCCTTTTCCCCCATATCCTATCAGGTAATCTGTGTGTCATTGTTTATGTCAAAGGTTATCTACTGCTTCCTCTTAATGAAGTTGTCTCTGCTTCTGTCTGTGTGTTCTCCATCTGCCTTCTCACACGACTATGAGGACATCAAGATTTCCATCCACTCCCCCAAGGAGATTGAATGAGGCTTTACCTTTCAGCAGAGAAGAGTGGGAGATGGGCCTCAGACAAAACAAGGTTTATTCAGAAACTTCCTACTGGGAAATAAAAGGCTACACAAGTTTGTTTAAATTCGGAGCCAGCTGGAAAATGTCACAGCAGTAGATATTTCTAAACTTTGAAAGAAAAAAAAGAAATACAATGTGCATGCTAAATTCAGAAGAGGTCCATCTTTATATTTCATGAAAGCAAGCTTTTATTTATTTAAACTAAACTGAAAAATGTAACATTACTACTTCTGTTTCAAAACTGGAGAATAAAAGTTATATTTCAATTTCCCTGATGCATTCACTGCATCCAAGAACCTGAAAGTGAAACAGTCTCATAAAAAGTTAACTGACTTCACTGAGCTACCTTATCTCAGGGTCTAACAACCTGAGGCATTTACTAGAACACTGTCACACCTCTAAACAGCTGCAAAAGAGCTCACATGGTTTCCCATCCAAAAGCTGCTGTAAGACACTTAAATGGTGACACAAAGGTACACCTTCAATTAATCAGTGGGTAAGGAAGAAAACACTTGGAAAACAACTCTATTCAGTTTTGGGAAAACCTTCAGCATAGAAGCAGCCTTGGTGCTGAGGGAGAAAAGGGTTGGACAGAAAAGCCTCCAACGCTGAGATCAGTTCAGCTGCAGCAAAGTCAGTCTGGCAAATTTCCATGGGTATGGTTTGTACTGAGGCTGCCCAAGGGCCAGTACAGAAACTACTAAAAAATCTTGCAATTCCTTCTTGTCCAATACTGCCTTACCACTGTGTGTGCCACTGCCAGTCTGCCATGAGTCCTGGAAACAAAACAGCACTACAGGTCACAACTCTAGGAGTTTGCTCTGTAGGAAGTTGCTCTAACACCTAGGATTGGGCCAAGTAGTTACCGGGGGAAGAGCTTCACCCCATTTGGAACAAAAAGAGGACTGTGTGCAATTTATGGGCACAGTGGTAAAAGCTTGGCCTCTAATCAATAGCACATGCATTACTGATGTGCCCATATTGCACTCCTGCATTTAGTTTTGCAAAATACTAGTTATGACCTGACAGACATCTCCAGAGCTCATGTACTGGCCACCTCTCTCTTGTGCATAGCATAGGGCTGCTCTGTAGCTCAGCACACTTCAAGAGGCCTGTACTCTGTGGCCAGCACACCCAGAGACACTGCTCAGACTGCAGTGGGATAAATCTGAATGTAGCTGCACAGCCCAGTCATGTCTCTTACGTTAGTGCAGAAATGAGCATTTGAGAACAGATGATTTTTGCACTTGGAACTGAGCCCCTGGACCAAAAATCCTGTATCTTCTGAGCCAGTGTCTTCCCTTCCCAGACCATATCGCATGCTCCAAAGAAGGAAACAAACCAGAAAGAGCAGAAGAATATAGACTCTGCTAGCTCCAATGCTGGATACAGTGATTCAAATGTAAGATACTTTGCTTTTCACAGTACCCCTTTCTAGGCATTAGAAGAAATCATATGTTCTGAGCCCTCGTTTTAAATGGAAAGGATACTGTCATCATACCATTAAGCACTGCTTGCAAGTACAGTTTTAATGCCTCAGTGCAAATCCCACAGATCTGCTTAGCATCTTTCACTCAGCACTTCAGACTAAGAACAGAACTAATCCTGTTCCTTTCTACGCAAATATTTGCAAAATAGATAAAACCAAAAGGAAGCTACAGCCCTACAGTACTGCTGCACATACCAAGTCCTGACAAGGACTAAATCATACTTCTGAAGGGCTTCCTTTAAACTGGACCCAGATGAAAGAGTCACAAAGTGAATGACAGGCTTTATTTTAGAGATAAGAAGGCAGCGGAGAGCAGTTGCAGCAAAGACTGTAGCTAAGAGAAAGCCCATGCCTGGCATTTGATCTGGGACATGCTGAGAGCTTTGAGTAAGATTTCATGGAAGTTTAAGTGAATTTCAGACCGGATGCTGTGGTCCTGTGCCTGTCCCTCCCTCCCCACCTCTCTCTTGTGCCAGCAGTAAAGCTCATGTGGCTCAGTAACAAAAATGTCTGGCAAAGAAAGAAGAAATTAAGTATTTTGGAACTTTATTCCTTCCGATTAGAGTTCAGGCAGATTATTTCCCTCACTGGAGTCACAGGAGCACTATTTGCTAGTAAACAAGTTTGCAAAGTCCTCACCTCAGTTCTTTGCAACCTTCTAGAAAAAGTATAAAAAAAATCTCAAGCACTGCCAACCCACTTGGCACTAATAAGCTGAATCACTGGAACACGATTTTCAGACTCTTCAGTTTGAGTGCAGGAAAGCTTTTCATCTGAATTGTATAGGCTGGCTCTCAACACCAAATGGACACTGATGTGAGGGGAGAAGAATTTCTGCTATGGGAGAATGACGTCTAGCCAGAAAATGTCAAAAGCTTGGAAGCCAGTTCTTAGGAAACAGGCTGCAAGACATGGAAGATGCCAAATGATGCTTGCCAAATGCATGCCAAGAGAAGGGAAAACAAAAACATGGTTGACAGAAAGCGGCCATGTCTTGATGCTCCTGCCTGAGAGCAGAAAGTGGCTGATGGCTGGCAACAGACATCCTAGGTCACTGGCCAAAAGAAATGAAAGAGGTTCCCACTTTATAAATGGTGAGACTGAGTAGAAGTCTGCACAGCCACACCTACAGAAAGTGTATTTCAAGGCTCTGTCAGCCTCTTTTCCCAGCAATGTGACTGTGTCCTCAATATCAAACCATTTCAAGATTATGAAAATGTGTTCCCCAAGTGCACCTCTTGTCAAAACACAAGAAGAGTTTTGCACTGGGAACAATCGGTACAGGCAAGATGGCTTGGGAATGCCTGTTAAACACAGGCAGGGGAGGGGGAGAGAGCACCATTCTCTGCAAGGTCTTCAGGCACTATCAAACTCTGGAAAGAGTCTGGGTACCCTGCAGTAAATCCAAACACTGCATGCTATTTCCTTCAATCTGGTATTCATCACTTTCCATTTTGTTGTCTCCATGGGATTATTGGCTGAAAACAGACACACTTGATCATTTTTGAGACCTCAGATTCCATTATTCTGCCACAACACTTACTAATTATAAATGCTTTGCCAAATATCCAATGTTCTCACTGGCTGAAAGCCCACACTTAATGGGCTGATAAAGAAGTGCAGTCAGAGAATGGCATGTGATTGGTTACATGGGTCAGCTGAAACTGTGCCCTCAGGGGGTTCCTGCCTGAGCAAACAGCATAAATGAACTTTTCCTGGGTAAGAAGGTGAATGAACTCTACTCCTAGAAGGGAATTTAATATGTTTAACTATTCCCACTGCTATTAAGCCTTTCCCTTCAGTGATGAAAGTTGTACATGGTGTGCATGTTACTCTCCCAAGAATGCTGTGACCTATCTTCAGTTACTAGAAAACAATCTGAGAGAGTTGATTCAAAAGAGTGTGTTGGGCATGCATAAATACCTGTTCCTCTCTTTTCTGGGCACACTGATCATATAGGAGGATGCTTCCAACACTAATCTGCACATCCTGGCTGGCAGATATCAATAAAGCATTGTCTTTTTTAATCCTGCTGTTCGCTTCCTGCCTTGTTTGCCCTGAAGTCCACAGTTCCCTCACTCTGTCCTCTCCCTTTCCTGCATTACTGCTCCAGACCATTGTCAATTCACACCCACAAACCTGCAAAAAACCAAAGAGAAATGAAAGTTCCATTCTTCTCTATTCCATCCTACCCCCTCCCACCTGATCCCTCAAAGCCTGTTTGTTGGAGCAGGCCTAAAGCCCCAAACCATCAGAGGCCGGTGCAGGTGCTGTACCAGCAGTGTCCCACCCAAGCAGGCACAACAGCCTCGGGCTGGGGAAGGGGCACAAGCAAGTCTGTATGCGACAGTGCCCATGCCCACCTGCTCCAAGTACTTTTTTGTTTTAGGATTAAATCCTTTCTGTGAAACCATGTCAAAGGGCATTAGCTAAATAGAGGGTGGAAGTAAGACCACAGAAGACCAAGCACCCTGTGAAGGCACGGTGAGGGGAAAAACAAAGCAAGAAGCCCCACACCCTGTCCTGTCACTCAAACTTGTCAGAAGTTTGAGGAACTGTGTGAGGGATCCACAGGGCAACTACAGGAACAGCAGTGGCACAGGTGTGTAGAACACTCTGGAAATTAGTAACTCCAGGGCCAGCTTTCTATACACAGTTCCTGACTTTTGCTGTTATTGACTGTGCCCTTACACCTTTTGCCACCCCAGGACACCTTTCCACCTATTCATCATTCATTTTACTTGCCATTTCACTCTTTCGGTAGTGCTGTCTTCTTAGAAGTATATTCAGTACTTTATTCTGTTTTGACAGGAGTGAAGGGAAACAGAAGCTGCCACCACCTGAGTGATTAATCTAAGGTATTTTTAACATTACACACCTGGACTTAACAGACACCTTTGTAGGGCTGTCTTTCTTTTAGATGGACTATTATTAACTCAGTCCTGATTATGATACTTAGGCTTACTTCCATAACATGTGTTAAATGAACATTTTGGTATCACCACATCAGGATACATATAAAAGTGAAAGCAATTTATGCAAAAGATGCAAGGCAGGGGAAATTAGACTAGTTAATTGCATCAGACAAAGTTTGCATCAGCCTAACCTATCTGAGTTCAAAGCCAGCTAAGATAAAAGGTCTCTGTCTACTTGTAGGGAATTCAAACACCACTTTAAAAAGGAATATGTGTTTTAATACATTTTCTTAGGTGGTTTAAGAAAAACCCCAACTTTGAACTGAGCTAGCTTTGAAATGCCACACCTATTTCAGTGGTGGGCATGCAAGAGCCCAGTCTACAGACAGGCTTTTCACCACCTGTTGAATCCTGTGTTCAGGGTTGTCACCTGGTGCATTAGCAGGGAAACATAGGTGGATTAATTAAATAACCAGCTGTCAAAGCTGAGCCAGATCGGAGATCCAGCTCGGGTAACACCTCAAACTGCTGTTCTGTGGTAGTTTCACTTTTCATTCTGCTGTGCCTATCTGGAAGGGAGGAGCTCAGTTAGTTTCTGTTTTTTTTCTGTTTCTCAGAAACAGTCTCTTTACCTGTAAGCTTCCTGCAGTTTGACAAGGACTGCTTCCAAGCTGAAGAATCCTAAACATTTCCACAGATATTCCCAGGAAACAGCAAACTACTGACACATAAGCAGTGTGTCCCAAAGGCCAGGAATGCATAAATCAGACTTTCCCCCTGCTCTGGTCCTCCTTCAAAACACAAAAATTATGGTATTTTAGTTCTGGACACAGTTTCACCTACTTAACCTAAATTTGTTTCTGTTGTTTAATTTGTTCTCACTAGTGGACTGAGTATGGCAAAAATACTCCTATCAACAATTTTGCATTAGTTACTTCTACCTTTTCCTCCCCCACATCTAGTATATTTTATGTTTTTGTACTTTCAAATTGATTGCATTTAATCAAAACTAGTTGCAACACATGTAATCCAAAATTAATTGCATCAATATAAACAAGGACATAGAAACTTACAAGATAAAGGCAGGAGCAAATGACTTCTTAGACCATTTTCTGCATGGAAAAATATATTTGAATCATACAGTCCTGAGAGCGAGCAATTTAAGAATTTGCACGACTAACTTGACATTAAAATTCCATCTCTGGACCACAGATAGTGAAATAGTCACCCATAGGATGAGCTTGCAGGCATGGCTTGTTTCACCAACGGACTAAAAAGGATGATTAGATATTTTTTCCATTCAAAAAAATGGTTTGAGGTTTCTTAACTAATTTATTTTGGCAGGCCAAGGAGTCTGTAGTGGGTATTACTGTCTTGCTGCTTTGAAGAACTCTGTTTTTTTCATGTTCCCACAGAAAATCATCTGAAGGACAAAATAAAAATCCTTTGCCTCTTTATATAACAAATGGCTATGGTCTACACCAATAAGAGAGCTTAAAATTAGTGTTTCTAATGTGACCACTGAGACATTTCAGACTTAATTATATCTGAGGCAGACTTAACCACCCATTTCTCTCCAGTTTCACACAAACAGTAATTGCTCTGTAGCCGCAGTGCAACATTGGAGAATTAACCACATCCTAGAGGAGCTGGAAGAGCAAAAGGGAAACCAAGGAGACTCCAGAGTGGCTGTGCAGGCAAAACAGGCTCCCAGATCAGTCCTGCACGTCTCCATTCTGCAGTGAGAACCAGAACCAGGCCGGTGGTGTTCTGTACCAAACACCTGCACCAGGTAATGCTCCACTTCTCTCTTGGCTTTCTACTTCAGCTCTTGTTGAATTAACATGGAGTCAGATGTACAAAGTGAATATTCCTGAGTCCATATGCACACATGTACTGATGTTCATCCTAATTAATCTACTTCTTAAAAAAAACCCAGTATTTTTACTGGAAGCAGCTGTGCAGATTTTCCTGCAAGCTCCAAATGATACACAATCCCCAGGCAAAAATATAAGTGCTATTCAAATTAATGCACTAACATAAACACAAATAAATAGCCTCTGTTAATAAAACTGTGAAATTAATGTTCCCACAAAAATCTTACACCTGGATGTTACATTGGAGGCCAGCAATCAAACCATAGAAGCAGGAATGTGGTTCTGCAGCTCCAGTATGGCTAGAACACTTCAAATATGCTGCTCTGTGGCAGGCAACAAATCCTAAGTGAAGGAAAAGAGACCACAAAGTACTTTTCTACATACTTAGATCCTGTAAGTGAAAGTGCAAACTACATACTTAGGTCCTGTAACCAGTGGGGCTATAAAGAAAATTATCTGTCAGCCACAGAGCTTGGAAGCTGCAGAATCAAAGCCTAAGAGGCAGCAGAAAAGCCCAGGAGTTCCCTGGCAGGGTAGGTAGTACAATTCAGGATGCCTCTCCCTTGCTGCAATGCTGCTCAGCACTGTGGTAACTCTTGCACAGGGAGAGATTTCATCTCATTTTACAAACCAACCAGTGCACACTGTTCAGAGGAGCAGAGCTCCCAGCCACCCTCCCACTGCCACGTGTTCCAGACCGATTCTGGAAGCAGCAGGGAGCAACAAGCTGCCTGCTTTGCTCCAAGACTGCAAAGTTCATTGAGGGCCCCTTACTTATTTTATGCCTTGCACATCCATGTTTTGGTTTGCTGTCTTGGCTCAAACAGGGCGAATTACAGATTCTCACTTTATTCCTTCTCCGCTGCCTGTTTTAATATAAAGAATAGGATTTCACATTGCACACTCAGCTGAGGACCCATCCTCCCCAGCCTCCTGGGATGGAGGAGGAAAGCAAAGAAAACAAGGGGCAGCTGCTCCTGCTTGCCTGTCAGGTTAGACTTCCTAGAGATCCTCTGGGTTCACTATACAGAAGTGTACTGGATCTACTACCTAAAAATAAAACATCTTACAGGGAAATGTTACTGTGCACAGATCTGGAACTGCTCCAAAATGAACCCTCCACACCATGGGCCAAACACTGGCTCACTCTTACAAAGGAGCATCCAAATGAAGAGGTGCAAGTTTCCTTCTCCTGGCAGACTGAAGCTGGGTACAGCTGCAGATCTAAACCTGTGCACAGTAGTGTCTTTACAAGGGCCGGCTCATACTTGTGCAAGTATGTCACAGCTTTCTGCTTTCAGGTGGGATAGATTATGTTTTTAAGTTATCTCTCAAAATGAGACAAAACAAGCCAAAACATCACAATGGCAAACTAATAACTACCACAGAACTCGAGCCTGAGGCGCATCTCAAACACGGACAAAGGCTGAGTATTTGCATTGCAACGTCTGAAAATTGCCGATTTGCGGAACTTTATTTCTGGGAGTTGGGAAATACTGTGGTTTTCTTTCCTATTGTTTCCTTAATCTAGAAGCAATTCAGAAACATCACAGCTCCATGAGTGAAGTGGAATAACAAGAGCTAACACTGACAAATCCCCAGTCAGCACTAGATCTGTCTGTGGCCTTTTCCCCTGAAATAGCTCTTCAGAGGAGAAGTGCATCCTACTGAACTCTCAAAGATACCTTGTGTCTGTGCTTGCTTGGGCAGAAGAGATAACTTCTTGCAAGATTTCCAGTAATTCTGGCTAAGGAAGGCTCACACGGAAATTTCTTAATGCGCTTATGAATTATATATTCCCATTAAAAAATCTGAAATATAATTTTTTTATTTCCATTTTCTCCTATCAAAAAAGCTTGAAATCAGAGTTTTTTCATTTAATGTCCCCAAAAATTTGTTGGTTTAGGTAGTTCACATGTAACCAAACCACGCAAAACCGCTCTTTTATCAATTCTTGTTGAAGAATTGTTAAAAGAATATATGAAGAATGTTGAGGAATATGGCTGAGGCAATATTCCAAATGATTCTCATCCAGACTGGCTGAACAATCATTCTGGGTTTGTCCTATTACTTTTCTTAAAACATCTGTTTAGTTACCATATTATCTGAGGACTCGCATTACATGGAAAAGTTTTCTCATACATACTAGGAAAAAGATCTTGTCTAGAAGATGTATTTTAAGATCAGATATTACATATAATCTCTCTTGCCACTGGAAATTCAAACCAGTCATCAGTAAAGGCAGTTGCTTTGTGTTCAGTTCTTGAGTCATTCACAGACTCTCCGTACAGTTCTGAGCCATCAGCCTGTGATATGCTTTCCTTAACAGAGAAGCAGTGCCACTGCCTTGCACATCTGCCCTATACACAAGTCATCCCCACACACTCTAAACTCACTGTAACAGGGTTTCTCTCAATTTACATCTGGTTTTTTGTTGCATTTTCAGTCCAAGCAGGGACATCCATGACATATCATGAATGAGAAGTTCTTGAACCAACTTCTGGTTACTCAGCTCAGAGTCAGCAAGCAATTAAAACAGAATACATCATTCAGTGCTTCATACTAACAAGGTTAGTCACAGGACTATCCAGAAATTTCAGTTTCCAGATTGAATGGCACATGATCAGCCAGGGGGCTGAGGAAATCCTGCCAACAGAGAAGGCTACGTTCTAGCACCAGATTGCAGTGACTTCTGTGTTTGTTTTCTTGAAAATACTGAGAAATCAACAGACTAGTTTCCCTCAGATACATTCCCTTCATTCACTCAGGTAGTGTTTAATACTTAGTGAATGAATGAGTCTTGGTTGGGTCTCATTGTTGTAGTACCTTATAGGACCCACACTGCTGGCCACTTCTTCATTCTGGGATATCTAAAAAAAAGCTTTAGAAGGAATTCTCTATTTTTTTCTTCATGCAGACTTTCTATTCCCACTCCAGTTGTTCTCAGCTAGTTCCTGATCAATCTTTTTCTAACAAACAGGATCCACATGAAAAATTGTACCAAAACCAAACTTCCTATGGTCTTTGACAGATACTCTGTGCAAGAGACTGACAAAGTGTAGTTGTTCAGTTGTTCTGATGAACAGTTCTACATTGTATTTGACCTTTGTTGGAGGCTTTTAGGCTCAAAGATACCTTATTTTCAGTGCTGTAACTGGTAACTCTCAAGCAGTTAAGGATTTCTTCATGACTATTAACATTTCCCTCTAACAGAGCAAAGGAGGAAAGTTTGTCATGTCCCAACTCAGAGATGGCAAAAGCGAACGTCTACTCACCTACACAAACCCCTCCACATTATTTCAGATTACACATCCTATCAGTTTCAGATAAGATACCTGGCTGCCACCGAAGCAGATGAAAAATGTTCCCATGTTCCTTTTTAGTGACTCAGCATTTTACTGTCATGTTTTAAATTATGCCATTCTTACATTTTTTTTTTTTCCCAAATAATTGTGCAACAGACTTTTAGAGGTGGTCTGCACATCATACTGCTATAGTTAAATTGAAGGCAAACTTTTCAGAGTTTCTTGCTTTTCTTAGCAACTTCTTTCTCTTTCTTAAGTCTCACATTTCTTATAGCCTATGTATAAACAGCCACTTAAAACAGTTTCAGCACTTTAAGACTGACTCACATATTCAATCTGATTTCTAAGAGAATTAATAATTTCCTTATTACCATTACTATGAAGCAGGAAATATTAGAAAGGTTTTAAATAGACTCATTTTTTCCTCTTTTTTTTTCTTTTTTTTTTTTTTAAATTTTTTTTTTTTTTTTTTTTTATTTTTAATTTTCCTAAATTTAAAAGAAACCAGGCTTCTTTTCAAACAAACCCATTCCTGTGAACTAATCATTCTGGACAATAGCAAACAATTGTAAATTATGACCAAATCTTAAACATTACTAGAAGCTAGGAGAAAGACTTGTTTTCTTATAATTTTTAAGTTGCTCAGATGACTCAGATACGATGCAAACAAAAAGTCCAAAAATTATTTGCTTTGAAAATTACGCGTATTCAGCAGAAACTACGTTAACTGGTGCAAGCAGTAAGACTGGAATGATACTTCTAATGACATTTCTTTATGACAAGGTAGTAAAAATATTAATGCTTAACATCAACATGAAAGCACTTTACAAACATGAACTAGGTTTCCTACCTGCACCACTAATCTGTTTAAAAAGGGTGAACTCAGGAACAGGAAGGACCTGTCCAACGTCCTGTTAAGCCAAAGCACAGGTGAAGCCTGCTGATACCAGCATAACACACGCTGTGCAGTGGGAGCTGATCTAAACACAGCAAGTTAAAAGGCACCTCCGATTTCCCATAACACGTCTGATTTTCTTTGCAGATTCAGACAAAACAGAGGAAGTTTAGCTACAAGACTGTCGTTCAAAGAGATCTGTGGTTTGACAAAATTTGACAAGTATCCCTCCCTCACAAAACGCCTCATCTGAAGATCTGTTCAGAAACTCTCAAAGACGGTTGCATGACTTGTTTTAACCAAATTTAGTGAGCTGAGAGACTCTATCTCCCTCCAAAGCACTTTGGCAGCTATGTAAGAATTACAAGTTATCTAACAGACAGTGGTTACCAACACCACTTTCGCAGGAAAGCCTTGAAGCTGATAACTGTGATAAGCAAATTCAAGTGAACTGCACAGTGGAGAAGCAGCAAAGCAAAACTGCTCACATCTTGTTCCCAAGAACTCTGGAATTAAGCTACGCCCCTCTCACATCAAGAACTGGGCTTGCATAGGATAAAATGGTGGTGGTGAAGGAGAAAGACTTAAACACAGGCATGGCTGTGGACAGTTGTATCTGATATTCTTACAGGTGATGTACTTTTTGTAGTACCAGTTAAGTAACAGATATCCTGAGGTAACGATTTCATATAAGGTACTATAAAATGATGTTTCTTTTCTCTTGTCCCTCAAATTAGCTATTAGGAAGAGTGAAACTACTTTCCTCCTTTGCAGACCCCACCTCTCTCTGCCAACTGGAAATTCTTTTTCCTAAGACATTATGGTTATCTGTTTCTTTCCTTCTTCAGAAACTCCTTTTTCTGTCTCTGGTAGCTCTGGCTGCTGATGCTGAGCCAGCTCTGGGCCCCTCTGTAGTGGTGATTCAGTGTGGCTATCTTCCTTCTCAATGCACTGGTCCATCAACAATGCAGTTTCAAGCAGCTGCTTAAGTCTGCTTCAAATAAATGACCCCTAAATGAGGACAAATTTACACAAAGATGTCTTCATTCAATTAACCAAAAGACAAAATTTGTTTCTGTAGTAAAATAACAGCTTGTTTTCCCATTCAGTGTCATGATATTTACTCCATACTAAAGCTGAGAAAAATGTTGTGGAACTAAGAAACAGATCCCAAGAATTAATCTGTCCTTACCAGTCATCCAAACAGGCCAAAAAAAATAATAAAAATTAAACTGTGGCCTATGTGGAATATAAGCCTTTATTTGGGGACAAGACAGTGAGAATGGCATGCTGAGATCAGTATTTTCTATTCAACAAGAACATTTCCCAGCTTTGCAGAGCTGAGTGTCTGAGGACAGGCAAGAGCTTTCAACTTACTTCAGAAGATCTAAAATCTGAATAACAAGACATTTTATAATCAAAAACTCCACCCCATAAAATCCATTTTAGAGAACTGGCATCTAAAATCAGTAATAATTTTAAGACATAGATATAGTTGCAGATAAGCTGGTGGTAAAATCTTTAGCTAAAAGTAGAAACACAACTGAGCACCATTCAACCAGACTTACTCCCCATCAGCTCAACTGCCTTAACTGTGTGTGAACATTTAAAGCCTGAAGCCTTTCTTCCAATTTTGCTACTGGACACTTGCAACTCCAGGTGCTACAGCTGCCTCTACTTCTCTTTGAGAGATGAAAACTATGAATTTAAAATGCAATACAATTTTCAGGGAATACACTCATAAACAGCCATCTCTCATTCCCAGTTGTATCCAGCATATATTCAAGATCCCCAGAAAGCACCAAGACAGCTTTTGCCTTCACACAAACTCTAACATGGCAGAATAGAAATGCAGTTTCTTCTGCCCCAACAGCTGCATCCATGAAGTGCCAAGGAACTCCTTCCTTCATGTGGAAACAAAGGTTAAGTGTCAAAGAACAAAGATCATCTGCAAATGCTGTACCCTTACCTAGACAAGAGTTACTTTGACAAAGATGTATGTATTGGCAGAGCTTCACTTTCTTATTTTTATAACTGTGCTGGAATTATCTTGCTGATAAAGATGTGGATACCCACTGTAGGTAGGACTGTTTAAGTTGCTGCACTTAGATGTTTCTGGGGACTAAGAAAAGAGTGGACTAATGCAGCACTGCATTTTTGTCCAGTTCATTTCCAACCCAGTCAGCATGAGAAGAGGTTTGAAGGCTGTGCTTTCATTCCCTCTCTGGTCACTAGTAACTCAGGGCAAGAGGCTCAACCTGACTCAGGGTCTGAGTCTAGAAAGATTTAGTACAGAGACACAGGAAAAATGACAAGACAAAAGGCTGCAAGAGTTCTGAAGCATCAAGATACAGAACCATAAAGCAGTTTCAAATGTGAAGGAAGGGACCTTCCTGGCCACAAATTTGCATCCTTAAAGCAGTATTACTGCCAAAATTTAGAAAGTTCTGCTGCCAGGAGCAGATTTAAGCTCATTTTCCACAATACACCATGATTTAATATTTGCATCTTAAAGTAAATCATAAAATGTGTCTGATAGCTAACTTGGTTATTTGATGGTACAATGTAATTGAATTTCTTCCCAAGAAAGCTTCTGGAGCAATGACTATTTTGAGAAATAACATCTCCCAAGGAATGTATATTGACTGTGATGAATTCCTATAGATGTAGAGGCTAATTAACAAGAAGCTAACTAATAACTTGGTTGGATTTAATCCATATACTGAACTGGCAACATGCACCAGAGAAAGAGGCAGAGGGTGAAAGCATATATTTGCGGGAGAAATCACACATGACAGGCACTTTCAGAGTGGTTCACAGATATTTTAGATGTTGCCCAGCCCCTCTTAACCCTTGGTCTCATGTACTTTCCATTGCCCTTCCAGGCTTGTTTCTGCTCCCTCTCCTGCTGTCTTTCCTGCATACACAGAGCAAATTACCCTGGCTTAAAGATGAAAATGCCTAGCAGTTGCTTATGCACAACATTCTTCTAAATATAGGCAAGGTTCTGCAAATTCTGCCTTTTACTGCTTTTGGATGTCCTTTTGCATCAAATGCAACAACAGAATATGAAAAGGAAGGAAGTTTTCTTAATAACACCATTTTTATTGCCAAGTTCCATTTACAAAGAAAGGTCTATTCTTTGTTCTTGTCCAGGTTTTCAACAGCCATGACAAATTATCAATGCCAGCAAATACAGACTCAAAATCCTGGATTTCAGAAACTTACACTGATATTTTCTAATTCCACTCCCTTCTCAGATCCTTCATTACACTGTTCTTTAAATTAACATAAGATATCACATTTACTCCAAATGCCTAACATAACTTACATTAAATAATTAATACTTATTGCCTGTAGAAAGACATTTCAGAATTTTATTCACACCATGTTTGGGCTTTTTTCCATGTAAACGTAAGTGCATGTTCAGGACTTTTTTTTTCTCAAATGAACTACATTTCAGACACCTTTACTGAAATATATTTCATAGGAGGACAGTCCATGTTCATTAAATGATTTTTGTAGTGCTTAAATCCCAGGTACATTCATTCTTCTAGAAAAATACATTTCTCCCTCTTCGCACTGAAAACAATCAAACTTACAAAACAGCTAAAAATGAAGGAAAAAGTCTGCAACAAAAATATCAACACAGCTATTTACAAGTGGAGATGCCTAAAGTTATGTTTTAAAGTTTAAAATGCTTCCAGAGGGTTTATTAAGTTGTGACAATGTATATTCAGTGCTGTTCCTGGCAAAACAAAGCTCGTAGACATTGTAATAGTCTATAAATTTGCACACTTGAATCTATTCTCAATCTTCAAAAAAATTATCTTCGTGTACATTGTAAATACTTCTGCCACAATTAGTCCGTAAATACACCCAAACACTAACCCTCAGATCTTCTCATACATACTGAAGTGCAGATTGCAATTTCTCTGTGTCTTAAACTCACTTTAGTATGAATATCCATAACCAAAAGTAATGGGAAACAATAAAAAAAAAAATCTCATGAATCTTCAGATTATCATCTTGAAAGAATCCTGTGAACTAGTCTGGACCTTAACTTTTGTTACTAGTATTTGTAGTCATTACCTGCTTAAGCCATTTTTAGTTACTTTTAAAATAAATGCACTCCACACATTTATTTATGCTAACAAGACAGTCCCAACAATGACAAGTTTTTCCTTTTCATATTAAGAACCAATGAATTCAAGTTAGCAAAACAACCAGCTACCACCATAGTGCACATTTATTAGACAACCAAAATTTAGCTTTACATTTATAATACATTAATAAACACAAAATATATATTTTATAACACCTTGCAAAAGAAATAAAATCTGAGCAACGTGCAAATCTAAAAATGTTGGGAGATCAAAATAGGGAAAATTCTGTACAAATGTAATATAAAAATATGTTTCCATATGAAAGAACCCTCTTTTGAGACTCAGTCAAGAACTGCATCTCCTGTCTTTGTTGCTGCTCAAGTCCCGAGCAGCAGAAAAACCCCCCGAACACTACTCCCCTCCCAACCCCTAAAAACATCCCACCCTAGCAAGCCCTGCTTGGATCACACTCTGCTTTTCAGAGTTATTCTATTTTTCTAATTCATGCTTCAAATGTTGGGAAAGGTCAAGAGAAATACAGCAGGCAAGCACAGGAGAATTTCTCCAAAGATTGCGAGATAATAGAAGAGCAGTGCCCAGGTGAGTGACATCCTAGGGTAGGGGCAGTGGTGGTGAAGCAGGGACACACCAAAAAACTCTTTCAAGAAGGACAGTAGCAGTTAAGAAGAAAATTTTCAACATGTATTTAGATGGCTACATTAGGCTGTCTGAAAGAAGGAGACTAACTACCTTGGAGGCAAAAGGCCTTGATCTCTCTGCCCCCAGCTAATGTCTCTGCAGAGCTCCGATTCAACTACAAGACTGAAACCATTTATTCTCCCAGACAGCAGCTGCTTGCCTGGGCAATGCTCTTTTAAAAGTAAGTTTAACTTTAGCTGGTAAATGAAGACAAGAAGAGAATGTTTAGCTTGGGGGGGCGTTTCTGACTACTGCTCCCTGGTAGTCAGTGCCACTGGTCCTGAGGCTATTCTGGAGCTCCGTGTCCCCTGCAGTGGACAGATTACACCAGAGTGACAGCACCACGTGAGTGAAGTGTTTACTCTTAGGAAGTGGCTTCATCCTTACACAGTTTGACCTGTTTGTCTGATAGCTCACCTAGGTCTTCAAGCATAAAGTTTATTTTACTGCTAGTGAAATGACACAATTCCAGGGCAATTTCTGGACTGCTTGAAGAAACCACCCCAAGACACTTGCAGTAAGTGTGGAAATTACAGTCACTCACATCTTACTGCTTAATTAGGAAATGGCTGGAGCTGAGTCAGGGCAGGTTTAAACTGGATCTCAGAAAGAGGTTTTTCCCCCAGAGGAGGCTCAGGCAAACGAACAGCAGACCTATTCTTTTATTTCCCTAATAATAGTACCTATCTCAGTCATTTCCTGTGAAGCACTCACCAGACAAGCGATCATGAAATTTAAAAGCCACTCAAAAGTAATGAAAAAGCACAAAGCCACCCTTCTTTCCCTTTGCCCCATTTCTTGTGCAGTGCAGCTCAGGGGTGAGATTATGCATATGCATTGAAGAGACTCCTTGTGCATGGGTCTAATCTTGCTAGAACTGAATTTGAAACGAGATAAATAAAGATCAAGGTTTTCCAGTCTAAAATGGGTTTTATTTAAAGGAACTCAGCCTGCACAGTGGTATTTTGTGTAATCTAGGTCAAGAATTTAAGGTTAGTAACTAACATAAAATGCTTTCAAATTGAGTTATTTTTTATAATGGTCTTCAGAATATTACTGAAACTACAGTGTAATGCTGCAACATTTTAGAGAAAGTCTAGACTGCAATCAGTTCAGCTAATAAAAAATCATGTGGTCTTTGTGCCCAGATTGCTACTGATGTCTAGGCTTGTTCAGGTACATGCACATTAACTGCAACAGTGACTGCATCAGTGCAAATTCATCTTAAGCATGAGACAAAAAGACCCAAAAAGTAGGCTTTTATTTCAGTAATACCAGATTTTCACACAAAATCTACTGCAGTGCTGAGGACACCTAACTTGCAGTTCATTTAGAATTTGTGCCACTCTGGAATGGTCAGAGTATCAGTTAATTCAACTGGAGAGAAAGTAAAAGTCACAGAAAATTAGAAATCAAAACTGCACGAAAAAGTTAATAAGGGGGGAAAAAAATTACTGGCATTCAGTAGCAGACACCCCATATACCCAGTTGGAAAAGATCCAATTATTATATGAAGACAAAAAGTGAGAAAAGTGGTACCTGTGAATTAGTCGATTTCATATATATATATATAAAATATAAAACACTGAAAAATCACTTCAAGTATTCCCTACGACAGCCAGGAAGAGGTAAAATAAACAGCTGGGAAGTGGGTAAAAACTTTGCAAATTCAACTATTTGGTAAGAACTCAATGCCAGTGGAGACTGAATAAGGAAATAGATTGCAGTGGTGACTGAAATCAATTCCAAGTAAACAGCAGTCCTCCTTTGAGGAATTGCCAACAGTGTTATGAAGAGACCAGCAACAACAATCTACTCATTCTGCTATTCATTTAAATTCACTTACTTGGAAATTGATGAAAAATCTTAAATTCCTTTCATGTTAATTATGTATCAAATCAGCAGGGAACATTCCAAACTTTAATCAACATCTTTTCTGTCAATTTGGTGTCAGGATCTAGGAAGTAATGTTAACTCAGAACTTTTATGCAGCAATGCTATTTAACTGGGATACTATCCCTGAAAGGGAGAAAAAATTACATAATACCTTTTGAGATCAGACTTGTAAAGGAATTAGCAGTTGGATATGGTGACCTTCTTCCTACATGAATATGAAAAATCTGAAAAACCTCTTTAGAGTAAAACTGCTTCTGTCTGCTTCTTGAAGTTGTCTCAGTTGCAGGGATATCACCATTCCTCAGATGTGTAGCAATTTGACTGTCAGAAGTGAACAAACAAGCTATAGTAATATTTTAAAATATTTTACATTCCTCTCTAGGTGACTAAGCAAAGACTAAAGCAGTCTCAAAAAATCCCTTAATCTGAACAAGCATTGTATTTTAACTTTGAATCAAACCTTGAAATAAATATTTCATATGGAAAACATAATATTTAAGTCTGGAGTCCTACAAAGTCAATATTGAATGTGGCCAAGCCTGCTGGTATTGTGCAGACCTCCAAAAGATGAACAAGATCAGGATTAAAAACCAAAACCAACCAAAAAAACCAAACAAAACCCCCAAACCCTCCTCCACAAAAAAAACCCCAAACCAAACACCAAACTGAAAAAACATACCCTGACTCAAATGGAAGTTTTACCTCTGTCCTACAATATATAATTTTTTCTGGTCAATGGTACGTCTTTTGTTTCAGAGACGTAATAATGCAGTACCATGAAGCTGGGTATCCAAAAATCTCTTCACTTTGCCATTATACTGTAGACCTTTTAATTAATTAGTTCCTATTAGAAAGACAGTAGGGTCTCTGAAACACGTTCATGTTCTTGTATGACATTAACTGGTAGGAAAGAACCAGTTCAGGTTCAAAAGGTTGAGTTTTTTCTCTCTTCTCCAGTTCAGATATGCTGAGTATCCGATGTTGGGTCTAAAAGCTGCTGACATTCTCCGTCACCAGTTGGTCCCTTCGTGGGGACCTGAGGCCTCTCAAGCCTCCAGAAGTATCTGCACTCCCAGAGAAAAAGCAAATCACGATTTGGTTGCGCTTCCTTCACTATTTATTGGAGGCTGCATGGTGGCTTTAGTCGGAACATTCTTCCTCTACCTCTTTCACCTTGTCAGCTTCAACTTCAGACCGCAAAGAGGCCTGAGGGATGCAGCTGAATGTTCGAATGCTGTGCGGATCAACTGGTGGCACCAGTGTGAGCGACTCCACGCTCAGCGTGTCCGTGTTGTCATCTGTGATTAAGGATATTGTGGGCTGCTGTGCAGGAATCAGGCTGGGAGACAGGTTGGCTGTATCTATGTCACTGGTTTTTACAGCATTTTTGCTGGACTTTGAAACAGCTGAAAGAGTTTCATCAGTCAACATTGTCTGACTGGAACTGGCCATCAGAGGCTGCTCTGGAGCTGAAGCATCATCTGCAAAAAGAAGACACCAAGAACAATCAATAATCAAGTCAGTATGCACATTAAGCCTAACAAAGTACCATTATTCATTAGTGTTCAAGAATAACTGGGTGGAAAATGCAGTTCTGTGAAGAACTACGCTCACACATCCACATTTTAGTAACAAGAAATAAACCAGATTATTATAAAGGAATAACTTAAAATAGCAGCAGGATTCTGTTCAAATTAGGAACCAGACTATTACATACATTTAGTATTAGAATATGTAGCAATATTAGATATATTCTTAGACAGAGGAAGTAGAGGGAAAGAAAACCTCTCCAGTATTTAGTATGAACTAAAATGAACTGCTATCCCATATCAGGAAGATCTTTAGAAATAAAAGAAAAAATTGAAGAACCACTCTACCAGCCAGCTTTCCCAAAAGGTGGCCTGTTTCTTACAAAAATTTGGAAGCCATTCTCTCAATTCATCCTCCAGATTCACATTTAAGTGACACCTTAAGTGACACAGAAAGCAGAATTATGGCAGAAGGGGAAGGAGGATAATGTCTTTACTGCAAGTGCAAGGTGCTGCAGAAGAGGCCTGTTTTACACAGCCTTGTGAGACATGGGGGTTTTGTCCTCCTAAGCATGGAGCATCTAACACTGATAAAACTGAGAATAAGCATAAATGCTACAGAAAACAGATATGCTACTGCACCTTCCCACATTATGGAAAAAACCTCCAACATTAATAGCTATTTGTACTGTCCTTTCCTCCTAAAAATCCTAGTGAACTGTCAAGAAAGGTGTTCACTTGGCTCAGGATGGAGAGGGAATGGAGGGGATGAGGTGATACAGCCTTAGATGATCAAGTATGCCCAAAAAAGGCAAGTTTTTTTTCTTTTCAGACAATAATAATACAATTACTATTACTACAATAATAGACACCATTAAAATAACAGGTATCCAGCTTCAAGACAGACCAGTTTTAAAGCTTTTGTAAGAAACAGCATGTGTTCAAGTGTACAGGCATCTGCAGAAAAGCCTAAAAGGCAATGTAGTGAATACAGAAGCTAAGAATTAAGTTATGGTTTTAATACACAGTGACCTTAAAAATATTTCCGTTTCAATATGATTCCAATTAGTCCTAGAAAAGAACACAAAGCATGAACATAAGACAAAAAAAAAGATAGCAAAAAAGAAAAAAAAATAAAAACAAGTGGAGAATGGAATGGGTATTAGTAAAATATCAGTGGATAACACTAAAATTATTGATTTTTTTTTTTACCTTTATGGTAAGATAACCCAAACAATGGTGTATTCTCACTTCAGAAACCACTCACGTGTACTTTTTGCTGAATTTGTGGCTAAAGCTTCTTGCTTTGATAAAAAGAAGATTTATAGATGGTAAAAAAGTCTACTTTTAAATAAAGAAGACATCAGTGGTTATTTTTGAACTATAAGGACAAATTTAAAGTCACCCTACAGATTCTTTTAATCTGCCAAGAAGCTTTAGAGAGAATGTAGCAACTGATAATGGAAGAAATGATGCAAGAATCACATGGAAAATGAACTGCTAAAACAGTGAAATACAGGCTCATTTCTCTGAATTCCAAGCTAAACACTAACATCTCAGAATGCACAGACAGTGAGTTTCTGCTTTTTGACTCCATAAAATCTTAAAAGGATAGCAAATGTTCTTTGCCAAGATAATTTTTTAATCTTACTTATACTATAGCATGAATAGTCACCCAAATTCAGGATTCAGAAACCTGAGGCACTCTGGTAAGTGTGGTATTACCAATCGATGCACTCTGTTCAGAATGTTGTATACAGCACATTTCTATTGCAGTTCTATTTAACTTCTGAATCCACACATTATTTTTTAAATCATTCCTTTCCTCTCCCAATAGAATATCTATGTATTTCCTTAATAGTAGCATTTTCTGAAATAATGAAAAACATAATGAAAGACACATTCTTTTGTTATGCTGGACTGTCCCCAGATGCTTCTAGGTAGGTTCTAATCCTAAAGTGACTCCCTTCTTAATGCCACAAACAAGAAATATTTGAAAAATGTCTTCATAAAAAAAAAGTATCTGGAGTTAGCAAGTCTGAAAAAAAGTCTCAAAAAACATTAAGAAGAAAGATAAAAATATCAAAAACTGTAAGCAGAATATACTGTGCAGTATTTCAGTGGCAGCATTTGTAGAGAATACAAGATCAGCGCTCCCCTCTGCTTCCCTCCAGCTTTTATTTACTATTGCTAGAAGCCAGTCTCTCTCTCCTCTCAGGATGTCCTTAGTCACTGCCAGCCTCACTTCCATCACTCTGGCACTGAATTTCTGGAAACAGTGGCTGACTGCTATAACCCAAGGTGGCACTACTGCCAAAATGACCAGAAAGCAAATCCCAGCACACAAAGGGGTAGAGGAGGGAGAGCTCTGAATATTTGTCTAGAGCTCACAAGAATGTCTGTCTTTAAGCAGGTGCCAAGATAGGTACCAAGCTCTTACTTCTAATAAGTTTCATGTACCCAGCATGTTTACAGATTAATTTCTCTATTTTTTATCTGGAGCTTCCCTTTATGCTACATATAAAAATACTAACTGGCTTTCAAAAAACCCAAACTCCCAACACTTTGTTCCATTGACTTTTGGATAGAAAGAAAAAAAAAATGTAATTTTTCCTTGGATAAAACCACGAGTCACTGAGATATGCTCTGCTCTTAAATATCAAAAGGTTATCACCTAATACTAGAAAGCAGCATTTCTATTTCTCTCTCTCCAGCCTCCATATATTTAAGTGAGTGTGCTTTGGCACACAATATATGCTAGATCTGCAACAAAACCAGGGAGAGTGAAGTCAGTTTCTTAAAATGGTTCTGATCTTAACACGGAGTTCTAACAAACAGCCTTCCATACCTCCAAACTTACTTCACTTGTTGAACACAAGGTGTAATTTTGCAAGTTTTGGGGGTATTATTAGCTCTCTTTGGACGGGGAGCCTTCAACAGCATTACATCTTTTTCAGCAGTTCTTTAATGCTACCAAGATTATCATTACAGCAAAAAACCCAACTAAAACACTCAACTTGATATGTTAACTTATGTTAAGGGCGATTGTGAAAGAAGTTACAAAAGAACAGAAAAAGGGAAGAATGAAGACCACCCACAGAGAAGTGGCTTAAGATATACAGCAACATACTATGAAAGGATAACAAAAATACAAATTACAAGACAAGATGCAAAAAGTCACAAATTAAATCTATAAATATGAAAAAGGGTGTTTCTATAACATTAACAGAGTGAAATATCTTCATGCCATGAGAGTAACAAAAGCAAAGAAATTAATTAGATACAAGTTAAAACATTATATAACAAAGATCATCTGGAGCGTATTTCCATTTTTTTTTTGCATCTACTCTCCCTCCTCACCTCCTCAGGTGAGGACAATACAACAGTCCATAAAGTCATCTGCCAGAATCTGATGATCACAGAAAAACTAAGCTTGTGCCATCAGAGTCTAGGGACAGTCTTATGCTGAATGCCTGTCCATTTGACCTGTGCTATTAATAGATTTCTTGCTGCTGGCCAAGGTCCTGCATTACTGTCCATTCAGGAGCCTGTGCTTACTAAATTTCACTACAGCCAGAGCTGCCCTGTGCAAATGAAGACATTGCTGCTTTGAAGCTGGAGGCTTGATAGCACAATTTCCACCTTTGTCAAGAGTGCCCAGAGACAAGGGAGAAGCTGCAGACAAGGCTTTCAGAAACAGCTCATTGCTGCTTTACAGTTCTCCCAAAACAAAACATAGAGACATATTACGATGCTTTCTTCAGTTTCCTACCTCACTGTCATTGCTGTCAGCATGGAAAGCAAATATGTTCTATTGATTGTTATGGGCTTGTGAAGGCTTATGGAGGAACCTGCCTGAGTGGGTATTGCGGGAGTTTCTGCTGCAGCTGCTGCTGGAGGGCCTAAACCCAGTGTCCACCGTGACTGTCAGCCTCCGACAGACTAAACACCCGCCGGCGTCCTTTCCTGCCAGACCTTACTAGAGGGAAACACAGCCAGAAATCATACAGAGGCTTGAACAATGACACAGGGAAGGGAAACTGGAATGGAGACAAAGGATAAATGTTAGAGCAGTAACAAGAATAAGTGACAAGGACACAACCGTAACTGCTGGTATCTTGCATACAATTTGACACCACTCCAAGAGCCTTCTACATTTGGGAAATACTTCTGAAGCTGGAAGTATTCATTCTTTAGAAATAAATGAGTTTATATGAAGTTAATTTTTTACTTCCTATCTGAAAATGTTCATAGGTTTGGGCTACATCTGGCGATACCAAGAGCACTTACACCAAGGAGGGCTGGCAGGTATTTATTTGCATCACAAACTACTCACCTGCTTTAGAAATTTTGAAAGAAGTTATTTACCACAATTTCTGGTGACATAGAATTATTCTCCTTTCCCCTGGCCATGAATTATATGCGGTACAGTACTGTGCAGGTGACAACACTTCAGACTGCTCAGCCCTACTATTCTCATACCCAACAGTAGCATTTACATTTGGTTTATGATAAAGCCAAACAGGGTCTGAAAAGATAACAGCAGTTCAGATGATGATGCTTGGTGCATAGAAAGTTCCTAGAAAAGAAACTTTCTAAGAACAAAAGTACTTCCTCACCTAGTCAGAAAATTACTAGAGCATCATAGAACAGGAGGTCAAACCACATCTACATTACTGATTATAGAGGGAAGAGACAGAGATGGTTTCAATAGGAAGGCAGCACTGCTCTTATAAACTTTCCATGCTTGATTAATCACCCTCTCCTTGGAATGGAAATTTAATTTTACAGACTAGAATCCAGTATGTTCTCTGCAACAAGGGACAACAGTTCTTAGTACTTATTTTAGATCTTTTATCATCAATACCTGCCAGAAACATGAAATACAGCTGAAGTGGCATGGACCAGTGCCTTGTAAAGTCCTCATTATCTATTGCTCCGATGTAACCATTTTTTTAAGTACTGAAGCCAATTGCTTTTTAAGAGTTAAGACAGCTTAAAGAGTAATAAAATACAGCACAGATGACATGAACACATTCATAATTCTGGAAGATTGCTAACTTACTGTAAGAGAGCTTCTATATCTAATCCTTGGCATGTATGAAAATAAGCACTTTGAAGAAGTGCAGAGTTCCAGCAAGGGCAGCCAAGACATGACTGTATTCTAAGCTCTGAAACTTGATGACTAAAAGCTGCCTAACAAGAGAACATTTCCATCTTATGCATAGCAACATTTCAAAAGCACATGATAATAATAATAAAAAAATATAAATACAAAGAAAAAACCAACCTGATAGCAGCACTTGCAGAACCTGACACTGATTTTTCTGTCTTGCTAAGCATTCTGTTTTCTTTAAGGGATGATTTCTGCTTTCTGAACTTTAAAGAACAGTAATCTTGTAAAGCGCTAAGCCTAATCCCCCAACACCGCAAATGGGCAAGTTGCCAGCCTTTAAAATATCTGTGCCATAAAGCAGTGTGACAACTGCTAGGTAGGATAGCCAATAAACTTGGGAATCACAGCAGTTTATCTCGCTCATGACAAAGCAGTTGATGCAATACTGTGTGACTGTTTGATGCAAGTACAAGTGATAACAAGTGAATTATTTTTATCAAACGTTGAATTAACGTAACTTCTTCCTGTGACACATTTTTGAAAGTTCTTTTGCTGTTTAATCATCAATATACCCTCTATGTTGTAACATTTTCTCTTACCTAACATTCAACTTGTCATTATTTTGTTCTTCTATATCACTGTTTTATGTAAAAATTGGTGTCTATGTTCCAAATCTTATTTCCTGAAACAACTCTCTGAAGATTTACAAGTATCATCTCAAATATATCAAACTCTGACCAGTTTAAATCTGTCAACACACTGTAGCTTAGGACACTATCATCACAAGTTCACAGTATAAAAAGCTGTGTGTTTTAAGATGTTGTTGTAAAGGAAGATAGGTGAGGTAGTTTCCTTGAAATCCAGATAGGCATCTCCCCTTTAACTAGTCTGGCCTTCTTGTCTGAAGTTCCTGAGCAACGCAGGGTGCTCTTCATGCTCGACAACTTGAGCAGGTGCCAGAATCAACACAGAAGCAGGGAAGGAGGGGCAGAGTGCTCCTACAAGTTTGTGTGTGTGTTCAAAATGGAATGGGAAATGAGACCACCGTGACAGACTGCAGCAGCATTCAGATGCTACCTTGGGACATAAAACTGATCTTGGTAATTGCCTGCCACTCATCAGCAATTGGTTACCTCCTCCTCAAAGGAGCCACTTCACATCATGCAAGTCTCTTCTGCTTCACAGCAGTTTAGTTTCAACTGTCCTTAAGTGGTTAACCTAAGAGAAAATCACTGCTTTACACAGAAGTGGGTGAATTGTTTCCCTGGCTCAGCTGAGTGGTCACTATGACCTGATAAAACACAGACTGCGCTCATGGCACTGTCATCTACTTCAGCAGACCTTTGTTTATGCACAAGCCCACAGAACAGCTACCTGCACTTGCCAAACAGACACTCACTTTCATGCCACATTCCTGGCAAGTTTCCACTACAGATCACAACTACATGTAAGTACTACCAAAGGGAGAATATTCAAAGTCGCAGTAAACTGGTCAATCAGCTAATGCAGAGACTGATCCCAAGAATAAATGACACTGAGTATTGGCAAAAAGTGTCCACAGAGCTCCAGGGACTGGGGAAAACCCTTCCTACATTCATACCTCCTGAAAGACCTAGCTCCAGGGATTTCAGAATTCTCACTAGTCTATAATAAGGACCTTGAGACACCATCAGACACTCAGCCACAGGTTTTAAACCACTACTTGCTCATTACTGCCTGGAACTGCACTAAGCAGTTTGGTACAGACCAGGGTAGCAGCTTTGAAGAATTAAGCACATTTACTGCTTTAGTCTGATTTTAGGAATAGTTTCTGCGCATTAATGAGATTATTTTATAAATAAACAAAACTATAAGATATGTTGCAGCTATGCACCAAATACACTTAAAATACCAATAGCAACATATTAGTCTGAACTGATCACTCGTCCTTTGAATAGCCACATACATGGCAGGGATTCTTAGTCCTGAAGGTCAGAGCAAATATGGTCCAGCAAAATCCCCAAGCTAATGCATGCACCTCAGTACCAACTGTACATCGGAACACCTGCTCATGCACCTACAGTCACTCTCCTCCTCTTTGTAACTGCCCTCTGAACAGAACAAAATCCAGAAGCTGAGCTCAGAAGTCAGCAGCAAGTTCATGGAGGCTGCTGATTTGGGACTGAAGCAGCTAATGCCCATTGTCAGCTTCATTTCCTCTGACTTCGCTGAAGGTGACTGTGCACAGAAGCAGATCCTCACACCTACATTTGCTAAAGCATCACAAAAGAAATAAGAATCAAAGCACTCCCAAAGACAATTTTCCTGCACAACACATGGTATTTTGCACATACTTTATGATTAAGTCACAGTGAAGGTCAAGGTGGACAGTTCATGCTGTTAACTGGTAAAGTGCATACTGAAACCAGGCATTTCAAAATACTTTCCCCCCTGGTTTTGTTTTTTTTTCATTATTTTCATTTCTGGGGGTGAGGAGGGTAGGGAAGAGTTTGGGATTTATTGTTGTTTTTCTTTTTTTTGGAAGCCAGTGAGCACCTCCTGTCATCAAACTTTTAAAATGCAAGAAAAACAAACAGAATTTTATATTACACAAATACCAACATACCGTGTAAGTAGACTGTAATTTTGTTAACCAGAGTCTGTGATTATACTTCAATAATTCACTATCTTTTTATATTTGATGAGTAATTATGTGTTCTGCATCTATGCATTTTTTCATATAAACCAGATTATGTGTGCTTGAAAGACCTCTGAAATGAAGCATAGTCTTGCCTGATACTTGTGTGAACTAATATATTGCTTATACCTACAAAAATAATACAGATTCTTTATTTTCATCAGCTTTACCATGGTTTTCTCTTAGCTCCTATTGACAAGGATCTGTAGCTGCATTTCTCTTCTGACCACAGGGGATTCAAATACAGCAAAAGACACTGGTACATGAGCCTTCTTACACCGCTAAGGAGAAACATGTCATCAACTTCATGTTTTCTTATAGTGCCAGTTCAGCCTGAGAGTTTTGACTAATGACAATAGTTCTCTGTGCAATGACTACACATTACATGGGCCATGAAGTGACTGGGTAATAGCAATCACTTGCCAACAGAGAAAATAAAATTTTGAATAGATGGTATACAGAAGAACATTCCAATTTTATTCTGAAATCACACATATTGCAGGACTATTTTGACTATATGTTAGTCTCTCAAGGTAGTAGGTGCTTTTGAATCTAGAGTCTGGGTGCTACAATGCTTTACATTTTTATTGTTCCTTAACTTCATCAGCGGCCTTTTATCACTCTTTTCAGCAGTATTTCCTGCAGGGATACTCACTTTAAACATATAATGCACATTGATCTGCTGACACTGTTCAGTGAAACCTAAAAACACTCAATACCTAACAAAGGTTGCATCATTTCCTGTAGGACTACAATGAATTTCGATATAGATGGGCTTTCCAGATAAAGGCAAAGTAGCATGTCTTAGAAGGAGTAGTGAACAACACTCTCAAGGAGTGATCAACTTAGAAGTGACCATTAAAATGAGGGCTTGCTTGAAAAAGTCTTGAGAATCAAATTACCTCTACTGTTTTATAACCAAAATGAGGTGGAATAGGTCACTTCTAGCATGAAAGCATTTCAAGATGCAGCCTTTGGGATTTCCTGGTTTAGTCTCCAGCCTGAGGCTTTGCCTCACACGATTTGTACTCAGAACAGACACCATTACAAGATTCTCTATAACTACTACATAAAAAGGAGGAATAATACAACAAGAAGTTACAGTTTAAGCATACCCACTTAATATAAATGTCCTAAATATATGGACCAATGCAAACACAACCAACCTACATTTGTGAAAGTTACACTGTCAGTCTATTTCTATTGCAGCCTCCTCTGCACCAATGAAACAGCCTCCTGAAATGTCTAAGTGCTCGGCCACGAGAGTGTTATTGCAAAAACTTTACAATATTAACATCCTAAATAACTATTTTCAAATATTTTGTATTTAGCCCATTGTTACAAATTAACTCGAGAATCAGATAAACACACAAAAACAAACGTCACCCTGTTCAAAAAAAGATGCTTCACGTGGAAATCAACTTATCCACTATGCTGAAAGGCTAAGTTTACATTACAGATTTATTCAAAGCAATACTTCAGTTAAAACAAACCACTGACAAAAAAACCCTCGACATGATGAACTGTGCTAGGAGAGAAGTCAGACAATCAGGACATTACTTCAACAGTACTTAAAAGTCTCTATTGAAGGAAGCCAAATACTTAGAGTTCCAGAAAGATGAAGAGATAACTGCAATTTACACCAGAATCTACTTTGAATTGGCTTAGTTGATTAAGTGATATAAAACCACAAAGCCCTACTCTTTTAATCCAGCAACATAGTAACTTGATTTTACAATAAACTGCTCTGCATCCCTTAGTGCCTAGGCTGAAGGTGGTGAGTGAATACCTGCTGGGCTCTGAGCAGCAGAAGGAGTGGATGTAGAGCTTGCAGTCACTGAATCACAGCGTCCTGTACTGCCACTGCCACTGGAAGGGGATGGTGACGAGAGTGGGGATGGATTGTGCTGATTTATGCACTGGGCTACAGCAAAGCCTGCAAAACAGGACAGTAAAGTTTACAAGTTAAATATTATTTTGAAAGAGTTAAGCTGTTGAACAAATTGGGAAAAGGTAAAAAGCAAATCCTGTATCAAGGTGATGCCAACCTCATCAACCCAGAGGATGTGTCCTCTCCCACCTTCATCTTGAAAACCAGAAAATCTGAATGTGCCTTACTGAAAACAGGCTACAAGTGCTGATCAATGAATAAGGAAGTAGAGTTAAGGGACTCAAAGCATTTTATAACTTAGAGGTCGCACAAACAGTCAAAACGTGTCCAAACTCTTCCGTTTTTGATATTGTCAATATATTCACAGGTCACAGACCTTAACCTAATAAGGAAAATAATTAAGCAAAAAGCAAACAAAAAAACCACTTTGATAGAAGGCCTGCATTTTTTACTAGACATAACTTCAGAAAATTTTAATCAATCACATCTAGTGCTGGCATTGAATTTCATCCAGCCTCTCACAAACTAAGCTTTTTCCAGTCTGAAGACTGGAAAGGTCTATACAGTGTCTGACAGCACTTCTTAGATGAATCATCTTCTGGCTTCTAGTGTAATACTTCTTTAAACTCTTTGCAGTGTAGCATCCTTTTCTTTCTTAACCACCTTGCATTCATTCCTTTCTCCTTCTATAACTACATACATATAGTCACCTCTTCAGGTTTAGATAGCAAGCAGCTTTTCAGAAGTTGATCTACTTCTTACAGCAAAAGAAGTGTCTTCACCATGGGCTGTAGGTCAGGTGAGGTACACAACTCTTCTGCTTCTGCAGCACTCCTCCCTCTCCCATGGGAGAGTACTAATGCAGAAGTCTTTCTGGCACTCCTGTGGATTACTGAGAGTAGCCACAATGTGGCCTGTAAAGCACCTAACAATACTCGCTGCCTTCACTGCAAAGTCAACACTAAAAGGGAAAGCATCTGCCAGTCAAGCAAATGCACCACACAGTTCTTTATCCTTTTATATAGGAATCTCCCACAGCATTGGACAGATGATTCACTCAGAAACTCTCCTGTATCGGGAATGTGCTGTTGCCATACAGGAAGCAGCCACCCAAAACTCAGATATGACAAGTCAGGAAAACGCTGTTAGCAGCAACACACTGAGAGGTTGTGTACAAGTGAAAACAACAGTGAAAAAAGCTAACAAACATCAGTCCTGTTAATAATCTGACTTGATCTGCAGTCCTTCTACCTTCTACTTCTCATGCTTACCCAAGAACTAGACTCAAAAACACTTGCAGAAAAACAATGCTATCTGAATTTCTGTAACACTGCAGCATAGTCTTAGATAGGTACCTAAATGTCACTTGTATCAAATTAAATTACAATTCATTATGTTCAAGATGAGCACGACTTGAAAGAACTACATCACCACCAAGGCAAAAGAGATTTCTTTCAGTGAAAAACAAAATAGTTTGTGAGGAGCTAATTATCTCATAAATGTAAATAAATCCATCTATTTTATTTCAGAAACCAAACTGATCGATCTTCTACAATCATTTAAGTAAGTTAAACTGAGGTTACACACAGTGACGCCTGATAGTCTGCGAAAAGTTGACCACAAACTGAACCACCTCAAATGTGAAAGACTTCCACATGTACCACTGGCCCTGAGTGCTATAGTTTTTAATCACAGAAAATGTACGTTAGATTTTTCATACACACTTCACAGTTTGAAATACCAGTTAGGCTTGGGAAAGAAGGAATAACCAGTGGACTTGCGACCACAGAAGTGAGGCAAAGCCAACTGTTAATGTGAATAAAATTAAGAACAGTTCCTAAAGACACTGGTATAGAAGAGCTTACAGCAAGGTATTTAGCTCCTATTACAGTGCTGGTAAAAGCTGTACCCATCCAAAGCATTCTATATCCATAAACAGTTTGCACTTCAAGGGAGAAGAAATCTTCCACCCTCACCAGAACAGCAGAAAACAGTTAACAAGGTCTCCCATGACTGCCATAGGGAAAGCTGGTCTGATTTAGCAGGACTGCCAGCCCAAAGCTTCTGCAGAACAGCACTTGTGGATTCATGTCCTTACATGGGAGCATTTGCTTCAAAATGACAAAAATACATTGAGATGTATTTCCTCTCCCAAAACAACTGCAGAGGAAGAATTTTAAGTGTGCCAACGGAAGCTAATTTAGGTAGGAGGGAAAGGTAAGCCTAAATAATTCAAAATACTGTAACTCAGAAACTACTGACCATGAAAAAATATTCTGGAAACTCTTTCAGGAAATACTTGCAAAGAAAAGGTGAGCAGAACTAATCATAGATACAAGAAGCAAAATAACAGTTAAAAGGTTCATCTGATGATGACAGGAATATTAGTTCACACTACACAGTGTTCCAAAGCTATGGATGATTTTTTTCCTTCAGACTTTAAAATGAAAATGATTATAGCTTGCTTGCCATGCCAATGTTAACAAGAAGTCTTTTTCTTAATTTTTTCCCCTCAAAACCTTATCATCATGTACTAAGATATTAACAATGGATAAAATAGTAAGAGAAATCTATTGATTCCTTTTGCTTTTCAAAATAAATTTACTTAGTAGGTAAGCAACCACACTTGTTAAAATATTTAGATGTACCTTTTGCTGGAAATCGTTAACATTTCCCTTAAGACACACTGGGCATATAAATCTCAGAATAGAGATGATACTTGAAACTAATTCTTGAGTTTGCTTGAAGAGGAAGCCATTATTTATTTACTTTCAACGGAAGACCTTTGTTCACAGGACCCCTACCAAATCTGCTGGTTTCTTTGAAAACAGCATTCTTCTTTATTTACATAGGTGTTTCAGAAGTACAATATATTCATACATAGCTAACACATGAGATGGTGAACAGTCCAGCCAGCTACACTATCCCTAAAATGCTCTAACATTCTAGCAAAGGCCAATAACTTAAAATAGCCCTTGGAGTATATTCATAGCCATGACTTCATGATGATAAAATTGACTGAGTGAGGGATTTTGCTTCCATTGTTCTCTGCTGAGAACTGTGCAGCCCATCAGGAGATGATTACAGCACATCCCTGCACTTGATAACCTGCACTGTCCACTGTGTTCAGTGGGGTGCTCTGAAGCATTGTCAGTGACATGCTCATCACCCTTCACTTGTCTTGCACAAAATCCAGTTTTAAGCTATAACAATCCTCACCCTCTTCCCCCCAGACACCAAGATTTTAACTTTGGACTGTGGAACAATGAAGGAAAATGAAGCCCAGTTTAACAACACAGGAACACAGAAGGTAACTGCAGGCTCTCTGCAGACCTATGCAGAGCTTTATGTAGGCACTACGAGAGAAACTGAACCAGACAACTGCAATGAGTGCTCTTGAAAATTCTAAATAGGAATTAGGGAACTGAGTCAATAGCTGTATTAAAGTTCTTCACAGACTGAAATTTGCAGGAGGAATGAAAATGTTTATATAATTTTTAGTTTCTTAAAAACAATGCTAGATGTACAGCGCTGACAACCAACACGGTCCTACCAAAAGTAGTAATTAGTCTTCTAAAAATGTTGCCAGAGAAACATCGCTCTCCTTTAAATCTACAAAGGACATCATCACCAAAGGAAAGCCTAATTTATTTATTAAAAGCACAACCAAATTAACTGACTGTGTGAGCTTCGCAGAACTCAAAACACCAGCTGGAACTGGTGCAGTAAGAAATGAATACATGAAGCCAGTAATTTAACTGCAGCTCGTTCAATAATTTTTTCAAAGCCATAAAATTCTGCTCTTGAAGTAAAAACCACTGCAAGCCTGATTAAGGGACAAGCACAAACAGCTCCCTGTGTAAATCACTAGGAACAAGGAAACATTATTCATTCCTCAGCAAAGATAAGAGGACAAACTCACATTTGATACTTATTTTGTAATCAGATGTAAAACAGGATATTAATCCATTTTCATTATATTACTACCTGTCATAAAATGCATTTCAAAGATGCTGCACCTGAAATACTTCAAATTATGTGCCTAATTTCTCATACTTTGTGTCAAATAAAAGCTTCAAAATACTTTTTCCCTCTGGATCTGCAAGTGGAAGTCTACATTTCCAGGATTCAAATAAAGTATGTGGTTGCTTGAACAAACTACTACGCTGCATCATCCCCAACAGCCCCCTTCAAATTAGGAGATTAAGTAATTTGTTAGGAACACAAGTCCACACTCCCTAGAGAAAACTGTAATAGTAACGCTGGCACCTTTCCAACCACACCTTTTCCGTGGAAGCCACCTCAAGTAAGGAAAACACTCCCCTCACACAACATACACTTTCAAACACCTGACTGACAACATCTATGACTGTTCCCCAGTCAGGACTTGGGCAACTGAGCTCCAGTTTAGCCTTAAAGCAGTAAAACATCTGTGTTCAAAGTAATCTGAATTCTGTGGATTTGAATTCTGAATCACATTTAAAGAGAAATGCTGAATTCTGTGAAATGACTGGCAGCAAGTGGTAATGAGATCTTTTGTACAATACAGCACAGTTAAGTACTTTCAAGCAGTATGAGACTTCCCTTTAAAATTACTCAATGCAAAAGGGAAGATGTCACCATCTGAAAATGAATTTCTGCAGAGAAGTCAATTTGTGAAACAGACAATAAAGTGACAAAAAAAGCAAAGAGCTCATTGATTTAGAATCATTCCTTTAATCCCAGTTCCAATTTAATGTTTTAGGAGTGGCCCTGTTTTAGCTGTGGTCCTTTCTCTTGTCTTGCCCACTCTGAGGGAAATGAGGCAGTACACAGCATCCTGGCTATTTTCACAATCCAGCATGAAAACATTCATAACCAAATTAAAGGAGGAATTATGCACAACTGACACAATGTGTTTCATAAATACTGAGTATGCAAAGCATGATTTAAACTAACTTGATTTGTAAGGATGTCAAGGTATTAAGCCATCTGGGGAAACTGCCATGGAAGTATTGCTAACATATCCACACCCAGGTATTGCTTCTCTCAGAGTAAATTTCTCCATAAGCCTCATCCTGGAGTTGTGTGTTCAGGAACATATCACAATAAGCTTTTCATTGTTTGTACAAGTTCCAGTACAGTTTCTGCAGACAGAAATCACAAAGCAAAAACTGCTTGTTAATGAATGCTAATCTTACCTGGGACTTTGTCAACAGATGCAAAGACAGAGCGCTGCACTGTTGGGTCACTGCTCCCACGCCGGGACTGGTCATAGAATCTAAATGGGAGGTGCTGGGCTGCAGCTCCAGAGCTGTGTCCAAAACCCATAACTTCAGTTGAAGGCTGAACAGGAAGATCCAGGAGAGCTATGTTTAATCACAATTGATAGTTTTTGTTACTCAAATACATAAAAGGAAGAGGAGTTGACAAGAAAATTGATAGTTTGCTCAGAATCTCAAGACTAAACCAGATTTTAACAGAACTTGCCTTCATTTCCCTCTTAATTATGGTTACAAATGCACTGACAAACTAAAGAGCCAATCTTTCTGGCAACCTTTTCTACATTGCTGTCCACACCACATTCACACTAGGGAAACCTCAAAATACAGTGGAAAAGAACTAAACCTCAGAATACAGGAAGTCCCTTGCACTAAAAAACCATAGGAGTTATTAACAATAAAAAACCCTTTTGTTTTTCCCTGCACAAATGAATTAATTCATTAGTTACTGAGCACTGCAGAAAGCCATTTAAAGAGACAATCTGCTTTAAAATGGAAAGTAAATGCCTTTGCATTATATTTAACCTAAATTTTTTAGTATCAAATCAACTGTAATATCCTCAACTTTGCTTTAAAATTTTTTTATATGAAGCAAGCCATAAAAGTATGACATATCCACTTCATAAACTCAAAGTTAAACGTGAAACCAAATCTGTTCCTTAGAAACTTAGCCCTGGTTTATAGGCTTCTGTGGCCCACCACCCCTCATGGTGCCTCAGTCTTACATGTACGCAATGACAGCCAAGTCCTGCCTCCCAGAACCATTTCAGGACAGCCATTCACCTGCTATTCTCTGCATTTTGGTGCGCCGAGCCTGGATCCGCCCTTTGGCCAGGCGCTGCTTGGCGATGATGCAGCGAATGTGATCCGCAAAAATAAACGTGGCCTGGAGGATCGGGAAGGGCTTCGAATGAGGGCTTGAGGCAGGCTTGTGAATTATTATGTTCAGGGCTCTGCTGTCATCCTCTACTCCGGTCACCTGCATATCCTAAAGAGAAGCAGAAGGCAAGTAGTTAAAGAAAAAGTAAGCTTTTCTAAACCACAGGTTAAATGCTAACATGGAAAGAAAATCCTATGAATGTTCCATTAAAGCTCTTACAAAGACAGTTTCTGTTGTTAGAAAACCCAACAAAATATAACCAAACCAGACTCTGCAAGTTGTAAAAGCTGGATTTACTTCTTCAGCAATCAGTATTCATAGAGATTGATTTAAATTATTTGAGTATAGCAAATTTTTAGGAAATACAAACAGTGACTGCTAAGGCAAGAAAGAGACAAATGAGAAAAACTTCCTTAGATAAGCACAGATAATTTCAAAATAACAACCTGTCACCTTCTCTACCTGTGTAGGAAAACCAGAACTCTAAGTGAGTTCATTAATGTGCTACTTGAGTGAAGTGCTTGGGACACAATCCTAACCAGATGTGACTTCAGTGCTCAAATGAGCACAGCCAAACGTATGTTAAGAAGTTACCCCATCTTCAATTGTGTATCTGGTTACCTAGGTAAACTTCAGAAAATCATAAATATTTTAAAGGCAGGAAGCAAAAGAAAGACTAGTGACCAAAGAAACAAGCAAGCATGGTACAGAGCTTAAATATATAAGCTAATATTGGCATTACTATTTATCCAACATAAAATGTAGATTTTCAGCTCAGAAAAGCTGGCCACCCAAACTACAACTTCCCTTACCTGCAGAAGGCCTGCAAATTTGACTACTCCCCATCCAAGTCTGGCAATATCTGGTTCAACCAAACTCATCTGGTAAATATCCACCGCCAGGAATCTTTGAACTTGACCCCCATCCTTTGTTATGACTGTACAAGCAATCAGATCACTGTTATCTGAAAGAATAAAGGAAAAAAGGTTAAGTAACAGTGAAGTTGAGTGTGGATATTTTCTGGATTGTGTGGGTATTTTACATAACATAAAATGTTGACATATAAAAATGCAGTAACCTTGACAACACATGGTTAAAGCTTCTGTTCATGTTTTTAACTTCCCTATCATAGTTACATAGAAAGGGCCAGGGAGATTTTAACAGTGGTTTAGACATCTTACAAGTTAAATATAAGATGGGTACTATATATGTACCTTGCTTTCTCTTACCATCTTCATTACTTTCCAGAAAAAATCTCCCTTCATCTCAGGGGTGAAACTGCAACAGTCCCAGCTTCTCTCACTAAGTCTTGTTAACAACCACAGCCAGGCCCAACACCACTGCAGGCCATTACTTCTACCTTGTTAGAAACTCTGGCTCCTGACACAGGCTACTTTTGTACAGGTCTGAAACTTATGTTGGGCTCTTGGACCTACTTCAGTTTCAAGATTATTTGGACCCTCCAGGTAAAGAGTAGTAGTGTTTTGACAGTTTGTTAAATGAGCTAATGAGGTGTCATTTTTTCCTTTATCCATATATTTAATTCACTTATATTGAACAAACATACCCTCTCTTACTCCAGAAACCCCTCCAACAAACCCCAAAATACATTCTCCAGCATTTCCTCACTGCCCCATTCCAGTTCAAGTCCATTATTCAAGAAAAGGGACTAAATCACCCTCTCTACACCAGCTGAAATCTACCAAGCAGCCCTTAAACTGGCAGTGCCAATTCCTAGCAGAGTCTGCTGACTCTACTAAGAGCTGCTTTTTCCTTTGCTTCATATTGATATTTTCATTCATATACTTGGTGCACACAGGTCTTTTCCTCTCTCAGTACAATTTACAGTAAGTAAAATATTCTGATAGCTATACAAAACAGTAGCACTTACTCATCCAAACATCTAAACAAACATTTAACACCATTTTCACACTAGAAACATCTGCAGGATAAGCTACAAGTGTAAGTGTACAGCTCTTCATGGTGACGGGTCATACAGCTGTAAACAGCCAAAAATTATGGTCAGAAGGTGGAAGAAATTCTTTTGTGCAGCAGGTTACCCACAGATGTTGTGGAATTTCAAATCACCAAAGGTTTTCAAGCTTCAAAAACCAAACCAACTTCCTCTTCCCCCCAAAAAACCCCAGAAACACAAGTGAGAGGTCCTTTCCAACTAACATTTGTATGAATCTAACAATTACCTTTTACCAGCAAGATCCATTCAAAATTGATTTGGTAGTAGGAAACAAAGGCATGAAATATAGAACCCTTAATACAATTAAGAGGGTAATTATTGCTAACCAGTGTGAATCTACTGTGAGCTTTTGAAATCTGAGAAAACAAGTTTAATCGATAAACACAATACATACAGGACATGATTCAGTTAACGTGAGGATTGATTGCTATTACCTTCTCCTAGCCCTCAAAGGCTCAAGAAATCCATACAGGATAGGCAAATATTAGTATAAGAACCTGTACAGGATTTATTTCTGTTTAGAGAAGGAGACACCAGGCAGAACTGGATATTCCTTATTTTAGTATGTTTCACTTCTTACCTCTTTTATTCTTTAACCAAATTAGTTCATCAATATATTTATTTCAGTTGACTAGAATTCCTGGAGCAGTCCTATTCTTCTCAAGACATGAAGTGCTTGGATTAAGGACTCTTCCAAACACAGTATGTCAGGCTGACCAATTTTGAGTCTATTGGGAGATTCTCAACAAACAGGCCACAACATCCAATGGAGTTGTGGAGCTCTCAAATAATAGTTTTGGACCAGTATTTACAAAGTTTTTAGTGCAACAGCAAGCAGGTTAAAATACTTGCTGTAAAAATTCAACTGTCCAGCTACAAAAATGCTACTTCAAGAACTCAGAGGGCAGAAAGCTTTCCAGAAGAGAAAGTTATTTTAGATCTGACACCACCTTGAAGTAAATCATTACTGTAAGTCTTTCAAAGAACAGAAAGTTACTCATTTACTAGGCAATTGTTACAGGAATCCTTTGGGCCTATACAACTGAATATACTCCATTTACATGACTGTTTCTAGTTCACAGCCACTGGAGAGTCAAACTGTCATCCTTGATGACAAAAACAGAAGAGAAAGTGTGGTGAAACATATTTTCAGTGAACTGATCAAAGAATACTTACAGCTATGGTATGAAACAGCTAGAGATACCTAACCACATTCAGAAGAAAATATCAAGTCCAGTAAACTTCAGTACTATTCAAATTTGGTCTGGGGATTACAGTGAACCACAGGCTGAATGGCTTCCTGGTGTGACAATGCTGCAAAGAACTGGAGCGTCCCTTCTAAGATTAACAGCAACGGCTGATTTCTCCTCATGCAAAATGAAGCCTGTAAACAGATACTACACACCCATTGCATGGATCCAAGATGTCTGTGGACTTTGTCCAAGAAAAATCCAAGTTTTAGGAAATACAGCTAAGGAAGAAGAGTTCATAGACCTCAGCTGCTTGCAGCGCTGAAGATGTAAATTAAGTGAAAACAGTTGCCTGTCTTTATGAAAATATTTGCCTGAAAAGATTGTATTGTAAGAAATATTTATGAATATAACACCTACTTGAGATGGTCTAAATGTACCTGATCTGCTTTAGGGCTTGATCTCTAATGATTTTATAATTTACAGTCATCCCAATTCCAGAAATCATCTGCAGACTTTAAAAGCTCTTACAGAAAACTTTCAGCCCTTTGTATGCACAGCTGGCAGCCCAAGATAAGCATTAGGATGGAGATAGTGAATGCAGCACCTCCCACTTCCCAGGAAGAGCTCTTCCCAACAGCAGGCAGCCCATCTGGGACTATACTCTGCTTTACTAAGAAAGCAACCAGTCACGAATCCACCTTGTTCCCGTGAAGTACATTTAGTTGAAGTTCGAGGATGTGTCCCTGGTCATTCACCTGCACCACACTTTCGGTTACTCTCTTTGTCACAAATGTAACAAGTTGTCCTGGGCACCTTTTCCTAGCTGACTCCAGTTTGAGCAAGGGGGTTAGACTAAATGATCTACTGAAGTTCCTTCCAACTTCAAGTACTCCATCATAAACTTTTATCAAATCTTTTTTAAACACTGTTGACTCTGATGGCCTTTTAAAGCCTGTATACTTGGCAGAGTGACCAAAAAAATTTAACTATAGTATTACTTTTTTCTGTTTCAGCAAAGAAATAACAGCTTTAAATGTATCCTCATTTATCTCTTGGCCATGGCATTTAAAACATTGCCACTAACAGAATCCTGTTACCACATGAAACCAATCACTGAGGCTGTTAATTTCAGCTGCCAGTGACTTCACACTGTGAGCTGCTAAATAAGCCTGAAAATGCCTCCAGCCTCACAGACAGTATCACATAATATGTAATTGCTTCAAAACTATGTACAGTAGAAAAACACTGCAAAGTAACAGTAGTTGTGATTCTGGTGACAGCATATCCAGCAGTATGGAATCAACCTTCTGTGGAATTACTTGACTCCTATGTGCTTTATGACAAAATGCTGATATTCTCCTGAGCCTCTTGTATGGGCAAAGACTGAAACTGAAAAAATACATTTTTATGCTACAATACACAGTAGAACTTCAACACAACTACTTTAATTCAGGTAGTTTAAGTAAGAAGAGCAGTAACAAGCAGTTTAGGCGAAAAAAAATGTCAGTAATATTTTCATGTTAGACTATTTAGAAAACTGAGGGGCTACTTACTCAAATCCAGAACATCATCTGCCTTTATCAGATCTCCCTCCCTGGTGAGCGGTAACTGAGTTTCCAGCTCACCTTTCAAGTGCAGTGACAGTGAACGGAGCATAAAGAAAACTCTGATTGCCTGAAGAAATTAGAGAAAAGAATATTAGAATATTTTTACACCCAATACTACATATTTTAACAGAATCTTACAAACATATACTGGCTTTTACAACCCGTAAGTTTGCTGTCCTACAATAAATATTTTTATTACATTTAAAATTAAAATTTTAATACATTTTAAATTGAAAAAGTAGAATGTTATTTACAACTTAGTTTAAAAATAGACATGAAAAGCTGAAACATGCTACTTATTTTCAGTAAAATAGAAGCAGCAGAACTTTTCTCTCACTGGAACTCTTATAGAGATTGTGACTAACAGGGAAACAATTAAAGGAGCTGTTTAAGAAAAAATAATCTTGGAATATTTTTCATTAATCATTATTTTAAGACTGATTATATTTGCAACACTTCTATGCTACAGACACCTACACAACCAACCTTCAAGAACTCACATTTTGAACTTTGAACTGAAACAGTAATAACCTTTCTGGCCAAGTCCAGCTAAGAAGTCTACAATTTAAGAGAGAAAGAGTGGGGATTTCTGCATTTTAATTTGCTGCGCTCACCAAAACTGGCCACATATAATGTAACATTCTTGGAGCACTTAATTTATATTCTCAGGAGGTCTTCATCAGGGTAAAACATTCTGAAAGCTGCAACTGCCCCAAGAAACTTTCAACAGCTCCTCTGTGAAATGAATATGCTATCTTTGGTTTACAAATTCATGACATATGGTATGCAAAGACCCAAAGTGTCAAAGAACAATCATTTTATTAGCCACATTTTGAAAGGCACCATTTATAATCCTTATTCCCTACAAGAAGAGCATTTTTAGTATAGCAAATGAAAAATCATTTTTTATTACTTCCGGTGTTCTGCTTTTTAAGAGTTTCCTACACAGTAATTCTGTGGCATACTGTAAATTAACTGCTGCCTTACAGTAAGAGCATTGAATTCATGTACAGCTGCAGTGCCCAGAAACTCCCAGATTGCAGGAAGTATTAGGAAAAACAAATCTGAAGTGCTTGAAGGGAAAACCCTTCACTCCTCTATTTTTAAAATCAACAGAATGGTGGCTCCTGTGAAGCAGAACTGTGAGTGCTTGGCCAGCTCTCTACTGGCAGTGCTTCCAGAAATTTCTGGCAGAACAGGGATGAAGAGAGGGAAGCCATGTATCATGTTCTTCCATGTTCTTAGTACTTCAAGAACTTCTCATAAACTGAGATTTTTGAGAGTTTCTGAAGTTTTTAAAGAGCAGAAAAGCTGCCATTCGGATTTTCTATAGCAAGGAAGTAAGATCCTAACAGCTAAGAACTTACAATATAATCAGTTCCCTTGCTAGTGAAATAAAACTTGAAAACTTTTTAAAATCGTGTCAGAGCATACTCAGAATCAAATATTTTTGCATTTGAAACCATCATTAGAACCTTAGCAGGTTGAGTGGCAGCAGCAGTGTCACAAGGTACACCTGAGTCCAGCATTTTGCTGTGACAATTCAGCCGAGTGACGCAGCCTGGCTGGAAGGAAGCAGCACAGGAACTGAGAAGATATTATAACCTGAGTGCAATGTGACTGGGGGAGGAGCACCAACAAGGAATCATTCTGGGAATTCTTGTTGATGATAGAGACCTTTTCATCCCAAAGGATCTACAGGAATATTTGTATTGATTTTTTTATTTCCATCAACAGAAGTTAAGCTATTCCTTATATTAGAACATGAAAATCCTGGAACAGTCATTTTCCACTAATGTGTATTTCTAAGTATCCTTCTGTTAACTGCCTAAGAGAGAATTCCAGGAAGCATTTCTGCTGTCTAAAAATAATACCTTTTAAAAGAATTCACTGTATTCTATCAAACAACTTGCTGTGATAATGAAAGCTGTGTGGCTTATAAGCAATGAAAACAAACCTTTTCAGAAGATTCCTGGAAATACTTTTTTTTTTCTTCAAGAGTACTTGAATATACTTGTATAATACACTTATACAAATGCAAAGAAACTCAGAGAACAGCACTTTCCAAATAATGATTTTGTGCAGTAACATATCTCTTAGACTTACTGACACTGCAAGGCCTCCAGGACACAGCCAGATAAGGACCGGGAACGGAAATAAGGATGTTGCCGTTCAGGTCAGTATCACCTCCACATATTGTGTCAGTCACAAAAATAGATACTTTACTGGTTCTCTCCTCATTCTCAAATTATCACAAATTACCTTGGCAAGATGAACTCTCAAGTCAAATTAAATTTTTGCCATGTCTAGAAATATGAGCAATACAAAGCCAGTCAGTCTTACATGGAGATTCATACTACAGGAATATAATTAAGAGATAGGACTGAGATAGCGGATCACAAAAGAAGCTGACAACATATTTAAGTGTCATCAAAATGCCTTTGTATGTAGCTTTCTGAATGGTCTGAAAAATTTAAACCCCAATGCAAGAACATGTTGCATTGACTAGACACAAGAAATCAGAAGTTTCTCCCCTGGAGCAGGTAATTATTATATACTCTACACAGACCTGTCTTCATCAAGCTTTTAGGATTCTATGGATGAAGCTTCCAATCAAGCAATTTACAAAGAAAAGTATTTGTATTCCTAGAATTGCTCAATGATTTTGGCATCATTTTGTCATGAACAAATGTAAGAAAAACAGTCTTACTCTTCGTGTTCTTTCCACATCTCCACAAGGCAATCTTTTCACAAAATCAATCCCAGTCAGTGGTGTCCCCGTTGGGGGTAGCAAGATTGAGGCATCCATCATCAGGTATTCTACATTCATAGGTTTCATCTATAAAAATATTGTAGCACTGGTTACCATACAGAACAATAAGCATTTGCCTCTTTAGTTTCAAATGCAACTCATTGCTCTGTACTCTAAAATTCTGAGAATTTTTAATGCCATGTCTTATTTAAAAGTCCTTACATGCAATCTCTCATTGTTCCCAGATACACTGCCAAACTTTTCACACAAATAAAACACAGGAAAAACTCGAGATTACAGAAAATATATTTCCCAAATACTACCAGGATATTCAGTGAGGTGGGACTACTGGGAGACATCTTAAAGCACGATTTATTTTGCTCTACAATCTCATGAAGGTGTGAGAGCATCTTCACTGTATTCACTAGATGTTTGTGGCCAGTGGACACAAGACCACAGGTTACAAGGTCTTTTAAAGGTTAATGAGCTAATCAACTTCTCCCACAAAAGAATGCTTTTACTTCTACACCAACAGCTAACTCATACATCTTCGCTGCAGTGCAGACATCCTTAACCAATCATACAATGGCATAAGGAACTATTTGCTACACCTCAAACTTATTACCTTTATAACTACTTCTGTATCTTAACTTTTAAAACCTTAAAACTTTCTACTACCCATCTTAATGTCTTTTCTATCTAAACTAAAACTCCACACTCTTACTCATGGTTTCTAAATCCTGCTGGATTTAAAGACCTTTTCCAAGGTCTCAGGTCAAACCCTTTGTTCATGTCTAAGTCTGCATGCACAGGATTTTGAGGATTTTCTGTGCTTGGAATTCCCATGAAATACTACAACCCAAATTCTTCCAGGTTTGATTTTAAATTTTTACTTTAAGGAAAATAAATTAAGTCCCATTTATTATGCTGAGGCAATTTTTGTATACTCAATTTTGGAAAGTAATGAAAGTTTATTAAATAAAGAGCTGTGAAGTTTCACATAAATAATTTACGTAAGTGTAGATATGACTTCTCAGAGACAAAAGCACCACCCACATTTTGTTATCCTACTCCCAGCAATAAAGACCCCAGTGTCATCAGAAGCTATCAGAACTCTTTCTTGTTCCTGTGCTGTATCTGGGTTTGAGGATTTACCAGGGCAAAAGGGGTCTCACTTACTGTCATACTCCGGTATTCATCTTCAAACATATCCAGAAAGATTTCTTCTCCCTTCCAAAGGAAAGAATATGGACATCCCATGAAGCCTTGCTGTTTGGGAGTCTGTGAGGTTTGGCTCTGTACAGTGTGTCTGTGAAGGGAGGCTGGGGCTGCAGGCCACTGCTGAGCCCCTCAGCAGCACTGCTGGCACCTCTAGAAAAACACATTTAAGAAAGGGAGAAGTTCCCCTGCAGCCCCTGGAGGACCATGGTGGAGCAGGTACCAACACTACAGCAGCAGGCAGGTGTGCTCTGAAGGAGCTGCACTCTGCAGGACCCACACTGAAGCAATTGTCCTGAAGCCCATGGAGGAGGGGACACACACGGGGCAGGGGAAAATGTGAAGAGGGAGCAACAGAGAGAAGCTGTTGTGGACTGACACCAAATCCCTACTTCCTGTTGCCCCTGCATCACTTACAGGGGCAAAAGGCTGAAGAGCAACAATGAAGCTGAGCCTGGGAAAAGAGAGGTGAGGGACAGCAGTGTTTTAATTTGTCTTTGTTTCTCACTATCTAAATTTACTTTTTTTGGCTATAAAATAATTTCTGTGAAGTTGAGTCAGTTTTGCCCATGACTGTAACTGGCAAGTGACCTCCCTGTTCTTGATCTTGACAAGATATTCTATTCTCCCTCCATCCTGTTGAGGAAGGGCACTGAGAGAACAGCTGAGTGGACCTCTAGCAGCCAGCCAAGGTCAACCCACCACAAGTTACTTATTTTCTGTAAGCCACATTGAGCAAACATCCTTCAAGAGAATTTTAAGAAAAACAGGAAGACATTTCAGACACTTGAAATCTGTCACGGATTTACTGCTTCTTATACAGAAGTTAATGCCTAGGGCTAAAAGATTTAATTTCTTTCATTGTTTACAACACACACACAAAGGTAAAAAGCTGCAAAGGTATCCAATAAGGAAAAAAAAAATTAAGTAAAACTTTAGATCATCATTTCTGATATGATACAAACAAAAAGTAATGTCAAAACCAAACATATTCCATATTACTGTCAATAATAAACTTGATGTCCAGTACAAACTCTGTGAGCCTTCCAATAGCCCTTTGTGACATATGTCAGGGTGGTATGGGAAGGGTGGAAAAGAGAGGAATTCTGCAAGAGAACATTTCCTTCTCACAAACTTGGAGCTCCCATCTTAAAAAAGGTGCTTCTTTGGTCACTATGTAAAGACTGGGCAGCAGATATTCTCCATCTGTAAAGAACCTTTTTCTTACAACATTTTGCATATTTACCTTATAGAAACGACGAAGGAGATGAACACTTTCCTCCCTTGCACCCTAGGAAAGGGGAAATGCATTTCAGGGAATACATACACCACTTACTGGTCACATTAAAAAACCCACACAAAAATTCATACATAATAGACTGTCTAATAATATCCTGATTTATGGCCTTAATCCCAGAAATTGATAAAATACAGTTCTTACACCCAAGAAAATGCAGCTTATGTGAGTTTATTATTTGCTATTTCAAAAGCACTTTTCTTTACATTATTAAGACAGCTAACATCCAAGTTTCAGAGAGACAATGAAACAAAAAAACTGCTTGAGAAATTACAATTTAAAATAGCAGAGCTGAGAAGAGAATATAGGTCATGATCACAGCATAGAGCTACCAATGCAAAGATGTTCTAGAAGCTCAAATTTCACATTAAGGCTTATTGCAACCAGAAATGAAACAAATTTATTCAACTGTACTACAAGACAAACATCAGTAATGCTGTGATTGGCAGTTTGATAGAAAATACTCACCTCAAGACAATCAAGGTGAACACTTTTTATGATCCTGCCGTTTTTAGAAAACACAAGCTGCTTCAGCAACAGGCAGCCAAGTTCTAAAGTTGCTAAACGAATTTTTCCATCTGTGAAAATAAAATTTCAACATACAAAACAACAGCAGTTTAGTTATAGCTCTTCTCATCATCCCATGCTCTTAATGTTTCTACTCTTCCTGCAACTCTCAAACTTTGCTCCTCTGTCACATCCCCCACCTGGACAGGGATGAGTGTTGATGCTGCCTTACAATGTTGATGGCTATAAGGAAAAAGAATTGAAAGAGTAATTTAAAGTAGAAGAAAATTTAAAGCAGAACCATTCCATAAGAAGGCAAAGATTAATACTATAGAACAGTAAGCCCAAACATTGGGTTTTGCTGCCTATATCAATCTGCAGCACAGGTGGAATTACACTGAAATTACAAAAGGACCTCAGACATTTGGGATGGATGAAGTTACAAGGTGAAAGGAAGCTTTGTATATAGCACACTAATAAGGCACAGCTTTTCTTGGAAGAGAAAAGGAGATGCTCTACACAGCATACAGAAGTTGAATAAAAATCCCCCATTTCCACCCCTGCTCAGCACTTCTCTCCCCAGACATGCCTTTACTTAAATAAGCACATTCTCATTTGCACTCCTTCCTCATGCTGTAGGTACAAACTCTTCATACATAAACATGTGCTGATGTCAGATGAAAAACAAGTTAATATGCTGTAGATCAGTTTTGCAAGTCAAACAAACATTCGATTTTTATTCTAGAAACATTCAAAAATTTGATAGTGTGTCAGTTTCTGGGGAAAGCCAGTTCCACACATTTAAAATTCTAAGGCAAGCAGTGCAAGGAGGAGAGGTGTGGCTTGAACAAAAGTATTTTCATGGAATAGGTCATGGAATATTGTAACCCTCATTTCACACACAAAAAAAAAAAAAGTAAGAGAAAACCCCACATTTTCTATAAAACACTTCAGAACCAAAAATACAATTTGAGTTAAAAAAAAGTATAAGAAAATTTGCTACCACCTAGAGGTGACAGACAAAGGACTGCTATGAGCAAAGGACACCATAGTTTTCAAGACTATTTCTCCACTGGAATTATTTTTACAAGCAAAGATGCCACATATTGTATTTTCAGGATGAAATCCATTAAGGTGAAACCACTCAAAATCTCAATTTTTGTTTATTGAAAAGTGCAGAAGGTAGAAATTAAGACAATAGATCCTTGTATAGTTCTGAGCATATAAACAACTACTCAGCACAAATCCAGAGTTTCTGGTTCCTCACCAACCAAGGAAAAGCCAATAGCAGTCTTTCACAAACCATATCTACAGACTGCTCATCAAAGAGCAAGCTGAACAGTCATCTTCTCCTCAGAGACAAGGGGTTATGTAGCTTTTTTCCATGTTCAGAAATTTAACCTTGGAAGGAAAACTAAACCCTGGAAAAGCAATAATACCTGGTTGTGCAGCATAATTCATTATCCTGATGAGCCTTTCTGCAAGGACATGATTATACGAATTTCTCTCTTCAGCATGTTGAGCTGGAAGCTGAATTCTCTCCAGCTTGACTGAGTCAAGTCCTTTCATGGGGGTGAAGGACAAAAAAGGCAAATTAGAAAACAGGAGTGTCCTCCAAGGCAAACATTTAATAGACCACAGTAGCTTTCTCAGAAAAGAACAATTAGCAATAGGAAACTAGGCAAGATAGCTTTGACTTTGTATAGACTTTGTACAAGGAAAAGGAGGAACAACAAAGACCAAACAACACTGATGAATCCCTGAAAATTCTCAGCCCTAAATGGGGCCTACTGGGTGAAGACACATCCCGAAGTGGTTGGTGAAATGCAAATTATTTTGCAGCTTCTGGAATTCTGAGATTATTTGTTTGCATCTAAATCAAATCAATGTCAAGCCGTACATCTGGAGAGCATAATGACTAAAGGGGAGAAGATAAAAGTCTGATTTTAAATTCTACTTTGGTGGTTAAGTAATCTGTTAATATATGATTAAAAGAAATGGGAATTTTATTTTGTAGTAGCCCCATTTAGTATCCTCCCCAACACAAATAAAATGTTCACTGACTTGTTATATATGGAAACTAATCCCATCTTTCTTCATAATATTCCTCTAAAATAGCAAAGTTATTTCTCAGAAAAGACTGGTTTGCTGGGAGACCTCTTCGAACAATACATAATTATGGACTGTGGGGATCTGCTTCCCATTCTAAAGGACAGCAATAAACAAACCCCATAAACCAGAAGATGACTATTGAGTTTACAGTTTCCTCCAACCCTGGCCTTGCAGTTAACTCTACATTCTGCAGTTAACGCTTACCTTTGTTGTGTGACATGGCATATAAAAGACAAAGCACAAAGAGGGCATAGTAATCATCTTCAGGACAGTCCAGTGCATTATAGACCATATCAAGAAAAGGCCTGTAGAAAGGGGAAATTTGGAAAGAATTTTAAAAAATCTATAGAAAAATGGGTAACTATGTCATTGTACATATAGCTAATGGAAGAGGCAGTTTTATTTACAGTAATGCACATTTTCAGGCACTATAACAAGAGTTTGTTATAGAGTTTCTTGCAGAGTACTCAATTACAGCCATGCTTTGTATTTAAATACTGACAATAATTCTGAGTTTTAACAGGACTTATTATGTAATACTTTCACAATCATTGATTGTTTGTACTGGGTTGTTTGTAGCCTGTTTATTAAGTATACAGAAGCATTTCAGAACTTGTTTTAAGTGCATACGTAAGTAAATTTAAGGAGCTGCTATCACTGTTGTATAAAACAGACTCCTTTAAAACTCATGCGCTAAGTAGAGTTGAAGAGTTCTTACTATCACAAGTAAGCATTTTTACCAGAATTTTAGAGGAAGTTAGGTTCTAGAACACCAATTCTACTGTCCAACAGCTATAGAAAAGAAAAATTAATTAGGAGGGAATATTTGAAGAGGAAAAAAACCTTATAGATTGCATATAAGCTTTGTTTTCCTGAGTTTAAACAGTGTGACCTATGACACATACAGGAGGTTACAAACAGTGTTAAGTTCACCTTTTCTTTACCTGTACCTTGGAAAGACAACTAAAGTCAGTGTAATCCAGAAGGCATTTGGACAGATCAGATATAGCTGAGATTCAGCTGGTATTAGAACAGGCCTGATGGCAAGGCAGCTTCACTTCTGGTGTTAAGCTGGCTTGCATGCAGTCAGTTGCTCAAGTTCAGAGCACAAGCAAAAACTAAATATATTTTCACAACTGCCTCTGATAAATTGTATGTCAGGGAAGTGTCACAGCCATCAGAAGACAACAGTGGAAATGGTTTATTCCCATCTTTTAAACTATGCTTTAACAGTGAAAGGAAAAATATCCTTTATCATCTAAATTACATTAAAAGAAAATACATAAAAGTAACATCAAAGTCACAGAAGCAAACACCTTTTACTGTATTTGGGCCTAGCAGTAGAAAAGCAGGCTCTACAAACTCACTGCTGTGGTTCCTGGGGGTCAGAAGGGCTGTCAGAGATCAGAACACACCACACTTCAATCCCCACTCCAGACCTGTGGCGCCCTCATGGTCACATCGAGCGTGTCCCAGGAAAGCCACAGCACCCAAGGCATAACAATGCACTGGAACTTCCCGGCAGTTCCAGGCACATTTGAGCAGAGTGTTCACTCTTACTGAAAGCAGGCAGTGACCAGAATCCCAGCCCACGCTGTTCCCTGCTCAGCTCATGCCACAGTGCACGTCTGTGCATTTCTGAGCCTGGATTACATGGCTCCTCTACCAGAAACGCCACCGACAGCGATCCCTCTTTGCTTAAGTCCAACACTGCTCCAAGTGCTGAAGTCCAATTATTTACTTACTGTAGAACACAAAATAATGTAACTACTCAAGGAAAAACAACCTAAAGAATTAGCAATGTTGAAAACAAGTTAAGAAGGCCTTCAGGTTTCCTAAGCATTAAACAAGTTCTACAAAGTGTCACCCTCAGATGGGGGCTTTTCACTCCATAAAATGAGCTCAGCTCCAAGGTCTAAAGAACAAAGAGGACCAAGATATTAAAATATTTAAATGCAAGATAACACTCAGTTTGTTTTCTGACCATAAGCAGACAGAAAACAACCTAAACCTTAGCCTGTAATATAAAAGCATTATTTAATATAATCTCATTAAAGCCAATGTTTTACCAGGTCAAAACCACTGAGGTATCAGTAGTTGTTCCATTAACACCAATATTAAATAGTATTAAATGACTTCTGTGATGTCTAATGCATTTTTCCTTGTTTTCCCCCACATACTAATTAGATTCATGAAATTACAAAGCTTGAAAAAAATCATTACAGCAGCAAGATGTACCATTTTCATTCCAGATGCTTCTTCACAGCATCTATCGGCATTATCTGTCTCAGCCACAATAACCTGAGGCTGAAACAACTTCCAAGAATCCCCCTCACCAATGTCCCTCATTTAGACTAAATACACAACAGACCCAGGAAAACTTCAGCCTAAGAAAATAGCAACAGAAGCCACAACACAGCATGAAGATTTGCCACACTTTGGAAAAAAGCTTTGCTGTACAGCATTTCATAAAATGAAGCTAATTTAAAACATGTCTTTAAGCTTAAACTTTCCAGTATCAAGGCCTATCAAAATAAAATTACACCTAAAATACTTAAGCTTTTTATTTTGTTTTTCACAGTAGGAAAAGGGCTAAGGGAAATTAAAAGCTTGACTTAGCTTTTACAGCTGCAGATTTTTAACTGACATCTGTGTTGTTTACCATTTATTTTTCAGCTACTATTGGACTGTTTAAAAAAAAAAAAATCTCCACTCATAGTAAAGGCTATATGGTAAGTATTTTCAAATCTATTTCTTAACTCTGTAGGCATTTGCTTCTTTTACTAGTCTTTTACTAAGGGCTTGATATAAGCAACAGATCAAATGCCATACAGGTGTTCCTCAAATCATTTATTCTTGTCCACAACCGAAAATTGCAACACACTAGGAGCCACTGTCAGCACAAGCATTAATGATTATTCCAAGTGTGGAAGCTTCAGTTCCAGCATGGCAGAGAGAACTGCATTTTCCACTTTCACATGGTGCCTTATCCACAAGGCTCAGTGATTCCAACCAGTGTAGGACAGAAACTATACATACTGGAGGAAGTCTCTTGAGAAATTTAGCTGCTGTTTCAAATGCTGTACTTGGCATATAACATAACATATATCTTAAGCTATAGCAACTAATCCACTGATACTTAAAAAAAACCCACATATAAAACAAAGGCCAGAATTGTCCTATCCAAGGTATAGCCTTATTTTAAAACTATTTTTAGCTCTTCATTCTTTGACGTCGCTTTTTAGAAAAGATGCAGAATGCTGTGAGACCACATCTGCATATCAAGAGAGGCTTGAACTGCAGACATTTTCCATCTGCACTGGCAGCTCACTTCTAAGCATTCTGCACTGTTCAAGACCCGAGCATCCCAGTCACTTTAGTATTCCATGCACTCACTGCCAATTTCTTTCTAAAAGCCATTTGGCACATATTTTAGTCAAATTATCAATAATCTAGAACAATGTGTTTTAAAGCTAGTTCAAGTCAAGGTTTAATTTCACTTTTACAATGAAATTAAATGTTATCTTTATTAATGAATGTAATCTAAACTACAAAGCTATAATGGAGACAGAATGAGATTCTGGGAATACCAGGCAGCACTTACCAAATTTAAAAATAAATTTTAAATCCTATCTAATATGTGCATTTTCCCAATGGACACATATGCAATTACTTTTGTGTCAGGCACATTTGGTTTCTTAACATTCTATTAACAGTAATGCAAAATCCCTAGTGAGAAGGTATCTTAGGGATAGTCAATATATCCAAGTTTAAACTTTGAAGTCAGGGCAATTTCTGTTCACAGAAACACTTATAAACTGTATTTCCAGTAGAAGTTTCCAATAACCCTAAAACATATTAATGGCCCCTGGAAATGGTACAAAGGTTACAAGGGTTTACCTGTAACTATTGCTACTTAAATTCTGTCAAACTCAGCCCTGGACTGACAAATTTTGTCAGTTTGGTTTTTTTTCCTTATAGGTGCATACAAAATGGATAAATACAACCATAAATATAATTAATAAAACTTCTATCTTAATTTAAGGGTTTAAGAAATTACAGGACAGAAACATTTATATTCTATTTCTGTTGTGTTAATATTCTGTAATTTAATGTTACCAACTTAATGCATCACAACTGCTATAAAGAAAAGCACAAACTACAAAGGAATAGGATCATTTCCAAAACTGAGCAGCAGAGAGGCTACACCTCACTTTTGTATTGATTCACTCACTTGTAATCAAGAAAAAAACCTGTAATTTTAACTTGAAGTAGATTTGAAACATTCCTTTAAGAAGAGCAAAAGATTTAAGGGGAGGGTAGGTAAGGAAGCAATTCAGCAAAATCTTCTCCAGTTCCTTTATACCTGTTCCAGTTTGTTATCTCACTTCCAGAAGCAGCTGCACTCTTTTCTTCATCTGTTGTATTCTGTTCTGTCACAGCAGAGATAGAGAGCTCTGACAGCTTACATCTCTCCATGATTACCATCTCTATTTCTAAAAAACCCAAAACATACCATCAAAACTTGATATTTTAAATGAAGTTATCACAAATGTTTCTGTATTTTCTGTTTGGTATTAAAAATATAAGACAAAAGTCATAGTCCCATGTTTACCTAGTGTAGCAAGAGAACAAGTCAGGTAACAAATCACAACTAGGACCATTAGTAAACAAAAGGACCTAAATTGCAAGGACCATTTCTTGCTGGAATACTCACCTTCATTTTCAGTGCTTGTTCTTACGCCCTTTGAACTTGCTTCTGTACTTTTACTTTTATCAAGGTCATCTTGGTTATCTTCAGATCCTCTCTCCTCTTCCTCTTCTTCACCAACATTTTTATAGTTGGGTCTTTTCTGCATCCTTTTCTTCCCTTTCTGTTTGTTAATTTCAAGAGACCTCTCAAGTGTTTCTGTGGGTTTTATGAAACATCTGATACTTGACTTTGCCTGCAAATTTGAAGAATTTACACTGAGTTACAGCAAGGCATTTTTAACTGTAATTGATAAAGAAACTTCAGTTCATATAAAATGTAAATTAGCACACTATTCATGAATCTCAAATCCATTTTAAAATACAAAAAATTAGTACCAAATCATCAGTAGCACAATTTTCTCCAAAGCAATATACCCTGAAGATCTATCATGAAAAACTAGGCCTCATTGACACAAGAGGATGCAGACTATCTATTTCATCACTACAAGTTTTAAACTGTCTTCTCTTTCTTTGAAGGGGTGAGAAATAGTACACATAAAATTCAGACACCTTTTGTAAAAAGGAGGAAGGCAGCAAAATCCTTCACGTGTGTTGACAGCAGTGTATTAATATGAAACACACCCTTTTGAAAGGTGCAAGGACCTTTTTAAAGCAGCGAGGACAAAATCCAAAGCTCTATGCTGTGAGATTTTGGGTTGGTTTGCTTTTTTTGGAGTCTTATGCCTCCCTCAACATCAAACTAATTTGTGCATCAACTAGGAACAAATTACATTGTCATTTTGGGCCTCCAGACATTGACTTAGCAAGCCTGAAAAACACAACTTCCTTTGTTAGACTTAATTTACTTCTGTTTTACCCAAAGTTATCACAGGATAAGATGGCAAACCAACACCTCATTTTCCTGAATATTAATTTATTGAGCAAGAAAAATTTAGATGACAAATTTCTCTCAGAAGAAATAAAGTATTTCCAAGAATATGTCATCCTAACAACACAGAACAATGGATTCTTATAGAAAGTGACCAAGACACTATAAGCAGCTCTGCAAATAAAAGGAGTAACAAACTTGGTTTTTCAATTTTGCAGCTTGTTTCTGAGCTGTGTTGTTTAAGCTCCTCTCTCCCTGGCTAGGCCTGCTAGCTGATCACCAGAGTACAACATAAACACTGATCAACCAAAGCTCTCTGTTACTGAGAAGTGGAACACATGGCTTGGAGCTTTCTGCCAGGTTTACACTAAACAAGACGTATACAGAAACCCCATTACCTTCCAGAGCTCAGCACTTCAATCACATTTGGCTGACACTGCCTAAAGGCTTAAAAATTTAAGGGCAAACAGGAGAAAAGAACTAAGACTAGATTAAATACCAAATAGATTACATTCTTTGCCTTAGGTGACTCAGTAAAATAAGCACTCAAGGTGACTGCATCAAAGACACTCCAGGGCAGAAGTCTGAAAAAATACTTCCCTTCACCGAGTTAGGAACATCTATACATAAAAACAAGATTAGGAAAAGATCAGGGAAGAAGCTGTCTACAAAGTTAGATTCTCTGAATCTTCTGACATTTTTCAAACATTTTATAGAAATATTGTGTAAGTGACTTTTTGCTTGGGACTGAAACAAGCCACATAGTGGGGAGAGTATTTTACAATACCAAAAAAACCCCACAATGTGAAATTTACTACACTTATATCTCCCAATAACCTCTCTGATGCATTTTTTTGTGTGATTCAACTGCAACACAGGAAGGTTAGAAAATGACCAGCTTACCCTTATTGATGGCTTTTGGTCAGAAAAGTCACAAGAAAAGGGAAGAGCACCTTAAGTCTTATTATTTAGGGGAAAACCAGAAAAGTAGCATGCAAGTTTCATAATACATTTTCCCCTTTCTGCATTCACTTCTTACTTCTGCATTGCTTCCTAGAACCTTATAGCTACTTCTTTATGGAGAAGGCATGTACTTAACATCCTTTTATATCTCATATGCTGTCAGCCACATGAGCAAAGAGAGCAGTAGACACTGATGTGCTCGTAAACACTGAGCCATGGTCTGCTCCAAGAAGGAATGCTGTAGAAAAAAACCCTACACAAATATTCTCTTCTGCTAAAGGCAACAAGGCTACATAATTAAAACATTCTAAAATCAGACTTAAAATTAATTTACATAGCATTTGGTTTATTTTACAAATTGATTATACAGCTTGAGGTACTGCTAGTTTATACCTTTAAAATGCCTTTCAACCACATTTTCAGTAATGGTTTATCTTGTGCAATGTGTTATGGTAAAATAAGGCAATACCAGTAACACCCTTTACGGGAAGGAAAAAGTAGGTTAAAGAAGAAACATGCACTAGGTAGAATTGGCCCACATCTGAATGATGCAGGAAAACAGATCTCACAGGAAATAAGGTAAACCTTAGCGTGATACCTGACAAGTTTAAATACATTCTGTTGCCTACACATATTCAACTCTCATTGTGAGATAAGGGTTTGTATTTCTTCTGATGATGCATAAAACCAGAAACACAGGGAAAAAATAAAGAATGATGTTGAGAACTTGTTCAATGGAGCTTAGGCAGTCACTACTGCCCAGTGATGTTCAGCAGATCTCCATAGGTAGGTTACTGCCATTTCATAAGATATTGGCAGTTACAACTGCTGGTCATTTTTTCCATAAATTGATTTCCAGTAAACAGTATTACTTGTTTCTGTTGTGACAGCTACCACTGCTCTTTGCCCTAAATAACTCGGGGTATTTTGCGTTTATACAAAGCAACTAAGACCCTTCCCAGCTTTTGTTTTTGTTAAGTGTTCTTTATTCAGTGTCCCAGCAAGAGGACACAAGACCGCATCTAGTAATCTCAGTCCTTACTCTATACCTTATTTCATCTTAATCTATCTTATTAGAAAGATGAATATAGGTATGAGGTTCTACTTACTTATGTCTGGGTTTAGAAATTATCTGCTAATTATAAACTGGCAGTTACATTTCAACTTAAACATATCAAGACATCTCAGTTACAACAGATGAGCAGTGTTAGGTATAGAGCAAGGGTTTAGAAATAGCTGCAGTTCACCACAATACACAGATATCCCTAAAACAAGCTTCGTACAGTATCAGAATGGTTATCATAACAAATTAGAACAGAAAGGAAGTAGTAAATGATAAATTTGGGTCTGATGTAAGAAAAAAAAAAACAATTCTATGTTCAGACTAAAAGTAAAGTAAAAAAATTTGCTCACCATTTCTCTTTAAAAATTCTAAACTAACTTCTGAAGTAGGTTTTAGTATTCAATAGAAGTTTGCAATTTCTTTGCAACAGAAAACACCACAGCAACAACTCAGCAATGATCCTCATTCTCCTCACAGTCCAGAGAACAGCCCCTGGGAATGGCTAGTAATGCTCAAAAAAAAATCAACTTCCCACTCTATGAATTCCCACCACAGAGCAACAAGAAAGTTCCTCACTTTACAGGACTGTGCCTTCATTTGTACAGCTGACTTGAGCCTGCCTGCACTGAGTTGTGTATCAGCAGGGAAGCCCAAGCAAAGCCTGCAGTTGTTCCCACCCAACCCTGCAGAGCAGCTCCCTCCATGACTCCCCTCCCAGGCAGCCAGGCACAGAGCTCTTCTGGACATTGCACTCCCCTCCTTCTGCCCATAACCAATCTCCACCACTGGGCTTCTGACAGTGTAGGCTTTCCTCTCCATGGCTTCATTCAACAATATTGTTGAAGCTACTAAAAATTAAAGCTTTTCCCATGGAAGTTTTTCCCTTGACCCACTGCTCTGCACTCCCTGGAACACAGCTCCACCTCTGGCAGCTTCTCTAAGGGTCTGTTGCAGAAGGCCAATACCCCTCCTATTTAGTACCTGTCCAGGTACAACAGAACCCCCAAGATGACATTTAAGAGAACACATATTTAAGGCCAGTAAGGAGCAGCAACCTAAGCAAGTATTACTTGTTTACAAGTATTAAGTATTACAAACTTAAGAGTTTATAGGAAACCCATAATATTCCTAACATAAGTGCAAGCACACAAACACATGCTATAGGTATTTTGTAACTCTGTACTGTAACCATGACAGGAAAAGAAAAATCTCACTTCTGTAACAAATGGTACTCCACCCTCTTGCCACAAATTTCCTAGTAACAAAGCTTCTTTTGCACAAGTAACACACAACATTCAGTATGCAGCTAGCAGAACATCAGATATATCCCAACATAAGTAAAAGATTGCTTTATGTTAAAGAATTCAGTCAACTTTACTATTCTACCATAGTTTTTTCTAAAAGAGGTTAGATTCTAAATATCAAGGTCAACAGAACAAAACACCAGAACCCAAAAGCTACTGGCTAAGATCAGTCCACACAGCTTCCAATGCCTAGTGGGAAGAAATCTGAAAAAGCTGATGTGTCTTGGAGGAGTTGAAATGTATTCCCCCCCTTGAAACTCCCAGAGCTATAGCCACTAGGAAAGAAAGTACATGAGAACCAATCTATTGCTTGTTATAAATTAAACATTCAGTCACCAACTGCTGTCAGTCAAGAGGGGATATGGTCAATTTTTAGACAGAACTACAGTCAGAGGCCTGTTACAATAAAGTCATGGCCCCCTACTTGCAACCATCCCCAAAGTAGGCTTTTAAAAGGTAACAAGTAAGCATTACACAAACTGTGAAAGCCACAACAAAAGGGAAAATATTTTAAACATGACACCTAGGAAACCAGTAACAACAGCATCAGCATCTAGCAACATCTACCCAGGGTTAAACGTTAAGGTAAAAGGGCAATGACAGAGTGACATGCTCCCCTCTCTCTGTGGTACTCCTCACATGCCACTGACGCACAAGTCAGTGCATCCAGAGATGATCAGTTCTACTGTTAAAACACTGTGAATATTCAGATGAAAATCTTAAGCCAAGTATTTTTTTTTAGTCTCTCATTTCTACAAGTTGCACAAGGAAATTACACAGGAAAGTTGTGCTGAATCACTTTCATTTCACTACCAAGGGGTAGATAAAAACTGAACACAGAAGACTGGATTATAGAAGTGTCCCATCAAAATGATGATCCAACAACAAAAGCTGAAGTCTGCTGCTGTTCTCCTCTCCTAAACATAAACACCTTGGCTTAGCAGTTTCTAGATACCTCATTTTATTTTTTAAATATTTTTTTTGCCGTAAAAAAAAAGTAGAAACAGTTGGCCACTTACTGAGTTTTTCTGTATATCTTGCTCAACCTTAGAAGAAAACACTGAGAGGTCCCCATTGAGAATAACCTCAGCCAAGGAGTTCACCAATGGAGCATAATGTATAATCAGAAAAACCTATTAAAAGAAGAGCAGAAAAAAATATCAGACATATTTACAGAATACATAGTTTCACAATTTCACTAGCTGAACATACTTTTGACCTTGTTAAGTGCTATCTTTAGTTTACATATAAGTACAGCTGGTAACACTGAGAGCTCATTAAATCTTCTTTAAAATACAGGAGACACTGGTATCTGACTTTCCCTACCTTTGAAGCTACCTAGTTTTACTAATTCTTCATATTCTTTCCTCCTTCTGAGAAGTGTATATTCTCTCTCTTCAATACCTTTGAAAGGAAAGTTGTGTGATATTATAGCAAGGAACTCATTAAAACCATTCCAAAAATTTATTTTTTTAGAAACAACCAACTGATTACAGTGCACAGTATCCCCAGTCCTGTGTGCCAGCAACTGGCCAGACTCCAGCAAGTATTGTGCACACAATCACTGTGCAGTGATTCATGACTAAAGGCCATGCTGAGCTGAGCTGGATCAGAAGCAGCTTTTATGGCTCTGAAATTGCAGCAAGTCAGTGTCAGCCACACAGTGGCTACAGAACACAAGAGTAAGGACAACAATGCCTGGAGCACTGAAGCATTTGAGCACAAGTGCTTTGGTGCTTTATTAGAGTTCTCTGCTTACACTACTACTCCATTTTAAGCCAAGGCTTACAAGTCTGGGCCAGCAAACACCTGGCTCCTGGACAGAACCAGCTCAGGTCCAGCTGCAATAGCCTTCTGTCAGCTTATATCTATTCCCTTCTCAGGAATATCAGGGCTGGATGCCTTATCAGTGGCTCTAGCTGTAAAATTACCAAATAATTTCTGAGTCATTAAATCTAATCACTGCTTTGACAATATTTAGCTAAATGTTCTCCACAGGTTTTCAGATTAAAGTCAGAAGCATTCCAGACCTCCAAAAGGGAAGTGATTATTAGCATGTAGTGGTGATCTGTATAAAACTTTCAAGTCACAACACACTTCGAAAGTGCTTTGAACAATCTCCAAATCACTCGAGCTTCTGCCAGTTCAGCAAGCGTTGCTTGACTGTCCACAGGCCTGTGTAAGAACAGCACATGTTCCCTTTGTAACAGTGGCTGAGAAATCCCAGCAGTGCATTTTCAGGTGCCAGCACCAGTCTCTCAAGCACTTGTCTCTAATATAAGAGTAGTGCCTAGCACATATGTCTGGTGTCAGGAACATAAACAGTCAGGAGGGTTTGGCAGACCCCACCCTGCCACAGACAAACTCCAGGTTAAAAGAGGTGGGAAAAAATGTTTCTCTGCCAGTCACAGAATCAGTCCCCTCATTTTCTATATCACATCCCATTCTGATACACAAAATTTGTTCTCAGCTCTTTATGACTACTTCCATTTTCTTCTTTAAAGAGAATGAAGAACATATATACAAATCCTGAAGTGATACCTAGTTGATAATTCCACTGAAAGCAAAGACTTTAAAAGAGGTCACCTTATACAACTGTATGATGCAGATCCCTCTGGTTACAAGAAGCTGCTGCTCCCACAGTTTTATCTGTGGTAAATAATCCTCACACCACAACAATTTTTTAGGTTTAAATTAAAAAGCATCAAATTATATTTCCCTAGGAAAAAACCTCCAACCCCGTATTTCTAGCAAAAAGATGAAATTATGGGCCAGATCATAATAAAATGAATGTTGAAAAACTCTAAGTTCAAAGAAAAAGAAGTATAAATTCTATGAACACAAGTCAAAACTATTTTCAGACAATGTAATTTAAGAAAACCAGTCTCATAGCAATGCAGGGAAGATTATCAGGAGAACAGATGCATTTTCTCTACAAAACATAAAAAGTCTACTGTAAAACTCCTAATTTGAAAATAAGTTCCAGAAAGAAAAGGAGGTGGAACTGATACAAGTAAGAAATAAGTACTTAATTATATATTCAAGCTATAGGCATAAGGAAATTCATATTGTGAGAAAGTGATATTTTGGTAGTGGTGGTTTTTGGGGTTTGGGTTTTCAAAGAGAAAAATTAAAACCTGAAATTTTCCATAGCTTAAGTAGATTCAAAATGCAGTACAGCATTTAGGTAAATTTCATCTGCTATTGTACCAAGTTGTGTCCCAGCATGTTGCATGACTGTTATACTTTATTTGTCAGGGTGTGTAAGCAGTTTATGAATGTGCAATGCTTTAAAGGTTACCCTGTGCAGTGGGATCCTCAGAAAAATGACAGTTCAAAACAGAAGACACTTTGTCTGCCAAAAATGTTTTACTTTCCTTTTCTTAATGGAAACTGAAAGGTTAAAAATTTGTTTTGACAAATTTTCTTTTATGGCTTTGTCTTAATGATGAAAACACACTATTTTATAATCACAACAATACTGCAAAATTTGTTCTGAAACAGGACAAATACTTAACATACTTACTTGAGAAAGAAGATAGAGAGAAACCTGGAGACTTATTTTTGGACGCTCTCCACCCTACAAAAAAAGTTATGAAAAATGCATATTTATTTATACCAAGAATTTATATGGCTTAATGTTTTATTGAAAACAAAATTTGTGTTGTTTCACATTCTGCTACAAAATATTCAGAAAGCATCATGCTCTTTAACATTCATTACTTGTAAACTATTTGAAATGGAGATTCTCTGAATAAGCATATCGCTCACTCTTCCTTGGCTAAAAAAACGGAAATTAATCAATTTGGTAACTTAAATAGGTGAGCATCTGAGAAGTACACTGGTTTTCAATATGCTACTATTTGTTCAAAAAATTCTTCTCAGTTAACACTCATTAAAGACTGCTCTTAAAATTAGCTATTCAGATAGCATGAACTATTATCCACAAAAACAGAAACCTGTGCAGGTTTAAAAAATAGTTTCTACTGCACTCAAAACCAGTTTTACACTTAATTTAAAGGTTATGCTTTAACAATAAATCCAGCTATATCACATTAAAACACAGCTTCTCTACAAATAGAAGAAGTGCGTATCAAACCCAAAAGTCTGTATTTTCTACCTGGACAGATTTTTAGATCATGGCAAATTTGCTTTTTCTGCTTTTGCCAGAAGAGAAGCTACCTTAACAGAAAAGGAAATCACACATCTCCCAGTGTCACAGAAATTTAAACCCTGCACCAAATTTGCAGTTTTTCTTGGTCTTCACTATTGTGAGCTTTTAACCACCATGCCACCCAAAACAGCATTTCTTAAAATAAAACTTGATCTGCTGTGGTCTTAAATTCCATCTCAGGGTACTTCCTCTACAGCCACCTTATTTAAGCTGTTTCATGTAAACCACACATAGATACCGTGAATATCATATACCTACTGTCCAAATCACTTGGCACACTGAAAGCAAAGCAGCACCTTTGAGAATTAACTGTTTGCAGGCGTTAGCTTACCTTGTCTTGATTTACTAATGAGTACACGTAGAGGGGAAGAAAGAGCCTATTAAGTAGGTGGTCTGTCAGCACATCATTTAAAAATTCACAATTAATGATAAGGATATCATTAAGGTAATGCAAATGATCAAGATGTTCTGCTACCAGGTCACTCAGTTTTCCCCTATTTCTGTGCCTGAAAAGAGAGCAAAAACAGAAAAAATATACGCGATTTATTGTGGAAAGTCTTAAAAACTTAGGGAAAAAATTTATGGGCATCCCTGCCACAGATTACCTAGCTCAAGTAGACTGCCTAAAGCAGATGTTTCACTGAAGTCAACTAATGCAACTATTAAACAGTTGCCTGTATTTTCTTTAGGATGCACGTATCAATTTTTATCTCAAAGTTTTCACAAGACCTGTTTTTACAAAGCTTTGCTTTGCATTGCCAGTGTTTTCACAAGACAGCTACAAAAATGAGAAGAGGTTTTTTTTCCAAATTTGAAAGAAGAATTCAGTGTTGTATTTAACACCTACCTCTTCACTTTAGGAAAGCAAGAAACATATGCCCACTCTAAGGTGGGGGTGGCAAGACAAACCAAGAACAACCTGAATCAACAAAGTATTTCTGTATTTGATAGTGGAATATTACACTGACACGTCAGGTCTGACAGTTCACTATTAAGGTTCATCTTTCTAGTTTAAATCTTTTTCCTAGAATCTTTCCAGAAAGCTCTTCTAATGAGGTGACACAGAATAAGAATGTTAGAAAGACAAAGTTTGTAAGACTGAGAAGCACAAAATTCCAGTTGTGTCTTCTGGATATCTGCTATTTTTAGCAGAACAAAACAAAGATAAAGAAAAGGCTTGCTGCAAAAACTGATTTAGTTGTAGGGTGTCAGCACAGATCAGGCACACAGCATTGTTACCTTGAAGAATCAAAAAAAATGCTTTAAAGAGTGAAAAGTCTGACCCATCTATAAGTCTGACAGTCTATGAACTGTCTATAACATATCTAAAAACTAACTTAACTGAACTACTAAAGACAAAATAAGGACACCATTGACATCTGGGAAAAGCATTTCCATTCAATAAGCAGCATTTGTAAAAGCTTACTCTTCATCAGTCTGCACACAGTTATCCAGTTCTATCACGTGGCTGCCAATAAACCAGACAAGGTTGGAGAAATAAGGAACTGCAGTTTTATCTCGAATGTAATGCAGCATAGGCTGGTTGTCCACTGAAGAGAAATCATTAAAAAGAAAAATTAGTTGTCAATATTTTTTATTGTTTTTTAAGAAATATGACAAAATATCTTCTGAATTTGAATTCATGCTAGTTTTCCATACAAATATACACCTGACACAATCTTAGGCATGAAATGGAAATCTATAAAAATATCACATCAGTTCTTAGCTGGCTTGAATGAGCCTAATGTTGATATATTTACAGATGTCTGAAAATAAACAAATCTAGTGGAATTCAGAAAGGTTATTTTAGCACATTATTTATTAAAAAGAAGAGAGAAGCGCAAGAATAAAGCAGTAATGCTGAGAGTCAAGCTAGTTAGACTTACATGACACTGCATTAAGGAACACAGGAATCACCAGTGAAGGAAGGGCAAAAGAAACAGACAACAGTTAACAGGATTAGGAACTGGGATAGTGACATCCTCTAAAAGGGTTTAAAATGCTAAAGCACAAAGCATCTAAACTAAAACATACAGGGTAGGTGTTAGAGCAGAATATATGCAAACAGGTGGTCAGAAAATTATCAAACCTGAACATCTGAGCTCTGCCTTTTCAGCTCTAATCTTTAAATCACTACAACATTCAATGAAAATTCTAGAGGAGCAAATTTTTTTTCATAAAATACTTAGTTGCATAAATATATCACAAATAGGATATGAAGCCTACAGTCTGCTCTCTTTTGTGAGCTCATATTTGCATTTACAGTTCCTTGAAGTAGAAGGCAAGTACCAAGTGCCCATTTCTCAACATACAAGAAGAAAAGTGTTGCAGCCAACACTGTAGACCCTATTTGCTATACAGGGTATCTAGTCATTTGCAAAGCAAACTGCTCATTTTTTTAAAAAGACCTCATTCTTCTATAAAGAATGTCAAAACCACTTCTCTTACTTGACAGAAAGTTGTGTAAATTCAACATGTAATTTAACTTAAAATGGACTGAAGAATAAGAAGACCTGCATGAACATATTGCATAATACGTATTACCTTATACCATGCTGATTTCAGAGGTAGAAATCCAGAATAAACAACATTTTTATTTTTTTTGTTACAGAGAACACTGTGATATTTTTTGTTTACTAAAAATGTTATATACCCCAAGAAAATTTTAGGGGGAAGTGACTTCTGGACACTGAGTTTGGAGCAGACACTCTCGAAGCAGTGCTAATTTCAGAGATCAACCAGGTTGCTGAGGTCCCTGCTGAGTTTTGAAGGCCTCAAAGAATACAGATGCTTCAGTTTCTCTGGAAAACCCATTGCAGTGCTCAACTACTCTCATGGTGAAGCTTTAAATTCTTTTATGTATGTCCTACTGGAATGCCCAGCACGGGAGTTTGAGACTGCAGCCTTCCAGCCTTCACTGAGCACCTCTGGGAATGGTCCAGCTCCTCTTGAGACTGGAGTGACTGCAGCACCTAAGAGTTCTACAATCATTTTAATGCACTTCCAATCCAGAAGGGAGTGATGTTGGTTACAGCTCCATACACTAGAAAGCTCAATTTCATCAATTTAAAAGCTAATTGATATTCTTAATATGCTCTGGTTTTGGGGGGTTTTACTTGTTTACTTTTTAAATACAGTCACATTCTGACCTCTCTCTGAAGGAAAGCTAAAGTTCCTTTTGTATGCCTGACAGTTTTGGGGTTTTTTTCAAACCAGTTTCATTGGTGAGAAAATAATAGTATTTACAAGTACATAGTGCAGGTTTGGGATAGTGGTCACAAAGTCAAAATGTATATCTGTATTGTCAACATGCTAAGCTTTTCAATCTCATAAAACAGACAGAAAACCCTTACAAGTAAATAACTGAAAATTAAACTACAATGAAACAAATTTGCACACATGCCTTTTTTAATATATAAAAAGCATACCTTTGTAGACATTTAAAGTTATAGTCCTAACAGCAATCCTGACCATGCTTTCGGGGTGGTTAAAAAATTTAATAGCTTCAGTGTACAAAGCAAAGTCATTAGTGTGCTGTAACAAGAGGAAAGAAAATATTCATTAAACAAGTACAGAATATGGGTTGGGATTCTGTATGAATTATGTTTTCTGTGTAACTTGGTATCTTTACCTTCTACTTAAGTAATCAAACTGATTTTACAATGCACATTCAGCTGCATTTGTTGCTCTGCATTAAAATAAACTGCTTTAAGCATCAGAGCTTCCCAGGATAAGTGTGCTCATACTCAGTGCTTTCATGCCCTCTTCTGGCAGAAAGTGGAGTGCAGAGAGGAAAACCCCATAACAACTTTGCCCTTTGACTCAGCTTTCTGGACTTTGACTAAACCTCTTAGAGCCAAGTGATGTAACAGAAAAGACCCTGTTTATGAAAGCACAAGAAAACAAGGCACAAACAAGTTGAATTCTCAAGGAAGCAGACTTAAGAACTACTGAAATGTTCCAATATAACACTAATTTCCAGATTTTTAGTTTACTGTAGTTGTAAGAGGACAAAGCCATGCTTGTGCAGAGATCTTCACGAACAAATTCACCACTGGTATGGCCATTATAATAATAAAAGCAAGACATTATGAGACAACAGACTAAACAGAGTATGTGCCACACTGCTATCAACTTCTAATTCAAGTCCTCTTATTATTATACTGCAACTTTCTTTACTTACCTCATTATAAAAGAAATGTACAGTATGATTATTGAGTTTCAGGGAAAGAGTTTTCAAAAATGATATGTAATATGCCATGATCTCCTCATCAGAAAAGTCGAATTTGTGGACAATAATAGAATTCACATAGTTATTAGAGAGCAGGTAGTCTGGAAAAAAAAAAAAAAAGCATTTACACCGGTTAACCGAAAAAAAAATATCACTGTGGTAACAGGCTGTATTTAAAGTACCAGCTACAAAGCAACAACCTGATGCTTGAAGATCACAACTTTGAGTCAAAACAGCTCAAGTGATGCCTTTGAGCATTAATATAAAGGATCTGCTCCCTACAAAGGTCTTTGCTCCCAAGAACAGGACAACTGAGAATATACTTCATCTTCCTCAATTCAGGTAAGCTCTGCAGCTAATAACACTTAACTCCTCTCCTCCAAAAGTCCCAACTAGTCAAGGCTTGATGATGGCTTTTGTAACAGCTGTGGAATACTTCAAATTATTAATTCTCCATCTTCTATTTATTTTGCCAAAAACCTTGAAGGAACCTCCCATGGCTGACTGCCAGCACCAATGATGGCAGTACAAACTAAACACCAGAGTTCCACCACATGACCTGTGTTAGCAAATGAGCATTTCAGATCACAACTAATTTGACTTAAAGAACCCCTTGAAATGTGCTAAATGCTTGTTGTACAAAAAAACTACTTCTGCACCACTGAAAATTTATATTGAAAGGTGTTGTGGAGACAGTTTATACCATATTTTTGGTAGTGCTCAATTTAAAAGATTGTTGGTAATTAATGTAGCTCTGTGCAGGAATACTAGGACTAGATTTCATTGAATGAAAGGGAATCCAATCAAATCTCAATCACTTCATCCTAAGCAGTTTGGAAGTCTGTCCTTACACAGGGATGTTTCATGGCTGATGTTCTCAAAAAGGATGTTCAGAGTCTGCAGCAGCTGCACACACACATAACGACCAGACTTCTGACGCAGGATGTTCAGGAAGAACACAAACATATTCTTCTCCAAGAAAAAGCTGAAATAAAATAAAAATTAAGTCATATGCTGTAAGTAACAGGAAAATAATTTGGCTAGGAGCAGGGATTATTCAAGGCAACTCTGACAAATAGCATGCTTTGCTTTTATGAAGAATTACTTTGCAAAGTTGTATCTGCGGAACAAAAGAATATATTTCAAAAACCTTAAAAACTAAACAAGAGGGCTTAAAAATACAAATTATGCAGAAAAAGGTATCAAGAAATCAGGGCCTTTCTTACTGTATTTTTAGCATATTCAGTTTCTCAGGCAGCTCTAAATACCACAGCTGGAGTAAGATATTTATTTGTGGTATCTTAGGTAAATTGAAGCAATGTGATAATAAGAGACGTGCTGAGTAAATCTGGACCCTAAATTAAGTTATCATTTGTATTTTTATCAAACAAATGGAGAGTCAAACAAAAGCAGTACTTTAAAGGGGCTCTGGAGTCCAAACGCTTTTTAGAAGCAGCAAATTCCTGTATGACATGAATATGAACCTGCTCACACATCTACTACAGGACATAGCTTTTTACATATAGCCATGAAATACAGTCTTGGAGGAGTTAACAGTAACAGTGTTCAGACCTCTGTACAACTCCAAGCATTCTTCAAACACAAAAGCAGAGCCTCAGAGAGCACTGGCTCAGGAGTACTCACTCAAACACTGAGCTGTCATTCTGATCCCCCCAGATCAGGATCTCTGTTATGGAACGAATGGTCTCCACCAGCAGGTTGCGGTTGTGATCTGTTACTGTTGTATTTTTAGTCAAAATATGATACATGTACCTAAAAGAAAAAAGTATTACAAGTAAAGAGCTATCCTGCCACTTTCACACACACCATGGTTGCCTTTCATCACTGTACCAATGCACACACACATATTTGCACACTCTAATCACTGTACAATTTTAAAACCCTAAAATTTCCTTCTAATACTGATGCAGAGAGAAAAGTAATTGTTAAACAGAGTGACAAAGGAAACAAATCCCCCCCAGCCAGGTGAGTTACAAGGGCTTATGCCTATATTAATGTAGAACTAGAAACTGTGCTACTGGTCCCAAGGTGCTTCTTCAACATGTTCCAAGAAATTCATGGAAGTCAAAGGAGTGATGAGCAAGGGAAACAGAAAAAGAAGAAGCAGATAAGCATGCAGTAGCTGATATGGGGAAGTGGCACATGAGGTATAACCAGGGAAGTTCGATCCCTTCTCTTGCCTTCAGAGACCCCTTATAGACTGACATCAATTCTGGTGTTTAATATCAAACACAGGACACTCAAAGACTTATTCATTCACCTTGAATGAATTCATTCAGCTTGGCAAAGCTTCATCTCAGGTCTCTGGTCCCTTGAGCACAGAAATACTGACTGGAAAGGGGGTAAAGTCCAGCTTTATAATTTCAAAGGGCATGAGTTTAAGACTGCCTACTGAAGCTTAAGAAAGGGTATGCCAATATCACAGGTGACAGGAAGCTATAGAGAATACAAGCCTTTTAGATTTTAAGTCTCAGAATTTTACTCTTCAGGGAAGCACTTCTTTTTTTTTCCAAATAAGTTGTCACATAAAATACCAAAATATTTCTGTCTCATTACTTTCTTATGTCCCACAAAAAAAGAGATGGGATAGGGGAAGATTCTAATAAAAGCACAAAAATCACCACTGCTTTTCTCCCTCTATTTTTGCTTTTTCCTTAATGTAGTAATAAAAAGAAAGGATAAATATAAGAAAGGTGCCCAATTTTGAAAATAAATAAAAAACATGAGGGAAATTCCATGTAATTTTAGATTACATGCACAAGTGTTTGGAAAGGATGACAGATTTTCCATATTATCAATCTCGCCATGAATAGTGGAGTTAATCAAACTCCCAGGATCTAATTCTGTGAAATAGCCTGTGTCCTAACCCTGGGGCAGCCTTCACTATTTTTTTGGATTCCACCAAAGTTTGTTCAGTGATTCACATTGAAATTTTAGGAATCTCATTATTAGAATTTTGCCAAGCTTCTGGCAAGGTTCCAAAAAACACTGTGCATTTTTAAAACAAAAATTTGGGGTGTCTGGTTTATGGCTTAAAATAAGTCGTTTACATGAAAAAACAGACTTGAAATTATATATCAAAAATCAAGATTCCCATCAATTTTATCAACACTAAAAAACTGAATCACTGCACTGGGCAAGCATGCAGCCAGAGACTAAAATGCCATTTAAGGAACACTCATGTGAGGCTGTTCCAACTACTTATCAGACTTGCAAAGACAAGACACTACCTAGTTTCAGAACCTTTTGCTTGAACTGAAAAAACCTCCCCCAAACAAACAAGAACTTTGATCATATTTACAGTTTACTTAAAATCTGTCAAATTTGGCTTTGGGAGTCTTCTTAAACCACTGAGCTGGGCAGAGTTCCAAAAGACTTGCTGCAAGACACAGTCTGCCCTCACCAGCCATGAGAGAACAGGTGCTATTTCAGAGAAGCTGATAAAATGCTCTGTGCTGTCATGGTAAAACACTGTGTGCTTGCTGGTCTTGATATTACTTAACCATCAAACAACAATTCTGATATGTTGAGTACTGCACAAAGACACAAGAGATAAACAGCCCTCAGAAGTTCACAGCTTTAACAAACTTGATATACCAAATAAATGCTCCCTTCCCTCATCCCCTAATCAGCAATGAGACAAAGCCTGCACCACATTACCAAAGCCATTTTAATATTATATATATCACCAGACAGCAAAAAGAAGGAAAAAGGGAATAGGTGGCAGGGGGGGACAGGAAGAGGTGGAACAGTGCTTTCTTAATCTTTCTCTTCAGTAAAAAAAAAAAAAATTGTCTCCCCCTTCATGGTGGTTTTTTTCCCCTTCATAAATCAACACTCATTTTCAAATCCAAAACAGTCACTGATCACACTGAAACCACTCTAGGAAAAGCTGATCCTCAGCTGTGTCCTACAGTCACAACTGCCTGGTCATGTGCTGTACCATAATAATCATTAAACAGCAAGTCAGAGAGCACCTGGAAATCCTCTTCCACTAATCTGAGGATCACAGTTCAAGATTCCTTCTGTGGACACTGACAATGGGACGGCTCACAGTGAAGATGTGAGAGCTTAAGGCTGACCACCTGTGAGAATTCCCAGCAGTTCTAAAACAGCACATGGCACACAGGCCCTGGAAAAACTTGTCATTAGGGCACTATGTGCATTATCAGGACAGTGAATCTAAAGACAGCACAAACTCAGTCCCTGCTCTGCGAATTAACAGAGCAGAGATAATTTTAAGCGATAGCAATTAGATCACTTCATTACACAATAATTTGAACAACTTCCTGAGACAGTTAGTAATTAATATTATACTGCTTCACATATTTTAGCCTATTTATTTGAAGTCACATAGAAATTATTGCATCTGTGAACATGTATTTCTCATTAATAAGTTACATTATACAAACTCAGAATTAAAGTTTACTCCAACAGTAGAATTTTGGGTACGGGATGCAGTGGGAAGAATAACAAGCTATTATCTCATTTGGGAGCCTGTGGAATATAGACCATTACAAACACAAAAAGCACTTAACAGTCAGGAATACATGATCTCCAAATTTATTTACTTAGTAGCAGCATTACTGAAAAATTCCTTAATTTGCTAAGGCACTGATGCACTTAGAGGAAACCTGGAGTTCACCTTCAAGCTATTCCTTTTTATTTATTTATCCTATTTGCTTGAAAAGTAACAAAAAAGCATACACATACTTGTTTCTCTTTACAGACACATGAAATACCATATTATGAGAACATGAAGTATCACATAAACTTAGTATTTTTTGTACTTAGATAAATCCTTAAAGGCTGTCTCTAAATGCAGAGGGATCAAGTTTGTGTCTCTAAACACAAAACTATCAAAGAGGAGACTTTTGTCATCTCTGTATCTGAAGACTGGGTTCAAACAAAAACACATCATGCAGGAAGTGTCAAAGCACCCAATACCATCAAAATCAGTAGGAGATGTTGCCAGCAATTTAACAAACCAAACAAAATTCTGAACATTTTTCTGGTTAGAACCCATGCTCAAAGGAGTAACATAGTATTGTAAGTGCATATTAATGACTTTCCTACTTATTACTTACAAAAATACACTAAAACAGGTAAGAGTTTAGAAGTCAAGCACTCAAATTTTAAAAGTCCAGACTTGACCATAACAGGCTTGCTTCTTCACTCTGCCTGTAATCAGGTAATTGCATATTGTTCTCACAGAGGAAACCCGATGCATAGCAAGGACAGTGCCTCAGGAAATGAATCACGCATGAAAAAGACTTCAAGCACCTTCAACCTTTATGGACACTGCATCTGACCAAGGCATGGGAAATGTTCAGCACCCAGCTTTAATGGCACTGGCACCTTTTGTGCAATCACAATGCAATTAAAATAGCAAGTGCAGAAGCAACAATAGGAAATGTGCTTGACAGTAACAGGGCTATGTAAATACCATAGAAAAGTAGGGGGGAAAATCTTCGAAAGACTTTAAAAGACTTGGAAACAAAGACACACAAAAATACCAAGTTCCCTGAGAAGCATCCAGGCATCGAGTAGCACTGTTTCATCCTTCTCTAGATTGCATTTCAGAAGTTGGATTAAAATTTAACTGTTTTCACTAGATCAAGAGACTGTATAAAAATACTTCATAAAAACAGCCTCACAGTTTTCCTTCAGCCAGTCCATTCTCTGGCATGTTTGCAGAAAGACTGAATAATAAAATTTCAAAAGTAAGCCTCAAATAAACTGCATTAAAGCTAATGGGAAAGATCCAACATTTACTGAGAAAAAGCAATAACACTGCTGCTATCACTAAGCATGTGCATCATTTACAATTTAGACTAAACTCTACCTTATTCAAGTTTAAAAATAAAAATATTCCCACAAGGTTAACCCAGACTGATTTCACCCCTGTAACATAGTATAATATACCTTTCACAGGCTGAGCTAACCTGTAATAGCAAGGCAGGTGTGTTGTATTCAGGTCCTTCATATGGAACACAAAATGGGGCTTTGCGTCAAGAGGATGAGAAGGTAAACAGCTTATCAAGTGAGCTTACTGAGACTTTCTTTCATGACCCCAAAACAAAGGGTCTCTGCCCTTTTTCCTTCTGTTACTTTACCCACTTCAACACTTGGAAAACACCTAAATTTCACCTTTCCTGTTGGCATCTAGCTAGAAGCTGAAATTCACGCAGTCTGGATAAACAAACACTTAAAATATACATAGTCTAAACAGACCAAAGGTCTCATCTGTCCTTTACATATGACCATTTCAGATTCATTCAGAAATCACATGTAAAAAAAGCAAACAGACCAAAGCACATACTTTAGTAGATAATTATATACTTCAATTCTCAGATAACAATTCTAGCTCAAGCCACAACATTTACAGCCCAATTCCCTTTCGCTACAAATGAGGCAGGGTGTAATTTTTCTATTCTCTGTGGCCCCAACAGAACATATGGACACATTTTTCTTGCCTGAAAGTAAGTCTCAAGTCTCCCTCTCACCAGCCTTTTTTTCTTTTCTCCTAAACTTAAATTCAGTTTCATCAAATTTCATCATGCATCAGCATTCTTGCTCTATCTGCAAGTCAAATATCAAAGCCAGACAGAGCCAAAGCTCCACTAATGCTTAGTTTAGCTCCAGTAATGCTGAGTAGCACACACTAACTACTCCTTGTATGTTCAATAGAACATTCCTATGTTTACATCTGAGCATGACTTTTCCCTTTTTTCCTGTAAAGCCAGACTACAGTGACTTACTAGTCTGACCTACAACACTTTCAAAATTACTTCTGCAATGCTACTGCCTCATTAGTTTTGTATTCATGGACTTGCTTTCTGTGTCTTTGGTAAAAAGCATTGCATTTCAGTTAGCCTTGCTAATTTTGAACATTTTTCCAGTTTAGAGACAAGGACCGGATCCCACAAATGATCTTGATACAGCAACTGCAAGATGCAAATCTTGTACAGGGCATTCTGTTACTGTCAGAACCCGTTCACGTACTCCTTGTAAGATGACTGAAAACTACCAGGTACTTTTTCTCAATGAGCTACGTATTCACACTGATTTAATTTAGAAAGTGCTTCGTCTCTTAATGACCTCCTTTCCTCGTTCAGTACAAAGAGAAGCTATCAAGGTGGCTCTCATTTTTCCTGCAAAAGCAGAACACTTAAAATGGAACAAAGAAATTAATTTTTTTATCCCTTGCCACCCTTCCAACTCTCCAGTGGCAGAGCTAAGAAAAAACTATTCCACCCTCTGCAGCCAGCAGTAACACACGGCTGCGAGGCTCCGGAGGCACAGGTTATAGTTCCCAAGCTCAAAGCTTCCCTTCTGCAGCAGCTGCTGCGTCCTGCAGCCCAGGGCACATCCCGAGTGCCGTGACTCACCGCTGGCTACCGACATCCCCACACACCCTGGAGCTGCACTGCTCACACACAGGCACCAGCCCCTCGCCTCCCCGCCTCAGCCACCACCAGGAAACAAAGTTCTCCCTCACGAGGAATGTAGTATTTCTTGTATTTATCACGCCTCGCACTCTATTCCACCGAAGACTCTGTGGCATTACTAAAAACAAAACAAACACGTATGGTAGCCCAGAGCGTAACATTACGTGACGAACTGCGTCTGCCCTGAAGACCTTCTGGGACGGAGAGGCCGGTTTCCGTGAGGGAGACACCAGACCACAGAGCCTCCGCCACCAGGGATTGCTCCGGGCGCTTTCCTCTCGGGAGAACTGCGGCAAAACGCCCCGGCGAGGGCAGCGAGCGCCGGGGAAGCGTCGCCCGCCGAGCCGCCCCCTCCTCTCCCGACCTCGCAGCCGTCTCTGAGGGAAACCTGCCCCAAGCAGCGCCGCGGACGGACCCGGCCGCAACCGCCCCCTCCGAGCCCCCTCACAGCCCCGCCACCCTCCGCCCTCACCGCCGCCCCGAGCCCGCGGCCGCCCCCCGCTCACTTGAGGTGGTCCAAGGAGTGGATGCTGCGGGCGGCCTTCCCGTGCCCGCCGCCCACCCAGCTGCGGGAGCGGCCGAACATGCTGGCGGCGGAAGGCTGCTCCGGTCCGCGGGCCCTACGGCCTCATAGCCCCGCGGGGCGGGCGGGGACCGGCGCGGAGCCTCGGCGGCGGCACGGAGACACAAAGCGCATGCGCGGCCAGGGCACGCCGGAAAGCGCCGGCCCGACCCCGCCCCTGGCCCCGTCCCCGGCCTGCGAGTCCCAGGGAACACCGCGCGGGGCGGGGCCAAGCCCTCACACGGGAGGGGCGGGGCGGGGCCTGTGCCGGGCATGCTTTCGGGGCTGCTCGCTTAGAACAACATAGGGGAGTAAACGTAGCCCGAATCAGAAAAAAAAAAAACCACGAAATGTGAGTGTACCTCCTAAATACGTTGTAATTTGAGGTAAAATTTGGTCCGTGACATTGCTTGTTCGGCTTCCATAACCCAAACGAAGCTGTTCTGTGGGGTCAGCTGTGCGGCAAGATGCAGTGTCAGAAATTCAGCTGCTGACATTCCCCTTGCTGAGGTTTATCCAATAAGGATTTTGAATAGGCTTAAAAATTAAGAACAGAGAGAAAGGGACCCATGACTGTCTTGACCTAGTTTGGGATTTTTAGTTTTTGCTTTATCCAGAGAAATAAAGTAAATCTATGTAAAAGCTGAAGTTTTGTCAGCCAGTATCAAAAATGCACCGAGTTTAAAATCCCGCCTTCGGTTATATTTTGGTATAGGTAAAGCCTTGGTCAGCAAAGAAACACCTGCACCGCACCCGAGAGGGCCCGCAGTGCTGCTACAGGAGGGCCTCGGTCACAGCGGAGGTCGTGAAACAACTTCCAGCGGCGAAGGCACAGCCCAGACCTGCCCGCGCTACCGCGCTCCGCAGGCTCCGGGCTGCGGCAGAGCTCGGGCAGGCAGGAGCGCGCAGGCGAGGGTAGCGCAGCGCAAGCCGCCCCCTGTCCCCTGCAGCCCCCGAGCAGCCGCAGCGGGACCCGAATGCCGGCACCGCGGCCGCCCCGCGCCAGCAGCAGCGCGGCGCTCGTAAACAACGGCGGCGTGCGGCGGGTCAGGCGCGGGGCGGGGAGCGAGGGGCGGGCGGGCGGCACGGTCCTGCTGCGCAGGCCGGCCTCGCTGGCAGGTGCTCCGTGCCGACCTCCCAACGCGCCTGCAGGCTCCTTCCGCAAAGTTTGCGGGCGGGAGGAGGAGGAGGAGGAGGGAGCCGCGGTGGGACTGCAGTAGCCGGGCTGGAGATGCCGCTGATCAGCCTCCTGCCAGCGGCGGGGCTGCGGCAGCGCCGCTGAACCCGCGCTGGCTGCCCGCCCGCCGGGGCGCCTCTTCCTCCGGGGACTGAAGGGACCGAGCAGGCCGCTCCGCTCTCCTGGGGGGCTCGCCTCTTCCCGGGGTCCGGATTCGGCTCCTTAGGGACTCTGCCCTTTGCTGCCACCGGGGCTGCGGCGTGTAGTCCTGCCCCGCTCCCAGCTCCGCCGCTGCCGTCCGCCCCCCGCGCCGGCCGGGCGGGTCGGTGCCCGCTGCCCCCGCAGCCCCCACGGCTGCATGACCGCCGCGGTCTCCGCACGTCTGGATTCGGTGGAGTCCTGGGCCTTCCATGCGCTGCTGGTGCTGCCCTATATGTTTTACGTGGGCTTGTTCTTTGTCAACGTGCTGATCCTGTACTATGCCTTCCTGATGGAGTACATCGTCCTCAATGTGGGCATCGTTTTCCTGCCCGAGGATATGGACCAGGCTCTGGTGGATCTGGGGATGCTCTCTGACCCTGGCTCCGTGCTCTACGAGACGGACAGCGAGCTGGATGTCTTTGACGGGTACTTGGAGTGACGGCCCAGGGCGCTCCGAAACGACTGAGCTCTGCCGCCGCCTGGCCCGGGGCAGGGGCCCGCCGTGCCCGCATGGCCGCAGCTCCGGGAGCCCCGCGGCCCCGGAGTGCCCTCGCTGCGTCGCGGCTCCTTCTGCGCATCTTCCCTTCCAAATGACACACTCCCCGCTGGTGCAGGGGCCACAGGGACAGCCGGGACCCGCTGCCACCGGGCAGGCCCGCAGAGACGCAGAGGGCTCCCAAGGGAAGTAAGTGATTTCTGAGTGTCCGGCCGGGCACGGCGCTCCCGGGGCAGCGGGCACAGCGTCGGGGACACGCTCCGCCGCAGCTCCCGGCACGGGCGAGCGCTGCGGGCAGAGGGCCGGGGCCACCCCCGGCGCTTCCCCCGCCCGGCAGCGCCCGGGGAGCGGCGGGGCCCCGCTCCGTGTCCCCTGCGCGGCGGGGACAGCGTCCCTCTCCCTCGGGACTCATCCTCCGAGCCATTGCAGCTATGTTGCTGGGGGCTGCCTGTACAGCCGGGCAGCAACTTTGCTGATCCGGTCCTGAAAGCAGCCCTGAATCGAAACGAGCATCCTGGTTAATATTTATTACAATTCAGAGACCTTCCTCGAGTCAGAAATACATCTTAGTTTGTTGCCCTTTAAAACCACTCTCTTGGATAATGACAAATTAACCAGCTCACCATCTTCCCATTTTAATTGTAGGACGAAGGTTTGCTTGATCAGTTTCTGGCTTTTTTGTAGGTTTTTTTTTGTTTTGCTTTGTTGTTTTTTTTTTTTTTTTGTAGTTTTGAGTGACTCTAAAACTCTGGAAATGTAAGGACTTAGCATTTTAAAACACTGAAATGCATTCGGGAAGAAAAATCACTATTTTTAGCTAGGACTTTCTGTGCCAAAAGTATGTTAATGAAAACATTCACAGTTTGAATTAAAATGTGTTAGCAAATCTGCCAGCAGATTTTTTAGCAAAATATTGTCTGTAAATCTGAAGACCAGTTCAGAATATCTTTATTTTTCTGTTTGAAATGATGGACATAGGAAATTCACTTACATTGTTACAAGTATAAACTCGGTGACCACGCTATACAAACACCAGTTAATATCAAACTATTTTAAGCAGTCTTCTAATTTAACAAACCCAAACAAACATTTCCTGTAGTTCTGTCCTTCATATAGGTTAAAATTATCTCCTGAATATTTCTAGTCAGATTCTGTGTAAAGCAGTATTAGCTGATTTTGGTCAATAGTTTAGAATGAAAAATTGGACATTTTTGGGTATTGGAGTAACATTGATTGCACAAACTGCTGAACAAGGCTTGCTCAAAGGCACATGGGAGCCTAACAAGGGAGTGAACAGATTTTGTTGCTACTGAAGAAATCTCTATGCATATAGTCACTGCAGATGGAAGTGTCTATGCCAGCATTTGGTGGTCCATCCCAAGCAACTGGATTAGAATCACTTCTAGAATAGAAAGTGTGGAGCAATCCTCCCCACAAAACACCATTGACTGCTTTTGTGGTTGTCTCCTTTTTCAGATGGAGAAATAATACACATGCTCTGTATTCCAGGAAAGAAATTCCTAAAAATGAATGGTAATTTAAGCAAAATCTTTGGTGCTAAAAACCATATCCATTTTCTTCCCCAAAGTATCTTTCCTCAAATTCCAAATCTTATGGCTCCAATGCCATTTAGTAGAGGGATTAAAAATACTTTCTTAAAATCACTTTTTTCCGTCTAGAATTTGTCTTGATGAGTTGTGTCTAGTTTTCAGGAAGACCTAAGGAGAGCGCCAGACACAATTTTCCCCTGTGGGTTTTTCCTACTATATGAATATATAATTTGATATGAGCACAGTTCTGTTCAGTGTAGATTAATGGGATTCTTAAAATTTACCTTCATATTAATGAGATAAGCTCATAAGCTCTGGAAACTTCTTGATATTCTAACTATAAAACCCTCCATGTCTTTCATATGCAGAAATCAAAATGCAGAAGTTTTCTCAAAGCTCAGAAGTAAGGCTCGGTCTATATCCACCAAGAGCTAATGGAATTCTGCACAGGTACCAGCTCCAGTCTCGATCTTTCATTTGGAAGCTGTCATGATAGATGGTGTTTTCCGCTGAGAATCAAATCACAAATCCCAAAAGTTAGATCAATTCTTAGGGAGCAAAAAATTTACTGTGTTTCATCTACTTCTGTATTTAATTATACTTACAGACTTAGCAACCAGGCCACAAATTGCATAATTATTTAGCTACCAGGCAAAGACACAGTGTTATCCCCATGACAAGGGATTTGAGTTAATATCCTGGTTCCAGGTTTCTTCAGTGTTCTGTGCCATTCCTCACCAGTTCCGTAGTAGCAAAGCAGGGAGAAGAGGGTCCTGATTTGGAGCTGTGTTTTCTGCTTTGGGAGCAGCAGTAAGGCCCTGAAAGGGAGGATTTAAATTCTTGTGGTGCCTTGCCTGCAGTGACCCGAGTTTGTGTGAGTGTTAACCCCTGCTCTCCTGGCCTGGGAAGGTTTCCCACCTGCCCTGTTCCCTTGCATCCAGAAGTGCTGAAGATTCACAAGACACTGCAGGAAGAATGGGTCTGTTTTGCCAGCAGTGATGAAAAATACATAGGCCTACTCTTTGCATTAAAGAGCAGCACATTTTTCATGTGACTCACCAGTGATTTCTGAGAACACCCAAAGAGCTATGATTAGCCTGAGCCAAAACCTTGCAGCGTCCTCCGTGCCTGGGAGAGCGGTGCCTCGCACCCTGGGTGAGTGACGTGTGACAGGAAAACAGAGGGGGCAAATCCCAGGAGGCCTTTCTGCAGTATGTGGAAAGGCTAATTTAGATGTAAAAATAAGAGAACACGTGGATCAGAACAGCTCTGTGCTCTCTGGCAGCAAACCCCTCACTTGAATAAACTCAATAGAAGCAAAATGATGTCCAAGTGTCTGAGCATAATTAATTGGTGGCAGAGATTGAAGTCAGACAGATAAGTTAGCAGCTGGAAAATGTTTCCTGGCCTATTCAAATGAAGAAATTAATCTGTGTAAACTGAACAGAATTGAACTCGTTCATGTCATCTGCTGTTTTCATGTGAGTGTGCCAGGTTATTTTTACTATATTTGAAGCCCCTTGGAACAAGGTCATATGACTGCTCTCATACTTTCATAAAATCAGATATCACTCATCAGAAAGTACTCCTATCAGAAAGAAAATGGGCAAAAGTAATCAATAATGAAAATTGAATAAGCAAGATTGAATTTATGTAATCTTGCAGTACATGCTTTACCTGTATTTAATAAGATGAATTATGAATATCTTCAGTGAGCAAAATCCAGCACTCAGAAAGCTGTGACTCAGCACTTCAGATGAATGCCAGCATCTAAATTTTGAATCAAAAAAAAATAAATAGCTTAACTCCCCAGCTTATCAATATAGTGCCAGTTAGAACTGCAGGCTCAGTGTCTATGAGACAGCCACCCACTGTGCCTGTGTTCTGAAGCAGAGATGTCCTGCAAAGGACAGAAGAATGATGTCACTAGCACTGTCAGGATACATTTAAATGTATCTGAATCCACTTCCTGACTTTTTTCTTTTCAGACTTTAAATACTAAAAATAATGAGCAGAGTAGTTTGTTACTTAATTTACCTTGCCATTTTCTACTATTTTCCCCCTTTTTGTAGAGATCACCAAGGTGATTTGTTGACTCCATGATATAGGTCAGTTGGCTGTGTTATGAGTTACAGTAGCAACAGGATTAAGTGCAATTGTTATGGTTTTTAGAACTGTGTTTTGAATTTTTAGATGTTATTAAAAGTAATAGAAATCCAGTGTTCAAACTCACGTGACAGCTCTGCTTTAAAGAAACATGTACTTAACAGGAATTCCATTCTAGATGGAAGGAAGACAAAATCATGGTTAACTATTCAGCTGTCCATACAGACTCATTAACCACAGCCATGGACAGTTCTAAGTGATTTTCTACCAAATGCATTTATTTATATAATGTCAAGAGAGTAAGCAGATTTTTCAAAAACTTTTTCAAGTGGTGCTGTTAATAATGTTAATAATAAATGAGGCACAGAAATTAGAGAGATGTTCAATTTTTGATATAGTTTAGGCCTGAGTATTGCATGTGTTAAAAGTCTCAGTCACAAGTAACTTTAAAGGATCATTTAAAAGTATGTGCATGTGTTAAAAGTCTGTGGTTCTTTCCTATAAAAATCAAGCTTTCTGTAATAAACTTGCTTCAATAGGAGGCAATAGCCAATTACCACTTTAAAGCTGTCAAAGGAATTAAGAAATGAATCTAATTTAATTCTTCATGTTTGTTTCTTCAAGGAGGGACAAAGTGACACTATAGTTCAGCTAATAACTATCCATCCTAAAATAGAAGAAAAGAATAATTTGTTTAGAGACATTTAGTCTCTAACTCTTTGCATTTGTCCCCTCATAACGATCCTAGCTTATAAGGAGTACAACTATCCCTAAGGATTAAATATGCACAAGTTGCTAAATCTTTCCAGTTGTTCAGGGAAACTGTCAGACTGTCTTTCTTTTTGCAGTTGAATTTTATTACTTTGGCTACAGATTTGGAAAGAAAAAATAGCTGAATAGTTTGAATGATGCTCTCTGAAGACACAAGTGTGTGTCTAATATATGTGATAAAAAGGGAAAAGACAAATAGGAGCCATATATGGGAAATAATGTTATAATGGAAAATGATGATGTGCACTGAGTGATGGATTGCTGGGGAAACCCCAGGTCAGTTCACAGACTTAAGGCTAAATACTCTTTTCAGGGCCAGAAAGAAAGACCCAAGGGTTGCTCAGGCAGTAGAGCCCAAATAGGCCACAAGAACTGAAACATTGCTGCAGAAAGTGAGGAAATGGAAAACAGACAGTGTCAGGATGTGAAACAGTCACACCATGTGTCCTTCGCTCCAGCATGCATTGTGAGGAACAGTAACTTCAAAGGCAGAAATAGCAAAGATGTGACTGAGCTGTTAATGCCAGAGTCATACTACAGCCATACTGATCAGTGCTTGCAGGTATGTTCTAAGCTATTGAAAGTCCTAGTTCTGAGACTTAAAAAATACTTTAAAATATTTTCTACCTCTTTATTTTCCAGTTTTCTGAAATTTTTGAAGTTTTCTGTTAAGAAATAGGTTCTCATGAAATTTGAGGGACAGATTTCTAATCTGAAAATTAGAAAGGCAGGATTGAATATCCTGGCCAATTGTGTAATTTACACCCCATTTAATATCTGCCACAACAAATTACAGTCTTGCCCTACAGCAGACTTTGGAACTACCATTAGGCAGCTTTACATTTTGCTTTGGAGGCCCATACATTTTGCTGTGTTATTTTTAAGTCAGCCTAGAATCTGATCTGCAGTGCAGAATACTAACCTCACTGAACGGTCTGCTGTAGACCAGTTTTCAGTTCCACTTGGAAAGCAATCAGATAAACATGAAATGAGTAACCTGGTAGAGCTGCTGTTCCCCCTTTTCATGTCCTCATTTTAAGAGAAAGGATTTTGAGCAGATGTGTTCTGTTAGCAGGTACTGTAGCTGACAGACATTTGACAGAAATGCCTCACTGGACACGAAAGTGCTTCTTGTTTCTGACCTAGTATCTGCAGTAAGTGGCACACAGGAACATGGAAGTGTTGTGATGAGTCAGACCACGATCTTAAAGCCCTGTGTTCCACCTCTGGGAGAACTCATGGCCCTGACCAAAATCTGCAGGCTGCTCTCTGCTTTCCCAAATCCTCAAGGCAGAATTGCAGGATGTTAGAAGGCACATTTCTGCCCAGCCCTTTAGCAAATGTTTTCCAAACCAGCCACCCTTTGCCCACTCTGTGTTATGAAATCCCTCTGGATTTCCTTCCTGTCAGTACAGGATCTGAATACTTGAAAGAGCTTATTTTGTGCAGTCTTGAAAATTTCTCTATTCATCCTCTTCTTTGAGTCAGTAATGGTGATGATTAAAAATTGTTCCCTGGTATACTCTGCTACTGAGTTCTTTCCTACCAAGCTTTATTCTTTGCTTCCAGTCTTTTAATCTGCTTTCAATCCATGAAAGAGTCTTTCCCCCAGTCCTGTCTCAACCTGTTTGCTTTTGGCTTCCTGTAATGCCTTTGTTAATGACACTATTGCTCTGTCTGTCCAAGCTCATGCAGAACGTGTGACCATCAGACTTCATTCTTCATTCAGATCCGTAAAGGGGAAGAAGGGAGGAGCTGTCCATGCAGAGACTTGCTGCACACAACACAGAAATGTCCTGAGCTGCAGGCAGCCAGGGGACCTGCTCGTGGTCTGCTCTACCTCACCTCCTCCTCAACACAGACCCATCCCCCGTCACCCCCTCTCAGAGCTGCACCATTCTATACTATACTAATTAGTCATCTGTAAAATCACAAGACCAGATGAATACTGTCACTAGTGCCCAGCACCTTCATAATCCATAGCTCTGGATCTACTTAAATGAATCTTCTCAGCCTTGTATTTACCCCTGATGATTGTAAAAAATCACCTCCTAATAGCATGGGATGCTTTGACTTTAGATAAACTGGGATAAAGCAATATAACTGTAATTTATTCTTGGCAGTAAGACCAAGAAGTTACCCAAAGTGTTATTTAGCTCTGTAACTACTTACCAGTGGATCCAAAATAGTTGGAACAATGTGACTCTAAAGTAGAAGAGAAATTGACCAAAAGCAGGGACTACATCAAATGTAGTCAATGCTTAATTAACACAATGATCAAAAAAATAAAAATGCTCTAATGAACACTATCTAGTCAAGATAATGTAGCCAGTTCAAACATCAGTTTTAATTAGTAGGTCTAATGATATCAAGTCTGGATAAAATAGGTTATCCCATTGTATGTCACAGCTGGTTTTACTCTGAAGAGCATCCCCTGGTAATTGATATAACTCTCATACCCCTCACACTGGTATCTTTATGGCTCTGTTAAAATTCCCAAGGACTGCTGTGCTCTGACATTAACTGAAACTGTGACATTGATTTCTCTGAATGGTTGTGCAGCTCTTTACTTCTCAAAGAATTATTACCCAGAGTCACAAAAGGATCTGATTTTAATTTTTTTTTTCTAATAAGTCAACGACATGGTGCTGTATGTTGCATACTCAGTGACTTTCCTGTTCATTTTAGGTATGAAGGGTTACTCTGTATTTATGTGTTTTCTTTTAAACAGATTCAGTAAACACCTGAAATGGATTATGACCAGGCTAATGGATCAAGTCCTGGAAAGAAACTATACTCTGAAATGCAGAGATGAAAATAAGGACAAGAGAACAAGAAGAAGAGTTGTCATCAGATCTTGTCAGTTGTGACTTCTCTTCACGGTCTTTGCCTCTTGTGTGTGCACTTACTGCAGTGTTCATGCACCATACTGGGCTTCCATAGGTAATTCTAGGATGGACTATATGAAAAAATAAGATAAACTATGTTCCATTGTAACAGAAAATCAGGATGTTACCCAGATTTGATAAACTTTTGAATGAATACCATGTCACCAAAATGGACACACTCCACATATAGCTTAAGCCAGTTTTACAATCACACGTTGAAAATTCTACCAGCCAGTAGTTCAAAGGCAGTGCTTTCTCAGGGGAAAATATGCAGGAGTGACTGAAGGAGGTTCTGTTCAGGGAGTATTATGGCAAGAACTGTGCTAGTAACATATTTTATTTAAAATGAGAGTTTTGAAATAGATCAGAGAGAGAATTTTATATAAGTCAGGTGGATTCATTATTTAACACAGGATACTTTGCAGATTGTTTAAGCTCACGTTCCTATGTACAGATGTGAAAGCAATACAATAAAGACTGACCTTTTCCATGAAAAATCAAGCAGTTGTGTTGGAGTTGTTCTTCAGTTTGTAAAGAAAATAACTGAAATATGCTTTCAAAGAAATTCCAGTTTTCCTGTGGGTACCTGCAAGTAGTTCCAGATTGCTGAGATGGCCAGCAGGTAGGAAATCCTCATGAACAGCTACTTAAAAAATCAGACCTGAACTGAACCATCAGGCACTGAGGGGGGGAGGGGGGGATGTTATTAGGGCAGGCATTGAACTGGTTTTGTTTTATGGTTACGCTTTTTAGAAAAATCTGATTTTTGTAACTGTGCAATTTTTAAACAGAATTGATGTATCAAGAACATTTTGGATAAAGAATTGAAAACAATTCTGCTGACACTTTCTGCATGATGTCTGTCCTCTACAGTCTGTGTCTGCCATCTGCTCCCAGCGTGGGCTCCCCACTGCAGACAGATGGTGTCAGAAGTCTCTTTTCAGCCAGTATGAGAGAACAGGAGGGTGATGATTTAAATCCCCCATGAAACAATGACAAACTCGTGTATCCTGATACTCCCAGTGTGTTCCACTCAAATACCACATTTTAGCTCCTAGGCAGTAGAAATGAGCTCCCAGTTCCCAAAATTCTGTGGTCCAAATACAATTTTCAGCTGCTTCTGCAAGAGGAGAAGCACTGACACCAAACCAAGTAGCATTTCTTCAAGATAGGTTTCATCAGGTGCAGTTCAGGACCTTTAAACACTCACAAGTGTTTTGTTGCACACAATCCCAGGACCGCAATTCAGGAATGAAGTCATTTAGGGCACATTATTCTAATATGTAAAGATACATTTAGGGAAGGCAAATCCCCATTTAGGTACCTATAGAAAGAATAACCAGTTTTAGAAATGTGTCAAGCTTGTGTTCATGTGCCCATTTGCTACTAACACAGTTAAAGCTGAATTTTGCTACTGCAGGGGGCATTCCTGCTACCTCTATAATTACTAATTCATTGTGTTCACAGAGATGGCTTCACTAGTTTTGCAGGGTCCCATTTATGCCTTTTTAAGAACCTGGTTCAGTTTGTCACTATTGGTACTTGGTGCAGTACCTAGGAGTTTGTAATAAATTCTCTGCAGTGGGTTTGTGCCACACAGTCAATAAAACAATACAAATTTCCCCAAGTCATTCACTTTGGAGATTCTGAATCTTAGATCAAGATTTCTGACTTCTCAGAACAGCTCAGCTTCATGCATTTAAAGGTTGGGGAGGGTGTTACAGGCTCTGACTACCATGATAACACAATCCTTGGCATTTTAGCAAGGCTTCTTTGACAACAAAAAGATGGACATAAAGAGAGCGGCATTTTTCTCATCCTAAAAGGTGTTTTAGAACAGAGTTTTGATCACAACAGCTTCTTAGAGAGTAGCTAGTGAATTCAGTTTCTATACACAAGGCACTCATTTGACAAAAGTATTTTGAGGAGCTTGATGGCATAAGAATATCCAGACTTTGAATGTGGATTAATTTTAGAACTTCTAACTGCAAAGATCTAGAAAGGATGAAAACCCCATTTTGCTTTTATTAGCAAGGTGGCCTCAGTCAACACATTTGTTTCTCCTGATCCTGAACTTAGTCTGTCATTTGGCATTGCAAGAACTTGTTCCTGTTAAGAAAGAATTATTTCTCAATTTCCAGCCCACTGAACTGTTCAGTGCCAGCAGGACCATCCTGTCTCCCTCACACACAGTGCTTCCCATGAACCTGCAATACAAAGCCCCAAGCCTGTTACTGTGGCAGAAGCCAGCAGTTGCTGTGTGGTTTCATAGTGTTTCCAAGAGAAACATTTTCAACGGGTACTAAAAGGTACTGTTAAACACTTTTATTAATACTTTAAAAATGATGTGTAAAGACAACCAAAACACAAACCAACACCAAAATAGCAAGATTTACAATCGGTACATTACAAATGCACATCTCCCACTAACTCAGAGAACAGCAGTACACCAAATATGATTTTAGCAGTCTAGACAGCATCCTGTAACATTCAGCTGCCTGTGAAATATTTAGCACATTCTCAGACTCAGTCACGGTAAAGTGCAGCTGCAGAATATATCCCTAAAGGGACATTTGTCATCCAAAGCTTGGTTAAGAGAAGCCAAGACAAGGGCTCACCCCGGATGTGCATGGCTGGAGTGCTGCAGGCTGATGGGAATATCACACCAGATTTGGCTCAAACTCCCTCTCATTCAAGCAGCTCAAAGAGGAGAGAATAAATAAGATATTTTTTATCCATGGCTCTGGCTAGAGTTTGGTTAGAGAGAAGAACCATGCAGATAGTTAACAGAAATGCCACATTCTAATTACAGTTATATTCTCCACAGTGTTTTTCCACCTTGCTCTCTGTTCCTTCACATGTTCTATGATTCCCTGCTCTCAGAAACAATGAAGAAATATTCCTTCCTCCCTTCTTTCTTTAATTTGTCCACTGTCTTTAATTTGTCCACATACCTGATGTCAAGAATCTGCAGGCATTGAAACTTAAGCAGAGGAGTAAAATTTGTTGGAAAGAAAATGAATGTTGTGGTTCTGAACTGTTTAAATATGGGAGTTTTTAAAGACCAAGAAACAGAGGGAGGTTAGTTGAGAGATTCTAGCTTGCACAGATCCTTGGGTCAGTATTGTCAGTGCTTCCTAGCAGAAAGGATTTCAGAGGTTGTTGAACTAACCCTGAGCTAACTGTGAAGTATAAACTTCCTTTGAGCATTCCTAGGTTTTTCCATCCCTTTTTGTGGTTCTGTCTCAGACTGTATCTGGACAGGAAGCCAGAATGGTGCTCCTGACCTGACAATTGCCTCTGCACAATTTTAAGTTCTCTTCATGTTCACAGAGCAGAAATAAAAGAATAAAAGAGACAATTGATTTGCTGTTGCACTCAGCAGGATGCATATCTGGCCCACATATGACTGAGACCAGCAGCAAAGACATGATGGTGCTTTGAGATGTGCTTTTGTCTGATTGCCTGGTTACTCATAACTCTGTACCAGAAGGTCACATAAACCACACACAGTAGTGATATCACTGTCAAGTATAAAATTTGTGCTTGTAAACATTTATGCTGCCAGCTGCATTTAAGAAATTACCAATCCAGTTATATGATTTTAAAGTTCTCATTTGAGACAAAGTAAAAACCTTCCAAGATTGTTTGAGGATTTGTGTGCAATAAACTGGCTATTTTTATCCATTTGGATTTCTACAATAATGTTAGAAAAATATTTCATAGTTTTCACTTTCAATTCTTCTCTTCTTTGTTCCCCCCCCAATCTTTTTGACAGATTCTGTAACAAGTCATAGAAGATATGTTTCTGTCCCTTAAGGCAGCACTGATTACTAGTGAAGAAAAGAGCAATTTCTAGATTCACTGATTATTTTGAAGAAAAGAGCAACTTTTAGATTCTTGTGGATAATCTTATAATATCAGAACATTTTCTAGGGCTCGATGATTCTTTTCTATGCTCCTCACCCTAGTGCTTCCAATCAGTCCATACAGATAGGTGAAATCTGTAACTTTGATCTTTGAAAGTCCAAAATCATCAGACCAAATCTGATGGCAGGTACCTCTGGCACCATGAAACAAACAATCAGATTTGATCTGTCAGTGCTTCAGATGTTGCAATTTAAGCAGCTTTCAGTTTACACTTCCATGACTCAATGATGGAATTTTATACTCACAATATCCTGGTGGTTCCTGGTCTCTTTTAATGGTGGTCACAGTATCCAGATGCTCTTTTCATCTTTGAAACTTGACTCTTCTACCACTTAAGTAGAAATACAGTTGGGTGTTTCAATAGCATTTTAAAACTCTATCATTCACCCCATTTTAGCATAGCTTAGAAACTTAAATGTGATATTTTTGCAACAAACATGAAAACATTGATTCATAAAGCAGCAAGAAGACAGGACAGCACAGAAGACACCTTCCCCTCTTCTTTATGACACCTGTGAAATGATGAAAACAGAACATCAGATGTGCATCAGATTAACCACCATTAAAGATTACCAAAATCATAGATCTGATGAGCTCTGTAATCAGACAACAGTGGCTGGTGGATGTTGAATGTTTCAAGGTTGGGAGACAGGATCCAGAGTTCCTGCTGCTATTTATCCTCAGGGCTAATGCAGGTTTCCTGACAGTGTTTGTATCTCTAGTGTCTCCTTTCTCAAGAAGGTAGGGTTGTTAAACAGGACAAAGATTTAATGGACTGTAGGCTAGCAAGGGGCACCACAATTTTTCACTGCTGTTGTATAAAACTGGTCTGTGAAGCTGCCATGGCACCTGAACCTTCCACAACCTGTAGCCAGGTCAGTGCCATACAAACAGCCCAGTCTACATCTGGTGATTTCTGCTCTGAGAGCAGGAGTCATGCAAAAGCTTGGCTCACTGGGTGGTCCAGGGAGCCACTGGCAGCTGCACCCATCCCATGGCCAGGCCCATTCAAAGCATGGCTCATGCAGCTGGTGATCACACTGCAATTTGTTTCCTGGCCATCTAAAGAAAGCTGAAGCACATCTGATATCTGGCTTGACTCTGGCATTCACTGGAATCATTTAACTGATGCAACATGCATAATTTTTATTTTAAGAGCAAGAGGAAGCACATGGCATAAAACTGGGAACAGAAATCCTACATAAACCCCCCAACTTCCCATGCTGGATGCAGCTCCTTCAGTCCCGCCAGTCAGATCCTCATAATCATTGACAAACTTATTAAATTCTTCTCAATGCAATTACTTAAAGGATTCTTGAAACTCTTCAGGCAGGATCAATGAAGTAAAAGGGGCAGCCACTGGCTAAACCACACAATGAGACTGAGAACAAAGAATGTAGGAGGGAGTGTTCTGCTCTGAGTACAGTACAGGTACAGCTGCATAGTGAGACAAGCAGCTGTTGAGGATTTGTATTAAACAAAGAAAAAGTGAAAGGACTTAGTAAAAATCAACACAAAATGACCTCTGGGGAGTACAGAACTCATCTATTAAACATGAGAAGTACAGAGACCTTTAGATTTTCCACAACAGAAAACAGAAGGTAAGCAGGGCAGCTACCAGTCACTGAACTGGGCTGGACTGGGAGTTCTAGAAGTCCATTTTTCTTAATAAAGCACTTGCAGTCTGTTAGTGCAGGTGCCAAGGGAGGTGGTGGATGCAAGGTGAGTGCAGGGAAAGGGGGCTTGATGTGACATTGATGTGTGCCACTCTAGGGCACCATCTCCAAACTTGCCATGAACACGTGGATGCTGTTACTGTGCCTGCTGCCAGTGAGCCTGGAATCAACAGCTCCCACAGAAACAAACCTAGTTGTCTGAAAGAGTCAAGGTTTATGTTACCTCTTTGGAATCCTATGAATTTACACACTGATCCTGGAGTCCAGCTGGTGAAGGTGTTCAAGAATTCCATAGGGAATGGTGGGATTCCACATCCTGTAAGGGCAAATTCAGAAAGGAAAGCAATTTTAAGAAGTGTGATTTGCTTTGCTTTCTTTTGGCATATTTGATCTGTTTTTGGCTTTTTTTGGTTGTTGCTGTTTGTTTTTTAAGTTGTCCTTCCCTTTGACTATCATGCTATGAAAATATATAAGCTATGGAGCAAAGGAAAATACATTTTGATTTAGAAAAAGCAGTTCAGTACTCCATAGCCTTGTTGACTCTGGTTACAGGACACAACTGCACTCCTATCTCTGTAACTGTTCTCTAAGTTTCCATCAAACTCCCTTCCTCTGAATGTGTACTGGTAACTTCAGGCTATTTAACCTCTAATGATGGCTGCTCATTGTTTATCACTCAAACACAAACGGTGCAGCACAGAGTGGGTCTGGTTCTCTGTGAGGGTAGAAAATTAACAAAGGGAGGCTCAGTGGAAACTGTTTAAGGCAAGACAAACTTGATTGCCTGGGACCACTGGAAACTAATGCAGCTGAAACCAGAGACAACATTTTTTAACATCTCTGCTTCTGTATTTTGGTGTTACCTTCTTTTATGCCTCTTATAAATCTGACAAATACAGAAGGCAGCTTTAGCATGATCTCTAACCCAGTTTTACAGGATGAAGATACAGCAAACAGACTGTCAAGAGACTCACACCAAGTTCTTTATATGGGGACATTTTCGTAGGCTGTCTGTCAGCTGCTGGGCTCCAACACCAGTTATTTTGTTATACTGAACACTGAGGAATAAAAACAACTTTGTTAATCCAAATCAAATGGTGTAATCAAACTTTTCATTCAAAATCAAAAATACTGTTTAATGTATATGTTAATCTACAGATGGGGTAAAAAATTAAAAAGGAAAAACTGAAATAGATTGTTGATTCAAAAAACCAGTAATAATACACTCAAAAGGTTGAATGGGAACTTCATTATATTAATTCATCTGAGGGATTCCTTTTTCTATGTTCCTGAAGTCATTCTCCAGATCCCCTTGAGCCTATTCTCCCACTTTAAGACCATTATTTTTGGGTTTATGTTGAACTATTCCTTAATCCTTTCTAGTCACTGGCTATCTGCACTCTGCAGAAGCACATTTTCCCTGTGAAATTTCCCTGAAATATTCTTCCTAAATTTCTGTCTCCTCTAAAATCAATCACAGAACATTTGTATTTTCAGTCTTCAAGGAAGTAAACTTTCCTGGGCCATCTCAAAAGGTTTCATACTCACTCTAGCACTCTTAAAGATGTCATTGCAGGAAGAGCCTTTGCCAGATTTTCTGCTCCAAAATCACAAATGTTATTATTGTACAAGCTGCAGAAAACCAAACCAGAATAGTCACAATTGAATAATGGATAAGGTAAAAAGGTATTAGATCAAGGGTTTTCAAATATGGTTAGTACACATTAACTTTCAATCTATCCTTATTTGCAGTTAAAGTTTAAAATACACATTCATATTTCCTGTATCAAGTAAGGCAAATGGCCACATCCTTCTTCACCTAGCACAGGTACTGCAAAAATAGCTCTAGATTCTGTTATTCTATGGATAACAAGAACATTTCTGTCTACATTAGATCAAATTAAAAATCTGCTAAAAAATGAAGCTCAAAGATTTGGGGTGTAGCATTCAAAAGAATTCCACATCACCAAACTACTGCAGAATTTCACATCAGGGTTTCTTGCATTCCCTGCTTTACTCAGGCCTGTGCCAGATATCCCAGTGCAGTGGGATGGACCATTGTCCCTATATCAGCAAACACATGCTTTGAGTTTGCAGCAGATGGTGGTCCTGGGTGCTCATCTGTGCAGGGTGGGATTCCTAAGGGGGCATTATGGACTGGCTTTAAACATCAGTCCAGTCCTTGCTATATTCCCAAGATATCCTTCTGTATGTCTGTCATACTTTTTCTCTCTTCTTTCTGAAGACTTTATGCAAGAATGAAGTAAAAAACTGCACAGTTGTGCCTCTTTGTTCCCTGTTCAGCAGTTTCTAACAGAGACAGCAAGGTATGTTTTCAAAACAACTCAACAGGATACAACTACTCACCTTAGTGTTTTTAAGGAAGACAAGGAAGGGAGAGCTGTAGCAAGGTTCTCTGCACCCAGATCTGTTATTTTATTCTGTGATAAACTACAGTAAGTGAGATCACTTTGTTAGTTGAGCACATTTATTCTAATATATTACAACGTGGGGGAAACTAATTTTCAATTTTTAAAAAATATAATCTGGACAATCTGTTTAGACCAAATGCAGAGAAAAAGTCAAAACAGAGCCCTTGAAGGGAAATAAGGAAGGATTAATCTATAATGAATGTACTGATTAAGTATCTCCATAGGCTCATTGGTCTTTCATGCCCATGGGAATCTTCTGCTCAAAGTTTTTAACACACAGTCCCTTATGCCTCTAGGTTTAACCTATTTATTCTCAAAATTTCCCTGAATTGTTAACCTTGCACTTACTTTAATGTTTCCAGTGATGTCAGGGTTGGAAAGACTTCAGATAGACTCTTTGCTCCTTCATCTCCTATGCCATTTTCACTCAGAGCATCAAGGCTGTGTGACAACAAAGAGAGAATTAGCTTCCCTTTTAATCTACATTTTTGTGGTTTATTCACCTCAGAGACCACTCTATCTATCCTGAAAAGCTTTTTCTGTGCAGTAGCCTCAGTCAGCATGAAGCATCACACAAATTACAGCTTCTCTAATAAGCAGCATTCTGCTTATTTACAGACTACGAAGTTTTTTTTACTAGTTGAATGTCTTGACCCATTTCCTTTGATATGCAAGCTTATTAAAATGGTTATGAAATAGTTGTGTTCCAGCTAAGCTGAAATGACATTTCCTGTGCACACAAAAATACAGAACTGACAAAATTCAGCAGAGTCTGTAAATCCTTGCCTAAAGAGCTCCTTCTCCAGAGAGGGAGAATTAAAAATGAAGTTTCCTCATACCTAATCACAATTTCAGATACTGGATCCCCTTCTAATGTGACAGATAATTCTGGAATATATTGGACAAATTTCAGTTTTAAATCCTTATTGTTTTCCTGAAATATTATGAAAAGGCCAGCTACAATACAGACAAATGGTCAGTGGGCTGCATAAGGCCAAAGGCCCTCTCAAAACCCAGTAACCTTCCCACAGGTGCCATGGAACAACACTGACTACTGCTCCTACACTTGTTTCTAGTGTAAAGAAGCTTAAAACTAAGAGAGAGTTGGTTTGTCATGGCTGTTCTGGAGATCCAGTGAAGACAGAAGTGACTGTAAGCAGTTGGTCAGTGCTGGGGCAGAAGGGGGGGCACTCAGGGGCTCTGTATTGAACATTTTCCCACCCTGGGACACCCCAGGAATGAACTGAGGGGTTCTGAACAAACTACCACCAGGTGTCTCGAGGGAGAATGGAGAGCTTTTAGACTGCTGGTATAGTTTGGGAATATTTTTCCTGTTCAATGTGGTCATCAAATAAGGAGTCTTGTTGGCAAATGAAATGTTTCTTGGGTTCAAGAGCTCCTCCATCATTAAGGGGTGCTGAGGAGAAATGTTAGCAAAGTTAATCTTTAGCAGAACTCACTCTAAATGCTGAAGTGATGGAAATGCTGCAAGAATTTTCACGAGTTTTAGCAATCCTTGGAGGCCACATGCTGGACCCAGCCTGGAAGAAAATACAGACATGCAGCAGGTTTTTCACAAGCTCACAAGCAGCAAAATTAATGAATTTTTGAGTTCTTTCCCTGCAGCTGCCAATGCAAGCTAGTTTACCCTCCTCAGAAGCAGCTATTCCCTACCACCTGTGCCACAGAATTCTGCTGTGAAGCCTCCACATGAGGACCAACAAGACAGAGGTCAGGCAGGACAGAACATGCACAAAACAGTGGGACATTTGCCACTTTTAGACTTATCTCACTTGTTTTAGATTCTTGTATTTCTGTTCTCTTTTTCAGGTTTTTCACTTCAAGTATAACCTTGAGATGAAATATATATCTATCTCAGTACAAATGAAATGAAAACAAAGTTATTTTTCCCCTCAACTAATAACAATTCAGTCTGACTTAAAATCACAACATTTTACTGCAGCTTAAAGCATAAATGGCACTTTGATATTCATGCTCCAAGCAATTGTCTCTCATATCTTTTTTGGAATTTCTTTGGTATTGGAACAAGTTCAGTTATTTAAAAGAATAAGAATTTTAAAAAAAAAAAAAAAAAGGGAAATTGGAAGAGAAAATTAGAAGAGAAAGCAGCATAAAACCAGAAGGGAGGCCAAGCATAGCTGTCCCAGGTTGGGTTAGATCTACGGATCAGGAAACAGGTGAAGACCTGATGAGAATTCTCCATGGTACTGCCGCAGTTTCTGCCCAAACTAATTCACATTCTATGGCAGGATATTTTGAGCAACAGAATAGCCTTGGAGGCTGCTTACAGTTTGGGGGAAAGAAATGAAGTGTTACTAAAATCTCACTTTTAAAGTGGCAATACCAAGTCAACCTCCTTTTTTTCCAGAAAAAAGGATGCTAAATAATTTATTTGGGATGCATTCTCTGATGTAATCCTCTCATGGCCTTAGGTCTGATAGGGTAGAAAATTACATCAAAAGACTCAGACAGAAAACCCACCGTTTCTGGAGAAAAAAATATTTCCCAGGTAGCTGGATCACAGTCAAAATATTTTATGCCCTGTGGCACAAGATCAGTACCTGGTGGTCAGGAGATAACTTTTACTAAAACCAAACAAAATTGGTAGAGCCCTGTTGATCTGTATTGCTACAGGAGCCAGAAATGATGTTTTTTTGAGTCTTGGCCATAAATTAATAAATCTAATTCAGAGAAAAGCAAGACAGCAATAAATGGGGTTTACTTAATGCTTTAAGCTGACTACAGATCAGTGCAATGGCTGTAGCCAACACCCACAACTACTCCTCCTTAAACACGACCATCTCAATCAGTAGAACTTTAGCACTTACGCAAATTCGAGTTTTCTGAGGTTTCTAATGGCAGGAATTTCATAGCTGGTGCAACCAGATGCTTCTTGAACACTAAATAAATCACAGTAGAACCAGAATATGAGAAATATTTTAGCAGCCAAAACAGTGCTTTAAAAATAATTTGTTAGCAAACTCTTACAGAAAATAAACTGATGCACTAACAGAGGAACCAGAAAAATTCAGAGTAACTTCTGCTCTAACCTTTCTTCAATTGAGTAATTTCAATCCAATAATTGCCTTTCATAGTGCAATTGTTTGCTCTTTTTCCAATAAAACTTAAAAATATGTTTTTCTGAATCAACTATTTTCTGTCAAACATTAAACTATTTTGTCTGTATTTTAATCAAAATACTCCACCCATGTTAAATTGTTTTTTTTTTTTTAAACAACAACACCAACAACAACAGCAAAACTTTATTTCTGCATGTTTTTAATTGCAACCAATCCCTTAGCTACAACATCAGCAGGGATGGAGCACAGGACTTCTAGAGCATGTAACACAAGCTTTTACTTCCTGGGCTAAAGGACTGACTCAGGCCATTTGGGACCAGTGCAAAACAGGTTTTCATTTATGCCCAGGTGCTACAGGGGGAAAGAGTCAGCCCAAGTTATGTAACAAAATTACTGGAAGATGGCATACTCAGAGATTAAAGAGAAATGCCAGCTGGCTCTGTCATTGGCAGTTTTGATGACTGCATAGCGCTGTCACTGCTCCTCCCTGCCGTGACAGCCACCTCACAGAGGGGCAGGAGAACCCCCTGAGATGACCCAGGAGCTTGCCCTGTCTTAGTTACTTCTCCCCTGGACAAGCAGACAACTCCATTGTCCAGCACTGGTGGTGGAGCCCTGTTTTCATTAATTGCTGGTGTAAGAGGAGTTTTGACCATAAATCATCCTACCAATTCATCATCTTCTGCATCTCTACAAGGTCGGAGAGGTCACTGATGTCCTTCATTGTCTTTGCCTTAAAGGGATCAAGAACAAATTTTTCTGTGGATGCTTTCAGCAGTTCATATTCTTTTGTCTGTTCTAAAGATTTCCAAAGCCTGACTGTGTCACTGAGGGAAGCCCTGTGAAGTGACAAAACAAAAAAAGCCAACATATGTGACTGCTGTTGTTGCACAGTGCTATGGGTGATGCTGTGGGGTACAGTGACCAACCTGAACGATGTCACATTCCTTAGGCTGACCAACGCTTGCAGCCCTTGCAAGTCAATGTTGCTGTTTCGCAAATCCAAGGAAAACTCTTTTCTTGACCTTTTCAAAATAGAGAGCAGTACATGGACATCAGGTGGTGTAAGAACTATGCCCAGAAAAGACAAGTCTGGTTCGAGTCTTAAGGCCACATGCTGCAGAAGGTAATTGTTCTGTGTTTCATAAACACAACGAAAAAGCTCCAGCAACCTCTCTGGACAGAGAGTATTAATCTGCAGCCTTCTAATGTATTTCAAGAGTGTCTTCTGTTTCTTGGTTGACTGTTTTGCATCCACATTTGAAAGAGAGTACAAATAGAGGTCATCCTGGAGAAACATCAAACCAACCAAAAATCGAGGCATCAAATCTAACCAGTTATAAGGTTTTTTCTTCTTGGATAGAAAAGACAGGTACTTTGTTAGATTTTTATCCTTGAGTCCTTCTGCTAACAGAAGGTGGAGTGCACACAAGAAATTCTGAATGACAAAATCAGAGAATGTGATCCCAAATTCCTCTTCTTCACTATCTGAATGTCTGGGAAATGCAAATGGCAGGACAAACCCATACTTCAGAGCAAACTCTTTAACTTCCTTAGAAGGAAGAAAATCACTTTTCATGGCACTTTGGTGCTTTTCTCCAAGACACCAGGCTATACGGGCTAGGGTAGCAAGACTCTCTTGATTTTGTGTGGTTGTAACATCTGTTTGCATAAGCATTATCTTCTGCTTAAAAAATTTCAGGAAGACTTCAGTAAGAGTTGAAGGAAGACATTTCTCTCCCATTTCAAGCACTGCCTCACAGAGAAAACAAACAAATCTACACATAACAGGGCTGTAACAATGACTGAACAAGTATTCACACTCTTTGATTAATTTCAGTGCACTATCACAGTAGGGTGATTCTTCAAAATATTTGGTTATGTACAATTCTCTCTGTTGAGAGGAAAATCCTACTATTTCAATAGTCTTATCCACTTTGGATGCATACTGGTACAGTTTGTCTTTTGGTCTTGCTGTAAATAATAAAGTACAACCATTGAGTAACTTCTTTTGGATGAGTCCTGAAAGCAGCTCCTTTATACTGCACAAATCCTTTTCAGGCTGGCTGGCTGAGCAACGAGGAAAATTCTCATGATCATGCAATCCTTTAAAACCATCAAAAATCAGAAGGACTTTAGCAGGATTTTGCAATATATACTCAAAGATCTCTTTGCTTCCCTCTTGAGGTTTTACGAAAAATTCAAGCAGCAGCTCCTTCAGGCTGTATCGTTTCTCAGGCAAGCTTATTTGTTTGCAGTCAAACCAAAATACAAATTCAAACTGAGAAAACTCTCCACTGGACCAGTCCTGGCAGATCTTCTGAACCAGAATGCTTTTGCCCATTCCTGCTTTACCCAGCACCACAATCACTTTAGTCTCTAAGTCTTTACGTTGTGGGATTTGAAATACTTGGCTTCTATCAATGACTGTCTTTTCCTTCTCTTGCAGGCTGCAGGTTACCAGCTCCTTTTCCATTGCTTTTGCATTATTCTTTCCAGTCTTTGTTTCAGTTTGAGTTTGAACAAGTGTCCCATCAATAAACAGGTGATCCAGATTTACTTCCCGCTCCATGGTCACAGATTTGCACGTGTCTCGGAAATAATCTTTAAGTGACGAACAGAAGGTTTCCACTTGCTCTAAAGAAATGAAGAGCACACACAGACTGAAGGAACCAGTCCACAAACTACACCATCATTTCATGATGACTTAAGTGCCTAATTGCAGTATGGTAAAAGCACAGGCATTCCCATAGAGCCCATAGGGCTGGTTTTACCCCATGCAGCTGCAGCTGAGAAGTGCAAGGACAACAGACACTTTCAGATCTATGAACAGAATCATTTTGGAGCTCTCTGTACAGATGATAAAACCACTGAAGCACACTGAGATGCTAAGTAGGTACTACAGCTACATATCTACAGGAAGCCAAGTCTAATATCTTGAAACAATGAATTGTGCTCAGACCCTCAGAACAGCTTCACAAATTGTTGAATGATTCCTACAAGGAGCTTTTCTGTATGGAAAGAAACACAAAATCTTTTTCCAAAAAATACTAGAAAGTTTAAGTTCAAGAGTTCTAAACTCACCTGGTCTTTTGAAAGGTTCTTCAGAAGGAATTACGGAATCTTGAACTTCTTGAAATGTCTCTAAATCTGGAGAAACAAAACAATATACTTGACAAAGACACCTAGATAATCACTGATTCAGCTTTTCTAATTTTAACAATAAGATTAATGCAAATCTCCAAGTTCATTGTAGCATGTATTCAGAGTAAGAGATATTTTGCTAATTTTACAAGGAAAATGAGTGAAATTCTGCCACAAGTAGAATTCTGCTGATGTGCACTGCTGGAGGCAGAATGGCACCAAACAAGACCACAGCTGTTCTGACAGTTGTGGGAAGCAGATCTACCATTACCAGGTGACATCCACTGTTCTTTTCAAATGTCAGTGTTTTGCATAAATTCATGTTCACACATAGTGCTTCTTTATGTCTTCAAAAGCAATAGCTTCCTTTTGTTATTCTACACCTTGTAACCAATCACTAAGGATGAAAGTCACAGAGAAGTGACTCTTGGTAACAGTATTTACACATTACTCTCCCTGACAAAGTCCTGTTGCTGTCCAAATTTTTTTCTTTTCATCTGTTTGCTTTCAAACTACTGCAGACTTCTGCAGTTGGGTCAGGTGAACAGTGTCTCCTTTTCACAAAGAAATTGCGAATTTTTCAGACAGAACATGTTTTCTACAGATTGGCAATTGCAGAGTATCAGTTTTGACAAAACTTTTGATAGGAAGAGGTTTGCAGATGCAACACTGAATTTAAATTGACAGAGACTGTAGCAAACTCAGCCTCAGAGTCTTGTAACCATATGCAGGAGAGATGTACAAAAAATTACCCAAACCAAAACAGATTCATCTCCCTAAATATGTACAAATGTGTTTCATACCATAATATCATCTTGATGTAGAATGTGGTCTAAAAGAGTTCCAGAGATCTGGAAATTAATTCCTACCCTACATGCCAGCAACCTTCAGAATGGTTTGAGTTCAGATTTGCTTCTAAAAGGGAAGCACCACGGGTTTCCAGTAAGAAAGGTATTAAATAAAGAAGGGTTGGGCAAGCAAGTCTCTGGTTTTGATTTACTTTTTGTTTTATTAAATAAGAAAACAGAATGGAAGAACAGAAAAAAAAATTGTAATGAGACATTTAAATGGGAAACTGGTCAAAGTAGGCAGGAGTGAAGAACTTTTAAAAAAGGAAAATAAACTGGCTTGGCATCTTACATGCTAATTCGTCTGCTGCTGCATCTGGAATTCCGGGGCTTGTGGCATATGTTTGTTGTGCTGAAGTAAATCAGTTGGAATTATTAGCACTGTTTATTCACACAAACAGTAAATACAATTTACAGAGACCTCCCCACACCTAGAGATATTTGCCTTTTAATCTCTGTGTTACACTTTTGCTTTGGGGCAGTGGAAGCCACCAGAGGGCAACAAACTCCTGCACTGGGCACAGGGACCAGCATCAACACTGATACCAAACTCTGGGTTCCAGCAGCTGAGGGCTGGAAGAAAAGTGTCCCAGGAAAGTTTGTTACCTGAATTGGGTCTGTTAAATCCTGACCAAGGCTCTGATTTCTTTATAAGCCTTTCTGTGCATTAGGTTTCAGTATTGCTTAGTTAACTAAGTCATCATCATGTTGGTTTTGGGGCTTCCACCAGAGATGGCTGCAGCCTGGCTATGAGCACTGAGCATTTAAGATGCTCAGGCCAAGTCAGCATCAGATCATCTCCCACTTTCTGAAGGTGCTCCAGTACCCTTGTCTTTGCATTGTTTTAGCTAAACCTGACTTATTCTAGAAACTGGATGTTATAGCAAACACAGGGGATTGGCTGATGAACCTGAAGTTCTACCACTCTTATCTGTACATTCTGGATCAGACTAAGCAGCCAGTGATCAATACAAAGAAGGAGATACCATCCATTTTTGTTTTTTTAAGGTCAGTGTGAGTAAAGCCTGGAGGAGAGAATTGGCTTTGAGTAAAAGCACTATGGTTTCTCTCCCAGTTCAAACTGCTGTACATACATAAACCCCATTTTTCTACTTACCACATAAATTAACTGGAAAACTTGGAGACATGAATGTTTCCATAGAAGATGCCAGCACTAGCAAGAAACAAAGCATAGTTTTCAGCATATCGTAACTATCAGTAACTGAATTTAATCAATGCTGCTGCTGGCAGTATATCTTTTTAGCACTTTATGCCTCTTTATGTGGATAAAAAGTTATTGCTCTTACCTGGATATACTACAACATCAGATGTGCTATTTTCAAGAACTAAGTTAAATATCTGCTGAGGAGGACTTGCCAAGTTTTGATTCTCTTGGTACTCCTTTACACTGGCTGGTAGACACTCTGAGGTGAAAGGTCCTGACAATCCTGAAATGAGTGCAGAATAATTACTCTTCTGTTTTTAAAAGGTTATGCTTTCTAAAGCTTTATGAGAGAGAAAAAGCTTTCTATCAGCTCATCCTTTCTGGCAGCTTCTAGGCAAATCTTCCCTGTGGAGCATTCACAGGATCACACGAGGCCCACTGAACCCATTAAAAAAAGAACTCTTACAAAATATGATGAGCATGAAATACATGGGATTACCCAGCTTCTACCAGCCACTGTTTTCAACAGTTTAAAGAGAAATTCTATTATTATAAGGAAAAGTGCTTGAGACAAAACTGTAAGTGTACAGCCAGAGATCCAGAGAAGAGAAAATTTGTAAATAGTACGTATCCACATTAAATTTACCTTCCTTGCATTACATCCTTCCCACATAACTGCATATCATGCAGGTTGTATAAGCATCCTCCCTCTCAACCCACGCTGGGAAAGTTTTTTGTTGATTCAGTGCTTGCAATTTAATCAGCCATAGCTCTGAGTTTCTGTAGGTGGGACAGAATTTCTTCTGCTATTGCATGCTGCTTCAGTTTGCATCAGGTACTTCAAGACTTCCAGCTCACACACTTTTTTGGTTCCTTTCCAGCACAGACTTAACAGCAAAAGGTGTTGAACTGGGCCTCTGCCATTAGGTCTTCTCAGTGTACCATGAGCACCTCTGCTACCCAGCATGGCCCAGGCTAGGTGCCTACACAGCCCATCAGTGGGATTACTGCTCAGTTTTCATGATCAAATCACAGCCTAGATTTTGCTCTAGTGTTGCAAATGTAATTATCCCTCAGTCCTTTACAAACCTCTGGGTGAAAAAGAAATTGGAACTAAATTAAAGTTTAATTATGAAAATTTTGTGACTTCCTATTCTTAAGACAAGTAATTAATTACTTAGATTAGTATATAGTAAATAACTGTTCTCTTATAACCTGCACCAATTAAATAAAAGATTCATTCTACTCAATTAGGAGCAATGCCCTTTTAATTTCCGTTGAATATTTTTCATTCTTTTAGTGAGTGACACACTTTTAAAGGCTTGACTGACACAGCTGCCATACCTGCCATTTTATTGCCATTTCTCATAGTCAATGACAAGATTTATAAGAGTTTTCCTCATGTGTAAATCAGCCTGTGTACAGGTGCATACCTACATCTGTATTACATACCAGGAATTATGAGGTTTCTTTCCAGCCCATGGGCAGCAGGAGCAGAAAAGGACATGTGCTGGTTAGTTAGGGAGGTGCAGCTCACTGGGTGGCTGTTGAGAGGCATAGCAAAGAAACTGCCATTCCCTGCAGACGCTGCAGGGGCTTCTGCTTTAAAATAAAATAGGAAAACAAACGGAGAAAGTTATCTCATTGGCAGAAGTTACAGGAACCAAAGAAGAGGTCTCAGTAGATATGATAAACCACTTCATTCTGATCAGCTGTGTTTGGATTTTCCAAAAGCAAGAACAATTCACAATGGCTTTCTAAAAACTATTTAGCTTTCAAAATCTAAAATGTATTTATTAAATTCTGTAGTAGATCACTTTTTCTTCTCAGTAGTTCACTCTTTAAATTTTCTTTTTCTTCATCTTTCCTGGCCTATCTTATTTCCAGATGTATGTAGATGTACATAACCCTACACATAGATGACTGGCAGATAAGACATAACAATGTCTTATATTGGCTGTACTGGTTTTCCAAGCATAGTTTGTTGTCTCAATATTGCAGAAGAGCAGAGAGGCCCACAAGCAATAACCTGGGGACCTTGACTCCCTACTCAGACCTTATAGTGCTTGTAAGGACAAACATTGTGTGTTAAGTGTCTCCCACAGAACAGTCACAAATACAAGAACTTTTAAAAATGCATCTCCTCTGCAGCACATTTTCTTCCTCCAAGAATAGAACAAATGGGGAGAGGGGCTTGTGCATTGTACAATTTCATCTGCTTAGCAAAAGATTCCTACAAATCAAGACACACTTGCTTATTTGAATTAGTCCGTTAGTTTCACTGGTTTTACAACACCCCTATTCTCAGAGCTGGTTTTGCTTTTTCCTTCCCTATTCTGTGTAGCTGCAACAAGTAAGTCTGTATTTCATCACTTTCTGTGGTCTCATGTTTTTATCAGGAGCTATGAATCTGTCTGGTGTTTGTGCCACTATTTCATTCAATTCCTTTGAAAGAATGTCATTCTTGGCTTACTGCTTTGAACTTTAGTACACATTATTCTCTTTGCTGTAGGTAGTCTAGCATTTCTGAAGAACTGATGCATTTGCTTTTGCAGGATCATACTGTGACACCTGTGACAGGTTAAATAAACCACTGATTTTGTCAAATAGCTCATCTTTTCGTCAATTAGATTTTTTTACACAATACTTATACTGTCTTATGTATATGTTCCTTTCTCAGAACCTTCATTGGGTAAAGAACAGTAGAGAAACTGATAATACTCTGAGGACTTCAGTAAAAGGATAGGTGCAGCTTCACAAAGCACCTCTTAGCTCTGTGATGATCCTTTCATCTGGAATGCAGTTTCTGTAGGGTGAGGCATTTGGAACTGATGTGCCATTTCCTATGGAAATTATTGTTAATGTGGCATAAACACAGACTTTTAAAAGTGCCAAATCTATAAAGGAACTTAAGCAAAAAGAAAGTAATTCACCTTTAATGGGTACTAACTGCTTCACCTGTGTTGAAATAACTACAGTCAGCAGGTACCGGTTCAGTAGAAACTCTGATAACCTTCCCAGAGCTAACAAACATGTTTTTTAACTGCTAATTCTGCTCAGTTCTCCCTTCCCACTCCCTCAGAACTCCACAAGAACACTGGAAAACCCGCTTGGATCACAGTCATGATACACATGTGTGTTCTGACTTTCATGCAGTCTGTGCCAGCTCCTTTCCTGGTCTGTGCTGAGGTGCAGTCCCAGATCCCAGCACACTGGCTGGATCTCTAGGTCACACACTGGTTTGGCTGCCCCCTGACATGTACATGGCCCCTAGGGGTTGGTACAGTCAGAGTCCCCTTAGGAGGCTTGTGAGGTGTGCTGACACAATGAGTCAGATGTCCATTTAAAACACAATATAAAATAGTCAAAACTGGATTTTGGAAGAATATTTTGCTGATTTAGCTCTGCCTGAGATACCTCTTTAGGCTACCGTTGGGTAAGAACATTAGCAGCAGTTTACACCTAGGGTACGAGTTCCAGCCTGCCTGCTGGCCCCAGGTGTTGTCTTGTAGATGCTCGAACAGTGTGCAAAACCTGGAAATTTCCCTTTCTCATCTTCTTTCTTTGGTTTAAAGGACTTTATAGCATGGACTGAGCCAAGAAATCATCTCTTCACAATTATTATTTTCACTAGGATGTTTCACTGGACTTTTGGAAGTTGTCACACTTGGAACAAAGAGGATAAAACCCAGGACATGCGAAGCTATGACCTGACAGGTAATATGACTCAATATTATTCAATAACCTTTTCTTATTCAGCCAATGACTTACCAATTTTCTTATATTTGGGTTCTGAAACATCACAGTAACCCTCTGCTGCAGAGCCTAAGAAAGCTAAAAGAAAGCAAGGTCATAATAAGTGGCAAAATTTTGGTTATTTTAAATTTACCCCATGAAACTTATTTTAACTTTTTAAAGTAGAAGGGGGTGTTACCAGTTTCAATGCAGCTATTTCAGAACAGTACAAGTCCAATGTATAAAAATGAATATGAAAACCCTCATGTTATTTTGTTCTGACTGTGAAGTTATAATTAGTCTGCAGATTTCTGTGCCAAAGATTTTTGCTGTTGTTCTTGCTATTAAAGAGGCAATTGTTCAGCCAGCATTACTAAGCTACAGATACACTGAAAACAAAGTCAACATTGCCATGAGGATGAGGATGACAAAAATGCAAAGAAATGCAGCATGTTGAATGTTGTGTTACAGGACAACAAATTCTGCGAACTGTAAATTCTATGCTTGGAAGAGCTTCTTTCAGTTCCGGCCCACGAGCATGAACAAAGGCAGAGGAAGCACGTCTGGTTTCACTGAAGAACTGCATGACAAGAGCACTGGGGCTGTGCTAAAGCCAAGGGGCTGTAATGCAAGTTTAGAACTCAGGCACAAAGCCTTCCGTATTCTCACTGATTTACACTTACTTCGTTTAAGACATGTCTGCATCTTTATGTCAGGAAATTTCTCAGTGTTTTCAGCAGCAATGTCATCCAAAATAAGGTTCCCTGCTAAAAACATGAAATATGGCCCAATGTCAAACTTTTTTCTTCTTAAAAAAATTACGGAGAGGAGTAAAAGCAAGAAAAACACACCAACAGAGAGCAAAGATGAAATATGCTCAAAATAAAAGATAAAAACCAAATCATGCGATACAAGATGTATCCAGATCCATATGATTTAGAAAGTCTACAAAGCTCTGAATGCAGACTTTGTCACCCTGTGTTAATTTCTGAACTGCAAACTATTAATCTATTGGCAGTGGCTAATAAAATGTAAGTACTTCTCAATGCTCTAATGATGAGCAAAGGATAAAACATTGCAGCTGTGTCACAGTGTGACCTCAGTACTTCTCAATTTATGTACTAAGGTGTTTAGATCCTTTAAAAGACAGTCTAAAAAGATTTCATATTCTGCGAGGTTATCCACATCATACTTTTACTGGAAAATACTTAAGTACTAATATTGTATCCTCTTTTTTTCTAAAACCAATAAAAATATTGCCATTAGGTGCAAAACCCCCCAAATGCTAAACACACCAAGGATCAGCATATATCATGTGAAAAGCCATGTGAGCTTCCCACAGCCAGAATTATTCCAGGGAAAGACTGACCTTTGGTAAATTAGTCCAAATTATTTTGCTCAAACATAAAATAGGATATACAGATATTCTCTGAACCTTCTGGCTCTATGGATTTCTCCATAGTCACCTATTGATATATCTGTTCTGGAATAGTAAATAGCAGTATTTTTGCTGCTACCAAAACAGTGATTTGGTACCACAAGCCAAGAAACATCTCCAGTCAAGGATGGATGAAGGAACAATTTACTGTATATATAATACATATGTGCATTGCTGCATTAATCAGGGTGAGAAGTAAAACTTGACATGCTTCCTCAGGCAGCTCTGTGCATCCTGGACAGAAATCAATGTGTGTGAACTGTATTTATACACATGCAAAGTGCTCTGGGGACTTATGTGCATCATCCCTGCTGTGCTCAGAGTAAGTGTGGTGCTACTTGAGGCTATTAATGCACTGGACAGTGAAGCTGTGCATATTCTATGGCCATGGTGACATGTTCAGCAGCTTGGTCAGAGACAAAACTGACATCTTTGAGAAAGGCCTGCAAAAATGCACAAATTCCTCAAGTTTTCCAAGAAAATCCTGCAACACTGTAACCAGGGGGAAAGAAGAAGATACCAGAGGTATAAAAACTTGACTAGTGTTCAAACTGGGGGAATGAAGCACATGTTAGACAGAACACTGTCATGGAGAAAATTAGTCTTTGCCATATCAGTCTTACCAAAAATGTCTTCGACCTGCTTCTCCTGCTGATCCTTGAGCACATATTCTACTAATTCAGCTAGCAACAAAGGGAAAAAAAAAAAAAAGAACACAATAATGACACAGTAAATGCCACAGCAAAACTCTTGTAAACTTATCCTCATTAACAGAACTCTGCAGTGTAAGTAAAGGAGTTAAATTAAGTTTTTCTTGTAACTTGTTGTTCAGGAAATAAAGATCATACGAAAAGAGAAGTTGTGAAAGGAAGTTTTAAGCAGAAGGAGACATTAATAGAGAGATTTTCTCCCAACAACCACAAGCTACTGTTGATTGGTTTCCCCACAGTGCACAGGTTCAGGTACTTTAAATCAGATCTACCACACATGAGGGAAAGGCTACTTGAGTAAATGCCATGGCTTCAGATTGAGAATTAAATTTATAAGAAATAGCTACAGCAAATGATTGTAAAATAATGATTTAAAAAACAAAAACTGCTTTCATACCTATTTTAGCATAAGCATCCATGGTGTTGGAACAGGGGTAGAAGCCATCTCCATTTTCATATGGGAAATCCACATTATTTAACTGTTCATAGTTGCTGTCATCAACTTCAAGATCTAGAGTTAGTAAGGAACATGCACTGGCTCAATGAATAGCATAACCAAGCAGTAAAAATGCCAGACAGCAGGACATGCAGAACAGGTGGATTTGCTACTTTAGCAGAACTTTCAGTAATTTACAGTAACCTGGAAATCAGCACTTTTCTTTTGCTAAACTCTGAGACCTCATCTCTCCTAATAAATAAAATACTTCCTGAATCCATTCAATGACAATCAAGCCCAGACTCATACAGCCTATTAAACCTTCTTATCCTTCAGGATATGGTGGTATCACCCAGATGCCCTGCTCAGAACAATGCTGTGTCCATGCTAATCCCTGAATTGCACTACAAATTGACAGCTGGCCAGGGACCTTGCACAACAGAGATGCCCAGCTTCCAGAAACTGGTGCCATGTCCTGATGATGTTTGATTTACCTACATCATCTCAGGCATTGCTGAGGCTCAAAAGCATTCCAATCAGTGAAACATCTGCGACAGCATGAGTCAGTGCTTGACCCCTAATTCATCCTACTTTTCATTACTGAGCAAGTGAGGCCATGGGGTAAGAAACACTCCTGCAGCTGTTTTTAACAGTCAGAAGCTGAGAGGGAAAAGCCCAACCTGGGAAATGATCAGTCACAAAGATGATTCCAGATTCTGGTGCTCAGTTCTCCACTGATTTGCCCATGTGCCTACTGGCATGGGCACTCATGAAAGCCACAATGCTCCATTTTGGTAACATTTTCCACCTATTTGGCACAGAGCTGTGAGACTTTATATCTGGCATACATCAGCTCTTCTCCTCTCATTGCCATTCTCAATCCATGGTCCAGCTCATTTGTTTAAAATAAGCTCAGCTAACGCTCCATACCACAGATACACTTTAATATTTTATAATAGAACACTCAGGGGAGGGAGGGCAGATCAGTCCACAACTTCCACACAATGCCAGGAGCACAAAGTTTGAGATCTGGGGCAATGTCCTGATTTGATTACCTGTAGGAACTGAAGTGCAAGAAATTATCAACTTTATACTATTGCCCTTCTGCTTTCTCATTTGTAATGGAATTATAATAATGGAATTATAAAATCACTGTGTCCCAAAAGATGAAAAACAGTATCTGGTAATGCAACTCCATTGTTTTGGTGCTTTAGGATCTCAGAAGGTAATGTAATGCTGTTTGCTTGTGGACTGTCTTCATCACAAACTCATCTAAAAGTCTCTGTTTTACAAAACTTTTGGCTTCAATCCACAGAGCTGTTGACAATTACACTTGGCCAGATTATGACAGGAACATTTGCAAATAACCTACTTACAAGAATGATATCCAAATGAAAGACACTGTCATGCCCTGATGAGTGACAGTACAGTGTGTTTTGTTACAACTCACCGAGCAGGATGCTATAAGTATGTACAATTTAAAAACATGACTGTTTCTAGAAAAACTTACATCCTAACACCAAGTGCTTGTAAACTTTAATTCAGTCACCATGCTAAACTGCCATGAGGTGGCTTTGTAGCTGAGAGGAGATGGCAATAACTTATACCATGAGGAATAAACAAGTTGAGAACTTTTTTAGTGTTTTACTAACCTGTAGAGAAGTCACCTTCTTCATCTCCAGATGACTTAGGATCGAAGAAAGTACACAGATGCAATGGATCAATATCACTGTGCAGTAAATCAAGGTAGCCATTTTCAGGCACAAATACTGAATCCATGGTTTGTCTCTTTGTCTGAAATCAAATTGCACAGCAGTTAGCTATGACACAGCCACAACTTTTGTCAGTCAAATCCACAAGTCCTGCACTGTGGCTTTCTGTTCTGTTCTGCAAGACACAGATTTTGAGGCTGCAGAGCTGGCATTTCTTACCAAGACTTCCACTGAGTTTTAACCCTGAGTTACTTAGAGATCCAAAGACATCTGCAGTGACACTCATCTATCTTTTTACTCCAGTGAGAGGAGTGTGATACCGCAGTCTGACCACCTGGACCAAAAGTGCCAAGTATTGAATAAGTGGCAATCCTGGTATCTTATCAGGATATAAGTGATGCACAAATCCAGCAGGTATCAAGGAAAATAGAAGACTGAAGTGAATATGATGGGAAAATTCAGAAGCTACATTTCTTTATAAAGTTCATCTATTCCTCCACATCATTGTAAATTCCTTTCTATTTCCTCCCAGTTACTGCAGCAAACACTAGAATCAGTTCAAACATTCCTCCCGCATATTCCACAAGTATAGAATAATACTACGTGTTACTTATTCATCATCTTTATCAAATTATTTCAAACCCAAATATTGGTTCTTCAGTGTTTATCGATCACTGTGTAAATGCCACCTGAGCTGATGATCCAAAATTATTTACACCAGCATAATACTGAAATACCAAGATGAAAAGAACAACCAGCAAAATTTTCAGACTCTATCCTGTTAAAATAGGTGTCCACACCCCACAGCCATGGAAAGTTTCAGCTTGGCCTCAAGCACCATATTTTGCAATGAAGAATATTTATTAAATGGCTCTCAAATACTCTGCCCTTAGCAGAAGGCCACTGATGTCCCTGTTTGCATTTATCTCTGTTCCTGAGGTTTGCAAACATGCAGCAACTGCTGTACCATGTAACCTACCTGCAACATGGAAAAAGAGAAATACAGCTAACACTGCAGCTGTGATGAAAGGAGGCAGAGCAGACCTTGTCTCACACTACCATGTGCCTTGTTACAAACTCATCTTCATTCCTCTTACCCCTCCATGGGGTTGTCCCTCTGAACAGCTTGGAAATGGATATTTCTGCATTTGCTGCAGAATATGCCAAAATCCAGAATCAGAAGTTTAAAAAGTAGGTGACCATGGTGGTTCCATGACTAGGAATAGCCTGCACTAAGATAGTTCTTCTTTTTGATGTTTTATGGCTTCACTACATCACCAAGATTACAAAAATTTGGTATTATTGCCTGGCAGCTATAAATGGAAAACAGAAGTTGAGAAACCTGCCTGAGAACCAAGAATGAGGTTATAAACATACCAGATTAAATTTTCAGTTTGTTGCAACACTTTGTTTTGCCCCTTCTGTTTGTTGAATTAACAGAAAATCTAAATAGGGCCTTTCAGAAGGCAAACTTGCCAGACTGTGTGAATAAAGCTCTTGAAAAATCAACTCTGAGTTGATATAATTTTGGGGTTAGAGTCAGAGAAGAAATTGGGCAGAAGGCTTAAGGGGAATGCAAGACAGACAAATCCATCACTCCCAAGTTCATTGTTTGGCAAATTGCTTGATTACAGCACAAAGAAAAGGGCACTTCCTAGGGAAAGAGACTGAGTAGGCCCACTTAATCTTCATGGAAATACAAAGCTTTAATTAAATTTATAGCCATAAGAGCTTTTCTATCTTAAAATTTTTCTTTCAATAGCATTTCTCTGTGGATAACTACATAAGTAATGCAAAAATGTTTTAAGCTACAATGGTCAAGAAGTCAGGACGCAACCAAGGGAAAGTCTTGGCAGTGCCAAGTCTGGCTACAGAGCTTAAAACTAGAATGTAAAAGATGGTATAGCTCAGGTGTGAGAGAAACAGGAGTGAGAGAAATATACTATTCTACCTTAACAAGATGAAGATTTCCACTCTTTCAAAAATGAAGAACTCGGTTGCTTGCTTTTTTTGCTTCACCAGTCTGAATGGCCCTCAGTTTACTCTGGTACTTTTTCTTCATTGTTTTGGTTTTGACACAAATCCTTATATGGCTGTCTCTCTATTGACTACACTGGATTAGGATCCTGGTATTTCTTTCTAATCTGAACCACAAAATTTTTAATAGCAGATGTATTCTGCTGCATTAAAAATGTGGTCCCACCATGGAAAATATTCTGTGAATAAAGAAGCAAGTTTTTGAAAGATGGAAATTTCTACATGGAGAGGAGGCAGAGGCAAGGAAAATTACATGTCAGGGACAGTAAGTGTTTTGCTGCATATTGTAACTGAAGCACACAAAATGAAACCAGACCTTTACCAAGCTTGTTTACAGCAGCAACTCCTTTTCCAGAGCTTCCTCTTTTTTTGTCACAGCATCCCAGCATCCTGTCTGAGGTGAAGGGTAATGCTCAGCATTTCCTCTGTTTCATACATGATTTTAACTTCGTTTACTGGTATTACATTCCCTTTGGGGTCTTGTGGGACCCAATGCTGCCAAAACACGTATTTGGCACAGTTTCATGCCAGAAGAATAACAAATTTTGTAAGGGTTTCTGTGTTAGGGCTGTGAAACCCAGTGCCAGCTCACAGCAGGAGTAAGGCAGGGACATTCAGGACAGGAGTCCCCAGGGCCACCTGTGAGGCTCCCACAGACAAAGGGCATGTGCTGGGCAGGGGTGAGACAGGACATATTTCCACATGTATTTCCATTCCATTCAGAGAGCTCAATCCTTTGTGGTTTGGACACTGGTTAAGACAAATATTGTTCTTTAAATCCTTAAATAACACCTCCTTTCCCCAGCAGCCAATACGCTCCAGCTGCACAGCCACACTTGGCACCCTGTGTCCCCTTCGTGCCACCTCTGCAGTGACTCTGGGCACACCTGACACTGCCAGGTCTCTCCTCAGGATGCATTTGGTTCAGCTCTGCATCCTGCATACATGGCATGACAATATGGTTCACCTCCAAGACTCACAATGCTTTTTTTTTCAGTGCTCTTTTAGAGTTCAAGTGATATATGAATTAAAAATGCTGGCACAGAAGTGAAAGAAACAGTGGCCATCACTGTACAAAGACAAAGAAAGAGTAGGTGTTCACTTAAATCACATGTTAATCATAAGAATTAGAAGGGGCGTTTTAGATTTCTAAAGGTAATGGAGGTCATTTTGATTAATAATTTCTTCCCAAATAATTTGATTTAATCTTGTTTTATATTTTAAAGGGTCAACATGTTAAAGATTCCAGGCAATGAGGTCTGCTACGAATTGAAATCAAACATTATCTAAGAGAACAAAGGATTATAAAGGCCAAAATGCAACATTTACACCAATAATAATGTAAAGGAGAGAAGATTTGAGGGGGAGCTGTTAGGGGCTTTCCTTCCCAGACCTCTGTTGACATATGAACTAACAGGCAATAAATCTACCACATGAATATAGAGGTTATGAAAATGAAAATTTGTAAAGTCATGTTAGGAACAGAGGAAATCCCCACTCCAATTTAACTTTTGTACCAGTTTAGGAAGCTGAGGATAATTCATAGAAAAGAGTAATAGTGCCATGCAAATCACACACTTTTTAACCACAGGATGACATAACATCCAAGTCTGTCATAACATTCCAAGTCCTAGAATACAGAAAAATTGAAGAGTGGTACTGCTGTGAAGACAGAAAGTTGAAAAATTAAGTACAAATATTTCTGAACAAATGCTATTTTCCTGCAACACCCCAGACCCATTAAGTGCTACACAAGAGTCTGAGTGATACAAGCTGACAAAAAGCAGGTTATATCATATAAATAAGGGGTCCAGTGAAACATCAGTACTTTGATTTAGAAGCACTTTGATTGAAAAAGTCAATATTGTTGGCCACAATTTTATAGCCTTGTTTTCTTTCACCAACTTTAGAAAGTTTTCTCGGATCTTCTGTGCTCCCTGAGGGTTATGTCAAGGTGCACAAGGCACTCCCCCAAAGGCAGAGCTGTTTCCTGGCTTCTGCTGCAGGCAATGTTTTGGGACAAGCTTCTCTGGGAGGTGGGCAAGCCAGCAGTGGGAAAGGATAAAATTCCCTCCATGTTCCAATAATTTATATCCTTTTCCTCTTCCCAAATAAATTACTAACAATTCCTCTGGTCCACAGGTACCACATAGATTTTTCCTTTAAGAAATGCCCTGATCATTTGTAAAATGCAAGTAATGGAGCTCAATTTATATTTAGCTTTGAAGGTTTAGTTTCTATTCCAGATCTGTGAAAAACCTATACACTGAAAAGCCAGTTTAACTTTTTCTATTGTATTACCCAGCTCAAGAAGAGATACTAGTTTTGCTGAGAGTCTTTATCTTTCTGATGGAATGGTGTTACTTTCCACAGACTTTATAGTCTAAAATGAAAGAAAAACAGAGATGGAGCTGAAAAATAACCTGATTTATGTCCTGCCATGTTATTCTTTGTCTCCCTTAGAGATGAGTTTAAAGAGTTTAAAAAAGCATAAATAACAGGTAAAAGGAGTTTTTGCCTTTCAATGAGATTAGCTTAGAACAAACAATGTTACTGGGGATGTCACTGGTGCTGCAGATGGACAAGTTCAGGCAGAGCTGTAACAAGTGCCCTGCAGATGTCAGAATTGTGATTTAGAGCAGAATTTGCCTTTCATGTCCACTATCACCACCTGTGTCACAGCTGAGCCCAGCTCTCCCATCCCAGTTGTGAGATAAAGCATCACAGCAGACATTTTAACTCAATGGCTTTCTTCAAGACAGAACTTCAGGTCAGCTCAATGGAAAGGTAAAGCTGGCTGTTTTGCCAGAGTTGTGAAAAAATGGAAATAAGCCAGTTTCTTTCAGTGATTCTCAGTTTCATTTTCCATAGGTACAACATTCATACAAAAAAAGAATATTCTTAACAAAGTCTGAAACAAACTACAGCAACCCTTTGAGCAAGTAGCAGGGCTAGCCACAAAACAAAATCACAAAACATTCTCTAAAATTTCACCCACATTCAGACATCATCCTACTAATATTTGAAGCAACATAAATCCAGATACTGAAATACTGCAATTACAAATATGTACAAAAAGCAAGATAAGATGAATTTACCATGAAAAAACATGCATTCAAGGGTTGAGGAAAAACTGACCTTAAGTTCCTGCTGTTTCACTCTGGATTCAGTACCAAAAAATGATGAGAACTGCCAGTCCTGCCAAGGGCTAACAGAAAGTGACAGCAGAAAGGAGGAAATAACAAACACCAGAGCACTCAGACGGGGAATTCCAAAGAGGAAAATTAAGAAGAACCTCCTTTCTAGCAGCACCAGTATAACAAGCAGTGTTACCTTTAATGGTCATTTGTCCCTGCTCGGAAGAGCTTTATCTTGTCATTAATTAGGAAAAGATCAATTTATTTGGTTGGAAACTAGAATTGGATGAGAGCTGACAGTAACAATTTCCATTGCTCCCCAAATTTTTCCTCTCTTTTTCTCAAATCAGTCCCAAAGTCATGCTGTTAAACAGTCCATCAGTAAGAGTAAAGCCAGCAGCATGTGGGCACTTACCTTGCAGCTCCACTTGGTGTAACAGAAGTGAAAGTATGTATTTCACATGTTCACAGACTCTACCAACACAAAATTAGTTTTGCATCTCATGCAAAGTCTGTTGCCATTGGCCCAAAATGACAAGTAGGATGTTCTATGAAACAGGAGCTTCTCTGGCTTGCACATGATGTTCACAGTTTGCTTGTAGCAGCATCCGACAGAATGTTTGTTCATCTAATCATCACTTACCTTGCCATGCCTACCTGGTGTTAAGACAAACAACCTTTTGAAAACCAAGTTCATTCATGAGCTTCCTCTCATGATGCCTATAGCTGCTTTTGTGGTGATCTGCAAGCTTGTTTGCTTAGTTTTCTCTTTTTAATCATGCATAGACCTACACAAATTAGAAATTAATTAATTATAAAAGGACCGTATTCCAGAGTGAACAGATAATTTTTGTAGTATTATTCCATTTGCTATAGCTTCTAGGAAAAGTTCCACCATAGTCTGAAGGGGAAAGGTGATTTGGTGAACACAATGACATCCAGACTCCCTGCTTCAGTAAGGCAAGGTTTTAATCAGCTGCCAGTAAGAAATGGCTTCTGCACAAGGCAGCAGCTCCTATGAGCAAAGTAGCTGCTGACCTGTGTAAGAATTTTCTCTTTGCAGAGGAGATCCACTTCTACCACGTTTATGGGAACATGCTCACTGAGTAGAGACAAACATCTTTCCTTCCTGGGAGCAGCTGATCTCTTCCCAGTACTCACAGACATGGGGCCTGATCTGTGCTGCAGGACATCAGCCTCTTCAGGCTCTCTCACACTCAGGTTGTGCTGGAACTCCTCTGTGCACTTTCAAAAAAAGCAACATCTCAGAATAAAAACACTCAGAACAGAAGATAATGAAAGGCTTCACAAATACAGATTCTGTATTTTACTTCTCTGTTTTGATAGGAGACAACAAACCAATCACTGCATAATACATCTGTACAAAATTTCACATGGTTATTTGTTAGCTCTATTCCAATGTGTAGCACAGCCCCTCAAGGGATAAACTCCTTCAACTCAGCAGCCCTGCAGGCAGATCTCTAACAGCTTTTGAGGCTGAAATCCATGAGGCAATCCCTAGACGCATCAAGAACAAAAGTCTGGGGAACGAGGGTTCAGCTTATTACTGTAATTCTAGTTCATGACTGCAGCAAAGACTGGTTGTCCACTATTTGTACAACACTCATAGCTGCTTGGAAAGAGCAGAAAGGAGCAAATCATAGTTTTTCTAGTGGAGCAGTATATAAAAGTGGTCTTTGAGGGAAAAGCAGACTGGAAAAGAAGAGGCTGTGAGACAGCTGACAACTGCCTAAGCTTTTCAGGTGACCATCAGCTTCTTTGCTTTGATGTTGACTGGGACACTATCCTACTGCCAAAGGAGGAGACAGAACATGCTCAGTAGTATTGGAAGCACCAGAATAAATGATACCAGGCCACTTTCTATTGTTTTCTACATTTAAAATATGAATTCTTGGTCTTAATTTGAATGTGTGTGATGATAGATGTATTTTGCCCTCACATGAACTATCTTAATTTGTATCCTGAGGATTTCCTCCTGTATTTTCATCCATGCCTTTGTTGTCCCAAAATGTTTCTTTTTTATCCAGTGTGAGAGAGGCCAATCCCCACACAGAGTCAAGGTATTTGATTTATTTAGAGTTCTGCACAGAAAGGGAGGCTGAGTGGCAATTTCACAAAACCAGCACCACAGCTATTAGAACTTTTCATTATTCATTTTGGCAAAAAAAGGCATGAATGTTCATTGGCTACAAGTTACATAGCTTTCATATTGATTAGTATTCTATCTTCTATTAGTTAAAAGATTCCCTCACTTCTTATGCTAATTAGTCTGTATGTTCAGTCTTCCTCTCCTTTTGAGTCTTGGTCCATCAGCTCTCTGAGAATGCTTGTGCAAAGACTGGTGAGATTCTGAATGATCGCAAATATTTGAGGCCATAATCTGTCTTTGAATCTACTAATTGGAAATTCTGAACCTTTTGAATTCCTAACTTCACTTAAAAAACTACTGAGTAAGCTGCAGGTGTGACCAGCAGCATTTCAGTGTGTTATTTTGGTGTGTCTCACCTGCAGTGTTTCATACTGCATTACTGAGGCTTGTCATAGCATTTAGGAAGAAATATGGTAGGTGATACTAGAAATGTAGGTGTGGAAGGATGCTGGAGGACTTTGCAGCACAGCTAGTCTCTGGAGTGAGCAAGTAATGAAAAGTTTTGATCAGACAGCTTTTAAAACAAGCTATAGAGAAAAACACCCACCTCTGAAATCTAAAAAACTGAGCTTTTACGTTCAGAATATCTTCCAAAATATCACAGTTTTACTTTCCTACAGGAAGTCAGTTTCATAATAGACTTAGAAAGATTTGCATTAAGAGCTGCAAGCCTTGGTGGAGCTGCTGAGGAAATCCTGTGTGAGTGTGTATGCATGATGGAAGGCACAACTGGTAACCAAAGGATCCTGAGACTTACCCAAAGCATGTTCCTGCAGTTCTGCTTTGCACAGCTCAGGAATGGAGCTGGTGTTTATTCACTGAGTGCCATGTTCTCTAATGCTCGTGGACATTGCTGCAAAGTCCCTGCAGATTTCAATGCTGTATTATGAACAAGGAACTGTTCTTCCTTGCAAATTCCTTTCATGTTGGCTCTGTATCTGAGCTCTGGTTTTCCAGTCATCTACTGTCTTTGGCCTCTCTGGCCAAAAATTGGTTTCCATAGCAGAATTTTTGTTTGGGATTCCTTCTATCCAGGGTGAAAGTCTTTGAGGTACTGCTGGTTGAGCGATTTCTCATAGACTGGAAAGTCTATGTAACAAATTTCCCTATTTTCTGATTATAATGATTCAAGCTGTACAATATATAGACATCAGCAGTTCACTATTTCATTTTACTGCATGACTTCCCTTCCTGTTCTATGGATTCTCTTTCACTCACATGCAGCTTTTGTATACAAGACAGATAGCAGCTGTATCTCTCTTAGAGATTGTCATGGTAGTGTTCTCAAGATCCAAAAGATAATACATGCCTTAGCTATGGAAAGTGCTAAGCAATAGCTGCATAAGGAGCACCAAACAGTAAAAATGCATGGCCTGACTTAGTTCTCTTTTTCACACACAATGTTTGTGCTGTGATACATTATAAAGAGGAAAGTGAGTTGAAAAGGAGAACTTGTGCTTTTGATTTCTCTGCATTGAAGGGAAGTATCACTTCTAAGTAAATATGGTGCTGCACAAAGTCAACAGCTAATTTTGGAATGCAAATAATATTAGTAAAATGACAGTAATTAATGTCACTGTTTTTCTCAGGGGCAGTGAGGTAGATGAAAGTGTACAAATGTAGGCCTTCAGTACATGGCATTTGGGTATGTCATGAACCTTGGTAGATTTTATCTGGTGTCAAGACAGTAAGAATTTTTTTTGTTTCTACAAATGCAAAAACAAAATCAGAAATAGAAATCACATTTAATTATTACAAATTAAGACTGCAGCAGCGGAAGAACTTGAATCAAGTTTTCAATGCTTAAGCCTCTCTAGTCCCCTTTCCCTTATTTTGGCCTCAGTTACAAGATAATCAGCTTTGGGTTCAAAAGCAGAGTAATTTTGGCACATTATTGCTTGGTTTGCCTTTAGCCCAGCAAAAGCCAGGGACAGCTCTACAGAAACTAGGCTTCCTCCCAAGTTATGATATTGCAAATCTTGTCGGAAAACTCTTCAGAACTATTTAGAACACAATGAAAAGTGCAACAAAACTTGAAATCTTTATATCTTAAAAACCTTTCAAAGTCCATTTTGCTTTTGATCTGTCTCCAATCTAGATATAACATAGCAAACAATCCAGTGTTTGGTTTGAAAACCTATAATCTCCCAGTCATGATGAACAGTGCCTGGGCACATTCGCAGGTGGAAATTGCTTAACGGTTGAAACACTTGCAGAAAAACTGCTTTTCTCACGTTTAAGTGGCAATCATGATGATGCACCACAAGCTGTTTGTTCACTTGCTTGTCCACCTCTGGAGGGAACTATCGTATGGAGAGAAGCTCTTTCTCCACAAGAAGTCTACCCTTCTCCCATTAATGTATTCCCTCACAGCCAGTCACACGTCCTGGAGCTCTGAGCAAGCATTTCCAACAGCAGCTGGCAGCTACCTGGCCTGTAGATGGAGGAGAAGACATTGAGAACAGCTCTTATGCCTTCGCTTGGTTTTCAAGTAGTCTGTAAAAATTACAAATGTACAGATCCCTTAGCGGTAGTTTTGGGACAGGCAGTGCACAACAGTATTCATCTTGTTAACAGAAGGACTTCTAATTTATCTGTAGCTAAGAGTAATTAGAAAAAAAGAAAAAAAAAGAAGGAAAAAGAAATTAATATCTTTCACTACCACTGGAATTCACATAACTAGTCCAATACACTGGTACACTGGAGCATGTGACATAAAACCCCTGTAATTTCCCTTATACTGAAATAAAATAGAGCAAGAATGGGAAACAGCACACAAATGCAAACTCCAGCTAACAAGGAAAAGGATGCGTGCAAAAAACCACAGCCTGTGTCAAGTTTCAGACTGAATCAAAAAAACTGGGCAAAAATAATAAACTGGCAGTTAAATAAACCACATATTTTAGGGGCTTCCCTAGACCATTTCTGATCTTTGTCAAGTAAAACACACACCAGACACAAAAGCTTTCAGAATCCACACATCAGTCTGTTGAATGAAGGAGCACTTACCATGACCCCCATTCCAGTAGCTGCGATGTTCCTGTAACTGCACACAGTGGTTGTGGTATCACAGAAAGGTCACAACACCTTCTTTTTCAGGAGCTTCACGTCCATGTTGCCACAGTTCTGCAGTGTGGTCTCTGGGCTGCTCTGCCCTGGAGAAGGGGAGCTCTCACACCTTTCTGCTGAAGTTGCTCTGCCCTGCATGAAGGATGAAAATCAGCCAGCCAGTGCATTCTCTGAGAAACCAACAGGTTTGGCTTCTTGCCCTTCATCCAAGCTTTATTTCAGCATTTTTAATCGGAGATTATTTATATATTTTAAAGGTGTGTGCCTCATGAATTCAGGCCCAGTCACAGCAAAAACACCCTCCAGTTGGGAAATCAGGCAGAACAGATTTCATGGGAATAGCTGTGGAGATGTCCAGCACAGCCTGGAACTTCCTCCTGTTTGAGGCTGGAAGGTTGAGGCTTGTCACCTTTCAGGCCATAGAGGAAATTGTGGTCTCTTAAATCATGGCCTTGGTTGTAAAAGGGGACCATAGGCCACAGACATGAACCTTGCTTTCAGGTTTGCCAAAAGATTGGGCCCCTGCCTCCAGCACAGGTTCACAGCTGTGCACTCCACAGAAAGTGAGTTATGTCCAGCAGCACCTGGAGCATCTTATAAAGAATAATCAATGTGTTAGACCCCATCCAAAGCACTTAATGTCCCTACAGCTTATCTGGGGGATTGCGGGACCTACAGACCAATCCAGAGCACCTCCTCCTCTCTGTAACATTCAAACCTACAGAAAAACTATGGATTTTGTGAATTTTAATACCTTAGATATCCACTCAAGTTCTCCATGCCTCAGTACAAGGAATATTAGGAAGCTGAAGCTATTTGGTAGAGTAGAAAAAGAAGTATTAATAAATTAGGAAAGATACTATAAATAATAAACAATAATGCTATAGAAGTATGGACCACAGGCTGCCTCAAAAAATTTCACAGGTTCACTGAAAAATTCACAGAATTAAGAATGGTAGGTACAGGTTTTTAATTTCATTGCATCACCAGATCAGAAACCCTTTCTTTCTTTGTGTTTTGTCTATATTCTCTTTGTAATTTTTCTTATAAAGTAATTGCCTTTACCACTTCCCTGATAGCAATTTAGAATAAATAAGAAAACCAAGTGCAAGCAAGTATGGCAAGAGCTGCTTAGCCACAGCCTCCATAACAAAAGATGAAGTGGAAATTGCCAGTGAAAGTGGTAGAAGAACTGTCCAGCAAGCTTCTCAGGGAGCTGAGCAAGGCTGTGTAGGTACTGCTAGCAGCCAGGGGGAACAAAAGAAAAAGGAAACATGTAAAAAATCTAATGAATAAGCAAGTTACATTTTTCATAAGCAAATTAAATTAAATTCATAAACAAATTAAAGTTTTATTTCTGCAGATAAACCAGTAGAAGAAACAGTGCTCAGTTTTTCATATCAACCTCCTATTGTACTAATCTTCTCAATGGTTTGATAGCCATTAGGGTCTTTTATTTAATATGGTAAGATTATTATTTATTTTTTTTATCAGTGAGATTATAGAGGCTTAAGGCAGGAGATCTATTGGATACTTGTGTGAGAGTGTACAGGCATTTTAAGTTCATGCAGCAAAGGAGGGAAAGGACTACAAGCACTTCTTCCAATGAAATTACTTCCACTCTGGAAAATGGATCCCAGGGCTCAGGGAAAAGCTCTGATCACTGCAGTAGATCTATGAAGTTGCTTAAGCCAAACTTTGGGCAGCCCAAGTTCCTTATTTTTATAGTTCCCAATCTGAGAAATGAAAGATGATTTGCAAAATTAACAAATACCAAGAACTGCAGCTGAGAGGGACTGAAGCTTTGAACATATCAAGATATATAAAGCTAAACACACTGAAAAATCTGCATCCAAGTGCTGGGAATGCACCCCAGAGAGGCGATGATTTTGCCTTGGTGTGCCCTTGTTTTGGATATTTTTAAGTGACCACTGCACAGTCAAAGCAGGAAAATGATACTGAAGTAAACTCATTAATAATTTCAAAGCCTTTCATTTCCTGGGTGGTTGTACTAGAGATTCCTAAAGCATGTGTTAAGTAAGGCCTTAAAGCCACACAGGGATTACAGAGGATAAAATAAGGTATTTCATAAAATATGTAATGTCTTCTTGGTTTTTCTCTAACTGAAAGGAATACAGCTGCTACTGCACCTCTTAGAATCAAAACCAGTCACTGTGCAATAATGGGAATCTTTCTTCACATACTCAGAAATTATTTTCCACCTTTTTGGGCATAACTAAATGAAGGATCATTACTTTTTTTTAAATCCCCATTTATATTTAGGGCCCAGACTTCCTCAGCTTTGACATATCTTTCTGCTACTAATTTCTTACTGATGGCAGAACTTGATCTCTACTGAGAGTGTACTGTTATATATCATCCAGCTAAAATAAACTGTCCTAATCCCTCAAGTAAATCCTGTGGCTTCCCTGTTAATACTGAGCTGCCAATTACAACAACTCATGTATGTATGGCCAAAAAAATCTATAGAAATTGGTTCTGAGCCAAAGCAGGAAATCACCTTTGACAAATGAATTAGAAAGCAATGCTATTAGAAATGTATATGTGTAGCTTCTATGTACCTTCTCTGATTTGCCCTATCACACCCAAATATAAACATTTTATTGAAGCACCAACAAACCTTTTAAGTGTACCTCTGATGAATGAAAGTGAGGTAAGAGTTATTACCAGATTAACAATATTTTCCAACATTCAGAGGAATACTCAACTGTAAACCCCACATAAATGCCTAAATGAGAACAAAACCAATCAAGTTATTCACAATATCCTTAGGCAGTTTTCAGAGGAAGTCTCTGATAGGTCTCTGCAAGATTCTAGGGAGTGTTCCAAAGAGAAAGAGAAATCAGTTGACTTCTTGGTAATCATGTGCATAAAACACCATATTAATCTTAGAGGAGGCTCTATTTATTGTTGAAACAGAGAATAGGAGAGATTTTTCAGATATTCATATCAAGCCTCTCATAGTGCTCTGCAATAGAAATGCCACTATTTATTGTGGGGAGGGAATTCCCTATACTGTAATGGCAAGGAGACAGCAGCATGGGATGCATTGTTCAACTATTTTATGCCATATACTTCAGTCAGCAATTAAGTGAAATCTTAATGTATTCCATAAATAGTCTAGGTTTTCCTGTCCAAAAACCTGAAAACCAAACCACAATTCATAAATTCAGTATAAGGATCATCTGGGGCTTTTGAAGCAGTATTTGAGTCACCTTTAGGGTGTTGCTAATCTTTCCAATGTTCAAATAATTTGTAGTTAAGCTACAACTTAGAAAAAGTGTTGAAAATAAGACAGTTGTTCTGTAAAATCCTAAAAAAAACACTGGAAGTTTTTAATGAGGCTTCACTTGGATGCATTAATTTTAAAACAAGGAAGAATTCTTTTCTAGCAAACCCTAAACAAAGAAATGAATTTGACCAGTGATTCCTCTAGAGACCAAGGATTCTTTCTAGCTCTCAGTTTGCTCTAGAAGAAAATGATCAGCCATAGAATTCCTTGAATAATCACACAGCATAATTTCACATAGCTTCTTAGAGAATTTACCAAAACCATTTGCATGGTACAGCGACAGTCTCCTGTGGGATTATCTAATAGAGTTTGTTAGAAAATAGATAATCCCTGCAGTGAGCCAGTGGAGCATAAGCACTGGAAGGAGGGAAAACTAAGGAAACATTTATCTGTTTTAAAATCAAAACACAAAACACAGGTTCTGCTTCTTTTCCAGTTATTCATCACTCCTGAAATCAGTTAGCAACAGCAGAGTAGTAAATCAGATACCTAATGCTGCAACGGGCTAATTGTCCCCTCTCCCACAGAGATGCTGTTTTATGTGATAAGGGACACAGAACACAGTTATTTTCTGGTGAATTACTAAATTCAAACGATCAGATTTGCTGGCAGAACTGCCCTGAGAGGTGCAAGAGGAGCTGCTGCAGGAGCTGAGGTGAGGATCTGGCAGCTAGGAGGATGCGAGACCTCCCTGCACTGCTGAAGGCTTCTGTCAGTGAGTTCCGGGAGCTGCTCCCAAGTCAGCAGCCAGCTCTGTTTGAGTTACTGTTAATGCATGGCTTGTAGGCAGAAGTGCATGTTGATACAGGAAATGAAGTTGAGGTCAGCATCAGGTATGCACATAATTATTTAATAATTGTACCTCATGATAGCATTAAAGAGAGCTATCTCTATTGACCTCCTTGGAGAGTGAAAGCCCACTTCAGTATTTTAATATTGTAGGCTATCACGAACCATTCTATCAAATTACAGGTGCCTATTCAGTTTTTTAGTGGCAGTCTACTGTACTTACTAGCACACTGTACAAGTTGTTTTATCACTACCAAGGCCAAAATATGACAATCAAAATATTAACATCATTAGTCATTAAGTACACCTTTCCTCCCTTACAGTTATAATCCTACTAAGAACAGTTTATCAGTTTTTCTTACCTATTAGGTATTGCTTTGTTCCAGTAAGTCCTACACAAAGCTTCTTTCCAGTTGATATTTTTGAAAAGTTCACCTCAGTAGCTTCTGTACTTATTCAACAATCTAGTTTAGTTAGATGTTTTAGGAAAGTCTAGGAAGTTATTATTTTACAGGCTTATTTAATGCTAGCAGCTAGTCAGATCTACATGTGGCTGTGATTAATCAGATCTTTCTTGACCCTCCACTTCATACTAAGCTGTTTTCCCCCATTATTGTGAAATCCTTACCCCTATCCTGAAGTTTAGTGGTCTTGTTTCACTTCTTTAACTCTGCTGTATAATCCATCTGCATTTTAAATTAAGGCCCAAAAATTTTTTATTGTGGAATCATAAAATATCCTAAGTTAGAAGGGACCCACAAGGATCATTGACTCCAACTCTTGGCCCTGCACAGGGCGGCCCAAGAGTCATACCTAAGAGTTTTGTCCAAACACTTCTTGAACTGTCAGGCTTGGTGCTGTGACCACCGCCCTGGGGAGCCTGTTCAGTGCCCAGCCACCCTCTGGAGGAAGAACCTTTTCCTAATACCCAACCTAAATCTCCCCTGACTCAACTTCAGGCCATTTTCTCAGGTCCTGTCACTCATCACCACAGAGAAGAGATGGGTCTGCCCGTCTACTTCCCCTTGTGAGGATGTTGAAGACCACACTGAAGTGTTTCTTCAGTCTCCGCTTCTCCAGGCTGAACACGTGTTAAGTGTCCCGCACTCGCACAGGGCTGTACAGCTGCCCTCAGAGCTGTCCCCCCTCACAGGCACAGGGCCGCTGCCAGCGCGGACAGCACTGCCCGGGCTGTGGCTGTGCGCTCATATTTGTACACCTACGTTCACCTTGCCCTCCACTCCTTCTTTCAGGGTTTGTGTTCAGCATTAGACCCCGGCGGCCCTGGCCGGCCGGTGCGTGTGGCGAGCGGGCGGACAGCTGACCGCGCTGAGGGCCGGGAGCTGCCGGGGCCCCTCACGCTGCCAAAGCCCGCCCGGCCGCTCTGGCCCCGGCCCGCGGCGGGAGGCGGCTACAGCACCCCCGGCAGGGCCGCAGAGAGGAGCGGCTGTCCCCGGGGGCTCCCGGGCGGTGCCCGGTGAGGCGCAGCCGCCGCGGGCTGTGGCGAAGGGCAGCCCCGCTCCAGCCGCGCAGGACGGGCCGGAGCCCGGCCCCTTTTCCCGGCCCGGCTGCGGGCCCTGGGGCTGCGGGCCGGAATGAAGCAGGTAGGGGCGGCGGGCGCTGCGGGCGGGGCGCGGCTCCCCCGAGCCCTGCGCGCTGACGGGCTCCCGCCGCAGGCGCTGGTGGACGACACCGAGGATGTGTCCCTGGATTTCGGGAGCGAGGAGGAGCTGGCGCTGCGGAAAGCGCGGATCAGGTAACGATGCGGAGGCCGCAGCATCGCGGCGCCCGGGCGGCCCTGGTTATTCCGGTGTACAGAAAACTCCATTTGAACACTTCATTCCCATTTTTTTACAGGGAGGGTGGTCAAGAGCTGGAACAGGCTGCCCGGGAAAGCTGGGAGCCTCTGTCCGGGAGATGCTCGCGCTGGAGCAGGCGAGGCCGGGCCTCGCTGCCCGGCATCACCGTGTCGCTGGAAATGAAAACCTGACACACCCAACATCCCAAACCCCAAGCAAACAGTGCTTTAGTTAGAGCCGGGGCAATGGAAACAACTCTCAGCTCCAGGAAAGCCCTCTGTGCAGCAGTGCTCAGGCACTGCGGTGCACACCTGGCAGATAGCTGCAATAAAACTCATGATTTCATACCACGGGATGTGATGCTGTGTGGAATGTAAAATATCTTATGCTTCTAGACGTTACCTGAGAAAACCCAGCCCGTTAACCCATCTCATGTGTTATGCTAAGCAGTCTACCCTTGAGTTCCTCACCAGAGGTGGCACTCTGCTGCTCTGGTCACACTGAGGTCCAGGTGACAGAGCTGATCAATCAGTGGCTTTTGAAGAATCTCCAGTCAAGACTGTGAAAGGAAGAGTTTTAAGTCAAAAAGGAATTTGGCATGCACTGATCAATAATGTATATAATCAACTTTGATGTAGATTGCTTTCTTCTGCCTTGCCCCAGTTTGGTCTGGTCCATTACAATGATATTTCTTGAAGATGTAAACAAAGAAATATAATAGATGTTAAACCTGACATAACATTAGCTGAGATAAAATGCAATCATGTAGCTTTACAATACAATTACTCTGTTTTACTGGTGTCTAGTGAAGCATTTCTGTCCTTGCTTTGCTTTGGACTTTGTCACTACTCGAGTCAGCCCTGACATGAGATTAACTTTCCCAGAATTGCCTTAGTTTTACACCTTAGCAGCAGCACACGTTTGAAATGAAGGTTTATATTTTGGTGCAGTCTTGGAGAACATGGCCTAAAGGATTCACCTAAGTTGGGAAATACAGCTTAGGAGTACCTCGATCATGTGAGCCCCAGATTCTATCTGAGGGATCAGAGTAGATGTAGCATGAAGTGAAACCACCCTGGAATGTTTGTTCCTCCTGATTCATGCTACTCAGTAATACAGCACAGATAAAGTATCAGCAAACAGTACTATTCTGTGATCACTTTGTGTAGACACTGGTTTCATTAGAAACAGCTCTTCTTTCTGGCCTTCAAGACAATATTAAAAGATGATGTCATATTGAAAATTCATCTGCTATAGAATGCAGAAATGAAACTGCTTACACTGGTCACATGTTTGTTTTTATATTTCTGAAGAATCTTGTGCAAATGAGCCTGGAACTCACCTAGGTGCTGCAAAATTGTGTTATCTTATTAAAGGGCATAACAAGATGTTCCAATCATTTGTCTTTAACTTTATTCCAATTTCATATATCTTAAACTTGGTTAGAATTTGCATTGGCTATGACAAATTGTGCTTTTGTGATTCTCTGAGGTATGTACAAAAGGGCTCCTTAAAAGCAAAAGGTTAGTGGCTACTTTCTGAAGAAGTAAGTTCATTGCAGTAGCAGAATTATGGATCTGGAAGCTGGGAGCATATGATTGCTTCTTTTACAAATCAGCCAGGAAACATGATGATCAAGGAGAAGAGAGAGCCCATTTATTAAAAATTTGCCTCAATACATTTTGAAGTATCAGACAGAAAAAAAAGCAAAAAAAGCAGCATGTAAGAGTGCTGCTGTGGCACTTCTGAGCAGATACCTGGAGTGATTCTCCTGTAGTTCACTGGCATAGCTCAGGCCTGACCCAAATTTGATTCTTTAACACAGGATGCAATTAAATTGATTACAGCTCATTCCTGTTCTAACAGGCATTAGGCTCACAAACAGAATAGAGGTCATTTTAACGAGGTAAATGACAGTCACTGAGCCTTGAGGCTCCAATGCTACATCACATGGATGTTTAGATGCAACGGGAAAACTAGAAAGCCAAGCAAGTGGGTTGCTGTGCTTCATCCTTTCCAGAGTCTCAGGAAGTGCTCAGCATTGTAATACATGAGAGCTTCTTGCTCATATGTTTGATTTTTTTTAGTAAATACCCTTCTATGTTTGATAATAACAATTTGGTAACAAATTCAACATCCAAACAGTAATCCTGTTGTAATCCAGTAATACTGCTGAATCTACCTTCCAAATGGAAACTTCTCCAAAGTTGCTGCCACATTTGAAGCTGATCCATTAGAAAAGCTCAGGCAGCCCTGGTGTGCTTTGGGATTGTGATCTATGAAAGCTGCTCTGGACACAAGGGTACCACTTCCATAACTGACTTTTATATCTCTTGACCAAGATCAAGGCTCGAAGCAGCCAGGCACTTCCAGTTTTAGCCAGTTCACAATATCCCTTCCACCCACCTGGCTGCTTATGGCAGAAAAAGCCCCTTTGCTCAAAATGTCACATGTTCAGTTCTAAGTCAGAAGAAGTTTTTGGAAAGTTTGAAGTTCAGAAGGGCATGACCAGGAGTAAATATAAACTACACCTGTGCATCATTCTTCCCTCTCTAGCCACATGTGTACTACAAGCACAGCTTTGCCATTAGAGAAAGATAAACACTAGAACAGTTAAACAGCTATAGAGTAATAATATAGCAAGGATATTTAAGTTATAATAGTTATTATACTTATATAACTATAATATAAGCTTATAGTAAGCAATTGTGTATGTATCATATGTCTCATTTATTAAACACAGTAATAGAATAACATTTAGTAGTTAAATAGTTGATTACACTCTAGGCCATACTTTTGTTAATTGGCCATACTACTGTTAATTGTTAAGAGAGACGTAGGAGCTTAATGGGACAATTGTTGACTTAAATATCTTATTCAGATATTTTATTCTCTAGGCTTCAAGGAAGAAGTTACTTAACTGCAGAGCCTGTAGTTAATTCTCACTTTCAATTAATTAACACAAACAATTGCAGAGTAAGATTTTTACTTGGTATATTACCCTGAACATTGTACTGTGCTCATTACAGCATTCTCCAGCCTGCACCCCCACCCTACTGTGCAGGCCAATATTCCATGTCCCATAGTTACTTCTTTCACTGAAATTTCTCTTTATTTTGTTACAGACAAAATTTTGTTCAGTGAGCAAAGCATAAATACTAGTGAAATTAATAAGCAATAATTCAGAAGAACTGTTAGATTCCCAAATAATTCGGCCTGTCTAAAAGGAAGTGTTTGGATTTAGACATTAAATATGAAAGTTCATTTTGTCTTAGAGCAAGCAGCTACAATTTATTTTTTTTAGTTTTAGAGCTCATATTTTGTTTTCAAAACTGTTCTGAAAGGCATAAGAGTTCTCTCAATCCTTTTGTGCTTTGCAATGCTGATTAATTTCATCAAACTATGAGGATTTTATGGTACTGGATTGCACACAACCTCTAAATTCCTTCACATAGTACCAAAGAATCTGGTGAAAGGTGCCATATTTTGTTCTGTCTTTGAGAAAGTTTTGACAGGAACACCACATGCATCTTTTAGCTTTAGACTGAAGCTTGGCTACTGAAAGTACCATTATCAAATTGCTCTGATAATGAAGATATACGCCAACACTGAAATAATAGCAGCTGCAGACCAAAATACCATTATAAACTTGAAACAGCTATGTTGTGCTACACTGTTAGCAACTACTGTAACATTCCCTCCTGTCCCATAACCTCATGTGTTTTCTGTGTTTTCTCTTTTCTAGGCACCCACTGGCCACCTTTTTCCACCTGTTTTTCCGAGTGAGTGCTATTGTTACCTACTTGTTCTGTGACTGGTTCAGCAACAGCTTTGTTGCCTGTTTTGTCACTATTCTCCTCCTTCTATCCTTTGACTTTTGGTCTGTCAAGGTAAGATGACCCCCAGTAGTAATTACCTTGGAAAGTATCTTGTTTGTCATTAATTAAAAAAAATAATTAAATATGTATAATGACAGAAGTGACAAAAATATTGCTTTATGTTAATTTATTAAATGTCTAGCCCATTTTAATGAAGCTGTTAACATGTGTTAATTATTTAGTACCATGTTTTCTATGTCTGACTACTACTGAATACTAATATGGTGAAAAAATTGCTTTGCCATAGGTAGATTTGTTTGTATGCTTTCCCCTTAAAAAAATAAATTAAAAGATTAAAGTAATACTGACTTTCAGTAATGGATGCCCAGGGATGTCCAGATCTGCAGCCCTGTGCCCAGACCCCACAGTGGGGGCTGCAGAACTCCTGACAGCCCAGCTATAGCTCTGCTGGCCCTAATCCCATGCAGGCAGGTGGGTCAGGCCAGCCCAGGATCCAGGGGCTCCACATGTGGAGCAAGGCTTTTGTTTTGTAGAAGTGAAGCATTGATGCACCTCCAGTATTCTGAAAGCTTTTGGTGTTCGCAAAGGTGCAGAAATACTCTTTTGGTTTGTTTCCCTGATCCTACACAACTTGCTTGCCATTAATGTCCCATTTTTCAGTGCATTTTTGTTCTCAGTATTCCTCTTTTACTGAGGAACTTTGTTTTTTGCATGCTTGTCCAACTAACTGACTTGAAAAAGATACAGCCTATAATTTCTAATTTAATTAAATGCTATTGTGCTAATTACTGTATTGAAAGAGAACAGGCCTCTAAATTTGTAACTTCACCCATCATTAATGGCTGTTGTACTCAAGCTGGAACAGCTTTTAGAAGTAATTTTAGTATTAGATAAAAAAAGATGATTTTTGAACATGCTTGTCTTTAAATTTTTTCTATTTTTAACTGTTTTACTGACAAGTGACTTGTGTTACTGATTAATGCAAATAATGGTTTCATCATTAGAATGTGACAGGAAGACTCTTGGTTGGTTTGCGTTGGTGGAACCAGATTGATGAAGATGGAAAAAGCCACTGGGTGTTTGAAGCAAAAAGGGTAAATATATTAATAGAAGCAGGCACAGGGCAAACAGAATCATAGGAAATGTGTAAAGCCCATACCAAGTCAAATAAAGTAACAAATAGAGCACCTTTGTAACAGTTACATTTTATCCAGCTTCCATAGAAAACAATGTCAGTATTCAGGTGCAAGCACTGGTTTGTCACATCCTGGAAGCATTCAGGGCAAAACAGGTCTCACAACATTGTCAGCATATGGATCAGCAGAATAAATAACCATAGCATGGTGCTATAGGTATGAAATGTTTCTGGTAGTTCTATTTTATTTTCTAGTGAGAATTTCTTATAATAAACACATCTTTCCATAGGTAATCCCAACACAGAATCCTCTTCAGGAAATATCTATGTGGAAAGCAATAGTTCAGATTTAGTATTTCAATGTTAATATTGTATTCATGTTCTTGGATAATGTGGGAAAGAGAACCTGGATCACAGAGCATTTGATACTGCCAGTGCCCCACAAACACACTGAGGGGGGTTAAAAAAGCACTAGAGGTTTGGCATCACTGCCAGAGTCAAGACTCAGGATTTTGCTTTCACTTGCTGACATTCTCTCCACAGTCCCACTGAGAGCACCCGGGTGCTCACCGGGACATTCTTTGGAGCCCTCCAGCTGTGTCCCCAGCGGCCGGGCTGTCGCGGCGCTGTCCCGGTGTGCGGGGCCGCAGTGCCCTCTGCAGCCTCGGCTGTGGCTCCGGGGTGCCCCGAGCAAGGAACGCAAATTAATGTGCTTCCTGTGAGTCTGAGGAAGGCCTGAAGACAGAATAGAGGAAATCCTGCAGGAAAGAACACATGGAGAACTCAATATACTGAAAATTAAAAGCTTTTCAGAGTGGAAGAGTCCAGAGGGCTTTCTTTTCCAGTTGTGATGTGTCTGTTTCAGAAGTTGGCATTAGCAGCTATCGAGTGGTCTGAGAGTTGGAGTGAGATTCTGAGTTTTAGAAAGATCAGAACCTTCTGAACAATTCTCTTTAGGGTTTTTTTGTTCTTTCTAAAGTGTGATGAATGATGAGTCCTCCAGCGTAGATAGAGACATGTGAGTTGTGCTGACCTGAAGGAATCTGTAAGGCAGGGCTTTGCAGCCTGCTCTGACATTTCTGCTCTCCCTGAAGAACAGACAGAGCATATAAGGCTGCCTCCTGCAGTTACAGTGTGCTCAACTCCAGCATGGCACATGAGGCACTTTCAAAGCCATAGTTCTTAATTCATGGAATGTTAGCAGAGTTCAGAAGCAAAACCCAAGTATTTATATAATAGAGATAACATAATAGTTTATATAGTAGGAAATCTATGCATATGATAAGTGTAATCTTCCTCCTCTCTTAATTTGTCATTTATTGTGGGTTTTGACTTTGTGACTAGTAGTCTCAATTTTTTTTGCCAGGTGCCTACAATAGCTGCCTCAACTGAAGCTGAAGCCCGAATCTTTTGGCTCGGTCTCATCATCTGCCCAGTGATTTGGACAATGTTTTTCTTTAGCACCTTGTTCTCCTTGAAGCTGAAATGGCTGGTGAGTCAGGGGGTACTGAAAACAATCTTGGTAGAGGGAAAACCCAGATCTGTTAGTTTTGTACCAAATCTTCCAACAGTACAAAATTTCCACCTTCAGCAGCTTCAAAGAATCCTGCAGAGTTTTTTGCAGTCAAGGTTTGCGCTCTGGGAATGGATTGGTAATTTTTAGCTGCACTTCTACTGTGTTATCAGATGTCAACTGCTTCCTCTAGGGAACATCAAATGGTGGGCAAAACTATGGGCTTCTGTTTAACTGTAGCAACTTATTCTGCCCCAACAAATTTCAGTGAAATGAAACTAACATGAGAGGACAAAAAATGAACCAGTGATGTTGTTTTTTAGGTCTCCTGGGAACTTAAATGTACTTTTAAAAGTAAGGATTTTAGATCTCTGGTACCATTCCCTTTTGAAAGAGCCAGTGTCATTAGCTCATAAAACCTTGATAAACTGAGCAATAAGTAAGTATTTTACCATTGCTCTACTTGTAAGCAATCTACTTAAATATACCCCAACACTTTTTTTTAAATATGAGAGGAAATTTACCCCATAGATTGCATTACATTAAGATATTTTTGTCTATGAAATCTTCACATTTTCCCCTGTAAAAATTAAGTGCTTGGCTAATTGCCCCACTATTCATTCTGTCAAGTTCCCAGCCATGATCAGAACCATTTCTTAATTCAGTTTGAAAAGATAAAAAGCACCTCCATGTACAGTTACGTAACAAGTAACAGTCAAGATTGCATATTATTATTTAATTAAACAAGAAATTCCGCTGTGGGCATGAATCAATTGCAAATCATTAACTGCTTTCTGGTGCCCATAATCAAGCAATAGTTCAAATTAAGCCAGCATTCTTTGTTCATGGCTCCACCTTTATTTCTGAAAAGCAGAGATTGTTTGCTGAGCCAAGAGCTGCTTGGAGACAGAACTCTAATTGGTGCAGGTTGCCCAGGTGCTTGTAAAAGGCAAGTTACACAAAAAAAAAAAAAAAAATTCACTTCTGGGAAACTGGTTCTGGAGGTTAAGAGAAACATTTTTATGTTATTGCGTAAGTCAGGTTGGCTCCACCTGCTGCTAAACCTAAAGAACTACAAAAGAAGCTGATAATTTTCAGTGCCTGTCAATGTCAATATCAATAGGGAATCTATCTATGGATTCTCTTTGTAAATCCATGAATTACTGATCTTATTTGGTTATAATAAGGTGTTTGTCAGCTAAACAGGCCTGCAGGTGTGCCATGTATGTGGATGTAAAACTTCTAGATACAAATGGGGATTAAAAAAAATGAAACGTTTCTGGAATCTGTTGAGTGGGTCCTTTTTTGAGTAAGTGCTTTTAGGAAAGTAATGAAGTCTTTCAAGATATAGAATGACAAAACTGATATTGGTGTTTTGATAAAAAGAGGTAGATTGTAGAAAGAGACTCTTGTGTTTGACATGATTGGATGCTTTTGAAGGCCATTTATTATCAGAAGGAATGTGCCCCTCTTACAGCATGTTTATCTGGATAGTGTGTACACACACACGTGTAGATCCTACAGTCACTGCATAGCCATGGATTTGCTCCTGCTGAACTCTTGTTTGTCCACAGGCTCTCGTGATTGCTGGGATCTCCCTCCAGACTGCTAATTTATATGGCTACGTCCACTGCAAGTTAGGGGGACAAAAATCCATCAGCAGAGTAACCTCAGGGTTGTTTGGCACGGCAGATGTCAAGAGTGAGTACTGAGCTTCAGCCCATGGGGTAGCACAGCCAACCTGCCCCTCAGGGCTGGTGCTGGCTCTTCCCAGGTCTCAGTTCCTGTGAGTCCAGGGTGATCCTGATTCTCCACCAAGCCTCTCTGGCAGTGTCACATGGAAGAGCCGTAACCCCAGGTCACTTTGCTCCATGTTTGGAAGCCTGCTGAGCTCTACAACTGAGCTGCTTCCAAGCTCCAGAAGAATGTCCTTAAGTTAAATCCTTGGAGTTACTATAATTCTAATGCCTCGGCTCAAGCACAGCTGGAAGAGCCATCTTCAACCCTCAGACTTCCAGCTGGCAGTTCCCTGCTTTTGTAAGAGATCCCTATGTCCCAGGTTATGCTCACAGCCGTGTTTGCTCTGTTCCCTTAACAGGACAGAGCAGGAGAATTTCAGAAGATGGCACTGGAGAACATGGGAAGACAGGCACTAGGTAACCAAACAAGGAAGAGCTAAAGGATGAGCAGTAAAAAAAGTAATTAATGAAAGCTGATCTTCATGGGAAGATATTTAGATAAAGCTCATCTAGAATTATGCCTGCATGAAATAAAGTAATTTGTGTTTGAGTCTTTAGATCCTGGAAGGTTTAAAGCCTTTGTTATTTAAAAGCTTCACCAAAAAGTTGTTTGTGTGAGCACAGACAGTGCTTGTGGTTTAAAAGGAGCACGCTGCTTTCAGAAAAGTTGTCAATTAACCTCAAACTGTTGGATTATCTTAACCAGAAATTACATGTAATGAAAAGACAGTGCTAATTTGTTTAACTTTGGAACAACAATAAACAAAATCCAATTGCCTTTCCCTCTTGTACACAATACTGTTTTTTCAGAGCTTTCAAATTACAGTCCCAAAGGGCCTCTTAGGTATTAAAAACACTGAATGTTTAATGTTCAGGCTTAGGGTCAAATAGAAGAAAACAAAAGTCATGAACCATGTTCACCCACTACTTGTGGGAAGCTGGCAGTTATGTATAGTTAAGAACTTAATCTTATTTTGATACCTGTAAAAAAATAAATAAAGCAGTGCACTTCTACTGTAACACTACCCTGGCTTTCACTCTACATACAGATCTTTTCCACTAGAAAAGGACACACTTAACTGATATTATTCCAGGAGAGAGAAGAGGCATTACAGCTCACCCTTGTGCAGCAGGCAGGACAAAGACTGCTGTACATGCCCCAGTGTCAACCCAGCATATTTTAAATTCAACCTCCTAAATAAAATGTGTGTTTTATTCACACCTCTTCAACTGCTGCCTTCACAGTCAGGTTATTGGTACCATGACACTGGAAGCAGAATGCACTTGATAATCCAGAAGCAGATTCACAGCCTTCTAGTGAGGGAAGAACTACAAGAATCTTGCACTTTTGGAAAAAACAAGGCAAGAGCCTTTATATTAAGAATTTATTTGCAATATACAAAAAGAATACATTCCTTTAATAAATCAAGGCATAAGTTACTTTTCTATAATTAAACATGAACTACATTTTTGTTCCATTTACAGATTACATTATCTTTTCTTCTTGCAAATGGTGTTGTTCACAGTATTCCTGAATTCCTGCAAAGATGGAGAAAAAGTAATATAAGTACTATTTGAGTTGTACATCAGGAGTTTGTTGTTGCTGCATCTGTCCCCATAGGATACAAATATCTCAAGCTGGGCCTTCCTTACACTGAAAGTGGCTTTAGGATGATTTTTAAACAGCACAGCACAAGCTGTTCAGGGAGTTTTTACAAGGGGTTTTTGTGTAATTACAGTTGCAAGTGGAGGCATTGGTCAGTCAGCTGCCTCCCACCCCTCCATACACCTGCTGGAGAGCCTCAGAAGGTTTCTCTGACCACAAGGTCACCCCATCTCTGAAAATGGTCTGACTTCTCTGAAGTCAAGCACTGGTACCAGGTATCAAATACATTTTTGTTATTGCTGTACCAGCCAGTCAGAAGTGATGCCCAGAAGCAAACACAGTCCTTGCACCTGTTACTTTCAGAATTGCTGTGTACCTCTCTTGATTTTATTATCTGTGGCACAGTAACACAAGCCTGTTTAACACTTTTGCATACTGCAGCAGTGCTCGGAACCGAGGGGACTCATTTGCACAGTGATTCTCAGACTCACTTTGAATGATACTCCTGTAAGATAGCGTAGCTGGAGACTCAGGTGCTTCAGCCAAGAAAGACTGGCCTCCATCACAACTTTTTCCTTGAAGAGGAAAAACACAGAAACAAAGCAACAGGAAAAGATGAGCTTTTCTTTTCTATGCCTTTACCCTGTTCCAGTTACAAGTTTTCAAACAGCCACCTGCATCTATTCCTTTTAGGAAGCCCTGAAGTCAGTAACAGGATGAGAAATACAGTGTACAGTTTGACAGAGAAATAGTACTAGCAGGAACTTCCATTTGGGAGTACTGAGCTGTTCCTTGATGTCATTAATTCAGGTATTAATTTGTAACAGCTAGTGGGCAAAGAACCATGCCTCCTCAGGACCCACAGGAGAATTTGGGCAGTGCCAGTAACAGGTTAAAATGCTGGTATTAGTGCTTAACATCTTCAAAATATTCTTCTTTGAAGTGGTTATTATTTCATTCAGTCTGCATTTCCAGGTGACTATACTGAAGAGAAAGACATGTTGTATTTCAGATATGATTACAGAGCTGAAAAGATGCAGCATGTAATCTTAATTGATTATGGAAGAGTTGAAGAAATTACCCCAGCACTACCATCATTCCACACCAAGCTATGTCACAGATCTAGTGACTTTTGATTTAAAAAAACCCATTCTATCTAAAAGTGCTAAGAGACATCAGTGCCCACATCAGGGTTTTTCAGCAGTAACATCAGTATAAAAAGAACAACTTGCTTTAAGTGCAGTGCAGTAAGTAACTTTACCTATCTGTGGATCCAGAGGCACTTTACCCAGGAAGGAAACATTCAAGTTCTGGCACATCTTCTCTGCACCACCCGTAGTCGGGGGAAAGATCTGAGATTCATTCTGGGACAACATGAAAATCAGAGTTAAAATACTGCAATTCTGAGAATAAGGCATTTTTGGAGCAATGTTTGATGTCCAACCAATGCCAAGGAAAGAACACTGTAATACACAGCCAGCCTTACCTTACACTTAGGACACACAAAGCCACTCATGTTCTCCACAACACCTATGATGGGCAGCTTCACTTTGCGGCAGAAGTTGATCTCCTTCCGAACATCCTGAAGTGACACTTCCTATAAATATTAGCAAACACTGGTATTTCAACTGTAATGTTACATGCTGAATCCATTCAGTTACCTCCTTAGAGCTATTTTATAATGAATTATTACTGCTGTCCTAATATTTTTAGGAACGTAAATCTGTGCTATGAGCTCTATCAACAGAGCAGGTACAACACTTCAAGCCTACTGGATGTGGTTCTGTTTTGAAATCTGACTCTGATCACGATTTACCCACATTCATGTTTTATCTCTTATGTTCATCTCATATCTTCTTTAAATGCAACTTTTTCACATTTTCATTTTACAGAAAGACCCTTGGTATTCCCCACAGAGTGAGGACAAGAACCACTAGGCTTACACTAATACCTATTTTCAAATTAAATTTAAAATATTCTCTCCTCAGTGTTTTCATATATATGACTGACCTCATTCATTCTCCTGTTCCCTTCCTCCTTCACCACCTCTCTGGTATTGTCCTCAACACTTTTCTTCCTTTTTGTGTTATCCTTTCAGCTGCTGTAGAAATACTTCATGTCATGTGCTAGTTTGATCTCCTGTTCTGTTCCAAACCAAACATGAATTCCTCTGTTTGAACTGGGTGTGTTTTTAGTTTTAGCTTTCCAGGGGCCGATTTCTCTTTTAAAAATGCACATGACTACTTTGTCACCTGGAGATGACAGGCTGCTTCACACGTGTCAAAGAGTGCATAGCTTATTACTTAAAAACAAAGCTTCTTATGAGCATTCTTCTGAACACCACTGGTGAATAATTTACAGATCCACAATGATGTGAACTCTGATTCTGAAGGATGAGAAACACATTTCCTTTCACCACACAGGTCAAAACAGCTTTTGATTGTGAACTGCTGTGGTTTAGTGACCCATGTGGATCCCATCCAGCTCCACTGAGACACCCACCTAACCCACAGACCAGCCAGCTGCAGGGGCAACATATCTAAGTCATTTCCCTGAGATTCTGTACCCTTAGATTTCTGTGAAATCAATAGCCTGTAACCCAAGGACTGCCTTTAACTGCCATGATGTTTCCCTGGTGGAATTTTGGCTCATACCTGGGGGGTGGTGACGATGACAGCACCGTCAATGTGGGTGGCACTGAGGTACTGCACAATGGACAGGTGCTCATCTGATGTTCCTGGGGGCGTGTCCACGATCAGGTAATCCACTTCACCCCAGTCCACATCACGCAGAAACTGCTTGATCAGCCCTAGAGGAAAGGGTAAGAATGTGGAAGAGAAAAAGGTATCTTCCTGTATTTCAGATTTCAGGTCTTAGCTAACTACCTTATCTACATTACTAAACAAGTTCATGATATTTCCACACTTGAAACCTTTCAGGTATGTAAATTACTGTTAGAAACACTCAATACATACCATTCTTTTTTGGTCCCCTCCAGATGACAGCATCATCAGGACTACTAAGCAAGAACCCCACTGACATGACACCTAAGTTTTCTTCAACATACTGAAAGAGAAGCAGAGAAACATAACAGTGAAGAAAGAGTAGAAAAAACAACTCTGAACCCCTATTTTACAGAAAAAGCAGATGAGGGGGAAGACATTAATGAAATTAAGGCAAAGAACTTTTATCACAGGGCATTAAAAACTGCAGCTTGTGCAACACTCACCAACTACACTAAGAATGAAAAAATGAAATTGTTACAGCAGTTTATGGAATTGCTGGAGACAATATAAGGATAAAAGCAGCTTTCCCTCTCAGCACCAGCTGCCCTTCTAACAGTATGCACACTACAGGGGATCTTTAGACAACCAACACTACTGCAAAACCTTCTCTGCATATTCTAAAGATTAGTAAGGTTTTTCTTGGGTGCAAGATACTTCCTGACTGTCACAGAAAAGATGACACACTACAGCTGCATGATACCCCAAAATAACAAACCTGAGTAACTTACATTTATTACTCATACTGCAAAGTCAGTAAACACAAGAAAACAAAACAATTCTAGAAATATAGTATTACTAAGAAATTTAATATTCTGATCTACATAGTCTATATCCTGATTCTATATGACATGCATCTTGATTTTATAAATCTATTCTATAAAATCTGGATATATATTCTATAGCATTCTCTAGATAGTCTATAGAACACGGATATAGGTTATATAGATACAGAATGTGGACATAGACTCTGTACATTCTGTGTCCTATATCTGTAGATTCTATAGAATCTAGATATTTAAGTCATTAGAAGAAGACTTAACAAGAGTACTCCCTGCTCCTCCCTCACTCATTTTTCACTGCAGAAGATCCAACCCAAAGACACCCAATGAACTTTCTGAAACAGCTGCACCAACTCACCACTGGAGACCATCCAGATCCACTCTGATGAACCTGAAAAATTGAAGTGATACGTGAAAGTTGCAATTGCAATTGACATAGATGTTACATAAAACATGAACATAAAGCAAACCTGGGCAAAGAGCTCTCCTGCCTGCAGGAACAATCCTGCTTTAGTAGGGCAGCAGAGGTAAAAACATAGGAGCACCATATCTCTATTAATAAGTGAAAAATAACTCTTCAACCCTTTTGCAAGTTTATTCATTACTTTATGTATTTGTAAGAAATATTCAAGGGCTGATAAAGTGCATCATACTAATACTACTCAAGTTTTAAGTTGTCAGCTTACATGGCTGATACATAATGAGAGCTGGTTTGCAGAACTGCTCATCCTGAAAGCAGATGACTCTTGCAAAATACATTGTGCTGAACTTCTCCATCTCACATCATTTCCCCACGCACTGCCCTGCATTTCCCATTAGGCACTCCGTTTAGAAGCTCTACATCCAAAAAGTCTGAATTTGCTAATGAAAAGCTGAGGAAAAAAATCCCTTAAACAAGATGTTTGAACATTCACTTACCTGTTCTCCTTCTAGACCCATCATTTTAGGAATCGATGGCCCACAGATATCTATGTCCAGCAGGGCAACCTGGAAAACAAACCAGCCAACCTGCCCCACTGGAAATAAGGTAGCACAGGGCCGTCTCTAAAGGTGATGTCACGCAATGAAATCCCTCCAGCAGGGCTCATCCAGGAAAGTCAAACTTTAACGAGCAGGGCACACGATAGGTACCTGCCCGCAGTGCTCGGCCCTGCCCCTCCTGTCCCCGCTCTGTGCCCACCTGCTTGGTCTCGTCCGCCGCCAGCCCGTGCGCCAGGAGGGCGCTGAAGGTGCTCTTGCCCACGCCGCCCTTGCCGGACAGCACCAGCACCGTGTGCCGCACCGCCCGCAGCCGCGCCCGCAGCTCCGCCGCCTCTGCTGCGGAGACACCGCGCTGTCAGCGCACCCACACCGCCCCCCGAACCGGCACCGCGGCCCCCGAACCGGCACCGCGGCCCCCGAACCGGCACTGCACCGTCAGCGCACCCACACCGCCCCCCGAACCGGCACTGCACCGTCAGCGCACCCACACCGCCCCCCGAGCGGGCACCGCGCTCCCCGAGCGGGCACCGCGCTCCCCGAGCCGCCCCCCCTCACGGCCGCTGCACTCACCCGGGTCCGGCCCGGCCGCGCCGGCCGCGCACAGCCCCTGGTTGGGGCATCCCTGGCAAGCGGCCGCCCTGCCCGCCTGGGCGCTGCCGGTCCCGGGGCACTCTGCAAGGGACAGCGAGAGCTGGGCGGCGAGTGCCGCGGGCAGGGGGCCCGTCCCGCCCCGTCCGGCCCCGCCGCTCACCCTCCGGTGCGCCCGGCGCCTCCGCCATAGCACTGCGTCACTTCCGCCGCCACCGCCGGGGGCGGGGCCTCGGCCCGCGATGCCCAGGTGCTGCCGCCAGGGGGCGCTGCCGCCGAGGGCGCGGGTGAGGCGGCGGCCCCGAGAGGAGGGAGCCGGTGACACCCCCGGAGCCCGGTGACACCCCCGGAGCCCGGTGACACTACGAGAACCCTGGTGACACCAACGGGCGACGGCCCCGGGGCCCCGGTGACAGCAGCGAGAGTCCCCATGACACCTCCTGGAGCTCTGTCGCGGGGAGCTCCGCTGATCCCCGGCGGGCTCTGCCCCGGGGTCACCCGCCCCGGGGCCCGGCCGGTCCGTGAGCTGCGGCAGATCCAGCTGTGCCAGCGGCGTGATTTTAAAGCCAGGGGGGAATTTCTAGAACTGCTTTAGGCAGAAGCGCCTGACAGGGAAGGGCACGGAACCGTTCCGGTACCGCAGGCCGGGTGTTCGGGCGCTGGAAGGAGATGCGCCCCAGCGCTGAGGCAGCTCCCGGCACGGCGCTGTCCCGCTGCCAAGGAAAGCATTACACAGTAATAATAAACGCTTCACTATTGTGCTTCACAAGTTTCATACTCGGATTATGTATCATTCCAGTAAAATCGCGCTGTTGCGGTATTTCATGGCAATGCTGAGTATATTAATTCTCTATCTTGCTGATAGACAATTTCCATTAATTTAATCGGTACATTTCTTTGAAAGATTATATTGCCTTAACTTGGCCAATCAACTTCTGAGCAATTAGATAGTTGCTGTGCTTGGTACATACAAAATAATACAATAATTTTCTAAACCGAGGAAGTGTGCACCAGCTGGTGATGCGATCTGGACCCCATTCCTTATTCCAATCACTGCTCCCTCCCTCTCTCTCCCACACCTGCCTGAGCATAGCCTCATCCTCTCTTCCTCTCCTAACATTACAGCCTAGGTGCTGTAAAAAGGATATTTTGCAGATCCAAGCACAGCTGGGAGTCTCAATCCCATTTCTGACCAATTAGTTCTGAAACTTGTTTGTTTTAACATACAAATGTGTAAGTTATTATTTGAGGTGTTATCACCTTGGAAATAGGAAAGAGTATCTGCTAATATTTGGAAAGGTACCAGCACATCTTGGTGTTAAATCTTTCTGAGAGAATTATACTGCAAAGTTATCTTTTTTTGGGACACAGCAGTTCAACAACTGCAAGTTTTTTAGAAAGAACACTCTAGGAATTAAAAAAAAAGGCAATCACAAAACCAGTAGCAGTCCAGCTACCAAAACAACAAAACAAAACAAAACCCCAAAACAAAGCAAAAAAAAAAACCAACCCCACCAAACCAAAAACAAACTAGGAAAATTCTGAAAATATGTTTATGAAGGCCTCTGGGGAGCTTTCAAGCATATTTACCTCAGGTAAAAGCTCAAGACCACTGGATATTTGTACAGTTCCTGCACTTACTGCTCTGTAATTACCTTCCATGGGAAGCTAATGAATAAAATGCTGTTTGGAAGTGGAGTCAAATGTTTAAGCAAATTCAGATGCCTGTGGTAGGAGCAACTGGCCAGTAAGACATATCTGAGAAGTTTATACTGTACCTTGCCCATGAAAAAAGTGGCTTGGTGTGAGACCACATCCCAGTACAGCACTGTAGGTCTGTGCTTCCTGTCCAACATATGGATTAGATTCACTAATGTCAGCAAGACTTTCCACATTTTAAACTGAGGTACGTGTCCAAATATTTTTCTTTTGGGTCCAACAGATCATTCCCAGTTCCCAAGGTTATACAGAATGTTCCCCACAAAAAGCACCAAAAAGGAAAAGTGAATTCCTTCCTCAGCACCCCTCTTCCTTGGAGCCAGCGAGGGCTCCTCATGCAGGGCTCTCTGGATGAACAACAGGCTTCAGAGTGTTTTAGGGTGGCATTTCTGGTCACCTTTGATCCATTTATATCTCCATGTTAGTCAGACGGATGGTAATAACAATTGACAAGTCCATATGGCAATATTTACCAAAAATGTCAAGAAGTCTGCTGTCTTCCTGATGCTTTGGAAAGCAAGGCTTTGTCTTTCTTTATCCTTATTACTCTGATTCTAGCCCAAGGCCTGCCAGGTCTTCCCTGCTTTTGGAAGAGCCAAAGGAGATGAAGTTACACCAAAAATTTCTTGAGAGTAAGAAAGCAGAGATGGAGCAAGGTATTTCCCTCTGCATGATCAAGGTGAGCAGAAATGCTTAAACATAATTTGCAGATATGTACAATTTGAATTAGGCTAAGTGAATCTATCCCCCAAAACAGAAGAGATGGGAAACCAAACTCTTGTCTGCTCTTTTCTTTCTCACTTAGAGCAGTGCTGGCATAAAGGTTCCCCCTGATCATCTCTTTTTTGCATTGAGGCTTTCCCTCATGCCACACAACTACCGGGTGTTTTTCACTCTTGTGGTTGTCTGTCATTAAAATGACAAGCATGAAAGCTGTGTGTTAAATACTATTCTTCAGTGAACTCACACAGGCCAGTGGAGATGGATGATAAAGCTCCCTCTATCCAAAATTCCAGCACTGAGCATTCTTGAACCACTGGAAATGCCAGCAAACTCTAACACAAAGCATTACAGAAAGCTAATGAAAACAATTCATTATTTAGCACGACAGAATTAAACGTGGTTTAGATTAATGTAAATCTTTCCCCTTCTCAGCATCAAAAGAGATGCACAGATGACCTAGAGCAGGATCTTTCTGACAAAACTCAGGCCCATTTTATTAATGAGAAGTGCTTTAATCTGAGGAACACATTGGACAGCATCAATGGAGTGGAAAAAACACCTGAGACTGAGTGGCTGCTGTAGCCTTCCCTTTGCATCCTCCCTGCTGAGCAGGAGCCTGCCTGAGCACAGGGCTCCCCTTCCATCTGAGAGTGATGTAGGAAGAAGCGGCTTCTCTGTCCCAGGGCCCTGCTTTGCTTTGGTGTGAGAGCCTCCCCTGCCAGCTGTTCCCTGCCTGCTCCCTGTGGCCGCTGCTGGAGTGGCACTGAGCAGGGCTGTGCACTGAGCCGGCTTCTCAGAGCCAGCTGTGCTGTGCTGGCTCCTCACCTTCGCTTTTGATTTACACTCTTCTGAGCCTTTCAGCTTACAAACCCACATCAAATCAAAATCCAGCTGAGGTGCAGGTAAGGGCAATGCAGCAAGCAGCACACCAATGTCTACCAGACTTCATGTACTGTCTGTAAAATGCTTGGGTTATTGGGACCTTAGGGCATTTGGCACAGCCTTAGTGTTACAGACTGACAAAAAAATTACTGAACTAAAATGCCCCAACTGTATGCAATTTTAAAACTGATGATTAGCGTTGGGCCCGTCGATGCACGAGCAGTAGCAGCAGCAGAGCAGTTTGCAATAGAGGGCAGTGTCTCTGTGCTAATGCCTTGTCAGCTCCCTTATCACTAACACAGCAGGACTCCAATGGTGAATATGTACTTCACAATCTCAAATGATAACGACTCTGTCTTGTTGGAAGGAGAAAAAATAATCGGTATTATTTGTTTACTTATGTTCTGTTTTTCATTAAAAGATCACCTCATTCACTACTGAAACGAGGGCATATCCGAAGGAAACTTGGCAAGCATTCTGCTGACTCTAGTACAACTACCTACTTTTAGAATTAGCAATGAATAAAATTATTCTTGTCAGCTCTAGTAAAAAGCAGATTCATGTGGATAAATTTTGCAGACCTTTTCCTTTCTCACCATCCATTATCCAAAAATCCGACATTTTTCATTAAAGTTTTTCTGAAACCATTTTGCAGTCTGAGACATACCTGTAGCACTCAGGAGCAGAGCAAGTGCTTTCTGCTTCAACAGACCCAGATCGATAAATTACAGTCTGAAAAAGCAATGTTAAAGAACAGATTAAGTACTAAGTATTTCAGAGAGTTAAGATGGAAACCTACTTAGAAATTTAATTTTCTGATGAGAAAATAAATATAATCCATCAGGTCATAGACAAGGAGAAAAAATCCCAACCCAAATATTCTGCAGAAAATAGACTGAGATTGTCTGGCTCAGTAGCTGTGAGCAGTGCCAGCTCAGGTTCAGTACACTGATTTATACACTTTACTATTGTGTCAGGCTGGTTCCCTGAAGCTTTTCAGAGCAGCTGCCTAAATAAGTGTGCAGCACTAAGGAATTCCAAATTGCTTAGGAAGGTCAGTACTTCAGGTTTGGAAACAGGAATACCCTAAAAATAACTGGAAAAAGGCTACTGAGAAAACTTGACACCTAAGTTCCAAGTTTTCCTTGCCTTTTGATAAATACATTTCCATATCTTTAGCCTGAATGCTGGCCTGGTTCTGGTCAGAAATAGTCTGATATTTCAAAGTGGATCTTTGAACTTCTCTACCATTTGTTCTGCTCTTGTCTTCCTATTATACAAAGCAGAAATTGCATAGAAGTCAGACCTGTATTAGTCTCTATGTATAGGCTCTGCAGTAAATTTTCACTAGTTGGAAGTATATTAATAGAATGTTAATTGAATGAAACATATAATCTGAACTGAACCTGAAGTTAACCTTTATAGATAAAGATAAAGATAGATAGATAAAATTTTGTTAAGCAGCAAGACTCATCTGCTACTTTCATACAGCTCCACTCAGAGTTCTATAAGTTTTTCCATTAAGATTCTTTCTCTTACAGAGCAGCCTCACATTCACTTTTTTTTCTTTTATTTTTTTTTTTTAATGCACATTTGGAAACAATAGTGTTTTCCTGCAATTCTATTTGTCATAAGTAGTTTAAGATGTTTTCAGTTTATTTTTAGGGACTCTGAGGAAAGTTCAAACTAACCAGCTAAATATGTGTAAGCTCACAGCACATAAATACATTTTCTTTTTCTTTCCCTCCCCTGTCTACAAAGCACAGAAGATGGAGGTTTTTTGTGTACTTTAGCTTGTATATTGTCTGGCCAGCTACAGCACTTTATGCCTGAATTTGCTATCCATCTAAGTTTCTCATGGATTTAAATGTATGAGCATTTGCATCCCATTTTCCATTGACATTTTCTATTGTTTTTAAGTGCCCCTTTATAAATTTCTGGCAGGAGGGAGCACAAGTGCATTGTGAGACATTGACACACAAGCAGGAATTTTGTCATGGAGTCCAGCTGACACTATGACATAACTGCTGACAACTGTATTAGAATGGACAAATCAGTAGCTATATCCCTATACTGCTACACCTTTACATAGCAATAATAAACCATCTGAAGAAACTTGAGTATTTGTATTTGTGTAAAGAATAATTTGTTTGTATAATACATGTGGATCAAAAACATCAGAGAAGAATGAAGTCTATTGTGACTGTTCCTGCTAAGTTACTGGTTAGCACATACATAGCAGAGACACGTTACTCATCACAAACTCCACAGTAATGGAGTTACATCAGAATTACAAAATGTTAGAGTGGAAGTAAACAGCTTGTGCTGGTGAGGAGGAATTCAGGCTAGTCAGCATTGTCAAAAAAAATGAAAATGCTATAGATTTACTGAGCAAAAACATTGCTGGTTAAGCTCTGGGTGAAATTACGTGGTAGAAGTCCTGGTAATTCTCTTGCTCCTATCTATACATCAGAGGAACAAGAGGAAGCAGAAGGCAAGTGAGGGCAGAAGTGAGTGTGCATGAGTGCCCATTTAACACAAATACAACAGCAAGAATCATGGAGCACCCTTTTGTCTTTCTCCAGTCCATAGTAATTGGAGAAAAAAGCATTGCTGGGATTGCTTCAATAGGACAGCCATTGGCTCAGTTCTTAAATTCTACCACAGTTCTGTTCTTCCACTGGGAAGTGATTACAGTCAAAGCAGCTACTACAGCTCCTGTTCCCTTCTCTATAGCAATTGGACAAAGGGTGCTACAAGTTCAGGTTTTGTATTTAAAAAATATCAGCCTTGCAAAGGCTGTTCTTGCACTGACTTCTCAAGCAATGAATGCCACTCTCAGAGACATCCTTCTTTCTGACAAATTATTTTCCTAACTAAGCAGGCTAGCTCCACAGCATGAGAGGAAAATTAACATAGTAATGATTTGCTATCTGGGAAGCAAAAAAGCCTGTTATTTTGATGAGGTCTGGAGCGCATTTTGGAATGAAAAATACTTTTCTGATTTGTGAAACAGTAAGAAATTATATTTTTTGATCTTTTTTTCCAGAAAAAAAAAAAAATCCAACCAAAACCCAATCCTGAAACAACATACAGGCACCCTCATGCCTTGTTTAGAAACACATGGTTATTTGTTTCTAAAATCAGTTTCAATTTCCTGAAAAAGGAACTAAACAAAAACTACATAAAAGAGTAAACAGTTTGAATATGGTGCTGATCTGAAAATGATGGCACGTTGAAATGGCACATTTTCTTCTGTTTATATCCCTTGCACATCAAAGTCTATGATTAATTTATCTTACTTGATTCTGGGCTTAATCTTGGTCATAACAATGTGAGGTTCATCCAGAGTTTGGATAGTGGAGCCCTGGAAACTGAGGTGCTGGAGGCAGAAGCCAAGGGAGGTATTTGGTAAGGGTTAAATCACAAACCCAAGAAGGAATTACAGCTCCTCTGCATTTCATCATCACTGGGTTCAGAACATGCGGTCATTTGGGGATGCAAACATTCTGAGGAGTTTAATCACAGCCTGGGACTCTGCTCAGACTCAGAGCTGCTCTCGGAGCACATCCTTAGACTGGTGAACAGAAAACAGTGTGTGCACAAGGCAGTGTAGAAGAGAGTGATGGTACATTGCCATCAACATGTCCCAAGAAACACTCAGTTTATGCCAAAAGATGTGGTAAATGTATTTTAGATTTGGTGTGTAAGTACACAAATCTTTAGGAAAAGGAGGAAAACCTTTAATCGTGGTGCCAGCCCTCATTGATATGTTTGAATCTGCTTTCCACAAAGTTAATATTAGCATAAATAATTACCTTGGCTTCAGTCTCCTGGAAATACCAATAGGCCAGGATGTTTATGGACATGAGCTCTGGGAATCAGTCAGAGCAGGCAGCAAGTGACATGTTTACTAGTCCAGTATTGGTACCATGTCTAAACAGAGGATTACCCCTCCCAGCCCCAACACCTGTCTTGTGCTCAGGGGTGTTCCCACACCCAGCACCACCCTTCCTGCAGGCCTTGCTATTCCAAGGCTGGGAGCACAGGAATCAGAAAGATGCTGGAAAAACATGTACATCTTAAATAAAATCATGAAAAAATAACAACCCACTCCAGTAAACAAGTCATCAGGATTTTGAGTATTTCTACTCAGCTCACTGAGAATGCTTTTAGAAACAGGTTTATTGTGTTGGGGATTTTTTATTTATTGTGTTGGGTGTGAAAAGGCAATTTATTTTATCAATATAGGAGTGAATTTGATTCTCCCTTTCATTTTGCCTATGTTTTCACTCTCTACCAGAAGAGCCTACAAGATTTTGTTTTAGGAGCTTACTCCTCAGAATGTGTCTATGACATGACAGTAAAACTGGTCAGGTTAAAATTAATTTCAGATTCCAGATCTGAATTATGCTTGAAATCTAAATATTGTGAGTTATCATAGTACTTTGAAATAATGTGGCATATATCCTAAAATTATTTGTGAAAGCAGTCATGAGTACACTATTTATTCCATCAAGTATAATATCAACAAATGTTAAATGGTACAAAATAATTTAGGCAAAATATGGAAACATGGGTGGAAAATATTTAGCAAAACTGACTGAGAAGCAAAATGTTAAAAGAATTTAAAAATGAGAAGGCACAAGTATGCTCCTGCTAGCACATTACCTGGCTGCTGGTTTTTGCATTCAGATAATAAACAGTGAGCTGACCTCAGAACCAACAAAGAAACACAGCCAGGCTGCAGCACTGTAGAAATGCTTATGTTGTACATAAGCCTACCCCGAGTACATGATGGAACTTGAGTGACTGCTCTCAGCCTAACGATCCAGCCATCAAAAATCCCAGCCTGGTGGAACGAGAGAGCAGCAGGAGCAGTTTTCTCCATGCTCCCAAGAACGCTGCGGCACAAAACTTTCCTCGTGTCCTGGAAGGGAAAGTTTCCAGCGAGGCAGCTGCTGGGCCAGTGCCTCCCCATGCTCTCGTAGGAACACGCTGCTCAGCAGTTGTTGTGTTTGCTTCTGCCCTTGGAGGTCATCCAGGAATGACGTGGGCTGGTGCAAAGCTGTCTGGTGATCCTCCCCACCAATCCGTTCCTGTACAGCAGATTATCTAAACCACTTCAGCCAATGTGTGGTTAGAGTGAGTAATCGAAAACTGTTTGAACAAAGCTTCTGTGATGCATTGGAGGTGGTTCCCCTGAGGCCATTTTTCTTTGTATGTCTTAAATGTCAGTGCTTTATAAAAAAAAAAATAAATAAAATTCAATAACACACAATGAACCTAACCCACATCCACTTACATGCACCAGGCAAGGCTTAAAGATGGGTGCATCTTTACATGTTTCAATTTTGGGTTCACAGCCAGGCTTAAACAATATTTTTTTTAGTGAATAAATGAATGAGGAGTTTGCTCTGTAGCACTAACAGTTTCTTTGGCTGTGTATAATGTGCTTGCAGACATTTTCTTGCAGAAAACATGAATTTCATCCTCTTAACTTCATTAGAAATAATTCAGTGTGAGAGAGCCTGTAACCTATCCCCATTCCCCAAATCAATGAAATTCATAGACTCATGATCACAGTATCAGCATGCTTGACTGCATTACACACTTACCATAACACAAGCACATGTGTGACCTGCGGCATCGCTCTGGGAGGTGGTTTCAGTGTCCTGGTTCATTGCTAACCAAGTGCTCTGGACTGCTGTAATTGCACTGTTTCATTGTTAGATTTGCTTCATGAAGATGAATCACCATTTCCAGCTATTGCCCAAGAGGCACAGTGTTACTACCAATACAAACCAAAGGCTGAACCACAAAGGTCCTACCCAGAATCTGAAACATGAGAAGTCTCTGCTCCTCTAGAAGTAGAAAACAGATAACCCATTCAATACTTTCTGAAACTGAGACATAATTGTGCCCAGTTCTTACTTGGCTGAGAAACGTGCTACTTTATTTTATTGTTTTTTACTTTGAATTATGCTTTTTTATTGAAAAAAATGAATGTGTTTACAATGTGCTCCCAGTTTTAAGTAGCATGAATGTAAGAGGCCAGTGTCCTCGCAGATCTCCACAACACATCCACACCAGAGCAGGCTTTGGCTCCTTTGCAGACATCAACGCGTAGCATGGGAAACACGGCTGTGCTGACAGGGGGTGTAACATAAACACAGGAAAGGAGGACCTCTGAAAGCACTGGAGATTCTTTGCCTCACAGCCTCGGTACATCCCCACAGGCTGCTGGCTTTGGTTGGCAATGAAGGGGATGGCAGGAGCAATGGGTAGGACTGACAGGCTTGTAAACCTCTCCCTGACACACATCTACTCACCAGTGCTGTCTGGGAGCTGGACCTCCCCTGTGCAATGGACGGCTGAACACACAATATAAAATAATCAAGTCCTGACAACAGTGCAGGTTACTCAAACTCTGCTTCTGAGCAGCAGAAGACCCAAATCCTTGGTGTTCTCAGGGAAAAGGAAATATGTAGGCTTGGTATATAATCAATATTTAATGTCATTAAGTCTCTTTCTGTAACTAGTAAAATTGTAGAAAAGATATAAGACAATGTTTCCAACAATGCTCTTTTATCATAAGCAGTTCCCCTGCAAAGCAAGTAGCTACAAGACAGCACTAAATTACCAACATAAACATTTCCTCTAAATCACAGCTAGCTTACTGTGATTACCTGATTAAGAAGGAACCACTGTGGAATTACATTATAAGGGGAAATTTACTGCCATTATCTTCACTTTTTTTCCATTCTATGTTCTCTCCATACCAAACCAGATTTCTTTCCCTGCAGTCTATAATCAGTAAAGGCTTCTTTTTGGGTGAAGGCACTCTCAAGCATCTCTGTGAGAACCTACCCTGGACACAAATGGCTCAGTACAATGTGGATATGTGGCTTCAAATGTTCAATCATTCACAGACTGCCACTCCAGGGTGCAAGGTGATTCATCTACTGCAAAACTGCTTTGCTGGAAGGGCTGAGTGGGTTTGGACAATGCTAGCCAGGAGACCTTTCCCACTGCTGCTTCATACAGTGTCAACAAGCCCGTAAGGATTTCAACTGGCATGCAGGCTCCTGGCATTCTTAACTCTTTGGGTTTTGTCTATAAATAATCTTTCAGCAGCAGGAACTAATTCAATTTTCAAACCACACACATCATTGGCAAATCTGGTACAACTTAGTGTGTAGACAAGATCTAAACAGCAGCATAATTTAAATCCCATTATGCCATTTTTAGTGGTTGTTGAAATTGCATTGATTTTAGTAGACTGGCTAAGAAATTACATTCGTTCAATTTGACCTCTTCCACTCTAAAGCTACTTACAGGAAAAGCTTGCATGGGTTCACCACACTGGCTGAAATGCATCCTGATCAGTGAGGGTAACGTAATAATCAATAGGCAAGGAAATATAAACATTTTTCCCCTTCTTCTGGAGCATTCACTTAGCAGCAGCTACATTTACTGTGGGAGCAGATAATTTGTCACTTCTGGTACTACCATACAATTAATTAGGTTGGCAAGTTAGCCAGTATAATCATTTTATTAAAAAATCTCCAACAAATGGAACAAAACAAGATGGCCTTAAATATTAATAAACAACTCCAATTTTATACTCACTCAGAAATTTGTTTTCCATGTCCTCCCTGAAGATCTCTTCCACAAAACTGTCAGCAGCATTAGGATTGATATGAGTCTGGTCATCAGGATTTCATATTTCTAAAATACCAATCATGTTTTAATTGGGATCAAAAATGCAGAGTGCTACTTATCCCTTCTTCTTCCCACAATTGCCAGTCATGTTGTTGATGTTCTAAAGGGTCCTGTCTAAAAAAAAAGGAAACTTCATTAAAGTCACCGGAACATGAGAATGTCTCTGAATTTTTCTCCAGGTGGAGTGAAAGGACATTAATATGACATACTTAAAACCCAGAAGTACCAGGGGTTTCTGAGTCAGTCTAACTCCTGCCAGCTCCAAGGTTATGCAAGAGTTTCATGAAATGTCCCCCAGATACTCAGAAGTATTTTAGGCTTAACATACATGCAAGATTTCCTTCAGTCTAATACAATTTCTAATATTTTAACCGAAATGTTTATAAAAATACAGTGTTTACTAGAAGTAGTTACACTGACAGATAATTAACATATCCTGTCCTTCCTGAAATGCGTATGAATTTTACTCTACTACAGCTCCCTAATCCAGACCAGGTTCTGCTGGATGCTTTTGCTGATCCAGATCCTTGAATGCTATGTTCATCAGATTTCCAATTAGAAATTGTAATCCTGATAGGGTATTTGAAATTTGGACACCTTTTTCCTATCAGAATTTGTGGTTGAGCCCACAGCTTAAAATGTATTTTCTTAGAGATAAAATTCTGAGAAAGTAAGAGCATTTGTTAGTTCACTTTCTAGGGATTTTTTTCTTTTAAATAATTTATTTCTCTCATGGTTTAAAGGAAGAAGCATTCAGCCTTATAGCTCAGCTGCAACAGAGAAAGAAAAATGAACCACTTCTTTGTGACATGTAAATGTTATCTGAGTTGCTGTTTATTTTAAAGGAAGTGCTGATGTTGGCACTTGTTCCCTGTGTGTGCTGCCAGCTTTATAGTTGAAGGCATTAGAGAGAAAACAAATTAGTAAAGTTCAGTTTTTCTGTAGTTAAACAACTTTGACTGTCCCAGAGTTAGTTAAAAGTGGTTTCTGGAAAAAATCAATCTTTCTTACAGTCCCTAGTGCGCGGAGAAATTAACAGAAGCACAGTTCTGTCCATATGAAGAGTTTGCCAGCTCAGTGACTATGAAAGAGGATTTGCCACATCTCCACTGATAAACTGCTGGAAGCACTGTTGCCAATATCTGCTCTTGATTTCAGAGCTCCATATTCAGGGGGTTTTCTGACAAGTGATTCTGGTTACCATGTTGCTGTGCCAAATCTAGACTCTTCAGCACATCCTGTCCCACAAGTTTAAACTATCACGAACCACACTAACACTGGCTGGTACCATCCATACCAAATGTATTCTACAGCTGTTTAATCCAGCCATGATGCTCCTACAGAGGCTGCACAAGTGAGAGGCTGAAAGTGAAGACAGCAAGGAGATCTGTCAAAGCAGAGTGGCTTGATCCACCCTTGAAGTCAGCACAAGTGAGAAACCCTCACTTCTCACAGGTGCTCTGAAAGTTTGGCAGAGGTTTGGAACTCAGTCCAAGCCAGCTGTACAAACCCTGCCTGAAAGTGTGACTTGTCTGCTTTAAAAACAGAAATGTGGTGAGGGTCTGCTGAAGTTATGTGAGTAACCTGTCCCCTTTTCTCAGGCCACTGAAGTTGACATTTCAGTGACTATAATTAACATCATACAGGCTTTAAAGAGATGTCTGCAAGGAAGTGTTCGATACTCTGCAGCTGCTGATCCTCCCCAAATGAACACTGGAAGATGATTCCTGGGAGACTCCCTCTTCATGGACAAGAAGTGTCAATGTGTGTAAAGTCTTCCCCAGCACCCCATGGCTCACCATGTTCAGCTACACTTGAACAGTAACCTTTGATACCTCAGCACATGCTATAAAATTGCAAAGGTTGCAAGTATTTCCTGATGGAGATAATTCATTACTCTGTTTTCTCAAATAATGAAATCCTATAAACTACTGAAAATTAGCATCAAGCTTCTTTCCTTTAAATAGCCCTGTATTCTCAGCTGTAGATGCTATTAATTCAAAAAGAATTAGTAGAATTATTTTAAGAGAATAAGGCCATGAGAAAATACAGGAATGGATGTTCTTAAAGTGCCCTGAAATTGTCCTTCAGTTGGTTGGTCAAAACTGCTCAGATTTCTGGTTTTCAGTGGAGCTCTACCTTCTGAGGGAGACAGAATGGGCTCTGAGATGTGACTTTTCTGGATGGCAGCTGAAACACATTAACAGTGTGGTAATCATAGTAAACGATTAGAGGAAGAGCTAGTTGGTAAAGCATCCTGGATGTTTTGGACAAAATAGAATAATAAAGTTTTACTATTATTTGTATTTCTTCCTGGATTTACTCACTCATTTACAGAATAAGTGGCACACTACAATTCTAGTAATTGAGCAGTTTCCTACTACCTCAGGGTCCACTCTACATGGCAGCTGTAGGAACACACAAAATGCATTTTGCACTGGACAGAAGCCAAATCCAAAACAATAATAGATTTAAAAGTCTCCTGAATAAACTGGCTCTGATCCTTATCCTTTGTTTTGTGTAGGTGGTGGCCTAATCAGGCTACCGACACAAGTGCCCTTGCAGGGGCAGCTGGCCCGCACGGTGTGGACATGTCCTTGTGGCCAGCCCTGCTTGTCACAGCGTGGCTGACATGCACGTTCTCCCTTCAGCTAAAAAAGCAGTTTCTCCTGACTGTTGGGTTAAACCATCCACATAACAACAAGTTTCTAAAGATTTTAAATAATAGGAAAGCATTCTGGAACACAAAATTGGAAAGTGACATCCAGGCTTCCTTCTGGTACTCATTAAACCCGTCTCTCACAGACCAGGCTGCATCTTGATTTTTCCCAGGATGATGGCACAGTCAGGTTGCACGTGGCTATGGAGAGGGCAGGCTGCTCCATCCAGCAATGTAATGCTAAGTGGTGGCTTTCTGGGATGAAGTTTTCTGAATGTAGGCAAAGTTCCAGAAGTAACTGAGTTTTGTATTGCATATATTTGACTGCAGAGGAATTCAGGGGGTCCTGGTGATGTGTTGCTGGATACAGGAGGAGCTCTGTTTCTGCAGACTTCACAGTGATCTGGTTTGAATCACCAGTCCTACCTTGCTGTTTCTTGCTCAGAAATACTTCACAACAAACTTCTATCACAGAACTCCCCTTGGGACGTGACTTTAGGGAGGAGTGAGGAATCTCACTGTTTTGTTTCCCAGCAGGGAAGATTGTTTCCACTGGTAACATTTTTCTCCCTCTCTATGCCTTTGTATGGAGGCAAGGGAGATTTTATCACTTGCTTCTGTTACTACCAAACTGGAATAAAGTACTTTATTTGCATTTCATATACTATTTTTACAGTGTATGAAGAATAATATTTGTGTTGAGCTGTTAAATATTGACAGTAGTCCCACCCTATTTATCAAATACTGACAGCTGACCAAGCACAGGAATAAAAATTATTTGGAAATTTGGATCTTCTTGAAGCCTTTAAATATATTTCTGGAAGTTGGAGGCTTTCCCAGTTCACACAGCTACTCTAATAGCTAGACATATTTTCTCCCTTCCTTATGCCAAGAACTCAATTAAGAAATATACAGCAGAAGGGAGGCACTTCTAAGGGACCTCACTTTTTTTTTCCATTCTTAACAGAAGGAAAAAGAAGGAAAAAAATATCCTTTTCTGAAAACAATCAACATAAGTGAAGAGCCAGCCTGAATTTGAAAATTTGGGGACTTTGGGATGGAGAGCATAGGGCTGAACAATAATTCTGAACATTACAAATTACATCTCCTTCTTGACAGTGCCTTTGTTCAGCAATGTTCTCCAAAATCTTGACTCTGCTTTTGGGTGGAGACTTCACTTGGTACATTGTCAGTGCAAACAGCACTGAAGTGTTTGCTCACAGTGTGAATTCCTACTCAGAGTGGCTGGCCCTAAACCCAGGGAGCCACAACAGCTTGTGCTGTTCTTGAAGAGCATCACTAGGAGCACAGGAATTCCCTGAGATTCACCTACCAGCAGCAAGAACAAATCTTCACTGAGCCCTGCAAAAACAACACTCTACAAAATTCATCTTCTTCCCTAAATGTAACCGAGCAGAAGATATGAAGTGTGTTATCCTAGTGAAAACAAACCTTCAGTGGAAAAAGTGCTCTTGTCTTTTTTAAATGCTGCATGCACTTTTTTAAGTCCACACATGCAGCACATTTCAGTTTGTTGATAGCATACATCCTCTTTTGAAAAGTAAATGGCTTTCTTTAGGCTATCAAAAAGGAGGAGACTTTCATGGACTTTGTCTTTAAAGCTATACAAATCTCAAAAGACTACAAATAATTCACTATTTGCTCCTTAGAAGCTGAGATAGATGGATAATGCAGAAAAATCTTGTTCTGCCACTGATTTACTGAGTAAACAAATTTACACTCAGCCTCCAGAATGCAGTTAATCCAGCTGTGATGGGAAAATGTCAAAGGAAACATTCTAACATTTCTAACAATCGTAAAGATACTCACACAGATAAACCTGAGAATCTCTTATAAAACCCCCCAAGAGAATATAACATTTTTTTCCATAGATATCTCTCCTTGTGAACTAGATCATTAATTATTGTACTCATATGGAGCAATAGACATCAAGAAGCCAGATCTACTACATTTTCATGTATAAACCCAGAAATTTAATGTGCAATTCCATAATACTTGAAAGATAAGATCTGTTTTATAACAAATAAAGTAATGCAGAAAAGACCAAAACCTGTCCCTGCCTGTTTGAAACAATGAGATCATTTTAGTTCCAGACAAGCCATTTCCTAACATTATCTAAACTATAGCTCATAAAAGTTTATGGACTCAAACTCCAAATAGAGTAAGACAACAATGGCTCTCAATATCTTCATTAGTGATAACAGCAGTTGGGTGCAATAACATTACTGATTGCAGTGAAGGCAGTTTATTTTACCCACTCTGTAGTAGCACTTTCTTGGAAAATTTAACAGCAAAGCAGCAGAATTTGTACAGGTGGTGTGCCTGTATCAATATATAAAGGGTGCTTGTATGACAGGACTTTTCAAAGACCTTCCGTCTCCCATGTATCAGCTTGGAGGTTTTAAACCAGAATATATTGCTCATTCCCTAGTACAAAAACCCAAGTAATAGCTACTTCAAAAAATAATATCTCAGAAGACCCATTTCTGATACTATATTGAGTCCAACCTTTCCATCCCATGTCCTTGGGCTTTTTAAATTTCAATTTGAATCTAGATATAATCTGAACTCTTACACATCCTCAATCTATGACACTACCTTTGTCTCAGAACACAAGCAAAGCTTATTTCTGTGCAGCAGAAACACACAAGAAGCCAAATGAGATCAACACTCTACATGGACATAATGTCACTATCATTCATCAGAACATGGTCTAATGATACTCTCCCTCTTAAAAATGGACAGTATCAGTGAGCCCCTGGAGCAGTTAATGACTGCAGGCAGGGTGAGCCCAGGGATAGGATGGTTAATACAACACAGCCACTGACCACAAAGGACTTTCTGGGATTTCCCCCCCACCCAGAACATCACAGGCATGAATTTAATGCATCGTGATCATGCATATCCTAACACAACAAAACTCCTGGCAGCTCTTGGAAACAATGGCAAAGTGCATTTATACTACACTCAGCAGAGATGAGATTTCAAATCCCTGTACCCTTGAAAGGACACCTGTGTGTCTGATTATTGAGTTTTTAACCACGAGCAGCTCTGGTAACTGCTTGTCGCTGCACACAAGGGTTTTGGCACATTTTTGTTCATCACTGCAAGGGAAAGTGTACAGGCAACCCATTGTGCAGAACAGGCTAAGGAGAGCTGCAGCACAGTAAAGGTGCATGCAGCAGTGACAAACACAAGCAAATCAGATGACTCTGGACCTGGATTCTGACACCATAGAAGAAGTTTACAAAGTACTATGACATTTTCAGCTTAGTTCTGCAGCCCCAAATTCTTTTAAGGAGACCCATTCCAAGCAGATTACAGGCTTCTTTTTCAAATGAAGGGATTAAAACAAAGGCACAACCAACTCTGACAATGAAAAACAATTAACCAATAGCAAATAATACTATGGTTAATGCAATGCTTTACTGTGCAATAAAGAATTTGAATTTATAGAGGGTATAAAACAGAAAATCTTTTTTATAATGCAAATTGCCTTGAAGTATTAAAGAATGGCAGAAATTTCAGTATCACTGCATTATGACCCCACATCATGTAAGAACATGCCTGCTCATGTCATAAAATAACTGCTGGCACTACCAGTTCAGATCTGTTCCCTGGCCTCAGGGCTGCTGAAAACCATGCTGTAAACCAAACCTTCTATTAAAACTTAGTCAGGAGAATAAGATAAAGGTCAAACTGGTCCAAGTATTATTTGATGAAGGAAAGACCCTCCTAAATATTTAGACTTTACAGTTCTAGTTTTTTTTTCAGCTGGAATCCATAAATGTTTATCCAGTCTTCCTATGATGTCCTTTGATCTCTTAGGGGTTTTTATTTTTAAAAACACAGATAACATTCCTGCAGCCATATTGGACAAATAAGTAAAGGAGATGACACAGTGATCTGAACCTTTGTTTGGATTTTCTCTCAGCATTTATAAACACTAAGGCAATCCATCATTGGCTTCCAATGCAAAGAAATTCAAACTTATACAAAATACCCATGCTGATGTGATGTATTTAATATAAGGCAGATCTATAGTGTACAAGAGAGATTTCCCATCAGCTGTTTGTAGGGATTTTGTTTTGTGGTACTTTTTATTTTTTAAAGGCATTTGCTACTGTAGGACTATCACCAAACCCTGCAATATCAAATAGAATTTTAAAAGTGGAAAAGATTGAAGGGAAATATATCTAAATAAACAAGACAGATGTTGTCTTCTTGTGAGCAATTCCTTAGTGTTGTGAAACAAATATTCATAAGATAACTCAGCTCCAGAAAACCGGGCTTTACACTAACAAAAGATGGGGGTGAACACAGTCTCCACAGGGGGCAACAGGCATAGTGTGGAGGGACCATGAGTGTCAGTGGGTCCCTACCCTGCAGGGTCTAAAAGACATCACAGTTTAACAGCCAGAGGAGCTGGGACAGCAGGAGCAGGGGGCTGCAGTGCTGCTGGGGGCCCTGAGCAGCACACACCGACACAAGGACCACACCTACGGCCCCGAGAACACAGGCACCCTGCAAGAACCCCTGCACACTGCTCCTGGGCATCCTGCTTTGGCCCCTTGCTTTAGCAGGCAAGAAGGAAAGGGCTGACTGAACAGCAGCCGTGTGTGGCAAGGCTCAGGCTCAACATCCAGGCGCTGGTGTTGTGCGGTGTAGTTAAAGCTCCGTAGGAGGAAGAGTGACATTGTTTTAAAAGCTCAGCTTCAAAAACAAACATGCAACAAAGACAGGAGTGTATTCATCCCCTCCTATCACATCTGTGCCCTGCAGGCGATGTTCTGAGAGGAGTCTGTGAAACTTGTACTTGCAGCTATCTCAGACAGCTCCACCTGTAACTGTCTGAGCCCTGGCTCTCCCGGAGCCTGACACGCTGCCAGGGCTGTGTACGTGATCCCCTCTGCTCCTACGCACTCCTAGCCGTGCTTAACTCGCGAGCATTTGCAAACACGCCACGCAGGAAAGCAAGGTAAACATGAGAACGGGCTCGGGAGGGCGATTTGCATCCGCTGGGCTCGTTTGCGTGCACTGCAGAGGAGCAGGGACCCAAACACGCTGGGCCCCGAGGCTCTCGGGGAAGGACTGTGCTGCTCCCAGCTGAGCCCAGCCCCTGGCCAGGCTCTCTGAGATGCTCCTGCACTGCAGATGCTGCTGCGACTCCAGCCCCTGGACTGAGCTGCTCATAAGTGCTGCACATAAGTGTTAACAGAGGATTCTGTACACGTTTTACAGCCGGAGCTGATGCTGCTGTGGTTGCTGCATTAGCTCCACCAGTTGCTGAACTGGCTGTTGAAATGGCATTTGCTTGTTTTAACACGCCTCTGGCAAGCTCTGCTCCGTGCCACTCTCCATGCACCCTGCCCTGCCGCCTCTCCTTGGGAGCGCTTCCCATCCCGCAGTTCCTCCTTTCTGCTTGCTCAGGCTCTGCGCCCCCGCTTCACCTTTCTCATTTAAGGCTGAGCACAGCCCTTGCCAGCCCCTCCCTCCTGACATCCCAGACGCAAAAGAAAGGGCCATGCCTCTGTTTCAGGTAGGAAAAGACATACCAAACAGACTTGGGGACAAAGCTGTCCCATGCCAGTGTCACAAATGCTGTCTGCACAGCACAGTCTCTCAAGGCTTGCACAGACCTACTCCTATGAAGAGGACAAGTCCAAAGGAGTGTTTGCTTTTCCAGATGAAATTTCTCACTAGAAAGTGTCACCCCAAGTTACACGGGCTTAGGGATGCTGCAGAAATTCATTGACCCAAAACACACATTCAAAACAAGGGAGTTTGTAACTACTACTGGATACCCTGTACCAAAATTACCAAATTTCTCCCTCTTCCAAATCCTTAAAGCCAAGCTTATTCCTTGAGTCTTTTGGAAAAAAAGGGAAGAGTTCATCTGTACAAGTACTTACTGCAAAATTAGTTTTATGCCTCGGACTAAGCACAAATGAATTGATTTGCCTAATAAAATTATCAGTATATATATCTGTCTTCATGGCTGTTAGTCTGAGCAGAGAGACTACAGTTTTACAGCTAGGTAGGGCAATGGCTTTTAAAAATGTACTCTGAATACTTCATTAAAGATTTTTGGCATAGCTGAGGTTTCCTGTGTTCTGAACACTGCACAGACAAGAAGTGACTAAGCAAACAATGGCACTTTACTAAAGGCACAACTCTATACAAAAGAAAAACTTGGGAATAACATGGCCTAGCAGAGAAGTTGTGTTGGGGGAGACTGCTGAGTGGGTTTGGCTTGTTTGTTAACCTGCAAGTGAAGTACAAAGCTTTGCTGCTAAACAAGTCATCCAGATATGGGTGGAGAAACATTAGTTTTTTCCTCATCTACAGTTTGTACAGGAAAGTTGATAGCCTTGCTAAGCAGACAGCCCTAAATGATATATTTTTTTGTACCCCAACTGGAAGTACTTAGACAAAAGAACTGCTACCTGGTTCTCCCCAGGGGCAGGTAGATAAACCAAGAGGTGCATTGGTGAGTACAAGTTCCATACATAAACATTTAGGCACTGCGATTTATTACTTGTAGATAGCTTCAGCATGTTAATGTTCATTTATCTTCCATATTTCAAGAGCAGAAGAACTATTCTCAGTATGACAACATTTACAAGAGACTTTATGCAGCCAGATTTGCCTGCTTAAGGCCCTCATTTTGTATTTGGAGCTGTTGCAGCCATGCAGTGTCCTCTAGCACGAGGCACCCAGCCTGCTGTCAAGGATGTTTGGTATCTTGAGCAAAGCAGAGGCAGGAGTCTCTCACTGGGAACATTCAAGGTGCAGTGAAGGGAAGGGAGAGCAACTGATGAGATGGTGACAGACTTTTTTCTGAGCTGTACAATATGCAGGGCTTTAAAAGAAACTTCCCTTCTTTTATCCTCTTCCTCACAGCACCAGCACCCACCCCAGTAAATGCTGGAACTTTCCTGAAACTGCTGGACATATTATCATTACAGCTTTGCTTTTTATGAGGGAATATTATTTGATTTAGAGGAACAGAAACCTGGATGTTTTTCACTGAGCAACATGGAGTCTGGAGTAGCCTGAGAGAGGGTCAAGTCTGCCTCCCCTAGTTTCAGTAGCTGCAATTTTCTTACTGGCATTAAAGTGGACTCAAACTCTGAACTGCCCATCCACAGCTTTCCACAGCATCTTCCTCCAAACTCCCTTTATGTCTGGTGCTAGGACAGACTACTGGGACCTACTCATTTAACAGTGGGATAATATATTTGGAGTCATGGGTTAAACAGTTTACCACCCAATAAAAAACACTTTTTCTCTGTCACTGACCTGCAGCCATGCATTGATTTTGCCATAGCCTGGCATATGGACCTGCCAAAGCCAGCAGTGACTGCCACCCAGAGCATAGGAAGTGTTGAGAAGGCTTTTAGGAGAAAAGGAAATGGGTGCACTGCTACATTTGAAGGACAAGTGGTGGGAAAGAAACAGATTCTTACCAAGTGGGAAGAGTAATTTGGAGCAAGTTGTATGGGATGGGGGGAAAAAGCACAGTGGCAATGCCGGGACAGGGAAAGATGCTCAGAGGAGATACAGGAATCAGCATCATTTTATCGTATACACAAGAGAAGTAGAGAACCATAGAATACCAGGTTGGACGGGAACCTCAAGGATCATCTGTTCCAACCTTGTCATGCAATAGTTACCATCAAATACTTTCTAGCAGAAGGCATTTCCTTCCTGCCTGATGAACTCAGCAATGGCAGCTGAAGCAAACTGTGACCTTTGCTTTTCAACTTGTCTCAGTAATGAAGTGAAAGAATGACAGTGAACAGCATTAGTTACAGCATAAATATACTGATTTTTCAGTCTTAGGCACTGACAGTGAAATATTCCAGACCTGCAACTCATTCTGTGGTACAGAGATATGCTAAGCATGCTCACTGCAAACCCATATGTGTTTTATTATGTCCACTCTGATACCTCACTTGCCTGCTTCTGTACAGCAAACAGCAGACCATGGCCTTAGCCCATGATTCTTTGTCTTGAGGTGCTTTACAGTTCTTTCCCAGGCCACTACAAAAGAACTAATCTGTCCTTTGGGAAGATTTATGAAAAATGTGTTGAGAGGGGAACCAACATTTGATTTGGTTTTGCAAACTTGTTCACAGCAAAACAATCAGGCTGTACCAAACCTTGATGTTCAGTCTGTCTGAATGTAAAGCACTTCCAAGGCATCCTGAAGCTGAAGATCTGGATAATACACTGGGTCAATCATACAAAGTACAAATTTTAAAAAGGAACGTGAATCCTTCCCTTGTGGGCAGATGACACTGATGGCTCATCAATGAGAATCACACACAAGTTTATTGAAGCCTCTCTTCCTGGCTGCTGAACATTCATTCTGGGTGCAATAGGCTGGAGTACCATGATGGGGACACATTTTTGTGATGGAAAGTGTTGTTCCAGTATTGTTAAAGGCCTTTAGCACCAAATCTGTGAACAAGCCTGTACAGGAATGAGGGTTTTTTTGCTTGGTTGGTTTGTTTAATTGTCCTCCACTTTCACTAATGACAGTGGTAATCAGTTGATTGCTTCTTTAATTGTTCCTTTACCCACTGGAGCCTTCAATCTTTGTGATTTATGTGCTGTAGTTATCAGCAGTCCAAATGCTGAAGTAGTTTGTCACATGCAGAAAATGTGACAATTCTTTCCTCAGAAAGAAGCACAGTCTGGCATTCATACCAGGTAGGGAGGTTTAAAATGCCTGACTCTCTTGGCATTTCTAATTGCTCTGCATATTTATCATATAACACATCATTATCTAATCAAAATCACCAAACTTCTATTTGTTATTTCTTGAAAAATTAGAAGAAAATAATTTTGTCTCTAAGTGTTCTGCATTCTTCTCTTGTTTAGAAATGTCAGGGTGTAAACACAAAACAAAGTGGTAGCTTGTTTCCATTTTTGCTTCCCAGAGTGCACTGAACAAATGCCCTCTTAAATACTGGGGAAAGGGGAAAAAAGTGATACAAGTAATAAAAATGACAATTCTATTATTTTCAGACTTCTCACATACAGAACATTCTGCAACATTAACAAAGCTATAACCCATGTATTTAAAAAATAAAATCCTTCAGAGAGTCTGAAAAAGCCTTGAGAAATTTCCTCCATATCTCTAGAATTAAAGATGCCTGATTTTTCAATACAATGCTACACAAACTAATCTTCCCTCTGAAATGTGTTGTACTTGCCAAGATTTTTTTCCTGTTTCTTAAAAAACAAACAAAAGCTTGTTTTGAAAGAAATATGAAAGGAACCAAAGGAATTGTGTTGAGCCAAAAGTCCTGCTTTCTCCACCCTCACTGTACTCATCTGGAAATCATCTGGCAAACAAATCCATTGATAGTTTAGAAAAGTCTTTTATCTGTCCTCACAGACTTAAAAGGAAAGTGGAGAGCATACACATTCTGAACTAATTGCACATCCTCTTTGTACTATTGCCATTTTGAAAAGATGAGAGTACAGCCCACAATGCACACATAAGAAGAAAAAGCCTTCTCTGGTAAGGCTGCATGAAACTCAGGTTAGTAAAACTTGCAGGAGAGAGGGCCAACTACATTAACAATGAGTTGTCCAAATAAACACAGATGAAGGGCAGCATATAAATCCTGCCTCCACACTGTAAGTGATGCCAGAGCAGGAAACATACCCTCCTCAAGCAGAATTGCACAGTGTACATCTCTCCCCTGGTACATAAATCTAAAGCATGTGAGACACACGGGAGGAAATGATGGAGCCTTTCATGCATATTTATGTAAATTCTATGATTACACTAAGTAATCAAACCAGCAGCATGCAAATTTGAACATGCATCATCGAAGAAATGCAAATATTTATATAACAGTTTAAGTGGGAAACATTTAGGACAGTCCTTTGCTAGGAAAAGATTAATTTTCAAATGGCTGACCATTGTAAATTTGGAAGCTGGCTGTTTATTAGAATTAGAGCATTCAGCAAACTTCTGAGGACCTGATTGCCTTCTGTGCTTACAGGTATCCTCAGAAATCAAATTCCTCTCAGAATGAAAAATTAAACTAGTATAAGTTGCCTAATAACTATGGTATATATATCAAAATCCCAATTTTCTGTTTTTAGTCTTTTTAGTATTTGGTTTCCTGCAGCTTCCTGCAATGAAATATACAGGGGCTCCAATGCCAATTCCTCCAAAGTGACCATAGTATTTCTTTCTCACTCATTCCTCAAACATGTAAGATGTACATGGAAGATAAAAAAAAATTAAAAATCAACCTTTCTTAAAAAAAATACATTATATGAACCATTGCAGTATATTCTTTGGCAGATGCATAGTCTCAAACATTATTTTAAATCTGTAAAAGAAGTTAAAACAGATTTGCAAATGACTCAGACTGAGCAGAGCTCTTGGGAATGCTTTCTTGGCTGTCTTGCAATCCAGAACTAAAAAGAGATCGGGGAGGAAGCATTAGGGGGCTTTATTGCATGGAGTTTCATGCTTTTAGCACTATCAAACTGGATTTCACAGGTGGTCATGCTGTCTCCTCATGTCATGGAAACTTGGGTGGCTCAGTTGTGCTGCAAGCAGAGAGGAAAGGTCACAGTATTGAAGAAAATAAAGCAGTCCTTGAAATACTGTGAGCCACGGAATGTCTGGGGTGATTTGTCCACATTTTTATTTCGGATCTATAATAAGGGCTAAAGTTTGTTTTGAAGGCTCTGTTTTGGAATGCAGTTCAGGTCTGTGGAGGCTGCTGTGCTGATGACATTACAGGATGCCTGGCAGTCCTCGTTGTCTTGCCACATGCTCCTCCCAGCTGCAGTCCCATTTTAGCCATTCCTCCAAGCTCTCTGATGGACTATCAGAGCCTGAGGATACAGATTATAAGCAAAAGCAATTACAAATAGAAATCAGTTTTCCTCTTCCTGAATGGCTGACTACTCATCTCTTGCTAGTGATAGTGATGAGGTGAGACCGAGTTACCATTGTAATGTCAGGCTATTGCTTCTGAATTTCTGAGTGACTCTCACACAGCAGAAGTGTCTCACTGCCTCTCCAACAATCGTGGTTAGACACAGAAGGGTGCTCTGTTCTTTCACTTCGATTTCCTTCTACTCACTACCCATTTTATCTCCCCATCTTTGCATTCTGATTAGAGCAACAGCATTGCTACCAGATCACTTTTGCATGGTGGGTTTTGGGTCCTTTTTCAAGTTGAGTAAACTGGATAAAAACTTTAGTGACAGAAAGATATCTAACATTGCACAGAGAAATTCCAAGAGCTGTTTGTCATCTGTTGGCTAGGGGAACAGACAATCCCCAGACAGACACGCTAAAAAAAATTCTCTTTTGGTAGAAGAAAACCAGGATTTATAGGATTTAGACTGAGCTAACATACAACACAATATTATGCCTGTCAATCCTCACTCATTCTTTATTAGGTCTATCTACCTTTTAATATTTATGATGGCATCTCACTTCTCCCATGGAATATTGTATAAAGTGTATTTGATTGAGGATCTTAAAGGTTTATTATTTCTGCCACTTAATTCTGTTTAAGACTAGGGGGACAGAAGTCAGCCCACTACACATACACCAGTAAAAACATATTATCCCATTGGATTTCTATAGCACTCTTCCAGAAATTTAAGCAAAAGAAAAGGTGATCTGACTCTATGCTATAATCATCATTCAGAATATACTGTTCAAAAGAATCACTGGCCAAGGTTCATCTATAAAGTGTACTAGAACCTTCTAAACATAAGGCATTTCATATGGTTAGTTCAGAAAACAACAAGCAAGCTCTAGTATTATTAGTCCAGAGACTGGATCACAGCCTCTTGAGAAATAAACCCTTCCAGTCTTCTGCTAAAACCTTTCAGCAAAAGTAAAAATCAAACCTATATTTTACTATTTCACACCTTTTATTGTTCTTTGTAAGTTTGCATTCCTCTGACGAAATACAAGACAAATCATGCATGTCCCATCTAACTGATTACTACTTGTGCAGTTTTATTAGAGATCATGGAGCCTTATCCTGCCTTGTGGCAGTTAATACAGTCAGCATTTCACACAGAACTGAAGCCTGTCCTTCCCCTTCCCGGTTCACACTGTCTACATTCTGTTTATTTTGGAATGTTTTTGTAGGTTCTAAGCCTGATTGGGCTCTGTTGATATTAACCCACAAAGCTAAAAGTATTAATGGCAAAGGTTACAGGAAGAATATCTCATAATTCTTACTCAGACAGGATCTTGAGGTTAGGCTTAGGTTCATGACTATAACACCATGCATACCATTACCCTTTTGTCCAGTATTACAACTGGGTTTTTTTTAGAAAAGACTCACAACTAAGATTAGTTAACCAAAATGTTATATATTTTACACCTTCCACTAACTAGGATCTTGTTCTACACCTAAGAAACCCCAAACTCTCATGAAGTTTTACTCATTTCTGAAAGGAAAGGTCTCTTCGAACCTGATGATTGTATTATTGTACGATGCTAAGAGTGCATTTGCTGTTAACTCTTACCCAAGTATCATCTTAAATTAAAATAGATATTAATTACAAAATAAAATGCTTAACTCATGAAAAGCAAAGCAGAAAGAAGAAAACTATTTTACTTACACCAAGGAAAGTAGAACTTAAAATAAACAGGAAACCCCAAATACACAAGGCATTAAAAGCATACAAAAAGGAAAAGGAAATGAAATCGGTACTCATTGCCCTTAAAGCGATTCTCTGCCTGGGGCTGCCTCAGACCAAAGCAGAGCTGGCAGCCCCAGGCCAGTGCCCAGCCATGAGTCAGGGCAGTGAGAACCTGGCAGGGTTCCACACCTCCCTGTGCACTGGGAGCAGGAGCCTGGCCAGGAGCCGGGCAGGGCTGTGCTCCCACAGCAGCCCCTCGCTGCACTGCTGGGGGCACTGCCACCAGGGTATCTGTGCCCCTTGGATTCCATCACCCTGGAGAACAGCAGGGAGGCTGAGTCTGGATATGAGACTGGATATGCTTCAAGTTAAATTGTTTTTTGTTTTTGCTGACTTTAAAATGAGGCATCTGGTTTATCAAAGCATCGCTATAGGTAGTTCCTAGATTGGGCTTAAAATCTGATTTTTACACACAAATCACACAATGAATCCAACTCCTTGTACTTTGGGGTCTACTTGTGTCTTCCAGATCTGATGCCTTACAGACCTCAACATACCCAGTTTTCCTTTCTTAACCAAGGATTTTCTCCTTCCTGTCTACCTGTAAATAGAAACTTACTCCTACCTATATTCCCTTTGATAAAACTGCTTACAACTAATCCTTGCTAGATATGCAATAATGAGGTGAGAAATGTGACATATCCTTACAATTCTTGCATGCTTGCTAGCAGCATGGAGAGACAGTGAGTCAGTACACACCACTGGACAGTTTCAGGCACAGCAACCTCCACTGGCATATTACCTATACATTCCTACGCAAATCCTAATAGCACATCACTTAACCACAGTCTGTCAGGCAAAACAACCTCTTAGATCTTTTATTTTTCCACTGGAAGAACCTTACATCAAAATTAGCACGGTCAGTGGTGTAATTATGCATACACACATTAGATAATCAAATAAAACCCCTTGGGTAGTCTGTACTCACAGGCTGTGATGACTGGCCTACTTCTTAGATTGACAAATCCTATAACCTAATGCTTCTACAAGCTTAACTTCTCCCTCTGGGTCCACTAAATTATTGACTGCTGCTCCCTGTACAGCAGGATTTGGTAGAGAAAGTGCATGGATAGCTGGTTTTAATAGAAAAGAGCAAACACATAAACACTGAGCCAGGACCTCCAAAGACATTTGAAGAGGCACCCAGAGAAGCAGGGCCTGACTCCAGCTGCCCATGATATCCTGTATCTTTCTGATAGTAAAGAGGCTCTACCCACCCCAAACAAAAGAACTTAACAAATCACAAATGCAATACTTGAGAAAAAAACTATGAAATTACACACACATCACTCAGTGATCCAGTGAAGAAAAAATTTAAAATACATTCGTTTTTGTTTCCAGAGAGGCACTACTGTCTTTGTAAACTCAGAGGAGAATCACAAACTAAGACAATATTCAAACCAGAGACTAAGATCATGTTTCAGCTGCCTTTTTAGTATACTCTAGATATCAATTGTTTCTTGACTTTGGAAAAAGTTAAATAACTAAAAGAAGCAGCACCACCAGCATTCCTAACAGTATGAAAACCTCATGCTTCAAACAACAGAAGTATTGTTACTGATTGCCATGATGTTATAGTTGCATGACTTGGCAGGAAATACATGCAGTTTCCAGGACACAAACTGAGGTGCTGTGAGAGAAATATTATGGGTTGAATTATTTCTCCTCATCTGAAAAGAAATAAAGTCAAGAAATTACCTGTGTAATAATTAAAAGAAAAGCCACAAAAGTTACAACAAAATCCCGAAGTTGCTCTGTAGTTACAAATCTGGAAGTCAAGGATGAGATTTGAGACAGACATACAGATGTCTTTTCTAGCACAGGGAATTGGGAAGATTCCAAATTTTTATTAAGCAAATTTCACAATTATTGCAATGGTCCAAGAACTTGTGGGAAACGTCATCCTCTTGTGCTGTCTTACTTTTGCCATTTTCTTTATTGATATAGGCTTTGTTTTATGGCTTTGAAAAGTAGTTTTGCAGTCCAAGGGCCTATATTGTTATCTCCTTAATACCCTCTGACTTGACTACTTCTGCACTGTTACCTGCAGCTGCAAGGCTGACCTGATCCAAGGGTTCTCTTTCAATCCAATGGGTTAAATTTCTTCTTTTAAGAAAAGAGCAGGAATATTAGTTTGCATTAGCATTAATGCACACAAGATGTTACAGTGAACAATATTACAATATATTTAGTGATACTGCAGGATACCACAAGTATGAGTTATTTTCCAATTGTAAATGTCTCCACAGAAGTGCAACACAGAAAAAAAAATACTGTTGTTTTTTGGTGTTTTTTTTTTTTTCTATAACCTTTTGATAGGTTGTCTTCCAGGATTTCAGTCTGTAGCCCATGGGCTTTCCTTTGATACCGAGAAATTTGTCATCTTTAACATCAGGTTAAAGGAACAACAGAAAGGAACAACAGACAGTCTTATCCAGAAAGCCAGGAATAGATTCCTGTGTCTGTTAATGCATTTTACTCAGTCCTCTCTTATAGAAGGGTTAAGTCCCAGAAAAAGAAACATTAAGATTCATTGCATCTAAACAGACTCTTATATGCTTCTTCTATTCTTTAAAACTCGGTGCAGTCTCATCTAGCTGGTTCCCTCCACAGGGATATCCCTCCCTCAGCTCCCATCCACAGCAGAGATTTGCATTCCTGCTCAATGCATATGTTTATTTTTGGACATATGCACTCATTCTAATGAGTAATAAAACCCCTGGGTGCCTAGACTGATCTGATAAGCACACTGAATGCACAACTGCAGGGAAACTCTAAGCAGGTTTGCTTATTTCCCACAACAGGTTCTGTCCACTGACACATGGCTTGAAATTAAAGAGTAAGCAAAAAACTTAATAAGGGGGAAGGAAAGGAAGGGAGATGAAAACAACTTTCTTTAAGCATCCTCTTTGTCACTCTCCAGACTATTCCTGTTTAATCTTGCCTTGAGGTATTCCTTGTAGATGTTACATGGAAGAACATCATACAGAGCTATAAACACTTGCTCACACACACAAAGTTCTGATGGAAGAGCAGGATTATTTCCTGGACTGCTTCACTCAGTGATAGGATCATTCAGTACCTCTTGCACCTCCCAACAAGGCTTTTCCTCAGTATTTTGCTTAATTTAGTCTTAAATGTGTGAAATTCACTTGTCTACATTGTTGTAAAAGATCAGGCAAAGGTATTGGAAAGTCTTTGGAAAAAAAGAAATAGAAACAACTACACCCCTTCTGCATGTCCTTGCCTGGGGTTTACAGTGGGGGATAAACTGGGCTGTGTAAGATCCATGAAGTGGCAGTCAGAGGAATTGTATTCTGCCTGGTCCTTGTCAGAGAATGATTACTAGTTGGTATTTCTCCCTCAGATTCAAACCTGGGTTTTATTAGCTACCAAATCAGTCTCTGCAGCTTGGTGCTAAAGTCACCCTGAATTACCTTCCTGAACATTTTCTGGATTTCAAATTCTCCATGACTGGATAACAAATATAGCTATTTTGGGAAAAAGACAAGATGTTTTACACTTGGCACTATTGCATGAGGCTATCGTTAATGCTAGACAAATCCAAAAAGGCAATCGAGTTTAGTCTAGCAAGGCAGAGGGTTACATTCTTGATTAAAAAGTAGGAAATTAAAAGTTATCAAAACCAAAACAAGTAAGACACAGAACATATTTGAAACAGTTCAATTCTCCCAGCTGTCTCAAGACTTTTCTGAGTCATGTCCCTGGAGCAGATAGGGGAGAAGATGGGAATTGGTACAACTACATTACAAATTCTGAGTTTCATAAATAACTTGCCATTATTGTGAAAACAGGAGCTCAAATCTGAGGTGGATGAGGTGGCTCAGAGATGAAGATACCACTCTCTTCACTTCATACAACATCCATTTCCTCCCCTCATTTCTGGTCCCATCTTGAATGATGACATTTTCTCTGCCTGCATGATTTTCTGACTCTATGAAGTGTTTTTGTACATTCTTTTAGCTTAAGCAATCCTCAAGAGGGATAACATTCTTCCAGGCTCGTATGGCACTTGAAGTCGCATCTCTATACCTGCTCTTTAAACTGAACACACTTTAATATGTCATTTTATCTTCAGAGGGTCACTTTATAACGTTAATCCTACAGATGATATACTTGGCTGTGAATGTGTGTTCCCTCCCTAACATTTAAGGGAAGGAGCCTTCAAATAAGGTGTGTCCCACTTTCCCCTAACACAGAATGGCTGAGGCTGGCAGGGAGATCTGGTTTAGCTGGTCCAAAGCCCCTGCTCCAGCACGGCCATCTCTTCTCCTCTGGAGGGAAAGGAGCACCATCTCCATCTTTGGAATTTTCAGGACTCTGCTGTGGCTGATCTGACCTAATGACAGCAATAGTCCTACTTCACATTAGAGGTTGGGCCAGAAGTACTTTTAATCCATATCTCTAATCCCATAAATATGAGTGTGCTTCATTCAGTGAAAGATTTTTATTTTTCTCTTGATCAAAAAGTCCCCCCATCCAGCAAGTCAAAGATCACTGCTGTCAAGTGCCTTATGTCATTGGTTTCACTGCCACTTTTCAGTTCTACATCCACTACTGGCACTGCCACAAACCAAGTGTTTTGGGTGCTGTCACACTGGAACCTTCACAGCTCTGTATTTTTAATGCTATCATGGCTTGGTTCAGAAACTACTCCACTTGAACCTTGTCTTACTTCCATGAAATATTTACAGCTCTTTTGTACATCTGTTTTTTCCCCCCATTCATCTAAAAGCCATTACTAATGTTTTCATAATAAAGGATTGTTTTACTGAACAAAGATAACAGTAGCTAAGTCAAGAACAACATGAACAAATTAAAATTAAAAAAGGAAGTAAAGCCATTTAGAATTCAACAATACAGTATACACAGCCACAATATTTATTATTCCCTGCTAACATTAAATAATATTAAAGTGTATTATTCTGTTTTATTCTTCAAGGTCCATTTTATATTAAATAAAAGACTGAATTTTATATTAATTAAAAATTGAATATTAAATGAACTGAGCTTAAGACAGCATAATTCCAGTCACCTAAAGTAGCACTATCAACTTTTATTAGAATATAGAGATAAGTCTGCTTTTTAAAATTAGCATCTACAATAAAGCTTCTATTTGAAAGTGATATAAATAAATTTTGATTTTCATTGAAAGCTATACAACCTTTTTCCTTATTTACAGGTTAGGTGTGTACCTGGAAAAGTCACTTCCCCCTTTGTGTGAGCATTTCCCACGATGGCTGGCAGTTCCCTAGTTCCAGCAGAATGCAGCCACCACTGGAGCTTTGAAGCCCTTAGACCAGCCCTGTGGCAGATTATCAAGCAAGCCTTTGGCCTGGGATGGATTTGTATTCAAGGGCAGCCAACAGAGAGAACACTAACCAGAATCCAAGAGTTCCTTGGAATCATGAGTTCATGGAAGGCAAACTTAACCTAAGTTTTCATAGTGCTTCCATTTGATGATGAAAACTTGTTTTTGTATCCATACAGATGTAGAGTGCAGAAAAACCATAAATCTTTGGAATGAGTCATATCACTTGGCAGAAGAATAAATCTAAAGCTTTTTATTAGTTTATTAATGAAGAATATAAATCTGAAGTTTTAAAGTATTTATCTTTTCTATTTCCTTACCTAAGTATCTGCATGAACAGATTCAATACAGCAGTTTTATACTGAATGAACCTGTCAAGAGGCAGAAGGACTAATTAATAATTTGATCGACTGATCTTTTGACCATTAAAAAAATCTTTAGTCACATACTAAAAATCTAACCAGATTCTTGTGGGTACAAAAAAGTTACCACCTTGGATAGTCCAAATGCACTGGATGCACACTAGTGGGTGGATTTTAAAGTTATATTTGAGAAGCAGTTTAACTCCTGGCTGTAATATGAGAATTGTCTGCTCCAACTCTGTGCTGGGAGACGGGCAGCAGCAAGACTTATCATTTCCTCAGCGGAGGTGGAACAGGACTAATGGAAGAAACGGATGAAGAGTCCATGGGGGGAGAGCGTGTAAAGAAAGGGGTGGATCACTGTTCTGATAAGGAAAAGAACATTCTTGCTTGCTCAATGAAAATGATTACACTTAATGTTTGCCATTATTGTAATTCTCCCACATGCCCTGAAGACCTAAGTGAGCCCATGCACATTGTTCTCTGATGATTTTGATGGAAACTAATTAATCTTCATGAGAGGGAGTGCTGACTTTAGGGGTTTTATCTCACTGCGCTGCAATTTATTTTCATTGGCAACTGGTTGACTTTTCCTTTACAACATGCAGCTTATGAAGGTCTCAGTTATTTTGCCAATGCAATCGCAAAGATCAATACATCTATGTCTAAAGCAGTACATTTTTTAAAATTGCAGTTCAGAGTTCCATTTAAGTACCAAGCCCACAGTGGTTTATTTAAAGGTTTATTATGTTCTCAATTACAAGTTCAGTTGCTTTTGGAGCTTTTTCTCTGGCCTCCACTCTCAGTTCCTACTTGGATACCCTTGCACATCCTCTACTCACTATTCCCTGAAGGCTTTGGTATCCAAACCACTGCTGCCTTCTTTTTTCTTGCTCAACAGCAGCAACAGAGAGTCGGTGACAAAGGAATATGGCAGAGAAATGAGTCACCACTAAGTAGTTCATCAAACCACATATCATATGAAAGAAGTTACTGTATATTAAATATGTTGACTTGATTCCACTAATCAAATAATAAAATTCTACTTGAATGATAAAATTTGCAAGATAAGTTAAGAAATACAGAAATAAAAAAGTAATTTTCTATGTTGATGAAAGCAAACCCACCCATTCCTTTAGCTCCTAGATTTAAGTGTTGTGTTTAAACTAATTTTTTTAATTGAGTGTTTAAAAATAACATATGGAAGAAATTTGGGAAATTTAGAAAACTTTTTTTATAGGAGAAGAAAGCATGGTGGGTGTGACAGAAGTAATATATCCTAAGATGTTGTCACAGGACCTGGACTGTGCATTTGCACAGACAATGCAATATCTGGGTAATTTTTGGGAGCAACTGCATTTGTTTTAACCTACATTTAGTTTCATCACAGCCTCTTTCTACTGAAGAATATAAAATTATTTTTATTTAAGTTTCCTGTTTAAGATAAAAAATTTAAATGTTTTAGTAGCAACCGTGGCACTTCTGGAGACATTTCCCAGGGGGAGTGTTATAAACTTCCATATTTCTGTGTATGCAAGAAAGTGAGGGCTGTCCAAATAGGAGATAATGCTAAAAGACAAACTTTCACCAGGTTGGAAAGCAGGAAAGAGTTGTCTGAAACCTTTGTAGTGGGGATGCCTGGTTGGACAACTGCTGGGTCAGAGCACATCCACCGTGTTTCCATGTTTCCATGAAACCATGCGCCCCCCAAAAAAACACCCAAACCAAACAAACAGCCAAACAAGAACAAAAAACAGTCCTCTCAGCCAAATTCTGGTTTGATTTTCAAGGCTGCTCTGCAATGGAGACTAATTACTGCTAATTTATCTTTTATTTCCCTCCATTTCTTAGACTGTAGTGAACACTGATCATTGGTTTCATGTTAACTTACTGAAACCTGTTAATGATCTCAACTGGTCTGGTCTGAGCACTCTGAATAACCAGCCCAGGTTACAGCATTGCCATAAAACAGGAATATGGATGGAGATCCAGCATTAGCAGTGCTGTTGGAACCTGAATGCATTCAGGTTCTACAACAGGCTACCAATAATTTTTTTATAGCTCTTTGCCACTGATCCCCTCTTGAAAAATGATGATGAAATTTTAGAATTATTCAGGCCCTGGTTTGAAACACAACATCAAGAGTTTCTCAATACATCCCATACATCAGCATAATGAACTTAAACTATTCACTGACTGGTCAACTTAGAACAATAAACAGAATCAGGAATCCAAGTTCAAAACCTCAGTTACTTTGCTCTTACTTCCTTAAGTACACATGAAGACAGACAGATTTTATTACATCATTTCATAGGTGTTCTTAAAAGCCATGAGCTACTTGCATTTTAAACTGCAGAGCTTGAAGAAACTTGTGTTACAGGAACTTTACTAACTAAAAAATTCAGAACAGAAGAATTCTGAGAATTCCCAAACTTACCTAGGCACATTGTCCAAATGTATTGCAAGGTAAAAGAATTAAAAACCTCTTAAGCTACTTTTCTACTCTAGTCCATTTTTCTGGATTTACCTAACATCCAGAAGATCTTCCTGCTGCTCTCCATGAGACACTCAAAAAGGCAAATGAGAGCATTCAGTACCTTGGGAACACATGCTGCTAGATTAGTCACCTTTACTTGATGAATTTTCATCATTAACAAGCATACACATCTTATTTATGATTCATGGAAATCTTATTTATAACACACATTTCTACACAGGCTTGCTTGCTTTTGCAAACTTAGACAGCTTCACCTGTTGTAAGATTTCTGACGTTCTAAAGAGAACTCCCCCACCCAACACATCTTGCCAGTGTTTTTAACAATGCAAGATAAAACCCCAAAAGATATGAAAATCGCTGACTTCATCAATGCTTGAGGATACTTCTATCCCTGTATGTGCTCGTTCCCTGTAAATGCTAATGACATTGATTTCATGAGTCACTGGCACTGTGGCAGAAAGTTATCAAAATTGAAATTAACATCCCATAGAAATACTCTCTATCTGTTAGAGGAGAGGCAAGCAAGCAAGCAAGGTAAAAACATGAGAACTGCCATGGCTTCCCACCAGCCATAGAAGGTGTCATAAGATTCAGCTACATTTACCCACCTCTAGCAGCATAAACACACTGTCAAGGCATGTGAAACAGACCAAATTCTTGTGTGGGATATGTGATTATGTGACTTCTCCCACTATTTGACATTTTTCTCCTTTTGCTCTACTTATGTTTGTTTGGACAAAGTTGCACTTTTTGAGAAAAACTTCAACTGACAGAAGGCTGCACTTATGACTAAAATATCAGAATAAACAGTGGGAGTTACTTCCTACCCCACTGTACTGTTCAGTGCCTGGACTCTGTATATCATTACCTGACACACTGGAAAATAACCTCCTTCACAGAGGGACTGATTTCTAACCATTAAGACTCTCTGTTGAACTCTGCTTTATTCACAGATGTTTCTCAGTGGTATCATGTGACAATTGCATTTCTGTTATTTAGATTTCTCCCTGTCTTTTTTCCCCTCTCAGCAATACTGGCTTGGCTTCCCCTGCTCTGGAGTGCTGGCTGGAGAGGGAACTGGGGTAGGCTGTTTTAACAAGCAGCACATTCTGTTTTAAACCCTTTTGCACGGAATACAAATCCTTGAATGTTTTCCAGAAATGTGAAGTGTGTTGACATCTGTACTCAGAATAATAAACACAACTGTGCTCGTCTAACTAAAAAGAAGTGGAAGTGCAGTTCTGTGACCCATTCAGAACAGAGCAGTCAAAATGCATTCACCCTGTCCACACTCTCAGTATCGCAACTGGGTTTCTCTGGATGGGAGTGGTGGGGGTTTGGCAGGGGTGTTGTTGTTTGATTCATACATATTTTTATTAAGTAGTTTCTTGGAGTAACAGCCAAGACTTCAAATAGTTCCCATAACATAGCTGACTAATAATCAAGGTGCTCCTCAGTTTCTGCCATTGAATTGGGCAATTCCTTGAGCAGGGCATTACCCTGCTATCAACAAACTGAGTATCCCACTTTGCATCAGCAGCAGACAGCCTGGGAAAACTTTGCTTGACTGGCATTGCAATTATTTAACTAACAAAAAAAAAAAAAAAAGCACCTTCAAACTCTAACTCTAAGGACTCTAGGGATGTTAAGTTTAGCTAAAAATCTAAATGTTAAATTCCACCCAACTGGAATGCATAGCAGCATCTTAAATTAAGATGCTGTGACTAAGGATATGGTAATGCCATATGGAAAAAAAATTACATAAATCAAAGCACAGCTGTGCCCAAGTTAGGCAGTGTAAAGTCAACTGTGATATCATAGGAAGCAAGCAATGCCAACTCAGAGGGTGGAATTACCCACTGCACCTTATTCTGCTCTTTTATGTTGATGTTGAGGCAATACTGATGCTCGAGCCAAGACACAGAGCTAATAAAGTTAAGTTCTAACATCAATGCCATAGCTGGGCTCACTTGAAAAAATTAAACTGTCAAATTGTTCAGGTCACAGCCCAGCTGGGGCAACAGGAGATCAGCCAAGGACGTGGATTGTGGCAGCTCCCTCTGAAGTCAGCAAGCGGTCTTATTATAACCATTTTTTATCAAAGCATCAGCCAGAGGGGGAAAACCAAATGTGGTCAGAGGAAAGAGGTGCATTCTAGGTACTGGCACTGCCTCCTTTTGTTTACACCCGTCCTTTTATTTTCTGCTGTGATAGGCAAGGAATATTTGTCTTTTGTTGAACATGTTAGTCTAGTTTTTCAATTGTATTTCTGCTGTTCACAAGTAGGAGAGCAAAAATCTGGTTTTCAGCTTAAAACATTTCCCAGCCTTATTTGATATGAAACTCCAAGTTTTTTATAAAATACAAGGGTTTTGTTTCTATACTAATTTATTAACAACTAGAGAAGCTTGGGGTTTTTATACTACAACAAAATAAGATATGTCAGGGACTGAACAACAATGACCTTCTCTATCACCATCAAAATGCAGTAGAGCTTTAAGACAAAGAAAACTGCTGCTTGTAGAATGAATTTTTAATTGCAAGCAATTTTCTTCCAGAAAATCCCCCTTCCCAGTTTCATACAGGAAACCACAAGGATTTTAAGCAGGGCATTAATCTGAGGCTACACGTTGCAGTTGTTTTCCTGCTCTGTGTGATCTACTGGCTTTCTCACTGCTTCCCTTAATATTTGAACTGGAACAAAGAGAAGTTTGTCAAAACTTTTAATTCCTTAATTGAGTTAATGAATGAGATTTTCAAAAGGCAAAAACCTGGTTCAGACAAGAGCAGAACAGAGTTATATGCTTTTGGGAAAGGGAAATGTACAACATTAATGCACAGCTGTAAGTTCATAAAATTCTAAAATCAATACATGAGTGTAGCCTCATAGGACCATTCACTTTGATTTTTGGGCATTAACAGCTCTGCTGAGTGTTGGTTTTCAGAGGACCATGTGGGGAAGTTTCTTACAAATGACTAGATTCTGACTGATCTACTTGTGAAATACTAAAGTACAGTTGCTAACGGACATAGGCAATTAATTCTCCTACAGCTTTACTTCATTTGTAGTCAGAATTAAACTGTTCCCTTCCTTGGGAAGGATGGCCTCTTTTCAGACACTGCTGCTCAAACTGCTTGTGGCAAAGTTCCAGCTCCTCACAGGCTTCCAGCTCCTCACAGGTTCCCCGTTTAATGCCTGCCACTGCCTCTAAGATTCAGCTCCACTCAGTTTAGCTCTACCACCTTCATGTCTGCACATTATCTGAACTTTCCCTTCAAAATCCTTAAAAATAGTCAAGCCCTACAACTGCTGACAAGATTACATCAGTTATTTTGCTTTCATTTAAAACAGCAGAACAAATAGGAAAAGGCCACAAGTCCAACACACAATCAGGAATTTAATGGACAATGAACTTTTCACCTGAAAGGAAGAAAATGAGAAACCTCTTTTCCAGCTTTCAAGAATACCTGACAACCTGGTAACCTTTCAAATAATTTGCTAGGTTCCCATGAAGGCTTTTTAATATTGCAAAATAAAACATACATTGTAGCTATAGCCTACCAGGTGAAATCCTCACTGCAGCCCTCAGCACAACGCCACCTCAGAAGAGTTTGTATGTTCTGCTGCTGATGATGCAAGGCCACTGAGACACAGGATGCACCAGATATTGTCCTGGACTCCCTTGGAAGGCTGCCTAACTTGCCCTCGCAGTTTAGTTTTGTTTTGATTCTCCCTGGGCCAAAACACATACCTCTGATTGTGTTTGTCAGTGTGGCATCCACAGATTTGCCCTGGATTGAAACCAGCCGTGTGAGTACGTTTGCTATTTGATGTGGCTGCCCCTTGAGAATTAAAGCTCTGAGATGGGGTTTCAAGCAATCCCCTTCCAAAGCTCCCTGGTTTTGCTGACTGTGGCAGAAGACTGCCCTGGAGGGGTCTGCAGAAGGACCTAATGCAGACTGCAACACCAAAATAAACCAGGTTGGCTAATGCAGAGTTGGGAAGACGTTGCCATTAATATCTCCACCTCTGCTGCACTTTCAAAACTTTTTATTGCATAATCCAGGGGAGAAAAACAGAAAAGGTGTCTGTGATGCAACACTAACATTTTAACAAGGAGTCCCCTGAAATGTTCCTCTACCATTTGGTGATAGACCACAGATCACAGAAGCACATTCACAGAGAAGAATGGGAGGATCTAGATCAGTCCACCTCCTTCTCTGTACAAGCCATGACTCCCCACTAGGTTAGTAAGTAGAATCAGAGTAAGATAACTCACAATTATCAGCAGCAAAGGTATTGCTTCTTCCAAAATGCTTCAGATTCCATGCAACAACCTTGGTTTTCAAAGCCATGAGTTGTGGATCAGTGCCAGGAAGCACTCTGAAATATTCCTGCCATTGACAACATTTGCACAAAATCACCAGCTACGGAGCCATGGATACCTTAATATATGTTACGTACTTTAAAAAATAACTTAAGCTACCATAAACTTAGAGATACCTGAATGCCCTTCACTCCAGGGCTTCCAAAATTATACAGTGAGAGACTGAACTACAGCTAATAAGATAAACCCCTTAAAATGGTGTGAGTGAAATAACAAGCTCATTCAGTCAGAAGCACTGTCCATACCCTTCACTGATAACAGACAAAACATTAATCCTCTTTGAGAGTTATGCAGCTCAAAGTTCTGGAGACAGAATGTTCTTAATATAATTTGGAGTTTTGTTTCTCCAGCACTTTGGTCCACCTAACAAAAATAATAGCAAACCTTTATTGGTAGAGAAGTACTGTGAAGAGATTAGCCTCATATCCACCAAAAATAAAAACAGTCTAGTGGGTGCCCACGTTTTTAAGTAATGATCTGATTTTCTTGAGAAACATGAGATATGCCCATCCTGCTGGTCTTCTCTCCTTCCCATGTCTGGAGTCAGCAGTCAAAGAGGGCCACATGTCCATACCTGAACTCAAGATAGGGCTTTCCACATTCCCTCAGAACTAGTGGCTTCAGAAGTGTCTCTGTATTAAGCTAAACAGCACTAGATAAACAATTCTTAACTGGAAAAGAGCTTCAGCAGCTGATTTGGAAGGCAAAGCAGCATAAATACTGTATCAGTATAAATCCAGCCGTTGTGCCTTTTGCTTTCTGTCCTGCCATTTCTAACTTTGGCTGACAGTGTTTCCTTTGGGAATCTAGAAAAAACATTCAATTCCCAGCAGCTCCAGCTGCACTGATGAACTTCCTCTAGGTTAGAGTTACACAGGAGTAAATGTCTGTTTTCCTAAGCCCGGTGAAAATCCAGAAAAACTTGTTTAGATTTCATTAGTCTATCTTTAGAGGGATTATAGTGAAAAATAAAAATCCATTCCACGTCTTTATTTGTCATAACAAAGGTTCAGACTTGTGAGGACTATTCTTTGCCAGTCAGGAGCCAAAACTCAACAGCATGAACAGCCATTAGACTGAGAGTTATAAATGACAACAATTTGCTAAGACCTACAGCAAGTTTAAGCCCATGTCTTTTCAGAATTTTCACACAGGATAAACCATTTACTGCTTGAATCTGTAATCTAATCCTCATTTCTACTCCTCCACTTCCCAAATCAAGTCTGTAATGTAGATTGACAGACATATTTTACCAGTTTTTGTCATAATAAGTGCTACTTTATTCCATGAATAATTTTACAATATTATCAATGCACAATGAAAAATCCACAATATCAAGCTGGTACTTCCTGGGCAAGAGTAGTATCCAGTTGCTGCTCTATCCTACCTGTCCATCTCCTTTTAAAAGCTAAACATGAGATAAATAATTTGTTGTGCATGGATAACTTCAAATTATTATTGTCATTAACTCAGCAAAGAGGAGTGAAACAGCCATCAGGTAGGTGCTTATTTCATGTAAGAAGATATCCTGGCCCGCATTTTCAAGAGACTCACCTTTAAAACATTTTCTACAAGGCAGAGGTAATGTTTATTTTCATGAACGTTATAGACTCAAGATACAGGAACATGGAAAACCAAGGAGTAATAGTATACACTAGGTGGCACTGCTACACATGGCTTAAGTTTCTTTGCTGTGGGTTCAAATTAAGCCTAATTTTGGAACAAATATCTGCAGTAAGTTTGAGGGAGGTATTTTGAGGGAGCTTTGGCAAAGAGCAAGGAAGCATTCTTTGTCCTCCTGCAATCACAGACAACTTTCGCTATGTAATTATTATCTAGAAACCAACCAGTAGGAGTCTTAATGCTAATGCTGTTCCTGCCTGCAGGAATTCCACACCTGCTGTCCCAGCCAGTCCTTCAACAGTCACACACACAATCAAAGCCACACTTTGCCTTTGCAACACAAATAGGAGCCCAGTCCTGTTCTCTTCCACTTAAAAACACCCAACCAACCAACAACAACAACAAAGAAGTGTTTCACTACATGCATAAAGCTTGATAAAGAGTTGTTGGTGGTTATCACTGTAAAACGTTTGATTTGCAGCCAGTAGGCTGCATCAATTAAATTGCACCAGTTCAAGACTGGGAACTAAACTTCTCCCAGTCAATGATTAGAGATGGGCAGAGATGTGAGGATTTTTCCTAAAGCAATCAAGGCCAACTGAATTTTAGACAGAAGTGTGAGCATACCCTGCAGAAATACAAAGTTTCTGAAAGCATAATCTCTTATGGCCAAATTCATCTTTCATTCTAAGTTTCAGAATTTTAAAATCCACTGTCAAAGAAAGTACTAAAACAGAAGAATTATTGATCCCTATTGACTCATATACCCAAAGAACAGTAAATGTTTGATTTAATCCTATTCACATGCCTTTAGGGGGTTATATTCCTGTCTTGCTGAGCATCACAAAGCATAAATACTTTTTTTTAAAAAAAATCCTACAAGAAAGATTCCTATGACTTATGAGGGGAAAAAAACCCAACCCAAACCAACCATTTTGTAGCATTCTCACTCTTCTGTGATAAATACTAGCACATCTTTAATGTCTCCTCACAAGTCTTCTCTGATTACAAAGTTGTGCAGTAGGGGAAACTTACTAAACAAATCAATGGAGTTTTAAATGTCAAATAATAATAAAATAAGTCTTTTTACTTAAAGCTATTTTTTCAGTATAATCAACCTCAGTACAGCAGAATATTTTTTTTTCTTTTAGACTAATACCTTCACCATCTTTTCCCCAGAAAAAAACAAACCCTTAGTCTGTGAATTTTAGTGAGAGCTACATGGTACAGACTTATTCTTTGCTTGATCCAAAACAGGAAAAAAGTAGAACAAGAACTATGATCTTGGCAACAGAAATATTGTCTCCTCTGTACTAAAAAAACTTAAAAGGCAGAGTTTATAATCATCCCTTCTTCAAAAGAAGTGTTAGCAGATATTACTACATGATACATTGATATGTGGGTTTGCTGTTATCTCTAAACCAAGTTTTAATCAAATTCCATGATCAGAAGAGGAAGCAACAAACTGAAAGCAAACATTCCTGCTCCAGTCAGCTTTTAAAATTTCTTTGCTTTGGTTTCATTTCAAGTGTCTGACTCCTATTTATCTAAGAAAGAGGGGAAAAAATCAGCATCTTCTGGAAAAACTGCAAAATGGAAATGTTGAAATGTATAAACCAGCTTACTGGCAAAGTCCTCCTGACAGCAAATGGCTCCAAGAGACTGAATCTTTCTTGAAAGGCCAGAACATATCAGGCAGTCCCAAATTATTGAACATATTCTATGATGTGACTTCAATTAAAACAGTATTGGCAACTACTTGTGAACTTGAAAACTAGCACTGTATGAAAAGGTTTGAATATTGAAGCCTCTGATGCTGGGATGGAATCCAAAAGGACAGAAACAAACAGACAGCATGCTGAAAGCATCCTGCTACAGCACCTTACTAAACTGCCTAAGACTGGGGGGGTGGTGGTATCATGCTCCTTGCAGAGAGGACAATGGTGTCACACCACATGATTTGAGTGCCCTGTTCTCCATGCAGGTGAAACAGGTGTCACTAAGCTTCCTTTTTTTTTTTTTTTTTTTTTTTTTAATGGAAGACAGGAAATAAAACAAAACATGTATATGCTGATCCAGCCTGGAGGAAAAACATCATCAGAGACAGGCTGCTAAGAGGAAGAATGCAGTGAGAATTGAGTGGATCAGTTCAGAACAGGAGCCTTATCCTCAGCCTGTCTCTATCCAACTCCCAGGTGATTGGTAAACACTTCCCAGGGCAGATACCTGGCATATGCTGGGAACAGCAGGGCAGGAATCCGAACCAGTGGAGTTGCTTAAGCAGACTACAAACACTCAGTCTCAGTTCTGTCCTGAAGCATTTCTAGCACAGATAAGAAATGAAACATCCTCAGTAGGTGAGAATAAAAACCTGACATAAAAACCACACATTAGTTACCAAGCAAGGCTGCCAGCAGAACTGCAAGTGGAGACTTAAAGACAGCCAAATTCGGTGGACAGGGGCACATGCAGTGCATTTCTCATTCAACTGAGAAGCTGCTTCCCTGTCAAAAACCTCAAGAAAATTATTTGTTCCCACAAAATTATTTGAATTTTGACAAGTCAGTATTTTCCCTTATGTATTCTATGTAAAGCAGTCATTTTAGGTAAAGCCATTAGGAAAATTCCCCAGAAGAGTTCACATTAGTATTCTACTGCAAGATCAAGATCTGAAAGCCAATACTGCATTCTGCAAGATTTCAAAAGAAACAGGCTCCTGCAGTTCCTCACACCATATAAAGTAATTTATACAAGTGCTTTATATATCTTTGGATGAACTTAGAAGGCTGCTTTCCCTGTTTCTGAAAAAGAAAATGTTTCTGGAAAGAAAAATGAGATTGCTTTTCTTTCTTTTTTCTGAAGTGAAAACTTTTATTCTAATGTATTCCTAACTTTCCATGAGAGATGAAATAAGAGACTGAGGGGGAGATGGTACACAAATAACACAGAGAAGACAAAAAAAATAATTCCTGTCATAGAATGGTTTGGGTTGGGAGACACCTTAAAGATCATCTAGTTAAGTAAACCTTCCATTAGACCAGGTTGCTCCAAGCACAATTCCAGGGATGGGACAACCATAACTTCTCTGGGCAACCTGTGCCAGTCAGTGCCTCACAACCTTCACTGGGAAGAATTTCTTCCTTATATTTAAATCCAACCCTTCCCTCTTTAAGTTTAAAGCCATTGCCCCATGTCCTGTCACTGCATACACTTCCCAAATGTCCGTCTCCAGCCTTCTGGGGCCCCCTTAGGCACTGGAAGAGTTCTAAGGTCTCCTCAGAACCTTCTCTACCTGAACACCCCCAGCTCTCCCAGCCTGTCTCCAGAGCAGAGGTGCTCCAGCCCTCTGAGCATCTTCATGGCCTCCTCTGGGCTTGCTTCCACAGCTCCACATCCTGCTTGTGTTGGGGGCCCAGAGCTGGAGGCAGCTCTGCAGGTGGGGTCTCAGGAGAGAGGAGCAGAGGCACAGCCCCTTCCTTCTGCTGCAGCCCAGGACACATTTGGCTTCCTGGGCTGTGATCGCACATTGCTCAGTCAGGTTGAGCTCCTCTTCCACCAACACCCCCATGTCTTCTTCCTCAGGGCTGGTATCAATGTCCTCAAGCCCATTAACACAACAAAACCTGGAAGTCTGTTTATATTAAAACTTAATTTGTTTATGAAATAAATATTTTGCATCCCAATATCTACTGACAGGCAAATATCCCGTTTAACAGTAAAGGCCCTGCAGTACTTTAGTACAGAGTTTAATACAGTGGCATTGTTTTTCAGCTGGCTGTACTTCTGGTCAAGGGCCAGAAAAATGTGGCCTTCAAGGCTAGTCTTAGCACTGTGGATTTCTTTAGATATACATAAAAAAACCCTCCAAACCCCACATCACCATTTATTCTAAGAATACAGAAAACAGTAGGAAATATAGGAAGTTCACAAAGTTACAATTCTGCTTTTGGAAGGGCAGAGAGCATTATTCACTCAGATTCTACTGAAGCCCATAATATTTACACTTAGCCATTAGGAGAGAACAAACAAACAAAAAAGTATATTCCAAAGGGATAGATCCTTATTTTTTCATTGTGGGTTTAATTATTCCATATTAACTGATACACCTCCACTGCAGCAGATGGGACTCCTTTCACCACAGGTGGTCTTCTTTGAGCACAATATCTAAGCCCAAAGTTTCCTACCACAGGTTGGTAAAGGCAGGTTTTGTTTTTTGGTTTCCCAGCAAAGATAAACAACTCAGCACAAGGCAGTTCAGCTCCCATGCAGCCACACCCTGCACCTGGCAGGGCTGCAGGCACTATCAAAGCAGGCAAAAAAGCCACACCAGAAAGCCAGTTTCTCACCTGTCAGGCTGGTTTTAGGTCATGTGAGGGAGGAGGCTGAGGGAATGACTCTCCAGTCCTGGTCTTCAATGTTTTCAGCAGAAGTGATTCAACGTTTTAAGAGTTGTTTCATTATGTTATGCCTTAATTTATGGCATATATTTGTTAATTCCCTGTTTGGACACAGCTACAAGAAGCTGGGAGTGCTTTGTCTGTCACAAACATAACCAAAGGAAGGAGGTTGCAAAAGCTATTCACACAGAGTTTGAAAACCAGGCTTAATCTGAGAGGTGATGCTGCTATTGCTTCCAGTACAGACCAAAAAAAAACACTCAAAAAATCCCCAAACCCTAAAAACTGCAGCACCCAAAGGACTGAATAAAAAATGAGAGCTTGCTCTAGTCCTGGGCTAGATGTCAGAAGAAAGGAGAAGATGCATATCCCCTCAATACACCCCCTGGATCTGGTTGCAATTCCACCCTCCTCAGGAATTCAGCAGCAGTGCCAATCAGCCTTGGCTATCTATAAACTGTCGTGAGGATTTTGGAACAGCTGCCAGCAGCTTTATTGACAGTCGATTGCTTTAAGCTTTTGTTTGGATGCAAATAAAAGCTTTCATCCCGTTAGTGGAACACTGAATGGTTAAGGCAGATGGGAAGACCTTACACCACAGGAAGATGCTTTTATCGTCTACAAATGAAATGGTCAAAACTTGAAGGGGATCAAAAAGCTCAAAGATAATCTTATTATATCTAAGAAAACCCAAAGCAGAACACACAGTCTCAAAAGGGAACAATTTTAGGATCACAAGCTAAGTGCTTTGAAATCAAACTGTCCAAGTTAACATAGCACCAAATAATGTCCTGTGTCCTTGGAGTAGCTGTTACAACAAAGTTAAATATATTATTAGATCACATACTTAGATTACAAAATAAAGTATCAAAAAACCTTGCCTTCTCTATCCTGAGAGGAACAGTGCAGAAATAAGGACATCAGTGAACTACTCAGAATGGTTTATATACACAGGGGGATGAAGCATAGTGCAGTACTGGCTGACAATATACAACACATTCCATATGTGCAACACTGCAGTAGTTGGAAAAAGTGAATCATCCTGCACAGAATGCAATGAGCATTCAACATGTACATGAATATAGGTTCAGAACTTCACAACACCCTCACTCATAACTGGACTCTTATTTATAGGTAAAAAAGTGTTTAATTTAAAGCTTTTTTTTTTAAATTTAATATATATTGTTTTATACTTTTAACTTAGTGAGGGAACCGAAGTAATTTTTGTTCTCAGGTGTTAGCAATGATTTCCAAGTGCACTTTGTTAACTAAACTGACACTGTACAGGATATTGTGGTTTGCAAAAAAGATATAGGAGTCCTTGCTGTGCATATTTGAATTAAGTCTGTACCTGAAGCACACAGTAAGTGTGGCTAACTTCAAAGACAAAGCTGATTTTTAAAATGCTGATGGCTGTCCTAATAAGTTGAAGCTCTCAGCTTGGACAACAGCCCCACTGGAGCAAGTGAGTAGTGTTGTGTACCCTCAGTGTTCTCATTGTCTCCTGTTCCAGGGCTGCAGCTCCTTTTCACCCCTTGTTTATCCTGCTGTGAGGACCAACTCAGCACCTGGCTGAGCCAGCAAGGCAGGGAGATGTTTGGGCATCCCCAGAGCCAGTGCCAGGACATTCATCTGAGCTGCCTCAGCAGCTCTGACTCGCTTTGCTCCTTGCCTGTTACTGGGACAAGCAGCAACCAATGCATGCAACCCTGAGATGGAGCTGGACAGAGACTCCAGTTTTAACACAAGAGGAAATGAATATATACTCTTGAAATGAAATGAGGATTGTCACATGTTGTTTTGGGAAGGTATTGATAAATCAGGGCAGTAAGTCACTATGGTGGCAGCAAGCTTGTGCATAATAAAGGAATATGAGAAAAGATACAGAAACATTTTTTTAATTGTAATTTAAGAGCCTATGGAATAGGCTTTCAATTAAAGGATAATAAACAGCTTGCTATGGTTCTTACAGAGGAATTCAGAAACAAAGAAAGCTCAAAGTTCTCAAATACTCAGTATCTTTTTGAACATTAGTACTGTCTTTGTAATGCATGACTAGAAAAAATTCTGCTCTTCTCATGTAAGGGAAATGGCCTATCTTCTAAAAGAGAAAGAAAAACTTAATGATGCTTTAGGATCTTGCATATGTGTACCCTTTTGGGGCTTAAATGGAAAGCTTTGCTTACCAGGTTGAGTCAAACCTGTTCACAGAGATGGTGGAATACCAGCTGCATTTAATTCTAAATAGATAATTAAAAAAATCCACCAGAACAGCACAGCTTCTTTGTATTGAAAGGGGAGCATTCACTTCCTCCTAACCCCCACTAACAGCTTGAGTGGTGGCTGGACTTGTGGCTAAGAAAACAGGACATGTGGATGAAAAGGGAGAGGAAACAGCCCCCTTTGGGACGATGACTGGAGGTGCCCCACTGTGACATGAGCCTCTCAGGCAGAACAGGTAGATAGCATTAGACACTGAGCAGTTCCGCTGGGAGGAACACATAAAAATCCAGTCTCCACTCCATTCATACTGTGTTCAAACAGACAAAGCTTGCTAAAATGCAAAATATAACTAAAACCAGAAATTCGCAAACTGAAGAGCCAATGCAATGCTTCCTTATGATGTGGTAACAAGTTCCCCAGGACAACACCATCCCAACCTGGATGAAGAAACTCAAAATAAAAAACATCAATGGATAAGACTAATGGAGAAGCTCAGATGAGAACACACACTGGATAAATGACTCATCCCAACAGACCTCACATATTCTTTCAGGAACAATTGAGAAGTCAATTGTACAGCTTTTGAACTCAAGCAATTCAGTGCTGATGACAGAATGTTGCTAAATCCCATCAAACCCACAACCATTTGCACCTACAAAGTGTTGTCAGGTCTGTATTTTCACAACAGCTAAAGGCTGTTTGATCTGGCAACTACAACAGGTCCACATACATAAAAGGCTGCTAAGGACAAGACCTTTACCTTCCACCACCCCGTGCAGAGCAGCACTGCAGTAAAACTGCAGCAGTCCTGCAAGGTTCTGGAAGTGAGGAGTGAGCTGATTTGTCCTGTTTGCAGGACAATTTTCCCAGAAAAACACTCGCTTCCAGAGGAGAATTTGACTTCCATCAGCAGGAGATTCTGCCCCACATATTGATAACATGATAATTTTTTTTATAACCTACAATCTGAGGAAGGAAGAAACTGTTGAGATTATGCCCTTATAACTATTGCTCTCCCCAGCTTTTGTAGGAGAGTACTTGATGCACCTTCAGTTATCTAAAACTTACTTGGACAGATCTCATCTCATCTCACTTTCTAATGATACTTTCTTATAAATTAAAAATAAAAAATAACAACTTTAATAATTTTTACTTAAAATTGAGAATCCTGCTCCTTGATCTAAATCCTAACACTGTTGAGATCACTCCCAGTGACACTGTTCAAACTGCCCAGTTAATCCATTGCTGTAATGAAGAGCAGATGTCAATTCTGGACAATTGGCCAGCCTGGAGGAGCACACTCAGATTTCCTTTTGACTGACTTGTGTGTTTCCTTCCTGTGGAAGCAGGAATTGGGCCAGAGGGAAAAGGGAGGAGGGCTGCACACACCCAGCTCCACAAGCCCGGTACAGACTGAACTCTCCGCAGTTCTCTCCTCAGCCTCAAATCTTCCAGTCACTAACAGTCCTTTGCTCACACTAATCAGTATCTCTTGTTCACTTGATATCAACCAGATCTTTACAGTCTGCTGCAATGCTCTAGTCTTTGTTTCTTTCCCAAAGTCCCTGAACCAGAATACATATGCAAATCCCAGCTATTATAATACAGATTCAGCTGCTTTGTGAAATTAATTCTTTTTTATGAAGGCCCTTATGATAACATCTTAGTAGTGGAACGTGACTATACTCAAAAACATTGTGTCAGGCCACAACATATTTTATGATAGGATTAAAAAATTATATGTTTCAAAAAATTTATTTTGAGCTTCCTTTAGATGGCAAATACATTTTCTTTTTTTTTTCTTTTTTTTTTTTTTTTTTTTTTTTTTTTTTATATGAGGGTAAAAGGCTTTCTTATATTTTTGAGACTGCCTTTGAGAAAACAGTAAATGCCTGGGACTTGTAATAATGTTGCAAGAGTTACAACACACTGCTGTTTCCTGATACTCTTATGCACTGTTTGCTTACCAGGATTTAAAAGACAAAATTTGTAAGAATCATTGCTATTTCAAATTTATGTTTTTTATTAAAATTTTAATGCACTAAAAGCTTAGATATTATAAATGATAGGGCTCATGCTGTGTACATTTAGTATTAATACTTGCAATCACTACGAAAACAATTTCTAGTTTAAGAGTACACAGGTCCAAATTTTGCCTGTGGCAACATCCACTTAAGCAAATGAGATTAAAGAATGCATATCTGCAGGCAGAATCTGGTTCATTGCCATGTCCATGTCTCATACAGCACACCAATGCACTCATGAAGAGTTAAATGCATATTCCACTGACTTCAGCAAGTCTGTTTTCTGCCTTTTCTGTACTGCTTTCCTGAGGGGTTTAGTTAAGTGGCCATTAAAATGCTTAAAATTGCATAAGAATTCAGTAGGACTAACAATATTGTGTTTTCTAATAGACATTTAAAAGGAGCTAACGCATGCATGGAGACATCATAATAATAAACAAAGATGGATTTCCAAATGATATATAGAATTAGAATCTTTGCAGTGTGGGCCAGTCCTCAGAAAATATGCTAACCCAAAAATTCTTTTCAGATTATCCAGTTCCTGGGTTTGAATTTCTATGTATACATATTTGACAGTGTACAATGTACATGAGCACAAACTGATGTGGAGAGAAGTGCATCTGCACATCAGGTGTGCTATTTGAGTGAGAATTCTGCTGCCATGCTGTGGTTTGCTCCATGGGGAGGGAAGCAGAACCATCCCACTGGTGGCTCAGAGTCCCTGTTTATTTACCTGTGTACTCTGAAGAACAGATTCATACGGAAACAGAGTGTCTTCACTGGTGGAGCTGCTTGTCACTCAGCCTTGGCTGCAAATGGGTAAGTCTTTTTGTTTGGCCACTCGTAGGAAATAAAAATGCTAAATAACTTATTTTACTTTACAGATCAGATGAAAATCTGTTGACTCCTTGCATTCTAAATATGTCATGTTGTTTGGAGTGTATTGAGAGCGAGTAGTTCTCCTGGAGACACAAACACTGTATTTTCTAATGAATTCTAAATTATTTAAAGTGATTTAAAGATTTGTGCTTTTTTGGATTACAAGGTCAATAGCCAAAGTAACAAAATATATTCTTCCTCTAAGCAGTTCAAGTGTCTACTTTTCAAAATAGTGTCTTCTTGTAGGGTACTTTGACCTTTTGGATTTTGTTTGTACAATGAAATCCTAGTCCTGCCACTCCAACACCACACTCCTTCAGACTTCAAACAACAGCAAATTTTCTGTGGCCAAGGCCTTATTACCCCTCTGTAATAATACAATTTAGTATGCTTATATCTAGCAGATATAAGCTTCTGTGTAGGCAGTTTTCTATGGTATTTGATTTGTAAAGCTCTGTTTGGAGGGTTGGGTGGTATTACAATTGTTTTGGCAGGATGGTGAGCAACACATAGGTTTATCTGTAATGTATTAAGCCCTTCACATACTGCATTGCACTTCAGAGGTTCTGCAATTTATTATTATTTTTTGTTGTTGTTGCAGCTTGCCTTTAGTCCTTCCCAATTTATTTCCTTTGCTTTTCCAAACAAAGCTAGGATTGTTAAATCCTAATGTTAAAGCATTTTAATAGCTAGATCCAGTTACAAAGCTAATTTTTAATTTACCATTGTCTGGCCAAGTTTTGACTAAATAGAAAAACTCTGCAAATGAGCTAAAGAGACATGATCCAGTAGCCAATAGCATCAAAATACCCTCTGATTTAAAGGTCCCTGGACTTAATGCTTTTGTTACTCTTGGCCATAACCACTTTCTGAGGCACTGCTTTTGGAAAGTTCTCATAATATGATCACTGCACTGGCAAACAGCTTTGTTTGATCCAGGGGCAGCACTACAGTTTGCTTTGGGTACTTTTTGCCACAAATTTCTATTGATTTTCTTAAAGTAATTATAACATTAATCCAAAAAAGGAGCATTTTCCAGAACACCCAACAGTGGGAAGAAAGGAAGGGTATGCTTTTCCTTTTTATTGAATATCAACTCCACAGATTTGGATATCCTGCAGATCAACGTGGTAAACAAACATTTGAATTAATATTTCCTATATATATTTGCTGTATAAACCATAGAACTAGCTCCCTGAAAATCTGTGCTGTTTATGCCTAAATCTTTCACTTGTTTCAGCATAGCCGAACTGCAGACAACTAAATGCATTAATTTTCAGGATATTTTTGGACTTGTGCAAGAGGCAGTGCAGAATAGTAACTGATGGACCAGGGAAGGAGAAAAAGGATATGTCTTCTGATCCCTCAGGAATCAGTAAGTTTGTCAGAACTCCTTCCAAGATCCTTGTTCTAGACTCAGCAAGCCTGAACAAGGACTTCAGTTCTCAAGGAGTTAAGAATTGTTGGGAAGGTGCTGCTCTTGCTTAACCTCTCAATGTTTCTTTGAGGGGGAGGAGGAAACATTCCCAAGGCTGGAGTGGGAAGGGGTGTGTGAGTCAGGTTCTTTACCTAGGATACACTGAGGTTTGTAGAGATCTGAGACACTTTCTACAAGCATACCAATGCTCTTAGGGATGACAGCAAAGAACCCTCTGATCCCTGCAGAGGGAAAGGAAAAGAGGGACAAAGGCATGAGAACCTTGTTACGGCTCAGTGGTTTTTAAGGGGCTAATGAAATTATGTCATAGCAGCTCCTTTGGATGGACTTTTAAAAAGCCATAAAACAGGAAAGGTCCATGTCACTCTTCTTTCTCATTGTTTTCTCCATCCTGTCCCTCACAAAATTATAAATAACTATATATAAAAACTATAAAATAGTAAAATTGTCCTACAGCACACTTCCTATTCATTCAGTTACAGAAATGGCAGCACTGACATACAAGCCTACATATGAACTCAGTTTCATTGATTAAACTTCCCAATCAGCACCAGCTCATCGGTATTACTTATGCTGACATGGCAGTAAACGTAACTTCTTTTTGAAAAGTAAGCACAGAAAGGGTATAGTGGTATTGTATACTCTGAATTAATAATCTGGAGGATTCTTGGAGAAAAATACAGTGTCAATTTTGTTACTGTGCTTTCATTGGTATGCTGGTTTTCATTGCGACAAACTGATGGATTGGTATTACAAGGATGCCTATAGAGGATGGTGCCTTATATTCTTCTTATTAGGAGTTTTGGCATAGCATTTCCATTTTGGGAGAAGTCAGATTACAGCCTGTCTAGGCAGAGATATTTTTATCAGAAGCCATTTAACAGTTGGACAAGTAATTAGGCAATTACCCTACTGATCAGCAGCTCCCTCAGCCTGAAGGCTTCTCTTTCTCACAGTCAGTGGCAATCGTAAGGTTCCTTTCTTCCAAGTTCTCTTGTATTCCTGTTCAGATAAATCCAAAGATCTTGTTAGCCTGGTTTTACTTACAGCCTCTTACTGCACAGAGCATGCCCTGATCCCTGCTAGCTACAAAAATACTGAACTTGTTCATCATCTTGACAGATTCATGATAAAGCATAAACTGTAGCCATGTAATCACTGTGAGTACAAAAGTCCCAACTTATTACCCACTTGTTATATTACAAATTAATGAGATCAAAGCTTCTATTGCCAGTCCATTTACATATCTGAAAATTGTCTGTAAATCAATGTTTCACACTGAACTTTCACTATCCAATGCACACTATGCTAGTAAGATCAATATTTGAGCTTGTATTTCCATTATACTGCCTCTCCTGGTCATGATGGCTATCCAGCCTGCACTTTCAGATTGCTCTGAAAGCTTCTCATGTGTAAAAGGGAATTCTAACTACTGAAAAAAAAAGACTTATCTCAAATACAAAGGTAAATTGTGTTCACTGCATGGCAGCTGGTAGTGGGAAGTGTGAGAGATACCTCTGTTCATTTATGAATTCTGGCTACTTTTGAAGATACTGTGTAGGACATGGCAAGACAAGCAGGAGGAACTGGTATGGAATGGCATGGCTTGGCTTGTGTTTGCACACCAGCAATTCTGCTGTCAGTGACTTTGCTATCAAACAGCTTCACTGTCAACTTTGCCAGGTAGAAGGGGGTACTTGGATATAACACGTTTTCCTTCACATCATCATCTCTCATGCAAATTAGGGAAGGGAAAGGCAGGAAAAAAGTCAATACCTTTCAGATACTTAGCACTGCATGGGGGCGGGAATAAAAAAAATACCACTCAAAGTGGTATTTTTGTAGCATGTACTCAAAGTACATCAGTCCAACACTAGCCTGAAAAGCAGAACCTGGAGAATGTTTTCAGGAAAAGCCTGTAGTTATCTGGCAGTGAGCTAATACTCCTTTAAAAATATTTATTCAGCTTCTAGCTAAGATAAAATATGGATGACAACTATTCAACAATTAAAAATCAAAGTATGAGGTGTTGAGGGAGAAGAAAGGAGACTATTTTTAACAGTAAATGCTTTCCTATAAGGACAATATTCTGCACTAATTAGTAAGCGGCACCTCAAATACAGTGTATGATGAAGCATGACTAACCTCTTTCTAGCACCTTGAGCTGTAAGCAACACCTTTGGTTTAAAGATCAGGTGTTTTGTTGCCATACCCCACTTGCAAACTTACCTCTGTGTGAGGGGAATGTTTTAGTGACTTCAGCTCTAATGTTTCAGCTCAGTGGAAGTCAGGCTGTCATGCTTACAGTGGTTGGCTCTGCCCACAGTTCCACTTTCCTTAAATCCCTTGGAATTGACAAGCAGGGTTGTCTCCTCCACTGACACTCCATACTTGTAGGATTCTCATTTTTGCTCCTTCAGCCCCAGAGCTATGAACATCTCCCCTGAAAGCCACTTTTAATTCCCATTCCCATCTAACCTCAAGGAAATTACCAGAAACTAGGTGTTGTACAAATGAAGCAGCAGCCACTGCTTTAAGTGCCAGTCTCTCCTATCCAGAAACTTGGAATACATGAGCATAGAGAAATGTAAATTTTGGTGAACAGCAGTGACTGTTTATGGCACTGGATATTCTTGTGTAGGATTCCCAAGTGATTGTGAACACAAGATGTGTTTGGCAGTTAGAACAGAGCTAAAGCTAATACCAGAGTGCAAGTCACCGTAAGAGATTACCAAGCCACCAAATGCCATCCACCCCAGTTGAATTGCTCATAGTGTTTGGTAGAGTTAGTGGTGCTTTAACTGACAAAGCAACTTTTTCATAGTGTTCCTGTCATTTTGCTTTTTAGCAAGATGTGAGATTCCTAACAGCTGTCCAAGGGCACTAATGCTGCACTTCAAAAAAAGTGAAGGTGCAGTGATATAAGGTCATGCCACAAATTTTTGAATAGTGACCAACATAGTGCTTTTGCTCAGCATAATAGTTGGTATTTGTGTAAATACTCAAGGAATAGGGATAGTGTTGGTGGAATTCACTACAGTTCTTACAGAACAGGTAATCTCTGGGACTGGGAAACTGCTCATAAACTTGCACGTACAGTCTGAACTCGAAGAGTCATGGTGTGCTGGATTTTTAGGTAACATCCAAAGCAAATGTTGACAGCAACTTGCACAGAACTGTAAGAGAGAGCAAGACACTGAAGAAAACAGTGTAAAGCAGACAGCTTGGCAATCACACGAGAACAGCCAGCTTTCCTTGCCAGCATCACACTGTGGTAAGGGCAGGACCTTTTAAGCCATCTGAGCAAGCAAAGAGGCTGTACCAACACCAAAACCTTCAAGACAGCCAAGAAGCCGAATTACGGTCTTCAGAGTTTGCTTGTGAGTCACGGTAAATACCATCACCCTGCTGACGAAGGCCATGTGAACACCAAGCTGGAAAGGGCACAGCTGCTGACTGATGTTTGCCACTGGCGATGGTGGCTGGTGAGCCCCTCAGGAGCACGGCGGTCGTGAGGCGCGGGTAGCGATCCCGCTCACCGGCGCTGCCCGGGGATGGCTTTATGAGGACAGCTTTCCTCTGCTCTCCACACACACGTTTTCCTCCGTGACGAGCAAGCCCAGGCAGCAGCGAGCCGAGCCTGGCGCGCCGGGCTCGCGGCCAGGGCGGCTCTGCCCTAACATGGCACTCGCTGCTGCCCGGGGCGGCCCCGGGCTGCTCCCTCAGGGGCGCCGCCGGGGGCAGGGGCTCGGCCCGGCCCGCTCGGCCCGTCCCGCCGGGGGCAGGGGCTCGGCCCGGCCCGCTCGGCCCGTCCCGCCGGGGACAGGGGCTCAGCCTTCCCTGGGCCCGGCGCTGAGGGCCGGGAGGCCCTGGCGGGAGCGGCTCCAGCACGGCCGGCTGGAAATGGCGCCGTGCCGGCCCCCTCCCCGGGACGGGCTCTCCGCCGGGCGCGGCCGCCGCAGCTGTCCCCGGCCACTTTGGGAATCGCGGCTGCTTTCCCCCGCTATGGCTCCCGCGAGAGGGCTCCGCCCTGCGCCTCGCCCGGCTACCATGGGGCAGCTGCCGTCCGTCCCTTGCCCACAGTGACGAGTGGCACCGCCGCCCCTCGCCGTGTGCTGCTCGGCGGGACGGGGCCTCGCAGCCTCCCGCACTCACTACGGAGCGGTCACTCCTCCGAGAGGGTCAGCCCAGACGGAAGGCGGGAGCCGCCCGGGGAGCGGGCTGAGCGCCCGGCCGCTGGCATCCCGTGCGCCGGGCTCAGCCCGCCCTGTCCGGGGGCCGGCGGGGGCAGCGCTGCAGGGACCGGCCTCGGCCGCGGGGGACGGAGCGCCGGGCGAGCCTGGGGAGGGCCGAGCGGCGAGCCTGGATGCCCGCCCGCCGCCGAGTGGGAACGGGCGGGGAAAGTTTCTCCTGTGCGCGCCCCGTCCGTCCGTCCCTCCCTCCGCGCCCGCACACTCTCGCAGACACACACTCGCTCACACCCCTCTCCCGCCGCCAGCGGCCGGGGGGCACTTTTGAAAGCCCTTCTGGTTCCACACCCAGCCGCCGCTGACATCATTCCCGCAGGAGGGCGGGCGGAGGCACCGCCGCCGCCGCCAGACGGTCGCAGCCCCGGAGAGCTGCCCGCCGGCCCGCGCCCGTGAGTAGCCTCGGCCGGGCGGGGGGCGCGGGGACAGGGGGCGGCGGCGGGGGGTGCGGGCAGCATCGCCGGCCAGGGGAGGAAGAAACCGCCAGAAATGGGAAAAAAGTAAAAGCTCGCGTTTGTTTACTACGAAGCACATTTCTATTTCGATGGCTGTGGTGCTGGGCCGGCGCGGGAGAGCGCTCCCGGTCCCGTCGAGCCCCGGCCCCGCTGCCTCGCCCCGCTGCCTCGTCGGGGAGTGGGACGGGGCGGGCCGAGGGGCTCCTCGCCAGTGAGTCCAGGCTGGGCCAAGCCAGCAGAAAGTTCGCGCTCTTCCCGGGATAGTTTCTTTCTGTTCTTTTCTGTAACTCTCAGCGGAGTTCGCGTGTGTTGCAGTAACGTTGTAGCAGCTCTTGGCAGCACCCCCCTCCCGCCAGTGGAAGGAAAATACACTTAGCTGTAATTCAGTGCAGATTTTGAAGTTTTTGCCATCATTAAACGTCTTTCCGCTTGAGTCAAACTGCAGTTTCACTCACTGGTGGCTTTTATCTATATGTAATGCCCCCTACATCGGGAGCGTTATGTGCCAGATACTGGACAGACAGCTAGCTCTCAGTAACGTGGGTTGTCTGCAATATTGACTATTGAATTTTGACAGGTAAGCTCCTTGTTTGGACATTTCTAGGAAGAACAGTGTCCGTTCCTCAGCAGACTTATCCATGAGTTGCTCTTACCCACAGAACGCTGCCATCAAGCAACCTGCAGTTAGCAGCCTCTGTTAATTTCTTGGCAGGAATACTTTGTTCATATAGTGCAGGAAGGTGGTTTTCTGGTTGTTGGGTTTTATTTTTCCTCACAGCAATTGGGAATAGCATGTAAATGATCAGCAATTGTTGCAGGAGAGCATCTTAGAACTATCTTCTGACTTGATACAGGGCTGTGAAGAAACCCACTAGATAGCCGTGAAATCGACACTGAATTTTGTCGGCGTTTTCTTTAGGAACTTTGGAAGTAAACAACTATGCTTGGCTCAACATCAGAAAAACAAAAAGTAGCTCTTTCTCTTCGTTTACTTGCAGACTCTGTATATACAGTGCTGGTGTGTTAACTATATAAAATAAGCCTTCCCGCCTGCCTGAGATGTTTTCTCTGTCAAATAAAAATAGCCTATAGTGATTCCTGCATCCAGACCCACGCTCAGATGTTTAAGGCTTTGCTGTCCATGTTGTTCAGGAAAGAGTTGTGAGGCTGTGACTGAGGTGCCAGGTAGCTGCAGATGTGGGCAGGCAGGAATCCGCACAAATGGTAGGGGACTTTTGGGCACGAGTTTCACTGAGGGGAGAAATGGGAATTGCAGTTTTCTGAAGAGTCCAACAACATTTTTACAAGAGAGTGTGTGACAAATGCCATCCAAATATACCACCTGGAGCACAGGTACTTCCCACAGCTGATGAAATCAAAGTGGGAATGGAAACAAAAGCATATGGTAAACATGGCCACCAGAAGCTGATTTGAGTTTATTCAGCATAAGATTTAGGGACTTCACTTTTGCTTCAAGACATTGAGAAAGGAACTCTAACTGTTTTTTGAATCTCTTTGTGACCTTGTAGTGTTGAGTTAGGAAATAGACTCAGGGATACCTGAGGGAAGATTCATCCTCCATGCTTAATAAAGATATGTGCAGATTGTGTCAAGCCAGCTGTGTGGCTGACAGGGATCTTACAGGTAGTTGTCTGCCCATCCAGGAATTACTCTGCCAGTAGCCATCAACATTAACTGGAGTTGAAATGCAGCCATACCATGAAAACTCTTAGGAGGCGATCAGTTTCTTGTTAGTGTGCTCATTTGGGAAGGAAAATGGTGGGTTAATATAATTTCAAATAAAAACAACATCCAATCAGTAGACAAGACACTACTGGTGTTGAATTCTTTATTTGTGGTCTGGAAAGACTTCTATTGTAAACACACAGTGTTGATTATACTGTAGATTTTCCAGTGAGGAAAAATAGTGAGTTTTATTTGGTTACACAGATTTAAAACCTTGTTAATAAAGGAAGTTGGTCAACAGACTGAGCAGATCAAGACTGAAGCCTGCTGCAACATTATTATCTTAGACAAAGATTCTGTCTCAGTTTGTAGATGCTGAAGCTATTGTTGGTCAACATTGCTTAGAAGAAATGAACATCTCCATCTTACACCCACTTTCAGTTAATGCACTTGACACCTCGTATTAGCATCTCCTACTTCACAATTGCTTTGTGTCTTTCTTTTACTCACATTATTATGGCTTTTATTTTGTTGTCTTGCTTGTCTCAAGGTTGTTTCCCATCTCAGGTTTGACATTCCTTCAGTGATTAGAAGAATGTTGTATTGATGAATCCCATATGGGTATTTAGAGAAGCAAGACCTTCCTCTACTTTTGCTAAGTATATTAGGTGTAGGCTATCTCCTTTCATAATGTTGTTTCCCTGTCATTTAAAAATGAGATCAGTGGCAGCGCAAGGAGACTCTTCCCTTTTCACCTCCGCAGCTTGAATATATTTTGATTTTCCACTGGCACTTCACATTCTATTTGTGTCTTGAGCATCATGTAAGACATGACATCCCCACATAAATCAGGACAAGAATGTGTTTAATTAAAGAGATACGTAGGTCTCTGGGGACAAAGTCTTTTGTACTGCTAGCTGGCAGATGTACTTTCCAGGTCCTCCTCCATGTTCCTGTTGGAAGAAGACCCAGCAGAATGAGGCACTGTGTTATACAGGAACTAATAAGAGAGAGATTTACTCTGAAGTGAAGCAAACACTCTATGTAAAATCCATGTGATGCTTCAGCACAGCCAAATTTGAAAGTAGAAATGACTGCACAGCTTTTATTGAAATCACATTGGTCTCAGAGGGAATGAAGGGGGAACATAAGCACAGTGCTAAGGAATTCCATTCATGGACTGTTCAGTGTTTGTTAGGGTTTGCTTGTTTTTTGGATGCTCAAAGCAAACCATGATCTTTGCAGTAGAGTTTCAGTTTTTGCTGTTTTTTTGTTAAAAACTTTACTGTTTTAGAGAGTAGATAATTTCGTAAAATACATCTCAAAATGTCAGGTGATGCTTATGACTTCGTTAGGAAGATAAGTATCATAATTATTAGAAAATACATCTTTTCTGGGTGAGACTCAAGAGAAAGCCTGATGGCCTGAATTCATCCATCAAAGGAATTATTATTTCTCCACTGAATGGGGAAAATGTAATTACACCTTTTTATTTTGCCGGTGAAGTTTCATGGGCAGGTTTAATGATGGTATGTGCATGCCAGGTGAAGCCTCATAATTTGGGTGTGACCTTAAAATACAACCCTCTGGCTGTGTAGAGATCTTCACAGGAGTCTGTAGGTGGAGCAGAAAGTGGACTGACTCAAATACCCCTTAGAGATGGCTATAGGATATATATTTATGGTTTGCTTCACTGATTCTTAAACACTGCACTATGTTTGGAATTGCATGGGCCACAAACAGCCGAGGTGGGCAGTGTGAACTTTCCCTCGGGTGTTTAATGCAGGTGTTTAGTGTCCTGAAATAGATTAAAATTCTGGCCTTCTTCCAGACAGAAGGAGACCTTCCAAAAGGCCCTGCATGTCTCTGCTGAGGTGCACATGCTGCCATGTACAGCCTCTGTACACTCACCTGTTCTCCAGGGCTTGCAGGGCTCAATCCACTGAAGCAACAAACCCGCTCTTTAGTTCAAAGGCAGAAACAAACACAAGTCCAGAGACTGCAGAACAGTCTGTGAAGAACTGAAGGGCTCTGGCTGAGCCTGCCCATCTGTCAGGGTGCTTTCTGTACCCTTCCCTGGCACTGTGGCTGTGCAGTGGCCCAGGCACTGTCCAGCCTGGTCGAGGTGCAGCTGCAGGTAGAGCAAAGTGACCCAGTGGCTGAGGGGACTGGGCTGTTCCCAAAGAGCAGCCAGCGTAGAAGAATTGTGCACTGAGTGTGCTCAAACAAGGCATAGAAATCCTTCTACCTGGACTTGTAGAGTCCATATGGCAACTTTAATTGCACCGATTACAACTTAATGCTGTAAAAATTCTGGAGGTAGGCTGAGTATTCAGTGTAATCCTGTGCTACAATGTTGCTGAAAACAAAGCAGTAGTAGTAGCTGTGGAGAGTTTGAGCTTTTTATTTTATAACCAACTGTTGTACCACCAATAGAAATGTGTTTTCACACTCTTGATAGATGATGTGTAAACTCTGAAATAACTAAAACCAAAATTTCTCAACACAGAGCTAGTCAAAGCCAAATCAAAACAAGCAGTTTGAAAATTTTACAACAGTGAATGCAACACATTTAATTGCTAGCAATTTCCACAGAGCATCTGCCAAAGTTAAAACAATATCAGCTTTTATTTCTACGGAATTAAATGCATTGCATTAAATCTGGGAAGACAGACCTTTTCTGCCTTTGTTTGTTGGTTAATTAGGTGGAACATCATAAATCACTCGAGCTGCGCTGTTGTATCTGGAATAATCTCTGGATAAGCAGCAGTCTGTAGTCAGTAGAGCCCAGGGTCTGAGGTTTGCTCAGAACTATGTTAATGCATGGTCAGTGCTGCAGGTGTGCTTTTTTTTTCCTTTTCATTGACTGAGGACACATTTTATCTGTCAATCTATTAGAAAGGTCTGGTATTTTACTTGGTCTGTCACTCCCTGCCTGGCCAAGGTATTGGACAGGGGCACCCTCGACACTGAAATGTGGCCACACGGTGAGTGAGCAGGGGTGAGGCCAGGCCACACCTCAGTTCATCTGTTTGTTTCAGGAGCAGGTTCCCAGGAGGCTCCTCATAGCTTGAATAGCTTATCGGAACAGCCCTGTGTCATTGTCCCAGCTCCATGGAGCTGCTGCTTCCCCAAACCAGAGGCAAGACTGTGCCAGCAGGCTGCAAAGGGCTCTGTGCCCCTGCCCTGGGTGGCTGGCAGGCAGTGGTGGCCCTTAGGTCACCTTCTGACAAGGGGCAGAGGTTGCACTCGCTCTTGGAAGCTTTGCTGCCTGCGCGAGAAACAAATGGTCCCTCCAAGCTGGCTGTGTGGCCTCACGGTCACCACGGTGTCCCTGCACTGCCCATCAGCCAGCTCTGCCAGCAGCCCTTGGAGCATGGCAGAGAATTCAGCTGAGTGCCAAGGGCACGGGTATCATGCAAAAAGCCTGTTGTGAAACACCCAGAGAGCTCAATGAATTGCTGAGAGGCTTCACAGGAGAGCAGAGCTGCAGGGTCCTCTCAGGACAGCGGGTCTGTCGCCCTGCTAGCACAGTCCCTGCACCACAGAAATCCTTTCTTGTGGAGCCCTTCTTCCTATGCTGTGGTGACTGTAAGGCCATTCCAGAATGTGACAGCTCTAAGAATTATAATTTAAATCCTAAATGTGCTCACATATGATTTATAGCCATTTGTTTTCATCTCTAAGTTAAACAGTTCTTTTTCCTTACATGTGTTTGCCTTGACCTGCAAGCAAGTATATCCCCATTCTGTCTTGATCTTTGAAAATGAGCAAGTGAGAACGAGAAGTTCTTGTCTTGTTAAGCTTAGGAAAACAAGCTTTAAGTTCTTTTAGACCAGCTTGATTGTTAAGAAGGTTTTAATGTACACCACAACTTTGTTTATATTGAAGTGTTATCTGGTGCACAACAAGCAAACTAGCTGAACAGAGAGCATGCACTGAACACCTGAAATGATGTGTGCTTTCTTTCATCTTCTAAGAATACAGTTAAGCTCTCCCCATACATACTTAAGTTACAAACATTTTATAACATGTTTTGCACATGCCTTTGTGAAAGCTGACAGAATACGTTTGTGTTTTGTAAGAAACCAGAAACTGCAATATACAAGCAGTTCTTTCAAATTACCGCTGGGTTTTCTCAAACAATATGTGCCCTTTGAGAAATCCCTTGAACCACGGGGTGTCTTTGATTAAAGACTGTTTTGTTAGCATTTGCCAAAGGCATGTGATGCTCAGCATAAACTGAAGGTGGAAGAGTGGATGACTATGATGGGAATCAGAGATTAATTGCAACCCTTTTAGGTGTTATTTAGTATTACGGCAGCCTACCTTACACCTCTGGGTTGTGTTGGGATTAGATGTAGATATAGAACATCTTAAATGTGAGATTATTATTATCTACTGTGAAAGTACAGTTACAAGAGAAAGTGCTTTAGGGAAACAGAAGAATATGTAAAAGATTTACTTTTGAGGGTGGTGTGATTTGTGCTGCTGGAGGAAAACATTCTCTTTCTGCTGACCACACAAAACCCTCTAAAAAGCAGTTTTGAGAAGATGAAGTCTTAAAGACTTTCATTTAAATATGTCTGTCTGTGTAGGCAGCTGACTTCTGTACCTGCTAAATTGTCTTCTCAGCAATTAGTGGCTGGTAATGTCTCTCCCAGGTTTTGCTGGAATATTTGAATACATCTATCTTGAAGTTTTTAAGCTTCAGGCTGTTTTTTAGGATTTTCAGGTAAGATGTCACAAGGCTCATTTTTCCAGTAAGTGACACTTCCCCATGCCACAACAGGGCATTGTGTTCCTGTGTTCCCATAGGTCCTGTTGGTTTTCTTCTGCTGAGCCTGCCCACAAAGGCTTCATGGCAGAGTGACTGTCTTCTGCAGTGCACACAGCAGGGCCATAGTGGAAGGAGTGGTAGGGCAAGTCTAAACCCAGTCCAAACTTGTTTGCAAATAAATGACTGACAGAGTTACAGAAGTGGCAGCAATGCTGGCATCCCTAGGTCAAAATTTTATTAAAAGCATTCCTAAGAAATTAGAAACATCAGCTTCTTTGTGTCTCCATACTCAAAGCTAGCAGGTTGCATTTTTGCTGCAATTTGCTTCTTGGTTTTGTTTGGAAATACATGGACCAGCGTGATTAGAATTTCCTAGACTTTGTAGTTCTGGCTTGGTAGCATAGATTAATGAGGAGGACAGGGTGAGAAGGGAGGAAGTCTGGAGACGATGTGCCAGACCCACCTTTAATCACAGTCTCTTTCACTTTTGGTAGCTAGGTGGGGTTTCTGAAGAGGAGACCAGATTTAGTGTTTATGAAGTTGCATGAGAAAGAGCTGAAGGGGTGCCTGAGCACCCCCTCACACACAGGTGATAGGGAGGCTACTCTAAATCTGCTGTTGCTCAGGCAGTCCTACCACTACCACCAACAGGATGGACAGACATCCAAACACTGTGAAAACAAAAGGTTTTATTAAGCTATAGGTGCACATTTGTATTACTTGTGGTGCACACAAAGAGCAAACCTCAGGGCTTTGGTTGCAAGGCAAAATTTTCTGAAAGAAAATAGATAAAAACGAGGTCATACTGTGTCTTGTGAGTTTCTCTCCAAGCTCCTGTATTTCACTATCAAAACACAACAAGTTGACTGTTGTAATTGTGCAGGAGGTTGCTGGGTCTTAACACAGCCTGCTGCAAGGGCACATAAATCTAGATCTGATAGGATGACCCTACTTTATTTTCTGCCTATGTGTTAAAAAAGCCATAAATGTTATTATTCAAGTGGAGCTCTAGAAAAGAGGGTGGATTAAGTTTTTGCTGTATTTTTTTTTTTTTTTTTTGCCTTAGTACTGTGGTTGAGTGTAGGGAACTTTGATTCATTTCCTTCTGATTTTCTTGCTTTGTGAGGAAGGACTTCGAAAAACAGGTGGAAATGTAAATGAAAAGCTCTCTTCCTTCCACATGAAATAGGTAGCAGAATGAGCTGTGGGCTTGAGTGTGTTCTCAATTAAGCAAACAAAAAGAGCTGATGGTTTCTGTGCTATCTAGGGGCTCACAGGACACTTAGCCCTCTTGATTCCAAAGCCAGAATCAAGCAGGAACCTGAAATTTTATTTCATGTAGAACACACGTTGTTCTTCATGCTTAGCTTCACACTAGGAAGAAATTGGGTGGGAGCCCGTGTACTGAGTAGACTGTTACTCATACTTTGCATTTCCTGCCTGGGTCCCCATTCAGTATTGCAGAGGTGTAGTCAGAGCCATCCAGCAATTCTTGGAGGTCTCCACAGTGGCTGCAGAGACTGGTTGAAGGAGGATGTTCAGTTCCTGTATTGACTGTTAGCTGGGTAAGATCTGAGCATGAAAACAGCTCACAATTTGAATGTACACTTGAACATGAAGAGTGTTGTTATTCCCAACTGTTAAATTAACTCAGACAGAAGAACTAAAGAAACTAGAGTAAGTTGCTTCAGCTGGTATAATTATTCTCTTGGTATTACATTTCCTGATTTTCTCGTCCTTTATGTTGTTTAATATTTAGGCATTAGAGGATTGTTGAAATCCTCAAAGCTCGTGCTGGCTTGGGAGAAAGTCTGCTGTCTGAACTTCACTTCTGGTTACAGTTCTGAGAATCACACAAGAAAAACAGAACCCTTCATACTTGATAAAAGAAAAAAAAATAGAAGAAAGTTAACAGTATCACTCTGTTCTTCATAAACTAGGGGATTCTGTGCAAGTTTAGAGACAATGGTATAGGCAAAATGTGAGCTAGCTTCTGAGTTCTCTGTCATGAGACACCATGGGATGTGGCACAAGAACTCTGAGTAAAACATGTAAATCCAAACAACTTATGATACATCACAAGATGACAGATTTCTCATGCTACAAGTATACAGACTTTCTCTTCTAAATTCGCGTATTCAGACTGAATTATAGCACTGAGGGGCAGAAGAATTGATAATTAAAATTTGCTTTGATTCCATTTTATACCAGTGACCTAAAGAAAGTTCAGCTGAACTGAATGCTTATTGATGGCCCAAAGACCTGCTGTTCTAGTTGCAGTGAAACATCTCAGTGCAGAGAGCTGCAGGTATGGTAACTTGTTCAGCAGGATCCTCTGCCCCTTGTTTTGGGTGTGTCTTTGCAGCACACTAAACGTGGGTGTGCACACCCCCTGCCTCGTCTGTGCAGAGCAGGAGCTGTTCTGCAGAGATTTCACCACGTTTCTAAGGGTATGAACCAGGATTGTCTGTGGGGAAGTTTTCTCATACATGGGCTCAGATGAAGATGATAAAAACCCCTGACTTGATCTTAGGGAATGAGGGCAGCAGCCAGTGTTGGAGGGTAAGCTTCAGCCTTTCCAATGCAAAAGAGCTCAGGATAAACATACTGCACTGTATATTGCTGGTTGCAAAACTTGAGTATGCACAAACATGAGAAATAGCCTGGCAGAAGAGTTGAACTGCATGGGAGGAAAGGAAAGCGTTTGTTGTGGAGATGAAATCTGGGTTGGGAAGTAACGATAAAACTTCTGTTAAAAACTGGCAAAGACTATTTTCATTTTTACTTGCTTGCTGTACTAAACAGCAGAAAAAACTAAAATAGTCCTGTTTCTTCGTACTGATGGACATTAAAGATAAACCTTATCCTGGAGATAAACTGAGGCTTTTCTGCAGAGGATGTGTTTTTGTGTGTGATATGACATAGGGAGACAATCCAGTTTTGAAACACTAAGTTCAGAAATGCTGGAAACCCTGGCCTAGATGCCTTATTTTACTGTGCAGTTCTGTGATGGTTTTGGTGTCTTATCCTGTATAAATGTACTTGTCTCTGCATGTCCAGGAGATTAGAGCAGAGGCCCTTCTTAGACACTTCCTCTAAAGCTCATCAGGGTCTCTCCCATGGCAAGTGCAAACTACTGCTTCCAAAATCTGTGTTACTGAAGAGATTCAAGAGAAGTGTGACTGCTGCATTTATCCTCCCCATGTAAAATGGAGTAGCACTGGAACATTACTTCTGCACTAACAGAAAAAAATAGGTGTTGTTACTATAACTGGCCTTCTGTTTTCAATGTGTTTTGTGTAAGTATCCTACAACTTAACAGCATTTTTGGGAAACCTTATTACCACAGCAAATCTGGATGTGTTCAGTGGGATTCCTATAACTTACTCTTTCTAGATCCAGTGTCAGTCTGCACTTGTAGCTCAGCAGTATCTGTCCACTTCTGCCTTACACCATGCCTTGTGTAGTGGCAATAAAGGCTGAGGCTTACAACTGAAGGTATTGATGTTGACATCCAATGTCATCCTTGCTGTAACTCCCAAATCTGTTTTTAATGGGACATGTGATGAGCTAAGTCAAATATTATGTTCTCTTTTGTCAGAGCTTTGCTGGAGATTAGTACAGGGAGGTTCCTGAAATAGCTACAGATTGACAGGAGAGCTGAGCTGGAAGGGGCCTCTGGAGGTCCCTAGCACAAACTCTGGCTCCAAGCAGGGGGTTAGATCAGGACGTTCTGGGCCTTGTTTCAGTCAAGTCAGGAAGATGTCCAAGAATGGAGATCCCACAGCCTCATGGGCCCTGTTCCAGTACTTAATCATGCTCATTGAATATAATTAATACTTTTTTCACAATTGGAATATTCCTTGTTGCAACTTGTAACTGTTGCCTGTAGTCTTTTCATCACGTACTTCTGAGAAGAGTGTCTCCATCATCGTAAGTGTAGTGTGTCCAAAAAGCTTTTCTCATATATTTGTGTGTGTAAAAACTTAAAAGAATTCAAGCCACTTTGGGGAATGATGAACAATATCTGTTGCATCATCCCAGTTTTCATCCATGCAGTGTACATAAAAATCATCAACACTTTTGACCTGAGAGCAATCTTGTGTTTCAACTGCAAGTGAAAGAAGGTGAAAAATCTCTCTGCCCAGGAAATGGTTCATGGTAAATAATAAAAGGAGTACAGCTAGTGTGCAGAATAGGATGTTACCAAAGTGTTTGGTTAGTAATGCATTAGTAAAATAAGAATTCTGAACATTAATGCAAACAGTGCTCTGTAACTCTGTCCTTTGCTTGCTCTTATGGAGAGGAAAGGAGCTGCCTGCTGCTAGGAGAGGCTCCCAGGCAGACTGTCCTCAGAGGACTGGGGAAGGAAGAATCCCTTCTTGCTGAGGGAGTGGAAGAATTTTGAGTTTGCGCAGTAAGGTTTTGAATTCCAGCATTGTGTGGAGTGGAGAAGGACTAGTAGTTCTCTCTGAGAGATGATATCCAGAATTTCTGCCGAGAGGGATGCAGATTCTGTAGTAGCATCTGCAACTTTGCTGGCTGCATCTTGGAAGAGGGGAGCTGCTTTTTGCTTCCTGCCCACAAATCACAGAGAGTTTCCCTGGAAAACCCTCTTCCCTTCATTATTCCTTGTGCAGGCTGGGATGAACCACAGAAACTCCTGGGTTTCATGGGAAGGGAAAGTTTGTAGGAGTGATTGAGGTCTGTGCACTTCTGGCATCCGGCTCAGGCATGACAGATTGGATAACCAGTTCTTGTTGTCTTTTCCTGGTATTAATTACTTGGAAATGGTCTGTCTCCTTCCTTTCCCCCAGTGTATTTAATTCCTGTCTCCATGTGTCATCGTTTAGCACTGTGTGCACAGAAGTTGTAGCAGCTTGTGAAGGGAGCAGTTGCCAGCAAGTCAGGAGGAGGTATCTAAGGATGGTTGTTAGGAAGGGTCTTTGAAACAGAAACATCAGACCTTTCTTACTGTAATTTTTTTTTTCTTTCCATAAAGACAAAACAAAAATATCTTTCATTTAATCTAGGCTTTATTTGGGTAAAACAAAAAAATGTCTTCTCCTCACCAGCCATACATGTTTATCTATCCTGTCTGAAACACTTCTCTTTATGGCTGAAAACAGTAAAATAAAAACATTCACTTGGATAAAGTGGGTTCTTCTGTGCTGGCAAGTCTTGCTTTTTCAAGATTGGTTTTAATTAGGTTACATTTTTTTGTCTCTCCTTATGCTACTTCATGTAATAAGATGAAATTGTATTGTTATTCTTAAAATAATACTGAGTACAATTTGGTTCTCTCTCCTTATATGGCAGATGATTGTTGCATTATTGAATGCTTAGATACCATCTGTGCAAGAAATGAAACCAACCACAAGACAAGAGGGTGCTGTGCAAAGACTGGTACATATCACAATGAAAATATTTTGATGGGACATTATACAAACCCACAAAATGTCTTCTTTTCCTTTCTTCCTTTCATTCAAGCAAGGCTCAATAGACAGCCATGAATGACACTTCCAGAAGCGGAACTGGATTCAGAGGACCTTGAGTCATACCATAGAATCAGCTCATTGGAGGAAATTGCCACTTTCTATTCTTCATTGTGGCTGAGGAGGCAGAGTTTGACAGAGAGGAAATGGGAAGGAATACCCACTAGAGTAGCTACTTTTCCTATTTTAGGGTTTGACTTGGCTTTCCCAGTCATTCTAATTAGATACGGATATAAGGCTATCCACTTATTTTTCACAAAAGCACTTTAACACTGTTTGCCTTTGAGCTTGTTATAACTCTGTACTGCAGTGGAGATGGAGAGGATTAGTCTGGAACTCCTGGTCTCTATTCACTGAGTTATTATGCTGTCAATTATCTTTTTGTTAAAGTTTTGCAGAGTAGTTATTATTTGCCCTCATGAGAGTGCCAGTGGAGCTGCTTTAAAAATGCTGTCAGAGTAGTCCTTTTATTTGGTTAAATTATTCATGTGGTTCATGATTCCAGTAAATGGCAGTAGGAGAGAGGGGGTTAGACATGAAAAAAATCATGTAAATCTTACTTCATAACTACCTTTTCTTGTGGGTATTTACTGTGTTACATGAGTGGCATCATTTGACACCATAGAATGTGTCCAAAGCAAAGGGAGAAATATGCATTAGTACTGATGAGTGACAACATGCAGATGATGTACAGAATGGTGCACCTTAGCTGCAAAGACCTGCAAGACTGGAGATTCCTTATAGCATGTATTAATTGACAAGAATTTCTGGCCAAGAAGAAATAAATATGTTAAACAATTGCATTTTTCTGTGTGTTAGTAGCAGTAGTTTTCCCTAACCTATTTGTTATGTGCCCATAGATTTCCTGGGGGTTCCAGTTAAATACAGTTTCTGATTCTCTTGTACATAAGAACATATTTTTTTCACATGAGATGTGATATTGGAATAAGTGGGTTAAATAAGGTATGAAGGTAATAGGTAGCCTACAGAGAGTATTAAGTGACAAAACATAAAATAGCTAACTGGATTATTATGTGTAATGGGTTTATTCAGCCCAGGGAGGCAATATATTGAGGAAAATGGAAGTCCTTAGTCATTATTCAATGGATGAAAGTTATAACTGTATGAACAAAGGACATGAGGCCTAAGGTATGACATAGGTGCTTCTAAATCTAGGAGGTAGTTCTTGATGCACTTAATTTTGTTCTGCAAGCATCCCTTTGAAATCTGGTTCTTCATTCTTTGGAAGGATAGTTGGAGCAAGAGTGCAGTCACTTACTGCAGTCAGTGGAAATATTATCATGATTGCACATGATAACGGAATTTGAAATCCACTTCTCTAAAAGCCAATGTGAAGGAGTTTTCCATCCTTGCACACAGAATCAAACTTCTTTGTGTATTTATTCACTGCAACCATAATGCTGGAAGGTTGCAAAATGAACCTCTTGGCTTCATTTCAAGTTGTGATTAATTTTAACACCCATGATGCCAGTTAAGTATCTGTGGAGATGAAACATGTGCTGTGGACTCAAACTGCATCTGATGCTACTGTTTCTAACAGCACCATAACTGCAGATTGATCCACTGACAGCTCTTAAAGATTGTTCATATACTTCCTTATGTTCAACAGATTTATCTCAGCCTAAAGCCTCTCCAGAGCAAGGATGCTGATTCTCCTGGCCTTCATTATTGTGTTTCACATAACCTCAGCAGCGCTGCTGTTCATTGCAACTATCGACAATGTAAGTGTCATTTCTTCTTGTCTCTCAAATGCACTGGGATTTCTTTGCTTCATAAAAATTGGGTTTTTCTTCTCTAGTCTTCAACTTGCTTACTGAGAGGACCTAAGTTTGTTAGACACACTGGTGTCCTAAGCCCTTTCTGTAACAAAAATGCCTTGGATATGCACGTTGCTGGTGGATGAGGTGATCCATGACATCATGTTGTAAGCTCAAGGCAGCAGATTGTCTCCCCTGGGAGAGAATTGGCCAGGGAGGATATTTATGGGGTGAAGCCCTGGGATTTGATTCAGCTGGATATGAAGAGGTGGGGGGAATCCACTGTCCTTTTGTGTCAAGTACATAAAGTCAAACAGCTGGTGATTGATATGTGGGCATAGTTTCAGTCAAAGTGTGTTTTGCCTTGCAAGTGTTTGTCCAAGATGTCCAGATAAATCATGAGAAACACCATGAATGTATCTGTGTCCATTAAGGTGAAGCAGCTTCAGCACAAAACTTTACAATATTTTATGTTGCATTCTTTTCAAGAATAGAATTAATTCTGTGATCAGGAAGAATTTACCCTCCAATATTTATATCTAGCTTTTAATGGAATTTTCCATTTTCCAAAACAGCCCACTAACCTGATCAGATGTCTGTGCGCTGGAATCTGTCTATGAGGTCTGATCTATGTACAGGCTTTTGCTATTAAAAAAATTGCTGCTGAAAATACTCTTTGGTAAAGACCATGCTCCAAGTGAAATGATGTGTTACCCACAACTTTTTATTGCAAAAGTGTACAAACTCAGGTGTTACATTTTAGTCAGCTGGTTGATTGTTCCATGGAAGTAGGTCATTATTTGAGCACTAGAGGAGGTTGTCTTACCCCGCTCCTTTGAATATTTAGAAAGCAAAGACAGTGGGCAAAGCAACTTAATCTTATTTCAAATCTACTATGCACAGCCCTAATTATCACAGAAATAAAAGCCTATGCACTCTGCTTTGTGTCATTAACTACTTTTGAACAATTAAAAACTTAAACTCTACAATAACTGTACAAAAATCTATTAGATTTTATATTATATAGAGGTCAGAGCTGACAAATAACGTATTGAACTTGGACTGTAAAATCCAAATGAATGGAATCCTGAGAAAGTAATTCTTTTTCTTAAAACACAGTATTTTGTTTATCCATATGCCTACTACCATAATATAATTACAGTTTTAATTGCAATATTGTTTGCAAAGCTGCACGGTAAGCTCTGAGGCTTCTGGATTGTCTATTTAAACAGCAGGTCCTACCAGAAATCGTATTTAAAAGTGGTATTTTGTGCAGCTCTAGTCAAAACAAAGGCCTGGGTAGCTATTGGAATGGGAATGGGTTTCCTGAGGAAATGCCACTTGTAGAGTCCTTGTCATTTTAAATGACAAAATTAGCGAATCGTAACTACTGCACCAGGCTACTGTAAAAATCTGCTCAGACACTGCAGTACCATTTTGCCTTGAATGTTAAAACCTCAAAATAGAAATACCACAGGAGGATCTTAATTTGTCAGCAGCCGTTACCAGACAGATGCCATAGTGTGCCTCAGTGCAGCTGCATTGCACTGAGATTAATCACTTCAGTGGCAGCAACCAGAACCTCTGGAAATGAATTCTGTTTCACAGGTGATGCTATTTCCTGCAAATTAGCAAATGCTGTTCCTTCAGAGAGGTGTGCATCCTAAACAGGGTCTGGGTGAACAAAGCACATCTTGTCTAGGTGTCTCAAGGAGTGAGCAATCGCTGCCTATACAAGATTTCCACCCAAACGGCGGAAATCCCTTGTGCTTTGTGCCTGTACCTATTTCACAGAGATCTAAAATGAGAATGACATGTGGACAATTATATACCCTTTATTCTAAAATGCCATGAGATCTCACATTTTGTTTGAATGGTTAAGTATCAAAAATGAAGAGAAAATTGTTACAGCTGGTATATCTGATCAGTAGATATTTGGACAAGGAAGGAGTTTTGTGTGTTTTGTTTGTTTTTTCTGCCTCTAAGAGCACTTTACTTTCATTTTGTAGGCCTGGTGGGTGGGAGATAACTTTTCTACAGATGTCTGGAGAATGTGTGTCACAAATACAAGCACCTGTATGGCTATCACTGATGAGTTCAATGGTGAGTGTCTCTCCATGCCTGTGCCTATGCTCTTCCAGCAGATCTGGTGAAATTGCTATGAAATTTACAGGGGCAGTTTTATAGTTCTTCAAAAATCTGCACATCTTAACTAGGCAGGTCTCCTAAAAACTTTAATATTGGTTTTTCATTTTGGAAAGGTCCTTGTTCTAACAGTTTCTATGAGAGGAAAACAGAAGGAACTGTCATGTGCACTTAAGAGACCTGTGCAAGAGAGTAAACGCATACTAACAATGGCTGCTAATGAGTTCTTAAAAAAATTAGGTAAAAACAGTGAAGTCATCTGAAGAGATAGGATTTGCCTTAGAATTGAACTTGCAGAGAAGAACATAAAAATACTGTGTACAAGAATAGAGGAAAAAGTGGAAGAAAACACAAGCTGGAGTTTTAACAAGGAAGTCTTAATATACAGTGTAGCATAATATCCTGCTTTACAAAAATTGAAAGTAAATGTTCTATTTATTTCTCAACTTTCAATCTGTGGACATTAAAGAGGTAAAGAATTTGAAGAACCATGTACTCATGAAGTAATTTTGTTTCCCAAGCATCAGGTTGGTTTAGGGCCTGTAATGTGCAGTGTCACACAGGGTATCTCAGCTAACCTGGATTTAAGGGTTTGAATTTATTTTCTGTGTTACTGTGTGTCCAGTGCAGTCAGGTACCCATCCTGGGGAGGTGAGGGGTGGCTGAGGTGTGTCTGCTGCTCCCAGAGCTGCTGCCTGCAGTGTGGCTGTGCTGGAGGAGAGAGGCCACGGGAGCTCAGCAGTGGGGCTGCAGTGGGGCTGCAGATTTACACAGAGCAGCTGCATGTGCTCAAAAATGTATTGGTTACTTTACCAGTTACAGAGAAGTAAAGGACAGGAGGAAAAACCTGAATGAGAGGAATCTTTAGTGTCAAGAGTGGGTATCCTGTCTGGTTACACCTTCCTGAACAGAGCTGTCTCCAGGTCTGGTGGGAGGCTGGGGTCTGCATTTGGAAGCTGTTTGGGACAGCTGGCAGTTTCACTGTGCTTCTAGGACATCGATGGCAGCAAAGGCTGGGATGTGGCAGAAGTCTCTTCAGTGTTTTCAATTCAGTTTGATGAGAAGCTTTAAGAAGTCTTTAAGCCACTGGCTGTATTATTACCAAGGAAGCAGAAGAGAAACCAGTCTGTGCAGTGCACACACAACTGCTTTGCTGCATCTGCTGAACCACTTAAAGAACATGGCTCTGCCCCTTTACTCCTTGCAGGAGAAGGCAGAGGGAGAAACTATTTTTAATCAAGGCTGCTTTGTTTTTGCAGAGTATCAATCAATTCAGGCTGTTCAGGCCGCCATGATTCTGTCTACGATTTTCTGCTGTGTGGCATTTCTGGTTTTCATTCTTCAGCTCTTCCGTCTAAAGCAAGGAGAAAGATTTGTGTTAACCTCTATTATCCAGCTCCTGTCATGTGAGTGATTTTTCAACGCTTTTGACTTTAATGATATTTTCGTTAAAGTAGGAAAGTGGGAAAAAGTTTTAAAAAGGTCGAGCTGTGCGAGAACTCTGTAGTGCTCTTGAGGACATAGCTTATCTTCGTAATTGTTTAAACAGAGAACTGTTCCATTCTGTAATATATAGGCAGTTAAAATATGGATGTCATCATTGCTCAGGATAAAGTAATTTAAACTTTGAAGGGAAAGAATTTGAGATTCTGAACTTCTTGAACACCATAAATAATTCTCTAATTGTTACAGGCAAGTACTCACTTTATTTTTTGTCAGTCTTAAAAACTACCCAGATGTTCAGAATCATTTTCTGTTCCCTGCAAATGACATAGATACGCAACAGCACTTCAAATATAAAGCTTGCCAAATAAATTGAAAATATGTCTTGAAATACTTCCAGGTTAGTTTGAGGATGAAAAACCAGCATCTGCAAAGAAAGGACATTAGTGGAAGCAGCTGACAGAAAAGACAGTGAATAGTTGTGTGTACTGATAATATTTTAAAATGCTGACTTTTATTATTTTGTTCCCCCTGCAGGTCTGTGTGTTATGATTGCAGCTTCCATTTACACAGACAGGCATGAAGAACTGCACCAGAGCCATGGATATAGAATGGAAGTTTCCAAAGGCCAATATGGCTATTCCTTTGTCTTAGCCTGGATTGCATTTGCCTTTACCCTGATCAGTGGAGTGATGTACTTAGTACTAAGGAAGCGTAAATAAATGTCAGCATCTAGTTATTTCTATCACTGCAGTACAAAACCAAATTCCAGTAACCATTTTGTATATAATCATTTACATGGTTTTGTAGTAAAGGTATTGTTTCTCTAAAAATGTACTGTGTTCTTCATATGAAACAGAATAAAAAAAAAAGAAAAGAAGGCAGGTGAAATGAAATTCCCAGCACCTCCAGGTCAGGGGTCAGAACAAGATAGTCAAGTGGTTTCTTTTACATATTTCATCATCATAAATGGTCTTCCTTTATTAGACTTTTAACAGTTTGTTCCTGGCTTCTAGCAGATTACAAATAAAGCCCGTACAAATTAATTTGTAAGCAATATACTAACTATATTCCTGGACCAGATATATCCCTTTGAAATACGTTAAATATAAGGGTGTGTAAAAAAATGAGGCCCAGATCACAATGAAAGAGCAAGAAACTCTAAAGCCCAAAGCTGCACTCAGAGCATCTGCCCTGGCACAGGATCAGGGTTCTGCTCTTTATAATGTGCAGTAAGTGTCATCAAGTTTTTATTAAAACCACTTGCTTTGCAAATGTAAACAAGTCCTTTTAGTACTCCACCAAATGTTTCTTTTGATTTCACATTTAATTTAAGCGCACAGAGCCTTTGGTGGGAGCACTTATCAGCCAGTTCCCTGTTCAGCCTGGGCCCAGCACAGCTGGAGCAGTGAGGAACAGCCTACCCCAGTCCTGAATCCCTTCAGCTTAGCCTTGGGCAGCCTTTCTGGGAGGGAGAAAAGGGAAACAGAAAAGCGTTACTGTGCCTACATCTGCAGATTTCTAAACAGACCAGTGATCAAGCAATGCCAAATTTAGGTTTTTACAGCCAAACTCGACATGTTTATTTCAGTGGGCTTTTATCACCTAGGATTTCATGGTTAATGTGTCCTGTACAAAAGCATTCCTGGAGTCTGCCCATTAGGAAATTTGCCTTTAAAAATTAATTTTAAATTCCTTTGTGGTTTTTACGGTTTTAAGGAACTAAACACTGTTACTAAACAAATCAGAGTGAAATTACTATGCTTATGAATTTCATGATCGGTTTCAAGATAAAATGACTTGGTGATTTTTATTTTTCAGTAATTTTTTGAGTTAAATCCTTGCTCTAATACCAGGCTTAACTGCTCAGCAGTGTAACGCTGGCTTTGGCTGATGGTGATTTTGGATATCAGTGTGGAGAATGAATGAAGTTCCTGTTCTGGTTAGTCACAGCTTTGATGCTTAAGTACAGATTTGACTTTTGTAAAGCTCTAACCATTTATTTATTTATTTCATTATATTCACTACAGCTGGCCCAATACACAGGCAGTAAAAAAGTAAATAGGGTTTGAATGAGGTATGGCACCTAAAGTAGAACAAGTTCAGTATCATAAGGCAGTGAAGCTCTACTGAAATTAATAATTACTACATTAGACATCAGCTGATGTCTAACGTAGTCAGATAATGAAATTTTATCTGATTTCTTCAGATTTATCCTTGATCACAAAGTAAAAGTTCAGGTGCATAGCTTATTAGGAACTGCCTCCAACATGAGTGATCAAGTCATGTAGTTCCATCTTCATTCCTTCAACGTCCTATAATGCTTTGGCATATGCTGGTTGTCTTTTTGGAGCAAAGGAATACCAATAAGACTGTTAAAAAAATTAGGATGAGCAAGCAGGACATCATAGTAAAAGTAATAATAATAGTTAAAAACCCACATCAGTTTGAAGAGAAGGGATTCTCCCCAGCCTAGCATCATGCTAGTATTTTGTCAGGTTTTTCCCTCTTAGTGGGAGTGCTCTGAATTTCAAGAATTATTACCCTACTTTTGAAAAAAAGTGCTTCTATAATTTGCTGAATACATTTCAGGTTCAAAACCTGAGTTTTTGCTAGCAAGCAGAATTTGTCTTAAATAAACAGATGCAGGATTAAGGATGAAAGTAGATATACTGTTAGCTAGGCATTTTGCTACATTTATTAATACATGAAACAGTAAGGGAAATTTTTAAGCAAATATGGATTAAAGCTCTAATATCTAAAGGACAGTCCTGAAAAATTCAAAGTTAAGCTTTTATGTCACTGAGTTGCAGAGATGCTTTAGTTTCTCACTGTGATAATGCTCAGGTCATTTGTAGATCAAATATTTAAAATAAAGATGTAGAAACACATGAACACAGTTTAATTCCACAGTAAAAGCTCTGTCCCTTTATTAAAGTGAAAAGCACACACACAACAATCACTCTGCTGTATAACAGCTCCACTTGTGTACAAACCCCAGCACGTGCATGATGCCACACAGAACAGATGGGAATGTTCTGCACAGCAAGGGAACAAATACCAAATCAGTCTGAACTAGAGTTTGAGCAGGACAAACATATTTTATATTTTAGGGTTTTTTTTATACCTTATATGCTATTTAAATATGCCATTTTCTATACTTTATATATTCTGAAAATGTACATGAAAATAAAATGAATTCTTGTACTGTAATAGCAAACTCAATACATTTGGCAATCTGACCTTGTCTTTAAGCTTGGGATATATTTACACAATGTTGGATGAGAAATAGTTGAGTATTTGTGTGAACAGGTAAAATTAAATTCTTCCTGCCTGTAGTAGAACCACAAGCTGATTATTTTGTCCTTTTTTGAAAACCTTTCAGGGTAAGCAGAGAAATATGGTGTCAAAAGAAAGTCTTGAGTAATGTAAGATCCACTGAAGCTCTGAGAAGTTATTACTTATAAGGGTTTTTTAATTTTCCATCATTTGCAGAAACAGTCATCTATTTTAAGATGAGGTTGAGTGCCTTGACCATATGAGCAAATAATGTGAGAAATAGGCCAGTGACTTCTGTATCTGCTCTGGTCCAAGCTTTGGATTTGCCTAACAGCAGGCTTGGGTTTGTACAGATCCATTCATGACACTCCCCCAGCTCCACAGAAATTACTTCTCAAACCCCATGAAACGTCTCCCTTCTAATCCTAATGAATAAAAGGGAAAAGTCCCAACTATTAAAGTATTCGCTAGGAGCCGTGAATTTGTCTTAATGTTTTTCACCCAGCAAGAAATCATCTGCAGTACAGAAAACAATATTGGAAAAACAATCTGTAATATTTATGTCAAGATACTTTTTAAAAAAATATGTTTGTTTTTATTTATGTATCCTGTTAGGACAAGAGATGGGCATTACTTTGCTATACAGTATCTTAAAAAAGTATCATAGATGATAGGATCAGTGCTGCTTAGACACTAACTGGTTTTTTACCCCAGTTACCTCAACAACTAATTTTATGTGGTTCTTAATGTGTTCAAAATAATGGAGGAACTGCTTGACTTGTTCTTTTCCTATCTTGAGCATCGTGGAAATTTGTGCCATTTAGCTAAACAGACCAAAGAAAAGAATTCTTCCTGTAATTCCTAAAGGCAGGAATGAGCCACTACCTTTCCAAACACTAAAGACAACTAAGAATCCTAAAATCAATGAAATAAAATAATGAAGTTTAAAATTTTATTATATTTTTCATTTATTTTATATGTGCAATAATCCCCTCTGAAGTAATGAGATAAAAAAAATGGAATGTGTAAGTAAAGTAGTTTTGAAAAGAAGACTTCAAGTAGAATCAAGCTTACAGAATTAATGAAGCAACATTTTTAGGCCTGACAGATCTGGAGGGGCAGGAAGAGAAAGGAGGAAAAGACAAAGCAGAGGAAACAGAAGCTAAAAGGGGAAGGAAGGCTGGAATAGGTTTTGGGGCTAGGGGTTTCTGTGTTTTTATTTTTGACGATGGTGGTCTCCTGGCGTTCCTCACTTGCTTTTACAGAAGAATGTTTTAGTGTTTCAATCCCGTTCCAATGGAGCCTCCTGGTGGCGAGAGAGAAGCCTTCGTCAAAGCCCAGCTTGTCGCTGTTAAGGTCTTTAAAAAGTGTAACTTTCCATCAAGTCCTGAACATCCTGCAGTGTGCACAATTTAAAAATTGGCTCCTTTTTGGAATGGGTTTGAAATGGCTCTGTTGAACACGACGCAACTGATCCAGCCCTCGCTCTCTTCTCACAGGAGCTGTCTCTGCTACCAAAACCTTGGCAGGTAAACCCAATACAACGATGGCCATGGTTAAATGATTCCATGGAATTATCTTCTCCTTAAGGGTACCTCAATTACACCTCAGGCGTTGAGTTTAGGGAGTTGATGGAAAATAAATTTAAAAATTTTTCTTTTATATTCACTGGAATTGTGGTTTTTTTCTGTTGTATTGATCACTTGAAGTTTTCTTTCTTTCATTTCACTCTGATAATAGAGAATTTCAGCGGAAGGCTTCTCTTTAATCAAGTATATCCAAGATTAAGTATCAACTGGCAGAGTGGAACACTATCTGGTTAGATTTCTTAACCAAAAATTATTGTAAAAATGGAAAATTATATATCCAAAAATTCATGCAAGTGAAAGCAATACTTGATTCACAGCAAACTATTTAGAACATCATCTAATTGCCTGAGGACATATCACATTTCTTTATACTTTACACTTAAAGATTAACTTGTTTTAAAACCTCAAATTAAAATTTAAAACTTGAGGGTTTTAAGTATCTTTCTGAACCTTATCTTTGTTTTACATTTTGGTTAAAGTTTTTGGGAAAAGGCCAAGAAGATATGAAACTACTTTTGTAAAAAGTGTGAGAGCCTTAAAGAAAAGGACTAGACTGCGTATTTGTCACATGCAATTCTTTTATACTTTTACATGTAAAAGAACAAAACTCTTAGACTCCAAAGACTTCTTTCGAACAACTGTATTTTATAAGACTTTTTTTCATTAAATATATGGTCAGCATGAAACAGGAGGCTGACAATTCACAGAACTATACCTCCTGTAAGATTAGCTAAAAGAATTTCACCACAACAAAATACTATCAGTTTAAGAACATGAGAAATTTCTCTTCTGTGTAACAACCAAATATCCCCACAAAAAAGGATGTTTTGCAGTCTCATCATTTTAGTATTAATGCATCAATACGTCCCATGAGAAATGCTCTTGTATTAGTGTCTATGTTACCGACATTTTTATTTATTGTTTCATATTTTCAATTTCACTGCCTAAGAAATTTGTCTTCCACTTGCAGTTCATGGCTCCTATGCAACGGGCTGGGAATAGGTAAACGAAGGATGCAAGGTAACTCAAAGAGGCAGGTACATTGTCAGGAGCTTTAACTTTGAAATAAAGAGGTCTGGCCCTTCAGCAGAAAAACTCCAGCGTGTCTCCAACAGGACAGCATCAAAGCAGGAATCATTAACATCCCCTCCTTTGAATTTCTTTCATCAGACTGAAAAGAACTATGTTGTAGTCTTGAAGAAATTCTCAAAGATCAACCAGTATGAGCTCCACACAGACTTTTGCTGTTCTTAATGCAACAGCAAGGGAGCTGTGTCAGCCACAAGTTTTCAGTTTCACCATCCAGTCACCCAGGAGTTTCCAAGCAGGCATTAATGCCCATGGGGGTGTCTGTATCTGCATCCCAGCTGTGGAACACTTACTGTGGATGAGGTTTCCTCCTAGAGTGCCAGGACAGCATTCACCTCCTTCTCCAGTCCAGAGACTTTCTGCTGTGAGAAACAAACACAGCAAGGATTGGCACAGCTCACCTGGAATAAGGAAGTTGTGTATTACTGTTGTATGAAGAGCAGACAGTGAATGAATTGCAATAGAAAATAGAACTATTATAAATTTATCTTTGCCACAAAAAAGAAACAATTTGCATACTTTAGGGGTCTTTCTTTAACATAATAGTCATATGTGATTCACACACAAAAAATTCAGTTATGTAAAGAAACTTACTGGTGATGTTTGAACTATTTCTCCATGGGTTTTGGTGCATTCTACTTGTCCAACTCCTCTCTTTAAGCATTCTACTCGATTAAAGAACTCATTATTTAAAATACCCATCTGCTCACCATTCATAAGTTTAACCTAGAATAAGGAAAAGCTGAAATCTAAAAATGTAAACACACTGAAATGCCTATATGAAACAATTAATGAATTCAAAGATTTCCAAAGTTTCAGGAAGAGTAGTACTTTTCTCTCCATTGTTTATATGGCATTTCAGGCAGGTACAAACCACAGAATTTTCTGCCTTGGCATTCTCCATTGGACTTAAGTCACTGCATAAAGGAGGAGTCCTTTACCTTAACTTCTAAAATTTAAAGAGGTAAAATTAGTATATTTGTATTACCACTAGCAGTGCAAAATACAGCTTTAAATGTTTTAAAAATGTTTATAATTTCCCTACATACAAAATTAAGGGGTTTACTTTCTACAGGACTAATGATCAAAAATGGCTGAGAGGGAAATTTCAAGCAGAGTACTCATAAGCAAGTAAAGCTTGTTAAACTGAGAAATAATAATAAAAAAATAATGGTTATATAAAGATGAATAATAAAATTTTAAATATCTTATAAATATTTTAAATTATTCCTGTTAAAATTATTTGTAGATTTTACACATCAGACATATATCTGTGATACCAGCTACAAGTAAAATTTGTCTGCGTAAGCAGGACTAGAGTGCATCCTAATGTCAGAGAAATAAAAATTTTATGACAAGTAATGTATTTCCTAGGGAAAAACGTTTCCATTAAGAAACATAAATTCCTTATCATTATTCTCTACATGAAGTACTTGTTTTCTGCCTCTGTGATAAAACACAAATTTCCCTTCTCCCAGAGATTTCTGGCATCTGATCAATGAATTCAGTAGCACCTGCATTCTCATATCTTCATGAATCCACGTTTAAGCAAGACACTGTGCCAGTGCCATGTCATTAATAAAGCTGCCACATCCCAGTAGTTTTCACTCCCACTGCATAGACCACTGACCCTCCAATTGAAGATGGCCAGAAGAAACCCCAGACTTCATCATTTAGACTTACTCATTATACTCTAACATAGATGGAAAAGGTACAGTTATTTTGAATCCATGCACATGAGTAACATGTCTTTATCACAGCTTACTTGTTCTTGCAAAATAAAGGCAAACATACTCTCATTTGCTTCTATCACCACACTAACAGATGTTGAAGGAAGACAAAACAAAGGAACAAAACATATGGGGCTTGGGGTTTATTTTTATTGATCTCTGAAAGGTCTATGATGTGAATGAGTTCCATTAATCAGAATGATTTATTATGTTTCCAGGTTCTTTAGTTGCTCCATTATTGCTCAGACTACAATCTTACATGGCAATTCTATTTAGTGTAAAATCTTGTGCATTTTTCCTCAGTGGCCATTAAACAACATTATTTAAATGGGTGTTTTAAAGATTTTTTAAAAAATCAAACAGAAATTTTATAAGCATGTATCAGTAGAAGTTGGGTTGATTTCTCATCTTTGCCTGGTCATTTCCTCATCTCTGTCCTCTGGAGACAGGTAAAAGCACTTCTGTCTCCTCGGTGTCCTGACTTGAGGTCAGACTTTGACTTCTGTCTCTGTTAGCAATTAAGTTCAGAACAGTAGAGCAGTTTTGAAGAGAATGCCCTGATTATTTCAGTTTTGTTCATGTAGGGTCAGTTCTTAAAGCACTAATTGCATGTATTAGATGCCTTTTAAAGGGAAAAAACCCAGAGGCTCTACTCCAAATGAATTTTGGCACCTGCTGAGACCTTTGTGTTCTGAATCTGCCCCCAGAAGCTCTGGAGAGGTGATAGGAGTACCTTGAGTTCTCACTGGAGATGCTTTGTTACCTCCCAAAGGTATGATATCCCTGGAACTGGGCAGCATCTGCTGGGGCAGCTGTAGGGAGACTCAGAAAAGAAGGAAGTTTGGCCCAGCACTCTCTGCCCACTCCACAGTGGCAGAAATTGGCTGGAAGGACGAGGTGTGGCAGTGGACTCAGAGCACACTGAGCACTTCCAGGCTCTTCTTTTCTCCCAGAGCACTGAGGTGTGTTTGTCCCCCGGGCTGTACTCACTTCAGCAGAAGTGAAACTGCCAAAGGTCTGTTGGGATGATGTTACACTTTGGGTAGTTCACTTATGCTTTCTGGTGTGTGATATTTTAGCATAATGCTCCATCTTCTGGGCAAAAGGTGACATTTAACAGGCTTAGAATGTCTCATTAAATTATGAGTCCTATTGAACATTTTATTAGAGAAGTTTGTTTGCCACTCATTTGCTTTGTTTTGCCTCTTTTCCTGCTATAGATTGGCTTTTGATTCTCATCAGCCAAACATTTTTTGTTTGCTCTTTTTTAGAGAGGTCTTTAAAAATACAGTGGATCTTTTTTTTTTTCTTTTTCATTTCCTTTTATATATATGACCTCTTTAGCCAAGCGTTTTAATGATTGCAGTTTTAAAAAGTGCCTGAGAGTTTTGAATTTGCATTAGTCAGGAAGCAGATGATTGTCAGTTTCCAGTCAGTTCAAAAAGTCACACAATGTGCAAGAGGAAGCAAAGGCAAGCATAGCTAAAAATGTAGATGTAGGCTATCAATTAATGAGTGAGTCAGTGCTACCCTTCTTAAAGGACCAAATCCCAAAGTTGTCACCATTTTTGTAGTGAAAATTTCAGCTCTGGCCACATTTTAAACCAAGGCCCTGAAGCTGGAGTTTGAAGTAATTTTTGTGAAGTTACAATGATCCTTAGAGGCCCCAACACCAGCATTTCAGTCCAGAATTCTGACATATTTATAATGGTCTGTCCTGATCCATAGAGAAAAATAGAAACAATAACAAGGTCAAATCTTAGTATATGAATTTGATGGAAAGAACATTTTAAATAAAATTCAGTGGAGTTTCTGAATTTTACTGTAGTTCACCTATGCTGTAAAAAGATCCCAAAACAAAGGACATTAATTTTCCAACAGTAGTCACAGACAGTTCTAAACATTTTCTAAATCCATATTAAAAGTATGTGGCAGATTGTGGGTGCTGTAGTTCACCTTTGTGTCAATTACCAACTGTAATTACAAGCAAGTCATCAAGAATATAAGCAGCATCTACTCCATGCTGTTCTGTACATACACTTCTGTTCTCAAGCTGAGTTTAACTCAAAAATTTGCTGAAACAAATGGTTCATCAGGCTGGTAATTGGAGCTAAGTTCTGACCTGCTGTTGTGAAAAATCTGCAGGATAATTTGGATTCCATTGATGGGTCCATCAGGTGGTGCAATTGCTGCATGGTTGGGATACAAGAGTTTTCTTCAAAGGCTGGAAGCAGGGTGTGAAAGGAATCATCTCTTGTGCTACTGAGAAACAGCTCAAAATGAATGCAAATAAAATAAATGTATTCTTTCATATAGGAAACACTAATTTTGAAATTCTTCACAGCAAAAGATGTTTCCTAACAGTCATGAATGAACCAGCAGGTGCATCATACTTAAGTTTGTAATTGTGCAAAAGATATAAAAACCCCACAAAGCTATGTAAAATATTCTAAAGAACTAGAAAAAATCTTGTTTCCCTCAGCTAAAGGCAATAAACAGTCAAGGGAAAATAAAAGCCTTTCATGCAGAAAATCTGAGAACCTTTCTTCCTCTCAGCTCCACATCTCTCTGAGAGGGGATGATATGCTCCTCCGTTTTTAGCTGTCGTGCTTAAATATGACTAATAAATTTTGAATCCACCCAAAATGTAAAAATATACTTTCCACATAAAGAGCTGGCAGATATAAGATGATATATGAAGATTTATTTGACAATATAGTCTTACTTTAAGTCAGGAGTCATTTGAAGTATTACTAAAAAGAAAATATGTGTCTGTTCTCCTTAACTGTGACAAATTGCACAAGCTGCAATAGTCCTGCTCAGTGTAGTATAAGTTTTTGATAAAAAAGTTATTTGATTTTTTTATTCTTTCTTAGCTTTTGAAGCAAGGAAAATGGAGAAAATGGAGAAAGAGAATAAATTTTAAACATAAAGTAGAGGTGTAGAACTTGATTTTTACAGTAGTGCTGCAGTCCAGATCTTCACCTGAGGCTTTTGCCTGTCAAGGGCCTCAGTTAGAATTAGTTCTGTTGGTTTTTAACAGGCACTAAGTGTTATAAAGTAAGCTGAGAGGTGAGAAATGAAATGGAAATAAGTTGAGAGGTGGTGGCAGAAGGCTGATAAATCATTTAACTGTTATCTACCAACTCTTAACTTTTTAGTCTAAAGTTGTATTATAGAGCAGCACAAGGAGATGTAATGGAAAACTAATTAAAATTATATTAATTAGCCAGATGAAAAGTGAAAATAATTATTTCTAATAATCAGTAATTGAATGGCCTACATAAATTTGTAGGGTGTGGATTTTGTTTCAAAACTTTGGAAAGCATATATTATCACAAAGTTAGTGGTCATGTTAAGTAACCTTCCTTGAAATGGTGCTAAGTAGCATAATTCTGCTTAATTGTTTTATTTTTGTGATTATTGATTGCCTTCCATAATTTGCTTGCTTAAACAGCACTTTGAGGCCAAATGAATTATGATTTCCTGGACAGTCCCATTTGCTGCCTTTCATAAAGACACAACACTAAGCTTCCTTCTGCTTTCCTTCTGGAAATAATCCAGAGCTTCACCAGTTTTTTCAAGAATAATTTACAAATGAATATAAACAGTTTGTGGAGCTCTCCAGCATGTTCTTTAGATTTCCATGGTGCATATTATCTGCTTTAGCACATTAAAGTCCTTAATGACTTGATATTTGTTATCCTTTCTGTCTTGAATGTTAGGTGTACCATTATCCAGCTAAAATATGAACTTATATGAACTATACTTCCAGAAGTATCAGTTATCATTTACAAATTTGGATGTAGTCTGTAACTGCTGTTTTAATATGCTTCTTTTTGCTCACACTAGCTGCAGACAGCAGTCAGGCCTAACTAAATAAACATCAGTAGTTATCCCACTAAATTGAAAGTGTAAATTTAAATGCAAAGTGACTCTTGGATCCCACTGATGTTTAAAAATCCCCATAAAAAAATCCCCCAACCAAAACCAGACCATTTCACCAAGTAAGAACAATATTTAACAATTGCCTTTATCTTCAGCAGGAAAAAAATCCACACATTTCCTCTGCACAGGGACTCCCAGATTTGAGAAAATTACAGCTCAATTCTATGTACAAGGAAGGAAACAAGTTCAGCAAATATTTAATGCAAATGGTAGCTATTCATTCTAGTTTACACTTAAATGCATATAGGATAGCACATTGAAAATTGATGTCATCCCTAAAGGACAAAATTTTCTTGTGAAGTCAGTAATGTTGTGGTGCCTGCAATTGGATTAATTGGCCACATTTTCTTGAACAAAAGGTATTTTACTGGGTACCTGCATCACAGTGTACTGGACACATACATTCATTCTCTTGTGCTTGTGAGAGACGAAAAGAAAAGCCTTCTCTGACCTATTGAAGTAAAAGTCTGGTTTTGGCTTTAATGCTAGGACTCAAAATATTATGGAAGGTAGACTTTTGTAATTGCTTAGCTAGAATTAACTATGCCTTGAAATCAGCACTGTCTGGATTACAGACTTAGGATCTCAGGATGAATATCACTGAGAGTTCATTGTGTTTTTGTTGACCTTCTCTGGACTGCAGTAATGAACTGCACCATGCACTGCACGAGTGCTAAGAATACTAATGAAAAATGGTACAAGGGCCTCTTGGTGCTCCTATGCCAGCTTAAAAAATAAGTTACAGTCTCTCTGTATAATTCTTACTCTTTATGTCCTATTTGAGTGCTCATAGGCTGTAATATCAGAGGTTATTTTCTTCATCTTTGTCACAGTTAAATTCCTTTTCATACATCTTCCCAAATGGAAGCCTTGAGAGCTGTTGTTACACCAGTAGTGGATGCTGGCATGCTCCAAGGTAAACTTGTCTCCACAGATCTGTCATTTTCTAGGGACCAGCTTCCAAGCTTTTCCATATGTTTTGTTCCTTTGTTTTGTCTTCCTTCAACATCTGTTAGTGTGGTGATAGAAGCAAATGAGAGTATGTTTGCCTTTATTTTGCAAGAACAAGTAAGCTGTGATAAAGACATGTTACTCATGTGCATGGATTCAAAATAACTGTACCTTTTCCATCTATGTTAGAGTATAATGAGTAAGTCTAAATGATGAAGTCTGGGGTTTCTTCTGGCCATCTTCAACTGGAGGGTCAGTAGTCTATGCAGTGGGAGTGAAAACTACTGGGATGTGGCAGCTTTATTAATGACATGGCACTGGCACAGTGTCTTGCTTAAACGTGGATTCATGAAGATGCTGGCAGGCTGGGGATAAGGCAAGTCTTTGAGTTGTTTTTGCTTACATGATCAATGCAAGTGAGAATTTGAGTCTCATGGCCTCTGTTTTAGGTTTTCATAGCTGCCTTCCTTGGGGAGGCCTAACACTGTTAGAAGTGCTTAAGGCTGAAGAACCTCTGACCCTCTTATCATTTTCTCGTGTTTTCATTTGATTTATTGCTGTACCTGTTTTCTCTGAGTCATCTAATCTTTCAGTTATTAAATTGCTTCCTTTGGCAAAAATATCTGACAGCCATTTAAAACTTGGGGCTTCCAGCTAGGAAAACAGCAACAAATGACACATTTTGAAATAAAGGCCTGAACTGAAAGGTTTGTGTCTCATGTAGAAAGCACACTGTGGCCTGTCCTTAATACCACAGGTTAGGTAACATTAAACAGCAAGCCTGGGGGTAGCCTACCTTTGTATTGAGGTTGTCTGTGCAATTTCTGTGTATGCATCCAGCCTGACAGAATCCGATTCATTCAAGTCTTTATTTTCTAATCACTTTAAGCTACCAAATAAGTAGTTTTATGTGTTACACAATAGCTTAAACCAAGTCAAGTCAACACTGCTGTGGTTCCACCTTTTCCCTTCCTTCCATGTGACACAGTCTCATGGTCTCTTTCCAGGGCACTCATATAATCCATGTAGAGCTCATTCAGGGAGCTGACACACGATGTGCACTGTGCTTTTTGTTTTTTCCAACTCAGTTTGCTTGGGTCGCTGTAGAGCCAGCACACATGTGATGGACAGGCTGATGATTTAGGCTGTGGTAATGCTGACATACACTGTCGTGGTTGCTTTGGGGATGCATGAATGGCTGAGCTGATCCAGTAGCTTACTGCTGCTGCTGCTGGAAGAAAGGCTGGAAGGAAGGCAGGAAGGCAGGAAGGCAGGAAGGCAGGGAGGCAGGAGGTTATGTTCTCTTCCTCATTTTGTCACGAGTTCTGAAGTCAGTTGGATGGTGTGCTGTGCTGATGAATTTGCTAACAAGGCAGAAAACCCCCTTAAGATGCTAAATGTCTGGCTCTGTGTTAGTGGGGCTTACCATACATTCAGATTAATTCCAGAGGCAGCATAAAACCAGAGAAGAAAAGGTGTTAACAGGATTGTAGCTCTGAGTGAGAGTAAACTATTTGTAGAGTGCACTCAAGAAATGTACCTGGGCTTGACTATGGCTGGTCAGATCACTGACATTTGTCATGCAAGTGAAAAGATCTTTTAAGAAACGTGAGCAAAATCCATGCATTACTGTGAAACCAAATCTCAAGGCAGTAGTGTCACCCAGAATTATTAGATGGCACTGCTTGATGCTCCAGAAAAGTCATTGTGGCCTTTGAAGGAGAAATGTGATTTAGGTTCCTCCTTTTTCCTGTTTCACTTATTTACTTTGAAGTTGTGCAATTTGATAGGTAATGAATTTCTGGTGTCTCATGGCTGAGCCTTGCATGGTGGAGAAAAGGCAACACACATTTTCTAGAACAAGTAGCTTGGCACTGCATAATGTATATTGAAAAAGGTTTAGCATTGTATCTGTGTGTTTGTTATGTTCAAGGTGTCCTGTTGTTCATAGCTTAGATCCTGCATCTCTTCTCTAGACTAGCTGTTCATGCCAGAAGTTGCAGGATGTGGAGATGCCAGTCCATCTTACCTTGTGTGGGCTTTGTTAGCAAAGTGGAATCACTCTGTGCATGTGTGACCTGCCTTCAGGTAAATGTTAATAAAGATGCTGTTCTACTGTTGCAGGAGAGACAGGATTTTTGGCTCTGGGAAAGCAGGGGAGTTGTTTTGACCATGACCTCCAGGTCTTATACTGATTTGCATTCTTTTTTGTACAATGTAACAATGATTTTAACTGTTTTTTCATTGCTTTTTTGATTTATAGATATTTCCCTCTCCCTTCTAAGGACACTAAACAGTACAAGTATTTTAAATGCTGTTAAAAAAAAAAAAAGTATTTTAAAGCTGAGATGTATTAAAGTAAGAAAAAGTAGTATGGTTTTGTATAAATTGGTAATCAAAATGCTGATGGAAGGACATACGCCTCTTTTTAAAGACTGAGAAAGTACCATGACTGTTTGATGAAATTTCTCATCTCCCACTAACACCTACATCAAAAAACTTTGATCTGCTCGAAAAATACCAGGCAATTTCCATGAGAAAGATATCCTTGAATCAGATTTGCATGGTTGGCCTGTTCATACAGAGAGAACCCTCATACCAGAGCTGCTGGCATTGGAGACACTGCCCAGCTTTGGCTGCAGAAATCAAAGGATCTGTGCAAAGGCTCTGCAGTCCTTCCCCTGAGGGGCTCAGTGTTTCCAGCCATGTGGTCACCAAGGCAGACACTGCTGTTGTGGACAGGGGGCTAAACAGGGCAAGCACTTACTTGTGGTGTCTCATAAAAAGCTTTCTTGGGAAATACTGTGGAACAATCCAGAAAACGGATATGTGCGTGGCATCTTAAGTGTCTTTATCTTCACTGCCAAGCCATTGTTTTGAGTTGAGACCACTGTACGCTGTGGGTGTTGTGTTGCACTCTATGTTCTTTCTATATTTTCAAAAGTAAGAGATGGAAGCACAATGGAAATAGAGGTCTTGACTTCTAATCCCTGAGCTATAGAACAGCTCGGGGAGAAAAGCCTTTTCAGTTGCCTTAGATAAATTACCACTGCACATTAAAATTTGTTTTAATGTGAATGCTTTCTGCATTTAGTGATTGAAATTTTTTCATTCAGAGGAGATACAAAGGCTACTACTGTGATTGTTCATATTTGAAAAGAAGATTCCCATTCTTAGAAAAACACTTGGTGTTCATAGCAAAGCTCTGGAGTCTGCCTCGAGGTATCATTTCAGCCCATTCAAACCCATGCTATTAGATGAGATAGTCACCAATTATGTCTGTTGAATGCTGAGATAACATGGGGCTTTCCAAACCACTTGAACAGTAAGTTTAAGAGAAAGTGAAATGTGAATTCATTTCGTTATTATTTAGCGACATCTTTAATTTCTTGAAATATACTATAATGTATCTCAGACTTTGAAGTGGGAGAAGCTCACTTGTGTTAACAATTGGTTATTTTAAATACTGGGGAAGAAATCCACCTACTGCATCATTTAGCATCTGAATTGGTATTCAAAACCAAGAATCAGAAGGTTGCTCCTGGGGTATTATTAAAAGTGCCCCTGAAGAAGGCTATTTTTAAGAGGCAAACCTAAAGTGTATTTCACCTATGTATTAAGAAGTTCATATTATTTTCTAGCATATATAAGAGAGAATGGAGTAAGAAGAGAAAGATAGATCATGGCAGGAAACATTTAGGATAGAAAGTGATCGAGTGTTGCTGTAGGCAATAACAGCAATGGACAAAAATATGTGGAGGGGAAATGGGAAGACCAGGAAAAGTTAATAGATTTTGATAGATGAAGAGAGAGTAAATTATAGGCAAATACAGTGCAAAGTGGAGCAAGCAAACAGTATCCAGGACAAACTTAAATGGAGATGAGTCAGAACAAGCTGACACACCAGAGTATGGCATAGCTGCTATATCAAAGGCAAAATGAGATTCTTGTCTTTGCCTTATTTTAGAAGGCAGGGAGTCTTTGAAGAGAAATAAGTAAATCAGAAGACAGGAAAATGCAGGTTCTAGAATTGCTGCTTTGACTGTTGCCAGTGCTCTGAGGCCTTGGTGGCCCTAAGGAGCATCCCCTGTGGCCGTGACCCATTCCCACAGGCGCAGGCTCTATTTAAATTCAGACTTCAGCCCATGTTCTGCTTGGGCTGACAGGAGAGCTCCAGTGGGGCCATGCCTGTGCCCTGCCTTTCTGCTCCAACAGAGCAGGGCCCTGAGCCCTGGGCTTGATGTCCTGGCATTGGCCTGACCCTCACATGCAGAGCAATTTCTTGGTTTGACCCTGGGGCTGTGTTACCATCCTGGATTTGCCTGATGCTCTGGGCTGTTGGCTGAGCCTGCCCTGCTCTCTTGCTTGGTCAGTGAGTGCCCTGTCCTGCTGGCTGTGCTGCTGTGCAATCCCTGCCTGGCCTGTGGGGAGCCCCTGCTGTGCCTTCACAATTGATTTGGTGACTGGAATAGGAGAGGTTCTGTGAAAATCACCAGCTTCTATTTATTCTTTCAAAGTATTAAACTGGCAGCAGCAAATCTCTCCATTTTTAGAAATGAACTGCTTTAATGGCTTGTTATTTTTCCAATAATTCCTTGCACAATGAAAAAAGAATTAAAATCATGTAAATACCTGGGATTTTCTCAAATACTGGCATTTGCTTAAAACAAACACCCTTTCTAGGTCTACAGCTGTGCTGAAGTTGGCAGTTTTTAAGGACAATATATGTGACTTGGTACATTGCTGTATTGGCTGCAGGAATCTAATAGTAGATGTTTGGAAAGCAGGAGGCAGTAATGGTATTGTGGCCCTTGATCTCAGATCAGACTTTGTGAGTGCTGAACATTTTCACAGCTTACCTGATATTTAAAACTGTATTTTTAATATCCTTAGAAATTTCACCTGAAACTGTGTAACAGAAATTACTAACATTATTAACTCTATAAGCATGAGTTACACTACTTTGGATCTGATGTAATTCATACAAGAGCAGTTATACAGAACTTTTCTTGCCAATGATTCACTTCTCTATTCTATTAGTCTATGAGTTTTCAGCAAGAAAGGCTTTTGCCTTTTTAAATAACATTACCTTGCAAAATTTATTATATTCATATCCTGTTTATTTTGTTAGAAAAGCTAGGCATGATACTGCACCCAGCTTTCTTCCCTGCATTTACACTATGTCCACTTTCTAAGGGAAGTGTTCTTTAACCTAAATGCTTAATAGAATGTTGCTTCAGTAGATGAGGACGTGTTCAATGTCTTTCCTATTGCTTCTAATTGCACAATGCAAAAAAAGTTTCCATTCTCCAGAACAGGTTTATCTGCTCAGCTGCTTCTGTCCAAATGATCCATCAAACTGTCCTATTAACTCCTCTGCATTAAGGTGAAGATAAATGCTAAGGCAATAGCAGAGACAGGCTTGTGCTGGGAGTGCAGGCTCTGCTTTGCAAACTCCCCTCTTTGGGAGACTAAGGGAATGGAATTGCAAGTACAGCAGCTAATATATGCTTTGAAGCATTTGGTTTATATGTAGGTAATGGCTAAGTTCTACTACTTCTGACATTGCAAGTACCACTTCTTCAGGATTTCACTTCTAAATTTTGCTTTGTAACTCAGTAACTATGGTTTTTGGTAATGGTGGCTTTATCTGTAGCCAGACCTTGGCAGCTGATCCTGCCCAGCCTCCATTTTCAGAGGTGCAGTGCATGCTTCAGTTATGTTATCATCACACTGCAGAGATGAGCAATTACTTAAATTTCCTGGCTTTAGCTATGTGCTTACTCATGAAACTAGATGCTTTACTCATCTCCTTGTGAGACATGGGAGGGTGGTTTGAGGAGTTAAATAGAACTTCAGATCTCTGATAGAGAATGACAGAAATTTAACGAACATGATAAATGATTCAGTCTTGTGCTGGTTTGGTAGGCCTTTGAAAAACCATCCAAACAAAACCCCAGAAGCCAGATGAATGTACTATATTTTGTTGCCAGCAGCCTCCGTAGAATAAACAAACCCTGAAGAAGATCCATGCGGAGTGAAGGATTGAAAATGTTGTCAAAACTGGGTCTTTTGGTCAGTTGCAATGGAGACATAACCACACTGAGTACAATTACCACGTGTCTCCCCATGAGATCACAAAAAAGACTGAAAACCAGGTCCCAGTTTTACTGAAATGTCATAACATTGATACTGTAACTTAAACTGTTAGTTCATTACTTATCTGCTGGTAAATTAAAGCTACTTCAGATGTGACTGCAGGGGTGTAGTGACTTGCTAGTGAATATTTGGCTGATTATAACATCTCTAAAATTCTTAAATTAACTTTTCCATGAATTATTGAAAGTATATGATAGCGAAACAGATACCTCACTGATATTTTCAATGTTGTTTCCTTGCCTTGTTTAATCATGTTACTGTTTTACTGTGACTACATAGAACAAGGGAAAAATGCAATTTTGACATTTTGTTGTAGACCTCAAAGAATGAACTATTCCATTATTATAACAGCTCAATGTCCTGACAAATTTTTTTCAACCACATTTTAGCAGCTGTATTTTTTGCCTATACTTCCCTGATCTTATTAATTCTTCAATACTGTACTTCCTGATCTTTTTATTCCCCCTATTCTTTTATAGCTTTCCCTTTTTCTCTTATTCTTGTTTCTAGAGCTTTGGTTGGAGAAGAGCATTGTGCATAAATTGTCATGTTACTAAAATACAGTTTGCCTCTTCTACTTAATGGCTGTTACTTTTGGAGAATGTGCTGTGGTTTTCAGATGTTCAAACGAAGCTTAGCAGTTACTTTGTTAACTGCAAATTCTAATGATGTTTGATTCTTTGCTGCTTCATTTTATGTGGTTTATTAAATAATAAAATAATAAAAAAAATAAAGCATATTTGCAGACAGTGAAGATGATTTTGGCTGTGCTAGTCAGGTAGACCTCACAATGACAGTTGAAATAAGAGTTAATAAAATTCCAATTGTATGGATTTTTCACAGCCTTCTATTCCATGATTATAAAATATAGCACAGAGTAATCTAGTTCTTTATATAAATAATGCAATTGTCTTGAGCAAAGATTTACAAATTCTGTAATGTACAACATCTAAGATTGGCATTGCACTTTTGTCAAAACACTTCAGCCTGTCCTAAATTTGTATTTAATATTTGTGGGGGAAGAGGACAGAGCACTGCTTCCTTCATTGATAGCTGAATTGCAGAACACTTGCATTTTATTCAGAGAATAGGTAAGCTGAAGCATCTCCACTGTCTCTGATCAGAAATCCTTAACTGCAGGATTCTCACTGCAGACACCTCCAGTGTCTCCTGAAATTCAGTGAAACTTTATAAGTTTATGCTTGTAAGTGGGTCCAGATTCTGAACTGGCAGATCCAGTGTTCTGTAGGTAACCAGGTCCTGCTCAGGATGGGAAATGTTCTGAGAGAACACAAAACAAGTCTACCACAGATGTAGAGGCATGTAAAAAGGCACAGATCAGCAAATATATTATTCAGTATTACTATTCTAAATCTTCCAAACATATTGCCTTTCCTAAGTTGGTCTCCTTACATAGGACTACCTTACTTTTGTTTATGTTTTATTATTTAAATATATATGGAAAAACCATGTAATGTCTGTGTATGCTAATGAAAGCACTGCTCTGTGTGTATTGTACTGTCCTATTGCCACTACTCCTTGCACATCTTAAAGCATCTTGACCTCTGGCAATCATTTTCAAGTTACTTTCACTGTGCAGGGCTATTTGATCTGAAGGGATGCTTAAGCAGCTGAGTAACTGGATAAACAGAAACTTGAGCTGCTTGAACAAAACTTCCTTGCAGAGAAAATGGATGTGTCCGTGAAAACAGAAGCGCATTAGCTCTACTACTCTGCAAAAACAACAAAAAAAAAACCAAACAAAAAAAGAAAATAAATAAAGAAAAAAGAAAATCCACTAATTGGAATACTATTTTGAATAATCAGGTAGTGTTTGTTACTGACATTTGACTGCTCTAAATATAAGTAAATATAAAATTATTGCTTATCATGCCTGACTTTTATTTTTGTACTTGATAGTATAAGTGCTGAGGTCAGCCCATACTTATATGTACACTAATAACTATTCTCTCTGAAACAGTAGGAAAGCTTATGTAAAGACAATAATAATAAATAATAAATAAAAAACAATGGTGCCAGGTATTTCTGCAAAACCCCATGTATTTTTTCAAGGACAGTGTTTCTAGTCAACTTCCACTTTTCAGACATCAGCTAGTCACTGGTTTTCTGAGAACATTTTAGGAGGATAAGAAAACCAAGAGATACTTACGTGTTATCTCCAAAATGGGCACTTTACATGACTAGGGAAGTGAATCAACTTTGGTTTATTCATAAATATCTTTACTGCACAGCTGCTATCAGATTTTCATTTAGAGATAAATGTTAAGCTGGTTTAATTTTGGTGCTAATAAGCAGTTTGCGTACTTGTTCTTGAGTAATAAAAATACAACCCTTTATATGTGATTTTAACTACTTTTAGATACCTCGTTCATATGCAGAAAAACCTTCAAATGAAAACATTTCTTAGCAGTGATGCAACTGCTTATGAAATTATGCCTTTTATTTGACTATTTAACTAGAAATTTATGAGGAGGCCTTGGTATAGAAGCTGGCACTCAGGATTTCTCCTTTTAAATCATTTCTTCTGGTGCACTCTCCCTCTGGCTGCATGAATTCCTGCACTGCACCTTGTGCACCTCGTGGTCTGAAGAAACATTTATATGCAAACGCAAAGCCAGGAGTTCATCATTAGCCTAATTAAAGTCTTGATAATCTAATCAAAGAGTTATTATTAGCCTAGGAATAAGTATTTCAGAGTATTTCTACTGTTGTAGAAAAGGATTCAGTCATGATACAGTTAAACTTATTATTCCATGTACCTTTGTATCTGCCCCCTTTTCCCCCTGCTTTTTTATTCATCCATTTGCCACCTTTCTGTGTCCTAAGCTCAACAGGTGCAGCTTTCCTCCACAAGAATTGGGAGGGAAGTGACAGCACGGCAACACTTCACAAGAAGGAAACTGATACTGATGATTCTGGATTTTTCTTCTTGTAGAACCCTCCTGGGGCTAATCCTGTTCTCAGTGCATGCTTACTCCTTAGTCCTTCTTCATGTGTCTGGAATTCCACATTACATCTGAATTTCCCAAAAGTAATAAATACTGCATAGATATGTATATTGGATGCTTTTTCTTTGTTTTTTTGTCATATCTGGTTTTGCCCAGCTCTGAAACTTGAATGCATTTAAGGACCAGTAATCAACTATTCATGAGCTGAATGTAGTTGAGGTCTCTTTTAATTTCCTGTGCTTGTACTTTGAAGCCCTTTGTCATCTTGTGCCTGAGCTACTCCAAATGACATTGTTATTCTAGGGTTGTAAATAGTTTATTCTAGGATGCATAACTATCTATTATTATGCTGCATTAATTGGAGGCATATCTTGCAGTTACTGTAACAGTAGGTCTTAGACCACACAATTGCACCAAGCTAAGCTGTAACTAAAAGCAGCAATAGCACCTTGCTGTTTGATCTCCAGACAGACCAAGACAAGTTCAGGCCTCTCCTGAGCTTGGAAAGGATGGGTTCATAAGAAGCCTGTGATCTCTGCCTGGCAATGGCAATATAATGTTGGTTTTGCTGCAGGCCAAGAGAATCTTGCTGAATATTGTTTTGAGTTCAGCTCAGCCCCTGGCCTGGCACAGAGCTGCTCCCATGGCACGAGGGGTGTGGGCTTCATCCTCACAGCTCCAGTTTGCTGGCTGACTGCTCTGGGGGTGTGTGTGCTTTTCTCTGCCTGTCTGGGGGTGGCTGGAGACAAACAAAATTTAAAGGGAGGATGGTTTCAGTTTTCCTGTATATCTCAATAATGGTACCCCTTCCCCAGCCCCCGAGACTCCATAGGGAATGTGCCAGTACTTTCTGTAGTGTGAGATACAGAAGACAGTAAAAGCACCTTTTCCTTTAAAGTGTACAGAGAAGAGACAGTCCATCAATAGTTTTTGCATCTTCTTGCTTATGCTTTTTGTTTTCTTGACATCTCTGTTCTGATCTCTATTAATTTAAGCTGGACATGCCAGGAGATTTTTGAAATACAATTGTGATTCTTCTGTGTTTTCTTGAGAGCTTGTTCAGAGATGCAAGAGAAGGGATCTCAATTTTAGGAAAAATCCTGAATATTTTGCTTTTCATATCTCATTAAAAAAATGTTAACCACTCTTGAAGACCTTGGCAATGCTTTTGATACAAAGTTAATTATATCCTTTCTTAATGTGCTGTGAGAAGAGAAGAATGCTTTAATGTTTATGGAAGAACTGCAGATACTGTCTGAAAAACTGGTAGTGAGGCAGTTTTCCAAAAATGTTCAACACTACAGCTCAGTGTTTGTAATAGGCTATTATAATAAAGGATAAACTACTTTACAGGATTTAAAACTGTAATTAGTAAGTGTGCTGTTGAGGATTGGGTCAGCTAAATGAGTGAAGTGGGTATTAAAATTCCTGTTGTGCTTACAGGTCAGTGAAAAACTGACTGCCTGCCAAGCTCCTTGACTCATCTTCATGCCTCAGAATTACAATAAAGCAGTTAGTTTGTAGATGAACTTGCTGCTCAAAGATTGAAGCTAAGGATGAGGTGACTGATGGGAGACTAGACTGGAGTTCTTTGGTGTGAGTAACAAGTTTATGTTTTCATAGTTCTAGAAGGAAACAGTGGCTGCTTGGATTATTTGAAGGTATGTCAGCTGTGTTTAGTTGTGATAATGTACTTCACATCATGGGAGCAGTAGAGATGCTTTGATTTATCAATAAAATTTCATTAGCAATTTTCTCCTATCCATTTTCTTTTCTGAGGAGTTCAAAGCATTCAGACATTAATTTTCAGTGTTTTTTTTAATGCTTGGAAATTATTCAAAACATTGAGGCTTCTGGTTTTGGCCATTGTTTTCCTACTGCTCTATTTTTTGCCTGGGTTTTGATTTTGCTATGAAGAAGTATATTTATTGACAGTGATTGTGGAGTTAACCATTATGACAGAAATATTCTTGAAATTAAATAAGCATTGAGGCTTTACTGTTGCACAATTTATAATGTTTTTATTGAGGGTTCTTTACATCAGATTCCTGAATTTGATGTAGCATGAGCCATCACTGAAGGTTTCTAACTGGCTACACTATGTAGCATCAGTTGTAGGAAGCTCTGGGATTTTTTTAAGGCCTTTTCCCACTTTTTTACAAACCACAAAGTGTCAAGAAAATTTACTTTATCCAAGGAGAAGAAATCAAATCTTCAAAATGTGCGTGGTGTACCTTTTCCCACAGGCAACAGGGCTGCTTTTATGGTACTTGCACAGGGCTCTAGAGTTCCTTGGAACTGTGGGTTTGCACAGGGACAAGAGAAGGAGGAAGAGGTTTGTGAAGGATGTTGATTTTGACCCCTTACTAAAGCCAGCTGAAAGAGCAATTAATTAAATGCTTATTTTAATGTATCTGATACTATGTACCTTTCCATACTAATAAAAAGCATCTGACTAACTCTAAAATACAAAAATCTATTTCTTTTACATCTCATCCAAGGCTCAAATGCTTTAGATGAGACAGTAGTTTCTGACATGCTTCTTAAAGGTCTTGGTACAACATTTGGAAGAAGGTCACATTATAATTATATACTTAAATGTGAAAAATAGCTAAGCTGTAACTAGCAACAGAATGAAGCATGCGGAATAAAGTAAAACACGGCAGAGAGAGACAAGATACTAAATTTAGATAGGCTTTAAATTTGAGGACCAAACAAAAATATGAATTATTTCTTAATTTTTTAGGCTCTGAATGAATTTATAATCAGGGTCTCTTGAATATCAGTGTTCTTAGCTGATGTGACTCCAAGCTTTGTTAATTCTTGAATAAGCAGTGGTGGAAATCTTTACTGTCCCTTTTATTGAAATAGGTGAATATCAAAATTCCAAGCCCAAGCAATATCCAACCCCTACCCTGTGCCAAAAAAAAAGCCAAACCAAACAAAAAACCATAAACAAACAAAAAAACCCAAACTCACAAATCTAATAACGACCCAAGGAAGGTATGGCCTGGAAAATACATAAAGTCTTGTTTGGAGAATATACAAGTTATTTCCTAGAAAGGGTGTATAGAGAGCTCAAGGTGTCACATTTCAGTTGTTACTTAGGTGAAATCTATATTGAATTTGAGAAGAAGCTCTGATTTGAAATAGGGACTTCTACTGCCTCAGATTGTATGTAGCAAAAAATAGAAACACTACTGAGTGGTGTTCCTAATATTTTTTGGTCTGGATGGGTATGAAGTGGAGATTTGTACTCAGGTGTCTCTTGCTTTATCAATTACTGCAGAGATTGACTGTGGAACCTGTAATATTCATGAACCTTTTCCAGAAAATTTGCTTTATTGGTACCTCTCCATACAGGTAAGTGCATCCAAGTGAGAGGAGAAGTCAGCCAGAGAGTAAAATCCTTGGGCAATGCAAATTCATTCCCTTTTCCTTTATTACTTGTGCTGCGAATAAAATGGAGAAACTGTGCATTAGTCAGTGGCAGTTTGCTGTGTGTGTCCCTAGCACTGCACAGGAGCAGTGTAAATCCAGCTGCAGAACGGTCTGTGCTGTGAATCTTGCACCTGGACAATGCTCAGCACCACCATTCTCTGAAGGTCATCACCCATCTTTCATTCTAAAACATTATTTAACTGTGATCATAAGGACAGGATATTAAATGTAGGTTGGAACTTCTTTTAAATTAACTTAGAAAAGCTAAAGAAAGCATTAAAAATGAACTCATTCAGAGCTGGAAAATAAACCTTTGAAAAAGCTTTATCTGTATTGTAGTGATGAATAAGTGTTAATTAAAATGGTTCATTATACCTGTCTCCCAACTGCTTTAGTGGTAAATAAATGTTTTCTAGTGCTGCTGAATCAGTACTGGACCAGGAATGTGACCAGCAATCCCAGTTACCTGAACTGACTGCTAACTGTGACATTCATGCTCTGCACTTATGAAAATCAGAGCATTTAAATTTTCAATATAATTATTAGTCAATGTGGAGACCCACAATATTTTTTGGTGATACAGCAGTAACATTTTTAATTTTGTAAGTGATTCTGTTGAATGGAAAATACTTTCTTTTTGCTCAAACAATTAAGCAGAAAAATCAAACTCATATTTTGTAATATTGGGTATTACTATTGATCTTGGCCAGAATTCCTTGCAGGTTGAAGGGCATTAGTCTGTCACTCCAAGTTGGTCTAATGCCATTGCTGGTGGTGTGAATGAAAGTGTGCTGGCTGATTTTAAACTTAGTCTTAAGGGGTTTAATTGCATCGTCACTTAATTTTGCATGGAATTGGGCTGACTGCCCAAGTGGTGACAGGAATGATTTTGGTTTTGAGTGTGTGGCAGATTTGTCTGAGGGCAACTTCTGATGCAAAATGGGCAGCATATATAGAAATGGTCATCTGTGGCTTGTTTGATGTATTTATATTTATTTGTATATTAACTTTATAAGTATGTGCTAGAAAACAAGTTTCTACTTCAGAAAATTCATATAAATAAAATGCATGTAACAGATACAGGACATAGAACACTGGAGAAAAAGGCAAGAGTGGTACTATAGAGAAACTCACAGGAGTCATTAGTGAAGACTGAATTCTTCCTGACTGTATGGGCTCTGAAGAATGTGGATTTTGATCATTCCCTCCTAGGTCCTCCTTTTTTCTTCTCTTTTCAACTACTAGTTAACTGTAGTATAGCAAGACAGGAAGGTTTCTCATTTTGCATAATTTGGTTCCAGACTTTGATCCTTTTTTTCATGTATTGCAAGAAAACCATTTTCTTCCAGAGCTCTGAAACTGGGAGCCAGGCTCTGCAGCATTGTGCAAATTGAGGCTTTGAGTCAGAGGTTTTGTATTTCAGGTCAGTATTGTTAAAGTGTTTTCTTTTTTGGGCCATTTACTGTTTCTGACTGGGAATTTGGAAATGTGGATTATATTTGGTTTTTATTTTTTAAATTAGAGATAGTATTCCCTATGGAAACAATTTTCAAGAGCAACCTTTTGAGAAATTTCTGGTATGTTCTTTCTTTTATCAAGTGAGAAGGGTAGGTAGATAGTGAGAAAGCCTGGGAGAAGAAAACAAACCAAAAGGAAAATAAAATTGATTAGCTCATAATGAAAACATGTTAGGGAGTTTGAAAGAAATGCATCTAAAGTAAACAAAGCAAAAAGATGATATTTGAGTGGGAGGTGAGATGTTTGAAGAAGGGTGGATGGGTTTTGAGGTTGTAAATCTTGAGAGGGAGGGGTTATTTTATCCAGATCTGCAAAAAAAGGTATGAGTGGTTGGAATAAAAGAAAAAGAAATGGCTTTTGGCAGGTAGTGCTGTTTGTCTGCACTGTGAAAGAATATTACCTCTTGGCTTTTGGGCAATGCACCTGTGGGACATGCCCAGCTGAAACACTTTATTGAACAGTGTTCAGTGGCAGAAATCTCTTCCTCTCTTCCAATTGCCTGTGCTCAGTGGAGTTCATGTGCTCTTATGCTTATTGTTCACAAATGTCACAAAGACATGGGTGAGCTGTTTGGAATGGAATAAACAATGAAATCCTGGGGCAGCAGCCTGCCTTACCAGCTTGTTTGTGTCCAGAACAGAAGGCCACAGTTGCCTTTGGCAGGTCCACCAGAAATTATCTGGTTTTACCCTAAATGGTGGCTCCTATGGGTTTTTCAGAAGGAATGAATTCATTGGCCAGAGTCACTCTCCAATTTATTTTTTTTTTACAGAATGACATTTTCTGACTTAGAATTTTATACAACAAAGCAAGTAACATTTAGTAGAATGAATATGCATACTTGAAGGATAAGTAGCATTTTAGTAGTGATTTCAGTGCAACTATCAGAAGGAGAAATAAAATGAAAATAAAATAATGCCATCCCCCTAGTATGAATTCCCTCAGAGTATGTTTAATTTGGGAGAGGAACAGTTTTCAGTCAAGTGAATGGGTGGTACAAGTTGGCTGCTTGTACTGAGGCTGGAGTGGCAGAATATGTGTTGTCTTGGAAAGGGAAAAGTTTTATTGCTTAATTGTGTTTATCCCTTTTTATCCTTATCCATAATGAACACGATGAAAGTAGGAAAGAACAGAGGCACTTCTACTGCATTGCCAGGAAGCAGGTGTCCCTACTCGGTTATTTATAGACCACGAGAATGCATATCATGGAAATGGGCTGTGAATGGCCAGTGACCCATCTGTTTTATCTGCTGGGTATTGGGACTGATTGTGTGGAAACTGATTTTTTTTTTTTTTTAGCTGATGAAATTTGTGCTTCTGAACAAACCATTAGATGAGTGACTTTCTGCTATCCTTTTAGTTCTGAAAATGTCGTATGTGGTTTAGGTTTTTTAAACAGGAGGCTCTTGCTGTAGACCTTTTCTCATTCCTGCTGAGCAAAGAGATTTCTTCTGGCCCTGAATGCAGCATTCTGAATTGTAGCTATTTAGTACAGCTGATTTACTGATTTTTCTTGTTTTTTCATTACAAGTCTAGTGGCTTTTGTGTTCACTCATTGTCCCTTTTAGTTTCAGATTAGCTGGAAGAAATGTCATTACCTACTTCCCAATACTTTTCTCCCCTCTCTGCATTAATCTAAGCTTGTGTCCCAGAATTGTGGCTGTCACTGAGAATATGTGAGCTCTGAATGCTTGCTTAGAAATATCTATTTTTTAGGATCTAGGTCAAAAGCTGATTCAAATACAATAATTTATAATAATGAAACTAGGACAAAACAAACAAACAAAAAGCCCTAAATGTAGCTTTTCAAGTATGGAGAGGGGAGAATAATCCATTACAAACAGAATAGCCAGCACCTCATGAGTTGAGAACAAATTATTGTTCTTTACTCAATGAAGCTGTACAGACCTTAAAGCAGCTTTAAGAACTGGTAGTTCCTTATGGCTCAGTCTTGCATTTTCAATTTGTGTAGAATGGTGACATCTACAAACACTGTTACAGCTTTCAAAGAGCAGAAGTGAACATGGCAAAGAGAAACTGATCTCCTTCAGTGTACATTGGTCCATTACAGTGTCACTACATAAAATGAAAATCTGCTCGTTGGTAGATGAATTTCTTGTGACTATGCATCACAACAATTAAAAATATTCATATGTGTTGTAACTGTCCATGGTAATCTTACAAATAAACCAACCTTGTGCCCCCTCTGTAATGCTGAGGTTATTGTATCTTGTAGTTGCTGATATTATTAGGTCTCTATTAAAAGTATATATATGCTGATTAAAATAAAATGTTGAATTTCTTTTCCCTTTGCTTACTTGCTTCAAAATTTGAACTTGCTGTGGTAACATTGCTCCTGTTGCTTGGAGGTTTTAACATGGAGCTCATTGTCTATTGAAATTCTGTACAAACTATTCCTTCTCTCCCTGGGACATAGGATCTGTCATATTAATTCAAACTGGATTTATTGGGGAACATTTTTATGATTTAAACTAAGTTCCTTATACAACTTATACATTTTTAAGTGGAATTTTGTTTATTCATACTCTCTGATATCAGAGGTAGTGGTTAACATTGCCAGCAATGTCGTGATGGGGAAAGGTATTTAATAGTGCATAGAGTGCCCTGCCAGGTGGGATGGCTTGTAAGAGAAATGCTATGGTGTACTTCCAGTGGTTAACACCATTAATCCTCTCTCTGATCTCCTCAAAATGCTTAATAAGGAAGTCAGAGGAGCCTTCTCTGGAGGTGCTGGGATCCTTCAGGATCAGCACTTTTCTTGAGAAGTCAGGATAGGAAAAGGGGTGCATAAAGAAAAAAGTTTTTAATGTGTTCTACTTAGGAGTAGAACTAGGACATACTTTTTTTCTGGCCACTTATTTATTCAGTAGATACAGATTTGGGTCAGCCAAAGGTATTATTTTGCTATTTAATCCTATTTAAATTGTCCAGCTGTGACATAAATAATTTTGACCCAATGTTTTTGAAGCAATGTTTTCTTGCTTAGATAGCCATACAAAGGTTAATATCCCAGCATTTTCTTCAAAGTCAAGTTCTGGTTTAAAGTGTACAAAATTGTTCTCCTGTCTTGCATTAACCACTGAACTGAAAATATCCTTCATTTACAGAACAATATTTGCAATGCTTCTTTTGGGGGAAGCTACAAACAATTCAAAGCTTCAAAGTAAATCTGCTTTAATGTGTTTAAAAACATGCAAGATATTCCTTGATGGGAAATAGAACACTTCTATATTATTATGTAATATTATGTAAGGATAAAGAAGCTGAGGAAAAAGGAGACTGACTCATCACCAAGAAAGCTGATGGAAAAACATTTGCTCCTTTTCTCCATCACAAGAGTTTTGTGGATAACCGTACTAAGAGATAGTGAGATGCTGAAATACAACAAGTGGGGAACATATCTCTAGTTAGAGAAAATTCCACATATTAATTTCTTCTTTTCTGTCCTGACTTTTGAACAGAGATCACTTTGCTTCTCTGAGCCATAAATTTTACATGTTTTTGTAAAGGTAGGGTAAATTTGGTTCACACTGATTACACGTACAGAAATGCTCATCTGCTGGAAGAGAAGGAAGTGATGTGGAAGTTAGGAGTTATAACCAGGTTATGTTCTGGGCATGTGCTGCAGCACATTTCCCTTCCACTTAGTGCCTTTTCACCTACTTAAAGTGATGGCAGTTTTCAGGACTGAGGTGCAAATTCAAACCCATTGAATTAATCCATGGTCCCAGTGCTGAGGCAGTGGCATAAAAGTGGTTGGTAAAAAGATTCTTCTGTTTGTCTTGTCATACAAAGAGTTGGTTCATCCCAAATGATGGCACTAACACTTTAAAAAATGGGAAATAGCTGAAGCCTGTGTGTCAATGAGACTCAGCTTGCTTTGGCTATACCTCAGGTTCCTTTTCAAGCCTTTCTTCAAATTCTCATACAGGAAAAATCACATGAATTTAAAACTCATATAGGAGAATGAAAATTCAAACTCAGGTATGACTTTGGGAATGGCAGCCAAAACCTGAACAATCTTATTTGAGCTCTGTGTGGAGAGGAAAGGAGTGGGATACTCTTTCTCTACCTGCTTTCTGTGCTTTGTTTTTATTTTCCTCCAGAAATTTACAGGCAGGTTATGACAGTGATGTAATTGTAAACTTTTAAAGACAAAGAAGATACAGCTCTACTTACAAATTTGGAATACCCTTAAGTAAATGATAAGGGTCAGAGAATATGCCCACAGCCTTCACAAACTGATTAGAAAAGCATCAGGAGAAATAAAGCAATCCCAGTGCTGCATTTGACAAAGCAAAACACTTCAAAACTCCAGGCAGTGAACTGAAATGTTGGTCTCCATTCAGAAAGGGATGTAGTTTTGTACCAGGGTGAGGGGACAAGGGAAGCATCATGTGTTTGTATTGCTTGTGTGAACACTTCAGAGTACTTGAAGGCAGTTCATGTGCACACATGCTGTGACTTCATGGTTGTTATATTCTATAAATGCTCCCATGCCCCAGCAGATTAGTCTGGTAAAGACCTAAATAAGAGAATTTCTTCATTGTTATCGATGCTCTGCCTAATTTATGTTTGCTACTTACCATGACTGTCTCTGAAGGGTTAAATGTGCTATTCTTAGCTCTGTTTCTTTGCCTGCTTGTTCCACCTCTGATGCAATGCAGTGCTGGAACTGCAATGCATTGTCAGTTTGCATCACATTACACCAGTAACAATTTTTAAATCAGCACGAGGTAATGTGATTTGTTTTCCTTTCCTGTGGTTAGGTGCCTACTAAGTAATCAAGGCTGCATGCTAATGACTCGAGTAGTTACAGATCATACCTTGACAAAGTAATTTGATGTGGACACTATGTGGATAGCTTCTCAAATAGTTTTTGTGTAAACAATATAAATATATCTGTGCATTGGAAATCTTCAACCCAGTTCTGAATGTAGTTTCCATGCAAAATCAAACTAAAATAACTTGCTTATGCTTAATGTAGCTTTGGACTATTTCATGTAGAATAGACTTTATTTTTCAAAATAATGCAGTTGACTAGAATAATCTGTTTTCCTTGATGTTCTATCCAACTGATGCTCTCAAAATATTAGTACAGACAGGAGAATTTTTCTGTATAGTGGTTAAAATTTTGCTCTGAGGACAAATATGTCCCAATCATATGTTTGGTATCATTTTGAACTTACTTTTTTGACAGTTGGACAGAACCACAGAGATATTTTTTTTTCTTAGCTCACACAACAGGATTTAAAATTAAGTGTCCAGCCAGGAAACATTATAGATGAGTATTCTAGATCTAACTGAGAAACTGCAGTACAGTTGCAGGCCTGGATTTTAAACTTAGCCTGAGACAATGTTAAGTGTTTGATTTGAGCGCAATTTAAGGTCTCAGTGAATCATTTCACTGCTGCCTACAGAAGTGTAAGAGACTTGAAGAGTGGCATTTACACCATATAGGAACGGAAGAATTCTCACTGTGTGGAATTAGCTCCAATGAATCTATAAGCAACCTGTACAGAAGACAATTTTAACGAGCTTAGTCATCCCTGCGCTGCAGTTGGAAGGCATGGTAACTGCTGAAAAACTGCCTGGAGCTGGGTTTACCTTCCCTATAGAACAAGGTACAGCCTGCAGTTGCTCTGTGCTTATGCAAGGCTGCTGTTCCTGGGTGACATGCAGCATTTGTTAGGTAATTGCCATGCAAGGCAATGTATGGAGCTGCTTTCTGTCCCCTTGAGTAGTTTTAACATCCTTGGACTTTTAGACCATCTTTCCATCCATTTTTGGGAGTGGATTATATCCTGCTGTTCCCTTTCCTTTTCTCAGAGGGAGGTCGAACACTGGGATGCTGTTCAGCTTGATAAGAGTAGTTGTAGAGGAATTTTGGGATTTAGCCAGAGCTTTAACTATTCAGAAGCTCTTGTGAATGAAGTAAATTATCCTGAGCATATGACACTTCAAGAGGAGCATTTTATACGGTGACGTGCTCGATGCTAAGAATAGCCATGACTTCATAAGGTTAGATTAACAATCACGTGCTCCAGAGGTGATGGATTTGCAGTCCTTCGCTGTGCATGTCCTTCTGGAGGATGTGTTCTCTGCATTCTCTGGAATCACTGGTGTTTATCTGTGTGTGACACTTGTTAGTGTGTTTATTTAGCTGCTGCAGGACATGGTGTGAGACATGGCTTTGTAGGCTGAGTCTGCATCTTGCTCTAAGTGAACAACTGTCAAATCAGACCTTATTTTAAACGGTACATCAGATTGTAATGACCTGCACCCTTTTCTGCAGAAATACACAAAAAATTATTTCAGTGTAAGAAATGTAAGGGAAACAATTCCTTTCTGCAGTAAATCCCTTGGTGCAGTTTATCAGTAAAATATCTGCTGAGTTTATAGATGATTAATCATTTGCCTTTTAAAGAAATTTATTACCCTTTTAGTCTTCCTTTTAGAAATGGAATGCTTCATACTATAATAAGTTCAGTTAGAATTTTGACTTAATGTTCTGTCTTGCTATAAGCTAGTGTCTTATGGATCTATATATAAAATAAAAGGCTCCACATCTGTGCTGATTTTTCAGATCTAGTGTGTGTTTATTCTTCAGATTTATAAAATTAGAGAATCTGAGAAAACACTATTCACTTATCCTTAGAAGCTGAGCTTTATTCCTGCCTATGCTTTCCTCTCTCAGCAGTCTAAGTGCCTTAATTGATCATCTTGATATGAGGTTTAACTCAGCAGTTAATTGAACTTCAGGGACTAAAATACACTTTTGTTTACTAAAGTGCTATTGTGCTGGTGAGGACATTGAGTTAACAATCCACAGATAAAACATAGGTATAGATCAAGGTAAGATGCAGATTATCTCAAAGCTTCTAAGAGAAATATGAAGGCTTAACATGTGTTTAAAGTATCAAACCTTCATGGACCTGGTCTGGTTGGTTGGATAAAGAAAAATTATCAAAGTTATTCAGTAATCTTGCCTGATGTGATGGGGTATATTTAGGGTATATACATTGTGCTGTGTATGTGACAAGACATATTTTGATATAGTACAGTTTTGTATATAGATAATTTGGGTGATCTCTTAAGGAATAGAAATCTTTGTCATTCAGAGGATATCCAGGTGTTCTTTTTTTCTTTGGAATACACCCCACTAAGATTCTTGGGGGGGATTTCTCTTGGGGGTCTCTCTCTGTCCTCCTGTAGTCTCTTCAGTAACACTGAAGTCAGAAGTGCCTGTGTAAGTGATGATGGTGATGTTTTAATGACTCTAAATCGGGAAGAACTGGCTGTGCTAAACAGCAAAGGATTGTCAGCACCAGGGAATTTTACCTTTTTCAAATACCCTAGCGTTTGTCAGGGCATGGAACTGGAGTAAGAGAAACTGATGTTCTAGATGAGCTAAGATGAATACCTGTAAATGTCCTTATATGAATATAATGTCCTTATATGAATAGCTGTGCATGCTGATGACTGCTGGAGCTGATAAAGGCTAGCAGAACGTAAGGCACCAACAGAACCCTTGTCAATTATAGAAAGACATTTTCAAAATAATGAAAGGTTAAAATGACTTGTTTAAACCCCAGCCCATGCCTCCTGTCTGAAAACTGAGCCAAATCCTGGTTCAGAGCATTAAGATGTCCCTGTCCAATCCTCAAAATGGGATTCTTGAGAAAAAACATTCACCCCTTTCAACCTTATAACTTACTCCTAGAGTAAACAGGCAGTCTAGGAATTAATGTTATTAAAAACCATTTTGTTCACCTGAGGTAAGAATGGAATTCTTAAATTCTGAAAATTCTGCAGAGTAAACACTGAGTCTATTTTTCATTTTGTTTTTGAATCTTGAAGTGTTTGGGATGAACAGGTCTTTTACCTGCGTTCAAGGATGAGTGTTGATAAGAAGCAGAGATTAAAAGTGAGCTGGTAAAAAATATGATTCTTTAAGTTTTCAGATTTGAATTGAGAAAAACTTTGAACCATGAAACAAATCTGTGAGCTAGGACAACAGTGAGATCACTACGGTTAAGTGGTTATTCCTTTAACACTTGGGGTTAATATAAACCCAGTGTATTTTGAAATTTTAATAAGAATATATATCTATTGTATTCAGAATCTGCTCCTTGGCCTACTGCATAAGAAAATGCTGTTTGTCTTGAAAATATTAACATTTTTTTGACTTTGACAGCAGAGTCTGTGAGAAGGTGAAGGCCAAACAAGGTAAACAGATTGAGTAGCTCCTGATCCCTTGTCCAGTGTTGTGTTCCTTGGAACAGGACGTTGTTCCCCACTCAGCAAGGCAGTCTAAGACGAAAGTCTTATCTTTCTGGTTATCTTCCATCATTTTAGCTTTCTGGCTAAAATCAAGAAAGCAAGAAATCTGTCTGATCTTTGCAGATGAAAGATAAGATCTGGCAGGCTTTAAACTGGAGCAATATTCTTGTTCCTACATATATCACAGTTATTTTGGAATCTGTGTGATAGAAAGGACTGGTGGGAACAGAAATAGTTGTGTGAGGGTAGATAGCATACAGCCGTCTGCCGAGTGAGATTACAGTTAATTGGCTTATAAAAAAATAAGCAATTGTATATTAATTCCAGAAAGTGGCTCTGGGACTGATTTTTTTCAATAAGTTGGTGAAATAACTTCAAATGTTTATATTTTTTAGATGATTCTTATATATAATTGTTGCTTAAAAAACCCCAATCCTGCATGTGTTTGAATGTTGCTGAATGTTTGTACTGTATGTAGATGGTCAGGTAAAACAAAACAGGATATTTATAGTTCAAAATATATACCTGAGCATATACTTGACTATCTCATGAGTTTCAGAAGTATAATACTTGTGCTGATGTGTCAGAACTTGTTTAGGAGATGGTATTAAAAAAAGTAGTTGATCTCAATGCAAAGCATGTAATTAGTGTAAACATAGATTTAATTTGTATCCATTTAAGTTGCTCTAGTGAAGTTACATTTATGAAGTCATTGCAGTAAATCATAGAAGGCTCTTCATTGGAAAAAAATACCTTTTTTTTTCTTTTTATGCTTCTTAATGACTATTATAAAGTTCATTAGAGAGGATGCACCTATGTGCATAAAAATTTAAAATGCATATAGGCATCTATGTTCAAATACTAAAACAACACAAATCTTAGGGCTACATTACTGATGTCACTGAATGTGGGTGGAACTGTCCTGAATGTTGACCCAGCTCGTAAAGATCAGAGAGCAGCAACACTACAAGCCAAGTCTGCAGTCAGCATCCTCCTCCCAGGTGTAACTGAGGCTCCCACCTATAGGATCCAATTCATCTCAGCCTCTGAACTCTAATTCTTTCTCAAAGCAACATTGAATATATTCTGTGTCACCTGGAGAACCAGGAGCTTCCCAGTCCTCAGCCTCTCCTTGCAGAATTCATACGGGAATTATTTTCTTTTGTCCCGTTAGGACAGGAGAGGAGGGAAGAACAGGATTCTTGACAGTAACTTTTCTTGGGAAAAGACCTCTTTAAACCGGTATCTTTTGGCTGTAAAGAAACCACCACAAACAAAAAGAATTTCTCCTCCTAAGGATTAATTCCATGAGTAACCTTGCGAGTAGACAAGAGAGCAGACAACTCCTGTGTCTCTAGCAACCTAAAAAAATCCTTGAATCCTTCCTTCTTCCATCCAGTCTGACCTCCCTGCCCTAAAAAGCAGAAGGCAGTTCTTTAAGGTTTCAGACCTACCCATAGTCAGACAAGAGTTTAGAGGCAGGTGAAATAGCATTTGCTTTTCTTGGGAAGATATTTCAGAACTATGGTAATTGATTTGGATATCAGTTGCCAGAAATGTGGTCACCTGGGTAAGCTAAACCTGCATTTTAGGTAGGAGTCAAATGTTTTTTAATATGTTATTTTATTTAAAAATCCCCTTTGTCTTGCTCATTGTTTCTACCAGTGAGATTAAGTCAAGGTTTGAAAACACAATCGAATGAAACTAATTAGATCTGCTAGTAATCACAGTTGTGATTATTATCACTGCAGCCTGGAATTCTCCTTGGGCAGGGAAAAGCAAGAGGAATTCTTTCTACAGGAAGTAAAAAATGGGGCTCCTTTGGAGCAAGAGCAGATAAAATGCAGGACCTAGAAGCACCATGATAATTTCACTTTAAAGAGAACTCGTACTCAAGTGGCTCAGTAGCATTCCTGTATATGAACAAAAGCCATGTAGCCTGTATGGCAGAAATAGGTGACAGAAGGCTCTGACTCATCATGTGGAACTGTAATTTAAGTTCAAGGGGGATTTTTCTATCTTGGATCTATTCCTACTGGCTCAGATGTCTCATAAGCCTTTAGCACCTAGTGTTAATAGAGCCAGTGCCTACAATCGAGAGATGGGTTAGATGCAGGGAGCAAAATACTACTAATATTAAAAATATCCACCAGCTAGATCTGAGGTAACTTTGCGCTGATAAGAAGCTTCTACTGACCTTTACTAAATTTGATTTTCTAGATTTAGAAAAGTCTCAACTCCCTAAGAATTTGCTTAGTGAAGCACTGAGAAGCAGATGCAGTGTAGGCATCTTGGTGCTTCCCACTCAGTACAACTTTCTTTTAGCAAACAAGTTCTGCCAATGAACAATGTGTGAGGGGTCACTGCTGGCTCTTATCAGTCATAAGTAGTAATTTTTTTTCATGTAAAAAAATTTATATGAAATAACATCATATTTCATGACAGATTGTTTTACATGTTATACTAATACTGGTAAAGACAAGTAGCTCACCTGTCTTAAAGATTCATAGGGTATTTTTCTAATTATTATTTTCAAACTTAACAAGTCTGTCCAGCCCCTTGAATACCTAATAAATGAGTATTGTTTGATCAAAAGATCAAAATTATAGTAATCTCTAAATTCAAACAATTTTTTCAAGTAAAAACTTGAAAACAGACATCAGCTATATGCACAGAGTTTTTTTAGGTATATAAAATCTATATAAAGGTAGATAAAGGTAGGTCATCTCAAATGTGGGGGCACATTGGATGTTCCAAGTGAGGCAAGAGCAAAACTACTGCTGTCACTGGACACTTCCAAAATCTGAGCATCCTTTAGGCAGACTAATACAAGATGGTAACTGCTTGTCTGGGAGGCTCATCACACTGTCCAGAATAGGTACATGAGGCAGATCTGTAGGGCTTAGGGTGACTGAAGAGGAGGCTTCAAATGGTATTTTAAAAATTCTGGCTTACCACTTTAGTTACTGAATTCAGTGAGGGTTAGGAGATCATATTTTGGCCCTAAATAAATAGTGGCAATTTTTGACTGTTCCTTAACTGCTGTAGGCATTAATGGATGCCACACAGTGGTCAGGTGTTTCCTTGGGTGTTCCTAGGAGATTTTATTAGAAATATACTGATATTTCCCAATTTCCAATGGGGAAGTGCAGTGAGGCAAGAGAAGCAGTCTTAAACTAGTATTTACCTGATCCAGTTCCCTGAGGCCTTGTGCAGGCAGTCCAGTGTTTAATGGGATTGGTACTGACACAGTCTTCACAGGACAGCATTGCTGTGACACACATCTTTGTTAATAGAGCTGCCTTAATTATAAAGTACAGAGTTCATTAAGAAATTCTGTTTTGACCCTTAAATTTGACTAAAAAATAGTTCCTCTTGGGAGCTGCAAAGAAGAATTTGGAAATACATTTGAAGATTAATTTGATATGGGAAATTGGTTATAAAAGAGGCAGAGACACAATCCTGGTGAATCCTGAATAGCTCCGATAATCAGAGGTGAGGTGGAAAGGAGCAGTTCTGGCTGAGCAGTCCCTGGGGTGTTCCCTCCTTGCTGGGGGTTGTTTGCAGAGAAGCTGAAGTGCTCTAACAGCCTCAAGCTCCACTCAGTGATGTTGCCTCCTCTTTTTTTCCATGGCAGCTAGCTCATGTCCTTTGCAAAACTGAGAGTAGCTTAAGGCCATCATTTCATGCATGACTTGGTAAATTGTGCAAGAAAGAGCACTGCCAAATGAGGAGCTATGCCAGTTTTCAATAAGAGGGCCATCTGTGACAAAATGTTTTAGCAAGTTTGAAAACAATTGAGTTCTTTCCCATTTTTACTTTGATTTCATTTAGCATGTAAGTAACTTTGCAGCTTCCCAGGAGTACATTTATGTTACTGTATCCTTGTTTTGCTATGCATTAAGTTTTGTTGAGTCAAGTGGTTTAATTTCAGACCTGATCCTATGTGGTACTGAAAAATGACTTTGCATCAATGTCACTTTTGATTCCTGTTGGACACATTGTCAGAGTAGGTGAAATTCAGATATTTGTGGAAGATAAGATGCGTATAAATAAATTGTTAGAAGTTACAAAAATAATACCTAAATGTAAAAGTAGTTTATTGCTGGAATGAAAACATTTTTAAATTTGGAAAGAATTCCAAGGGAGCTTCTCTCCCTTAACCAAGCTTGTAATATCTCATTGCCATTCCGTTTCATTAAACTCAGGAAGTTGTTGGAATGGAGTTTTCACGTTGCAAGGATTCTGTCATTTGTGTGAGAGATCTCCCAAATTGTCTTCAAACTTTTGCAAAGACAACTGCAAAGAAAACGACCGCTATTGATAGCAGAGTGGCAATAATGGGACCTCTAATACAGTATATTCTAAACTAATTTTGGTGCAATTTTATGAGAAGAGTTTTGGTTTTTTAAAGAGCATGTTTATATTTAGCTTACTTTACTGCACTTTGTAAAAGAAAGAGGAAAATTATAGAGTTGTTTTCTGGAATCTTGAGGTTTAATTTGACTTTTAATTCAGCTGTCTAACATGTCTGAGGTTAAGCATCTTTCAGCTGGTACAGTGAAGCAAACAGAGAGCAGGTTAGTGTCACTCACTAAGGAGTCAGAGACAGAAATCTGCTTTGTGCCAGCCCATCAGACCCTGCTTTGGAAACATTGCTTGTACCTGATCATTTGGCTGCTTGCTTCTGTTGGCAAGTGCTCTCTGCAACAGGCTGTTTTCAGAAAGAGGAAACCTTCTTGTAATTTGATGTTATTTTAGAAGGAACAGAGTATGAAGGAAGTTCCTGACCTTTAAATACGTGTTTATGTAGGAGGCAGGCCTGGTAGGGAAACTTCAGGTGGAAAATATCCTCAGAATGCATGATTCCAAACTTGTTGAGCTTGTGTTGTAGCTGCTTTTAGAAAAGTGCAGAGCTGCCCATGTGGAGAAGGCAATCATTTAGGGATAAATCCACCTGCCTTCTAGAATAAATGTCCATGAAGATGCTCAATGCCCCACCTGCAGGGGTGTTAGTGTTTGTTACTGTGCTTCTGAAGCAAGTGTTCCCTTACACAAAATTTACAAGGGTTAGACAATTAAATGTAGGTTTTGTTTTCTTGTTTCTGCTGAGTGAAGTTGACTTTTTATCCTGTTTGCAGCTCTTTAATTTAAAACTGTGCAAATATACCTAGAGATGGAGTGTGAATGTCTATTAAAGTGGCAGTCTTAATTTTGCAGCATTTGCTCAATTCTGTAGGCAGTAATCTGTTTGAATTTGGTGAAGCTTTTGTGAAGACTATATATGTATTGCCAAGATTAATCCCACTGTGTTTACACAAACTTTTAATATGTTCTATTTTAACTCTAATTTGTAAATTTGGACTGTTTTATCATGATATTTCACAAAATTTTATAAGACCAATTGAGGAAAAATATTTGTAAATAATGCTAAAGTGTTTCTAATTTTAGATTAGCGAAAATCATATAGCTCTGAAGTTAGAAAATGTGGGTATTTCTTGTATTGGTCTTTCACACCATTAGACTCAGTGTATTGTACACAGTATATTGTATGCTAAGTATTTCCCAAAAAACACCATGTCCCTTTTTATATTTTAAACATAGGCTTATGTTAGAGCTGCAATTTTTCACCATTGTGAATTTCACTTGCATATGAGGATTTTGAATCCATTTTTGCTGCTGTTCCAGTAAATCTGAATGATAACACTGAAATAACCCTTACACAGGGATGGAACTGTAACCTCATCTCCAGTAACCGTGGCAAACATCACTGTAATATTTACAGGGGGAAAATGTTCATCCAGGGTGAAATGCAGAGATGCATTAAAACATCAAACATAAAAAAAAAAAAAAGGGCAGTTGAAGCTGCTTAATTGCTTTGCTTAGAAAGACTAATGTAATGTCTGAGGAAGTAATCCCTAAATAAGTTAGGAGGTGAGATCTTTCAAAGGAGAAAAAAGAACAGGCATAGACCTATCAGGGAATTCAATGATGAGACTGTCAAGAGCAGTAAAGCTGATGTGTTGTTAAATGTCTTTGGGAGAGATTTCTTGGTGTTCTGTGTCTTAATGTAGTGAAAAGCAAACTTCAGTGGGTGAACACTTGGCATTATCCCATTTGAACCCAAAAGTTTCCCCTGGCATAGGAGTGGGGGTTCTGTCAAAACGTGTGCCTTTGCCTTACTCTGAAGTATTCAGTGTAGGAACGAACACGGCTGTGAAGGATGGAGCACGGAAGAGGCCATCCCTCTGTGGTACATAGCTGGCACATTCATTTGTGCAGAACCAAATAAGTTGTGGCAGCTGGACCAGGATGGTGGAAAGCAAAAAGCAGGAGAGCAATGGAATGAGGGAGAAGGCACAGCAGTGAGTGGCAGAGGGAGGTTTAGGTGGGCTGTGGTGTGGGCAGGAAGGCAAGAATTGCTCTAAGGCCAGGCAGGTCTGACACCAGGGCTGTGAGAGGGGAATGGGAGAGGGAGAAACAGGCTCTAGGCTTTGAAATGGAAAGGAGGACGGAGCAGCAGAGATACCCAGATGGAGCCAACTTCTACAGAGCTTTTTTGTGATATTTAGCTGCTGTCTGGAGCTTTTAGGGCTGCTTTTAGTGTGTAAGCTGCTGCTCCACATTCATTCCCCTGAGCCCCACGGCAGGGATTTCTGGTTGACAGCCCCTGCATCAAGGGAAAGGAGAACACTCTGGGGTTTCCCGGGCTACCAACATTTTGCTGGGGATGTTACTGCGGGGAGAGCGCTCGAGTTTGCCACTCCTGTGCCCCAAACCCGGTGTTCTCGCCGTTCCCCCAGATCTGACACCCCCTCCCCCGGCTGCCTGCGTCTGACTCATTCGCTGGTGCCTGTGCAAGCGGAGCGGGGCGGGGGGGCGAGGTGGGGGAGAAGCCTTCAAAGTACCGGCGGCTGCTCTGGGTTTGACAGGGCGGCCGTGAGCTGCGCCCCTGCAAGGGCGGCGGTGCCGGGGGCGGCGGAGCGGAGCGGGCCGGGCTGAGCCCGCAGCGCCGCGCAGGCGGCCCCGGGTGGAGCCCGCCGCACCTCCCGGACTCCCTGCCGCCAGTCCCCGCCGCTGCCAAGGAGCCGAGAGCAGCGCGGGGATCCGCGCCCGCCGTCCTGGGGAACTGCTGCGGCAATATCGCAATTTAAAAAAAAGGGAAGAAGAAAAAAAAAAAAAAAGGAAAAAAAAAATTAAAAAAAAAAATAAAAAATGAAGACGCTTAAATGCCTCCTGTCAAAAGTAAAGAGCGAATCTCAGTTGCAATGGCTCTGCTAAAACTTGATCATGCGGGATTTCAAGCGATAAAGAGCTGCTGGGCTGCTATTTACTGCGGTGGGAACAAGTTGCAGGATGAAATCCAGGCGTTAAGGGACCTATTTTCCACTTCACTGTTTGCAAAGGAATCTACTGAAATGACTTTGAGGATCTTTAAACTGGAACTATGTGGAGGGAGAATGCAGTAAGTATCGCCTTCGCGGGGAGCCCGGCTGGCGCCCGGCTCCGGGGCAGGGGCGCTGAGCCCGGTGCCGCGCAGGGCTCGGCGGTGCCGGCTCCGGCCGGGGCTGCGCTCCGAGCTCCCGCCAGCACCGAGGGCCACTTAGGGAATGCCGGCTGCTTTGCCTGGCGCGCCAGCGTCCTACATAGAGCTGGGCTTGCTTGAACTGTCTTCATGCATATTTACTGGGAACTGTGAATGAAAAAACCAAAGCAGTCGAGCTTTCCGTGGCGGGCTCTGCTATAGGGTCTCCCTGGGTTTGTTTGTGGTAAATTGGGTATGAAGCCGTTCTGTTTCAGGAACGAAAAGAGCTTTATCCCACACCGCTTTAGCTTTGTTCCAGGTTATGTTTGGTTCGAACCTGCCAGGAGAACTCCTGCCCTTGATCACGTTAATCAGTTTGCTCCTAGCTGCGCTTTCCAGGGTGGATGTCTCTTCCCTTAGACCCAAACCCGTCCATCTCACTTGGAAGCAAACGGGCAGTTGGGAGCCCAGGATTTTCCTGACCTGGATAAAATGAGGGACGTATCCCGGACGGCTGTGGGCTCACGGAGCTGCTTTTAGCAAAGAGCTGAAATATGTTTCTAAGTGATGGGGGGGAACTTTTGAGTGTAGCCACTTTATTTCCGTTCACATCTCGCATGCGATCGAAGTATATTTCTTTTTTCTTCTGTCAAATCTGCAACCTGACTAACGGCTTCTCCCCGTCTCCTCTTCCCCCCCGCTGTCCCGTCCCGTCCCCCCCGTGTCCAGCCCCCCCTTGCCTGTCTCCCTGTCCACCTAGCTGCCCTCCCGGGATGCGATGTCGCTCGCAGGCTGCGGCGGGGATCACGCGTGCGGCCGGCGGCGCGGAGGCCGCCCCTGAGCCCGGGCAGCGAGGGGCGCGACATGCCCGCGGTCGCGACATGTCCTGCAGCGACACCGACAGCAGCACCGGCACCTCCGGCAGCCGCCGCCGCTCCGTCTCCTGAGGCGCTGGGTACGTGCGGCCCCGCGCCACCAGGGGGCGCCCTCGCGCCGCGGCCGGCCCGGCGGGGCGCGCTCCCGGGGCGCGCTCCCGGGGCAGCCGGAGCCGTGCCCGCCGGGCGGGGGGCGCGGAGCGGGGGGCCCGGGGGGGCCCGGGGGGCCCGGGGGGCCCGGAGCCTTCCTCGGGCCGGGGGGAAGCCGGGACACTTCGGTTTGCTGTTCCACCGCTGGTGTGGCGGGAGCCCGGCCCGCAGCGGATCGGGCAGCGCTGATGGGCGGTTCAATGCTCTGTGAGCGCTCGGCTCCCTGCGTGCCCCGAGGGGAAGCGGTGGTGCTGCAAGGCCGTGTCTGGCCGTGTGTTTCAGCAGCGGACGGCTCCGGCTGAGGATGAAGATAGGGCTGGCAGGATGAGAGGGGAGATCTGAAAAATGCCACCCCTGATTGGACAGCCCCGCTTGTGTGTTCTGCGTGACGCTTTGCAACAAGCTTGGCTTTATGTGGCACAGGGACTCCCTTCGTGCAGCTAGCAGAGAGCCAGCTATGGGGGTGGAAATCCCTCGGGGCACAGAAACAGGGGGAGATCTTGCAGAGTCAGACCCGCTCTCCTTCTCCCTCCTTCAGATAGTTCAGATCCGTTCTGTGGCTCATCTCTCTCCCCATCCTACTCCGTCTATATTCAGCCCCCTACAGAGATTCAGTGAAGACATGAGGTAACCAATGCAGTGATGCTCATTTATGGAACACCCTCCCCTTCAACACCAGGGACAACTTAGTGTCCGAGATCAGCAGTTCTGAGATGCTCAAGTTCTGAATACTGCATGAGAGCACAGAAAAGAATTAAGATAGAATATTGTGCTTTTGAATCTGTTCCAGAAATGCAGTAGGATTCCTTAAGCAGCGGCTGCCTAGGAGAGATCTTCAGAAGTAAAACAGCATGGGTTTGGGATGCTGTGAGATGTATGGAGTATGAGGACTGGGGTTTCCAGCAGACCTCTGGCTCACTTCTTCCATTTTGAGCTAAAATACCTCTCTCTGTTAAACGGTGACTAAAGTTTAAATAGATGTCTAGGATGAAGGAGAATATCCCAGATGAAAAAAGATTTCTTTTACCTATTTTAGCACAGCGAGGTTAAAGAGAAGGATGACAATGTCTGGTTGTTTTTTTTTTTAAATGATGCCAGTCATTTTAATTTTGTTGGCTATCCAGGAAGAATGTTAATGGGTTTTTTCTCTGAACTTCTACAGTTTTTGCCTTGCTTGCTGGAAGACCAGCTGTAATACTGTCATTATCAAGCCAAGTTTTTGATAGGATATAAGAGGCTTGACTTGGAACTAAGGTGAAGGATGCATTATAAAAAGCTGCTAAAGTTTGCATTATGCCCAGAAGCTTTCTGTTTAAAACCTTCTTTGAAGATATACAGTATATGTGTTTTTCTCTATGTTCTTCTTATACATTGTGATCGCTTTTACAGGGGATAAAGCTGGCAAAGATGAGGAAAATTGGCTGTGCTCTCCTGGTACTCCAAGCTCTTCTGGCACCTTTGGATCTTGTTCGTGGAGCAGAGAAAAATTATCCCGTCCTGAACATTGCAGTGATTCTGGGAAGGACCAAGTATATAACAGAGAGAGATATCAGAGCTCTCTGGACCAGGGAAATGTCAGCAGACCTGACTGTTGATATCAATGTAGTGACCCTTCTTGTGAACCAGACTGACCCTAAGAGCATCATAACACATGTTTGTGACTTGATGTCAGGCACCAAGATCCATGGAGTGGTTTTTGGAGATGACACTGATCAGGAGGCAGTAGCTCAGATTTTGGATTTTATTTCATCTCAGACTTCTATTCCAATTCTTGGAATTCATGGCGGGGCCTCCATGATAATGGCAGATAAGGTAGGAAAATTTATTAGAGCTCTTGCTGTTCTAATGTACTTCATTGTGTTGGTCTCTATCATGAATAATTGCTACAAGTAGTTCAAAAAAGATGCTCTTAGTTGTCTCTCTGTACTTAAAAAAAGAAAAAAAGTGTGCATAATGGTGTCTTTGTTGATGGCTCACCAAATATTCGGAAATATTTTGGGGCTTGTGCCTGAAACTCAACTTTTTTAACACTGTAAAAGCAGTCCTAATGAGTCCTAACTCTCCAGCACATGGAATGATGGCCAGTTAAAAAACTTGGATAGCTAATATGATCAGTAAATGTAAAAACAGCCTCATAATAGTAGGTTCATAAAATGATTTTAAGGATAAGATGTAAAACTATAAGCAGATGTTCTGTGGTGCTTCTAAGAAATAGTAAGCAATAGACCTGAATGTATTTGGGTGCAACAGTAATAGTAGGACAATAAGCCAGGCTTTAGTGATCCACTGCAGTATCTGGATTAAGTAAGCTTGCACACGTGAACCATCTGCATTCCATAGATTTATTGAACTAGATTTTTGCTAACTGGATACATCTATTTTCCTACTGTAGTTCAGGAAAATCCTGTAAGGGGTTGTCTGAAATCTGGACATAATGACAAATGGTTTTGTTGGAAAACATATTTTTAGGTAATCTGTTATGAGACTGGAAGAGCACAAGAGAGTCATGTCTCAAGTTCCTTGACGTTGTAACAGTTTTTAAGAACTCCTTGCTGGCGCTGCAGCATTGATGTTGTGAGGTGATTGCTGCTGTTCCTGGAACAGGCTCTAAGTGCAGGGCTGAGCTCTGCTGGGGACTCTGCCTCGCCTGAAAGTCACAGGAGCTCCCACTGTGGTGTAAGGGAGGAGAGCTCAAAGAGAGAGTGCAGATGTGGGAAGTCACTGGTTTGCCAGCACATGAACATCTTTAATGCTAATTGTAACGTATTTCCCAATATTTCCATACTTTAGGGTTCCTTATTCATGGACTATTATTATTTCTTATGAGTGACTTTTGAATAGTAAAGGGTTCTCTGAACACATCTGAAAAGGAAGTGGTCTCAATATATTATTTTGTGAAGTAAGGAGGAAAAAGAAGCAGGATTAGTTATGACTGAGGAATCAGCCTTGAACTTTGGAAATTTTTTACCTTTGGAAAATACTTTTTCCCATTGGGATGAGGTCTGTTTTTCTTGGTATTTTGAATGATCTTCCTTTAGAACTTGTCATACAAGGGGAGGACAATAAGTGCTGAATTATAGCAGAGATCCTATAACAATGCCTTTGACATCTTGATTTATACAGGCAGATCATTACAGTCAATGCTGCTATCTTAAATGCAATTGCAGTGACCAAATTACAGAGGCAGATTCATGTGCTTTTAAATTATAGTGCAGATTTACTTGTCTTTTAAAGCTGGTTTTATATGTATTTAGTGCTTCTATCTGATACCTATTTCACTTAACTGTCTCTGGCAGTGTAAGAACACTTGAAGATCCCAGCCAGGGCTAAGTGATGAAACACTGGAAGAAATCCTTTACAGAATCATCTTTGCTCTTGGTAGCAGATGCAGGATGTTACTGATACAGATCTATTTTTACTTTTATATAAGAGCCTCTAGAAAATGAAACAGTCCATTTTTTGTTTTGTCTCAGTAAATTACTACTATTTTCACTGTATGCTAATATTATCATTATTGTATCACTGTCTTTTATTTCAGGGGTTATCAGAGTTTTATTAGCAAACTTTCCTGCTGAAATTTAGCTTCTAAGATTTCCATTGGGGAAATCAAAATTGTCTTTTGTGTTTTAAAACAATCTAACAGAGCGGTCTTCAGTAGCTTGAGTTGGCTGAAGGAATTGTTTGTTCATGTAACTAATATTGCCCTAATTTTTAAGCTGACCTTTGCAATGTGCAGTGTCTTGCAGCGGGGTTTGGAACATTGCAGTAATGAGACCTGCATGTGTCACTCAATTAACCACCCATTTAGGAATGAATTCCTGGGAGATGAAATTGAAATTCACAGTGCTGTTAGAAAGGTGGGGAGATGAAATCTGAGGGAGAAGGACTGCATATATGAAATCTTTCAAGTCACTGTCAGGATTTTAGCTGGCACACATAGGTGTTGGCTGACTTGTGAAGATTATTGTAAGTCTCCTGTTTTGTCTCATGCATTGAGATGCCTGGCTATTGCAAAAGGTGCCTGGTCCCACTCCTGCTTGTGGATGTAGTGCTCTGGCACTCTGATAAGGCCATTTCATTTATGTCCTTATCATATGAGTTCTGTGCCAGGTGGTTGTTATGTGATGCTGAACTCAACTACACTGAGGGCACAGGAATGAGAACTCATCTATAATGCTCTGTGCTGCTGAAGACTTCACTGAATGACTGAGAGGAGATAAGCTACCATACTCTCTGTGGCTAATAAATACTATGTCAGTGTGAATCTTGACTGAAGAGCCATATCTGTAAAAAAAAAGTTGTTTTATATTTCTAAGGATGAGGTATGGCCACATTTGGAGTTTGCAGTGATTAATGCAGGGCATACAGTGTTTGAAGCACTGAGTCCCTGTCTGAACATCTGGGGTGAGTGGTGTGTTGTCTAGACTGCCTCCTTCGCCAGCCCAGCTCTGCTTCAGTTTGCTCAGAGTTTGCCTGCACCATCTGAGGAGAGATTTTGCATGATTCAGACATGGAAAATAGGCATGTGAAGCCAACCAAACCAGAATGTTTTCTGAACCTCACTGATCTACCTTCACCTGACATCAGCTGTCCAAACCCTACCAACAAACCAAGGGGGCAAGGAGGTGTATGGCACTTACCTGATCCTGACTGTGCTGCAGAGATACCCTTTGGACAGTGCCACCTGCTCTGCTCCAGCTGATTTTATCACCTGCTCTTGGCAGGAACTCTTCTGCCAATGAACTGCTCCTTGGCTTTGGTCCCCAGTTCTGTCACGCACTTCAAACATATTCAGATGTGGGATAGTCTACTGAAACAAGATGAGAATTTTCTGGGGCGTCTCTGCCAGCCTGCTGAGCATCAGCATCCCTTGGAGGATGCTGAAGACAGGCTGGCTGTTTATTCATCTTGTATCTCTTGACATTTGAGACATCTCAACACAAACATTACTTAGGAATTGTTTTCTGACTTGAGCATTTAGTTTCAAACATAGTTACCTTTGTTTCACCACTTTCTATGATTATAATGATAGTATTTGTGATACTTTTTGTTTAAAACAGAACATCATGGTTACTTCTGTGTCAATGCTAAAAGACTTGCTTCTTCATATGTGGGAAAAAATATCCCTACGTATTGTAAATACGTCCAGGAATATTTATGTCTTTGAACCATACTGCTTTTGCCTATTGCAAACCTAAGTCTTTCTAGAAGTCTTTCTTGAAAGACATAATTTGAGGCATTTTATTGTTGTGGAAGCAGTCACAGTTTTAACATAGTCAAGAAGTGTTAAAGGTGAGGGTAATTTTCCAGAAGGGCTATCACAAAGTGATTAATCTTGAAACAGATCTGGAAATGTTATGCAAAATAACTATCTGCTTTTCCAAAAGGTAAGTACTACATATTATTGCATAATGATCCTGTGAGAGCCCTGGAGGTTAGAAAGGATTGCTGGAGGTTGTCTAACCCAGCCTTAGCTCTGTGATGAGCTATTGAAATCAGATCATCCAGTCAAGGTTTGAATGTCTCCCTGGAAGTAGATACCACAGCCTCTCTGGGCAATCTGTTTCAGTAATTAACCTCTCTCACCATGCAAATATTTTCCTTTTATCTCATTAGAATTTCCCTTGATACCACAGGCTTTTGTTCTTTTGCTGTGAATCTGAGTCCAGCTCTGTCTCAGTGCAGTTTTAGGCTGCAATTACAGCGCTCCTTACCTGTCGCTTTCCTGGGGAAAAGGCTCCTTCAGCACTTACTGGCACTTGCAGTCCTTTGGACTTGCTTGGATATATTGGTGTTTTGTTTGGGGAGACCCACAGGTGTCCAGGGGGCTGCAGACAGGGGCTGGTGGTTCCTGCGAGGGCAGCAGTCCCTCCCTGGAGCAGCTGCTGTGCTGCCGCTGCCGCAGCCTGGTCCGGCTGTGCCACCGAAAGGGAGCACTGCTGGCTCATGTTCAGCCCACCCCATGGGCCCCCTGCCCTGCAGCACTGCTGGGATACTTCAGAAAGAAAGCATCTCATTGCTAATAAGCGCTGAGTGAAACTGTACTTTGAAATCTTTCATTCTTTTGCTGGTGATTTTTTAGGTGCTTTAGTGAAATACTGGCAGATGTTTGCATTACTTGTCATTTTTGCCTCATTATAGGTATAGCTGGAATTGCTTTGTTTTAGCTCATTTGAGAGGCAAAAACTGTGCTTCACTTGTGCAAACCAGAGCTCTAAGCAGCTGTGATCAGAGCCCACCCAGAATCTTGGCTCTGGAGCACTGATGCTCTCGGATCTGTACGCGACTTTGTTGATGATCTCAAAGTTCCTTCACACATCCTCCAGCTCCTTGCCAAATGTCTCCATGGTGCAGTGATTCTCTAAAGGACAAAAAGGTTCAAAAGCTTCACTTAAGTTTTGTACTATGTGTAAGTGTGCTTCAACTCTTAATGATTTCAAAATTGTTCGATGGATGGCAGGGGTGTGTTGTTATTTGTTTTTTATTGTAGAATCTTTTCTGGAGGTCATACTACATGGAATGTGCTCATTCATTCACATGTCTGCCATATGCATATGCAGATTTCTGTCCAGCCTGTTTTGTTGGCTTGTAAAAGCAGTTCTGTATTTCATGATAAAAAAATTTAAGTTTAAGATTTTCTATAATAGCGACTTCTCATTCCTGCCCTTACTGATGGCTGATGTGTATGGCACGATGTGTCTGAGCATGAGATTCACTTTGGCTTTGTTACTGTAAAAGACTGGAAGATTAAACCATTGGTTAATAAATACTTTAGTGCAAAAATAGCAGTATTCATATAACTGCTGTTTCAGGTCTAGACATAGTAGCTTGCACTACTACATAGTCTGTTGCACACAATATTTCCAGCTTCTGACTCATTTAAAGAAGCAATTGAATTTGATTTTCTTCCCTTGTAGCTGTATGAAGGCCCCTATGGGAAGAATAACCTTCAGATATTCTGATTTTTATTTTGAGCTGCGATAGAAATGTAGCACTGACTTCCTTGCAAATCTGTGTTTACTTGTCCATATCCATGAAAGCCGATCTATATGGACTTTAAAGAAAGTCTTGCACATCCATAAGATTTTTAGACCTAGAATGTAACCTGTGGTAATACCTTTTGCACATACACGCTGTAATCAGTGGTATTAAATGGTTAAAAACATGCCTGAGGTTTGTCCTGATGAGGGGAATGAAATGCATGGATACAATATTCCCTGTTTTTCCTCCTCAGGAGGCAGTGCTGTGCCAGGGTGAGGTGGTTGGGATAGACCCTGCTGGTTTAGACATTGCTGTTCTGGCATGGCTGGGAGTCTTTGCTGCTTTCATCTGGGTTTGGAACTCAGAGGAGCATTAAATTAATGATGTGAGTTTGCTTTCTTGCTCTCCTTCTCCTACTCTTTTTTCTAAATGGTTTTCCTAGCAATTTCTGAGGTGATTATGTTATTCCTCATTCTCTTGTGCATGTAAGTTTGTCCCTCTTTATTCAGTGAAGGAAAACATGGATAAATTTCTAGAATACTGCAGCAGTAGACTAGCACTGTCACTCTTATGGACCTCATGGGAGGGATATTTAATTTAATTTTCCAAAGCAGAAGGAAGGTAGTTTTGAAAACATTAGGAATTTCAATAACTAATGAGCAGGTTGTAGGAAATGGAAGTCTTGAATTTGCTTGATTTTTCATGCAGTTTAGGTGCAGGTAAGTTCCTGATATTTTAGTTTGCTTAAATTTATACTTGCAGCTGAGCTGAAGGTGCAGGGTTGGTTTCTACACACCACTCATTTAGGAGAGAAGAGTGTTTGGCTTCACTTTAGTCTTTTGCAATAAGCTATATATTTTCACCTCAAAGGTACTGTTTTCTTTCTCTTCAGACTGTTCTTACAGTACTTGAAAATAGAAATCCTTAAGTGTCTTTGATTTGAGCAGCAACATCTCAAAACTGCTATCAAGTCCCTGTTGTAGATCACCCATGCAATCTCCAGACTCTTGCCTGCCTATGGGTAATTCCAACACAGCAGACTCCTGGGCTGTGAAAGTAGGACACAGGACCTTCAGCATGGTTTTCTGCTTACAGAAATTCCTGGTGGCATCTTTGGAATTCTTTCCCCAAGAACATTTCCAAATAAAAAATTTAAAAATTATTCCTTTTAAGCTATAAAATAATTATAGACCATTACAAAATACATAGCAAAGTTCTGGCAATTAGAACATATCCAGAAAATGTACCTGAAAGTATAAAATTATGCAGTGTACAGAGAGAAGGGCTTTGATATAATGTCAAACACATTTTTTGTGTTTCATCTATTAATTATTTTTGAGGCTGCTTAGATTATTTGAATAGACAGTTCATTAGTGTGTTTTGTCACTTATTTGAACTAACAATTTAATTTGAAGAATTTCTTTCTAATTTTTTTGATCTTGCTTGGAAGACTCTGGGATAGATCTGCCTACATGGTGATGGTACAAAGGGCTTTGTATAGATGCACAGAAAAACTTTGCAGGCTGTACCTTTCTTTTTTTACAAATCTGTGGTCATTTGGTTTGTGTGTACTCATTCTCTTCCCCTCTTCCCTCCTCCTTCCTCCTCTGCCTCTACTCCTCCCTGGAGCTATGAAGTTGTGTGGATTTTACTGAGGGAGCCCAGCCTGGATTGTCTCCACACCATCTGTCACCATATTGTTTGTTTAAATCCTTGAGAAATTTTCTTCTGTACTTTACTGAAATAAATACATAAAGCTGCAGCAGCATCATTGGCTATTTATATTAGATTTAGACTTAATGTCCTTAGGAAAAAAACCCCTTTGCTTGCAATTGAGGTGCATAAGCTGGAGGCACAGTTTGTAAAAGTGCACGTGGTTGAATTCTCTGAGTGCAGAGCTCCAGTTCTGTGGTGTGTTCATCCCCCAGCCCAGGCCCCTCTGGCTCCTCAAGGGGGACACCTGGCTGGGGCTCCCATGGCCCTGGAGAGACGCTGCTGCTCAGGGGTTATGCTCTGGTCTCCCCATTCTTTCAAGGAAAGCGTTTTGTGCCCTTCAGTGGGTGCAGGATGTATCTCCTCTGTCCTGAGACTTGATATTCTGGGTCAGGGAAAAGGTGGAACTCGCAGGCTCTGTGAAACCAGAACTGGAAATACGATTGGTTAGTTAGAAGGGGAAATGCTTTGGAGAGAAATTGAAGTGTGCAAAAGGAATGTAGTATAAAAGCTGGACAACCAACAGGAAAATGAGTTCTGTGGATGTGCAAATGGGATATTCCAAGTTGCTGGTGGAGGTTGGTTGGTGCCCAGCAGCTCTAAGTTTATGATATGCAGTTAACATTGTCTCCTTTCCCTACAGCAATTTTTCCTGTACATTCCATAGGCATGAAGCTTAAGTGACCAAAAAGCCTGAGTATTTGGAGGGAGGAGGAGGTTCCAGGTGTACAAGTTGTCTCTTATTTGGGGAAGAGGAGAATTCCTCTGGAGAAAGGTCTGTCCTATCTGGGACAGCCATGAGGGCTCCTGGGCTGAGGGGTAAATGGGGTTCCTTGATCAACCTTTGTGAATGATTTAAACCTCTTGAAAAAGGAACAGTTTCTAGTCCAAATCTGTGACTAAGATTTTATTCACATACTGATTCTTTCAGCTTCACTTGTGGATTAAAGAAATCATTCATAAATGTATATATTTCGATGGTTTGTGTAATCTTTTCTCCTCTTCAACAGCAACAGAGACTAAACTAAAATTAGAAAATCCAGCACCAAGCAAACTTCTAGAGCGTGGCAGCAACTCCATTTGGTTGTACATTGGTCAATCTTGCTTAGGACGATTAACATGTTTTTGGACAGGGGCAAATTCAATGCAGAGATACATTTCCTTCTCACTTTAACACACTGAGAAACACATTATAGGGCTCTGGATGAGATTTGACTGAAACACTGTAATATTCTACATACAGTTCCAAAACAATCTCCATTTCGTTTGTACAGCATTTTTTGCTTCATATTTGGGTGTGATCAGACCTGAGAAAGTGAGGTCTGTTTTTTTTTGTATACATGCAGCTTCTTCTCCCTGCTTCCTCCTGGATTCCCTTGCTGCAGGTGGAGAAGGAAGGGTGAGAGAAAAACAAGTGGTAATTTTGATGCTTTTGATATTTCTCAGGTACATTGATTTGCCCGCTCCTTGGGATGGAGCCTGCCTATGGGTGATGGTGCTTTGGTGTTTCTCTTGGCTGACAGCAGTGCAATTTCCCAGCAGGATCACATGCAGCCGTTTTGGTGTAGCCTGGATGAAGCAGATTTTTTTCAGATCAGGACCATATCTCTCAACTTTGTGCTTCCTTGGATTTGGGTTTTGAGCAGGCTCTCTTGGAGAGGTGCTCCATTATCAGACGACTCCTCAGTCACTGTTTTGGGCTTCCTGTCTCCATCATAGCTTTGGGAAAGTAATTTCCTTCCAGGCTTTTAATGAAGATGGGCTGAGCCGTTTCCTTGTCACAAGTTCCTTGCTGCAGCATGACTGAGAGCACCAGTGCTGGTCTTGCTCCATGGCCTTCGCTCAGTGTTTGTGGCTATTTATAACCTGCCTTTTGTGCATGTTGCAGCAAGATATTTCTATAAACATGTTTCATTCAGAGGATTGTTGGGTAGAAAGCTGCTTATCTTCTCCTTTATTCTTTTCCTTTTCTTGACAGAGGTGGTTTGTTTTTAGTGTCCTACCTTTCAGTTCAAGATTTCTGTAACTTTATTGATGGAAAGTTTTGTCTGTTTGTGCTGAGCAGTTTGCCTTTTCACGTGATAAAATTAGCAATAGGACTGCTTTGTTTTCACTGCATTGATTTTGTGTCGAGTGGAAACACAGTGTGTATGTAGAACCACTATGAAAGAAGAAAGGGCAGGGATTTTATAGCCACCTTTCTGCTCGACAAAATTTGCAACACAATTAGGTATGACAGAAAATAGAATTAAGGTAATCTGTACTAAGTAACAAGTTGCTTTGAGAAGTTACAGAAACATATAATTACCAGACAAATTGCATGTTATTTTTTTGTGTGTGAGGCTAATTAAGAGTTCTGAGTAAATTGTGTTGGCATAGCCATCAGAGCTGTATGAAGTACCTAATTGGGATGAGATAAGGCTTGTGAATTCATCATAAGAAAACAGATGCCAGAATTATGAGAAGTGTCTGTATTCTAGTCAAGTACCATTTAGGATGGTCTGGTTTATTTTCAGCAGTCACATTATTTTTGTAGGAAACAAGCTAACCCTGTCCTTTATTTTGTTTTGATCTGTTTGCCATCGTCTCCTCTCTGCTTTATCTGCATTTAACTACTGCTATCTGTGAAAAGGCTGACATTTCCTTTTGTAGAAGCTGGGTTCCAGGGAAAGATGTGGATGGCTCAGCTGCTTAGCATGTGAAACTTTAACCTCTGTCCCTTAACAGCAAACTGGTACAGAAGTTGTAAAAATAAATAATTGCTTTCTTCACACACTCAGACTGGATTTTCCTTACCCAGTGTGTTGTCTGCCAACCTCCTTCACCCAAGAGCTGCTTCCAAACACCTTCTTCTCTGAGGGAGCCTTCAGCTGCACCCTATCCATTTACTATTCCACTTTATACTTGACTGTCATGGTAGTCAGGATTTCTATTTACTGCCTTAGTTCACTTCTAGCAGAAGTAAATTTGGTAGGAGGGAATACATACCTCTGTGCTTAAAATTCTGTATCCCTGAATTTTAGGAACAGTGTGACTCTTTCAGTGTACACATCTAAAATCATCTTAATTGGAGTAAATAAAATTTCTCTGGGGTCCCAAGAACAAAGTAAAAATTATAAATTTAAGCCAAATCTATTCCTATTTAATGAGCAGGAAATAGAGGAAAGGAGTATAAACTGAACCAGGTGAGCTAGGGCAGTGTTGGTGAGGAACTAAGGTGGTGATAAAACAGAAATAAATTACTGATGGAAGTGACCTTTTGTGAAGAAAACAGTATGAGAAAACCAGAATTACTCAAAATTCTGAACAGTTTCTATCTTTATCTCTTCTATCCTGATCTTGGGATTTTGGGCAGTCCTTTTCAGCCTTAAGTAATTCCTTTTGCATTCACTGTCTGCTTTACATATTTGTACAGGGAGCTGCTTGCTTTTCCTGTTGCAGTGTGGGGAGTCTGGGCTGTAGGTAACCATCTGGAAATTGATGTATTGGAGAGTCTACTTGTATCCATTCTAATGCAATTTAAAATTTCCCTACTACTCTTGTTTTTTTTCCTTTAGTATAACCTCTGAGACAGGGAGTCTATTATAGGCTTTCCTGAAATAAAATTGCCCCCTTTGCACTTGGCTGGCTAATGATGCTGCTCTGTGTAAGCAGTCATTTCTATAAAAATTGAAAGGGTTTTTACTAATTCTCTGTTTTGTAGCAACATAAGTACTTTTCTCTATGCATCTGTGTTCAGTCTGTTCAGGTGCTTTGTGGGAGTGCTTACCACCCTGGGTTTTTTAGGACCTGGAGTCTCAAAATACATTCATAATTCCCTTTTATAATTTAATTAAATTCTGAATTTTGCATCTCCCAATCTCCTCTCCTCCGTGGAGAGGACAGACATACAGGAAAAGAAATATGAAAGCAAATTTCTTCACACTGTGTTAGGTGATTGCTAATTTTGCAGTCTTCCCTGTATGTGAATGTGCTGTGCTGTTACTTTAAAAGTACTGCTCTGAGACTCAGGTTCACTGGCACTTAGTACCTAAATCGTTATTATGTGCACTGAACAAAGTTCTGGATCCTGAATGACACAAATGCTGATGTTGTGTAAGTGACTGGGTGGATCATGAGGTTGAAAATGAGCAGAGAGGAGAGCGCAGGGAAGAGCCAGACAAGGACAGCCTTGACTCTTTGCAGGGTGAGCTCATTTGTGGAGGGCAAAATACAAGTTACATGATCCCCTCCACACTTTGGGCTGGGTAAAGACAAAAATGATCTTCATAGCCATTTCCAGATATACTTATCCTGTCATTTTTACCAGTCTTAACAACTGCAAAAGTAATGTCGCACCTTTTCTAACCTTTCTCAGGCTTCAGGCTTGCAATCTCTTACATTCCTGCTGTTTTTTACTATCCATCGCTATTTTATAGGATAAGAGTGCCTGAAATATGTCTAGTGATCAGTGAAAAAATGACACTAAATAGGTTACTTAGGACAGATGCAAATAATAAAAGAAATTCATGTTATAATATCCTGAACTGTTGCTCAGTGTCTTCTCACTATATACAGATATTTTTAGATTCCCAATTTCTCATAAAAACACATCACATGATCTCTGAATAAAAATTTAAATGAATGTGCATGAAGTTTATGTGGACCCAGCTGTCACCTGCAGTGTGTGTGTCTTTACAGGTCATTGAAAGCTTTACCAATCTTTAGTGTGCTTGTTCAAATTGTTTTAAGTTATTCTGGTTCCTTCCTGCTATGGGATGACTCCTGGCTTAAGAGAAGCTGGTTTTTGATTTACCATTTTTACAGGTAGAGATCTTAAAATATTCAGGGATTTCAGGCAATAATAAAATGTAACAGTCCACCTCAGCAATCCTTATTCCAGTGTAGGTCTTACTGATTTGTTAAGCTGCAGTAGAGCTCTCAGCGGACACTGCCTGAAAGCAGAGGAAAACTTAAGCTAAAATAACAAACTTTGCTCATTTCCCACACTCTACTGCATTAAGTAGGTTATAGGCACGCAGAACCTTAGTTTTAAATAAGTTATGCATAAAAAAGCTCTCTAAGTCAGCAAAGGCATTTCTAAAAGCTGAGGAGCAAACTGCCACTAGGAAAGGATAGTGTGCAGGTCATATACAAGTCCACATGGAAAGCAAAAATCCTGCTTGTGGGATCCTGACTTTGGTGTGATTGATTTCATTGGGAAGTAAAGGACTAAGAGCAAGTGCAAAGTAAGCAAATGCTTTAAATAATTAGTCTTTTAATGCTTATTTAATTGCTTTTCCTGAAGATTTGAATGCTGCCATGTAAAGAGATGATGAAGGGGTTTTTTTCCTTTCTAATGAGGGGCTTAATATGTTCTTTATGTAACAGCCATAAAGATGCATACATAGTCTTGTAATATCTGAGATGGAAAGGCCAAGCACACAATAGACTTAAAGCATTTTCTGCTTAGAAGAGCAATCTCTAGTTAAAGGAATGTTTTGGTTTCTTAAGGGCTGCACTTGGGGTGTTCTCTCCCATGATATACAGGATTGCTGGTGAAATACCCTGTTGACAGGCTAGTTGGTTTTGAGTTAAACCTGATAACTTATTTTAACTTCATTTTGATAGTTAGGTTTCCGCCTTACTGGGTCATTTTGAGGTTTCATTTGCATATTCCACCCAGTTAAAAATTCTGGTATTAAAACAACTTTTCTAATTCAGCTCAGATGGTGGAATATTTTCCTCCTTAACAAGCATTCTAGTTTGTATAAAAAAAAATAAAAAAATTTTCCTTCCCTTAGTTTCTTTTTAAATCAAGTATGTACAGTAAGCTTGGCTCCCTATTGAGCTGGTTTAATCATTTGTTTTTTCCATCTGCAGAGATCCAGTTCCCAAAGTAACTTCAAAGAGTCTTGCCTGAGTAAAAGCTTCCAGCTTTGGAGCAACAATGATTACAGAAATATGCTTATGCAACTGCTCGAAACCTCTGGCTATCCTGACATAGAGAATACAACTGAATATTTCCCTCTATTATTCTGTTACCATAGACCTTAAATATTTGTAACTGAGAGTTTTGCTGCCACTTTGCTTTTGCCTCCCGTGGTGACTGCACAGTGTGATGTGTTACACGAGTGCACAGACATGGCATTTGGAGGCTCAAGGGGATCACTGGTGTTCTGGGTCTTGAAGTGATCTCATATGTAACTCCAACAAGAAAACAACCATAAAATTCAGCCTTGACGTAAATTGTCTTTAGACAAGTCTGAAGACTTACAGCATCAGCAAATGCAGACTATTTGTAATATTTTAGATTTGTGCAGGCTTCAATCAAATGGTGAAGAGGCTTCAAGTGAAATGGCTCCTGGGAGAGTGGTAACCTCCCATTTTTAACCTAATTTTTAAAATTTCCTTTGTTGACATGTGTAAGCTCTCAGTTTGGTGAAAATAAAGTCAATCCCCTGCCCAATACAGGTAGATAGATATGGGAAGTATATTTCATATCTAATGGATATATCATGCTTTTGAGTGCAGTAAGAAACTTAAAGTAGTTAAAATGGCCAGTGTTTGTGAGAATCTGCTTCATATTAAGGTCAATATAAGTAATTGTCTATATTTCTGTAGTCTTCCTCACCAGAGACTGTTCCTTATTCATGACTTTCCAGTCCAGTGATTGTTGTCATCATTTTGGAGAAAAACTGGGTTTTCCCCCCCTCCTCTTTTTTTTTCCTTTTTTATTTTTTTTTTAATTTTTTTTTTTTTTTGACAAAACTATCTGAAAATCAGTGTCTAGGATTTCCCCCAAATTAATTTCCTGTGGAGAGAAGAGTTATGAGTTTGGTCTCAGTACAATGACTCTTCTGGATTATAATATCTGTCATTGGAAATGCACTGCTTTGGTTTTAACTGAAGCTATTTCAGATCTTAATTTTTGGCTTAATCGAATCCTTAGCACAGGCAAATCTAATTCTGGCATACTATTTCAATTGCACAGACTTTCATTTCTGACTAAGGATTGGAAGGATTAACCCAGATTTTAGCAGTTCTCTCCATGACTGGGTGGATAGGATTAAAATCTGTGCTGCTCACTGTGGCTTTTTATTCTAGTTTTTGATTAGTTATGTCTGTTGACCAGGATGGGAAATTTTCTGAGGTTAAGACTGCAGCTAAATTAAGTATGGTGAATTCACTGGATTGCACTGTATTTTGATTAAAATTACTGCCCAAACATACTTTTCTTGTTAATAGGACCACAATTCATAGTTTAGTATATTCTAGATTAATTTTGTAGTCTGAAGTATTAATATGTATATATACACACATTTATCAGATTTGAGGCTGTAGAAATACATATTTTAGGAAAAAATAATTGGGTAAAATAGGAATGGCATTAACAGGACCCAGCTGTAATATCTTGTTAAGGACTGGATGAATGCAGCAAAAGTTTTTGGGCCAGAAGCTGGAAGGATGTTCTTCTATTTAATTTCTATCAATGCAGCTGTTAGAGACAATTTCACTATGCAGGAAACAGAGAAATTTCTGGAATAACGTCTACAATTAGTCTCCCACCTTCTAAAAAGCCCTGATCCTGTAATGAATTTATAAATTAGTTACTTCGGTGGCCAGGGAATGAAAGTCTCACCTCCAGGAGATGAGGGGAGTTGGTTTTGTTTAATCTGGTAAAAATGGGCCAGGGAGGAGGATATGGTGGCTGGATGCAGGAAGAAGAAAAAGCTGATTAAACAACATAAAATGAGTCAGGCAACTGCAACTCAGGTGGGAAATTGAAAGTGGTGAATGGTATTTAGATGGAAAATGAAGAAGCTCAGGAATGGCTGGTGTTATAATGGAAACTGGTCAATGAAGAAGGATGAGCATGTGCTTTCACTGTGTTCTTTCTAATTCTGTACTCTCCTTTATATTTACAGAAAGCTTGAGATTGAGAAAACCATGCAATACTATAATAACATTGCCTCCAAGTCCAGTCAGGCTTATATAAATGTTAGATTTGGTAAAGGTGAAGTGGAAGGAGTAGGATTCTGATGCGCTCCTTATCAGTCAAGGACTGTGCTTGTCAGCCTTGGAAAGAGACTGCCTTGGGATTCTTGTTGGAATGTAGTGAACTATGTCTTAAAATTTTTTAAAGCCTCATCTCCTAGAAAAGAACATAACATTTCCCCAGAAATTAAAAATATCTTTACCTTTTCATGTGAAGCAGGAGAACTTTTCTTTGGGTACTTGTGCCTTTTTGTATTTTGTTTTTTTGTGCCTCAGGCAGCAACAGAAATCTCAGGAGAGACGTGATGAAGGTGTACTCTCCACTTGGAGAAATGATGCTGTTTGCTGCTTGTCACCCTGGTCTGCCAGGGGAAAAGAGAACCCATTAGCAGCCCTGGAGCTGCATGGTTGGAAGGTTGCAGTATCCATAACAGAACCCTTGTGCATTCTGTGGTGCAGTCTCAGCCCAGGCTGGCAGTGATGATGTCTGGATGTCAGGCAGGCTGTGCAGTGCTTTATAGGACCTACATTCATGGGCAGTCTGGGTTGCAGTTACAACTGGACACCCAAAACAGGTTTTTATGCAAGTGCTGGTTGTTTGTTGCCATTGCATGGTGGTATTTCTGTTTGTAAATAAATGTGTTCTAGACCAACCGTTTTTGACACTGAAAAATGTCTTGGTCAATATTCAGACTTTTGTTTAAAACTTGGTTCCATTGACTAAAATATTTTTAATTCTTTATTTTGGAATGGAGAAAGGTTTTCTAGTGATTGCCATGACACTCAGGGGAATGTGCCATGGTCTAATACAGATGTAGTGAATATAGCAAGGTGATGATAATGTGATTATTGGAAGTAATCTGGTCAAGGGAGTGGAAATTCCTATAAAAGTACAATGATATTTTCTTTTCACTACGATTTCAGGTGTCTGTTCACGGAGCTTGCAGTTTCCAGCTGTGAAAGGTTCTTCAGAGACAAGACACTTTATCTGGTCTTGTTGAGCAATTGGAAATGAGTGTCACTATCACAGAATTTGATTTTATTATTGAAGAGCTCTTAACAAAGGCTACAGAAAGCAATACTTTTCAAAATCTATAATTTTTGTGCAGATTCAAGCTGTGGAAGGATAGATTCTCAGTAGCTGTGAGAAGCTCTTAGGTGATGATATACAGCAGAACATTAGGAAAGGAAGACAGTAAAACTTTAGTCATGCTGAATTATTTTCTTGCCATTTTCTGTAGCTGTGTTTAAGGAATTGAAATTAAGTCTTTGCAAGAATGGCAAAATCTTTCTTCTGATGATTTGCTGTGGCTGGAGAGGAATGTGCTAATGGGGAGGATGTGCTAATGAATGCATGTATGTTCTACAACACATGGTTAGAACTGTTTGTATTTTTTTCCTGCAAAAAAGGTTGAACACCAAATTGGATAAAATTCTGTTTCAAAATGACCAAGCTTATTTCTTCCCTGAAGAAATTCACACTTTTTCCAGACTTCATTAATACTTGAATTCTAATCTCTTTAGCTCTTACAGCTGTTTCATTTTCAGGAACCTTCAGAGGCCAATTATTTTGTTAAAAAAATGCTTATTAATGAAAATATGTTACCATGTAGAAAAAAAAGGCCAACGCAGATGAAAAAAAAAAGTGCTTCAGAAAGTCTAAGGCCCTCCTAGCTGTGCTTTTGGGAGAGCAGAGGAAAAAGAATTGGAATAGCATACTTTGTTTTAATGGTTTGAGTGTTTATGTGATGACCCTTTATTTATTTATTTATTTATTTTTTCCCAGCAGGACTGATGGAAACAGGACACATCTGTTTCCTTGTGCTTGTGTCATGAAACAAGGAGGAATAAGGTGCTGGAAAGAGTTACTGTAGCTTTTTGAGTCCTTTGCCAGGCAGCAGTTTCTTTTTGAAGCACACGCCTTAGTGTCTGAGGTAGCAAAGGCATTTTCACTCAGTATTTCTGCTGCCTCTGTTTACTGATGAGACCACGCAGAGTCATGAAACAAATTTGTGCTGCTAGCACAGCCAAAACTCCTGGAACTGCTTCCACATCCACCAACAAAGCCATGTGTGGATATGTTCTCCTGCTTCTTTTATTGACTGAGGGTTCAATTTTTGATTTTGAGAGGACCACCATCTACTTTCAGCTTTATTTTGTCAAGTGGGTTGTGTCGATTCCTCCGATCCCTCCCCTGTGCTGCCACTGTCTCCCAGTTCTAGACATACTTTGCTGGGAAAGCTTTGGAAAAGTATTCTAAGTTTAAGTTGTCTCTTCCATTTCTTTGCTCTTTTGCTGCATCTGATCTAGTCTGACTGGCACACAGGAGCCCTCAGGGCCTCAGATGGGCTGCCTGTGGTTCGCCTCTGCTTTCAAAGTGAGAGTTGGCCTCCTGCCTCAGTTTTGTTGGAAATTCCTTGGAATGGCATCTATGCTTTGTCTGCTGTTTTGGACAGAAAACTTGCAAGAATTTGCCCTGTGTTTTTTCCAAAGTGAAGATCAACATGCTGCAAAGAGAGCAAAACATTAAGAAACATCTAGCAAATCAGCAAATGAGCAGACTGATCTCTTATGTTCAATGGTGCTTTTGAAGAAAGCTCTACTCGTTCATAATTGCTAATTTTAGTCCAAGTTAAACATGATCTCAAAATCAGACCCTGATTTTCAAAGTTGGCTGTTCTCATGTAAGCCCATAAGTTTATAAGTAACTATCTGAATGGATATTTTTGGAAAATTTTTAATCCTTAAAGGACTTAAATACGATACAAGGCAGATAAAATTGTGGAAATAGCTCTTGCTCACATATGAACAATTGATATGTCAGTTGCTTTCTTTGGTGTCATCTTCTATTGAAGTATTTCTTTTCTGCTCTGTCTTTAAGAGGTGATTAATGAGCCTGTAAGTGATAAATTTACTCAAAAAGTGGTGCTGGTGATGTGGAGGCATTTCTGTGACCGGGAGGAATTTGAAAGGTTGCAGGTGTGACTCCTAGAGAAGGGTTATGAAGGTTGTGAAGGTTCCTTCACTCCTCCAGGTATCAGGAGGTCTGAAGTTCAGGCTGGGACTTTGTCCAGGGGATGGTAAATCTGCTTTCCCAGACTTCATCTGTGTTTTGGGAATTACGGCAGTTTTTACTTTCTCATTATTTCAGATGTGGATGGTTGAACTGTGCTGCAGTGTTACCTTACTCCATGTACTCTCTGCTCAGACACAGTTTTTGTATACTGGTAATATTTTAGGGTTGTGACAGCAGATATTAACAGACACCCAGATTTGGAAGGAGAGACTAGCTAGAGTTATGACAAAATGGAGCAGAGGATGCTGTTACTCAGGCTGTCAGAAAAATTATTTCTGTAAATTACTTGATTTTAGTCTTTTCAGAGGATGAGGGGAAAAGAATAAATGACCCAATATATTCCCACTCTGGCACTTACTAACTTTTCCCATTTTCTCCTAGTCCAGTGACTAGACTATTATTTACCCTACCAGGTATATGAAAATCTATATTTTCCTCTGGCATGTTGCCATGCTGATTAAAATCCCACTGATCTTGTTCTCTTTGGAAACTCCGTTGATGAAGTTTGAAGTGATGAACTGTGAACTGTCTTCCACTGCAAAAAGTCTATCAGGTAAATAAATTAGAAATCCCAAATGAGAACAAATGCAGTAATAGGATACTGGGCTTGAATATTAATTTTGTTACCAACTATTCCCAGTAGACTTGTAATCCACTGGCTGTTCAAGTAACCTGATTTATCAGGTCTGAATTACCAGTATGGAAATAAGTACCTATGAAATAACGTGTGGGTAATGAAATATTCTCCTTCTCTAACTTTTATTGGCCTTTCATTGTGAATAATATACCTTTGATTACTGAGAAAGACAAAACAATAAACCAGATAGTGTTTATTTCTCCTTAGCTTAATTCATCATGTACACACTTGCTTGTGCATTGAGAAGAAACCTATAAAACTTATTTTCTCTTCAGGGATACACTTTACTAGGGTAGATCATTTGAGCTGAGGTATATGCTGAAATGTTTTGAAGTGATACCATGGGTGTAGGATGTTTAGGAAGTGCTTGCATGCTCCTCTGTGGAAGAACTCTGGATGTTGCATTATCCACTGCAAGTTAAACTGTAACTGTGCATGTAATTCAGTACAGCAAAAAGCACCTGGAATCTTGAACGATGCTTTTCTTTTTAAAGCATTTATCCCCTTTGTATTTGTAGGAGTATTGATCTCTGTGCCACTGGCCTATGAGAGACTAGAAATAAATCCCATTCCAGATCTCCAGTTATTATCCTTGCATGATACCAGTTTACTGAATTGTTTAGGGGCAGTTACGACATCTTGTGTCACACAAAATAACATTAATCAGAAAATTTTGCATGCAGGTACATAGTCCAACAACAATCACATCCCTAGATCTCGTTCTGTTCTTTAGTTTGAGAAGGGTGAGCAGAGCACAGGACAACCACTGTGCAAAACCCAGTGTGAGGAAAGATCACTGTGCTTTGAAATCTGACACAAAGCAAGCAGCCTTGGAAGGAAGCTTAACAAGCTGAAGTTGGCCGGTGCTGCAGTGGATGTGTGTAAAATTGAAAAGCAAACAGAGCTGTTTGTGTGCTGGCCATGCCTTTCAAGGAGAGAAAATTTGTGTTCCATCTGGGAATAATAACAGAGTGTGTTTGTAGAAGAAAGACAAAACTGAGAATTTCTGCTGTGTGCCAATGTGCAAAGTAAGTCCTGCAAGTAGTGTGCTATTGAATTAGATGGTTTTAGCCCAGAAGTATGTATCTTGTTGCCTCTTTTTATTGGATGTATTATTTTTTATTTGCTGTATTATTAATTTTTGAACTTTCTATTTGTTATTAATGATAAATAGCATTAATTTGCCCTATAACATCAAAGTTAAAATGGGAGCGTTGGTGAGACCATGGGAAAATATTTGGTTTTGGGGGAAAAAATGGATATGTAAGGTATTGTAGAGGGGACAAAAGCACTGACATTTATTATATGCATAAAAGCATTTTCTGGTTATCACATGAATGGTGTTACAATTGCTTTAGAGAAATGTGTTTTATATAGTTCCCACTATGAAATCTATTATTTAATGTAGCTGCATGGTGTATGTAAATGTAACCTAAGCAGCACTTCCTATTTTAAGGATATTTTCTTCTGGTTCATGCTAAAAGGTGAAAACAGACAATGTCTACATAAAAGAACAATCAACAACTACTTACCAAAGAAGTATTTAAATAGGGATCTCAACTGATATCACTCCTGTTTGTGTGCTTGTGGCAGGAAATTTAGGTCTTTACAAAAGACAGTTCTTGTCTGGGATACCCTTGAAGTGGTAGCTACAGTTAACTGTCCCTCTTTTGGAATATAGAATAATTTCTTTCTGAAAAGAAAGCATAACAGTGATTTGTTCAAAGATAACTGATACCTTGCCTTTCCCAAATTGTGAATAATGTCAAGCTCCACATCTTGGCATGAACTACTGAGCTATTTTCAGGAAAGTGCAAATAAAAGCTATAATTCCTCCTGGCACATCAGGGGTGTAATGGAGGTGTCTGGCAGCGTTTCAGTAAAACAATTAGGTTTAGTGGAAAGGATTCCCTCTAGGCATGACTGTCAGTCAAAGTATAAATAGAGTGTGAGAACCTACTAGCCAGCCTTGGTTCCTCCTGGACAGCATGTTCCAAGCCAGCCAGCACAGGTGATATGCCATGCTTGTCCCAAGGTTTTTGGATTCACAGCTTGCACACTGACAGGCAAGGTGCTTGAAAATTAGATGTGTAACAGTCTGTGAGATGAGGCAGAACTTCAGATATTTCAGTGTTCAGTTTGTAACAGGGTATGTGGCAAGGGAGGGCGCCTGAGATGTGACTAAATTTTGGGAAGAATTCTAGAATGGAACTATTTATTAAAACTAAGTTTTGTAAGGAGATTTGAAACTCCATTTGGCACAGGGACACGGTGACATGATGATTCATTTGCTTTGTATAAGTGGACAATTGTCTTTTCCACCTCCACAGCTCACTGTAGGGAATGTAACCAATGACACAGAAACAGGTACTTGATGCTTCCTTGAAAAGGTGTCCCATGGGACATTACAGCACCTGGCCAGTGGAAATTAAGTTTCAGAGGTTTCATAATAAAGTGTTCTTCTGCAAGCAGAGTGAAATTTGCTTTCTCTAACTTTTATTTCTGGCAATTCAAGTTGGTGAGATGTCAAAAGCACTCGTTACAGTGACATTAATGGTGACAGTTCCTTCAGAGTGATTGCCTTTTTTGAGAGAACACAGGCAGGGCTGGTCCACATGGAGCTTGCCTTGAGGGCACAAGCTGCTGCTTTATACTGCAGATGGATACCTGGAACTTTCTGGAACTTTTGTTGTTTAATTATTTAAAATAAGTAACAAAAAAAGGTGAGGATTATTATATTCCTGATTGAAGCAGTGAAACAGGAGAGTCCATCCTTCTCTTATTTTGTATATGGGAGTTGGCTTTTTAGATAAGATGTATAGAACAGGGGATGAAAATGTTGGATTATTATTTTCTTCTTTTTGTGTTAAAGTGACTTTCCTTAAAATACTTCTGCATTTCTTGTTGCAGCATTAGAAATGTTTTCATTTTCCCTGCAAAACGGAGAGCCTCAGGGCTCTGCACTGCACCGGATTCCTCTGCCAAGGCGCATCAAAGTGGGGAAAATTCCAGTATTATTCCCCTGTGGTCAGAGTCCACCTTCATCTCGGACTCCAGTGCTAAGTTTTGCTGTAGGTTCTGGTAGGGCCCCACCTCCCAGTTACACCATAAGGCTGCACTTACAGAGATGATTTGGGCAAGGGGTCTCCTCCAATTAACTCCCATTTTACCCATCATTTTACCCTCCTGCTCCCTCCTCCCAGCAGCTCCAGTGACAACTCTTGCTGGTGGAGATCTCCTGCAGCAACATCTCCCAAATTCAAGCTGATCTTCGTGACTATGTGAATAATTGGTTAAAGCTGCAAGGTCCCAAATCCAGAATAGAACATGCTGTTTCATTCCAGGCAGTTACCCGTGGATTGTGGAATATTTAGCTGATGGCTTGAAGACAGATTTTGTAAAAAAGCTCTTGCATCCTTTAGCTCTCTGCTGGAGATTACTGGGCGAGATTGCTTTAAGCATGTTGTATTCAAGCGTTTTACATAATGGGGAGTAGAGGGAAGGCACGCAAGCATCAGGAAAGTAACTTTGGTTGTAGCTTTTCCTGGTTCCTATGTCTTAAGGATTTCAAATTTTCTTTTTTTATTTCAGGAACTGATTTTGGAGAAATGTGTTTGTGGTATATGGGACAATTCCTCTGGGCTGTTTATTTTTTCTGTGTGTTAAGATATGTAACTGAATCTTTCTTTTGCCATATGTATCTACCCTGAAGATTAGCCAGACTTAGTGAGACTGTTCTGTGGCAGGTGTAGGGCTTAATTTTTAATGTGAATTAAGAGCTTAGGTAAAAGTAATTTTAGTTTTTCTTTCCACTAGTCCACGCTATAAATTTTCCTATCTGTGTTGTGTGTTATCCAGCCTGCTTTCTCCACTGTTACCTGTTTCCAAATTTGGTTAAATGCTGCTATAAAGCAAAGAGGTTATGTGCAGTCAAGGCTGGTTTCTATAAAATATGTGAGTTCCCTTTCAGACATTCAAGGATTTGGACAGTGTATCAAGATGTGCTAATGTTTGCCTTCAAGTGGAGAGTGTGGATTTCTGCAAAAAATAACTCATGCTTTAGTTCAGATGAAATACTTTCTATTTAAAAAGCATTCTTCCTTTGTCATGTTTAACATGCATCCTCTGTACTTAAAAAATTGAAATAGAAATTGAGGGTGTGGAAGAAGAACATCAAGAAGAACTAAACACAGTGGAGCAATTATAGATTTATTTTAAAAGAGAGGTTTTACAATTGAAAATCAATGGTACTTTACACTCAATGACAAAACTTAATGCCTTACCTCATATAAACTATTTTTGTAGGAATAAATCCCATTTATTTGATGTTTTTAATAACTTTGGTTTCCTTTATGCTATAATTAATGTTCATGCATAGCTGCACCACTGAAGAGATAAGTGAAACTGGAGGCTCCAGTAGTCATTTGGGAGATGACTTAAGCTGTGGGATAACATAATGGTTGAGTGTATTTCCTAGAATGATCTGTAGTGGTTGGAAGCTACAATTTAGAAATGAGACCTGCACTTCCTAATGATTCCTCTGAGAGGAGAAATTTTGATTATCCGATCTTCTGAATATTCAGGCAGATGTGTTATATTTTGTGTCTGCTTGAATTATAATTATTTAAGGATGACTGTTGGTAGGTGTGACACTAACCATAAAACTTCTTACAAAAATTGAAATCTGGGACTTGGCTTCAGTATTTTGCAGGAGATGAATTTTTGGTGCAAAGGAGTTCTTTTTTTGCATCCTTTTCTGTGTTGAAGGTGAACAAAACGAATCCCCTGGTTTGTTACACTGAGGGCCCAATTTAGAGCTAATTCTTTTGCAGACTGCTCAGATGTGTCAGAGGAGTGCTGTGCCTGTGGCTCCTGCTTCTAAAGACCACGACTTAGTAGCCTTCATTTCTCTGCTGCAGCATCGCTTGCTGCCTGTGTGAGGCTTCCAGCTGCAGGCTTCAGAGACTGTCAGAACTGCTTGTCTCATGGAAAAACTAAAGTACTCTCCAGCAGGATCATCTCAATCAGTCTGTCTCTCTCAAGTTGTTCCTACTACAGCTGTGACAGAACCATGGGATGTTGGTTCTGTGCAGCTGATCCAGTATCTGGGTCTCATCCATGAGTTTAAATAAGACCAGAATGGAAGTGTCCAGGTGTGGGACCTGTACTGGTACTGGGCATAGGCACCAGTTTTTCATGTTGGAGTCCCCATGGTAGCAGCCCTGGGGTGTGTGTTGGGGCAGGAACTCAGTCTCTGTCACGGTGCAGTTACAAGGGAAACTCTTGTTGATCTGTTTGTAACAAATCTTGAGGGTCTCCTGGTTGTTTCTAAAACTCCGTGATTCATAACTTCATCAGATCCATACCCCCAGGAATTCTCTTGTGTGGGAGTGTGCAGAATAACCTTGGGAGGAATTGCAAAGGTTTTTCATTTTGGTGTGTTCAGAGGAATGCAATAAGAAAAAAAGGACTTGTAATTGTGATGATAATTATGACTGCTGGTTTTCTTCAGAATTTAGCACCAGTAAAGTGCATCTCTTATATAGGGCAAGTTATGAGTTGTGAAATGACAATGCAGCTTTGGTTGTTCTAGGTCAGCATTGATGTGCATTGGATTTCAGGATCTATGAATGTCAGTCTGCCACATCATTTATATTTGGGTTTATTTTTAGTTTTTCTAGTTGAGTAAACTTCAAGTTTGAGGAGGTGCTATAGACTTCAAATGCCCAGGAGACAGAATTTCAGCAGTTGCAATCTTGTGCCTCACTAAAGAAGTAAATCTTCCTTGGCAGAGTGTCGTGACTGTATCAAATGCTTCTGCTCAGAATTTGTTGCTGATGAATGTTCTTTTGTCCTAAGATCACGAAGGCTGTTCTTGCAGAATATTACAACTTGCTTCTTGGTGCAGGCTACGTGTGGACATCCCACTGGCAGAGTAAGATTGTTCCTGAATGATGCCTGAGTGCAGGGTTTTGTTCAGAAGGGGTTAACTCACTCAGTAAGCATCCCTAAATGCTCCTTACTGAGATGCTTGCCAGATGAGGTCGTGGATCTAAACAGTAAAAAAACAAACCCAAGAGGTCAAATGTGTCCATGTCAATATATATCACAAGTACCATGGATCCAAGCTGGATTTCCTATTCATAAGCCTATCAAACCTGGGACATACCTGGCTCTCCAGTATTATATCCATTCTGCACATGCTTGGTTGCACAATCCCTGCTTAAAAACTTCCTGGCAATCTTGCAGGGGGCATGACATTTTACTTTGTGAAGGTGGGAGACAAGACAACTGGAAGAGCTGTGGGGGTTTTGGATTGGGTTTATTCTATGAAGCTGTTTTGGTGTGTGTGACTGCTTGCCTGGGGCGGCCCTGCTGTTTCAATTCTCTGCTGAGGTAGAAGGCAGCTCAGGAATGCTCTGTGTGAGCTGCAGTGAACCTCCCTGGACACTGGCACTGGGAGAGGGAGGAGAAAGCCCCATTGGAAAGTTTTTGGGAAGGTTTTGGGAGACTGGGAAATGAAGAAATGAAGGAAGGTCTGCCACTGGTTGGGACTGAGACTTTTTTGGGGTGGGGTAGAGACCAGAGACGTTGCTGGCCATGAAAGGATTGCTGTCTGAGGCAGGTCAAATAGTGGAGTTACATGTACATCTATGATGAAGGGAATGAGATGAGGAAGGAGAAGAGAGATGAAATTGTTTGGCTTTTTAAAAAAAAATAATTCCTGGACTTAGGAGCAAATGCTTTTCTTCAGTCAGATCCACTGCAGTTCATGCCTAGAGTAGTTTTTTTCCCCCAGCTCATCTGTAGTTCTCCTCAGTGCACCTTTCCCCGTGAGAGGAGGGAGAGCAGCTTGCTGCTGCGGGAGGAGAGCATCTGTGAATAACTTCTAGTCATGTTCCATTCTGAAAAATCAATACAGCTGGGAGATTTCAATCCGAGGCAGTATGCTTGTTTTCATCTGCAGCTCACATGAAACCTAAAATTTATGTGCATATTTCTCACAGAAGCTCCCATCTGTTACCTTAAAGCATGTTTTCATATGTATAAATAAGCTTAATTTGCAGTTGAGAGAACATAAAAAATTACCTATAGGCTCTGTAGGCATCTCAGTGGTTGCCTTCTGCAGAAATGTGGTGAAATGAAGACTGTCCAAGAGTCAGTATTAATGATACAGTAACTCTTGTGATGAAGGATCAACTTGGGTTGAGATTTAATTTTGCAGTTTAAATTAAGAAAGGAATTTTTAAGGCCATTTTAGTAACTCTTGCTTTTGCTGAGAATTTGGAACTAGTGCAAACTTATCTTCCTTGTCTAGGATCTTAGTTCTTAAACTTTCTACCCCACAAATACATATTCCACAAATACTACATTCCTGCTTTTCATGTGTAATTTACATTGCAGGTGAAGAAGGTCCATAGCTTGAAAGCTATGACTGTGCAATTTCTCATGAGATCTTCAAGTTTTACAGACTCTGCAGTTTCCTAAAAGATCCTCACAGTGTTCCTGTGTTAAATACTTTTGACCAATAACCAGAGACCTGTAACATTCAACTGGAGTGCAGGAAAGTGAACTGGGAACTAATTCTTATTTGTATTTCAGAAATGGGCATCAACTCCAGGCTGGGGGCAGAGATGGGTGGACCTGTGGAACACTCTCAGTGCCAACCTACATTGTGTAACCCTCTTGATTAGAAAGCTGGAGCCTTCCTGGAGAGAAAGTCTTGAGTGGTAGATTGAAGGCCTTGTCTAGGATGAAGTAGGAACTTGATCCTGGTAGGAGAAAGCATGTCTAATTCTAGGAATTTCACCTGAGCTGAAGAAACAGCAAGAGAAAGGAAAAGCTATCTGACTGCAGAAATAGCACAGTGGAACACCTAGAGGAATGTTACTGATTGAAACCTATCACTGAAAGGTTTTGCAGTAATAATCCTCAAAGCCTGTTCTGTTCCATTTGCATGGCTCAAAAACATCTTGTCTATAAAAAAATCCCTGTTTCTATCTGTTATTTAACAACAGCAGGTAGTATTTTCTCTAGTGATGCCCCAGAAAAGAAGAGGCTGTGCTTTGCTCACTGCTCTGACTGGGGCTGTGCTAGGCAAGCCTCTAACTGTGCTCGGCAGCATCCCAAATGCTGCAGTGCCAACACCTGCACCTGGCTGAGCTAGAAACTAGTTCATTTTGAAAACTTACTGGGATTGAGAAACAGTGGCCCATTTTGCATGAGAGAGCAAGTAATGAATGTTAATGTGCAGTGAATTTGTCAAAAAGCATTAATAGGAAAAGAGTGTGTGTTGGGAAGCAATTAAACCTGACCTGATGGAGGAAGCTCACTGTACTGTGAGATTACCTGCCAAAGATGCTTAGACAAACAAAATGTGCATTGTAAGGAGACATTTCATGTCTTAGCTGTGACCTTAAGTGATATTTTACAGGGGTATTTATTGATAAAACTCATGTATTTGTGAAAGTTATTCCTGACTTTGCAAGCTTCAAGAACTAATAGAGGACCAACACAAATCAGGCTGAAAATATCTTTTTCCAATATATCACTGAATTGGTGGGGTCCTGTTATATAATGAGTGATCTAGATTAAAGTTGCTGACATTCAAATAAAGGCACCCAGTGAGAAAATCCCAGCAGTTCTCTCACTGGTTCTTCTCACACTTCTAGGATGTATTTTACACTTTCTTCAACAGATGAGATTGAGCTCTCTCTTAGTGCTTTCTTTACTCTATAAAAAAGTGTGAAGCAGCCTTCTGCAGAGAAGTAGGCTAGAGTCACTAGAGGTTCTCTGACACATTCTCAATCTTCTCAATTTTCGTGACTCTACAACAAGAATGCCCAAGGCCTATTTTCATAAACACAAGCATTGTAATTTTAATTTAAGTAATGGTTACTCATAGGTGAAATACATGAGCAACTTTATATTGGTGTTGGCTAAACATCCATCAGAATTGCCACCTGGTCCTGTCCAGTTTGTCATTCTAGGCAGGAAAAAACCCTGAAGATTGCTGATTTTGAGGCTGCTACAACAGCTCTGGAGCCCAGAGTGATTCTGGTGATTTTTTTCCTTAAACTCTTTGTAGGATTCTGCAGTATAAACTGGATATTAGATGATGGCAAAATGATCAGGGATGAAAAGCCTATCCATTATCTCAAGAAACATTTAAAGCTAATTTTAATTCCATTCTTCTGGGGACAACTATCTGGAGAGGAAATAATTTAGATCAGATATAACTTTTTATTGAGTTCCTTGAAATACTTCTCTTTTTCTCTCAACTTCTGTGTAAAAATAGACAGGAAAGTAAGCCAAGTAATTTTTATATGAATCCAATTCCTTATGTTTGAGCTTTCAGTGCAAAATATCAGCATGATCCTTTGAAGAGAGTGTTGGGCAATGCCTGAGGAAAAGGAGTTGCTGACAGACTCTTATCTTTATAGCAAAGGAGCTTATGAAAGTTTACATCGGAAATTAGTTTAGATCTTGCCTGTAAATAGAAACTGTATTTTTCAAACAAAATTTTGTTTGCTTCTGCCCTTTGCTCTCTACTTTTGAATAAGACATGAGTCGAGCATTAATCCACTTCTGCTTCTGAGTTATGAAGAGAAAAGAATGAGGGGGTAATTTGAGTGATCCAAGGAAAATGATTTACCTTTCTATTAGGTCTGCTGCTAAAGGTAGTTTATTGTATTAGATCACCTCAGCTGGTGCACATAAAGTTCTAATTCCTGTCTACAAACCTCACCAGTGATGCTTAACTGCATCCATAGAACATGGCTTAATCAGCTCAGTAAATACTGCAGCCAGTCTGAAATTTGCTGGATCCTGTGTATTTAGATACAAACACATTTGAGAATGTGCTGAATGAATCTCACTTGTCCAGTGTTGTTCTCCAGAACCTGGCTGTATCCAGAGAAACAGAATTCAGAATTCCAGTGTTTGGATGTTGATAATACCAGACATTTTCCTGATAAATCCTGTATGAAGAAAAGATCTTTTCATGCTTCTTGGAAGCCTTTGTTTTCCTTCTGTCTTGCCAGGCATATTTACAATCTCTTCTAGTCTTCATCCCCTAGACTGGATTCATATTTGCCAATTCACATATCTGCACTGTGAAGGAAAGAGATCTTGAAATGAAGTAAGCTTCAGTACTATGAATTTAAGGTCTAACTAATATTTAAAGTTCCTTTATTATTTTTCATGTGCTTAAATTAAGAATTCATGTGCCCTGAACAGCTATTGAAGAGATGAAGGCCATTCAATGAACCTAAGTCTGCAATGTCTGTGTAGGATATGTAACCACTTAAACTAGATGTTGAAAATGGTGATCTCATTATCTTTCTTTCCTGACCCATTTCATTCAATAAGGTACATATAATTTCTACTTTGTATTGTGAGTTAAATTTTTAATTCTGTAACTGTATTTAAATGCAAACCATTTCTTTTCAAATTTGAGTCCTTAAATGATGTTTTTCCAATTCAAATATCATGGTAAAATACATTCCCCCAGAGGCTTGGTACAGTGTGAAAATGTGCGAATAATGGATACATGTGCAGTGTACATCTTCCTACCAGATGGTACTGCTCAAATATATAGTGTGTTGCATAATTGCTTTAGAAGAGGCTGAATGAATTTGCTTAATTTTAAAATTTCTTTTGTAAATGTTGAAGGATTTTTCCTGCAATGTGTGATGCTAGTTCATTGCCAGTTTTGCCACAGCACTGATCTGGAGCACAGACACCTGAGTTAAAAGAAGATACAGCATCCTATCTGTTACCAGTTGGAGGGCAAACCAATTTTGGTTTTTAAAGACCAAGTTTAGCTATTGATTCTGTCATGTCAGTAAAAAAAGACTTTTTACCTTTGGATCTACAATTCACATCAGCCAATACATTGGTACTAGGAATGATTTTGGTTGATTATTATAAGAAAGCTTGGAAAACTTCTTTTCCTTACTGCTCCCCTCAGATTTATGTTAGGACATTTACTGAATGTCCAAGCTGTGGTCTTGCACATCAATAGTTGTTAGAGTACAGAATTTAGCTACTTGCAGTGTGTATATTCCCCCTAGTGAGTCAGAAATTACTGTGGAAGCTGAGTGATGTTAGTGTTGTCTCAGGATGCTATCTTAATGGAACATACACTCCTTCAAATGTGCTTAACAAATATAGAAAAATTCTCATGTTGCTTAACATTGTGTAAATGCAAAGAAAACCAGTAAAGCTGTCTGGGAGAAAATGCTTGCAGAAGTGTGCTGGGTGAGTCACTTTGTACAAGCAGATGTCTTAACTGCTTAAAATGAAGACCATTTGTAAGACATGTACTTTGGGATGAATTATCAGGCTTCTGTCATTCTTGACCTTGGACAGAGTTCTGTAGATCACTAACAATCCATTTGCAAATACAATCTGTGCATGATTTCAGCTTAAGAGTATTTTATGTTGGAGGAGGAAGGAAGCAAACCTGAAATACCTGGTAAAATCCAAAGCTTTGTTTTGATTTTCTGTGAAGCTCTATCTGCTGTTTGCTAATGGAGTAGAATGGAATAAGATCTTGTTTTATTGCCTCTTTCTGCCCAGCATTTAATTCACTTTTGGTTTTGATAAGAACACGTGGATCCTTGTAAGTCTATGGGATCTCATGGGATTCATCCAAGAATACTCAAGGAGCTGGCTGCAGCCTCAATGGCTTTTGAAAGGTCTCAGGAATCTGGAGAGGTACCAGTTTACTAGGAGCTGCCTAATGGCCAAATGTTCAAAAAGGGCCAGAGGGATGGTCCTGGCTTGATGATCTCGCTTCGATGCCTGGTAAAATTACAGAGATGATCATTCTGGGTATTATTGACAAACATCTGAAAGACAGCACAGTCATTTGTCACAGTGAGCACGGGTTCATGAGGGGAAGTCCTGCATGACCGATTTCATTTCCTTCTCTAATGAGGTAACTCACCTAGTTGCTCAAGGGAAGGCAGTTGATGTAATCTTTCTGGGTTTCTGTAAAGCTTCGATACTGTCTCTCACAGAATCCTTCTGGACAAGATGTCCACAGCTGGAAAAACACATCATGTGATGGCTGAGCAACTTGAAACGGCTCAAGTTGAGTCAAGTTGAGGAAAAGGTTCTTCCCCCAGAGGGTGGCTGGGTGCTGAACAGGCTCCCCAGGGCGGAGGTCACAGCACCAAGGCTGCCAGAATTCTACAAGTGTTTGGATAAAACTCTCAGGGTGTAACATTTGGGCTGCCCTGTGCAGGGCCAAGAGCTGGACTGGATGATCCTTGTCGGTCTCTTCTAACTCAGCATATTTTATGATTCTAGTATAAGAACCTTCTCAAGCATATTGAGATACTGTTTTTAGATGAAAGCTCTCTGCCTTTTGTTTGTGTTTCAGGTTATTGTGCAAAGTTTTTATTTTTTCAGACTTATGTCTTCCTCTTATTGAATTTGTAATTCATTTTTGTTTTGCTTTTCTGTAAGTTCTACTATCACTGCCACCACTTGTCTGAAACTAAGAACTCAGATGATCTATTTAAAATGCAAATAGAAAATTCTATTATTTGAGTGTTATTAAATGATGCTCATATGGTTTGAAATCTTAAGTATAACAGCCCAGAATAGTGTAAGACTAGCTGTCCTGTAATGTTGGTTGCTACTGGATATTCAGAGAAGCTGACAGCATCTTTGTAGTTTTTCTCTTCAGACGAGAAAGAAATGTTTTGGTTGGTTTAGAAAACCTTTGCAGTGTGGCCATACACTCATGGTCAATATAACCTTGTTTCCAAGTGGGCTGTGACTCACAGTGAAAGAACCTCTTTGCAAAGTTAGCTCTTTACATTTTAATACTTAACACCACATTTTCTTTCCTGTTCAAAAACTCCACTTGGCTTCCCTCTCCAGAACTGCATAACAAAACTCCTCTCATAAACTGTGCAAATACTTCAATAAATACTGCTTGATGCACACAATATTTCGTTGAAAAGGATGATGTGTGATATGCTCTTTATTTTCCTGGTTAGAACCCTGTCACTGTTTTTGAAGCTGTTCAGGGCTGTCTTCTACAGTGACTCCATGGGCAGCACTCCTAATTCCAGTGTGGAAATGTTCCTCTCTCATCCCCTGCACACAGCAGACACGAGTGTCTCTGTCAGCCTTTGCTTTGCTCAGCTAAACCCAACAGTGTGGGGGCTTCTTGCTGTGCCCTGCTCTTCCTGTAACCTCTCTCTGTGCTTGTACAGTTTCAAGAATCTTTCCTGAGTCTGGGTGACAAGAACTGTACAAAGCAGGGTTCCAGCTGTGTGTTCGTGGGTGCTTTGCCCACCAGCACTGTATCACATTTCTGCAGCTGAGCCGCAGATATGACCGATGCATCCTGGGATGAACTTCTCACATCACATAATGATCAGTGATTTCATTTAATTCATGCCAGGTTATACATCTTGGGAGTGAAATAGCACACTGGTTCAGTGATATGTGAGGTATCTTAATATTATTGACCTTGTCTATCAATACACAATATTTATTTCTGCAATAAATGTTTACCAAGAACAGCTTTTATATGACTTAAAAAGCATAATTTTTCAAGGTTAGATGGTGTTAAATCCACATTTATCTTCTGAATTCAGCACATGACCCAGGAAAACACTCACTGTCAGAGGCAGTGGATTCTTTTATGTGCTGGGAGCAAAGTGGGAGCCTGGTTCTGCTTCAGATTGTCCTCCTTTTCTTCTATATTTACAATGTTGTTCACATCCTTAATTTGATAAACCCAACAAAACAGCTTTCAGTGCATTTTGAGTGATATCCAGAAGACTGAATAAAGGAAGCCTTAGGTTGAGACAGCCTGTTTACCCCAATTAAAATACTGTAAATTCACAGTACCTACATGGTTCTAGCTGAACAGCTAGAATAAGATGATGGTTTAAAAGCACTAAATGTAAAACAATCAGTTTCATTTAGAACAATGAAAGTTTGCCTGTTTCTTTTTATAACTTCTCAGAAGTTTCTGGGACATACTCTTTTCCATAGGGTTGGTAGGTTTGTGCAGGGGGGATTTGTCAGGGCTATAAAATTAGCAGGATTGTTGTCTGTCCTCTCTTTTCTACATGATGAGATGTAAGTTCACATTATTAAAACAAAGATAGTTAAGATGTATCAAAAAGAGGTGACTGCTCTTTTCATTAGAGAAACAACAAACTATTTTTAAAGCCATTGAAAACTTATTTAGACTTTATCAGTTTTAATTTGTTAAAAGGGAATCAAGGTGACCTCTTTGGTTCTAAAATGTTAACACAAAAATACTACTGAAAGGGACGAAATATGAATTACATTAAAAGCACAGTAGTGACAGCAGCCACCACCTTGCTGCAACTAACTGTATGGATTTTTAGTATAATAATTTATTTTGTAAGATTTCCTAGGGAAATCTTGAAATGTAAAAAACCAAACCAAACCAAAAATCTCTAGGACCATGTAAAGGTTGCAAGAAAGAAATAATAATAAAAAAATTAAATAGCTGCTTTAATAAACTAATGTTCACATTCTGGCCCAGACAAGGTCTGTCAAATTAAACACTCATTAACACCAAATTGACCCTTATTTTAAGCAGTATCTCTTTTGGTAAAACTCTGTTATTGGTGGCCAAAATGCTACTAATGACTGTTTACTGAGAATCTACCGAGGACTGTGTTAGAACATTTCAACACGTGCCAGCACCAGCTCTCCATGATCTCCCTGGCACTCTGATAAGTGTACAGCAATTGAAACGATACCTGTCATTCAATTTGTCTGTATTGTGGCAATTGCACAGCTTGCTGAACTTTGTTCTGAATCTGTAATTAGCTACTTCCAGCAGAAAAATGAGTTACTATTCTAGTCTACCCAAGACTCATAATTGACTAAATTTGGATCTTCCAGGAGTCAGTATGTCTGTCTGTATTTTAGCCTCATTCATGGAAGACTGATCTTTGCTTTGTACTTCATGGCCCATTGTGCTCCATAAGGTTAAATGTAGCCTACTCTGTATAACTGTTTTATAGATCTAAAATAATATATTTGTTTTACTAATGGTTAACTTTTAAGACTTTCAGACATGCTTGCTCCTGCACTCCTTGCATATGGGTTTCAGACTAAAAGGTTTGTACTTAATGATATGAACTATAATAAATCTAGCAATCAAAGCATGCAAAGTGTTGGCAATGTAGCCAGACTGTCTAGAATTCAAAGTGATTTAGGAAAAAAAAGCAGGACCTTAGATGGGGGAAGGCTGTGCTGTAACTTTGAAGCTTTCAGATACAAGATTTATATATTCTTTTTCCTTTTCAGTAGGGGGATACAAGAATAATTTCATTAGTACAGTAAGAGTGTTTAGAGAAAGTATTTTACAGCTGCACAAAAAGATCAGGTTACATGTATTATTTATAGTAGCAACAATACCATGCTGGATTTATATATGGCTGTAGATATTTGTGATAATTTATGCTGAAATTTCCTATCTGTAAAAAAGATACCGAGAAGGATAACTCTTTTAATGAATTTTCTTCTGTGGAATTGTTAATTTTGCCTTCTCTGCTCAAGATTCCTCAGAACCTTCACTGAGTTTTATCCTTTGGAACATTACAAAATTTCCTTGTTACTTGGGACAGAAATACTTTAGTCCAATCTAGAAGCAATAAAAATGGATGTCACAAGGAAAATAATGTCCTAAGAATGTGACAGGTGCCTTGAGAAATAATTTCCCAGTGTAGGGAAGTTGTGCACTGTTTTGATGAGCTTTGTTCACAAGTCAAAGGATGTCTTGAAGTAGTAGAAAGAGGGCTTGGCACCATTTGTTCTTTCCTCCAGACGGTCCTGGTGACAATATAGGTTACATCTGTTTGTCTGGACATGTGATGCTGACTAGTGGTGACTTTCTGAAGTCTGGCATATGCGTCAAAGCAAAGTGATGAAGTGCTGAACAAGGCCAAACCATTTAAGGACTTTGGTGCAACCTGGAACAAGGCCTGGACTATTTTGGTTCTTGGCCTGAGTGAGATCTGCCGTGCACGTCTGCACCTCAATCAGCATTACCAAGGTGTGAGAGAGAGCCAAGAATAAAAGAGTGAGAAACTGGTCCCTTTCCAAGGCCATGGAAAAGCTCCTTTGGTGGAGAAGCAGCTGGGACAGCTGTGGTGGAAAGGGCAGTGTGGGGTGGCAGTGCAGGTCCTGCTGGGCTCAGCAAGGGCAGGCAGGAGCTGTGAGGAGCTGCTCCCCTCCCTCTGCTCAGGCTGAACTCCATCTCTGGGGCTCTGGAATGGTTCCTGAAAGCTCAGCGTGCTGCAGGCCCTGGCCCTTGCTGAACCTCTGCGTAGGGAAACGGCAAAGAAGGCAGAATGAAATGTTACTGGAGAGTGTGTGAGTGCGCAAAAATCTGTGTATATATATATATATATATATACACACCTGTGATAAAAAAAAAGCATGACTTTGACGTGACACCAACAAATGCGAGTATTATGTATTTGGAACTTCCCACAATGAGTATGCCAGATTTACAGGGGGAATATCTACATCAACCTGAGGCAGAAGAATCAAGAGCACTGAGTTTCTGGCTCAGTGGAGCATATTTCACCTCCTCCCCAAGGGGAAATGTAGAACATTTCCTTATAATTCAGGTGTGTAAATGAGAAGCACTCCGGGTGCATTCTATGTCTTTTCTTGTGACTGCAGCTTACAGAATAATTTTTTCAGTTGTGGTATTTAATCTGTGGTAACTCTTATAAAATTAATTTGGTAGTTCTGATTAATTTGCATCTGATTTAGATGTCAAATAAGAAATTTAGGTTATAGCTTGGTCATTTACATAGTTTTATACATTGTAGCAGTGTGACCATCAGTGTATAAAAGATATTTTTGGAAAAGATTATACTATCTTTGAGTGTACTGTCTCTTTCTTTAGACTTCTGCCCTGTTCACTTAAATTAATGAAGATGCCTAATTTATTAGATAACAAAATACTGTTGATGCTTACATTTCTAAAGAATCCTGTAAGGTACATAAAAAGTGAGTTTTGATCCAAGCTGAAATGACAGCATGTCCTACCCTTTTATTCATTAGATACTTTGAGGAAATAGCCTTTGACACATACATCTCAGAACAAATGTATTTTACCCTATTATTGACAGGCTAACAGCCCTGTATAAATCAGTGTTTCCTGCAGTTCAGCTCTTAGCCTAATTTGCTCTAATATAAGGTGCCCATGGGCTGAAGTTACTGTACAGGGGACTGATTCCTCCTTCTGGTCTCTTAAAATGGCTTTCATCAGTTGCAGTTTCATTATTTCAATCCTGTTGCACCATTAACCAGGGAACATCCATGGGCAGGTATTGGGAGAATTACAAAATCCCAGACTGTGTTGGAAGGAACCTCTGGAGGTCACCTGGCCCAAACCCCAGGGTCAGGCAGGGTCTCCTAGACCAGGCTGCCCAGGACTGTGTCCAAACAGCTTCTGAATATCCCTGAGGATGGAGACTCCACAGCCTCCCTGGGTGACCTGTGCCTCTGCTCGGTCACCCTCACAGTGAGAAAGCGTTCCCTGACGTTCAGAGGGAGCTTCCTGTGTCTGTTTGTGCCCTTCTCTTCTGATCCTGGCACTCACACCACTGAAAGGAGCCTGGCTCCATCTTCCTTGCATCCTCCCTTCAGGAACAGCAATCAGTGACAGTAAGGAATGAAAGCTGAAGGACAGAGGAAGCTGTCACACCACCGCAGCAAAGTCAGAATTGGTGTGGGAATGTGTTCAGCATTTCAGGTGAAAAACATTGCCTGACTTGAGGTGTTTATCTGGATTTGTCTTTGTGGTTGGTACAGATGGCAACACCTTCCTTAGATTTTTAACATAAGAGCTGAGTGTATTTTTATCTTTTTGCTATTCTGTCTATATGGAGATTATGATATGGGAATGATCAAGTGTTACAGTTGTCCTGCTTTTCTTGTCTGAGCATTTTCGAGGATGATGGGCTTTCCATGAGAGACAGCACAACAAAATGAGGATTGAAATATGGTGAATGCTGCAAATCTGCATAAAAGAAAAGTCATGCAACTGCTTGGAATAATGTATTTGCATTCACTTCCTACTCTTGCCTGAGAAAATTTTTTTTCTCTTTTCCTTTAAAACAGAAGTTTTCTTTGAAAATGGTTTTATATAAACCAGGATTACATATACAGTGGACTGAAGGTTACTTTGAGCAAGATTTTTGAGTCCTAGGGATATTTGCCTATTTATGTATTTAATTTTTAAGGTTTTTAATACACTTTTTCCTTTTGAATTTTGAAGAACCTTAAATTGTCTGGACAACTTTCCTTAAATTCAGAGTGCAAGTCGAAGTTAGATGTGACTTTTGTACAGTGATATAAACTGGGATTTATTTACATACCTTGTGCCAAAAAGTGCAGAAATGCAGTACTACAGAAGAACAGTTAATATTTTAAATATTTAGGCTCTAGAACATGAAATTAAAAAGGCAGAAAAAAAATGTGCAAGACTATCCCCTAAGTCTTGTATTTTACTAATAAGTTATCTGATAACTTTACTAATAACTTAATCTAAATATATTTTTAAATGGTAACCTTAGAAGTACTAGAAAAGTTTTGGATGAAGATGATACAATCTCTGAGGGGGAAAAAACCCAAGAAACCAACAGATTTATAAAAGTAGCTTTATAAAAGCAAATTCCACTCAGGTCAGCTTACTATTCCAGTAGGCTCTGCAGGATATGCCAAGTGAAGATAATCTGCATATATGTGAATATTTCTTAACAGAAACAGTAAAGGAAACCTCCTTTGATTTACTCCATGAAGACCTTGAAACCCCTTTCTAGTATGGCACAAAAATGCTCCAGTTGAGCTTCTGAACTTCCTTCCTTTCCCTCTCTCCTTATGTGCAAGTTGATGTGGAAATTCAACTCAACTATACAAAAACCATGGGCTCAGGATATACCTAATTAATTCTAATAATTTGGAAGGTAAATGTAGAGGTGTAGAGATAAATGTATAAATAACCACAACCCCAAGCTGAACTCTAAATTCTTTGAAGCAAGGGCAGAGTATAACAGGAACTCAGCAACTGCAGTGTGTTTATGTACTTGATTGCTGAAGCACAAAGAAAATCCAGTAATCTACTAGAATCTAATCAGTGTTGTGAAGTGTTATTAGCTGCTAGTTTGAGTATGATTGCAGTGAAATTAATAGTGGAAGATTCACATTATCTTTTTTTCACTGTTTATGTTTAGAAATGCTTTTATTGTCTCCTCATTGCTGAATATACTGTTTGAAATAATTGTTCTCTGAGTAGCCAGTATTGGCTTTTTCCTGATAGAAGATTGTATTTTGCAGCTTTGATGATCATCAGAAAACACTCAGAGAAGCTCCATTTGATTCTGCAGTGTAGTACATGAAACACACTGAGATACAAAAAGCAGTTAATCAAATTTTAGTTCCCCCTTGGCCTTTTTATTATCTACAGAAGTATAAATGTGCTTCTTCAATATAGTCATCATAATTTAATTTCTTTAGCCATTTAGGTAATTTTCTGTTCTTTAAGTGTCCTTTTTTGTCTGACACTTCTACCAGTGTTTTGAAATGGCAGACGGTTTTATAGGTGAAATCTTTGCGGTGCCTCACAGAGATCATCTTGATTTGTGCCAAGTCTATAAAAGTGGCAAAAAATGATAATGGCTTTCTCCTACCTTTGGTACATTCTTTTATAGCTGGCTGAAAAACAGAAAGCTGCTTAAGTAAGAACTTTTCTCTGTCATTAATGTTCAGATAATTCATTTTTTTTTATGCTTTCAGTGATAATTTTAAAGCCATCTTTAAAATGGCTTGCACTTGCTTGCAATGACAATCCTGCTGCCCACTGAATTGCTCCACATTTTATGTTTTAATCTCCCTGCTGGATTGCCCTGGAGCTGTTGTCCAGCCTCTGCTGTTCTGTTCCAGCCTTTCACATCTATGATCAGGTGTCCTGATTTGTGGAAAGGTAATGCTTGGGATGATACTGTTGGCTTTGGGTCTAATGTTAAGCAGCTACTAAAACAGTCCAATTTTCCAAAAGCCAGAGTTTAGTTTTTACATGGTGTTGAGAAAGCAGGAGTTTCACTGCACAGCTGTTGGCTTGATAATCAGTGTGAACATTGGAGTCCTAGACTGCAAACAAAAGGCACATCTGTTCTCTCTGTGGAACTTTTTAATATGTCTCATTGAACATGCAGTAGACTTATCTCTGTCTTGTTGGCCAAAAAATATAATGTAGTCTGTGAAAATGTTTTTGTTGTTCATAAATGTGAACACCTTCTAACCCGTGAGCTATGCTGAAGCTTTTGTGGCTGAGCATGCATCAAAAGGGCTTTGGTCAGAGATGAAGGTTAAAAAAAAGCTCCAATAGATAAGCAAATGAGGGGACACCTAACTAAACTCACTATAAAAATATTCCTTTTTTGTTAAGGCCAGTATAAAGAGCTTGTCCTAGCACTGAAGAAACATATGTGAATGCACAATTTGGATGTAGTGTAGCATTTGCTTTTCTTCACAGGCTGCAGAATTATTAGCTGATATAAATCCACAGCTGACAGAAGTCAGATCTCAGGATGGTCTTCCAGGATATTGTCCAACACAAGAACTCAATAATCAGCTGTCAAAACCCTCCCAGTGGCCGTAACTCGAATGTTTGCTATTCGTTTTAGGGAATTTATGTAAGTCCGTTTCCCAGTGTTGGCATTTCCATGATTCTGCAGAGTTCTCATTCAACTTACAAGTTTGCAACCTGCCAAAGATTAATCTGTCTGCACCAAAGGTAGCAACATCTGCCAGTATTTATATCAAGAACTGGGAGAAAATTCCAAATGTAGAGGTATAATAGCTTTTGTTACACAAAGGACAAGTGTTGTTCTGTCCTTTGTGCAACCATGTGCACATACTCTGGTGCACATGCAGCCCATTGTCCAGAAGTGAGGCTCCATTTGTGAAGATGCCATTTCCAAAGCACTTGACAATGCAATTTTGCTTAATCTTTAAGCCTTCTCTTGGAATTAAAACATTTAACCTCTAAAGCTGCTTCCGTGTAGAGCAATCTCAGAGATTTACCTAATTGTTCACGAATGTTAGTCATTATGTTTATCTTTAAAGATAAGTAAAAGGACACAAATTATTCTGAAGGAGATGCAGCTTTTCTACCATCATTTTCTTCTGAAAACTTCTTACTTTTTCAGAACTTTCTCTGACAGCTTTTGTCTTACCAAAAAGAATTCTGGTGGGAAGTAGTTTCCTCTTCCAGATGTATCCATTGATACTTATTTTTTGAAGTGTTATCCTTCTTTATGGTACCTGGGCAAGCCATTCCAATTTACATGACAAAGGAATACAGCTGCTGTGTGCCTAAAACACCTGCCACAGAGTGAAGAACTCTGGGTGCACCTAGTGAGAGGTTGAATCATGCATTTATCATACATTCATACAGGACAGCTTTTAGGGAAATCACCCAGAGAGAGATGTTGCTGCAGTGTCTCCTGACAAGGGAGGAGTCTGGTTTGAGATCTTTGCAGCTCTAAGGAAATCCAGTAATACTTCAAGTAATGATAAATGAAGTATGATACATAAAATATGAAATGGAATAAATTCCAATTTGTATTTCAGTTGGAAGATCCATGGGCTGTAACCTGGGGTCTGTTTACAGCACACAGGCAACAGGGTGGGATAGGTGTGATCCATGATGAGAGATATGGGAGATGTGATCCTTTCTGGGTGGATGTGAATGTCCTTTCTATTGCAGAATGCATTTTTTCAGACACACTGGTGGCTCACAGTAACCTTGTTTATAAACCCTGGGTGATGGGCTGTGTGCTCTGTATGCTGTGTTGGTAATCCATACAAAAACTCTTCGAGCAGAAGGGCATTTGCACAATGCTTGACTGCTGATTGAGAAGAAGAAACATCAGAGTGAAAGGGTTCTCTCTGCTTCTGACAACCTTGTGACTCGTGTGCTGGACAGGCCTGAGGTTGGGGGGCTTCGAGAGGCCTGGGGTTACAGGCCCTTGTAGCAGTGTCTGCTCATTCCTCTGTGAAGTGGAAAGGAGGGACCAGGATTCTTTCTCTTCAGGTCTCTAAGGCAGCTGTCACTGTAAGCAGGAAAGCCTTTTTTGGAAGACTTTGGCTGCTTTCTGGTTTGTTTTTCTTTTTCAGTGATACTGTGCTTTCCACCCCTTGTCCCTTATACCTTTGAGTGTCCAGTACAGTTTGAGCTCTAAGTAAACACAAATCAAAGGCTTAGCATTTGATTAGCAGACAAAAAAAAAAAAAAAAGAGGTGCTTAAGACAGAAGGGTTTTCCAGGTCTTAAGTCTGGTTCAGGAACTCAGTGATGCAATTTTTGTATTTTAAAGCTGAAGAGAGGGGACAGATATATTGCATATTATTCTGAATCTGCTTCCTGCCTGGGCAGTAGGGAGGGGTGGTTACACCTCATGCCCAGTTCTAACTTGTGCCACTGTGTTAATACTCAGTGCACGGTCTCAGTGATGAAATATGAAAACATTTTGATGGTAGTTAGGAGCAGGGCATAGCAATAAAAGTTGCTCTCTCCTGTGCTGTCTTACTGCTGTCTCCTGAGCAGCATATGCCAGTGCTTTGCTTGTTTGCTTCCTCACTGCCTGTGTGTCAGGCAAACAGGTTGTCACAGGTATATCTGCAGCTGGTTGTCTTAGCTTTGATCCAATTTATCTAATTTGTAGGTTCCTTGTGACTTCCTGCTTCTCCCTGAACTGTGAGACATAGCAATATTGGAGCCACATGAAAACACTACGCGGCTCATTTTCAACTAAATTACCCCGAGCATGTAATTATAGCAATTAGTAAAGCTCCCTCTGTCTTTCAGCATTCTCCAGAAAACACCCTCCTCATGCAAGTTAAATAAAATGCCCTAGGTCAGTAGCTTCACAGACAAGTTATTTAAGAATTGTCTTGATGTGACCAGGACAGCGTTTACTGCATGTAATAATATATTAGCTTGGCAAAAGATGTGTAATGGTATTGTTGTTTGGGATTTGGAATTGGAAAAAAACTGAACTCTTTCTTTTGCAGTTTTTGTAGTTACCTTTGTGCAGTGTCTTCATCCATTTCAGTACTGGAGGAGATCGTAAACACCATTGGAGAGCATTCAGGATGTTACTGAAAATATCTTTGAAGATAGAATCATTCCAGGGATAGGGCTACTTGTCTACCTCATGCTTTGAAATATAAAGTTTCTTGTTTGGGTTGTCTTTTATTGGTAGTTTTTTTGGTGTGGCTTTTTTTTTGCTTGTTTCTATTTATTTTTATTTTTGTTTATTTTAGATTTAATTTAATTTATCTGCAAAAGCAGAACACTTGAAATTGTTAAATACACAGACCACTGGGGTTTAAATTCTGTAAGAAAACAAAATTTATATTTATGGCTGATTCCATATTGTGGTGGAATATGGAATTTCCTTGTTGGCTTAGCTGACAGTCCACATGGTTGTGTCAGAGCTCAGCACTACTGAGAGTTGGCTTGATTTAGCATTTTTGAGGAAAAGACCATTCTGTGCCCCAGAAAAATCTGTCCAGCACCATGGAAAAACATGAGAACACCAAAAAATGCAGCCATATAAATTAATTCAGTTCAAGACCTGTGTTATTTTCAACATCACCTCCATCATGGTTTGGTTGAGCTGTTTTATTGTTTTAAACTGTTCTGGAACAAACCTCTTAGCAGTGAGTTTTGTGGAGGGCTGGTGAAGATCTCCATGGAATTCTTCTAGAGTAAATCAAAGATTTGGGAGTGTTGCAAGAGGTTACTGGATGGAGAATTGGTGACTGCCTCTCATATTTGTATCCTGCCTGTACATATATATACATATAACTTACTTTAAAGGGATTTAAAACAGAGTTTAGTACTGTAGCAGATTTCTTGCAAACTCTTGGCTTTCCTTGTGTGTCTTTGCATGAGATGATAGGGAGTGGGCACTTTTCTTCGGCAGGATATTTATATAGACGTGAGCTCTTGCGGCATGTACGCTCGTATATATTAGCTCCTTCTTTTTATAGACTGGTGATCTGAAATAGAAGTGACTGGCAAAGAGAAATGTCTTGAGGCACTTGAGCATTTTAACAGAATACAAAATAGTCCATAATATATATTTACCTACCTAAACAACAAACCTTTTCCACAGGTCCTCTCTGAGGTTTAAGTGGAATTGTTAATGATTCTCATTGGATTTCTGTCTCCAGGTTTTATTTATCATATCACCTTTGCTTACAGTCTTTCTCAAGATGACCACTGCACACTACAATTCTTTTAGTATTGCCAGTATGTTGAGAAGTGTTTATGTAATCTGTCAAGCAGTGTGTCATATCCTATGCACCTGGCCTGGTGTTTTTTACAAATCTCACCTTGTGAAGTCAAGCTTGTAATGGAAATGTGCTGCTCTCTGGAGGTGCAGAGGTTCACATCCCTCAGTGGTAGCAGAGGGATGGTCACTGTAGTGCACTTGCTGCCTGAAATGTGGTATGGAATGTGAGCATGTGGTTTTTCTGCAGGGGGTTCTTTGTGTAGTTTAAAGACCCAGAACAGGCTATCAAGCAGAAAATAGAAGCAGCTACCCAGGTTAAAAACAAAAAATAGTTTGTTTAGCAGGTAGAAAAAAAACTTGACATGCTTTGTCTATGAAAAATCCAACTGTGTGCAAGGAATTTACTAAATAAAAGTTTTTAGTTGGCAGAATAGTGAAGTTAAGATTCTGTGAATGTAGAACAAGCTTTTCTGCAGCACTGCACTTGCTCCATATTTGCTCCATATTCCAAAGTGCAGGCCTGAATCTGTTTTTTTTTCAGTTGAGTTTTCTTGATTGCCAGTCTTCTGAGCGTCTTGTGTATCCATAAATTCTGTTTTTATTCCTTATATTCTTTGCATGATTTGATGTACATGAATCTTTATTTGTCCTCAAGTCCAGGATAGGATGGTGCATGCAGAAGCCTGACAGGTAAGGAACAAATGAAGGCTAATGATTGAATTTATAATGTAGTTTGGAAACATTCTTGTTCAGGTTTTTTTTTTTTTTTTTTTTTTTTGACAAATGAATCTATTTCTACAACTTTCTTCATCTCCTTCTCTTTGCCCCTGCTCCATGGTTTCCTGTCTCCAAAGAGAAACAAGTCACATATTTTAAGTTTTCTCCTGACCTTTCCTGCTCAGCTCCTGAGCAATTCTGTATTTTGATGTGTTTATTCAACCACATCTCTAAACAGCCTTATGACTTAGAGAAATATATTGTCTAATTACATCTGTGAGCCACAGGCAATTGAGAATACTTACTTGGGTGCATAACTGGCCAAAATATTTTCTAATCTTCCCTTATTTCTTGTGCTAAGCTTCACTGCAACAAGATAGAATCTAAATGTTGTAAGGAAGATATTAAAACAATGAAATTCCTTACATTTAAAAAACAGATAACTAAGTTTGCATCTACTTTTGCGACAAAGTTTGCTTTGCTGAACTGGTTGCATCACATATACCGGCCATACACAGTTTCCCTGCCACAAAATGTATGAACAGCATCTTTCCAAACCATTTTTCTTTCTCCTTTAAGGTTGGTCTCTGAGGTAGCTGCCCCCTGTGCTGCAGACCCCTCCTGTGCTGAAGGCAGCAGCAGAATTGCCTTTTTTCCAGGCTGCCTGTGCTGTGGTTGACCCCAGGGTGTGGTTTGCTCTCCTGGCTGCCAGGACACACTGCTGACTCCTGTGGAATCCGCTGCTGGCCAGCACCCCCAGCCCCTTTTTCTAGGAGCTTTTCGTTGTCTGGGTTCTGTGAAACCATGTGGTGAATGTCTGATGATGTGCTGAGAGCTCTCTCCTCCTCTGCCCAGGCATGGCCACTCACCCTGGCTGTCAGAGGAGCTTTGTTTGCCTGTGGATTGTTCCTTGACCTTGAATGGGAATTGTGCCTGTGCTGTCACCAGGAATAGCTCTGGGGGGGTGCACACAACCTTTTCATCAGCAAACCTGACCACAGGCAGATGCTTCTTCAGTGTAAACCTTGGTGACCTCAGCAGGTCTCTGTCATTTTGAATTCTGTTCACAGGGGTTGTTTTGGTCTGTTTTAAGGTCCTTTGTACCAAAATAATACTAGATCAAACTATTCAGCATCTGCAGTGTACTTGTGTTATCCAGATAGACGAGAAATGCACAGAGAGCTGTGCAAAGTGTGCACAGAATTGACTAGAAGTAATTACCAAGAGATACTAGGTCCAAAGCCACCATAATTATTATGTTACTTCACATTATTAGGAGTTAAACTGTGTATGTTGTGCTGAGCAGGTGGAATTTTTTGTTTTTTAAAAAAGGAACTTAATAACAACAGGAGCCAGTTCTTAATGTTGTCAGCACCTACAATGTGAATGTTACATCCATATCAGCCACTTCAAAATTTTTTTTTAAAAAATTTACTTAAGCCAGGGCCTGTTGTAGTCTGGTCAGAATCTATCTGTGGCAAAATGCAACTAAAATATTTGATTCCATAAAGAATTCTTTATGTACTGGTCACTTCTGTTGTTGCAATCGTCTTGGAAAGAGTTTCTGTTCTGGAATGTGGGTTTCTATGTAGAGCTGCAGCAAAGTTCTCCTGTTCAGGATAATGATATGACAAACTACTAGTGGAATGATGCTGTTGGGTTTTTTAATGCAAATTTGCTGGTGTGATCTCTGCGAGAAGATCAAAACTAATCATGCTGTGTTTGATAAGCTGCAAATGTAGTGAACAGTCATAACTGTATGTTTTCTTACTTCAAAAAAAAAAAGTTGCTCTTATAAATATAATTGACTGCATTTTGAGACTCCAGATCTCTAAGATCAAATCAGGATAACACAAAGGTTTTGCTCAATTTTGTCACCTGACCGAGATAAGAGAGACCTTTCTATTGATGTATCAGTTTGTGGGTTTAGGGCATAATGAATATCCATAATTAAGCCTACTGTACTTAGGGTTTTCAGTGTCTTTGTTTAATACATAAATCCTGGAATTGAAGCCTCTGGGTTGTTTTCCCAGACCACCTGGAAATCCTTGGTATATCCAGTGAATGGTGCAGATGGCCTGTTCCTATACACTAAAATAATCATGTTTTGATATGTTCCATTTCCTGCTGCTCTGGGTAACCTGTACAACACGTGTACAAGTTTGTGTGGGAAATTCCAGAATATCCTATGCTTTCCACATTGAAAAACTGCTGTAGAAAGGTCAGTGGGTATTATCTCTTTTTGCTGAAGTGGGAAATGACAGTTTAATTTCAAAGCTTGTTTTTCTGCCTGTTTGTAGTTAATTCTCACATTGTCCGAAACACATTAAAGATCTGTTCAAACAACAGCACAGATAAAAATGCAGAAGAATGATTATGTACATATGCTACACAAATGTATGGTGTATAAATGTTATGTAAAGAAGGGTATTAAATCTTTTGTTTTCAAGGAGTTCACACAATGGGGAAATTCTGAAAGTTTCTTAAAAGTCAACAGTTAAAGTGAGGTGATTTTTCATTCAGGTAGCCATTGTTGGGAAGCATACCCATTGCAATTAATTATATAGTGGTTCTAGTAACCTTGAAAGTCGTGTGTAATGTTTTCTTTGGGGTGTGCTGGTGTTCTTGTTTTAGGGTTTTTTTTTGTTTTTTTTTGAGGAGGGAAGCTTTTCTTTCTCCTTATGGCAGAAAGATAGAGAACATGCTTATCTCAGAAAAAAAGAAATGATTGGACGAGCATGATTGGAGATGAGGGAACACCCAAGGGACAACTTCACAAGCCTTTGCTCAGTCAACCATGCAATGAAGTGCAGCCTCGTGGAAGTAAAGGCACCCGAGAGGCACAGGCAAGGCATGGCCCAAAGTCCAGAGTCTCTAAGTCTTCTGTAGGTGCAGCTTCATGCTAAAATACTTAAAAATTACTCTAGATACAAACTGTGATTTGTTGCTGAACTTGCCAAAGCATATATATTCTGGTTGAAATCAAATGCATTTTTATTGTAGCACAAAGATGAAAGTATATAAAATTAAGAGCATTGAGTTTCATTGCTCTGGCAAATGAAATCAGGGAAGGAAGGACTGGTCACTAGTCTGAGCTTGCTAGCTCTAAAACCTTAAAGGGATCACTTTATAAGGTAAAAAACCAGTTTCTAACGGAAGATGTCCCATTTGATTTGGTATTTCCTATATTTCTTGAACATATAAGGAGTTGCAGACTAGATCAAGTAATATTTTTTTTTTAGTGTATCACATAAACCTCCTCAAACTATTTTCTCATTAAAAAGCCTATTTATACTGCATCAATTTAAATAAAAGGCATTGATATCATCTACCAGGAAAATGATTTGTTGAAACTTGGCTGGATTCTAGAAAGTGTATTTTTATATTCTTTGGGCAAGTGGGCAATGTGAATGTGACAGTGACTTGGAGGAGTGGTGGTTCAGTGAGTGCTGGTGGGATCAGCGTGAGGCAAGTGTTTGATACATCTTGGGGATGCAAAGGCTGTTTGCTCACTGTGTTTTCCGTGTGGGCAGTGATCCTACAGCGAGTTCTTGCTTGTGTGCCGGCGTTTTGGGACCTTTGAGTCTCTCCCACCGCAAAGAGTGGGAAGGATTTGGCCTTCCTGAAGTGGTGGGCAGTGATCCCACAGTCTGGAGCAGAACTGAGCTGCATCCAGCTCCAAGGAGAGGCTTCAGCAGTGTCAGCAGTGAAAGTCCATCATCCTGCAGCGGTGTTGCTGCAGATAGTTGGTTATGACTGAGCAATTACAGGAGTTTTACACTGGATGTCACTGAACCCAGCAGCAGCCTCAAATGGCAGTAAGTATCCAGCTTCCCACTGAAACAGGCTGGACATTACCCAGGGAGCTCCAGAGGCTGCTCTGCACCTGGCATCCCACGCGTGCCGAGGGAATGGAGCGCCTCGTGATGCTGGATGCTCACCTCATTGTGCATTGGTGCATTAGCCATTTCTGTGCAGACTTTATCTCTGCAGGCAGATGGTAGTTCAGCAATGTCAGAGAATTCATTCATTAATTGGTGCTGATACTTAGTTTCCTGAAAAATTGAGCATTTAAATTTATTTTCAAAAAGAATTAGATGCAGGTTTTCACTACCTGCTTGAGCTGTCATGGGCTGTTTGATTTTATTTATATTCCATATAGGTTTTGGCTTTTGGAAAGGTTTAATGATTTTAATTGCATTTTGTAACGTCTTCTATTTCTGTATCCTGCATTGACTAGTGCACCCAAAAATTAATTGGAAATACAACTAATGCTTGGGAGGTGGGTCAGAAGTAGCATTCAGTCAGACATAGACATCCATAACTGTTTGGTGGTTTTGCTCCAGACTTCCAGCCAAAAGGTCTGCTTTTGCAGTTTCCTTCACAATTACAGACTGATATACAGATGGAGCGAAATGATTTCACTTGGTGTCGCAATGCTGTTGGTAACTATTTAAATTCCTGTGCTCTAAGCCTTTTAAAGGTTAAGAAAGATTGCACATGTACTTGTGTGCAGGAGTCTGTGTTTGCTCCAAGGCATGAACTGCCAAAGGGCATCCTTTGCTGTAAAATTCAACACATGAATGTAAGAATGGCAGGCTCACTCTTATAGTGGTTTGTATAGTTAGAGCTATCATTTTGTTGTTCCACTGTAGTTGGAGAAGAAAAGAAAAGGGAAATACTGCTTCTCATTGAGCTGCTTACATAAAATAGTTCCCCTATGGCTTTCATTATATGTTCTCATTTCTAACATTTGTGCAGTGAAGCAAGCAAGTGAAAACACAAGGAAAAGTTGAGTGAAGGCCAACAACAAAGGTGAGGTCAATTTTTACTGAGAGATTTCCTCTGGAAGTATCTGTTGTATGTGTAATGTTTGGTTAAAGAATTAGCAGCCCTACCTTTTTCAAACCCCTGCTCTCTGATCCATTCACGTTTGTATGTCAGTTGAAATGTTTTGGCAGCTTTTCTTCTTACATAATTTTTTTAGACAGGTGCTTGCTGTCTACAAGAACTTGCTGGTGAAAACCTTCTAATTAAAGTGTATCCTCTGTGCTGGTAATTTCAGAGCTGGCCTAGCCAATTCTGCTTTCAACAGATTTTGTATTTTCAGGCTCAAGATAGGCTGCCTAAATCTTTGGCTTGTAGATAGCTGTCGTCTTAAAAATAAAACTTAAGTATTTAAAATTCATATGAAGCTGGAATACAAACAGCTTCTCCCCAAACTATGATTTGTACAAAACTTCATGGATAAAATTAAAACTAATGTGTGTTTGCCTGTTTGAGCTTGCTGACATGGTGCTTGGTGCATACTCAAGGGTGAGCATTTTCAGTGTTCCCTGTGGCTTGTGCTCTCACATCCTTCTATCCCAGCGTACAGCAGGAATGCAAGGACACGGGCTAGCAATGGAGGTTGAAAGGGACTTTATCTTTGATTTCTTGTTTCATGTTTTCTGTAAAAAATGGGCAAATTGTTAAAATTTGTTCCGTGCCTGTTCAGTGTCATGGTAGAGATACAGCCATGTGTGCCAGCTGGGTTGGTGTTTACCTGCTCTGTGCTCTGCAGAAGCACCTTTCACACAGGCCTGGGTTTCTGGTGCTGCAGCCAAATGGTAGAAAAGCTCACCTGATAGACATTGTAAGCTTTCTTTTTGCCAGAAGCAGTGGGCAGATATCGATGTCCAGTGGCTCAGTGTGTGTGACAGCAGAATTATATTTTGGTATGTGAGAGCACCTAAGGTCCCTGACCCACACCAAGGTCTCATTGCTGTACAAAAGTGACTGGAATGTTGCTGCCCTGTGGCTGAAATTTGTGAATGACTGAGCATGAGCTTTGAAACTGTATAGCTGTTAATGTCACTCTTTCTGTTGCCAGCTTCTACTTTTGACTGTCATTTTCTGGAAATGCTGGCCACTGAGAGGGCAAGTGTGTGCCTGTAAAAATACTGCCTGCCTGCTGGGTTCACTTATACTGTGCATTGTAGGGGCTCTGCCAACATTTCCATGAACTCTTTCAGCTTCTGAGGTACATGTGCTCCCTGCAGCACCCTGCTGACTTCCCTCTTGGAATGGATTGATGTGGAAAATCAGGGGCATTGCTGTGTAGGCAGTTAAACCTAGAGGTACCTTTGCAAGTGATGCTCACTATTAGCTGTCAGCTCATTGTCTGCTTAAGATGCCAGTCAGCAGGGGAATATGAACTTGCTGCTATTAAAAAATCCAGATTTGGGGGAGGAGTGGGCATGGTGCCCAGAACTCAGATGAAAGTTTTGGCAGATCCTGCATGATCCCGTGACCCAGCATCATGATGACCATGTTACATCTTGAACACGAGAGTCCCTCATGGTGGCAGTGCAGAGGTGGTTGTTCTGGGAAGGTCTGTGAGGAGGGTCAAGAACTGGAATAGGCAAGGCCCTTTTTTTTTGAGGGATCCCCTGGGCAGGTGAAGCTCTTGGTGGAGAGGACAGAGCCAGGAGTGCTGCTGGGGGTGCAAGAGCTGTGGAAACAGCCCAGGCAGTACCAAGCTCTTGTGGCTGTGCTCTTCCAGCAGCATTCAAAAATGTTTTATTGCAAGGGCTTCATTTTCTTTCCTGGTTTGCAACCTGCTCTGGCAATGTGCACAGCTTGAATAGCCAAATACACATTATCAGGAATTTCAGGCAGAAGAAAATGAGCCCTTTCTGCATTCAGTTACCATTTCTGTTGTGGACTGGCAAGGTGTTGGAGCAGGGCCAGCTCTCTCTGCCAGAACAAACAACATTTCTGGGGCTGTGGAGCTACCCTGGCACTGTGTATTTAGTTAAGGGTTTAGCACTGGAAATGCATGAACAATTAAGACTTCATTTCCTAAATGGAGTGCATTTTGTGATTACAGAAGAGAACACACCAGTTGGGATTTAGTGTATTTGCGGCTGAAAAATGGTCTTACACTGTGAAACCTTCTGTTTACAGTAGAGCTGACTGAAGACAAGACAAAGCAAATTTCCCCCCATAACTAGTTTCAAGAGTAAGATTTATCTGTATCAAAGGAAGTTGCCTGTTTTTGTATCAAATGTAATTCAAAACATGCGTTCAAATTATAAAGGTTATTGCCTCCATTGTAGAGCAAAACAAAATATTGCTGTAGAGATAATTTTATCTACTTTCATTTGCATTTATATATTATTTTTTTTGTCATATTCTTCACTTTGGTTTTTCCATGTAGAGATTTCCTTATACTTTCTAAAACTGATAATTATGACATCAAGCAGTTGTAGTGGTAGATTAAATACTAAATGTTACATTTTAAGATGGAATGCATTTATCACAATGAATTATTTGTTTTAATCGTATCTTTATTTACTTTTGTGGAGAAACAAAAGAAAGGCGAAAATAATTCTGAATACACCGAAGGCTTTTTTAGTTTTACTTCGGTTGTTTATGTGCAAATCTTTCAGTTCTTGCTTGATTTTTATATTCCCTGTAAAGTGCTGAAGGGAATGGTGCATTACTACTGCAGGTGACATTAGCCACAGCAGTGTGAGCAGATGTGTCTCTGAAATTGTTTGGAAATCATTGTTATCCCCTGGCTATTCCCCCTGCCCCCTCCCACAGCCTGTAACTCTGTTTGGAACTGCTGCAAAGAGGAACTGAGGTGGAGAATGTTTGGTTTCCAAGCAGTTTATTCTGCAAAATCTCAAGGTCTTTATGCAGTGAAGAGTGCAAGTCCTTTATCTGTGGAGCAGCGCTCTGTAGATGGCAGCATTGATAGGCCTGACTTGGCAGAGCAGAGCAAGGAGCGCGTAACTGCAGGCGTGTTCTTCGCTTCTGCACACAAATACAGAAATAACTCTCGCTATTTAGCTTACATAATAAACTGAGGTTGCTTCAAAGTCCAGTGACTTAGGGCTCAGTTCCAGGCTGTACAAGTGTGCATAGATATTTTTTGATAATATAAACTTTCCCTCATAGCAGGCCACACTTTTTTTTTTTCAACCCATGCTTGTTAAGTTTTATTTCTGAGACTGGAAGCAGGTGTTAAGTAGATCAGTTATCAGTTCTCTTGTTTGATCAGATTTATAATATTTTGTGGCTTAAATTCCTTACATTTAAGCCACATTCCCTAAATGCTCTAGCTACTACATGAACACAGGCATCACTCTGGGTCCTACTGAATTACTTTATACCTGGTGTCTTCTGGCATTCACACATCCTATTTTTTTGGTAAACAAGAGTAAAACTCATTCTAAAAGCCTGGACCTTCAAGATGCTGTTTCCCTATCTTGATTGGGATATTTTTTCTTGCTAGGGATCAAATTAGCTTTACTAGGAAAAGAGAATTCTTACTAAGTAATGTAGAATATTAACTCAGAAATTACATACTTTGAAATTATAGATCTTTGCAGTAATTTTAGTTTTCTCACTCCTTGTTTGTCTGTCCTGAACCTTGGTTTCTGTCTGTGCTTGTCACAGGACTTTGTTAAGGGCATTAGGAAAGTCAGACTTTGAAGGAACTTATAGGTTAAAATATGTTGACTAATTAAATAGATATTTTCTTAAGAGGTCCATGACACTGTAAGTTGCATGACACTGTGAGAAGACTTTCTATAAGTCTTATTAACCTTTTCATTCCTGTTGAAATCCATACTCAGGACTCTGCTTGGCTTTAATGTCAGCAGGGCATCCGGTATTTATTGGAGGCAGTGATGAATAGTTCACTGCAGACTGAAGTCAGTCAATTTTCCTGTCCTTTGTAAGAAACAGGTACATCCTTGTGTGGTATCATCTCTTTCTGAATAAAGGGTGGGGAATCATGGTTTGATGTTTTTGAGTTACCTGAGCACCGCTATTTTCTTAGTATTGCTTCTAAACTTAGTGGGGTCATCAAAAACTATAGCTGCTTCTGTTCTTTTGGATGCTTCTAGCTCCAAAAAGCTACACCCTTAGGTGTGTGTTGGAGAAAATACAAATGATGAAAAGGTGAAGCTAAATTTTTTTTCCTAGTTTCAATATTCCAAGTTCACATCTGCTTCTAGTCACACAATTCTGTTTTCAGGGGAGGATCTTAATTATTTTACATTGGCAGTTGTACTTGCTCTGAAGTACCAGAGTGAGAATGCTAATGAAATAACACTTAATGGAGTTGGAGGCTGGAAAGTACTCTGAGTTTTATGATTAAAAAATTGTCACTTGGCTGTGCATTTGTAATTAGATTGTTTTCCTCAGTCATTTCTGATTTTTGGTGCATGAATTAAGATGTGTAGGTCCTGGTACCCAGAACTGTGGGCAGTATGCAAATCCTGAACCATAGCTGGAAGTTAATTACTGTCAGTTCTTGGGGTCTGCAGTCTGGACTTTGGCTCAGTTTGAACTTGACTGCATTTTGCTGAATATTGTGCTTTTACCCCCTCGAAACAAAGATACTTTTGACCTTGCAGGGTACTGAGAATTAATTTGTGTGTATCAATAAATTGCTTTGAAACTCTAGACAGAAGAGTCAAGAGATTGTCAGAAAATTGAGAAGTATTAATTGTTATTGTCATATAAGTTTTAATTCTTTAATCACTGATGAATATGCTTAGAGAGTGTGACTCCCTGAGAATGTAAAAATGTTCTTGGCTTTCTAGGATGTTAACATGCTGAACAGTCTGCTTGTAACTCCATTTACAAGTAAGACACCCTAGATATTTCCTTTAATTAAGCCTAAACTTGTTTTGATGGCTTTTCAATCAATGAGACAAAATAAAGATACGAAGGTGAAATCGATAGAGAAGCAGCTGCTGTGCCCTGGCACCACAGAATGGACTGAGCAGCGGTGATGTACAGATTAAAAATGAAAAGCCTCTTCAGATATGTAGAAATCACTACTATGAAAGGTGTTAATGAACTTGTATTAAATAATAAAACAGGACTTAGGGTTCATCCTAGTACTGCTTTGATGCCTACATGGGCTTTCTGACAGTAATTTTGAGGAAAGATTTAACTTAGAGTGACTTTTTTTTTTTTGGGAAATTAGATTTAACATGATTTGGTAAGTCATAATATCTTCCAGTTCAGAGCAGATATTGGATGGATACTTCATTTGCTGTTCCATTTCTATCAACTGCAATGAAGTCATATTATAGACTCTGCTTAGATTCTGCTGTTACTTTCTGCATTATGCAAACTACTAAAAAGCCATATGAATTAGGGAAGAACCTTTTATGCACAGTTGAAGTGACATAAATGCACAATCTAAAAATAAATGAACTTCAGTTGCCTATTGTCATGTTAACTTTTAATTTTTACATGCTAAAGTCTGAAATGTTTTATTAATTGTAATAGGCCCTGGTTTCTGCCGGTCTGTGGTGTTCATTTTCCTGACTTGGAGAGCAAAGGTCTTTTTAGGTGATTCCATATATGCTGATGCAGAAATTCACACTCCTGGCCTTTTCCTCTAATGTTCCATTTTAGTTCAAGTGAATTTCGGAACATAAGTTGAGATCTGGATTTTTCAACCTAAAAATGAAGTAGCATCACTTTGCATCCTGGTAAACTGAGCAGGTACAGAGGAGACATCCCCAGTCCATGTTTTCTTATCCAACTTTGTGTATTTTCCTGAAGTCTGACCTGCAAGGCCCTGTGCTAAAACTTCTGAGATAACAGTACCTCTGGAACCATTGTTTTGCACCTTGAGTCTCCTCGTGGGAATTGGCCAGCCCAAGGGATAAGGTGTTGGAAGCACATTGAGATCTTCAAAATTTCCCAGTGCAAAGTTCTGGTTTAATTGTCATCAACAAAAATGTTTCATGTTTTGTCCAATGAGTTTGTGATTGCCTTTTTCTAAGACAGGTTTTATAGCGTGGCCAAAGTATTTTAAGTAAGGTTAACTCTCCAATTAAATGTTGCTCCTTGTACATACCTTGCATGATTTTAAGGCAAAAGGAGAGCCTGATAATATTAGCACAGCTAATCACTTTAATCAATTAGCACGGGATTTCCTAAAACAGAAAATTACATGAGTGTGATTAGTACGACTTTCTTTAGGCACTGACAGCTTTCTGCCATTGTTTCCTTGGTGCCAGAGCAGTGTTGCATAAAAATGAAGAGCTTTTCACTGTGGTGATGCTTGTGCTGTGGTGTAGGGAAGGTGCAGAGGCTGTGGATCACCCATGTCCCATGGGGCAGCCTGGATTTCACAGTGACACAGTTTGTCTCTCCTGAGATGGACTTGCATTATCTTTTTTTTTTTTTTCATATTTCTTTTTTAATCTTTCCACTCTGACCACGTTTTCCATCAAGCTTGTTACTTTAAATATTTTACCATCCCAGTGATTCAATGAACTGCAGTGGGCACCAAGACCAGGAGGCATTACTCTAAGTGACAGACCATTAGAATTTGGACCTAGATTTTTAGCTCGATTCTCAGTCTTTTGAGTCACTACTTGATCTTGAAATATGGCTTAAAATAGCTATCAAATGAGGAACAAGACAGTAAAAGTAGATATTTAAAGCTCCTTTGACATGGAGAAGAAAGGAAATTGGGGCTCTTGGAAGGTGTGTCACTCAGTGTGACACATTTTCCTTGCTTGAGTGTGAGAAGGGCTGCTGAAGCCCCAGTGGCAGACTAGGCAGTGACAGCACATGTGAACACCATGACAGAAACAAAGGTTTTGTCCATCTGTTTCTTGCTGTATCTGAAAAAAAAAATGGAAAATTATGGAATTTTACACTTGATAGAGAAATTGGTATGAGAGAAGCTAACTTTTGTCTGTGGTAATACCACTCTTTTCACAGCACAAAGGAGGATTTTCATGCCAGAAGGAGCTAGACATGGCCATTTCTTAGACTACACAGCTTCCCTTAATATAAAATGATGCATGAAAATGTTATATCCTGATAATAGACTCTACTTCAATGTGAAATGTGTCCTTAGAGCTCGTTTTTATAGTGTTGCACTATTTTTTTTGCAAGAAATCCTTTTGTAAAATAGCTCAGACTTCCATTAGTGCTTCTGAACCTTTTCTTCTGGAGCAATTTTTGTCACACATTAAGCATGACTTCCGTGGGATGACAGAGGTGAGATGTGGGATATCTTCACTTTTAAGTACATGCCATAACATAGTGACTTGAGTTTAGATGCTGGCTTGGGTTTAAGCTGCTTTATATCCTGAGCACTTCTTATTGGCATCTGTGGGGAAAAAAACCCTGAAATGAGCACATTTCCATTTGAACATCTTATTTAGGAGGGCAGCCATTGCCATGTTTATTCCACAGCACAGTAAATTGAAGGATTTTGTATGGGTTTCCATGAAGGTCTCAGTCTTTTATGTATCCTTTAAAACAAATGCTCTAAAAATTACATCTTGTAAGGAAGGGATAATTTAATGTGATTTAGTAAGTGGATATTGGTGAATATTTTTAGTTGTTAGTTTTCATAATCTTTTCCTGTTTAGTTGGACAGCAGTAATGTTCCTTAGGGGTTGTCACAGAGGCTGCTGAAGTTCATTTGGCTTAAAAGGTCTCATTTTATTTCACTTGCTTCAGCTACATCCTTGATAGCTGTACTCAACACTAAGACTCTTTTAATTAGTTTGAAAAATTGGTGAAGTTCTCATTACTCATAGCAGTGCAAGGAAGTAGGTCAGGGTTTGCAAGACCTGACAAATGTGTTAATTATATCTTCATTAAAAGAATTAAATGTTTGGTGGGCATTACCCAGTAGGAAATGGACAGTAGAGTTGATATGTGTCTTAGCTTGCAGATTGCATGGAGTAACTTGGAAAGAACAGAGGACCTCTGAGGACTGAAGGAGCTGAGGTTTTGATCTTGTGCTTGTTCTGGACCCTCCCAGCACCACAGAGGTGATTTAACCAGCCCATGCAGTTCGGTGTGCTTGCAAAAGCACGTTTGAATACAGCAGTGGGAGGGAAATAGTGACACAGTGGCTGGATTATGTTTTGCTGGTGACTCCAGGCCACTCTCCAGTGAACAGTTGCTCCACAGGGCTGGAAAACTAAACACTTCTTGGTGTCACTATTCTCCTTTCACATCAGTGAGTCCTGAAAAGACTCCTGCTACAGAGCTGACACTGCTGAATCGCTTCCAATTAGAGCTGATATGATGTTAATTACCCTGATGCTGCTTGGTAAGCTGTTTAGCACTTTTGTCTCACCTATAATATGTGCTGAGGGAACTGTTGCTTTTCTTTGAGTGAGCCAGTGAATTTCTGGAAGCAGGAGACTGCCTTGAGGGTCTAAGTGTGTTTATGTGAGGACTGATTTCAGAAGGGCAAGATTTCTCCTCCTTGGGTATTTTGCTTATGAAGCCCCATGATCCACAGCAAAACGATTCTTTCTTTATAATCTAAGTGGAAAGTCTCAGTGAAAGTGCTCACAAAGCACTAATGTATTTACCTATGTGTTTAATCAAGAAAAAAATTAATGTGGAACTCTGCGTGCAGAGCAGCTGAATTAATGATGTTTTCATTCTACATTTCCTGTGCTTTAACCTATGTGAGTTCAATACAGCTTTAATTGCTATGTGTGTTTTGCATATATTCCTCCTTATGGAGATGGTGGGCATCTTGGGGTTGATGATGTTGGTACCTACTGCAGAAATGTCAAGTGCTTGAATATTAAACTTTTATATGGTGCAGGGTTTTAAGGCAAATAAATTACCAAACACTATTAAGTGTTCTTGTTCTATTTGGTAGTTGAGCAAGATCACTTGATGGCTGTTCTGTCAAATTTAAAGTTTGGCCTAAACAAAACCATAGGATTACTCCAAACAGAGTGCCCCTACTCATTCACATGTGATCACTGAAAATGAAGCTAGAAAATAATGTCAATACCATGTGAGCCTGCTCTCTGAATCTGGGCTGATACACTGATACACATTGCTTCAGTGAAAAAAGAAACTGGAATTCCAGCTGTGCCTATGAAAAATGAAAGTTACCTTATCCTCATATATAATTTAATAAATATAGATGTTTATGGTCTCTGTATGTAGCAGCCAACAGCTGTTCCATATCTTTACTGTGTGAGATGTGTTTTTTATGCTTTTATGTGGGTACTATTAACAAGGCAGCTTCAGTAGCTCGCATTTGTTTCACCTTTCCTGGGGGAGTGTTTGGCAGTGCTGTGTGCTCAACCTGAAATGGTGCTGGGGTTTTGCTTGGAAGTTCAGATAGGCTTGTGCATAGAGCAAAAACCTCGTGTGATGTGTGTGCCCTGGAATGACATTTTTGTACGTATTTTAGAAAGCTGTTGTCAGAGGAAATGTGGTTTAAATATTGGAAAGCTCTTTCTGGTCATCATCTAAATCCATACTATTGTATTTTTAATAGATGGATGTATGAAATGAAGAAGTCCCAGCTTGTATATTTGCATGTTATTTGAAAAGTTTGGTAACATGTTAGTGGAAATGTCTTGGTAGCTACCTGTGGTGGAAGCAGCATCCTCAGCTGAGTACAGAGGACAATGAATGTGGTGGCTTCTATTTAATTAGCTTTAAAATGTCTGTCCCTCAATGGAGCTGTGCAAGAACCAATAAAAATATGTACTCGATAAATTAATAGAGATCATGAATTTTGAATATAAAGACATTGATCCTAAGGTGCCTTTTTTCTTAGAAAACTTTAATAAATGCTCAGGAATGGTTTGTTAGCACTGACAAAATAATTTGGTCTGTTCATACTCAGTAGGTATTTTTGTTTGGCTTGGCATGTCCCTTAGTTTGGGCCTGTCACAGAATTGCCTGGTGAAAATGGGAACTGACATTTTTCATGACCATACTGATAACTGTGAATAGAATAAAACAATTATTTTGGCATTTCCTCCTTTCAATAAAAAATGCCACTAATAAAAAAAAAACACTCTAAATCTTACAGAAACTCTTCATCAGTTGAAGAGTATAGTTTACACAATTATAGATGCTGCTGATGAAAATTTTTGAATTGCAGAAATCCTGGAGAAAAAGCAGCTGTAATGATTCCCTGTTGTGGTGACACTGTTCATTTGAACCCTTTCCCCCACTTCTGAGAATGTCCAAATAGGATGCTTGTTTCTGTTTTGTGAGAGCTAAATTTTATATAATTTAATGGTCTCATTAGTTTTGGAAAAATGGAACACTCCAGGTGATGAGGGCACAGTCAAAACTCCCTGAGCTCCAGCCTGGGTACTGTTGGCCTGGCAGCTGCCTTGACTGCTGGTTGTGGTACTGAGAAATGATGCATTTCTAGGTGGAGGCCTCATCAGAAATGGATCAGAAGTCAGGACAGCAGTCTAAAGGGCATTATTCTTGAATATTTGAGATTATCTGCAGATAAAACACAGACTCTAACACTTAGTGGTGTGTTAACAGCTAATGTGCTGTACGCCCGTGTTGAAGATGGGCTCAGCCTTGGAGCTTTACTAAAGAGGAAGCCTGTGCACCAGGGAATGCTGACTTCTCATGGCAGCTCTGATGGTGGCTGCTGTAAAGAGCCCTCCAGCCTGGTGCACAGAATGGTGAGAAAATGTGGCTCCTCAGGCAGCTTCCCTTTTCAAGTGATCTTTGTTGGCCGGACGATCCTCTAACCGGCAAGGCAGGTTTTAGTAGCCGAGTAGAAAGTGAGATTTGTATAATATCAAGTCACATCAGGCTCTCCTTGACAGGTGAAGCTGGGGAAGGCTGCAGCATGACAGGTGTTGCAGAGATTTTATCAGGTTCTCAGTATTAAGTAAGTTGGCATTTGCTGGTAGGGAGAGACAAGCAATAAATAAAGACAGTGAATGCCCAGAGATATTCCTATCAAATTCAAACGAAATGAGCAGAATTTGCTAACTGAAGATATTGAGTGGCAAAGGAAGGAATGTGTTTTAATCTCCCCTTTTCACTCAGGCATGGCTCTGCATGTTTCCTGCTGTTGAGTGCCAAACACCTCTGTGGAGCCTGGAGGGCAGGAGCTGGTGGGTCCTGTCTGGACCTGGCTGGGGAGGCTGGGAAGTGCTCAGCTCTCCATGGCTGTGCTCATGGGGACAGGCAAGGCTGAGAGGGCAGGGAGAGGGAAATGGGATTGGAACATGAAACGCTTCTTCTGATAATTTGCATGGGAAATCCTGTCTGGTTTTCATCTGTCTGCAGCCAGAGCATGTGTCTCTTCAGTGCGTTGGGGAATTGTTGTGAGAACTTGTTAATGGTATAAAAGTTGGGTGAAAGGTGTGGGTTTTTTGTTTTTTGTTTTTGTGTTTTGTCTGTTGTTTTGTTCTTTCCCATTTAATGCTCGAGTGAATTTGGATGTAATTTCTCTTTTAAGTCCTGTTATTCTTCCTTTATATATTAAAGAGTTCCAAAGTCAGTGGCTGATTGTTGTATAATGGAGGTTTGCCAAAATAGATTCATTTCAGTGTCTCCAAGACTTTTTAATTACAGTAAGACATTCAGATACCTTTTATTACAGCATGCAGCCAAAGCTTTTTTTTTTTTTTTCTTTTTGTGAATTAATTCTTATCTTTCTGGAGACAATTAAAAGTGTAATTAGCTGAACTTGGCTTACAGGCGCTGTACAAGAACTGTGCACCAGAATGACTCGTTAGGATTAGGGTGTTTGGTCTATTTTCTATATTAGGGAAAAAAAGTACTGTTTTTTCTTTAGGGAGCTGTGAATGGCAGTAGTTGAAGATGGAAAAAACCCAAACACCTTATCCTTTCCCTCCTTAACAAGATCTTCCATGAAGGGACTCTGTTTATTCCTCCTGCCTTCTGTACCTGGTTTTGATTTACAATTGCTGTAGTAATTGCAGCTAGGAAGGTACAGAATAATTTTGGTTTTCTATCATTAGGAATCAAACACATGGTTTTCAAGAGATGTTTAATCTCTTAGTAGCTTTACCTCTTAGTGGCTCAATGTTATTTACATCTATTTTTGCAGAAAATAGATAAGAAGTTAAACCCTGAAATTTTCATAAAGCTGTAGTCAGTCAACACAGTGAGGAAATTATCAATAGAGAATAAAGTGTGTTTTATGTAAATAATGCATTTTATGCTTGAGGGTGCAGAATAATTAAATAAGAGCATAAAGTTTGATAACTGAAAAAATGCTTTCGCTGTCTGAATCTATCAAAGGTCCAATTATATCTTAACTAGCACCTGAAGCAAAGCAGGGCAGTGGAAGCTTCCTGCCATTTGACAGTCTAAAAATCCTGTGCCATATTCCTATGAATACAGGAATATTTTAAAGTAGTGAAATAGTTTATGTAGGAGGTAAACCCTAGTCATGAGGATTTTGTTAGTGTATATAAATTACATCTGAAAGTGGAATTCCTTCTTAGTTTTTCTCATGACCATTGCATGTATTGGCTACAATCAGTTGCTTATGGATAAAGGAGATCACATGGTGGTCTTTGCTTCCAAGAGGCCAACCTCCATTTCATTTCTGCTTTTGCGAATTTAAACATTCAGAAAATGAAAATAAAAGTACAAAGCTCTAAATTTTGGGTTGAAAACCAACTGATTTGTATTAAATTTTTTGCTTGAGCGGATGGCTGTGTAGATATTTAATTTAGCATGCCACTGTAGGCAGGCTGGGGAAGTGGGTGTGTTTCTTTGTTCTCCTCCAGAATGTCTTTTCTCTCTTCTAGTCAGCAGTCTGTATCAGTAATAAGCAGATTTAAACCATAACAGATTAACAATCTATTTACCATAATATGTAAATACTTCTGAGGGACTGGACTAAGTCAGCCATGTGTTTTGATGCTGGAAAAATCCACATCAGCCAAACCATTCCCCGAGGTGCTCTGTGAACTAGACGTGTGGACAGCAGCATGATGGATGCTTTTCAATGGCTTTTATCCAAAGAAACGTGTTTGAGATGATTAGGTGTTGTAGTTAGCCCTACATTTTGAGTAATTGAACAGAAGAAGATACAAAAAAGCATCTCCTGTGTAAATAAATCTCAGTAAAATAGTCAGGTTATGAGTAAAATTGTAGTATTGTAGTATTTTAGGGGTACACTTCTATCTGAAACTTGAGACACCAACAATGAGAAATGATAGAATTGCTCAGAAATTCTGGCTTTGATTTTGAAAACTAATTAAATTAACTCAATCATTTGATGAAATACTTACCAAAAGCTATTCATAAGCTGCATAATGTTTACCAAAAAAATTTTAAAAATTAATAACTCCATGTATCTTATACCTGAGAAATGGACAAGGGGTTCTCAGTGGTGTTCAAGCTGAGGGGTTTTTTTTTGGTTTGGTGTATTTTTCCTTGATTTTTTGCTTGGGCTTTTTAAATGAATTGTGGAGCACAAAATATGTATCAAAGAGGCCAAAAAAAACGAACCTGGAGATTTTTCCCATAAGCCTTCCATTGGTTCCAGGTAAAATAGTAGAACAGCTGATATGTGACTTAATTGATAGAAAATAAGGAAAGTGACATAATTAGTGTCAAAGTGAAAAATAAGCTGCTTTTGATTTGTAATTAGATTAGAAGTAATAATATTGGTGAAACATATTTCTGGAAGGTGTTTCATTTGCTTATGCTTGATGAGCATAGCATAGCTTTTTGATGAGTGTAGCTTTTTGGGAAGTTTACAAAGTGACCAGCAGTCATATATTCAGTTGTAACAGCATTGTTATCCTACAGATTCCCATAACAAAATATATTTCCAAATGGAAATCAGTGTTTGGTAGTTGTACTTCTAGCTGGCCAGGGGTTAATATTAAGCTTGGTATCTTCAACAAAATTATAGGCACAAGTTGAGTCCTTGACTCTTCAGACAGTTCACTGATTATCCATCTATGAGAATCTCCAATGTTTTGGGTGAAAGAGAAAATCCAGTCTGTTTACTGGTGGAGAAGTTCTAAGTTGGAAGAATGAATCTGTTCTGGCCAAGGGTAACTGCTCAAGGAACTGAATGTCCAGCCCTGGTGAGAGTCATAAATAAATCTATTGGGCAGGTGGACATCAGCCAGCACCTTCCTCTCCCACATAGAGACTTACAAAAATTTGAGACAATCCTTTAACAAAAAATTAAGATATTTGATCATTTTGCCATGATAAAGTTAGATGCTGTCTTGACTGCAGTATGTAATTAAATGGACAAATGAGCCCTCTCTTCAGGTGAGTAACACAGATTTGAGATTAAATGTATTTGAGCTTAAATTTACAGAAGACAAGCAAATCTTTAAGTCAGATTAATTATCAGAAGAATTTACAAATGTTGTGGATAAGCTGAGATGGATACTCCTTCACAGAAAATGGGAGAGTTAAGGTTTGTCTCCTTCCAAGTTATGTAATGTAGTTCAAATAGGAATAAATTCAAGGAAGGACCATGCCTGCCAGAGAAAGCCAGTTAGGCAGCAGTAGCCTTTTTTGGGCTTCAGAAATATCTTTACAAAACAAAACCAGGATGTTCTTTGGTCCAGTCTTTGACTAGAAGGAACCTTGTTTAATATCAGTGTTATATAATGGATTTGTATTCAAATCACTTCTTATGTGCAGTCCTGTCAGATTTTTTGGTATGATGCCTAGGGCAGTGCTTATGCTCCTGACTGTAATGATAGGATAGCATTTGGATGCTCTCCCCCTGCCTTCCCCCTTTTTTTTTAGGGTAGATTGTTTTGCTGTAAGCTACAATAGGAAATATTCTTAATTGCAAGCTCGCTATATTTGGACAATGGACTTTACAGATAATGGAAGATACTAGAGAACTTCTGCTCCTTTTTGCCAGTAAAGCATTGGGAATTTTTCGAATGGCTTCATCTTGGGTTTGTTTGTATGTTGTTTTATAGAGGCTGTGGCTTCATGGTAAGTTGTTTTTGATAGCAATACAACATGAAGCATGCCTGTTTCCTCACCTTCCCCCAGACATCTGTTGTGCCAGCACGTTTGTACGGCTCTTCTGTGAACCAGAGCAAGGAACTGATGTGGCTCTCAAAGCAGAATTGCCAAGTCTATATCATATATGGCCTCTTTCCAAAATGTGAATGAATTTCAGAAGACAACCGCTGTGGGAAAATGTGCCCATAGAGGTATTTCCTGTGCAGGACGTGAACTTTTTTCATGATCAGACTGAAAGCACAAGATCTTCCCTTCCAGAGCATTTCAGATCTCTGCCTTCACATGCTTGGGAGAATTGGTGAGTGCTGGGTGAGGATACAACTGCCAGGGAACCCATTCACTTCTTCTACATGAAGAGTCTAGATAATTTTGGGATGAGAACAGTGAGGATGATCCACCCCTTTGTTCTGAGAAAATTTCTTGCAAAATGTTATGAACACAAAAGTAAATGCTTATAAAATGGTGCAATGCAAAACCCACTGATGTCACAGGGTACTGCCAGTTCCCTAAATGTGTGTGCAGAAAATAGTTTAATTTTAGATCTTTGAGTGTGTTGGAGGATTTTACCTTCCCCTCAGTTCCTCAATCAATCTAAGTTTCACAGCTAAGATATTACAGAACCAATAGCCAGTTTTTGTTTCCCTTTATATGGAGTATGGCACAGGCATGGAGTTGGATTTTTTTCTTTTTTTTTTTTTTGTTTTATTTGTTTTTTTAATATATAGCTATTAAGGGAATTGATCATAGCCACAATGTAATACTCTTAAGAATGCAGTTCTTAATTTATCAGAATATGCTGGAGGCATTCTGCAGTTCCTCATCTATTTGATTAAGTTTTCACTCATTTTCCAGTGTGGATATTTTCTTCGTAAGAAACATATTAAAGTCCTTAGGTGTCCTCCCACACACCTAAAGCTGTGTTTGGCAGACTGAAAACACTTTGACAGCTGGCTTTTTGGGTCAATTAAAAATAATGCTACATTACTAATGATAATTTTCTCTTTAGCATGCCTAGTAAGATCCAGCAATCCTGAGGAAGCTGATGTCTGAATGCTATGTTCAGTTTTTCATAGAGGCAGATAGATCCCATCACAAATCAAATTTACTGTGCATTTGATCCACTGCACACTTTATTCATTTTGAAAAATACTATTTTCCTACCACTTCTTTTTCTACCACTGACTCTTCTCAACATGGTTAAAGCTTTGCTAACTTATGTCTCTTTACCAGAGACAGTTTCCTGTAGTCCAAAAACACCTGCTTAGAGTTAAAGTTAGCCAGGTAGTGCTTGTTTCTGGTGTCCACAACTGCTCTGCTCCTCACTGGAGAGTGTAAAAGCAGCTGTTGGAGATTTCTGTTTTCAAGCATGGATTTTAGGTTGACATCAGTCCAAGGAACAGCCTTTGGCCACCCTTTTGGCTGCCTAGGTTCACTGGACTGGGTGGTTTAATCTTCTGAGCTGGATGGGGTGAGGCTGAGTTTAAGGACGTGTCACTGACACATTGTTCACTCATGTACAACTCATGTGGGTAAAATCCTCTCAGAGGGGATCTCAAATGCCTTAAATTTTTCACTGCTTTGATTCTGACTGTGTTTCCCTGCCTGTGTTTATGTTAAGGAAAGTTATATTTTTGGGCATGATTATTTGATATTGATAAAACATATGCAGCAGTTAAAGACTATCTTTGCAGGTCTAAGGCAGGTATTTTCATACATTTTGCATTCTCAGCTGAGGTGTTTTGTTTTTGTTTTTTTTGTCTTATGGTACCTATCTCAGGTACAGTTGTATTTTTCTTTTCTGTGATTTTTGGATGGGTATTAAGCCATTTATATTGTTTGTTGATGAGTAGAGAACTGTGGGCTCAATCATCACACAATGATTAGGAAGTAGTTATGCATTTCGTTGCTTTCCTGGGGAGTTCAGCAGTCACTTTTATTATAATTGCTAGACTGCTTAAGTAATTCTCCTGAGCATGCCTCAAAACTGATTGTGACCAAGGTTGGAAGAATGAAGGGCTTTGGAAGCTGTGGAGGCACATAGCTGTAAAAACTGCATGAAGAAATCCAGTATTTTTTAGCCAAAAAAAATAGCTTTAGGCTATAGGGACTGATCATATTTAGGGTTTCATAGTGTGCTGGCACTGCAGATGATTGCTGTTATCACTGAGAACTGAGCACCAGCCTCCTGGGTTGGGGAGCCTTGTGTGGCACCAGTGACAGGAAGTTTTTGCAGAGAGCTTGCATCCAAGTATAATTTTAATTGAAATTCCCATGTGCTGAAAAGGCTTCTACAAATCTAAGTTGACAAAGTAGCTCAATGATTAGGAGTTATGGATGATGCACCCTTCTTGTTGATATACGCTCCCTTTATAAAAATAATTAGAAATGCTGGAGTAACAGAACGACTGCTTGGGATGCATTTATGAAGTTCATAATGAACTGATTTTTCTTGTGCCATCCTCTGAATGTGTCTGTGTCAGCACAACTGAACCTTCATCAATGATGTAAATGTAAAACTGCTGCAGGTGTCAGAATAGTGTTGTAATATTTTGAAGCAGAGTACTGTGATGGCTCAAGAGGTTTGGGTATAAGCATCAAAATTTAACAAAGTGTTGTGAGTCACAAAGGGTTCCTTAGTCATTGGATATAGTCTGTGAATATGTAGATTGAACAATCAAAATAAAACTCAGCTTCCCAATGGCCTCTGGATGTTTGATCTTCTGCTCAAAGCAGTGCTGGCTCTGGAGACTGGGGGCTTTGCAGCCTTACATGGCTTCAGTGTTTTACCAAGTTTTCTTCTATTTTCTCCATCTAGATAGTTCCCAAGGCTGTACTTCCCTGTAAATGTGAGAGTCCCTGCAGTCTATCCATAGCTCTGACTGCAGTGATCTCAGTGTTGTGACATTTTTCCATTTTGCATAAACCAGAACGTCGAGACTAAATTGTCCACTAAAGGTTTAGGATAATGGGCAGGATAAACACCTCCGCTCTAAGCATCCAGCTCTTGGAAAGAGATATTGGGCAGATAGATTTTGTGAAAGTTGTAATATCAAGTATTTATTCCACTGCAAGATGGTCTATTTAAGTTTATAATCACAATTGCTCTATGCACAATTTATTTCAATGAAGATAATTTAATTTAATATCTTGAAATATGTATGAATAGAGGTGAATTTTTATACCTTGTGCAGTCAGCAAACATTTGTACCCTGCATGACAGTAAATCAGATGCATCACACTGTTTCCTTCTTTCCTGGCAAGTTACGAAGAAACAGCTCAAGAAGTGTTGGCAGCTAGCGCAGCCTTTTAGGCCTAGATAGCTGGGAATACTCTGCCTGGTTTCTTCAGTTCTTGCCAGGGAAAAGAATGAAGGTTTGGAAGTGTATCTGATCTGTGCTGATTTAGGTTCTCTGGTTTCTGCTGAGGGAGCAGAATCTCCTCGTTGTTGTACATGCTGCAGCCTGGGAGCAGCTCTGGCCTCGAGGGCCTGCAAGTCTGAGACTTCAACGTCTGGTCCTCCTCTAAATATCAAATATTAACCTCCTGGTGTGCCTGCTTGTGAAAATACCCATTATCTATATTAATACAGCCATATAGCCTCAGAAACAGTTGAATTTAATCTCTAAAAAATGTTAAGCAGAGATGAGATGATTGAAGTTTTTTCAGGTAATTTCTGCCATGCAGCTTCTGGGCAATCCTGCATCTGACTTTTCAGATATTTATTACCCTCTGCTTATGGCAGGAGCCCTTAAATGGCAGGTTCAAAGTATTTTTTCCCTCAACCATGTGCTGTTATAATGGTGACAAGTGGAAGTGAGGAAATACACCTTTATTGCTGTGTTAGAAAATGCTTTAGTTTTGTGTGCTATGGACTCTTATTTCCTATAAATGGGTGTCCTGGTTTGGGACTCCATATCAGTATTAATTGTGTCATCTCATGGTTTCTGTAATTCTCAGCTTGTGCTTCCATAACTTGTAGCTGCCTCTGTCATATGTCAGACTGGTGTGAAAACACCTAAAATTAACCATGTCAAGCACCTAGTGTGTGTTCAGTGGGTAAATGACCACATGTGGCTTTGTTTGGCACTCCTAGGGTTGTCAGGGTCTGTGAAGCTGCATTTAACAGAAGCTGACAGTAAAGAATAAGGAGGGATTTCCAAAGCAGTCTACAGATTGTGGATTTGCTTATACCCACCCCTCCTCTGAAGATTCCAAGGACATCACAGCTCTGCAGTTGTCTTTTGGCAGCTTTCAGAAGTGCTGTCTCCACTCAAAAGCAGCCAGCTGTGGGATTTGCCTGCGATCTGTGGCCTTTGCTCCTTTAATTCCCAGGCTGCTGCAGTGTAATCCATAGGATACACAGGCTCTGGCAGCTCCTGTTTCTGTTGGCTCTGTTGAAATTGCACATGTAGCCCATGTTGGATAACTGTGATAGCTCTCTCAGAGCAATACCAACAGCTGGTAAACACAGAGCCCTGCTTGAAAGTATGGGATGTGTTAGAAATATACCAATGCCTGGATCCCAGAGGAATTTGGGCTCTGATAACCCTTTGAACTTTACTGGACTGGGCATCTACATAAATATCTTGTGTGAGCCTTAAGCCCATAGGACATTTTTAGTCTTGCAGTGCATGTGGCCTTGGGAACATCATTCAGCTTTCAGATCTTTTCTCCCGTAGAATGAATTAAACCAAATAATGTTTTATTCTTGTAAGAGACATTTTTTTTTTTCCCTGAAGGAGGAAGAATTTAAAGCCTTTAGCAGTGCTAAGCATTGTAAGAGTTGGAAGTATCAAAGGAGATAGATAAGGATAGATGGTTTCTTTGACAGTTTTGTTTCCCTGCTGTGCCAAGTGACAGCCAACATCTTATTTTAGAGGAAAGCTTTCCACGCAGAAAATGGTGGCACAGAAATTCTTTCCTTTGGCCTCATTCAAATTCAGCTGATCCTGGTGATGCTTCACGTTGATGGCAATTTAAAGTATTGTGCATCCTAAGATGAATTTCAGTCAAGGGCCATCATAACCAAGTGGGGCCAATGGGAAAAGTTAGATTCAGTTTTAGAAGAGCACAGCATAAAGAACTCTTAATGAAATTAATTCTCTGGTCTCATCTGGCTGTGTATCTGGAAAAACTGCTAAATTCAGCATTTAGTCATGGGAGAGTATATTATTCTAATTTTATTTATTGATTGAAGCAATGTTAGGTTAAACTAATATCATATTAAATTCTTGCACTGTTCAGCATTGATGTAGCATTTTGTAAAAGCACAAATATATATGTGTCTTCCAAAAATCTGAGAGATCAATTTTTGACACTGTTTTACAGACCTTGCCAAATTAATTAGTGCAGTTATAAAAGATGTTTGTAGAAGCACATTTCGTTAGGACTGTCAGTCCTAACGGGGGTCTAAAGCTGTAAAAGGACACTTTCTACATCATCTGGTAGATGACAGATTAGATATTTTTCACAAAGAGTGCAGTGTAGACAAAGAAATATTCTGTATTCTGTATGTTTTGCAGAAGGCAGGTGTTGCTGGTGGACAACTGGAAAAGTCCATGGTTGAGTACCCTGAGACCCTGAGAGAAATTGAGGGTTTTATGGGACAGCTTTTTCCTATGTCAAAAGCTCTCCAACTGGGCTTGAGTAAAGAAGAATTGATACATGTTGTCATAATGAAAGTTTGATGCAAGCAAATTGGTTTTGTGTGCTCATGTTTCCACCTCATTTTTTGACATGATGTAAAGAATTTTAAATGTTAAATGGAGAGATCAGTTTGGTCACAGTTTTGGAGTGACAGATACATTCTGAAAATCATGCTTTCATTATTGAATGGACTTTGATAAGTGGTAACATTTCCTTATTTACTTATTTACTTGGATAACCATTTATGAACACATTAAAAATTGGGAAAAAAACCCCAAACACTGAAAACCCTGAAACTTGAGGCATTTTTTTTGCTTGTATCTTTTCCACTACAACAGAAAGCAGCAGGAAACTGAAGAGGGCAGTGCCCAAAAAGTAGGATGCCAGCATGGGAACAGAATTGCAAACTTTTCTTTGCCAGAGCTCCCTTTTTTTCTGCCTGCAGACCTGGTGTCTCCTTAAGCATTGAGCACGAGTTTCTTTTGGCTTGACTTGTTATTTGAAGTGTTATATTGAATTATTGGACTGCAAAATCAAAGATGTGATGGTATAGTAACACTGGAGTTTAAATACACAGCAAAGGAAGTAAATCACGCTGATTGGTGCTATTATTAATAGTAATTTAATAATAAATAAAACATTATCATTACTACTTTAATACTATACCAAAATACTAATATAATATATAAAGTAAATATTAATAAATACATTTTAATAGTGCACATTCATTAAAATAGTGTATATTTTTCCTTCGTACATTAGTGATAAATCTGGCTGATGCTGAATTTGCTGAGGACTTTCTCTTGAATTTAAATAAGACTTAGAATTGAAACCTCACTAACTCCTATTTAGCTCCCATAAAACTGGAAGTCACGTTTTCAGTCTATGATTTAAATCTGCCAACGTGTTAATTTTAAAATTAAAACCAATAATTTTAAGGAAAGAAACAAAAAACTGGGGCGCAGTTGTCGGAATTGTCTTCACTCGAGTTTTGCTGAGGCTGCTGCTGCCCAGAGCCCTGTGGTGAGGGGCAGGAAGGGGCAGGAGCTCTGGAGGAGCCAGGGCTGCAGTCCTGCTGTGCTTTGTGCTCCCTCTGCTCCCTGCTTTGCAGTCCAAGCACTGCCTTGTGCAGTGGACATGTGCATCCTGAATTTAAACACCTGCTTAACGAGGAGTGCTAGGAGTGATACAGTGCTCAGCTTTAATTGTGAACCTGTTTTGTCTTTTCCTTGATCCATTAGACAGCCTGGCTCAGCCGGGACTGGGCTCATCCAGACAGGCTGGCACATTAAATTCTGGGGAGAGAGTTCTCCATGGATGTGCGACAAGCGCTGCATCTCTGGCTGAGCCACTTGTAATCACTGCCATCTAATCAGTGCTGCTCTTCTAATCTAAAAACAAAGGTTTCCTGCTTGCTAAAAAATTAGCAATTCCAGTCAGGCATTTTATCTTAACCTACAAGGAACAGAAAACAGCATGTGGCAGTTTTTGGTCAAGCAGAAGTAATCACAGAATTTATTACGTGGTGTGGGGTCTCATTCGAGCTGTTCCTAAGGTGGATGTCCTCAGCTAAACATTCTCCTATGCAATGAGCTTCCCCCAAAAACTCAAATGGCTTTAAGCTCTATGCTAATGAGTAGAGGTTTTTAAAAATGTGTTAAGCAGCAAAAATTGGAAACATTTCAAAGAGAGGACAGAAACAGGAAAGGTTTATATGGTAATTTCCCAGGAATCACTTTTCTAAGATGTGATTACTCTGCTTTGCTTTTTTTCAACAGGATAATTACAGACAGTCGTGTTGGGATAAACTCCTCTATGTTTAGGAATCATTGAAACACTGAAATGCTATGTTTATGGAAAGCCTGTAAATTAGCTATGAGCACTACAGAAATCATCAGTGTGGCTCAGCACACGTGGGGTTCAACACCCACAAACAGGCTTTTATTTGCTGAAAATGACATTTTTGTTTGTCTCAAATGCACTGTGGGTCACTTGGGAGCTATGTCTCTCTTCCACTTCTAATTAAAACAACTTATTTAAAATGGTAGGAATTGAATTTTCTCTTAATTATTTGTAAAAAGCTCAAGTGATTTCTGTCACAGCCTTTTAATGACAAAAGAAAAAGCCTTCCACAAAACATCAAGGCTCTTCATCCAAGAAACAATAATGCCAGGGGATTTTTTTAAAGGTTGTCCTTCACAGAACTGGAAATTAGGGATTCACCTTTTTTAAAGTGAAAAGAAAGAGCTTTGCACCCTTTTTGTTCCAAGGAAATGGATACTTGCTTTCTTTTAGCAAAAACTAATGTTTTCTGTTCCTGGGTATCAAACAGCTAAGCACACAGGTACTGCAAGGCTTTAAATTTACATTTGGAGTGTCAGAATTTCTGATCTGAGATTTGTCATATATGGAAAAAAGGGCATGCCAGGTCTGCATAGATGAAGAGAAAGTGTTAAACTTTTGGGTTTTTGTTTACCACTTTGCAAGGTTGGTAAAAAACAGAAGAAAAAAAGAAGAAAGGTTATCTGTCATTTCATTTCATACATGAACCATAATATATTGTTTGCTATTCAAGAAACCCTAGAATGTGGTTATGTTTGGAAGTTGTTATGACCATATGCTAGTTCAGGTATAATCCTGTAATTAAACTCCAGTAGTCCCCATCCTCTCCACCTCCTGATGACAGTATCTGGATTTTTGTACCAATTTTTTCCTCAGCCAGGTTTGATAAGTTGAACACCTCTGAGACCGTTAATGGTGATGAATGTGATATACTGATGGTAAGAAAAACACCTCTGTGTTTTGGAGAAACATATTCCTAACATGATAATGACTCTATTGGGATCCTTCATAGGTGTAGAAATAAAGAAGTTGTTTAGGTTAAAATATTATGGGAAAATCTTATGTAATTTGTCACAGATAATAAGTTGGGTGTTTGCTTTCATTTCATTTTGAGTGCAGGTTTTACAGCCATGGATGCTGACCAGCTGTGGAATAATCTGAGATTTTTGGATCAGACTTTTACTGTTCTGGGATTTTGCTTCTGAAAAACTGCTTGAAATATTATTCTGGAAATTGATGAAGTCTAAAGGGAGGAACATCCCTGCAATCTCTGTATGCTTTATCTGCATGGTGTGTTTTGAAATTTGCTACTCCTTGCTGTAGTATTTCATCAGTCTGCCTGTGTGCAAGTGTAGTAAAGCTAAGTTAAATTTCTGTGGGTACACAGAGTATTACTGACATAAAAGACAAGCATGAAAGTGCTGTGGAAGAATTGTAGCCTGAAGAAAATTTCAGCCAGTCCACCTTCATTAACTTTAAATGGGCTTGGCAAGTCTGAGGTGTAATCCAGAGAGAAACTTGGGAGGCAGGAGGACTGCAGAAAGGGAACTGGGATGTGAAGAGGAATTGTGAGCCAGGTGGGAGAGGAAATACAGAGCTCAGAACATGATCTGAGTTCTGAACAAAACAAGCCACAAAATGCTTTATCACTGCTTACCTTCAATACAAGTCTTCAAAATTTTCATCCAGATTAGTGTAGGCATAGGTAATGTTCTTCTGGTTATAATGAACTAGAAATCATTGTTCTTACCCTCTTCTGGAAAACTACTGAAATAGTTCTGGCAGCATGAAACTTGATTAAATCAAGTCTGATACTTCTGCTTTTAATGACTAAAGTAGTAAATGTCTTTGTTTCTGTAGTGGTTCCGTAGTTTCTTCAGATTATTCATAAACTCAAATCATCACTACGTACAGAGTGAGTGTGACAGGAGGAATGTGCTTCTTTGGAGTATTTTGGGTATCAATGGGATTCTTACTGTATATTGTATGAATTATACATGTTATTGTTCGTATTTTTTTATATGCAGTAGGTGTATTATGTAACAAACAGAGCCCACAGATTTGTTCTAGACTAGGTTTTTATTACATGGCCTCCAAATGTGGGATGGAACCTAGGAATGTATAATGATGTGCCTTGGAAAAGACAGTATCTACAGGGAACTGAACAGCTTTATGACATTCTAGAATGTAGAACTTGGTTGAGAAACATTATTCCAGAGGTTTTTGTAGTTGCAGTCATTACTTTTAATCTTCCAACTCTAGTCAGTGGTGTCACGCATAACACTCAAACTAACTGGCTTCTGGTGGGCAGATTTATGCAAGAGGGAATTATGCTAATCATGTGTAATGAACAGCCATGATCTTAAGTTTGGAAAATGTATGCATTTTGTCATCTGTTTTGATGGAAATTACATGTTATTCTTTTGGCTTATTCCCTTGACGTAGATGTACTCAGCATGTTCAGTTGATTGCACTGATTAATTGGTGGCATCATTAGTATTTGGGTTTTAATGTCCAGGTTTTCATATTTTTCTGCAAAGACATATAAGAAAACCCCCAATGAAACAACCAAAACCAAAAAAGAAAAACCCACAACAAGGTACTTTTGATGCTGGCCTGCACAGCCAAGTGAGAAATACCAAGGGATGGTCAGAGAGCTGTGCTGTCTCCTCGTGTAGCAGTGTGACTGCCTTTTCAAAATGTGGAAAGATAGTGTCATGTCTTTATGCTGGGCAGCAAAACCAAAGACGAAATAGTTAATTTATTAGTTTGTTTTTTTTTTTATTTTGGCAGGAAATCATCCTAAGTGTTGAAGCTACTACTTGGTGAGGATGGGAACAGATCTGAGTCTACCTTGTTAGGAAACTGTGGAAATGTTTAAACACTTTGGGAAATCACCTCATATTCATTCCTATAAAGGCATGGGCTTCATCATGTACCTGTGTGCATTTAACAATTTTCTGAAAAAACCTGAAGAGATGACAGATCTCTCTTAAATTCCCAGATAATGATGCTAGCAATCAGGCCCAATTTGTATCTCTTCTGCTTTTGTGTTGAAAAAATGAGAACATTTTTAGCATTGTCTTCTCAAATTCCTCCCCTTGTTGTGATGCAATCGATAGGAATGAGTTGATGAGAATATCCCTTATGCATCCATTTGATTTCCACAGGCTCCAAGATATGTACAAATATCATTGCCCAGCTGAGTGCTCATTTTGATTTGGTAGTCCCATTTTCAAGTAATAATTTGAGTCCTTCTTTATGGAGAAGCAATACTTTTCCATATATGATAATTTCCACTACAGCCCCAAACATCTGTATGTTACTTTAATTAAGGTATGTTTATTTATACCTAATTCTGTGTTTTGTGTTGAATTTCACTCATGAATAGTTTATAAAATCTGTTCTTAGGGGTTTAGGTGAGGTTGTAAGGAATAACAATTTTTCATAGAGAAAAACAAATGGGATATTGTAACTGATCACCACAAGCTGTTTGATATTTTCATAGAGAGCAAGAACATGTTAGTATGTCTTGTTTCTATGGAGTGATTGTATAATAATAAATTTAACTCCCTAAAGAGATTGGTTGGGCAAAAAATTACAAGAAAAATGTACTTCCTAATCTTCTGGAGGGGGATGAAGCTGTGCAGAAGACTTTTTAGTGTAAGTAATTCTACACATATAGTGTAAAATTTAGTATGTAGGACATAGTTTATTTTACAGGCTTAAATTTTTTATCAGATGTTAATAGAATTTACAGTATTTCTGCTATAATTTTTATTCCACAGTCAGACTGTGTTATCAATTGAGACACAAAGATATTTTAAATCAAGTTAATCCTGTATTTTAGTTATACCCTGTATTATGGGCACGAATAGCAACACATTAGCATCCATATGTAGTCAAAGACCCTCTTTTAGTAAAAAAATGCACTTTTAGACAAGATTTCTGATTGCTTGAAAAAGAGTAGAAACTATTTGTGTATGGATGTGTTTAAGACATTTCTTGAGGTGTGGCATTGTGACATGATTTGTGCTAAACTATTCCATCTATTGACAGGGATAAGTAAATCTTCCAGGAGGAAAGATTTACAAGGATATACATTATTCTATCTCACTCTAAGGCTCACTCCTTATTACAAAGGAAACCTGTTATATCTTGGGGACTGAGAGCTGTTGAAATGTAGCTTTTATGAAAATCCCATTTTATGATCCAGTCATTTTACAAATGCAGTCTCAAGTGACAGACATTAGTGCTGGCTAAGCTACATTATGGAGAGTAATGGACAATTATGGCTGTAATTGAGTGAGTTAAACTTTCATTGGCCCTCACTAATTTTATTTTTAATCATGTTATTCTTAGTATTTGTTTATTAATAAGGATGATTAACTTGAAGAAATGGACTTTTGTAAATGGCATTCCTTAACTGTTTGTGATTTGTGTCCGGTCACCTGTCACATTGCATCACTTCTGCTCTGTGCTTTTCTGTATTTTCTGAAAAAGAGCACAAATTCAAATGACAGGATTTCCTGTCTGTGTTTTCAAATGAAAGTGTTTCATTTAGAATTGGATAAAAATTTCATGTTTAATATTCTTATTGAGAACTAGTGGTTGTCCAAATTTTTACTAATAATAATCCACAAACAATGAAAGTTAATATTTCCTGATACCCATGAGTTAATTTGTTTTGCACTCTTCATCTGTTTCCAAGATGCTGAGTGTTTGTCTCTGGCTCTGTGCCAGCTCTGGACAGTGGAGCTGGTATAAGAGGTGTTGGAAATAGCTGAGTTGTCACCAGAAATGGCTTTTTAGAGGCAATGTTCCAGATGAATTTTACCTTATGGGACACCTGCTAGGGGGTCAGTGGGAGCTCACCTGACTCCTCCTCTCGTGGTGCTTTCTGCCCTTCTTGTCCAGGCCTGTAATGGGGAACTGCTCCCTTTCCAGTGGGTGGAATTTTGCTTCTCACCTCCACTCTTGTTATCCAAGATCCTTTGAGTAGCTCAGGGATTCTGAATTCCTTGCCAGTGATTTTGCAGTGTGTGCCAGGCAATCTGAGTAGAGAAGATCCCTGCTGAGGGATGCTGGCCCACTCCCTGCAGCACGTGTTTGGTAACATAAACATGGTCATTTGTTCTGTGCATGGTTTATAGAGACACTTTTATTCTGAGTACCCTGCTCCTGACTTCATCTTTAGCAACCAATTTACTCCCATGGTGAGGCAGGATCAGAAGGGAGCTTTCCCCTACATGAGCGTGTTTCTGCTTCTTTCTCTGAGGTTTGGAATGGACTGACAGACTGTTGCCATGTAGCAACAAATGTCTATCCATCAGGAGGAATGGCAGGTCTCAGGGAATTATCCAGGTATATCCATCTCCTGAAGAGCTTTGTGTGGGCGAGCAATTGTACTGCTACTGTGGAATGGAGCATGTCAAGCAATATGGCAAACATTTTACATCTCAGTTTTCTTTTCTTTCCCAATTTTCAATACATACTGTGCAGAAAGATTTGTCTTATTTAGTAGGGATTTGAAAAATCAGCACTTTCCTCCCTAATATGATCTGTATCTGCCGCTGAACACAGAACAATCCCTGCTTGCTCCAGAAAACTGTCTTCCTTGCAGAAAAGGTGGAGATTTGGTACAGCTTAATTATTTGGGTTTTTAAAATTACCAGTTAATGTAACATGAAGTATTATTATCTGAAAAACTTGAAATCACATTGATTATATACAGAGAATTATGAATCATTGAGAGGAAAGTCAGAACTGCCTAGTGAGAGCTGTGCAGTGAAGTCTTCTCTTCTTCCACATTTCACCTGTATTTCAGGAGTTCTTGTGGAATATATTGCAAGGAATCAGGTCATAGCTTTTATCTTTTCCTTTCTGGTGGTACATCACAGTAAGTCATTGTGAAGATCAATCCCAAATTACTTAATGGCATGTTTAACAATAGTGAAATAATACACCTGCTGTGAACACCATCTATCGGATGGAAATGCCTGGGATGCTGCTTTCAAGTCAGTAATTTTCAGACTGGATTTTGGACACCAGAAGGTCCATAGGTTATTTCTAAAGGACCTGCAAAAGAAAAGCAGTATTTGTACTTTGTAAACTTTACTGTTCCACAGTTTGGCACTGGGGGACACAGAGGCAAATTGAGATGGAAAAGTTTAAGGGGAAGCACATTCCCTTGTGCCCCTCACACTGAAATCTGAACTTCAACCGCGACTTCCTTAACAAGCTTTGTTACATAAGGTCCCCGAAATGTAACAAGTACTGATCTTTTATGTGTGGAACTGAAAGCTTTTAACAACTTGTAAAAACAGGTGTTTTGTTTGTTAGTCATCCCACACAAAACGTTTTTTTCTTCAAAGGAACCCAAAGGATTGGCATCAAAATCCCTTTGTTCTGTTAATGAAAATGAACAAGAACTCCCACTTTGTGTTTGTAGAGAAACTATTTCAGTTAACTGAGCGTGAAACTCTTCTCTGAGGACACACAGAGTAGCAAAAATAAAACTGGCATGGATGGACTCTCACTTTTGTGCACATCCTCCCTTCTGCTTAAGCAGATCCACCACGAAGACTTCTGAGCACCCTGAGCTCCCACTGAACTTAGATGTGATGGCATTTGCAATTTAACTGTGCAATGGATACTTGAAAAAAAGTCTAACTGTTGCAGCATTTACCAAGATTAGCTACAAATCTATTTTGTTTCATACCTGGATTAGAAAAACTCAAAAGTATAATTTCATATTTTCATAGGAATGCATGGAAGTAATTAATTATTTTGGTGTTGTACCTACCCAGGAAAATGCTGCATGCTTTGTGTTGTCAAATGCAACTAATAAAAATTTCTGGCCTTAAAACTATTATAATTTCTGGCCTTAAAACCCATATAATAACTTTTGCTACTTATTTGTGTTCAATACAAGGATTATGATGTTTCTCTCTTCAAAGATATTGTGCAGGTTAAGGAAGATGTCTTCATTTCTCTTCACATTGTACAAACACAGGGTTTTTTATAGCTGGAAATGGGATGCTCAGTTTGCTGTAGCACTGCAGCATTTACAGTGTGTGCTATGACTGTTAAATCTATAATAATTTTTAGAAAGAATTACTACGCCTTGTAAGGAGATAAATAGTATTTTGAACATTTCCCTTCCTGACATTATGTTTTCCCTCTGATATTTGCTGTAAATCAGAGTCATTCTTAAAGATATTTTGCCTCTGCATAACTAAAGAAAAGTAACAAGCTAAGCTATTTCACAGAAGAAATAGTTTTACCGCCCATGTAAAGTCTCAGTAATTTGAATATATGTTGGTAAAGCTTTTCTGCCTGGAGTATTATTTGCTTATGGGAATAATGCTTGGGAAATCTCTTGATGTGTGATATTCTTGCAGCTAAATAAGTTGGTGCATCCTGAAACAGAATGCCAAAAAGAAAATGTAGATTTTATTCAAATGTGTGGAACAGTGTGGGTAGAGTCAGAAAAAGTATTTGCATTAGAGTTTTTTGTTGCATATTTCTGTTACATTACCTCACCCTCCATCACAGAATGCAATGAATGCTCATGTCCTTATCTGGATTGCACAGTGATGGGGGAAACTGTTGGATCTGCCTGCAGCTGAATTCCACAGCCTTCCTGTGTTCCTTCTGGTGTGGATGCACTGAGAACTGGAGGCCTTGCAACTGCTTTGACACAAATGTTAAATTGTTTTGTGATTGTTCAAAGGCTCTGCAGTGAGTCCCAGTGAAACACTGTTCATTGCTGGTGTATTTTGTGCTACCTTCTTATCAGTAGGATTAATTCTAGGATAAGCAGTAAGTCACGCTCTCCTCTTGAGCTAGGGTGATGTGTTAGTACGGATTTAGATCACATATCAGAAATTTTGTAACTGAACTTGCTTCTGACCCTGCTGCTCTTAAATGCACAATGGAAAATGAAGTTAATTTCTAGATTGATAGGCTGATCCCTCACTCTGAGAAAGCCTGTAATATCTATTAGCATAACACAAGAGCAGCTGCAGCTTTGCCCAGAGGCCGAAGATGGTGCCTGAAGAGGAGAATACAAAGGATAAGCATAAACGGAATTTCCCCCGAGTACAGTCCCTTCTTCAGATCTGCTGATTGTACCTCAGAGCAGAGGAGCATACTGAGCATTCTGAAACACTTCCTCTGAGAAGAATTTAAAAGCACTATATGTGCTTTGGGTGAGTTACGAGGGTTTTGTCACTTTTCTTGCCCAAGGCAGGTGAGTCAGGTTTGCACCTCTTCTTGTTTAGCACCCAGACTACCTGGGGAACCAAAATGCTGGTCTTCTTCATGAGATCAAGAGTCTTCAATCTCTTATCTTCCTCCTGATACTTAAATTTATCCTACAAATCTCTGTTGCCATGGAAAGCTGCTTGGAATGGCTCCCTTGAACTCTGCTCAGCTTTCCTCTTAAAAAATTCCCTTCTCATCTGTCTGTTTGCCCTCCCCAGCTTGTCTCTGGTTTCTCGCTTTGGTCCAGTGCTGCCAAAGCAGGTTCACAGAGGTGCTGGTCCAAGGCTTCTGGCTCGTCAAGGAAAAGCACATAGTTACAAGCACACAGTAGAAAATTAAATGTGCTTTATATTTCTTTTATTTGCCTAATGTTTTGTACTCACCATTTGGTGAAAGGGGGTGGAGGAGGAGGTTGTTTGTTACCTTCGTTTTCACTTGTTAAGTGGAGATGTATGGAAATGACTTAGTTAATGGTTTTCTGGCTTCTCATCCTCAACACAAGTGAGAAGTGTGTTAGCATTCAGTTGAGGCCAAATGTTTTCAAGATAAGGAGATGATGTCTTCAGGCATTTTCACTGCTATTCAGTTATGCTTATCTTTCTATATAGTATATGACATGTATGCACACGTGCAATACATACTATAAGTAAACAGCCTGTTTGGTTTAATTCAGCTGCTGTTAAATTGTTGGAAGGATTAAATTGTTACTGATTTTGGATTCAGTGCTGAATTCTTGGCCATAGTATACTTGTTATTGTGCATATGTAAGGTTCTCTGTTTACAGGATTAATAAGATTGGATGGTATTATTTTAAAAGCTCCTAATGGCAAAAGCTGTAAATTTTTGTAAATTTTGTTGACGTGTGAGCTGTAAGTGGTTTGATATTGCAGGATTTTCTTGTGCAGTACATGTACTAGATAAGAGATTTGAACAGAGAATTATACTTATCCCCCCTAAATCCTTGTTCTCAGCAAATTTTGCTATGGGTTGGGGTATACAATACATATAAAAATGGCACTATAAAGTCATGTAATTATGCAAAATGCTTAGTGTGTTGCATACTAAATACCTGGAATTAAAATTTGTTTCTAGGGAGGAATTATTGCATAGCATTGATTCTTGAAAGTTTCCATAAGCTGTTCAGACAACTTATACTTTTTGATTGCACAGCAATAGTAATATAAGCACATCAAATTTTACTTAGCTAAAATATTACCAGTAGATATTTTAATTTAGTGGATACCCAAGAAGATGTCAAGTATATTGGATTCTAGAATATTCTGTGGATAACTCACAGTAACTTGTGTGCATATTTAAACCTATGGCAGTGGTAGAGCGAAGTCAATATGGGTGACGGATTCTGAAAAGAAAATGAATTAGGCTGGTGCTGTAAAAAGCTGTTAATCAGAAAAAATGTGACCACTGTGCTTTTTAAAGACTTATGACATAATCCTTTGGGGCAGTAAAGTAAGTCTTAACTATTACAATAAAATTTTATTTACTGAAAATCTAAAAAATATGAATCAGCAAGCTTCACTTTTTATTTAAAGAGAAAGATAAAACATTGTTTTTTCACGTCTTTCTCTTTGGAGTTGCTTGGAAATTTTAGAATCTTTCTTTTTGTCTGAGATCCATCTGACTGTACCAAAACCTATCTGGCTATCTGGGATTCATTTTGAAACCAGTTAAACCCCATGTACAGGGTTAATTTCAGGAAGCATAGCCATTATTAGCAGGATTGCTTTCAAGATATATAATCCTACCTGGCTCTCTGTTCCAAAAAATAATATAACTCACTGTAACCTAAATGTTTTGCTTTTATATCTGTTGAAGTTCCCCAAAATGCCCATGAATCAAGAGAAGCTCAGCTGTGATGGCCTTATGGGAGCAGATGTGGTTCAAAGTGAATGAACTAATTGATTTGATAGATAATTCTCCACAGTCACAGAGTGCAACTGGAGGAAGGTGAGGTATTGCCCATAGCTCAGTATGTTGATTTGGTAGTAAAAGCAGAGTGTCTCAATACTGATATGAAACAAGGGGAACATTGGTAAATAAAACCCCAGTGGAATATGAGAGATAGTGGGGATGGACAGTCTATATACAAAGATTTATATTTATTTTCCAGAGATCTGGCTGGCTTCTTTGGTTGGTATCCTTCATATATCCTATGTGTTTATGGTATTTTATTTCAAGAGATGAATTATGTTAGTTACAAGGAACTATCAGTATCAGGGGAGGAAAGTTACATAGACTTTTGCTTTCTTAAAATGCCTGTGTGTATCCCTGCTGGATTTCCTGAGTGTGAGCCTTTCACTGGGCTAATTCACAAGCTCACTAATGCTCTCTTAATGGTTTTTATTCCTGATACCTGGTGAATAGCCTTTTATGAGGATGAAAAATGCTTTTTGTTTCTGAAAATGCACCTAGGCTTTCTACCTTCCAACAAGTGCATTTTGATAATTTTTCAGTAAAATGGTGGTTTGGGGTTGGGTTGCATCATTTCATTGTTTCTTTTTCTCAGCCAAGTAGGTAACCTGTACAGAACAAATCACTGTCACTGTGTTCTAAACTTTCTCATGTTGCCATGGGGAGACCTGGAACAGGACCCCATTTTTTTTCTTAATGCTGTCACCAAAAGTTTGTTTTGGTGTCTCAGATGAACTGTTGGCAGATGAATGTTCCCACACAGCAGAAACTTTCACCAGTGTTACTGGAGTAACTTCACAGCAATTGCTTTTCCTGTCTTTGGAAAGTCCTTAGTTCTCCTGATTGCTCTCCCATCATTTGTGACAACTGCTTGAAAAGGTTTCACTGAAAGGACAGACTCAAGAGCTCTCCATGTGAACTCAGGTGTTCCTTGAGGTGAGAGATGTGCTCTGTGGCTCATTTAAAGTCATTTTCCTATGGAAAATGAGGTCTTGGGCTCTTCAAGAGACTATTTACTTACATCAGTTTAGTGATGACTAATTGCATGAATAAAGCAGGACACTGCTTATACAAACCATGAAAAAAAATCTAAATTTAAAAGTGGCATAGCCTTTATCTGCAGTCATGGCAAGGGGCATAAGGGAAATGATACTCAGCTATAATCTGTCCTTCTTGCTACCCAATATATTAAGTCAAACACATTTTTCAATATTTATTTTCTGGGTGAAATGCTGACAGGAAATGAAACTTGCATACAAATCCCATAAAGGTAAAGTACTTAATGATAAGGATAATGCTGATTACACTGATGTATGGAACCACATGACCCAGTGTATGTTAGAGAGTCAATGATTTATATTCAATAAATATTTGAACGTACAGAACAAATAGATGTTTTTTGGAAAACACTTTTTATTCCCCTTTTATTCTTTGAGGCATCAGTACTCCTTACATTGGGATTCTTTTTGACCCCAAAATCTGCACAATAGCTGTTACTTATCCAAATAGCAAAGCAGCTCCATACTGCCCTTCCTCATTGAAATATTCCTGGTGTAAAACATTTCTGTAACTGTGGAAACAAATGTCATATCTAGAAAGGAGGCATCTTGTTAATAAACTTTCCATCAAATGACCACCCCAAAATCCCTGCTGATCCATGTTAACCTTCTCAGGATTCTATTTCCTGGTCACAGGCTTTTTGGCTCATTTCAGCCTTTGAAAGCATTTTTCACCTGTCTGTCCTGGTTGATCAGGAGCTCACACTGTGCCACCACAATTTCCAATGTTTGAACAATCTGTGAAAGAAAACCCAGATGTGTTGAAATACCAGATGGTGAGTGAGCTCCAGCCCAGGAATGGCTCATGAACTCTGTGCAAAACTTGTCATCTTCCATAATTAGGTTATTTCACTGTAATCACATATTGAGTTACTTTCATTAGACGTGACACTATTATTTGTAAATGTAAAGGATCAAACCCAGGTGACTTGGCAATGATCTCTAGAAACCCGTTCTCATTCCTTTCTCTTTGTTTATTTGCTATTCTGGTACAAAAAAAAAAGAACCCAAAACCCAAAAAATATCAAACCAAGCCAAACCAAAAAAACCCACAAAAATTAGTAAAAAAAATTCAGTTCTTGTAATAGGCCTAGATAAGCCAAATAGCTAATATAACATTAAATGGATATATTAAAAAGGAAAAAACCCACAAAACCTGTTATCTAGCAAAATTCGTAGGTTGACTCCATGACCTAAAAATACAGAAGTCTTTGCAAAATGAATTCCTGCAGACTCCCTCTGGAAATGGGAAAGAACATGCTTGATTAAGCCAGTGCTAACCTTTTGAAATCATGTTTCTCTGATATTTATTCCGTAAAATAATAAAAGGGGACATGTCAGGTGCTGGAAAGTCATAACACTCCCTTGCTTCTACTGCCCTTTTCCAACTTCAGTGTTCCTCTCCTAGAGCAAACTTTTAAAATAAAAAGTAAGGTCTTAGTTTGTCCTTTTAGTTGACCTTTATACATTTTTTGGCTGTTCATTTGCATAAGTTTAATTACAGAGTAAGAAAACTTCCACTCTTTTTCTGGCTCTGGTTTCACCATGTGTGAGGCCAGAGCAGTGACAGGTCCTTGGGAAGCAAGTATTTTCTGCTTTTTGTAAGAATGAGTAAATTATTTCCACCCTCACATGTTGCTATGCTTTGTATGAAAGTACAAATTTTTGTATAATCTCCCTCAAATTGCTCCCATGGTGATAATGGAGGAGTTTTCTCCCTGGGCACCTCAGTGAGCTGTTTGTATTGGGAATTGTGTGTTCTGTCTCTTAATGAATAGAGGCGGAATGTAATAACTTAAGAATTCAAAAATATGCAGGGTGTCATGGAGGAAAGGTTTTCCTTTCAGCTCTTCCACTTCAGTGCTTGCATTTATTGAAAGTTTGGTATGGGTCTGTGCCCTTCCACAAAGGAAAACCCTTTGTGGCTGGGGGCTGGATATTCATGGCAGAGAAATGCAATTCACTTCATGTTTACCAGGGAATCAATGTGCCACTTTGAGTAATCCAAGAAAAATGGTACCAAGGTGACACCCTGCAGGATGCATTTTTTTACCTACATTTTATATCAGCTCAAATAATTTTACTCTGGCTTTCATTTTTTCCAGTCTTTATAAAAATTACAAATATCTACTATATTTCATTGAACAGGGAACAGCTTGCACTGTGTATGGAGACCTGGCACCACACACCATAAATCTTTATGAGAATGGAATGTCTGATTTACAATGGTGTAAAATCAGAGAGAAATTATTTTCACTGATCTCTGTGAAAGAGAGTAAGAACAAAGCAATTAAGATAACTTTAAAGTCCTACTTGTAGTCCTGTCATGATAACCTTGTTGCTATTTGAATAAAATCATCCTCTGGATTGCTTTTTAAACTCTCTTTCATTCTGGTTTCTCCTTCCTGTCATAATATTGTCTTACCAGCAAAGTGCCTGTCCCTCTCTATGTCTGCAGAGTGGAAAATTGATTTGGTCCTGTGTTGACCTCAGTTTTGTTCTGGTTTAGAGTTTAATTTTCATTTAACAAAAGCTACACTAGTTTAGATAGCAAATATTTCTTTTCTCAGCTGACCAGCTCCTGCAGGCAGGCACAAGGTGCCACCAGGGCTTACCTCAGCTGTTCCAGGAGCTGGGAGTGGCACCTGCTGAGCTCGTGGAAAAGCTGGGAAACGAAAATGTCATGAAAATAGCTGATGATGAGGTTTCCAGAGAAATATTCCTGTAATTTGCTGGAATTGGGAAGTGAAATGTGCAATTCTGACAGCAGTGACAGATTTATAGATTCGGTACACTAATTAAAAACAACTTACTCTAATATATTAATCTATAAAAGGCAGCAGCAGGGAGAGCTGGGCTGCTTTGTGCACGAGCGTGGGAATGTTGGATTGCCCTTCTCCTGCAATGACAGAACTTTGTCACAGATGAAATTCAGGAATAACGTAAAGCAAGAAGCAAATGGAAGGATTGCTTCCTTCTGGTGTGAAACATATGGGGAGATGCTTTGCTGTAAACTGTACAGTCATGTGCAAGACAGAAAGAAACAAAAAGTTTTCATTTGCTCTTTACCTTCTCTTCATTGCTGTTTTCTGCTCACATGGGTGTGGTGGAATCTAGCTAAGAAGTTGGAAGAGAAAACTACTTCTTCCAACTACATTTTTATTCATACTAGGTGTAACATCTTGGGATTCTCATGCTTTGAGATTCATCTGAGAAATTCCTCTGTAAAATTTTTCTTGCTCTGGATAATTTGTACTCCTTCCTTGCAACTTCCACCAGTAATCTCAATAGTTGGGGACACTGAGGAATGAAAAAAAATATTTCTGGTATACATTCAAAGCACCTCTGATATTACATCTGTATTTTTACTTCAGCAATGATTTAGATGGATGTCTCAATACATGACAAGATGACAGTTAAATGGAAATAACTGAATAATTTTGGTTTTTTACAAACATCACTCTAGTTTGCATTTGAATATAAAAAATTGGAATTTAGTATTTTGTTATACATATGGAATTTAAGTCTGTATAAATCAGAGGAATAATAACGCTTTTGGAAAAGAGTGTGAAGCTTAAAACCCCCCAAAATGAAAAGCTCTGTAGATGTTTAAGAATACAATAGTTGAATCTGTTACAGTTTCATTTATTTATTTGCTATTTCTTCATTAAATGTCACCCTTCTTCCCCCTCCAGTTTAATGGATATGTCCTTGAATATTCTCCTTATAGTCATTTAGGTATCTGTTGAACTTCCTAAGGCTGCAATTTCCTTGTAATCTTCCATCTGTTTCAAATGCATTGTAAATACACAGTGAGATCTTCAGCTCTATAAGAGCATCCAGTGAAGTCAGTGCAGTTACATGGAATTTCTTCAGATGAGAATCTCACTTGTGATGTTTGTGTCTCCATTTTTCCTGAACCCAAACTTCTTCTCACTGTATAATTACAGTTTCTTTCACCATTTTAATCTCAAATTAATCACGAATGCCTGATGTTGAATAGACTTTGCATTCACAATTCTAGGAAATGGGTTCCTGTAATATGGGTGTGACCTTTATGAAAATGTCTAAAACTTCTTTAATAAACTGTTTTTCTAATGTAATATTTATGAAAGAAAAGGATTCTCTTTTGTTGTCAGCCTGCTACAATGGTGATACAGAGCATTGTGCTCAAGACTGTTCTTAATTGCCAGGGAAGGTGCCAAGGACTGCTCTAGGTTAAAAATCTGTATTTTTAGTCTTTTACTTTCTATAGTCAGAAAAGTTACACTTGAAAATGTGTAACTTTTTTTGCCCTGGATTTTTTTTTTGCCCTGGAATACTTCAGTTGCCTCATTGGAGAAGTTCTTTGTGATGCACAAAGGACCAAGGTATACATATTGTTTGAAAGAATTATTCTGTTGCTAAAAAACAGATATAGAAATGGGGAAGAGTGAAAGGATATGGGATATGATGGATATAATCTATTTAATCCACTGTAAATTATTTTACTTTTTACTGTAATTTAGCATAATCATAAATGGAAACCAAGATAAGAGTTGGAGAAAAAAACTGAAGTGATTGGCTTTGCATTACAATAATTTTATGCTCAGTTAGGAGCTGCAGCAAAGTTGGATTCATGGCACTGTCTCTAGATATTTACTTTACTTTGTAGTAGTAAATCAGTAATTAAATAATTAAATGCTGACTCTGAGCAGCTTTTCTGCGTGCTGGGTTCCTTTAGCTGTGAGAATCCTCATATGAAAATTTTGTTTGCTGGTTTTTAAGTATTATCTAGTGCAGGTCACCAGGAAATAGCTCCTAGAAGACTTCAGTAATCGAATATTCCTTATTCAATTCTTCTCCAAAATGTATAACATTTGTAAGTAACCCAAAACATTTTGAATCTGGCACTGGTATTCAGAATGTCATCACTGAGGTACCAAAGAGGCCATGGCAGATGATTTCATTACACCAGCAGTGTGTATTTTATACCTTCAATATCACTCTTCAGGGTCTGACACAAGTTGTAAGACTTTTATTGCTGTCAAGCTATATAAAATCCTGGTGTCAGCTTCTTAACACTTGGAAAGTAATAACACTCCTCATCTTCTATTAAAAAAAGTACAGACTGTTTTCCTGGAATAGATTTGCAGAGCTTGTGGAGCTGAGCTATCATTCTCACTAATATTTGTGTGTTTAACACCACCCTGCTATGAAACCCAAATCAATTAATCTGTTTCTGCTCTCTGCAAGTGTAAAATAGGATAAGCATTTTGTGACTATGATCATAAAACTCTTTAAATTAAAAGCACTGTATGTGTCTTCCTCCAGAAGCCTGCGTAAGAAATCTTGAATGATTCATATTTATTTTTAAATCATAAGCTTTTGTTTCACCAGGAATTCATGCTTTCTGTGTCTGAAAATGATGCAAATAAGTTATGCAAATAAGTTGCCTCTACCGGTCAAGAATAAATACTGAAGTAAAATAAAAATAAGGAATTATCCAGCTTCCCATGTATAGTTTTGACACTCGAATTATTGTATGTAAATGCAGAATGTAAGCTTAAAAGATAAATTTAGATCTTACAGGAACTTAGTAAAAATAGACCACTGAAAGCATTTGGAAATTTAGTGCCAACAAAATTAATTGTGCTGCCCATTTCTGATGATGTTAAAATAAGCAGCACCTGCCCTCATGCTGTATAAAATATTACGAATTCTGTAAATCATAAGACAAATATTAGAAACAAATCTATGTTGGGCAACATTACAGAGCAATTCCAGACTCTGAGGCCATTGTTTGGAGTTATTTAAGTCCTTTAATGAGGACACTGACAAATTGCTTGTTGTCCTCAGAGTCCCATCCTGTTAATTCGCTATCAGGCATCAATGGCCCGTGTGCTCTGAATGGAGCAGCAACAGCAGTGAACTGGGGACAGAAAATCTACTTCTGCAGGGTCTGAAAGCTTCCACCAAGTCTAGTGAACCTTGGAAATGAAGTCCCCCTCAGATATTATGTCTGAAGTACAGAACTCCTCCAGCACGTATACAGCATGTGCATTGCACTTTATTTCCATTGTAAATACAAATTGGTCTGAGTTTGTTGGGTTGCTTTCATATGTTTACAGGAATATTAAACTTTCTGCTGGAGAATTGTTTGACTGTGGGTGGCTGTCCCCAGGGAGCTTCCTCAGTAGCTACTGATTTGTTGTCTTCAAGTGATCCAGCACTTGGAAATTTCCTATGTAAATATTAGTTTTTTACTTTTTGGCAAATATTTTGATTAGCTGTAAGTACCTATGATCAGTGTTGCTTACTTGTGATCTGAACATGATAAACCACAGAAAGTTACTGGAATGCAATGGAAGTTTGGCAGCTCCAGTAGAACAGGAGGCAGAAGAATGAGAGATTCTGTTCCCTTTGGAGCTGTACCAAGTTACTAATCTTTTGCTGTGTTTGGTATTCTAGGATGTCATGTCCACGTTCTTCCAGTTTGGGGCTTCCATCCAGCAAGAAGCCATTATCATGCTGAAGATCATGCAGGATTACGACTGGCACGTGTTCTCTCTGGTGACCACCACTTTCCCTGGATATCGAGATTTCATCAATGTCATTAAGACCACTGTGGAGAACAGTTTTGTGGGCTGGGACATGCAGAACATCATCATACTCGATACTGCCTTTGGAGATGCCAAGACCCAAATTCAGCTGAAGAAGATCCACTCATCCGTCATCCTGCTGTATTGTTCCAAGGATGAAGCTGTCTACATCCTGGACGAGGCTCGGTCCCTGGGCCTCACTGGCTACGATTTCTTTTGGATAGTTCCCAGCCTGGTTAGCGGTAACACAGAAATCACTCCCAAGGAGTTTCCTTCAGGACTCATTTCAGCAGCTTATGATGAGTGGGACTACAGTTTAGAAGCTCGGGTTCGGGATGGCCTTGGGGTTATTGCCACTGCTGCATCAGCCATGCTGGAAAAGTATTCCTTCATTCCCGAGGCCAGGACGAGCTGCTATGGACAACTGGAGAAAAACGACCGGCCTTCTCAAACCTTGCACAAGTAAGAATGATTGCTTTGGGTTATTTTAACCTGCGTGGCCTTGACAGTTTTCTCTTCTATTGCCACTGCATGTTTCTTGTAGGAGAATATTGTTTTTTGCTAATCCCGTTGAGCCCATTTTAAGCAGTGGTTTTCAGATGTTCCAGGAGGATGTGCAAGAGGACGTGCTGCACTGATAGCTGTGCTCCTGGAGATGATGTGTGCTGTGGAGAGTAAACACTGCTCTCAATCTAGTGGAGAAGATGACAGAAATTGGTCTTAGAGGGTATGAAGCTGAGTTAACAAAATTGGGCTGTTGTGTACTTTAACTATGAGGTAAAATTGCCAAAATGCTCTGGAGTCCATGCCTGTATCACTTGCATCAGCAGGAACCTGGTAATATTTTAGAAGACAAGCAATATGAAGCATTAAAGTGCTGTCCCTGGAAATTATAGAAGTATTAGATTAGTAAGGCAGCTTTTATCACATAAGAGCTGAAATCTGTCCCCTTTACTTGTAAGGGTATATTTTTGTCACCTCTAATAGAATAACTGTAAAACTTAATCGGCATTAATCCGAGCTGATATAGATGTTTTCTCTAAACAGTTTGTCAGATGGGAACTGCCAAGGTTTAAATCAGGATTCTTTTGTTATTATTATTTCCTTTTAATTATCCCTTTCAGACATGATACTCCTCATTACTTCTATCTAAAATGTTGCAGGGTAATATATTTCTTTATCTGGTCTGTGAGAGGAAGTAGGGTATCTTGCATATTTTTTAATAGCTCTTGACAATATGGAAGCTACTAAGCAGTATTTATGACGTTTGTTCTGACCAAATATTGCAGATGAAGCACTTTCTACAGAAAAGCAGGATAGAATTGGCACAGGAAGGAAAGTTGGTGCTGATTTCAGAAAGGACATTTTAGAACAGTTTTAATCTTGAGATGTATGTGCATATTTAGATTAGGAGTTGATTACCACACGATGTCCTGGAACAGTTGTTTTCCATGAAAACAACATCTTTGCACACAGCATCCTTCAGAAGCTTTCTTAAAAGCCAGATGCATCCAAGTAAATGAATTTTAACATTTCCTTACAGAGAACTTGCCTTTAGTATGACACTTGCAGGCTTTTTGTGCTCCTTTTCCTATTTTTGAGCCTCTGCCTCTAAAACTACAAATTCTCTAGTGGCATTGCAGAAAACCCACAGTTCTTTTCCTCCTGCCCCATTTGCCCCTGGGAGTGGCTCTGTGAGTCTCAGGGCTCTGGGGAAGCTGTGGTTTGGCCCTGGGGTCAGGTCACTGCTGGGGGGACTGTCCCACCCCTGCTGCTCCTCTCTGCGTGTGCTGACAGTGCCAGGGAGCAGTGGAAGCATCCTGTAAAACAAATTCTGTGCTTTAACAGTAGGACCTGACCTACAAACAAAGCAGCCCACTATTAATAATTGAACTCCAGTTTCTGTGAAACTTGTGTTCTCTTATAAGTGTGGGGTTTAAAATGCTCTTGGAAGGGGCACTTGGACCTGTTTTGAAAAAGGCTCCTACCCTATTGTTTGGCTAATACACTAGTGTAGACTTGAAATAAATATTCAACACTCAGCATAAGCTGTATTTCTTTAAACAATTTTTATTTTCTCATTAAACCTGCATGAGTACAAGAACAGGACTTGTGAGTGCTAGGGCAGTGAGATCAGACTTCACCAGGAGATTCTGCAGCCTGCAGTGCATGATGCACCTAGTAATTATTAATAGGAGAAGCTGTAGTGCACTGTGCTTAAAAAAGTCACTTCCTGATGTGAAACACTGAGTTATGAAGTGAAAATACCTTTTCTGTATTGGAGATTCTTTGAGCTTCTCCAACACCACAAGAATCAGAAGCAGGCTGTTTTTAATTCGGAAATGTCAGAATTATACTAAAATGAATAAATTTTAAATAGTCTTTCTTATGTAATAATTCCCCCAAATTATTCTTGTCACATATAATCTGCTAGCAAGGCAAGTGTATACAAACTTTATCAGTATTAAATAATACTGGGGAGCTGACCAGCCTCTCCATGCCAAGGTGAATTATGTAAATTCATTGTACTTTCTCATCCTCATCACTAAATTGTACTTTCCTACTTTACATGACAAATCAGTGTCTAAATTGGGGTTTTGTTGTGAAGTGGAATCTTTACAGTTTCTGGTCTCAGATAGTGCAGTTTCATATTGTCAACTACAAGATAAATGTGTTATGTGCTGTATTAAGAAACTAACCTGAAGAAAGGATTTTGTGGCATGTTCCCAATGGAAAGGGCTGAAGTAACTGTAAATACCTTATGGACCTGGGATTTGCTGTGCTCTGTTCCCCTCTCCATCTGTGCTGGAGAAATAGGGCTGGACAAGAGGACACTGCTGCAAACTCAGAAGCAGAGAACTCAGTGGAAGTCAGGGAAGAGGCTGTGTAAGGGGATGCCTGAACAAAACAAAACTCAAAATAAACAAAAACCCCAGGATTTTTAGGCTCCATCTATTATAATGACAGTCTAATTCAGCTTTAAACCCAGGATGGTATTCTGAGGCTATGCTATAAAAGCTAATTTGCTTGTAAATGGAAGTTAGTAATGCTTTATGTGTGACTTCCCATATCTAGGTAGCAATTTTATCTCTGTTTGTGAAGAAATTCTATGTAAAAAACGCCATGAATTAAAAGCTGCTCCTCCCTCTTTCTCAAATCCTTTGAGTATTAAAAGGGTTTGAAAATATATTTGTTTTGAAGCACACAATTTATCTTTCCCCATCACTGCAATTCTAAGATGCTTTTATTGGCTTCCTAGATCCAGAAGAAAATCAGGTTTGCTTTAGTTTTTGGAATGATCTGATCAATGTTCATTTCTGGTACATATGAGAAAGCCAGTTTTTCTCTATGAATAAAGGATTTATAATAAAATAGAGGGTTCATTTTCAATGCATTTTAAACACAGATATATATATGTATATTTGTATCTGTATTGATTCAGATAATCTTTTTCCATCTGTGTAAGACCCAAGGCAGAAAACCACTATTGTGTGAAATACTGGCACAGCAGGATAAATAGAATTAGCACCTCATTAATGCCAAGTCAGTTGAACAAACTCTTTTTCTCTCTGAAAAAAGGAAAACACGAAAGCAAACAAACAGCAAAACACAATAACCCTGCCAGTCATGGGAGATGCTGCTGCTTTGAGCATTGAAATGGTGCTGCATTGTTTACAAGAGTACTCATGGTGTGTATGGAAGTCATGACCCTGGGAGAGACATTTCACTGCAACATTTCCAAGTACACCGATCCTTACAGGGATGGGTGAGGATGGTAAAGCTGTTGCCATTGAGAAGCAAAAAGATGTGTCTGTCCATAGCTAGTCAGGTGTTTGCCATGTGGTGCTGACATTTACTGAGATTCTGTTCTCAAATACAGCCAAGCCATAGGCAGGATTTGGAGGCCCATCCTTCAGCAGGGAAGGTGTAGATCCAGAAAGAATCCTACCCTTCCCAAGCACAATTTCCTTTATTTGTCATCACTGAACCAGGAGCAGGAGCAATGGGCAGTCCATAGGGCCAGGGACAAAAGCTTAGCTGTCCTTGCTGCAGTGCTGCTGTTATCCTTCAGCACAGCACCTCCTTCAGAGGGAGGGGGTTTGCTGTCCCCCTTGTCCTGATAGTTATTCACCAATTCATATTTTGAGTCCAGCTTTTAGCATGACAGATAAATTTGCCTCATTTGAGTGAAATCTGGGATTAAAGGGACACAATGGTTTGATAATAATCCAGCAAATCTGTTTAATCTTTTCCCGCATACAGATCAACAGCCAGTTTATAGAGGATTTGTTCAAGTCAGAGGACTTGGGAACAATAGGTATCATCTCCTTTATTAGATGATTAAAGTGTATAAATATTTAACTAATTATTTATGAGTCCAAAGTAGAACTGAACTTCACAGGCAACAAAGGAGGGGTTGAGGGGTTGTGTAGGGGAACACTCTGCCCCAGAGACCCCAACATGGTGCTGGTTTACTGACAAAGTGATTCAAAACATTACTGAAAATCTGTATTAGAATTTTCTCCCATGTTAGGTCAGCTTAGGAAGCAGAAAATACCAAACAGTTACTGGATTTGAACATTACCTTGTTATAGTGATAATTAAAATAATTTAAAGCAAGAGAACAAGTGTGGCCTCTGGCAGTTGGGTGGAGCCTGCCTTCAGGGCTGAAAGCAGGGGTCAACAATCGAATTATCAGTTCTTGGAGATGGAGCTGCTGCAGGTACCATCCCCCTTGCAGGAAGCCAGGCACACATCATGGGGAAGAGTTTGGGATGGTTCTGAGGTGGTGCAGCAATGTCTGATCAAGTTAGTGTTTTTTTTGAAATGCTGATGCCAATAACAGCATTAACTTGCTAAACATTCTGGTGTTCTGATGTTACACTCATCTGTGGCACATCCCAGGGAGTTGAGCTCTTTCTAACTTTCTTCCCTCCCTTTGCCCCCTCTTTCAGAAGGGTTCCCCAAGAGTTTTGTTGTTTGTCTGCAGAACAAGAAGCCTTTTCCAGCGCCAGTGGCAGTGAATGCTTTAAGGAGCAGCTGGCAGGAGGTCATAGAGGCTGGCATGCTGTTCCTTCTGCACAGTCACTGAGCTGATCACTCCCAAAGTTTTACTCATCCGTGCTGGCTCCAGGCCTAGGGAGACACAGCTCCAAAGCAAGGTACCCTTGTGGAGGAGCGAGGGCTGGGAGGAGGAGGATGCACAAAGTGACTGCATGACAGCAAAGGATTTGAATTTAGAAAAGAAAAAAAATCCTACATAGCATAGGATATAGAATTGACTTTAAAATAATGCATCAGCACCTTCTTTAATAGGGTTCTACTGCAGACATATTTCTGTATGTACTTCACACATTATTTATTCTACATTAAGCATTTTTTAAATTTAATTTTACAGAGGAAATCTGTTTCTTAATGATAAATTATGTGTCTTGGGGTTTCTACTGATAAGTATCATTCAAATGTCATGGCTGAATCATAGTAAGGAAGTTCAGCAGTTCAGAGCCTCAACAAGATAAAGAAAAGACAAAAATTTGGATTCACTCCTACTTTTTTTAGTATGCCAAGCCCAGATAGGCTGGCTCTCTAGGTTATTAAAATGGTTGGGTTTGCACTATTTGCAAGAAAGAGAAATATCACTAGATAACATGTTTTGAGGCCTTTCATCTGCTTTAAATCTCAGTTTGGAAATTCCTTCTTTGAGAGAGAAGGAGAGTTTCTCTTATGCAGCACGTATTTCCCAAATCTCTGCTGCTTCTCCTCATTGCCTGCAGTTGTCAGAGATTTGAAACACTGCCCCACAGTGAAGAAGACAGCAAATAAAAATGATAGTCCCTGATGATGGCACCTGGGGAGTTTATGAAGTTTGATTATCTCATCTGAGGGCAGGAAATGTAGATCTGAGCTCATGGCAGAGAGGAGTCCCCTGGTCCTTCTGCTCCCTGCAGCTGTCTGGCCCTGTGCTTTGTTTTACAGGTCTAAGGTCTCTCCTTAGAAGGTAGCTTAGAAATGACACATTTTCATTAATGCCTCTGCCTTACCCATTCTATTTTTCCCAGCTGCTGATGTGTTTGGGAGCTGCATTCTAGGTGAATTTCACACTAATTGTAAAACAAGCCTGTTACTACAGAGCTGATTGTGTTCCTGAGCCCAACCAGTCCTGGAGGGTCCTGTGGGACCCAGGTGGGTGGGCAGGGGAGTGTCCATGCTGAGGAGATGAATTATTGTGAGGATGCTCCTCCCTTACATCCCAGAGAGAGCACATGGAGGGTGCTGAGGCTCCACAAGTGCCCTCACACCTGCTTCTGTGTCATGGGATTGCTCTGCTGTGCTTCCATTCTGTCCTTGTTAGATTTCTTACATCACCCTGAGAAACTTTTGAGACCAGGGCTAGGGTTGATCTTTGTCTGGAACAAAGTGACCTTAATAATTTACATAAGGTTGTGTTTTTTTTCTTAAAATAATGCCCAGCACAGAATCCACTAAAACCTTCTTGGTTTTGCTGTCAAATCCTTGGATCTGTTAGGAGAACTCTTGCGTATCTTGCATAGACATAAATATGGTAAACCTCAAAAGAAATGCCATGGCCTGCAAACATGTTTGCTTTTTATAACATAGAAGTAGAACACCTCAAAGATTCTGCTCCAGGATTTCAACTGTTTTCATCCAGTATAGGAAATCCTTCGCAAACACCTCATGGAGAAGGAAGTCCATGGCTCCTGTGAGGAGTCTGGCCAGAAAGGCGCCACTGTGTCAGCAATTTTGTATCCAAGCAAATGGGGCTTTGAAAACTGAGCTCTGATCCCTTTGGCAAAGTCTTCACTCATTCCTTAATGGAATTAGAGTCAATGAAGTTGTAATACTATAGTTACAGGGTAAGAAAACCCAGCTTTTGCAGTATGTTCTGGCTCTTTGGATAAAGCTAGAATTTTGACAGGAATAAATATTGCAGTTTTGGCATTAATCTGAAACTCTGTGTGAACTACTTGATCTTTCTGAGTCTTTTAAAAATAAAGTTGGAAACCTTGAGAGAAGTTTGTAACCTGGGTGCTTCAAAGGCTTGCTGTGAAAACGACAGCAAAAGTGTTCTGCTGTGGTGTTCCAACACTTCTCAGTTTTGCTAGGGAAGGTGACAAGCAAAAAATAATTGTATAAATGTTTAAAAGTGTTTTTACATAGTTAAGGCTTGGTTCTTTTCATGATAAAAAACCTGTTTTGGATTTGATGTGAGACTAGCTTAAATTCTGTCAGAAAAAAAAAAGTGCCATTTTGATCTATGTATCACCTGGGGAATCTTACAAATACCGGTTTGCAAAAGTTAATTAAGACTTCCATGTCATAATACCATCACAAGGCCTTGCTCTAGCGTGTCTTTGCAAAGGCTGTAGCATTAATGAGGAATGAAAACAGATTACCTACAAGTCCATGGTGTGTTGCTAATTGACCCCTCAAAGTAACGAGTTCAAATAACTAAACATCATTTAGTTAAGAACAGGAACTGGCATTTCCAAAGCTACTTCAGAAATATATTTTATCCAATTCAGAAGCCAAAGACCTCTTGCACAGAATTAACCTTGGATTATCTTAAAACTCTATAAGAATAACATAATATAAATTCTTCACAGTTATTCCTAACCAGGAACAGACAAGCACTTGGTTATTTTTTGTAGGACAAGCTGTTTGGGATTGTGGCCAGTAAAAGCAGAGCTTCTGTCCTTCACAGAGGAAAAATGACAATTCAAAAGCGAGTGTAAATTGTAAGCATTGATTTCTGGAGAACATGGGCAGCTGATGAATTTTGTACAGAAGAATGTGCTTGGGGAAAGAAGAATCTCTTTGAAGTTCTTTTTTATTGCTGCAGTGTGAGAATCTGGGGTAGCCCAGAGTGCGTCACTCATACCTTTGTGTCTGGATCAGAGAATACAATTTTAAGAGACTTTTCAGATTAGGGAATTTAAAAACAACAACAAAAAAAACCCAAACAAAAACCCAAACCTTGCAAAAAGTGTTTCTTTACTTAATGGCTGATACATATACATGGTTTAAAAATACACATAGAGTTCAATCGAGTTGTGGTTCATATTAGTCTTTTTGGAACACTTGAGCTTCAGCACTGCATCTTGTGATGGCCCTTGACTAGCTTCCAGGCTAGGTCATTTGCATATTAATCCCAAAATACGATGAGCAGTGTTTGAAATCAGGGGTGGTGATCCTACCAAACTCCAATAAGAAAGAGTTCAACTCCAGTCCAGTCACCATTTTCTGTGGTTAAAAACCCAAGTGAGCACAAAGGCCTGATGGAATACAGGGTGTGTGCTGGGCTCCAGCCCTTAGGAGGGGACACAGTGCTTGGCTTTCAGCTTCAGTCAAGTGAGGTGGTTTGTGCCCGGCCCTGCCAGGTGATGTGTTCATTTTCAGGGGTGTTACCTCATGGGTGTGAATTAGGAGAGGGTGCAGAAGAGCAAATGCAACTATTGCCTGTTTTCACAGCACATCCTTGATTTCCTCTTGTGCTCTCTTCCCGGGTATTTCCCTCCCTGGGTCACACAGTGGTTTTCAGCACTGAGTGAATGTTATGCTGGTTTCTTACGTGTGTGCACAAGTAAATCCTATTTGGTGGTTTGCTGCCTCTCAAGGTGGTGAACAAGCTTTTTGTTCCCAAGCAAGATCTTTCACTGCTGGATGAAAAATGGAATATACAGGAAAACAGTTCAGCTGAACAGCAAAGTTCTGTCAAGGGGAAAATTTTCACACTGGAAGTCTGTCATGAAATGTGAGTTATTACGATGGGTGAATTTATAAATTACTGACAAACTGGTACTGAATGATGTTACTATGGCTGTTCAGGGTACTGCACATTTAATTATTAACTGTTATGATACAATGCCATTATTTCTTCTGGGTCTATATATGTTTATTTAGTGTGCTTTTGCTACTGGGATTTTCAGGTAGGTATGTCAATACAAAGCCTTCTCCTTTGAATCTGGAGCAGAGGAATTTTGTCTATGTCACATTCCCCAGGAGATCATGCTGCTACTACTGCTAAAAAAGCCAGCCATAACAACCAACCAACTAACCCCAAAGAACCCTCCAAACCCATAGAAACATGTAAAACAGTATCAGTTTCTTGTGGATAAAACACGACAGGTAATGGATGAAGAATAGTAAATTTCTGCCCTTCAGAACACATCCCTCTATGGGATGGACATCTACACTTCTGTCTGCATCAGTCTTGGACTGAATTTCTTTCAATTAAATACACTGAGAATTCAGAGCAGTTCAATGTGAATAACTTCAGACCACAGAGGTGGGCTGGGGTGATGTACTGTCTTCTTACAAGATTTTGAATTGGAGTTTTACTTCTTACTGTGGGATAGCCCTGTCAGCTTTACAGTAACAGTGTGGAGGTTTGATTTTTTTAACAAAATTTTAAAAATTTTCATTCTTTAATATTTTATTTTGTATTCCTCAATTTTTTTCCTATTCAAAATACTAATTAATTCATGTATCTTTTGAAAACCATTAAAAAGTAACTAAATACAAAAGAATAAAAAAACATTAATCCTTTTTCTTTTGAAATTACTGAACTGAATATTTGCCAACACCTTCAAAGCTTTCATGTCTGGTTTTGGCATTAGTGGAATTTATCCTCGTGTCACAACAACGCTGTGTAGCAACAATTTTGGGAAGATCTGACAGGACTCCTGGAGGTCTGAGCAGGGGAAGACAGATCGGATGCACTTTGCTCTGAGTATTACCCAGTGACACCACAGTGCAATGTCACACACAGAGGTGATGTGGGTTTGTTTAAAAAGCTCCTGAAAAGCTGGTGAGGTTGTGCAAAGAGCCAGGAAGATTATTCAGGGAGGGGAGTGATTAATCATATGGAAGGTGGAAGCTGTTAAGAAGGATGTCTGCATTATAACTCACACATCAACAATATTTTGCTTTGTCCTGGGCTCTGAACTGCCTTGCAATGCCCCGACTCCCCCCGCTGCCAGCTCAGGCTTTCCACAGCAGCGGCAGGGTTTGGTGCATGGGATTAATCAGTGGTTCTGGTGACTGCAGTTGCTGCTCATTAACTGCTGGACAGCCCATTAATTTTTCAATGAACTTTTCTTGCTTGCCTTCCAGGTTCATGATGAATGTGACGTGGGAAGGCAGAGATTTGTCCTTCACAGCAGATGGGTACCAGGCACACCCCAGGCTGGTGGTGATAGTGCTGAACAACGAGCGGGAGTGGGAAAAGGTGAGCGCTGCTGGGGGACCCGCGGGAGGATTAAAGGCACAGCTCAATGCTCCTGCTCCAGCAGCCTTGTCACAGCGCTTCAGGAGAGACAACTCCACACAATCCTGAGTATATCTGATGAGTTTTAACAGATCAGTGAAGAAAAGCCACATGGATTTCAGATTTCTATGAAACGCGCCTTGCATTTCCAGTTCTTCTTAAAATTTAGTAAAGTAAAATGGATAACTGAAAAATGTCCAAAAAGCTTGGTCCTCAGCAACTTGAATTTGGATGGATTTTTATATCTTGACAATCCCATTCCTTTTATTTGCTTGATTTTGTGCTTTTTGGCAGATTTTATAGTAAAAGCACACTAAAAAAAAACTAACTGTGAAGTTCCTGTTGAATTGGGGAATAATCCTGTCAATGTTCACCTGAAAAACTCAGAATCTTGACTGGTCCAGGTGGACAGGTGATGTCCATACATTTCTATATAGATTAGAAGGAAAAATGCCTTAACATCAATGCTAATTGTATATGCAAGTAATAAATGAAAAAGTTTATCAAAAGCATTCTTTAAAACTCCATTCTCAGCTGTGAGTTTTTTGGCTCTGAGTTTTGCAGGCAGTGGCCCTATGTTTTAAAAACTTGTTTTAAGAAACTGTTTTTAATATAAGACTCTAGAAAAACATACATCTATATCATCCACCAGTTTTATTTTAAATTCCTGAAACGTGATTCTGCATCTTCTAAATTGCTGCTGAAATTTATGAATTCTTTTTGTTATAGTTTTAAAAACCCATTAAATCAACTTAAAACTCCAGTTTATAAGACTACAAGACTCTACATGATGATGAATAATAATGACAAAATCAGAATTACTGAAGGACATCTCAATAAATATGCTAGTCATGCAGAAACACAGAGAGTAGTCCTAGATTATGCTGTGTATTTCGTTATGTTCATTTGATGCAAATTTAATTCTCTGGATAAATTTAATCCTCTCCAAATGTGTCAATCTGAATCTTTGGAGGAATCATTTGCTCACTAACTGCTATGAAAATTTCTTACCCTATTTTAAAATTCTTCAACAGTCTGCATAACATATATAATGTTCTGGAAAAAATATTATACTGCTTGGGGAATGTTATTAGTATGAGGTGCCAAAGGAAGAAAATGCTCAAAGAGGCAGCCAACAATGCTTATGTTAAAATAATTTCATACATTCTGTACCTTGAAACTTCTCTAAAGAGACCATTCAAAGGACAAGGAGAGATGGGTTTGATGTTTTTGAAAAATGAGCTAACAGCAGCAAAGAAATACTGGATATATGAACCAACATTATTTCCAAGAAATAACTCGAGCCAGTTGTAACCTTCCAGTGACTCCCCTGTCTGAAAATGGGTTTGGGGCAGGTTGTGCTGTCCCTGCCCGTGGTTGTCCCACTCCTCCTGCAGCACTGGGTGAGGGCTCTCTGGAGGCTGATCCTCAGTTTGTCTGTGCACACTTTTCCAGCTGGCAAATCCCTTCCTGCTCATTGTCAGGTTTGAGGGGCTTCTAGGAGGAGGAACAAAAATGGATGTGTGTGCTGGTGAGTGGCCCTGCTTTGGAGCCCTGCTGGTGGCTGGCCAGGCGTGAGGGCAGGGCAGCTCTGGTGGCTGCTGCTCCAGCACTGGGCTGTGGGAAGGGGGCCAGGATTAATGAGGAATTATGTCAGAGGGGAGAAGTGAGAGGCGGCCAAGAACGCTCTGTCACCACCAGACTTGTTCTCCTGACCACAGGCTGATCCCTGCCTCTGTGGATGAGGACAAATAAACTGACTAATCAATTATCCTGGCAAGCTGGACATAGCTCTGGGCTGTCTGGGCACACCCCACATCTTTCCAGCCGAGTGTCACCGTGCACTTCAGCTCCATTGACAGAGACTGAGAAGGCCCTTCCCTTCCACATGGTTTATTTGAACAGTATTGTCTCAGTGTTCTCTCCTCCAAGTTCCACATTCTACCCCATATCTCTTAGGCAATTTCTTTCCTCCTGTTCCTTCTCCTTGAGCTGTTTTGCTCAATTTCAAAACTGTCAAAGTTACTTATCTGAGATCTAACATTTGCTGCTCTGAGTTTCCAGGCAGGCACGCACTTCTCCTTTCTCTTACAGTGTAGCAGGGAGAATCACAGAATGATTTTATTGAAGTCTTATTAAATGTCCTCAATCCTATATGGAAAAAATCAAGTCTTAGTATCTAATTAAATAATTTACTCATGTGAAAAAATGACAATGCAACAGCCTGTTAATCCTCATAATGTAACTAATGTACATACTGCTAGTAGTTACTTTATTATTTATGTGGAAGGAGGAATTGTGGTTTATGTGAAGATTTTTTTTACTTGGTATTCTCCTGAAAAGTTGAGATTTATTATTAAAACAAATTCTTCTTTGGTTTTAATCTGCTTTTATTCAAATACAATTTTTCCTTGGTTTCAGAACTGTTATGCTTCACTTAAAGCTTGAGGTTATAGAGAGGCCATTCAAGCTTTGCAGCATATATCTCACCCCTTGGAAAATAAGTTATTTTTTCTTTACAAGTGACTCAGTATTGAAACTTTGAGGTGGTAACTTCACATGTAAATGGGGTTGACTGAGGGGTTTGTCCCATATCAGCTGCTGAAGAAAGCTGTTTGGACGATAATAGTTTGAAGACTGAGAATCACGTCTTGGGCGGGTTTCACAGGCATCCAGCAAGATATTTTGACAGATCCTAAAGCAGCTACTCAAACTTCTGACACCAACATTCATATTCTTGCTGCTGATCTTGACAGGCAAAGGGGATGCTGTTCTCAGGCAAGAGATTTTTAAGAAGACAAGCTTAATGTGCTTGTTAAAGTGAAACTTGGTGAATTTACCAGAGTTAACAGTGTTAATATCACTGAAGTGCTGCAGGATCGCTGTGCTAGTGCTCAGCAACCCTCAGAGGCTCAGCAGCCCCAGCTGCAGCTCCCCTGTTCATGTTACCTCAGGGAGGTGGGACCTGCCTGTCTCACCTGGCCCATCAATTTCCCTGAGCTGCCAACTTCACAGTCTGCTAGTCTGGATTTTCTTTTTCTTTTTTTTTTTTTTTAAATAGATACTTTAATGTGGAAATAAATCAAATCAGTCTAATATTAACATCATATACTAGAATATGATTACCAGTGGCAAAAGTAGGCAGTTGAATTAGCAGTGTGTATCATATTTTAAGTGAGGTGGGGAAGACTGTATTTAAACATGAGTGTGTTCCATGTGTAAAGATGAGTTCCAGGTTAAGAACAATTTTTGCTGATGCTCCAGGTAGACACAGATACCATGGTGGTCTGGGTGAATTTGTGTGCTACATGGCATATCTGCTAATTAAATAAGAACTATTGCTTACATCCAGGTTTATTCTAAACAGAGCCTGACATCTTTGACTTTCCACTAATGCAGGATTTAATGCAGAACTTGATTTTTCTCTGATTAAGTAGCATATGCCAGGTTTCCAAGCTCTGTGTGGGGTTGTACACATTTGTATCTAAGTAGGAAGGAGTGGGCAGAGGGTGCGTGATTCCTGCCTGGAATAAATGAACCAGGGTCTTCACAGAGAGCTCCATCTGGCTACCAACATCCACCGTCACGTAGCCCAGAAAAGACAGCTCCTGTATCTGACTGTGGAGCTGACTTCACTGGGCAGGAGCTGAGAAACCCAACACTCAGGCAGATTTCTGACAGAGCTTTTTGTCAGAGTACTGTGGGCATAAAAAAATCAGTGAGGTGCTCCATGGTAATTTCTTGTGAAATCTCGATTGATTTGAGCAAGGGTCATGGCAGCTGAAGAATCCTCATGTCTCATGATAGACATTCCCTAACACTTGTGTGGAAATGCAGATATTTGAACTAGAACAGATGAATTTGCCTGAGCTAATCATCTATTTGCTGGGGTATCTTTTGTCAGTAGCTGTGTGTTGTAATGTGATATATTCTTTTTGCCCATAGCAGAAGCAGCAGCGAGCTCTCTAACATCTGTTGGGTTGTCATTCCCTGTGTTCCATCCTCGTTGTTTTGTGTATTTAGTCTTCCTGTAAATATGCCTATCCTGACACTTACTGTCAGCTGAAAATTGCGTATTGTTTCTGTATCAGTGAGCTTTTGCCTAGCCTAAAGGCCTTTCCTTTGACCTTTACTCTGCTGAATTGTTTGAATTGCACCAACTATTATGCAGCATTTCTTAAATCATGTATTCCCAAGGAGGATCCCATTTCTTTGCTGCTGTAAAGGAATCATAGCTCCCATGGAAAGCAGAGGTGGTGTTCTTTGCCCCTGTTCTTTACACCTATATAACAGAGAAGAGGAAGGCTTTAGGGCAGCTCTCCCTCACTGTCTGGGCATTTCTGGAGAGCTGTAAGGTCTTCACTGAGTTCAGAGGTGACAAAAAATCTGCCCCCAGTGGGAGGTGGAGGAAGGAGCTGTCAATTTGTTTAGCTCTCTTCCTTTTTAATGACATAATCACCTCTTAAAATGGCTTCTCTGGCATGAGTCTGAACTCTGGCACTGCACAGGGTTTTCTGGGACGTTGCCCAGAACCAAAACCATACCAGCCTCTGAGGATTTGGCGAGTCCTAATTAATAATTCCTATTGAAAAACGAGGCTGCAGGAGGTAGTAGCTTTCCTTTCTCCTCCTGTTTGTTTATAATCTCACTGGGTCCTGTGTTTTCCTTGGAGCCCTGCTGGTCACAGGACTGGTGCCTTCCTGATGGCGTCAGCAGCAGCCATGAGGGAAGAGCAGGACATTTGCATTCCCCATATGAGATTTTGCAGCAAATTTTGAAAACTTCAAAGTCTTTAAATGGATCTCTTCAAACCTATCAGGACTGTAACACACTTCTTATTAATAAGATATGGAACTGCTCGCATCATATTTTGTCATTTAAATTTAGAGTGCCATTGGGAAATATGGACCTTCAGAAACATGGAAGTGACAAAGGTTTGTAGCAGAAGGTGTACAGCAGATGCTGTGTCTGGAGGAAGGGTTTTGCTCTTGTGCTTTGTTCTGCAGCTGTTATTGTTAACCTGACAAACTCTATTTCAGCTTTTTAGTTATTGATTTAAAGCTTGCCATAGTAGCTCTTCCTTTTAAGTGGAAAAGTGTAATGAAAAAATGGTAGTAAATAGTTTTTCAATAAAGCAAGCTGGACTAGATTTTGTATTTGCTCAGCACTATTTTCTTAACTGGGACAGCGCAAAAAATATGTTTTGCAACGTTTGTGTGTTTAATGTAAAAGGAACATTCCTGAAAATCTTTCTCTTTTGAAAGGTTTGGCTGGGTAGTCCTGGGAGTGCATTTAGTATCCATGTTGTCATGTAACATTTTTTCTTACAAAGGGGTGATGAGTGTGTGCTGTGTACAGTTCCCATCTGCTGGGAGGAGGGTGACAGGACCGAGGTATTTGTTTGTTTTTGGTGAGATACGCTGGTGTGACAGACTCGCTTTCTGTGCCAACACTGGCACACGGGGAAGCTCTGCTCAGGATCCAGCCCTGCTCTTTTTCCCTGCTTCCATGGCCTGTGTGAAGGTGTGTGAGCAGGATTGTGTCAATCATCCTTACATTGTTTAGAGACTTTAGGATGCAGCTCTGAGGTACAGCAATGTGTAACTGTGCAGGTCTCTGCCTTTGGCTGCCATGCAGAAACACACCAAATTCTTCATTGTCACTCTCCTTGGCTGCAATCTGCCAAAGATAGTGAGGCTTGGACGGGGTGGTCAAGGCACATGTGCCAGAGTCAGATCTGGGGTGCTTTAGGCAACAGGAGATGAGATGAGATGAGCATCCTGTGACTGCTAACTTAGTCTGACTTCAAACAAGCTCTTCCATGCTCTCAGCTATTTTCCCCTTCCCTTCCTGCATCCTGTAGAGAGTAAACCAGGAGGAATATTCCAGACTTCATGTGAAGTAGGAGAAAATAGGAAAGAATGTGCAAGTTCAAAAGAAATACAGTAGTTATATGTACCATTGCATGTCTGTACTTGAAGATGAGTTTTGCACCTATGATAGTGAATCAACGGTTTGATGCACTGTTGAAACCATATTTTTAAAGTAATTTCCTTTCTTTTGGCTGTAAATGAGGATTTCTATGGTTTGGAAAATAATCTGTCCCAAAAATGTTTCTATTGCCCTTTTTTCAAGTGAAGGTCACCTTCTGTATTTCTCTGGGATCAAACCCATATTTATTATCAGTATAACTAGAAGTGAAAAAAATTTTTCATAAGTCTCTGGATTTTTGGTGGCATTTGTTTATAGTACAGTAAATGTATATGCATGAACTTTTTGACAGTTCTGTGATGGAGCATGTTTGCATTTTTAATGTGTTACCCTCAGCTTGAATGTTCTTTTTAAAAAATATTTGTTTTACAAATACATAAAATTCTGTTTATTACCTCAACACAGCCGTTCCATAGATGCAGATATCAAAAGAAATTAGCATTTCCCCAGATCCAGGTATTTAAATGTGTCTGACTATATCCTCCTCTGAACAGTAAAATGGAGTTGCTCCCATTGAAGTAGAAAGAATACCAGAAATGGTGGTATCAGGATATCATCAGCTTTGGTGTTCTTCTGTTAAAAACACCACAGCAATCGCAGTGTTATTGGTAGGACCAGGTGTCCAGGTGGCAGAGGGATGTGCCTCGGGATCTGCCTCCTCCCAGCATCCTGCACCAAGTGTTTTGGGAAGGCAGGGCTGCCCCTGACCCCAGAAATGCCATCACATTTTCTTCTCCATGCTTGGAATAGGCAGACACTCGGGCACATTTTCCACTCCTGAAATCCCTCGTATTCCTTGGCACGTTTGGTGTTTGTCTGAGCTCCTGGGCTGGCTGGAATCCTCCCCATTCCAGATGGCCACTTCCATTTGTACTCAGGGCTGTGACGACACCGTGCAAGCTCACGTAAGCCAGCACACACTGTGTCAGCACACACCACACCTTGACAATTAAACTGGTGTATTTATAGAATCAATAGATTGTTTCCCTATGTCTGAACTAGCCTTTCTCCAAAAGTCCACTATGTTTTGGTTAAATTTCATACTAGAAATGTATATACACAGTAATCAGAGGTGCAATTCCCATTGATTTAAGTGAGAATTCCTACTTCCCTTGAGATGTTTTGAATTTCTTAATTTAAGTCAGTAGAGATTTGACATTTCTGCCTCCTACATTAAAGTTCAGTAAGACATCTTGACTTATAAACAGGATGGAAAGGAAACTGCAAAGGTCATGTGCTTATAGGCTTCCCTAAATAGGAATGGGTATAAATCATCTTCTTTGGGAATTTTTGTGATTAACTTTCAAGTTTTTAGAAGACAGAACATAGGTAACAATTTTAAAAAACCAAATTTAAATACCCAAGTCTCATATTTTACTGTTAATTCCCACTATTTTCCTTGCAAAAGAAATATTTTAACAGTCTTATGATTATGTTGTCATTTGTTTAGCTTAAGCAACTCAAGAATTATTAAAATGCATTAGGTTATAAATTATGTGGATTGCTAGCTCATTTATATTATCTGTCATCAGATAAAACATGCAATTAGATTTCTGGGTAGAAAGTAGTTAATCTGAGGAGGAAAACACTAGACTGAAAAATATTTAAATCATAAACTTCCTTCTGGTGATCTGGAAATGGAAAAAAATGTGGATTAATTTAGAAGGGATATTTTATAATAGTAAATAAGCTGGCAATTTTCATATGTGGTGGGGTTTGCCTTCTTAAATATATCCAAAAGTTGGCAGGATGAAATAGTTATTTCTAATAAGAACTATTTCTAATAGAAATTCTTACTAAAAATGTGGTTTGATCTGGCTCCAGTGGAATCCTGGGTAAAGGCTTTTACAATGGCTTTTCATTGTATAAAAACAGAAGATTCTTCTCTTTGGGAAGATACAGAAATGAAATTGTGATATTTTGGTTCTCGGTCAGATGTGTAGGTGTGAGTGTGCATTAAGATTTTTGTTTGGGGTTTGTGGGGTTTGGTTGGTTAATTTATTTTTTTTTTAATACTTTTTTATTACTTCAAATGGGTCCTGATTACCAATAGAGTATCTGGTTGCTGTTCTGGCTCAAATAGAAGTGCTGAATATCAAGTTTCAGTGCATGTAATGCCAGGTGACAGATAGTGTGAACTGATGGCATCCAGTCTGTATAAAACAGTTGCCTATTAAAATAATGTTACCTTATTTGTCTTTACCACTGTGCATTTTCTCATTTCATGCAATTACTAACGAATTCTAAAGTAATTTTAACAACAAAACCCCCAAACCACCTGTCCTGGCCGTGTGCCTGTGTGCCAGCCCATGTAATGCTGGCTCCCCTGAGTCAAACAGCAGCAAGCAGCTCTCAGATCTGTGCATCTTGGCCTTTCAGGTGGGGAAGTGGGAGAACAACTCCCTGAGCCTCAAGTACTCGGTGTGGCCGAGGTACAGCTCCTTCGCCGACAGCGACCCCGATGACAACCACCTGAGCATTGTCACCCTGGAGGAGGCTCCCTTTGTCATTGTTGAGGATGTGGATCCTCTCATGGAAAGCTGCCAGAAAAACACCGTGCCGTGCCGGAAATTTGTCAAGCTTAAGTGAGTAAATGCACTTTTCTTTTCCTGACTGCAAAATATAGTCCTTTATTTTCTCACTAATTATTTGCTTCCTTCCTGTCTGCCTTCCTTCCTTCCTGCCTGCCTTCTTGCCTTCCTGCCTTCTCCATATCTTTGCTATTCCTTCAATATTTTGCTTCCTATGTCTCTTTCCCTTTCCCACATGGTATGGTCTTTGCACATCCTCCTTTTTAAAAAGTTGTGTGTTTCTGGTTATACACGTGTAAGTCACATTCAGTTATTAACAAAAGAGTAAGTTTATAGTAAAGTCAATGAGAATCAGCCCTTTTCAGTCACATGGAAGAAGATTGTGTTCCAAAATGGGTCTATCTTAATGAGTCCTCTTTGAATTGTTTCCAGTTATGTTAAGATATGCCTACTTTCATCAGTCTGTAACAATTTGAAAATGTCTCCTAATGAAAATGTAAGTTTATGCTGAAATTTGGTATAGAATAAACTATTCCAGCATAAAGTACCATTGTGACTTACCATCAAGAGGAAAGTCCCCTTCTTTCAGTGCTCCATAACTTTGGAGCAGTCATTAGAAATCAGTGGAAGAGTTCCCTCTGTACATTTGTCAGTTGTGTTTTACCTGCTGAACGCCTTGATCTGTGTATTTATGAACTGAATATAACAGGATTTTTCCTGAGGAGGTGTGAGGGTATATGATGCATGTTTCTGAAGATTTCCAGAGGATGCTAAATGTTTGTGCACATGCTTCCTGAAGCTGGAGAATTTATTTATTTATTTATTTTTGCATAACTGTACTTAGTTAAGTTGTAAACTAGTTTTATTTTAATTTTGAATTCTTCCAAAGACTGTAAGATATTGTCTTGCCCTCTGAGGATGTGTCAATTGAAAGCTTCTAGAGGTCACAAAATTAACATTTCAGAAAAAAAAAGATGAAGAGAAAACTTCCATCCTTGCACTTAAAGACAGCCTAAAGTTCACCTTCTCCAAAGTGAAAGGACAAGGAGAGTGAAAGGCGCACTTTGAGAAGATGCATCCATTTCCAGCACGGTGAACTGCTGTGCCTTTTTATAGCTTACATGTTCTTTAATTACTAAATGACATGTAGTCTGATGTCTTGAGAGTAAGAGTAATAAAAGTTTAATCTGATCCTAAGAGAGAGATTAGTAAGAGCAGGCTGTATGTCTTGCTGGGGCAGTGCAGTGCGTGAGGCTGGCTCCTGGAGCAGAGGGATGTCGTGTGAGGTAACGTTATCTCTGCGAATCAGCAAGCAGCTCTCTCTTATTAGCAGGAGCTGCAATCACCATATAGCTATAAAAGCATCCTGTGGGTTATTTTTCCCTTGATTTGGAAAAACATGGTCACTCACAAGAGTGGCAAAATGTTGTTTCACGGTGTGCTGTACCGTGCTGTTGTGCTGCCTCTGTTTTTCCCAGCAGGAGTGTTTATGTGTGTCTTCTCTGTTGACAGCAACAAAACTAATGAGGGAACTAACGTAAAGAAGTGCTGCAAAGGATTCTGCATCGATATCTTGAAGAAGTTGTCAAAAACTGTCAAGTTCACATATGACCTGTACTTGGTGACGAATGGGAAGCATGGCAAAAAAGTCAATAACGTGTGGAATGGAATGATTGGTGAAGTAAGTTCTCTTTTAGGTAAAAGAGTTCCCGGGCAAGGGCTCGGCGATGCGCGGTCGAGCTGGTCTGGAGGAAGGAGGTGTCCTGTGCTGACGTGTGTGCTGTGTTGTCCCCGTGATCAGGTGGTGTATCACCGGGCAGTGATGGCTGTGGGCTCTCTCACCATCAACGAGGAGCGCTCCGAAGTCGTTGACTTTTCGGTGCCATTCGTGGAGACTGGGATCAGTGTCATGGTGTCACGGAGCAACGGCACAGTTTCACCCTCTGCTTTCCTAGGTATGAGCTCCAGTCCATCCAGATAACCTAATGGCATTTCTGTAGAGTTTGGTAGATTTAATTGTGTGTTAAGGTATGTAGTACATTAACACAGTTCTGTTAAGTTTTTGAATTTTTCATGAAGAGGTTTCTGCTGTGTTGATGTGCTGATTAACATGATCATTAACACATGGACACAGTGCTGTTGGTTTTGGATGCTGAAAGTGAAAACCAATGACAGGGATTTCAATATGAAAAAGAATCCCCTAAAATCTTCATTTAGGAAAATTACATCCTCAACCCTGCTTCCTTACAAACTAACTTATGCTTGTTTAGCCCATCATAATTTGTTTAATGTCTTTTTAATAGTAAAAAAAAAAATTGAAAAACCCATTGTAGAGTGGAAGAACAACTTCCTTATCTTTAGATACAATTCAAAGCTAGTTTTAATCACTACTTCTGGCTTCTGAACACCCCATTACCACACTGAAGAGCTGAGTGTTCTCCCCATTGAACAGTGGAGATTCAGCAAAGAAATGAAAGGCTGGGCAGAGAGGAGGTGGGATATAAAGAAACAAAGACTCTGTGCTTCTTTGTTTGCATGCTTCTTGTTTCAGTTGTGCATTTTTCCTTCTGTTATTTCCCTCTCCTCTTTTAGTATTTACAGTTCCTTTTAGTGTTTGGCCTGAATTTATCTGAAGCTGAAAAGAGAATGAGCCAAGAGGTGGTTCAGAAGTGCCCAGAATGCTGTTATATTCTTCATAATGTATTTGGGGCCACTATTTTTAAAGATATCTTGTACTGGAATAGTGACACTAAAACCATTAAGTGGAAAAATAAAAAATCAGTATGTTCCAGATATCTTGGGGCATAGTTTAGAATGTTCAAGTCCATTGGGCCACCAGTGAGGCCAGTTCTAAATTGCTAAGTGGAAATTCTTCACTCCCCCTGAAGTTGCTCACAGACATTGAAGGGCAGATTAGTGGTGTAGTATCAGACACAAGCAGGCAAATAATTGAATTTTCTTACACAAGAATCATCATTTAACCACAGAGCTTCTCATATCTATTCCATAAAAAAGCATTACAGAGAGGATGCAAGTAAATATGACACAGTGAATAAACAAATTATTTTACAAATGTGGTGATACCTAAGTAGATTTTGTTAATGTTTGGTATGAATGAAAGACTTTAAAGTGAAATTGCAAGAAACTGTACTTGTAATGAAAATACTCAGAGAGTATCTTTTCATTTCTTTGAACCACTGAGTAGTGAAGTTCATTTTTAAATTTGCAGTTGCAGCATGTTGAAATGACCATTAGAGATAAGAATTGGGGTGTTTTTAAAGTGCAAGTGCAGTTGATTTTTTTGCTTCTGTCTGAAAAACCTGTTTACAGCCACCATCAAAAGAGAAGCTGCTTTTGCATTTTTCACGAGCAACAGAGTTATTAGATTTCTAAAATGCATTTAATGTTATTGGTTTAGTTGGATGTGTATATAATTCAAAAGAAACAAAAATAACCCCTTCTCATAAAGCTCTCTAAAATAGCTCTACTTTTGAAGAAATCTGATTTACTGCACCAATAAATCAAGTCTATGCTCCCAGAAGTGTGCTCTGTTTTTTTCAGGCGTAGATGGAGCTGCCAGTTTGCTGGAATTGACTGTGTATTTTGATGAGGTGTGCGTAGTAGTAAAATGTTTTGCCTTGCAAAATACTATCAGGCAGATAACTGAATTTATTCACAGACTGATTTTGTTTCAATTAAGTGAGTGTCTGAGAATAGAGTCATCTTACGTAAGTCTGTTAAGAGATTTTAAAAAAATCTTTCAAATACAATATTATTTTTAAAAAATAGCACTTGATTACAATTCCTGAAATATCTGGGTTTGTGAATTGTTTCTATGAATGTGGACAAGTCCAGGGTTTTGTGTGACTACATTTTTCCAGTCGTTGTGTCCAACAGATCTGAGTAACTCTCAGTAACACTGACAGGCTGTGACAGCCTCTTCCTCATTATCTACCGTGTCCCGATTCTGATGTGTCTCCTTCAAATGAGAATTTTATCCACGTTAAAACATTTTCACATTGTACTAGAAATCACATGTACTAGATCTACAAATACTTTTTTTAATGATTCTTTGGAGTTTTGGTTCAACTTCATTTAAACAACCAAATAAAAAAAGAGAAACCTTCAATCTCCATTTCTATATTTTTCAGAGGGAGAGTTCATAGGTGAGGTCAGTTTTCTTTTCTGGTAACACTGATGGAATAGAAAATCTATGCCCCTCTTTATTTAATGTATTCCTTAAGTATTGGTTTTGGTGGTGGGAGGTAGGACTCAAAGACATCTTTTTCTTTGCTTGATATTCTCGTTGTCAGTCATTTGAAAGATACACTAACAAGTCATATATTAGTTTTCTTTCTGCCATATTGTAGCTTTACTGAAAATTCCTTTCAAACCTGCTGCTTGCCTGAGGGAAGTTCCCTATCTGTCCTTTGAGAATCAAAGCACTGTGCTGAATTTGTAATTGGATCTCTGATAAGACAGGAAGATCGACTTTGTTATTCAGTTGATTTTGTACTTGTTCAGTCTTACTGCTTGCTATTCCAAGTAGCTTTTTGTTTTCCTATTGCTTCTATTAATTCTCCACCTCATTACCAGACTCCTTAAATTATTAAAGAGAATTCTGCTTAAAATCTTGTTTATACCTCACTTTTGTACATTGGCTTGTTTTGCCCTTTGCCTTCTTTAGATTTGACAAATTACCATTGCTGTTTCTACACTGCTGCTTTTGATAAGGGTTTTATCAGCCTTGCTTTCTTCTGAGAATGCTGTCAAAATTTTATAGTAGTTCTACATGAATTCCAATTTAATCCAGTTACTAACTGAATTCAGAAAATATTTTTTAGACTGTATTTGGCTACATAATGTCCTTTCCCTGACTGTATCTACATAGATCTTTCTCTGGCTTCTAAAAATTCTGTTATTTTCCTAACTTACCATTCTCTCCCAAACAAATAATTTTAGTACTTGAAAGAACTTCATGCCCTGTCTTAAAAATAAAATAATTAATTGAAAAATTATGACTCCTTTGCAAGAGGAAAACAGTTTTGTTTAAAATGTCTCTTTTTTGCCTTTTTAGTTAACATCCAAAATCACCACTGGGGCTATTTGTTATTTGGTCTTGTCTAAATTCCAGATTTCTGAAGAATAAAGAACAAAGATCTCATGAGTTTTCTATGCTTGGGCACAAATTTTTACATTTCATTTTATTCTGAAAGATCATCTGAATTTGGGCAAAGCTCAGATTGGGCTGTTTGGCTTAGCAGAGCTCAGCTCTCAATCATTGTTCTTTCCTTCAATAAGGAAAAAAGCTTCAGTGATTCTAATATTAAATTCAAAGAATGAAAAAGCTACAAGAGAGGAACTTCTTGGGCTTTCAAAATCAGGCAAAGCATTTGAACACACTGATTTTCTGTAATTTCAAGTGTGTCTTGATTCTGTCCTAAATCCTATATAGGATTTTAAGATTTGTTTTCTCACACTTCAGAGCAAGCTCACACATAACTTTGCACAAGTTATGATGTAAAGTGCCCCAGATAAACTGGCCTGAGAAAGAGATATTGCTTTGCCACGCTAATCTTTCTTAGAGATATCCTTGTACCAAGGCAGCTGCCACAAGGACTCCTGAAATGACAGAGAATCTGTGGTTGGGAAAGATGATATTTGATATTGATATCGAGTCCTTTTAGAAAGTTGGTGCTTAGTCTGGTATTTGAAACTGCTTTTAGCTCTATGCTTCAGCCTACTTCTTTTACTTAGTTATGGTTCTTCTGTCTTTCAAACTGACATCCAATTTTCCATAAACCCTTTTGATTTCAGTAATTTGCTCCCAGATGAAAATGTGACATTCAAAAGGATGTGTTTGCAATTGATAAAAACATCATCTTCATTGCTGGTAAATAAAAGTAAGCACAGAGAGAAAACAATCCTGAAACAAAAGCATTTAGTTTGAATGCAAGTATTTATCTTTCCTCCTCTAACACTTTTTGTTGGATAGAAAATGAGAGAAAAGTCTACTTCCCTGAATTACCAAATGTATTAAACATATGCTTAATTGCTTTTGCTTTTCAGAAACACAGTCACAGTGGTCAGACCATTCTGTTGATAAATTTATATAATGCAGGATGAATAGACACAGCACTTGTGTCTACTGTGGACTGAATAAGCAGCGACTCACACCAATTATGTGCCACTCAGTGTCAAAGAAAAGTGTGCAGCCTTCTGCTCTCAATTGCAACTTACATTTAAGCTTTTGACTTTATGGATTTTGTCTATATATACTAACAGCAGTTCATTATATATTGCTTAGTTGTTTGCTAGCATTTTTATTGGAAAGAGCTGGTGTAGAGAAAGCTGGTGGGCTTGCCTAGGCAAGGATATTAGAATTCTTGTGCTGTGACTGGTTTAATGAACTGTGTTTCTGTTTCTCCTGTCTGTTTTGCTGCAGAGCCTTTTAGTGCTTCTGTCTGGGTGATGATGTTTGTGATGCTTCTCATCGTGTCTGCCATGGCTGTCTTTATATTTGAGTACTTTAGTCCTGTAGGATACAACAGGAACTTAGCACAAGGCAGAGGTAAGATTTGCATTTTACTCAATTCCATGTCTGTAAAAAAAATCATTTATTTCCCATCCCTGGCTCTCCATCTTTTCAAATAAACATAACATAGGAATAAAACAGTGAAATTAGCTATGAAACTGTTCATGTTCTTCATTTAAAGTATGATTTCTTGAAGGCTCATATGCTCATGTTTATGATTCCCATTCAATGGAATAAAGACAGAGAGCAGGGTAGATGGTATCAGAGTTTTATTCAGACAGTGTTTGGTTAGTACACAGCATCAGCTGTGAAGTGTCAGCTTCAAAAAGCACTGAAATATGTTCTGCTCCTGACTATTACGAATTCATGACCAGTTCAGAGAAACTTACCTAAAATCCTGTGGTCTGCTGGACAGTTTGAAAAATAACAGTTACATTGTCCATAGTTTTGTATAGCCCCTGTAAAAAGTCAGATGAACTCTCAGCCTGGAAATGAGGCCCCTGGCAGAAGGGCATCGCTCCTTTCTGTGTAGCACCCTTGGTTACAGAACCTTCATTTTCAAAACACACAAGCTCTGTATTAACTGTTTCTCAGTGAAGGCTGCACTTTGACTCAAGAGTGAGCATTCCATGTCTCACGATGCCCTCATCCTCCCATTTCTTAACTGACATTTGAGAGTGCAGCCTTTTTTTAAAATTTCTAAACCATTCTTGCCTTGTTTCATAACAAGAGATCTTCCAGCTTGGTGAGCACAGTTCTGGGCGCTATTAAAAGGAAATTATTTCTTCTAGACAATGGTTTGTTCCCTGAAAAAATGGATTTCTGTAATGTTCAGATGATGTTATCATTTTAATAAGATGATAAATGTGTAACCTCTGTCTGAAATAAACACTGTGTTAAAAGAGGGGAAATCAAAGGTGAAGATAGACACTGAGGATCCAGGGACTTGGCTGTTCTTTTCTGTGCCACCTCATGTGCCTAAATTGATTATTTAGTGTACTTACAGCTACAAAGACATGTTATGGCATTGGACTATCCCAGCTTAGCTCTAAAGGCTTGCCACAAATCCAGCTGCCATTAATTTCAACCCTGCATTTAAAAAAGAATAAAAAAAATATAAAAAAAGAAATTATCTCCTCTCATTTCCCTAGGCATTTTTTGCAGGATGAAGCTCAGTGATAATACAATTTCCAGTGGCATAAACAGAATTTTAGATTCATCCCTTGGCATATAATTTCTGTAACACTGTTGCTTAGAAAAACACACATTATCCCTGTACCAGCTCAGTCCTTAATGTGTCTAGAAGGTAGCTTCATAAACCAAAAGTCAGCTCCATTGTGTTTATTTTACTGCACTCTATTTTCCTAGTGCTGCTGCAGAATAGAGCATAACCTAAGATGTAGAGCTTTGACTGCATTGTGAAATATTTGCACTGCACTAGAGAGTATTTCTACTGAAAGGAGAATATGCACTGAGTATACCCACTTAGGGTTTTATTGTTTTAAGAATCATTGAATTATTATTAAAATATAGTTAAGTGAATATCTAAATCTATATTTGTAATGTGCATCCCCTTGGATAAAAGGACAGGGCAGGGAAGGAGATAAAGTCACAGACTTCTGCATCAGAGCTTATTGACTAAATTGCAATTGGACTGAAAAAAGGATAATTATAAGTAGGCCAAGTGAGTCAGAGTCAGGGGAGGCCTGTTTCTCTCACTGAGGGTACAGGGAGTCTGGGTGATGAGCAATGTGTGATTGCATTGTACTTACTTGAGCTGGGTGAGAAAAACTGCCCTTGATTCTCACAGGGCTCTACAAATGAGGCCTTTGGAGTGGATAATGACATTTTCAATCCACTTCTGCCCCCTCTGAGCCTGGGGCAGTGTACTGGCCGCTTCCAGCTTTGGGATGAATTAAAAGATGACCAAAACCAGAAATAACAAAAATTACAGAATGGCTTAGCTGGGACAGAGTTTTACCTGTAATGTCAACACATTTGGAGTCACAGAACTGACTCTGAACATGTGAAGCAGCCAGAGCCTGGCTTGCTCTAAATTCCATGTCTATACAGGTAGCTCCTTTGTTCTGTCTTTCTGATTCATGCTCTGAGTACAAAGGTGCTTAAAAGTAGGTGACACATTCACACACTTTGATCTTAAAAATGCTTACATAATGTTCAAAAAGCATAATGTTGGATGACTGGAGATGATAAAAATAATTTGGGAAGAAAAGTACTAGAATTGAATCATTAAGATTTAAACCTCCAGTTTTCCATTTCACATGTCTGCTGGCACAGAAGACTGACAGGGCAACACTGTGGCACATTTCTTCTGCAGGAGACATACCAGCCTGCTTCTCCTCCAAACCTATGCTTTCCATTTTCATCTTAAAAACTTTGAGCCATATGCCACATAGAAAAATGTTGAACTGTTTTGAAAAATGTGGAAATCGTTGTCATTGCAATGGAGGGTACCTGTGGTTAATCCTGTGATTATATTGGGAATACAGTGACTATATACTGAGGTATTTTCTAACCACATCTCTGGGACCAATGGGTTATCCCTGCTCGGTATATTGGCAAGGTTTAATTTACCTGCAGCTGGGCTAACTGCTTTTTGCAATTGCAGATCCCCATGGACCATCCTTTACCATTGGAAAGGCAGTGTGGTTACTGTGGGGCTTGGTCTTCAACAACTCTGTGCCCGTGCAAAACCCCAAGGGGACGACGAGTAAAATCATGGTGTCGGTCTGGGCTTTCTTTGCTGTCATTTTCCTGGCCAGTTACACTGCCAACTTAGCTGCCTTTATGATTCAAGAGGAATTTGTTGACCAAGTGACTGGGCTGAGTGATAAAAAGGTAGGTATACAGCTCAAAAGAGGTCAATGTCCATTCTCCATAATCCTTCTACAAATTTGTATTTCATGATAAAAACTCTGAGCAAGATAATGAACTAAAACTGAATGATTTCCTTGAGTGCAAGTGCAAACTTTACTAAGAAACCTAAGACCCAAAATATCAAAATATCAGTCTGTTTTCAAAATATCTGGGTTGTCTATTCAAAAGTAGCTGCATTAACTGAAAATTACCTTTATTTTGTGATAGAAATCAATTAGTGTTTGGTTAAAAAGAATGCCTCACCAATATAAAAAAGCTCAAAAAATTTTGTAGGATATCTGCAATATATTAATAGAAAAAGACCATTTGCAAAATTATTGTGAAGGATATGCACAAGACAGTTGAAGAATGCTTTTGTCTGTGCCCAGTTGTTTGAAAATGAAACTAAATATTGACATTAAGAAGAAATATATAAATACAGTATAGCCCAGGGGACAACTTCACAAAGGGTTTTTCTCAAAGGACAGAAAAGAAAGGAAATTTTTACTAAAACCAAACCAAAAGGCAACATCTCAGCCTTGTCTGTTTTTTTAACTGCTTCTTATGACCAGCCTTTGTTTGATTGCCTGGTATATCAAAGCAAGCGTGGCTAGAGGAAAGATAAAAAGAAACAAAAACGATAATAGTTTTGTTTTCATTAAATTGTGTTGTCACAAAACCTTTCAAAGAGCATGAAGACTATTAAATATCCCTCTATTTTAAGACAATATTCTTGGAAGAGACAGATTAATGCATTCTCTCTTGGGGATGAAAAAAAGATTTGAGAAATATCTTCCTCCCGTTGGTGAGAAAGAACAGAGCGTTTTCCTGGGCCCCTGGCTTTGGCAGGATTTGCACCTGGCACAGCAGTGGGGCTCAGCTCTAACCCTGCACCCTCATCTTCCCCTCCTTGCTTTGCCATGGGACTGGAAATGTCAGCTCTTGTTCTGTAGCTTTTGGCTAAAAACTTCCTCAGTGTTGTCATTTTTCTATTCTGACTGCTAAATAGGATTTCATTTCCACAAAAAGCAAAATAAAAGTAGAAAAATACTTGAATCAGAAAATACCATCTGTTCTTGTGTGGTCTGCTGATCATTTATTTGATCTGCCACCTTTGTTTCTATTTTTTGGTTCTTCAAACTTTGCTTGAAGCACATAGAGATAATCCATGCCTTTTCTGATTAAATTCAACAAGTTAGAAGTCTAGAAGAGCAATGAACTATTTCAGAATATTCTTCTTGTCATACATGGCTTTTGCCTCCTCCTCAATCCTGAGATTTCTTTAAACAAATCAAATAATTTGGGATAATTTATGGGAATGTAATCTGATTGATGTTAAATTATTTTTCTCCCCTCTTTGCCATGTTTGTACAGTTCAGTAGAGAACTCTGACCCTTGCAGGAAGCAAAGCAGTCATAGGCAAGGGCCAGAAATGTGGGTATAATCAGTTTTGAATAATTAATCCCTAAAAGTTCACGATTTTTTTTTTTTTTAAAATAAAAAACCCAAAACCCACTTCTGGGCTGGTAAATCAGTTTGTTATTCTTCTCTCCCAGTTTTCCCACTGCCACGCCTGAGGAGTCAATCTCTTGTGTCAATTCTATACTGCCAGTGCAATAAAGTGTTTCCAGTTAGAGATACTGGGATGTCCCCATGTGATGGAAAAATCAGGAAAAATCCCCTTTGAGCCTGACCCTCAGCATTCAGTGCTGTCCCATTCAGGATGTTGCACTGTATCAGCTGGCTCACCAGATTTGCTGATGTGATGATAATGTGTTATTTACACCTCGGTGCTTTAAGACCTCCTTATAGTTTCCTCATCCCTTGAAATGCTGCTGATGAGTTTGTGGATGCCACGTCACCAGTGTCACCCAGAAATGCCTGGCACAGCGTGTTCAGGAGCTGGGAGGGGTGGGTGTTCATAAACTCAAATGATTCAGCAAATGAAAGGAAAATTATATTTTGACATTCTCGCGTATGTAATAGATGTTCAAAAGCTTTGTCTTCATAAAAAGTTACAGAAAATGAGTCCAAAGTATCCAGCAAAGACTGAAACTTGTGGCTTTTGTACTTTTGAGACCATTTGTGCCTATTTCATGCAATGAAAGAGGAAAAAATTGCTAAAGGAGGGGAGGTAGCCGTGCACAAAACTGTCTTGTGGAGAGTCGATCTGCTGGGGTTCTGCCACACATAAGAATTTCCTCACATCCAGCAGCTTCTCTTCAACCTTAACAGGAAACCTTAATGAAGCCACTTACAGGCTCCTTTTTTGTGCAAGATTCACGGTGTTCTGTAGCCTTGGCTTTCTGCTCCTGTGCCCTAGGACGGCACAAGCTGTGCAGTCACCGAGATGTGCCTGTGAGACAGCAGAGAGCCAAAGGATGGGCAGGGAGGGAGGGACCTGAGCCCAAGCCCCCAGCAGTGCCCGATACCAAACCCTCACTGAGCCTCCTGAGCTTGGGCAGGCACAGCTGGCCCTGCCTTGCACCCATGGGGGTCACAGGAACCCCCAGGTCCTATGGGGTGACTGGGAGCTGGATCTCTGGAGGATCACAAGTCAGAATGCCAGGTTCCCACCTGGCAAAAGAGGAAAGGAAAGGGTTCTTCTGTCACTCCAAATGAGTTGTAATTCCTGCTATCAGCAGGAGATTATTTACTGCCTTCTACTATTTAGTAGTGTTTCCCATGGTTCCTTAAAAAACTCCAGAACAATAACAAACAGCTGCTCTCAACACCAGCCTTTTCAGGCAAGCAAGTAAATCTTTAAATTAAGTCAGTATGTAATGTTTCTGAAAGATCACTTTGCTGACTTCATGAAATTGCCAGTTTTATTAAGGCATATGGAAAAAATGAAACAAAAGCAAAAGACTGGAGTTCTGTTCCATGTGCTGCAGTTCTGTCAGGTGGCAGAGCAGGGGGAGACAAGGACAAGTTGGTCACTCTTCAGAATAATAGTAGCTCTCTCCACTATGGCTGAAAATAGGGGCTTGTGCAATCAGTTCGAGAATTTTGTCTATGATTTAAAAGATTAGCATTTCATGAAATGTCTAGGAAGAAAATTATTTCCTAGCCAACATGATATATTTTGTTTCTCATCATGGGACTTCAGGGAAAATGAATGCATGTACAGCCTTGACCTTTTTTTCCCCCCTTGTCTCTTGTCTGCCACATAGATCTCAGCTGCAGTCACAGACAGTGACAGTCCTGTGTGCTTCTCCAGGACATGGCAGTTCATGGAATAAAAGTTTAATATTATTGATGAAAACTTTATTCACCTCAGATATGAGCGCAGTGTTAGCAAAAAGATTTAAACCTCTTTCCTCTTTACAAGTAGTCTGTGAGCAGGCAGTAATAGCAAATCATGGTTTCAAAAAATAATCTCCTTGTTAAAGTGATAAAATTTGTTGGTTGGTGCCAAGAAATTTCAGTCTGTAGATGGGGTTTGAAACTATTAATCTGCATGTTAACTCTGTGACTTTTGAATGAACTTGGGCTTTTTATTCATCCTTCTGCTGAAATATTTTTGTCTTCCATGAATGTTCAATTTGAGCAGATGTGTTAATTCTTTCAACTATTCCTATGAGAGGAAATGCCTCCCAACATCCTAGATTCATATGAATGTTCTTGAAAAGTGAGACTGTTTAAAACCAAACTCTGTTTTGAAATTACCAGATACTCCATGTTCCCCCAATTCCCCTGCCATTCCCCCAGTTCCCCTGGCATGCAGGGACCCGAATTTGCAGAATGCTCCCCACAGCTGAATCCCCAAGGAATTCCAGCAATAGAAGGAGAAGCAAATCTTACAGATCATGAAACTGACAGTGTTTCTTTATTTTTTTCCAGTTCTATTGAATGGCAAATTTAGGAGACACATGAAGCCATCTCAATACATCAGAGATACGTTATCTCTAGATTTAAATAAAGTTGATAGCAAGCTACATTTATATCAGTACAATCTCTGGACATATATTTAAAAGTAGGGTTTGTTTCAGTGCTGCATAATAAACTGAGGGAGATAGCAAATACAGACTAAGAATCATGAGTAGTGTACAGTGTAATTTTGGTGCATGGGTCAATTACTATGTGTAAAAGTAGTAGCAAAGTTATAATTTAAACAGTCTGAAAGGGAAAATGAGGAAAGTAAGACATCTATTAGCTAAACAAATAGAGAAAAATAGAGTTCATTCCTTTATGCTCTGTCAAAATATACTTAATTAAAATGAAGCATTTAATTGTAGTTCTGAAACAAGAAAATTGTGTTGCAGCAATAATTTCACAGTCAAGGTTTGATGGAATTGAAAATACTCCCAGTTTTTGTATAAACCCATTTGCATTCTCTTTGCAAACTGGCACTGGATCTTGGGAATTCTTGATGCCCTGAGACCAAGTGTTAAAAAGAGAAAAATTTCATATGGAGCCCCAAAGGAATCAGCAGCTGTATAAATATTAGGCATGTCTTGCAACACAGGATATATAGATTGCTCTTCTAAGTTCAACAATAAAAACAGAGTGCATTTTACTGCAGAATTTACGGGTGACTGCTTTTATCAATGCTCAATTCAATTTCCTCATTAGCCAATAGTTCCTTTAATGTGAGTGACCTTTCTCATTTGTTTCTTAAAGAGACATTTTAATCCTAAAATTTCACTTGGGTTTTAAAGGTAGATATTGAAGAGGTGCATGTAAAATTTTTAGCAAAAATTTATGTGGGATTATTTGAAGGAGTGCTGAGTGTGAAACCTGAATGTGCCCTGAGCTATTGCCATTCCTTTGCAGAAGGAACAACCCCTGGCTGGTTCATCTGTGCTGATGCAATAGTGATAAAGTTGTCATAGTTTTAGATGGTAGGGATGGGCAGGGACTGGGATTACAGGTGTGAGAGCTCCAGAAACCCTTCTCATATCCAGCTGTGTTGTTGCTGAGCCCCTGTGGAAGCTGGAAGAGCTTTTATTCCCCTCCAGTCATGGGTGGAAGGAAACTCCCTCACCCTGCCTCTCCCTGGCACCCTCCAGGACTGGGCCATTGGGCTCCCTCTCGAGGACTGTGGATGATCCTTTTCCCATCTTCCTGATGGGGAATCACAATGTCCCAACTGAGTTGGAAGTGTGAAAATGACTATTAAAAACCTACTCTTTTCCTTTGGTTGCAGTTTACCAGTGTGTTTGGGTTCCCTAGAGAGATGTTGGCAGGTGAGGATCTGCTCCAGTTTCTGCTGTCCTGCCGTAGTGCAAAGCATGGGGGAGAGTCACATTTGAGTGGCAAAATGGAGCTGGTTTTACTCTGGATGTAGATTACTTTCAGTTACAGACAGTTTCTGGTACAATAGACCTAAATTGACCCACAGCATTTGCCTAGAAGAAATTTGAGGCAACTTACACAGCTTCTGTCCTTTTCAACCTGAAATTGCCCTTCTTCATATTTTGGATGGCTGAAACTCTTTGCTTATCCCCTTTATCTCTAGTTTCAAAGGCCACATGATTATTCACCTCCTTTTCGGTTTGGGACGGTCCCAAATGGAAGCACTGAGAGGAATATCCGAAACAACTACCCTGATATGCACCTTTACATGACCAAGTTTAACCAGAAAGGAGTCGAAGATGCCTTGGTCAGCTTGAAAACTGGGTGAGTTTTTTCCCATGGCTTTTAAAGAATGCTGTAAACTTTTCAGAAGCTGAGAACTATTGATCTGTACTTACTGTGACATTGAGACTGACATCAGGCTGCTGTGTAGTACACGGTGCTTTTTAATTTTTTTTCCCAACTGTACTCTACAGTTATCAAAAAGGAAAATGATTGACTGTGATTTCCATGGTTGTTTTAAAATTACATGGTGGCTTCAATGTCCTATGAGAAGTAGTTTCAAAGGGCAGAATTAATGTTTCTTAAATTTGAAGATAGTACAGTCTCTTGTTATCTTTGCAGTGCTGCCTAATCCTGCTTCTGACAATCTTGGTAAATATTCTGGTAAATGTTATTGTCCTTCTTTCTGAAGAGCAGAGATTTAGACTTGAGTGCCATCCATCCTTTTCTCTCTGAAGTAGCCCAATCTGCCTGGTTGGACAAAGACAAATTTCTATTCTTAATCCTCCAAAAGTATGAGAGTGACTCATTGCTCAGTGATAGTTATTCCTCTGGGTGACAGGAATCTGCTAGCTCTAAACATTTAGGCTTGATAGCAACATGATTATATTTGTTAATAATACAGTAATAATAGTAATTTCTCAATATAGGCTTTTTAGGTTTTGTTTTGAAGTGAGATGTTACTTTAGTGGGTTTCAGTATATGTACTCTAGGGGCTGTTTCAAGGAAATTCTCTCCTGCTGTTATTTATGGTGAACACAGGACACATTTCTTCTTGTACTAAAACACCCTGTTACTTTTGGTCCTTTTTGGGGAACTGCTTATCATTTTAATTTTTACTCCCCTTCTGCCAAACCTGTATGGGAGTGTAATGTATTACTTAAGCAAAACACCTTGAAATCCCAAAATCTTTCCTTTGAGTGAAGATTTCCTTCATTAAAAGGTTGCCCTTCCAGCTGTTTCCTTCTCTTCTGTCTCCTTGCTGCTGTTGGGGCTCTCTCTGCCCTCATTTCTCCAGGCATTCTCAGCTGGCACTTCCCAGGCCTGGTTTGTCCCATCCCAGGACAGATGTGTGACACTGTGGGACATCAGCCTTGCCCAGGGGCTTCCAAACTGCAGCTCCTGCTCTGACCGAGCCTGTGCCAGTTCCATTTCCTGGGTGACAGCTGAATTGTGCATTAAAGATAGCTGGATCCTACCATTCCTGCTGGGAATTTTTGAAGATGTCCTGATTTCAGCCATTTGTAGGACTTTTCCTGTTGGATGGACAGTTTATTTAGAGGATGTATACTGCTTGTACTTTTCACCAGCCATTTGTGCTACTGAAAGCCCTGAAAAACTGCTGTGAGCTTGGAAATCAGGCCATTCGTCAGACACTTAAGTGTGAAAACGGGGGGGCCAACCTGACTGCAGGGTGGTTCAGGATGTTCATAAAACCCAGGCTGGCTGCTCCTGCTGATGGTGGCCAGATGATGGTCCTCATTAAAAGCTTTGCTCCTTTTGACAGCATCAACTATTTATTTTTGACAAATTCCATTTTCCCTGCTGAAGTTTCTTTCCTCTTCAGTGATTTCTGTGTGTGGACACCCCCAGGTGTCTGCCTTGCTCCCCTAGACTGGTATTTCTGTAGCAGATGACTTCTGGGTCAATACAAGTAACTGCTACCTCCAGCTGTTCTCCTTGTCTGGTGGCACCTGCAGAAGGACTGAACAGCAGGGTGTCAGCTACTTTCAGACTCAAAATTTCAGACTCAGATTCTTCAAAACAAATTTCTCATTTTTTTTTTCTGCCAAGCTTTCTGTTCATCAGCATACAGAACCATATTTTCTTGCTCTCCCCCTTATGATTTCGTTGACCGAATTCTTTCTCTCTTCCATGTAAAATTTGCCCTTTCATCTTTAACCAGACTTGATGAAGTCTGGTTGAGACATCTTTAACTTCCTTCCCTCCCTCATTCACTGGATTCCATGATAATTAGTACATCTGGTCCCATGGAGTCTCTGTTTCTCTGGCTCTTTTGAGGATGACTCATCTCTTCCTCAAAATACTTCTGCTTCCAAACAAATAATTTCTATTTTCCTCTTCATTGTGTGTGTTCTGTTCACCTTATTACAGCTAATTTTTTTCTTTTCATCTTTATCTCTTTCCAAAACTATTCTTGTACTTTTAGCTTTTTTTTTTTTTTTTTTTCATTCTCATCCTTGGGGATACAACAAGCAGCTTTCCCTGTGCATGGTAAGACTTGCTACTTCTGCACAGCTTTTTGAAAATGAACTGTCTGATAATTTTAGTCATAGTCTATAGACTGAGAAGGACTTGCAAAGAATCTGGTTGATAATTGCTGCTGCAAGTTAAAATAAATATGAACTGTGTTATCCCTGGAGTGTTTGTTTAACCTGTATTTCCAATCTCACTTTAAAACCTACTTTTGCTTAATTGAAGACATGAGGTTTAGTCTCTTTTAATTACTTTTGTGTAGTGTTTGATTCTAATTTCAAGATGCAAAAAATTCCAGCAATGAGCCAATGCTTAGTGCCTGAGTAATGCCATACGTGTGGCCCTTGTGATCTAAACAGAATGAAATTATAAAGTAGAATCTTGTCACAGTTCAGTCTGGTTTTGCTGTATCTCAGACAAAATCTTTTGATCAACTTTAATTAGCATTAACATCTTGAGATGTATTAGAAATATCTTGATCTTTGAGACCATTGTGTTTAATACATAATGTTATTGAGTTGAACTGGAAGGACAAAGCAGGTAGAAGACAAACATAAAATTTGAGATGCACAGTTTGGAGAACAAATTAAAAACCAAACTGCTGTGGGTTTTTTTTGGTTTTTTTTTTTTTCCCAAGAAGTGGAAAATCAGCTGCTTCAGTCCACTTGCTAATGTGGCCAGAAAAAGCCTTAGGAGAGGAGAAATATGGATAGAAATATGTATAAAATAAATGCTATTCCTGCCTTTATTTCCTTGTTCAGGTGTAAGGGTTAGATAAGACTTGTGCTGGAGTATTGCATGCAGAGGTGAGTGTGCTCACAGCTGTGTCTGGGAAGCCATGGAATCATACCCAGCCTCTTTCTGGTTTCATCTTTGAGAGGTGAAGCTGGTACTGTTTCAGAAATTAACATACAAGGAAAGCATCTGCCTTTGTTTTTTTTAATTAGAACAAGCAACTTCACTGCATGGGCAATAGGCTTGGACCTGTCTTGTTCAATTAGCATCAAAAATGTTTGAGATCATCACCTGGGAAATGCTGCAAATCAAAGTGGAAATGAGATTTTTGTGTTAGTCTACAATGACATTATACCTACTCCCTCAGGTGAATCCCCATAGGGGGTTCACTGCAGCTTCTTCATGAATGCTTGTTGCCATCAGGGGTGAGGGCAAAGTTATCAGCTTTATTGGGTTTTCCTCTTTGATACAAAATTAACCTTTGTTTCTGAAAAGATCTTAAAAAAAATAATCTCTAAAGACTCAGTAATATCCATCTCTTGTCACTAGGGCCTTGTTTCTGAGACTGACAGGTGTATTTCTCAGGAAGCTGCTGAAACGCCATTTGAACAGCAGCAGAACTTTATTAATTAAATGTGTCAGTTTGCAACTAGGCCTGTTAAAAAGGAAGATCTTGTTACTGAAGTACTACTTAATGATTTTTAAAATGGCAGAATATTATCCCTCCCTCAATGCAGTTTGCTACTGAAAGCAATCTTGATCTTATAAGCTTGTAGAAAAGTGTACTTGTGTTTTTCATGCATTTAAGGTGGTCCACATGTGCTGTGCTACGTGCAGAGCTTGGGATTGTTCCTTAGGCAGGACCAAGCAGCTCAGGTAGGGTTTTGTTCTTTAATGAGAACAGAAATGGCAGTTGTTGCCCTGAGCATTACTCAGAAGAGCAGAATCTGTAAGGTGTTAGTTAATGTGTTCTTGGTGAGAGTGTCCGGCTCTGCCAGAGCTGTGGAGGCTCCTCTGAGCTCTTGGGATGCTTATTGATCAAACACAGCCTTAAAAACACATCACAAGCGTTTCTGTCCATGCTGCATTTAATTGATCTACTTTTCTAGAGCCCTCTGTACCAGGGAGACAGATCCTATTGATTGTGCTTCTTGAAGAGAGAATAAATTCCCGAATAGGAAGTCATTAATTATTGTGTTGAGTTTGCAGCGGCTCTTTGAGTGTGCTTCCTTCTGTTTGCCTGCCTATATTTTTCCTGGAGAGATTATATTAAAGAATACCATCTTTTTGCAGGCCAAGCAACCTTCCAGTTGCAGTTCTCTGGTGTGGGTTGTATGAGCTCATAGCTCTTGAGTTTGCACGCAGTGTTTCTATTTGTGGCTGTAAAACTGTCAAGAGTAGAAATTGCAATGGCAATAAACTGGAAATGCATTTCATGTTCTCACCTTTGCCCCAGCACATCTACAGTGGCATATAGTCTGGGATTTAACTGCTAATGGCTGAAATGAGAAAATTTAATTGGGAGAGGCTCTTTTTACTGTAGGGATAAAATGGGAAATGTTTGCTTGCCTGTTGCCTGTCACTTCCTTTCAAGGGAGCTGCAGGAATGAATCCCTGGTGTTCCCCAGGCCAGCAGCCCCGTGTGCAGCTGCAGATCCCCTGGCTGTCCTGAATGCTTTACAGCTTTTATTGCCAGCCACAGCTGTGACTGTGTGTTCAGGGGTTTGATGCTGAAGTTTACTTGAGACTTCATCTGCCCTGCTGTTAAAGACAGCAGTGCTCGTGTGGATACACATCAGCTGAATTCCTTATTCCCACGTCCTCTCTGACGTGCTGATGGAATTACAGAGCTGCTTGGAAAGGCTGCTGTGGTGTCAGTGTGTCTGCAGTGCCACAGCCACAGCAGGAATGGCCTCAGCCTCAACCAGATGTGAAGGGTTACATCCCCATGATTTATGAGCTGCCCCTGAGGAGCTGCTCTTGGCCTGCAGGCTGTCCTGAGCTGTCACTTTGACAGGGACACGTGGCGGTTGTATCCTCAGCATCCTTTAATGACAAGTTACAATGCCAGCAGAAACACCTGGAAGGGAGCAGTGCAAATGGCATGAGGAGTTATTTCCTCCCTGCAAACCCACTCTCCCATGTGAAAAGAACATGATTATTAACATGTTTTATAGAATCTTACAGCATTAAGCAGAGAGAGCGCAGGAGAGGACCCAGAAGGCCCCAATGGCCTTTTAACCCCGTCTGTGAGTTTATTGGCCTGAATTGGATTTTTGTTGTTCTCACAGTGATTATAAATTATCCAATTCACAGCTTCTCACACTCTGTTATTTGTTGAGTGAATACAACCAGGTCAGAGGCTGAGCTGGCAGCTTCTGCAGCGTGGCACAGGCATAACCAGGAGGCAAACATCGCTGTTTCCATCAGCTGCAGCACAGTTGGGATTGTGCCCAGCAGGTCCTACTGCTAATTAGGACTGCCAATTATAGTAGTGATGTGCCCAAAGTTAAAATCAAGCCCAACTTGTCTTTTAAACAGCCAGCTGACATCTCTCCACTTCAATGCAAAACCAATTTAATATTTTCCTTTTATTTTTAAAGAAAAATTGTCATCAAAATTTTCACCAGAGGAAAAACTGTGTAATTTTTGTTCTTGCTGAGGTTCATACCTTTTCTCCTCAAAAGACGAGGGCAAGGAGTGAGAGAAGTTGTCTGTTTGAAAGAAAAATGATAAATTTTAATTTTTCATTAAAGGCACAAATTCTTCACTGTTCTCATGGGGATACAATAGCAGCTTACAACCAGAATTCACAGAAAAGTCCAAATCTTTAACCAAATTTTTAAGAATTTACCAGGGATGGTTAACTCTGAAGAGAGTTTGAGGAAGAAAGGAAGAGGTCTGTAGGCAGCATGAGGTATCTGTAGTCATTATAATTTATGCTTGCAGCCCTCCAGGATACCTGTGATGATACATGAAGAGAGCACCATGTATGAGTGCTCTCATCATATAAACACAGGGGAAACATCTAAGTCAAGGAACACTGAACAAAGATCCCCAACTACCTGGGAGAGCCAGATGTTTGCTGTGCTCCAGGGTGTCTACTTATCACTATCCATTTTGACAGTAAGCATTAAATTATTGTACAAATACACTTTCCTTAAAACTGTCTGAAGGAGCTAAAATGTGAATAATGGTTTCCTTCCTGGCCTTCTGTAAAAAAACATCTCTGCTAAACAGTTTGGCCCATTCAGGATTTTCTGTCCTGGCTGACCAAGTTCAGACAACGTCTGCAATCAATAACTTCATTTAATTTGGCATCAGATGGCTAGAGTAACTTAATTTCAATTTACATTATGATGCTTTCTGTGGTGCTTTAATTTAATATATGTCTCAGTGTTGACTCTAATGTTCATTTTGGCATTGTGCTCTGCAGGGAATGATTTCCAATGGATGTTCCAGCTGTAGCCACATGAGCTAAGAATTGAAAAGCTGGTTTGCATCAGGGCAACTGCTGTCTGTGCCAGAGGGCTGCAGAGATGTGAAAACATTTACATTTGCTGTTCCATCTAGGAACATTTTTCAGAGGGATCTCTTCACTCCAATATCAATTCTAAAATCTAGTATCTTAAAAGAAGTGTGTGGCTGAATGAGCACAGCTTTCCTGCTATTACTGCTGAAGTGAGCAGAGTTCAGCACTGCAAGCTGCCAGCACAGACTGAACGACTCCTATGGCATTTCCACTCATGATGGGATTTTCTGGCATCAGTTTTTCTCATGGCTGATTCCTCTTTCCCCATAACTACTGTTCTTGCAGGAAATGTAGTTATTCTTACATTCTTATAATTTTTACATTTTTGGGAGTTTCTTCCTGGCCAGAAGATTGCTTCTTCTGCAATTTTTTAAAAAGAAATAAAAACTAACAGCCCTATTTCTCCTGTTCACCTGATGCATAGAAACTTGCCTCTAGGAAAAAAATAATTTATAATAATTTCATTCCAGTTCCTTTTCTCATTACCTGAGTGCTCTTCTGGAGTTTTTCTGATTGGCTTTTTTTTATTTTTTAAGGTTACTTCCTTTGTCTGCATTATAACTTTTTTTTAGGTAATGCTGTTATCTATCTAATATCTCTAAATATTACAAATACCCTGGAAATAAAACAAAATAAAACAGGTGGAAGTGGCTGTGTTCCATCTAACCCCTATTCTTTTAAGAAGCTATTCTGAGTTAGTTTAGGGTTGAGATCAGGTACTTGGTGAGCTGTGCTGAATTTATCCTTCATTATGCTATTGTAACTGGGACAAAACCTTTAATCTAAAAATATATTCCCCCCACTCAGCTCTTCAAATTTTGTGTTTTGATAAACTGATGCGTTGCAAAAACTTCTTGGCTTGGCTTCTGAGAAGTGAAGTGGGACAATCTTCCATTGTATAAATTAATCATAAAGGCACACTAAATTTTCCATTATTTTGTTGCTAAGGGAAATGTTTCAGGGACTGGGAAGGTGTGTGGGCAGAGGGGTGGTGGATGGGAGCTCCCAGGAGTGAGGAGGGTGAATGTGCCCATTCAGGTAACCACAGCCAAGGGAGGTTCTCAGTGGATTTTCTGGCAGCTGGGATTGCCCTGACAGGCGAGGTGAAGCCTCCACAACCTCTCGTGGTGGTGTTAATGTCTGTCAGAACCTGCTCTTTCAAATTTTGTGTCTGTGTTTCCTGTGTGAAGATTGAAGTGAGGATAGTTTGAGCTGGGAGAAAAGTTGAAAGCTTGTTCCATGCTCATGATCTCATCATTTAACTGGGTTATTCTTTGCTGACCTGTGTTGTTGCAGGGGGTGGTTGTTCAATTTTCCCCTAATGAATTGGCAGTATCAAGATGTCAAGAAATGCACTCAGTGTGTGTGAAGTTCAGTTCTGTGAGGAGCCATTTGAATATGTTCAGAAAGATAAAGTCACTGCTGGTGATGAAGTGCATCAGATAAGCTGAAATGTGTTTTAGTCAAAACTATGTAAGGGAAATCAACAGTCCTTCATGCTAAGGTTAAATATCTGCTTTTGCTCCAGCAGTATCAAAGTGTCCCTTTAGAGATTTTCATGGAAGCCTCATCTTCAGAGCAGCATTTTTTCCCTTTGATTGCTGTGCCATTCCATAGTGACCTTTCAGCACTGGATCCCCAGGACACAGAGAGACACAAATGATGCTGTCCCTCACTGTTCACTCTTGACATACTTCCTTTTATCTCTTCTGTGAAGAAAGAAGGGAAGAAATGAAAGTTTGTGATGTAAATCCATCAGATCTTACAGACAGTATGTTTGGACTCACTGCCTTCCCAACAATGCTATTGATGATCTCTAAAAATATATAATTAAATTTAATCCAGCCTTAAGTGGACACCAATTTTTTCCCCCCTAATGTCATTGTAGCTCCAGAACTACTGAGCAGATTGGCATTTTAGATTTTTACTTATTCCATCAAGGGACCAAAATCATTGAAGGAAGATGTAGTTGGTTAAGAAAGCAAAGGAATGTTTTTCAGTTTTGTTATATTTCTGTTGTTAAGGGAGAGGTGACTAATAAAAGGAGCATTTTTCTCATCTTCCTTTTCAGTTTTCATCATAGGAATTTTATGAAAAGTTGTGCCAACAATAAAGATGGCGAAAATTATAGGGAAATGTTTTCAACTTTTCTGAAATTGATTTTCTGTACCTTTTCCTCTAACTTAAATTTTCTCTATGCAAGCAATGTTGCATGTATGCAGCAATGCTTGAGAATGAATTTTTGCAGTAGTTTTTCTAATTTTTCAACTCCTGTCCTTCTTGATTAATCATAAATATTTAGTTATGGGACTGTCCACACATTTTTCACATATCTCCCACTTCAAATTATTACATTCAGTAATGCCTGTTTGGGTTTTTCTAGAACTATTCCAATTCATGATTTCATAACACCTGATGTTCTCAGATGCTGTGAGATAAGATTCTCCCCACCCCCTATCCCCTTGGTGCTTGCTCAGTGATGAAGGATGTTTGCCTTTGTAGTCACTGTTATATAAATATTCCAAACTGTTTCTTTTTCCTTCTGGCCAGGATTATTGCAGTAGTTCTGAGGAATTTGCAGACCTGCTCAGATGAATCACAGCTCTGTAGTTCTGCTCCCCTGCACTGGCTGCAGGTGCCTGGCCTGTTTGGCCACTTCATGGCAGTTTTGAACCTTCTCACATTCCACCTTTGATAGTTCTCTCTCACTCTCTAACACTTCTTACTGGTTTAGTTAAACCTCCACAGTGTGCCAAAGCTTTTCCCTCCCTGCTGCACTGAGCTGACAAGTTAATGGTTCATTTGTTAATGGTGGTTATGGTGGTTAACCAAATTAATGGTTCATTTGTTAATGGTGGATATGGTGGTTAACCAAGTTAATGGTTCATTTGTTAATGGTGGTTATGGTGGTTAACCAAGTTAATGGTTCATTTGTTAATGGTGGTTATGGTGGTTAACCAAATTAATGGTTCATTTGTTAATGGTGGATATGGTGGTTAACCAAGTTAATGGTTCATTTGTTAATGGTGGTTATGGTGGTTAACCAAGTTAATGGTTCATTTGTTAATGGTGGTTATGGTGGTTAACCAAGTTCATGGTTCATTTGTACGTGGCTGAGGCTTGCAGGAGGCTCTGAGCCTCTCTGGGTGCGTGGTCCTTGCTCGATGTGTGGAAGCTGCTCTGCACTGAGGGGTGTCCTCAGCACAGCGTGCTCAGCTGTGCAGCACACTGCACTTTTGTGCCATTAGAATCAACACCTGGGGCTTGCCAGTCTCTATGGAAAGAACAGGGAGAGCTGGAGGTCCAGGCTTCCCAGTCCTGCCTGGAGAATGACAAGGATGGGCTTCTGTGTCCAGCGGTCCCTGCTGTGCACCCAGCCTGATTTTCCGTCAGAGTCCCGGGAAACAGCAGCTGTGGCTTTCCCCACACAGACATGGCAGGAAGGAAAATCCTCCGTGTTCCCAGCAACCTTCTGGCCTGCACACATCCCTGCCTTGTCTTCCTCCAGCACTGATCTCGCTCCCAGCTTTGCAAACAGCTCAGAAAAGGTCACAATTTTTGGGGTTACCCAGATTTTGCTGTCTCAAATTTTGGAAACACTAATTAAGAAATGTTTGTAGTTATCTGAAAGTTCTTAAAATTTTGGAATGCCATAAATTCACCTCCTAGTGATGGAAGAGTTGGGTGCCCTAAAATCTGAGAGCTTTGGTTGGGGCTTGTTCCTCCCTGCCCACGCTGCAGGGGCACAGCGTGTTCTGGAGCTTTGCAGGAACAGTACTTCTGTAATCAGCACACGATGAAGAGATGATTAAGCCTTGAGAGGTTATAAGAGTTATGTTGGGAATGCAGAAAATAAATTGTGAATATAAGTTTGTATTTGTGGACACCAAGAGTTTTTCAGGGCAATCAATTTTTGATTTACAGTTAAGACATTGGGCAGCGACTGACAGCAGAACCTTCAGCTCTCAGCATCTGTCAGGAAAGTACCTCATGTTTTTAAATTGATTTGTGTAATGGGATTTGTTGTGACCTTATAGAAGTAGTATAGAAAGAGTCCTCAAAAGTAAAGCCTTCTGCATCCTCTGAAGGTGCTCCACGTGTGAGCACTGCGCTGATCCCAGGCTCCTGGGAAGCTGGGAGCTGCTTCCACAGCGAGGGAAACTCTGACCGTGCTTTGTCTTTCTGTCCCAAAGTTTTACTACAGTGCTCAGTAACCAAGGAGGCAAACTGCATGTGAAGACTGTAATTTCTGAGGTAGCACAAGGCTTTTGCCCTGGAGTCTTTAGCAAAGAGATCTTTTTCCTTTGTATTCCTGACTGAGACTGTTTTGACAGAAGAGTAGCTGACTTTTTATATTTTCTCTCTGTTTAACAGCATGTGTTTTATGTGCTTGCATTGCAAAACTACAAATCCCAGAATAAACAGAGGACAAATTCCAGAGTGTGTTTTAAGTTGTGTGGTTGCAGCAGTGTCTGTACCATGGAGAGAGCAACACCTCCCAGTCCCTGAGCTGTGAGCATCCTCTGGGAGGGGAGCAGTCCCTCCTTCCTTCCTTCCCCACAGATAAATGCAGATGGCAGGGGCTGGGGCTGGGCTCTTGGTTTTGGTAATTGGCTGCTGTAGGTCAGAAAAGTGACAACATCCTGAGGGTACAGCAAGCAGGTTTGTGGGGTTTTTTCCCACTGTGAGCCTACCCAAAGGACATAGATTTTTGGTTTTTCTCTCTATACAAGCAAAGATTGTCTCTGAGGTGCTGCATCAAAGCCCATCATTTAGAAAACTCCGATCTTACGTTGAAGGCTGCAGGCTTGGGCAGTGCCCCAGCACCTCTTGGCTCTTTCCAGTTTAGTTACCCTCAGTACCAGGTAGCCATCCGTGTTTTATTTATGGATTGAATTTGTGACATCGCCTACCAGATGTTTAGTGATTTTCTGCATATTAAATTATCCATTTAAAGGAATGAGGAAACCAAATTTTGAGCATTGGTGGAGCTAATCTGACTTTTAAACTGAAAGTTGGGCCAAGGGAAATTTAGGATAGAGGGGAAAAACAAAAGAACTGATGGGCCAACTATTTTTTTAATGGTTGAATGAACCACCTCTACTCTGAATTAACCACTTCACTAAATTTCAATTAGATGACTTGAATGGTGACTGTTGGGAGAAATATCCTTGAAGGAAAGCAATAAAGAGCAGTAATTAGTGACAGGAACTTAACTTTTCCCCAACAGCAGACAAAATCCAAGAACTCTGTTCTCTCCTGGTATTCCTCTTGGTTTAATGTGAGAAAGACACGGGTTTCTTTATTTGGTATTTATTTTTGGTATCTGATTTAGAGTTCTGAAAAAGTTAGGGTTCTGTTGATTGATCATTTATGAATAAACTTTGAATTATGATATGCATGAAAGCTTGTTGGGGCTTTTTTTTCTGTCAGTAGTCAAAATGTGATATGTCTAGGTCTTGCTCTGTTCTGTGGGTATAAATGAAAAGCTTTATCAACATAAACTGATTTAAGCTTAATAGCAACTGTGACTCCAAAACTTCATAGGAAGAGAATTCCCAGCTGCTGCCCCCTGATGTAATGTAATTGAAGCTGATGCAGTTGCTCCTGTTTGTGCCACAATACATTTATTTTTATAGCTGCCTTTGCATGGAGACAGGCCCTGAGTGTTGGTGGGCAGTGCAGTGTCAGCTGCAGCCCGTCAGGTCGCTTCAGCAGTGCTGCACAGCGATGCTCTGCAGAGCTGGCAGTGCCTGGGGCTGCACAGCCCATGGGGGTGGCAGTGTGACACTCCCCCACACCATCCAGCAAAGCCACTTGAGTGGCCGTGTCCCCCCTGCTCCTCTGATTCCCAGGGGATGCACGAAGATGCTGGGAAGGGAGGCTGTGTTACTGGGAGTGGACTGGCTTTGCTTTCCTGTGTCTTTCAGGTGAGGCTGGAGCTGGGGCCCCAACAGCTTTTTCCTCTTGCTGTTGTAGGCTGCTGCTCTTGTGCAAGTAATAAAAATCTTAAAAGGGTTTGGCTGCAGATGAGGGCAGTAATGCAAAATAAAGTTTCATCTGTTTCTTTTTAAAGTTTGCATATGAATTTCTGGCAGTATAAGAATGCCTTTTCTTTGACTGGGATCTGCTGCTGTCAAGTGATTGTCCTTCCAAATGGCTTCCTCTTCTTGTATGTGCATTTTCACTGCCTTCCTTTGTGAAACATCCATGCACCTGCCTTCTAACTTGCTTTACAGTGCCTTTGAGAAGGTATCCCTGGAGGATATTGCTTCTTTTCCTTTCTTCACCGAATTTGTGTTCCACTCCTGTTGTGTTCCCTGTATTCTTTAGAGAATGGGATTATCTCATTCTTCCATTTTTAGATAGATGGGGTAAAAGCTTAAACTTTTTCACAAATTCCTTTCTTCCTGCTGTGCTTCAGATACACAAATAATATGTTTGGAACTATGAATCATAAAGAAGTATTTTCTATCATATTTAAGTGGGATTTTAGGTAGCTCTATGACATATGCTTCAGTATCTTCCTTTGTCTTATCAAGGACTTAACCTCCACCTTCACTGTTTATTTTTGGAAAGAGAAGTAAAACAAGGGTGTGTATGTAAAACTGGTGAACATTTTCAATCTCCTTCAGTATTTTAAATAAACTTATTGTCAATTGTTGTTTCAATTCTTTCTCTGTTGTCCTTTCTGTTGCTTTTGGAGACCATTTTGCATCTCAAGATATTTATTATCCATACTGAGAGCAAAGATACAAAGATATCAGGGCAAGACATTTTGTGGATTGGTTTCTCCTGCTCAGTATTTTTTAACAGCATCCCTTAAAATAGAAATGCAAAACTATGTGTCCTACTTTCCCCTCACTAAAATAGATGCCTTTTGTTAATTTTAGATACAGCAGAGCAGGATATGTAATTAATGATATCAAAGAATCCATATGATAGTCAACAGGGTCCTAACATCAAGGACAAAAGAAGTCTGACAACAGCTGCCCCTAATGATTTGGTTTGTAAAATGTTTTCTTTTATTTCAGGAAGTTGGATGCTTTCATCTATGATGCAGCAGTGCTGAATTACAAAGCTGGAAGAGATGAAGGCTGCAAACTTGTCACAATAGGCAGTGGGTACATCTTTGCCACCACTGGCTATGGGATTGCTCTCCAGAAAGGATCACCTTGGAAGAGACAAATTGATCTCGCCCTCCTTCAGTTTGTGGGAGACGGTAGGGACCAAGCTTTTTTCCTTTCTTTTCTTCCTCTATGTATGTGCAGTTAATTTGGTTTTAGTAGCTCTGATCCTGTTCTCTTGAAGTCTTTAAAATAAAAAAAGGTAAAACAAAGTAAAATTACTTCTTGTTGCTGAGACAGGAGTTCTCTTCCACTCGATTCTAGCTCACCTCGCTGCCAAGGGCATTGGCATCTATTCTCAGGAAGTGTTTTCATATACATCACAAAGTAAAGCTGGCCTAAGTGTTAGAGAGCATTTATACATTTATTTATTTCCTTTATTTTTGTCTCTGAGCAATTCCTTGGTAGATGAGTTATCTTTCAGCCTGACTGTTCTTATATTCAAAAGTGTTTAGCTCAGTTCTGAACTGATGTGAGTGATCCCTAATCTAGGATGGATTCATTTAAACTTCTGGTAAAAGAATGCCAATGAAATTGAATTAAGGTGACTTCTTTCAATGTACTTCAAACAAATATTTTTCATTCTAACATAAAATAGAAGAACTCTAGGTCCTGGCACTTCTGCCCTGCAGGAGAAAACTTGCTGCACATCTCTGATATATTTGAAAACAACAATGATGACTCAGTCTCCACATAGGGTATGAACTTCTTTTTGATTTTAGAAAGCTTTGTGTTTCATCTGTACAGGCAAATAGCAATATGGTAATTAAAAATTTTCTATAGTATGACTGATTAAATCCTCTATCAGATTGGAATATGGTGTGTACTATATAAACTTTATTTTTTCTATATGGATGTATGTGTTGACTTTGCATTTCTCTATCAGTGAAAGAGAAGGCTTTATAAAAAAATAAATATGGGTTTAATATCACCATATCAAGCAATGGTAAGAATGGTGAATTTCAGTGTAACAGGAGTGGTGGAGAGCAGGACTTAGCATAGTGGCCTCCTGTTCTGTAAACCCCAGGGCATTAATTTCCATGGAGCAGACAATGAGTGTTAGACTTCCAACACACAGATTTTACTCCTTTTATAACACTAAACAACTGGAAGAGGTTGTCATCATCGTGACTGATGCATTTTGTCTGGTGTCTGTATGGAAATAATAGTGTCATCATATCCATCTGTTGGATTTAGAGAGGCTCATGGAAGAGACCTCACTTACTTGGGTAAAGGAATGACTAGATGACCTGCAGTGGCTGCCTTTCAAACATTCACATATTCTTGAATGTTATTTTCTGTTTGTGTAATACTGTTAAGAATTACTCAGTGCTATAATTCTGAGACATTTTTAAATGAAGAATCTGAATCTGAGTTGAATTATTGGTCCCATACTAAAGAAGAAAAAGCTTCTGTAGCCTGAAGGAGGATCTGAGCTGCATTTCTCAGTGTGGGCTAACTCCTCTAGATGTAGCCAGAGCAACACTTGGGTTTTCATTCCTTTCACTTTGCATTTCCTTCATGCTTACTCCTTCATCATGTTTGATACTTCTCATCCAACACAAAAAATTAAATCACAGAGAAGGAAAAGAAATGAAATAGAAGGGAAAGCAGTTGAAGCTATTTAAGAAAAAGTTCATCAAAATACTGAAGGTGCTGCATGTTTATGCTTCATCTCAACTCTGAATATCAGGTACAAAACATAGTGGGTAGGAGCAAAGTGTGAAAAGTCTTACACTTTGCTTACTGTTTTGCTTGTACTTTCACCTGTGGACTCCCATAGCATACAAATGCTTCTATCTTTAACCCATGTTTAGTTGCTTAAAATAATACAAATGAATTATCTACACAACTCAATATTAAAACTTAGAGAATAGCAATCGATATAGGGAACACCCGGGTGAATGAAACCTCATTATGAAATGTCTGAGCTCTTGCTCATCTTGCCCAGAAGATAAACAAACATTTTGAATGCACAAACCGTGGGAATTGTGAATACAGTTATGGCATTTTTTCATTACTGTTAGAAGTTATGCTGAACAACCCAGGAATGCTAAAACATTACTTTTCTCTTGTGAAGGATCCCTAAATTTGTTCATAAAATGATGTGGGCTCTAGTAAAGAGAATAGTAGTTGGACATATATGATATGTAGAAATTTATTTGGGGGCAAATAAAAAAGAAAAAAATTAACAAAAAATCCCTAATAATGAAATTTCTTCTACTGAGTTACAAAGTACATTGCAGGTGAACTGGAACTAACCACCAAGAAATTAAATGTAAAGAGTAATTGCCCAGAACTAGTTTGACCTGATTTTGTAATCCATGTCTAACTTCAGTAGTTCGATGGGTAATCTTTTTAGCTGTGAACTTACATAACTCTGTTTTGGTGAGCTAGAAGGGGTGAACCCAGAGTTCAGACCAACATCACTTTGCTGTATCACTAAAAATCTCTTTGAAGTTCTCTAGACTAAAAGCAAGTATGGTTGGGGGGAAAGTTTCATCCTAAGAGAGTACTCCTGGGAAAGCCTCAGTGGAGCCTGAATGAGGTTGTTTAAATAAACAGGCAAACACAAATGGAGGCAGAAATCTTCTTTCACATGTATCACTTCTGTAGAATATATTATCCTCAAAGACTAAGCCTGTAAAACAGCAGAGCCCCAAGTAGTATTGAATTATTCTTCAGTATGTGTAATAGGGCATTCATTAGGGTATGGAATAATTTCAGTGAATGATTGTAAACCTAATGAGTTCCATAACTATAAGAAAAAAACATTCTAATGAGTCCAACAAACAATTTCTTTATATGAATAATATGTTAATAAGTGGAAAAACTGTTTTGGATTATACTATATACTTGTGTAAGATCAAGTAATTTGTGTAAAACTATATCTGATTGCACATACAAAAAGCCACAATCTCATCTCTTTTTTACATTTACCCAGTACTGAAATGGCCTTTTGAAATGTATTTTAGAGCTTCCAATTTCCTCTGCACATGTCTTTCTTCTGTAATTTTTCTCACTTGATTTTTTCTTTGCTGCTTCTATATAATTCTTCTATCTAAGCCAGTTCACTTACACATTGAAATGATTTTTTTGTGCAGTGGATAGGAACCTCTTCCCTCTTCCTTGCTGATGTAAAACATCCAACTGAAGAATTAATTACTTGTTCTTGTAGGGGCATCTTTTCATACTTCTCAAAGCACGATTCTGTTTCTGCATTAAAGCCAATGACTTTGAACCCTCTTTTTAATCTTGTTGGCCTCTTGTTGGCCCTCTTTTTAATCTTTGGAAAAAAAATTAACTAAATGCAGAGTGATGTAGGCTTGTGTTAGGGATAACTTCAAGCTCTGACTGTGTGGTTTATCTATATATTTCTACATGAATAGTGTTCCCATCCTGAGGATAGTTCTACTGGGTGGACCAATTACACTGACAATTACCAATCACACTGTGAGAGCAGCTCTGAAGTCTCCATGTAAGGAAGCAGGCTACAAGATGCCAAATTTGTTACTCTGACAAAGAGGAAAAGAGTCAGAGGAAAGAAGGATGGGAATGAGTTGCTGAGGAGTTTAAAGAATAGCTACTTAATTGTCTCAAAAGTATAATTATACTCAAAAGGTTTCATCCCTTGGTTTGTGCAAGCTCACATACGTAGTCCTGCCCGTGGGAAGTTGAGATGAATAAGCAGTTGTTAGTGTAAGATTAATTGCTTTGGAACTCTGAATCTTTTCAACAGAAAGAGTTCAGAGTTGCCTTTTCTTGCATAAGGGATATGAGTGAAGTGCATTGCTAGTGAATTTCTGGCTTTGTTCGTCTTGCTATCTGTACAGCACATCTCATTATCTGCAAAAGCTTTTAGTTGATGATTAGCATCTGCAGCTTTGTTAAGACAGTTGATGGTTGGGATGATTCTCTAAAGCCCAGTGGTGGTTGTTCTGCTTTTTTTTGTCTTGCTATGGTCACAAGATATAACTTCCATTGTTTTTTAACAGAGAAGTAAAAATATTTCTACTGAGACACAGGATCTCAATCTTCTGTTGAGAAATAGATGCACCCAGGAGTTCAGAAGCAACTAAAATGATACGGCTGCTAAGAAACAGCACCATCATTTTGTTTGGATCTTCCGCCCACAGCCACGGGAATGTGTCAGAACAGAAATGCCGTGCGCTGAGGAATCGCGTGATCCGCGCTTTGATTTCTTTTGTGAAGCTGTGCAGCAGCAGCTGGGCAGGCTGGTGTCCCCAGCAGCAGTGTGGTACCTGGCAGCTGTCCCTGCTGTGGGCACACTGCCCTGCCAGCAGCGGGGCAGGGCTCAGGCGCAGCCCGCGGGGCTCAGCAGCTCCGGACGCAGCGTTGGGAAGGGACCGTGTTCCTCCAGCTCCCAGAGCAGGAGCTTTAGGCCAGCTGTCTGCAGGCCCTGGTGCTGCTGATACTCCTCTGCCTTGGGCTGCATGTGCCTTTTAAGGAGTGGTACTTTGTACAAAAAATATTCCGCAAAATCATTTGGGAGGCGTCGTTTCTGAAACCCACAGCACCGTGTCTTTGGGATTTGGTGTAGAACTGCTGGTGCATAGAAAGTGAGAAAAATTCAGCTTTCTCTTTTTCTTTCTTTCCCTCTGTTTCTTTCAGTCTTCCTCCCATCTCTCTTTTTTCTTTCTTTTTTTTTTTTTTTTTTTTTTTTTTTTTATTGTGACAAGATGAGATTATTGAACTACAAATGACAAAGTTCCTTCAGAATTAAGAGAGTAAGAGGGGATTTGAGTGTGAATGGGATGGAGAGAAAGACAGCAAGGAGCCTTTAGCTATGAGGGATGCAGCAGAATAGAGGGATAAAACACTCATGGAAGCAGAAATGGTTGGAAACAAGGAACAATAAAAACTGGGTAAGGGGAACAATTTTGAGGGGAGTGGAGAATACCAGCCAGCTGGCCAGGTTATGCATCTACTCATCAGAGGCATTTCTAATGTATTGCACTACCTGCAGATTAAGAGCTCAGTTCAAAAGACAGTGTGGGAAGAGAGCTCCAGGAAGAGGGCAGATGGTGTAGCTGTATTAAGCCCTTAACCCTTGAAGCTGAAAACTTTAAAGCAATTAGAGTCTCAGAGACATAAAGGAGAAAACTGGTTCTGGTCTGAGTTTCCACAGGGTCTGTTATCCCTTCCTAATAACTTTCAGTTCTGGTTAATCTTCATGTGCTTTTAGGGCAGCTTAGTACACTAAGAATTGTTTTCCTGGGTGGATAATTGCTTCCCAGTCCTTATGGGTAATAGGTAACTGTGGAAATGAGATTTGCCCCTTACATCTGGAAGGGGAAAGCTCTTTGCTATTTTTTTCATATTTTAGCATAAGCCTTCCAAATCACTGTCTAGATTATAAGGAAGTGTAGCAGTGTGACTCACACGGGCTGTTAAAGCCCAAGAAGGAAATACGTATGTGATTATAAGGACATATTTTCAGTGTGTGCTGCTCAGGCAGAATACACCCACAATCACAGTGATTTTCTGTTTATATATTTAGTGTCCTCCTTAAGCAGTGGGTGGAACAAATGTGACTGAAGAGTGTGAGTGTATAAGTGGAGGGCGTTTGTGTAGCTGAACAAGAGTTAGAGGGATTGTAATATTGAAAGTCGTGCTTAGCAGTTCTGTTAATTCATCCTTAACTAATGGGGACATGCAGAGTGAAGTCATTAGCTCACAGTAAGTTTATTGCTGTCAGTCATCTGTGTTCCTCTTGCTATTTTTACAGGGGGAAATAACTCAGAAAATATGAGAGATTGTTTTGGGGGATCCAGGCTGAATTTGAAAAGTTGCTGTGGTTTTATATAATCTCTTCTCTGAAACATTCTGTATGGATCATAAAACTGGGTCAAATTGGAATTGATGAATTTATTGAACCAAATGCACATCAACCCATTTGGATGCCACATTTCAGGGGGAAACACCCTTTTATTTTAGGTGTCCCCAAGTGATGGGGTGCTGTCCTCCTCCCCTGTCACTTAGGGGGAGTTCTACCAGAGTAAACACGGAACAGGTTGTCCCTAAATTTGAAAACTACCTTTTGTCCAGCCTGAATAAGCAGGTGATTCTGTTAGTGCCGCCAGGCTCTTTTGAAGATGATGCCCTACATCTGACCAGTGTGAGTGTACATATTTAACCCTCCTACTCATCATCTCTACTCGGTGCATGCAGTTTGCTGTGCTGCCTGCTCAGGCTGAGCCTCAGGGTAGCGCTTTGCACGAGAGCCACCGCCCCTGACAGTGTCACAGCAGCCTTTGGCACCTTCTGCCGTGACACATGCACTGAGATCTCCTGCTGGTGACCCGCTCCTGGCCCGTGCCTTACGCAAGTCCCAGGGAAGTGCTGACACCAGAGCTCTGCTGTACTTACCCAGCAAAGCAATGAGGCTGCTGGGCTGCAGCTCTGCTTTCCCCCCTGGGACAGGGCATCCCTTTCTGCTTCGGCCCAGGCCCTCTCCTGCAGGCTGTGCACAGAGCAGGGATGGCTGCAGTGCGTGGCACAACGCAATATACGGGAGAATTCATTTTTCCAGGCAGCTCTCACTGATGCAAGGCAATGTTTTCTGGAGTCAGGGGTGGGTGACTGCCTGTGCAGCTGCAGGTGCTGATAGAGCTGCTGAAGGGCCTGGCAGGTTGGTGCAGCTGTACCTGGCACTGGGTTCCAGTGCTCAGGTGGTTGCAGGTGCCTGTGTGCCACAGAAACAAAAGGAATCTGAGGAGATCAGTAACACCCTGAAAGCATCCCAGAGACCTGACACATCCCAAGAGCCAGTGACACAGGCTGCAAAAGGGCAGCATGTGTGTCAGCACCAGGGAGAGGTGGCACAGCCTGCAGAGCCTGCTAAGGGCCCTGATGAAGAAAAGCATGTGATTCCACCCTTTAGACTGTATCGTTTCTGTGTCTAGATAATGAAATTTTTATTGTGACAAAATTGTTCAGGGGACACAGTGGGCAGTTTATCAGCGCTTCCCAGGATGATAAAGTGTGAAATAGGTCAGAGGAGTTTATGTAGAAAGAAAGGCCCTTGTGGTTTTTTTCTGGCCAAAAGGCCAACTGGCACATTTCTGTGCAAATAGCAGCCAGGGCAGAGAGCTCCATAGCCACAGGAACAAACCCAGGAGGAGCACAAAGGGATCTTTTACACTGTTTGCACTGTAACCTAAACCCATTGTAAATAGTGCTGGATTACCAGTGAGAGAACTGGAATGTTGCAGTTTATTGGAGCGTGTTTTGAATGAATGCTGCAGACACTCAACATTGCTTAAAATATGGATTTTTAAAGCACTTGCTTATGCCCATTCTTACACTATAAATGAAGCAGATCTTTTATGATACAGTGCTATAGAATTTTTAAATATCTCTTAGTGTAGGAATCATGTAGTCATTTGTGAGTTTTTCAGGTTAAATAGATTGTGGATGTGTTAAACAGAAAAGAAATACTGTAATATTTTTTTTTTGTCAAATACTCTGCTACTCTTCATTTTCTGGTCTCGTGCTAGTGTCATGATGTACTCTGCTGAGATCTGCAGCTGTTCATTTATACCTTAATCTGGTCCACACATGAATGAAGGTAGGAGATGATTGTGGCATTACTTTCCTTTAGCAAGTGCCTGAAGTGAAAACAAAAACCTTTAAAATAAGTCTGATTAATATTTATGAGTAACTTTAGACCCCCCCTATTAGATGCAGACTTGAACTCCATTGACACTCAGTTCAGTGAGGCCTGGCATTTATGGATATTGAGGTTGCTGACTTAGATTTCCAAGGTCTGTTTTATGAAATATTTGGAGCTCCCACTCACTAATGAGTGTTATTCACACACAGGGATGACTGAACTCTCCAGTGCCTGGTAATCACAAATCGTTGGCCTTTCAGTTCCAAAGTATAATATATTGCTATAGGTGTCATCACCCTACGCATTCAGCTCACAAGTCAGACCACCCAAAAAGGTTTGAAAGACAACATTCCTCCAAATGGAGTTTGTTCTTTTAAATGAATTTATTTTCTGAACCAAATTATAACAAGCTTCAAAGTTCAATGTTTTGAATTCAAACTCCAGGCCAAATTTGGAAGTGACAGATTTTAATAAGGAATGAATTGACAGATAAAAATGTTTCTCATGCCTCAGGAATTTGTAATAAAAATGTTATGGCTTCTGTGAATATCTGGTTTAAAGTGTAATGGGCAGGAAAAGCAGTAAGAAGATTGGGAATTTTTGCCAGTTTTATAGGGTCAGCTATGCTGAAGTGTTATTACAGTTAAATTATTACCAGTTTTGTCTGTGTTTCTCTGTGTACACACACACACACACACACACATAGAAATATATATGCACATGTATAAAAATATGTACTGGAAATGGCAACTGCTATATATGGAGAGACCAGAATTATCAGCCTAATATGTCCATTCCCAGATAGCATCATTCCATAGATATGACAGTCCAATGATTCACAGTGCTTTGCTATCTATAAAAATGTGGATTCCTTTTGCACATTAATTAGCAGTGATTGCTGTCATTGTCAGATATTATGGGAGGGATATTGCAATAGCAGGATCTGCAAGGCTTTGTTCTTTACTTGCCAGGGCACTGTCATTTATCTTGACTGAAAACAAGCTTGGTTCATTTCTGTTGGGATGTTTTTGGAAAGGTTGCTGGATTATCAATAGTTACTTTAGATGTACATGCCAAAGGGAAAGGAACACAGAGGAAGCAGTAATAAAAAAGAGGTTTAAATTCCTTTGTGAATTTTGTTATGAATAGTGAAAGGGCACAGCAGTCAAATGAAATTGATGTCTGACAATCATGGGAGATGTGAATTTTCCTGTGGGAAGTAACGAGATCTGATTGGCAGAGCTTCAGCTACTAATGCACAGACCAGAAATATTGTTCTCTCTTTGGACTTGGGCTCTTTTCTCTTCTCTAGCCTCTGTGAGTTTTATTCATAGACGTTGGGGAGGACTTGAAAGGGAGACGAGGGAAACAGTCCATTGAGGTTTAGCAGAACAAAAGAAATCCAAATGTTCTAAGATATGGAAATGCAATAATGAACCCCAATTAACTATGTGTGCAATATCTATACTGTTACAATTAATAATTTATTGTCCAGTGTCCCGGATTAGAAGATTTTAAAAGATTCATTAGGATTGACTTTCTTCTTTGGGATGCTCTTAGGTATTTTGAAGATTGAGCACTGTAATTTGGGAGAAGACACATTGCCTTTTGCAGATGTAGAGGTTCAATTCGTGCTTCAAGCACAAAATTAAACTTGGAATTAGCTAGAGACCGAATAATCCCTCTTACACATTTGTGAAATGCCTTTGCTAAAGTGCATCAGAACTTGTCCTTTCTACTTCAGTTTTTCATTCGCATTCTCTGAGAAGCAATTTCTCCATCACAGTCTTGTGTTCCATTTCCAATTGGAACTCACATCCAAATTATCTGTGGGCTGCAGCTTTCCTGGTGCCCTGGCACTCTCTCCTGCAAAATGCTTTTGCACAGCAGGTCATTGATCTTCTAGTCTAGCTTGAAGGTAGCTGAAATGTCAATATAGCTTCTAGCCATTTTTTTCTGTTCTTTTTTCCAGTGATGTATGAATTATAATACTGAGAATGTATTCCCTAATCACCGGCTAAGGATTAGGGATTTGTACCATGGAAATTCTTCCCCTGTATTGAAGCCATCTCTTAAATTGGAAAACACACCAAGACAGCTAATACTGTCCTATTTGGCCCTCTACATTGCCTGCTGTATTTTCTGGAAACAATAAGTTTATGACATTAAAAATGATAATTACTCAGCTGACTATATCCCAAGAGAGTAAAAAGGCTGTATGCCCATGCAGTGCTTCACTAAGAACAACATTAAATGTTTGAAAATTAGTAAATCAAGCAAAATAAAAAAAAAAAATATTTTGGCAGGAACACTTGGAGTTTCTTGCCTGCCTCTGTCCATGCTGGCAGTAGCAACCACTGCTAGGTGACAGTGTCCTTCATCTGAGGCCAAATCTCATCAGTGAAATATGGATTCAAAGTTAAGAATACACAAGAGATGGAGGGAGCAGATTTGCTTCGTTAGCTTTAAGTAAATGAAGTGTTTTAATGGCAGTCAGGATGTGGCACAGCCAGAGCCAGACATGCCCCGTTTCAGGCACGTGGTGAGGCCGTTTGTGTTTCTGTTGCTGCCCAGGAAACTGGAATGGCAGCAGCAAAAGGGAAGAGATACTGAGCAGAGACCAGATGTGTCAGGAGAGCTTCAGCCACAACAGTGCAGCTTATTTGGAAAGAAGAAATAAGGTTATCGTGGATCAGATGGGAAAGAACAAACTTCTCATGGCACATTCTAAAAGAATTGCAAGGATTTGTGAAATTTGTCTTGTGATGTTAAAGGGAAGGGCCAAAGGCAGGGGTCAGAGTGGATCAGGGAGGTACAGGTGTAGGGCAGTGGAGTGGAGGGGGCATGAAAGGGTCTGCTTGAGTGTCAGGGTGCTTCTCTGCTGAGTTCTCTCTCTGATCACTAAAGCCTGTCCCAGCTCTTTACTAGCTCATTCTACTCTCTATAGCAAGTGCTAATACTTACAGCAACCAGAAGAAAGTTCTATCTAAACCACAGATCCTCCTTTCTAGAGCATCCAGCTTCCCACGTAATTTATGAAATCTGAGGACATCTGAAACTAGGGTGCTGTGAGTTGATATCCGCTCTATTTGCAACTCCTGGCTACATAAGTCTGCAGTGCCCCACAAATGAAGCATTAAATGGTGTTGTATTTTTAAACTTGCAAAGACTTTTGGATACTGTGAGCAGTGATTTTTGCATTTTAACTGGTTTGACTCCTTGCTCTCCCTAGGGGAAATGGAAGAGTTAGAAACCCTGTGGCTGACTGGTATTTGTCACAACGAGAAGAATGAAGTCATGAGCAGCCAGCTGGACATCGACAACATGGCAGGAGTGTTTTATATGCTTGCAGCAGCCATGGCACTCAGCTTAATAACCTTTGTCTGGGAGCACTTATTTTACTGGAAACTTAGATTCTGCTTCACTGGAGTCTGCTCGGATAGACCAGGATTGCTGTTCTCAATCAGCAGGGTCAGTACGACTTTCATTTTTCCCCTTTAGACAACGGAAAGAATAAACACTGCCTCCCCAAAACATTATCCTTCCTTTTATTCCCACCTGGAAATTTGAAATGTGTGTTAGAGCAGCAGTGTGGTGCTCTGGAGTAGTCAATGAGCTTAGGATGTATTTGCACTCCTTGGGAAGTCTTAATCCATTGGACTGTTTAGGGTATGCATAGGGTATATGCCAGGATAATCAGTAACCGAATGCTGAAAACAAGTACAGTAAGGAGAAATTTCAATGAAGAAATGGTAGATGTAGGAAATGTATTAATTTCCACATTAAAAATAAAATAAAAAAATACTAATTTGATAAGAGACTAGCTCTGAGCTTTGGGCATTTCTTAATCAAGAGAATTTAAAGTTACAAAAGTACAGTGGAATGTTTTTGTAAGTTTTTCTTGATAGCAAACTTGAATAAACTGAGAAAAGGTCAAACACAGGTATCATTTGTGTCTGGTTAGACACTCAGGCAATTTTAATGATAACTTTACCAGTGCCATAGGGGATTTACATATGCAAGAAATTGATACTTGTAAAAAAAAAAGGAAATGTGGGCTTATTCTTATATTTTCAACAAATTGGTTGGCTTTTTTCTTTACATATTTTTAAAACAGCTAGAACTTTTATTAAGTAATTGATTTTTCTGGATTTTCTATATAGCTGAGGAGAACTGAAAATGATACTAAAATGGCTAATTGCTTTTAAGTGTGCTGCAATTACCCTGTTGAATAGATTGGACCATTTTTGAACTGCATTAATAATAGTCTGCTCTACCCTGTTGGGGATTGTCTAGAAACCATATGCACCCTAACCTCCACAATTTATATTTGAGCCTTATATTTCTGTCCTTTTTTATATTAAATTCTCCTAAAAAATGCAGGGGAAAAGAAGTACTTACGTCAAAGGTAAATGTCTGAGAATTGCTAGATTGGAAATGTCAATTGAGCTCACAGGAGTGACCAAAGAGATTAAAGTGAGAAAATGGGCTTCAGCCTTTTGCTCAAATTAACTCAGATTCAGCTTTAGAAAGAGCTGGGGTTTTTTTCATATATACTGAGATAGGGATCAGAAAAGCTAAAATATGATGGCTAGAAGCCTTTTTATTTCAGTAGAAGTGAAGGGTACCTTAATCTCCAGTAAAATAGTCCCACTACAGGCTCGTTTAGAGGGGAAACTTAATCACTGATTTAAAATAAGAGAGTATCTATTATTGGAGGTTAGTTTCATATTGTGACAAGATTAGGGAACCCATTGGGGTACCTTCTAATCTTGTGTTTCTGGAATAAGCTGGGGAGGCCAAGACAGACCACTGGTTTGTGAAGGACTGACAGTTTTTCTCCTTCGTGGTACTAACAGATGTAGCAGAAAGTATCCCTCCATTTCAATGCAAGGAAATGATAAAAAGTTACAGACGTACTTTTAATCTTCCCAGTAATTAGATAAAAAATGTTTAATTTTTCTTTATTGCTAATTAAAACTAAAATGGAAGATTTAAAAAGTTATATCTAGTGATTTAATTTGGTTTCTTTACTCATATTGCAGGGTATTTACAGTTGCATCCATGGAGTACACATTGAAGAGAAAAAGAAGTCTCCTGACTTTTCTTTGACCAATTCACAAACCAACATGTTAAAACTGCTGCGAACAGCCAAAAACATGACCAATATCAATCCTTCAAGAATTGACTCACCCAAAAGAACAACTGATTTTATTCAGAGGGGTTCTTTGATTATGGACATGGTCATGGATAAGGGAAACTTGATATTTTCTGATAACAGATCCTTTCAGACAAAGGACAACTTTTTAGGTGACAACATAAGTGAACTGCAGACACTTCCTGGCAATCGACATAAGGACAATCTGAACAACTATGTTTTCCAAGGGCAGCATCCTCTCACACTGAATGAGTCCAATCCAAATACAGTAGAGGTTGCAGTAACAACAGAAGCAAAAGTGAACTCCAGACCTAGGCAGCTTTGGATGAAATCTGTTGAATCTTTACGCCAAGATTCTGTACGTCAGGGCCAAGGTTCCCAGAGAGAAAATGGGTCAGAGGAAAACAGGCAGCTTTCACTGAAAAGCCAAAGATACCTTCCTGAAGAGATTGTCCATTCAGATGTATCAGAGACATCAAGCAGAGCTACTTGCCACATGGAAGCTGAGAACAACAACAAGCACCGCAAAACCAAGGACAATTTTAAAAAAAGGACAGTAGCATCAAAATACCCAAAAGACTGTAGTGAAGTGGAACTGACATATCTGAAAACCAAACAGGGCTCTCCACGGGATAAAATCTACACAATTGATGGTGACAAGGAGCCAGGATTCCGCTTGGACACACCTCAGTACATTGAAAACATTGTCCTTCCAGAACCTGTAGAGCTTCCCGATGTTTACCAAGATCACAACGAGAACTACAGGAAAGCCGAACACTCTAACAGGACTCCGTCACATAATGAAGACAGTCTTCCAAATAATGACCAGTATAAACTTTATGGAAAGCACTACACTCTGAAAGAAAAAAATACTTCCCTAGGTGACATGAACGATAGGTACAGACAGAATTCCACCCACTGCAGGAGCTGTCTCTCCAACATGCCCACTTACGCGGGGCACTACTCGACCAGATCTCCCTATAAATGCGATGCGTGCCTGCGGATGGGGAACCTCTATGATATTGAGGAAGATCAGATGCTGCAGGATACAACGAACTTATCACTTCCTGAAGAAATATATGAGCGTACTTGGTCACAAAGTAGTGCTCTGCAATATCATAAAAAGAATAAACTGAGGATTAGCAGGCAACACTCTTTTGATAATATCGCTGATAAGTCCAGGGAAATTGATATTGGAAGACCTTCTCGTAGTATAAGCTTGAAAGAAAGAGAGAAATTTCTTCAAAGTAGTCCATATGCAAGCATGTTTAGTGTTCCCTCAAGCAAACTGTTGAGCAACAAGGCCTCACTTGTAACTCATGCTCTGGAGGACAGTAAGCGGAGCAAGTCCCTGTATGCTGTTCACTCGGATGATAACCCCTTCCTGCACACCTATCGTGATGACCAGCATTTATCTCTTAGGCGAAGTCCAGCTGATCTTTATAAACATTCATTGCCAACAAGAGGAAGAAATGATAATTATTTCAGGTCATCCATACAGTCTACAGCATCATACTCTTCCAGGGATGGTCGGATCCATAATGACATGTACATTTCAGAGCATGTTTTGCCTTACGTTGCAAATAGGAATAGCTTGTACTCAACTCCAAGGGTTTTAAATTCCTGTAGCAATACACGTGTGTATAAGAAAAGGCCTAGCATTGAATCAGATGTTTAAATTTTCCATGAACACTTTATCTATAGGGAAAGAATAGTTGCCACCATCTTAGAGGGAGAATTTTTCCTTTAACAGTATCCTGCTCTGGTAAATGATACATAAACCTCTCCCTTTCCCAATGTACTTCTGTACATGAATAGGTAAACTGGTATGCTCTGAACTATCCTTTTAAAATATGTCTTGTTGAAAAGGATAAAAAATAGCCATTTATGTATGCTTTATATATAAATGGCAAGTTGTACTGAAATAGCCCCAATATATGTTGGCAACTATGCTGCTTTGTACCTAATTATTTTACTATTTCGGTTATTCTAATTTATGTTGCTAAGTATCATTCAATGTACTTTTGTCCTTAGAAATGTTTAATGATTTTCTAGTATTGGATAAGCAATATGGTATGCATGTAGTATGACACAGAGAAGAAATAAGGATGCATTTGCACAGATTCAAAAGTAAGACTCTAAAAGAGAACAGAAATCTAAGACTTCCAAAAGTATATTTTAACTTCATAATAATTTTCAAAGCCAAATAATAATTAAAGAAAACCCCAAACCCCAGGACCTTAATAAATAAAATACAGTGTGTTAGCACAAAATTAGTATGTTCCTTCTAGACTGACAGACAGTAGATGGGAAGGCAGTAACCCCAAACATGTGAACTGCTGTGTACCAAAAGGGAGCCCCATGGATATTGGTTAATGTTCATGTACAAATGCTTTTCTTATATTGCACATGCACTTACCATTACCAAGTAAGTTCATTGAAAAGTTTTCAGTAATCTTGTCAGAAATTTCACAGCTGCCTAATCCAGAGTATATATTTTTAGATATCACTATATGGCACTTACTATGGAGCTGTGGACTTTATTAGTAACCTTGAGGCCTAACGTGTATGTAAGTTTGCATTTGCCCCTTACTGATGATTACTCAGGGCTGTATAGTATTTCTTTTATTCTTTCACTTCCCAAACCAAATCCCAACCCACTGTAGTTCTTTGTTCATAGTGTATTAGTGACAACTAATTAATTGTATATTAATAGTATTAAAGCTGTTAATACAGTATCAAACACCGACAGCCATAAGTTCAGTGTGATCAGTGAGGAGCGTGGTACCATTTATTTGCATACACAGAGAAGGATTAACACCTTTGGAAGGACTTCTTCCTTCCACAATATTGTGCATATTTGTTGAACATCAGACCATTTTTCTAACCTCTCTAATCAAGTCTGTTATATAAAGTGAATATATGCACACATAACTAAAACAGTATCTTTATTATCACTTTCTGATACACAAGGATATTCCAATAACAGGGATGCATTGTTATATGACTTTTCCTTCTGTAGATGTCAATCAGATTATTTCACAAATGACATGTCTGCTACGCACCCCTCCTTACCCTCACTGGAAGAAAAAAACCCCACTAGATTTTAACCATAAGGGAGCGTGAAAGGGAAGAGAGGAAGCCTTTCAGAAGAGTGTACAGCTGTAAATTTAATTTCCACTAAAGAAGTAAACATAATTGCTAATACATTTAACTACTGAAAGTGTTCCAGAGGTGGTGCTCTCCCATTTTCCTGCTACTTTGAGAATTGCTTTAGGATTTTTGTGTAGAGGAAATTTAGATTATTCAAGCATTATTCCCTCCATTTCACTGAAGAACAGTGAGCAGGGAAACCATTACCACTGTGAATTGGAAAATGTGAATATAATCCTAACTTTTCTCTAAACTGAAACTCTTTTCAGCAGAATTGTGCCTGTCAGCTGTAATTGAAGCATCTGCATGCCAGAGGTGCAGTATGCAATGTGTTTAATTTAGAACAGCATACTGCAGAGCAGAGTTGCAAACAGAAAATAATATAAATGATGTGTAGGGATAGTCAAAATAAAGCTTCCTGAATTTTGTTTACAGCTTTTTTTTTTTTTGTTATTATTAAACAGATTTAAACTGACTTTGACTATCGAAGTCCAGAATGAGTTCTTGTTATTTTCAAATGTATGTGTACCTTCACCATGATGGTGAGGGATGATATTTTGTAAGGAATGAAATGTAATGAGATTTGGGCTTCCGAGTCTCTTTCTAGCTTCCAGAAATCTCAGTATACTTTTATTATAAGTATGATCAGAAAGCATATCTATGGGTATCTCTAAACTGTTCAGGTAAAAATATGTTTTGGGTATTCTTTATTCAACATTTGGTCATAATTATTGGCCCTGAGTCACATGGGATGCTTTCTGGTTCCTCACTGGAGGGAGTTTTTATAAACAGAAGTTCCTTACCTGCCCTTAGAGAGACTCAGATTTCTTAGGAAGGGCTGTGTGAGCTAAGCAGGGTTAGGATATCTGTGGGATTAACACTGCTTGTCATGAACCCAAACCTTTTCCCAAAGACACAAGTATGCTTTGCTCTTAAGTCTACAGGAAGGCAAATGCACTGAAGGCATAATGTTGTAATGACTATAAAAAAAATATTTCAGGAAAATTTTAATATCCAATCCAAATCATAGTATATTAACTATAATCCAAAGTGTTTTGAACTATCTGGTGTGTTTCAGCAGATATGATTTTTGCTGATGTCATGCCAAATCCTGCCATGGAAATTGCTGAGCATTTTACCAAGTAAATCATAAAACTCAGTGGTGGCTCTTGTCTTTCACATCATCATAAAGCTCTCAAGTATTTGTTGATCGCTCCAAGTCTTTTGTATCATCATCTCTATCTAACCAGACACACATTATTCAATATTTATACAAGTACTGTATGTGAAGTTGTGGGAGAGAAAAATTCCCATTTACATTTTCTCTCTTGAGATTCAGTTGTAAACATCCTCAACCCAGGTGGATTTATCTTTCTGTGAAATGTACAAGCAAATTAGCTACAAGAAAATATATTGCAGTGTTTGCTTTTTCTGATTTGAGCAGATTTCTGGTGACTGAAGAGATTTATTATTATTATCTGCAATATGCAATACAACCACCTGCCCTAAACCAAACTAGAGAGACTGAGGGAAGATTTGATAATGTTGCACAGCAGTTGTTCACATGGAAATATAAGATGCTGCCTTAAAGAGGGAAAAAACCCCACCAGATACTGAAAGCAGAGGGAGAGTCTGCATGCATTTGTTGTTTTGATCTTGGCATAAATCCGAGTCTATGAAGGGGGAAGGAGAGCTGAGGCAGGGCTGTGGGCAGTTGCCTGTGTGGTTGCAGATGTGCTCGTGTAAAGAAGAAGCAGCTGAGAAGTTGAAGAAAAATCTTCAACAGAGCCACAAGCCACAGCTTGTGAGGCTCAGCCGTAGAGCGCGTGGAATTCTGAATTTTGCCTGAGCTTTGTTGATATATTTGCACTGACTTTCAATTAAACTGAGATCAAGACTTTCTGTATTTCCCTCTCTCTCACTCTAGCTGCTGCTATACTTGAAGAGGAGAAAAGAATCTTCCTGCATAAGTGGCCATCCTTTCTGTACCTTTCTGGATGGTGCTGGTGACTTGTTACATTTTCCTGATTACAGCTCTAGCAGTTTGTTGGTCATTCCTATCACCAAGATTTCCTGTGACTCCAGCTGGAACTGAATCAGGCTGTAAATGATATGGGTCCTTCTTGGTAGCATGTCCTGTAGTGTTACACTGCTCCTGGACGACACCTTTTGTGGAGGCAGGATATTGAATTGCTGAGGAATGCAGTAGGTACATGGAGGTAAAAACAGCTACATAGACATACCTGCCTCTTGCTTTTTTTCTCTTTTAAAGATATTGTAGAATTTCTTCATGGTTTTGTCTTTCCCTTTTCACTGCAGTAAATTTTCCTTTTTTTCTCTCAAATAGATTTTGTGTTCTGCTTGTTTCTTAGAACAGTGTAGCCACCCACGAATTTAAAAGCATGGAGATAAGATATTTTAATATATAAGATAAAATTAAGGCAAATTAAGAGTTTGCATTTCTGGAAAATTTAATTTAATGTTTTTGCAGCTTTTTCTCAGAATTCATTACTCTGCTATCTAAGAAGTTTGGTTAGGAGAAAGAGTGCTGTGGACAGACAGAAATGAAATCACCGCCAGCTCACTGTGTTTTGGCAGCATCTCATAAATACATGTCTCTTTATGGTCTTTCAGGAACACTTAAGAGGTGAAATAAGGCTCAGAAGGGGAATCAGGTGTGGTTTGTTTTTCCTGATGAAGGCAAATATTTTTACACAGTTTTAAAGGAGGCAAAGGCTAGAGCTGTGTGATTAGCTTTGGGTTTCTGTGCTGGAAGGCTGAGCTCAGTTACCAGATGGGAGAGAGAGAAAGCAAGAGAAAGCAAGAGAAAGCAAGAGAAAGCAAGAGAAAGCAAGAGAAAGCAAGAGAAAGCAAGAGAAAGCAAGAGAAAGCAAGAGAAAGCAAGTTCCCTCTGGATGGAAGTAGAGGACTGAAGGCTCTGGAGCAGTTATGTGGGGGATGTGTCCAGAAAGATATAACCTATCTCTGTTGACCTTTTAGAAAGTGTAGGCTTCTAACTCAGATATCTCAGGTAGGCTTAGAAAAGCATGGTCTGTTTATCCTTAGCCTCAAAAATCTGCCAGGTAAATTTGTGAGTACCAGGTTTGGCCTTGGAGGTGTTATAGGTTCCTGTGCTTATGCAAATAGGATTTTTGTGGGGTTTGCAGTACCCCCTGCATAGCTGGGAGAATCATTTGCTTTAAACCATGTCACTACCCAGCATGGGAGAAAAGTATCAGGATCCATTCCTCATGGAATAACTTGCTATTTGCATATTTCTGCAGTGTAACATATGCACCTTAGTGATGAGGAAGATTTTGGTACTGTTCCCTCCCTTGCTGAGTTTGTCAATGTCGAACAGAAATAAGGGTCTGAGAATCTGCCTGGATTTAGGAAGAATTCAAGAGGTGAACTTTTTTGTCACTTTACATTGCATTTAAGATGTATAAAACCTAGTGAAAACAAAACTTTTGTAAAAAAATCCTCTCCTACTTAATATAAAAGAATAACTATCCTGTGGCTTGGCTAGATTGTGTCAAGTGTTAATCATCACATCGTGTGCTTCTTTCAAGATGAGTGTCACACATTGCCTTGCTAAACTTTCCCAGTCCTGATCCTATCTTAGCTTGAAAGTCCTGTTAAAGCATTCCTTTTTGTAGGACAGTCTGGTTTGCAACATAAAAAGGAGTTTTCCAGGGATAGACTTAAATTATTTTCGTACCAATGATTTTTTTTTTTTAATTGTTAATCTAAACTTCCTTTCTATTGAGAGCTGAGCCTTCCAAACTTAGTAGTGCTGAAGGAACTTCTGAAAGAACATAAAGGCCTTTCAAAATGTGACTTACAATACAAGCCATTTCCTCGCCCAAACTCACCTGTACTGTCTTATTTAAATGTATTAGCAACGTGTCAGCATTTGAGGGAGCTCAGTTTAATCACAGCTGTGTATTTCTTTGTGATGTGGATATGAGCACAGCCAGCAGCACGGTGTGACAGTCGAAGGGCTCGATGTGCTCGATGTGATGGAGTCACCTGTGAAGCTGTGGTTAAATGGGAGTAGCCTCACGCCCGTCCTGTCTCTTGCATGTTTCTGATCATGCAGAGTCTCTGTCTGATGTGCCCATACTGTACCTGGTGTAAAGCTCCTCTGGAGTTCCTCAGCTGTCCATGTGGAGCTGCTGCCATGCTCGCCCCGTTCCCGTGTCACAGCGCTGCCTGTCAGAGGGGAGGTGGCTGCTTGTGCTCTCCGGTGTCTTTGCCCGACTCAAGGGGAGCTGCAATCCTGCCCTGCTTCTCCCTGCTCTGCTGGGGAGGGTTCCTGCACTCTCTGTAAATAAGCTCTTCATTTATTTCCCTCACTCAAGCTTTAACTTTTTTTTTCCCCCTGCTTCTCTCGATCTGTGTACAGAGTATGCGCTCTGAAATAACGTGCTCTTCCAAAGTGCTGCAGCTTTGGAAGCCAGGAATACAGGTGTGCATCACCCTGCAATGCAGTGACAATGCACTCGGTTCTCCTCGTGGGATCATGAGCTTTTTTGTTCCATACTGCAGAATGTATCTGCCATGGTTGAAGCTGTTTTTTGGTTTGTTTTTTTTTTTTTTTTAATTTCTGCCATTCTAACAGCTGTAAGAATCCACTGCTGATTTTGTGATGATTTTGTCATATCTATAATTTAAGAACCAGAAATAATATAAGTGAAAATAAGTTACCTCACTATTTTCCAGGTTTTTGTTGTTTTTCGCTTAAATGACAATTCTTACTCCTTTTGCTTAATTCTTTACCTGTATTGAAAACAAGGCTAAATTAGTAGAGAATATAGCCATGCTGTAACATTGTCATGCAATACCTTTATTAATAGATAACCACACTAAATATAGTATTACATATTTAAAAGAGAGATGGTCTCGACTCTCCAACTCTTAAAAAGTAGTGGTGATAAGCACTTATACTCCTAGATGTTTTGTCCTTTCCCTTTTGTATTAGTATTTGTTTTCACTAATATATTTCAAAAGTTATATTTCTGTGCACGTTAGAAAACTGTGAAAATAAATACCAATAAATATTGTGATACTTATTCAGTGCACTGTAAAGTTCCAAGTGAGATGATACTTTGCTTGGGAATTGATGAAAGTTTCCTCACTTCTCAGAAATGGTACTAAGCTTTAATGTGGGAAAATGGTAATATTTACAGTGACATGAAATTTTAATGGAGAATGTCTTGTTTTGCACTTCTGGTACTATTAGAAGAAATGATATGTTTTTCTCAGCAAATGCATTATGAGATTACATTTTAAAATTTGTTTTGTGCATTGCCGTACATAAGAATAACCACTTTGAAGAGATTTGTGTTATTTCATTACTACAGCATTCTTTTGTCTGATAATTTTTTTCCTGAGCCCGTTTAACAATGGTGTTTAATGGCAAAAACCTTTTTTTGGGAATGTATTTTGGCTTCTGTCTCACATTGCAAGCCCTGAACTTGGACTCGTAGTGATGTGGCCGGAGGCCCTGACGAGGCTGCTCTGCTTTTCCGCGCTCCTGGGGACGGGGACCTTCCTTGTTCCCAGCTGGGACGAGACCAGAGGAGTCCAGAACACTTTTGGAGGATGTGCTGTGCAACAATAGAAGTGTAAAAGATCTTCAAAAGTGAAAATAAAAAGGGATTGGAGGTTCACAGTTAGCCACACTGGCAGGGGTGGGGACGGTCTGTAACAGGGGTCTGCAGTTTCTGGAGGAGATGATAATTTTTAACTAAAGTAATTTGAATTCTACTTAAGTTTCTGAAAGTAATTGAAAAAGCGGGAGTTTTCTTTTTCTTTTAAAGCCAAAGTCTTCACTTTTTCGTACGAGGTTTCACAGGAAAATGGGCCAAAGAATACAATTAAATATGCAAATGGTTAATCCTATGGAAAAGGGTATCCTGTTATCTTGATATGCACAAGCATATTAATGGTAATAGGAACAATGTGTGTAATTTTCCTGTATATTGCTATGTAGGTTGCACTATTTTGAATGACATAAGCCTGATATTTTAATTACCAAATACCATAAGATGCTGTTTATTAATAGTTTAAACTTGTTAACCTAAATATATATACAGTATACACAGGCGTGCGTGCATACACCTTCCAACCCAGTCATGTGTGAGTAATCTCCCAACGCTGTGGGACACATTTCAGTAGTGCTTTATTTTAAGTGGTTTTCTCCTTTCCAAACCTCCCACATCTAGAAATCCTCTAGCAGCATTTATTGTAGTGTTTGGTATCGGTTACAGAAGGGGCTAAAGGACTCCTCTGTGCTAGGACATGTGAAAACGTGCAGAGAGTTCCTGCCCAAAAAAGTTGGAATTGGTCATTGCTGTAATAACCAAGCTGTAGGAAAAGGATGGTTTTTCATGCTGGTTTAAAAATCCTGGCCAGAGAGGCTCTCCTGGCCTGGTGACTGACCTTAAACTCGGTGTCAGCTCATGTGATCCACATCTGCTCCTTAAACACATGACTTCAGGCAGCTGGGGAAGGATCCTCCAGAACAAGATTCCCATGGAAGAGCAGCAGTGTGTGCACCACGGGCTGCCCTTGTGTTCTCCCGTGCAGACTGGCCAGGGTCCAGAATGGGATTTGCATGCCAGGCAGGATTTAGCAGTGGTGGGTAAGGCACAATCACTTCTCTCCATGCACAGGCTTTTGTGCTTGCTAGTACTGGTGATGTGGAGATTTCTACCAAGGAATGTGTGTGGTGTTTGGCTTCTTTTCTAAATTTACACTTCTCTAACTAAAACTTAAAAAAAATACCTTGGAATAATTTCTTGGAAATATTCCTGAACTGTTTTTGAAGGAGAAAGTTGTATAATTATAAAATTTTCCACCTTAACCAAGAAACAATGCATTCTGTAGGGTCAGACTTTGTCTACTGCTCATTGCAAGTGTGTTTTGGAGCAGAACTTGGCTTCAAGAAAATTTTTGCTTAGCTTATTCTTACCTGGTCTAGGTTTGGATTCCAAATGTGGACAAAACATCTTTTGACTTAAATAGGGGTGTGTGAGGGAGTGATGGGGGAGCAGATCCTTAGTGCAGTTCAGGCTCAGATTGTAAAGGTCCCCATGATTTAAAACCTCATGTGGCAAACGTTTGGAAATTGCATCATGTAAAAATGCGTGCAGCTAGGAAAGAAACCAGTGCAATTCCAGTGAGAGCTGTTTGCAGTTTATGCTTGCTATCAGGTGTAATATTTTGGAATAGTCCTGCTGATCTCAGAATGTCCATGGTGCACCCATGAAGAACAGGCTGATCCCTCTGTTTTCACACCTCACACCCACATGCACAGTGGATCTCGTGCTTTCCCTGCTGAAACCAGGAGGCACAAACAGAATTCATTAATGTGGTAGGCAAACTCCTACCTGATTCTTAACTCATCGCTACATTTTTATGCAAAATTTCCATCCATACATGTCAGGGTCTCGCAAACACTTCACCTGTGAGCTAATAACTATTTTAGTTCATCAGATTCACATTCACACTAAACCTGAAGGGCATTTTGTGCTTCCTTTTATCCTGTTTAAGGATATTTGTGGGCTTAGATGAAACAGTAATATTTCTGTGCTGCTAAACAAAACCCACCAGAAATATGTTAAAGTCTCGAATTACAGTTTGAAAAACATTTTTTACCTGTTTACTTGAATAATGTCAATTTAATGTGTTGTCTTGGTCAGTTTTTGTACATATACATGTGTATATATATATAAGTTATATATAAATATGTATATGTATAAAGTTTTTGGGGAGAATGAGGGGCAAGACAGAAATCTAGTGTTGTGACAAAGGTTCTACAATCATTTATTAACAGTTCCAAGTATTGTTGTTTTGAGTTTGATTGGAAGTTATTTGCAGTGGAACTATGAAAAATGAAATGCAACCGAGAAAAAGAGAATTCACAGTATTAACTTAGGATTTTTTTCACAGAGAAAATGAGTTACTAGTACAGTTGGAAGAATATTATTGCTTTGATGGGGGAAAAGAACTCCATGTGTAATAGTTTGTATCAATTACATTGCACTACGATAAATTCGCATGCCAAAAATAAAATTTTACCAGAAATCTTGGAACCATCCAATTCCATACACAGGAAAGTAAAAAGCTCATCACTTCTGTTATTTACTAGTGCAGTTTGCTGTAACACTCTCAAAAGTGTCATACTTAAAACCAAAGGGTAAGTCACAAACTTCCAATTACTAGCAAAGAATAGTAGAGATTTGAAGAGCTCTTAACACCTGGGGAAATAAATCAGGATGTTAGAGTCGAAATAAAAGGATATTGGTGAAGTGGAATCACCCATAAAATAATTATTTTTTTAGAGAATCCAGAATTTCTTTATAAAATTCACAGTCTAATGGATTCTTCAAAAGAAAGGGTCTGGGGGAAAAGAGAAGATTTAAAATCTAGTTTTGACATTCCAGTTACTGCCTGTTTTATTAGCAAGGTTCAGCAAAGTGGAATGAATTTGAACACAAGCAGTTTGAGCTGCTGTGTGGCGCAGACACGTGAACACCCAGCTCACCCTCTGTCCCTTCCTCTGAGATGTGGGGCTGGCTGGAGCTGCCCCAGAGCACCCAGTGCACCCAGAGGAGCTGGGATCACTCACCTCTCCTGTGTTCACATCCTGTCTCACTGCACTTCACCCTGACCATATTCTAACCCAGTGCATGACTGAGTGCTAATACTGTATAAATATTTTGAAACATATCTTAAAAAAAGAGAAAAAAAAAATGTTTGCTTCAAACTTTTTATGATAGAGAAATATATAATTATTATGGTTGTCTTACAAATTGTATTGTGTTCATTTTTTTTTGTTAAATATGTAGAAAAACATTAAGGGAATGGGGGACTTGAATGTCTGTGTGTACTGAAATGTATATAACTATTTGGAAGAACACATGTGCCAAGTATAACATGATGTAAAAATTGTAAATATATGAAAAATTCATTTTTCTAATAAAGATAATTTCTGCCAATTAATATGAAAAGGAACAATGGTATCATTCTTGTCTGTCTTCCTTGTTAAATGGGACAAGATGAAGCATCACCTGTGAAGAAGGTTTACATTTGTTTTTTCCTTAGCCACTGATGTGATTTGAAGGGTGTTAACAGCCACGTGTTTTGAGACATCCTTTGCTGTTAGAAATTATCTAAAGGTGAAGATGCCTGAAGCTAAAGCTGACAGTATGTGCTTGGTGATCCCAATTTAATTTAATTCACAAAGACGATCGAGGCAATTACACAAAATTCCTTTGTTGTGAGAATGATGCTCTGAGACGCGCGGAGGGAGCAGGAGGAGCTCCATGGAGAGGCCTCTTCACCTGGGGCACCATCCCAAATTCTGAGAGGTGTTGGATGCACCAGGAGGCACGGTGGGCCTGCATGAGGAGGTGACCTCAGCTACAGAAAGGCAGGAGCTCTTTGGGCCCTTGTGGAGGCACCTGAGGAGGAGTGTCCTGCAGGAGTGATGCCACCCCTGGGAAGAGCTGGAGCTGTGGAGCTCAGCCAGGTGAGGACGGAGCAAAGCAGGGGGTGAGAAAACAGCAGCGATGTCTCGCAGCTGCTATGACTTTGATTTCCACAAACATGTCTAATGTTCTGGTTAATCAAAATGTATTTACATATACAAATAGAGGTTTTAGTGGAGCACTTAAAATTAGTTGCAAGGTTTGAACATCTGCCTGGCCATGGGGGCTAAAGACATGAGGTTCACACTGTGCTCTGAAGTGGTTCCACAGGACCCCATTTTCCATGATGTCTCATCAGCTAATTAAAATCTTTGAATCCACAAAATGGGCAGAAACAAACCTTTGGCAATTAGAATAATGTTCTTCTTTGAGGCAGTGGGCGGAAAGTCATTATAAAAATCCAAAGTATCCTTTTGATAAAGGGGCTTTGTGTTGAATGTAAAAATAATGATGGAGGTGAAAGGTGGCTCACAGATATCTCACAGCAAAACAGTCCCATCTATTTGTTCCCAAGATAGACATGACTGCACAGATAATATGAGAGATACAAAACTGGACTTCTGTCCTTAATGAGGTTTCTAATGAGGAAAAACCTGCTGGGCTTATGGTCTTCTGCTAGAAGGTTCTTTCAAAGGGACCCTACCCCATTTGTGTCTAAACATTTCCATTTCATGAAACAACACAAGATTGTTATGAACCATTATCATACCAAGTTGCTGAATCATTATCTGAGCTTGAATATTTGTTTTTATGTGATAATAGTGTTTGTATCCAGGCTGGTGTTGGATCAGGGCTGCTCCTCCCAGCTCTACCTGCCAGGAGAGCTGATTCTCTCTGTGCATCTCTGAGTCAGCTCAGCCTCAGCTTTGATTCCCTTTGGGATCTGGTTCAAAGACAGTCACATTCCCCCAGATCGTTCTTTGAGCCTTTGCTGATGTGTCTATGGCAACTACCAGTCTTCTAAGACTTTGCTTGCTAAAAAAAAGAAGAAGTTTAAGTGGTGACTGGGAAATGGAAGCTTTTTAAGTGTGACATATTGTGCATGGCACTGCCAGCAGCATTCCCAGCAAACTGAGCAATGCACCCGGTACCAACACAAGTTTCTCCCTGTAATTTGGACTCAAAAACACCTGTTCTAAGGCCAACTGCTGAAGTCTGCTCATGTCTATATACAGAAACACAATTCTCCCTTCTTCTTGTGAGTTTTCCCACTGATCATTCTAGCTGCTTGTTTCTCTGCTTCTTCCAGCAGTTTACAAACAGCATTAGCTTCCCCTCGCGGATTTGTTGCAGTACAAACCATGGCTTCCACAAATTGCAGTATTGATCTGTCCTATGATCCTCTCTCATGCTGTGCTTCTCCCACTTCAGCAGGCACCATCCCATGTGCAACACTCTGCTCCTGTTTTCCACTGAGGAAGTTTCACAAGCTGAGCAAGGGTCTCTGCAATGATTTCCGTGTTTTCTCTCTAGATGTTCCCAAAAATGCCTTTGGGTGGGAGGGAGGGTGGGGTTGTGTGTGTGTGTAGTTTATTGACTATGTATTTGTTTGCCACTAGTTAGCTTACACAGGATGGTCATTGCAGAAATTGACTGCATTCTGTTCAAATCAACATGCCCAAATATTTTTAAAAATAATGTGTTTATAATGTAAACAATTATTGTTCTTAAACTATGGCAGTAATGATTTTAATGCACTGAGTTTCTCAGCTTTGCAGTAGGCAATAGGGAATGGTAATACAGATTATAATAGTGATTAGCATGTTTAGATAAGATTACTGCAAGGTCAAAGACATTCTCCAGGGGTCTCCATGTGGCTCCAGGTATGATTTTATAGCAATAATCCTTAAAAAGTCTATTGGCACTGCAAAAGCACATGGTGTTTTTAGAGTAGACCTCAGCCTGCTACTTAGATGTGACCCACCTCATGAGATCATTGAACCCTTTCATAATCCAAGACTGCATAGCATTTACACTGCCTGTAAAGAGATATGAAAGATACAAAAAGCAGAAAATCTGAACACAAAACTCCAGAGACACAAAATACAGTATTAACCAGGTTTGAAAGTCTCAAGCCCTCTCGTTATAGAATTGTGTAGTTCCACTAATTACTTTGGGGACTGAAGCTGTTTGGCATTTTAGAGGCTTGGATGTGAGCAGCTGTCTCCTTCCATCCTGCATGGGGAAAAGCCAATTGAGTAGGAGCTGTAACAGGCATTTCTCTGTGCTCAAGGAGAAGCAGAGACCTTGGCCAGGTTTTACTCCCAGCTCCTGAGGTGGTGTAGTTTTATCAGTTAAGAGGTTTGCCCACTTAAGAAAAAGCTTCTTCAGTGTTACCACAATAGCACAATGCTGATTTTACCCTTCTCTTTCCCAGCAAGAGAAATGTGGCAAATTGCATAATTCTCCTGGTAGCTGAAATGCCTCTAATTCCCTTTTCTGCAGTTGTAAAAGAAGAGCCATTTGTATACCTTGGAGAAGATAAAAGCAGTAGGAGTGAGGATGACTAGAATAGCTGATTTTCCTCTAAGAACAAAACTGCTGTTGCATTGATTTGGCCACAGTGAGTGTTTCCCAATATGGGCTTTGAAAGCTGCAGAGCATGTTAATTCCTGTTACCCTTTTTATTTTATACGTAAATGTGTGTGAAGAGCTTATGTTTAAAAATAGGGGTGGTGTTTAAAAGTAGGGCTATGGGGGAAACTTTCAAATAGGACTAGAAAACTCTAAGTATCCTGCAAAAAAATTGTGCAAATCTCTTTGAATATGCCTCTCACAAGTAAGAACTTCTAACAGTAGCTCTTAACCAACCAAGAAAATAATTTCTTTTTAATGAAACACCAAATCTCAAATTGTTAATCCATTTAGATTTTTACTTTAAGTTGAAATGCTGAAATGATATTCAGGTCCTCTTTTCCTCACCTTTAAACCCACTGCTGTTCTTTTCCATGGATGCACTATTATCTCAGCAAATGGGAGCAGCCAATGTGACCTTAGTTATATTTGTACTTCTCTGGACTAAACAGCTGTGATCTTATCACCTTCCTTCTTATTTCCCATTCCTTCCATCTACTCCTAGCAGTTTTCTTTATTTCTGTCCCTGTTAGATCATGGAAGTGTGAGCTGCACCTTGAGCTAGACCTGCATGGTCAGCACATCTCCGTGTGTTACAAGCATTGTAATCTCCATGTTCTTTTCTATTCCTGTCTTTATAAAAACTAACATTTTGTTTATTTCTCAACTGCCACTCTGCAACGAGATGATTTCAATATTCAGACCATAATGACATCCGTAACCTTCTTTTTCAGATGTTGGTTTTGCACTCAAAACATTTGGATAGGTTGAACTATTTCTCCTTGCATGTATTTATTTTTATGACATTTCTAAACACTAACACACTCCTTTTTCCTAAATATTTGAGTCTGACAGGCCATTTCAGACATCCTTCAAATTTGGTGAGCTTGGAACAGCAAAGGAATGGCAGGACATTTACAGACCAGGGCTAGGGCTATGAGTTGTGTGTTATAAGGGATGATGGAGAGCTTTACACACCTCTGTGGCCTGAATGCCTGCATGCTGTGGCACTGCATCCTGTGTGCTGAGGACTTTCCAAAATAATGTTTAGCATTTAAAAAAGGTCGATTATGTAATGTGATGTACTGGGTTAGACCATGAAATGCTTTGAAGTCAGAGAATGAGAAACCCACAGTTTAGGTGATCAAGAAAGTTATTAAATATTGATACCTTGAGAAAATGGCATGTCTTCAATTCTTTCACACTGAAATCTAAATAAATCACAAATTTATTTCTTTGGGGATCTGGATGCAGGTAGCAGAACCAGTTTTATAGACAGAAATTGAGGCAATGGTGAAAATTGCCCTATTTAATCATGGTATATTTGATATTTCTTGGTGCAGTGGGTGGGTACATTTGAGTGCATAAGAACCAGTCTTGCCAGCTCGTTGCTCACATCAGTGTATTCCCCAGCTGCTTCTGCATATTTCTCTGGAAACCTTTCTTCTTCCTGAGGCTGGGAGGGAAAGTAGGATGTGAGGTTATCTGCAGCATGATGCTTGTACCCTCTTGCTGTCCTGGGCTACAGCTTCACCTTGGTTTGACAGCTGGACTCGATGATCTTGGAGACTTCTTCCAACCAAAATAATTTTATAATTCTGTAACTGTAAAGTCTCAATGCTGGAACAACAAAAGCCCATGATTTGAGAAGGAAAGTGGAGAGGTAGTTATTTGCACATAGGCTGCCCAAGAGGAATTAACTACAAATGAGCTCCAGTGAAGGGCAGTCTCTTACCCTGTGTGCCAGCAGTGGCTGAGGCTCGGCAGCCCATGCACGAACAGCTGCGCTGATGTGCACAAAGACCAATTACCATCCTCCTAATTGCAAAGTGTTCCCACTGGCTTCATTGTGCTGGTGTAACCCAGGGAAAACTTGGTTCTGGATTTGTAGTCTTTGCTTGGCACTGCAAGGCTCGAGCAGACTGGGCTTGGGGCTGTTCCCAGGGCAGCGCTGCTGTTGTTTCGGTGCCGTGTGTTTGCACACCTGTGTGCGTGTGTGTGCATCATTAAAACAGCTCCTCAGATCCTCTCTGCTAGGACTGCAATGCTCTGATCACAGACCCTTAGTTGCTGATTTTAGCAGCAATAATATAAATCGTTTTTAGGGTGATGGATGACTCAGTGGTCGTTAAGGCCAGAGAAACCCTGGGAGAACCCCCAAAGAGCCCCTGGGAGCGCCGTGTTGCTGAGGACAGCTCGTGGTGTGTGATTGCTGTGTCCTGGGGAAGATGGAAAACCCTGGGCCTGACTGGAGTAGGATTCTGTCAAAGTCCTGCTTCATTCTTGATCGGGATCAAAGCAGATTGCTGGGCTGGGAATCTCAGGGTGGTTTCTAATGCTGGCATTATATGATAATATAATATGATATTTATTATCTCATATGGAGCAGGCACTAAAGTCTCGGCAGAGACTCACTGGCTTTGCAGCAATAAAATAGTTAATAGCACTAAATTACTAATTTTTCTCCTAACCTGCAGTCTATTGGCATAACTTCACCATATCTGTCCCTTTGTCAGCAGAAGCCTGAAGCACAGGAAGGTGTAAACAAGTAGAGAATGTCACTGAGGCACCAATATTTAGGATGAGGTATAACAATGAAGGTAAGCCTCCAAAATGGCCTTATTCCACAATTACTTGCAAGGAAAACTATAAATCCTTGACAGGACTGACACCATGTTTCTCTTCATATAGTGGAGACACATTTGGAGTGTGAGCACACAAAGTACTGCCTTTAAAGCTGTGGACATGAAATTAATAACAACTCATGGAGAATGTTGGTTTTTCTGACCTTTGTGGGATGCTTTGTCCTGAGCTTACACAGAAACTCCTTTTTCTTTTAACCTTATATAAGTTATGCTGTTAGATTATGTTTTTAGAGACTTTTCCACATGATATTTTCCGTGGACACACTTGTGACATTTGCTGTTCGTATGACCCCTGTGAACTCACTGAAGTTCCCTCAGGGAATCATGAATATGAAAGTGTTTCCTCTTTTAGCTTCATTTTTCAGTGTTTTTGCTGGCTGGTTGGTTGTGTACAGTGCAGAGCAGCTGTCCTGAATGTTATTGTTCTGTCCTCCTTACAAAGGGCACAAAGCAAAAACCTTCTGGAGAAAGCAGCTTTGTTTCCCCCCAAGAACTTCAACATGAGAAAAATGACAGAAAAAGAGGACTTAATGAAAGCATTTGAACTACTACAAGAAGGATTAAAATATTTTTTTAATGAGATAGGGTATAAAAAGAGAAGTCATATAATAATGGTTTTGGATATTTAATCAGAAGAGTTGATTCATATTCCAAAAATGATCTGTGTGCTGGAGTTGCGTCTTCATTAAGGGCCTGCATTTTAATGGTCCAGCAATCAAACTAAAGATCTCTTTGTGGATATAAGATGGTGACAGTCCTATTTTAATATTGTGATGTCTTTTAATTGCCTTCCCTGCACAGTCTGTGCCCAAACCCCACCACATCTGCCCACAGAGCTTTGTTAAACTGGCAGGAGAGAGGGAGGAGCAAGAGGGACAGTGTCACTGGATAATTCAATATGTTGGCACAAGTGTCCATACACTGGCAGAAAATAAAATATCCAATGGCTGTTTCGAAGGGAAAAAAAAATCCCCAGCAGAAACTTTGCTTCAGGAGAACTGAAAGTGTGAGTAAGAAATTCTATTTGCAATTGAGCCTTGTTTGCCAGTGCAGAAAGAGGCAGAGTGAGAGAGTGACAGTGTTGGGGATGGGGTGGAACAGCCACATGGCAGCTGCATCAAATGTAGCAATTGCCCACTCAAAATTCTCCATTAAATAAAGAAAATAATATTCAGCCCATATAAACAGCAGAAGAAATCCTTCCTTATGCTGATAAATGCTTCCAACTGCTGAATAAAATATTTATATTTTGAATAAACAATGCAACAGAATATTCAGGACAGCAATTTTGATTTAGGGTCTGAACACTGGGAGGTGCAGTGCTGTCCTGCTGTGTGCCATTGAATTCAAGAATATTGCCATCTGATTCAAATGAATCTCCTGAGTGTGAGTGAGCCAGTTTTCCATTCCCTGACGTGCTGGTGTAAGTGTTACACTTCCCAAAAGTGATATAATGCCCCCAAATATTTGGTTGATTTATTTTACTTCTTGTATTTATTTACATTTTAATTGCTACGGTTGGAATAAATTCTATACTTTGAAGTTTTATTACATTAATGAAGCTGGCATAGTGTAGCCTAACTAATTTTGGAAACTCTCTTCAGCCTTTCCAGTTCTGTGAAAGAGAATTTCAAGTAAAACACAGTGAGGCCTGAGTAAGTTTTTCAACATATGGCACCCTGATATTCTCAGAGGGGAAGAAAAATATATGTATCAAATTCCATAGTCAGAAAGAGTATTAGCCCTTAATAAAATTGAGTGTGGTGTTTTTGGTTTTTTTTTTTAAGGAACAAGATTTATAATTAATTACACTTATTTTTTCTTTCAATCTCTTTTTCTTTTTTCTTTTTTTTAAAAATTTTTCCCTGTACCTTTTCTCCTGTGATACATTCCCTCTTCGTAGAAATAATCACTGTGGTGTAAGCTGGCAGACAGAGACATGGTGCATGCTTTCAGGAGCTGTGTGTATGTACTGGACACTGATAGAGTTGTCTTCATGTCTTCATCGCCCTCTATGTTTGCAGCCATTTCCAAATACATTTTTCCTTTGTGTTAAACCTCCAAGAACTAATGAAATGAAGACCTGGGGAAAAGTGGCGGGTGGGAGTGCAGGACCCTCTTGCACTTTGTGCAAGGATGACCTGACACTGAATTTCAGGCCTGTGAAGGGCACACAGCCCTCACCTGTGACTGTCCTGGAGCCAGCAGGATGTCCTCATTGCAGCTGAGTGTCAGAAGTTTCTGCTCAGCCATCCTTGATGTTGTCCTTTCATACCTATGAGAGGAACTGTCTGCGCAGGTGCTGGTGCAGAAATACATCAGTTGAGCTGTGAACAATGAACTACATTCTTCATTCTAACACTAAATTCAGACCTTGTTAAAATATATATATATATGTATATAAAAATAGGACAGATTGCACAGGGAACAAGAACTTTCAGTTCAGACCATGCCAGGGTAGGTAGTAAGTGGTGGGTTTAGTCAGGTTTGTGTTCAGCTGGTGTGTGCAGTGCTGCAAGCAGCAGAGGTGCCTGTATTGCACAGGCAGGTACTGAGGATGCTGCTGATTCCTCTCACTCCTGTGTCAGCCTGAGAAACTTTGAAAATCAGTCCTCCCAGTATGGATGTTTTATCTGTTGAGTGTACCATGTACTAGATGTTTTTAAATCCTTGTATTTTCTCACATGACTTCTTTTGGAATAAAGTGCAGCTGCAAATGTATTTCCACTCTCTAATTTCCTTCCCTTGCAATGTGGCAACTTGAAGCTTGGCAAATGCAGTTTTTATAACCTATGACAAATGTGCTCATAACCTTGTACTTTAACATCAGCTGCTCACTATTCCTGCCTTAATCTGAAAAGCTTGATAGTAAACATTCAGGCAGGAAAAACTATTGAGGATATTGAGTGGCTGTTATAATAACTCTGATTCAGTACCTTGAAGGACTAAAATGAAATTGAACCTGATAACAGCAGTTTTGTGCAACCTGTCTTTTCTACCAGCTTTTAATAATTTTTCATAACGACTCTGCATTAACACCCTATTCTGGAAACACATTCCTCTGTTGTTCTCTGGTATTACATACTCCTTGTTTTGCTTTTCTGAATAATATTTCTTGCTGTCATTCATCTGTGCTCCCTACATATCAGCAGGTAGATTTGATGGATTTGTCATCCTCAAAGCCCTCTGCTCAGTTATGTTAGATAACCTAAACCCCTCCACCAAAATGCAGGTTGATAGAAGTTCCTGCTAAAGCAAAGCACTTGTTTATGATCCTTCTTTTCAGCACTTGCCTCCAGACCAGGCCTTGCCAGCTAAAACCCTGCAGGCAATGCTGGGACTCAACATTTTGGAGTTGTCCAGCTGGCCGTGGTAAGAACTCCTGGGGCCGGCCTGGGGAGGCTGATCTGAGTGCATGGAAAGAGGTGGATGAGCTCTCCTAAAAGGGAAAGAGTCACCTGTGGCAGGTTATTGTGCCCAAAACAGAGGATGGATGAAACTGGGAGGACAGAATTCAGAGACAGTGGGGAAAGTAGGGTAGCCAGTGTGTCCTTGGAGCCTGGGGATTGGGGGGCCCTAAAGGAGAGCAGCAGCAGCAGGATAAGAGGCTCCTTTCTGATCCAGGGAAGTTCAGCCCCTTCTTTTCTGGCACAAACCCTTGTGCAGGCCATCAGAGAACTGGGTATGATGGTAAAGAGCTTCACAAAGGAAACAAAAAATAAATAGAACTATTTATTTCTTTTAATCAGGCCTTTCTCTGCCTTTTTTGCCCTGCACTTGCAAGGTGGAGAGCTGCTTGTGCAAAGGGCCATGTCTGAGGCTGTGGCCTGTCCTCTGGGCTGTGGGATGGAAAATCCATCTGCCATCAAGAGCTCAAGCTGTGGTAAAAGCCTGAAGGGCTCCAAGACATTCAATCAAGTTTTTAAGAGCAATATAGTGGGTCTGTCATGCTCATGACTGAACAGTTCTACTGTGTTTTGACTGAAGGGATTTTCTGTTTGACCTGCCCATGTACAGAAGCACTCTGGCATGAACCAGATGGGCCATACACAGGCTAAAAAGGAAGTATTTTTTTTACTTTTCCTCAGATATTTCTTGTCCCAGTCAGTTAGAGCTGCTGAGGTCACTGGTCAGAAGTACAGGGGGTACAGATCAGCCCAAGCAGAGGGTCAAGCAAGGGAGGATTTTGGTCAGGGCGATGGGTGTCACCATGGCCATGGGGGAGGCACAGCCATGAGCACCAGGTGCCCAGTTTTTCTCAGCCTGAAAAGACACTGTGGTATTATACAGAGCCCAACTGCTGACTGCATCCAGCTGCAGGAAAAAGTGTCTACAGAGTTTGTGGCTCCTAAAGCATGCAAGTCGTGGTATGTGTAATTTTCACCACTTCCCACCATGGGAGAGGTGGGATTTCTCACTCAGAGGGATGCATGTTGTACTGACTGGAGACTGAATAAGTGCCTCCCAGTGGAATTTCACAGCCTGGCCCTCCTCCTCAGAGCTCACAGGGCTTCTGGCTTCCTTTGGCAGGACGTATGCCGTGGAAAAAGTTACTCCTGGAGGGACTGAGTATTTCTAGGGCTAATTACCTTGCATTGTTTGCAATCATTGAAGTATCTAAGTTGATATGCTGAGTGCAAGAAGAGGAAAGTGGCTAGAGCCTGTAATGTAGCTTAATGAAAACTAATGCAAGTTTAAATGAAAAAAAAGCAAACAAGTCCCTAGTGAGATACCTGAGCCACAGTTCCACAAAATTTAATTAATCTTTCCTTTGTATTAAACATTACGATGCAGGGAAGAATCTGTGCTGAGGACAGCAGTGACTAATTTCACAGCAAGGAGTAAACTTTTGTGTGTGATTTTGTCCCACCACATGCCTGGAAGTAGGTACAAAGGAATAACAACTGAGAACCTCAGGTACAGAGACAGCTGCTGGATGGGCCAGGTCATGAGCTGACATCATCAGGTAAATATAGGCAGGAGGTGTTTGGTTTGTTTCAAACAAGAAGTACAGGGAAGTATTTTTAGTGCATGTTTGAAACACCCCTGCGTGCTACAGATGGTGTGTCACTGGTCTGGGCTCTGACCTCAGCCACTGGAAAAGTTTGGCTCCACATAGCACTGGCCACAGGCTTGCAACCCTTTGGCCAAATGTCCCAGGAGCACCAGGTATATAAAGCTTTATATATCACATGTTAACCACACAAGCCTTTCCAGAGGTTTAACACAACCATTTACAGGGCAAGAACATTTAGTATGTCCCCATAACAGGCAGAAGTTCCTCCTGAGTAGCCCCTACCCACATGTTGCAGATATATATAAACAATTATTAGAGAGGTAAATATTTGTTTGCTCAGGAGATCCTTACCAATATCTATGAACTGGGTGAAGATCTGCATTTCCCTTAGCCAGGATCCTGTTTACTGCCCCACTTTCAGACTGCCATACCTTAGAGAGAGACTAAATATGCCTAGCATTCACTGAATTCTGCTTTTTGTGTACCTCTGCCTCTGGAATCAGCTGTCTGTGCTCCCAGGAGCACCTTCACAGGAGGAGGCAGCTCCTCAGTCCTGAAGGACTGGTCCTAGGGCAGCAGGGGGATGCTGGCAGCTGCACCAGCTGCTGCTGCAGGCTTGCTCTGCGTGATTTCCTTCTGGCACCAGTCAATGCTCTCTTTTATCTTCAAAAAAAAATATCCCCCTCCCACTGCTGCATGATTGGATTCTCTGTCCTGGAAATAGAAAGTAGACCAAGACAATAGGAGTCCTACCCTAGTGCAGGAATTTTAGAGGGGGCTTGAAAAGCTGGAAGGTGATGTCTTGGCCACAGCCCCACCTTGGTCAGGTCACTGCCTGGTTTGGGCAGCCCCAGCGATCAGGGAGGGCAGGGAGTGAGGGCTCCTGCCTCCCAGAGCTGCAGGGTTTGAAGGGCATCATCTCACACACTGACAGTGCTGAGAGACAAGCTGTTTACAGACTCTTTCCACTGACTTTGACACCTCACCTGCTGTTTCTAACCTTAACCACTTTTGGTTATGGCAGTAGTGTTTCTACCCCTGATTAAATAGCCCTCATTAAATATCCAGCTGGTGATGGAGACTGTGTCACTCAGAGCTGGCAATGAGCCAGAAGAGCTGGATTTGCTCTGGGGAGTCAATATTTGTAGAGCTAAAGACCCAAAATAGGAATGAGGAAATGATGTGGCAGATTTCATGAGACAAATGTCTGAACTTCTCTGATGAGTTTATTTTGCCAGTCTCTGATGAGGTACTAACCTGACAAAAAGCAGATGTTGATTGAGTGTCACAGTCAGGTCTGTGGCACCGGTGATCCCAGGGAGGACACTCTGACAGGTAAAAGGAGCTGGGTTTCATCCCCTGCATGCCTCGCATGTAATTTGTTGCACAGGCTGATGGCACTGTGAGAGATGAGCAGCTCATCACTCCTTGGGTCTCTCCCTCACCTTTCCCATCACACATTTAATGTATGCACCAGACATTTAATGTGTATTTCTGACCGCTGCAGTGCCAGGAAATCTCTCGCCATAGAATTTTGATTGAGTTGGGGTTTTTGCATGTTTTGTTGAAAATACTTTTTCACAAGAAATGCAGCATTGCTGCAGATCTTTTGTTACCTGTTGGTGCACAACAAGAAGTTATAATACTTACAGAAAAACCTGAGAATATGAACAGAGGAAAATTAGCAAATATATTTATAAATTAATCCAGAGAAAAATACTCATGGTGATTTGTTGGGTTTTTCCAAGGGGAATGGAAAAGCAGAAGAGCTGTCAATATAATTTTATGCCAAATAAGTAATGATAACAGGGTCAGTCTTTTTTAACACTCTCTTTCCTCTGTTTGACTCATACTTGACTTACTGAAGCCAAAGACCTGCATTATTCCATAAATGCATTGGGCACAAATGCATTGTAAATGCTCTGATGGGGAAGAAGTTAATTAGGATGAAGAGGGAAGCTGTGTTCCAGGTGCAGGAGCCATTAGTATTCTTCTGCTCCAGTTCCCTGAACTGCTGCATTTATTAACCTTTAGCCAGATCAGAGCCGATTTCTCCCGTTTCTTACATAATGTTGGAATTGTAATTGACAGTACTGATGAAAGGGAAAAGTCTCTCTGCAACTCAAATTTTTCTTGCTTTCATGTAGAGGGTTTTAGAACAAGAGTCTTATCAGCTGTGAATAATTGCATCTCATTAGCTGTGTACTGGAGTTATATGTATATGCATATTGGAGTCGTGTATATATTTGGCTGGGAAATGTTATGGCTTGCTTCAAGTGGCACTGGGGATGTGAAATTCAGTGTGCATGGCATGTTTATGTAACTGAGTGACATTGCTGAAGAGGTAGGAGATGGTGGTTGCACATTTGGGTGTTTGCAATGGTTTTCTCCCGTACCTCAATAGGTTTTGCTCTTCTAGGAAAATTTAGTTCTGTGCTGATCTTGTAAATCCAAATTCACAGAATGTTTTGGAGCCTGATAGAGAAAGCTGCCAAAAAAAGTAATTTGTATGAGAATGCTAAGTTGTCTTAGCCCTCAAATCCTTCAGAATAATAGGAAACTCAAATAATCCATTTACAATCTTTTCATTTCACCCTTTATTTTGACTTTTTTTCCCCATATGACTAGAAGAGGGTTCTTTTTAATACAAGGAGGGGGTTTATTTCCAAAAGGGCAAGTCTGAGAGGGGATAAGCAGTTACCCAGAGATGATTTTGCAATGTGCAGAAGCTGCAGCTGCCACGTGGCTCTATGATAGGGGCTCCCACCCCTGGGAGTAACCTGGCTGCAGAGCAATCATTAATTGCTTTCTGGTGCAAGGACTGTCGTGGTATTGCTCCTAGTTCAGAGACAATTCAGCTCACACATGCATATATTGGCATGAAGAGAATGCCAACTGCTCTTATTTCCAGCAAAACAGTGACACAATTGTCAAGCCGATGGAAAACAAAAGCTTCCTCCTAATTCATTTGTTATTAAACAAAGAAAAAAAAATCTGCTGTTTAACTAAGGAATGCTTTCCACACTTTGCAGGAAAAACAGCTAAAATTTAACACTGGGACAATTAATGATGAAGTTGTTGCAATATGAATGTCATATAAATCCTCTTGGATTCCTCCTTTCCAAAGTGCAAATTGCTGATTTCTTCTTGATCTGATTGGATTGCAGATATTTAACCTAAGCAGAGCTTTCCTGTGGGGTTAATTTTATATTACTGTTTTCTCAGAATTACAATTACAGGTCCCTTTATATACAGCATAACATCAAATTATAAGAATATTTCTTTAGGCTACTTTATGCTTTTTCTTAAAGAAAAAAATAAAATACAATCTTTTTTTTTCCTTAAGATAACTGATGTTTGACAGCTTTGTCTTTGATTCGACCAGAGGATTTCAGTACATGACCAGAAAGTTCTGAGAATCAAATTCCCAGTGCTGCCCAGCAAGGAGGTAAGAGACCAGAAATCACATTTCCACTTGTTGTGTTGGGATGAACATTTGAAGGACAGGATTGCTGATGACTTCAAATAGTGGAACCTGCAGGACTTTTTCCAGAAACAAACTGAAGTATGTTTAGCAATATATTAATTAGCAGCTGGAAAAGAATATTGGGAGGGTTGTGGTAGTGATTAATTGTTTAGCTTATTAAATTATTTTCCCAGCATATGATTTTTTTCCACAGAAATAAATTACTTTCAGTATTATAGCTCATGCTTTTGTGAGGAAAGAAGAAGGCATTTTTCTAAGGTAGCAGAAGGATTTTTCTCCCGTATTTCTAAGGAAAGTAATAGTGAAGATCCATCAACACTTGAGAACTGCCTGGAAGAAAATAGATAATTATAGACTTCATTATGCTTTCAAACAGGCAAGCAAAATTTTAAATCAGACCTTTAAAACGGTGCAGAGAAAAAATTTGTGAGGAGCACCAATTTTCTGATCAATCAACACTTGCAATAAAAAAGCAGGACTATGTTCTTAGAGACTTAGTGAATCTTTCCCCATCAAACTTAGGATTTTAATAAAGCAGAGATGGAATTCTATGCATGAAACCTTCCAAACCATCAGTCACAACCAAACTCCAGGCTGGACATAAAAGTGAGAAATTACGTAAAACTGTGGCATGAAGATAAGTGAAGAAAGGAAACCAGACTGCATGAAACTGTAACCAATCCAAAAATTGGCTTCCAAACAATAGAAACCTCCTTCGAAACAATAGAACCCCTTTCCAAACAATAGAAACCTCCTTCCAAACAATAGAACCCCTTTCCAAACAATAGAACCCCCTTCCAAACAATAGAACCCCTTTCCAAACAATAGAACCCCCTTCCAAACAATAGAAACCCCTTCCAAACAATAGAAACCCCTTCCAAACAATAGAAGTCCCCCAGCCTGTTTCTAGCAAGGGGCAACCTCTCCACAGGAGTCAAATCCTTGGATGTCACAGCATTCACACATGCAAGGGGATATTCTGTCCCTCAGAGTTTTCTTCTAATGTTTGGTACACACTTAATTACATATTAAAGACTCACCTTGCCTGTGAAAACCAATGCAATTAATGCTTTCTCAGTAATCAGGACACAAAGACTCTCATGGTGAAGCAGGTCATATTATGAGTATTTAGCTTTTCATTAGGGAGATTTCAGTGTAGCCTGTCCTTTTCAACTTTCTGATTTAACAGGATTTAACAGCTAGTCTATTGACTAGCTGGAACAACTTGCCACCTTCAGCTGTTATCACCTTCAAACTCCCAAATACATTCCTACCACGGGGGACATCCTGCAGCTCTGCAAAGCCCACATTATTGGTTATTTTTATCTTATCTTGGTAATGTGGCCACAGTGACTTGGGGACCAGCCTCTCCTTGACCCAGGTGCAAGGATGGGTCCTGCTCATGCAGTTGGCTCTTTAGTCCCCTGCAGCTGTGTTTTCCCTTCAGTCTGGATTGAGGAAGAGTGACCCTCTTTTCAAGATGAGCTAAGAAATAATCATAACGTGGCTGAAGAGCACTATAAAAAGGAATAATGTTTGGACTTGCTGAGCTGGGCAGAAGAGCTCTGCACTACTGCAGCTTCATTTCAGAGCCCAAGGCACCCAGAGGGATTGGGAGGGATGTGTCAGTGCTGGGTGTTAGAGCCTTACAGAGTGCTGAGATGAAGGACACAGGAAACACAGCTGGCTTGGTTCACTGTTAGCTTCGACACACAACAGCTCTGTGGCAGGGCACGCTTTTTGGACGTGCTTTACCTGATTTATAATCCAGCTGAGGCCTGGTATTGGGAACATTAATCCATGTTTGCACTATTCTGCTGTTGCTGTACTGAAAGGTGGAATGTTATCTTTAAGCTTCAACGAGGACAGAAAATCATGACTCATCTGATGGGAACTCTCCACCTGCTCACCTCTCCATGGGTGAAGCACTAGGGAAAACCTTTCTCTCTCCAATGATATCATTTGGTGTGAGATAGGCAAGCAAAAGAGCATCTAAAATGTGCTCACACAGGTGGTGACATTGGTATAATTTTACCAGTTGCTTTCATGCCCACGTAGACAAGGTCTTAGAAGAATTAGGTCTTAATCAAAGATGAATTTAGATGACAGTTTAAGTGATCAGATTCATGCCTTTTTTAAATATGTGTCTAAAACAGGTATGTTGTTTCTGTTTTGGTCCTCTTTAGTGCTGTCTCTAATCATACCCCTATTAAAATGATACTTTTAGGGACTATTTATTTGATAGACTCTCAAGTATTCATTATCTTAATTACCCACTATAAATTACCCATGATACTCTATCCTTGTTTGGTGCAAAAATAATGACTTGTTGTCATTCAGGTGCTTATCACCAAATCTTAATCCTTTGCTAGTTTATTATGGATTTTTAGAGGAAAAATTAAAGGAAAATCTTAAATATGTCTATTCCCTAACTTGTCTTTTAGAGCTGCATCCATTCTGCCTCTGGAGAACTCCAGCAGATGGTGTCAGGCTGCAGTGCCAGGGGATGAATTGTGTGCCTGTGGCGTTGGGAGGTGACAGGATGGGTGTCCCATTGCTGTGGGATGTGATGTGCCCCAGCTCTTTGAGAGCATTGCTCCATGTGTTCTAATGGGATTTCTTGCTGGCACTTTTATACAATTGTTTGTCATTCTGCAGTGATGTGAGTGTTTACCGCAGCGAACGGAGCCAGCTCCTGACGGTGCCCTGTCCCTGGCTCCCAGCAGGGCCCCGGCCCGGCTCTCTGCTCACCCTGCCCTGGCACCGGGCCTGAGGGAGCTGCTGGGTGCTACTGGGGCAGGGCAGAGTGGAGCTGTGCTGTAATTGTCCCTGTGCACACTGGCAGAGTGGAGCTGTGCTGTAATTGTCCCTGTGCACACTGGCAGAGTGGAGCTGTGCTGTAATTGTCCCTGTGCACACTGGCAGAGTGGAGCTGTGCTGTAATTGTCCCTGTGCACACTGGCAGAGTGGAGCTGTGCCTGTAATTGTCCCTGTGCACACTGGCAGGGTGGAGCTGTGCTGTAATTGTCCCTGTGCACACTGGCAGAGTGGAGCTGTGCTGTAATTGTCCCTGTGCACACTGGCAGAGTGGAGCTGTGCTGTAATTGTCCCTGTGCACACTGGCAGAGTGGAGCTGTGCCTGTAATTGTCCCTGTGCACACTGGCAGGGTGGAGCTGTGCCTGTAATTGTCCCTGTGCACACTGGCAGAGTGGAGCTGTGCTGTAATTGTCCCTGTGCACACTGGCAGAGTGGAGCTGTGCCTGTAATTGTCCCTGTGCACACTGGCAGGGTGGAGCTGTGCTGTAATTGTCCCTGTGCACACTGGCAGAGTGGAGCTGTGCTGTAATTGTCCCTGTGCACACTGGCAGAGTGGAGCTGTGCTTGTAATTGTCCCTGTGCACACTGGCAGGGTGGAGCTGTGCCTGTAATTGTCCCTGTGCACACTGGCAGAGTGGAGCTGTGCCTGTAATTGTCCCTGTGCACACTGGCAGAGTGGAGCTGTGCCTGTAATTGTCCCTGTGCACACTGGCAGAGTGGAGCTGTGCTGTAATTGTCCCTGTGCACACTGGCAGAGTGGAGCTGTGCTGTAATTGTCCCTGTGCACACTGGCAAGGTAGGAAATGAAATCTGTGAGGCTGGGGAGCACTGGGATGCCCAGGTTGTGTCATGGGGATAGGGAAGCAGCCCAGAGTGACCCTGGCTGTGCTCTGCAGGGAAGGTGGCATGGAGGGACAGGTGTTGCCCATCTCCAGTGGTGAAGGAGGAACAGCCTGTGCAGGAAATCCTTTACAGGCCTGGCTGGCTCAGTGGTGTCCACAGCCAGGGCAGGGATGCAGAGCAAGTGCTTGGAGCATGAGCCTTCCAGGGCCCTGCATGTGGAAGGTCTGTGTGCAGGAAAGTGAACACTCAGAAGCCAAAACTTTCCTTCAGGACATTTTCCCTGTGCTTGCAGAAGATGAGAACATGTATGGGCAGAGTAGAATAGCTGTACACTTATGAACTGGAAAAGCACCTTATTCTTGCTTAGATTTTTCTGTGGAGACCCTGCAAGCATATTTACAGCACGGGACAACAGAGACTCTATTCCCAGTCTGTCTGCAGCCAGAAGGTCACACTTTGTCCTGGCACTGCAAAATCTGCCCATTGCTGATGCCACATGCCCCTCAGAGTGGCAATCTTTGAGCCCTTCTTAGCCAGCCCATCTCAACCCAAGCTCATTTATAACACAGGCAGTGTAAGAGTCCCTGTTGCTGCAAATGACTGCAAAACATTTGCTTAAGGTCACCTATCAAAGGCATCAAAGAGCACAAATGAGACCATCATGTAAGTTTTGGTCCTATGCTGCAGTCACTAGGCTGCAGTGCTTCACCTGTACACAAAACTATGCAATTAATCATATTCTAAAGATATGGTGAAGACCAACAGCATAAAAATATGGAGAAGTTTCTCCATAGCTTGTTAGAATAGCGGAGGTTGTAGTGTCTATAGATGGTTCACTGTAATCTAACAGCTTGCCACATGCCAAAGGAAGCCCACAGCATTTTATTTCAGTAGTGTTATCACTGGAATTATTTATTAATGTTCCAGACTTACTCTAGTGGAAGAGTGTCTTTTTATTAAATGAGATTAAAGATATTTTTATCAGTGCTATTTCCAGCTGACGTGATTTTTCATGGCAATTGGGTAAGCAAACAATTACACAGTATGATGTTCAGGGTCTGAAAAAATTATTGTGTGCCACATTGTCTATAATGCTCAAACTAATCCTGATCAAAAGATGATATGAATTGTGTGGGAATTAATATTATCATACAAATGTATTTAAGTGTTAATTCTCTTTGATGTGACCATATAGAAAAGCCTTAGGAATCACTGAAGATTAGGGGAAAACTGACTATTTCTGGTTACTTGCTCATAATAATACAGACAGATTGCCTGCACTAAATTGCTAAACCACTTTACCAGGCTTTTCGATGTCCTTTTTTTTTTCTTGTCCTTTTTTTTTAAACTTGATTTTATTCATATTTGCCTATCGAGATGATGGAGTAGGGAGGAAGAGAAAGTCTTCAAGGAAAATATGTTTTATTATTACTATATGTAAACAGCACCTGATGTTACACTCAGATTTTCCTTCTTCCAGAAATGTTAAAGAATTTTTGTAGTCAATGGATGAAGGGAAGCTCTGCTTTAGAGTTCATTGGTCTTTATACCTGTAGAGGTCTCAAACTCTTGACTTCTACATGCCTGACACCTCCAAGGAATCCCTGCATGTGTAGGTCTTTTACTTCTAAAACCTTCTGGCCAAAAGAGACAATTGCCCATTTCATACCTGTCAGTAAGCCTTGGCACTGGGCCTGCTGTAAACTGACTAATAAGTGCTTGGTTTTATGCCATTCTATATGCTTTAGAAGAAATTAGTTTGAAGTATTTCCAGTTTGCCACTGAAAAAAATGGAACTAATTTCAAGATAAATCTGAAATATATGATGGTAAAATGCTGATTGTTCTAAATGCCAGTTGAACACCTGATTTACATAATAACTTGATTTTGATGGCACCTGGCCAAATGTGAATGGAAACGATGCTACAGACAGGCTTTTATCTGAATTTCATTGTTTGGCTAATGTGGCAGGACAAAGCTGAAATGCTATTGAAAAAGTGAAAAAGAAAAATAACTTGTTGCATACATTTGCAAATGCCTTTTGATGATTTAGCAAATATTCTCTGATTAACTCTTTTGATTCCATGAGCTGTATCTGCTTGTTTCCTTCCCTTATGAACCTCACATGCAATAGGGGTCTGCACTTGAAAACCTGCCTACTCTTAGTTGCAACTTTATTTTTTATACTATGAGAACACTTTCAAACCAGTGCACCTGTTCTTAATGGTACACTATTCACTTCCTTGCAGCAGTCATTTACTGATATTTGTTGCTATGTGCCTTCAAAATTAGTAATGCTACTGTTTAAATATGAATGCTACTAAAATTACATATTAACTAGCAAGCTGTTGGAATCTCTGTTACCAATAACTGCCAGGAAAAATAATTTCATGCTGTAAACTTAATTTGGAATTCACTATGGGACAAGAATTATGTATATCCATCAGGGTTTCCCAACAGAAGACTGTGGAATAAAATAAGTATTGTTTTAAAGTTAAACTTTCTTTGAATATGTTTCTATACTGATGTCTTGTATGCTGTCTGACACGATATAAAATTTTAATGTATAAAAACACTGCAAACTGAAATTGCTAATGATTACTCCATGGTGCATTGGACTGTGATGGAAGATCTGCATAGCAAGGTCCTACTGGATTTGGGCTTTATCCATGTAATAAATTTCCTTTAAATTAGGAAGAGAAATTTCTCATAGATAGTCCTTGTTTCTAGCAAATTAAATGAGGTGGGGTGGGTTTCTTTGGCAGCAGCACTTGCTGAGGGCTGCAGGAGGAGCAGAGCAGCCCTGCACACCTGAGCTGCACCTGAGCTGCTGCTCCTGAACCCTCGCCAAGGCTGGGAGAGAGTGAGCATGAGTGACACTGATGGATGTGCTGCCAATGGCTGCACCTTTCTGTGTTATAAACCATCTCCTTTCTGTGGTCAGGCCCAGAAAATTGAATTCCTACAAACTGTCTAAAATGGCATGGCTTTATTAAAATAAATACCAGACCCTGTGAATGAAGCACTTGAAGCTGCAAGTGCATCAAGTTCTGCTGTAGCCACTGCTGAAGGCAGGAGACTGAGTTAAATGGACTCTCAATCTGAACAAGTGCAATATCCTCATACGTTTCTTAATTTCCAGCTGTGTGTCTTGCTTAAAGGACTCAGTGTAATGCAGTCAGTGGATCTTTTCACTATTTGCTGCATTTCTGTGGTCCTGAAAAAGGCTTCAATGTGTGGAGCACGTGCAGCGGGTTTGACTACTGATGTTGTTGCCTTCTGGTTGTGTGAATGATTATAGGAGACCAGAAGAAAACTGGAAAGCTCAGTGCTTTTGGTTGTAATAAATACTACACTGAATCACTGCTCATGAGCAGACACAGCAGGTCCTGTTCACATTTCCAGTCACTCCTACAGTGCCTTGTGTGTGTCTACTTGTATGGTCATATACTGTGTGTGGGTACTGTGTGCAGGGTCTTAAATGGATCTTTTGCTGGTAGCAAATGCTGAGACATTATTTTACAAGGGAAAAAGAGATTGCTTTCTTATTTTCTAAGCATTTTTGTGTTGTTTCTTTTTTTCTTTTTCAAAATAAAAGGGAAAAGCAGTAAAACTCTCTGTGTTGTGTTCTTGGAAGAGAAAAATTATGTTAAACATGCACCAGTATTTTTCATCAGTGTTCCCACATTATCTGAGCAACACACAACTTAGCACCTATTTTTTTTTCCCAGATTTTATGCAGTTTAGAAAGGACTTAGAAACTAAAGCTTCTAAAAAGAATCTGATAGCCCCAGGTGCAAGGCCAGTGAGATACAGGTATGTTTGAGGCCACTCTGCCAAGATTGCAAGTTTAACTTGCTAAAGCAAGTGTTAGAAAATTAGAATGATGATTTTGAGGCTGCTTACTCCCAGCTCCTAGCCCTGGTTCCCTGGTCTGCCTAAGTATTTTTGTGAATCCATCACTGTGTAATGTGTATTGCCACTACACTTGCAGCTGTCAACATTTCTCTAGTTTCAAACATGAAGAAATTCCCTTAGATGACCTATTCATATCTTCTAAGTTTCATTCCTTCAGGGCATATTTCCATGGGGTTATCAAAGATTATTATTATCTTTTCATGAGTGCATAGCATTTGAGTCTTAAAATGTAGTGTGGAATGAAATTCTGCTGGAAAGAATAGTTTTTCCTTTGTCCTTTAATTCTGTTGTTGTAGCATAGCAGAAAATGCTGCAGACATTGACATAAAATTTTAATAATTAATGTAAAAATATTTTCCCAGTTGTGACAGGGCAATATCAGAATGTTCTGAATTGCTTATCTGTCTCCTAATGAGAAATAAGGAGTATTCTAAATATTAAGAGATTCCCTGGGGCTAATATGTTTGAGGACTGTGTACTGAAAGTACCTAACATTCAATAAATACAAACTAGCAATGTAGAATGATTTCAAAGAGTGCTTAAAATATTTTTATTCATGAGTTTTGGTGGGCTTTTGCCCCAGATTTTCTTTCAACAGTAAGCACAAATGCATTACACCTTTGTAATGCATGTCTGCTCCCATATGAAACTGATGCTCATGTTGAGAGGCCAGTTCCTGCGTGGCAGAGGCTCTTGCACACAGGCAGTGAAGTTGATTGTCCCCTCGTGCCTGCAGAAAGCAACCAGGGAAACATCTGTGCTGAGCCTGAGCTGATTTTAATGGATTGGGTTCCAATGCTGGCAGAAGGCACACGCTCCAAGAGCCACTGAAAGGTGGTTAATTGGCTGTGAGCTTTGGAGCCTGACCATTAGCTGGGAGACACAATATTTATTTACACAGAGTTACAGTACTTATTTCCAAGGCAAGCAGAAAGCTGTGTGTCTGTAAGGCTGGGAGGAATGGCAAGGGAAAGCCACAGGGTTAGTGGCAATGGAATGCTGGTGTCATTGCCACAAGGGGTAAACTCAGTAATCCTGTTAGCTACAGCCCTTATTTCTTCTGCAGTCACAAAGAAATAAAAATACCAAAACAAAATTCAAAGAAAAACTAAAAAAGAGCAAAACCCCATAATCATTTTTGTGAGGGACTTTTCATTTGAAGTTTTGAGCTCAAGTTACTGCATTTCAGGGGTAGTTGTGCCAGGTTTACCGAAATTGTACTGTTAGTGGCTAAATTATCAATTGATTATAGGTGTGTGTCTGCCTTAAAGGGGATTCAACTACACTTTAAAGGAAGTTAATAAATAATATTGGCAGTAGCTGCCATTGCTGCTTCTTTAGAGTCCTGTCACAGCCCTTCCTGGGAGAGAAGTTAATGCTCCTTTTATTTTTCTCTTGTCCTTGACACAAAACTGACTGAGCGTGGAATCAAATGCTTGATGGGGTGAATTATGAGTACAAGTTTGTCTTCTCAGTGTGCTAGGGCTTGATTGCTTGGCAGTTCCTCCTTTCTTTAGATGGGGTATTCTTGAGATTCTGTAAAATGCTTGTTGTAATGAAAGGGAGGGACTTCCACCCCTGCATTTCAGGAGAATAAGTGTGCTCAGGCTGCTGTAGATTTTAAAGTGATGCATGAAAATGGAGCAGTGTATTTTGTAGCTGGAAATAACGGGTGGATTTCAGTGTTTGGGAGGAGCTTTCCTTTGTTTGGCAAAGAACAGGGCTTCTGCCTGTATGACTGGTCTGGAAATTGCTTATTGGAAATCAGTCCTGTGCTGTGCCTTGGAATGGAGGTAAGCCCCTGGCAGCCCCTGCTGTGGGCTCTTCCAGCTGCCACTGCCTCGGGCTGGCACAGGAATGGCTTTGAGCCCCTTCCCCAGGGCTGGAGCTCACTTCCTTCAGGGAAGGACATTCCAGGGCTCTTGTCCTGTCTGCCCCTTGTCTCACTGCAAGTTCAAACCTAGGGTGGAGGAGGAAAAAACCCTGTGGTTGCCTCTAAAGGAATTTAGCTGTTAGTTCAGTGCCTGTTAATTTAATAAAATCCACTGAGATGCTCATCTTCAAAAGCCAGTCTGATACTTCACATAAATCTTAATTCATTTACCCAGTTGCCTTAAAAACAAAAAGCCCCACCACATCAGAACAGACACAACCCCTGCTAATTAAAGTACATTGAGATAACTTTGGACAGATGTGCCAGTATTTTATTATGCCAATTTTTGGCCAATGTACTTTTTAATGTGTGTAGGCCTGATAAACTGCAGGTTTTAGGCTTTTGGTTTACTAGACAGTGGCAATAGGAGTTGGAAAGGTTGGCATGCAGTTTGCTTTTTTCACAAGCAAGAAGCAATAAACTCCTGGGACCTGAAGAAACCAGTTCTTCCTTCAGTTTGACAGAATGATATCTGTACTAAACTGATACATTAATTGAGTCTGGCAGCCTACATTTAATTGTGACTCATTGCAAATGATCGAGTTAGTCAGCTCCTCAGTTGCAGTTCTGTTTTTGTCATAAGAATAAAAGAAAATAGGTAGCATGCATAGTTTTACTTTCTTTTTGTTCCTAAAAGGCTTTGCAATTTTAAATATTTAAAGATTTGTGAGGTTCTTGGGATTTGGTTTTTGTGGGGTTTTTTCTTCTTTTTTGTTGTCAGTCTATTTCACACATTTTTGACCATGATAATTTTAGGCTCCACCTGTGAAATTCCATCTCACAATTTATTAGCTGTTGTCATGCCCATTCCAGATTTGAATGTACATGGGAAACAATTAAACAGAACTAAACTTATTTGACACAGTTAAGCTGTACCAATAATGCCAGTACTGGTTAGTGAAAAGAACAATCTTGTGCCAATGAGTAGCCCCAACATCTGGAATCAGGTTCACCTCACTGTGGCTCACATGTGGCTGTGGTTGGGTTAGAACAAAAACAGGGGCTACAGCTTCCTTCAACAGAGACACCACTGTAGATCAACCTCATGAGAAATATCCATCCTCTAAACCTTTTTAGTCTAAGGAATACTGCTAAAATATAAGGAAATAATGAAGGAGATTACTTGCCTTACCTGCCTGAAGAAAGTAATTGTTTTTTTTTATCTTTGGTGTTATGCTTGCTCTTAAGAAAACTCAAGCTAGTCTGAAGTCTTACTTTGCTAGGAGTCAACACTTTGTTTAATTGTACCCATATCAAAAAGGCTTTTAGTCCAAAGTAACCAAGCTGAGAAAAGAGAGGGTGGAAAAGAGGGACAAATGAATAATGATGCCTGCAAGGTCTTTGTAGAAATAGACTAGTTCTAAATCCATTTGGTTACTACCAATTACTTGCAGACCTAAAGAATTGTTCTCTCTCACATCAATGTGCCACTGTAGTGTGGTTTATAAATGTTAAGCTATACAATGGCTTGGTTAAATACTCCAAAGTATTTAACATTTAGAAGACTCTTCCTGACTTTTGTTAACTGGAGTCCTAATGCACCTGTTAAATTCTGACCAAGGAGTAGAAATTCTTCTAATAACTATGTAATAATATTCAACACTTTTAAAATGCTTTCCAAGAAGAGGGTAGAATAATTTATTTTTTTTTTAATTTTAAAAAGGAATAGGGAAGAAATTAGTGTCAGATACAAGTTCACAGAAATCTGCATTAATGCGCTAAACTCTTGAGAGAAGGGCTTGTTACAGCCTCTGCTGTAATGGTCAGTAATGGATTAATGTTAATCATTATTAATATAATATTAATCATAATTAATGTAATGGATTGAGTTCCAGAGCTTCTGGTGGTGAACAGAATGTTTGGAATTGCTGTTTCGTGTGTGTGTTTGTATATTAACATACTATAAAAATGCATAAATAGATAATAATTCAGGATTCAGATAAAAATAACTCGATATCCGAACAGCTTTAAAAAATTACAGTATAAATTGGTATTGATGTGCAGTGCTGGTTACTGAAAAGTCTGCTACTCCCACATAAATATGGGGGGGGAAGTGAATTATCTTCATCTACATAACAGCTCATTTCAGAAGGCTAGTAGGAGCCAATTCTTTATCTGAGATTAAAAGTTTAACTCTTATATTTTTACATCATATGAGAGGCTAAAGCTCCCCTTTTCTCTGGGCTAAGACATTGCAGTCACCAGGCCTTTATATGCAAAGGAGCTGTGTGTAAATTATGTGCTTCCAATGATTAATGTTGTAGTTATTTCTATTGTGCTAATTCATAATGCTTCTTGCATTTGCTTTCGTGGGGCAAACCTCCATCCATCAGTGGTGTGTTATCTTGCCAGTTTCTCCACTATTTTATTTAGTTAAGTCAACCATTGCATTACTTAAAAGGATCTAATTAATCATTATGTTAGTAATCTTGGCTTTTATTGAGACCACAGTTAATTAAGTTTACAAATTGACATGGCAAAGTTTGATCCAGACAAATTACGGCGGAAGAGGATTTATATCAGTAAAAATCTCTGGACTGATATATTGGCTTTTCCAGCTGGTGTCCTGGGCTGGGGAGGGCTGCTGGGTGCAGCCACGCAGTGAAACCTCTGCAAATGAGAGCTTGGAGATGCCATGAACCCTTCAAAAACAGTCTGCAGTGAGAGGAGGCTGATCTTGCAAGGCCTTCAATACCCACCTCCTGCCTGAGTCAAGGGCTTCTCTGAGTTTAGCATGGCACTGCTGAGATAATGGGAATGAGAAGGAGCTTTCCCTGCATTTCCCTGGGAATTGTCCAGCCCTGCCAGGAACAGGCACCTCGTTCTGTCAGAGCCCGTGGGTGCTGAGGAGCACAGGTAGAGCTGGGACTGTGCTTGGTGAGGAGCCAGGAGCTGGGGGAGCCGGCAGAGGGGGGAAACAGGGATTGACAGAATATTTATCCATGGAAACTCATGGAGGCAGTGCCTGGCTCTTGTGGAAGGCAGCTCCTTCCCCAGCAGCTGCAGAATGGGCTCAGTGCCCCAGGAGCTGACTTCAGCTGGGTGAAGCCTGTCTGCAGAGCCCCAGAGCTGCACCCCAGCACCCCCTGTGCAGGGAGGGACAGGGTCCCCCCAGAGCCCCAACCTGCTCCAGTGGGTGTGGAAGTGCTTCTCTGAGGCCCAGGCTGCTGGGGACAGGCTTCACGTCTGGCCTGGGGCTGTTCCCCACTGTTTGTCCCCATGAGCATCAATGGCAGGGCTGGAGGGGTCTCCTCCTGATGGGATCCACCTGGAAAAAACAGGGGCAAGGCCCCATTTTCCAGCTGGGTACCAGCCTGCCGAGGAGACATTGGAACTTGGGAGTGCTATGAGGGAGGCCACAGGGAATCACAGAATCAGTTAGGTTGGAAAAGACCCCTGAGATCATCGAGTCCCACCTGTGACCAAACACCATCTTGTGAACCAGACCATGGCACTGAGTGCCACATCCAATCCTTCCCAAAACACCTCCAGGATGGTGACTCCATCACCTCCCTGGGAAGCCCATTGCAATGTCTAATCACCCCTCTGTGAAGGAGTTCTTCCTAATGCCCAACCAAACCTCCCCTGGCACAGCTCGACTGTGACCTCTTGTCCTGGGTGCCTGGGAGAGGAGGCTGAGCCCCAGAGTGAGACAGTGGTGGACAGGACTGAAAGGATGTGGTGACTGGGACAGGGGAAACCTCAGGAATAACAAAACAGAGAGATGCCCACTGTGTGTGCTGGCACAAACATGAGAAGTGTCCTTGGAATCACAAGGACCAGGCTGGCCAGCTCAGGTGGCTGGAGCGCTGCTTTTTCCATAGGGAAAAGCAGGCAGGGATGGGAAGGATGAGGAGCAGGAGCCAGGAAGGAGCAGGGTGAATGGATGTGGAGCTGAGGAGCTGTCTTTGAGAGACTGGAGCAGGGCTGGAGGAGAGGCCTTTGGGGTTGGGGTTTGTTCCTGTTGGGGTCCCCAGACAGTTCAGTCCTGGTGTTTCCAGAATCATAAGTCAAAGGAATAATTTGGTGATTTTATGTGTGAGGTGCTTGGGAATACATTAATAATGCAGTTAGAAACACATTAAGAATGCTGGACACTATTTATGGAAATATAACCCCAGGTATAAGTTGTAATTTACTGGATCTCTCTTTTTTCTTTCCCAATACAATCAATGATGAATATATTTAGAAGTGTTTTCCCTGCACTATCTGCAGGCTGTGCCAATTGGATACAACAACTCATTTAAAGTCTATTGTCCTTTGCAGAGGCTGGATGAAGCACTGCAGGCGTTTTGTGTATTTACTGTGATATTCTTTGTTTCATTCCCATTGTTATCTTGAAGCATTTATTCATATTCATTCTCCACCTTGCTGCCTGCTGTTGTGGAGATGCCTGTGACCACTCCTGGAAGGGCTCTGAGAGTCCTGAGCAGCTTTAAAACCCCACTGCTGTTCCTGTGGCTGCAGAATAAATGGATATGGGATCAAGGTCTCTGCTCCTGTTCAGCCAAATGGTCTTGGATGCCATCAGACCAGAGCTGTAAAGGGCAGGATGTTTGATGTGTTCTGGGACAGAAATCTATCTTTTTTCAATATTCTAGTACAGAATGGCTGAAGGAAGGCCTGGGTAGTTTGCTGAATGACAGCACAATGGCTCTGAAGCATGATGGTTCCTTTGAAAGGCAGACAAGTGGGTGAATGAAGAAATTCAGCCCCGCTGAATGTTGTGCTGTTTTGCTGATCTTTAGCAGTACTTAAGAAAGGGTGGGGGAATAAGAATAAGAAAACTGCAGTGTTTTATGCTTTAAAGAATCTTGAAAGATTACTATATTGATTTTCCTTTTAATGACAGAAGTGTCCTAAGTATTTTGATTCTTAATTATTATGTATTTTGGTCTCCATCCTTAATAAAATGTTGAAAGAACTTAATGGGAAATATCTTACTCTTTTATTTTGTGTCAAGTGCTGTTTGAGTCAGGGTGATCTAAAATAGATTTGCTTTGTGTTTTATTGTTTTCTATCTGTCCAGTAAACTAGACTATTCCTGATTTACCCACCTTTTCTTTTCAACTCTGTGCCAGGAATATTTGTACATGTAATTACTTTTTAAAAAAAAAAAACCTGTAAACATTAGATATTTTTACACTTACTATGAAAATGGTTTTGTGAAAGAATTCTGAATTTAGATATATTGTTATCTTTTGCTAATTCTGAAAACAATAATAAGTAAAAATAAACATGCCTTTTTAAACATTAGTTATTTTGATATTTCAGTACAGAAGAGACCCCTGTGGTTATATTTTTCAGAGTAATGTGCCATTGCTGGAACTAAATTATTCATATAAAAAGGATGATTGATCAAACACAAGCTACTATAATATGTGGGCTGGAACAAGGTCAAACTTATTTTACAGGTGTACAGAAACTCATAGAATCAGTAAATTGGACATGCAGACAAATATTTGAATCCATGAATATAATTGTTTTCATTGTTATATTTTATAACCTGTTTTTCTCCTCTGACTTTCTCATAGACTGCAATGTACATTTATTCATCCTGGCCTGAAAGCACTTTACAAAATCCTTTTTAATGGCAATTTTAAACCCCTGCCCTCAGTTAGATATACACTTCAATGTCACAGAAGAATTGATGTAAACTCTTCGCAGTCTCTTGACATGTCAAGTAAAGATTACACTGGTTCAGTGATCTCTCTCCCAAGTACAAGCACTCTGTCCTCAGAGGTGGGTAATTTCACAAAAAAATTGAGTGCCAACAGAATAATAATCATGAGTAGTTTATGTAGTGAATTTCCCAATCAGTTGTAATATAAATAATTTATGTATGAATTTCAGCATTGCATGCATTACCATTCCTAAGCAGTGATTAGATGTCGTTGGAGGCTCTTTGGACTCCAGCTGTTTAATAAAGCAAGTACAATTTAGGCCAGGTCAGACAGAAGCTTTGTTAACTCTGATCACTGGGACAGAACAGGGGGACAGCATCTCCCTCCTGGTGCCCTGTTCTGTGCCAAGAGTTTGCAGACCCAGCCTCTAAACCGAGATGGAGAAAGAGGCAGGAGAAAACCACCAAGTCCAAAGTCAGCAAAGCCAGGTGTCCATCCCTGGGGAGGGTAAAATGCTGAAATATCTCCTTAACTGCCACTGTTTTGGGAATCAACCTAATGCAGTAAATAATATGGACAATAAAGCCAGGAAATGTTGCAGTAATATTATGGACAGTAAAGAATATGGGCAATTTAGAGGGATGGCTCTTGGTGGAGCCTAGACTGGTATCAGCTTAGCAAGGAGCTGGAAACAATCACAGACCATTAGCTTTTAGGTGAAGGGAATCTTCTTTTAGTAAAGACAACTTCTTAGCCTGACCTCAGTCATCAATATTAGTAATTTTACCACATTCAAAAGAGTCTGAATCTCAGTCATACATACAGCAGGGAAAAAACCCAACAAAACAATTAAGTGCTGTAAAAAGTGGGTTGAAACAATATCATGCAACTGCCCTGACCACTCACACAGGCAGCACTGCTTGAGTAATTAGAGGAAGAACTTAATTATCTACATTAAAATCAACAGCAAAGTAGAGCAAATATGAGGAATGTGTTTGTATCTGATTCCTCCTGTGAGTTCATCCTTGAAACCAGGGGCCAGCCCTGGGTATCATTTACTCCTTAATTTCTCATTGCTGGGACCTCTGCAACACATGGTTTATCAGTTGCTTGCAATTGCAAATCAATAACATTTTTCAGGAATGTAGAAGTTCTGGGATTTCTCCCTAATGTCTGAACTCAGGAAAATGAGAGATGAATGTTTTGAAAGAACAGGTCAGACCAGCTATAGGCTGTGTACAGAGGCTGTCTAGAAACAACCAAGAAGTGATTTATTTAGTTTTATTGCAGTAAAGTGCTATGGATTTTCCATGCTGCTCATACTAAACTGAGGGGGTTGTGTCTTCTCCATTTAGGTTTTTATTCCTTGATTATAAGCTGTTATATTAGTGCAGCTGCAGCGTGGGGCTTGAATTCTTCCTGTTGATTGATTTTCTTTGAATCTTAAAAAATCTAAAGAAATTTTTTACTTCAGGTTTCAAACCATTGATTTATCTCTAGTCAGCTGCAGATACAGTTCATATCTTACCACGAATGTAAAAAAAAATAAAAAATAATGGATTGCTCTAACAACTGTGTTGAAGTCTGTTTACTGTCCATTATCTGAGGCATGGCTGAGAATTCTAGTTGTTTTACTTTTTTTTTGTGAATATTTTTATCTCTTTCCTATTATTTTAGTCACATAATAGATCAATAAAATATTTTTACTGTACATTTTAAGCTCTGCACTTCTCATCTCCTTATTTTACTCAGTTTTAGATCTTTTCATCAATGTATATGGGCCTGATATAGTTTCTTATGCTTACTGTCAAATAATATGATTAAAAATTAAGGGAATTTGTAAAACAAATGAATTCATAACATGATTATTGAACTAAATGAAGGGTAACAAATTATGAATATTTACAAAACTGAATTATGTTGTCTATTATGCATTTCTAAAAAAAAATAGGAATGATTGTGACTTAAAGTTTCAGCCTATTCAGTGTTCACTACTCTAGTGAAGCCTCATGGATATAATTAATGGCAGTATCCAGTACTGGATGTAGGGGAAAGAATTCACATCCAAAAAATTAAGGTGCAATAACCAATATAATGCTAATTGTGCTATTTTAAGATCTAAATTATGTGTAAAAAATGAATATACCATGCTAAAATGTCTCTATTTGGGCAGCACCGAGCTTCACAGTATCAAGTTTAGGACACTATTTTACCCCTGTTTTGGAACAGCAGTTGGATATTCTGAACACCTCTGTGAGAGAAGCAATGATATGAAGATTATTTTGTTTGCAACACAGGTACTTTTTCTGACTGATATCTCCTCACAAATCCAGAGAGCAGTTGAGTCAGGATTGTTTCCTTGGAGTGAGTGAATAAGGCTCCTGTAGCCATGTTCAATATTTCATGATTTGAGACCCAGCTAAAATATACTTCATCGCAAATTTCACTGCTCACATTTTTTATGCATTTAAATAGAACTGAACAGGATGTTTTAGAAGAACATGCTTCATCTAGAAATGCCAATTTGTCAAAACCGGAATTGTGTGGGAAAGGGCTGATTCTATCCTTTTTTTCTTTTTTTTTTTTTTTTTTTTTTTTTTGTAGAAAAAGCTCTAAGAAACAGATTTCAACTGCTGAGAGCATCTCCTTTCAACATTTTCAATATGCAAGTGGCAGTTTTCTTGGCTTGGAGAAATATTTAAACCATAATTAAATGCTATAAGAATAAAAAATGCAGAGACTTTTAAGAGAATGAAATAATTCTAGTGAAGTAAATCAGCCTTTAAGCACTTAAGACGTTAATTAGACTTTATGGCTCTGAATCCACATTGTGTTCAGTATTCCTGTGCTTAGACACAGCCAGCTCATGTTTCTCAGTTTTGTATTACATAGTCTGTGCCTGATGCTGCTTCCATTGATTCAGAAATGAAAACTGCTCTGGGCTGGCTTGGACTCTTGGGAAGCCGAGCTGGGCTCCTCTGGGGATTTGCCCCATCCAGAAACTGGGCACTGACTCAAGAGCTGCCATCAACTGCCCAATCCTATAACAACCCCCAAAAACACCCTGCTGCTGAAATGGCATTTTCATTGGGAAGATCAGAATGCATTACAGTATAATTCTGTGTGACCTTTTGGTGATGGTTGAGAATGTTTGAGTTACCATAAAATAAATGCAAAATTTTGTGCACTGTTAGTTATGAGAAGAGTTGGTGTTAAGAAACCCCACTTGCCATCCCTTGGAATCACATCACAAGGGTTAAACCCAACAGGTTTCAGTAGAAATAACCCTGAAATCAGTAAGTTATTAGAATTACCTTGATTTTTTAATTGGCAGAGAGAATATTGTGCACATTAAAAAAAACCCCGTGCACCAAAAAACCAACTTAGCCTTTGTAATTGGTGCCATAATATTATTATATATGCTAATTTTTGTGTGTTTTATTAACAAAAGTTAGATCAAACTACGGAAAAGTCACTGCTTTTGTTAAATTATACAGTGTTTAAAGGCTTGAGAATATTAATTAAACATTATTGGTATAATTTGGTTTAAAGAGGGGTTAGGGAATATAGGATTTTATTTTTTCATGCTGTGATTGACTGGAATGATTTTCTTTTTGGCCAGCTAAGTATTGTTAGAATTGATGTTGTCATGTAAAACGCTGCTTTGCTGGACTTTAAAGGTTCCTCTGTGTACCTGTAGAGAAAATGGCTGTGGAAGGTTATCTGTTCTTCTATGCCATGATCAACCCTTTCCTTATTCCAGAGCAACTGTGAGATGGAAAGGGTTGTTTAGGACAATCAGTGGCCTCAGTGCCATTAACTGAATTACAAGAGTTCTTATTTTAATGTAAGCCTCATAATACTGAGTCACTGGTTTTAGAACCTTGGGCTAAATGTAGATGTAATGAATGGTAGAAAAATAGTAATGCATCAATGCCCACATGATGATGAGCTGTACACACAGAGAGATTTTGACATATTGATAATTCTGTGAATATATCAACCCTGAGCTGCTTGGTAGGCAAAATGTAAACACAGTCTTAGAAATTATTATGTGAACTTGAACACAAGTTTCATTCTGTTTATTTTTGAATCATTCATACAAACATAGATTCACATGTGGAATGCAACACATTTTTCTGATTCTCATCACCTCACAAAACAGAAGTAGAAAAGAGGGGTGGTGTATCTGGGATGAAAGAGATGGAGTGGCTTTCACGTGTGGGTAAAATAAAGGGATTCTGAAGAGAATTCCGAATAGGTCTTTGAAAGGATTGTGTACCTGTGCAAATTATAGTTGCCTCTAAAACCAGGAATTATGAATTGAACTGAGAACAACAGTACAAGGTTTAAAGCAAAAAAAAAAGTATTTCTCTATTGAATGCAAAATAAAAATCATGGAACCACTTACTGTAAAGAGCTGTAAAGGCAAATAAACACGGATTCACAGTGGATTAGAGAAATCCATGTTTATAGGTGTATCAGGGGCTGGTGAATAAGAAGTCTGGAAGAAACTTCTGGGTTGCAATACCTGAGTCAATCCAAACCATGAAAACCTGTCCTCTGGCTTGTGAGAGGGCAAAAAACATTTGAATTAAGGAAAAAGCTCTTAAGGTCATATTAGGTGTAGCATTCATACCTCTGTGTGCACATGAATACACAATGTTAGCAGCTTCTGGTGTTTGTGAGTGTGTACAGAAAGAGAGCTCTGTCTTCAGGTGGGCACAGCTGGGGGCATGAACACATACTGAGTTTCTTTGCTTGTCACATATTTCTGGGTATTATTTCCAGGTGTTACAGCTTGTCATGTACTTGTCGGTTATTTTCACTGTAAAACTGTGAGGTCTCTTTCTGCTCTGTATTAAGTGGAAGATTTTCTTTCCTCTCATTTGCACTCTCATCTGTTAGAACTTGGATTTGACGGCTGTTTGCTGTGGAGGACAGGATCATAGAGCTCAGCTACTCACTTGGATGGGTAGTGCAGCTTAGAAATAACATCTGTGCAGCTGCTGGGACACTCAGAGCAGTGCCAGGCTTTCCCTGTGATCACAGCTGTGTGAGGATTGCATGTCCTCTGCTGGTTTCCTGCTCTCCAATTTGAGAGTGGAGGTCCTGGATCCTCCCTGTAGTAAAAATCCTTTATTTGATTTGAGTTTGACTTGAGCCTTTCAGGGATTAGGTGTATTAGAAGGGTTGAAATGCCCATGGGGGAAGGAGGGCTGTGTGTTGGTAATCTCTCTGTGATGCAAAGCACTGGTGTGCAGAGAGCTGCAGTTTCTGTCTGGAGAGTGCTGGGGTCACAGTGATGCCAGGATGGGGAGCTGGTTATAACCAGCACAGGGAGCAGGAGTGATTACACTGCCCCAGAGCAAGCTGGAAAACACCTGTTTACCAATAAATAAAGCCTATTTAGCAATAAATAAATAAATTTCTGGTTTCAGAAATTGTGGTTCCTGGTGCTTTCCAGTGTGTCATGTGCTTGGTTTTTTACAGCCAGTTGAAATTAATGTCATTAAAGACTTGCAAGCTTAGAAAGGCTTTCATATATGTGTAATATAACAAAATGCAGGAAGATGAACTTGGAACTTTATAGATTTATGTCTTCATTAAAAAAGAAAAAAAAAGCTGTTTCACACAAGGGGTTGTTTTTTAAGATGTTTAGGATGTTCTCTCTGACCAGTTTATGGGGAGGGAAAATGCACTGGGACAGAAACCTAAATGGAGACAAAAAACCTGGACTTTTTTGAAACAAAATTCACCTTTGTAAATTAGAGGTGGGGAGCCTTGAAATTAGATGAATTAAAACCATTTTTAATTGAAGGAAAAATTTTAGCATTTTTCCTTTTCTTTTTTACTTACTAAAAGTAAAGGGAAAAAAAATTCCTTTACTTTTATCAAGGAAAGGATCTTCCTATGGCCAGGCCTAAAAAAGTCTTTAAGGCTTGCAGAGCCACTGGCCCAGGCTCTGTCTGTGAGCCCTGTGGCCAAAGACATGCAAGGCACGGGGTCCTTCTGTACCACATCTGCAGGTTGTTGACCAGAGGGGCTCTGCCCTCCTTTTCCTGACGAGGTGAACATGGGGTGGAGAATCTGGAAGGGAGCACAGAATGGCCCCAAGTCACCAGCACACACTGCTCAGCCTCACTGCTGGGTCTCTGCAATCACAGCAGCACCACAGGCATAGCCAGGGCTCTGAAAACTCATGCCTAGGTTTGAATAGAAAGAGTCAGACTCAGTCTGCAGTCTGATCACAAATAAAAAGAAAGTGCATGTTGGAAAAACAAACTCTTAATCTGGTCTTGAATAGCAATTATGATGCATTTAGCATAAAATAATAGTTACGGGAAAAATAGGTTTTGTTTTCCATTTGCAACAATGCGGTTCCCTGTGAGATTTAATTAATGGCTCTCATTTATTCTTATTTCTCCCTATTCTGTGAGTGCTGAGTATAAAAGAGCACATTTAATTTGGCTTCTAGGCAGCAAACAAGTTCATTTAATGTTGATATAGAAGCATCTCTGGATTTCAGATGGAAAAGAGAGGAAGGCCATGGAGGGGAAATGTGATTAGTACCATTGATATCATAGACAGCTTGAATGGCTTTAGCAATCAGGGGGTATTTTTGTGAAAACCAAGTTTATATTACTGCACAACAATTCAGAGAATGGGGAATTATCTCCCATAACACATTGGATAAATGGAACCTAGGAGTTATAACCCACTTAATCTGGATGCAATATTTTGTCTTTTGGGGGATGTAGGATATGTTAGACACACACCTATGCTCTCTTTTATCTTTTTCAATTAAGAAAATAAAATTTCCCTTGGATAATGTTGTCTTGGGGAATATATTTCAAGTTAAAATTCAAGTTAAATATTTTCAACTTCAAATCTTCCTATTGGATAAGACAGTCTATACTACACATATAAAAGTGATATGGAAAGGGTCAGAGTGGCCAATCTGCCAAGTTCCTCCCACAGATGTAGAAACCAGGGAATGGGGTGGGTTTTGATTGATGGTTTGAGCAAATCAACTAGAGGAGGACTGTGTTCCTTAAACTGAGGAAAGCTTTGCTACCAACTTGCATTTATTTCAAAATCAAGGCTTCAGGCTTTCATTTCTGCCAAGCAGAGCCACTGGCATCCAGAACAGAAACCTGGTGCTATAAACTCGCACCTGATTCTTCTACAAGAAAAAGGCAGATTAACTTCTTTTGAGGAGTTTGTGGTTTGCAGGAAAGGCTGGAACTGAAAGGAGCAGCCTATTGCTTCACCTGGCAATTATTTCATGCTTGTGTTTGGTTCACAGGGTCTAGAAAGATGATCAACATGAGAAAGTTTTGTTCTTATATTGTGACAGCAAAAGAGAATTAAAAGAATAATAAAGCCATGGAAGCATGTGTTAGGGGTAAAAATTGCTCAGGATCCTTTGCAAAGGGCATCAGTAGGCAAGAGAGAATGCTGAGGAGGACATGGTACCCAAAGCAGTAACATTTCAGTTTCCTGACTGTACATAATGTGACATTTGAATCCTGCTCACTTGTGTCTAACATCGTCTGCTCTTGATGTAGATCAGCCAGTATGGAAGCACAGGTACCTCTGCTTCTGATGGCATGCCTAATTTGTTAAAAAGATTTGGAATGGGAAATAGGGATTTATATTTTGTCTGCTGTAGTTGTCATTCATCAACTGTTTTTTTTGCCTTTGGCAATGGACATATTGTCCTCTGGCACAGTACTCACTTTAGTCCATTTGGACTCTCTTAGTTTAATGGGGAATTTTTCATATTTTTATAGCTTAAAGATGTGGGACTCAGGCAATTTATGCATGCCATAGTCTTGGGCTGTTTATCTCCTCCCTGTTCCCTTTTAAAAAATCTTCTTTATTATGTTTTCTGATGGAGTTATAAAACCCAACAGTATTGGCAGGTTTGGCTGCCAGAGCTGTGTAGCCGAGGGCCTTTTGGCCTTTGTGCAGCTCTCTCTGCCCTGTAACGCTGTGCAATTTTCACCACTCATTCTTCTCACCAAATGTCCTTCCTGCTCTGTCTCCTGGCCCTGGGAAATGCACAATAGCAGCACATTTGATCACCAGATGTTCTCCTGTCTGGTCTTAGGAACAGCTTATAAAATTTGACTCCTGTACCACCAAGGATTTGCCATTTCCCACCACCTTGGGCCTTGAGTGCTCTTGTGCTGGTGGGAGTAATCCAGAGTATGAAAGAAATTGGAGGCTTTTTCAGGCAACTTTTGAATGAGTTTGAGACATGAAACAGGACATGATTTGAGCTGCACCCAGTGAGGTGAAAGGCAATGACTGCTGCTCTTAACTCCTGAGTGGATATGCAGCTCTGTGAATAAAATGGTTAAAGAAAGCAACATTCTGGGCCTCAACATTGTGTGCTCAGTCTGTTACATGAAGTAAGAAAAAAAATAGGGTGAGAATAAACAGCTCCCTGCATGCATTTGTGTGCTGGATTCATGAGGCACCGAGCCTTGGAAGCACTTTGGATAGAGCACTTTAGATGTGCTTTATTCACTGTGTTTTATGAACTGCACTTGGAGAGTATTATTTAGGATCAGAGTAGTTCTTTTTATTTTATTCCCTGACATAGTTCTTGGTTTTATTCCAAATTGGTTATCTGACCTGGTACCATTTTTTTTATTTAATTTTTTTTTACAATACAAAAACCATGGAGTTGCTATGATTTGCATTGGCTTTCAGATTCATTTGGCTTGGTAGGAAATGCCTAAAACAAAATCAAAGCAACAGATGCTCCTCACTGGCTTTCTCCAGAGCTCACACACCTGCAAGTGCTTGCCATAAACTTGCTATAGGGGCTGCTCTTGGCCATCCTCCTGTTTTTTTAATGTCACTGTCCTTTGGCAATACATAGATCTTAGTGAAACAAGATGTTGTGTTTTCTCTCCGAGCTGTATGCATGTTTTATCTGCAGTGAGCTGTGCATCTTAGGCAGACTGTGAGCTAATGATAAGATTGCTAAGGTGAATTCCCAGATCACCATGTTTTCTGCCAGAGATGAAAGGCCATGTAAATATGCTTTTCTGCTTCCTTTCTCAGATATAATTTCCCTGTTCTCTCTTTTTCCTCTGCACGCTACTGGCAATATGGAACTGTAATACCTCTGTTTGCTTGCATGACCTCCTGCACAGTGTTATCAGAGTGAAATTATTAATTAGGCATTACATATTTTCACCAAAATTCCAATTTACAGTTAGAACTTTACTTAAATTTGTATTTTTATTTCAATTTGTGCAAAATACTTGAAAATCTTGTAATAAAATTAGCTCCCAAAAGTGTTAGATAATGCCTCCTCCAGAAGAAAAAGATCTGTTTTGAAGAGACTAAGTCAGATATTTTTGAATTTGCTATATCCTCAACCCAGCAAGGGCAGCCAAGCTAACCTTACAAATAGGGAAAAGTACTGAGAGCTCTATTTTGAGCTGGGGATTCCAAGACTGCCAAGGCTCCTTTTCTACAGCTGGAAACCTAGGAGCTCAGGACAGAAACAATTTAATGCTGAATGTCTGCAGTCCCGAGCTAGAGCTGCAATTAGGGAATTTCTCATCATCTGTCCCATAAACCCCGCATGTGTCAGGAATCTTACCACCCTACAGAATACAAGTACCTAGCAAGGAAAATATACCTCTGCCCACTTTAATGGAATAGAAGTCCTGAATTTAAACAAGTTCCTCGTTGAATAGGAATCTTTAATTAGGCACGTAGGACATGTAGGCAGAGGGAAGAGGATGCTTGTTCAGACATTAGTTTTAAGGAACAATACAATTCCTTGGCATTCAACTGTAAAGGCAAGTTTATGCAAGATCTGCAGCACACATCCAAAGGCAAAACTGAGGTCCATTTGAAAACTTGAAACTAGCTAATTTTTTTCTGCAAACTCTTTTGTTGGGGTCAAGTTGTAGAAAGAACAATTTAACCCTTCTTGGTCCGTATGCAGTCAGTCAAGCTAATGATATTCCTACTATTTTGGCAAGTATTCAGAATATGTGTGACACACATAGAACTGTGGCATTCCCTCATGGTAGGTCTTCAGGCACTGAAAGAGCTGATGACATTTTATAAAATGCAGTTATGTAAAGCATTGCTGCAGGCAAGACTGAAACTAAAGCTTTACTGTTTCCAATGCAGAAAAAAGTTCTGATGTGTTTATCTGGTCTCAATTGTCATCAAAACTAGCCTAGGCTTATTAGTTATAGTTAACAAGACTCTTCAGTTCAGCAACAACTGAAGGTATTTCTTAATTAGTGGAACAGGAATGCAAAATTATTCTTCGTATTTAAAGTTGGTTGTACTCATTCATAGCTTATTGAACTAATTAGAATCCCCAGACAACCTCTTATTTTTATCTGAAAGAATAATGTTCCACATCACTGATTTAGTATTTCTTTTAAACTGAACTGTTGCAGGATCTAAATTTAGAAAGGAACTCTGAACAGGGACAGTTTTGGCACAGCTTACCAATGCATTGCTCATGCATCATCCCACGGCAGATTTGGATGAGTAATGCATTTTTGTAATGAGCAGTACATACATCTTTTTCAATCTTCAGATTTAATTGGGAATACACTCAACTCTCTCTAGTGCTACATGTAATACAGTTTTGGGGTCCCATGTGATTAAAGTGGGAATTATAGATGTCAGTGCCATTACACCTGTATTAACACTGTGAGTTGGAAAATAGCAGGTGTAAGCAAGGAAGGAAAATATCTCCTTGCAAAGATACCTACCTGAAGGAGTACTAAATTTCTGCAACTTGAATCATTCCTGGTTAAATTTGGTAAAGTTTGTTGAACTTGATCAATGAAGGGCAGAAGCAGATCTTCTTTTCATTTGTCTTATTGATAACTTTCAAAACCTTTTCTGGTCCTAATGCCTCTCTTGGTAACCTTGTTAACTATGGTAAAGCAATTCCTGTGAGTGCAGTAAGGCTGCAGGTGCTTTCATCTGCTCAAGAATTAGGACTCTAAGGGCTGCCCTGCTAATTTTTCTTTACTCTTTTTTTTAGGGGAAGATTCTCAATGGCAGGCTGCAGGAAGCCTGGGGTTAGGTTTGATGTGCTTTCACTGACATATGGTGAAGTTGATTTGTGTTGACCATTTAGTTTGCAGTGTCTGTGTACCTCAAGGTGTGCAAATATTCTTTGAAAGCTACCGTAGATTCATGCTTGGAAATTGTTACAGCAGTTAATGAGTGACTAAGGCAGAGCAGAGGAGAAAATTATGAGCCAAACAAATGGGTTGTGACAAGCAGTCTTTGTGTAAATTACTGTACATAACTGCACAGTATTTCCTGCAAATTGTGCTCTACAAGTTGAAGATGTAATTAATGAAGTACTATAACAGATTAGTATGTGAGTAATTTTTCTTATTAGTAATCACTAATGCCAACTAGGAGAATTTGATTACCTTGCCTGGGTTTGGAGATTTATTTATGGAAGCTGAGGTCACAGACTAGTAGAGGTTTTGTGGGTGGGGATTTTTTGGGGTTTTTTTGATACTTCAGTCCAAAGTTATTATTGGTTAGGCTTGCTGTGAAATACCAACTTTTTTTTTTTTTTTTCTCTAGGTCATTCTTATACTTGGAGATTTCTAGCCTTGAAATAACATCTGCTGACACACGCACACATCTATCAGACATTTTATTTCCAGCAGAAACCCCTTGGAAAATCAAACTGGGAAATGGCTACTGGCATGTGAAGACAACCATGTTTCACATTGGGTACAGTGACCTTGTGTTGATCTGGATGAAGAAGTCAGAGGCACAGATCAATGGCACAGTGCTTGGGCAGCTTTCTTCACATGTCTGCTCGCAGTCATGGACTGGTTCATGCAGCAGAACATGATATTCCAAGACAAGGAGTTGTATTTACATACATAAAAGTATATGAATATATCCTTTGGCTTCTACTATTCCTTCAATTCTGTTCTAACACCCATGAAATGGAGAGGTCTGCTGCAGCTTGAGTTTTGTGCTGGATCTCTTAAACATGCTACAAACCAGTGGGGTACAACAGCAATGCTGCAGCTGAGCATGGATTGATTTTAACAGGACTTAGTGATTTATTGCATCAGGTGGAACAGCAGGGTACAAGGTAGCACGCTATGATTAGATTTAAGCAGCATAACTCAATATGATGGCTGAAATGTCAAGAGGGGAAGGCATTCTGTTTTCTGGTCAGCCAGTATTAATTCCCCTACCTGATATCCAGCATAATTTTTTCAAAGAATCAGAAGAGCGGGGGAAAGTTTACAAGGAGAGATATATGTAGTTTTTTCTGAACAAGAAGCATCATGAACAGAATGATTTATAATAGATGGATAACAATCTAAGTTTATATCTGGCTGTTTTAGCTGTAACTAGCAGTTAGATGGAATCCTTCAAGACCAAATCATCCTTAATCCCAGTTCAGAGCTTCTGTTCTTACAGCCCATCTGTTCACATGACAAATTCGTCAAATTTCAGAAGACTGTTGCTCTGTGATTTTACCATACCCCAAAGTGCTGCTGCATAAATAAATCAAAGTGAAAACTGAAGAACTTTGGCTTGGGATAAAATTTTTCACCCATTATATCTTTAGATTTTTTTTTTTAAATTCTCAATTATTTCCTGATAACTCTGATATATTTATTTTTGTCCCTGGTAAGAAAGATTCATTAATTTATTCTTTTTTTTTCCTCACCAAATCTTTTTGTTCAAATCCATTTGCATGAGATTTTGCTAGCCTGTGCCTCCAACCCTAAAAGGTGAGATACCTGAACCAACCCAATAAAAAGTCAAGGAATTATTCAGATATGAGATTATTGGCACTAAGCTAGTTAATTAGGGCAGCAGTGTATTTAATTTATTTGGTTTTATTGATCTTTTTTGCCACGACAGAGGTTCTGGTACCAGGAAAAATGCCAGCAGAATTGCAAGGATTTTTTGTGTGTGGTGGGATTGGGCTGTGCACCCAGAGCTGGCTGAGCAGCACAGCATCAACGTGGGCTGTGCAGCTGCAGCTGAAGTGGGAGCCTGAGGATGCATTTCCTGCTCCTCACCTTGTGTAGCTCTCCTCTCAGTGCTAGAAGGTGGAACTGGAGATGTTTCTGCACCTGAACAGCAGCCCTGCACTTCTGCATCGCATCCTTCTGTAGCCCTTGGCACAGCCTCACAGCCACCAAAGGCAACAAATCCAGGTGAATTCATGCTGAAACCTCCCTGTTTTCAACCTGAAACAGAAACACTTGGAGAAGGACTAAGATAGGCCCTGCCTTTCAATGCAGGGGTAGATTCTCCTTTCCTGCACTGTCATGTACATCTCTCACGTCCTTAAATCCAGTCCAGGGTTAAAAAATGATCCAGGTTCAGCAGTTCCTCAGTCATGGGAATGAGCTTCATCCCAGCTTCCTGGCTGTAACTTTCTCCCATGTGGGAGTTCTGGGGAAAAACCTCTTAGACCTTCCCACCCTTCTTGAGGCACAAGAAAGCTTCCACCATATGGAAATGTGTAAAGGCTAATGCAAAACTTCTCTTAATGAGAATCTGAGGGAAAAACTTGCACAGCAAGCCAAGATGAAGCTTATTAACTGATGAAACAAAATACCTCTTTAATGATTCTTTTCTTAATAGTCTCCCTTGGGCAATTTCTCAATTATTTCTGTTTTTTGTATTTTGTTTTTTCTCTGACCAAATAAGGGCTAAGAGCAAGAGCCCTTTCAGAAATTCTGGTAACAAAGTAATTTGTTTTGTGGCTGAATAAAATACTGCATTATCTTGAAACTTGTGGGGTTATCAATATCTTAGAAGGTATAAGGAATTATCAATTTAAGCACTTGCAGGTTTTTTTTTTTTCCTGGAAAAGATGTTGGTGATAAAGAGAAGTGGGTGAGGGGAGTTGGTGTGATGTAGTTGCAAACCTCCTAAGGGTTATTTTGATGGGTCTCATGAAATCAATCTCAATTTTGTTCTTTGCCATAGTGCTTGTTCCGCCATTCTGTGAGTGTGTGCAAATAAGATTTTAAAGAGGAAGGAACCCTAATCACTGGGATAAATCATGTTTTGATCTCCCATTTTAAGGGCACCAGAATTTAATGTTCAAGTAAGACGTAATTAATAAATGGGTGGACATTTAGAACAGGATTTTCTCAGCTAGTCATTGCAGCTTATTTGTTTTACCGAGGAAGAAGTTCTCCATGGAAAGAGAACCAGGCTGCCTTGAGGAGAGGTAATGAGGTGTAATGGAAGTGTATTCCTGAGATGTCCATCATGCCCACTGACACCTGCAGGCATTTGCTGGGTGCTGTCTTGATCAACTGAGCTTGTGAAAATTCCCTGCACCATTTCAAAAGTAAATGACTGTATGTAGGTCATTTGTCCATGCCACTGAAATTGTACTCTCAGTAATGGATTAGTGTGTCAGGGTGCATCACTCAGAAATAACAGAGTGAGCAACCCTCACTCAGAGTGTATCAAGTACCAGACCATGTGAGCACTATCAGAACTTCAGGTTCTACAGTCATAGAAGATTCAGTGTTTGAATACAGAGTTCAGGGAAGAAATTTCATTGGTGTGTTTCTGCAGCTTTGCATGTCAGGGATGAGAATATGAAGCTCTTTCCTAGACACCCCCTGCCAGCCAGCTCTGGATCTGTGGTCCCCATTTAGCACTGGTCCCTTCAAATGCACAGTTCTACTCAAGCAACTTTTGGCTTATTTTGCACAGTGGTCTATAATCTGAAGTGACTCCTTGCTTTGTGTGCTAAAAATACCCATGGCCTCAGGGTGAGCAGGTGTTCCAGGTGTTCCAGGTGCTGTTTCCAGGGTCTCTCTCTCTGCTGGGATGCTGAAGCAGCTGGTGGCTTATGCTGTAACCCACAGCCTGTGCTCCACCTGCCCAGAGGGTTCAGGTGTCTCTGGCATTGCCAGCAACCAGCTGGGCTTTCTTCTTCCAGATCTTGATCTTTACATGTTAATGCAGCAGCATGACCTTAATTCCTGCACTATAAGTGAATTTGTAAAAAATCTTGAGTCTGTTCCTCGTTTGCCCCTCTCTCCTCCTCCTGCTGATATCTGTTTCTATTTTCCTACTCCCTCAAAAGAAGTTCTAATGCATAATGTTCACAAGAAGGAAACATCCAAGAACTATTTCTCTGACAACCAGTGGGAAGTAGAAGCAGTGTGTGTTAATTGGCTATTGTTTATTGGGAAAAAACCTCCAATTAACTTCTAAAAGTTTGGCTCCAAAAGAGATTTGACCTTTGTGTTTTAGGATGACTATATCAGATAATCCTTGTGACAAAATCTTAGAAGTGACCTAATTTCTATTATTACCATGATGAGATACAATTTCTATGGAGCAGAATGGGGTCCAGTGTTTGCCACAGGCATTTTTCTGATGCTGAACTGTCTGTTGATAAACTTTGGCATATTAATTAATCACAGTGATTGGACAGCAAGTAAGTTTCACTTGATAAATTTCATGGATATTGTTCACTAAGCCATTCTTATTTGAATATTTTCTTGTTCAGATCTTGACTGGCTACCTGGATCAATGAAAATATTTAGTGCTTATTGATTTACTTTTTAAATAAAGTACAGGTTTGAACAAAACCACACCTGATGCAGCTTTTAGCTGGCAAAATGATATTGTTCAGAGATGTCATGTTATGCTATTCTTTCAAGAGAAGCTCTTAAAAAGGACACAATTTCCATGGCAGAAATGTATTCTTATAGACAAATTCTTCTGTTTGTGTGTAGTTCACTGGAACACCAGCAGGAAACTGAACTCTGATAACAGAAATATATGTCAGTATTTCATTGTTATAACAAATAGTTGGAGAAAATAGTTGTTTTTTTTTCTTTCCTTTATTTTTTTTTTCCTCTCTAGAAACCATGGCTAAATCATTTTGAATGGATTTATGACTCATTTTTCTTCTGTGGGCATTCTTATGGCAGCAATATGGTCTCAGCACAGTGTTAAAATGCCCATATTGAAAGAAGGAGAAATAAAAACACCACTTGAAAAAGCAGATTCATATGAAAGACGTGAGGAATAATCCAGGGGGGTTGAAGCTCAAAACTTCACAACTTTTTTATTTTTTTTTTAAATAAACGCAGACCTCCCACTGTTTTTCCTTCTTCTCATTTCCTTATTCTTGAGCTTCCCTTTCAGGGGCTAAACTAGGCCAAGGAAGAGAGAAGTATTAAGAGAATAGGCTTCAAATGATCCATCTTTTTAATAATCTCTTTAATTATCATGCCTGTTTATACATTTTAGCTGAAAACTGCACCAAGTAATTCGGGTTTTTCATCATACTGGCTGATATTGACTGTTCCTGCAGTAGCTTGAAGAAGTTTATGGCAAAGGACAGTCATTAACTTGTCAGTGAGGAATGGCCTCATGTATAAATGTAGATGTATAAACTCAACACACCTTCAGCTCTGCTTTCAAGTGCTCCACTGGAATAATGTCTGAAAAACTAACAAAAGTATTTGGCCATGAATAAATTCTGATGTATGGATCTTCTATCAGCCTGCTTGTGCCTTTCTGAAATGAAGCAATTATGCAAAAAAATGGTACTAGGTGCACAGATTCTTTTATTTGGGAATTTCTTATTGATTTTGCAAGGACTTTCTGTCATCTGGAAGAAACTGAGGCCCTTCATTTGGCAAAGATGAGCATATTATTAAAGAAAAAGAAACCACTCCACTAATGTGGGTGCACTTCCAGTCATCTGCCAACACTGACAAATTGAGCCAATATTATCAAAAATAGCACTTCTCTCCTTTTATTTTTTTTTTTCCCCAGATGCTCCAAAGCAATTACTGTGAAAGCTCTTCTTGGTAATGAGTGTTATCCCTGTTTCAGAAATGGAGAAATCGAAGTTACAGTAAAATCTAACCAAGGGCAGGAATTAAATATCAAAAATTGGAGAAAAAACACCATGGTTATTGAAGATTTTTGGTTCCCCCACAAGAACTGTGCATCCTCCATTTGATCACATGGTCTGGATGCTTTTGAGTAAAATTAAATAAGTCTTTAATGAATACTGTAGTAGTCTCAGCTTCTGCTCTTACTTCACTTGCTTAAAAATTGTACTGGTCTCCCACTCCAAAAAGTCTGGGGATTTGAGAGATCTGTGTCCTCTTTGCCAGTGTTAAATTAGGGCTTGATAGGAAGATGTACACAACATTTCTTAGAGCAGAGTGCATGTTTTCAAGTTCCACTGAGATTAGTGAAGTGTGTTTGTGTTAACCTTTTGGTGCCTTCACTCCCACCTCCACCCTCTGCCTTAAGCACTTTGGTAGGGGTGTGGAAGTCAAAGTTTCAATGTGAGCATCTTGGGAGGATTTCCTCAGAGATTTGGATTCATGTGTGGATTGTTCCTCACCATCAGGGTGATGTCAGTTCTCAGACAGAAACTTATCCAGGTATTAGTTCTGCAAAGCAGGAAGAAACCAATCATCAAGAGACTGCAAATCAATATGAGCACTGTGATGACTTAATTTGATGCAAGAACGGGGCTTCTCTGGCTCTTGAAACTGTTGAAAGTGCGGATTCAGCTGGGCTACCTGCAATTGTTAGGTACATGTTTCATATTCCACATCTCCAGGAACAGAGAAACCTGGCATTCACCTGGGTCCCTGAATTGGAAATGGGTCTAGAGTGGGCCAGTTTCTTATTGTTTTTACTTCACAAAGTTTCTTTAATTTAGAACATCTATGCTGTACCTCACAGAAGAGATGAGATACCCTGTCATGCTGTGTCCCAAACACAGAATAGAAAGCCAGTCTATGCTCCCAGGAGGCTGGATTCTGTGTGGAAATCAAGGAAAAATAGGTAGGGAAGGAAGCACAGGGGAGCAAAGGAGTTAACATTGGTCAGACTGAGAGGGAGTGGTATTGGCAGTGGCTGAACAGTTGTTGTCTTTGTGTATTAAGCTTAAAATGAAAAAATGTTTTGGAAAAGAAAGAGGGATTATTAATGCTGTCTGGCCTTTGTTTTTACTTATCTCTGTGAAAATATTTTCAAAAATATTTTTAGTAAACAGAAAAACCCTTTGGAGCAGATTGCTGCAGATGGTTTTGCTTAACAAGCTGCATCTGTCTGAAGATTACTAGTACTATTAAGTTGCCCTTTATTCAGCTGATCTTTTGAGATGGAAGCCCATGTGTGATAATACTGACATATGTTGATATTAATAAGTTATCATCAATATAAATAGTCAGAATTGTATCCATGCCTAAGACAAGAAGCAGCACATTTCAGCAGCTCACTGAGGCAGGGATATTAGCCAAGGTCCAGTGGAGTCAGTGCATTGGGTCAGAGCCTTGCCCCAGGAGCTGTCTGCCTGCACATCCTCAGCAAATGTCATTCCAGCAGCCAGAACAGCTCCCAGCGTGGCTGACATCCACAGGAGCTGCTGCTCAGGGAATTCCTGAGCTGCTTTGCACTCTGCTTGCTCCTCACGCTGCCCAGGGGTGGTGTTCAGCCCCTTTTTTTGCTTTGTTTTCTTGTTCTCTGCATCACTCTGAGTTTCACAACATAGGTGATATAGTTGCAATAGAGCTATTATTTCTGTCAATATAGCAGGGTGTTTTTATAACAGCTTTTAGTGACTAAGACACCAAAACTTCACAGATTAAAAGAAAAAGTGGGTTTTTTCCCCTCAGTAAATTTTTGTATAGATTTTAGTATATATCTATGAAGATGTCTGGAATTCAAACTTTAATTACTCAGGTTTTTTTTATAGGTCAACATCATTATTTTGAATGTTGCTTTCCTACTCAAGATTGTGTTTCATATGTAGTGAAACACAGGGTAAAAGTTCAACGATAGCCACAAAAGGGTGAATGTTATATGAAATATTTTATCAGGGAGGAAAATTCACCATTAAATCAATTTATTTAAAGTTTTGGTGGATTTTATCCCACATTGCTCGTAAATAAGTACTATTTACTCAGTAAAAAAGAAAAGATGTAAGGTTAATGTAAAAATTATTGGTTGAATGTTTACAGTCTGTTCCTTGTAAGTGGTCAGAATAGATTTGGATATTAATCACTCCAAACATTAAAATTAGCAATTTTAAATTTGAGTCAGAGTGGAAAACTTTTGCAAATTTAGTTTCAAAGATGGATTGTTTAGCCTTGTTGAGGGCTATTGAAAATCTGTACGTCTTCTGCATTACCCTTGGGCAGACCTATTTCATAAAGTCTTTTTAGCCTGTTGACTTCTTTTAAAAGCAGAGACATAGAAAGAGTCAATAAAAGAAATAGTCCCTTAACTAAGCTAGTTGGATTTATATAATAAAGATGAAACAGAAAAGCCTTTCCAGGATATTGAGCCACTAGACAGACTCCTAAGGGGTCTAAAATACTTGCAGGTTGCTGATCTGCCGGCAGATCTGTAAGCACAAACTAAAGAACCACACTCCAGTTAAGGTGGCCTCGAGGCCAAATCTGTCTGATGTTGCAGCAGCTTTTCACAGGGGATGACTCAGAGGATTCAAGTAATTCACATTTTCATTCCACTTACAGACTGGGGGGCATGATCAGATGTACAAACCAGTGGTCTTTCAGTGATTTAAAATCCTACTTTAGAAGAAATGACTGGACCCTGCTTGGTTAAGGACACGTGCTTCAAGTAACAGAGTCACAGCATTTGGAGGATCCTGCTGTGTGGAGGAATGGCTCCAAAAGACAAAAGATTACTTGGTGTTTCCTTGAGTCACCCTCCTCTGTAGGAAATTTCAGAAGTCTCCTGAGCAGAGTTGTCTGGAGGTAATAGAAATTACTAGAAAGGTGCCAGCAGTAGGATTGAAATATCAGAGCTCTGTCATGGATCACTGTGGGACTTGGCCAGTGAGATGTCCTCCATCTCAGCCCACCCCTCTGCAAAGAACTGCTTATTCTCCATCACAAACTCCTGGGAAATCATCATACTAAACAAAGAAAAGCTAAATATTTATTTCTTACTTTCCATCTCACTTTGAGCTCGTGTAAGAGGGAGAGTATGGCTTGTTTCACAATGGACATGAATGTTTCATCATCTACATGGAATTGTAGATTATTGGGTGATATTAGAAAGGACTAATTTTTTTCAGCACTAGTCTCAGCTTTGCAAAATAGCTCTTAAGTGGATATTTTAAACCAATGGGGAAAAAAGTTGATATATTTAATATGTTTATATATTAATATGTTTAATATTAATTGTTTATATTAATTTAATATAAACAATTGTTAATATTAATTTAATATTAATTTAATATTAATTTGTTTTAAGTATATACCCCCACAAAGGTGTGGCCTTGTTGGCTGAAGTGAAGCACTCAGAGCTCATCAATAAATGCAGTTTGGTAGCAAAGCCATTCTCTCCTAGAAGAGTGGAGCAAATACCTTTAGAGTCTGTAAAGAGAGGATATGACAGCGAGAAGTACCAGAAATATGTGCTGCTCAGCATTGATAGTATAATGGAGATATTTTCTAGGCTAAAGATCTTTAATTCATGGAGGCTTAAGGGGAAATCCTGACCATATTGCAATCACTGTTTTTCAAATTAGGATGGCTTTTAAATTTTGAAACAAGGAAAGGAACAAAACTCCAACAAACAGTTCAAATTAAATTATTCCCATTTAAATCTGCTACTGCTGTCTCCAGATCCTGACTGATTCTTAATGCAAGGAATTTGCAGCATTTTGAAAAGGGTGAGTGTTTTTGCAGATGACATCAGTGTAGATGGTTTTTGAGGTGCTGCATATCCTCTATAGTCCTTTGGTAGATTTCAGCAGACAAAGGTCCTTTTTATGGCTTATGAATGTTGGTATTTATATTCAGGAAATAAGTAGCTGAGAGAGAATCTTTGTCCACTCTGCAATTGATTCTTATAATCTGTTCTCATGCTGAACATTGCAGCATCAATCAAATGAAAAATGAAAATCACTTTTTCCCTGAGCTGTTAACAAGTGCCATGAAGATGGATGTACAGATACAGGTTTGAACATGACTGGCATGGAAATCTTCAGGGGGAAACATCACAGGTCAGAGGGTTGGCAATGCCAGGAGCAGCCTCAGTTCAGAAATGAGGAAGACCTATATTCTGCTTTTAAAAAGGAATAAAAAATCCATAGTGAGAGTAAATAATGACTGAATTGTGGAAGCGTTTTCTATGGTGCAATGAAAATCTCTGTGTGACTATGTGAGAGCTCCTTGGAAAGGGACCTGCTGAGACAGAGACTGCAAGAAGGGGTTGAGTTGTTGTATTATGCTGAACTCATTGATTAGCAATTAGATATTGCTATTGATAAGGTAGAAGAAATCCTCAGGTTTTTTGCACTAGCAGCCTGCCTGGTTGGGTACCTGGCTCTTGCTGCTGGGCCAGCAGTAGATATTAATGTGCCAATATATTGGTGAGACAGGTCAGTGTAGCAGAGACACAGTAATGGTTGCATCTCAGGATTCCCAAAATATACTTTTGTGTTTTGTTGCTGCCCAGAAACATCCAAGATCAAATTGTTTAGGTGATTCAGTGAAGCAAAAAAATGCTGAACTTGGCACAGAGCCAGGCTGTTCACAAGGAAGAGGGAATTAAGATGTTGTTATGATCAGCATGGGACACCTGGTAATGCTACCAGAGTTTTATTCTTTCCCTCATTTTCAAACTCCTTGTTCCTCTTTGTAATGGTCACTGCAAAACCTCAAAGCAGTGCTGAGAACAGCTGATGATTTTTTACTTTTTCTGCCTTGTGAGTATTTATTAGTTTGTTTAAGAGAAACGTGTTTGGCATAAAACAGGCAGGGAAGAAGACCTTAGACTGCACTTCTAACCTGTACTGTATAAAAAATATGTAGCTAAAGAAACCTCTGTGATATCAGATACTATTTGGACACTGCAGCGTGCTATAATTTGAAATACATACTAATTCCCCCCTCCTACTAAACAAATATTTGTGGTGTATCCAGCACTGGATGTGGATACACCATGAGGAAATAGCATATTTTTAGGAGAACATTTTCTGATTTCTCCTGACTCTTACATTATTTTTAAAACTAAGGGAGCAGACAAGTGCTATTGAAAATGTGATTGTGCCTGAACCGAGCAAGAATAAATCAGGTTCATGTAGCTCTAGATTGACTGTTCAGTATTTGACTCACTGGAAAGCTTTGCATCAACTTTGATGGAGCATATTCCATAAAGTGAATTGCTTTAATGGTTGTCAGCTTTTTCATGGCAGCTTGATGTCAGTCACTATCAACTGTATTTCTAAAAATGGACTTCAATTTTAATATCACTGTGATGAAGGTGGGAAAAATATTAATGTATCATAGTAATTAATGCTTGGCATCATTTTTCTGTAGAAAAGAGCTGAAATGTTTATCTATGGAAGTAGTTTTGATCTACACTTTTCTAGTGTCATCACTTGTCCTTTGCTGAGAGATTTCTATGGCTTCATTTGGGGTTGCTCAATGGTGGGAATTTTGGTCCAAGAGTTTGAGTGTGAAGCAAATGACACAGTTTGTACAGGTGAATTTTAAAACTCATGTTTTTTGGAGGAATTATCTTAAATAGGGATCATTTGGCTTATCCTCATGAGGTTTTTCATATTATGAAATCCATAAAAGAGAACCTGGTGTAGTTATATAGTTTCCAGCATCCAATGTCATCTGAAATTGTTATTTCAGAGCTAAAAGTTTCTGAAAAGAGTCTGAAAATTAACTTGGCTTCATATTTTGTATCATTTGATATTTCATATCTAAAAATTTAGGCTTTTTTGCTTTAGCAATTACATGCACTCTGCTGTCATCTTGGGTATAGTTGCCTGTATCTGATATAGAAACAAGATTTCAGTACCTAAAAGATTATTTCAGGAGTTACTTCACATTCACTTCATAGTAACTGAGAAGGAATTTGTTTTGTGAACCTTAAATTTAGGGGAAGGAAAAGGACCAAGGGTCCAATCAGAAACTGCAGATTCTATTCAGAAGCATCATCACAACTTATCTATATACAGTAATTATCATCACAACATTTGAACTAATCACAAGTTTAAGAAATTTCTTTGTACAATGACCCCATAATTGAGGAAGGTTTTTTCATGTAAACCTAAAGATAAATTTTGTATTACAGCAGATAGGTTACTGTTCTTTGGAGCCACCAAAATGTCTAATTTGTACTGAATTCAAAAGGCTCCTGATAAGATCATGCACTGAGTCTGTAGAGGGGTAGATAAATTCCAGTTCCAACTCCTGTGGTGTCCATATTCATGTGTCTCTAGTGAATGGGATATTTCTGAATTCTGCTTCAAATGCATATGCAAATTGAAATGAAATTGAATCATCTTTTAGAATCTGAAATTCTTAAACTGAATGGTTGGAAAAACACATGTATTCATCTGCATCTTAGAAACAGCTTGTAAAATTAAGGTTACTGAATAATCTTATATAATCTTTGACCTTTGGTGATAAAGAGGTTGTGGCAATTCTCAATAATTTCAAGGATACATCTGAATTTGAATTTATTCTGAGTCTTTTCAGCTTTCTGTGGAGCCACCTCACTTTAAAAGACACCTTTTCAAGGTGACCAAAGCAAACTTAGCAACAGAATATTTTGATCAGCTGATCATTCTTGTTTCCTTCAATTTTTTCCCCTTATTTTCTTCACACGATTTCTCTTGTGGTTTTTGTGGCCAGTACTTATCTTGTCATTTTCTGCATAACCACTTTTGGTTTCCTAGACATTTTTATTTAACTTTGTACTACTCTCCTGTGCCTGTAAATTGATACATCATAAATAAATCAGGCTGTGATGTGAGTATGAATAAGATTTAAGTTGACTGTATAGTCAATGTCATTGCAAATGATAAAGGAAACAACCTGTAATCATATTCTGAATATGGATTCTTAAACCATTGGTAAATGCTAATAAATAAAGCAAAGTCAGTTTCCATTATATACCTTTGTTATTTATAGATACACCCATATTACTAAAATATTTATAGAATGAAATGTGAAAATGTATTTGCTGCTCATCTTTCATCAAGAAGAAACTATCAATAAAAGCAAACACAAAGAAATTAAGAAAGTGCATAAAAATAAAATAGCTCCAAGAAATTTTGTCCCTGCTAGAAAATTCATCAGGCAGGCTGAGCAGAGTTTTGTCCCAAGTTTGAATCATTCAAAATTTGCCTGTTTAGTGGCAGGGAATTTCTCAGTGTCTGATCTGCTCATGTTCACACAGAAGAGAATCAGGGCAGAATAAAGAGGGTTAAAAGCTTTGTGCTGCAGGGTGTGTGCCCAGGGGCTGTGCCAGCTCTGTGCCAGCTGGGCACACTAGGCTGCAAGCTCAGGGGAATATCTCCCTAAATCAGCTTTTCCTCCTGCTCCATGAGCAGATTTAAGTGATGGTTTCTATTCTGTTGCAGAGAAACCCTCCTCATCCCTCTGTCTGAGCTGTGTGATCAGCAGAGGCGCTGCCCTGGGGACACTCCTTCAGTTTAAAGGGTGGAGGTGGCTCAGAGCTCAGCTCCTGCTGCTCACCAAAGCTGCCTCACATCACTGCAAACCTCCTGTGGTGGCAGAAAGAGTGAAGGAAAGGAAGCAGGCAGGTGGCTTGGCATTGTGTAAGGGCAGGTGGGCAAGGAGAGAGTTGCAGTGAGTGGATGGGAAAAGGGTGATTCTGTGTGAAAAGTGACTGCCCCATGGTCAGTACTGGGAAAATGTTGCAGTAATTTGAAGACCACGTATTGCTTCTTAAGTCTTTGAAACTGGTTATGTGCAGCAACCAACAGGCAGCTTGGTGTCTTTTCCATGGCAAGGCCCATGAGAAGGGAACTGGTGTCTTACCAAACCTAAAGCAAAGTTGTAGAAATAATTAGTCTGGAAGGTAGCACACATAGTGCGGGACTTGGCTGTTTCTAATCAAATGAAACAGATCATCCAGTGATTCCTTCTGGAATCTATTGATATAAAGCAAGTGCAAAAATAAAATGTCATCCTGGAATATGGGTACCTTGGGTTAAATTGATTCATTTTCTCCTGAAACAAAGGACAGCCAACTGACAAAACAAGTTGATGTCTAGAGGAGAAATGTAGTTTCCACATTTTCTTTGAAGCATTTCACTCATTGACTCTGTCAATTGAGGGGAAAGATGAAGAAGGTGAACACAGTATGTGCTACATATTCATGTCCTGGAATCCAGTGTGTCCTAGCCAAGTGGGCAAGTCAGTGTGCTGATACCAAACCCAAACTCTTCAGACAGAAGTTCAATGTTGAAATAAGGTATCTGTGAGTCTGGGGAGATCGAGCATCACCAGCTGAACCAAGTACTATCTAAGCAGAATGTCTGTGATAAGACACCACAGAGCTGACACAGAAAACTCTGGTTTTGTGTCTTTCACTGAGAAAAAGAGCTAAATTTTTTTCTGCTGGTCCTTGTAGGTTGCTGTTTCTAAATAGACATGGTGGAGCTATTTGATTTCTAGTCATTTGTTCCTTCATGGGATGTAGATAGAAACTGAAATTCTAATAACATGGGCCATGTTATCACCACGGTAATGAAATGCCTTGTCTCAATTTGTGAGTTTTTGTTTATCATAAAGAATTTCATTGCTTTACAGGGAACAGCAGGTGAATTTGCTTACATAGCTAAAGAGGAAACAAGGGCTGCTTTTTACATAATCCACTGCAGATGTTATCTGGAATTTGCTTCAGAATACATTAATATGGCTTTTGTAAGCAGTCTTATAGCTGGCAGTGTGTTTCAAATACCTTGGATGTTTAACTTGGGCAGGAGACAGCACCATTTGCAGAAAAGTGATAGCACCATTTGCAGAAGTTGCTTTGTAAATTCAGTCTCTGGTCAAACTGCATGCCCATAACTTCCAGGAAAAATAAATTAGGAAATGCAGTCCATCACATTTCTGTGAAGGGTTAAATGGGGCAGCTCAGGAAAATCACTGCACTGAATTCAGCAAGGCTTGAGATCGAGAGAACGATGGATGGTGCAAGCAGTGGCTTTGGTGCTTCAGGGAATCTTGTTTTCTGCCAGGGCCTTTTGAAAAAAGGGATGCATGCAGGAGCAGGTGGGTGGCTTTGGGTGTGATGAGCCAAGGTGTCTTCAAGATGGACACAGTTGGTTGCAAATGGGACGGGGTGATAAAGCCATGATGAGTCCCAAATGAACGAGACAAGGCACCCCTGTGATTACCCCAGACACTACTGCACACTGTGGAACCCCAGCTGGTAATTCATGCTAAAATTAGTGTCTTATCTAGAAAGATGATCAGTATTGAGTGAAAAACTTCAATAATTATGGAAGTGCTTTAACAGGTCAAGTAAGGGCAGCACAGCAGAAGAAATTAGAACTGACCTTAATTGAACTATTGAGTTTAGGAATCAAAACAATGCTGAACAGGAAAATGAAAGGAATAAACCCTAAAAAAGAAAAAGAAAACCAAAGCATTTAGACATGAATATTATTTTAAAAACCCTGCGTTTTTAAAACTGATGTGTTTACCATCAACATCTATGTGTCTGAGTTTGATGTATTAAGTCCTAAGAGATGAAATTCTGAGACAGTAATTGTTTGTAGTGGGGTATGAGACAGAATTAAGCTCTGCTTCTGGTAGAATATGCAATTTAAAGAAAGAACTAACGTAAATGGTGTTAGAAGGAGGTAGTGATCATCTTTGTGAGGGATAATCTTTAAAAAAATATCCATGAAATTATAAAATTAATCATTAACTCTCCAATGACAGTTGATAATAGCAATACCTTCATTGGACAGATTATGAAGATCTGCAAAAAAGAGATTTCATATACATTACACAATTTCTAGAAGGTTAAAGGCTGCATGAAAACCTTTTAATTATTAGAAATAATCTAGGCAAGCAACACCTCCTCCTCCCCATTTGTAGCACCACTCAAGTGCCTACACAGTCCTATTCTTTTCTAGCCATTATGGACGTATTAGGTAAAGGTACACTTCAGAAATAGGAAGCTATATTTAAGGAATCGTGTCTCATTTCCCAGCTCTCTGTAGGTTTTCAAAGACAGCATTGCTTATATTTAGTAGCAGTTTTACTGAAAGAGAAGAAATACTTCTTTCAAGAGAGATTGCCTTTTCAAAATGTTTTCCAAAATAATTTTCAGTCCTCAAGAAGATATGCTAAGAATCTCTAGCAGTGCCCTTGCAAAGGAATAAATGATGGTTGGAAGGGGCCAAAGGCTAAGACAAGGAGTGAATTTGTTACGTGGTTTGCTGCTGAATTTTATGTGGAGATGAGCTGATTGAAGTGATTGCACCAATTCCTTTGCTGGTAGGAATTTGTACTTTTGTACTGAGCATTAGGAGGCTACTGGTGTCTGTGTACAGGCTGGCAGTTTTTCTCTAGGGACACCCTCTGGGGAGACAGCCCAGATATTATATAAGCTGCCTGTGTCTCTCCCACAGCAAGAACTGCAGGCAGAAAGCGGGAGGTGATGGTCTAATTATTTGGCTGTGAGTTGAATCGTGTGTGACACCAGCATGAGCTAACAGGAGGGTCCATCTGGTTCCCATAACCAAAGTCCTGGCTGATGGCAGCACAGGCCTTTGAGTGCTGCCCCAAGAGTGGGGGAAAAGGGTGATGGAGATGCTCAGGGGCTGGAGGACTGGATTTGCAATGAGCTGAGGGCCCAAATATGAAGTGGAGACAAAATCAAGTACAAATGCTAAGGGCTCTGTGCAGCTGGTGGAGACACAGGCACAAGCCCATTGCTGTTTGTTTTTGGTTGCGTACAAACAGCTCAGTGATTTGGAGCTGTGGGCAGATCTGCTTTTAAGAAAAACATAGAAATCAATTTTCTGGTTGTTATTTGGGGGTTTATTTACTGTTGCTGAATTTATTTATTTCTTAACTTGAGCAATCCACCAAAGGCCACATTACAAATACTATTTTAAGAAGTTCTTTCCAAGAATTGCCTATTACAACATTTTGCCTTTCACTTACAAAAAAATGAGGAAGGAAAGGACTTGGAGCACTTAGAATTCCTTATATAATCAATAGTGAGCCTTTGGATATACAGTAAATATATTTATATAATGAGCCTGCAATAGCTACACACACAGCACCATGGACAAAATATTCTGCCTCTGAAACACTCATATTTGAAGTCTACATGTAAGCTGTACTTGAGATTTCATTAACATAAGACAAGCAGTATTAATATAAAGTAATATTATATTCCAGGGCTGAAAGTAATGAAATTACCTCACAACATTATAATTTGGCATTGTAGCTCCTTCCCAAGGCTGCCAAGAAAGTGATCCATCTTTTTGTTATTGCTGCAAGATAGAAACATTATCAGCTTTACTGGGGTAGTTAACACCTGGTGTGGAGGAATGCGCAAGTCCTGAATTCTGATCATGTGAGAAAGTGATGATATTGGTATTCAGGAATATTCTCTGGAGTGGGTTTTTGTTACAGGCTGATTTTCATGTTGCAGTATTTAATCATTTATAGTATATTTCTTACACCATTGTTCTTTTCTTTTTAAGCTATGAAAGATAATTGTATCTCAAAGAAGGGACTTATCTCTCTTTATCTAGTCCTCTTTGCTCTTCAAGCAAAATTATAATGTGGATTTCTGATGGCTGGTTTCAGGCAATAGATTATTTTAAATCCTAAATAGAGAAAGAGGCTTTAATTTCATTGCAAGAGCAGCCAGGATAAATTAGTTGGGAGGGGAAAACCTCAATAAATGACTTATTTTTTCCAAGGGTAATTATCTTTGAGACTATCCAGGGTAAGGAAAGACTTATTGACTAAGCAGAATTGTATTGCTCTGGGGTTTGGGGTTTTTTTAACTTTTTTTTTGTATAAAAATATTTCTAAATTAGATATCTGTGAATATGTTCAAGACATCTATTCCTGATAACAGAGAAATAATTTAAACTGTCTTTCACTCTGCCCTAACACTGCCCCTGAACTAGCTCCATCTTTCATGGGATAAAATCGCCAGCAGTCCCCTCCCTGCTGCCTGGCTGGGGGAAGCTGTGCAAGCTGGCAGCAAGCGCCCACCACTGCACCCTGCAACTCCTCAGCACTCCACAAACCCGCCAGGGAACAGAAGAGAGGCACAGAACCCTAAAATGACAGCACAGACACTTGTCTGGGTGCCATAGAAACTGCCACTGCAAGGAAGAGCTTTCCCTTCCTTGACTTTGCCATTCAAATACTGGGAATGCAGAGACTTTATAGAGAAAAATGAAGGTGCCCATGTGTTGTTTCCATGTCAGGTGATTGTCCATTTGCTGCAGCTTTCCTTTGCTTCTTGTGTGGGATCAGCTGTCTGCTGATGTGTCTGAATGTCCAAAGCTCGTGTCTCTGTTCTCTCTTGTGTGATGAACTTTGCTGTCAGAAGCTCTCATGGTGTGCTCCTCCCCAGGGCTGGGCTGCAGGCAGTCCATGCAGACCTCGGTGGCTTTAGGAGCCTTTTGAGGCTTTAGGAGCCCTGTGAGGCTTTAGGAGCCCTGTGAGGCTTTAGGAGTGAGTCCTGTGAGGCTTTAGGAGTCCTGTGAGGCAGTGGGAGCCCTGTGAGGCTTTAGGAGCCCTGTGAGGCTTTAGGAGCCCTGTGAGGCTTTAGGAGTGAGTTCTGTGAGGCTTTAGGAGCCCTGTGAGGCTTTAGGAGCCCTGTGAGGCTTTAGGAGTGAGTCCTGTGAGGCTTTAGGAGCCCCGTGAGGCTTTAGGAGCCCCGTGAGGCTTTAGGAGTGAGTCCTGTGAGGCTTTAGGAGCCCTGTGAGGCTTTAGGAGCCCTGTGAGGCTTTAGGAGTGAGCCCTGTGAGGCTTTAGGAGTGAGTTCTGTGAGGCTTTAGGAGCCCTGTGAGGCTTTAGGAGTGAGTCCTGTGAGGCTTTAGGAGTGAGCCCTGTGAGGCTTTAGGAGCCCTGTGAGGCTTTAGGAGCCCTATGAGGCTTTAGGAGCCCCGTGAGGCTTTAGGAGCCCTGTGAGGCTTTAGGAGCCCTGTAAGGCTTTAGGAGCCCCGTGAGGCTTTAGGAGTGAGTCCTGTGAGGCTTTAGGAGCCCTGTGAGGCTTTAGGAGCCCCATGAGGCTTTAGGAGCCCTGTGAGGCTTTAGGAGCCCTGTGAGGCTTTAGGAGCCCTGTGAGGCTTTAGGAGCCCTGTGAGGATTTAGGAGCCCTGTGAGGCTTTAGGAGCCCTGTGAGGATTTAGGAGCCCTGTGAGGCAGTGGGAGCTGCCCTCCTGCCGTGCCCGTGGCTCTGGGCCCTGCTCTCTGGGCCCTGTGCTCTTTGCATTGGCAGGGCTGGATGTGACACCGAGCCCTGGTCCTGGCCCAGAGCGCCTCCAGCAGAAAGCTCTGGATGCAGAGGGAACCAGCAAAGCCCTTGCACAGCCTGGGAGCTGCATCCCTCAGCAGAAATCTCTGAGTATGGGTGCAGGGAAGGCAGGAATGGCTCCAGGCTGCTGGAGCAGTTGTTGTGTGCAGTGAGTGTGTTATGGGAAGGGTTCCCAGGCCAGACAGCTGTCCACAGGGTGCTCCCACACCTGCGCTGAGAAGGACTTGGTAGAATCCAGGACACACTTCAACATGACAAATAGCTTCCCAAAATGAAACCACAGGGTTTTGCTTCAGGTCAGCAAGCTCATGCTCAGGTGGGGAAATCTTTCATTTGCTCTAGAACTGCTATAAATGACAGTTAAGGCTTGTTGGACTTTGCCTTGCCTTTGTCTGATTTCCCAGGGCTATTTGAATTAACCTACTCAGTGTTGAATGAGGGGTCACCAAAGAATGCTTTTTGCTGCAGTTGGTGGCTTTCCAGCTAAAAGCCTCCAGCAGTGGAGTTAATATGCAGTTTCTGTATCAGGATGGTGGGGGGAGATGGACTGATGTTCTTTCAACGACTCCTTGTAATTTCCACAATGTGCAGAATTTTTTTAAACTGAATATCCTAAGCTAATTTTGAAAGGAAAGTTCTGCTTTTCTGGATTTACTCCCACATTTCATTTAAATAAGTTATTCTTCACCTTTTGTTCCAGGCTGCTGTGCTCTGTTAAATGCTACTTCAGAAATGACTGCCTTTTACTGATGGGTGAAATAATCTCTGTGCAAAGTCTGGAAATTATTTTCAGTCAGGGAGGTATTTTAAGTTGCTTTGAAGTGAGAAGTGCAGGATAAGGGGGATAGGCAGTGTGTGGGACTATGAAGTAAGTATTATGAGTTTATTGGCTCCTGATATTTTGTGCTTCATGGGATATTGAGAATGTCTCTTTCTTATTATTGCCTGTTTTTTCCAAAAAGATGTCACATTATTTTTCCACAAAACCTGAAAGAGGCTGAATGAGACAAATATGGTCATGGAATCACAAACCTATTTTTTATTAGCTCAGTGGGACAGACATGGGCTGTTCCCTGTGTGACTTCCTTTGAACACACATCTCAGATAAATCTAACAGTTTATATCGGAGTAATGAGCAGACTATACTGACATCCCTCTCAGACACCAAGATGTCTCAGACATGTGGATGTGAAAAGCATGTTGCTGTTCATGGTGGTCAGATGCACAGAGGCACAGATAATATTCCATTATCTGTGCTGACAGGCTCTGACACTCAGGAGAACACTGTGTTTGACCTGAGGCCATGGAAAAGGCTTCCAAAATTAATAGATGGAACTGAGAATGTGAGTAACTTAGATGGAATTATGTATCTCACTTGGTGAGAAAGTTAGAGTTTGGAGTTTTGGCTATATTAGTGAATAAGTGACAACATGAGTCCTCCTTCTCCTTCTCCTTCTCCTTCTCCTTCTCCTTCTCCTTCTCCTTCTCCTTCTCCTTCTCCTTCTCCTTCTCCTTCTCCTTCTCCTTCTCCTTCTCCTTCTCCTTCTCCTTCTCCTTCTCCTTCTCCTTCTCCTTCTCCTTCTCCTTCTCCTTCTCCTTCTCCTTCTCCTTCTCCTTCTCCTTCTCCTTCTCCTTCTCCTTCTCCTTCTCCTTCTCCTTCTCCTTCTCCTTCTCCTTCTCCTTCTCCTTCTCCTTCTCCTTCTCCTTCTCCTTCTCCTTCTCCTTCTCCTTCTCCTTCTCCTTCTCCTTCTCCTTCTCCTCCTCCTCATGTCAGGGGGTTATTAATGAAAATAAATTACTTATAATTTCATTATTGGATGGGTTGACACTTCAAAGACCTTGAAGAGATACTTCTTCAGCCATTTTGCATCTTGTTATCCCAGCATACATAGCTCCTTGTAATCTGTTAATACGTAATATAGATAAGGAAAAATAAGCATCTTAAGCCCAAACACAAGAACAGGTTCTCTCTTCTCAGTCTCAGTCCTGGGGAAAAGAACTGAGCCACTAGTGTCACCTCGACAGTCAGGCAGCACCACGTCTTTGGATGCGACTGGTGCAAACACCTGGCTCCCCAAATGGTAAGAGAAGGTGCTTCCTTTCCCATGCTAATCGGTGTCTGGGCCCTGCTCTGGTATGAGGGGTTGTGGTTGTGGCGCTCCCATGGCTGTGATGGGATGTGGGTGCCTCTGCCCAGGAGAGTGCAGCAGGTCAGAGCTGTCCTGACACCTGCTCTGCTGCCAGGGAGGGCTGCCAGCTGCTCCAGGACCGTGTAGCTTCAGCACTTACATTAAGAGTGACAGAAAGAGTGATTTCCTAGCACTGCTGGTTTCTGCTGTGTGTGCTCTGTGACAAGCCTGCCCCAAGGACTGCTGCCTGGGGAATGGGGACAGGGAGAGGCAGGGCCTGCCAGGAGTGCCCAGGGGCTCGGTGAGTGTCACGCAGGGGTGGCACCGGCCTGAGCATCCTGGGCTTGGGAGCTGCTCGCTCAGCTCCAGTGCCTGCTTCTGGCTGCTCCACAACCCAGGGATTGATACATCCTGCTCGTGGAAAGTGATTCTGCAGTGTGGTTCAATTGCAGCTTTTGTGTTATTAACTCTAATGCTGAGTGAGACACAGTGCAATTCACATGTTCAGGTAAAATCAATGCTGTACTTGCTCTGATCGTGGTGGTTGTTTCCTTATCTGGTCCAGACATGTGCTGAAAGAAACACACAAAATTGGTCTCCTTGATAAATCTGGCGTTCACAAAATCTTAATAAAATTTAAATTAAAATTAATCTCAATTTCTCCTTAGTGCTCCTGTAACCTGTATGCCTTTAATCATCTGTACTGTTTACTGCCAGTTCAGTTATGAGGTATAATAAGTGAGCCTAATGCTTTAATGTTTGTTACTGGCCTACTTTCAAAATCCCTTACACATGCAAGTTGGATACAATTTAAACAAATGCTGCATAGAGTCATCACCAACATCACCAATGCCATTCCCTTTATTTAACCTACCAGCCTGTACCCCCTGGGTACAATTCTTGGAGTTAAAACCAATAGAGATCCAGTTTGTAGATTGCTATTGCTCGTTAGCTTTGCGAGTATGTCATAATGCCAGGTCTCTAGTCTTGCTCAAAGTAGTCTTACTGCTAGTGTTAGTCTTAGCCAGAATGCATATTTTAAAAAAACTGGAGATTTGAGTGGTGTGTCAGTGTTGTTTTTACAGTACAGTGGACCAGAAGAATAACTGCCAGGCCTTTCTTTTTTTCTTTTTCTTCTATTTTTTTTTCTTTGAGTATTTCTACATATTTGTGCTAAACCAGAGACAATTTCTGTTTGATTCTGCTGCAAATATCTTGCATCCTTTCTTGCTCTCCTATTACTTCTGTGTCTCTTTTGTTTTGAGGCCTTGATTCTGTGTTTTAAGGTTTGACAACACCTAACCACTGATCATGTTGTAATAGCCTGTAGAAAGAACCTTTTGATTCATGTGTATCAAAGTGTGTGACTAAACCCTCACTGTATATTTTGCTGGTGTCTGGTATTAAACTCTTTATGCTTTAGTCACACATTAAGAAGTAATGCATATATTTTCATAACTGAATTCAGCATTCTGGCTCTGCACTTTTAGAAGGGAAGATGACGGAAGACAAACATTTCTATTGACTGGCTGTGATGTGTGATCTCCCAGTCAGAAGTATTTAGAGTTTTTTGTTTAGAAGAAAAATGTTCAGAAGGAGGGAAAGAGAGCTGCTAAAAGCAAAAATTGCAGCTATTTGCTACTCATTTCAAATCTTTGTCCCTGATATAAAGCTTGGAGAGATCTTTTGCTCTGCATGCATTTAGTTGATTTAATGTGTGCATGCATTATATTCTTGTCCTAGTTGTAAGCATCTTAATGTAATTTTAGGGGTTTTATTTAGGTAGAACTCTTGGATGGGTGTCTGTTTGTGTCTGAGTTGTATTATTTCTTGCCTTTTATATTTCTTACTTGCCATTGTATTACCAAACTTTTGGTTTAGGTTTAGGCAGTGAAAATACAGCAATAGTGAAAATTTTTCTCTTCATACAGGGCTCTTGGAAATATAATTTAGAGGTGCAGACAGTATTTTTTTCCTGTTTTGAAGTCAGTGAATCATTATTAGTAGCTGACATATTGATTAATATCTATTTGTAAACCTTCTAAATACAGGTTTTTTTCAGTGTGTAATTTGCTTGAAAGGAGTTCCAGAGGAGGTTCTGGACCAACATCCAAAGCTGAGAGGATGGGACAGTGCCCTTTACTCAATTTGCCAGATTTTCTGGGCATTCTCTAGGACTATCTCCCTGCCTTTGAAAGCTTTTTAGCTAAACCTCCTCAGACTCTTCTAGAGAAGAACTCTGACCTTTGAAGTGCAAATGGTAGCTCAGGAGCATGCCAGCCTTGGGGTCAGATGGAATAGTTTCTATAGCAGTGGGTTCTCCTGTTGGATACACAAAAAAGTGCCAGCAGGGAAACCAGAAACGTGAATTGCCATGGAGATGAACACAAACTCGGCAGAGGCGCTTTCAGCAGAACTGTCTCCTTGGCAAACTCATCAAAATGAAAACTTTTTGTGGAAACATATCAGTTGACAGGAGGAAGATCTTGGAACAGATGCTAGCTTAGAGCCCAGGATGTTCAAACTGAGCCATGAGGGAACCAGATTCATATCTTTACCCTGAATAACGTTTCCAAACCCTGCTCTTTTTGACTTTGCCTTCCTTTTCCTCTAAGTAAAAAATGTTGAAATCTTTTGAAATCTTTTTGTTTGGGGTGGAATTCATGTTTCCTGATCCAGGTCATCACCTTGGGAATAGTGACAGGGAAACCTCATTTTGTCTGTCTTTAGTTAAAGGAAGCAAGCCAGGTTTGCCATGTAACAGCAGGTCAATAATTTAATGCAGTTTCTTTGATTTGCATTATTGCTACCAATAATTGCTTTGGTCAGGCTTTTGTCAGAGTGGCTGAAAAATCAAATTCTATCTGCTCAGAGTTTTTACCAATATTGCTTCCCTCTGAGGCAGAACACAGGAAATTGTATTAAACACAAAGAACAGAGTACCAAGGTTCGTTCTGGAAGTGAATATGAAACTTAGGAATGGAGGAGACTGTGGATTTGTCTTTGTTGCATAGCTCAGAAGAAGGAAAACAGATGAGATGGAAAGGGAGTTGTTTTGGAGAAAAAAGTATTGATGGGGAAGAAAAGCTAAACCCCATGGTTTGGGATAATACTCAAAAAGTTTCCAGTCTTTTGGGTGACTAGCTGAAATGAACAGATTTTTTAGAGGCCTTTCAGATTCAACTAAATCTATTGAAATTTCAGAGGAAGTGAAGAAAGTTTGCTTTCACCCAGGAGGATAACTTTGAAAAGTAGTAGAAAGCTCTTGTGTTCCTCCATCCTCAGAGAGCAACGGGCTGCGCATTCCTGACAGGAGTGAATGTGGTAAGGAGCTGCTGTAGAAATCCAGGGGAAAAACATTTACTGTTTTGTGGAGCTGAAGAAGCCTGCAACCTTAGAGAGCTCTGAGTGTCCCATCATCAAGTCCTTTTACAGCTCCTAGGAGGGCAGGGCTGCAGGAGCTCTGTCCTCTTGCCATGCTGCAGAAAAGCACAGGCTGGAAAAACAAAAGAAAAAAATCTCCTGTGGTAGCTGATAACTTGCATTTAATCTGAGATATAGCAGTGAAACAGCAGTGCTGGATCCCAGATACAGACTCCTGTGGGATGGCAAATGGCTTTTCTCTGTCCTTCCTGAGAGATGGAAGAAGTGGGCAGATGTCCTGCCAAGGGAGCCAGGGCAGTGCAGCTCCCAGCAGAGGCAGAAGGAACTAAACACCACCATTGTATTCTTTGCCTTGACTGCTTCTTGAGTACAGGCAGTGTACAGAGAGGAGATATTAACTGAGAATTGAATCTCCTAAGAAAATGTCTTCAATTTGTTCAGCTACATTACTGCACTGTTGGTTTGTTCCATAGAATGCTAAAGAGGAGATGGTTTTGTTCCAATTTCTTTTTTTTTTTCTTCTTTTTTTTTTTTTTTTTTTTTTTAGGAAGAGAAAATGTAGCAATCTGCAGGGCTTTGGACTGAGTGCTAGCCAGGGTCAGGTGAATGAAAGTGAGCCTCTCCTCTTCTGAACACATATCAATGAAATATTTCATTTCAAGAAAGCTGAAATCTTCCCCTAGGAAGAAAATCTTTATTTTCATACATTTTAAACCTGGGTTTTGACTGTTACTTTGGAAATGGTATTTTTCAGTAAAATAAGAATAAATAATGAAAAAAAGTTGGGAGCTTTTTGTCCCATCCTTCTTCACAACACAAAGACACAGCCAGAAATACTTCAATTTGAAGCCAAACAAACATTTTTAGTTTAGAGCCAAATAATGCTTTTCTTTTGTCCAAATGAATATTATGGAAAATATTGCTGCATTTTCAACATTTTCCATCTTTGCCTGGCTTTGCCTTTTTTTAAGATGAACTGCCATATAAAAGAAATCACAGCTCAATCAACTCTCATTCCAAGTTTTAAGGTTAGCAGGGAGACCTTTTATTGTCAAGTAAGTCTATGCTCACTAAGTTCTTTGGAAATAGGCACTGATGTTCTCATGGGGCTGTGTTACTTCAGACATGCAGCACCCTTTGAAATAAATAATCCCAGAAAGGCAGAATTCATTGTATACAAGGAAATAAAAAAGGAAGTTATAAGATAAAGCATCCAGATTTGATGTGAGGTTTGTTTCTTCTCTTTGTGAAAGAAGAGTTGAGCTCTGTTGGTTGCGGTGGGTTTTGTTGCAAAAAACAGCCCCTGGCACCATGAATTTACTTTGGAGCTGGAGTTTGTGTGTGGATCCCTCATGTCCTGCAAAGGCTGCTGCTCATGGCTCCTCCACCCAGCCTTGTGCTTGGGCAATATTTGTAGAAATCCAGTGCCTTGAGACTGCTGCCAGATTTGGTGACATGAACAACCGGTTTCATATCAAGGGAAGCACACAAATTGTGTAAGAAAACAGGAATCTGCCTCCAAATTGAGGAATATTGATTTTGGAAAGTGATAAACATAAGTGCATGCTGAATAACGTGGGAGGTGAAAACTGTGCAGTTAAAAGGGAAAACGCTCTGGGGCTGACCACCTCTGGGTAGGAATAGAAGTCACTGCATTACTTTTAATCATGTTTTCAACAACCCTCTTTCTTCCTCTCTGCATGATTCCCAGGAAGACTGGTTTCCAGCTTTGACACTTATTGTTAGATGCATTAAATTAAGCAGTGTAAATCCAGCCCTGAGAATTTACCATTTGTCTAGCTTTGTGCAGCAGGTGGGATTTCACTGGGCAGAATTGATGCCGGTTTTTCTTCCAGGACCATTTTGAAATGTGTGCCTTTTCAGTCACCAGTGTTCCTGTTTTCCCCTTGGCAAGGCATATGTCTCGCTAAAGAGCCTGTTTGGAGGTTGTTGGTTTAGACAGTCCTTTGCTTTTAGGTCTGATTTTTTACATACTTATCTGTCCCTTTTCACAAAGCCACTGGAATTCTGGGCTAAAGTCAACACTTTGCTTCCCTGGCATCCCCATCCAGGAGGAGATGAGCCTTTCAGGGAGGTGAGCATTGCAGATGTGATCTAAGCACATTCAGGACTGCAGTGTATTTCTCTGGCTGCTCTTTGCCTAGAGAAGCCTACAGCAGTATGTCTAATTTATGTCCATGTGTGCATATGTTTGAGTGACTGGTAGGAGGACAAAATTCCCTAAGACTGCTCACATCCCTTCCCCTGGAGAGGGGTGATGGCAGATGTTCCTTATTTGTCCTGTTGGAAGGGCTGAGCTAACTGTGGGCATGGAATCTTCTCATTGCCATGGTAATGGATGTCTTCTAGAAAATGTGATTTCTATCATATAGTTGGAGAGTGCCTTTTATTTAGATTTCCTGGAAAGGTTTTACTAAGCAGATTATTTTGACACTTGCTTTTGCTGCTGTCTGTGTTACCATATCAGAGAACACTCACCACACTGTCCCCAAGGAAGCAGCAGCACCTTTCGTGGCCATGCACATTTAATATAAACTGTTTGCAATGGCTGATGTTCTCACCTAATTTCAGGGCCACTTTCTTCAGGAAAACATATTACTGAAGAAGTGCTGAATAATTTACAAGATTCACATCTAATTAATGCGAGAGAACACCAGGAATGTAAACCCATGGTACTTGCTATTCTTTTGTGTTTCATATTAGTCTGACAAGCACTTGCAGAGCTTCCTCTCCAAGCCTCTCTGCTCTTCAATGTTGAAAACAAATCTAAACAACATTCCTCAACTTCATGTATATTTTTCCATGAAAACCACTTCTGTTTATATTATGAAATTTGTAAGCTCTCATTAACTGGAAATGGTTTAGATTTATTTTTTTTATGTTTGTGGTGTTTCTCACAGCTCATATTATGAATGATATTACATTTTGCATTACTCTCACATTGGAAATCCCTCTAGCTATTCACTCAATGATCAATACAGAGCAATGTCAGGGCCAATGTTATCTCTTACAGCCTATGAAATATAGTAATTCCTTCTTTTCTCCATTCTCAATCCTGCCTGTTTTGGTAAATTTTTCTGGGTCCAAGGTGTGAAAATGACCTTTTGGCATCAGATTGAGATTAAAAGTCCCTTCTTGCTCTTTTTTTTTGTGCAAAAGCAGCACACTACAGTTTATATGACTTGGATGAATCACTTAATCTTGGTGGGTTAACTCTCAGTTTGCAGATAACATTGTATAATTTATCTTTTATGATTTTTTAGCTAAAAAAATTGTAAACTAGTGACTGTCTCATAAATTTTTTGAAAAGTTGAACCCCATGGAAATTCAATCTTTGTCTCTTTTTGTCTTTATCATCAACTTCAAAGCTCCTCTTCTTTCACCTGTGTACACACACACATCACCTGGATGTAATATGTGCTGAAATGTACAATGTGCTGTAAAATGTTTGTGAAATGTGCCTGCATTGGGTGCACTGGGTCAGGCTTTGATGAAAGGTGTCTCAGTAAAGTGGAATTGCTCTTCCCCTGCTCACTTCTGGCACAGCCAGAGATGATGAGTTTTTGTTCTGATTGCTGTCTTGTAGTTTAATAATGGATAACAAAGGAGTAAAATATTTTTAAGTAACCCACATGTCACTGGTATTGCTGTTGTTCACAGAGTACTAGAGGGAATTCAAAAATACTATTGGTGCTATATAAATAATTGATGTTGCAATCTTCAGGCCAGCTGTCCTTTCATGAATTAACAGTTCAGGGAGCACTGCCACTTCGTGTCTTTGGGAACACAGGCTCGTACATGATGCATCAAGAGACACAGAATCAATGTGAGTTTGGATGTGGAGTTGTGAGGTACCACTGGAGTCACTGCTGGCACAAAGATACCTCATAGCAGGAGACAAAGAAATGCTCCTGTATTGCTCAGTTTACAGGGGTGGGAGAGAATGACTGTGAGGTGTTGCCTAAGAGGAATAAGAGCAGTCTCTGCAGCATTGCTATGATATTGATGCACATCATCTGTGTGACATTCCACTGAAGATCACAATGATCAATGGGACAGTACAAGATACATTGCCTTTCCAGAGCTGCACTCCCGAGGGGACCCTGGCCATGTTTTAAATTCTGCCTTTAAAGGGCTGGAAACACATTCTGCTGTAATGATGCATCGCTGAGAGCAGAAAAAAATGTAGTAGAGGTAGTAGTTATGGCTCTAACTGTGCTCTGCTAAATTTGAGAATGATCCATTATCCTTGACTACAGAGAGCTCTTGAAATTCTGAGTTTTAAACTGTGCTGCATCCATGACACAAAGCAATCAAAACCAGAAAATGTAAATAAAATACTCTGTGAAAAAGTGAGTGCTGAGGATTTTCTGAGATAAACAAGTAACAGAAAACCGAGTTACAGGAATACAAACAAATGGCAGCTTTAGTGTTGAAATTACCCAGATTTTGCCAGTTCCAAGTGCAGCTGTGCTATTTAGGTTCAGTTCGTTTAAAATAAAAGAATTTCCTTGATCACGGAGTTCTGCAGACATTAGAGTGGTGTAATAAATAAATAAATAAACAAGCCCAGCCAGGGAGCACAGATGCTGCTTAATGTGGCAGTGTATTAAAGTTTACAGCTACTTCTTTTAGACTCTTCCCTGGGGTGCCATGTGTCAGCCTCCCGGAGAGGGAACTGCAAAGTCTGATTCACTGACGTATTAGATGACATCTGTGCTTGCTGGCTTGGATTAGGGATCCTGAATCAAAAAGATGTTGATCTGCCTTACCAGCGCTAAGCTGACACGAGGTTATACAGCTTTAGCTTGTTGGCTTTTTATCTGGTTGTGTTGGATGCTATGAGTCAGCACTGGGTGGCTTTTTTTGCTTGGGGATTGCCGCTTTCCTGGGCAGGGTAAGAGGTGTGAAATGGGTTTGGCTGTATCTGTCACCTGCAGGGGAAGAGCTCTGCATTTCACGTGCTCAGCTGAAGGAGAAATGCAGGGATAACTCACAGGTGGGCAAAGGTGGCAGCTTGTTGGGACAGCAGCTGCTTCATGTGAGGTTAGCTTGGGTATAATGGTAAGAAAGTTCCCTCTTAGGACATCCTGCTGCCCTAAGTCCCCATGGATCATTTAGTTTTTCAGCAGTCTATGAATTTATCAGGAGCCACTGTGCCAGTCCAGTCCTGCTGTCAGTCTGTCATACATGGGGCAGCCCTGGCACAGGAGCTGCTGGTGGAACAAGCAGTCCAAAGGCTGTTGTCCTCTGATGCAGGAAAAGGCATTTTTCATAGTAATTAATATGCAAAAATACTGGGGACATGGGCTTGCTTTGGGTTGGTACCATACCATTGCCTCATGTCCCATTCTCCTTTGCCTGGACCCAGCTCAACACAAAGAAACATCCTGAGAGAATCCCATCAGATGGAATAGTCCTGATCAGTCATTCTGGTTTAATGGCTGCTGTGCCTGCTCTGGACTCCAGCAAACTGCTCGTGTGCTGCTCCAATCATCACAAGAACCTGGTATTTCTGCTTTTGAAATACATTACTGAAGTTTGAGATTTGGGAATAAATGAAAACTGATGTTTTTGTCAACCGGACACAGGAGAAGCAAGCTGCCAGACATCCATATTTTTGGCTGGGAGTATTCCACTGACGTGGTAGCTATCAAAATACAATCTGGTGCCCATCCTGACAGATTCACAGCATTTGTGTGACATAGGGAAATGTCAGCTTGGGGTTCACAGCCAAAACACATTTAGCTCACAGGAGCAGAAAGCTTAGTACTCTAACCCTTTGTTCTTCAGCTAGAAATGCACTGGGCTGAGGGGAGGATGAATTACAGGGAAAGACAAATACACACAGATATTGCTGTCACTGAAATTAGTGTGGCAATTGCACCTTGCCCTGTAGCACTCCTCACCCAAGGGAAACAGAGAACCTCCTCCTGGTGATGTTGGAGACAGGATACAACATCATAGGCTTAACATTCAGCTGTGATGGAAATGGAAATGGATCTTGGGAAAGGAGAGTTTTGCTGTAGCCAATGTGTTGGTGGGCACTAGGGGACTGACAGAACACAAGCACAAAAAAGCCTTACATTTATTTACATAAGAAAATAAACCAAGGGACTTTAGGGACTTTCAGGTCATTTGTGTGACTCCTTGCTATTGCCTTCTTCCAGTCTTGTGGGTTTTGCTTCCTCTTTTAGAAAACAGGAAGCATAAGGAAAAGCAGAAACCTCCAAATTAGAAATTTTGGGTTACTACCATGTGTCCTTGGAACACAGATCTGCCCTTGAGGACTTCACTGGATGCTGAGTGTGTGAAAAAAGAGTTTGAATCATTGAAATTCTGTGTGAGTAAATGCAGGCATAGATATTGTTGTTTTTTCTTAAGAAAGAGAGAAAGTCTAATTACACTACTGTGTCCTATTAAATGGACTATTATTTTAGAAGAACTATAGCCCTCCATTTTTTTTTGACAAACAAATCAGATGAAAACAACAGTAAATGGGTATTTAACTCCATGACAGCATCAACAAATCAAGTGTGATACATCTCAGTGCAGTTTCCTCCTGCACAAAACCTTGTCTGGGTTTCTGCCTACAAAAGATGAGAGGCAGAAAAGTGAAAGCTGCGTGAGCCTTCCCTAAAAGAAATGTTCCAGAGGAAGGGAAATGTAGAAGTGCTCCTGTCCCGTTTGTGTGTGGTTCCCATCTTGGTAATTACCTGTGTAGAGGAATCTGGCATGTCTTGGCTGATTTCAGAGCTCCAGACTCACCTGACAGTGCAAATCCTAACAAACAGCAGGAGCAGCAGCTCTCCTGGCCAGGGGCCATCAGTAAGGTACACTAGCCAGGTATCAGGTACTTCCTGACACAATTTTAAGGTTCCTAAATTCAAAACAATTAAAATTTGAAGGGTAAATCTAGAACTAATACAAATATTCATTTAAACTGTTTAAATAGGATATTTTAGTGCTTTGTATTTTTTCAAACTTTTTTTATACTTGGCATCACAGACAGAAACATTTGTTCCTCTTAGCAACAGAGCCTGAGACTAAAAGCTCTGCATTTCCCCTCACAGGCAGGGCCTGTCTCATTTCCTCTGCTTCTCAGGAAGCTCTTGTTCAAAACATCTAGAGCAGCTGGTATCTCTTAGCACAGAGCACTGCCTTCTTGACTGTAGATGACAGAGGCATAATCAGCTTTTTGTTTTCCTAATTTTTTTTCTGCAGAATACAAAAGCTTGGTTCAAAGAACTTTCCATTTCACTGGCAATGTAGATTCTCATAGTGTGCCATATGTCTTAAAACCAACCCCAATGCAGCTGTTTTTTAGTGTTTTGTTTTTCTCTGATAATCCCTTGTGGTGTCAGGAGCTGAGGTCTGTTTGATACTTCTGTTCCTGCATTTGATGCAGTCTTATAACCAACAATGGCATTTGAGAGAGGTCTCAAACTGACCTGGAAATGCAGAAGTACTTTATCATAGCCCACAGTGAGCTTTACAAGTCCTGCTTGACCAAGGAAGACAAGAGAGCATTTTGAAGAGCTGTGTGTTGGTCCCTTAGATCTAATGTAAATTAGATAAAATTTACATCTATGCAAAATTGTATAAGTAATATATCTTACATCTGTTAAAGCATGTCTGTTCTAGAATTCTAGTTGATGGTTTTGAAATTGAAAAGCTTTTGTTTAGGGCCTGAATCTGAAGCTTGAAGTACGAGTCCATCATATTGAAGTCATCAAGGTTACCAATGGAGAGTACTCAGTGTGGACAATAGAGTGCCACCCAGTCAGGAGATTTGTTTTGGAAGAATAATGGACCCAAATTCTCATTCACATCACTCTAAATCAGGAGTGGATTCAGTTAAGTAATGAGAATTATATCGGTGAAAATTACCATGAGAAGAGAATGAGATCTGCTTTATTTACTTTTGGAACAACTCAGTGTTTGGAATGGACATTTATGGCTATATGTGCTTGAATAGGATTTTGAATTGTCAGAATTAGTTAAAATCACTGTTTTTACTATCCATAGGATGTTTTTAATGGTGTATTTATTTTCTTAGTGCCATATGTTCCTCTTTATATAAAAACAAACAAAAAAACGAAGATCATCCAACTGGTTACTACAAAATGTGGCAGCTCCTTCTATCTGTTTGTATGTAAGCATATATACAAACATACATAATATAGCAAGCCACAGAACAATAACCAGCCTTAATTATCAGCCTAATATGAAAGTGCTCATTAATATACCATGAAAATCAGTGTCTCTGTCTCTCTCAGAATGGAAAGATAGATATTGCAAAATTTCTGGGGAGCAAAGACATATCACTGAAACTATCATACTGAACTTCACCAGATCCTCTGCTCTTCTTGATAAAGGGGTATTTTTCTTCCACACCCAGTCATCTTCTGTTTTACCCCCCTAAGGTGTCCTGCAGGGGGTGAAGAGAGAAATACTTCTGTCAGATCAAACTTATCCTTTCTCTAAAGATACCACTTACACAGGGATGCATTTTGGGTGGAAGGATGTAGTACCCAGAGGATTTCTCTGTATTTTCCCAGATGGAGAAATTGAATTACTCAGATCAAAGAGCAACAGGTGTTTGTGATGAAGGTGTCAGAATTGGGCTGAATTATACCATGGTTCCATCATAAACATTAACCTACCTCTACTAACAGTATGAATAAATTGCTGCTCAGTTTGGGGCCAAGATTTTGCCTGTACTTTTAAAAAATTTTCTGATTTTGTACCTGCAAACTAGGGGCTGGAAGGTGTGGCTTTTTGAGAACCTGAGGGATCCCTGGGGCCCCCAGGGGGTGTTGGCACAGCCGTGGCCCCACTGCCCCTCCATGGGGCACACACACACCTGGGATCTACTCTCCACGGAAGAGTTCATGGAGGCAGGAAGGGAAAAGTCTGGCTGTATTCACTGAGAGTCTCTACTATGTCAGGCAAATCCCAGGGAAGTCAGCAAGTGTTCTAAGGTGCCCTTTGAGGATGTTATTTTATCTTTTTGCATTCCACAGCAATGGAACAGATTTCACTTGGATGCAGTCAGATTTTCTATCAAGGTGTCTCAGATAAAAGCAGGGTGTTAACTCTGGCTGCACTAGAGAAAGTGGTGCTTTGGATACTGGGACACCAGGTAGAAATATAAATCCCCCTGGGAATGAGGAATATATTTCCAACCTGTGAGAAATTTTTTACAGCATCCTTATAAGCTCTGTTTCTGAACTCTGCCCATGTTTTTAGTGGCCCTGCTCTGTTGTGATCTGTCATGATTCCAGAGGTGGATGTGCTGTCACAGGCTTGAGGAACTGAGGAAGTTGCTGTGGAGACACTCATTTTTGTCACATTTTTCTGAACAATATGCCTCTCATTCTTCCTGTGTCATGTCCTAAATCTTTAAGGTCTGTAGTAGATGCCTAATAAAGATATAGTCTGGGTTGATATAGGATGTACTTTTTTTCCCTATTCTTCTATTAATAATGATAATAACTTGTCAGCACAAGGCGTTTCACTGTTTTTGTCTTATTTCCTTTAGATTTCCCAAGTCTGTGGTTTCTTCTTTGAAACCACATTTTTTTAAGCTATGAGCTATCCAAATTGACATGATGAGCAACACCTGTGCTAGAAAGTAAAAAGAAATACTGAATCTATAGGGATGAATGTCCATTTGATCAGTGTTTCTAGCGCTGATCCTTTAAATTTATGATGTGATACCTGGATGAGAATATAACGTATCTAGGATACATTTTGATAATTACATGTAAAAAGCTGTATGGCCAGATGGTGTTCACTGCAAATCCATGAGCAAAGATGGTTTTCTCTCATCTCTAGCTACAAAAACTCCCAAAGAACAAAAGAAATAATGCAGTGAGAAAGGCAGACTGGCTCTCTGCCCGTCACCTGCCCAGTGGTTCCACTGCTGTTTCTCAGAGCTCACCAAAGATTGTCTCTGGTCTCACTCAGTTATAACTGATTTGGCTGGTTTGGATTCTGCTGCTCCATGCCAGCAGTTATTTCACTACAGTGTTTGGAGCAGGGGTAAGGCCAGATACATAAATATAAAGATATATATATACACACAGGATTGAAATCAGTCTTTGGCATCTTGAGTTACTCTTCTCCAGACACAAGTTGTGATCTATTTTGTTTTGTTAGGTCAACACAACTTTTCTTCTTTTTGCTGCGTGGTGGATTGCTCTAACAACCACTTCATGCCAACTCAGAAAAATATAGCATTTCCTGGAAGGCAGGGTGTTCAGAGACCTGTGTGATGCTGCTGAAACAGAACCTGCAAACTCTGCAGTGCAGGCTCGTTTCAAAAGAGGTGTGTGACAGATGGAAAAAAAAGTACATTAACACTAATTTGTATTTTGCATTATTAAGCACTTTCCTGACCTTGTCAGTTTTGTAAACAGAAAGCAAAAAGAACGATAAAAAAGAGTGATTTCTACAGTTATGTCTAGTGAACCCAAGGGTGCTAGTTTAGTGGGGAAAGAATATATTGTTTTGTTTCCAACAGTTTAAAATCCAGAGCTGTACAGGCGACATAGTGCCTTCCTTTATTTCACTTGGCTGTTTTCATTCAGTATTACTTTTAAAATGAACACTGACCTTTAGTGGCTATGGAAACATCACTGTACAGAAGACTAAATAAAGAAATAAAAAGGGGGCACGGTAAATAAGTCCATGAAGGTGTAACTGATAGATTAACTATGATGTCCCAGTGAATAAAACTCAGAGCAGCTTTTCCTGCTGGGGACTGGCTGCTCAGCACTCTGACCTTGCTGCTGGGTACAGCAGGTGCAGCTTAGTCTGTATGTTATCCATCATTCCCATGTGCACTTAGGAGAACTTGTCTCAAAAAAAGACACTTGAAAATTACTGTTTTATTATTATTATTTTCCTGCTGAGGCTTAAGTTATTCAGTGTATGAAGGTAGAGCAAATAAAACTGAGTGGCTGGACAATAAAATGGCAGATGAAATTCAGTGTGAGCAAATATAAACATGGGAAAGAGCCACTACCTTTGCTGTAAGTTTCTTCTTTTGACTTCAGGGTGTATCTGCTGGGGCTCTTCTCTCTGATCCAAACCTGTCTAACCCTGGTGGAGGCATTTGCCATCAATGGAAAGGGATTTGCATGTTCACAGAACACTGGAGGTACAGGCTTTTGGGCTGATTTTGATGAGAAATTTCAATTGTTAGAAATCAAAATGTCTTATTTGGATATCTGAGGAGACACAAGCAGTATTTTTAGATCTGCTGTGTCTTCCATCCATGGGTATTGCACAATAGTTGAACTGCAGCTCAATGATTCCTGAAGCTAAACTTCAAAAAGGAAATTGCCCCAGTTCTTAATAGTTCAATATAACAATTTTCAAATGTATGTGTTTATAGATAAAATTCCTGGATTCTGGAGGAAATGTCATTGCCATTACATGGATAAAATTATACTTCACTATGTATTCATGGGCTGTGCTACAATACTGTTTTCTCCTGTATGGCAGCTTTCAGTTTCACCATTGAATGAAATATCCTAAATAATATCAATCTTGGCTCTTGAATGAAATATAGAGGATTGTATGTAGACCTTTGGCACCTGAAGTGTGAATTGAAGGGGGACTGAACAAAGAAAATATAGAGAGCCTTTTCCAGGGAGAATGTGTTTTCAGGATTTCAAAGAACAGAAATTTGAGTCTTAGAAATTCCTAAATGCCTGTGCTCACTGCTGAATTTTAACTTACTTTTTGTACTCATTACATCAAAACTGCAGGTATAAAATGTGAGTTCTGAATTGCTGTGTGGAAATAATGAGCGTTTCACACCTTCCCATGAATGCTCAGCCAAGCAGAGGGTTCAGTGGGTGTGCAGGGAGCCAGCCCAGCTTGGGCAGCTCCAAAGGGGAGCCATGGAGATGCAGAGATGTGCCAATGCTGCATTTGGAAAAGCTCATGGAAGCTGCCCAAAAATGCAGCATCTTTGGACTCAGCCTGACAGGTGTTCAGATAAAAGGAGTGTGGGTAGGACAAATATGGAGCTGGGAAGAAAAATGGCACAGACTGCTTGTAAAGTTAATTCATGTTCAAATCCAAGCGGATTTTACTTCATTTGTTCAAAAATCTTTTGTTTGGGGGATAGAGATTAGATGCAGCTGTTGTTTGGGAAGAATCTTTCTTCATGCTAGCAGAAGAATGATTCCTAATCATTCAAGGCTGATTAAGAATAAGCATCAAGTAAGAGAATTATCCGATGAGGAACTCTGAATCCATGGAATTCCATCAGAGCTTGGTGGCTCTGCCTGTGATCTGAACCATGCCCTGGTATCTTTACTTGCTTTCTGCTGCAAAAATCAGGCCCTAGTCTATGATAAAGTAGCACATTCCCACTGCCTCTTTTCAAGCACTTGCTGACAGCTACTAGAATAGTCCAGAGCTGCTCCGAGCTAGGGATGCTTTTCTGAAGGAGTCTCTTTCTGTGGGAGGTTTCAGCAGGAGCTGAAGGCAGCATGTCCCTGTGTGGTTGCCCAGGATGAAGGCAGGGATGTTGCTCTGCCAAACACGCACAGAAATTCATGCACAAAAACCATCGCATGGGTATTTTTGAAAACGTATGAAAAATATATGTGCAATATGTCGCTTTTCCAGGCGTGCTGCCAGCGTACTGAGCTCTTCTGGGCTTTTGTCTTCTGCAGAACACCACGAATTAGAACAGCAAAGGAAAAACAACAGGAAAAAAAAAGAGAGAAAGAAAAATTTAAGAAAAGGAAAAAAGGAAAGCAAGGGAAGAAGGATATATTTTCTGACATCTTATGTTTATGCTTATCTTCAAACTAAGGGTCTGACTTTTCTCAAGACTGCACTGTGCTCTTCCTTGGTGTGGAGTATGTGATCAAGCACTTTGCTAAGGATTCAGCTGTGTGCAGCTGAATTGAATTCCCCTTCATGTTGATTTTAATCTAATTACAGTCATGGTAGATGTTAATTGCAACCTGCCTGCTGTGCCAGGTCTTGGCATGCTCTGCGTGTGAGGACATCCAGCTGGAGATGGTTTTCACAGAGCTGATTTCAGTCTGGACCTTTTTGTTGCTCTGTAAGAGCATGGAACTGTTGGTGTGGAATGTGGAAACTTGCTCAGAAATCTTTGGAGTGAAGTTAATACATGCAGAAAACATCCTGCTGGCAGAGGTTGCCCAGCCTTTTTCTAGTAGACAAGAGTTTTTAAAACTTTTATAAACTATGTCAAATGCCTTTGACTTTCATGGAAGGTGTTTGATATTTAAGTGGAAGCCCCTGGGCTTACAGAAAAGCCACAGTTCTTTCTCCTGTGTGTTTCAGTTAACTGGGTTATAAGCTCTACGAGTTGCTGTTTCTCTTCCACATTCTTGTATTCCCCAAGAAAATTATGGTATCTACCCTAATTAATATGTGAAGATGAAACTCTCTGAAGAGCCAAAAGTCAATTTAGCCTAAGTGGCAGCAGTAGCACTGCAGTGCTGCATAAACCACACAGTGCAGAGCATCAATCCCAGCGTGGAGGGAGCTGCTGGCTCCCATCCCACCCATACCCTTCCTGTGCCCCAGCATCTGTGACATCCCACAGTGCCACTGGGGACAGCTGAACTGAAGGAAATAGCTGCGGAAATAAAATTTTAATAGTGTTATCTGATGGCTTATTAACTTAAAAATATTCCAGATTGAGAGCCAATGGATTTGCCATTCTGCCCTCCAAAATTAGAAACTGTGAGATTTGATGTTGCCCACTGAACCTTAATTCTTGCCCCAGCCTTTCTGGTCCAATTTCTTGCTCCTCGTTGGTGTCCTGGGTTTGTGGGCAGCAGAGGAGTTGTCCACAGAAATGACAGGGAATATTGCTCGGGCTTCTCTAATTCTGGCATGTGCTAACTTTCAATTGGGTGACTTTGCTGCGTCCTTTAACACAGCTATTTTTGTGGGTGTGTGTGTATAAATTAAAAATAGCTCTATAGAAATAACTTTAAAACCCTGGAGTATTTAATAGCAAGCAATTCCTTTTTATAAAAAATTTATAACAACTTATAAAATGTAATCAACAGAGAATTGTGCCCCCGCTTTTGAATTCTTTAGATGGTTTTAAAAATAATACTTTAAGGATGTTGGAAATGGCAGCATGAAGTGTTTCTTTCCTGTTGAATAGCTACTAAAATAAATTATTCCAATTGTATTAAAAATATGAAAAGCCTACCACTGTTACATATACTTGAGCTGTGTGAAAGCACCTCTGTTTGATGGGATAATTGCTCTGGCACATATAAACATAATTTATTTTACTGAGATTTAAATATTAAACACCAAAGTTCTTCAAAATGTGGTCCTAATCATGTAGTGCTTCACTATGCCTGCAGTCAGAGGTGTTCATCTGGAGTCAGTTTATGAGAAATGTTAAATATTAGGGGTTTATTTTACCTTTATTTGATGTTCCTTCTTATTTTTCAGTAAGCAGTAAATACTATAGTAGAGGCTCAATGCAAAGAAGCTGTGAAAAAAATAAATCTAAAAAACAATATTTAAAAATCTATACATTTGAAAAGGATGACAAATTGTGGAATGCTGTTTAAAATGCTCTTTAAGGAGTAGACAAAATACTAAGTCTGTTGTGTCCAGATAAAATTTGGTTTAAAGAACTTTACATAATCACTGGAGATGGTAAAAATGTCAACTGATTTTAATAGTTTTAGGGAAATTAGCTTATTTTTTGCCAACCAATATTTTCTAGGAAAATTGTGGTTGGGGCTTTTTTTGAGATGTCAAAAGGTAAAATATACCATTTAGTTTTAATTTCTTCATAAGGAAACATAAAAGTGGTGGCCAGAATGAAATTAATTGTTAACATTTTTGAGCCCCCAAGCAGTGTCTCAATCCAAGGCAAAATAAAAAATATAAATAAATAATCTTTTTTTGCTAAAATCTCTCTATTGAGCTCACGTCACACAAGTCTCATCCCTGTCAAACAGAGCAGTTGGGTAGAACAAATCCTGGCATTACACTCCCGAGTCTTTGTGGAGAGCCACAGGGTAAATCTGCAGCAGTGGAACAGCTTCCCACAGCTGGGATGTCTGATTATGTGCTGTGCTGCAAAAATTACAACCACACTGGGCTTAAATGTGGTAACAGGATAAAGCTGTAATAGAAATCCAGACGTAGATAACCAATACAAACACTCTGCCATCATAAAACATTTGATTTCCCTTCACGTGTAAAAATGTCTTGCTTTTAGAACATGCATATTTGTAAATAATGAATTTTAATGAGGAATGCTAATGACTGTGGATCAAAACAAGACTCTGGAAGTTCAGAACTATATCCTAAGTAGAACATGTTGGCTTTAATACAAGGCACACTTTATATAATATTCCTTGTGCAACTGAACTTTGCAGTACTGCTGCCCTTCTTCTCCTGCCATCTATTATCTCCTTAATTCTCAGTGCACTAAGGATGATTTACATGCTGGGTATATCTGACATGGGTTAGAAAAATATGTTCTGCAGTCTTGACCAGTGTAGGAATCTGGGGAAATGCCTTCTTTGGGGCCATAAATGAATACTTGAAAACAGAGATTTGACAAACTGTTACTTTCTCCTCTTACACTTCTTGCTGGGAAGGGGAACCGTTTCAAGACAGTCTTTCCAAAGCCTGCTCTTCAAACTTGTTTTCTATGCATTAACAAACCCCAAACCCAATACAAAATTCCAAAGCCCCACCAAAGGTTAGAGAATAATCATGTTTTGTCTAGCATTGCTGTCACTTCAGCATTGAGGACACAATTTTCCCTTGAAAACAGTTTCACATTCTTTTTACAGGCTGTTCTAACATGAATATATTGTGAAGGGGGTCCTGCTAACCTTTGTTGGCTGCAGCACTTCCCAGGGAGTCAGCATGAACATGCTGCAGTCCAGTCCTGCTCTCAGGGGTGGCAATAAGAGCCACAACTCTTAGAAGTGAACTCTCACAAAATCTGTATTTTCCTTCAATTGTTATGTGGTAATACACATATCTGTTTACACTGGTCCTGCCAACTCCCTGCCCCCAAAATATGATAGGATGGGTTTTGTCTTCAGTTTCTGCTGTTTGCTGGTGGGTATCTCCTTCCATGTCCCATTCCAGCAGGCTGGTATCAGCAAGGTCATGAATTGTGCTACAGCTGTCCTTGGCCTTTGTTATCAGGCCAAAAATAACATCAGCACCATGTGGTGGTGCCAAGATTGTAGCAAGCTATAATGACATATGTTTTGTTGAGAAATTGGTGCTGTGACTCTGAATAACGATAATAATAGTAATAATAGTAATAATAATAACAGTTGTTTGGCTGGTGGTGATTGCACAGAAGGGGAGGGCTGCTCTGCATCCTTCAGAACTCCCTGGGTATAGAACGAGCTTGTCACTGTTGGGATCTTGGTTTGCATTTAGAAATCTCTTTGTGAAATGCAAAACTGGTATCAATGTTTGTAAATACAATCTAGGCCAGTTCCCAATGGGCATCATCTCAGAGCCAAACCACGCTGGGAGAGCTGGTACAAATCACAGCCTTTGGCCAGAGTGGGGCTTCCATGTACAGTGGTGGAGCCTGAGAAACCTGGATTACTTAACAATAATGTATAAATATAAAAAAAATAATCATTTCAAGCACTCCATTGCCCTGAAAAGACATAGGTAGAGAGAATGTATCCAGCAGGCTGCAGTGATTTAAGTCAGTGGAGACTGGCCATTAGTTTATTGTGTGCCAGAGGATGTTACATATCTGGACTGCTCCTCCAGTACAGCCCAGGGCTCCTGGTGTGGGTGAGCAGGGTTTCTGTTCTGACCTGAGGTAAACCTTGAGCAGTGCTTGCTGCTCAATAATGTTTGGAAAACCAGGAAAGTGCTCACTGGAGTGAGTTACTCACTGGATACTTCCCTGCTTGCCTCCTCACTGCACAGAGCAGACTTTTGGGGCTGCTCATCAAGCCCCAGCTATTTATACAAGCAAACACCTCTCCAGCAGTGCAGGAAGTTTGTAGTTTGCTGTTAATCACTTGCCATCCTGCCTGTTAAAACCAAAGAGAAAAAATGAAAAAAGTGTGAGGTGTTGATATCAGAGGGTATTTGTAATAATGAGTAATATGGTACAGAGCTGGTATAGCTTGGCTACCATCCCTCTGCTGCATTATATCAGTGGCTATGTCTAGCTGTCTACTAGCTGTGACACATTTTTATGGTTTATCATAAAAATAAAAGTGTGTCTATTACCTCTAGCTGGAATCTGGATGATGCATAAAAACTGAAGCAAGGGAGTTCATGTAAGGAATAATACAAAAGCCATTTTTAGTGTGCCATGACAAGAGCTGCTCATGCAGCAGGGCCTCCTGCAGGCTGTGGCTTCCCGTGTACACAGCCCTAAGTTAAGCCAGCTCTGAGCTTCCCCAGGGAAGGGCAAGCTCTGGGCTGGGTAAGGCAGCAAACTGTTTGTAGATTGAGTGTAGCTAAAAGTGCTAGTGACTTCTGCTAGGAGCACTCATTCACCTGGTATCTAAATATGCTATGATTTTCTATTCTTTCTTCACTTTGCTGCATTCTTTAGCTCTTCCTACTTTCAGAAGCCATTATAAAGTCATTGAGAAGAAGAAGGAAAAATTTTCTTTCTGGACAAGTATTACAAATACCAGAACAATCACTTGCATTTGAAGAAACATATGAACAAACTTTCCAAGGAATTTTAAATGCTAAATTTAAAAAAAAACCTTCAGTTGCTTTTCTTCAAGTCGTAATTAGCTTAAATGGGCTCTTCATACCCTTAAGGAGTCTTAGAAGAATATTAAAAGGAGGGGAAAGATGCTGGATAAAGCAGGTCAACTCAATTAGAAAGAATTTTTTTGGGTTTCATTTGTTACCTCTTTGTAACTCTTGTGGGAAGTGTGTTAATGAAAACCAGGAACTTTCTGGCCTAGCAGAGATGTGATACAGAGTAATAAATATCAAGGAGACCCTCTGGGACTCTATCCTCAGCTGTGGTAAATTGGAAAAGCTCTCTCAAAGTTGTTCTAAATTATAATAGCTGAGTCTCTGCTCCTTATCCCTTGCTTACTTGGTGCAGCAAAGTTTTGTCTTTGTTAAGTAATAGTTAAGAAACTTATTAGTAAAATGAATAATTTTTTAATGCTTATTTCTCTCCTTTGTAGTCAATAGACTAAAAAAATTTGCATTCAAAGTCACAAAATAGAACATGCAAGAAATTTTGAAACTCAGAGAGAAGAAAAATGTCTTGTTAGCACTTGTTCTCCTTTCCCTTTACTGTAGAAAAGGAAATATTACAGGTGTGATGCTGATGGGAGCCATAAAACTCCCAAACCAAGATGCTGACCTGAGATGCATCAGGCTTAGTGCTGCATAAATCCTGAAAGAATGCTTGTTGTGGGAAATGGTCCATCTAGACATAATGTTTTCATTTAAAACAAATTACTGAAACAGGGAGAAGTGGACTCAGGATCATTATGGCCACAGTTCTACTCCTAAAACTGCCAGACTTTTCTTAGGAGCGTATGTGAAACACAAGGTACAGAGCTGCTTTGCACAATTTTGTGGCTTGCTTCCAAGGCAGATTACTTCTCCCAACATTTGTATCTTTCTTCTCATATAATGTAACAACAAAGCATTAATCATGCAAATATCAATATTTAATGATTATGTGGTTAATGCCTGCAAAGCACTTTAGAGATAAAAAGTGCTCTATAAATCCAAATGTAGGATATTTACTCCTTTCCTTATCTTAGTTGGATACAGAAGGGCTGAGAACCAGCTCATGTTATCAGGAAAGGCAGGTGCTTGATGCTTCTGATACCAAAAGTAAAATATTCATTCTAAACCTCCTGAGCTCCATGACAGTCTTTTCTTTCTCTTCAAACTGCTTTTGAAGTTTGCACTATTAGAAACATTTGTATGGTAATGAGGATACTGCTCAAACCTCAAAATATACTAATGAGGTAAAAAAACCAGGATTGGGAACATTTGGCCAGCTAATTAAAATGTCATAATTGGTGCTGCAGAAACCATTGCAAATTCATACAATTGTATAAATGAAGATCTACTGTCTAATGAGGGACTGAGAGAAGAGGATTACTGTAGAAAAGTAAGAAGTTGAACGCAAGCTTTCCCTGCACATCAGCATTGCTGAAAATCCCTCAATATGGCTCTTTTTAAGTGATGGGTGAGTCACAGTCACCTTTCCTAAAACAACTCCTGTTTATTGAAGAGCTTCTTTTGGACAGGATAGCCAGAATTAAATGGCACCTCATGAAAGCACTGCTGGATGTTTCAGAAGGTTGTGTACACCAGCGTTCTGCTGAGTTTGGCCATAAGCACTCACTGGGTGAGCTGAGCTCCTCAAACCAAGACATTTGTTTATCCCAAGTCCCCCTTCCTCCTTTTACTTTCTGTGTCTGTGTTATGGGAAGTGCTCAGGTTTAAGTGGGAGATGACACAGACCTAAAATTGTTTCCTTAAGTGTCATTTTTGCCAGCATCATTGTGAGCTGTCTGCTGGCACCTAGCAACTTTCTCAGCATTACAGCATTTGAGGAGGAACTGTCCAGTTCATACATTCTTGGAGAAGGTTTATTTAGCAGGATGCTAGATTTTGCAATGTAGAAGAGATCATGTTCTCCCTAAAAGTCTCTGCTTAAAAAACTTTCCCTACCTGCAAAAAATATTGAAACCTACTACACAAAATACTTGAATGTGTTGACTTCTGCGTTTATGCATGAATCTTCCCAAGTCATCTGAAAGTTCTGCTGAGGAGATATGGGTGTGTTTTAAACCAGGCCTGTCAAAATGATGAAGTCTCTATTAAATTGAATGTGCAACAGGCCTCCTCCACATGAGGAGGCTTAATGAGAGCACTGTGGCCATTTGTGTGGGGGTTTCAGACTCAAAGCTGCCTGGATGGGCAGTGCCTGGAACCCTGACAAAGCACAGTCCAGAATGATGGGAGGGAAGATTCCAGCTAGCAATAGGATCTGGCAGCTCCCAGTCAAAACTAGTAGGGGATATCCAGACACTGCAGAATATAGGGGTGGAAAAAAATTGTGAGGCATCAGTGAGGGAAGAGCAGGGTCAGCTTGGAAGGCTGGAGAGCAGTTTGTGTCCTCAGGTGTTGCCAACACAGTGCAAAAAGTGGCTTTGCAGAGGAGAGGTCTGTCTTTGGTGGAGACTGATGCAAACCACTGCCACCATCAGAGCTAGACTGTGCACATTTGCTAGCAGAAGGGTGACAGCACAAAAGGAGACTATTCAGTCAAGGCTTCCATGAGTAGAAGCACAGATTTATTTTTAATTTCTTGTTACCTAAGTGTGATTGGAAAAAAATTATCATTTGATGAAACCATGTTGAGATTCATTTCAACCTGACAAATAAGGGAACATAGCAGAGAAGGCAGGTAAGGTTTAGTTTATTTAAATTGGATTAAAAATAGGGTCTGAAATTGGTTGAGTGACATAATTTCCTCATGGTTTGCAGACACCAGCTGGAGACTAGCTAGGATAGTGGAAAAAACCTGTCAGGCACCTCAGTACAGGCAGCTAAGAGTCCTGCTGAAAGCAGTAGGGAAGACTAACACCCTGATCAGAGAGCTCTCTCTCCATGGTTAGCACTCAGTGTTTTGAAGGCAGGATACTGATTATTGTCTGGTATGACCCAGGGCTGTTGTCAGTTGGTTATAATTAGCTTCAGGCTCTTCTCCATGCTCAGAACTCCGTGCTCTGGGTGTGGGAAGCTATTTAAATCTATTTACATAATTTTGGTACGTTTTTCTTAAAATATTTCTCTGTGATTGAAGAACTCTTTCCTGGGTTGTCCCTTGCTAGAGCTATACTGGCAATTTTAGTGGAAAGTTAGATTTCTAGGGAAAAGGGAAGCCCCTCTGTGTGGCACTGGGCTGATGGAGGTTCCCTGGGGACAGGGAGGTGGCACAGCCCTTCCCCAGGTGCCAGCCTGAGTGGGAGCAGTTCCAGCCCACATCTCTCAGCATCACTGTCTCCCCATCCAACCTGAGTATTCCTTCTGCCACAAAAACATTTCTCCCTTGACCAGGGCCACTTTGAAAATGTCTGATTTTTTAAAAGTTGGGGCCCTGTGGGAAAGACAATCTGTCATTTAGTTATGTTGAAAAAGAGAGGAAAACAATCTGACATTGCTAACAAGGTGTGAGGCACAAAGGAACAATGAGCAATTAAAAACCCTCACAATAACTTTTGCTTGGATTTTTCCTCAAAATTCAGGGTAATTTGTCACATCTTCTGAACTGTCAGGTGCATTAGCATACTGAAAGGACTGGAACTCCACATCTTGATGCCTCTTGGAGTAAACTGCAATGTGCTATGTTTAGAGACTTTAGACTGGATGACTTTGGTTCATTCAGAGATATTACTTTAAATGTGGTCTTTGCTATGATTTTTGGTAAACTGTACTTCTGAAGCAGCACTCAGAAAAATGTATGTTTTATAAAGGAAATAGCTTTGTTATAAGCTGTCATTGGCTAAAAAGTAAAATTAGGAGAGTTTGAGTGAGAGAGAAGAGTAAAAAGATATGTTTTGTTCATCAGGAGATGTGCAGTTACGGGACAAAGGAGAACACATTTGGGATTCAATTCAGGCTCAGGGTTACAAACGCTCCCTTCTAATCAGAAGCATACAGGTGAGAGACATGCTTTGTGTCTTTTGTGCCTCCCATCAGAACAGATTCAGGTGCATGCATAATGCATGAGCCAAGTACCAGCACTGATGCAGAATAATCCATAAAATATGAAGCTGATGTTATGAATAATTAAAGCACAAACACACTCAGAAACACCTGCATGCAGCTAATAGGATGGGTTGGACTTGGCCCTATGAGAAAAGGAGAATTGAAGCTGTTCCTCCTCCCCCTTGGGGTCCCTTGGGCTCTGTGAGGAGCCACAGGGCACAGCTGGGGTCCCCTCTGGAGCTTCAGACCCCTCTTTGGGACTGAACTCTGTGACCTCCCTTGGCTACAGCTGCAGAGAGGCCTGGTACCTGCTTTCTTCAGAGGGAAATTGCCAAAGTGTTTCCTTGTTATAATATTGAAAAGGCTGAACTTTCAGCCTCCTAGTAAGTAAATGCCAGTTTTGTTTAGAGATGGTGCAGAAAGATGAAATATTTAGCTTTTATCAATAATGTACTCTCTAAGTAACGGTGCCTACATCGACACATAATCTGTGACAAACTTTCACAGATCCCCTGATGCATTTGAGGCAAGCTCAAGGTTTTTTTTAACTTGTAGGAGATGAATAACTTCTGATGTTCCCTGCAGAGAAGGGAAAGAGCAGGGCAAGAACTGAGCTAAGGGAAGCAGCAGCAGAGAAGGTCATATAAATTATTACTGCTTGTATGGCTTGTACAGATACCCACTCAGGTGGTGTTGGTGCTCTTGCTTAATACTTTCATGATCTCAGTGGAGATCCTGGGTCTGTTAGAGAAGACTGAGCACAGAGCACAGCAAAACATCCAGGTCATAAAGCATTTGTTTGAAATAGAGGCAAAAAATTGTGAGATCTTTTCTGAAGTTAAATGGCTGTATTTTTTGAATGAGTAAAGCTGGGGAATATATAAAGAAACCTAGCAGAGATTGATTGCACTTTTACCTGAAACAGGAGAAAAAGCTTCTGTCATCATAGGCAGCTTCCAAAATATGGTTTAATTTATACCTCTGTAAGAGAGATTTGAATGTAATAGAAAGTAATGTCTGGATTGTGGTTTACATTTTATGACTGTGCACAACTCACACAGTTGTTTTTGTATTTATAGTTCTAGGTTATCATACTGCTGCTCTGATGAAGGAGTTCTAGGTGTGTGCACAGCAATCTTACATCATTTTTATTTAAAATATCTTTGGTCTGATGTGCTGGATCTAAGGACAGTCCTTCTGTACTTTTATTTCTCAAAGAGAGACTGTGTATTACTGAAAACACAGAGCTTTCAAACGAAATCACAGTGCTCTGGCTGGGTCACACAGTGTGGGCTGAAGAGATACAGTACTCAAGGGGTAGAATGGATATAGATGAAACCAGAGAATTGAGACTCTGAGTTTGAATCAGCTAAAGAGACAAAGCTCCAAGAGTCCCACAAACCCAGTCCTTACAGGGACAGTTTGGATGGTATTTACAGGAGGAACAGTTTTCCTCTGGTTTCAAAATGATGAATTAATTTCTAGTTTTGCCATAAGACTCACTGTCTAATGATGTTACATGTTTTGCATTCCCTGTTCTCAACTGATAGACCTGGAGTGTGTTCCTGTTTAAATTAGGCTATAGGCATTAGATAAAATAAGTCATTTTTCAGTTAATTCTAGAACTAGGACAACAGCCCCTTTGGAAAATGAATCCTTTATGAAAATAGTACTCAAATGAGCCTGACAAAGCACAAAATGATTATGTGTGATTCTCTAGATTGTTTTACCAGCTTAGTTTGCAGAACCAAAAGTTCTGAAATACTTTGTGGCTGATGTCTTGCGTCAAACATCAAGAAATCACCACTTGTGTTTCTCTCTTGAGGTTAGGCTAAGTGCTGAAATATTTTAGCATTATTTGCTGCCAGTTTATATCCAATTCCTCTTCTCTTGCATTTAGAAATGATTAGATCCTGGATTGCCTTGGGTTCTCCTCTGACCTCAGATTTAATAAGGCAGAGCTGCAGAAAACCTTCAGACACCATCAACTCTCTGCAGTTTAAGGGAAAAACAAACCCCAGCAAGCACCCTAAACCCAAACAATCCCACATATTATTAAGGAGGATGAACTATTTCTATGTTCCTCCCCTGATTTTTCAGTTCAGTGTCACTTTCACTGTGGTAACTAAATGTCCATATCCATGGCACTCTTCCTTCTCCAGAGCTGAAGGAGCTGTGGTGGCACTGGGACATGGGCAACACTAATTATGCATCCAAGATATTTCTCACTTACAGATTGAGGATTTTCATGCCCTTCATTGTCAAATTATTTTTTCAAGCAGTGAATTTTCTGTTAATTCTGTCCTCCTGACAGGGAGGAACAAATTTGAAAGTGTGGTTCTTAGAGTATAGACTATCTTTTGACTTAGGGCTTTGTGTTCCCTTGCACAAACCACCATAGAGCTTCACTGGCTTCCTGGGAGCTGAGCTGACAGGTAGGATGCTCTTCACATAAAGCCCATATATTCCTTAATAACCGCTGAGTACTTAGGAAATTAATGACTAGAAACAAAATAAAAAAATATATGTACTGTCACCCAGCCACAGCAAATCCTAGTGAGAATAAGGGCTTTTCCTAAAACTACTTTGGCCTTTTATTTTGTTTTTAATTATAGCTTTACATCAAATTCAAGAATTTTTATGCTTCAAGCCTGCTTTAAAAAAAGACCAATGTGGGGCTGCTGAATTCTGCCATAAGCACTTTAATATTAGAGAGTAATGCTGTGTATGTACAGCAGGTGCTGGAGGTGCAGGTAAAATAGGGATGCTTGTGAATTATATTTTCCTATTTAGTAAGGAATTAAAAAATGACACCTTTCAGTCCTGTGACCCCTGAGAAAGTATCAAAGTTGTGCATATTTTAACCTCCACAGCCACACTTTGTGCGAGATCCACACCGTCAGATTGATCACGCAGTTGATGGATACTCAAATGATCTTGGTCACATTATGCCAATTATCTGGAGTGGCCTCAAAGCCACTGATGATACCTGCAATTACACTTGAGATGTAATAGATGGGTCTCTTGGTGAGTGGTTTTATTTGAAGCACTCAGAAGCCTGTTGCAGTAGGACTCTTGTACAATGTATACAGGCTGCTCTGCTGCTAATGCTGTCCACATGGTTCCAAAATAGACCTTGCCAAATCATTAAATGGATCTTGCAGAGCACTGAATTTTAATTGCTCTGGGGATACTGAGAGAGAACAGTATTGATTGACTAACTTTATGTAAGTTTATTAAGAGTTGTTAATCTAATATCTAATTAAGGGATTTTGTTTTACTTTTTTTGCACGATACCTCTGTGATTTTATTAATGATATTTTAAATGTCCTGTCTCTAATAATTTACATGCACCAAAAGGGAATTAAAAGAATTACCTTGAACTGAAATATTTTCCCTCTAGGGCCAACTTTTCAAACATGGTAGTTTCAGACATCTAAATTCAGAGTTAGCCACAAAGAGGTGGTGAGATGCAGAAGACCCAAAAGGTGGGAGGCTGACTGTTCGTGTCAAAGGTTACCCTGTGAGAAGAAGGATGATGAGGTGACATTAGGCAGAGTGGGATTTTTTGTCTGTTGTAAGCTTTTCCCCATAAAATCCCCTTGCAGGTGAGGGTAACCTAATGAAGGGACAAACAAGCAAGGAGCTGAGGTGGTGGGATGCTCTGCTGAGAGTGAAATGGGAGTGAGAAAGATGCAAGAAGTACTTTGAAAAGAACAACTGTGTCCTGCCAAAATGACTTTTTGTCCTGCAGAACCTCCACATTACAGATTGTGATCCTGTGAAAAAGTGAATTTTAACATCAGTATCAGTGGATCAGAATTTGTAATCTCCTTCTGTGTGTATCCCTGTGGCTCCTGATGGGGACAGAGCAGACTAGAGAAAATGGTGATGATTTCTTCTTTTTTTTCTTGTATGCCCCAAATCAGAACAGGATTGGTTAGTTTTGAATTTAATTTGCAAGGAGGCTCTGCAGACTAAGGGAATTTGCCTAGGAAAAAAGCTGATCAGGTAGTTTAACAGAGTATGTCCTCTAGCCCTGGAATTTTTCTATTGAAAAATGTGACATTACTGGATATTCTTGGAATACAAATTACTACTGTGATGCATATGTCATGGGTGGAAACCATGTTACACTGAGTCTACCAGCAGCTTTTAATGAACAGGTATAAAATAAAATAAATTTCAGACCATGCTCCAGGAAGAATATTTTCCCCATGAAAACTGTAGTAAAGGACATGGAAATGTCAGAGAGAGTGAATTTAAAAGAAGGGGTGCAAAGCTAAAGAAGCACTTCTGGCTCACATTACTGGGAAAGGACATATTTTGCATAGCCTATGGCACAAATAAAGTGTGAGGCCAAATCCCATGGGCAAAGTGCTGGGGAGCCATTAATAAATGACCATTTCCATATAACACATGGCACAAGGCAAGTAACAAGTGATGAGAAGGTTGGCATATCCAACTTATTTGATAATTGTTATAAGAGAGTGAGCTAAGAGATCTTTTGTATGAGATATATAGCAATAACCTTTGTTTTGAAGGATTTTGCCTGTAAATAGCCAAACAAAAAATTCAACAGCTGTAATTACTGCATTTCAAGTAGAGAATGGTGATCTGCAAAGGCAAACTCAGAATTTGTGTCACTCATCTCATTGTGTCAGTTGAGACTTTTGTAAATGTACAGAAAATACCCTGATCTGACAACTTGGTAATCAAGGACAGAATACATGAAAGAAGTGATTGAAGAATAACTTATTATTTCTGAACTTAGTAAAAGTGTCAGTGAAAATGCACCTACTTTTAAACCTGCTTGAAATAATAAATCTGAGGATCGGTATCAAGGGTATCATCCTATGCAAGCCTGATCAATTAAATATCTATAAGGGAAAAACCCCAGCTCTGAGTGCTGCTAGTGCCTAGGAAGGCTGGTCTCGTAGGGAGGTTTATTGAAATTCATATGGACACTGGCTCCCATCCTCAGGCTGCCTCCAACGTGTGGCATTCAATTCCAAAATCTTTCTAGTTTGTCTCCACTAAGAAATGTCCCTGATGACCAGACATGCCAAGATTTAATAATCAGCCTTGGACAGAAATAAAGCAAATGCATAAATCCCAGCAAGAGCAAAGTGAGTCTTGTGGTTCCTACCACAAGAGGCTTCCTACGGCAATTTTAAATTGTGTTTGTATGCAGAAGTGTTAGTTATTAGCTTTCCCTCTGATCTTTCAAGTCATCATGGTTTTCTGATCACAGAATTCCAAACATGTTACTAGGCAGAAAATTTGGTCCCTTGCTTAATTAATGAAAGTAGATTAAAGCTTGTGCTTCAAGGATAGTGATAATGTCACAGGAAAAATAAAAAAAAAAGATATTATTTACATCATGCTTGCATCCTGGGTAAATAGGCAAAATGTAATAACCACAAGGATAGTTCCCACCATCTGCAATTTTGTGGAAAAAAAAGCTGATTATTATCAGAGTGCATTCTGAGCTGGGTACATCTGTGTGCATTTCTATTAAACATTCTAAAGGCTATTTCAATAAAATGCTTCAAATGACTGTCTGTTTTCATGGTACACAAGTCTCAACAAACACCCAGAAGAGTAAATGAGTTTTTCAAAAGAAAGGTGCTATGCTCACTTAGCATGGATTTAATTTTTGTAGAAAGAGATGAGCTTAATAGCAGCAATTTCACCTACTGAATTGATAGCACTTAGGAAGTTTTAATTGTGGACCATAAAATTCCTCTTAGCTCCTGGCTCCATTACTCTTGGATACAGCATTGCAGGGTACAGGGTCTGCTCCAACCACTCCTGCAAACTGTAATGAGGCAAAATGCATAAAAATTATTCTGCTAGTTTAGCATATATCATGTTTTTCCTGAAGAAAAAAAAAAAAAAAAGGAAAGAATCCCCAACACCCTGGGCACTAAAACAGTCATGGCATGAAATCAATTTTGTAAATGTCAAGACATCGGACTGGAATTTTCCAGGGAGCCTAAGCGCATTAGCAGCTCAAATCCCATTGAAAACCTACCATATATACTCTGGACAAATGACAGAAACAGCAGATCTGTGAAAACAGCTGCCCTGGCAATGAGGAATGTTCCTCGGAGAGGAGCTGTGGAGCTGGGGTCAGCCACAGCGTGGGGTTCAGGGAGGGCACCTCACTCCTCTCCACAGTGACCGGAGATTTTTTATGTGTCCTTCCCAGCAGTGCAGGATGTCAGAGGGATTTTGCCCTTCCTGCAGGGCTGGGTGCAGCTGCAGCCCAAATTTACCCTTCCAGCAGTGAGGTAGAAATGGATGTAGAGAGATGTCGTGCACCTGTTTAAAGCTTCCTGGGCAAATAAGCAAGATAAAAATGAAAATATTTCTCTGAAAACAGCAGCACTGAGCCTTCAGCTGACATACTCACCCATGTTCCTCCAGAGCAGTTAAGTGAGGAGAAGATGGACAATTCACACTGCCTTCCAGTATTCTATCAGCAAAAACATTTTTCCCTGGGATGCTGCCTATCTTCCCTCCAGCAGCATTTAAAATGTGGTCTGAGCAAAACCCCAGGATCCTTTTACCTCAAAAATGAATGTTTGTATATATAAAACTACACATATATGTATATATGAAGAACTTCTTTTTACCCCCCTGAAATTAGTCATGAAATGATGATGATGATGCTTTGAATTTGTGTTTTAGCTCAAGGGTTTCAAACTCCAGTTCTTCCTTTAAACAAAGTTCTCACCTCTGGCTGCAGCCGCTGTTTCATGGCACTGGCTGGAGCCTGGCATCAGAGGGAGCAGGGGCACACTTGAATTGTGTGCTTGCATTTATTCAGATGTTGAAAGTGATGCTTCTCTTCCACCTCCCAGGCACCTGGGCATTTCAGAAATGAGCTCATACACTTTGTAGGCAGCAATATATAGCCTTGTTCAAATCCTTCCAGCCTTCAAGTTGCACTGAAACAAAAGCTGATCAGCACTTTACTTTTACTTAAATCATACCAGCATCTCAAGCAGTGTTTGGTAGTCTTTGACTATACTTCACTGATTGCTGCTGAGAAAGAGTAATTGCAAATGGCAAGGAAATAAAGTTTCAGGCTTGCATTGCAGCTGATTTTAAACGTCAGCCTGAGAAGTGCAATGTTAGCTCTTTGCATGGAGAATACTGCTAAAAGAAATGTTATTTTCTCCAGTTTTATTATTGCCTTAAATTTTTTCTCATTTCTTGGAAAAAGAAGGCATAATTCTGATTTCAGTGAAATGTATCTGCTGAGGCTGATTGTCTCTCAGAGCTATTGTTCGCTCAGGTTCCTGTTTATTATTGGATGTGTCCCAAAGAAACACTTTGTGCAATTTGTTTAGTAACTTCATGAAGAAATTCTGTTTACACAGGTTCTTAGTTCATCTCCCTTTAGCATCTGAAGGCTGAACCTTTATTCCTGTTATGATTTGTACCAAAAAGAAAAATATATTTGAGAAAATTACATATCCTGCCTCCCATTCCTACACTGATGTTATGTTTTACTGGAGTTGAAAGTGTTATTTAAAATGATGGTAGGATTAATATTTGCACTTTTGCTGTTGTAATGAACAAGTGGAAGAGCAGAGTGTGCCTGTTGACAAAGGGGATGATTTCAATACAAGAACTTTTTCACATGATTTTTCATCTTAACCCATAACCTGTTTATGTGATCTCCATTAACTGCTTTTATGTATTTAGAAAACAAATATCCCTTAAACAGTTAACATAAAGAATACGTTTTTTTCTTGAAGTTTGTATTGCCATTGCTTCCTCTTCATGCCTCTGTTCTGAAGCAGTAGTTTTATTTCTGCTATAAGGTAAAATCCTATGTGTGCTGGGTAATGAAGAGATAAAGTTGCTGGGTTTGTGTACTGAATGATTTATAAAAGTTGTTAAATGTAACGAGCAAAGGCAGAATACAGTGGTAGCTGTAGTGTAAAAATATTATCAAATGATATAACTGTCAAATTAATTAAATGCAGTGTGATATAAATGAGGCATAGTTGTATGCAAATAGGTGTTCAGGCACTTAGCTGCTTGGTTGTAACTAGTGTGTCCAACTGATGCCAAGTAACTATTCCAGGATAAAGAGCACTATTTGCATTTGTTATAAACTCCATGAGGTTAACAGAGCTGAAATTCTGTTTGTGGAAATTTGACCTAAGTTGTCAACTTAAATTGAAAATACTGCCTGCTCTTCATAACAGTCCTTTCCTGTCCTGGATCATGGGCTTGTATAAATTAGTGTAAATCCATGGAAACTAAATATATATCCTAAGGAGAGAGAGTTGGGTGTGAGGAGTGTGGACATGGATTGTTTCTATTACCAGCTTTTAGAGACATTCTTGACACATCTAACTGGTAACAAACCTCTCAAGCTCCATCCTAAGCTGTTTTTTTCCCACTGTCACTATTCCTAAAGCTGTGCCATCCTGCTGGCTGGAAACACATTTCAGGTGTCCAATCTAAATTACTGCAGTCCTTTGCTCCTCTGACAGTATTTCCCTCTGGCTGCTATCACCTTCTTCACCTTCACTTTTTCACATTTGTAAGTGAGGATCTCCTTTCTTCTCGTTGTCACTGGTGCTCTCCTCTGTAACAACTGGATGTCCTCTGTCTCAGTGCCAAGACCATTGATGTTGGTATGATGCTGTATTATCTAATCAGCTTGAATATTGGGATTTGTAGCATTACCCCACAGCTCTTTGAAGGATTTGGTTTGCTAACAGTAGACATTCCTGCGAAAGTCATCATCCTGCCTTGTGAAGAACATCAGCCCAGTGAAAGACATAATGGCACAGGCAATCATAACACTTTTTTTTCTTTTTGATAGCAAACCCATAGTGTTTAACTATTGCAGGAATTATATTAACAGAGTTAGCTACAACCTGTTTTAGAAGCTGACATTTATTTGATTAAAATGAAACAAAGTCTTTTGTTATTTTCTTATTCTTCACTGTTAAAAAATTGTTAATATTCTTGGGAAGACAGACTACTGTGGAAAATGTTTTCACTACGTGAAAATATGAGCAGTACGAACGGAGAGAATTGACAGTAATGGCAAGTAGATTCATTATTGATAATGCTGTATTGGAAGTGCAGAGAATTCATCTCTGACTGGAGGAGATGGCTGTCAGACTGCACCTGCAAAGCTTTTCTCTTTGAGGACAGGTATCTCATGACTTTGGAGGCCATGTCAGCTGTAGTTTCTAATACACAGCACAAAAATGGAAGTGGTTCAGTTCATAGCTCTGCAGTGACCCCAGATGCTTACAAAATATTTTCTTTTAACAGGGGAACATTAACTACTCGCAAAGCACAGGAAAGTCACTAAGAACTTGAGTAAAAGTCAACATTACATATTCCCAGAACAATGGGTCTTCAAACCTGTTTAATTTTCTATACTAACAAGACAGGAGATGTCATATATCTGAAGTTTTTGATAGTCTCTCCTGTGAGTTCTTGTAAGCAAGATAGAGGAATACAGTTTGATAACAGTGTAGTGAAATGAGGTCATGACTTGTTGTGAGATGAGCCTCAGAGAACAATTATAAATGATTGTCAGGATGGGAAGGCTGCAACATGCAGGTGCCCCAGTGGGCTGCCCAGGTACTACTCAGTGTTCTCTTTAACAGCCTGCAGCAGAATCTGTTCATTAAATCTGCAGGTGATATTAATGTGAGAGCCTGTATGAAGAAGGTTTAACATTTAGGGAAAGCTTGAAGAGCAGAAGAACTAGTTTTTGGTTCTGTTAAGGGTAAATAAAAAGAACGAGACTTGGGTGCAGGTGGTTATCAGTGCACCAGGCTGGGGAAGAGCAGGGTGGGCAGGTGCTCTGGGGAAGGGGATGGGAAGGGCCCTGAGTGAATCAAAGGTCAGAGAGGATCACAGGAGTCTTATTAAAGCTCATAGTGGGAATTTCAAGTAGCAAATTACACGTATGAAATCATCCTTCCCTCTCCAGAAACTAGTAAGGGACCTCATCTGCCCGTCCCTCACCTAGTCATGAAAAAGGAGGCATTGCTGAAAGAGTATCTGCATGCCTATATCCATATTAATTTCCTATTAGTCAACTGTTTCATAATATGTTTTTACCAAAATCTAACCTTCAAGAAAGAGAACCCAAGAATTTTAAGCCAAGCTGCATCAAGCACCTCAGATAAATCTGAGAAAAGGTTCCACAAAGACGTAAGGATTGTCACATCTCAGTATGACTAAAGTTTCTACATCAAAAAGACTTGAGAATTCTGTGTTATCTACACCAGACAAACATTAAATATTAAACATTATATGGGAGAATCACATGCAGGTGAAAATAATCCATAATCTCTACCTTAAAGTCACTGAGGAAAATTCTGAACCTTGCTAATTTTAAACTGATGAGCTGGTCATTATTTTTATCTTATGACTTCTTATCACTGATATTTCTCCTCCAAGGGTGGATTTTATTGTTCAGTTTCTTTGTGATATCAATTATAAAGGTCTTTACCTAGAGTTTAAATCACCATTTTAACAGATTTTCTTGCACAAAACTATCTTGTTTTCCAAGACAAGTTGTTTAGGTTCACTGATGACGAGGGAATCAAAAGTATGCTCGAGACATATGGTTGTTTTCAAACTGGTACTAAGTCCTTGCTTTGCCAAAGAGTGGGCACAAATGTGTTCCCCAAGGATAGAATCAGAGCAGACTTATCCCGAGTCCCAGACACTTGCAGAGCTCGCTTTGCTCCTCTGCAAACCCTGTGCTCGCTCCCTGCATCCCTCTGGGATGAATTCTCCATCTCACAGAGGAGCACCTGCAGCAGCTGCACCAGTGTGAATCCACTTTTAGAGGGTCAGCCAGGATTTATAAAAGCACCTACTCTAAATATAATGAAGCTCATTTAGCTGAGCACCAGTGACCTGCATCCCAAAAGCACAGCCTCCTCAGTGATCCCCATGTGTGCTGACTAATAGTAATGATAATTTCTGAGGGTTTCAGACAGAGGTAAACACTCAGTCAAACGCTTCCAGCTGTAGGGAGATGACACGGTTCAGCACACCATGCTGGCCCTGGGGGCATGAGGGCTGAGGGACATGGGAGGAATTGTGGCCAGCACTTAACTACAAAGGTTAAAACATTTGCCAAACATGCATTTATTTGTATTTGAAGTGGTATTTGGACTAAGCTTTTTGGGCTAGAACTGCAAATAGGTTAGGGACAGTAATGCTGATTGCTGTAATTTCTCATTTTTGGCCTTGTATAGGCAGGGCTAATTAGGTTATAGGACAAAATAAGGTTTCCAAGGAACTTCTGTGAGCGTAGGACTTGGATCTAATTTAATGCTATGATTTTATTCACACTCTGTGTGATATTTGTTACCTGCCATTGACGATTTTGGAAAGCGACAAAGTAGTTTAAGTGCTCCTCCAATATTTGCAGAAGCCGAGTTCTTTGCAGGAGGGAGCTGAGGGCCCTGCTGGAGGCCATGGTAGGAAGATTATGGATTGCAGAGTTTAATCTGTCTCTTTTCACACATCATGCACCAACTGCAGACCCTGCCTACTATTTTTTTTTTTTTTTTTGTTTCTGTGAGAGAGTTTTAAAAAAATATCTGAGACTGCTCTGTAGCATAAGGAATAAGGTCACAGAAAAGATGGTCCTTTTTATATCTCTGCTACTGTCTTGCTGTGCAGCCCTGGTAAATGAGATTTTCTCTCTGTGATCACTGTTCCCTTCCCTTGGCTTTTTAAATGAGCAGGATCCTGGAAGCAGGGACTGTCCCTCTGTCCTCCTAGAACATGGACCTTTTAAACCCACATTTGCATTTTGCTCTGAATTAGCACGCATGAGAATCATGCACTACCCTACACTTCATTGCAAACTGAAATGTAAGTCAGTAGAAAATCAGCAGTCAGTACACTGAGAAATAAAGACAGAAGTAAACATTTCTGTTTCTCAGAAATTAACCAGGTAAAATATATTGTTCCATTTGGAGTTTATGGATTACAATGCAATTGACAGTTAAAAAACACATAGAGTTTTAAACTCAGTTAAATATTTCAATAAAACACTCTAAATTAGTGCTTTATAAATTTAAATGGGACTTGCTTATCTCTTCTTTCACAGTCTGGTGGCTTTAGAGTCTGAAATTTCTTTTAAAATAGTGGAACTCTGGCAGGAAAAAGTATAGTGCTGCCATTGTTTCCCAATGAGGATTTGTTGTCAAGAAGTTCTGAAAGAGCTTGGGAAAGGACAGAGGAAGGAAATGATTACAGATTTTAAGAAGCCAAAACCCAGTGAGGGTGGTTGCCATAAATTATTCCATCCATTAGAAGTAAAAACAACAGCTTCACCACTACCATGAGAATTTTCCTGCTGAATAGTTCAATGTTTTATTGTTTTCCTTGACACATATTGATGCTAAGTTTGTGAGTGTTAGGAATCCATGGGGGAGTGTGTTATTGGAGCAGCTCACCTCTGCTCCTGAGGCAGCCACTGCCCACTTGAACTGTTTAACTCAAAATCAAGCCCTGTTGGCTGGCACTTTGGACAGTTCCTCCTTTTGGCTAGTCTGAAAAACACCATTTACCCTGGGCCAACACACACATGAAGCCAGATGTGAATCTGCAAGAGTCACTAGAAAGGAGAGTTCTTCTGCCTTTTGAATTCAGGGCAAAACCAGTTTAAGAATATTATTATTTTAAAAATTAATGAGTAGTTAGATGATTAGGGTTTTGGCTTTGATCAGCAAATATTCCCTTGCCTTGTTCTTCTTTCAGCCTCCTGAAATTTAAATTACAGCTAGAACCCCAGGGGCTCCCCAAGGGCATGAATCAGCCTGGAGCCTTCTGTTTGAGCCCTTGGGAGCTCAGCCTGAGGCTCACTGGGGATCTGTGCTCAGCTGCTGACGGTGCTGGAGGCTGAGGCTGTAATTCAGGTCTCCTCTCTGTGTGTCTGGATTTCATTAAAGAAATGGCTAGACAGAAACTGATTGGAACATCTTGATATGAACAAGCAGATTTTGTCACTATAAGGCCCAGCAGAAACTGTAAATTGTTTGTTGCATGCATCAAGAGATGAATGCTGGCAAATGCCAGCTGGGAATTCATAAGGGAAATAGAAATATCTGCTTTTCTGGCCAGATGTCAAATCCCTTTCTTGGATCATGTATAAGCTTTAAAGAGAAGAGGCACTGGTTTTGAATTCAGACCTAATATCTGGTGAACAGGGAAGAGACACGGAAGGATGTTTTTAAAGCATTTGAGAATTGCCAGGTGGGTGCTGCTGTGAGCTGTACTCCACTGCAATCAGAACTCTGGACCACTGATTTTATACATCTGGAGTGCCTGAGGGAGCAAATCTAGAAAGGATTTGAATATATTACCTCTTGCCTACAAATAACAAATGCAAGAAAATGATTCCAAAGAAAAATATTTCCATGCTGATGTTGCTTTAAGAAGTATAAAGGTAAAAGAGATTTCAAAACCAAGAAACTGGAAAAAAACAGCTATAGTCTTTTAAAATGTTGGTACCTTTAGAGGAAAAAGGAAAGCACTAAAACCCCAGGAAAATGTGCCAGTGTTCAGAAAATTCAGTGTGATAGATTGGAAAGCCCAGCATTGCACCAAACACTGTGTGAATGGGCAGGGACACACCACTCAGCCTTGCAGCAATGTCCCATGGTGGATGTCTCCATGATGTCTCCACAAGACAATCAGCTTAGGAACAAATTTTCCAGCTGACAGAAGAAGACTTGCTCTTCTACACAATCCCACACCCCATCTAAAGGTGCATTCCTGGAATGAATGCAGAGTTACTCCCCAGAGCACAGACTTTTCTCCAAGAGCTGCAATGACTGGGCAGGGTGTCCACACTGCAGGTGGAAGTGTAGTGAACCCCATTTCCCAGTGGGAATGGGCCCAGCTACAAATCCCACCCAGCCATCAGTGTGGCTGCGTGGGATGCACTTGGCTCTGCTTCCAGGAGCAGAGATTTGTAGCAGGAGAGATCATGGTCATGGCAGGAACACACACCAGGTGCCAGAATAAATGTATGGGTAGCACCTTGCTGAAAACTGGATTTAGGGCCACAGCTGGTAATGCTGTATTCATTTTCATGGTATGTTATATTATTTTATTTTTTGAGTTAGGGAACAGGTTTTAGAGCAAAGGAACTGATTGTCGCAGTGAATGCAAGGCTAAACCACCACCTTTAGATGGGATGAGTGATTGTGTGGAAGAAGAGCAAATTTCCCACACCTCTACTTGAGGTAGCACGTGGGAGACAAGTTGGAATTTTATGGGATTTTTTTTTATCCTTCTTTTTTCTATTTTTATCATTGGCAATGAGAGCGATTCACAGATTTGGCAGGCAGAAGTCAATCGGGGCCATTGCTATTTTAGGCCTTAAAAAATTATCTCACAAAATCAAGAACATAAATTAAATACACATTTTCTCATTTGGAAAGTGTCAAAGGTTCAAAGACATACAAATGTACATCACTTCTCCATGTAGATTTTGTAAGGCTTGAGCATATTTTGCTAGCAAAAGGAAAATTTAGCAAAGGAGCTGCATGTTTAACTGATGAATCCGTCTGGGAACTCCATGGGAAGTTGTTTGCATTTAACAGCTTCTATTCATAGGAGTTCTAAAAAAAAACCCTTGTAAACCTTAAGGTTTGAGTGAGTGACTGTGTGGTACTCAGATGCCAGTTGGGGTTAAGCCATGACGTATTACATTTTTTATCTGGTGGATTTTGATCCTATTTTATTTTTTTTTTTCAGGATGAATAGGAATAAACATGTTACAGTTTTGAGAAAATTATATATATTCAGGTAATATTTTTTCTACATTTTTTTTTGTGTAGAAATAGTGAAAATTCAAACTCTTATCTGATTTTAAAATAATTTTCACTGACTGGAAAAAACTTATTCTGAAGAACAAGTTTCAAACGAAATGGCTGTTACTGTCTAAAACTTGTCTAGTTTTTGTCCTTTCTTTATTGGGTATAACAGCACTTTTAAGGGAAAATAGTACACATGAAAATGTGAAATCTAGTCTATGTAATTTTCCACTGATACAACAGCTGCATTTCCTTTCTGGAAAAACTGCTGTCAGCAGTATTTTATACCTGAATATTGAGATGAAGAATGTAAACAGGCCAAACTTATGTAAAAACAGAGACTGTTAAATAATGAATAGTCATACACTCCCTGATGTCTTGCCATCAAAACATCTGTGATTTTTCTTATTTTCACTACTTGTTTCAGTTCTTGTGAAGAGCAGTGGAAGGAATATTCACAATATTGTCCTCAAGCCGCATGCTGGCGTTGTCTGTAACACTTGTTAAAGTGGGCTTAGGAACAGTTTCCTGAGGAGCCAAGTGCTGTGCAGTGCCTCAGCTCCACTGGCTCTTTGTTCTGTGGGATCCAAGCTTTTCCAAGACCTATGAATCCCCTGTGCTCATCAGACACCTCTGGTCCTTGCCCATTGGGAGGGTTTTCTGCTCAAGCTGTCTGCCTGCTCTAAAATCAGGGAGAGGCTGAGTTGCACCAAGCTCTGCTGGGCTCTGCAGGAGTTTGGGGAGAATCCCCTAAAGCCATGGGCACTTTGGGTGATTTCTGTCCTGGCAGTCTCCCACAGTGAAACACAAGGCAAAAACAACTTTTCACCAGCAGCTGCCTTTCACTCCCACGCATGATGGACCTCAGAAGAGGTAAGAACGTGAGGGAATGAGGTGGGACTGTTTTATTAAAATATTTGATCTTTGCTGTGGAGTCATCACTGTAGGATCCCTCCATCTAGAGAATTGTGTGTTTTGAATCTTGCCAAGAGCCATTTTACCTTGCAGAAATGCCCGAATAAATATCTATGTTATGAAGGTGCAGCTAAGGCAGGGATCTAGCTCACACTGTTATCCTGCTGCATTTTGGAAATAGTACAGTAGTGAGCCAGGCCCTTTAGTTTTTATTAGTAATGTTTCCAGCTTGAGCTGGCATTTTGTTACAAAAATAAAATCTAGCTGAGCCAGTCAAAAAAACCCAAAACCCCTTGGCTTGCTGGTAACTGTAAATAGATACCACTTAATGTGGAACACTGCAACTGAATGCTTGCAGGCATTCACACTCAATTTGTGCTTAATTAATGACATCATAAAAACAACTAAAGGCTCAAAGTTTCTGTTTTAAATATATTCTAAGATATAGGAGTGTACAGGTGTAGAATACCAGCTATTTGTGGATTGCTCAACAGGCTTTCCTTCTAAATCTGCTAAGGGTTGTTGATTATTTCTGTTTCTCCTGTGCAAATGACATCTCCTCATTTTTGGCTATAAACAGGTACCATATGCTCAAAGAGCTGATGGGCTTCACTGTGGTTGTCTCTGATGTTATTGATTCACAGAATTGTTAAACAGCAATGTCTAAATTAACATGTTGCCCAAACTTTGTGGACTTGAATTTTAGACTCTGGTAGTTCTAGTGTATTTATTAATTTATTGAACCCCTCAAATTTATAAGGACAAAAATATTAAGTTCTAAAATTCTTTGTAATACTGAAAAGTTTCATTTTGTAAGAAAAAAAAACTAAAAACAACAACAAAAAATAAAGGGAGGGGAATAAACCAGCGCTATTATTATTGGTTCAATTCCAAGTACTCAAATTACACACTTCAATTAACACCTTCCCAGAGGAGCAGGACAGGGCTGGGCCAGGCTGAGGGCAGTGGCACCAGCTCTGTGTGCATGCTGGTCAGCCAGGCCAGGGCACAGGACACAGGACACAGGACACAGGGCACAGGGACAGGGCACAGGACACAGGACACAGGGCACAGGACACAGGGACAGGGCACAGGGACAGGGCACAGGACACAGGGCACAGGGACAGGACACAGGACACAGGACACAGGGCACAGGACACAGGGACAGGGCACAGGACACAGGGACAGGGCACAGGACACAGGACACAGATCACAGGGCACAGGACACAGGACACACGGCACAGGACACAGATCACAGGACACAGGACACAGGGCACAGGACACAGGGACAGGGCACAGGGAACAGGACACAGGGCACAGGACACAGGGCACAGGACACAGGGCACAGGGCACAGATCACAAGGCGCAGGGCACAGGACACAGGGCACAGGGACAGGGCACTGGACACAGGGCACAGGGACAGGGCACAGGACACAGGGCACAGGACACAGGGACAGGGCACAGAACACAGGACACAGGACACAGGACACAGGACACAGATCACAGGGCACAGAGCACAGGACACAGGACACAGGACACAGGGCACAGGGCACAGATCACAGGGCACAGGACACAGGACACAGGACACAGATCACAGGACACAGGACACAGGACACAGGACACAGGACACAGGACGCAGGACACAGGGCACAGGGCACAGATCACAGGGCACAGGGCACAGGACACAGGACACAGGACACAGATCACAGGACACAGGACACAGGACACAGGACACAGGACACAGGACGCAGGACACAGGACACAGGACACAGGGCATGGTCTCTTGCAGGAGCCCAGTTTCGAGCTGGGCAGTGGAAGGAGTCACAAGCACCAGCTTCATTCTCCTCTCCTGGCCTCTTCCCTCCCCATTTCCATGGAGGAATGGTGCCAAGTGGGGCCTGATGCTGCCAGTGCTGGGTGTGTGGAGCACCGAATGGGTACCCAGGTCGTGAGCTGCCCTCTCTCCAGTGGCTGCCAACGCTGTGGGGCAGAGGGAGCTGCAGCAGAAGCTGCAGGAAGCCCTCGATGGGATCAGGATTGCCACCGTGCCTCTGTCAGCGGCTGCGGCCGGCGCTGGCCTGGCACGGGCACCGGCCTGGCCCCAGCCCCAGCCCTGCTCCGGCCGCTGCCAGCGCAGCCATTTGCCAGGCCACACGGTGGACGAGGCTGGGGAAAGGATCCAGGATAAAAATAAGCCTGATCTGGCTCATGAGCTTATCCTTGCGTGGGCTGAGCAGGAGTGGGAGGCTGCTGGGGGAGGTGGAGCAGCAGCCCGCGATGGCCATGGCGATGCCGCAGACGGGATGAGCGTGAGCAGATGATGGGCACCAGCTGCTGGGACAGCCTGGCACCACCCAGGGACCTGGGCCTCCATGCACGGGGGATCCTTGGCAGGCATTCACCTGGAATTCACATGGAATTTCTCTCCTTCAGCAGCACAAATTAACAATTCTTAATGAATCGAGGTCCCTTACACCATGCACTGGGGATGGCCTGCTTCGAATTTGCAATTTTTTCCTTCCAAAGGAGTGTAGACAATGAGACTGGAACCACCTCTGGAACTGAAGGGTGAAAGATGTTGGGAACTTCAGAAACTTTGTGATCCTTCATTTGAGTTATATTGCAAAATCTTGCACACTGCACACAAGTGCCTGGCTCCCTACAAGAGACTGAGTGTTAGCATGCATAACAGGTCTACCAGTAGTTGGAGAAAGTAGCAAAAAAAAAATTGAACCCCATGAGAATTTTCATTTTCTGATAGCTGAGGTTGCCCTAGCTGAATTAGCATTTCAGAACTTACACTGGGATAATCCATGCAGCAGTTAATTTCAATGTTTTACTGCTATAGCAGTGTAAATCCTAGTAAATTAATTTCTATAATGCTTGAGAGAGAAGATTCTTTTTAGACATTCCCTTTCTCATTCATATTTAATAAACTCTGAAAATCTGCATTAGGACATCTATATAAATCTCTTGATTTTTTTTTTTACTTGTGAACAAAGGCAACTATTGATATTTAAACAGAAAGTTACAAAGAAATTAATGACACTTAGTCAACCATTTTCTAACTGACAGATCTCTTTTCCTTAGAATGGAGAGTGGATTCTCTCCAATTCTGTTTTTAAAATATCTGCTTTCTCACTTGAGACTGGTGTTCATGGCCAAATAATCTAAATCTTGAGGGGCATGTGTTTTAAATAATATTTTGATGTAGTGCCTCTTTTTTTTTCTTTTTGATTTAACAAATCAGGAATTTTGCAGAAACACAGGTTAGAAGAAACTTTTCTGCTGAGCTCTGCTTATAACTTCTTGCTAAATGTGCTGTCTTGGAGAAACTGTAGTCTCCACTGGGATGCAGCTGTGATTGCAAGAGGAAAAGAGGAAATTCAAAGATATGCAACTGATCATCAATCACAGGGATGCCTGTGCACAGCACCATAAGAGAACCATCCTATTTACACCCTATTTTTCTTATAAATTTGGCCATGATGTGCCTGAAAAAGAGAACAATAATTTAAAATAACTACCTGGTGCAGTTATATCCAGTATCTTTCCACAATGATTTTTTGATCCTTGCATTTCAGTCTCCTAGCTCAGGAAAAGGACAGTTATAATTGTGCATCACACTCACCTTGTTCCTGCTCAGACAAGAGCAACATAATGCCAGTGAAATATTTTGGAGGCAGAATATAAAACTTGTAGATATAAATTACTTAAAAAGAAAATGAAGCAAAGTAGAAGGCCTTAGGATGAATATTTAAAAGTTATAAAATGTCTTTCTCCTGCAAAGTCATAAACTCTGCATTTCACTTTCATAACTCCATTTACCCAATTATTCTAGCTTGAAACTGCTGAAATCTTCAGAGAACCCTTAAAACTTCATTTCAGATTCATTCCTGTGCAGTGTTACTAAACACTGACATATTCTGAACGTGAGAACTGCAGAACATTTTTCTGCAGAGAATGACCAAACCTCTTGGGGTAAAAATATTTGCTACTGATAAACAAAGCTGTGTGCACCATCTTCACGAGATATTTTTCGTGTTTCTAATGGTGAAACATGCTGTTACCATTCTACTTGTGTCCTGCCTTAAAGTAAGATGGTAAAGATGTCATGGGAGCTGATGTCTCCCTGGGGTGCAGCGGTGAGAGGGAACAGAGGGGAAATGCAGGGAATATGAGGGGCAGGAAGGGGAGTTCTGTGGTTGGGAAAGAGGGTATAGAGAGAGGCAAAATCGTGAAAAAGACATTTTCAGCTGGTAGGAACAGGGTAAGAGATGAGGAGCATGGAGTTCATGAGCAGGACAGGGCTGAGTTACTTTACAAAGAAGGAAAAATTGATAAAGGGTCAAATAGGAAAACCAGGAAAATTCTTCTCCAGATATCAGTCAATAAGCCTTCAAGCAGATAAAATCTGGATGGCAAGGAATAAGGCTTGAGAAACTTAGGCATTTTTTTTCGCTTGTAGTGGATTCACAGGGGGATTTATTATGAAAAGTTAAATGTAAAAAATGCAAAAAATTAGATATTATTTACTAAATTTCCAAAAATTATGATAGACTGGAGAGCTGATCTAATTTAGTAGCTACTGTCCTGACCTCTAGAGAATAACATACTGACATCAACAAGGTAAGAAATGCTCGACACAGCACTCTAGCAAGAGAGACTGGCATCTCTGGCTCTCCTCAACCAGTTGCCCCAATAAAAGTCTATGCAAGTAAAAAGAAAAAACATAGACAGGCATTTGTGTAGGATGAATGCTCATGAAGATCGTCTGTATACTTTAAAATTTACATACTGTCAGTCACAGGGCTCACCAGAGGGGACTAATATTCTCTTCAAAGAGTGTCATGATAAAGGACTTTCTGTACATTTTTGTAATGTACCTTTTGAAGTTTGTTGTCAAAAAGAATAATTGTTTGGCAAACCTCCTGAAAAGATAATACTCTCAAAAATTTCACTTCTTATGGAGAGTTTAATGAAAGTCTTTATTGACCCAATTTAATCAAACTTTGTATTTCTCACTTTTATTGATTAAATTTTCAATAGAAAACATTGCAGCTAGTGATCAATTGTTGTAATTTAGAAATGAATTCTTCCCTGGCTGCATAGCTCAGAGATGTTCCTGCCATCCATGCTGTCACTGCAGTAGATGTGTTATTAGGATATAATGTTGTCAGAAAACATTTAATATAAACTTTGTTTGCTTTGTAATTGGGGAGGAGTTTGTCAGGGCCCTGAAGGCACTGATGTGCTTTCCTTGCCCTGAGCAGCCTCACCTGGATCCCTGCTGCAGGCCTGGGTGTGCTCCAGCTGGGCTTTGGGCAGTGTGCTGCCCTGGGATTTCTGTCTCCAGCCTCATCTCCTGAGAGGCTCTTTGGGATTCCAGGGCTGATCCAAGATCGGTTCTTTCTCTTGCTGTGCCTGCTGAGGGCATCCTTGGGGTAGCCCTACTCATGCTACTCCCCAGCAAAGGTGACCTGCCAGAAAAGGGGTCAGCAAGGATGGTTTTTAGGGTGTAAAGAAATGGAAATGAGAAGGGAAGGAGTCTTGTTCCCACCTGAATAAATAAGATAGCCACAGGTGCTGAAAGGAAATGAAAAAACTAAAATGCTCAGCTGCTGAGGGAAAAGAAAATAAAAAACATCAACTGGTGACCCAAGGGAAGATCTCTCCAAGGACTGAGACAGAGCCCTCACTGCTTAAGGCTTGTGGAAATGGAGCTAGGAAGAGGACTGGAAATTCATGGTGAAACAACAGTAACTGTATTTCTGCACAGAAAAAGACTGTATGTGAACTGAGTGGAGCATGATGTGTGGAACTACTCAAGTAATTCTCAGTAGGCTTATGGGGGACAAAATACTAGTCCTGAGTATGAGATGGAGTAGGTGCTGAGTCCAAACCAACCGTATCGATTTGACTTAGAGCACAATGAGTGTGCTCTCCATGGCTGGACACTGATCTGTGCTGGTACTTTCATATACAAGATATAAGAAGAGAAAAAGGAGATTAGAAGAAAAATTAAGCATGGCAGAGAAGAGGAATGCAGTAAGAGAATAAAACCATTTTTATTTGAGAATAAAAAAAGAAACAGGCAGATATATAGTTAGTGGAGAGAATGTAGCAACATAAATACCTTCACTTGTGTGACTCATTTGCTCTTTCTTTGCTGGCAGATTGTGCTTTAATTATGTCTCTGTGAATCAAATAGTGGTGAACTGTGTATATTTGAAATACATTGATGTAGGTAATTACTAAAGAGGTTCCAGTGTCCTACAGCCACCCCTTTGCATCTGCTTCCCACTGTGGTATTTAGTGGAACTAGAAACACGATTAGGCTTAGTTTTGGGTGTTGGTGACCAAGTGTTGAATTTTCCCTGCCAAAGCTCAGGTACTGCTGTGGCAGCTCTGCCAAGTCAGACACCTGTGGCTGATTTCCCAGAGTGTGTGTTTGATACCACTGGATATAAGGAGAAAATTCTTCTATTTGCTGAAACATCACATTGAATGATTTATGGCAGACAAATAAAGATGTATATGTGAGGCTCTCTAAGTAGGACTGGTGTCAAAGGAAAATATTGAGGGGAAGAAAAAGATTGCAAATTTCTAATTAATGTTGTTTATTTATGCACACAAAGCCTGAAATATTAATAGAGAATGTGTAAGTAACTGATGGGCTACATATAACTTTCCATTGTGTTTATGCTGAGATAGGCAGGAAAGTTATTTGACAAAAGGCACAGGCACATTACAACCAAAAATCCTACTGCAGGCTAGGCCTGGAGCAGCCCAGCTGCTGGGAGTGACTGAGCACCCCTTTCCCAGAGCAACTCCCAGGACTTTCCTTCAGCCTTATGGGTCTTTTCCTGGTCTAATCAACCTTGATATCAAATGGTGGGCCAGTTTTTCATCTCCTATTTAAAGTAAGGAATTGAAGGTATGCTTTTTAAGCAGTTTAACAGCTGAAATAAAACTAATTCATATCCCGAGGGCAAATAGAAATCTATTAATATAGGGTATTAAAACTCTGGTAGATTTTAATGCCTGACTCATGATTTTTGTGAGTGCTGGGATTGCCAGCAGACACTTGTCTGAGTTGTGGAACAGACTCTCTGGAGGGTGCAGGAGGTGGCATGCATTAGCAGAGTGGGAAGCAGCATTGAACAAGGGCTTCTTTTTTCCTAAGTTAAGAATTTTTCCCTTTTAGAATAGGAAAAATATGCAGAAAGGGAAGAGTTGAAAAGATTGAACTGCTAGGAATACCATCTTAATTCTACTTCTATTTAAGCTGGATGAGTTCTGGCAGGGCAGCCAAGCTCGAGGCCTCTGTGCTGGAAGTCCCCAGCTTGCTTTCCTCAGCTCACTGCTCTGAAGGCATCAAGACCCCTGAACCATAAGCCTCCCATGTGTGCATGTCTGCAAAGAAGTACCTGTATTTCCATATTTCTGTGTTGGGAGAGGAAGCTGCTGAACCCCAGGAGTTTCCTGGTGTAGATCTCTATGGACTGTGACAAACCCATTGATGCTCTCCTGCCTCCTCTTTAGCTGTTTTCCATGGCTGGCAGTGCCCACTCTGGCACAGATCAATCCATATGCCTGTTCTCTTTAGCCCAGATACCTTTCCTCTAGGATTGGGTCCCAGTGTCTGTACTTCCAGCTGAAGGAGAGCAAGAAATACCTTTAATTTTCCGGCAGGCTACTGTCCCTGTTGACCTTTTCAGCTTCTGAATCTTTAGCTCTCCCCTATTCTCTGATGTTGGGCATGAATAATTAAAACTCCAGGGAGAAAAGAACACAGGAAATTCTGTGGTTTTTATTTTAAATGCCACCGCTGCATTGATGATAATTTTAAGATTTGCATATCTCTGGATTTGGTTTGGTTTATTTTTTGTTTCTTGAGCTGTCCTATAAAAAGGACAGTTAGGACAGTGCACTGCCTGTCAGGGGGCTCCTTTCTGTACCAACACCGTATCAGCCTTCCCACAGTCAACACCTCATTTCCCCTGTTGATAAAACTGGCTGATAGTTCTGTACCAAATCTTGCCAGCAAAGGCCTTGGGGACCTGCAATATCAGAAACTGTTTCCTCCTGATGCTTTTGATACTGGCTGATCTGAGGCCACAGATCTGCTGATGCTTTTCCTGGTGGCAGTGCTGATGCTGGCTGCTGGTTTCCTTTCCCCACAAGTTGTGCTAGTATGACTTGGAAGGCAATTTGTTTAAACTATTTTATTACTTTAGAGATGATGATGATTATTATTATTATTTGCAGTATCTACATTATTATATAGTATTATAGTGTGTCAGTGGAGTCAGACAAGCATTTTCTGAAGGCAATTCATCCCAATTAATCCCTGATAGTGACTAATTTGACTCATTTGTTTACATTAAATGCAAAATTTTATGCTGCTGTTTAAGCATTTAGAATTGGTTGAAATTTATGTCTGTGTAGAACACTGGCCTGAAACGAAAACACCATGTTACAATATTGACTCTATCCTTCTTTCCTCTATTCCATCCTGAACATCCGTATTCTCAGGTGTTTCAGAGTTGACATTACAGCAAAGAAGGCAACCAAAAGTCAGACTAATATTTTGCAAGTTGTCTCTTTCATAGAAGGCTTATTCAGCCACTTCTGAGCAGGGTGTCTGTTCTGTGCTTTCTACCTGGATTTTGTCAGAAGTGAATTGACTGCAGTGGCTTCACTCCCACCCCTTCACCCACAACCTCACCTCCTTTGCCTAAGAGAAAATCTCAGCCAGCACAAACATCCCTGTCCACCCTCTCGGGGTACACCTTCTTTTATCTCAGGTACCTGCAGAGAAAAATCTCAGTGAAGTGCAGAGTAGCCTGTAATATAACAGTGAGAGTTTTGCTTTGCTTAGTAGTTAAGTTGCCCATCCAAAAGGTCATGAAGATTTTTCTATGACTCTGTTATAAACTGTATCAAGAACCCTTCCAATTCAAAGCTGCCATATGGGTTTGTATGTATGGTTTGCATGCCATATGGGACTGTAGTCTAGGGATGTTGCCAAATTTGCCCTAAATCTGCATTATTTATTTTGACTGCTTAAGAGCCAACCTTTGGTATCTTTCTTCACTTTTTCCTTGCTTAGAGCTTGGGCTGTCTCCACTGCATGTTGGTTGCACTGTAGAGTGATCCCTGCTTATCCTTGCTGCTGCTCTGGAGCACTCTGCATCCAACAGGATTATTTGCTTACAGAATGTTTAAAAAGAGACAAAAATCCTGCCCCAAAATAGTTAACAGGTTTGCTATCCCCTCCATTGGGCAGAAGATTGTCCCCTTTTATTTCAAAACATGTTAGATTAAGTGTAAAACCTTTTTTGACAGCCCAGACTAGTTAGCAGTTTATAAGCACCTCTTTCCCAGGCTGGGCTGACTTAGCAGGCACCTTTGCAGTGCTGGGTAAATACAATGAACCATTCAAGTGGAGAATCATTTTAATAAATAGCATTTTAGTTAAACCTTTGGTTTGCCCTCTGAATCCTTATTAATAAAAATAAATCTCCATTACCCTCTCACTTGGCCTTACCTTCCTGTTTGGTAGAAATCTATTTTTTTTTTTTTTTCAGTAGCAGCATTAAAGATTCATTTATTATTTGGAGTAATTCTTGTGCAATGCAAATCTAATAGACTTGATGCATAGCATTTTCTTTAGGGTAAAAGCTAACTGCCTTTATTCAGCTTACACAATCCCTTCTGAAAGAGCCCCTTATACAGCTCATGTCATGTCAGCAGTAATCATGGCCTGAGTGGTGGTGCATGCAAATCAGCAGCTGCTCTTTAGCTGGGCTGGAGGAGTCACATAATGGGTTTGCCAGTAAGTGCAAGGGCAGATCATATTTAATGCTGATGGTCCTTCAGGCAGATCACTGTTACCTGCTCCCATCACAGTGCCCAGCAGCAGCCAGGCTGCACCTCTGCAGTGCCCATCACCTGCCAAACCCTGCCAGCAGACATCAGTACCCAGTGCTGGGAAAACTAAAGGAGACTTTCCAATTGTCCTGGTGTTCATTTTCCCCAGAGTTACAGCATGGGGTGGAAGCAAGCTCCCCATCACTGCAGCTGTGTCTCTGGAGGATGACACAATCTTGTCACAATCTCAGAGTTCTCTATCACATCATCAAGACAGTTGGGAGCTAATGCTAAGCAGTTCTGGTGCTTTGTTTTGGTTTTTTTCTTTTCTTCCCCCTCCCCAGGCATGTAGATATGATGGGAAACCAGTCAGAAGCACAAACCAAGGCAGTCAAGCTCACCCAGGAGTCTGAATTGTTCACTAAAGCAGATATTTCAGAAGGGTGGGGAGTTGGATTAACATCTTTAGTATGACAAAATTCTGTTGTGATTGTAGATGTAAAAGTGGTTTCATGAGTGGATAAAAATCACCATTCCTGATCCATACCATGCAGGCTGATGTCAGTGAGGGCTCCATGGATTTCCCCTTGATGAAAGAAGCAAAGGATGCTAAAAACTGGTTTACACCTGTATTTTTATAGCAATAATTCCTAAGCTGTGTGTGCTTTGCATTTACTGGGAGTTTTTGTCATGTCCTCAGAGCACAGTTTTTCAAAGAGAGAGAGGTTATAGGGTTTTCACAGAGAATAAGAAAAGGGAAAAGATAGGATCTGCATGGGAATGTTATACACTGCAAACTGGAAATTACCCCATTTCCTTCCTTCTCCTCCACCAGCCTCTTGTCAGACAAAATCTTTGCCTGTTACTTTTCATGATGATCAAAACTATTCCAATATTATTTTGTTATTGGAGTCCAGCTCTATTGTTTCTCTTGTTATACACTTATATGAGGTTGTAATGGAATAACCCCCTGGACAGTTACTTGATGCCACACTACAATAGCAGTGAATTATTGATGGATAAATAAGCCTTTTAGGATCCCAGAAGAAAGGGCTGGTGAGGAGGAGAGTGCAGGTGCCTTTTGTAGTTCAACTGAAGCATCACTCTGACCTTGTTTAGCTGAATTTTAGTTTGTGTGAGGTGATGTCATTTCTTTGGCTATGCCAGATTGCACCAGAGGCAAAGCAGTGCTCTGGGTTGGTAGATCACATGAGAGTTTTGAGGTGTCTGGAGCTACTAAACCCCTTCAATAAGATGAAGGTTTCCTGCTGTCTTGCAAGACAAATGGGCAGGAAGCAGGAACTGCTTCAGAGGAGATAAGTGGTTTGGGTTTGGTTTTGTTTTTAGCATATATATTTAGAAAAAAATAATCTGGAAGTATATGTGACTTTCCTTGCTCTGCTTCTCCTTTGGAACCTGGTCTCTTTCTTTTTGTGGAAGATTTCCTTGGTGACTGTTAGAGTGAAAATACTTTTCAAACATCAAAGAACAGTAATGTATCAAAAAGAGGAGATTTCGCTATTGGAAAATAAACTAAGAGCAGTGCAAATGCCACCTGGGTTTTTCAGGTGGTGCCTGATGCTTTATGCTGCTGTCAGTGCTCATCTAGTCATTGCTTTTTCATCTCTGTTCCAAGATTTTGTGAAGAAATGAAGCACAGTTCATTCCCACAAACTGCTTTGGGTTTACAGATTTCTCTCTCTTTACCCCTCACTTCACCCTTTCTGCCCCCTCCCTTCTCCCCCGCAGCCTCTGTGCAGCCTGACAATCCTTTGCTTAATCCCAGAGAACATATTTTTGGTGCTGGCACAATAAAGGAAAAAGAGACAAATTGATTTGCATTTCTTATCTGGGAGATTCACTTGCAAAATCTAGTACAGTTTCAGTGACGCAGAGGCAGGAGAGATGATCCTGTAAATCTGACATATCTTTATTGAGGCTGAGAGGAAAGGGAGTGGGAGGATGGTCTTGGCTCACTACAGGAAATCATACTGTAGCTTTTCTTGTTGTCTATTTGTTACCTGTTTGTAGGTAGCTTTGCTTGTTGTCTCAGCACGTTCCGCAGAGGCCTTGGCGGCTGGTTTGGAGCTGCCCTCACAGTGCCACAAGCAGCCAGCCCCAGGTTAGCCAGGTGCATGCAGCTCCTGTTTCCCTCTAGAACCAGACAGGGGGAACAGCCCCCTGCCACACTGGGTGTACACATGTCCTGCCAGTCCATCCACATCACCTTTACTTTGCACAGATGCATGTGCTGAGCCCAGTGAATCAGTCAGCTCCAGTGAGAGTAGGAGTTTGCCCTTCCCCTGCTGTGTGTGAGGGCTTGGAAGGCAGAAGTAACCAGAGTAGAAAAATCACCTTATGGAAATGTCTGGGGTCTCCTCCTTCCTACAGCTGCCAGAGCAGCCCCACTGTTGCATATCTATGTTGTGCTGTTCAGGTTTCCTCTACAACAGGCTCAGGCTGTGAGCAGTGACTTCTTACATGGCAACCTGTGCTATCCTGCTACTGTCAGTGCCTCTCTGACATCTGAGGAGCAGAGGGGTGAAGAGTCTGTCCTGATCCTCAGCTGTCAGAATTCCCTCCCCTCTTTCAAATAGGTTCTTGGTCAAAGCCCAGCAGCAGCAGTCACATATGTGCCCTGTTGGACTACCAGGCTGTGCTTCCAAGTGGGACATAGAGGGGTCCTTTAAGCGTCATTTTGGGCAAAAAGAAATGAAAAACTGAGAGGTGGAAAAAGACAAGTATAATTGGGTGGATGAGACAGTAACCTGCCTGGGTGCCTCTGCACTCAGCACTTAATGCAGCCTCTCAGAGCTGAACTACTCATGCGGTGGGCAGGAGGTTGCCCACGCTTTGGATCACTGTGTTCTGTGTTCAGGTGACTCCACCGCCTCTCCAGGCATGTCTAGGAACAAGGAATCTAAGGAAATGTGGGGTTTTGGGTGCTTGATGCCTGAAACAAGCAGAAATTGCAGATCAGTCATAGAGATATTAAAGTGCTGTTTTGGGAGCTGGTTAATCTTTCAGAGCTTTCATCTGCTCTGCTTGCTGCAGCTGCACATCCACCCTGTGCTCGCTGGGGTCACCCTGTTTTAGAGCAGTGTGAAGGAAGAAATGGGCTCTTACATATTCAGTTTTCATTGCCTGATGCTCCTTTTGCCCCTCTCCTTCCATTTTGCCCTTCATGGCATCTTCAGACTGCTTGCTCAAGCTATGAGATCACAGGATAACAAAAACCTTGAGGCTCCTCAGGGCAAAGTCCAGTCAGGAGCTGAGTATCTCCAAGAATGGAGATTCCACAACATCTCTGGGAAACCTGTTCCAGTGCTGGATGACTTCAGAGTGAAAAGGCTTTTTTCTTTCGTTTGACCAGAACCTCCTGTGTTTCAGTTCGTGCTCATTTCTTCTTGTCCTCTCACTGGACAGCACCAAGCAGGGTCAGGTTCAGTCAGCTATTAGACACTTTAATGAGACAGTCATGATCCCTTCTCTCCCCAGGCTGAGAGGTGCCTCACATGTGACTTTCCTCACAATGGTGACCCTTGGTGGCCCCTGGCTGGACTCACTCGAGTCTCCCTTGTATGGAGAAGCCCACAAATGGACCCAGCAGTCCAGATGTGCCTCACCAGTGCTGAGCAGAGAGGAAGGATCACTGAATGCCAGAGCTCTCACTCAAAATCATTGCCAGGTATGCAATTGGTTGTGGCAGTTCTGTAGCCAGCCATGGAGCAGATTAACTTCAATGAATTTTCTAATTTTACCTTAGGCTGTATCAGCAGAGTAGTTTGCTATTTGGCCCTGAGTAATCTCTTCTGAATGGCAAAGCAATCCAGTCAAGTCCAGCCCCACTGCTCAGTCTGTGATGAAGTGATTTGTGGTGCTGGCCTGGTTCTTGGGCAATTTTCTTGTTCTGATTTTTCGTCTTGGTTTTGTTCAACCAACATAGAAATCATGATGCCAAATGTAGACAAATGACATTTCCAAAGTTGTATTTTAAGGATTTCTAACTTGTTTTTTTGTGATTTGCCTGTCTTTGAATTATTATGAAGACCAGTGAGTTGAAAACAGTCGTTTCCAATTTATTTTAAAATGTTCACATCATTCATGAAATACATGATGACAAATATTCTATAGTCTTTCCGTGAGTGGGCTGGTAGCCTGTGTTATTTAGAGACATTTTTGAATTGATACACTCAATCAATTCTTCAACAGTTCCTCAAGGTTCAGGTTTTTTCATTGGATTAATCATTCTGTGAAATCTGTCAAGTAGCCATACCCTGATGATGCTATTTTTGTCACTTCCATCCTTATGTAGAGCTAGATATCTATTATGATAGCAGACTGTAGTATTCCAATAGGATTTCTGTGAGGTGTTAGTCACTGTTGAAAGGTGTTTTTGCTAATTATATCCTGGGCTGCATATAAAGAAGTGTGACCAGCAAGTTGAGAGAGGTGATTCTCCCCCTCTGCTCCTCTCTCCTGAGACCCCACCTGCAGAGCTGCCTCCAGCTCTGGGCCCCCAACACAAGCAGGATGTGGAGCTGTGGAAGCAAGCCCAGAGGAGGCCATGAAGATGCTCAGAGAGCTGGAGCACCTCTGCTCTGGAGACAGGCTGGGAGAGCTGGGGGTGTTCAGCCTGAGGTAGAGAACATTCTGAGGAGACCTTAGAACTCTTCCAGTGCCTAAGGGGGCCCCAGAAGGCTGGAGATGGACTTTGGTCAAGGGCCTGGAGGGACAGGACAAGGGGGCATGGTTTCTCACTGCCAGAGGGCAGGGTCAGATGGGATATAAGGAAGAAATCCTTCCCTGCGAGGGTGGGGAGGCCCTGGCACAGGGTGCCCAGAGCAGCTGTGGCTGCTCTATCACTGGAAGTGTCCAAAGCCAGGTTGGACGGGGCTTGGAGCAACCTGGGATAGTGAGAGGTCTCCCTGCCCATGGCAGGAGGTAGAAGTGGATGGTCCTTAAGGTCCTTTCTAGCCCAAACCATGTTGTGATTCTGTATCTCCATTCACTTTCTAGAAGTAGAAGATGCTTTTTCTGCTTATGGATCACAGGGCAGAATGATCATGTTCCTGCCCACTTCCTATTTTAACCTCAGACCAGTTTAGGAAGGATTCTCTGTAGTAACTCTGTTTTTATTTCATCATCCAGAATTTTGTCTCCTTGTACCAAATGTAATAAATATATACCTTACTTTACATACTTCTAGAAAGGAGATAAATGTGGTGTGCAAAATCTAACTGTGGCTCAGAAGATGACAGGCCTGTGAGGTGTAAGAATCCAGCAACGTGGAGACAACCACAGGAGCTGACCTCACTTGCTCTGGTCATAATTCATGTTTCAGTTTTGATCAAGCTGGTACATAAATTATTCCAAACTTTTGGAAACGGGGTGCTGACCAAGGAGGTACTTCCTGAAGTATAAATCCCCTTTTCATTCTAGTCTTGTTCCAGACAGAGAGGTATCAAATTCAGGAACCTTTTGCTGTTGTGCTTAGCATGCAGACTGAGCCCCAAGTCTGTGTGCTGACCAGTTATGAAGTTTCCTTTGGGCTGGGTGCTCCATCAGGCTACACCTCCCCCAGGAGATGCAAGGTGTCCTGTCCCAACCAGCCCCTTCTTTGAATTTGTAGGGACTCTAAGATTATCAACTAAGCCTTTCTAAAGAGCTTAAGTAGCTGCTCCATGAGTTTTCCAAACTCCCTGGGAAGTATAATCTGTAAGCAAAGTATCTTGACATCCTCACAAAAAAAATTACCTTGGAGCAACCAAGTGAAAGGTTAGAACTGTTGAGTGTTTTAATCAATAATATATGAGTTGGATGAGCAGTATACTGTACTTTGCAGAGCACAATCAATAATACATTTTTTTATGCTCACCTTTTTAATCCTCAGAAAAACTACATCAAAAATTTCACCCTAGACTGCCCATGAGAATCAATAATAGAGAAAGGTTGCCTCTTCCCCTTAGTAGAGTTTAATGAAAATCATAATGAATTTATTTCCTAAATCATGCTACAAATCTATTATACATTTTCTGGAAATACCAAGTAGAAAATTATGTTTAATACAGTACTAGAGTTATGAATTTTCAAAAACTCAAAATGCAACGTTTAAAGTTGTCACTGTAACTCTTCAGTTTTTAAAGTACAAAATCAGGGAAAATGGAGTCTATGTAAGTCAAGCTGAGTTTATTATTATTATTTACTATTTGTGCTCTTATAGTGTGTAAAATCCTAAAGAAAGAGACCATTCCAATATACAGGACAAATGATTCTCTCTGGTTTCCATTGACTTTAACAGCTTCACAAATATCTCAAGACTGCTTCTGTGAATGGAAGCCTGGCACTACCTTGGAATCTATTTGTAATCTAATGTGTATAAATTTCAGTAAAATTGACAAAAGTTTAAAACTTCACTTTTTCTACTGGATCACATAGAAAAGTTCTTTACTTTTGAAGTTTATGTGCATTTATAGTGAATTTTCCATTATACTAAAAGAGGGATCAAACTTTTCTTAGTGCCAGCTGACCACATTTCTATTTCAGGCTGGGAGGCATTAAAATTCCTGCTTGCTGAATCACAAAATGTATTGCTTTGTTAGCAGTACTTCAGATCCCCATGGACTTCTGCTGCTGTTTTACTGCATCACCAATTATTTGTGATGTATTATTAATTATATGTGATCTATACTTGCACCACTTCCATGGCTGTAGTGGTAGCTCATTTAAAACAGAAGAAATTATGTAAAAAATGGCTTTTTCTTTTTCTTTTTTTTTTTTTCCCTCTGTGGCAAGTTGCCAGCTGGGTGGCATAAAAAGATTTTTATCCCAGCTGTTATGAAAAGCTCTGTTGTGTACATGTCCATGCCTGGCAGGAGTGGGCTATAGGACGTGCTCACACCGTTCTGGACAATGATTGGGGAGAAGGTTGGAAATGTTAAAGAGAGACTTCAACCTCAGTGTTATCTGATTTTTTCCTCTAGAAAACAAAATATAGTCTTTGGTACTGAAAAACAGATTGTTAGAAAGAGAACTGATTTTATTTTCCTACAGTGATTGTTGTTCTTTTGAGCTAGAGTCTGTGAAATTCCAAGAATTTGTCCTGGTACAGCTGAGATGGGAGTACAGTAGGCAATGTTCTCTTTCTTTGGCAGTCTCATTCGTTTCAGTGCTGTTTTGGAAGGTGCAGCATTCTGAGGGGACCTTTTGGCTCCATTAAAATCCATGTCATGTCACCAGCACTGCTTGTAGTCACTAAAATTTCCCTTTGTGTGAGGTGTCTGTGTGTGTTGGGAATGGCCCTGCTGTTGTAACATAAAAAGATGTTTTCTTGTATCCAACAGGATACAGGATACAACAGGAAAAAAGGAAAAATAGGACAAGTGAATCCTGCCACTCCACTGTTATCAGAAGCTACAGAAACCATGACACAAGGATCCCTCAGCAGCGTGTCTGACTGCAAATGTGAGGAGATGGGTTTGAGGTTTAGGCTGTATCTTGGCCAGCACTGGTGGAAACCTCCCTGTGGAGAACTGAAAAGCAGAATTCAACTTCTTCACAAACACATCACAACAGTGGTTACAGTTTCTACTGTGTTGGGATTGGTACCTTAAGATAAAGCTGTATTTCCTTATCACTGCTCACAGCTACCTCGTTCCTCAAGTACAATAAGTTTTGTAAAATCCTATACAACAGGCAAGTAAAATTCTGAGAAAACAAATGTAAGTCGCTGAAGATAGGAACTAAAATCAATTAAGATTTTCTCACAAAGTAATTTCCCTAATTTGCAGTCTGCTTAATCGTCTCTGAAGCTCCTGCATGGGGATGTAATGAAAATGTCACTTTTTATGCTGTTTGTCTCTTTGAGAGAGCATCCCCTGGTTGGAACAGACCCACCCAGGGCGAGCTTGTGTTGATGTCAGACACCAGCAGCAGTTAAACCCCAGGAACAGAGCTGAGGTGCTCCAAGGTGTGGGGGAGCTCATCCCAAGGCTCAGCGTGGCAGCCCACGCCTGTCCCTGCTGGAGGGATCGCTCAGGGAGTCACTGCCCCGCCAGGCAGGAGTGAAACCCTCGGGTTCCTTTATGTCACTGGAGAGACAAACACCCCCACAGTGTGACTCAGACTCCAATCTGCTAATTTTCTGGAGGTGTCTGCCTATCTGCATTTACTATTGAGGGAGTACAAAATGACTAGTCTCCTAAATTAGGTATTCTGCTCAGATGTTTCAAGGTGGAAGAATGGAACTGTATCTAAGTCCTGAGCAGCCTTGTGAAGGCTGAAGTTCTTGCCATCATTACCCAGCTAGGATAAAGTCAGCCCCAGAGAGCCTGCACATTATTCTGATTGCAGCATGGAAGATGCAAGCAGGGACAGATGTGTGTCCATGTGGCTCTGGCTGGGCACAGGCAGCGGTGACAGCCCTGAAAAGGAGCAAGGTTGAGAACAGCTGTGTCTGCTGTGGCAGCTGGGGCAGGGAAGTAAAAATCTGACATCCTGACATAGGTAAACCTGGTAATTCCCAAGAACGAGGTTCTCTCACATGATTACTTTAAGCAGTCTGTTACCTACATGCTATTTCTGTTTCATGATGAATTTTTCCACTTGTGTGCTGCTGAGCATACCCCTGTACTCACCAAGGCAGTGGAACTGACAGTCAGCTGGTGCTTTGCAAGACAAAGACCTTGAGAAGATGCAAGGAATTAGTTGTGATTATTTCAAAAAAGGATAAACTTCATTATGTGAGTGCTTGCTCATGGTTCATGCAAAGCTTTCTCCTCTTATTGAAAAGGAGGATGATGTAATTACAAATATCATCCTCAACCAAAAAAAAAAAAATCACAAAAATCCTTGATGTATATAATTCTCTACCTAGAGAGAAGTAAAATATGTATTTAAATGTTACAGTACAAACACTTCTAACCCTGAAGATTAATCAAATAAGTTGGAAGTTTTTTTCAGTCTTGGTTTTGTCAGTTCTAAAGTTTATCAGTTTGTCAGGCTGGATAGAAACTTGAGAGATGCCTTGTTGCTGTGCAGAGATTACGGATGACATGGCTGATATCCAAAGAATTACTTGTAAGTATTGGCTAGTCTCCCTTTAGTCCCTCTGTTTTCTCTTTTTCCTATCACATTTGCTTTCTTGACCACACTCATTATTGGTAACAATTTTTTGTCTTAAAAATGCTGACCAGGGAACTCTCCCTTGACTGACATAGCTCTCAAATGACTCCACAGTGATTATCGTAGAATTAATCATTTACTCCCCCAGGAGGAAGACCCCTGAGCTGACTTTCAGCAGAATCCTGTTATCATTATTATTATCATTATTATTATTGCATGCCAACAAATTTACATGGGGCTGCATGGTAGCAGTAGACATCATCTGAAAGTAGTTTGCAGTGGTGTTGCTTTTGTTTGATTATCATAGTTCTGGTTAAAATTCCTCTCAGCAGCACTATTGCTTGATTGCTGGGTGCTGCAAATTCTGGAGAATTAGAGCTGTTTGAGTGTTGTGGATAGACTGTGGTGATTCAGCAGATATTCTGCCTTTGTTCTTTTTGCAGCACCCCCACAAGAAAACCTACTTTTCCTACTTTGCCCATGGAGAGACAACCTATTTTATTTCTTTTAACCACCTTCAAATGACATCTCCTGAGACTTCTTTAGGGGGGAAAAAAAAGACCTATTGTTAGTTATAACCTGCTCTCTCACTGAGATGTTTTATGAAATCAAGGGCTGAGAGATGACTTCACTTACTTCTGCCTTACTTTTCAATCCTGGCTTTACATTCTCTAAACAAGGGACGGGAGGAGAGGTTGAATAATGATGCTTTAAGTACTTCGAGAAGTAGAAAGATGGCAGTGCTAGATCCAGAAACTTCAGCATTTTAGATGTGCATGTGTGACCTCAACCTCCAAGGAGGGTTAGAGTGAGAGTGAGAGTGAGAGTGAGAGTGAGAGTGAGAGTGAGAGTGAGAGTGAGAGTGAGAGTGAGAGTGAGAGTGAGAGTGAGAGTGAGAGGGTTGAGGGCTGTTTCTGTTGACACTGCACTCTCTTGGGAGCAATAGGTGTGTGGTCCCATGTCAGCTTCTGACTTGGAGCAGGATTTGCCAGTCAGCTGCAGCTGATCTGAACACACTCTGCTCTTGGAGGGGATGGTCTGCTGCAGCTCTGTGCTGCTCTGCACTCCTCTCCTGCCATCTGCATTGCTTCAATGGCCAGATTATTCTGACCTGAGTCAGGGCAGCTCAGTGATCTGGCTGGAACCAAAGCTCTGCTCTGGGTTTGTTTTCAGTGGTTGCTCAGCCCCGTGCTGGGGAAGAGGTGATGCTCTGCAGGTTCCTTCTGCGTGGTGGAGAAGGGCAGACATGCCTGCTCACCAGGGTCTTATATCTGCTGAGAATGCAGAAGAAATTGCAAATTTAGATGTCTGAAGTGGGAATGCTGACTCTAAGTAGCCAGTAGGCACCAGGATTCCTTTCAAAGCTTTTCCAGTGTAACTGTCTTCAGCAGCAATCTATTAATAGTCCACTAATTTAGAGAAGTACCAGTGGCAATTAACATTGTGAAGTGACACTCATTCAAGGGTGGAAATGCTTATTCCTGCAGTGATGATGTTATTGCACAGTTCAGCTTCTGCTCATGTTGGTGTGTTCATGGAGTACTGGACTTAATTGGGAGCTGCAAAATATGTATTGAGGAGTTTTGTTAAAGCATTGCAGTTCCTTTTATTTTTAGTGGTGTCCTTGCCCCATGTTCCACAGTAAAACTGTACGGTGAAGGAGTCTGGGCTGCCACACATCACAGGAAAGGGGTCCCCCCACTCCTCCCTGTGGAAACAGGGGTGCTGGGCAGCAGGGCTCCTTGGAAACAGGGGTGCTGGGCAGCAGGGCTCCTTGGAAACAGGGGTGCTGGGCAGCAGGGCTCCTTGGAAACAAACAGGGGTGCTGGGCAGCAGGGCTCCTTGGAAAGCCCTCTGGGACAAGCCTCAGTGGCCTGAGGGTGTCAAAGCTCAGAGATGGTGTCGTGGTGCACTGTGTGCTGCCCCCACAGGTTCTCACTCCTTCCAAATACAACCCAATCCTCCCCCTATCCCACTTGCTCGTGTAACTCTCAGTGACGTTGCACACACAGGGAGACCTCAGAGTTGAGTGGCAGACCAGATCCGGATTACAATGCTCTGTGGATTTTGCAGGCCAGATTAAAGTACTTGGAAGGATCAGTCTGGCTCATGGGCTGTAATTTTGACATACTTGTTGTAGGAAAGTATTAGGAGTTGTAAGAAGGACTAATGTGAGCTTATATTTTACAATTTGGTGTGGTAAGTGCTTTGTTAGGGAAAGCAGAATTGGAGGAAGTTAGACTATTTTTGTCTGTTGGGTTTTTTGTTGCAGCAAATGCCTGTAACATCTCCTACATTGAAAAGCAAACCTCATTTTCCCCGTTATAACCATTCAATTAGTCTCATCTCTGCTCCCATTTTCCAAGCAACTTAACAAGATGAGAAAAATCCTTCAAATTGCACTTATAATATAAACACTGCCAGTGAGCCTTTAGCAGGCATGAAAGTCGATGGGACAATCTCCATTTTCAGAAAGCTGGTTACGAGCAAATGCATTTCAGCTGATAAATGGCAGGTAAAGGCGTGTGTCTGCATAATATAGTCATCACCTGTAAAATGTTTTCCATGTAGAGATGTTAATGTAGCTTGCAAGGAAGTGTGAGTATCTTTCTACTTGTGAGGCACAAGGAAATTGAAGGACAAGTCCTGAGCAACATTCCAAGGACGTGCTGCCATAAGAAGGAGAGTTTTGTGACTGTGTTGGGTATCTTCCATCCTAGCTACTGTTGGTGAATCAGTCTTGAACAGGTTTTAGGAAATGTTGTTTTCCCTTTCCAGTAAGGAGCTGTTACTGGTTTTACTGGTTACAGTGAGAAGCATCAGCTCAGTGCAGGTTTCAGGAAAGCCCTGTGGAAAGCTGATTCTCCAGCAGCATGGGACACTGGACTTCTTTCTCAGCCTGAAAATGTTCTTAGGGACAGTGCCTGTTCTGGGGGAGAGAGAAGTTTCATTTTAAGCCACCTTTCTTTCCCTCCTCTCTATTTTCTGTCTGAAAATTACAGCTTCTTGGTGGAACAGGCTTGTTTGGTTTTCTTAAATGCTTTGGAATATTCAGATAGCTTGGATAACTCTCCAGCTGGTTAATGGGCAAACAAGTACATCCAGCTGGTCAGTGTGTGGAGCTTGGAATGATCTGTAGGGAATGCAGCACTGCCTGCCTGGTTGTTGGGGATGTGCTGAGCAGATGGCAGCATTGTTGCTAGGGCAAGAACACGAGGCAGCTAGAAACACTAGAGGACATTGTAATCAGAAGAGATGGGGAAAACTGTAGTACAAAAATGAAAAAATAAATTGATAGAGGTCAAACCCTATAGGTATTGTAAATTCATTATCTCTGCTGTTCTCTCATACAGCAGTAGAAAATGTTTAGAACTGACCTAAATTTTTTGGATAGAAGAAATGTAAAACCCCACAAGAAAAAGAAAAAATCCAAGGAAAAAAAATAACCAAAAAAACCTCCAAACAAAAAAACAAAGCCCATACCAAAAAAGCTCATGCTGCAGTCTGAGAATTATCTGTACCTCCTGTTCTTGTATTAGTTCTTCCTTAACTTTTATATGTAAATGTATATAGATATTTTGGGCAGAATTTTTAATCTGGGTTAAGCAGGGTGAATATCATAGGCAATGAGGATAAAATAGTATAAAAGGAAGGTTATCCTGATATTTGCATCACCATCTTACATGGAACTTGACATTGTGCTGGATTTCATCTTTGTCTTCATTGCTTCAGTCATCAAATTTCTACTTAAAAAAAATAAATTAGGGAAAATATGGACATTTAAATTTAGCATTAGAGGTCATATAGCAACATTTCTGATGGCTTCAGCTATTTACTTTTCTGCTCTTAAACTTTCAGTTTAATACCTCTGAGAACACTTGTTGCCTATCCTTTGCAGATGCTAAATTTTACATGGGTTTCAAAACAAAATGGATGGCTCCCTGCTGATTTTTCTTTCTTTAAACACATCATTTCTGGTCCCAGAAGGCTTCTCTTCAGGCTGCTGGACTCTGGATGGCTGTTGAGGGGTTGAATTATGATGTGTTTTCTTTCCATCAATGCTGGTTTCCAGCACTGGCACCAGTTTTGTCTGTACCAGTTTCTGATGAAACACTTCCAGGTTGTGGTTAAATTCACTCATCAAAAATAAATGGCAAACCCCCAAGCTGACCAAGAAATTGCTAGTTTTCTCCCCCAAACCTTTCTTCTTCTCCCCCAAACCTTTCTGCCTCTCCCTGCCTCTCCCTGCTCTGTGTTTGGAGGAACCTCCTGTTCTTCAAGCCAGGTCCCAAATTTAGGAGCTGTTTCTGGAGGCAGGGAAGAGGAACTGTCTGGTGTGATTGTGTCTCCATGAAATCAGTGGGATTTCAATGCAGTTTGGATAAATCTGTAGTTCCCAGCCAATTTAAATTTGCAAAGTTTTTTACTTACATATTTTAAACCAAATACTCTGCTGAAAGGAGATTGAGCTTTGAAAAATAAGATGGAGGAGACCATTGGAAAATTCTTACTGAAGCGTGGCACTGCTGTCAGGTCCAGGCTTTGTTTTCCAGATGTTAATTTGATAGAACTGGGGTTGGAACAGCTCAAATTGCTAAAAATTTGTAGAAGAATTGTAACCCTTGAGTGACATTCTAGTCTGACCATTTCCTCTCCAACACCCTCCTTTGATATGTTTGCTGTTGCAGAGTTAAGTCTTTGCATTTTCTATCCTCTCATGAATTAGTGGCCATGGACGCTTTTTTTTCTGTCTTGTAAATGAAAACTAAAACTTGTCAAGCTCTTAATCTCTTTGCACCAAAAAATAGCTTTGATCATTGCAGAATACAATTCCTACTAAATGTGCATGATATTAATATCTTTCCTTTTAAATATGTCAATTTTAGCTAGAATTTCCTTGAGCAAAGTGACTGGGACACCAATGGGGAGAAAGTTAGGAAAGGGAAAATTTCTGTAGATCGGATGAAATGCTTAAAATACCTCTTTAAGAACCTATTAAATTTTTAACTGTGGATTTGCATTTGCAGTGTAGTACAGGCATTGCAGCAAGCCTTGTTGAAGGGCAGTATTGACCTTTTATTTACAGAGTACAATTGGGTCACTTCCCTCCTGTAAATATTACAAACCAAGTATTTGTTGTCTTGATTTATAAAGAATTAACAGGAATTACACACATCTCAGTGTAGCTACACATAATTCAATCTGTACTAGAGGTCTCTCTGCTGCAAAGTCAAGGCCAACATATTTTCAAGGCTGGTTTCAAAGGAGATTAAAGAAAATCTACAAAATGGGATTTACCTAAACTAAGATCCAGGTTGGGGTAAATGACATTTAGGTTACTGCCTCAGGACACACCTTAAGTGTGTGCAGCCACTTAGCAGCTTAAGCCTTATTGAGGGTTACTCCTTCCAATAATGAGAGTGAGATTTTTAGGGAGATAAACAATACCCCCCTCAGTGAACAGAGAGATTAACAATACATGACATTAAACACAAGATGTGCGAAACAGCACGCTCGCTAACTCCTCTGAGCTTTATATTAGCTCAAAACATAAATTTTGTTGCCAATGGAACTCTATATAGGAATTAATTAGGGAACTTCACAAGCAGTCAAAACTCTTGTATGCCGTTATAAATTTATCATTGCTGAAAGGATCTATTTCTGCCGTCAGACATCATGCTTATGTGGCAGAATATGGAATAAATAATCCTCTCCCTATATAAAGAGCCCTGGAAAAATGTTTGGAAAACTTGTTTTTAAAAAGCCAAATGTGTTTATTTTCTGTAAGGCATTGCTGATGAAACAACCAGCTAGTATGCTGCCATTCAAATATTCAAACAATTGCAGCAGATCCCTTGGGCTCCACAATCAAAGCTAAGCTCCACAGGGGTGTGTGGGATACTGCAGTTCTTGAGCCTGTCCAGAGGTGTTTCCCCCAGGAGAGGCTGTGCTGGGAGTAAACTCCTCTCATCTCAGTGCTTAAGCAGAGTCCTCTTGGTCTGCAGGACCAACTTACCTTTCCATTCATTTTTATTTGAACTGCATTAGCCATAAACATGTTCAGTTGTTTTCTGAGCTCATCTCACTCATTCCAGTGTCAGTGTTAGATGTGTAATTACAGTTATATATCTAATACTATCAGAATACTTGGGAAAGCCAGTACTTTGTATTTCCAGTTATTACATATAGTTAAACATTCTGTGCTACTACATATTTCAGTAACTCAACAACTCCACCCCTAACAGGTATCAGAATAAGTGATATAGGGAGGGGAATTACATATGTTTCTCCTGTGGAGGCTGACATTTAAGGCCCAGCCAATGTGAAAATGTGAATGCCTCAGAAGTGTTCTTCCTGCAGTATGGTGTTACTAAAGTGACTTCACTTGCAACCACGAAAAATAGGTTTTCCCACTCTCTGTGCACTCTCAGGTGCCTTGTGCAGTTCAAAAACCATCACAGATAACAAGACATTCAAATTCCTGGAGTCTGCACAGCACTACTGACACAAGCTCCTGTGGGACCTTGCACTTGCTGTCCCCACAAGAGCACAGTCTCCTCTACAGTGCCAAGAAACACAGCATGAAGGGCTGCTGAGCAAGGTGGGAGCAGGTAAAGGTGATGAAAGAAGTGCTGAAGAGCCCAGATTTAACCCTCTGAGGGCTGAACTGGCAGCACTGGGTCCGTATGTGGTGTTTCAGAGCCTGGATACGAGTGCAGGGCTGTGAAATGAGAGCAGGGAGGAGGAAGGACAGGGCACCACGAGCAGTGAGAACCTGAGGGGTGCCCAGAGGAGCTGGCTCAGGGCAGAGCCCTGGGGAGTCTCAGCAGGCAGCCACCAGCAAAGGGCTGTGCCTGGGAATTCACAGTGGCTGTAAACTGAGGGCAGAAACACTTCAGAGAAAGTGATGTTCTGATTTTGTCTTTGGCTCTTGGAGTGGACACTGTAATCCTGTGTGTTGTTTTAAGCTTTGGGGAGCCTCAGACAGGCAAGGACTTAATGCTGTCAAAACCTCAAGTCTGAGTCTTTCCTAACCCTTGGATCATTTTACATCAGATTGATCCTTTCACATTTCTGTGGCATTATTTTACTGACAAGCCAGATTTGCCAGAAATTCACACTTTTGCTGCACATCTTTCACTGTGCTGTGGGTGTAATCCTCATCCTGCTTTGTCTGCTGTTTTTATACATGCTGTATATCACCTTAAATGCACAATATTAGACAAAATTTCTCAGGAGCAATATTTTTTAGGTAGCAAATCTGTGTGGTTTAATGTTATCATTTCTAACTGAACGTGATATGTTTATCTGTGTGAAGCTATTGCCCCATAAATACCTGGGAGTGCCTGAGATGTGTTTATTTGTGGTTCAGCTTGATGCCTGATGAGCAAGGGCTTTCTCACATATTCTTCTTGTCATTCTTTCATGTTTCATTTTCTTACTGTCCCATGGTTGGTTGTTTTTTAATGCCATGAAGATGAAGTTCCTTCTGTGATAAAAAGCCACTATTAAAGTGTGACTTTGGTGAAGTTAATCTATCATCTCACTCTTATCTGTTTGAAAGTTTCCCTTTTTATTGTAGTGAGTCCTTAATGTGTGATGTATATGAAACAAATCCCTTAGAGGGACATCCTACATCCTTCCTTTTCCTGGGTGCTCCTGTGGGCTCTCTACCCAGGCACAGTGCACAGCCTCCCTTGCAAGAAATCAAATGCCAGCACTTGTGGGTACACCTGCATTGCTCAAGGTTAGCCCTAAAAATGAGATTAGAAATTCAGGTTGGATAGACTGTCTGTCTGTCAGTGATGATATTGAAACAGTGAAGTATTTTCTGGAAGAGATTACAGTTCTTTTTCAAGAAGAAAGGCAAGACAAATCTCTTTTGGGAATGGCTAGGTAGAGTTCATCTGGATTTGGGAAGGACTTAGGAATTTTTTGGAGGTCCATTCCATGCCATAATTCTGCATTCTGTGCTTCATCATTTCACAGACAATCTACAAAAATGCAAAAATCCAAATGGAGGCTGTTAAAAAAGAAATCTGACAGGTTTCTGTGAATTACAAGCCAAGCAGAAGATCTCCAGAGAGAGGGGGAGAAACAGCTCTGAAAACCTTGTACTCAAAGATGGGTCTACACCTGAGAACATTAACACAATGTGAAAGCCTGAAAGCATCTGCCATCGAGTGAGATCCAGGAGATCTGTGGGAAACCAGATCTGTGGGAAACTCTGACTACAACCTGTTCTGAACACACAGGAGCAGCTGAAAGTGTGGAGATGTTGAGGAAACGTGAAGTTAAGGGACAATGAGCAGTAGAAAAAAGGTTTCTGTACTTTGATTTATATATTATTTTCCAATGTCTGAGGGTTGAAATCTTGAGTGGCTTTTCATACTTAATAATATTTATTAAATGGGTTAATTGAATTATTCAAGTTCCTGAATTTTAAAAATATTTGATTTTAAATTTTGATCATGTTATGGGTAAAAGCTATCCTGGCATAAAGTGACATTTGGGGGAAGAACAGTGTGAAGGAAATTACATTTTGGTGTTATATTTTAAACATGGTAGCATGTAAGGTTTTGACAATCCCTAGCTTTTATTAGTTTAGGTATTCAGTTCTAATGAAAGGCTTAATAATAGACCATGGCCACCTCTGTAGAGAAAACACAGAGAAATAGCATTAATGTTACAGAAATAGCGTTAATGGGTGAAACTAGAAAATTAATATATTGTAGAGAACAGGAATAACATGCACACCCTGCTGCCTGCTCATTGAGTAGAAATAAAAATGCAGCCCCACCAAAGCAGATAAAGATTCTGAGGCTGGGCTGGAGTGTGAAGGGTGCAGGATCTTGCAGGCTTTAGAGAGCAAATACATCTCTTTGGATGGCAGGCAAATCCAAAGCAATGCAAACTGCAAGAAAGTTTTAAAATGCTTTCACAAGAGGATGTGTTCAAAATCATTGCAAGAATTGTGTCATATTGTTGAGAACCACTTAGATATGTTTGCTGAATTAGGAGATGTAAAAGAATGAAAAAAGCTATGAAATGAGGGAGAAGGTTATATTAAGGAGATAATCATGTAGAAAGTTGCTAAAATGAGGAAGTAAATGAACAATGCTATATGCTTCTTTCTCTAACTCATCTACGATGGCAACAGAAATACTGAAATTGAATTAAAATTAATATATCTTTTTATCCAATAAACAGTTCTCCAATTTTCCTTACATAAGCTCACTTATTGCATAGATCAGAGGTGATTTCTTCATAGAATTGTATGCTTGCTGTGCCTGAGGCTCACTATTGGGCTTGAAGGAGCCTGGATTTCTTTGGGAGTGGTAAATTAGATACTTCCATTGATGTATTTAGATGTGAAGGGAAAATGGGCTTGATGAGGATTTTATACTACATGGCAATTTAGGACTGAGATATTCATACTTCCTGTTTTACCATCCAGTATCTTGTTTGTACCATTAATGGGATCTCCAGAATTTCAAGTTTAATGAGGGTTTAAAATGAAAGATGTTTTGATATTTACAGGTGTTAAACTTTTACTTGATATCTTTGTCCCAGACTTCCTTTCTCTTAAATATACATCTACTCCTTACTCTCTTATTTTTTTCCTCTGAGGTGAAAAATTTGTTTAAAAAGGTCATCTGATGCTGAGAGCAGAACCAAAATTTGTGTCCAGTGTGTTGGCTCAGAGTGAGCTTTGACTGAACTGGGTGGTCCCTTGTGATGGCCAAAAGCGACTTCTGGGAGGATAAAGAGACAAGGCTTCTGTAGTGTGACTCTCTCTGCTGATTTTTAATACAGATATTTTGTTCATTGATTGAGTTTTCAGGGAAACCACACCAAGTACAGCTTTTGGGCTACAGACTTTCCCAGCTTTTAAATAGTTACAGACCTAAAAGACATCTGTTTAATCTCTCTTAGTGTGATTTATACTTTGACTCTCCACAGCGCTGCTTTTAAATATTCCTGGGGTCAGAGAAGGATGAATAGTCCACAACATTTGATGCTAAACACAAATATGTTGTGACCTAGCACCAGCAGAGCCCTGCCCGTGGGTTCTGCATGGTCTGAGGGCGCTGCTCCTCCCACAAAGCCAGGGACAGAGCCAGCATTGGGTCCTGCTCACTTGTCCCAAACAATCAATTTATCTGTGCAGCCTCACTGATGCTCCAGCTAAACTTGCTGCATTAATTATATCTGCCCTGAGCGTACAAGCTTTTACAGCTATTTGGAACATAAATTTTGCAAACTTGCAAGTCAGCAAGGGGTTTTCTGCTTCCAAGGTACCCAACGTGCAATTAAATGAAAATGCCAGGTGCTGGTCATTACCAAAACTCTCCTTCAATCTGCAGATTTAGGGTAAAGATTGATATTTCTTAGTTATTGAATAACTACCAGGGAATGGTTATACTTTAAGACACTTTGTGTTGGAGACTGTCGCTCTCAAAATGTGACTTGTTCAAGTATATCCTTGCCAAGGAATGTGACAGTGACATTTTCTTCAATGGATTCCTTTACGAGTTAAAAGCATGGACTGAGATGCACCACAGACATTTAAACCCATTACTGGGTCTAATGTGCACTACCTTGGTGTTGTGAGTAGCTAATGATGGAGTATTTGGGCTCTGGCAGAGCTGTATAATTTTTTTTAATTCCTACTAATCATACACCACAAATTCTGTTTTAGACTGTAACAGTCCATGTAGTGTTTTAGTGTACTTAGGGAGGTCTCTGTTTGCTCCCTCGGGATAAGGTGAAATGTGTCATTTGGGAAATCTGAACAGAGAATTTGTGAAGAGATGGCACAGAGACAGGAATATCCCTGAGCCCATGTTAGAAAGTATTTTCCAGGAAACTGAGTATAATTTTGTGATATTCTGGATGCTTTCTCCTGTGTTTCCTAAAACTCAGTCTGGTTTTGGATAACTTTCATCACCATGCCTGGATTTTTATATTAATAACCCCCTTATTCAGGCAGTAGTCTTTAGCTGGAAAATTAGTGGTTACGTAGGTGTTCTGATGAAGTAGGAAGGAGAGCTTTTATCCACCAAGCATTGTTTTGGGCCAGTAATTAGTTTGGGGTCCACCAATATAAAAAACCTACAGAGTGTCTATTTGATATCTGTTTATGATAAAATATTTCATTTCTGATTTAAATTCTCTGGCTTCTGTAGAATCTCTTCCAGTGGTTCAGCTGCTATAGGAGAAGAATGTAAGATGTGTTATATTGCTGATTACTTACACACATAAATATTTGAATATTTTGGATTTCAGTCCTATTTGTGGTAGGGACTTTATTTTGAAAAATATCTTCTTATATCAAGCAACAGCAGACTTTTTGATGGTTCCAAACATGAGTTCTTAGCAAAATAAATGGCAGCAGAGCTATAAACTAAACTGAAGAGATCTGGTTTTAATAGAAACCTTCAATCTCAAGTTTTCTGCAGAGCACTCCTGGAAGACAAAATCTGGAAAAAGAGCCAGTCTGGGACAGCCCCAGGAAACAACAGTCCAGGGACTGATAGTTTGAACACCATCAGTGCCTCCTGTAAAACACCTGACTAAGGAGGGAGCCCCAGCCAAGCCCTTGTGTTCCCCAGTGTAGAGTGGGAGTTTCTTTCATGTGGGATAAACATTTATCTCTTTATGGAGGGATGCTGTGAGCAGGCATTGCCAGAGAATGTTGCTCTCACAAAGGGCAGCCTCTGCAAGGTGGGTCAGGGAGGGTTGCAGGAGTTCCTGCAAAGGCAAACCCAGCAATGGCTCCTTCTATCTCTGCTGATTTCTCTCCTTCTCTCACCCCTCACTCCCATTGTAGATCAGATTCCTTAAAGCAGCTGTCTGACTTCCAAAAATGCTCAACTCTCCTGTCTCCTACTGAGAGGAGGAAATGGTTACTATGGCTTCACTGCACAAGAACAGATGCATTTCAATATGCTGGGTACTAACCACACTGTTAGTGCTTCAGGTTTTTTAAGTCCACAGTAGGATTGGCCCATGGATAGCCCAGACACGGCTGCCCTGGCTCCAAATTCCCTGCACTTCATTTCTGATACTATAGAGAGTATCAGTGAAAAACAACAGGAGAGGTCTGAGTCCTGCCTATGCTCTTCCTTTCCTGGTGTTTCACCAGGTTTCAGACTGATGAAGGGCCCAGAGAGGGTAATGCATTCAGGTGAGCCAAAGGCTACATCTGGGGCTGATCCTGCCCTCAGTATATAGAGAAACAGTCAATGGACATAAGTGGATTAAGAAAGTGGGGGTGGGAAGCCTATGGCAATTTCCAGCAAGAGGGAGGGGAACTTTGGTGATTATGCTATTTACCTGTTAATATTTTGCAGGCTATTAAAGGGAGGAGAGTGCACTTTGTACACTGGAGTTGAGAGAAAGTAATTTTCAGACTTTGGGGAAGTTTGAGCGGGGATCTGAGTGGTGTGGTTTGAACCGTCCTCTCTGAGCAACGTTAGTGAGTGAATCATCAGAAACATTTTGACATTCTGCCCATGCAGTCCTATTCACTTCAGCTCATTTCTAAAACCTGATTCTGTGCTCTGATGTATTCATTCTGAAGGGAGTCGGGGTGGACTGGGAATAGTTTCTGGATCTTTTCCTCCATCACTAACTTCTATAGGGGCTCTAAATAGAAATGTAGCATACTTTGCTGAAGCACATGAAATGTCAGTTCTTCAGTGCTGTCATTCATAAGAACTCAGTGATGTTATGGTAGTCAGTTCCCTAAAATCACACTCATTTTGGCATTTCTCTATATTTTCATCTTTTCAGTAACTGGTGGCTCTGAGAATCAACCTGTCTAATTTGAGTGAGACCTTCCATTAAGTGAACAAATAAGCTCTCTCTTTCTGATTGTCTCAGATCTTGAAAGGTTTTTAAAAGTCATTTTTTTTGCTAACATCACAAGGCTTTACAGTTTAGAAAGCCTAGAATTCAAAGCTTCATCTACATTTTTAATCTACAAAAGTAAATCTGCACATCTTAGACTTCTGGTAAGTGGGTCTCTTGCTTTATCATCCATTATTTCTTTTGATTGGAGTTTTACTGCTGTGTTTTCTGAAGGACCACAATTCATTTCTTTCATATATGAAAATGTGTTTAAAGACTTGTCCATCTGCAAGGTCATTTATTTTGTAGGCATCTTTATAAATCAACCCAACTACTCTAAACACGATAGCAGGTTAATTTATAAGTGTCCTCAGTGGGGATGCAAAAAGATTTGAATAAATCATTGAATTGATTAAGCCTGGAGGTCAGGCAGAAAGTAAGTTATTGGAGAGATATCTCCAGGGGAAGAATTAACAGAGCTGTTTCCAAATAACACAGAAATACCCCAGGCAGCGTGTGGGGCAGGTGAGCCCCAAGCAGAGTGAGCTGCTCAGGAAGGACAGTGAGGACAAGAGCCCAGGGCTGGCACTGGCTCCCCTGAGCTGCTGGGGATGCTGCCTTGCAGGCTCGGGGCAAAGGATGGGTGTGGCTTGGGCACCTGCTGGCTGCAAGGGAAGGGAATTACTGCTCTTGCCTGCTACTGACAGCTGCTAAAGCCTGTCTTAGGTGCTGTGGGAGGCTGTGCTGCAAGGAACAGTATATGTAAATTCAGTATATTACTATCAATAAATTGAGTATATCACTAGGCTGTCCCCAAGACGAGGCTCATGGCCCAGGAGGACCAGCCCTGTGGTCTGTGAGTGGCACAGGTGTGTGCACAGGCTGCCTGTGTCATTCTGGTCCTGTGCCACCTGTAATATATCCTCACCCTTCAGAGGTACGTGTTGGACTTGGAGAAATTCCTCCTTCTGCTTAAGCTATATCATCTCTGAAAGCTTGTAGCAGAGCAAGAGTTGGCACACATATTTCCTTCTTATCTGGATACCATTTAATTGACTACTCACTTTTGACTTTTTATAGAGCATCACTTCCATGTGTGATTTTCTTTTCATCCTTGTTCTGACACGAACAGGATCTGATATGGTCAAAACAACATCTGGGGCTATCAAAACACAATGAATAATGTCTAAAAAATATAAAAGTAGAAAATGTCAAAAATATTCAGTTGCAGTGAAAGAGCATCTCATCTTCCTACACGATTTTTGGCCTCTGACCTTGAGGTGAGCATAGGAATCATCAAAAGTTGCCCTTTCTTTGACAGTCAGGACTTATTTCTGTGCCTGCTAAAGCCCTTTGCACATTAATGCCCTGGCCCTTTGTTGACTTCCCTTTTTCTGTGGCTAGGGCAGGACAGCTGTAACTACTTCACTGAAATGTCCAAGAGCAGAATAAAATCAGTCTTGCAAAGGAATTCTAGTTTCTTTATCCTTGTGGGATTGTGTGTATATACAATAAAAGGGACTTCAGTGTTTCTTACTGGTTACTTAGAAGATTACGCTTCCAGCAGCCTCAGTTCACTGAGGCACTTAAGCATGGATTTAATTTTAAGCACAGAATGAAGTGAGAACCAGTTGTCAGCTCTGCTTTTCATCTCCCCAGCTCGAATTATCTTCCTTGCTGCTCTGATCATATCTTCCACTTACATATTCTCAGTCCTCCATGGCTTCCTATCTTGCCACCTGTTTCACGTACCTTAATCTCACCTGAAAAATGCCACCCAGCTTCTCCTGTCTTCAGGGATTTGCCTCACACAGAGGCAGTCTCTTAATCCCACTTGACACTGGCAAATTCCCTTGACCTGCAGCACATTCCCTTATCTGAGCACAGGGCTGCTGCTCTTCCCTTGTCCCTGTCCCCCACCCCACCAAGGACCTTGCTGGTGGTCCCTCGCCACATTTGCCAGCTCTTTCCCAAATAATCCTCTGCCCTTATTCCTCTCACTCATCTCACTGTTCCTCACCATAATATAACTGGAGTGTGTGGCACAGCTTAAAAACTCCAGAAGATATTTCAGAAGGAATTAAATTCTTAAATGGCAGGATCATTTGTTAGAGCTGTGCATGCAAGCTCAGGCACAGAGGTCAGGGGTGGATCTGAGCTGCAGCTGGCTCAGGGTGCTTCATTCCTGGCCATTGCATGGAAAGACAAGTGGGTGGTGTTTGAGGAAATGAGGCCCCACAGAGATACCAATGTACACAGGCTCTGTCATTTGCATTTCTCTGCATGTTAGAGTCGCTGGATGCTTTGTTTTAGAGCTGACTGCAAAGACTGATTCCATCAGTCTGTTATTGAAGGAAGGTATTTGCAGAGGACAGCAGCAATAAAAGTTATTAAAGTTTCAATACATTCCACCTTTCAAAACTGAAAAAAATTTCACCCTTTCAGATTTTTTGGTCTTCACCTTTTTAGTTCTTCCAATTTTAATATAGTAAAACCTCTGGTGAAAGGCCATTTAAACTTTTATTACAACTTTGATGCTAGAGAACAGAATTTGATCCCTCATAAATTCGCTACCAGTAATATAGTAAATCAGTTCACTCTTTTATGATAAACTGCACTTTAATTCTTACAAAGCACTGCAACTCCAGTCTACTGAAACACTTTTTCTCTCCAATGAAGCTAATTTCAAGTCATGTTTATTTACCTGACTAACCTTGTCTTTGCTTGTTGCATCACTTGTTTTTCAGTAAGTGCTGCTGGGATTTACTGTGCTTTTTAACTATTACTTCCACCAATTGCCTTTTTAAATGGTATTATTCAGATTGTAACATGACTGAAATGACAGGAATTAAAAATAGATCCTTTTCTCTAGGGCTCAAGACCTGGAACTATAGAATAAAGTGCCTTGAACACTTGTTAAAAGCCTGGATTAATTCTAAAATTCATAAATAAAGCGATTGCAGCAATTAACTTCATCTCTCTTAAGAGACTCTAACTATACAAGTTAATCTCTGAAGGTTCTTTGAAAGTATTGCCCACAGTCATTTCCAGGCACGAGGTCTCAGCAGAGTCCTGTCCTACTTGAGAGGTTCAGGCTCACTGAGGCGGGATGATTTCCAATTTATGCTCCTAGGAGTCTGCATTTGGTTTTGCTGGAAATATGCTATGGGAACAAGAGCCAAAAGCAGTTGTGGCATATAATCATTAGCAAAGACTTTTATAACCTTTTTTATAAATCAGCTCTGACCGCATTTCCAAATGTGTCACTGCCACGAGCGAGTTACTTTGTTTGTGAGAATTAATTCAAAGCCCGTAACAAACTACCAGCACAGTTTTATCTGAGGTTCTGCTCATAAATTTGAGAATGCCTCATTTACCAAGTGACCAGTTTTACTTAAACATTTTTCAGACACTGCCTTAGAGAATTAGAAAGACCAGGAGAGGAAGAAGAGTTGCTGTTTCTCTTTAAAACACGAGCAGGAGGTTTTTAATGATCTTTAGTCGGCAGCTCCCACAGGGTAACTCAGTATCGCAGCAATGTGCTATTAATTAGCTAGGTTGGATAATTGAAGCCGTGGTTGCATGCAATTCAATGTGAGTGACACACACAGGCAAAATAAAATGTACGTGATATGAAGCTGCTGAACTCCCCGTGCTTCTTCAGCCTGCAATAGGTGCTTAAAAATTGGCTCACAGCTGTCCTCAGAGCACTGTGGTATTGCAGTCCCTAGATGATACCTGAAAGCTGCTGGTCATATCCTTCACTCCAGAAAAAGAGTGCACAAATAAACCCCAAAAGAGCTGCAAAGCTCCATGCTATAGCTGAAGAAGTAGCTTCATTGTTTTGTAGCAAAGGAAAAAATGCCTTGTTTTCGTGGCAGGGGCAGGAGGCAGCTGCACATCTTCACATTTGGACTAAGCTGGCCAGTCCCAGGGCAGCTCTCATCCAGGAGCCAGGGATCTGCAATGCAGACATGAATATCACTACCTTCAATTTTACAGATCAGAAAACTGAAACACCAAAAGGTAAAATTAATTACCCCAGATCTGTTTTTCCCATGGTACTGTCACTTATAAAACTGGAGCTGGTCCATGCTAATTCTTCATCCAGTTGGCTCTGAAGCTTTTCTGTCCTGTTTTGTGCAGCACATCTTTAATCACAGGCAATATATTCTGGGACAGAGCCTTGTAGGTCTTGCATAGTGGGCAGATAGAACAATAAAGTGAGTGTGTAAGGACTGAAGTGCAGCTCCTCATCACAATTACTTGGCAGTCGTGCCTTGAGTTCAGAACACCCTGAAAGATGGTCTAATTCCTCTTGATTTATCACTATTAAAGATGTGATTGCTGATCTCACTGAAGGTTCCTTCTGGTTTTTAAGTGTTTATTTTGCTTAAAGGCATGAAGTTTCCCAGTACTTTCTATCAGTTATAAATGCTATTTCCCCCCTAGGACCCAGTGGAATTTGTCATGGATGTTTTTGCTGCCATTAGGTTCTGGGAGGCCATTCTGGCTCACTGTATCTATAGCACTCTCAAAAGCCTTGGTCACATTTGAGTTAAACCTCAAAAGGTTTAGTTACATTTCAAAAACAGTTTCTGTTTCTTTTAAATTGAAAATGTCCTTGAAGAACATTTAATTCTCTGCAATTTTCCATCTTAGATTTTATCAAAATCTATAGCAAACGCAAAGCTAAATTACTTTTACAGATAGAAATGAAGGACATATGGTTGAAAAGGACATATGGATACAAAATGTGCATATGTTATACAAACATGTCCTGATCAGCTGAGATTTTCTTTCTCTTGTGGTCAAAATGTCATGACACAGAGGATAGTGTAGTTCCTGCACAGCCAGATACAAGCCTTGTAAAAGGCATTAGGAAGATTTCCAGTGATTTCCCTAAGCCTTGGATCAAATCTTTGTTACTGGCTGAACACCAGTGAGCAGTTTGGGTTAATTTTAACCATGTGTAAACTCCTTGTGAGCAGTTAAAGATACAAAATATTTTCAGTGTAATTTCATTTCTATTTTGAGTGTGTACGAAATGACTAAATAAATAAATATGAAAAATAAGCTTAACCAAAGAAAAGAACAGCCTTCACAACGGATCCTAAGGAGATGATGATATGGACAGAGAGGAAACAACAGCCTGTTGTTTCTGATTCAGTTCCCAGGGAAATCAATAGGAAATAACTCTGCATGTGAGCAGTGCTAGTCACTGTCTCTACCAGCTTCTGAGATCCTCAGCTAATGTGTAGGTAAACAGCTCAGCTAATAAATAAATGTGTAGAGCTCTGCAGAGCTCCACCAGCTACATGAGATGAAGATCTGTTCCTGAAGCATCTGCCTGTAACATCAAATGTTCAGACAGCCCAACAGTTTAACCATTTGAATTTCAAAATCTCATAAAGATAAATCTCATAAAGTGCTCTGCTGTCAGGTTATAAACATGGTTTGTGTTTTTCTTGTGCTGCTTGTGGTTTCTGAGAGGAGAGTTTTCATAGTTTAATAAAGAACTTTCATGTCCATGACACACCTTCCAGCAATGCTATTTCAATATACTGAAATACCTCATCAGTGGCAGCTTTGGATTGAAAATGGGCTTTTGTGGATCACGGGGAGCATTAAAAAGAAGGCGTTTTCTTGTCTGTGTGTTCAACAGCTTTCTAATTTCTCCTTTCTTTCAAGCAGCATTACAATTGCCTGTGTTGGTGTAGAGCATTTTGCAAATCACTAAGATTCAAATTTTCTTCCTAGTCTCTTATGAGATTAAATGCAGCCAAACAAATTTGGAAGATTTGCACTCTGTTATGGGCAATAAGGAATATTTCCTATAGCAATTCCCATTCTGTTAATACCATGTAAGAGTGTCCATGTGTATATTGCACAACTCTCATTATATTTCCTTTCTACCTTTAAATGTTTCCATTTTTCATAAGCAATATGATGTAAAAAGCCACTTCTCAGTAACAGAGAGGAGAAAAATAAGAGGTATTAAAATAGTGAGTATTTTCTGGTGAAGCAGATTGTGCTGCCAGCTCCCATTCCCATTCCATGGAAGCTGAGGGCTTTCCAGCTTTCTCTTGTTCTCAGCAGAGCCTGTGGGGCTCAGTGGCTCCTGCACTGCACTTGGAGATGTGCTGTGGCTGCTGGCAGATACATGTGGAGTGCTGGGAAATCTCAGGGAAAATAGATTTATAAGGAATCTAAACTCCCAGCTGCAACACTTTGCATCAAGGTGGTCTAAGCATTCACGAGCTCAAAGCTCAGCTCTGTATTTAAGCAAAACAGCCAGAGCTGTCATTTGGAAGAAAGGTGTGAGTGAAAAGGAAAAAGCATGTGATAGATGCCATCTAGCCTCTCTCCCTCTCAAACTGAAATCTGTTTTTCCCTGCCAGGCCCCTCTCAGGGGACAGGCTGCCATGGGAAGTTTGCATGGCTTGGGAGCTGGGAGCTTGCTGCAAGTGCCACAGGTCAGATCTCACTTCTGCACTAGATAACAAATCTTCCTTATCTGTTCAGCCATGAGATAGCAACAGCTGTCCTGTGCAGGGCCAGGAGCTGGACTTGGAGGATCCTTGTGAAGCCCTTCCAGCTCAAGATATTCCATGATTCTGGGATTCCAAGGGTCAGCAGTGGATTCATGGTAAAGCAAAAGGGAAGAAAGTTGTGGAGCTTCTTTGCGGGAGGATGCTTCCAGGACAAGCTTCTGCCTCCAGAGCCAGCACAGGGTAAGCAGCTGGTAGGAAAGATAAAATTAGAGAATTCCAGGCTTGAGAGTCCCCCCAGTCCTCCTCCTCCAAATGTGATAACTGCACCAGTCCTGACAGCTGTCTGTCTAATCTGTTTTCAGAGATCCCCACTGATGGAGAGCACTCAGCCTCCAGGTAAACTATCTCTTTCATATCCCTTTCCGTGGAATAATTTTCTTGATACATGTCTTGAATCTTCTGTTTACTGCTACTCAACTTCTTTGACATACAAAGGAAAAAGATTGTTCCTTCCTTGCTTGCATAAAGAGCTCACAGTTAAGTGCAGCCGATCTTTTCCTGTTTGATGTTTATTTTGCAGTGCATTGTGTACTACTAAGGGTATGAAAACAATCTGAATCCACCAGCCAGCTCAGAAAGTGTCAGCCAAGGATGCTAAAAGGCCTGAAAGTTTGGAGAAGTTTGGACTTGAATTTAGATGACAAGCTTTGGCCCAGGTCCAGCTGTTGCTAAAAACCATTCTGGTGTGCAGATAGCTTTAGCAAGCTGGAGAGATGGGCTGCCAGCCAGGCTTTGCTGGGCACAGGCAGAAACCTGTGCCACGTGCTGAATAGGAACTGCAAGAAAGACAAAACATTGATGTCCAGGGGCCCAGGTCATTCTGGGGCTGGACAACACCCAGAAGGCCAAGTAACATTTGGTACTGACATGGGCACAAGCATCCCTTGAGGCACAAAGATACTGTGTCAGGGCCAAGCACACTTAAAAAAAATACCCCAAAAGGCCAGGAAACACTCCTGAAAAGTGATCTTGGCCCCTTGGGACTGCAGTGTGATGCTGGAAAGTCAGCCTCAGTCCCAACTCTTGCCACTCAAATGTGAATATACAAAATATGGAAGCATATTGTCTGCTGTCACAACTCATCTGTAAAGCAGATGTTTCTTTTGGGGAATTATTCATGCTAAAGATCACACTTCAAAGTAAACGATAATTGTCATTTGTTCCCTTTTAAAAAAAGTGAAAGCTGGAAATCAAATTAATGACTACATTTCCTCAAGGGAAGAGACAGAAGAGGGAATATGATTCTTTTGGTATATTTGTAGCAAAGAGTTTTAGGCAAACATATTGATTCCACACTATTTTCACATGGATTTAGATAAGAGGGATACAAATAACAGTCAGGGGAAGAGAAATTGCAGAGGAGGGTGGGACAGGAAAAAGACTACAGACAGGCTGAAATGAGAAGACTGTAAGGTCTAGAGGGTGAATACATTTGGGCAACAAAGAAAGCAGCATTCTGAAGGGGAAAATAGTCCATACATTTGTAGAAACTGCAAAAATCCTTCACCACCAGACAAAGCCAGGTGGGTATTTTGGGCAATATGGTAAACACAATGCTTAGAAACTTGGCTCTATATCCTGCATTATTTTTGTGAACCTGGTTCTGCATCTGACATGTCTCGGTGTGGGCAGGCTGGGAAGGCTGCAAGGAGAGGCTGAAACCCATTAGGTTTTCTTATGGGTCACTGCTTTGCAGCCTTCTGGTTAAGACTTCATTTCAGTGAGCTCCTACAACTCCACAAAAGCCAAAAGCAGTTTTGTTTCGAATTACTGCATGATTTATAACCCAGACCAATTTTTACCTACCTTGGGTCAAGTACAGGATGAATGGCAGGCTCTGAGTGTTTGTGAATTGCCTGGGAAATCAGAGTCCTGTGTGATACCGTTCTTGGACTCATGGGCTGCTTTCATGTGAATAAATTAAATTGTGCCAAAGCACATTCCCTGGCACCAGACCTGAGCCGTGTGGCTGCATGTCCAGGATGGTCCTGACTGCTCTGCCATAGGGGGCAGAAGCTCCTTTTTGCTGGTTTGGATCCCACAGCTCTGTCCATATAGAAATCTTCTACATCAAACATTTTGGACTCACTCACTGACCATGATTTTCAACAATAATATTTTGTGGAGTGAATTACTGATCTTAACTGACTATGTGCACAATTTCAGAACTGGAAAAATGCCTGTTTAGCATTTATGTCAGCCACATAAACACTGATGTATGGACCTGTATTCCTGTTCATTGTTTGTGAAAGTTAAGAAAATATTTTGAAAAATGATACCAATATTGTGATTATTCATATTTATCTCTTCTTGGAAATTCCTTGGGTCATTAATCAATTATTGTTACTTCCCTGTACCAAAGACTATTCAAAAAACTATAAATGCATTCTGGAGTCAAGCTTCATCAAGACTTTTCATCATCAGTTCAGAAGCTTGTATCTAGGGCTAGTGCAATTGCTGTTATGAACTTTGAAAAGGGTAGTTGAATGCTATAGCCTTCATTAAGTTTTGATAAATGCATTCACTTCAAGTTTGTTTCCCAAAGATGTTACTTTGGCTTGACTAACTCAAGAAAAAATGCTGTGTGTTGGAATTCTGAAGATGAGTATCTTACCTGGGAAGTGGGAAGGAAAAGCAGGTGTTATTTAGATATTTAAATTTATTTCTTTATTTTAATGTTAAAGCTGAAAATTCATGACGTGTCTGTGCCGGTTCTACTTCCTAGTTCCTAAAATGAGCTCCCCTCTTGAGCCGATTTGGGATTAAGGGTATGGTGTATAAATCGTTACATGACACTGTGCTGGATAATTAAACAGCTGCTTTGCACAGAGCTCCCTCATTCTCTGGCAAAGCAGATGTTTCATCTTTCTGCTGCTTTCCAGTGCTCCTCAATAACACATAACGTGCTCTACTCACAGCTTTGTGTGCTCCTGAGCGCTCAGACCATCCCGAGGATCAGCATCCCCGGCGGGCAGGGGAGCAGAGCCGCTCCACCGCCCCTACAGATGTCACACACTGCCAGCATCTGCATCCCAGCGCCTGCACGAGGGGCAGCAGGGATGCACAAGTGGGAGATGCCTTTGCCTCCCTCCTGCAGCTGGCAGTGAGAACCTGAGCTCCATCCTGAGCCCTCGGCAGCACCCGCTCAGCACATGGGGTGTGAGCCCAGGGGGTGAGTGTGTGTCAGCAGGGGAACGAGAATCTCTCCTGTGTTCACCTTCTGTGCTAGCAGAAGCACCAAGCAAATCCCAAATGGTAGATGAGCTGAACAAAACAATGCATCAGGTCAAGTGGTACACGTTTCTCATCAAGCTGGAAAGATATTCCTGCACCATTGTTTTCTGCCCTTTGAACTAAAAAAGGCGTGTTTGTACACAGAGCTGCAAAGAGCAGGTGCATCCCTCCAGGTGCATCCCTCCTGCCCTGCCCTGCTCCCAGTGTCTCGTGGAACATGCTGAAGCTGCTTCCCAGGGCTGTGTCAGGAAGCTGCTGAAGGGCTGTGATGAGAAGAGGAATATTATAAATACTGGGAAGTGACAGCCAGGGTGTCCCAAAGATGTGTGTGTGTGTGTTAGTCAAGCAAGAGAGCCTGACCCCATCCTCAGTCTTCAATCAAACACTGATTTCCAGAGGTCTGTACTCCCTCAGACAAATATTTCTGTTCAGTTTTGTGCTTTGCTAGGATAAAGTTCATACAGTGGGGAGATTTTTGGACTTGCAGATTTTTTAATTGGCCCTGCTAGGATGTACACCTTGTTCTTATTCCTAATTTACATTATACATATTTATACCCATTTCCAGTGTATTTATAATGGGAATAAAGTTTATACTTCAATGCATACTTACTCCCAAATGGGAAAATGCCCGTGAAATTCTTATTCAGGGGACAAATGGGTATTGTAGTACATGGTCCATATTCTGTATTTTTATATACTGATCCAGCTCCCAGATCCTTCAAATTACCTCTTTGAAAGTGACTGAGGGAGATGTGCCAAATTCAGAGCCTGGCTGAGAGTCTGGCTTATTTTCTAGAGACACTGAATATTCCAAGGCTTGCACAGTATCTTTCAGTGGTGTAGAAGAAATAACTGCCTTAAAAGGCCTCTCTTCACAGAGACAACAATTTAAAATTATTGTGTAACATGCCCTTTTCTCCATCACATGGTCCTCATTTTGTTCACCATTATTTTTAATGGACCAATTTTCTCTCTTTCTTTTCATCCACTGAGTCCTTATTATTATTATCATCATCAAATTCTTTGTGGGCTGCCAGCATTTGATATTTCATTTCACTGATTTAATTATCTCTGTGGCTTGTTATGGGCCTGATTATCTTTATAGATCTCCAAATCCTCCACTTTACCAAAATGCTTACATGCAAATCTGTTTGCTCATTGTTTAAATGGTGCTTGGCACTTGGGTTCTTTTGTACCTTGCACTTGTTCCAGGGGGTGTTTTGGACTGATCAGATTTTACAGCTTCATCCACTGAACATGGGCAGACAGGTAACACAACAAGGTCTTCCCATGTGCAGGGAAAAGGACGTTACACTGGTTTAAATAATCTGATTTTGTCTTCTGAGGATCATCACCGCCTTTGGAAACTTGGACAGTTGATAAAAGAAGCCACTCTGAGCTAAGGGGCTTTTGCTGTCATCTCTGCTGTAGATTAAACAGCTCCTTGCATGGGCTGCTAAGATTTTCTGCCTGACACGACACTCTAATGACATAAAAGAAGTCCTCACTGGCATCATACCTTGAAAGCTCCTGCTACAGCTTTCATTGTGTTTTTCCAGTCAGCTCCCCCAAATCATTGCCCTTTATGCTTTATCTTTATGTGATTCAGAATATTTGACTCATCCCTCAGCAGCACCCCAGTGGCTGGCCCCTCAATTCTCATTCCTCCAGCAAAGCAGGCCAGCCGTGTGCTGTCAAGAAAGATCTTGTAGCTGTTGGTCTTTCAGAGAACCTCAGCCCATCCTCTTCATTGTGCTGACTGGCCTCCTGTAATTGCAATTACTTCATATATATATGAATAATATCTATATTATTATATAATGTGATACAATATTGTACTATATATGTGAAATATATATATTATATATAATATATATAAGAATAATAGACACACACATGGACATGCTGTAATTTTGTGAGTTCCTTGGATCTATTATAATCAAGAATCCACAAATAGCTGCTTTAATACATTTGAATAAAGAAGGTAATTACTATGTAAATGGTTAATAGATTGTATGTTAATTGACTGTTCAATAGGTGAGAACTTTTTAATGGAAAGTAACTCAGTAAGCATTTTTTTAATAATTATTTTTTGCCTGAAAGGGATCTGATGCAGAACTCATGTAATAACAATCTCTAATTGTTTTTTTTAAGGTATATTTATTATGGATAAATAATTACTTTACTGCACATATCTCTTTCCCTCATATGCACAAGTTCCCAGCTGGAGGCTCTGCTCTGTTTTATTTTAGTCTGTTCTTCCCTGCTTTGGAAAATTCTCTCACTTGTGCTTGTAAAGTAATCTCAGTCACTGCAGCACAAAGCAGGATGTGAGCAGAGGCAGGGAGCTGCTGGCTTCTCCAGAAGTTCTAGTTTTAACTGCAGTTGACTATTCAGCTTTAGGTTTTGTGATGGTACTGAGTGCAAGGCCAAAAGAATTCTGTTTTTTACAGTCAGGCTTAGAGCGTGAGCCAGAGAAAGCCTTGGAAGCTCAGCCTCTCCAGAGGTGGAAATCAAAGTAAAGGGCAGGGCAGGGAATCCTTTTCATAGACATCCTCACAGCTCCCAGATCACAGAGATGCACAGATGGCCCCTGTGGTGGCACATCTCAGAAGAGAAGGATTGGGTACACAGACACTGCCCTGTGCTGATGGCACATGAGCAGAGCTGGGAACTCCTGCAACAGAGACCTTCTCACCTGGGGAGTGTGCAGGGTGCCAGGCCTGGAGTAAAATGCTTGTGCAGAAAGAAAGGATAAAGTGCAGTGTCCATTGGTAATAATTTCATCTGCCATGAAGGAAAGTGAGGAATGGGAACTGATCAATTGGACTGGATGTGCTTCAGGCAACGCAGCAGCATCCCAACCATGTTTTAATCAAATATCCTGGGAAGAGTTTGAATTGGGAACAAGTAGTATCAGATTTAAGGACTGGGGGAGTAGGCAGCTGATGTTCTTTCCTGGCAAAAATGTTATGAGAAAGTGTGTACTGACCTTTCCTTAGCACTCACTTGCTGCTCATCTTCACACATCTTCACCTCCCTGTGATTCGCTGGCATCTTTGGCATCACTGGGCAATGATGGTTCTCATTCTCTTGTGAATTCAAAAAGAGATTCTCTGAGGCTAAAATGAGCAGGAAATGGATCCATTGGTAGCACTGGTAGGATGGGGATAGCCTTTAAAATGTCACTGCATTTGCCTGGATCTCTTTTTTTCCCTTCCATAGGATGGAGTTAACTATGCACATTTCCTTCATGAAAACCATTTAGGATTTTCTGCTGAAAAATCCTATATATGTTATAAGTGTTAATCATTTTTGTCACTCAGGCACTGATTTAGGAATTTCTGGAGTACTCCCACATGTTGAGAATCACACCTATCTTAAGGACGAGAATATTAGATCCCAGTACAGAACTGGGCTAATTTGACAATGACATATTTTTTTTAGGATAATGCCTCAGATAGATCTTATATAAGAAAAAGAATTACAATTATATCTAGAAAGAACTATGGATCATATGATTTTGCCTCTTTAAATCCAGCACTCCTGCATTTATTGAGGGAATTTATGTATGTTTATGGTCGAGTTTCCAGAGAGATATTGCATCTTCCTCTTTTGTTGGTCCTTTGTACCAATGATTAATCACTTGTTTAGTTATGTAAAAATTCTCATTTCCTGGATTTTTTTTCCCCTTTTTTTTCAGGAAAAATGGCTAAATTACTGGGGAAGTTTCCTTTTTTTCCTTTTTTTTGTAGGTTGAGGATCAGGTGAGTGGTTGAGCCAGGTTAACAACCCATGAGTCAAAACTTGGTTCCTGTTGCTGAAAGGAGATTTTCATAACTATTTAATTTAAAAAGTTGTTGAGGTATGTCCTTAGGGATTTAATCTAATGAAGATGGTGCTTATTCAGTAAAGAACAAACACTTTAATACCAGGTACCATCCCAATGAGTAATTCAGGTTGACTTTTGTTTAGTCACTATGAAATGGAAAGAAGAAATCATGGAGAGTCAACAGAGCGAGCTTGAATGCTACTGTCATAATCTGCTTATACTCATACATCAAAATTAATCTTTAATCCATGTGTGGGCTTCTGTTGCTATCCCTCTCCTCGGTGGGACCCCTCTGTCCCACCCCCCGTGGTGCGAGCCTGCTCGTCTCAAGGCACAGGCGGCGGAGGGGGTCCTGGAGTGGATACAACACGGACTCAAAGTATCTAGACACAGGAGGCTCAAACTTGCTGGAATAATCCCGGGTTTATTGTCTGTGTTCCACCCGGGGCAAGAGAGAGAGCGAAAATGCCTTGGGTCTTCTCTCTTATACCAGGGGGCAGGGGTGATTAGGGGATGCAGGGAGGTCACAGCCAATGGGAAGGGGGAAGGGAAGGAAGGTTCTCAGGTAGGAACTAACATTACACAACCCACAGGTGAGTTTTACCCTTGGGAGGTACCAAGATTTTAGATGCACTACAACACCTCACCCTTTTCTGTTATATAAAAATGAAAAACATGGATTTGAGTAAGAGGTAGGTTATTTCTACAAAAAGAAAAAAAGGAACAGAAATTTCTTTAAAACAAATTCACAGCCAAAGTATGCAGGTCAGAGGTTAGAGAGGTTTCTTCTTGCTCTCTTCAGCGGAGTCTTCTCTTGGAAGCAACAGCCACTTGCTTCTCTTCTCTTCTTGCTGGTGCTGGATTCTTTGGAACAAAAGGTTTTACAAATTTCTGAGGAATCCATCGGGGGCCTGAAGGGGTGGATACACACGCATAACCACGTCCCCAGGTGACAAGTTCATAGGGACCCTTGGTTTCCCAAGTTTCAGGGTCCCTGATTAACACTGGTGGATGCTGTGACAATTTAAACTGACTACCATTGTTAAAATGCCGAGTTACAGGAGGATTCATGTTTTCAAATGAGCAGTTCAGGAAGTTAATGGTAAACAGAGCTTTACAGAGTTTCTGTTGTGGAGACATCCACACTGCTTCACTGCCTTGCCTGGCTAGAACTTGTTTGAGCGTCTGGTGGGTACGCTCGATTACAGCCTGACCTGTGGGGGAGTGGGGGATGCCAGTTTTATGTTCCACTCCCCACTGCTGGACAAATTCTAGGAACTCCTTGGATTTATACGCTGGGCCATTATCTGTTTTAATTTCTTTAGGGATTCCCAATACAGAAAAGGCCTGTACTAAATGTTGTTTAGCATGCACAGATTTTTCTCCTGCGTGAGCAGAGGCATACACCGCTCCTGAGTATGTATCAATACTCACATGTACATACTTAAGGCGGCCAAAACTGGGGATGTGAGTGATATCTGTTTGCCACACCTCACAGCTCTTAAGGCCTCGGGGATTAACCCCCAGGCCTAATGATGGCACTGCCTGGAGCTGACAATTTGGACAGGTAGCCACGATGGCTTTAGCCTGATCCCGTGTCAGCTGGAACTGACGAATCAGTCCTGGCACATTTTGATGGTATTGCTGGTGACTTATTTTTGCCTGCTGAAACACATCAGGGAGACATACCTTCTCCGCTGGGGCAGCAAGGGAATCAGCCCTCCGGTTTCCCTCAGAAATTTCACCTGGCAACGGTGTGTGCGCCCTTATATGCATCACATAGAAAGGTTGTTCTCTATTCGAGACCAAGTAAATCAGTTTTGAAAGCAATCTAAAGAGATGTTCGTTCTCAATGTCTCTGAGAACTGCTTGTTCCGCTCTGGACACCACTCCTGCTACGTAGGCTGAATCAGTAACTAAATTAATTGGTTCTGAAAATTTCTCAAAGGCTCTCACGACTGCAGCTAGTTCAGCTATCTGGGGTGACCCCTCTACAAACTCAACATCAGCTTCCCAAAGCTGAGTCTGTGGATTTCTCCAAGTCATCACCGACTTGTGGGATGTCCCAGATGCATCAGTGAACACTGTGAGCGCTTTGAGTGGCCTTCGGCTCCTTTTCTCACGAGGAATGAGGTGGAATTCTTCATGAAACAATTTGTGTGATGGTGCTTGAACTGAGATTTGCCCACTATAGCTGTCCAGAGCTAACTGGAGGTTAGCATTGCTCTGCAGCAGATGCTCAAACATCTCTTTGGTCAGTCTCTCAGGGGAGTGTTTGCTTTCTCCAGAGAGCCTGACTGGGAGGTGAATACACATAAAGTCACAACCTGCTAGTTCTCGCAGCCTTACCCTGGCTTTTTGAATCAGCTGAGCCATCAGCTCTTGTGGCTTGGTGATAGTTTTGGGCCTTTGATGAGAGAGGAAGACCCACTCTATGATTAAGAGTGCATCTCTCTGCCCCTCGGCCCATTGGAATATTAACCCATGTAGGTGTGGTAACTTCCCCAGGACAATAAATTTGAAAGGCAGCTCAGGTTTGAAGCGGTGTGCCTGTCTTTCTGTCAAGGCCTTTTGTGCCTTTTCAATTACAGTTTTTGCTTCTGGAGTTAGCTCCCTGGGAGACAGTAACTCTCTCTCCCCTTTCAATAAATTGAGTAGGGGACTCAGGTCCTCATTTGTGAGACCTAGCCATGGTCTGACCCAGTTTAGTGACCCACATAGAGAGTGGAGATCTGCTAGAGTTTTAGGATTACCAATAATTTCCAATTTTTGTGGAACAACAGTCCGTGCAGTAATTTCCAGGCCCAGGTATTTCCAAGGTGGCATCCTTTGAACTTTGTCTTCCTGCAACTGAAATCCAGCAGAGGTTAAAACTTTAACCACTAGGTCAAGGGTGTCTTTCAGTATGTTGTTATTGGGACATGAAATTAAGATATCATCCATGTAATGCAAAATGATAGCTTCTCTCTTTTCAGCACGCACTGAGGACAGCAATGACCCCACATACCACTGGCAGATGAAGGGGCTGGCTTTCATCCCCTGAGGTAACACTGTCCAGTGGTACCGTTTCATTGGAGCTTCTCTGTTAATTGTAGGAATGGAAAAGGCAAACCTTGGTGCATCCTCTGGGTGCAGGGGAATTTGAAAAAAACAATCTTTAATATCAATTACTGCTAGTGGCCAATTCTGTGGCAGCATGGTGGGAGATGGCATTCCTGGTTGGAGAGATCCCATATCTTGTATTTTTTTGTTTATTTCTCTTAAATCTTGAAGGAGACGCCATTTATCTTTCCCTGGCTTTTTTATTACAAACACCGGGGAATTCCAAGGGCTGGTTGTTTCTACTATGTGTCCTTTAGCCAATTCTTCTTCTACTAATTTTTCTAGCGCCCCAAGTTTTTGTTTGCTGAGAGGCCACTGGTTCACCCAAATTGGATCATTATCTAGCCAAGATAACTTTTGGACCGGACGCTCTACAGTGGCCTCTATTAAAAATCCTGAGGTGTCTCAGGAATTGTTAATTTGACCCCCCACTGCGACATGGTATCTCTCCCCCACAAGGGACACTTGTAGTCAATTACAAAAGGTCGGACACTAGCTATTCTACCGTCCGGACCTTCGATCTGGACAATATCTTTAGCAACTTTTGCCAGTTTCATTCCTCCAACACCCTGTATTTTTCCAGCCACCGGTTGTAATTCCCAATGTGAGGGCCACACTTTCTCCGGTATGATGGTCACATCTGCCCCAGTATCAATTAACCCTTCTACATGGAGATGTTCTGATTTATGTGTTAGATTACACCCCATAATGGGCTTATCTTCACCCACAACTTCGGCCCAGTAGACTCCTGGTGCTTTGTCATCTGCTGGGACTTCTGTTGGAACAGGGATCACCTGGGCTATCACCTGCCCTTTGTCTATATAGAAAGGTGGTTGAGGGCACTTAGCTAAGAGAATGAGATGTGTTAGCTCTCCCATAATTGTCATGGGAGCCACCTCAATCTCTATTGGTGTGTGTGCTGTGTCTCCAATAACAAAATACCTACTATCCAGTCCAGCCAGGTCTTGTGAATTATCCTGCAAATCTACTCCAATGACAGTCCAGCGGTCAGATCTGAAACAAAAAGCTTTAGAAGTTACAAGTCTGAATCGCTTTTGCGGTTGCCAGACCTTATTAGGCAAACATTCCTCACAATTATATTTCTGCAGTCTCCCACCCCGCTCCCTTTCCTCCCCTTTTCCCATTAAAACAGAGTCCTTTTTCTGCTGTTTCCCTTGTTGCTGGGTTTGAGGACAGTTCCTTGCAAAATGTCCTGGCTTCTTGCACTGGAAACAGATGATGTGCTGTAGCTGTCCTGGTGACATCTGTGGCTTGTTCATTCCTGTTGTCACTGCTGCCACTGTCTCTGGGTTGCCCGGTTTCTCGTCGTGTACACTGTATAAGTCTGCTTTCTGGGCACACGCTTCAATCATATCTGCTATGGTGGGTGGAGGGTTAATAGGTAGACTCAGAATTACTTCACGACAAGCCTCGTTGGCATTTCTTTGGGCTATTTCTTTAAGCAGTTCCATCTGGGCCACTGGTTCTTTAACTTGTCTTTGTATCTGTAGTCTCAGACGATCTACAAACTGTAAGAAACTCTCACATGGAAACTGGTTAATATTAACATAATTGACTTGAATATCAGCTGTTGGTAATTGGTAAAAAATGTTTTCAGCTACATCACAAACTTTATCTGCAACAAACTTTGTTAATATTCTCACTTGATCGGCAGGGTTGATCCAATTTCCCTCCCCACATAAATGGTCTAAAGTGATTTCATTGTTCTCTGTATCATGTGCATTTTGATTACTTTGTTTGAGTTCAGCTAGGAGTTTTGTTAACGATCTTTTCCATAAACTTTCCCAAAGATCATATTCAGAGGGAGTTAGCAAACACCGAAATAAATTTTTAATATCTGCAGGAATTAAATCCAGTGATTTCAATGTAGTTCTTATCATTCCCCTTAAGACTTCACTATCACGACCAAAATCATTTTTAATTTTACAAATATCTTTGATTACTTGGTAATTGAAAGGCTGATGTTGTAATCTCATTGCTCCTCTGTTGTGATTGTATACAACAGGGGCTGCTGTTACTATAACTTCATTTTCTCCAGGGCTGCCATTCCCTGGGCTTCTTTGCTCGCCCCCGCCGGGCTCCGGGGTGCCTGTTCCTTCCCCACACCTGTGGAGAGACACAGCTCCTCCCCCGCAGGAGCCGGGCGGGGGGCCGCCCCCCCGCACACCAGGCCTCGGGGCTCCGCCCCCGCCCACGCCGGGCTCCGGGGGTCCAAATTCCCCCACGCCGGGCTCCGGGGTGCTTGTTCCCCCACAGGAGCCGGGCAGGGGGCAGCCTCCCCTCACGCCGGGTTCCGGGGGTCCAAATCCCCCCCCGCCGCGTCCCGGGGGTCCGGATCCCCCCCCGCCGCGTCCCGGGGTTCCCATTCCCTCCTCGGGCTTGTGGAGGGACTCAGCCCCACCCCCGCTGGAGCTGGGAGAGTATCCGTGTTCCACCTCTCCAGGCTCGGCAGGCAGGCACCCCCCCATCGGGGGACAGGGCCGGGACACCCCTCCCCCTGCCCCTCTGCAGGAGCACTGGGTGTAACTCCCTCCCTCCCCACCCCCCCTCCCCACAGGACAGGGGCCGGAGGGATAGGGGATAGGGTTATAGCTTCGGGGGGCAGGGTCATAGGGTGGGGCCAAGCAGGGCTGGGAGGGGTCATGGGTAGGAGAAAGGGGACACACAGGGGGATTCACCATGTGGCCAGGTAACACGTGGCCACTGCCATTTTGGCTCTCTGCCATGTGGGGATAGGAAGATACATTTTCTGTAACACTGACAGGGTATAGGGAGGGAGCCTTAACGGCTTGTGAGGCAGGACTGGGTGACTGAGAGAGACACACCGGACTAGAACTTGTATTGTTTGTCTCGGGTATCTTTTCTATTGGGGGAATAGAGGTTTTGGGGGAAAAGTTAGGGAAGTTAGATGGATACTGTGGTGCTTGTTTGTCTTCCGTTTTTATTTCTCTGTTAACTAATTCTTTTCGAATTAAAAGAAAAACCGGGAGGAATTTTAGGGCCAATTTGTCTCCTCCTTCTATTTTTAAGGTTAATAAATTTCCAATTTTATCCCAGGCAGTTACTGAATCTAATTTCAACAATTCGATCTGTTCACTTTGCTGAGTCAAATATGATACAAACTGTTTTATCTGTGTATGACTCCTTTCTTGTGTGCATAGCCGGGCCCCCATTTTGGAGGTCACAGCAGCTCTGCACACAATTTGTCTATTTTCCCTACCACAGAAAACAGTCGCACCAAAAGATTACAATTGAACTCACTATACAGGCAGCGGGGAGAATCCCTCTCCCCCCCCCACCCCGTCTCTGCCCACGGCCGGGGGAGCCCCACACGCTCGGGGCTGCTGCCGCTGGGAAGGAGTTACACAGAACACAGACCCCCGGGGTCTGTTTCACTCTCCACCCCTCCCAGCCCGGTGTCGGAGTTCAGTCTTACCTTTTTCTGTCGTTTTCTGGCAGTGGAAGGATACTTGTTGCCCTGGAATCGGTCCTCTGGTGCTGGAGGATTTTCGACTCCTTTTCGGAAACTTTTTTTGCTGTTTTAAACCGCATCCAAAGTCTCCAAAGAACGGCTCACCCTGGCTCCGATAAGCCTTTACGTGGGCTTGTGCAGCCCCCGTTCGGGCGCCACTCTGTTGCTATCCCTCTCCTCGGTGGGACCCCTCTGTCCCACCCCCCGTGGTGCGAGCCTGCTCGTCTCAAGGCACAGGCGGCGGAGGGGGTCCTGGAGTGGATACAACACGGACTCAAAGTATCTAGACACAGGAGGCTCAAACTTGCTGGAATAATCCCGGGTTTATTGTCTGTGTTCCACCCGGGGCAAGAGAGAGAGCGAAAATGCCTTGGGTCTTCTCTCTTATACCAGGGGGCAGGGGTGATTAGGGGATGCAGGGAGGTCACAGCCAATGGGAAGGGGGAAGGGAAGGAAGGTTCTCAGGTAGGAACTAACATTACACAACCCACAGGTGAGTTTTACCCTTGGGAGGTACCAAGATTTTAGATGCACTACAACAGGCTTCGAGGGGTGTATTCAGAAGGTCCACCTTCAGTCCAGGTTTTATTAACCGATAGAGAAACATCTGCTGGACTCAGAATAGCAGGCAGTGAGCAGGAGTGAGGAACCAGTGGGCAAAATCTGACACTCAGACCACTGGATGTAGCCTAAATTGTGAGAGTAAAGAAAACCCAGTAAGGCCAGATTTGAAGAGACAGCAAATGACTTTCATGCAATCAGCTGAGAGAGCTTGAAAAAAATGGCTACACTTCCAGATGTGGAAGCACTTGTGCAGGGCTGGCAAACAATAAACTTCAGGTCTGGAGTAACCTGTGAGCAAATTATTATAAGTGTTCAACTTCTAATAATCAGCTCGATAATTAGGTGGGGAAATATTAACTCCTTTTAGCCATAAAGCAGCATCTGGGGATGCCAAAGTAGGTCATTAGCTAATAAGCCCCTGCAGGCTCGGGAGAGGGAAGGGGAAGCTGAAGAGGGCTGTTGGTAAAGGGCAGGTGGGAAAGCTGTACCGCCAAACCACTGCCTCTCCTGGCTCCATGGGTTTTACTGCCTGGGAGAGTGCTGAACTTCTGTTCCCAGGTATCTGATTAATCTTCTTTTGGGAGACTGCTAGATCAGGAATCAGAGAATTAATTGGCAGACCTTCAGCTAATTGTAAGCAAGAAAGCAATCCCTGAAATCCACAGTGGACATCGATTAATTCAGAAATGTCTCATCACAGAATATGAAGAACATTTTTCCCCTTCCTCTCAGCTGCAGCTTCCTACTTCAAGTGTTATGGAAGAAACTACAAACTTGTTTGAATCACAAACAAAACTGTGTGCTGCCCCCAAAAAGGGGAAAGGAAGTACATTTAATGCTTATACATTATATAACACATAAGCATATATCATTTAAAAGGACATTAGCAACCTGACTTATTTCCTCATTTTGGACATGATGCATTAAAAGGGAAAATGTCACTACTGCAGTTTTCTTCTTACATAAAGCAGATTTGTGTCCACAGTGCCTGTGCTCAGGTCTGGTGCACTGGAGCAGCAAATCCTGCTTGCCAAGGAGTAGATTCCTCTGCTTTTCCTTGGAGGCCATTGCCAAAGCTTCTTGGGCAGTGTGGCCAGCAGGTAAAGGTGGCAGGCACAAAGAGCTGCTGGACTCTACTCACAGCTGCTTTCAGGTGCCCTGCCTGGAAGAAAGTGGAGGCTTGTGGTAAGCAGGCAAAGCTTTTGCAGAGATTTGTTAATGCAGGCAGGCAGTGCACACATCCACCCTCCTCTTGATTTACATATCTCTGAAATTCCCGTAGAAGGCAGGGGAAGTCAAAAATGTGTTGTCATGGAAGGTTCACTTTGACAGCTGAAAGCCAACTCCTTGTCTTGCACAAAGATTAATCACAAAAGGTCTGTTGAGGTTGATTTCAGTCTCTTACAGCCTGGCACCTGGAGCAGTAGCTGATGGGAGGTGCTGTGAAGGAACCTCCTTGTGAGGAGATGATCATGGAGATGAACCACAGGCAAAGTGCAGGAAGGTTAAATTGCAGCTGCTAAACCTAGGAAACATCCTTGTGTACAAGGTATTCAATTTAGTGGGACTGACTATTTATACACATTTTTTCAGGCCACTTCCGTGTATTGCTAAACACTTTTCAAGACATTTTCCAAATCACCCTCCAAAGAAATTATTTTTTCACATTTTTTCCCCTGATACCTCAGGATTGCCTGCATTTCACAGTACTGCAGAAAAGAAAGAATTTGCACCTCTTGTGGGTGTTGTAAGTACAAGTACATATTCAGAAATGATCATCACTAGGAGAGTTTCAATGGTACTTTACTTTTGACCTTTGGTGTGAATCTACCTCAAGAATGTTTTTTAAGAGCTGTGTACCTCCTGTGAGGCCCTATTTGTATCTTGATCCAAAGAAAGGGTTATAACTCTCCACCAAAGGCCCCTTGGGTCCTTTGGACATGACAAGTCTCGGTGCTCTGGGTCCCTGCAGCACCAGGGGCTCGTTCGGGTGCTGGAGCTCAGGAACCCCTTCCCAGTGGAGGGGTCAGGCAGTCGTGGGGCTGAACACCCATCTGGCCATCCCCAGGACATGCTGCTCCTGCTCACTGCGGGCTCCTCCTGCTCTCCCAAGGGGACTGCACCTCTCCTCGCTCTTTTCTGTGACTCCAGACAAGCACTGAGGGCGATCATCAGCACTCCTGAGCTGGGAGCTGCTCTGGGGCTCTGAGCCTTGGGATCCTTGCACAAATGTTGCTCAGGCGTTGTGAGACAGAATGATAGACGTGAGTCCTACAGAAATAAAGCTAATACTGAGGCTTGCTGCTTTCCTTTCAGCAGGCTTTTGGATTTCAGCAGTATGGCACAGAAGCCCTGCAGGGATGAAGACACTTTTCCTCGTGGTGTTTGTCCCAGCCTGCCCCTGCCAGGTGTCTGCAGCAGGGGGAAGGAGCCAGGGCTGTGGCCAGGAGCACCATGGCTGGTGGTGAATCGAACAGAGAGAAGATGGTCACATATTTAGCATGGAAGCTTTGTGGTAAGTCAGATCTCTTATTATTGTTTTATCATATATTTGGAGCTTCATATTTAATTCAGGTCAAATCTAAACTACTAAACAGAACTGTTATGCAGCACACATATCAGATAAATGAAGTGTGGGTTTAGCACAGCTCTGACCTAGTTACTTCATGCAATGTTTTCTAAAAGCAAAAATTGAAATCTTTTATCTGAACACGAAATGAGCCTTTGTTCCCCTGCCTATTGCAGCACTTTGCGAATGTTTGGTTTCAAAGACTGATGAAATTTGCCATTCTGGATCTTTCACAGGTATCACAAAGCCTTGTCTTTGCTGGTAGCCCAGCCCAAGAGGGTTTTGGCAAAAAGAATATCTGCCATCAGAGGTACGCAGGGTGATCTTGACACATCAGATAGCAGAAAGACAGGACCAGAGTTGACAAACATTAATAAAACATTAAAAATAGCTAGATGTTTTTAAAAAAGAGTAATTCTATTTTTGTTACTGTTCTCAAAAAGAAAAAAAATAATATTTGCAGGAAAGAAGAGGGAAACCAAAGTGTGAAATATCTCAAAGATATTTGAGACTCACAAAACACAGATGTGTTTTGCTAATCTTCCTGAAATAAATACATACTTTCCACCATCCATACCTCTGTAAAGATTTTGAGTCTGAGAGAGAACACCAATAATAAAAATTTATTTTATTTCTTCAAATTTCAATTTCCATTACTTTAAAAAATATATTTGCTCTGAATTATTGAGAAATCTATAAAATAGCTATGGGGGGGGGGGTTCTGTTTGCAAACATAGGGTTTAGTAATAAATTTTCATTATATTTGATTTTAGAAATCCTGACAGGTTCTGGTAGTGATTAAAATGGGAAAAAGTAGATGTAGAATGATAGCAATGAAAACCAAAATGCAATGTTCTGCATTCAACCCACAACCAAGTTATTGAGAAAATTAATATTTATCTAAACCCCTGATTTTAGAGAAATAGCTGGAGTTTTGTTCTAAAAAAAATGATGACAAATTGTCAACTAGTCTGTATTATCGAGTGTTACACAGCAGCTATGGGGCAGATTCCACCACGAGAGCACAGAGCTGCACATCACTGCTTGGCAGGGAAAATGCAGATGTTCCAATGGATGGTCTGAGAGATGCTGGCTGGGTTGTAACCCTCCCAGGTGCCCAGTAGTTGCACTCAGAAGTGAGATAACTGGGAGCTGGGATGAGTGCTGAGGTAGGTGGAGGGGATGAGGATTCCATCATTCTCATTAGGTGATGATAATTAGGTGATGTTTACTCATTAGGTGATGATTCTATTGGGATTCTGTATTCATGGCAGGAATGCCTTTGCAGGACAGCAGTGTGTACCAATGCAGTTTAATTCTTCCCACAGTTCCAAGCCTTCTGCTTGGCCAGGATCACTCTCCTTTTTCAACTCTTCTTCCCACTTTCCTCCATTTCTGCTTCCTCCTGACACCCTTGAAAACGTAACGCTTGTAAATCCAGTGTGTGAGGCACTCAGACCTGAAACCACGCCGTGGCTCCTCTCTTTAATCTATAATTTACCAGGAAGGCTTTGGAAACAATGATCAGTGTTTGCCATGAAGACTGGAGAGCTCACAAGGCAGCAGGGATCAGACATGAGCCAGCTTGGGAAGGCTGTGCTGGCAGAACAGCAGTGTCACAAGTGAAGGAGAGAAAAGCAGGTTGTGGGAAGTGTAAAGTGCAGGAGCTCTGCCCTGGCTCTGGCTCTGTGGTCCACAGGAGCTGCTGGATGTGGGAGGAGCTCACTGCTGTCACACTAAAAACTGAAGGGAGAAACAAAATACTCCATTAATGACAATATGTTATTATTTAAGTCAGAAGTGCAGGGTTATTTCTGTGGTAAAATGAACTTTCTCCAGATTTAGCTCCCTGAAGCTTAGGTAAGGGGGGCAGTCAATAAATATCTCACGAGGAATTGCTGCCTGTGCTGGTTTAGAGTGGTTCTGGCACTTTCAAAGGTGTGGTCTGATGAGCAGGATCAGGAGCCTGCCTTGCATGGTGCATCATGGCTCCTGGCCCCCTTCTATTCCCAGCAGAAAAAAACAAAATACAGCTGTGACCACCACTCTTTATTCCTCACCTCTGGCTCTCTCACCTGCTGTCAAGGATAATAACAGAGCTTGGAGGGAAATTCTCCATAATATTGTCCTTTCCTGAGCTTTCTTCCTTGTGTATGGAGCTGTAAAAACTCAACCCAGCCAACAGCAACCAGAGATGGGCAAAATACTGAATGAGTGATTCATCACTTGAAACAACTCTCTCCAGCACCCTGCCTTACCAAGCTGCTCTTAGACTTTGCTGCCATTATTCCTTCTCATTTTGAACAAGGCAGAACTCTGCAGAGAGTATACAAATTCCCAAGAGATCTCTTCAAATTTAGTTTTATTTGAACATTAAAACTCAGTAGAACCCAGGTTGTCTGAATGACTTTTTCTTGGCTCTGTCCTCATACTCCTTTCTGTAACTCAGAGGCATGTCCAGCTTGGATAGGGAGAGGAAATAATGAATAAGACCAGACTGAGGGACTACTTCACTGAGATCCTATTTTGGCTTCTAGCATTCGTGGCTAATACTGGGAAATTAGTCAAGTTGGATTTTTACACTTCATGTGTGATTATGCTGGGCATAATTGTGCTGTCACTCATGCAAAAATAAATACTGAAACTAATGGAGTTATATGAAAATAAAACTGATGTAAATGAGAAGAGAATCGGCCCCCCTGTGGATATGAGATCAGATTACTACCATACTCATATTTATCCTAAAACTCCTTTATACCTCTGACAGTCAAAAGTGGTTTTAAATTGGTGGAACGGTGATATCCACTCATTTTAAGATGCCTTTGTGCTTTATGAGCAGTGGCAAAGACTTTACTTTGAGTGTGAATGGAATTCCCTGTTACCAGAAGTTGTCAGGAATGGAGGTGTGGATGCTCCTGGTGTCACCACTGCCCTCCTGTGCCAAGGGCACTGCTCCACGTGGTGTCCCGCTGCTGTTGGATTAATGGTGAAAGGTGCTTCCTCTTCCTGAGCAGGAGCACTGTGCCACCCTGTGTCCCTGTACATGGCAGGAGCACTGTGCCACCCTGTGTCCCTGTACATGGCAGGAGCACTGTGCCATCCTGTGTCCCTGTACATGGCAGGAGCACTGTGCCATCCTGTGTCCCTGTACATGGCAGGAGCACTGTGCCACCCTGTGTCCCTGTACAGCACATGGCAGGAGCACTGTGCCATCCTGTGTCCCTGTACATGGCAGGAGCACTGTGCCATCCTGTGTCCCTGTCCCTGTACATGGCAGGAGCACTGTGCCATCCTGTGTCCCTGTACAGCACATGGCAGGAGCACTGTGCCATCCTGTGTCCCTGTACAGCACATGGCAGGAGCACTGTGCCATCCTGTGTCCCTGTCCCTGTACATGGCAGGAGCACTGTGCCAGCCTGTGTCCCTGTACATGGCAGGAGCACTGTGCCACCCTGTGTCCCTGTACAGCACATGGCAGGAGCACTGTGCCAGCCTGTGTCCCTGTACATGGCAGGAGCACTGTGCCATCCTGTGTCCCTGTACATGGCAGGAGCACTGTGCCAGCCTGTGTCCCTGTCCATGGCAGGAGCACTGTGCCATCCTGTGTCCCTGTACATGGCAGGAGCACTGTGCCATCCTGTGTCCCTGTACATGGCAGGAGCACTGTGCCATCCTGTGTCCCTGTCCCAGCACATGGCAAGAGGGCATCGTGTGCCCAGACTGAACCTGGAGCACAGAGCTGGAATTAAACCAGAGTTACTGCACTCCTCACTGGAGACATCCATGAGCTGTCAGCCCATGGGCTTTGCTGTGTCCCAGGTCTGCTCAGAGCCAGCTGAAGGTGAAATGCAGAGAAGGAAAGTAGCCCTTGCTGGACCTCTGGGAGACTCAGGGACAAGCAGGTGCTCTGCAATTGCTCCTTTGATACTTCTTGGCAAGAAAATGTATAACTGGATTTATTTTAAAATCTTCTAAATCCTTCTTTGCCTTCATTCTGTGTATAATACCATCAAACCTTGGCTAAGAGGCTGCTATGATGACCCTTGAAATTTAATGTCAAGATGAACTTTGAGATAAGGAAACCAGAAATCCTGCCTCTTTAGAAGGGTCTGAATGAAGAGCTGAGAGATTTCTCTGCTCCCTCAGGGAGCAGCCCCAAAGGGAGCAGCAGGTTTGATGACAGTCGTGGTCTTTCCCAAGCAGGATATCACACAAATGTTTTGTATTTGGTGTATTGGAACCCCATCCTTGACTTGAATGCAAATTAAGAGAGGTGAAACTGTGTTTCATTGTTCCTGTCACCTCAGGGCACCTTTCTAACCCTGTGGGATTGCTGGAGAAGATAACTCAGGTGAACACTGGAGGACTGGGACATGTGCTGAAGCTCCAGGTGATTTATCTGCATGGGCAGAGCCACAGTTCCCGTACTGCCTTGGGATTGCCTCTAATAAACACTGGCATTTTTAAGTGCTGTGCATCAAAATTGCTGAAGATGGGCAGCAAAAAATGAAAATTGGATAAACACATTAGCACGTGGCTCTGCAGAGGCTTGAAGCATAATTAGCTGTAGTATTTTAATGATCTCTTTACAGAGTATATGGAAGAAGCAGCGTGTTTACACGCCGAGCTCAGCATTAGCAGCTCTGCTGTGATTTGTTCTCTGGAAATGCAGAGCTGCAGCCTCTCATTTTATAATCTGTTGGCTGAACTCACGGACTGTCAAGTACGTCTCAAGATTATCCGTGTTTGGATGTCAGATTATATTTTTTAGGGAACACAGCTTCTATTTATTCTTAACTCTGCTGATGAATTCCCCAGGTTTGTGCCATATGCTACGTGTCACAGATGAGTATTTTGCTGTCTGAAAATGTGACAACTCTGTATCCAGTTTAATAGTTCTGTCATGTCAGCATTGTCATTAGGACTGGATTATAACAGTGGATATTTAAGCACCAGATTACGGAATCCAATGTTTGTTAATATAACAAACAACAAGGGCAGACATTTTAAGAAGAGTCAGTAATATTTTAAAAACATTAGTCAGTCAACAAAGTCATAAAGACTGATTTAGTGACTAATTAAGCAAAGTTTGCTGAATGGTTATGCCTACCTAGATAAACTGCAGTTTTATGCATCTGTCTCACTGTGGGCTTTATGCATAATTCACACACACTGACAAAACTCAGTTGCAAAAAATGTGTAGACAATATATTTAATGAACAGTTTTAAGAGCCTGAAGATTAGAAACAGCAGAAGATTTATAAACTCATATTCAGAAGGGATGCAGATATATTGTTGTGCACAAATTCTGGCTCTCTAATATGCAAAATAGATATAATGTGTAGTACTGTGCAAGGTTAATATTGATCAATTCTTTTGAAACCACATTCTTGTCCTGCTGAAAGTAAACACCCTTCTTAGATTCAGAATACGGAGAAAATAAGTGGGTAGTTAGATAAGTACTCTGCTAACCACAGCCTTTTAAACTCTAGAGTCAAATAAATGAGTACTGCTGAATGATAGCAGTCATTTAGTGCTACCATTTCCCTGGTATAATATCACCAGCATATCAAAGCAGTGAAATTTAAATCCCTTTAAAAATGGGGATTATTTATGTGCCTGAAATGATATACTTTATTGGATTAGAAATACAATTCCAAATAAGGACTTGATTTGAACAATAATTGTAAATTCCTTGTTATTGGAATGGCAGCCCTGTTTTTCTGCTGTTTTGCTTCCAACTTTTTTTCTGCTCTCTATTTTTATAAACATTTCTCTTTTAACGCCTTTCCAGTGCTTGAACCAGGACTAACCCATAAGCAATAAGGGAAAGAGTTTCAATCAGCTGGTGGGAATTTGTGTTTTTTATCCTTTTGGACATTGTAACCCAAACTCAAACATGAGCGGCCAGAGCTCTTTCTATTTCCACACTGGTTTTTAACCAGACCTAAACATTTAATTCACGTGAGTGAACATTTTACTTATGGAAGTAGCTCTTCTGACATGTTCAAGTTATTCACTTTGCTTTTACCTTTATTTGGGGTGATTTATCTGCCTGTTCTCACAGGGTGCTGGGGCGTGTCCAGCCCCTTCCTTCATGGCAATGTTGTGTTGATTAGAAAAGCTGCAGCACAGAAATCTTCCACATTGTCTTTGTCTCACTGTGTTTGACATGGCTATTCCCTAGCATGAAATCCCAATATTAGTCCACTCTTTAGGTTTTCAGGCCATTCTCAGCACTGTAACTTGTTTTATGCTCAGCAAACTGCCTCGATAGAATGTGGGAACGGAGAAGGGAAGAAGAGCAAGGAAGCAGATTCAGGTTTGGTGTTCCTGCTGTCTCCTCCCTCCTGGGCAGCCAGGGGATGAGGTTATTCATTCTACCTGGAGCCGTCTGACATTTCACATCAGTCAGAGCAGGAGCTGGCAGCACAGTGGGACGGTAGATTTGCAATTAGCAAATATTTTAATGTGCACTGGCATGTCCTTTCATCAGCTGATCTCCCAGCCTTTTCCTGTTTACTTTGCTGTGAAGAAGGTTTGTTCTTGTGAGGTTTCTCTGAGCAGGTTTCTCTGAGCAGGTTTCTCTGCTGGCAGGAAGGGGATGGAACAGCAGTGTCTGTCTGTGTGCAAAGCTCAAGGACACAGGTACAGATGAACGTGGCACCTCCCAGGCAAACCCTCCTGTCCTACAGTGCCCAGACCCAGGCAAGCACAGGGGACAAGACCATGACTGAGACAGCCCAAGCTTTGTAGCAACTGAGTAGCACTAAAGAGTCTCTTGTGAGGAGGATGTGAGCAGGACAATGTGAATCTGTTCTTTTCTCTGCTGCATTTGTTGGCTCATCATTTTTCAAGGTATTTGGTGAAGTGAAAACATTTCTGTAAATCAAATCTATTTCCACATAGTTCACAGAGAATAAAACATCTGTGTAGTACGATAAAAGAACTTGTAGCTGGGTGAAAATTATAAACTTGCAATCTTGGATTAAACAATATCCCACTTCCTATAAACTGTGTGATTGAGGGAAAAAAATGCTGCCTTTTTCTGGCCTTCTCTAACCTCACACTGCAGGGATTAGTCCCAAGAAGGGATAATGGAAGCATAAGAAAGCAGTGGCCTATCTCCATGAGTTACCTTTCCTGGACATTTCTTCCACTGGGGCTTCAAGGTCCTGGCAAAAATAAGATTTCTCCCCAGTTCATTTTTCTGTGTGGCTCGTTAGGCTGCTGCTTTCCCTGTACCAGGACAGGCTGCACATTTTATTGATTAAGCTGCCTGGTCTTCCCTTTCAGTGACATCCTTCATTTGAATGTGTATCTGTTTTGCTGAATCAGCTGTGCATTGAAATGCTGGAGGGTTCAGCTGCTCCTCTGTTTGAGCTGCATATTTGGTTTAATCCTCTTGTGGTTTTTTTGCTTGTTCATCTGGCTACTACTTTAGCCAAGTAATTCTGGGGGGTGGAGGGGTTGCACTGCCAATTTCATTTCTGACTGGGAAACATATTCTGTAAAATTAATTCAGTCATTCACAGCTGCAACTGTATGTTGTTGGAATTAAATTATTTTAAAAGAAAAAAGAAAGATTTATTTAATTTCCAATGTTGGCAACCCAGCATTAGGAATACTGGGGGAGTTCCCAACCTGGAAGCTAAACATAAATAATCAGGAACATGACTTGAAGCTGGGTGGGGGGTGAGATGGGACTGGAGGGTTGTGTCAGTCTAAGCTGATATTTAAGAGTATCTGCTCTTTGTCTGTCTTCAGCATCTGTGGAAGTTGGGAAGCCACGCACACAGCCTGGCAAGGGGAGCACAGGTACAAATTCAGTCACATTTCAAGCAAGCAGTGTATTCCCATGGCAGCAACTTCCCTCAGAACTGAAGCCAGGGTCACAGACAGAGCTTTGTATCCATTTATTTCCTATGGATATAGATCCCAGACTTTAGGGGATGCTTTAGAATGCAGACCCAGAAATACCAACTGCCCCAAACCCCAGCTGATTCTGGCTGCAGGAACCACTGTTTGCTCCAGCATCGTCTTTATTTTGGCACCAAGCTCCTGTCTGAGACCTTTTAGTAAACAGTATTTTGGAAATGGACGTGATAAGAGAGAAGTGTTATCAGCAAAACTTGTGTTTTTTCAGTAGAACTAAGCAAGATTGTTATCTGGAAACAAATACTTCTGCGAGGCTCCCAGCAGAACCTCCTTGTGCTTAAAGGATTCTGGTGCAGACTGAGGACTGTACTGGTAATTCAGAGAAATTTATTTCAGCATCTGCACCTGCCTCTTCTGTTCAAGCAGAGGCAAGTCAGGGAAATTACTACTAGAAGTTCTGTGATCCTCTTCATATAGGCTCTGTGTTTAGCTGGGAAATTAAACAAAACTCAAAACAACACAAAACATCAGCTACTGGAGAAAATGGCAAAGTTGCAGTAAAGTCTAGCAAGAGACAGATGTTCAGGGCTGGTGAGCAGAATGTGCACAAATGATGTTTGCAGTCCCCGTTTCAGGACCCAGCTCTAGCAGCCCTTATCACCACAGGGAGGATCCTCTGCAGTTCCTCACCATTATATCCCTTTCAAAAACCTGGCATCTTTTGTGCCCACATCTCTATTGACTAAGCACATTTGCTGTTATTTCAATGCTGTTGCATTTTAAAAGCATCCTCCCCCGGGGCCCGGGGCAGTCCCGGTGCGGGAGGAGCTCGCTGTGCCGAGGAGATAAAGGCTGGATAAAGGCTGGATAAAGGCTGGATAAAGGCTGGGGCTGCCCCAGGGTGGCTTTGCCTTTTGGAGCATCCCCCGGCGATCAGAGCAGCCCTGCTGCTGCCGTCTGCCCCCGGGACTCCTCTGCTCCCTGCAGCTCCACCGGCACCTTGCTCTACTGAAACCACCTTGCATTGAAGGACTTCTTCATTTTCTCTCTCCTTCCCTCCCTTCCCCTCCTCTTTATTCCTTTCCCCCTCCCTGCCCACCCCTCCACCCTCTTTTTTTTTTCCCCCCCTTTTTCTTTTTTTTCTTTTAAAGCGCATTGTGAGCCGCTGTGGGTTAGAATCCCTGCTGCAGAGGAGAGGGGCTGAGTGTTCTCAGCGTTATCAGTTCATGTGTAAGCGATGCCTCCCAGCCAGCAGCCTGGAGCTGAGCAACTGTGCCATCATCCGGCTCTGCTCAGCAGCAGCGAGCACAGAGAGGCTCGCAGGCAGCCCTGGGAGCATCCGGAGCCATCCCAGGATACACATTCCCCCTGAGAAACCTCCCCTCCACTGCCCGAGTGATGGGGCTTCTTTGCGTTTGGGCTTTTTTGGAATCAAAACTGGGGAAGAGAAATAAATCTGAAGGGAAAGGCTATTATTGCAGTTCATGAGCTGACATTTTATCTGAAAGTGACAGAGATAAAGAAAAGCATTAGGAAAAAGTCACCCAGGGAAGTTGGAGCTGGCCTTGGCAAACACTGTTAAATATTTGCAGGAGAATTCTCCAGATCAGCAACTGCTTAGACCTACAACCTCCCAGGGCAGGAATTAAAACACAGGTTGGATGATCCTCACATATGATTTTATTTCTTGGGCCCAGCCAGCTACCTAGGGAAACAGGTAAAACTGAACAAAAAGCTCTACATAAAGCATGAACTGAACCCAAAGTGATCCTGTAAAGCTGTAAAAAGTCTCTCCTCTGAAGACAGAGGTGCTTTTTGTTCTTATACAGAGTCAAGTGCCTCAGTGTTGGGATGTTTTTGCACCCATGTATTTGGTATAGAACCATTGCCTTGGCCCAACATGAAATAAAAGGCCCAATTTCTCCCCTCTCATTGACTTGAAATGCCTCCCACACTGACATACTTCACTGCTGGTCTCATGGTTATTGTTAGGTAAGATTTGTTGCTTGTTGTTTTTGTTCAAAAACTGGCAACTTTAATCAGCCCAAAGTCTGCTGTTTGCTCTGTCTAGGGGCTTCTTTCAAGGCAGCTAACGAAGGGAAGAAAGCCTATCTTCAGGATATCAGATCTTTTAAATAGGGGTTAGCACCTCTGTTTCAGGATTTTCTATCAGAGAAAGTCTGAGATCTGCTCCTTTGGAAAAATAATTCCTTACTGACCCAGAACAAGACAGTAAGTTCAACTAACAAAATGAAAAAGATGAAGCCTGCAACCTGACTGGTATACACAATTTCTCTTCTACAAGGTTAAATGCACAAAATGCATAAAAACTGGAAACTCTTTTGCCTCAAAACCTCTCCTTCAGGGATCTTCAGCCCATTGGAACCCACCTGAGAGCCCAGGAGCCCAGAGATGTTTGGTGGCAGCTGTTGCTGGGACTGCCCAGAACCCAGGAGACAGTGGTGAGTTTCTAGACAATTTGCATCATGTAATCATCAGAGTCCACAAGAGTAAACTGGGAAGTTTTCAATGGAAATGCGCTAATTTCCTATGGATAGTAATCCTTCATGAGGTATGGATGATAATTACTGCAATCCAAAAAGATATTCTAAGAAGATATTGCATCTCCTGGGTGAAAAGGTCTCAGCTGTGGCACTGAATTTTAACAGTATCATATCTGATTTACCAGTGATCATTAAGGTTTACATCAAAGGTCAGGAATAACTCTGCTATTTGTAAACTGAGAAAAAGGTATAAACACTTTCATTTATTGTCCTGCCACTGTCAATTCATGTAGTATTCACTGTGGTAACACTGCTATTAATTAATGTATTTGGTAATAATGTGGATGTCATAGATATTTATGCTCTCATCTCTTTCAGTGGCTCAGCAGGTAAAGCAAGTTAGGAGTTTTGCCATTTTACATTTTATAAATTAAAGAGGGAAAATAAATCATATTTTAACTCAAATAAGTACTTAACAAATATCTATTGCATTTAGCTATCCCAAATGGGGATCTATCTGTCTTATCAGAGAAAAATTAGTACTGCAAAGAAAGTGATAAGTGTCTGGGATTGCTGTGAGCCCAAGGGGAAAGCTTTCCATGGCTTTGAGAGGAAAAAGGTCAGACTGTGTTCAAGACATGAAGATTAGCTGATATATAAGTATAGCTAATAAATACAGCTAATAAATGTAGCTAGAAAAGAATTTTTTTTTAATTATGTCTTTAAGTTTTGTGTATGAACAAGACTTAAGTCACGAATGGGAAAAAATTACCCTTGGATATGTTTCAAATCCTGAATCAACAAGAAAAGGAGCCAGCAAAGGAACCATAACCTTTGCACAGTAGAGAAATGTGTGCCTGTATAGAGCTTATAAAAAAAATCTCCTAAATATAAGTTAACCTTGATTTTTGAACAGTCAGATGGCACATGTGCATTTAGCTGACTCTGCATTAATGTGATTTTCCACACATTTTAAAATTAAACACAAATACTTTGTAATCCCTTTGCACACATTTTTAGCCTGCTCTCTGCAGATCACTCAGTGGTGTCTCAAAACCTGGATTTTTTTGAGTGAAGGTCAGCAGAAGCCTGACCATTGCTCCCAAAGGCTCTGGCACCCAGATTATAACCAATTCATTCATTTTGTAGTTTAGTGATAAGCCATTTCATAATGTTAATACAGCTAAACAGCAAATGCCTTCCTCATTCTGAAATATTGCCTTGGAGCAGGAGGCGCTGCACTCCTGGGCTCATGAGATCATTACAGAGCAGCTGCTGACAGTTTGTGCATGGCATCCTAAAGGAATGCCTGGAAAATGCTTGCACACCTTGGCCATTGCTATTGCTTTATTATCATGCAATAAAGCATTCTCACTCATATTTGAAGAGCAAATGCTGATCAGACAGTTCTATTGATGTGAATTTTCACATCTCTTGATGATGAAAGTCCTGCTCCATTTGAATCCTGTTCAACACAACTCGGCAGGAGGAGGAAATAATTGACAACAAGTACACTCTAAAAATCTCTCTTCTGACCCAAACCACCTTACCCATAAATCAGGATCCTGCAGTTTCAAACCCTGGGGTGCTACAGGTGGGCTAATGAGTCCCTGCCATTCCCAAAGCTTCCTGGAGCCCGGGGAGCCCTGGTCTGCCCAGGGACAGGAGGATGGACACTCATCCTCTCCACAGCCCTGCCAGGCCTCTCTTCCACAGCTGCCTGTTACTGCTGCCATCACCTCATTACAGCCTCTGTGGATTGATTAGATTTGCAAAGTGCTGCAGTGGGAGCAGGGGATGCTGGCAGGATATGTGCCAGCCTGAGAACTGGAGTGCCTGGGGATGTGCTGCCCTCTTGCACATCACTAGTGAGACTGGGCTCAAAAACCCCAGCATTTCTGTAGGGAGAGGGAGACAGAAAACCTAATTTTTTTCCCAGAAACTTTCAGTGTTTTCTTCTGAAAATATCATTAGTTTGCTATGCAGTAATTTGTTCCATAGATTAGTTTTATGCTTTGATTATGAAAACTGAAATGTTTCCTTGAAGCCTTCTGCAATTTTTTGCCTTTTAATTAAGATGGAAAAGTACCTAAACACCTGAGTGGCAGCTATATTATGAAATAATTCACTGTTTGATACTTTCCCCATTGAAGTTTGTAACTCAGTGTTGTACTGAATCCAATACCTTTCTTTAGTGGCGCTCTGAATGCCTGTGGAGCCCTTAGCAAGAGTTGGATGTACAAATAGAAATGGGAAATTCACAGCAGACTTATTTTGAGGCTTATGAAACGTCAGGCTTGTACTCAGTGCAGACATGACTCGCTGTGAAGGAGTCTTCTGGCTTCCTTTGTTACTACATGAAGAATTTATTTTGGCATCTCCCTTTAGGGCTGGTTTCTTTTAGGCCGTGATTGCATTAATAATATCAGCTCATGGTGTAACTGATTGAATCCTTTTCACATTGGGGAAAAGTTAAAGCCCAATCTAATTTACTACTGACCCATAATCATCAAAGCCATGAAGTAAAGGGCATTATTTTCTCTCAACTTTTCTGTATGGATATAATAATTTTTGTATTTCATACTCCTGAAGTAATTAAATGTCCCTAAATGAGGAAATGCTTCATGTAAATGTGATTTCAACACCGGAGATTGAGCTTGGTCCCAGGGAAGAATGTTATTGAACTAAAAAGCTGGTTTCATTTCTTAAAAGCAAATACATTTTGAGGCTGAAATTGTTGTTTTATTATTATTATATTGCTCAGATGCAAAAACTGGATTTCTAGCTGAAGAATAAAAGGACACCTTGATTTTTGCAAGTGTGTACACTGTAATTTTTTTTGCATTGTTCAGCTTGCTGCCTCCTTAGATCTCTTTGCTTTAGGATTAGCAAGATAACAAACATGTTCAGGTTCTAAAAGATTGTTTTGGTGATGCTCTTTGAAGTGCTGGAAAGTGCAAGCTTAGCCCCAGCTTTCCAAGGGCTGCTTCCCACAGCTAAGCTAAACAAACACACCGGGCAGGTTATGCAGGAGCAGGATCGTTTCTCCCCAGCGACATTCCCAGGAAAGCCATTCCCAGAGGACCCAGACATGCACATTTTCCTATCCACAACTGAAAATAATCAGCCTTACATGCAGAATTTCTGCATTTTGTTCATTACCAAGAGCAGGGATTCCCTCCAAGATGCCCCACAGAACACACAGAGGCAGCAGCACAGTTTGGGTGTGAGCTCTGCCATCACCCGTCCTGTTCAGGAAGGTAAGCATCACCTTTGTCTCCCTGGAAAAACTCTTTTTAGTCCCTGATTCTTAAATGTTCATTTAAATCTGAAACTTGAGAAGATTCTTCGCATTTCTTCAGTACAATGATTTGTTTTCCCCTTTTTTGGTGATACACATATCTGATTTTTTCTGACGCTTTTAAAATTTCTGGACTCTGTGGCTCCCTACAATAATGAGTCCTTCCCACTAATTGTGCACCAAGGAGAATAATCTTTGGTCACTTGTGGGGTTATTTGGTAATTTGAATAATATTTAATGCTTTGTAATGAGTCCCATAAAGACTGTGTTCATACCCCACTGAGATAGAAGAGCCTCTGCAGCTGGGATCTTCAGCAGATCCTGATCTTTGCTGAGCTGTCTTTGAGGTCCTGCCAGCTCTGAGGAGAAAAAGGAAGAGGAAAGGTTGGTCCATACTCAGAAGCAAAGAGTCCCTTGGAGAGGAGCCTGGAGGTGGTGCTGAGACACAGCAGGGGCTCAGGGGGCACCCCTTGCCCTGCTCCCTGAGCAGCCAGCCCCTCTCCAAAGGAAACTGAAGTGTGCAGGGAGGGCTCTGACAACCACCCATACCTGAGCCACTGCAGCTTCCCACAGGACTGTTCAGAAGCAAGAAAAGTCACCTAGGAATGTTAGGCTTAAAAAAGCAGCAGCGCTGATGAGTATTTTTGGCATGAACTGAAGAATCCTTTTGTTCCAGCTACAGCCCACATGCTGATTCAGCTCAGCAGCTCTCCTCTTCTGTTCTTTTCCTTTCCCAGGGCTTTCTTAAACACCACTTCTAGGATGCTGTTTTCTTCCAGCCTGCTTCAGTTATGTTTGGTAATGATGGCTCATAAAAATATTGGCACATACTCTCAGCTGGTGGCAGTAGTCTGTAGGAGCATGCTATCAGTCAGGATATGACTCTGTGCTTTTTTCATGGTTTTGCTATATTTATTTGATCTCATCTACAATAAAGGCTTTTGATATTGCTGAAGTGATAGAAAGGCATCATATGGTAAATGGTAATCAGTGAATTAAAAATTCATTTTCAATATGAAATGGTTTGAATAAATTTCCTTTGTGGAGTCTATCCAGAGCTAAATTCTGCTGTAATTTGCCACCGAGGCAGCACCCAGACTGCTCAGCTCTGGCAGGTGAGATGTTCCTGGGGCAGAGCGAGTGGTGTCACCCCCACACACTGCACCCAGGGTGACTTGCTGACCTGGAGCCCAGAACAAAGGCAATTTTAAGTAGAAATGGTTCTTGTCTAATTCTTTCCTGCTTAACACTCTTTATTTATGAAATGATAGCTGAAACTATAATTTTATTTATACTGAATATACCAGTATTGCATATAAAGCCAGAATCATAACTCACTGTGGTATCTAATACCTTCAGTGGCTATTTATGCCTAAATAATTTGGGGGGAAGGGGAAAGAAAACCAAGAGATTTTTGTAAAGAATATAAGGATAAAGACAATAGTCAGAACATGCAGTAGAAAAAAAAGAGGATATATATTTAAGAGCCCAATCTTGACTAGAATTTAAATATCCTCCCAAATACTCAAAAATTCCCTGGAACAGTCATGTTTTCATCCTCAGGAGTAATTTGTTTGAACAGCACATATGAAGAAGCTGCAGCTTTCCTTGCTGGGCTCTGTATAGGAACTGAAGAGGAAAAAGCACCTAATTAACAAGGGCTGGATCACTGAAGTGACGAGGTGAGGTCCCAGTGAAGGTCACTCTGATGTTTGCCATGGAGGTGTCCTCAGCCACTGTGTCCAAGAGCATTCACAGCAAATCAGGCTGGTTTATGTATTTATATATTCATACCATCACAACAGCAAGGAATTTTTTAGTGCTAGTTTACCTCACCTGGCCTGGAGCCTGGAGCCACAAGGGAGATGTTTCCTCCATGGCAGGTGGCATCAAAGGAGCTCCAGGGACATTCACTGCATTTCAAGCCCCAAGTGATAATGTTGTGATGTGTTTATTTGATTACATAATGCAAAACAAAAATCATCTTATACAAAACTTCAGGCAGAGAAGTCTGTACTTTTTATTTTTCCCTAAACCTGCAAAATTATTTCTAATTATTACCCAAAATGTAACTTTTCTTTCTTTGTATTCAGGTTTATTAACCTTTAGGAGTATACAAAAAGTGTTAAATACCACCACAGATACAGCTGTGATAGATTTCTTTTTTGTATTCTTATTTCTCATATGGAATATTTTATATGTTGAATAATGACCTCTGTTCTGTGTCTGGCAAGACTTGTGTCCATACACTCTCAGCCCGAACCACAATGACCGAGCATTTCCACCACATCCTCCTCTCACTCTGCCACTCAAAAATTCCTGCTGCTGTTAATTCAGACTGACTTTTCATTGCCAATGGCCACGGAACCATATTGTACCTCTTCTGCAAGGAGGTAAGTGCTGGGTAATTTCACCATCATCTGTGCCAAAACCTTAGAGGAGGCTGGCAGAAATTAAAAAAAATAAATAAATAAACCACAAAAAAATGGGGAAGAAGAAAGAAGAAGTGACTGTGTGGGTGCTAAAGATCTTCCACTGACCAATTCCTGAGCTCAGCTGCAGCTGCCTGGAAACCTTGGGCACCTGAAAGCAAAAATTGCCGGTGACTGTTCAGCACGAATTCCCAGCAGGAGCCATGGAACCCCTTTGGCCACCCACCTTCTCTGGCTGGGCTGAAGGGCTGCTCTCCATGGGCTTCCCAGGGAGCCTGAGGGGAGAGGGGAAGAAATGAAAATACTGGCCCAACCTTGGGAATGCACCTCCTAAGGACTTGTCTTTTCCAATTCCCACACCCTGAAGGACACTTCCCAAAAAGTCCTGGATGAATCCATATGAAGTCAAAGCTGAACATCTGCTTTGTGTTGACACTCTGCTGTTGGGGTTTTTATTATACTTATTTCCTGAAGAAGGATTTATTTTTCTCCTGAAAAAGGTTGTGAGGAACTTGAAGTGCAGATTTCAACCAGCTGTATTTCTTATCTGATGTCCTTTCACAGCACTGCTGTGCTGTTGTCAGAAATGTATGATCACATCTTGAGGAACAAAACTTACTGCCAGAGTCTGTTGATTCTGTGTAACTATATTAAAATACTGGAAATTACCTTGGCACTGATGACTGGTTTGTTTGTTTATTTGTTTGCATGGTTTCCTTTTAAAAGCTGGAGAAAGGGTAAGTGGACTGACTATTTTCTCCTTCCATTGTTTAGAATAGTGACTGACCTTTCCTTGGAATGGGAGATCTAAAAATGGCATTCCTGCCGGTGACAGGAGGGTGTTTGAGATGCAGGCTCCAGCCCAATCCTCTCCTCAGACGTGGGAGTAAGCTATTTCTATTGAACAGTAAGACGGATTAGATGCAGAATGGCATTAAAGGCAGAGAGTAATGCAGAAGCATCACTGTTGTTTCTTGAATGTAATTTTAAGTAAATGACCTTAAACTGCTCACATGCTTGAAAATAAATCTCTGTTCTGCTTGGGTAGTGTTTCCAGAGTGTTTTTTATTTGCAAGTGGATATGAATAAGACAGATCCTGGATTTTAATTTCTTTTTTTCCTTTTTCTACTTTGTGTCAAACTAGCAGTTCTCTAAAGAACAAGTCAGAAGTTGCAATGAAGCCATTTTCAGGAAGGAGCAGGGAATGGAGTGAGCTGCCAAGAAGCAGTGGTGGCTGTGCTGGGCCTGGGGAGGGCACTGGCAGGGGGCTGTGGGATGCCAGAGCAGGGTGTGACAGACGGGTGTGTCCCCTCTCCTGGGCTGCAGGAAGAGGCACTTCTCCAGAATTACACAGAGCCCATTTATCTTCTGCCACGTGTGGCTGTTCTCAGCAGGGAGTGTGAGGGGGGTGAGGAGCAGGGCCAGGCCATGGTGGCTCACAGTGCCCTTGTCCAGCTCAGAGAGGTGCAGGAGCACCAGCCCCTGCCCAGTGCACGAGTGCCACACCAGCCCTGTCCCACTGGGTCCCCTCAGGGTCCCCTCTCTGGGCTGGCAGTGTGACACTGGGCACGGAGCTCCTGAGCAGCGGGAGCCAGCGGATGGATGGATGGATGGATGATGGATGATGGATGGATGGATGGATGGATGGATGGATGGATGATGGATGATGGATGGATGGATGGATGGATGGATGGATGGATGATGGATGGATGGATGGATGGATGGATGGATGGATGGATGGATGGATGGATGATGGATGATGGATGGATGATGGATGGATGGATGGATGATGGATGGATGGATGATGGATGGATGGATGGATGGATGGATGGATGGATGGATGGATGGATGGGAACCCATCCCAGGCTGCCAGCAGAACCTGCAGCAGCCCTCAGAACCCAATGAGCAGGATGGATGGATGGATGGATGGGAACCCATCCCAGGCTGCCAGCAGAACCTGCAGCAGCCCTCAGAGCCCAATGAGCATTAAACCCTGACCCTAAACTGGGCCAGGCACGGTGACAGCAGCACGGTGACAGCAGCACGGTGACAGCAGCACGGTGACAGCAGCACAGTGACAGCAGCACAGTAACAGCAGCACTGCAGTGCTCAGGGGCTCCATGGTGAGCACATCCACAATCACAGCAGCCCCAGGAAAGCAGAGGCCAGAGAGCTTCAGCAGGGAGCAGCTCAGGGGCTGGCAGACAGCAGCACTCCCCAGCACGAGCACTGAAACATCCCCTAAAAGCTTTCTACCCAGGATTTGAGGTTTTAGGTTAAACTGTAAGAAAAAAATAAAATCGTCAGTGGGAACAAATTAGATGTACAGAAGCAGGACAATGAATGTATTTTGATGAATTTGAGGACTCAAATTTTTTTCTTAAAGGAAAAAGGGGAACAGATGGGGAAAGGGAACTGAACTAGATTTCCAGGTGAGGAAATCAGTGATAATTCAGTGATTAGGTTCAGTAGAAATAATAGTAATCCATACTTTTGGAACTGTCTTAAGAGTTCCATTTATGTATTTTCAAAGTGAATAATATCAGTTCTTCAAATTATTGAGCATAAAATACCTTGACATTTACCTAAATGTTAAGAAGATGGTTAAAAAGAACTTAACTGTTTTTTGGGGTTTTTTTTTTAGTTTGGAGATGAGAAGGCTCAGGAGGGCCCTCATTGCTCTATAGAACTACTTGAAAAAAGGTTGTAGCCAGGTGGGGGTTGGTCCCCTCTGGCTTGTTCCAAGTGGAAGGATGAGACAAAATTGCCTTAAATTGCACCAGGAGTCAAATTAGATATTAGAAAAAAAAAATTTCATTGGAAGAGTGATCAGGCATTGGAATAAGTCACCCAGGGAGGTGGTGAGGTCACTGTTTATGGAAGTGTTCAGGAGCCCTCTGGATGTGGCACCTGGGTTTAGGGGTGCTGGGTTCGTGCTTGGACTGGACAATCTTGATTCTGTGAATCTGTAAGTACTATGAAAGTGGATCAAAATATTCTGTTCAGGTTGAAGGCAAATATTAGGCAAGTCTTAAACTGTTTAAAAACATGTATGGTCAGCTGAAACAATTTTAGGTCAATATTCTCTCATAAAGAGAACAGAAGATTGCACTCACATCCCTTTCCTGCTGATAGCTTTAGCATCCCTATTTCAGTAGGTTTGTAGCCCTCTCCAGGGAGCCTCAGCTCTGTTCCCAGTAACCCCTGGCAGGCTGCAGGAGCTGGGGAGATCTGAGCACTGAGTTTGGGCAGGGGTGGCTTTGGTGTCCCAGCAGGAGCCACAGAGCAGCGGCAGAGCGCAGAGAGCGCAGGTGCAGCTCGCCGCATCCACGTGCCATCCGCTTTTTTGGGAGGAATGCAGGGATGGTGCTGGTTTTAGAAGCCAAGGGATGTTGTCAAACTTTCTGGGGGAATATGTTAGGCAATGAGAGGCTGGCTGGGTGCAGGGTGCTTCCAGCAGCAGGCAGATGGAAGCAGCAGTGAAGGCGGCTGAGTCAGAGCGGGATCCTGGTTTCACCTGCTCCCTGCTCCTGTGTCTGTAAGGGTTTTACACCAACCAGAGAAGATGGAGACTGGCATTGTTTAAAATACCATTTAAGCTTTTCTGCCTCTAATTTTGAGAAATTGGAGGCTGTGCATCCCCAGAGGATGTCCTCTGAGGGGGCATTTGGCAATGACCTGCTTCTGAGTGCAGTTATTGCTACTCAGCACAAAGACTTGATGTGTTTGCAGCCCATCCAGGGCTGCCCACCATCCCTCCTGCCTCCTCATGTGTGTTTGAACTCTTTTGTATTGTGCTTATGCCAATAAACTCAGAGAACTGCGTTCCAAAGACACTTAGGCTCTGACACACCATTTCCAAAGCAGTTACTAAGCAAGACACAGCCACGAGCTGATGTTTCAGCACTTTCCACCTGCCACAGCTAAAGGAGCTGGTGATAACTGAAATATAAAAAGCTTGTTTTCCTTACAATTTTTCAGTTCTTCAGTCAGGATATGTAAATCTTCTTAACAAACAGGGCTGATTAGGAGTGTATCTTTTAGCAAAATAGAGCACCCATGGTGCTCCAGGCAATCATGAGGCATTAGACCCAACAGGTGAGTGAGCAGTATGTTGGAATAATTTTTTTCTGTGAAAAAAGAAAAAAATTCTACAGATTAAAACTACCCTGATCAGCCAAATAATCCTTAAGACTGACCCCAGAGAAATGGGGCAGCTCCCAGCTCCCCTCCCAGAATTTTATACAAATCCCCAGTTTATAAGAATTTTTTTTTAATATTATTCCCAAGTTTAGACTTTTTTTTTTCCTCCAAGAAACAAAGCAGAAAATATGGTGTTATTGTGGCATTTACAATTTTGTCATAGGAGGAATTTTTACTTGCTGGTTGGCAGATAGCAATGTAACAGCATCACGATACATTGCAATAGATGGTTTTACTGCTTCTGTTCATCTTCTATATGGTGGTTTTTTTCACTTTTACAGGAGTCAGTCACAGACCCTCAATGTTTATTTCAAGATGAATTAAAATGTTATTCTTTGGAGAATTTTCTACTTCCCTCTCATGTCAGCTGTGGCGCCTGTTCCCCCTGCTGAAAGGAAGAAAGCTGTGCTGTGAAAATGTTGGATGGAGTTAGTCATTCAAACAGACTTTGCATTTCAAACTTAGACACTTGCATTTCAAAATTTGTTTCAAAAATATGTTTTAAACCAGATTTTTTTTCTTGCAAACATCAGTGGGGTTTTTTTTTTTATGTATTTCTTTACCAAAATCCAGTATGACTTTGTAGTATATCATTACTGACAGGTAAATAAATAATATGAATTTGTCAGACATAAGAAATTAAATCAATTTGAAAATAAAATTATAGTGCTTTGAAAAGGCAAGTTCTGCATTTCAAATTGAATATTCTGAGTATGTTTCATGCAGAAACTTTCATTTCAATGCTTTTCACTTTGTAGGGCTTTTCTCCACTGCAAATTCCAAATGAAAAATAAGAAAAATATAATAGCAACTACTAGTAGAAAATTCTTTCAACAAAAATATTCAGCTGATCTGGATTTCCAGATATCAGATGGTTTATTTGTTTGTTTGCCTTGAAAACCTTTTTCTTTTTCCTCAGTGAAGTCCCTCACACATTGCCAAATCAAGGACATTATCTCCATAAAAAACCCTTAAACGTCAGAAACCTCTGGTGATCCCCAAAGCACCCAGAAGAAAAGAGGAGCTGAGCAATGGACAGGAACTGTGTTGTCTTTTCCCCTCACAGTCCAGAGCTGTCACAGGAGCAGGAACGCTTCCTCTGCGTGTTCCGAGGGATTTCCAAGCCAAGCCCGGGCCATTTGTGCTCTCCAAGGGGACCCGGGAAGGCTCAGGCTGAGGCTGAGGCTGAGGCTGGGCAGCCCCGGGTCCCTCTGTCCCCGCAGCCCGGGGTGCCCGGCAGAGCCAGCGCTGGGCTGCCCGAGGATGCTCGGGGAGCCAGGGAGTGTCCGGGAGCAGGAGGGACAGAGAACCGGGGGACAGAGGAACCGGGGGACAGAGGAACCGGGGGGACAGAGGAACCGGGGGACAGAGGAACCGGGGGGGGACAGAGGAACCGGGGGGACAGAGGAACCGGGGGGGGACAGAGGAACCGGGGGACAGAGAACCGGGGGACAGAGGAACCGGGGGGGGACAGAGGAACCGGGGGACAGAGGAACCGGGGGGACAAAGGAACCGGGGGGGACAGAGGAACCGGGGACAGAGGAACCGGGGGGGGACAGAGGAACCGGGGGACAGAGGAACCGGGGGGACAAAGGAACCGGGGGGGACAGAGGAACCGGGGACAGAGGAACCGGGGGGGGACAGAGGAACCGGGGGACAGAGGAACCGGGGGGACAAAGGAACCGGGGGGGACAGAGGAACCGGGGACAGAGGAACCGGGGACAGAGGAACCGGGGGATAAAGGAACCGGGGGACAGAGGAACGGGCTGGGTGGGATAACGGAACGGGCTGGGTGGGATAAAGGAACGGGCTCAGGGGGATAAAGGAACGGGCTGGGTGGGATAAAGGAACGGGCTCAGGGGGATAAAGGAACGGGCTGGGTGGGATAAAGGAACGGGCTGGGTGGGATAAAGGACACGGGCTGGGTGGGATAAATGACACGGGCTGGCAAACGAGGGGCTTTGAAGCCGGCGGTGCATTTAGAGCCTGCTGCGCTCCGTGCTGTGCCAGCCAGGCAGGAGCGCAGCGAGCACGAAAAGTGCCCATTAAGGAATCAAAGGAGTGCACAGCTCCTCGCTGCTTTGATCCTGCCTTCAAAGACACCCCCGAGCTGCCTCCTCCTCCTCTGCAGGGCAAAGCCGAGCCTCACACAGAGCGCAGGCATTGCCGGGCTGAGGGATGGGATGGGATGGGATGGGATGGGATGGGATGGGATGGGATGGGATGGGATGGGATGGGATGGGATGGGATGGGATGGGATGGGATGGGATGGGATGGGATGGCATGGGATGGGATGGGATGGGATGGGATGGGATGGGATGGGATGGGATGGGATGGGATGGGCTGGGATGGGATGGGATGGGATGGGATGGGATGGGATGGGATTCCCTTAACTTCCTTTCAAGCCTCTTTCAGGGTCTTTGAAATTACAGTTTTTCTGTGCCATCTTAATTCAATGAAAAGGAGGTCCCAGCACTTGAAGAGCTGTGGGATTTGACACCAGGAAGTTTCTGTCCCTGGCAGCACAAGGAGAGCTGCCAGTCACGGGTGCACTCCAGCATCATGCTAACAGACTCATGGGTGTCAGTGCATGTCATGCACCTCAATCATACAGGAAAAATGGTGCCTTTCAATCTCACAAAGTGGTCTTTAATAAAAGATCTCAGGTTTTCAGAGCAGATCTGCATTTGTCCACCCACCTGCAGCCTCTTCACTGCAAACTTCGCCTTGTGCTACCCCAGACTCCAGCTGTGTACACGAGTCAGGGATTGGAAAGAGCCCTCTTTACCCTGGGTGTGCAGCCAGCAAACACCAACCCTCAGTGCAGTGCTGCCTAAAGCCAGAGTGTCACATCCCTGTGTTAACTCTTTGGGGACATGTGAAGGGCAATATCTGACTGCAGAAAGTGCTCAGGACATTTGCATTCAGCATCTATATGAACACACCAACATTACTCACTGAACATCGTTAGGGAGCTCCAAGACAACAAGACTAAATTTAAATTGTTTATTGATATTGCATGGTTTATAGATACACTGTTCTAGGCTTTATTGTAGCTTTCTCTGTATTTATGACTGGCTGTGTCTCCTCACAGTCCATACACAGATTTGACCTGAGCTGGCACCAATGAAAGCCTATGAGAGCAGTCATTAGTCTTGTACAGTTAATAAATATTCTCATTCTTTCCAGGCTGTTGCAAAGGCACTAATGATTCACGTCTTTTGAATAAAACATGTCACTACTGTCCATCTCAGATCACGGGTAATTACAGCTCTCATTGTCACCATACAAATGCTCTTGTAGGGCAGTTCATGTATTGTGAAGGATGGCTCAGCATTGATGTCAATACTTTCTCTGCAATTTTAAAGCATATCAAATATTAAAATGCAATTAGAGTCATTACAAAGTTTTAGAAGAATGGCTTTCCACTTCCAGTCAATCAGACAGGCTTTGGGAAGTGAAGAATTGTGTGAGGTTTGGGAAATTTGAGGTCACAGATTTGGGTTTCAGCAAATATTTTCTCAGTGATAGAAATCATGTCTTTATCTATAGTTTAAAAAAACCCCAATACCATAGAAGCTTCACAAGACTTTGTAAACATTCCACCCTTGCCATTTAATCAAAAAGGAATTATTTAGAGAAGAAGTTCAATGTGGAACACATAACAGAGTTATGGTTTTCTGGCTCCCTCCCTCAAAATGAGTGCAAGGCCAGTGATGGAAACTGCAAAATTAAATCTGGAATCAGAAATTTCACAACAAAACTGCTAAAAAGTGGCAACTTTTGTACGCTGCCTTCCCTTGAAAATTGATTACCAGTTATTTGTTAGTGAGAACGAGAGACTTCCCATCAGCGGGCTCGGCCTGGCCGAGCTCCAAATGAAATAATTGTGCTGCAGCATCTTTGGCTTCCCTGAGCACAGCTTTGGATGGCACGGGAAAGGTGAAGGGAATAACAGCCCCATCCCATGGCTCTGAACAGCCAAGTGGAAGATGAGGGCTGAAAGCCAGGGGGACTCCAGATTCAAAGGCAGAAGCCCCTGTGAGTGCTCAGGCACCGCCTGTCTCTGGTGCTGTGCACATCACTGGGCACAGCAGCACAACAAACCTCCCTGAGCTGCTGGCTGCACACAGCTCTCCCTGCTGAGGGCCCAGGGGTGATCCTGGCATCCCAGCCACGAGGCTGGCTGATGGCAGGCAGGACAAATCCGTGCCTGGACGTGTTTGAGGATCCGCAGCGGCATCGCACGCGAGGCTGTGCCGGCCCGGGGTGGCTGCTGCCCTCTGCCCTGCTGGCCCTGCAGGGTGGCCCGGGGCTCCCAGGGCTCTCTCCAGCCTGGAATGGCAGGGCTGTGCCCGAGGCTGTGTCTGGAGCTGCTTCTTGCTGACCTCCAGGGATGGCAGATCAGCTGCTCTGTGAAAGCTCAGTCCTGGGTCTCGCTATCATTTCTTGCATTTTCATGCTTTATGAAACCTAAACTCCATCCTGGGGCAATTCCCACACAGGAGCGGGTGAAGATCAAGCTGAAGGAGACATCAAATGCTGTGTGAGCCCGGAACCAAGGCAGTGCAGTCAGAGGAAGAAGATGACCTTCATTGCCTGTGCCATTAGGCCGGTATTGAATTTCTATTCCTGTACTATATTTTTTCACCCAGTCAATTAACAGAAACAGGCAGACCCTGATTTTTCATGCTTTTAAAATATTCACAGGCCTGCAACACTTGGTTTTCAACAGATACATGGAAAAGGTGGCCTATAGGTATGACATGTATCATCTGAAGTTCATTCCAAGTCCATCCAGTATGTAGTGGCAGCTTTCATTAGGTTTTGCCATGAAGAAGCTTCACAGGAGACAGGAAAAGAAAGTGGGAAAATGATGAAGTTTGACAGTGATTAAAAGTTTTAGCTAACCCCTTCCTTTGGTACTAAAGAGCCATTAATCACAGGCGGATATGGATTTATGTACTGCTCAGCAGTGACCATGAAGGAAATAATGCTGAGTCTCCTGAAGAAGTCAAAAATAAAAAAATTACAAGGTGAAGAATCTTCTCTGAAGTGCTCAGAGGATCTCGTAGCTCCTTGGCCCTATCAGTCACTGGGAGAGGGCTGCTGCCCTGAGTGTTGCTGCTCCCACCATCTCTTCTGCTTTCCTTGGGAATGGGGGTGGGCTGGGGATTGGGTGCCCCAGCAGCCCTGTCCTGATAGCTCCACTGCCAGCTCCAGTGCAGCTCCATTTCCAGCTCCACTGCAGCTCCATTTCCAGCTCCATTTCCAGCTCCACTGCAGCTCCATTTCCAGCTCCATTTCCAGCTCCACTGCAGCTCCATTTCCAGCTCCATTTCCAGCTCCATTTCCAGCTCCATTTCCAGCTCCAGTGCTGCTCCACTGCCAGCTCCAGAGCAGCTCCAGTGCTCCCCTCCCCTGCTGCTCCACTCACCTGGGGCTCACCTAGCACACAGAAAACTGCCTTCATGCTCATGGGGTTTCTTCCAAGATATCTATCTTGTGTTTAACAGACGTATTTCACACTTAGGAGAAGGTTTAGCAAGGACTGAATTCCCAAGGTCTCCCTTTAAGCAGGCTCTGGTGGTGTCCCTGCACTCAGGGCTGGTGTTTTCACATGTACACTGTGTGCAGCGCCCTGCTGCTGCTGTTGCTGCTGCTGCTGCTGCTGCTGCTGCTGCTGCTGCTGCTGCTGCTGCTGCTGCTGCTGCTGCTGCTTCAAAGGGACCAGCCTGAGAGATAAATGAAACCTCTCACCAGGGATAATCATTCTCATCTTTAAGAAACCTCAGTGAAAGCTGAGGGCATGTGGAACCTGAGTGTGATGAATTGGGGGAAAAGTTTGTGTCAGCTAATTAAAATCACTTACCCTGGAACAGATCTGCTGTGATGAGTTAACAGTTGATTTAGAACCATATCACAATTCTCTGGGTTTGGTGCATAAGTTTACCAGAAACAGATTGGAAAACTAGTTAATTAGATTCTCCTTCTACCTCCACCCTCTTTTGCCATCAAAGGCTTTATGTAGATTGGACAATTGAACCACAAAGTAACTGCTCTTGCATAATTTCTGTAGGCATTTTTATAGAAATCAAAGTATATTCCAGCTTATTCTGTCAAACTCTAACCCAGCTAATTCCAGTAAATGAACTTCCAGAAAACATACAAATGGGGAGCAGTGATAACATCTCATTGATAATGTTGTTGTTTGGGGTTTTGAATTTTAAAGAACATAAATTTAAGATGATTACATGTTCATACATTTTTCATTTTTAAATAGATTACTATTGGAAATATAAAAAAATAATAACATTTCTGTTTCTTACAGACTCATCCAGCAACGCTTTTTTTTACAGTCTTACAAAGGGGGGGGAAAAAGCCTCAGCTTTACACAAATACTCAGATAGATTTGCATTTTGCGCTGAATGAAACAATTTCCCTGAGAGAAATCTGTGGTTCTGCAACAATGATTATTTCACCTTGGTGTTTTCAAAAGGTGCTGTGGAAAATGTTAAGAACATAAAGTACCACTTAAACCTTGAATTACCTCATTTGGCTAGCTTGAATTCTGAAATTATATTTTGCTGCTATGGTCCTCTTTTCGGTTTTAATTCAGCTGAGACTGCTCAAACATTATGAATTCACACCAATATATTTCACAGACTATCTTTGGGGAGATGGGCTTTTAGAGCAGCTGCCTTTTTACAACCTGTTTATGCCTCCTGTATTTGGATTTAATACAAAACATTTGGATGGGGAGATGCCACTGCCCTTATGGCAAGGACAAAAGACTCATTTCTGGTGTTGATCCATTCTGGTGCTCTGCTTGTAGAGAAAAACTTCCAGGCTCTCACAAAGCTACACAGACTGTAAAATATGGGTTCCTTGAGTGCAATTATTTATTTTTTTTAATAATGTCCTGCTGTGTTCACAGAAGAAAACTTAAATTCCTCAATAGACACCAGTGAATGCAGACATCTGCTTGAAGTGAAGCATGTAGGGCCTTCCTGCATCTGAGGTGTTGATAGGCAGAAATGTCTGAGAGGTTTGGTCTGCCAGTGAAAGAGGTGTCTGCATTTTCTCATTGGACACACACAGACAGTGCCTTCCAGTAGTTTTTGACAGAAATAAATGCTGACACAGGACCTGCATTTCAAACTTAGGTATAAGGTAGTTTTATGAGAATTCAGGCCTGCCCTGAATCCAGGGGAAAAGGATCCCAGCCATTGTCTCCAGTGCTCCAGTGGCTGATTTTGAATGTGATTTTAAAAAGTCACATTTCCAGAAGTGGGAGAGAAATGTTTATGTGAGCAAATATCCAAATCAAAAATGAGACTGTGTCACGGGAAATAAAGCCAAAAAGCTGGGAAAGGCAGGTGCTCAACTATATAGTGTTCATTAACTTCTGGTAAGTAGAAATGAAAATCATAAACCCAATCCAAAGTGCTGTGAGCAGAAACATCAAGCACTGCAATAGGATCCAAGTCTTAGAAAGCACTTATTTGTCCATAGGCTGAAAAATGGTGCTGTTCAGGACTTGTTCCCTTGCACCTACAATTCATTGTGGAAAGGTTTTATTTTACTGAACTGTGTTGGTTTTGGATAAATTAGGAGGAATTGTTCTGAAGTGAATGTGTCTTTAAATAGTAGATGGTTTTGGCAGCTTTTTTCTCACAGGTTTGAAAAAAACTTTGGAGGAGAATGAAAAAAAAGATTATTTATGTAACAAGCAGGGTGCTTGCAGGTACGAAAAGGAATGAAAAATGTTAGATAATAAACCTTCTCATTGTGGAGAGAGAAAGCTGTCAGATTCAGAGTGCTTTCTGAGGATGTGGCTTGGCTTCCTCCAAGACCCTAAACATGGGATGCCGTGACCCGCAGCCTCCCCTCGGGCTGGGCTGCAGGGCTACCAATGATAGTCTGGTTTTCCAGACTGGAGCAAAGATAAAAAGCTCTAAAAGAAAAAGAAAGACTCCCCACAAAAAAGTTTTTGCTTCACCTAAAGAACAAGAAGCTAGATAAAAGGCAAAGATGGAGCCCCTCTACACATGCTAGACAGCAAAGGGAGCCCGGGGGAGTCTGTGAGCGTGGCACACATATCACACACTGAGGAATTCTTCCAGCTCCCTCCCCAGCTCAAGCTTCAGGATGCCAGACTAATGTCTGAGCACACAGCACATGATACAGGAAACAGTATCATAAAGTCACACAGAGACATAAACCTAATCCTAACCCCTTATCCTAAACCTAATAACCCTGACCCTAAAGCAAAACTGAACCCCAACCCTAACACTAACTCCAACCCTAACCCTAACCCTAAACTTAACCCAAACCTAAACCTAACTCTAACCCTAATCCTAACCCTAAACCTAACCCTAACTCTAAACTTAACCTTAAACCTAACCAAAACTCTAACCCTAACTCTATCTCTAGCCCTAACCCTTACCCTAAGCCTACCCTTACTCTAAGCCTTACCCTAACCCTAACCTCTTGCCACTCCCATCCCTCTAGGCAGTCCAGTGCATCCAGAGGAACTGTATCCAGAGTAGGTGGATCTTCATGGTGCTCTCTGGAGCTTCCCCCAGTGCTGACCAAAACCCTCTCCATTCCCCAGAAAAGCCTGAGCCCCCAAACCAGGAGCTGCCCAAGTCCCACATACTTCTCCCTGCCAGTCTTTGCTGTGTGCACTGGAAGGACTCATTAACACAGAGCTAACGATGTCAGGCTCATAGTAGGAAATCTAAGTGGTCAAGTAATGTCAAAATTAATTTGTTCCTTTATATGATTCATCAGATGAATCACCAGACCTTTCAATTTACAATTCACCTTTATGATTTATTTTGGTTTTAGCGCACTGCTGTTAAAGACAATCCTGCTCCCTGCACACACCAAGCTAAAAAAAAAATGCATTACAAAAGCCTCAGCTGTTAAGTAGTAGCGTGTTGATAAAGTGACTGAACAGAGCAGATGGGCTCCCACCACTGTGCATGCTGGCCCAGGGCTCCTGGTAAATATAGAAGAGCGATTTCTGTCATCCTGTCAGGGGTATTTATATGCTGCCAGTCACCATCTTATCAAGGGCAGAGTAGTATTAACATTCTCCCCCAACGTGGTTTTTCTTGATCACTGAAAAGCTTTGCTCTGGCATGCCAAAAGAGTCATGTAACATGTTAGATGGTAAGTAGCTTAAAGAAATGTAGGGTGGTGACCCATCCAGACACATAACCGGTCCTCTCTACCTTCCTCCTGCCAAGAGGCACAAGAGACATCTGAGCTTCTGAGGAAATACCTTCAGATATGGAGCTTATTGGGGAATAATGGGGAATGACAGAAGGACCTACTAGTGTAGAGAAGATAAACTAGAAGTTTATATTCATTAAACAAACACAGAAATGCAATTTTAAAACCAGGTAATCAGCAATATTTCCTCTCACCATAACCTTTTAGTCTTCATAATACCTATGACCAGGTAGCAGTGAATGTAAGAGGTCAGCAGAGTGCAAGGAGGGCTAGAACTGCTGGAGCAATGAGGACAGGCCACAGAGCACCTACAGCTTATGAGAGATTTTTCTTTTAATTTAAAACAAAAAGGGAAAACCACCACTGTGCATGTACTCATCGTAACACTTAATCATATTACTTTCAAGTTTGCAAACATCCAAACATCCAAAATCCCAAGAGACAAAAATAAGGAGTCATAGACTTTTCAACAGAAAAAATTTAAGCAAGAAAAGATGCAAATCCCTTGCTGTGTTCTATTCTATGGAAAGCAGAGACCTGAATTTATATGAGGCTAAAAAATACAAAGATTGAGCTTGTGGTTTAACAAGTCATATGTGGATTTTTATTTTGCTCTACCTGCCTTTTCCTCCCTCTAAAAAAAGCCCCTGGGGTTCACTTCCCACTCCTCTTGTGTGCAGCAACTTTGTCCTGCTCATAGCAAACTCTTAAAGTTTCTGTTTACTTCCTCCTGAAAGTAATTTCTCAGGACTTTTACTCTCATGGTATCTTCTGTGTTGGTGTTATAATGAGCAGGAAAATAAATCCTCTTGGGTTCAGGAAGATTTTTCAATAAAGCCTGGTAACCCTTGTATATGTAAGCATTGGATTCTTTTTTGAACAGGTAGACCTATAAACTGTTTTCAGTTTTGATGACAGGCATGTATAAAATCAGTGGCCCCTTATCATTTCAGGACTTCACTCTGCTGCACCGTCCTCCTAGGGCAAATGTTTATGAAATAAGCTTATCCTTATCTTCTGAAACAGGCTTGCTTGTTGCAGGAATCTACTTCCTTTGCTTTTGATGGCATCTTTTCATTGGCCATAATGGAGAAACACAACTTCTGAAAGTTTATAACCTACTCAGGCATGGCATCTCTGAGAATCCACTTAATTCCTTCCCTCTTTTTATTTTTTTCTTTTTTTAAACTTATTATAACTTTGCTGTAGTCTGGACTGATATTATATAAACCTGCCTAAAAGGACAATGTGATTAGAAAACTTTCTTTAGCTGCAGGCCTGAATACTACTCAATTTTTTTTTCTAGCTGTTGCTCAGTAAGAATGTTTTCCAGTTTGAATTTGCCATGCTGCCTTCCTTCTTCTGGGATTCAAAAGCATCTGCTGGTTTCTCCAAGTGAAACATGGGTGCATCAGTGCACCCACATCTCCCCTCCCCTGAAAAAACACTTTTCAACTAAACAAAATACCAATAAGACAGAACCAAACCAAATCAGGCAGGAAAACCGAGGAGTCTTGTACAGGCAACAGAACATTAGTCTGTTCCTCTCCCCCACCACCCATGTATCTTGAAAATAAACTCAGTGTGTTTCTAAAGAAGATACTTGCACTGCAGTGGAAGAATTTGCGCTCGAGTCTATGCAATGAAAAACCCTTCTCATAAAACTGTTTGCTGGGGGAAGACCAGAAAAATGCTGGATTGATGTAAACCATATGATACAACAGTGCCAGTGACATTGAGATACTGCAGTACCAGCCTTTCAAAGGTGATTTAACCTGAATCTGCAGCAAGGGCTGCCTGAGCATCAGTAGTGGCTGTGGGAGAGATTTGGGAACAGGTGTTTTATTAACAGCCAGGGAATGCCTGAAAGTTGCTCTCCCCAGAGAATTGTTATCCATCTTCACAGTTGCTAAAACACATTCTAACTTCCCAAGGGGAAATGCTTATGGTCCCAAATGGCAAACAACTGTTGAATATCATCCATCAGTCTTTTTATCTACCTGTTGAGGATGGGAAAGGGAGCAGGCATGCCCATTTCTTATGGAAGCACAATAATCCCCTTTCTTCTTTCTAAAAATGGGAGCTTCATTCAAAGGAAAGTGTGCTGTCCCCCACCATAACTCTGAGTCATCAGAAAGGTAAAACACATTAGGCTGAGGGATGTAGTGTGGAAGAAGACCCCAGGGTGTGCATGGCAGCAGCAGTAGGCAGCAGTGAGGTAGCCCACGCCAGCCTGCTGCCTGCCAGCAGAGAGCTTGGGCAGCTGAGCTGGCTGCAAGTGCTGCCTGGAACCTCTGAGACCTCTCAAAACCTGCTGCTCTAACACATGAGCTCACTTGTGCTGCAGCAAAGGAATGCATCAAACCCTCTGATGCTCCACTGCCAGTAACCCTGAGTGAAAGGAGACATCCCTGCAGCATCACCCGTGTCCTCGTGCTCAAAGATGGGACTGACAGAACACTCATGGCACTTCAGAAAAATCATGTTCTGGTCTAGGTCAGAACTTGGAAAGCAAATCCTCTCAGTAAGTGCACAGAGAAGGGCACAAGCTAATAACAGGAATGGTAGGATGTTCAACCCTGCTCCCTGTGCCAGGCTTTCACAGCCTCACACTGCTGAAAGGGCATCGCTTGTGACGGGCAGGAACCAGAGCTGAAGCCGTGAGCAAGGAGAGCTCAGGAAAGTGTGTTAGCCCTTAATGAGGGCTGACTGGCTCTTAAAAGACATGTTGGCATTTTTGCTTTAAAAATGCTTGAACTCAAAGCTGAATTCAGTATTTCTTGATCCATTATAATTGAATCTGCTCAGACACAAGTTTTATGAAACTAATTATCTACTGTCTCTACTGGAAGTAAATATTGAAGGCAAGAACAATAAACATGGGTTGAAGTGTACTATGCAAATAATATGTATAATTACCAGTTAAACCCATGCAGTCTGTTAATCACTATGTGGGTTTAGATGGTATTCACAGCAAAGCAAAGGCAATATGACAGGAGAAGACTCCCTGTGTTTTTGTCCCTCATTGTAAATAACAATTCATAAAGAAATATATTAATGTGTCTGTGTCCTGTGTCTCAACACTGCAACATAAATAATGAGAAAATGTCTCCTTTGCCAGATCCCAGTTGCTTTAATCTTCCCAGGGACTGCTTTTCTAAGAGTACAGAGTAAGGCTTGGGTCACTTGTACAATACATAAAGCAGAGGGAGGTTTTTCAGAAGCAGTGGGCTTTAAAGAAACTCTAATCCTACCAATGATAACAAAGTAGAGGCAGTTCTGAGCACTTCTTAAAACCCTAATGGGTTTATTATTTGTTTTTCTTCACTAAAAAATATGACAAAGAATACAGCTGAAAGAAAAAATATTGTAAAAAGTGAAGATAATCTGAGAAATACCTTCATAAACGCATTGCTCAGTAGAAAAGACGAACACAAGGTATCCCTGGTCTATTAGGGTTCAATCTGGAAAGGGATCTGAGGTGAGCAGGGGAATTCTGCATTGGAAAAGCCAGAAGGGTAAGGCTTGAGTTGAGTTGTGTTGAGTTGGGGCAGCTCTGAGCTGTGAGAAGTGTTGACTGCCCAAAGTTTTTGGGGATTCTTTCTTGGAGGAAATATTTAGAAAAAGGATTCAAATAGTCATTTTCTTTTTATTTCTTCCTCCCCTTTTCATGTTGGGAAATGTTTATAGAGCTGCTCTAGATCCTGGCATATATTTCCAACCTCCTCTTGTTCCAGGAGGTTTGGCTCAGCTCTTGACCTCTTCTCAGATGGGCTGTGATTTCAGTTTCTCTCCTGACAACAGTAGTCTTAAATAAGAAAACCTTCCTCCCCGGCCAGTGTCCTACATTTCGGGCTGCAGCCCAGTCTCCATGGCTGACCTCGTGCAGCCAGCAGCAGCTCCTGGGCAGGCAGCACAGCTGGGCTATTTCTGGCAGCCCAAGGTTCCTGCCTGGGGGGCTGAGCCCCTTCCCCAGCGCAGAGCAGAGCTGGGATGCTGGGCCTGTGTCCTGCTGGGCTGCAGGCACCCATCACCTTCAGCCCCTCTGGCACCAGGAGCAGGGAGCAGCAGCTCCTAAAAATATCTAAAAAAAACCAAGGGGCTAATGCTGCTGGCTTGTGAGCTGGAGAGATGCATTATTCATAGTGTACAGAGACAGGAGAGGGAGAGAAGATGCCTGGCAAAGCCCCCAGAATGGCTTATTTACCCCTGAGTAAAATCTTAGGTTTGTTGAGTAGACTCCATAAATTTAGGAGGACTCCTGAAATGTCCAGATGTTTCTGAGTAGATGAATAATGTTCTCTTTCTGAAAGCTTACTGAATCTTTTATCATTTTATGCACTATTTGCATGGGCAGGTCTTCTGAAGGAATAGCAGTAAATAGCAACCTCTGGTACTGCCAAAGGTATCCAGCAAGGGGGGAGAGCCAGGGGCTTCCACAAAACCTAACGATGTCCTAAGGGTGGCTGGAGTGAAGACAGACAGAAAATAAACATTAAATTAATGAGTGAAACCTCTCTTAGGAGTCTGAATGTAGCTGTGCTATGATGAGAGGGTGGCAGAGCATCCCAGCTGTGCCCTCAGACACAGCTGCAGCAGAGTGAGGTGTTGCACTCTTGGGCAGCCAGGACTCCAAGAAGGATCCTGGAGTTAAGGCAGAAATTGAGTCAGCTCTCTGTTGAACCGATTCCACAGTTTTGTCAGTTTGGAAATAGTTTCTTCTCCATGGTAATCCTTTAGCAATGCAGCTCCACTTAGACCAATTTAGACTGAAAGAAAAAGATTTCCCAATGAGAGCTCTGCCAGCAGAGTAGGACAGCAGGGCCAGATTTATATCTTTACCTTGTTTGTTATCTGGAGGATTTACACTCAACTGATTAGGCTCTCTCTTGTGAGATTCCCTGAATGCTTGAAACAGAAAATGTCACTAACCCTGGCACTGCTGACAGGACTGGGCTGCCTCTCGGATAGTGGCTTTCTGTGTTTATTGTGTTAGCTGTGTTTCTGTGTTTATTGTCTCTACATAAACCAGTTGTGCCTCTCCTCTGTCTATGCCTGCACTTCTGGGTTAGTGCCAGCCATATGTGTTTAATGAATTGAGCTGGCTTCCATGGCTTTAGAATGGATGTTTAATTATTTTGTGGGTTCCCTTCCAGATTCTGTTTTCCTCTGTTCTTGCCTAAAGACTTAGTTTACTTGAGTTCTGGGTCTCTGTGTGTGCTTTCTTTTCTGATGAAAAAAGAGCCTGTAATGATTCTGGATGTATATATATATATATATATATATATATATATATCTGCATGTTCTCATTGTATGTTCATGCTTTCCTACAGCTACTCCCACATGCACATTTATATATGTATATACAGACAGATAGCTGTGTACAGTCAAAATGAGATTTATCTCACTTGCTAAAGCCATCAGCAGGCATTATAGTGCTGTAACCTTGATGCACTGGTCACATTTACAGTGACAGTAAATGTGACTGACTCCAGCCAAGCCTGAGCTGACTGCTCAGGACCGATGCCCCAGGAACTGGCTATGACAGAGCCTCTCTCCCCTCAGCCCCAGCTCTCACTTTGTTCTCATATTGCCTTCCTTGTACATCAGCTGGAGTAGCTACAAGCTGGCTGCAACCTAAACCCAGCTCAAATCATGCCCAGGATGCAGCAACAGCATTTGTTACTGCTTTATTTTAAATCATAGCTGCAGGAGGGGGAGATGGCATCAGCGTCCATCCTTTGTGACTCAGCTGGTGCAGCAGCACGGGAAGCAGCACAACTCCTTCACAGCTCCTCTTCCTCCCCCAGCTTCAGCCTAAACCTCCCAAGCCAGGCTCTCTGGAAGCTGGGAGCTGCTCATCACATCAATGCTTTGCTGCCATGGACCAAAGCAAATGAACATTTGTAGGACATGAAGTTATGGACCCAAAGGGCAAAAGAGATTCCCAGGGCAGATATTTGAGGAAGCACAGGTGGGTGGCTTAGCAGTCAGTGCATCCTTTGGGGAGAAGTGCCCTGGGGCTGGGCACACTGCTCCTACACGTCACATAAGCAGCTGTCAGGTAAAACCCAGGAGCCAGCCTGGGACGAGAGGCAGGACCTGAATCCTCTCTGGCCAGCTCAGCTTCATCTTCACTGCATCACCACTGACACCTCTCCCCACTTCATGCAATAACATCCCAGGATATCTGTCATTTTTATCAGTTCCTGCAGCTCAGCTGCTCAAAACTTCCTGCTAGTGTCATTTAGCCTCTCTCATCTCATAGATAGCTCCTAGCTGCTAATATATACTAACAATTTTCACAGTCGCCTGCTTTCCATCTGTTACAGCTTCACTGCTGCTTTTTTTCTAACTTCCTCTATGATCTCAGCTTGCCTTTGTTGAAGTTACACACTTTTTTATCCTTACTGTGAATTTTTGGGTTTTTGGACATCAAATAAAATGTCTCTAAACAGTTTTCAGCTCTCAATCCCATTTTCTTCGATTTCAGTTCCTTCTTGCAGATGATTCGATTCATAACAGCTTTCAGGCTGGTGAAACTGATGTTTCAGAGGTGCAGAGATGGCTGGCTGAGATTTTTTTCGTAGTATAAAATGGATGTAATGCAATCATGCTGTCTTGAACCCAAGTGTTTTTAACTTCCAACCCATGTGGTCAATCCTTTAGCTGCTAGTGTAGCACCTCCAGAACATTGGGAGCAACACCTTTAGAGTTACAAAATGGCATTTATCACTTCAAACCCTTCTGACATTTAAGTATTATGATGTGAGTCCTCTAGCAGCTGCCTCCCACTTGGGAGCCTGCTCTCGCTCCCTGGTACAGACAGGGGAGGGAGGAGCTGATGTTCTCAGTTTCTTGTGTGATTTGCCTGTCCTCAGCAGGCACCAGGTAATGCCTGACCTTGTCTGTTGTCCCTCAGGCCCATGAGCTCTGTGCCTCAGTGGTGTCTGACTCACAGCTGGGTAATCCAGCCTTTGCTCAATTATGTGCTGCTCTTTTGTTTTTATCCAGCTGGTGCTCCCCAGGTCATCAGAACCACTTTGTTCAATTGAGTCACATGAAACTTTTGGGTTTCAGCAGCAGAAAGGTCAAATATATATTCATAAATTACCACCTCCAGCTCTTTGTGTTTAATCACCAGACATGTAACACCTGTGACTCACAATAAAAACAATTCCCTTTCACTCCCTCTTTTCACTTTCTTGACCTCAAGAGGAGTCAATTCAAACTTTAAATTCATCCCATGTCTAAACTCTGCCTGTCCTCAGGGGCAGAAGGTATTCCAGACTTGCCTGAGGACATTTGCATTCAGGATTATGGTTCTCAGGGAACATCTCAGGGGGAGCATCCCCAGATGTCCCAGTCTTCAGGGCCCTGAAGTTCTTGATGTTCTTCCACCTGAGCGAGGAGCTGCAGACCCTGGGGGTTTCTTTCTTTGCTAAGTAGGAAAGAAGTGATGCTGAGCAGCACCAGAAAAGCCCCAGAAAAGACAATTACAGTGCTGTGATCAATGGCAGGTCACCTCATGCCTGGGACTGGACCACAAATACAGATCTAGCAACGGGCAAAAGAGAAGTGCTGAGGACTTTGCAGCACTCAGTGGAAATCCTGCATCCTTTTTATTAGGATGATAAAAGAAATAAGGTGTTAAGTGAAAAGGATGTGTGCTGAAGGCATCAAAAAACCCATCAGCTACTTTCCCAGCAGTAATGGTTCTGAGCGAGGGGTTTGGGTACTTAGACAAAAAGAGTCACTAAGAGACCAGGTCTATAATAGCACTGAGGAGCCTTCAAAGATAAATGGCAGATTTCCTACAGAATTCTGATTTTCTAAGACAGATTTCATTCTTAGGCACTGAAAACAAAATCTTCATAGTCAGAGAATTTTTTACTGAAGTGCAAATTGAAACAGCTAAACGGTGTTTATGCATGTGTATGCATATAAATATGTATCAACTTCCCTTCCTCATTTGACATGATTGCAAAAGAAATTCCCATTCTGACTTTTCACACCCACATGAGTACAGGAAGAAGGAATTTAAAGGTTGCTTAAATTTATGTATCCACTGTGAAATTCCTGAGTACTGAAAAGTACATTTTGTTGAAGAGATATGAGTGCTATGTAATTTACTGTTTGAGGGCTTCCAACTGAAATGTTACTGTACATCGTACAACACTTTCCACTGAGTGGGAGTTCACCTTGCTTATCTCTGGCCAGAAGTTTGCAGTGTTATTCTCTGTGCATCAGCTCCCCTTCACAATGGAATCAGGAGCATTTAACTGGTATTATATAAAAGTCAATTAGTGCTCAGCAATCCCTAAAAGAGCATGAAGGAACTTCTTGCCTTCAACAGACAACAATGTGATTGTTTGCTATTAATATTAATAGTATTGCTGTGGGCAATAGATCTTTGGGGATCTGAGAAGTGAGATATGCAAAATACAGAGGTATAAACCCAATGCATAAAAGGAAAGAACAGAAAATCCACAGCTGTGGTAAACCTTTGTCATCAGCACAAGCAGCCTCTTTTCAGGGAGTGCGGTGGCTCAGGAGATGCAACCACATCCCACTGCCTGCCAAATCAAATCCCTGACTGTTTTTTCCCCAGAAGCTGGTCCCTCTCTGGTGAAAATGCTGTACTGGTGAAAAGACCTGCAGGGGATATTCCTGTTCCATGCTCTGTGCTGAGCTCCCCAGAGCTGGTCCTGCTTCCCCCTGAGCCTCTGCCCGTGCTGCTCTTGGACACAGCAGAGATTGATGAAATCCCAGGAGCTAAAGTAGGACTTCTACAGAGCAGCCTTGTGCCTTCCACAGAAATAGCCTTGGAAAACTCAATTAGCCATGTCCTGGTTTCTCTGGGCTCTGCCTGGGCCAGCTTTGACTGTGGGAATGATGGGGCTAATGGAAGAAATATTGGAAGGCTCAGGATGAACCTGAATTCAAGGCCAGGGATACTCACAAAGGATTTCCACATTGTGCAGATTGCACATATCAAATTGAATTTGACTTGCTGGTTGGCACAACTGGCTTATCATTGTGATTGTGTAACTGTAAATAAATAAATACATTTTCCTTATGCTTTGTGGATAAATGTCAGAAAATTGACTTTTCTGTCTTGGAGAGCAAGCCCCACAGATGATTATACTGTCAAAAAACTGTTTCATAGCTCCACCCCTCACTGAATTAACAGGCAGCTCAAAAGGCTGCAGTCGCTATTTGAATTGCTTTCATGCTATCAGCTTTTTCAAGGAAAGTTTATGACAGCAAAACAACGGATTTCATTTTCCACAAATCTGGTAAAGAGAATGAGAGTATTAAGAAGAAAGAGAAAATATCAAGGATGACACTGTAGCAGCTCTGTCTCTCCTGAATTCACTAGTGCCATTTATGTCAGGCCAGCTCTTCCTCCTTTAAATTAAAACTATGTTGTGTTTTAGAATAATTTAATTTCCCAGAGTGCATGCACGGAAAAATCCAAGCTGGATTTTTTAAAAAGGTTAAGGGTCAGAGGCTCAAAGCTACTAAGGAATAGTAAAAGAGTCATATTTAGACAGCCTGGAACCCACCAAGCCTCCATGCCCAGGGCTGCTCATTGACCAGCTCTGTCTGCAGAGCACAGACAGTGTTCACCTCTGGGACCTCATGAAATTTATTTCAACCCTAATCCAAAATATTGTCATCAGTGGAGCTGCCAATATTTAGGTAAATTGATACCTATTTCCCAGTGCCTACACAAACACTTGTGTGTAAACTGTCAGACAGAGCTTCCTACCTTTTCTGGCACTGTGGAAATTGTGTGCCCAGACCAGCCAGGAACACAAGTCCTGGTGTCTCAGTGTGGGTCAGCCTCATCTGTGCTGTTCCCTTCCCACCTTGATCCTGAAAAAAGATTGACCTTCATGAGCTGGGGGAGCACTTTCATTTAGAAAATGTGCAGTGCTGTAATAAACTTAATCTTTATTAGCTGGTGCACACAGAGCAAAGTTTGCTGTAATTGTACCTTGACTCAATTGATTAAAAAAGAATAAAATCACTTTACATTTGTCCTTGATATAGAGCATAAAGAAATAGAAAGAATTTACATATAACGAATTTAGTACTGCCTGTGAAACCTAAAATCTAAGTCCAGAGAAAGTTGTGCCAAGATCAGAACCATCCAAATGTGTCTGCTGATGCTCTTAGATCTGTAACCAAAAAGTTCTTCAATGTATAAACTGAACAGCCATCCCAAGGGGAGCTCAGAATCACCAGTTCTGAGGAACCACCTGGAACTGGTGGCTGTGGCAAGCCCCAGTGTGTGCTCTGCTGGGATAGGGGCTGGGAAGGAGGAGTGAGAGAGCCTTGTCCCAGCACCAGTCCCACTCTGGGATCAGTGGCAGGGCAGTCTGCTCAGTTTTGTCACAGATGGGGAGATTTTGTTCAAAGAATTGTTCCTGGTCTCTGTGAATGATGTGTTTTCTCCAGGCTTCATCTTGCAACCACTGCCCCATAAATCATGTTCAAGAGAAAATGTCTAGAAAAGCAACCAAAAGCTGTACAGCTTAAGGCTTTTGCTAACCACTGACAAAGATCTATGGATGTCCAGCACATACACCAATGCTGTGTCTTTAACTTATTTAATTATTCAGGAGTGCTCATCAGTTTTGGTAAATGTTGCAAGCAAAGGTGAACTGGCCAACTTCTTTTACTGTGTTTGTATCAGGTCACATCCTGCTGCAACTGTTTTGTATCTGTCTTTAAATACACAATGAATTCACAGCAGTAAAATACAGAGCAGGGGTTAGGAAGTTCATGTTGTGGAGAAACCGAATGGCTTGAGGGCCAGTGGCAACAAATAGGGATATTTATCAACATGACTGCTCTCTGATTTTATTGATATGAAAACAGCAATAGCAATGGAACATATTGTCTTCCATTAATTATCAGGAATTTCCTTTTACTTACAGTGAGTTATTTTTTTATTATTGGAAGAATGGGCTGGCTGCACTTCTGTTCATGTTTTCCTTGTGCTTTTTTGGAGGGGTGTCCTGGTTTTGGTTGGGATAGATTTAATGTACTCAGTACATTACAATTACAATCAGAGACCTTGTTGCTTCAAGTCAAGGAAAACCAATTCTGCACTGTCAAGATATTTTTGCTTTTTAAAAGTAGTGGATCATATCAGAAGAAGACACATTTTTCCTTCTCAAAGACCCACAAATCAACTAGTGAAAAAGAATTCACTCATTCACAAAAAATCTAAACCAAATCCTCTCAGTTCAACTTCATTCTATGGATGAAATGATCAGGAACAATAACATCACACATCTTCTGGTCTATACCTCCCTGGCTGTCCTAATTAATAGTAGCCAGGGGCAGTAATTATTTCTTAGCTCACGAGATAATAGGTTATTGATTGATCTAATAGCCAAGGTTATGTCTCACATAAGAAGTGATTGTGTGGATTGAAGATCATCATTGATCCTGTTTCCACACACTCAGGGGGATCACACATTTTACTGTCACATAAATAAGAATAAAAGACCCTTAATGACATTTATTGACTTCTAGAGATGTGATTCCTCACTTGCACCCACCACCAGTTATTGTGGTCAGCCCACAGATTGCCACTGACTTAGTTCTGGTATTTTAATTTCAGGGGCTCTTCCCTGCCATGAGCAGAGAAATTGGAACGTTCCAGAAATGGAATCTGCTGCAGGGAGGGTCTGAATTTCACTGCCTTTCCATCCTGTGGCATTGCCATCTCACCACAGCAACTACGGTGAAGCTCACGAACCATGAGAGGAATGAAATAGCCAAAGAAGTATTTTAAAGGGTTATAAAAGGTTTGGAAGAGATTTAAACCAGAAACAAATGGAGTCATAAATGCAGTGTGGAATTGAATGCAAATATTGAACAGCAAGCACGTGATTGGAAATGCAGAACTGGGCACAACTTGGAGCATCCATTGTAATGAAAGCTTGAGGATCATAAAATCTGGTCTCATCACAAAATATTTTGTGGAAACCATTTGTTTTAGTTCTATCACTTTGGTTGTCCAAGTCTTAACATCCAGAATCAAAAACCTTGTTAAAACCTGTGTTTCTGAAATATGTTTCACAAACATGGAGGTTTCAATGTTTTGGTATAGTTCTGCAAGATGGCTTGAGTTCCTCTGAATTGGGTTATTCAGAATGAGAAACAGTCTGGCAAAAAAACCCAACCAAGACCAAAACCAACCAAAAAAACCTAAACCAAAAGCAAAAATAGAAATAAAAGGAAATTGAATAAATTGAAATATCTGCTTTGTTTAGATGAAATCCATAAAATGACTACTTTATAGCAAAACATTTTGAACTGTTCTAATCACTGACAGGACCAGCTCCTATTCATTCCTCTACCCATTCATATCTGTATAATTATTTACTTTTGTTTTCTCTCTATTAGGAGTCATCTGGAGACTGCTACTGATGCTAAATACAGAAAAGTTCCTAACCCTCTCTTGTAGCTTTACCTTAGTGTCACTGAGAAATGCCATTTGATTTTTCCAGCCATGTAGGTCCCTTTGACACAATTCTGGCTGGCCCTGCCTATCCTCATGTTCTGTGTGGATCCACAGCCTTTTTGAGACTGTCTGCTCACTTATTGTTTCTAATCTGCCACAGCAGCTTGGCAATTAAGTTCACCTTCCATTTTTCCCCAAGCCTTTTCTAAGCTGTAACTGAAACTCTGTTTTTCAGGTGCTTGCCCAGCTCAGTCAGGATTTCCCAGTTTGCTTCTTCACCTCCATTTAATTTTCAGGGAAGACTCTGCTTATGAAAGTACATGATGGGAACATAAAAAGCTATTAATTTATTTGACATAAAAGCGTTTTGGAACCATGGTGCTCAGTGGCAGTGGCACATGAACCTTGTTTTTATTAAGTCGTGTAATGGGGGAAAAACTAATATCAAATCCAAGGAAAAGCATTAAAAAGCTGTTTTGCCTTCAGGTACAGAAGCTCCTGAAAAGCATGGTATTTTCTCCTCTTTCAACTATCACAGAAAAATAGCATTTTTATTCTCTCATTTATGTCAGTTAGGATAGCTAATGATATATATTATTACAAGAGCCAGAACCAGCCTCATCTCACGTTAGCATTACATCCTCTCCTTTGCATCTAGTACTGCTTTTCTGACTATTATGTGCCATCCAAACAATTTCAGATACAGTTTCAATTACAGGAAATAATAGGATTCTTGAGGAGGTGTAAATGCATCAAATATTTTAGCAGCCTGTCCTGCTTGGCAATAGCTGGAGGAGCTGTTTGTATTTCCAGGGAAGGAGCTGCAGGTGCACATCTGCCGTCCATCAAGCAGCCTTTAAAGTTTCTGTGCAGCACTAAGAGGATAAATATCATCTACAAGCATGGGAGAGAGTATGCCTTGCTGTTTAATTGTGCACTTTCACCAAGAAGTGCCCATTAAGGGACAATGTCTGCTTTTATTTCCTCTGAACTCAATACAAATCCAACAGTAGCTGCAACACCTAAGCCCCGCTATAGAAGTTTTTTTATATGATATTGTATTTTTTGGCTCAGGTTTGAGCAGGCCATGCTAGCTAATGAAGAATTTCCAATTGGATGTCCATGATTTCAACAATGGCAATGTTTTGGAGGAAAACAGTCCTCAGTGTGTAAAGAAATTAGATACATTTTGTTTGAGTAATTAATTGAAATGAAATGCTTAACTGAAATGAAATGCAGTGGGTATTTGATCCTTGCTGTGCTGATTATCGATTCTCTCTGCAGAACACTAAGACTACAATTTTTAACACTGAAGATCTCCTTAAGAGCCTCCTTTTGGGTTTCTAATAATAAATTAAAAATTCCCTTTTTGCTTTGGGATCTGGATTTAAATGAAATAACGTCATAAAAGACAAGTGCTCTGAAACAGATGAGCTTAATTTAATTTAAGGCTAAAAAAAAATCCTGCACTGAATTTCATGATTGGGTGCAAAGACGTGTCAGCACAAAGTCACTGGGATCTATTCAGGGATACATGCAAAATGTAAGACTATTTCCACGAGTGCTTACGTTGCTAATAGACCTCTTAAAAATAGTATAATGGAGATTGAGGTTTGTATCTGAGCACATTGTATTATTTATCACTGGCAGCTGCACCTGGCTCTACATTAATCTCGGGGAACACACACCAAAGGGCTGGAGGCTGGGAGCTGAGGCTGTGGGACATCGCGGGTTCCTCAGAGAGCTGGAGCCCTGTGGGGCTCAGGGACACAGCCTGTGACATCCTGACTGCCACCACAGCCCTGTGCTGCCTGTGACATCCTGACTGCTGCCTGTGACATCCTGACTGCCACCACAGCCCTGTGCTGCCTGTGACATCCTGACTGCTGCCTGTGACATCCTGACTGCCACCACAGCCCTGTGCTGCCTGTGACATCCTGACTGCTGCCTGTGACATCCTGACTGCCACCACAGCCCTGTGCTGCCTGTGACATCCTGACTGCCACCACAGCCCTGTGCTGCCTGTGACACCCTGACTGCCACCACAGCCCTGTGCTGCCTGTGACATCCTGACTGCCACCACAGCCCTGTGCTGCCTGTGACATCCTGACTGCCACCACAGCCCTGTGCTGCCTGTGGCCCTTAGAGCATGGCATTCATCCCTCTTTCTTCCCCAAGGATTGCATCCCATACTAATGCCTTAAGTTTTAGCTTTTATATTTTTCAGATCCTGTAGTGCATTAGTGTGGAACTCTGAACTCCATGCAGGGTGTTAGCAAGCTCTCTTCACATTTTGGGCAGACAAAACAATCCTTCCAGGCTTGAGAACCAAGGACACCTTCTGACTCAGGCCCCAAAATGTATAAACAAAATGAATCAGGGAGGAGAAGCAAACTGGGGGAATGTCACTTCATTACCTGAAGCTGTAATTGGACAATTAACCTCTGATATGCAAATGGACCAAACAGATATGTCTGAAAAACTCATGACCCTCATCCATGTTGGGTGTAGCCCCTCTCAGAGGCTCCTGAGCGCCCAAGGTTTATCTACTGCAGTACTTTAATAAATACCTACTCATATTCTCTTAATCTTGGCTGGCCTGTGTTCTAGGTAGCCACTCAAGGCATGAAAGCAAAGCAATCACAGAGGTGCTGGCAGTGAAACTCCTGGGTATTGCCATTTTCCCCCCAGCTTTGTTTCGTGTGGCTGTGAAAGGGGAAGGGTATTTACATATGTTAAAATAAATAAATGAAACACAAAGAATTGTTACCTTAATTTGAACTTCCTACTAATTTTACATTATTGTCATTTCAGCAAGTTTCTGTGCAACCACTGGGTCTTTTGATAAGCTCTTCCTGACTTCATCCCTGGGTTTATTATCACCAGGAATGAGGTTGGTGAGTGTTGGGCCAAACCTCTCTTTAAATCCAGCCTTATCCTCTCCGTTGGAATGAGTGCAGTACGGTATCTTCATGCTCCCAAAAGGGCCAAGAACTTTTTATTTTAAGAAAAGCAAAGAGGAATTGTCTAAATGCAAAAAGCATCAGAGTCCACACAGAGCATGAGAAGAGCCAGGCTGAGTGATGTGATTTGGTACCAGACAGCTACAGCAGCAGGTATTATTGGCATTTCAGTTTCATGTTCTTCCAAATGAAATGCTCATTTTTGGATGCTTTAAATTGCTGGGGGGAGGGGGGGGAAGTAATGTTTATAGAGGTAAAATATGCCATGTAGAGGTAAAATATATCAGATAATAAAACAGCAGAAGACCAGACTCTGCTATAAAGGAAAACTTTTTTTTTTTTTTAGTAAGCAACATGTTTTTCTAAATAAAGCATTAGCTGCTTTTCATTTTTCAAATTAGAATATATTATTTTCAACATGCTATCACTCTGTACAGCTTGGATATTTTTAAATACTTTATAATCATGAACCTAAAAGACATTGGCATGGTAAGAAGCTTAGCAGCAATAAAAAGAAAGTAAGTGGAAAGGTAGAACAGATGAGAAGCAGCAGCAATGCTTTTTATGATAGTAATCTAATTTTAAAATAGCTTCTCATTTCTATGCAAAGAGGTATTTGTGGAGTTGCTTCCCACACACCTGCAGGGCTGTGGAGCAGGAGGAGCCATGGGTGAAGGACAGGGGAGCAGCCTGGAGGCCTCTGGGCTTCTTATCTGAAATGTGCTGAGGGGCCATTGCTGATAAGATAGAGTTTTTACAGGATGAGCAGCGATGCTTATTCTGCCAGAATTCAAGAGACAAAGGTTGTTTAGATGCAAATTAACAAATACAGAATGGAGAAGGATGCAAGAGCTGCTGTATCACCCCCACCCTATGGCCCCAGCACCATGCTGGCTGTGCTGCCTCTTGTCAGGTTTTCCTTCCTGTCCCCATCCCAGCATCCTGCTCTGTGTTTGAACATCTGGCATGAGAGAGCCCTGACCTCAGCTGGAGGGTCCTCACAGCCCAAACAGATCACTGTGCATCCTTACAGTCACTCTGCTTTGCTTCTGTAGCAGAGTTACCCTTCATCTGCCATATCACAAGAATTTCCATTGATTACACTTTCTTATATTTAATGATAACACAGAATTTATTCACCTCATGTGAACTTATTATTTTCTATCAACAGTTATTCAATATGATTAAAGAATTCTCTTAGATGAAAACCATAATTTTTATACATTTATTGTAACATTGCTGCAGCAGTTACTGAATGAATACATTGCAATATAGCAGAAAGTAAAAATCAAGGGCACTGGCATATCCCAACAGGAAGATTTTTCATTTTAAAGGAAAAGGGGGAAAAAAAAGTCTGTAATAGTTTGGAATCAGCCTTACAAAACTGGGGAAAATCCTTGGGATATAATTTTAGGAAGGGGGATTTTTTTAAGGATTTTTTTAAGGATTATGGAATTTTGCAACCTGAGAAACAGTCAGGTAACTCTGATGACAAGTAGAAAATAATTTTTTTCTAAGAAAATACAGAGGTGACCTCTCAGTTAGACTGAGGGCTGTTTCCCATAGTTTAATATGATTCTTTTGTCCAGAAAGACTGGAATCCTCCAGAGCAGTGCTTGTGTCCTGCTGTGCAGAATGGAGCATTTTGACCATGGTAACCTTTCCATAACTGAAAGCTCTCCACCATTCACAAAGGAATGTTTATAAGTGATGTGTTTCCTTCTACCATTTATTAGTAAATTCCTTTCCAACTGCATTTCAAACCTAGCAAGTAAAATATTCTGCTTTATTTTATTATATGATTTACCACTTGCATCAAAATTGAATGTATATGTACATTTTTAAGTATCAAAAATTTAAATATATGTACCATTTTTAAATATCATTAATATTGCATGCTCGCTTTCACATTGCATTGGCACATAGTTTATTAGGTTTTACATGTCTGACTGTTTTTGCAATCTTTCTCTGAAATATCACAAATCCTGAATTTTGATGCTATATTTGTTCACCAACTCGATGGGCAATGGTGTTCAATTGCAATGCTCCTTCTGAGCTCTCAGATGTCTGCAATCCTCTGTGCCTGTAGAGCAATGTCAATGTGATCAGTGGGCTTCATTTAACTTTGTTTTGATGATTATTTTTTCCCTAAGTCCCTAGAAAAACCTCCTGCACTGGGCTCTCTTGTTTCAGGGCAAGGACAGCTGCAGAAGCGCTGCCAGGAGTGGCAAAGTCTGCCACCTGCAAACCCTCTCTCATATCTCTGTTTCCCTCAGCTGACCATCCCTCCTTCCATGCACTGGGGTCATTCCTAATGGGCCCAGGGCTCTTGTTCACCCACAGTGTCCCCTGGGCTCAGCTGGGGAGCAGCTGGATTTATCAGCAGCCCCTACCAGGCCATCAGTCAGATCAGAGAGCTCCTGTGGTGGCAAGAATGGCAGCAGAGCTCATTTCTCTGGGTTTATTTGTCAGTACCTATGAAAGTCCTTCTTTGGGGAATGTCCATGGCAAAAAAAAAACAACTAAAAACACACCTTATATTAGGTAAAGAAACCAAAATCTTACTTTGATATTGACTGCAGTAAAATCTAGGAATAGCCATACAAAGATTTGACGTGCTCCTGCCCCTGCCAGGTGGGGTTATTGCAGCTGAGCTGGGCTGGCCAGGTGCTTCTGGAAAGTCCAGATCTTCCTGGATGGTCCAGGTGCTCCTGGATGGTCCAGATCTTCCTGGATGGTCCAGATCTTCCTGGATGGTCCAGGTGCTCCTGGATGGTCCAGGCTTGGAAGGAACCAGCAGGCTGATGCCCCCCCACTGCAGACAGATTTCCCAGTTAAATTATCCACTGCCCATCCTGGTTGGGAGCAAAGCTGGAGTCACCATCTCCATTCAAGTACTGCACTTGCTTAAAGGCACAACACAATTAGTCGACTGTCACATGCAATTAGTTACCACCATGTTGGCACATATTGTAAAGCTTTTTTTTCTTTAGCTTATGTGCAGCTAATTGGAGCCTGATTCTGGAGAGCTGCACCACAGGCGTTGCTGCTGCAAGGAGATGATCCCTTCCGCCTCCGCTGCAGGAGGGGAGGGCAGCTCCAACACACACTTGGAGGACAGCTGTGACATCTCAAATTAAGGATGGATTATGTGACTGGGACTGAAAAAAAATTACCAGAGTCCAATTTCTTGGGGCTTTCTTAATGACTTTGAGGAGTTTTTTCTCTCTTATCTGCAGAGGGGTCCCGCTCTCCCCTTGGCCCCACAGAAAAAAAAGTGCATGGATTACTTACAGCATTAGACTGGCTTTTTCCCAGGAGTCAATTAATGCACATATCAAGGAGTTCAGGTGCTCTTTCAGCTACTGCAAACGTTCATCACATGTGAGAACTTGTAAACTTCACTCAGGATTTCCTGAGCTGCAAAATCCCCATGGCACTGCCCCACGGTGCAATTCATAGGAATAAATTACCTCTAAGATAAGGTAATACAGACCTTATCTGACCTCAGCATATTAAGATAATGTTGTGTTGCTATTACCATAATAACACTATGGTCACGTCATTATCACCATGTAACAGCAGACAATTACTACCTGTTGTAACCTGCCAGGCTAACCTTACAGTACTCATTAAATAACTGTGAAATATTCATTCCTCTACTGAGGTGGCTCCACTGGAGTACAGAGCAGGTGCACACTGGTATTTCTCTACATCAGCAGCAGAAATTGTGAATTCAGCTTCGTGTGCAAGAGGAAAGAGCAGCAACTGCAAGCTAATGGGGTGGTGCAGGGCTGCCAGGGGGATCAGACACACATCATAAAGCAGGGAATCTCTTGGTAAAGCTGGGCTCAGCGAGCCCAGAAGAGAGAGTTTCAGAAATGAAGGAGAGGGATGACTGCTGAGCTGTGGGAGAGGTCCCTGCAGATGTGCTCACTACAGAGGTGCAGCTGTGAACTCTAAAAAAATATGTGGGGAATGATTTAATGAACACATGGTACTATGAGACGTGAAGTACAGTGTTGGAAGCCAAATGGGAAGAAAACAGTCATCATCTCCCCACAGACTGGCTTAGATTATCCACAAAACTTTTAGAGCAGTCTGGTTTGGATCACAGCAAACAGCTTTCCAGTTCAATATAAAACTGTGGAGTTTTGTTGGGTTTTTGGTTTTGTTCTGGGGGGTGGTATGGTGGTTTTGTCGTTGGGGCTTTTTGTTTGAGGTATTTCTTTGGGGGTTTTTGATTTTGGTTTTTGGCTGTTGTGGGTTTTATGACCAAACACTGATTTAATCATCAAAAGGTATTTGGGCTGCTTTTCAGGTGCACTCTCACCCCAGCAGACCTGGGTTGGCTGCTGTACCTCACTCTCCCTGAGCAGCACAGCACAAAAGGGAAATCCACTCAGCCTTGCATTGGAAAATACAGCCTGGTTTAATTCTTTCCTCAAATATACTGCCCCCATTTCCTAAGAGACCACTCTAACCTGTGCTCTTTGTCTTCTGCACCACAGAAAAGAAAAAGACTTGCCAGGATTCTAATGGCAAAATGGGGGGTTGTGTTTCTCATTATTTTCAGCTCTGCTGTACAAGTCCTACTGCAAGTGGCCACTGCAGAGCTGTCCTGGGAGCAGCTGGCAGGGGTGCAGTGTGCAGGTGGGTGCTGCAGGCAGAGCCCAGCGCTTCAGCTGCTGGCAAGGAGCCAGGACAACACCCAGAGGGGACAGAAAACTGATTAGAAACACTGATACTGGATAAAAGCCTCTTTTTCCCCCGAATGAACAACCCCTTTTAGACTTGCAGAGCGCTCTGTCGATGTTGTGAGGGTGCAGATGTCTCAGTGTCTCTCTCCTGAAACACTCCACAGTCTATCTTTTGTCTTTCAACACTTCATTGTAAGTGAAGATTGACAGGGCCTTGCTGATGCCTCTCTGCAGCACCTCTCTGCCTGAATGCAGAAATGTGGGTTTTTTATGCTGGATAAAACCTGCTGAGTCTTCCTGAGGAATCCCAGGTTGGGGGATGTGACCCAAATAAATGTTCTCTGGAAAATGTACTCTGGCAGAAGACTCTGAACATTGTGCAGAGTACAAATTGCACCCAATTTTCTGGTTTAGCTGCCTGATTTTTAGTGCTGGAGCTGTTGATTGCTTCAACTGTTGCAATTCAGAGAAACACTTTTCATGCAAAAAGAAAAGTAGCAGTTGCAAGCATTTGAAGAGTGCTGAAATGCCATGATTTTCATGGTTGTTTTTTAATCCACACTCCATTGTTCAGTTTCTTATTGCTGACTAATATCAGTGACTTGAGCCCTGCCCTCATATGGGCTTAAGTGTGGAAGTTTTGGTGCAGCTTCAATTCTGAGCTGAGCAAATGAAATGAACCCAGAGGTGGTTATGGCACAAATCTGAGAGCAGTGCCTGTTTGCCCAAGATACCTGCTGGATCATGACCCATCTGGATCTCCTCTCTTTTGCTACTGCTTGAAATTTCTGTAGGATTTCAGTATTAGCATTTTCTGTAGTGGTTTTTCCATAACCTGTTATTCCTTGGATGGCCTGAGAGCTGGTGTTTGGAGGGTCAGGGCACAGGCACAGACTTGTTGTGCTTTGGCCCTGATGTGCTCAGCCCAGCACTGCCTTGAACCCTTCCACAAGACTAATTTTAACAAAAATTGAACACCCAGAAAACTAGGAAAGAAAGAATTGGATCATTTCAAAATTAACCTTTTAACTGCTGGAAACCATAACTCAAGGATCCCATGGTGTAATTTTTCTCCCTGCAGCAGTGATGCCTGGCCATGGAGCAGCACAGCTCCCACACACAACCCAGGAGACACCATCCAGCTCTGTTAAACACCACGGGAGACCTGCCAGAGTTCCCAGTGCTGTGTGGTGCCTCTAGCAAGGGCTTCTCCTGTCCCCTACCCTCCTCAGTATTGCAGCCCCAAAGCTGAGAGATGGGAGCCTGCTGGCTCATGTCCTGGGAGACCTTGTATGTTTAACTTATTCCCAGTTCCTCCAGTTTCTCCATCTCTTTGCAAGTCCTGTTTCCAAGGTGGGGGCTGCAGCCCAAACAGGCTTATTCACAGGACACAGCAGCCCGTGATGCTGTGAATAAACAAATGTGGGAGAGTTTTCAGCACTTAATGGTGTCAGCCATGAAGCAGAAAGCTGTTCTCAGCCCTACCCATATGGGAGCTGGCATGCTGCAGTTAGCTCAATATGGGTAAAATGAAGCCCTGTGTTTAACTTCTAATGAAGGTCTGGAGAAAAATCCCAACAGTCAAGCAACCAAGTGATGAAGGCACAAGAGAGAGCCCCCAACACACCTGTGGAGGAGTGAGGACAATTTTCATTCTGGTTAATACAGTTTAACATTGTATTTATTATTGCATAAGGAAGCCCACACATTTAGGAAAAATACTTGTTTGATGAATATTTGTCTGTCAGGTTTCAGACCTAAATATGCTTGTTCAGGTTCCTGTTAATTTAAACAACCTCCTGGGAGCCTGGTCCTGACCTGAATGCACCACACAAAGGAGGGGAAAGGCAGTCAACACTGACTTTTACAGATACTCTGAGGAAGGGGAATGTAGCTCAATGATCTGATGATTTCTATTAACACAGTGGTAACCAGACTGTTACTGTCTGTCCTGTCTATCTCTTAGCTAAAACACTGGCTGGCTTAAAAAATTTGAAGACATTTTGGCTCAAAAATTTGAAGACATTTCCCTGAAATACAGCAGGTCTGATCAAAGGGCTTGGGTAAAGAAAAAATTCAAGCCCTGCTTTATCTTCTTTACTTTTTATACCTAACATTAGACCACTGCCTTTTTTACAATAAAGTTTAAAACCTGAATATCTAGTCATACTTAATCTTTTTCTAGCTCCCACCTGTCTGCCACTGGAGCACGTTACATTCCCACTCAGACATGGAGGCAGATCATAGAAGACTCTGAGACAGCAAGGAATTAAGCCCAGGCAGCCGGAAAACTTCCAAGACATGCCTGTGGTGCTTCCCCTCTTTCCAGTGAGCAGGAGCTTGTTGGGGCACTTTTCCCTTCCTCTCCAACTTTAGGAACATCAAGTACAAGCATGATGAATTTTGGCTTCTCAACAAGAATGAGAAAACCTCTATAGAAATATATTTTAAATGCCTGACATCTAGCTTCAATTAAGTTTATCTGCATTAATAACATACATTTCTCACTCAGTGGGTAAGGATATTTTTAATCTTTTATGCCGTCATCCAATAAGCCTGAAAACTGATAAAAAATACATTCATGTGCAAATCAGTTCTTTTTCATTTCCTTTTACTTTTTTTTTTTTTTTATCCTACTTCAATATTTTAAAATCCAGCCTCTTTGTGAGCCCTGAAAATATTTCCTATTGGCATGGCTAACAACAAATGTTGAGAAGTGAACTGTCAGCCACTGCAGAGAAGATGGGCATCAACGAGCTGTGCTCATATCAGAGGGCTGAAAGTGACACGTGGAGCCTTTCACACCTTGATCACCAGTTTGAATCTGCAACACCCAAACCTGACCTACAGTCAGACTCATGTGACAATTACCTGGCTGTCAGGACATGATTGCTGCTCTCTTCTCATCCCCTGCAGTGCACAGGTATTCTGCTTGCTGACAGGAACTTTCCTCTTGCTATCAATCTTAACCATTCAGTTAAAACTAAAGAAATGATTCTCTTCTCCCAGGCTCTCTTTCCTAAAAGGGCTGTGTGACTCAGAAGGTAACACTTTGCAATGATAGCTATCCATCTTCCCACTCACTTTTACTCTCACCCTTTTTCCTCCACTGTAACCGTGAAGGAAAAGGAATTCCTTTAGCAGGAGCCAGGAGGATAGCAAAGTCTTTCTGGTTAGAGGCTATTTGTGTTCTCAGGTAAGAGACTCTGGTGACTAGAACAAAAACAAATGGGAGAAAATCTTACCAAGATCTTAACAAACATCTGTTCCTAATATCCCACAACCACTCTGTGAAGTCCTCATGGACCTTGTTTATATGGGCGTGCAAAAATAAAATTGTGGTCCAGTTTATGTCTGCCAAGATAGCTCAGGTCAGGTTTGTGTCATGCCTCTCTAGAAACATCACCTTTTGAAGACAGCCTTGTCCTTCAGGATCCTCTCTTGTTTCCTTCCTCCACCAGGGAGGGTATCTATCTGACCCCTGGTACTTCTCTGCCCACATACTCTGAAGATTTTTATCATATAACTCAAGGCAGGGGTTAGTTCTGAGTGATTTCCTCCATTTTGGCAGCTCAAATAGAAGTTATAAAGGATATTCAGGTCATTTCATTCCCACTACCTTTGCCCTTTTCCCTGGGAAACACTGCTCTTGAAGAACATGCAAACTGCTCCTTCAGATTTCCTGCTGGTAGTAAATATATTTATCTTCATTATTTTATTTCCTTGATTTTTGTCCAAAGAAACCTACAAATGCAGTGGTTACCTGTCAATCAGGTCATCAGCTTATCAAATGTATGGCAGCAAAGAAACATGAAATGAAGCCTCTACAGTGTAATTTTCTGATCAGTCTATTAGACATTTGTTCATTTGAACAGTTTGTGCCTCTCTTCTGCTATGTCATCTGGCAAGAGCAGACATCTGAAAATTATATTTTTTCACCAGATATGAAGTCTATAGTACTCATTAAAATATTCATGACAAGAAACACTCTAGTCAGTTGGTGAATTGCTGTTACAGTTAAAACATAAATCACCACCATGCCATTACTGTGGTGTGGGAGAACTTAATGGACTTGCAGTAATTTGTGTGTAAATATAAAGAACAGGAACACTGTGATAAGCTCAAAGCAGCTGAGGGCTCCTCTTGTGTAAATGAGAATTTGTGTACAGATAAGTCTGGAGAGAATTCTGTAAAGAAATTACCAAAAAGTGAAAAACCCCTCCAATTACAAATGAGCTAGCTTAGGTACAAACTCAGGTGCTGCAGGGAACACAGCAAATAGTGCAAAATCCATGCAGGACTATAACTCCCAGGCTGTCAGCCCTACCTGAGCTCTGCCAGCTGGACCTCAGATCAAGGAAATCTGGGCTAATTTTCCTGTGTGAATGGCAATCACTGCCATGCACACCCTACATTATCCCCACCCCAGCTGAGGAAATGCTTACAGAGTGCTAATTGAAACAGCCACTGGGTATCTCAGGTAAAAGAACCATCAATCTGACTATTGCACTTAAAACAAAGATCTTCTAGACTAGAGACAGCATATTCTGGAGCAGGAAAATCCTTCAAATGTGCATTTGAAAGAAACAGAGAAGACACAAAAGAAAGGTAACTTTTCCATGGGAAAATCCAGCCATTTCACCTGGAACCAGCCATATGGTGAAGGACAGGACTGATGCTTCTTCCACAAGTGCATTTTGTAATCTCTGTATTATCAGCTACAGGAGTGACTCAAATTAAAGCCATGAAAACATGAATGAACCCATGTCCTGGGTTTGACCAAAAGCCCAATGAATTCTGTAAAATTGCTTCACTGACTCCTGGTGTTCAGCTCGGGCTTTTGGCAAGGCTGGTGCTAGGATATATGTACAAATTGATTCAACAACCTCATTAAAAAGAACCCAGAAACACTCAAACCCCTCTACCCAAACAAAAAACCCTCAAATGGAGTAACTTTCCATTCTAGTTTTCCTTCAGAGTACAAATGCCTTTATAAACAAGTTTTTTCCATTTTATCTAGCATTCAGATATCACTATCCTGAATAGTAGTTTAAAAATCACACCATTTTTGTCTGATTTATCTACTCATCACATCATAATGATTTATAGATCATTTTTACTCTCAAATTAACCTTGGGAAACATTTAGATACTCTTTGGGAAATGCTCAGCTGACTACGGAAATCTCTAATTTCTACACCAACAGAGGGCTTTGCATGCCTGGTTAAGTCTGGAACTGTCTGTTCCTAATTTCTTTCTCCAGCTGCATATTTATTTGATTCACAGCCTGTTTCACAGATGCTTTTATACATATTGTCATCAAGGAACTGGGATGCAAAATGAGAACTACTATTTTGTCTTGTTGCATGTTACTGCTGAACCACACATTATTTCACCTTCCAGTTCTGCTCTGAAGAACAGAGAGGACCTGACCTTGGAAAGGCCCATTCATTCCCTTTGAGAAGGGTGTTTAGTTGCTAAACAACTGCCTGCTGCAGCAATAACATGGGTGGAAACTTTGCTGGTAAAACCATTTCTTGCATCTCTTTTCATGCTGAGTGGCAAGTTCCTGAGGTTGAACTCTGCCAGGTTATTGTAGCAAAAAAGCTCTCAGTTTTAGTAGGAAGGCTAAGCGATAAAAATAAAAAGATCACCAGGGATGGAAAGAGAAGTGGTAAGGCAGAAAATGTAAATAAAATGGAACAGAGACTTTAAAGAGAGCTGGTGTTGGATTATCAGTGGCAGAGTCAGTGTGGCCACCCTGCCTGCATGGGCTGTGTCGCCGTCCCAGGGAATCTGTATGCAAAGGCAGCCACAAGCAGCTGATTAATTCAGCTACTGCTATAAACTAGAAAATAAATCGTTCCATTAAAAAAAGATATTTTAGCATCAGCTATGATCAGTGAACCTCTTGCTCTAATTCTTTCTCTTCTTCCTATTTGCCATGCGTCCTTTCCAGCTCCGTCCAGGACAACTTAATTACCCGCAGTGAGCGACTGCCACGGAGCTGCAGGCAATGTGATGAATCAGTTTAAAAGTGCAGTGGCTCATGTGCAACTTCTGCTGCTGCAGATTATTGAGCTAAAGATTACAAGTCACCCAGAAAATCCCAGAAGAGAACATCATCAGGGTTTAAACAGAGTATGAAAATTGTAGGTTCACATTATAACGTGTTTCTCATTGAATTTGATTTGCCACGAGAGACCCAGCACAACTCGTGTCTTATGTGTTACCTCACACTCAGCTGTGGAAAGGACTCGGGCTCTGTGTGCAGAAGGATTATAAATAAAGCTGTCAGCAGCCTGTCCCCACAGGGCTATTCGTTTGTCCATACAATGACAATGTATGCACTATTTTCAACAGCTTTTTTCCATAAACATGGACATGATTTTGAGCTCACATGAAGTCCAGCCAGTCAGAAATTGTAGCCAGGTCCTGTGGTGCTATTTATCCTTGTCACTGCATCCTCGGCAGCTCAGAAATGAAGATCCAGCTGCCAATTAAAGCGAGAGTTACCCTTCAAATTAATATGTACCCAAAGTTATCTCCACTTGATAGCCTAATCCTCTTCCCAGGGACTTTTGTGAAAGTTGCCTGAATCCACTGAAATCCTCTCCTGCCCAAACCTGGCAGCTCCATTAGTACATTTGAGGCCACAATGGGGGCAGAAGAAAAACCAAGGTTATTCTCATCAAGGATTTGAAGGAAGTGCTCAGGGTCTCTAAGCTACAAACTGGGATGTAGCCAGGAATGGCAAACAAGGATTTGGCCCTATTTGAGTAGGTATAGATGTGCTTTTGAATTTATATCTATAATCAAATATAATGAAAGCTGATGAAAAGAAAAACAATATTTTTTTCAAGCTGTCATAGCTGTTATTCATTCTGACTGTCTGGATTTGTAATCAGCTTTATCAATTTAATTTTGTTTGTGGCAGCACCTTTCTCAGGTTCAGAGACAGCTGAACTCAGTTAATTAAAGCCCAGGATGTTCCTTGTACTTTATTAATGCAAGTATCAATATATTATATGGAATTTAGCAAAAGCAGGAAATTGAGATTTTTGGAAATTTAGATACAGCTGTTAGACCATGTAGAGAGGACTACTGACAAGGAGACAAGCCAGACCAAACAAAGCTGAACTTGCCAAGAGAGATCAGTGAAGAATAAACTCTGTATGCCTGATCCACTGGAAAAAGAAGTCAGACAGCACAGCAGGCTATCTCCAGCAGTGCGTGTGTTTCCCAAAAGCTTGACAAAGCGCTGGCAGCGTTTCAGGATTCCCAGAATATGCATTCACAAATAAGTAGGTCGTGAACATATTTAAGTTAATTTATCTATGCAAGCCCAGTGTGTGGAGCCTCCCTGTTTAGAGCAGCAGGACTCTGCTGCCTGGCTCAGAGGTGCTGCTGAAGGATGAGGGGCTCCTCTGCTTCAGGAGCCAGGTCACTGCTGCTCTCTGCTGTCATCATGCTCATCCCTTCCTCTCTAGCCACTGCTGCTCTCTCACCTCGGTTTTTTTGAGCTAATTGTTGTGGAGAAGTCAAGTTTCACTGGTTGCAGTCCCAGTTATCTCCTACCCAGCTGTTTCAAAGCTAAGAGCCATGACTTAGGGACAGGAATGCTGCACGAGGGTTCCTGGCACACGCTCAGTGTGGGTGGCACCCACCTGTGTGAGAGGAGTCAACACAGCTTTGATCCATCACCTGTTCCCTCCTGAAGTCCTCACATCTGCCACTGAGACTTGCCCAAGTACTTCTGAGTGGATTTTAAGGGAATCTTAAAGCATCACACATCCTCCCAGTCCCCTGGTTTCTCGGTGGAAGACAATCTGGGATTGCCTCTCATGGGTCCCAGGACATCCTTGGCAGAAGCAATGGGGAGAAAAAAATGAGCAGATATTTCACCATTCCTGGGATGGCAGAGTGAGCTGGGGAATGCTGTGTCAGGATTGTTGTCAAACCACATGGCCCATGTGCCACTCTAAGCTCTGGGAGTTTGGCAGCTCTGGTTTCTTGTTCTGTGTCTGTCTCTAACAACTCTAATCTGCCCTATCACTGCATCCTCCACAGCAAGAAATCACAAAGCCCTCAGGGACTTAATCCAGACCTTTACCTTCAGCCATGTGGACACTGACAGGCATCTTTTTAAAGTGTTGTTATTGTAAAACAAGGTCAGGAATTATGTTGCCAGATAAAAAGGAAACCACCACTGAAATGCAAAGTCAAAGAATTCCGACAATTAAGCCAAAAATTCTCCTTTGTATTTATGGATTCAAAACCAACCAAACACTCTTGAAGCAAAAAAATCTTGATCAGTATTTGTGGCTCCAAAAAAACCCTATTTATATGATATATTTATTTAAAGGAGAAATCTAATCTCAAGGGGATAGGGATGACACGATTGTTAGGACACTGAACCTTCCTTCTTCTCCAAGTTCACCCATTCGACCTTCCCTTGCAGCACATTTAATCAATGCATGCAAATCCTTTTTCACAGCTCTGTTCCCACTTAAATCAATGGCAAAACTCCCACCGAATCAAATGAGGATATAATTAAGCCTTTCACATTTTTCTAAACTCCACTCAAGTAGCTCACAGACCTACAGACTGAGTAAAAATCTGGTATATAGATGGCACAAAGCATACAGAAGAATGTGGAATATAAAAGAAAAGCCAGTTTCACATGCATTTTGGCCAAGTCTAATAAGCCCTCTACTAATCCTGTTCCTCCAAGAGAGTTGTGGAGAGTCCTGTTCAAGCAAATCATCACATATTCAGACCTGTCTCTGAACAAATAAGCTGTCTACATCTTCCAAATTCCGGATGATTGGTCTGCACAAGATCAGATTCTGTCCCCTTTCTCCATGTTGATGCTGTCTACCTCAGACTGGTGACTTGGGGGTACAAATATCTGCTGAATGTGTGCTTCACAAGGTCCAGAGATGACAGATAACTCCAAGATTGCTTCTGCAGAGTCATTGTGGATGCCTCTAGCAGCAGGAAAAGTTAAATCTCCAGCATGCTCACCCTGCAGATTCAAAGGACATATTTAAAGGTATTTGTAGCATATTGAAGGGAAAAAATAACTGGTCATGGTTTAAGATGTCTTAAGATGTGTGAAAAGCACAACTGGAGGTTTTCCATCTAGATCAAGCCCTGCAGTGTGTATGAAGTACAGGCAAGCAGAGCCCAGCAGTGACGAGCTTTGTCAGAGTCACTAGACTAATCACCTTTCCCCAACTCCATAGCTGAAAGTGGCATTTCAGGGGACAAAACTGGCTTGCTGTGACTTGGAAACCACTACAAAACCATTCCTTGCCAGAAGCACACACAGGCTTGTAATCCTTTTCTAAGTATTAGTTTTGGAAAATGGCTTTAGAGCATCTTCCAAATCTTTGCAACCCAAGCCTGAGCCTTACAGCAGAGTGCTCTGAATGCCCTGCTCCCACCCTCTACATTTCACCTCACAGCAGTGCCCAGCCTTGCTCTGTAAATGCTCCACTCTGAGAGGTGCCACATGCCAGAAGCAGTGCCACGGCTGGTGCTGGAAAGCTGCTTTCCCCCAGGCAGCCCAGCCCGGTACTGCAGAGATGGGATACAACTCTCTCCTCAAAGCAAGGCAATAAACAGCAACAGGAGTTAATAAATCTGATAAAATGAAGAGCTAAAAATAAGATGAAAAGGAGAAGGGAGATGCTCTGTTGACAGGTTTGCCTTCAGATATGTCCCCTGAAGCAGCAGCCTGCACTGGGGGCTGTGCAGTGCCCTGGTGGGGATGGCAGGAGCTGTGCTGAGCTGTGTCTCTGCTTTCCAGCCCTGTGCTGCCAGGGGTGGGGATTCCAGCAATGAAATCCAATGAACAGCACCTTGACATTGGAGTCTGGAAATCAGAACAAATCTTTGGGCAAGTCCTGGACTCAGACTACCACCGTTTTCTTTCAAAATCTGTTTGTCTTATCTTTTAGATAGGAAACTATTTGCTGGAGAGACAATTTTGCCATGAATATGTAAAATTCTCCATAGACCCCTGGGGGATATCCTATATCATAATAAGCAAAATAACCTAGATTAAAGTGTGAAAGTACCATATCTCTAGTGATGTTACAGGGATAAGTACATTTTTAATGCATGTGTACATATTTCTGAATGCATATCAGCACACACAAACATATATAGGGCAGGTTTAGGCTGGATATTGAGATGGAATTCTTTAGTGTGAGGGTGATGAGGCCCTGGCACGGGTTGTCCAGGGAAGCTGTGAATGCCCATCCCTGGAATTGTCCAAGGCTGGGCTCTGAGCAGCCTGGGATTGTGGAAGGGAGTGGAATGAGATGCTCTTTAGGGTCTCTTCCAACCCAAATAATTCTAAGGTTCTCTGATTCAGATTTCAGGTGTAGATGAGCATGTAGGCTCCCTGGCAGGAAACTCCTGGCCCGTGTCCAGCAGTGTGGAGGGGCAGGGTCAGTCAGGGCCTGTCCTCACTCTGCGAGTGGCCCCCGCAGCTCCGGTGCCATCCTGTGCAGGTGACATCCCCCTCAGGAGGGACACAGCACTCACTGGGCCAGGCCTGAGCACTGGGAGAGCAGCAGCACCACAGTCCCTGCCCTCATTATACACAGATCCAGTAACCTACTTTGTCAGAAAAAGCCCTGAATGAAATGGGGTGGCTGGGGACTGGAGCAGCAGCTCTCTGTCTCGTACATCCCTGTGCTGTCACTTCACCCCACTGAGATGCAGCATAAGAAGCAAGGCAGGAAAGAGTTTTTCATCTGTCTGGCACAGAGAGACCTTGCTGCTGCTAAAGCCTTTGATTTACTCCCTGCATGAACACCAGATTCTTTTCCCATGGCAGAGCTGTTTATGAGCAAGGTTCTGATGTGCTGGTGCTGTCACCCTCTGCTGCCAGCACGCCTCCTGTGAGCCCCCCTCACAGAGGGGCAGGAGCCAGGGATGCTGCTCTGAATGGGGCTGTCAATGCAATTCAAGCCTTCCACAGCCACATCCTGCTCTCAGCTTTCAGTGGGAATCACTGATGCTCTGCTGACTTACATCAGCTACAGTTTAGGGATACTCTGTTTTTGGAGAGCTGGACAAGATGCTGGGAACAAAGGGAGGACCACTCAAAGGCCAGTACAGGGATTGCCAGGGAAGTGACCCTGGGAGAGCCTGACACCCTGGCTATGCAAGCTGCTGACCCCCAAGTCTCTGTTTCCAGGTGATCTGGCAGGTGTCACCTCCCTTTATTTAAATGACAGATATTTATATATAAATGTGTGAATCTCTCCTTCCAGAAGTCAAGGAGAAGAAAACAGAACTCACATCTAAGCCTTCTTCTGGGATGAAAAGACTTGTAACCTGTAAATGACTTTCAAGATAACTTCAGTGTAGCCCGAATATGAAGTATTCAGACTTAATTGTACGCACTGAGGAGCAAACAAAACTGTCTAAACACAAGTTTTGTCACTCAGTTTCATTTCCCAGGGACTCACGTTGAAGGGATATTGTTTTCTTTCAGGCATTAACTGCTGACATATAAAATTTCTGGACCAAAGCATCCATGTGAGAGAATGGGTATTATTTGTGGACCAGCAACATATTGTTCACTTCATTGGTCAGATATTTTCTATTACAAAGACATTATGATAGCTTTTCCAGCTGCAGGTCACACAGCTCTCATCATTTTCAGTGTGTGAACACTGGATCAGCTTCCCATGGAGGTGCTTTGAGCCTCCCAAACACCCCATGGACAATACTGCTGGGACAAACACAGGATCACACACTGCACATTTAGCAGGCTAAAGGTCACAGAGAAACCTGTCATTTCCAGTACAGCTATCCAGTGCTTTAGCAGAGAAAAAGCCTTTCAGAGGGTCCTACCAGGTCAGAGCAAATCTCTTGGCAGCTGTGGGTCCTTCCTCTGCCTGCTTGAGCCGACTTGGCAAGATTGAGGAGCAGAGGGTTCCTTCTCCTGGTGCCTGGGTCTGCAATGTGAATGATGTGTTCAAAATGCTTCTGGGATTTGCAGGGAGATTCTCCAGGGAGGAGAACATTTCTGGCTTCTGGTGCCCTGCAATGTGCTGCTGGAAGTTATGCTCTGCAAGCTTTTGGCCTATGGCCCACTTTCATTCTCCTTCTGTCAGAAAATTACTTACTTGAGTTTGCAAACATCTCCTGCATATGCAAAATTTTGAACAAACATTACTCAAAAAATTTTTCATCCAATTTTACTGCCCACATCTCCTATGATCAGTTCAGTCAGGTGCCTATTTTACAATAAACTTTATTTTACAGTAAACAAGTATATTGGTGTAAAAAGAACTCCACAAAGTTCATCCTATTAGATGCATTCCACTGCCCACAGTAATCCCTTTTCGTTGTAATCAAGCACAATTTCCTAATAGCACAGATCAGGTTCAGAAGCTGTTTGTGACCTAGAATACAGCCCCCAAAACTATATATATTTATGCATATATTCTTTAATTTATGCTGGTGATGCAGGAAACCAGAAGGGTCCCCTTCCGTGCCTCAAAGTCATGCACCAGATATGTTTTTTCCACATCTCTGCCTGCTCCAAATACAAGGAAAGGTATTAGAAACATTTGCTAATCAGTTTTTCCTGCAGTGCCTTTTCAGAACAAGTGATCCAGGACATCTTTGCCCATCTGGCTCTTCACAAAAATGCCCTTCCTGGATGATGGCTAATTAGGCAATATAATAGTTTATCCTTCTGATTTACTCAGCAAAGCAAACAGTATGCTGGTGTATTTATTCATGGCATTTATGTAACTGTTTGCACATAGGTATTTCAGTGACTGTGAAATAATTATGATATTGAATTAGCATAAACGTTGCATTTCTCAGCTCACAAGATGCCCCCTTTTCATTTCGGGGGCAAAATGAAGTGGGAGGATGCTTAAACATTTGAGAATGAAACATGCTCATTAACTAGAGCTGAGTTTATGAACTTCAGAGGTTAAGCATTAGCTACAAAATTTCTTTTAATCAAGATGGATCAAGCTTCTCCACTTAAACGCATTATCCAAATTTGCAGTCTTCTCTAGTTAATGAGTCAGTCTGAATTAGCCTTTCAAAAGAATTAAGGGAAAAGAATCAACACTTTGATGGTGTTTGAAGCACAAGTTGAAGTAATTGAATCAATGTGTTAAATCTTAGATGAGATCTTCTAATCTGTAAAACAGTGATCGAGAGCTGTGTGACTGAAACCAGATGCAGTGGCTAATTTGGATGAATTATTCTGTGCAGGGAGGTCTCCCTCAACAGCAGTCTGCCTGAAAGCAAAATTTGCTTATAGTCACCCTGCTTGGAAAAGGAACAATTAGGGTTGAAATGTACCATCTCTTGCTGGTGCATTCCCCTGTGACTTCAAGAAAGATTTTTGTTTTTTAGGTCAAGGCTCGTACCTGAATGTGTTGTGAAAACAAGACTTAGAGCGACTCTCTTGGGAGTCCACCAGGGAGGGATAATAAAACTTTGATCTTTCCAGGTCTCTGGGATGAGGTCAGTTAGCAGATAAGCTCTCTGCATTCACACTGCAAACCTACTCTGAACTTTACCCACATCATTAATTTGGGAAATTCCTCTAACAGCCCATGAGGAGAAATCCTGTCTCCTCAAAGAGTAGTTTAAAGGGACCTATTTTAACTTACAATGGACCAGATCCCTCAAGATTCTGAGCAGATCCTGAATGTGTATCTACAAAAGGAGCTGTTTGAGCATTTTCCTGCCAGAATAAGTTGTTAAAAGGAGAAGTCATTGGTCTCTCTGGGTCCCTGTGTTAGTCCTGTCCCCTGGCTGCCCACTCTGTGTGTGTAACTCCCTTTGAAACAAAGACCACATTACTTTCGTTAGAAATTTCAATAGCGGGCAGAGTCAATTTCTGTAATTAAGATGTGATGAAACAACAACCAACCAAGCATTTTTTTCCAATAAAGTATTAACTTCAAAGCTATTTATATGCTTAAATGTGACCCATAAAACCACCCATCCTTTGATGTTCTCCAACTGCGAGTGACTCTACTCAGTGACAAAGCTCAAAGGACAAATAAAAGTGGGCATCAAAACCCAGCTCTGAAAAAAGTACAGCTGTGTTCAGGAAGGGATAACTGTTCTCTTTATGGCTGCTGAAAGCTGCAGAAATGCACAAAACCCTTCTGAACTAGGAGCTCCTTAAAAGGAGTGTTTTAAACCTGCTGACAAAGACTTTTACCCAGAATGAAATCGAGAAAACCGTTGAGTGCAAAGCTGGCCAGGGTAGTTCCAGGCACAGGAGGGATGGAGGCACAGCAGCACCTTGCTCAGCTCTGCACACCTGGGATGGAAAGCAGGAGCTGAGGAACAACTCAGCAATGTGTGTGAGACAACACTCCCAGCTTGTTTGGTATATTCATTCAACGGGTGCCATTCATCTCCTCACTCGTTTCCTCTATTTTTTATTCCCTCCTCATTCTCTAAATTGCACCTAAGCAGAGCCCTGGGGCTGGGCTTGCAGGGTGCCTGTCCTGGGCTGTGGAGATCCTGCTGTCCCTGATGCTCCAGGGCTGCACAGGGACTCAGGTGGGATCTGCCCTGCAGAGGGGATTCGCTGTCCCAGAGACACGAGGGAAGGACAAAAGACAAATCTTCAGGCATGGTTAAAAACAGGTTTTCCTTCCAGCAGAGAGAAGGAAAAAATAAAAAAGGGGGTGGGAAATGCCATACAGAATAGAGAAGATCTGAAGAAAACACATAATGTAACCAGATTTCTGTGTGGGAGAAATGAGCACTGACAAAATTCACATGTCTGAAGGGAATTTAATTGAAAGATTAAACATAAGTCAAGACTCAGAGGCCCAAAAGCAAAAGATATCATGCTTTAAAAGTAGCAAGTCATGCCCTTGCTTAAAAGAGACTTTGTTTAACCACGTGCCTTGTACTGGCACAGCCTGATTAAACTTCTTATAAGAATCTGAGGCTCATTAACTATGAGTTTTTTAAGTTTGTTTTTAATAAAAAGACAAAGCACATGTCAAAGCAAGTACAAGATGGTTATAGCCAATCTCTTTTCCAGCACACACAGATATGCTCCACTGATCACTGACACACACACACACACAAATAAATTAATAGATAGTCTGCACTGGGTTTTAGAGGTGAGAAATGGAAAAGATCTATTAAGGTCAGCTTGCCCAGCTCCTAGCTAAAGTAGACAGCTTTTCCTATGGATTGTTTATCCAAGTTTCCAAAAAACTTTCCCTTGGACTAAAGAAAGTGTATAATGCTCTTAGTAGTACCAATATTTCCCCTGTGCTGAAATAGCTGGATGCATTTCTGTGTGTTTAAAATATTATTTCCCTGGTAGATATGGGTATAAGGTTCCCACAGCTTAAGAGCCCAAGACCAGCTCATATGGGTCCCTCCAAGGACTCAGCTGATACCCTCTGTCCTCGTCTCCTGGAGGACAGGGTTTGAGGGACATTCAGAGCTTGGCAGCTCAGAGAACCCACAGCAAAGCAAGGGGTTTTTCTCTCATTATAAAGAAAATATTTGCTAAAAGATGTCATTGTTTTTCTAATTGCTCCCTCTAAAAGTGAGGGAGCAGCCTCTGGCTGGGGATGGGAGCTGCAGCAGAGGTGCTCTCACCCCAGCACATCCCCATGTCCCCCTCTGGGCTCAGGCAGGGACGTGTTCCAGGCTCCTGGGTGCTCCAGTGGCCCAAAAACAACCCCAGAGCCAACCAGGGAGGAAATCAGATGATTAAACCTTCACAAGCACATCCATGGGCATTAGCAGGAGCTTTGCTGAGCACAGCAAGGTACTGCTGAGGGAGAAAAAACCTCTCAATATTAATATTATATCTTATGGAGTTTTTTTTTAAAGAAGCATTGAGCTTCAGAGTTAGTAAAAGTATTATAAATAATTGCTGAGAAATGCAGGCCAGTCTGAATCAGGGTTTGATGCCTGAGGGAGTTTCCAGCAGCCCTGGGGGCAGCTCCACCCTGCCCCAGCAGGTTCCAGGAAATAGTAAAGCTGTAATTGTTTGTTTCAGATTTCTATTTTAATAAGGACAAGGAATGAGATAGAAGTTGTGAGGGTAAAAAGCTGAACTGTTAGCACATGACTTCTGTGATTAGATTAATGAAATGCCAGAGGATCCAGGTCTGGACATAATAAAATAGAGAAATTGCAATAATGTTTCATGTTGTAAGAGCAATTAGAAAAACAATGACATATTTTAGCAAATATTTTCTTTATCTATAATGAGAGAAAAAATGGTAACAAAACAATGTTGTCTCCCTCAGAAAAGACTGAGTTGCAATGAAAAAGCATTTCAAGGTTTTTTTCAGCTTTTGTATTTCAGCTTTGATGAAGTAAAACTAGTGGTAAATTGATAGGAGTACAAGTCTTGCTTTTCTTTTGATCACAGGAGACTTGTTTTTTAACAGTGAAAATCTAATATATTTGAGTGAACTAAGCAGGGAATTATTGCACTGCTGATTGCATATTTTTATAAGGAGCAGTTATTAATTGTTTTCTGTCTGCCTTAATACTGCCAATTGATTTAGCAGTAGATAAATAATGATATATAGTTACAATACAAATGTTACTGTGCAATGACACAAATACCTGTAATCCTAGGAGGGATACTTATGTTGCTGAAATAAGTCATTCTAACTCTCTTCCTGACCTTAGATTTCCCCACCAGTCATAATATTCTTACTAATTGTCACAATTTAAAAAACTCTCAGCAAAACATCCACAAAACCCCACAGAACACAGAATCTTACAGTCATTTCTCTTTAATTTTTGATTCTAAAAATAAAATCAATTTTGTGCACACTAAAACTCAGAACAGAGAATTTCTTCATACCTGAAAAATAACAATTGTGTGATATAGTGAATCTTTTTGCTCTATCATACTAAATATATATTAATAACCCATACAAAATCAGCACACAAAAATGGGTTTGTGTTGTTATTTTTCCTCACAAAGGAGTGACTCCCAGGTCCATGTGGCAGCAGCTGATCCTGAGAGATGCAGCCAGCAGGCAGATCCACGCTGGAGCATTCTGGCAGTGGGAGCAGCTGCTGGCTCCCTTCCCCCTGCAGGATAAGCAGGCTCCAGCCTGAGTCCCAGGGCTGCTCTGGAGGTTGTTGATGCCATCACTCTGTTTCTACATTGCCAACGTGTCTCCTTGCCCTGGCTGTGGCTCTATTGAACAAAAATCTGCATTTCCACAGACTCACAGAATGAACTGGGTTGCAAAAGTCCTTTGGAGACCATCAAATCCACCCTATGACCCAACAGCTCATCATCTAAACCCTGGCACCGAGTGCCATGCCCAGGCTTCTGTTAAACACCTCCAGGGACAGTGACTCCACCACCTCCCTGGGCAGCCCATTCCACTGCCCAGTCACTCTCAGTGAAGAGCTTTTTCCTCATGTCTAACCTAACCTTTTGTGCTGGTCCAGACATGCTGCATCATCTTGCTGGTCCCTGGGGTCTGGGGAGGGGCAAACACCCGGGGCTGTCCCCAGGTCTGGAGGCTGCTCTGCAATGCAAGGGTGCAGGGAATTGAGATTGTCACATGCCAGCTGCTGCTCACCACCTCTTGGTGGGGCTTTGTGCTCCTGGCTGCTCTGCAAAGGTGCACACAGAGGAGATCAGGGCCTCACCACGGCACATTGTTGGCATGCATAACTTCTGGCAGTTCATTTAAAAAATCAAAAGGTTTGAAAACTGTGAGAATATTATAGAGAAGGGACAAAATTCCCTCCCAAAGGTTTCTGAGAAAAAGAGTTTCTGTTTTTCAGTGAGCCCTCCACGTGCCTTTGCTGTAGATTATGCAGGAGGTATGTGCATAGGATGTAGCTTTGAATCCTTATTTACAGATGATAAAGTAGTAACTTATTCAGATCCTCCACTGTTGTCTCTGCATAATACACAAAATTAAAAAACCTTTTGGGTTGAAAATGACACACCTATTCATTAATTTTACCAGGGCTGTGAACAGCTCTTGTATCAGGTTATGTAAACTTCCCTCCACCAAGTAAGGATGTCATTTGCAAAGAATCCAATAGCTGTTTCTGGGCATGTTTAGAACCACATTTCTAAAGATTATTTTATGTAACAACCCTTAAAGATCAATTTACATTGAAATAAGTTGAAATTGTATTTCTGTTCTCATGTTATGAGCAGCTTTCAATTCTGTGGTGAATGATGTCAGCTGCCATTTGACATTTCAGTGTAGGATCTGACTTACTTGTAACCTCTTCGTCTACTCTAATGAAAGGCAGTTTATTGTAACCTACATTTTTTTTATTTCAGCCATCTGATCTTGAAGTATTAAAGCAGATTTCTAAGCATGAATTCAACTTATTCAATCTGCTCACCTGTGACAGTAAAAACAGCAGGCACCTTGGTCTTTGGTGTGGGCTCCCTGAATTATTAATATTTTCCTACCTTGGTATGCAGACTGCTTCTTCATCGGGGCTGTGGATGGTGCTGAACACCTAAACCTTCCAATCTACTGCAAGTTAATTTCTTTTCTCCAGGAACTGTACAAAAGATGCCTCTATAAATTGCAATTGTTTTGACCAAATAAGCTAAACCCTGCTAATGAAAACAGATTTAGCTGAGAATAAAGGCACAAAGCTGGGATACCACAAAGTTCCTCAATTGTTAAATTTAAAATCTTGCTCCACACAAAAAGACTATGGCATAGAAAATTGTAATATAACTAATTCATGGATGTTTCTTATTTAAAATATGCTCTTTGTAAATGTCTTTAAATGTGCCTTTGAAAAAGCAAGGCTTGCTCTCAAACCAGCACCATTCTGAAAATGCTGTGACACTTCAGACAGTAAGTTTCATACATGTTGGAAGACATACCAGTGGCTCATCACTTTGAATTTCTGTTCAGGTTGTTAGTCATAACTACTCTCACATTTTGTAGAATTGTTTCCTGATTCCTTTTCAACATTGAACAATTTGATTAAGTCTAATGAATGGATCTTTTGGGATTCTTTATAAGTGAGCATAAAAGGAAATAAAAAGGTGTTTTGGCAACAATCTCTTTGAAGTCAATTTATCTAGAGAAGAAAAAATTATTTGATAACTATCTACTGCAAAATTACAAATTATTATAGAATTGCATAAAATGTCTGCTGTACTCTTGAACTGTAATTGTCAAAGGAGAATTTCATTTAATCTTACTGGAGGGCACCTACCACTTATTTGACCTGAATTCTTTGATACTTTTATTCTAAGTATTTTATGATTCATAATGTCATTCTTTAGTCCACGTATAGCAGCCTCCAGAAGCAGAGATGGCTGAAGAATGGCAATTTCAATTTGTGACATCTTATGTAAATTTTTCTTTTTCCATTTCCATACCACTTTCCACTCACACTTTCAAACATACTTTTGGAGTAGGATTCAGTCAAAGCACCCATTTTGCAACTCAAGAGGGTCAGACATTTTATTCAGTGTCATTTTTTTTTTATTCCTTAGTCTGTCCCCAGAAACCTTTCCATCACAAACTTTGAATCAATACCCTCCTTTTAAACAGGCAGGTTTAGCAAACCAGCTTATTTACCTGAGGGAAAAAAAGACCCTTCCAACCAGAGCAGCTCTGAAGATGCTGCAGCCAGAAATGCTGCAAAATACTGAGAGCTTGACATTGGTTAAAATAATTCAGAAGAAAACAGATTTTGTACTGGCTGCTAAATACTGGTAGTACTTGAACATTATTCAAATCAGTGTGAGCTTGAGCAGTGGCTCTTGGAGTCACATGAAGACTGCTAGGTTCAGTAGAGGTACTGAAACAAGGACTTTGCTTTCCAAAGGTTTCTACAAATATTTCTTGGTGATCTGATACAGAATTCAAGGCATAAAAGCTCAGTAAACTTGAATGTGATAGCAGAAAGGTAGTCTGGAAACTTTTATTCATTTTGCTGAAGAGTGGAAATAAATGGGATAAAGAAAGAGCTGCTCCACAGTTTAAGTGATTTTAGCTGTTGCCTTTTTCTGTATGCATTGTGGAAAAATATGATGTAAGTCATTAAAATCCGATGATTTATAGGTTTATGTAGCCAATGTTGCTTGCTCAAGAACTAAAACAATTAAAACCCAGCTTCTAAACCTCTTTTGAAGAGATTGTACCTGGCAGGTTCATTTCTATTTACTTGTTACTCCAATCTAGAAATAAATTAGAACTATTTCAGCTGAAAAAAGCCTTAATCTATTTTTCCAAATGACTGGCTTGAAAACAAACACGTCAGGGGTTCTTTGTGATAACTTGTACATGCCCTATGCTCTGCAGGGACTGCCAGGCCCTTCACCACAGTGAACGCCAGGGAAATGGGGATTTTTCACCTCCCCAGAAAAAAAAAAGGGAGGGAAGAAAGGCCCAGAAAAATCAGTGAACCAGGCAGAAATGTGGCACAGACATTGGGAATTGCAGGCAAATGGTCTGAGCCACACAGAATTGGTGTCACACACAATTTGCTGCACAGCTGGGAAAGGTGAGGCTGGGACAGGCACAGCGAGCGCCCGCGAGCAGGGGAAAGAGCAGCTGGAAAGTTTCTCTGTGGTGAAGGGCAGAGCCAGGCCCCATCTAATCATGTTGGACATTATTCTATTGAAAGTCTCATCTGCCAGATTCACAGGAAAGCCAAAGCCTCATCTATGTATTAAAAATTGTTTAACACTTGGCCCAAGAGCTGGAGGCCTGACATTGCTGTTCTGTATTTATGTGCCTGGTCTTGCTATGCCTGGTGTGTGCACAGATTGAAAGAAAAGAAGCAAAGTCCTTATTGGAGAGGGGATTTGGTATCTGCAGCAATCTCTCGTGGCCCATTGCATCCTCTATCACTGTGCTGGGAAGAGAGGTTATTCTAATATTGCTACTACTAATGTTGAGATTAAAATATTGGATGGGGACTGAGAAATTCAGAGTTAATTTTCTGACTCTGTCAAAAAGCAGTCTAGAGGAGTTAGTTAAATCATTTAATCTCTGTGCCTCACATCCTTATCATCTGACAATTTTGTATCTCACAGGGCTGTTATGAAATGCAGTGCATTAATGTGAGTCATTTCCATTCTGAAATGATGGTTTCCATGTACTTGGGGAGATTGAGGCTTTCTATTTGCATGAAAGCAGTTGTTTGCTCATGAAGTGTTAGTCACAAAGCAGCAGTAAGGCAAAAATGCCTGTCGTTCAGCAAGCTGTGACTAATGTTGTTTCCACATCTGTATCGACAGCAATTCAGGTGGAAATGATTTTCCATTTAAAATGCATTGATTTTTATTTGTTGCAATAAACTCAGGCAGATGGACCCTTTGATACCAGAGCAAGGATTCAGACAGATAGGTCTGTCTGGGCATGCTTGTTCAGCTCAAGTGGGAATGGAATCAGAAAACCCCCAAAATATTATCTAGATATTAGATAATAATAGATGACCATTAGGGGAAGAGGCAAATTGAATTTGATTTTAAAGATACTTTTCAATGGCTGTATTTCACAGTTCTGAGAAACTTGGTTTCAAGGCAGCTCCTCCTGAACATGGTAGCTGAACTTATTATTTATTTGTTTGAAAATTCTGTCCTGGAGTCCTTGATATCAGAAATGTGCTGAATATTTGGCAGTAGCTTGTAAACACATTTTGTAAGACAGTTCATAGCATTAAAAAATATATATTCTTGTGAACTGAGCAACATTAAAATCTCTTGATCTTGGGAGTAAAGCTTACTCCATGGCTCCTTTGGCTGTCCCTGTGTGCTGAGTTGCAGGCACAGCAGGAAGCCTGGCACTGCTGGGTGCTGTGGCTGCCTGCAGAGGTTGCTGATGGCATTCTGCAACATCAGCCCTGATTCACCCCGAGCCCTGCACATCCTGAGACCCAACAGCAGCCCCCTGAGTCACCGGCGCTCTGCTACTGGCCCTGCACCCAAAAATCCGTCTGTGATCGAAACAACACAATATCTGACAGTGATATGTGAGTAGAAACAGGTGCAGTTTATTCTGAACAGCAAAGAGCAGACTGAGAAGGAGCTGTTTAGTGGAGGTTAATATCACACTGCAAAGAACATTAATAAAGGAAAATAAGAAACGGGCGATGCAGCAATTTCTGACCAAAATAGAACAACCTCCAAAACAAATACTCTTCTCTTACTTCATTCTCAAGCTTACAGCTCCTGTAGTGTAATAATTACTTTGATGATTTCTGAAGGGGATTCTATTTTTCTCTGAAAATGTTTACAGCCCCATCAGATCTAATTATTCGTGGCTTTTTCTTCTGCAGTTTTTCAAAGAGATTGAGTACAACAGCATTTATCTTTTCAAGAGAGGGAGAAAGGAGATAAGAATTGTGAGGTAGCTATCCTCCTAGGATAGGGGCTTTTACATTTCCAGATAAATGAATATATTTAACTGGACCATAATGAGTAATAAGTAAAACCTTCTATTTCATTGTGTTGAAATAGATCATGTTGGCCTCTTATTATCATTTATTATTTATTTTAATTAGTCTTAATTGCCATAACAATTCTCATTTTAGTAGATACTGAGATGATTAAGAAGAAAACTTTCCCAGAGCCATGCTGACAGTATTTGAAGAGCACTGATGGCCCCTCCACACCCAGAATTTGCTCCAGCACCAAGTTATGGCTGCAGCTGTGCTGAACCTGCAGCCCTTGCCAAGCCATCACCCAGGGCTCCCCTCTGGTGCTGTCCCTGCAGGGGCAGGAGAGGCAGTGTGAGACAGCCCTTCCCTAACACTAGTGCCAAGCTTTTCTGGATCCTGGGACACTGCATTTCAGGGCCTGTTTAGTGAGGCAAGGGGCAGCTGAACTACCTTGGCAGCTTCTCTGCTGGCCACTCTCACTGCCAGGGAATGGCAGGATGAGTCTCAGCTCGGGCAGGAGGGCCGGGGACAGCAATACCATGCAGTATCTTCCTTTATTATGACTTTAACTCAGGTTTGGCTGCGTCCCACAAACAGACCAAGCCTTCCTTCCTGCACAGGTAATTAGCAGCAGTCTAATTTCTCAGGAGAGAAATCTCATCTTGGTCAGCGCTGGGACCCATCAGGACATTTTCTCACCCCAGACACAGGCAAACATGCAAGCCTAGAAGACAGCAGAGAAATGGCTGTCATATATTGTTCTGAAAACTTAGCAGGAAGCCCTTGTTTACCTCCTAAAATTAACAGAGAAGAGCCCCTGGTGACTCTATCACGCTGCTGGCAAATGGAAAGAGAGAGGGGAAAATAAATCTGCCCTTTGTGTGCCTGGCATTGTGCAATTCACAGCTGAAAGCCTGTGGCAGAGGCAGTAATGAACCAGGTCACAAGTGAGATCTAAACTAAACCCATTGCTGGTATTTTTAACTTTCAGCACAGAGAAAAAGAGGACAGAAAAGACGCCAGTCTCTTAGACAACTCCAAATCAGTTGGATCTGGCCAACAAGTCGGATCCTTGGATGAAGGCCACAGCTCTTTGCCAGTACTCTGAGTCCTTGGCACTGCTCTGGGCTGGGGCAGCCGGGCACCAGTGCTGGTGCTCACTGCAGAGCAGGGCAGGGCAGAGAGGTTTGTCTGTGAGTCCTGCTGTAACCCAGCAGAGCAGAGCAGAGCAGTTTGTCTGTGAGTCCTGCTGTAACCCAGCAGAGCAGAGCACAGCAGAGAGGTTTGTCTGTGAGTTCTGCTGTAACCCAGCAGAGCAGAGCAGAGCAGAGCAGAGCAGAGCAGAGCAGAGCAGAGCAGAGAGGTTTGTCTGTAAGTCCTGCTGTAACCCAGCAGAGCAGAGCAGGGCAGAGAGGTTTGTCTGTAAGTCCTGCTGTAACCCAGCCCTGCTCACACAGCCTGGCCTGGCTCCAGCACTGCCCAGGTGCTCTGGGAGCCCTTTGGCAGGGCCCTGGGCAGGGCTGTGGGATTGCACCAGCCACAGCTCCTTCCCCACGGCCTCGTGGCCAGGGCAAGGCAGAGCAGCGCTGGCTGCCTGGAGGAGATTGTGCTTCTGCAATGGCCACATGAACAAACACACTCGGGCTTCGTCTGGGGGCACAAAGGGATGGCCAGGTTTTGGCAAGATAACTCTGACAAAACCGAACATTGTTTACTGAAAGGTTTCTCTCATCTGAGAACTCTGATTTGTCATCCTGAATTGGAGTCCAGTTAGGAGTAATTTTACCATTCAGGAGTGTTTGCTTCAGCCATTAATATGTTGTGTGGCAGTTTGTCAGATGCTTTCCAATTAGCAATTTTTAAGTACCCATCATCTGCTCGGTTCCACTTCTCTGGCATAACTGAAATTCAGGGATCAACTAACAGGAGATCAGGAAAGGCAAGGCTTGCGGTGAGATGAAGATGAATATTATTTTAGGGATGTTGTGCATATCCACATCATCCAGATAATAATTGAAAGTCAGTTGCTGGGATGTTTGGAGCAGAGAGCAGTCATGAATAACTGAAACACTGAAATAAAGATTTCACCAGTACTATTTTCATTTGTTTGCTTCTTTTAAAAATATTAAAGGGAAGAAAGAACAAAGCAAGAAAGAGAATATTAATTTAGAAGATTTCAGACTGTACTGAAAAAATAACAGAGAGGTGTGAAAGACTGATAACTTGTACAGTTCCAGTACACCAAGCTGTGTAACAGAATACACTGAAACACAGAGAGCCAAACCAAACCAAATAACCGTGCAGGAACAGCACACCCAGCAGCAAAGTGATCTGCAGAACAGCAACACAGATTATGCTTAATGAAAACAGGGGAGGACGGAAAAAACGAGAAGGATGAGAGGCAGAATAACACATTCACCTCTTAGACTGTTTTAGTCAAATCTGAATTGCTAACACGGAGAAGGGAGTCATTCTCTCCCTCATTCATCACCATTCCTGCCATGCTCATAGCGTGTTTTAACTGCTATTACGGTAATTGAACGAATGAGGCTGTTTCCAAAACAGATTTGATGTGTTGATGCGGGAATTTGAACAGCAACAGCCCGACCGAGCACATTCGCAAACGGAGCTGCAGCGAGGGAGCACAAGGGCCTGGTCCAGCCCAACACAACCTGGCCTGGGCCATCCCATCCCATCCCATCCCATCCCATCCCATCCCATCCCATCCCATCCCATCCCATCCCATCCCATCCCATCCCATCCCATCCCATCCCATCCCATCCCATCCCATCCCATCCCATCCCATCCCATCCCATCCCATCCCATCCCATCCCATCCCATCCCATCCCATCCCATCCCATCCCATCCTGGCACTGACTCCTGCTGGCCACCCCTGCCTCCAGCTCCAGGGTTTGCTTGTGCTGCTCTTTTTCCCAGTTCTAAGCCCTGGGAAGCATCAGGCGAGCAGACAGGATCCCTGGGGGACTTATTTGGCTTATTTCTTCTTTTTTTCTCCTTTTCTTTTTCCCCCTGCCTGCTCTGCTCTCACATGTCCACGTCCCACACGTGGCAGTTTCAGCCCTGCCAGGCTGGTACAGAAGGGTGAGAGCAGCAGCCCTGTGAGCCTCTGCTGCTGTCACCCTCTGTGAACGGGGCTGCTGCCACAACCCAGCACAAAATCTAAAACAGAGAAGAAGCTGAAGTTTTTTGGTTTTGTGTGGGAGGTTTCTTCTTTGTTTGTTTTGCTGGGTTTTATTCTTAATTGAAAATGCTGCATGTGATGCCACCAAAAATTAATGGAAACCTTTGAAATCTTTGCAATATTACAGACATGAACTGAAGTCCGGGGAAATGCTCACAAGTTGTGCTGACATTACTTTGTGCACTGGTTTTCATCTGTTTACTGCTGCTCTCTGTTTTGTTGATGCCCTTTCCACAGTGTGATTCTGAACAGAGGAAATCTCCAAGCACCTCAGGGAAAAACTCTGAAGACTGTAGATTTCAAAAAGCTTTTTTTAAATCTCTCTCCCTCCCTCCCTCCCTCTCCCACCTTACCAAATGCTTTTTACGAGTCTATTAGCTTCATTAAAGAGTCAAAAGAAAATCCATCAGCACACTAAGTGTTTTCTCTCTAGTGATTCTGAGATATTTATGGACTTGAAAGATGCACATTTAGGACACCCCAGATAGTGATAAGAATGTATAGACTTGAGACTATATTTTTTACTTCATGAGCTAGAAAGATTTATCTATTAACTAGTTGATATCTATTAATTGGTCCTGCAAAACACAATAATTTATGTTCTTTTCCAAATCATCTTTAGTGTTAACAAAGTTTGTAGTAGTTACTATGGCACCTTCTGGGAGAGAAAGGTTTTTAGTGCAGAGGATTATTGTGTCTCAGGAATGCTGCCTCAAGCTACAAGCACAGAACCAGTGAGCACTCTCCAAGCAGCCTGTTAGCGTTTGGCATTAAATCTCCCAACTTCCAAAGATTAACTCTTCTCCAAAGGTGACTGTGCCACCAGTGAGGGGCATCTGTGGTTAAACCACTAAACACTGCTTGTCTGTGTGAGCTATGGGTAGGAAACCAGAGCACACAGGAGATTTATGGATTTTTCTCATTTCCCTTGTGCCAGTTGCCAGGAGCAAGTAGGGTTCAAGAGAAAACAACCCTGGCCTTTGCCAGGCAAATGTGGGATGGGTTCTGCCAATGCTGAGCAGCTGTTTCCAGGCAAGAAAGAGCTGTGCTCAGCTCTTTCATTTTTTGAATCAATTGACTATACAGAGGAGTGATCTGGTTCACAATTTGGCTCTAGAGCAAAATCAAAATAAGTATTTGACCCAGTGTTCACCAGGGAAATTGTTGGTCCATGTCTCGGAGAAGGCATTGCAGACACCTCGTGTTTATCAGCTCTTCCATGTTTGATCATTTGGATGTTTATTTGTTGGTACAATTGTTTCCAGTTTCCATATGAAGTGTGTGGCATAGAGCTGGGAACTTGGGGTTTTGGCTAAACTGACAGCACTAATGCATTTTTCCTTCTCTGAACTCACATTATTGCAGCCTGTGACATTTGCAGTCCCTTGGTAAATAATCTGGCATGCTTCACAACTTCCTCTTTAAGAAGTGCTCAGCTATATTGAAACATAAATATATCATCTTCCATTCACATAAAGTCTGTCATTGAAGCAAATCCTGTAATGGTTGAGAGATTTTACTGGGAGCAGAGATTTCTTGACATTTATGCTCTGTATGGGCAACTTCACTTACATGGATATGCAAACACCTTTTAGGCTGCATTAACAGCACAAAGAGGGAATTTGCAGGAGAGAGGAAACACAAGTTAAGTGACAGGAATCGTCTTGGCAGCACAGCATCCTGCTATTGCCTGAAGTGGATTTCATGTGGTTAATCCATGGTAAGAATATTCATTTAAATGGTACTTCGAGGATTTTGAGTGATAGCAAAGAATCTTAATCACTTATTTGTCACTGAGAGGCAAATTCCATGCCTGCACCTCTCCTACTCCAGAGGGGAACGCTGCAGCTCAGCGCAGCAGCTCCAGCAGGGCAGCCAGCACTGCCTTCTGCAGCTCTGCACAGCCACACGAGCTCGTGGTCAACCACTGACCTCTGTAAAACCTGTTTATCTTACCATTTCTGCCACAAATTCCTGCTTGAAGGGTTGCATCAGAACAAATCCTCTCGTGTCTATTTAAAGATTGAAACAGGAACAAACTTGTAGTGTCGTGCACCAGGGCCAAGGGCCAAGGTCATTTCAGAGGGAGCTGCTCTGAACATAGACATAACTCGAATCTCAATTAACACTTAGAGTGCATATCTTAATCATTAAAAAGCTGGAGTTTTATTGCAATCGCTAGTATTGTAATGAAAAAAAAATAATAATATCATTAAGCTCTTATCTGTGACAAGTTGCTACAATCTTACCAGGAGAGATATTTAATCTACCTGCAGTAGTAACTAGAGGGGAATTTCAATTTTTAAGATGAGCATTCACCTCACTGGAAATGAATTTCAAAGCAGCTTTGCAAGTTCCACTGTTTTCCCTTGGTCCCTAAGTAGAGAGCAATTATTGATTGAACTAATTGCTTAGGAAGACAGGTCAAGTTTCAGGTTAAACTGCATCTTGTAAGAAATGTAGTTGCATGCAAAAGAAAAGACAGAGAGCGATTAGCAGCTTACAATTCACTTAGAGGTACGTGTTCTGTGTCAGCACTTGCTCACCATAAATCTGTGTGGTTGGTGTGTAACAAACTCCATTTAGCTCCTTGTTGATTTAGAAAATATCAATGGCACTTCAGTACGAGCACCCACTGTTCATGGAACCACAGGTTCCTCAGGAGGCCTTCCAAAAGCCTGATTAAAGCCTTTCCTGTATGCAGGGGAGAAAATCACTTGCTAGGGCTGGGAAGGGGCTGTGCCCCTCCTGGCTGCTGCAGCCCTGGGACAGGGGCCCTACAGGAGCTGCCCCAAAGGGAGCCACAGGCACTGGAGTCCCTTTGCTTTGTGAAGCCTCAGAGCACACACCTGAGCTCCTGCTCCATCTCCCTGTGTCCCACAGCCCCACTGCTCATCATTCCACAGAAACCAGGAGCTTCACAGGCAAAAACTTCCATTTGAACCTGTGTTTTTTCACTAAGTGTATGAATGGGATCTTATGACTGCAAAATGTTTAGGTCTTGATAGGTTTCAGTGCAGCATGTTTACTACTTGATTTCTAAAGGCAGTGACAGGAATTAATAAGAATCCTCTGAGCAGTAGCATTATTGATACCATTGTCAGGTGATACAATAATCCATGTGACATTCAGAGTTAAAGCAAAGAGTGTAAAGACTTCAGTAGGGTTGTCGCAGAGTTAAAATGTGGTGGCCAAATACAAAGGCTGGGAAAATGTTCTTTCTGTAGGCTTATGTGTGTGAGACCCACAGGTAAAACACTTTAAAAACAGGTTTTGATTTTTTTACCTTCTTTTTCTCAAAGTACATTGTACTTATTCTCTAGAGCTGAGAACACATCCAACCAAGAGTATCCATTTAAACTGCTGAAGTGACAAATTCCACTGAAAAGGGATATTGAGAACTGTGGCTTTGGAGAATCTGGTTCTCTTAGAGCTTTCTCACAACTCTGGAAAATTGCATCTCTTGGTTTTCATTTCTGATCCTCAAAACAGTCTGGTCTGAAAAACAGGAATTTTTGGAAGACATTTTTCTTCCTGGATGTACTGCATCCTCTAAGTTTTCTTTCTCGATTAACCATAATCCAGCAATATTAGAAAATCTTCTTTTCTTATTTTTCTGCTGTGTGGCTCCTCTCCGAATGATATTAAAAAAAAGTTTGAAGAAGACAAGCTGCCTCACCCACCACCACTATCTTTCCAGAAGCCAAGTTAACACCAGAATCAAGGAAAAGCACTTAAAATTCCGGTGGCTGAATGGATGTAGGAAATCAGCAGCTGTGGACAAGCACGGGCTCCCTGAGAGAAACAGAGGGGCTGCAGGGAGGGATGTCTTGAGCACAGCCACTCCTCCCTTTGGGCCAGGAGAAAGGAACACAACAGGGATGCCTCTAAGAGCTGCCAAAAACAAGGTGGGGAGGGCTGTAAGATATTTATGTATCTGCAGTCGTGTTTCTCGTACTTGCTAGTCCCCAGTGTAGGGAGTTATAGGCAAATATTATCAAAATATCAAACTGTCTACTGAAAGAGGATGTTGAGTCAGGCTCCAGCCCATATTTGGAACTATTAAATTATGGAGTAGCACTGATGTTATCTGCTGACATTTCATTCAGCACAAAAACTTACTTAAGCAAAGAAGTAATGCTGCAAAAGAAATTGAGGTCAGCGTGATGAGAGCCCTGCAAGAGGAAGGTGTGGGTGTGGTGTGGGTGTGGTGTGGGGTGCCAGCTTCCCGTGGGTCAGGTGTTGATGGAAGGCACTCGTATCACAAAGATAACTGAATGTAAATCTGACAGGGACAATAACACCTGGAAAACCCAGCAAGGTGGGAACTGGGAGGCCACACAAACTCCTCCAGCCACCTGCAGAGGGAACCTGGCAGCGTATTAATCTGCTGCAGAGTCACATCCAGCCCACACAGAGCTGCTTTTTATAACCAGCTCTAATCCAGGTCGCCCACTTCCTCCTAACAACCTCGGCTTTCTCTTCTTCTCTCTTTTCTCTTTTCTCTTTCCTGCTCCTGACTGAGATGTGCTGTGTTGCCACAGATTCAGTTTGGAATCAAAGCAGAGGCCGTTTCTGCCACGTGCACACCGGAGCTCCACAAAGGCAGGGAGATGAGGGAGCAAAACTGATATGACAACAAAGAGTAACATCAAACCTAACAAGCCAGTGGGAATGGGAAGAGATCGGAGCTAGACACTTTAAAATGTTCTCTGCAGGTGTGAGTTAGACATGCTGCATGTTTTGACTCCTGAGGGTTGGTACTACAAACATTTTGAATTATAGCCACTTTAAATGCCAAAGGAACCTCTCAGCCTGACTCTGAAAATCCATCAATTTAGCATGCAAGCAGAATGAACTTTCAGAGGCATCACTGTATAACTTTTAGAAATTAAATCTCCTAGACAATGAAAGATTATTTTGGATTTATTGTTTTACAGAGGATGTGATATAGCTGGGCAGGGAGGCCAGAGGTTCCCTAAGCTCCCTGAAGTTAAAGGGACTTCAAAGCCCAGAGTTAATATTCCAGTCCAGTTTAATGCTGTGCCATGGAGGGTCACAGCCACAGCTGTAATTTTCATCCTCTGCACTGTGTGTGTTGTACCCCAGCCCTGAGCTGAGTCCTTGCCATTGACAGGACAGGATTTTATCACTGCTCTGCAGACCTTTGGCTGCGCTGTGTGCTTGTACAGAACGGGTTCCCCACCGCCTCACACCTCACACAGAGCTGCCTTTAATGCAGAGTGCCACTTTAAGGAGTCAGTGTTTCTGTGCTCTCAGTAGAAATTTCTTTGCTGCCTACACTTGCACTACAAACCTGGTTATTGTAACTATTACAACCTGTACAAACAGCCAATCTCAGTTACCCCCTCAGGAGAAAATGAAGAAATGAAGAGTTGATTCATGCTGCTTTATAATCTAATTATTATTAATTTCTTTTAAAAATAGTTATTTACTTCTGATACCATTATTTCCCTTAAATCAGCATTTCTTGTAGTGTCACATACCGCAGATCTCAAATGTGGAGTTCAATGTTATCTTCAGCTATAGAAACAGCAGCCTAAAAAAATCAAGTTCCTAAATAGACCAGGAATGGTGTACATGCTTATGGCAAAGGCATCCAAGCAAGTTACACACAGCTTACAGTGATACAAGAGCTCCATTTATGAAAGTATAATTTTCTTTGATGACTTTTGCAGAATTATTTCCTACCTTGCTAGTGATAAAAGCACATTTGAGACCTCCAAAATATTTATGCTGTTTGCCACGAGGGAACAGATGAGCTGATTGGAAGTTTGCATGCTTTCAATTCTTAGCTGTAGTACTATTGTATTATTAAAGAGTTGTTTGAGGTCTTCTTTGTGCTTTTAAATGAAAGAATAGGAAGAGCCTTTCTTATTATATGAAAGTTTTTATTTCAAGCATTCTAATATTTATTCAATGAAGTTAAAAGGTAAATACTGCATAGTGTTCCATGGTTTTCTCAATTTAATACAAGGTGGAAAAGCCAGACTCATTGAGGAAATGGAAACCTCATTACAATTAATATCCCTGACCCCTCTGTGCTGACCATCTTGCAATAAACCTGCTACTGGCCCTGAAGTGAGCAGTGCTCAGTCTCTGTGTAGAATTCTACAAGCCAATTTTCCACTTACAATACTCTGCTGCTAATTAAATTCTTATCTAAGCTCACATAGTAGGATTATATGGATTATTACTGTGAGAAAAATGTAGTTTCAAACCTGTGGAAAGGGCGAGTGATGGCAGGAGCCAAAGTACTCCAGAGAATCAATGTCTGGTGTTACTTCAAGGGAAGGGCTGGCACAAGAATATTATCTTTATTCAAATGGTTTCTCCTATCCTCTGTGAACTGATTTGGTTCAAATTCAAGTGTTTCCCACCATCAGAATAACAGTGGAGCTGACAACTTTTAAGTTTATCTGAACAAAATTTTACTTCATTTTTGTGCCTTGTCCTCATCAGCCTTTCCTTGTCCTCCCTGCCAGAGCTGCCTCTCTATTCCATGGATGAACTGCCACAGTATTTCTGGATTTCCAGACTCATCACCCCTTCCCTTCCCTGGTAATGATCACACCAATGTCAAACTCAGAGTCCAGTTTTCTGCATTTCCAGCTGGCTCGTAATCAGCTCCTTTCCACCTCATCTGTCTCTGTCCTTCTACAAGTCCTGATGCCTTTTTTCAGTGCTGTCCCTGTTGAGGCTGACATTGACCCCTTGTAGGTCTCCCCCACCACAACACCAGTCTGACCCTAGGGAGCTCCTCTTGTCACCTGATAATTCTGACTTCATGAAAAAACTGAATCTTTATTTTCCACATATTTAATTGCTGAGTAATAAAATTTATTATAAAATTTATCATAAATATTTTAAATAAATTATTTTTCATATTACATGTACACACACCATTGTACTCTGTTAATTCTTGAAAGAAGGATGTAGGAAGAGATGATCTGCATGAAAGAGAACACAATATGAAGTGACACAGAATTTATAATGACAGTGGGAGAGGAAATGACATCTTACTGGATAGGCAGATGAAGCTGGGAAAGGAACAGCCATTCTGAGCACACAGAGCCTCAATACACATTGAGTTTAACTTGATGAGGTTAATCTGCCAAATCCCCTGAAAGGAAAGGTCAGGGAGAGGGAGGATGGGAAAACTGAGTAAAGAGAGAACTGCAAATGTGTTCCTGTGTTGTTTCTGCATGAGGACTATTTATGGAGTTACATGAAATATTGCTGAATGTAAATGTATCCTCCAACAGGATCTATTAAAAGAATTTTATTTTGAATTCTGGCTCTCAGTAAAATGGTCAGAGAGTTGTGTTTCCAAGCAGACATTCAGGCTTTGGGTAGGCAAGTTCTCCAGGAGTGCTGGTCCTTCCCAAGGCTTCCTGAAGAGCTGTTGGAGCCACCAGCACTGCACTTCACCCCAAAGAGGAGCCGTGGGATCTCACAGATCCCAGTGAAACCAGCCAGCCAGCTCTATGACACATCTAGAGCACTCACTGCGTGACATGCACTAACTTCTCTAATCCCAAAATCCCTGGAATACTTACAGACCTGGAAATCATGATGTTTTTCAGCCAAGGATGTATAATCAACCTGCTGAGTGGGCCTGGTCCAAAACCAGCTGGGGTCAGCAGAAGGTACCTGCTGGCCACAGCTCAGTTGAATTACATCTCTTCCAAGTCAAATCAGGAGAGTAAAACACCACCACCTTCTTTGCTTTATCTGGGTTGCTTTTCCTTCTGAGAATCAGAAAATGAGATGAAAATCTCTCATCTCAAGGGCAGGGCTGGGTTCAGGACATATATGTAGGTGCTCTTCTGCCTGGCCATGACTCAATATTTTGCAAATATCTTTTACCCACACACATGTAAATAAATAAGCAGTGCAGGAATTTGCCTTCTGCAAAGGCATATTAGTGAATTGGAAAGAGGTGTTAAAATGGAAATCACAAATATGTTTAACCTTTACACTTCTGTTGATGTGTATTTTAACCATTGTTTAGTTCCCTATAAAAAGCTTTGACTGTGATGAGACCAAAGGATGCAGTTTCAGGTTTTCTCTTTTTAAATTATACCTCCTTGACTATACTTTGGTGCTCATAACCCTACATTTCTCTCTGATATTAACACCATAATATACAAGCTGACGCTGTGAGGAGTAGGAAGAGTTGGCTTGATAGGAGAAGATATTTTTTAAAATGCTTGGATTAACAAACACTGTTTACACTCTCTGTAAATTATTGTTGTGGAAGGAGGCTTAGATAACTCAGGAAACACCAGAAGAAAAACCATCTTTAAAGTCAGTGAGGCAAGTCTGAAGACACTGTCTATTACCAGAGCTCCCCTCTCCCTGTGAGCCTCAGCCTTGCCTGCTCTCAGCTCCCCCTCCCTGCTGAATTCCTCCAAGAGCATTCACTCTTCTGAGAAGAAACAGCTGTATTTGGGTCTTATCAGTATTGCAGCTATGCCTGCAGGGCACTGTGCCAGGGAAGACGTCTCCTGGCCTGAGCTCTCAGGAGGATAAACGTGATGGAGGTGGATGGCAACCAAAATGGAATCAGTAAGCGAAAGACTTTCCTGCTTTATCCTTCCTAGCAGGCCCATTCAGCACTTTCCTATTTCAGCTGCTTCTCAAACCCATAATAAATTAAGTTTTAGTGATCTGAAAGCCTTTTATTTTTAGATAACTCTTTTACATTGGGTTGTTTGGGCATTTGGCTAAGGTAAAATTTAGGTAAAACAGATAAAATATATTTTAGAGCAGCATTTCTTCTCCTTCTGACCCTTCTCTTTTCCTACAGCTGCCTGTGCCTGCCATATAAATGCTCTCATCTCTATCCCAGTGATCCAAGACCATCCCTTCTTATAATTGAGAAGAATATTCTTAGCTGTAATTCATTTTATTCAATATCATGCAAAAGCATACATCCTATTTCAGTGTTCCTCCAGAATATATATTGCAGGGATGAGCATTCCTCCAGACTACCTAAACCACCACAGCTCCAATTCCACCTTTTTTGAGGCAGAGAAAGTGCTGCTGCTGCAGCAGAGAACCAGAACTCCTGGACCTAGAAGCAGAGTCTACTGCCAAAGCCAAGAGAGATCCCAACAACAGGCACAAAGTTCTCTGAATGTCCCAGAAAGTGATGAAGGGCAAAGTCCCGATGTGATGGGAGTAGCAGACTTCTGGTGGATACAAGAAATCCCATGGCATGCTCCAGACCACCCACAGCACTGTGCTGATGGCCCAGATGTGACCATACACCTGCCCTGCCACAGGCTTCCTGTTTCACAATTGGTTTTCGTGCTGAGCAAGTGTTCAGCCAGGGGTTTGTGTCAGACCCTCACCAAACAGCACATGAGGGTGATCTCCAGCCCCTGGGAAGAACTTTTGCTTGTTACCCCAAGGCAAAAGGCTGGGAAGGAGATTTCAGTGGTTTCCATGAGCTGTGCTCTGCCTCACAGTTTGCAGTATAAAGATCACTTCCACATTCTGGGATTTTTGAAGCTCTGGCAGACACTCCCCAGTGCTGGACAGATAACCTTCACATCACCTGAAGAGCCTCTGGAGCATGTGATTTATAACTTATCAGTATCTCTAGACAGGAAGCACAGTACAGCAAACTCTGAGATAAGCTTCTCCAGCCCATCTACTTCTTTCCTTCAATCATTGCCTGGATTTATCACCGTGAGTTAAAGGATGGATAACTTGGTGACCTTTTCAATCTTGTCTCCTTGGCTAAGGTTGCCAATCATAAGTCATGCACCAACCAGAGCTCTAAGTCACACAAATCCAAAAAATCAATTTCTAATTATAAATCAGAAATTTGATTGTGCCTCAATTCCAGCCAAAAGGGGCACAGAAATGCACTTCTGAAAATATGACACAAAGAGTACAGATTCCTTGTGAAGTTCTTTTCTGTGCAACAAAGGGACACCACCTCTTCTGTGCCATCCCATCTCACAGGGCACTAAAATACCTTTCCATTTCATGGCATCTGTCCAGTGATTTGATTGTTAATGTCCAGCATAAAGACATGATGACAGCATTCCATGAAAGCTTCTCCATGAAATTAACCTTTCTACTCATCTAGGCTCCCCTTTTATTGCCAGAACTTTGAGAGTGACTTTGCAACAGCAGTTACAATAACACTAATAGACCTACAATCTGAAAAGCCTGAGGACAATTTCTCAAACCTAATGAGTTAAATTGCACAATAAATGCCTATATGAAAGAGACAGTTCATTCAGGTTTTAAAACTTTACTCAGTACTTAGTCAAAATGTATTATATAGCACTTTTACTACTTCTTTATTTAAAAACAAACAAACCCCCAGAACATAAAAATCAGATGGTTTTGCTTCATTTGACTTGTGAGATGTAAACAAGAGTGAGCCAATTTTGCTATGGCCTTATTTAAATAATATTGCTTTATCATTTCATTACACAATTTTCAAATTACCAAGAGCACCCCATTCTCAAAATATTTACACAGAATCTAATATTTACCACTACATTTACTACAGTTGTTAATATCAAGTGGAAATTGAATATGAGGAAGTTGAATGTGCCATTTTGCTATTGATTAATATGATAAAGCCTAGAAATCCATTGCTTTAACATTCAGAACATCAAAGCAGATAAACACTGGCAATAAAGTATTTGAGATGTACATGGAAAAGGATTAAAAACCTCAGTAAACAGAGAGAAAATCACATTTGAGTGAGATGTAGACCAGCGGTTTATCTTTAGTCAATACACTTAAATCAGTGCTGCATCCTCTGAGAACCCCACACGGGAATGGTGTCCATCTAAAGCAGAGGGACTCATTGAAAAGGAGAATTGTTATAGATTATCCCATGTTTCTAAAGATACCTGCTAAGTTTTGCTGCTTCTGCTGTTCATCCTTTTAAAGATTCAACGAGTTATGAAAGCAGCTTGGAGGGAAGGCACTCGGAACAGCAGATTCCCAGGCTCCAAAGAGCAGCCTCTCTTGGTTGCTCCAGCCCCAGTGGTGAGGAGTTGCCATTTGGGCAGGCCATGTTTGCAGGCGGTGCCGGAGCGCTGGATGCGCCGTGCCGCTCCCTGGCCAGCCCTGTCCGTTCTCATCACACCGGAGAGAGGCAGTAATGGGGAGAGCTGTCAGCACGGATTACTGCCAGCACCCTCAGCCTGACACCATCCCCCCTGACATTGCCACGGGCAACCTGCCTCCATTTATAGCCAGCTGCACCATTACAGCGCTGCTGGTAATTTCGGAGTAAAAGTTTAAATGATTGAGCACTCCGCTTGGAAAGTGAAGGCTTTTTGGTACATCGTTAATAATGCAGGGATTTAGACACTATTGTCTTAAGAGATGTGCTGGTTTGGATAGCACAGGGAGCTTTCCATGCATCCCTTTTAGACTGACACGTGTGTCTCAGAAAGATGGAGATCCAGCGCTCTTCCCCAGTGAGGTATAGCTGTGATTCCTTACAGGGGAAGGAAAAGATGGATGAGATCCCAGGAGGTTCATGCTGCACACTGCTGTGCTTTATTAACTGCAGACTGCTGTGCAATTGGACCTCAAAACATTAGGAGCTGTTTTCAGTGAAGTAATTCAAATTACTTGAAGACTAGCACATTAACAAATGCAAAGTGACTGTTTACAAACTTGGAAAAGCATGCGTTAACTTGCCTGAAGTGGGGAAGAAAAAAAGTTTTTGAAGTTTGGACAATTTTTGAGAAATAAAAGAGCACATTCCTGTTTCTGAAATATTAGGGAAATTTAATTTTTCATAAATTACTCAAAGGTGTTTTTCTGACTGCCACTCTGGCACTACAGTAATCGAACTAATGTTTGATTACAAACCCAATGGCATCTACTTGACTGTAGTTTATAAAAATATGAGAGAAAATCCACTATTTTCCTTGTACTGTAGTCACGGATAATATACCTAAAGGAAAATACACCTCTTTGTATAGAAAAAGCATGAAACATGGTATATATAATTGTGATGAATACAAATAGACAGGAAAATTACTTTCTCTGACAAATGCTACATTTAGCTTAAGTAGAAAATGTGCAGCTCAGTATGAAGTCTCATTAATAGCCTTCTAAATTTCTGCTGGTCACAATTGAAAAGTAACTTTCACAGCATTTCAAAAAATTCTGCTACATTCCCTTCTTATTAGCCTGTAGCAATCCCTTAACATGCTTTTGCCTTTCCGTAGAAAATCATACAATTATAGGAGAAAAGGGCAATTTGGTGAATTATGCGATATTCCTCTATGACTAACACAGAAGATTTTTTCAGTTTCCCTTTGCTTCTGTATTTTTTTTAAGAAAAAGGTATTTAAAGATAAAAATATAATTCCTCAGGAAAAGGGGCAAATACAAAACCCAAGGACCTGAATGACAACCTCGCTGTAGCAATAATTTAGCAGTAGCTGCACACAACCACCACGGCAAATGCACATTCCAAGTATTAAAACAATAATGAGCAGGTTTTAAAGAGGTGGTTTTATGTCTATTCAATGTAATTATATGCTTCTCTCCTATCATCATATTCAGTAAACCAGCTAATTTCTTTCTATTTTTCACCTCGGGCTATTAAGGCTTTTGTATATAACCCAAATCACTAAATCTTAGAGCAAATATTCGCTGATCATTTAATTTAAAAGGAGTAGGTTTCTTTTTCTCTCTCACTAGATGAATTGCTGACATTGAACGCTGTGAGCTCTTGGTGTGATGTGTATTCTCCAGGTGGGGAGAAGCCGGTGCAGGTGATCTAAAGAGTTATAGTGCTTATTCTTATCGAAACCTGCTGAACTTCAGAGGTAAATGGCATGTTTTTATTGCAGCCACAGACCCTGGCAGCTTAGCCAAGGCACAGGTCCCATGGTGTACTGAATCATGAGGAAGATCTCGTGGTCTGCAAAAAGACTTGGTGAGAGGAAGATGGGAACTGAGGGGCTGTGGCAGGAGCTGGAACTCACCTGGTGCAAAGCCTGGGAGGACACTGCAGCTCAGCCCCTGCTGCCTAGGGTTTGTGTCTTTCACATCTGCAGCGTATGGATTCTAGAAAGGCATGAATTACAATAGTGTGGAGCTTGTAATTGCCCTCATTAGCTCCATTAGTTTACTTCCAGCACCAGATATGCAGTTTCAAAGTACAGATTGTTCCAGGAAGAGCACGTTCATTCACCATTGGCTGACAGAAAAGCTTTGTTTTCCGCCTCGCAGAAAGCTGCTACAGATTTACTGCAAATGTAAATATCTATTTTTGTTATCTCTGCTGGCATATGACTTGACATATGCATTTGGTGAAATGTTCCTCTTCCCATGCTTCTGGAAACCACGTCCATCCCATCTGCTTCATTCCCAAATACTTAAATTTGCTTTGTCTTCAACATCAACAACCCAATATAAATAACACATATCCTTTGTCTGTTGATATGGCTGTCAGCCATTTACTATTTCTTACTCCATCTGTGTCCTCCCAGCTGTTCAATCTCCACACTTCTTTCCAACCATGACATTCATCAGTGGCACTTAGAGCACGAAACATTAACGTGGAGCCCTTTCCTTCCACGTGCTAAGGCTGGGGCAGAGAGCACAGCCCATGACTGGCAAGGATGAAGGATTAGGGGTTTACAGGACATGGATGGTTCATGGGACTGGACAGGCTGCATGTAAAGCTGCTGATCTATTTGATTCATGGCAGGTAACGTTCACATTTCAAAAGCTGTGGCAAACCATCTTCAATAAAAGGCAGAGGTGGGGCAGTTTAATCTCCCTTCCTTGACAAAATTGTGCAGCATGTCCTCACAGAAGCCACAGCCAGATATAGAAGGACAAGACAATGAGGAGGAACATTATGGATTTACCAAGAGGAAACTGTTCTTGCTCAGCATGACCAGCTGTTGTGAAACAGCTCACTCTGAAGAGATCAGTGCGTGTCATTTTCTTTCTCCTCAGCAAGGCTACGGACAAGATGTCCCAGAGCTTCCCAGTACTCAGCAGGGACAAGAAGACTGGCTGGCCAGACTACAGGCAGGCTGAAAACCTGCTGGACCACTGCTCTCAAGCAGCAGTGGCTGTTGGTTAAGAGAGAATATTTTCCTTTCCAGGAGCTGAGCTCCTCGGGGCGTGGTACCAGGGATAACATTGCCTGATGTCTTCATGTAAGGCTGAGAAGAGGGGGTGGGAGTGACCCACCCCAGAGGAGCCTTCTCTCCCAGTGCTCTTAATTTTTACAACCATCACCCTTTTCATACCACAATAACAGATTCATCTTGACATTTTAAGACCTTTCAAGAAAAAAAGTGCATTAAAAGGAGCAGATGGTTTCAGTGAGGTTGTAAATAAGTGTATTATCTAAATTCAATGACTCCATTTGGGATAACAAAAAAAAAAGCTCAGAACAGTCACATAAAGAGGAAGTTTATTGTGTTAATAAGTTGTCATCTAGAGCAAAAAAAAGAAAAAAAATCAAAGCATCTGTTAGTTTTTAAACAAAAGTGTTTTGGGAATAATACAATGGAATGCCACTAAAAATTATATGTATTTTCCACTTTCAGTGGGAAAATAGAATCCCAAAAGGTCATAAAAAAGCGAAAGAGTTTTAAGATTTTACAGACAATTGCATGTAGGTGAGGGGTGGTGGGATAGTTACACAGTTTCTAATCCAATATTTCTCCATCTGTGATCCACAAAACACCAGAAAAGCCTATACAACATAATTGTAAAAACAAATAAATCCAGGCATATTCCTCTCCATATGCAAAAATGCTATGAAATGAAAGGTGTTAAAAGAAATATAATGCTTATGTATAAAAGGTTTCATCTGGTTGTAAATGAAAAATATTACAGCAATGCTGTTTGAGTTAGTTCATTCTTTATTTTTTCTCACCAGATGTTTTTATGTGCTTGTTAAGACAAGTGTAAACCATCAAAGGGAGCTGGGTCAATTAACATATTGCTTAAAAAGCAGTTAAAATGTTTTTACTGCTGTGTCTTCTACTCAGAAAGATAAGAAATAAATGTGTACCCTAAAGATCTCCCTGAAGGGGAATGGGAATGCAGGCATGATAGAATTTTGAGCTTCTAGGGAAGAGAAATTTCAGCTTGAAAAACTGAAATCTGACCATTACTGCTCGTGCATTGGTGCTTGAAAAGGCTGGAGAAATTGTGTGATACTACTGAGAGCACTTGTGAAACAGCTTCAGGTGCAGGTTCTGGATACAAACAAAAGCCAGGGAACACAGGACATACATTTTAAAAGGAATTGAGCATTCAGAATTCTTAGCAATTCTAAATTCTTGGAAATTTGGTATGTTGTCTACCCAGAACACTAAAAAGCCTTTGTTTGTTGTTTCTATAAAAATGGAACCAAAAAATATTGTGGCCAGGAGTAGTAAAACATGTGGACCTGGAGGTTTGAGGAATAACTGCTCTGCATGAGTGAGAACAAACTGGAGGGATCAGGCCATCACCAATTTTGCAATGGAAAATACATTTTCTTCACTTGTTACAAGGTCTTGAAATTTTGACAGAAAGACTTGAAAGGAACTAAAAACCATCCAAGCCAGTGATTAAAGTGACCTACTTGATATCGTTTACTCAAAGCCAAATTTTGCATGCATTATGCTTCTTAGTTAAATGATACATTTGCATGCATCTATTTTTGATAGTCCTCCTTCTGAAAGAGTTGGAGAAAATTAATAACTCCAGACAAACTCACTTCAAGCGTTATAAGCTTCAGGGCTAGGAACTGATTGAAAGCAGGAAACTTCTGCTTTTGACAGGAGGCTATAGAAGGGTACTATCATCCTTGGCTTTGAAAGAGATAATATTTCAGAGCAAGTAAGGAGCAGGCTGGGTTTGGGATTTTTTTGCTTTAACAGCAATATCAAAATAACAAAATTCCAGTACTGATAATATTCAAGATTTTTGGTAAAATGGAGTAACTCAAGATTAATTTTTTCATTAACTTTCTTTCCAAGTTTAAAATTTTGGTTCTGCATTGATACCAGTAGTATTTTCCATTCCCCCTTTTGAAAAACAGGGTTGGTACATATATGGAAAATAACATTTTAAAACAAAATGGCTTGATTTGCCAATGAACTGCTTTTGAAATGTGCAGGTTTTGTTCAAATCCTGGTTTTGCAGAAGCTCCTAGAGAAAGTCAAGCCAGATTAAAACCATTTTTATCCCATTGCCTACAGTTATTTACTTTGTGAGTGACAGGATTCTGTTAGCACTGGCTGTTCAAGAGCCCATTACTGAAGATGCCCAGCCTGTCCTCCACACCTTCCAGCTATCATCCCAGAAATCCATGTTTATCCCACAGTCTGAGTGGATATTTCTAATGCCACTGGAGATGTGGAGACAAAGAAATCCAGAACTGAATATTTTGGAAAGAAGGGAGGAATTCTTCCATTTCAAAAATCTAGGGCTATAACCATTAATCCTTACACTATTCTAGAAAACCAGATGAGTAGTTTTATGTTGGGCTATTAGCAATAACTAATCTTCATCATTTCAGGGAAAATCCCTCAGCTTTGGACATCACTGCTTATATAATCTCTTTAAACATTTATTCAGAATAAATAGGTTTTACATATCCTTACAGTGTCAATCTAAATATAATTTTGATTGACATAGATACTTCAGCAAATTATACTGAGTTGAGCAGAAAACTACAATTACCCAGTTTTATTTGCTAATCACCACCCTATATTTATTGAAGTGGCTAGAACGATTGGATCACTTGATCTCTTGCCTTCATAAAAACTACTTTGAAATGCTGCCTTTGACTTCTTCAGTTATTTTTATTACATATCACCAGCCTGGCCACTTTGATCATGGAAGAATGACAAGTTGTAATTATTGGTGTTTTTCTCTAAGGGCAAAACAGTGACCCTGGTAGCAGTAAATGCCCTGAGCCTTCCCCTCTGGAGGCATTTTGGGGCTGTGCCTGAGGCCAGCTCTGCAAGACAGAGCTCTACAATTTGGCCATCCAAATTTGGGGCTCTCTGAGAAGTGTTGGGAGAAGGTTGGAATCTTCCCACATCAGGGAGCTCTATCAGGCTGCAAGGCTTTTCAGAAATCCTTTAATTCTTCAAATCTAAGGACAAAAATTGTTCCCATTGGTTTCACCCATGGGTACATACTCTAGGAATAAAGGAAAAGAGGAGCAAAGCTAAAATCTGACAGTACAAGATATTTCACGTTTATTTATGATCCATAGTTCCAGACATTCATTTAAAGGTTTTATTGTTTAGAAAAAAAAATACAGCAGCACATCAATAGACAATGACTATAGCAGACTTGTTTCCTACAGAGTAAAATGCCTTAACCTCTGAGTCTGAGTAACTCTTGGTTTACTGATTTTAAGGCACTTTGAGCACCTGGGCTTTGTCATGATGTGTGCAAATAGTAAATGGAAGGGTCCTTTGCTCTAACATTTAAAGAAGCTAATAAGAAATAAGTAGGAAACTTCACCAGGAAGATTACAGTGAGGGTAAAATTATCAAAACTTAGTCAGATATCTCTTTGCTCTAGATATTTCCAAAATTTCTGTGGAATATTTCATCTCCCAAAGCTACAAGGGAAGAGCAGAATTGAGAGATTGTGTGTTCTAGGCACAGAGTGACCTTTTCAAAAGGGAAAGCATATGTCCTCAAATACAAGTTGTCTAGTCTTGCTGAAATTCCACTTTTAAGTCAGCTCCCAGGATGAATTATATCTTCTGGTAAAATAGGAAACAGAAGTCTGACAGCTGACTGCAATCTTAAATTTCATGGAAAATAGCAGAGCACACTCATGGCCTGGGGTCTGTTCAGCTTACAGAAAAACCCTTTTGGTGCAGGGCTAAGAATTGCCCAGAAGAAAAAAACATCACAGGTCCATTTTCATCTGAAATAAATGGAGTGGTTTGGAAACATATGAAAAGTCCTAATGATGCATTCAAAGCACTTTTGGCCACAAACATTACTGAAATGTAAAGCTTGCTAGAGACTCTTTCCTTGGAGAAAGGCTCTTTCTTTCCATCTTTTCATCCATCCATCCATCAAGCAGTTCACATTCCTAAAATGTCATCATAATACCAACGTGCTGGAGAATCATTAAACAGCCACCAATTTTCTCACATTAGGCCATCACTGAAGAAAACTTCAGGAGTGGGGAAGAGAAAATAATCTCATTAAGTTATTGAGAAATCCAAACACGACTTTTAATAAGAAGATTTTATTTGGACCAACATTTGTTTCTAAATCACATCCTGGGAGCTTCATCCCACTGGCCCCAACATTGGAACCAGGGTACTGAAGTGCTGTGTCACTTGAGAGACACAGTCTTGTAGGGCATTAGTCCTTTTCCTATCCTGTTCTGTAAGCCTTTCAGCTTTAGGAATGTAGTTTTCTAATAATCCTTATTACTTTTCCATCATGTCAACAATTTCTGCTGTCTTTGCAATTTTACAGTAAATGTAGTATGTCAGGAATTCCAGGATGGGCAGGAGGAAAGTTAAAAGACTGCAGAATTAGAGACCTGGAGCATCAGAAGGTGCACTTTTAAACCTGTGAGTTGTTCCATAGTTCTGAAAGGGAAATGAAAAGAAGCAGGGAAGGAGTGTCTAAAAAAGGCTGTGTTTCTTTAGGTGCCATACAGGACGTACCTGAACCCTTTTTTCATGTCAGGATAAAATGGGGATAGTCAAGCAAGGAAAAGCAAAGAACAGCCTTTGGTGTGTGCTGTTGTGTGTACTCAGTCGTAAAGCCCATTTAATGCTATTATACTAGGTGGGAAAAATTTGGAATAGACAGCAGTTTTCCCATCATTAGCAATTTTCTCCTAAAATGTAGGCTTTAAATATAACATTATTTAGCCAAAGTAGCATTTCCAATTTTCTCATTTTCTGTTTTCCTGGCAAATATTTGCAACTTTGCCACCATTTCCCACTGGAGGAGGTGCATCTCAGACCCAGGCACCAAACCCCTGCTCCCTTTGCATTATGCCATTACTGGATGCCACTTTTTCCTTCCCTCAAAAATTGCCTTTATACAGAGACACTGCTGGAAAACTTAAAGGCTCCAGAAAGGGATAGTGAAAGGCACTGACAAACTTCCTGCTTGTCACAACTTTATTCATTTCCTGCTGTGCCCACAGGGATAAAGGCACAGGCTGAGCTTCCATCAGCATGGAGCATCCCTGCGCCTCACCCACAGCCTGAGCTTCAGCCCAGGAAACCTGAGGCCAGGAGGAAGGAGACTGCAAGTGACAAATGCAAAAAAGGACAGAACACCTTTGTTATTTGAAAGAGAAAGATGAGAACAATGAACGCCTAATGTGATTAAGGGTGAGGACAAATAGAACATAAAGGGTAAACTTTGCAGTCAGGTAAACAAATAAGATGCTGAAGGGCACTTCCATTCACGACAGAGGAAGGAGTGGATCTGCTTTCATGGCACAGAAACCCTGTCAGCAGCCTCCAGGAAGAATTCATTCCAACTGGCACAATGAAGAGAAAATACCTGTACCTACCTCCTGTTCTAATGATAAAAGATCTAATATACAATCAGTTGCATTTTCTTCCTATAACTTTATTGAACTGTAACAAACAATAATGGGCAAATAACAGGAGTAGGCTCCTTGTCTTGTGGCTATAATCACACAGAAGTTATTGACCACATATTTTGTGTCCTAGAACGACACAAACGTGGCTGTTTAAACACTCACAGGTCATCAAGCACAGGCACGAAGTCAAACTTGCATGTGACAGTTTAATTTTAGGCAGCTCGCTCTGATCATTTTTCTTCAACACAAAATTAGCTAAAATGACCTTAACTGGACTGGTGTTAATCCCTTTGTGCAGAAGAACCTATGCATAAGGGAAACATAGTTGAATATTTGCAAGTTCTCTGAAGAAGACAAAAATGACCTTTCATAATTAAATGTCATGACATGAAGGGTAATATTGGGATAGAATGTGCATCTAAATAAAGCAAGGCTCCTCATGTCTCTGGCAGAGTTAAATATTCTGGGCTCAGTTCTCTGACTTAACACTGGTGAAAAGACAGGATTTTGAGATAAATGGAATTACCTTGTTTTATATCAGCAAATCCTGCACAAACCCAAGCTCTCTGATCATAGATTTGCTGGAATAAGTACATTTAAAGAATTTATAAAGTTCTGTGGGGAAAAAAAGTGTTTTCACAGACTTGTACTCGGTAGGAGGTGCAGCTCTATATTAACTTTCACTCAGGAATGCTTCATTATCCAAGATTATAAATTCATTTGACATAATGGAAGGACAGGATAAATTATTCAGAATGATGTGAATAGTTTATATGCCATCAGTAAATTCTCAAGGACAGGCAGATTTGAAATATTTTGTGGCATAAGGTTAATTACCTATCTGATGTGAATTCATACATAGATATTCTCATTTTGAAGTATGATTATGCTTTTAAAATACATACAAAATATTATGGTCTGCTTATTTCTCTGTCTTAACCAAAACTTTGGTACAAGAAAGAGAATATACATTTCTCTGGTTATTTCTCCTGCTGATAATTTTCAGGGCAAGCTGTGATTTCATTTGTTTCAGCCATGCTAGAATATTTTTAGTATTTACACTAGATTTTCTCCCTTTAAATTTGTGGGTTTGTTGCAAATGAAGAAAGATACAGCATGAAGGTACAAATCCCTAAACACAAAATATAAACTTAGAAAATTTGGAGGACATTGAGGACATGCAAAAAAGGAAAAGAAAGTTTTGCATGAAAACTTTTTTTAAGCCTTGCCAAGCTAACTCACTCATTCTCTTACTTTAGTTCTATAGTAAGGAGATTTGCAATAAAATGCAGATAGAAGGACTGCTAATGGATCTCACTCACCGATTCACTTAAGAAATACTTAAGACAAGGGATGAGGGCTGTTCCAGTCCTAGTGTTAGAGCAAAGAGGTGTCTGAGTTCCTCTGGAGCAGCCCTGGAGCAGCCAGAGCTGCCCCTCCTGGCGTCTCCTGGAGCTCCTCAGCACAAAGGCTGTGCAGAGAGGAGCTCACATCACTTCTGTGGCACAAAGAGTGTGGGAAGGCAAAACCCAACCAATAATGAAGGAGTGCTCTCATCTCGACATCCCCCAGCCAGGGGATGAACACTGCTGTGGCTCTTCTGCTGACTTTAACCTGCAAGGAGGGCACGAGTGGGCCTTTGGGTGTTATCCAGCAGGAAAGCAGGCACAGTTTGAGCTTTAGAGGAGGCCAAGGAGGGCTAAAGATGAGATTCTCCTCTCCTCTCTACAAATTAGAGATCTGTCCCAGCAGCTATAGTTTCCCTAGTCCTCTCCAGCATAAAAAAAAAAAAAAAAAATTAAAAATCTATGGGACAAAATATAAAAAGAGAACAAATATCTCTAGTATGTAGAAAAGACACCATCATTGTTATTTTACAAGTATAAGCACTTGAATTTTATGGACTGCATTTATAGATTAGCTGACTGGCTGTCCTCTCAGCCTCAGTACATGCATAGAACAGCTTGAAGAAGCAGCATCACAGAACTTGGAAATATACCTTAACACATAGCATGTCTTTCTGACATTGCTGAAAATCTGATATAAAATAAATTTAGAAAATTATTGTTATATTACATGATTTCAACTAGCAAAGCTTTCATAGCCATGACATAAATCCGGAGCCAAAAATTACTTTAGCCTTTAATAATTACTTTATCTACTATGACTAACACTGATTATTTTTCCAACATTTATATTTTGTTTCATTTTTATAGGATTTCTGCTCAATGCTACTGAAGACTGTCTCAAATTCGTTCAATACTCTTAATTAATATTTGTGTTTCCAAGATATTCTGGTGTAATTACAGGAACATTTATCTGTCAGCAGTAATTTCAGAAAGGTTCACAGACTCTCTGCTCTCAGTGCACTTAATGGACCACCCTGCCAGAAGCAGTGGGAGAGATGGGTTCAAATCCAGGCTCTTTTCTTTTCTCTGATAAAACGTTCCTGCCAAGCCAGTAGAATAGCAAAAAAGAATAAACAGCTTATTGAATCAATTTTCAGTGACAGGACGTAGGCCTAGTCCAAATTCCCCCAAATCAATAAAAAAATCAACTTTCCCCAGGCTCAGAGGCACCAAGAGCTGCTGGGCTTGCTTGCAATGCCCAAGCCAGGAGCAGCCAGCCCAGCAGAGCCTGCTTGATCCTGGGGCAGAGGAAGGGCTCCTGCACTCTCAAGGCAATAAGGCTCCATTTTTTATTCTTTCACAGAAAACAGGCAAAACTCTGTGAGGGAGGGAGTTTTCCTCTGCTGTACAAACTTCTCAAAAGGTGGGTTCTATATTTGAATGCCTAATTAATATCCACCCAAAGGTGGCTCAAAAGATGAGTGTTGGGATTGAGATCTGTCCTTCTGTGGGCAGTTACAACTGATATCCACCTGTAGTCTGATACTTGGGACAAGTGATGCCTGACCCATAGGATTAGCAGGTGTCAGGTTGGCTAGGCTGACCCTTAAATACTTCTTTGAACCCCTGAGTATTGTTACTGGTTTTAATATAGATGTTTGTGGAATCAGCTGCCATCCCAACATGGCAATAGTGACAAGGTCTGACACTGAGACACACTGCATGCTTCTCTTTTAGTTTAAAGTAGGATAAGGACTGAAATCACCTCTCTTCAGGAAAATATCCTGAACATTTGAAGGGGGGGGCAAGTGGCTGTTTGTCAGCTTTTATCGAACCAATATGGTGTTTCCAGGCTTGTGCTCACTAAATATCTTGTATCCTTCCACCTATCCCTGCAGCATGCCTGCTTTCATTGCTGCTTGGCCCTGGCAGGGACCCCTGACACCCAACCACAGCTGAGCCCTGTTCCCCACACAGGGGCGAATCCTCGTGCCATGGGTTTGTCTGGCACAGACCAGCACAGCTCTGTTGACTTCAATTATGTGGTTTTCTAAAGAGCTACACCAATTTATACCAGTTGAGGCTCTGACCTTTTAATTCTCAGATCAGTGTAGTCTGCATCAGTGAATAGGTTATCTCCTTAATTTAAATCATTGCTGCATATGAAATTACTCAGTATAATTTGATGGTTGGCTACAATTAATGAAAAATTTGTCTCGCTAAGGCCTTGCACAAAGTTGAACTTTGCAATAGTAATCTTAGCAAATTAAGGCATAGGAAAATGTGCTTTGTTAGCAAACGATGATTTGTGTCACAAAGTGTGTTCTGAAAGAATTGACTCATTGCTTAAATTGGATGCTGAATCAATGAATTGTGCTCATGTTAGGGACACTCATCTTAGGGCTGAGCTGTAAAATTGTGAGGTGCTTTCTCACTGTGATCAAATGGAGGGAGATTAAGAGAATAAGAGTAGGTATTTATTCAATAGATACACCTTGGGCACTCAGGAGCCTTTGAGAGGGGCTACACCCAACATGGATGAGGGTCATGAGTTTTCAGACATATCTGTTTGGTTCATTTGCATATCAGAGGTTAATTGTCCCATTACAGCTTCAGGTAATGAAGTGACATTCCCCCAGTTTGCTTCTCCTCCCTGATTCACTTTTGTTTATGCCTTTGGGGTCCTGAGGCAGAAGGTGTCCTTGGTTCTCAGGCCTGGAAGGATTGTTTTGTCTGACCAAAATGTGAAGACAGTAATTAACTTGATGTGGAGTTTGGAGTTCTACACTAAAGCAGTACAGGATCTGAAAAATATAAAATGTAAAATCCTAAGGCACCACCATGTCTGCAGGATAGGGGGTGCTTGTGAACACAGTGTCTGCTGTGCAAGTACCATGCAGGGGGAGCTGGAGCTCTGCAGGCTTACTTACAGGAGGGTGTTGAGGAATTCACATTTATTAAACTTCAACAGCAGACAAAATGTTACCTCTTGTATTACTAATACTGAATAATTTGTTCACTTATTGCCTGTTAATTATGTGCCACTAATAAGTCACTAAACCACTTTGATCCTAATTTGATGCAAGCTGTGTGAGCCGAGCAGGTTTTCCCCACGATGCAGCACTGCAGCCAGACGTGGCACCAGGCAGTTGGCCCCACACTCCCCTTTCCCCATGGCATCTCCATGTGGGAGGCAGCAAAAAGAGACTCTGACACATGGGAATGAGGGAAGATCACCTCTGGCAAAATTATTTCTGTGGGAGGCAATAATTTCTAGTATTGGTAGAAGTTGTGGCACGTGTGCTCTGAGCTGTCAGGCAGGATGGAGGCCAGGCTGGTACCCACTGCCCCTTTGTCATCCTTCACCCCATTAAAGATCATCTGGAACCCTGCCATCACCGGAATGTTTGGCACTGCAGTGGGGTAACCATGTCCATTGAGAGAGGAACAGAGAAATCTTCCCTCCCACTGCTCCCTGGCACGGTTAAACCAGACTGCAAACCCCTTGTCTATCCACTTCTCCAAGTATGATATTTTTGATTCACAAATACAATATGTGCAGATAAAATTTTAAATGAGAGGATGCCTGTCCTGCAGCCATTTTGCTTCTGAGTGTGTTTGCTGTAAAGTGGGATCTGCATGACCTCATGCATCAAAGCCAGGACTGTATTTTTTCTGCTGCTGTAATTCATCAATACTGGATACTTTCAAGGGTTCATCACACATTCATTCACATTCTACCAGACAGTCTCTGCATCCACATCTGCTGCCACCTTGCCCTGATGTGAAACAATCTCTGAGCCAAAGGAAGGGTCCATATGACACACTGGGAGATTTTCAGCAAAGTGCCCAGCTAGAGATATATGATGACAATTTTGAAAGAAAATGATAGATAAATTTTATTGCAACTTCAGTGCCCTAAAGGTTTTTAAAGTTTATTTCTAAGGGAAGAGATACTTCTTTATAAGCCTGAAAAGTTCAGCAGAACATGGTCCCTTGAATTTTTATCAAGGTTCGCTGGTTAGAATTTAATGCTTGGCTGATACCACTGTTAGAAACATGAAAATAAAAACAAAGTAATTTAAGACAGAAAACAAGCAGCTCTTTTTTATATCTGGCAGGGTCCAGTAGCATAGCAGAGGCTTTTTCAGGAGCTACTTTTAAACAAGAGTGAGTGCCCTGTCTAAAACTTTACCTCGGCAGTGACTCACCAGGCAGGGCACCAAAATTTCTAGATGTGAATTAACCCCTTGAGTTCAGGACCCTTGAATCCTGTAGTCTGGATGCTCTACAGCCTATGCCTGAAGCAAGTGTGGTTCAATTGTGGGTTTCTATGTACAAATTCCAGAGAAGCTGCTGTGCCACCTGACCTGCAGTGCTGCTGCCCACTTCTAAACCCTCCACTACAATTATTTAGCCTGGAAAGCTCAGTCCCTGCCTTCATGAAGGCTTGTCCTTTCCTTTGGACAGAGAGTAGAATCACAGGATCACAGAACACAATCTCAATTTAAAATTTGACTACACTGACTTTCAAAAAATTTGTGAAATTCCATGGATTATCTGCAAAAATCTCAGGAATGTGAATTTAAGTAGGAATTGGTCATCTCATATTTCTGTAGGAAAACTTCTCAGATTAATGTGAATAATATTTTAACTGTGAGACACAGAGGGCATGAGAACTAGAAACAAGCCTTATCTACTATTTATCTAACTCGGTGTTCAGTTTTCACACAGCACAATCACAAAACACAATCACCTTTGCAACCTGCTGTGTCCAGGCATCTCCAGCTCTGTCCTGAATAAACACTTCTCGTTTCTCTCTGTCCAGCTGCATCAAGCTGGCAATTGCATCCAGATGTCAGAAGCCCCAGCAGGGCTCTGCAGCTGCTAAGAAACCCATTCCCCATCCCTCGGTAACAATGTCCCATTTAAATGCAAAGTGCCATCAGGGAAGTTTTCATTCTCTTCCTTCTCTCCCTTTGCCTCCACACCAAGTATTTACAAGCTCTCCTAGCACTGCAGTCAGTAAACTACTCCTACCTCTGTCTCCCCCTCCCCTGACTGCCTTGGTGCTCAGTCCCAGGAGGTTTGAGGGATGGCAGGAGTAATATGATGCAGTCTCCAATAAAAGATTCAGATCCAGCCAAAAGGCTGTAAACAAATGTCTGCAGAAGCTTTTATCTTCTGAACAAACTTTAGCTCACCCTTCCTTTCTTGGTAAGAAGAAGAGACTGTGAATTTAGAGAGTTTGTTATGTAAGGCTGATTATTTTCTTCACCACAGAAACACTTCACAGCTGGATCCCACATCTACCTGAGGCTGAACATGCAGTGAAGGAGCAAGGAGACCCTCTGCATAACCTCAATATCTGTTTAAAATAGATGATTTTGTGCTGCAGGAATCTTAAAATGTATTTATTCCAGTCTAAATAAAGCTTTAAATCTGTATGAAACAAGTTTAAGTCAGGACTCATCAGGAACTGCAATGCTTTATGAATGTGCATAAGCCAGTGAACTACCAAATTAAGGAACAAAATGTTCTTTATTTGTGTCCTAGTAGTGGTTCCTTCAAATAATCTCATTACAATTTTCAAGGAATCTCAACATGTAAAGCATAGACAGGCTATAAATTATTCCTTTCTAAATGTAAATTTTATTGTGTACCAATTAAAATTACCTAAATATTTAATAACAGGTTGCTACCGATTAAGACCCTGATCTTCCCTGTATACTTCCACCACTAGCACAGGGTTATTAATCATTTCTCCTTGACAGAAAACCAGTAATTTATAGCGTCATTCTGTTGGTCTGCTGGAAAATAAGAATGAGCATGTGTTGCTTCTTTCATGCATGAATGACCTTTTAGATGTATAAATTAATAAAAAATGGTGACAGTGTAATGCTTGCATATTGATAGGATTATTTTTTTATTATTTTCTTAATGTAAATTTTCATTTTCTTGCTTTTGTACTAGGGGTAATTTCTGGAAGAATATCTTAATTTTCTTTGCTGAACTGGTTAATGAATGTGCCAGAGCAGCTTGTATTACTTGCATTCAGAGTAAAACTTGCATACTGCAGAACAGATGGGTATTGTGAACTGTTATGATGGCAGAGACTTTAAATAATACATGAAGAATTTTTCTATCTCATTAAGTTTCCAGTTTCTTTAAGAAACATCTTTAAAACAAAAGCAAAATATTCTTAGTGGAAGCTGTTCTTGTTTTGTGTAACTAGATGTCTTTAGCTGTTACAAGGAGAAATATTGGTACAGAACAAAGGCATCACAGCTTTAACTCTGATTTACAGTTTTAGTGCACACAGTTGTACAGCAAATGGACTCAGTCTCTGATGCTTCTTCAAAATCACCAGGGCCAAACACAAATCTAAGGAACAAGTAGAAAGGAAGGTGATAAAAAAACCTTCCCTTTGTCCACGTGACTTTCTAGAATACTTACAAAACTCCCTAAAAGCAGCTCTCTTCATCTCTTTTTCTAGTCCTTCTACATTACCAATCTTTTCCCCCTATGGTTTCATTTTCAAGTGCATACCCCATTAATTAATCAGAAACCCTGTCTGCATGTTTTCTGAATTCTATTATGAGAGAAATTGGTAAGCACAGAAATTTCTCATAAGTTTCACTCACAGGCTGCACAAACAGCAGATTATTTAGCACCATTTTGAACAGAGAAAAAGGCTTGTACTAAAGATGAAATAAAGGTAATTATTAAAATTTTCACTTAGAATGCTTATGTGCTGCTAAAAGGATAACATGGTAAGATAGTTTCCAGGCCAAATAGTTTTGCTAACATTCAGACCGTAAATTTTCGATTTATGCCAATCACAATAATGAAGAAGATATGCCAGTTGTCAGAATTCATTTTCCCTTTGAATAAGCTGAGCTGGAATGCAATTTAAATGAGATGAGCCAGAACAGCAGACCAGCACATAAGGAGTATGGCCCAGTATACAAAACAAACAAGTTATGAATCTGAGCAATGAGCATGCATTCATTTATCAGGACATGTACTGGGGGAGGGGGGACTGAAAGCAGGATACAAAAGAGCCATCAGGATGGTCAGGCTGGGCCACCTCTGAAAATGCCCAATCCTTGTTAAAACATGAGCAAGTTATCCCCCTCTTGCCACCTGAGCTTACTTTGCTGTAAATGTGACCTGAAGATAAAGGCTCATACAAAAGGTTGTTGTGTCTCATTTGAGAGTGCTGTGAAGACACAAGATTTAACTTTGGCATTCTAAGGCATCCCCTGATCTGTGATATCTGCCCCACAATTTAAAGACCTCTTTTCTCTTGTAACTCTTGTAAATCAAAGCAATCCAGTGCCTTGGATTCCCCTGCCCACTTTGAGACTGGCTTAACCCAGGCACTGGCAAGAGGGTGATCAGAGCGACCTCCAGTCCCTGCAGTCCCTGCTACAGCTCACCTGTGTCAGCCACAGCCAGGGGTTTTTACCTTTCCTCCAGCCCTTTGGCTTTTAATTCTACTGTTGGACTCTGTCCCTACATCAACACCACCAAGGTGCAAGATTTCTGGTGGTGCTTACTCTTGCCTTTGAGTATCTTCAAATTCCATTTCAGAATTGGAGACAACAATATGAAACTGTATATGTGTGAAATGACATCCAATGATAATTTAAAACAAACAAAAAAAGAAGATAAGGCTTCTATTCAATTAATAATTTTAACAGGAGCACAGGATTTAACAACTCAAAGCCTTGATCCTCTGAGAGTTTCTAGAAGCCTTAGTATCACACAGCACTCCACTGGCTACTAGGAAGAAAAAGAAACTCTATTCCAAACAAAATCACTACAAACTCTATATATTAAAGGCACATTAAGCTTTTTTTATAGGCAGCCTAAATCTCCACATAGCTTTGAACCACCTGAACAATGCAAAATCAGATATTCTCCCTTCCTAAGGATTTGGGAGATAAAAAACCATAATCATCTCGTTAATTGCTGCTCAAGACTGTCTAATTCCCATAGGAAACACCAGATACATTGTGGCTTAGAGCTGAGTAATCTGATTGGATTTGTTTGCTTGTTTTAAATATGCCTACCATTACATCCCCAGTTTAACTGCTTGAGTTTCCTGCTTTTGAAATATTTATGAGCTGACTCAGGTGACATTGGATCACAAGTATCAGCAATTTTGGCACAAAGTGGTTAGTTTTGCTTAGTCTTCACAGCTCCTTAGCAGATTTTAGTTGTTTCTGCTTATATGTTACCTGCTTCTGCAGAGGAATGCACTTTTCTCAGCACTGATAAGTGAGCTGATGTCTTCTCTAGAATTCCTGAGCATTAATTCCCTCTCAAAACAATTATCCAGTACATCTTGTAAAAACTTCATCATTCAGATACACAGCCACATTTGAAGGGCGAGATACAGGACAAGATGTAGAGGTAATTTAAAGCTCCCACCTTATGAATTCCCTGGGTTTTGCTGGGTTTTTTTTTTTAGGGTCAGTGATGACAGTAAATAGGATTAGTTAGAGCAGCTAGTGCAGCTGACAGAATTTGGCTGCACATGAAGGTCTGTGGCACGTGGCCATAGCTTTTGGCAAAATGTGGATTATAGAATTGTGCATTCAACTCTTTCCTTCTCATGTTAGTGTTCTGCCAACTCTCTCAGGGCTTATTAGTGCTTTTCAATAGCATCTGTACCTCCTACTTCCCATTAAAATATCCTAAATCGAAATGCAATGAGATGTTCTCAGCATTTCCTGGTTCAGTCAAAAGCTTGGTTGAGTTTGATTAAAGTTGTTAAGCAATTTTAATTTGAGGGGTAAAAAACTGAGGGAATGCAGGAATAGTCATAATATAATTATATGCCTCAATTAACACTTAAAAATGATCTATGGGGCACCAACAAGACACGATGGCTGCCAGCCACAGTGAACGCAGCAAACAGCAAATTTAAGCACAGTCAAGTGGGAACTGGCACCTGCAGAGAAGAATGCAATGCAGTGATGTGGCTGTGGAAGAGAACAAGAGGCACCTAATGAGGCAAAGAACAGGCCCTCCTCTCCTCTTCTGCCTCTGGTGCCACTTGCATGAACTTTCTTCTCCAGGCATTCTATCCCAGCCTTGGGCAAGCCCCTCTCCTTAAGGAACAAAGACTGGAAAAGTGAAGGGAGCTAAGACAGGTGGAACAGCACAGGGACAGCCTGACTGCATCTGTGTGGGGAGAGAATGGAGACGGAACCACGGGATGAAGCACAAGGTGGCTGACTTTGCTGGTGGACTAGGGGCCACTGGAGGCTTTCCCATGCCAAGGAACCTTTGAGCCAGTAGAATAAAAAAAATGAGAAATTCATTAGAATACTGAAACTTATGACCAGAGAGGAGACTCGTGTGTCCACAGACTAGTGGAAATTATGGGTAAATTTTCTGTAGGGTGTAGGTGATCAGATAGGGGTGCTGGTGGAAGTCATTAAAGCTTTCCCAGTTTCATTAAGAGCACCTTCTCTCCCATTTTATGTTATAGTTCAAATACATTCTAATATCATCCGAATGCATGGCTGTTTCATTGCTCCACAGAACAGACCATCAAACAGTAATTTACAATTTTCTTCCTCTTTATAAGCACTAAAGTATTCTTTCTACTCCTTCCTTAATTTTTTCCTTTCATTTGAGTGTGGATAAGTCACCAAATAAGAATTAATTCTGCAGGCACTGCCTAACTAGTAACTGGGCAGCTCTTGGCAACTCAGAGCACCTTGTTCCAATTATTTTCCAAGTGAGTGAAGTTGTTCTCATTGTGCTGGTTTCAGCTGGGATAGAGTTAATGTTGTTGCCAGTGGCTGGTTCAGGGCTGTGTTTTGTAACTGTGCTGAACACAGGGTTGGTAATAGAGATGTTTTCATTGTTACTGAGCAGGGCTCACACAGAGCCAAGGCCTCTTCTGCTTTTCGTATGGCCACACTGGTGAGGAGATTGGGGGTGCTTGGGAGGGGACACAGCTGGGACAGGTGACCCCAACTGACCCAAGGGATGTTCCAGACCATGTGGCATCATGCTCAGTGTAGAAAGTGGAGGGAAGAAGGAGGGAGTGGGGGGATGTTTGGAGTGGTGGATTTTGTCTTCCCAAGTAACTGTTCCCATGTATGGGGCTGTCCTGGAGGAGCTGAACACCATCCTGCCCACAGCAAGCGGTGACTTAATTATTTGTTTTATTTTGCTTGTGTGTGTGGCTTTTATGTTCCCTGTTAAACTGCCTTTACCCCAAGCCAGGAGTTCTCCATCTTTTACCCTTCCCATTCTCTCCCTGGTCCCACTGGTGGGGGAGTGAGTGAGGGGCTGGCTGGGGCTGGGCTGCTGGCTGGGGTGAAACCATGGCATCTGTGAATAAGGAGCTGTGTACAGTCTTTAAAACTGTTTGGTTGCAGACTAGTCAAACCCTCCATATTTCCTGTTCTCCTACTCTTTTCCAGTGGAAGCTGAGTAGGTAACAGCCTTCAGAAGGAACTGTTCTTGACACAGGTCTTTCCTTCTTCCAGCGCTTCTAACAGTGCTCAGTGATTTTACTTCATGCAAAGGACTGAAAGCCAACTAAGAAATATTGCACTTCCACTCCCTCCCCACCACCTTCCCCAAGAGTAATTTTAGTGGAGCTTTGATTGATGTCAGATGAAATTAACTGGAAACATTTAATGTGTTTAACATGTAAAGGCTTAGGGCTCTATTCACTCAGAGTTAGAGACTTTCTGTGCTTCATAAACTCAGAGGACACTGAAGCCTGAATTTTAGCTCTGCAGCCAGATGACTTATTAAACAGCACCTTGACTCCTGCCATCATTGCTGCTTTTCACTCCATTATTAATAGAAGGAGGACTTGAACTGATGGCAGCAAGAATGGAATCAAAAGTCCTGTGGCAGAGATGCTGTTAATTTTAGTACTGTGTCCATCATTAAGCATCAGATTAAATCAAGCTGTATTTCCCTCAGCAGCTGTTGAAAATCCTCGTTTAACCAAGTGCAAAGGAATATTGTGCTTCAAATGGAAGGATGAATGAGATTCCTGCTAACAAATAGCTTAGAGAAGGGCTCTGAATAGACAGGGAGATTTCATGAGGCATCTACTCAAGAGTATAGTCTCAGGTTTCTGAAAACTAGGGAAGTCTTTGGCCATTTAAAAATTTGAAAGTTGAATAATTTTTTCTCCCTTCTCATACTTGTAGCAGCACCTGGAAAAGAGAGGTTTATTTCTAAGTCAACAAGTTATATCAAGATAGAAATCTTTTAATATGTACTTCCTCTTTGGCCATCTATCAAAGGCACATTAATCATGATAAGAGATAAATATGAGACGCTCTGGGACTCCTGAGAGATGCTGTAGTCAACCACAGCTGAGCAAAATTAAGGTCTCTGTGAGTGTGCAGGGCAGTCTTTGCTCAGGGAATGCTCCAGTGAAAATTGGTGGGAGTCAGAGCAGTGCACAGGCTATTGAGGACATGTAGTATTCAAACTTGAATTCTCTTCAAGAGGATTTACTTGCACCTGCTTTACTGCTGATATTCAGTATTACTTTATTGACTTGTAAGCAAGTTTATCAGCAGCAGAATTTTTTTCCTAAGTGATAAAGGGGCTTTGTAATATCTTTCTATACAAATACCAGACATTATCCTTTCTACTCTCTATTATTTGCCATTTCTAAAGACACTTGCTCATGTTGTATATTACTCTGTGATTATTTACCAACTTATCTTTAGCACACACTCGACGTGCCAGGCTCAGAGAAGCTGGGTTGTTAAAAAGTCATGCTTCAATGAGACAATTGGACTCTATTAGTTATGGCTTACAAAGCTTGTCAGTAATTCTTCAAAATCCAGCTGCAGTCATGGCTTCAGCAGTTTGTTTGCTACAGCCATGGCACTAATGGAGCAGCTACCATGGAGCAGTGGCATCACTGTTACTCTAAAGCAGATTATTGGCTTTCTGATCAATTTCCCCTCGCAGGATCTTGATAACAGCTTCACAAGATAGCATTATTACATATTTTAAGTAGTAAACTCACATCCTCCATTCTACCAGAAGATTTTTCATTTTCACATCCTTTTACATTTCATGCACATCTCCTACATTTACACGTTCCTTTTACATCTCATTTTGTCCCAGAATGCAACAAGAGCTGAGTTTCTGTTGCCTTGCACTGGAGTCAAGCAGCAAGCGGTGGCAAGGCTGAAATTAGCCAGACTTTTGCTGCACATGAAGGATTAAGCCACTTGATGAAACTCTGCAGATCCATTTATCTCAAAGTGCCAGAGAGGAGGTAAGAATTCAATTTGCTGAAGCAGAGAACCAGCTGAGATGCAGTCACAGGCCCTGCAAGAATTTTAGTCTGCTCAATGTGAAATGAAAGTAGCCCATAAACTACAGGAAGAACATGCATATAAACATAGATCACAAATCATATACATTTCTCATAACTAAGGGCTTACACTAACTTGTTTTAAATCTTCATCTTTCCAGAAAATTAAGCTGGAAAAATAAGAGCAGCAGGGACCCATGTATTGTACTGAGACTTTTAAACAATACCATTCATTTTCCTTACAGCCTTCTGCAACTGTGTAAAGTATGTGTATCACATATTCTTTCTGCTGAAAAAAAAATATATATTATATATATGGGGATATAGATATGTATATATATATATATGGGAAAAGCTTATAGTTCTTTCTTAAAACACCTGTAAGATACCTCAGATGCATTTCATAACTGCAGATGAATAACCTGGAGAGGTTAATCAATCAGCAACCATTTTCTAGGCTGTGTGTGAAGCCAGGGTAAATTATGTGTTTCTGTGTTTATGTGGAAACTTTATGTTTATGTTGTGTTGTCTGATAAAATTTACTTTTCTGCATCTGCACTGCAAAACAGCCAGTTGAAAAGTATCAAGAATGACCCATGTAATGCAAATACAAGGTCATACACACTGAGCAACAAGGCTGGCAATTCCAGAGGGTCACAGCATCGAGTTGCTGCTGTTTGTTTCATAACAGGACAAAGAGCAAAAGTTCCTTTGCTGTGTCTGTCGTGTCTACAAGATCAAACCACACTGTGCAGCCACTGATGCTGAGCACTCAGAGGAAATCAAACAGCCTGCACAGATCACCACTGATGTGTGTTTGAAGGGACTTACAGAAAAAGCATCAGAGCTGCCACATTTCTCGAGTTGTGTGTAAGGCAAGTGAGCAGCCAGGTTATTTACAGGGATTGCTGGATCTGTCTGCAGTGATAGGCCACAAAGCCTGCCCATAAGCCAGTCCTCAGGGTCAGGTTCTTCTGTCATGGAGAGGCTTTCAAAGCAAATCTGAATGTCTCCATATATATATAGCTATACAGTGTGATCCCCAGGTCATATTCTAAAACAGCATTGTTCAACATCTTAGGATAATTACAATATTTATTAGATGCTGAAGAAAACTATAGTGTGTTCTGATTCAGTTTAGGCAAAAATAAAGCAGCTACGTGACTTATGACATTAGTTTGATTCCAAAAGCATGCTTTACTGAAAAATGCATGGTCTTCTACTGAAGCAGCCAGAGAGAAATAGGAAATGATTAGGTGTTTAAACATGAAAGGCACAAATATTGATCTCACAGCTAAACTGCCAAAGGAAAGAGCAATCCATTTCCTTCAACATGTAGTGTTTTATTATGAGTTCCTAAGAAACAGGAAGACATGAAACAAAAGTGATATCAATATTGAGATGTAATGTTAGCCAGGGAATTCCATTCCCCCAAATTACATCCAGCACTTTAGAAGCTGTGTGCATACATGGAAGCTCTGAAGAATCAGCTGGTTTGCATTCCACTTTTGCAAGCCTACCATTCCCAAAAGAGCACTAGGAATTTTTCATCAATGAAGAAAATCAAATATTGAGGGGTTGAACTCCTAATTCCACAGAAGTCACAGTCAACATTCCCTTGAACCCACTTTTTTTTTTTTAATTTTCTTACTAGGTAGAAATAAGGCAGGAGTTCAGGCTGAGAAACTAATAGCAAGCACAATCCAGACCACACTGAAAAGACAAACTGCCCAAATGATAGGATAAAAATGGTAAATCACTCTCCTTATAGACTTCAAGCCTGAACCTAAGAGCCCATTAAAAACGGAGATGGCTGAGGTCGGCAGCCTGATGGTTTGCTGAAGAAACAAGGGTGAATGTCAGGAGCAGGACAAAAGCCCTTCTCCAAAAGCTTTTCATCAGGATGTGCAGGGAGTTGCTGACTCCATGGGGTCATGAGGCAGGGAAACGTGGAGCAGTCTCCACCTCTCAGACTCTATTAGAGAGAAGCAGCACTCTAAATTCAGAGTGCCTCTCCTTCCCAAACCCCAATTAGTTTGACAAGGCCGCATTTGGAGTCTCCGTGGAGCTGCGCCGCACAGAGCAAGGCAGCATTTGGAGCATTATGAATTGTGATATATCAAAGGTGAAAACACACCCAGAAGTGGGGGTTGCTGTATTTTAATCACGATTGAAGCCGGTTTCAGGTGGCAGAGTGCTCCCCAAGGTGCCCGGGGGGAGCAGGGAGCTGCTGGCCGAGCCCCGGCCCAGCTCCCCTCAGGCAGGCTGGGCCCCCAGGGCTGTCCCCCCAGCAGAAACCGGGACATTGGCACTGCCTTTCCACCCCGGGAAACAGATCCTGCCACAGGACTGACTGCAGGGAAGGGCAATGCCGGGCCCACAGCTACTGCCTGACCCCATTGCTCTGGGAGCTGCAGAGGGTTATGGCAGAGAGAGAAGCAGAGCTCTCCAAAGTGTCCCAGGGAGGCCTGGGGAGGGAATTGGGAAATTCCCAGCTCCTCCTGAGGCAGCAGGAGGCTCCAGGACACAGACATCAGATGAGACGGCAGTGCTGGAGGAGAAGCTCAAAGTAGATTGTGTCCAGAAAAAGAAATTTGTATTTGCTGTCTCCAGTTGCTGGAGGTGGAAAAATATCTATAGTCCTGTCTTTGACCCCAGTAACTCTTCTTTTTATCACAAATCCCTGCTTTAAAAATGAAACAGAGACTACAAAACGTGGAGTTAAATACTTTGGGATTAGAGATACAATCTGAGAAGCACGAGTAAAATAGTTCATCCCACAAGAGATTTCACTCATCTCTTTCAGAGATAACTACACAGGGAGCTGACAAAATAAATTTGCCCTTGATATCTTCCTGGGTAACCTGTGAGGAAAATTAAATCCAACTTCTTTCCTGAACGTGACATTTATTTTGCTTAAAGAAAATCATGTTTATCAATTATGTGTAGCACTTCTGATAAACCATTAGGGCTGAGGGGGAAAAAAATGAAAAATTTCTGAAGGCTAGAAGTGAGTATGGATATAGAACTTGTCCTGATCTTGAGAGGGATAGACTTAGCAGCTCCTCCTTCTAACCAGTACAGTGCTTTGTGATACCAAGACTTCTAAAACCTCTCACAAGATCAGGACTTTTTCTTGACCTCTTAGAGGCTTTATCATGTTAAAATTATGAACCAGAGCTTTTTTTTAAAAAATTCATTTTTAAAAATTTTAATTAGGTAACATTTTACATATATACAGACTCCTACTGTCTCAGTTTCTTTCCAAAATTATTTTCTTCCCTCAGTGAGGGAATTTAAAGTAATCTGCCCTAATACATTGTTCAGGTTTATCTCACAAAGCCTTATCAATAAAGATCAACAACTGTTTACAGAATATCAGCAGCTCCCAACTAAGGACACAACACAGTGACAGTTCTGGGGTCAGGTGTGGGTATGGCAATTCTCTCATGATTCTTCTATGCAGAAAAACCTTTCCTCAATGATCTGCTGCTTTTACTTTGTCAGGCACATGAGTCTGAAGCATATTACCTAACTTTTTGGTGTTTTGGTTTGCTTTTCTTTAAAGATTTCTTAAAATTAAGTGGAACTTTTGTTAAAGAAAAAAAAAAACCACAAAAAAACTCCACAAACCAAAAGTGAATTTGCTGACTTTATGCTAAACTCCTTTTCCCTCCCAGTTTAAAATGACCTTTGATGGAAACTAAAATGTGCAGGTGTCAAAGTGTATCAGTATCGTATACCAGAGATGTGCACAACTGAGGTTTTTTTGGCACTTTCTCCTTCCAGTTTATTAAAGGTTGTGTCAGAATTAATTTATGTAAGCAAGGATCAGATTTTATTAGTGGAACATCATTAGCTTTTAATGAATAAGAGTAATTTAGGAAAAGAGCTGATAACTAAGGTAACATTTGAGAGCTGAGCTGTTTCTCCTCTCTCCTTCCACCACTCACTTTAACCCTGCCAGCAAGGGTTGAACACAGCACTGGAGAGCAGAAATGGTTGTGTTAAAGCTGTAGTTCAGCAAAGCAGCTGACAATGTTCCAGTGTCTATCATTCAGCACAGCAATATGTGCTAAGGCTCTGTTGCTTTAATGGAACTTTATGAGTTATGCAGATTTTTCTCTAAATAGAAGCCAATTAAGCAGGGTCCAAGACTGCAACCCCTGATGAGGTTATAGGAACAGCTGGCAAACAAGATGCTCCACAGTGGATGAGGACAGACAGAACAAAGACAGCCCCTGGTCACAAAGTCTAAATTGCAAATTCTTGGAATATACCAGGGATTGTCCATCAGGAATGTAACTGATCCTCACCAACAGAGAGAGATTTAAACTGACAAGGGAGCTCTCTAAACTATCACAAAGGACAGAAAATTGTTGAGCTCTTCTTCCACGAAATAACTCTTCCTCCCTTTTCTGCAGACTTGTGAGGACTGCTTTCTCCACCACAACAGGTAGTTTTGGTTCCTGCTTGTGTTTTATTATCAGAAAGATTGGAAAAATAGAAAGTGTGCCACAGTTACACAATCCAGCTTCAAAACTGGATGATACCAGTGCACAGGTTTTGCCCAGCCCTACTAGGATGCAATAGCAATGAAAAGCAAGACATCTGTGCTAATTGCCATTAGCACTGACATTTCTAAAATCCCACTGCAGGTACAATATTTAGAACTCAGACCACTTTTAGAAGTGGGATCTCTCTGCTCTCCTACTTGACTGTGAAACACTTATGAATTTTTTGGATTGCCACCTGTTAGCAAAGAGTCAAACACACCCATTTCTCAGCACCTCCCATTCAGTCCCATCCAGCAGACTTTGTGGGCAGCACTGACAAAGGTCTTTCTCTCCCACCAGCTTTGCTGGGCACATCTGGAAGCCACAGGCAGATCCATGGAGGTACCACCCCTCAGTTCAGTCCTAGAAAGAGCAGCCCCACCCCAGCAAAAGGCACAGAGCTGTTCCCCAGCAGGTTTGCTTCCTTTTCCTGGAAAAGCAGAAGGACATTACAATTTGACAAGAGTGAATCCAAATTTTGGGTCTTGCTATTGGATTAACAAAAGTAGGGCAGTTGGTGCAGAGTGCCAAACCCATGCACTGGGTTCCAACTGCTCCACTTTGGAACAGCTTTGTGTGCTTGATGTTGGACCATATGCCCTTAGTGCCTCTGCAGACTGCCCAGACAAAGCTGAAGTGAGCTCCATCAGACTCCTGCTTTGATCATTCCTGATCCTTATCTGGTTTGTAACCCCAAAAGATCTAGCACACAGATTGTCCTCTTTTTACAACCTCATCACAATCCCTGCTGGAATTCAGGCACAGATCTAACAGTAAAACTGGGGGGAATGCTAAAGGACCATTAGGTTTCCTGTCCCTAGTCATTGTGGACTGCAGAGATAATTGACTTCTTGGCCTGAATCTCTCTGAGGTTTGGGGAAACACTGAGAAAATTTTCTTATCCTTTACATTGGGAAGCTTAAAATAAAGATTTCTAGAGAACTAAGGCACAGATATTGCTAAAATATACCAGAAGCACATTAAAGATTGTGACCTTAGCCAAGAGATGCACCACTGCTGCCTGAGATCAGATATTACCATAAAGCCTGTAGTAGTATCTCTGCTAGGCAACAGCTACCAGCACTTCTTAAGTGTGCTGAGCCCCAGCTTAAAGCCAAATCAGCAAAGTTCTTATAAGGATGCAGTTGCTCAGTTTTCCCCAGAGTAGCCCTGCTCATATTAGAAACTAACAACAAGGATTTAGAAAAAGCACATTTACATATTTTTTCCATTAAAGAGAGATGTTACGCACACAAGGTTGGTATCTGCTTATAAAGCTGAAAATCCCCTGTGTGCACAAACAAACATCATTTGAGAGATTTTCAGTCATATGCAGCATGCACCCATCAATTCCTGTTAATTTGAGGACCCCGTTGATGAAATGAACAGCCACTTTCTTCTTCTCTTACTAATGCCTGCAAAAACAGGAAAATAGTCTCAACTTTTCCTCATATGCCCACAAGATAAAAGATGAGAGGCTCAGGAACTCAAATCCCTGCTTTTTGAGCATGCAGAACACAAGCTAAACAGCACGTAAGCACAAACTGAACTGCCTCTTCCCCATTTCACATTTTTACAGTTCATTGGCATATAATGTAGCATCCAAACAGCCTGAAACAATTCCATCTCTGCTGTAATTACAGGATCCCACTAAAATCATGGGATTCCACAACTAAAGATGTCTTAACTGCTTTCATAGTTTTCCACTAAGTACATTGCTTATGCCACCCTGCTTTATTGCCAAATATATTCCTGAACACACACAGAAACATCCCCCATCCCCAAACTGGCCATCGCTCCTGTGGCTCAACACAAAGATTTATTTTAATGGGCAAACAGGATCCAAAGGGTGACTGAGCCATGGAGCAGCACTGCCCTGAGTTCAGCTGACAGCAAACAGCTCCAAGATCTCTCCCAGAGAGCCATGGCAAGTCCACTACCTGAACACTCCCTTCATCCCCACAGATATTTATCTCCCCAGCTGAGTCCATTTGGTGTATTAGTCACAGATTCCCTAGCCATGCTTCAAGCACAGCATAATATAGCATGAATCACTGTGCTGAATAATCCAGAAGTATATTTCAAATATAACTTTTACCATGCTACTTTTTACTGATCTTTCTTTGATGGATCACAATATGATCACTTTAAAAGTACTTTAAATAATAGCTGCACTTCAAAAGATTTTTTTTCTTTTATCTTATTTAAAACTTTACATCAATTGTCATGTATCATGATTCCACACATTTATTATCATGCTGACATTTAAATATTGCTTCCTTGTGGATCTACCTGTTAAGTATCACTCATTGCATTCAAACCTTTAACCAGAAATATTTATTTCCTACAGTAACAGACTCTTCCACTCTAACACACATTCTGCTTTTTATTCTCATAGCTGTGTTCTTCACTTTCATTGGTAAATCCTGTGGACACCAATGGCTGTTTCATATGGCCTATATTTGAAAAAACAACTGCAGGATTCAGCAGCATTGGCAGGAGCACTGTTCATCAGCCTTACTAATCTCAGTGTTGTTCTGCATCCTGTGGTTCTGATGATGCCAAGTTGTTATAAGGAATGCAAAGCCAGAGTCCAGGTGGTACAGGTTCCTTTTCCAGTTCTCCCTCTGAAGTGTTGATTGATTTCTGAGAAGCTGCTTGATTTTCCTCCATTAGGAAGCAGAAGTAACAACACCAGGTCAAACTCAAAGCAAAAGAACATTTAGTTCTTCACTTTGAACTCCTCTCATCCCTACACAAACCCCTACTGTTCTCACATCCTGTCATTATGTAAAGGCATGGGTTTTATTTTGCCTGATCTGAAGCAAAAAAATGATCTCATGCCAGGCACAGAAGTATATCCCATGGGCAGTACCAAAGATTTAAATTTAAATAAAAGCATTTTTAAAATTTCACTTTTTCCTTCTGATTAGCAAGCACTGCTCATTCTCACCCTTCTCCTGATGGTGACAAGTATTCTTTTTGTGAATGATTTTGTGCCTCCATCCAGCCTTCACTCTTGGTGGAAGGCTACTCATCTGGAGTTCAGCCAAAAAACAGATATGATGGAAAGTAGTTTTCTCAACTTGCCTTAAGTAGTTCTACTTGGAGAGGATGACTTACTTCAAAAAAGTGGGAGTTAAGGCTGGAAAATAGCCTTAAGTTGAAAAACCATCTTCAAAAGCCAGAACTTACAAGTTAAAGCAGTTGCAAGGAAAAATCATAGTTCATATTATGCAAGTGGGATCTTTTTGGCAAACAGCTGAGTACATCTGCACAACATACAGCAAACTAATGACCTATAAACACAAACATCAAAGATGGCTTTAATTAATGTTCTTTTTACAATCCAGCTTGCTCGTGCATCGGTTGTAAACACCAACATCCTTGTTTAAAGCTGCATTTGCTGTGTTATTTTTGTGCATCATTTCAGACATTTTGCAGCTTTGGGAGGTGAGCTAATCTGAGCTGTGTGTTCATACCAATGACAACTGTTCTCTCAAGAGAAGCAGCTGCAGTCCATCCACAAAATTTAACATAATGAAAGAAGGTTAAAACTTGAAGTATGCATATACCAAACTCACAGTTTAGTTTTATTACACAATCTCTTGCAGCACTCAGCTTTAAACGGTACATGTGCATTTCTGCTGACAGCTTTACTGGGTCTGCATGTTTGATTGCTTTTGTGAGTGGTTCCCCAGTTCTTATTCTCATAAAAGTATCTTGGCAATCCACAGAAATATCTACTTTTCTGCAAGTTCCTTATGTGTAAAATAAAAGATGTAAAGGCAAGACTTGAGGCCCTATTTCACAGTCAATGTACTTAACAAAAGTAATCATATGCTGCTCCCTTTAGTACCCAAAATTACACAGTTAGTTTATTTAATTTTCAGTTAAAATTGCTTCATAGAGCTATGAACCTAAACTTCTCATAAAAAAAATCCCCAACTAAATCAACAACAAAACATACAAACAAACCAAACAAATATATAAAAACCCCAAAAACAACACAAATCCAACAGACCTTTCCTGCTTGGAAATAAAGTTGTTTATTGCCATTATGGCACTGCACACACATCTCATGCTGACCTGGCTACATGTCAGCATTTCTTTGTGCATGGAGAAGGTGATCCCTTTTAGTCACAACTATTTTATTATTGAAATAGAAAAAAGAAGTTCCCAGCATATTATCTAGAACCTATAATTCCTGCAAGTCCACACAGTACCTTACAGCTACTGATCATGATTGAGTTTAGGAGTTTTCCAGGCATGCAAGTTCCTCTCACTCTCCTCTTCAATCAGACTGTCTCAGTAAGGAATGCTCTGAGTGAAAGAGAAAACAGAGGAGAAATGAGGAGAGAATAGAAAGAATTATTACACTGAAATACTGAAATACACTTTAAGAAATGAAGAATTTTGCTGTGACACTACTCCCACAGCCCCTGCAGAAAGGCTGCTCTGACTCAGCTTCCTTGGGTGATGAGGCAGGATTAGGTTTGTCAGTGAGAATAAAACCAGCCACCAGGTGTGATCTGTCCTTTCTGGGTGGCCTCAAAGGCCACAGTGCTCCCCTGCTGGCAGAGATCCTCCTGCTCATGGGGGCAGAGCATGGCTATGAGCGCAGGATTTTAATTCTGGTTTTAGGATTTTAATTCCTCATTTTGACACCAGTTCAGATCGAGCTTCCAAAAGCTCAATGGCATTGTTGAACATGCCCAATTTAAACTGCATTTTTCCCTTCAGATGAGGAGCTACCATCCTGTCAGAACATACAAAGTATACAAAGGCTTGTTCCTAACTACAAGCTAATGATTAATGAACTAAGAAGCAGTGCCTCTAGAAAGTATTCTATATGTTCTGCACTAATTAAGGTTATTTTTAGGATAATATTCTTACAAATTGTTGAGTTCCTGGATACCTGTGAGCAAAAACCCTAGCAAAGTTGCATTTGTTCTTTTAGCAAGAAAATAAAGCATTAACAGCCAACAAGCCTTTTTCCATTCGCAAAGCCTTGGTTTTTTCCCCGTTTTCAAACATATTAAATTAATTGGATTTCACACTGTTTCCTGCTTGTTTAGCATAACCAGTAAGTGGATTAGTCCTTTATCTCAGCTATCCATAGATTTCTTTAGGAAAAAAGGTGATTATTGCTGTGGTCACCACATGGTATCCTGTTCTTAATCCCCTCACTGGATCTTTGATCCGTGTACAGTTGAACGTGTCCAGGGCACACTGCTGTGCCTGTCTCTAATCCCCAGAAAACCAGAGGGTTAACAGCTCTAGATGTTAATGTACCTGGAATCTGGGAGCCAAATAACAGTCCTGCAGTCAGACTAGGTGATACAGCAGGGATCAGTGGGGTCTGAGCTTCCCATTATGTTCTGCTTTCAAAGAGGTAACAATCTATGAGTGCTCTAACAACACTGGCCAGCAGCCTCATCAATGTATGATCACAGCATTTTCCACTCCATTTAATAATTCTCGTGTTGTGTGAAAAGCAAAGTAATGCATCACAAGTTTTAAATAAAAATAAATCAATTACACATCCAGAACACCAATGTTTGGAGCAAAACCTTGGTCAGGTTTTTTTATAGAGCAGGCTTCAACCCAGTCCTCTTTCACATCGTGATTTACTTGAGTCCACTCCAAGATTTTTAACAAAAAGCTAGAATGTCCTGAAGACAATATGACTTGAAACACCCTGATGAGTGCCTCGAGTGTACTTTAATCCATTTGAACCAGTTTTCTCCAGAGTAATACATGCTTTCTCTGATGAATGGAAGGAACATCTCAGCATAATTACTGAAAATGTGAGCTTTATGTTCCAATGCAGAATCTTGGGTATTTTACATTAAATGCCAACAAATGTTTTATTCAAGTCACAACAGCAATGCAACTCAAAAAGACAAAAAAAGACACAGTGATAGTCTTGATTCCCTCCTGTCAGATCCATTTTGTGCTGGTGAGATGCCATCAGTTTCCAGATGGCATCACTGTATAGAAGTGATATACTGAAGAATTGCTGTAGTAACACGACAAACAATCGGGTCTAATAAACTTGCCATTTTGGGTTGTTTCTGCTTATCACAGGTAACAAGCTAAGGCCAGAATGATCAGTTTCAGCTAAGCTTACTTATGCTTATAGTTCTTTGAATTTCAGTAGTAGATGAGATCTGCTAACGCTTTGTTCATCTTCTATACAAGGAGCTGCATCTCCCTAGGAGTCACATAAATGTGTGTCCTGAAGGGATAATTCTTAAAATCATTCCTTTCCTTCTGCTAAAAGTTAGAGCTCTGTATTACAGTAACACTGTTTTTATCAATAAGCTGTATTTCAGGTCTCTCTTCTCAGAAATGCTTTCCAGAGCAGCTGTTTATGGCTTCTCCTGTGCAGCATAACTCAATATCCCTGTTATGTAGATAACTCAGATTTATGCCTCTATCCTCTGAGACATTTCACAAATGCAGTCTTAGTGTTGTCAGACAGCTTGATGGATGTCAAATCCTGAAATTTACCCAAAGACATCCAGATAATGGCGTGGCAATGCTGGTTCCAAATCAAAATGCATCGCCATGGTAGTAAAGCATTCCCTGCTTGCCCACCCTCATCCCCCCAGGAGAGCAGTCGTGTTGCTGGAGGGACACAATGCATCAGACATCACCTGGACATCACTCCCAGCACTGCATCACCCTTCCAGACAGGCACTTCACTGAGCCCTGCCTAAAGGGAAGCTGCCTTTCCTCCCTAGGCCTCCTGCATGCTGTGATGGTGTAGTAAAAATAAAGCCAGGAAAGACATTAAAAAAAATAATTGTTTTGCTTCATTCTGATTTTAAGAGGACTCAACACCACCAGGAAGTGATGACTGCATGGCAACCATTTAATACTAACCTAATAAAAATTTATGTGACAACAGTGGTAACACCACTACCAGATCCCCAAACAAGAAGCAATCATGCTGGTAAACTGGCAGTCCTAGAACTGCTGAAACACCTGCCAGGTCAAACCACATCATTTCAAAGGAATTCTGGAAGCCCATGAAAAATAGTTTGCTCAATAAAATCCCATCCTTATTGTGACTGCAAAAAGCCTCTGTGCAGCAGATAAAGAAACAGAAGCTGGTGATTTGAGGGCAGGCAAAGGGGCCTTGTACAGTAATTTAGCAGGATGTCATGTTGAAAGTCTGTAATGAATGGAAGCAGTGGGCAATACTGAGGAAGAGGTGCGCTGCCACAAGGAAAGGACCCATTTAATTGGCCTCTGCTTTTCCAAGAGACTTTGTTCAGACTTGGATCTATTGAGCCAAGGCTTCAGAATCCTAGGCTGGATTTCTCCTATTCTGCTTAGACACAGCTGAAACACAAGGTCCTTAAAAGTATTTTGGACACTATAACAAAAAGCAAAATCCCACAACTGTATGAGCAAGTGTCAAAGTTCCCAAACACAAACTACTGACCAGCTGAATATGAGGAAGCCACTGGCAGGAAAGTACTGAATATTTCATCTTTCAATGGAACATGCAGTTTCTGGACAGAGAGTTTCTATGAGCTAAGATGACTAGATTTTTATTATTTAATCATTATTTGCCTGGAGCAGTCATTTCCCTTTACAAAACTTTCCAACCATTCCAGTGTGGCTCAGACCTGGAGCATAGAACTCAGCTACTTCCCAGTGAGAGGTTTCATGGAACAAATTGTGCAGCACTGTGAGACTCAGGACTGGCAAGTGGGAGTGGATGTGTGGTTCTGGATATAAATCATGAAAACAGCTGGGTAATTCCTTGTTAAACTTGTTCAAGTGCAAAGCTGATGCCTGAATCTAAGTAAAGGAGCAGGAACATTACTATAACCATCTATAATACCATGATGGATGGTGTTACTCCTGCCTGGAGACCTCAATCTCTAAGCCAGATGTCCACAGGTTAAAATCAGTTCCCTTTGTAATAAAATATAAGACCTGCAAAGAATAACTCAACTAATGAGCTGTTCTCTTGAACTTCGAATGCAAATTATTATTTCCCACGATTTCCTATGCTCCTTTGGCTCTGCTGAGTTACGTATCCATTTGGCCATTCTGGGTTTAGCAGAAGCAGCAATAGGAGGTGAAATATGAGGAAAGATGGTCAATATTAGACAGACATATCAAAGGGGTCACATCTCTGCAGGGTTCCTTCTGGAAAGCTATTCCAAACAAGTTCAGAAAGAATAAGTGTGACAGGAGGAAGATAAAAGTCCAAATTAGCACAAATAGCTCTAAGCAACATTGAAAAAGTAGGGTACAAGGTGCAGTGTCCAACAGAAATTCAGACCACAGAGAAATCCATGATAAATGACACAACAGAGCCATTTTAGTAACTGAATGGAGACATTCAGAGCTGAAATGAGCAGGCTTCGTTTGTGACTCTTTAACAGAACAAGATTTTACATAATTTTGCATGGTTCCTCCTCACTCGAGTTGTATGAATACTGAGTATTTCCCTATTCCTTAGGCCTGTTAAACAGCATTAAATTCATTCAGGAATCAACATGTTTTCCCAACTCCTGCCATTGCCTTTTCTAAACCTGAACTAGGGAGCACTAAAAGCAGCATTACAGAAAGCCTTAAACCAAAACAAGCTCCTGACTCAGGATCACCTGTCTCACTTCAATGTTGTGTACCTGTATTTTGCCAAGTGCCGCACATTTATTCTACAACAGAAATTGATAATCACATTCATCACATTGATAATCACATTCATCTAAATTCTGTCTTCATAGAAAATCAGAGCCCTACATCTGAGTAGAAAAAGTTCTGAACAGTAGTAGATCTGCTTCTCCCTCAAAAGAAATCAATTATTCAAGACACAAAGAAGCTGCTCTTGGAACAACCAGATTATTAAGCTTTATCTTGTGACTTGAGCGAGTAGAATACTGCAGCTTTAACCTTCTCTGCCACCTGGAGCTACTCATTGATTTTTGTTCATCTGGACTGTAAATTTCTCTGCCAGGTTCTTTATCTTGATGACCAGTAAGACGCTCTTGACATCCCTGAAGCCTGGTTAAATAAACCATCTCATAGGTAACTCAGAGAAGCAGGAATCTCTGTGTATATATGTACAAAGTGTTAAAGTCAGGTTTCTTAAAGGTCCTGGACTTCCCATTAAGTCCAAACTCCACATTGCCCACAGTATTACACAATCCATGGGAGCTTTGCTTTGCCATAGTGCTTCTACAGGAAGCCACAGGAATCCCACTATCTAAGATATCAGTGTTTCTTTAAACTGAACAGAATGCAGATAAGCTATTACCATCAAGAAAGAACAAGGAGCAATTTTGGCAGTATATTAATTTTTTAACCATCTGGAATGAATTTAATCCAGATTTTCCCACAGAACTGGTAATACACTGTAGTTCATTTTGCTGTTAGGTTATACCAATACAGCATTTGCATGAAAAGGCACCTATAATTCATGGCCCAGCATCTTCCTGTGCATGCCATATTTTGTACACAGTATCAGTGTCTACTGTAGAGTAAAACTGCCCAGCTTTAGCCACTGTGAAGTGAGCAGCAAACTTATATTTATCCCATTGCCAATATCCAAAAATAGTGGCTTACTGCTGCAGAGCATTCTGGCCACAGCTTTACTGCATGTGACACGGCACTGAATTGAGGCTTGGGAAATAAGGGACTAATGGCTTTAAGAAGATCCTGCCAGACATTTATTATTTGGAGCAAAATTGCTCCTTATTTTTTTGGAAACCATAACTGCAACTTGGAAAATCTGTGTTTAGTTTCAGTGTGTCTTAGCATTCTTGCATACTCAGCAGCACAGGAAGGCATTTCAGTCTTACAGGCTCTATCTTGTGCATGATTAGTAAGAGAGGTAATTCCCAATATCACCACAGTGGTGGGAAGATAGATATTTTAAGGTGGGATTTTGCTCCAATGCTAGAGCTCATGTAATAGGACCAGAGGTGAGGAGGCAAAGGAGTACAAGGTTATTTATGGAATTAAGCATGGTTAAAAGCATGTTTGCAGGTCACTTTCCTTTACACCAGCCATTCCTCCTTCCCGCTGCCCTGCCCTGCCAGTCTCCCTGGCCAGCAATGTGCCAGCTGCTCCAGCATGGAGCTGGGAACAGCATGTGTTGTTTGGAACAGCAGGTATTGCTTTGGAAACATGATGGATTTAGCAACACAGGAATGTAGGATTTTTTTACAGAAGCAGGAGATTATTGCCAATCCATTTGCTTTAATGCAAAGTTTGCATGTATGATCTTCTATGCCTTTTAACAAGTTTCTTTTCATCAGGAAAGACTCATCTTTAGGGCAAAAAAAAAAGAATAATAACTACTGGAGGAGGGCTTGTAGGGAAACAGGAATTAAGAACTCTTATATTGACTTCTCATTACTTCATACAAGAAGGGGTGCACTGCCCTTCACTCTTGCTGCATAACATTTAGCACAAAGCCAGCCTACACCTTAATAAAGTAGCAGGTTTCCAGAAAATCCCAGTGTTTTTGCAGGAAGAGCAGGGACACAGAGAGACAAGTCATCCTGACCAAAGCCCTGCTATTCCTGACAGTATGCTGGACTCCAAGACAAGGCTTTACCTTACAGAAATGTAGAGAGGTTCACTGGTGCTAAACTGGGGGAGGTATTTCACCATATGAGGTCTTCAAAGACTTTTAGAGGTCTCATTTTGCTCCTTCTAATGCTAAGGAAGCAGCACTAACTCATAATAACTCCAATAACTCATGGGCTCCACACGAGGCTCCTCCCAGGCAGCATTTCTACCCCAGACTAAGCTTGCAAGGATTTCCCAGTCTTTACCTCAGGCCCTGTTTTGTATCCAGTTGCATCTGTAGCTCCTCATGGCAAAGAAAAGCAGAGCAGGACTTGGCACAAAAAGTAGAGACAACAACACAATCAATAAAGGTGATAAATTTGTATATACTTATTGTAAACAGTCATGCATTGCTACACACCACATCCAAAACAAATGCTGTTTCTTGCCACTATCTAAGAAAACCCAGTATGACTGTGACAGTACAAATAATTCTTTTTTATTTCACTGGGTCCTGAATGCAGAGGAATTGGAAAAAAAAGCCATTTTACTTGAGAAAAAACCCGCAAAGATTTATAAACAAAAGAAGGAGGTTTTACTAGATAGAACATCACCGTTTTTACAGCTGTGACAATGAAAATAGTTCTTTTTCTACACTAAAGCTGGTGGTATTTGCTCAAGAACAGCATACATTTTCAGCTCTGTGCTCTTCCAAGATGTGTTTTTTTGTGGGAAGGAAAGTTTGTTCTTCCTTATTTCAAGTGCTGAAGTAGATATTTCTTTAAATCAGTGCTCAGAGATCCTTGGCACTTCCTTAGAAGTGTTACCTCATGACAGATTGTCAAAAAAAGGTATCAATCCTGCTTACATAAATGGATGGTGAAATGCAAGCTCAGTTAAGAAAACACCTTCAGTATTTTATCAGTTCCTCAGCAGAGGAAGATACCTCCAAAATAGATCCCTCTCCTCCTACACAAAGAGAAGTCATTCCAGTACAGCTAAAAGGTGAATTTGACCTGGTTTACCCAGGGAGATAACTCCAAGAGTCCTTAGTCTTTATTAGTTTCTATGTGTTAAAATCACATTTCTCTGGACTTTTTTGTTTGAACCTTCTTTTCCCTTATTCCTCCTTTAATCTTAAAAACCAAAAGTGATAAGACAATATGCATCCCATGCAATAGAACATGTGGTCTTTTCCACAGCCTCCCTCAGCTGAAAACACCGAGTCCAAGAATTCTCAGGTACTTTATGAAGTGTTTTCCCTAAAATGACGTGTGTCTCTTGTTTCTACCCCACAAGAACTATTCCTCAAAGAGTAACGGATTTTGTAAGAGAGACATTCTGGGGACCCTTTCAGGTATTAGGAATGAGACCACTGACTCCTCACTGGTATCAACAGTCACTCCTGGGAAATCCAGTCCCTGTGGGCCTGGGCTCAGCCAGGAGGGAAGGCTGGATCTGTGCTTGTGCCTGACAGATCCACTTCACCTGCTGAAGAAATCTGGCTTTTCCTAAGGAGAACTTGGTGGCTGCTGGAAGGTGGACTCTGCTGTTTACTATGTGTCCCAAATTGCTGCTCACTTCTGTAAACAGCAGTGTATTTATTATTAGCTTCAGATCAGCAGAACCTTGAAGATACATTATTTTTCATTTCAGTTATCAAAATATGCCTTAGCATAAGCTAAAAACCCTCGAGAATTATCGAAATATGTGCATTTTACCCATATTGTTTTCATGTTTTTGAAAACAAAATCATTCTGGAAAATGGAGCCATGAATGGAAAAAAAAGCACAAAATATGCAGCTGGCTTAAGGTATTGAATAAAAATAACACCAAATAGTTGCCCATGGAGGCTTTCTCCTGTGATGCGAAGTCACGATGTATTACCAAAAGACAATGTGATCTTTAGCAGAAAGAATGAAAGACGTGATCACAAACCTCAGGTGACCCTCTGATGCTAAAAGTGACAGGCTGTGCAGCAGGGTCTGTGTCGAGGAATAGAAAAAAGTTAGGAAGTTCATGGTCATTCACAGAGCAAAGTAAATTAATAACTGCACAAGGGATAGCCCAACGTGAACAAAGGCATCAGATTGTTGCTCACAGGTTTTCCATTAGAGTGAGAGGAAGAATTTCTCTTTCTAAATTATGCTAATCCCTTCACTAGCACGTTGCTGCTTCTCTGTGTTTCGCTTGAATACTCAAAACTCAGAAAGAAGGTTAAATAAGGTTCCTTCAAAAGAAAAAGCTAGTTAAAAAATTAGGAGACTTGAAGCACAAAACAGAAAAAAAAAAATTAGCAAAAACAACCCCCAAACAGATGGAAGTCAAATATCTCGCTTTAGGGGTGAGCGTTATTCCTGACAGTCCAAACCAAAGATTTTCTGTGGTTTGTTTCAAGACAAGAAAAAAATGTTAGGATGGCAATATCAGAATGCTCTCAGCATTATTTTGGGAGACATTTATAGACTGTGATAGGTTTCCAGAAAGACAAAGTATTTTAGTAACATGTCTTTATATCTGTCATAAAGAATCTTTCACAAGTGCTGTTAAAAACCCCTGGCCAAGAAACAGTGTTAAGACTCCCTTTTATAATCTTCATTTGTATGAATGATAAGATTTAATATACACACTTTGGAAAGTAACATCCAACAAGCAGTAACTACATCATACAATAATGAAGATGGGTAGAGAAACTAATTAAATCAAATCATTCCATATGAAAATTATGATAACTTATATACAGGCTAATTATTTAATAATGTAGAGCTGTTAAATTAACTACTACTAATTACTATTAGAAAATACTGCCACAAATTCATGGGGTTTTAGAAATGCAAGATGTAACTGGTGTAAGTGGAAAGTAGGAATACATCCCCAGTTTTGTCACTGATCTTAATTTGTGCCATTTTATCCAAGAAGACATATACTCTCTTTAAACACTTCACTATAAATAGTCTAGAGGTCTGGTTTCCTCCAAGATGTCCATCTTTAACTGAAGGAAAACAGTCAGTGTTTTAATTCAGGAAAACATTCAAGTGCATGTTTAATTTTTCCCCAGTCACAAAAATTCTCAGTTTCTGATTAACTTTGATTTAAGTGGGACAGATTCTTGTATTTAAAGATAACTCCATGCCCAAGACTGTCCCAACAGGTTTCTCTTCTTTAATCACTCTGGGTTGCATCACCCTTTGTTTCTCCCTCCTCTAATGCCCAATACCATGAAAAAGGGACTGAATTTTGTCAGTTTGAACAGAGTAGAAGGCACAGTGCTCAGTCCTCTGAGCAAAACTGTACTAAATCCTCATTCTTTCACAAGCTAGTGTGAAGGCAGACACCTCCTGTAAGCAGAGCTAATCCCCAAATCAGACACTACATACCAGCACTGTAATTATCAGGAGCTCATCAGGAACATTTTCCTAAAGACAATAAATACAGGACAGTGGTGCTGATAGCTGAAGCACTTGAAGAAGTTGGAGATAGGTGTTTCAGGGCTTTCATACCTTGAGGGAATTTAAACCTTCTTCTGTAGAGATGTAGAAGCCAAGAACCTAAGAGTCTGCAGAAAGGCAGAGTAGCCCTGGAGTTTCATCTGTAGGGAACAGGCGAGTCCTGAGCTTGATTTCTGCTGCTCTGGTTACTGCTTTGGTTTTACATCCACCATAGCTTGGTATAAAAAGAGTAAATAGTCAAGTCTAAGACCTGAAAGGCACTGTGTGACTCTTTCAGTACTGTTTTAAACACATTAAATAGTTTGCTAATAGGTTAAGAAATTCTGCAAGGGCACTAACATTTTTGAAACATTAATTAGCTAGGAAACCCCAGCCATGATTAATTTCCTGGTGTTTGATGACTCTCTCTCTCTGCTCTCTACTTTCCTCCAAAAACATTTTGCTGTTCTTTTAGCACACAGTGAGATTTCACAGAAAGCTTTCATAAAATGAACCTACTCAAGGCTATTTTATGAAAAGCATGACATCCATTTTGCATTTATGGTTATGTTTAAATAAATACGCTCTCCAAAGTGTTTTGCAAGGCCCTGGAGTGCTGCACTGAGTGGATAGATGGCTTCCAGTCATCTTCAGTACAGAAAGCAGATTAATGTGGCAGAGCAGCCAGGGAGGAACATGTGGAGAACTTACTGGAATGACAGTCCTGATGTGATAAAGATGCTAACAATAGCTATTAAAGAGGTCAAAATAAAGAGAGATTTAGAGAAAGAACTTGTAAGAGCTGGAGACTTAGAACTGCTCTCTCTCTGCCTTTGAGCCTCAGCTACCACAGGTGTGCAAACTTACATTGAGGGACACATTTGTCCAAGGGAGGAAGAAAAAACCACTCAGAAGTAATTGTGGACTGCACAAATTCATCTGAGGTTGAGATAAATTCTCAAAGGATTTGTTTAATCAAAAACAAAAGTACATCTGTGGTTCTCCTTTAGTTCATGGGGAGGATTGAAGGGAATAGGGCTGGGGTGGTAATTAATGCAGTATCTCTATATCTCAAGGGATGGTAGCCCTGAAAAACATTATTTATTTAATAAAAGGAATAAAATATTAATTTTCTCATCCTGGCAAAGCAAATATACCGAGCATTTTCTGTTGCATTTATATTGAGGTGAGCCAACAGGATTGGAGATTCAATACTATTAAAAATAGATAAATAGGAGATTTTCTTGTATATTTTGAAGAGTTGCACAAGGCTTAACAAATACAGAGCAACACATTCTCTCCTGTTATTGTGTAAGAGGGAAAAGAGGGAGATGTGACATTTGCAGCAGACTGGGAAAGAGGTTCTCTGTGGATAAAGAGGAAGGGCTTTAGGGATTGATCAAAAGCCACTAAAGCCATGAAATGTGGGCTCTACTTTGACTCAAGCCTCAAAAAGAAGGAAAATAGGTGGGATGTGATGAAAGGTATAAGAAGAACATCACAATGAAATATTCAGTGCTAGTGAGAAAGATTGTAGTGAACCTCAGATTAGTTTTAAAGAAAGGGATGTTATCCAAGAAAAATTAAATTTGGTATACAAGGCTTAGTAGAGGGTTTTCTGCTATTGTTTTAGTGTTAGAAAAAATAAAAATTAAAAGATGAAAAAGACTACAGTTGTCAAAAAGAGATGCCAAAATTCAGGTCAGGATTTTAGAAACATGAAAGCGACAAAAGTGTGGATTTAAGGGGCCTGAAAGATGGAACAGAGATTCAACACTTGAAGGAGAATGAAAAGAGACCTAACTATGAACACTAAGTCAGAAGCCAGGAGAAGACCAAAGACTGACATTGTAATCAAAAATAAGGAAGTGAAACCATGAAGAAAAATGCTTGGAACACTGAGATTGATGAGGAGGCAGCACTTTAAAATGGCTGAAAAGCACCAGAGGTTACAGGCAGACAAAAAAGCGAAGAGATTCCAAGGCATGAAGTGAAGCAGAGAGACCAAGCCCTCAAAAGAGAGATTTCCCAAGAGTTCTTGCTAACCTGGAGCTTTGCTTTACCACATTGCAGCCTGTAGTTAGCACACAGAGCTGGCAGTGCTGCATTTATTGCACTGCACATCTGTGACACTGCTGCTTGTCAGTCACAGCATCCCCAGAGCCACCCTGGAGCCCCCCAGAGACAACAGAACAGGGCAGAGTTTTATGGGGAATATTCCCTGCTCCAGAACTGGAGCTGCACGAGTGAGAGGACTGTGGGCTCAGCCTGCATTTCTTACTCTGCCACATTTAAGGCAGAGATGCAGTTTCATTTTCAGTCATTCAACCACCAGCAATTTACAGCGACACCGGATACCTTCTGGCTGCAGCTCCCAATTAATCTGAGGAACTGAAGAGCTTGGCTGTGCTGATGGTGTAAACAAGCCAGTTAGGAGCATGTCAGGCTTTGTTCAGCCAGGAATCACATCCTTGTTACGAGCTGAAGCATCACACCTGCTCCTTTTAGGTTAACTGACAAATTGCTGCTATGTAAATCTGCAGTCTGAATGTAAAACCAAGCCTCTCCTGAGGCTGACTATGTGTGAGGAAGGGAAATTGAAACAAGAAACGAACACACCAAACTTATGACAGCTCACATGGCAAAATATCCTTGCACCAGGGAGTGTAATTCAGTCCATGAGGCAGGTTTATTCACAAACACCAAGTATATTTTTCATATCTGTATCCCAACACAGTGAGAGAAGGCATTTCTCTAAACAGTCTTACTAATTACAAAAGCTGAAATAGAAGAAATTGCCAGTGCCTCCTCTGATTCCCCAGAGAAATGAGTTAAATAATGTCTGACAGTCATTAGAAGTGTTGGACCTTCATGCCAGTCCTAGTCCCATTCAGGCAATGTCCTGCTGTAATTAACCACACACTCACTGTTATGGTCTGTGGGTATGCAGGTGGGAGTCATTTCCACAGGAACACTGCTGTCCTTCTGAAAAGTCCAATCTTGCCACCAAGGAGCTGCACGAGGCTGCCCTGGCATTCCTGCCTCACCTGAGCACACAAATTCCCAATATTGGCTGGGCTGTGACAACAGTGTCCTTTGCATGCTGTATGGCTCCACGGTCCCAGACACAGCTGAGGAAGATACAGATCTGCTGCCTGTTGTACCAGTAGGTCTCAGCTCATCTCCCTAATCCCCCTGATAGCTTTGGGGGGTGCAGTAATGGAGTGGAAGTCCTGAGACTTTGTCAAAATGCTTTTGACCTCTTCAGGCATCAAAAATATTCAATGCTGTATGGGGGTGAGAGATCTTTCTCACCTGATTCTGAAGGTATTGGCTGCAAGTCCCTGATGATGTTTTACAACCTCCACTGTAGAAATTTTCTTCCTTATATCTAGTCTAAATGTAGTTTTGTCTGATTTTCTGTGACAGTCCCCATGTCCTCCAAGAGTTCTTGTGTCCCACCTGAGTGATTACCTGAGCATGGGCACAAATCAGATCTAAATCCTCCTTTGACATTCAACATCATACTCTGTTTCTTTTTACGGATTCTATGCACAGTATTAAACAATTTAAGTCACAATCAGCCAAACATTTCCTGGGGTTTAACATTCTATACTTTGTTAAAGCGCATTATGCTGAACAAGAGATGGTGGCTGAAAGCATCTATTTAAGGACTTTGAAACAGATCATGGACAAAGGCAGTGGCATACAAACTGCCCTGCCAAAATCCTTCCAGCTCCTTCTATGCCAAAACCCCAGGAACCAGCATATCCTATCCAGTCTTTGAGTTATGCAACACCGTGCAAAAGCTGTTGCCTTCAGATCTGTTCAAGGGTTTCTGGCTTGATCTGGGACACACTGACTGTGACTTGTTGCCTCAGGAAGAGTAGGTTGTCCTATCATCTTCTTCTGGTGCATCTCATTCATCAATGTTTTAACTCATCTGCCCAGTTGTACTGCCCAACATGGACAGTTGAGCATGGTATTTCCTCTGATGAGGAGTCAAGCTGCAAGGTCCTCAACAGCTATCAAACAATGATAAGTACACAGCTGAGTCAGAGGGGAACAAAACCAGCTTTATTTTTTTTTTTTTTAATTTTGCAAATTGTAAAACCTAAAGTCCTGTATTTTCCCACTTATATTGAAATTGATAGGTCTAAGAAGGCAGGCAGAGAGCAAGATGTACATCTAACATCTACTAAATCATTATTCTCAACTAAACATTATAGATCCTAACTTATCAGAGTGAACATTTAAGAATTAAATAAGTAGTCAAGACAAAACCAAAAGAGTTTCAAGTATGACTATATTATATATACAGTTTTTCTTTAAGATTAAAGTAGGATAAATCACTTAATCCATCAAAATCAGATAGGAAAGGAACTTCAGGTTGTATAATTCAGTGAGTTTCAAAAATAGAACTTAATTGCCTGAAATTGTGCTCTGATCCATATGCTTCCATGGACAAATGCAATTACTGCCTCTTGTAAACAAGCTAATTGATGTGAGAGAATATAGTTCAGAATATCTTCTATGTGAACAACATTTCACAAAAAGCACAGAGACTTGAGCAATGATCAATAGTAATCATCACAGTCCCACTGGAACAGATAAAACTACGCTGCTCTGTTTGCATCAGCTCAGCATCTGGTTCAGTTTTCCTTAAAATAATAAAAACCTTTCCTCTCACTTAGCAAAATAAATTAGCTTTTGAAGCTCTTGAAAAAAATTCTTGCTAGCACACAGGTAAAAAGCATTTACTCAGATGAGGCAATCAAAAATCCCAGAGCAGCTCCAAGATCTGCACTCTAATCAGTGATTGCTCAGTTATTACACAGATGCCTCTCAGGACAGAAGCATCAAAATGGCAGCAGCTACACTGCCAATAAAATGACAAATTCTAGTAATTCCTGATTTTTGCCATCAGACTGACAAATTAAGATGGCACAAGACCTTGTGATCAACCAGTCAGACATTTTCATGAAGAAAAAGGTCTTGGGATTGCAGTTAATTCATTCGTCCTTGAACTGCAGGGCGACAGTAGCAAAATACACAATTTTGAAGACGTTTTATTTTGCTTACTGTATACTTTAGCTTGTGTCTGTCTACTTTCTAAACCCAAGAGACACATGCCTTCATATGCCCCTGTCTGATGTCACCTTTCTTGTTGTATCAGCCAAATTTGTAATCTTGCTCAAAAAAAAAAAAAAACTTTCAACAAGGTGTGTTTTGTTGCTCTTAATTATAAAACTCAATAAATCAGTTTCCTCACAGACCAAAAAGAATTTAAGTTCCTGTTTCTCATTAAAAAATAATTTTTAATCACATTTAATATGATACATTTACTCTTAATTTCTTGCCCCTTAAAAATGTTGGCTCTCTCCAAATTATGATTTGCCCAAAAGTGACACCCACACAAGTGGGCGTAAAAGCTAAAATTTTCTGTTTACAAACTGTCTTTGAACAGTCAATACACTTTACAAAATGTGTTTGGCACTGGGTGAATCCAATGTATACACATCACAAAATGAGAACAACTTGTCAAGATTTTATGGAATTGCTTTCACATAAATTATTTGTCAATTTTCTTTGTCTTTGTAATGCTTGGTTCAAATTATGCTGAAATAATTAGAAAGGTACTGACTCCCTTGGGTTTTGCATCAGGTTGTATACATTAATTTGTTAAATTTTACATTTTAATACCTAAACTCTTTGAGAAATACTATTGTCCCTTCTTCATTCTGAACTAAATCCTGTTCATTTGTAAACAAAACAGAAAACTAAAGCATTGGACCAAAATTACATTTCTCTTGTTCTCTGGATACATCATGGAATTATCAAGGATGAAGGAGACCTCAAGGTCATGCAGTCCAACCATCAACCCTGCACCACCACGCTCAGCCCCACGCCATCCCCAAGTGGCACATGCAGAGGCGTCCGGAGGCTGTAGGCAATGCCAGCTTTAGAAGTGACTCTTGGCTGATTCCAGGATATCCCTGGAGCTGGAGCAGGCCCAGGCCTGGCAGGCAGGCTGGCTGCTCCTGAGTGAGCATTAACCACACCTGCCTTCTGATCTACAGGAGCAGGACAGGGCCCAAGAAAGTTGGCTGCTGTGCGTGAGCTTTGTGTGTGTTTGTCACTGTCCTGCCTCTGACATTTTGATGGAAGGAGATATCAAACCTGGCTATATCCTCATTTCAGGTCCCCCCTGAGCCTGCTTTTCTCCAGGCTAAACACCCCCACCTTTGTCAGCCACTCCTCATGAGATGAGTTTTCCAGACCCTTCCCCAGCTCCATTCCCTTCTCTGGACCTTCTCCAGCACCTCAGTGTCTCCCCTGCCCTGAAGGGCCAGATCTGCACACAGCATTCAAGCGGTGGCCTCAGCAGTGCCCAGCACAGGGGACAGTCAGTGTCCTCGTGCTGCTGGCCACACTGCTCTTCTTTCAGAGCAGATGTCCTTGGCTTCTTGGCCACCTGGGCACACACTGGCTCTTCACCTTACTGGACCTCGTGCAGTTGCCCTCAGCTCATCCACCCAGCCTGTCAAGATGTCTCTGTAGAGAGAGATCAAAATGTGATCTCATACTTGGTAAAATATGGGAGAACAACATTTCTTGGGTTTGCTGCCATGAAACACATCCCACTGATGACTTTCTTGCCATTTCCTAATTGTATTGAATACCAGAGCAGCCAATTTGTGGGAACAGTTGCTCACACATAATTTCAGGAGCTTGGGCACTACCTGTTCAGAAGGACATTTCTGGCAGTCAGAGACAGCTCCCTGCCCCAGGCAGAAAGGCTCACCTTGCCTTCACAGGAATGGCCAAGAGATAAACAAATAAACAAACACATTGAGGACATCTTCTGAGCTCTCAGCAGCTTTCTTGCTCTCACCTTATGAAAGGATTTCCCGATGTTCTGCTGCTACCACAGAGCTGTCTGAAAAGGGAGCTACTGTGCACTCACAAGCTTTTGTAAAGGAACAGATTCCCATGAACAAAACTGCTGGCTGGGATTATTTATACTTGCAATGGTCCACTGCACAGGATCGAAGGCTTTTAACTGTTGCTGTGAGAATCTATTCTATGTGAAACCTCACAGAAGGAACCTGACACTTGATATTATTTCTTACAGATATTGCAATACTCCCCTCTGTATACCCTGCCAAAATATTTGCAACCAAGTGCATTTGACTGAAAACTTGGCATTGGACATCCATTAATTATTTTCAATTCACTGAATAGGTAGATTAGTCAGGAAAACGTCACAATATATATGGGAAAACTAGGGAGCCAATCTCTGGCAGATGCCTTGCCTCAGAATTAGAGTATTTTGACCTTTCAGGGCAGATAGTTTAAGGAAAATGGAAGTTTAACAACAATGCTTCAATTGTTAAATGTTGCAGTCAATACACCACACGTGAAAGGCTCTCTCACTAATGAAGACGTTCTCAGCAGGCTGAAATGACAAGCTTTTAATACAAACAGTATTTGGCTACTGCAAATAAAGGCACAGAAAATGTGTACTTTCACATTTCACTTTCAATTGCACAGGTAAATTGAACATCAGGGTTTTCCTCCAAATCCGCCAAGAAAACCAGATGGAGAGGCTGCAAGGAAAGGTCTGGAAAAGACATTTCCTTATCTTTAATCATCCTGGATCAGCCTGGCCTCTGTCTACCTCAAGGACAGACATTTGCTGAGGGGAAACTGGTAGGGAAGATCATTTCACCAGACCTTTGGATCTGACAATGTTACAAGAGGGCAAACACTACCTAACACCAATGTTAGTTCAAAGTAAAATCCTTCCCAGTGCTTAAACATACGTTGCTTTTTCTAACAAGTGAAGAAAATCTTTCCTCCATCCTAGATTTGCTCCATTTACAGTCAGAGCAGCGCTGATGCTCACGAAGTGCTTGTGACAGAAGCACAGCTCTGCCGTGGCTCGTTAGCATTCCCACATTTGCAGATTGATCTGTTTGCTCTTAGCACCGCTCAGCTCATGCCACAGCTGTATTTCACTCCGTGCTGTGGTGGTGAAACTGCTGTTACAGCCATGATATGAGCTTCGACTTATGAAAGCAAGATTGTAGAGCAGAGTCATATTTTATTGCACAGCAGTTAAAACAGCTGGGAAATTCAGAAACCTGATAATGGGATTGTCAAATGCTTTTCCACATTTCCCAATTTCCATTCCTCTAATGAAAAATATTCCCTCTGCCTTCACATCACACCTCTCTTATTCTTTTATCACCTTTTATAAATCACTCTTCCACTCTCTGGATGAATCAAACTTTTTTTGTCTAAGTACCTGAAAGCCTGTCATGACCATCTAGTATAGAAATGACAAGCACAAATGCAGCCCAGGACATTGCACAGACTGTCACACACTCAGCTGGAAGGCCCCTTCCAACTCAGGCTATTACATGATCTATGGTCCTCTTGGATTTTTTCTAGTCTTCATGGAACCTGACAGAAAATTTGCTTTTAAAAAATATTAAGCAGGGAATATTAAAAAGTTAGGGAATATTAACTAATTTTAATCATATCACTGGCAGAATACTCATGCTGCCTTGTAAATGATGGGAACTCACCTTTAAGTGGTTTACATTCAACAGCTGAAAAATAATATTATACAGAAATACTTTATAAAGCAAGAGTCAGAGTAACCAGAGGCTGTTCTAGTCTATGGCAAAATAGATTGAAACAACTTAAACTGTAAGATATTGCTCAGCACATAAGCGTGCAAGTATTTCACTGTGTACTAGTGAAACCTTACAAACCTAGACATTCTTTTCAAGGAGAATATTCCCAGAAATTTTGAGATCATGTTGGATAGAAACAAGTGCAGCTTATATAAATACTTTGGCAATTCTGATAGCCAAATAATCTTTCCTCAATTATTCTTTCTATTGTTATTTTTTTAAATAATTAATTACTATATTTTAGCTGTTTTTCTACTCTTATAATAGGAAGGTTAGATGATCCAGCACATAAAGGATATTATGTAACACTTCCATGATATCAAGTAGATTCAATGGATGTAAACCCCCTTTAAAGAGGCCTCCCTGGTTGGTTTAAATCTCTGTAAAGCAAAGTACCAGCCCCATTCTAACTGCAGTACAAAGGGAAATTTGGATGTGATTGAGATCATCTGACTACAGATGCCAGAACAGTTGTATTATATAATGCATGTGAGCACAGCTGCCTCCTTATCACAGGACTCGAGAGGGATGCATCCCACGTCAAAGGGCAGAGCTGCCTTCCCTCCTGCCTCCCAATCAATCCCCTGCATGGGCCACTGACAGCACAGAAACTGCCCAGAGCATGGGACACAAGGACCAGGTACCCAACCACCCCTCCCTGAATGCTGTTTTCCACAGGCAGCAGGTAGGACGTTCACTCCTTTCCTTGAGGCACCTTTATGTGGAATAACACAATTAATTTCTCTGGGAGCTAAAGGGATATAGCCAGTCAGAGCCTGATTTGGGAGACCCTGGGGTGCCATTTGCCAGGAACTCTTGTGCAATGAGTCTGCTGGAAAGATCTCACTCACAGGGAGGAAGCCATTTCTAATCTACTTTTCCCCTGGGAACACTGTATTATTGAGTGAGCTCTGCAGTTTAGTCAAGACCTACCCAAACACACTAAAATTTCAGTGTTACTGGATATACATGACACACACATTTTGATCAACATCAACCTTCTAAGAGAGGGTGAAATGTAAAGTACCTACACAGAAGGAACCAGAGTTTCAGCAAGATTTTACTAACTTTCAACATGTGATCACTCTAGTCCAGTTGTCCTTCACAGGCTTCCATTTTGAAACCTACTTCAATACTTTGCTGTTCAGAATACATGTGAAAGGGAAGAAGTTCCAGTAATCAAGATTTTATTATTTGATTTGAAAATTACAGTGTGATAAATACAATTTTAAATTAAGTTTTCCAGTAATTCTCACAGTATTTTCTGCCTTCCATGTGAATATTTTCCAGTTCACATGATGATCATCTTCCACACAACAAGTGCTTATATATTTAGGGGTTGAACACAAAAGATCTCTGTGTCCAAGGCTGAGAGAGTGAATGGCAACACAACTCCTCCAGCCCCTGGGGTGATCAGTAAACTGAAAAGAGTGAAGAAAACTGTCTGGTTCTAGCATGAATCGGGTGTAGTACTGAACTAGAACTGATTCTCTTGACTGAAGGCTGGCCAAAACGCAGTGACTGTGAGAAGAAAGGTAGATTTCAAAGACAGCCTCTGCTGTCAGAAATCCAGAGGCTCTGTTCAGAGATGGGGAATCTGAGGGAGCAAAGGTGGGTCAGTGATGTATGAAAGAAAAAGGGTCTGGCAGGGGCTTCATTTCTGTTCTCACGCAAGGCTGGGAACTCTTAGAATTATTTTTTTTTCCTTACAAGGTGACTTTCTATAAATTATACACAAGATTCTACCCTTGAGACCCTAGCATAAAAATACAAAGCCTCAATCAGATTTACATTAATTGGAGGATATCAGGCTGCTGTACTCCTTCAGGTGCAATATCATTGAACAATTCTTCCCAATCTGTTACCAACAAAAGGTTTTATTACAGTTTAAGTCTTTGATTTTAACTTGTCTAGTACAATTTCCTTTCCATGTCCCATAAAGGTGAGAATAGGAGGTATGTAGGGTACAGGAAACTGTGATGAAAAGTCTCCAGAATGGGCTTGGCCATACTGGATATTTCCCTCTGGTCTGGTTTCTGGCAAGTTGCAGTAATGTAACCTGACTCTCAACTATCCTGACCTGTGGCTATTGTCACATACTTTCCCAAATCATCCACAAGATGCTGAATGAACTCATCATAACTTGTTTCTGTTATGCAACCACATGAAGAATACAACTCTGTATCATGGTCTGATGGCCCAGAATAACTGCAGAAATGACTCAGTATCCAGGGAAAACTTTCAAGCTTGCAAAAAACATTACATGTTCCTGGAAAGCAACTGTTAAACTCTGACTAATGCATTCTCCTCTTCTCTTCTCCTTTTTTTTTTTTTTTTTTAAATCTATCCATACAGGTTTTGAAGCTCTGAATGCTCCTGGGCACTGAGAACAATGTGAGGTGAAGACTGTCGAATAATGTCTGAACAAGTGGGAGCTCAGGCAGGACAATGCTCTGTTATGTGATATTTTGGGAACATTTTGAGGAAATGTAGCAGTCCAAGGGCCTAGAGCCAGACACTTCCTTTTTGCCCAGGCAGTCCATACTGCCAGGGCACCCATTAGGTGTCCTGGAAGGACTGAAGTTTGGCCCCCAAATGATCTGCTTCTGCAAGCACAGCTCTTAGACTGGCTGAGCCATCCTGCTGCCTGGCTTTGAGTCCCACCTGCTCCTGGCCAAGCCAGGGAGAGCAGCTCTGGGGACTTCAGGAATCATGTCCCTGACACAAACCTAACAAAAGCAAAGCTCCTCTCTCTTGTCTCTCCATTCCAGCTGGAAACCTCCTGACACCACATCCAGAAATGTACCTGCAGTGAAGTAAAACCAGATGAAAGTGGACCCTAAGTGTAACTGAATATTAAGAACCAGACTGTGCTTCCCCACTGTGCTAACAGCTGTGACTGACTACCCAAAAGAGGGAAAATATGTATCAATCCCACCTGGAACTCACCTAGAATTTGCCCCTGGGAAGATCAACATCAATGAATGTAACAGAGAAAGTTTGAATTTGTGAAAATATTCTGATATATAGTCCTTGTTTTGTCTCAGGCTACTTCACACTATTCCGGTGTTCTGCATTAAACAGACCTCACATTCTAAATACACTTCATGGGAATGCCACAAAATTTTCATTAGAAACTTTGATGCAGAGCTTAACATGAAATAGTACCAGCTGAGCATGCTACAGGATCACAGACATCCTGGAGGAAAGTATGCAAAACCCCATTTTGTTGGAAGCAGCTTTACACCTTGTACTAAGGAGGTCAGCGGGCTGAGAACCAAGGTGCTCTACTCTGGTTTGTTTGCCATGGAGGGAGCCTTGGGCAAACTCTTTTCCCTCTCTCTTTCTCAGTGTATGTGTTCCTGTATGTGATCGGCATTAAAAAGACACAGTGAGAATTTCTGAGACTCGTAGCATGCCTTGAAACTCTCAAAAACCACCACTGTTGCAGTTCTGACTTCCAATAACCCATCATGAGAAAATTACCATATATTATAATCAAAGCCATAGAGCTGCTAAAGACAACGTGTATTGTAATAGATGAGCAGGAATTTCAACAGCCTGAGCCAGCAAGGGAAACTCTTTTCCCACTGACATGGCCTCCAGCTATGTATGGATGTGGCCCTTTGTTTTCTCCAGAGCAATGGTGACATTTTAGATCATCTGTTGTGCTATAAATGGAATCCTGTGATCTGCTGAACATTTGCTACCTGGAAGGCCATTTCCTGCTGCCTGAGTCGTTAACTTCCTTGGATGACATTGCCACATCTGTAACAAAAAGATGTAAAGTGCTGCTAATTTACGAGGCTGCTGTAGTGCTGATATTTTAAACTGCTTGGGTGTGAATAGCAAAGGCTGGCTGGTGTTTGAAATCCCTGCAGCACTATTAGCTCACTGTGGGTGATATTTGAAATACTTGTCTCTGAACTGGAGGAACATGGATTTGACAGATGGAACACTCAGTGGATCAGGAATTGGCTGGATGGTTTCACACTAAGAGTTGTGGTCAGTGGCTTGATATCCACAGGAAAGGAGCAACAAGTGGTGTTTCATCAGGGGTCAGTTCTGGGACTGGCACTCTTTGACATCTTTGTTAAAAAACACACAAGTTCTGCTATACTGATTTTACAACTATAGCTATTAAATTATTCAAATCTAAACAAGAGACATGCCAGACTGTCAAAACACTCAAGAAGAAGCTTTTTTCAAGTTCAAGTCTGTAGCTACATTTCCTCCATGTAGGCTGACAATCAATAAACACAAGAACTAGAAATCAAGAAGTCTCTTGGGTAACACCACATTACTCCAGTGCTCACCCCTTAGGCTGGGAGGAAGAACAACCCTCTCCTAACTAATCCAAATTCTCTTCTTTCAAAATATAGAATGTAAATGAGTTTAGCTGCAGATAATGATGTTTCTGTTATTAGTAACACCCTGAATAGATTCAAACCCTGACTGGGAATTTAACTCCTGGGGACTTGGCTTAGCAGGATCTCTTTTTATATGCCTTGCTCAGTGCAGAGTGTTAAATGGCTTCAGAGTCCTCTCCAGGGACACTGATAGTCCTGCACGCTTCATCACAGGCTATTACACACTCAGATTCACTGGGCTGAACAGCTGTGGACAATACATATGACTTCAAAACATCCATGAAGCTCTTCAATCTGTCTGCAATTATTCAACTGTAATTCTGAAGGCATTTACTGACAGAAAATAGGAATTGGGTATGAAATCCTTTTCTTCTGTGTTGTTTCTCTGGCTGTCTGGAGAGGCTGAAACAGAGGCTTTCAGTTTAGATTTAAAGACACAATTTTATGGCAAAAATAATCTGGCCAGCTTGAGTTGCAGTGGAAGCAGCCTCCTGAATCAGTTACCTGGGTAGGATATCTTTTCATCTTCACAAAAATGGCCTCATTTCTAATGGCCAGGAGTTGTTGTCTGTCTTGGGATTTCCAGCAGGAATAAACCACAGCTTCTTCACCCAGTTACCTGGTCACCCTACGGTTTGTGTCTCCCATGCCAACTATTCCCAGCACTATTCTCAACTATTCTCAGGTCTCCTCAGGAGAGAAGAGGCACTGCCAGCAGCCTGCAGCCTCACTGGAGCTGTTTCTCTTTCTTCCACACCACCACAGAGACTCCTTCCCCTTCAGGAAAGTGGTTAAACTTACATGGAATAAATCTGGCCTAGCTATTCCAATTTGCTGAGTCCCAGAGGAAGACAATATTAAAGGGCACATGTAGTCTTGAATAAGACTTGCAGAGTGTTTTCACTTGATTTTTTTTTCTGTAGCAATGAGGTCTTCACAGAAATTGAAATTTCATTTAAATATGGATTTTGGTGAAAGCAATTTTTCAAATTATAAGCATTTAAATAAGTTTTAAATAATTTCAGAATGTTGCCTTTTATTTAATGAAATTAATTTTATGCTTCCTTACATTTAATAGCCATTGAATAGCTTAGACATTTCTAAATAGAAGGTGGAATATTTTATTTAAAACATTCATAATTTCTTTCTTCTCAGAAAATCTTCTTGGTAAAATTTTTTAAAAAATGTTCTCATCCTGGCTTTGAGCACAAAGTTCTCAAACTGTGGAATTTCCTAAAAGCCAAATGAAGGACGTGCTGCCAAAATCTTCACTGACTCTTTTGAAAACATATAGTTCATTCAGTTCAATAGATCTCCATCAAATTGATCAGATAACATTGTCATCTAATTAATTCTATACAAATTCATGTGCCTTCAACAGAGAATTGGCTGAAGATAGAGGCTTTCTTTAGTTCATATAAAGACAAACCAGTTTATTATAATGTTCCTTGGGGTAATAAATCCACAATGACCTTAACCATGATTTTTTCTGTCAGTTCAAAAACATAATCTTCATTCTCGGTTAGCCAGGTGATTTAGTGTGTTCTTCAACTGCCCAGCAACAGATTCTCCCATTTATGCCTTCTATTTGTTCTTCCAACATTGCTGATCCAGGTAATAAAGAATGAGGTTCACAGCTATTATCCCTGGTTAATCCTTCATAATTGTCTACATGTTAAATCAGGGATATTTATGCTGAATAGCATTTAGTGCAGTACCTTCACCACGTGCATCAGGCAAACTCAAAAAACCAAAATGACCTTGACTGACACAGAGGCCATTTCAGATTACAATTCTCTAAAAATACCTCATTTGGAAGCATTAGGTAGATGCAGCCAATGACCCTTGTCCTTCCATGTAACTGTTGGTTTCCACAACACACTGATGATACTTTTTAAAAGTGCCCTCCCTTGCCATAGGAAGAAAGCCATAAATGTCAGAGGTTGCCCCCAGAGGCTGTTTGCACACAGACAAAGCTCGTTTGCATACAGGTACCTTCTTTTATCTTTCATCACTCACCTGAATTATGTTCTGCTCTAGTTGACCAGTATGCAATGCCAAAATCGGTTTTCTCCCAAGGGATGGGTTTTTTTTGACCTTATTTTCACAGACAATGTGAAGAAATTGAACCCTAACAAGAAAAGAAGGCAAGAGGGATAGTAGGTTTAGTTCAGGGCTAAAGAAAACAAAGTCTTTTATTCCTCATCATTGTCACAGGTGACATCAGGAACACTGAACAGCAATGGTACAGGCTCACAAAATCCCAGCATGGCTGAGGTTGGGAGAGACTCTGGAGACAAACTGTCCAACCCTTCTGCTCAGGCAGGGTCACCTAGACCAGGCTGCCCAGGACTGTGTCCAAACAGCTTCTGAATATCCCTGAGGGTGGAGACTCCACAGCCTCCCTGGGTGACCTGTGCCTCTGCTCGGTCACCCTCACAGTGAGAAAGTGTTCCCTGACGTTCAGAGGGAGCTTCCCGTGTCTGTTTGTGCCCAAGGCCTCCTGGCACTGCACTCACACCAGTGAGAAGAGTCTGGCTGCTCTCTCTTCACATCCCCCCTGAGATACCTTCACATCAGGGGATCACCCTGGGCCTTCCCTTCTCTGGCTGGGCAGTCCCAGCCATCTCAGCCTTTGTGAGGTGCTCCAGGCCCTGAAATCTTCTCAGAGGTCCTTCATCATCCTTAACCATCTGGGATCCTCTGCTGGACTCTCCAGTTGCTCTCTGTTTTGACTAAGTAATTTCAGTAATTATTAAACTTTATTTTTTTCAGGCAGTCAGAGAACACAAGCAGAATAAATGACTGTGATCCCAAGAGCACAAAGTAAAAATATATTAAAAAAAAAAGATAAAGAAGAGATACACACCAAGGTGAAGCAAATTTGCCAGGTGAGACCATCATCTTTTGTTCTAGCTCAACAAGAAACTGAAAAGCACACAAAAAATTTTGCTTTAAGAGTGTCCTCCAGTGCCTGCTAGGGAGTGACTATTGGAAGGTGACATTTTCTTTTTCTTGTGACTGGTTATGTGCCCTGGGAAATGTAAAAATATCACCAAGGTATGCATAAGAGAGGAGTTAATTAGTTTAACTTCCTGATGGGAATATATTAACAGTGTAATAAGATGCTCAAATACTCTTTTTATGATTGTCCCTGCCAAAATAGTTGTTGGAAAGATTTTTGTAATACAAAAACTTTCATCCTCCATATGGAGATCCAGATGCTGACTCTGATCTTTGCATGGCAGAGGTCACTGCAAACATTCAGCCTCTAGATCTCAGCAGCAGCACCTCTGAGACTGTAACTGGAAGGATCCTGTGTCAGGATCAATATCTATAGACAGCTTTCTCCTAAATTCCTCTACAAACCCAGATGGAATCATTTCCCTGTACATAATCCTTTGAGAGGAAGAATTTTTATTTTTTTTTAATGCCATCCAGTGGTTTCCTTTTTTAAACTCCTTTTTAGCCAAGTTCAAATGCAATTTGTCCTGCACAGTTATTGCCCCAAGTGGACAACATAATTAATCATCTATTCTTATGTATTTGTGATTTAAAATGACTTTTAGCTAAACACTCCTACCCTAAGTCTCCCCTTGATTAAGCCTGAACATATAAGCATGAATTTTATTACTGTGTCTCTCCTTCTGTAAGCCAGGATGTCACTTTGGAATTTAATCCAGTGAAAACAAAAATAATATGTTGATTTCCCCGCTGTTCTAAAATATGTAACCTATTTTCCATTTGAAATATTTTTTTAAATATATTTTCAGTTAACTGGAATGACCACTATATTTTCTTATGAATTGCTTTCTAAAATTACACACAAAATACCTTCCTGCTTGCATACCGAATATGAGGGGTGTAGAATTATATTCCTTGTAATAAAAACCTAAATCAACTTCCAGCTTCTTTATAACTGTCTAGACAAGAAAAATCTTCTCAAAAAGTCCCACTAACCTTAGGATCATCACTTAAAGGACACTGTCTCCTAGGCTATTTATATTTTTATCTGCATCTGATAAAAATCTATGGGTAGGATGCACAGTCTAGTTTCTATTTCCCTGCTTTAAAAAGTCAAACAATCACATTTAGCTTATTCTTTCCCTCCAAGAAATGCATTTTACAAGCAATGAAAAAACTAATACTTGAGCAGCATAGGCAGCACTGTGTTAAGGTACATTATTTCAGATTTGCAAATAGGAAGGACTGTAAAACCTTCTTTTCTTCAGGTGACAAAGGAATGATGGCAAATTCCCAATTATTTCAGGAGATCAAGCATCCCTTTTCAATGCCAGGGATTTTTCACATCTCTGTAACATTGTCTTGGCTGATGCAGCCACCTCGTAAGTAATTGCTCACATTAAACAATTATAAAAACTTTGGAAGATACCAAGAAAAATGTCTGGTGAAATAAAAAAAATAAAAATAAAGTAACATTTAATAAAAAACCTTCTGTCACTGCACATCCTCAAGTTCCCATATTATTTTGCTGATTCATTTATAAGGTTATATATTAAACAACCATCTTTTTGAAAGGCCTTTCTGGTGCAAAAAAAAATTAACTTGACACATAAATTTTTCTCATTTTGCAACTTTTTTAAAGAATTACATCTTGTTGCCAAAAAAAAAAAAAAAAAAAAGCAAACATTGAAAAATGCAGAAGACAACAAAAAGAATAACAAAGTGGGGAAGAGCTGTCCAGCACCCACCAGTCATAGGAGAAGTGCCCAGCAACCAGGATCTTCAAGCAGACCCACTTCTCATTTGGGGAAAAGACTTTTTCAAAGTGAGCAGGTCTGGTTTAGAGAGCACCAGGTTGAGGTGGAGTTTGTACAAACCTGGCCCTACATTATTGCCACAAACAGTGAAAATACTGCATGGGCTCCTTGGAAAATCTCTCCATTAACTGTCCAAAAAGGAAGGAAGGTGTACAATGAATTTCTGGTCATCAGGTCACTGTTGGGCTGCTCTAGAAAATCAGACCTGGTGCCATAACTGCAGGGAAAATCCTCAGCAGCAGCAGCCTGGGTGTTCTGCTCTGCAGCACATCCCTGCAGCTGCTCGTGCTGAGGAAGCTGTCAGGAGAATAGTGCTGCTCATCTGCTGTTCTGCTCATCTGCTGATGTTCTGCTCATCTGCTGATGTTCTGCTCATCTGCTGATGTTCTGCTCATCTGCTGTTCTGCTCATCTGCTGATGTTCTGCTCATCTGCTGATGTTCTGCTCATCTGCTGATGTTCTGCTCATCTGCTGTTCTGCTCATCTGCTGATGTTCTGCTCATCTGCTGTTCTGCTCATCTGCTGATGTTCTGCTCATCTGCTGATTCAGGGATGGGGTACAGCTCAGGTATGACAGCCATACCCTGGATATTCAGAAATATCCAGCAGAAAACCAGCTCAATTTGAAATAATGAAAGCATTTCTATGTATTATTTATTGTGAATGAAGAAGTTCCTTAACTTCTTCAGAGACTTTCAGTCTTTACTATTTATCTGACAGGTTTTGATCACTTTATCTTGCCAGAATGACAGTGCCATGACTCCCAGGCTGCCTGGTTCTAACAACCAGGTAAGCTGCCAAGTAACATATTGTATATCTCCTACCCATTGTGGTTCCAATGACTTCTATATATGCTCTGTTTCTTCCCAAGCACTATTCTATTCTGAAACATTGTTATAATTAATATATTTTCAAATCAATTCATGTCTTGCTTAGGCTGATAAACATATTAATCTGTAAAATTGATGCACTTTAATATGAAGTTTTTATCTTTTCATATTGGTTATTAACCAATTACATGTTAGTGATGCTTTTTCATTCTGAAAAAATTTAAAAGATAAACAATAGCTGTTGTGACAGCCAACTTAACCATCTAGCACCATCTTGAGGTTAAACTGCTCTTGACATTTTAAAATAAACTGCTGGTGATTAAGCCTAAACTTATATTCCAAAGGAAGAATGGGATACTGCATATTTTTGTAACTTCTCTGAACATTGTACTCAGAAGTGAGCTAAGGAAAGTTCTGAGGTTCAGGCCTTTATACACCAGTTCTCCCACAAATGATTTTCATTTTCACTGGGATTCATTCTAAAGTTTACTTCTAGACAAAAACATACTTTTACAAAGTATCTTTATTCTAAAGGATACTTGTCCACTGGCACAATCGTCTTTAATGAATTTCTAACTGAAAACATCTAGGAAGGACTGGATGTGATGTTTTATTAAAACATTATGAAAATTTCAGCTAAAGCTATTGAGCTTCTACTGCTCATTGTGTTTGAAGTTAATCATAACACCAGAACATTACTATAATTATGAAAGGGGATGAAGGCTGGGACCATTTCAAGAAGCCAGGCAACAGTGAGGAAACTGCCTTCTCCTACAGACTTCCAAATCTGAGACTTTCTAAAAAATACAAGCATCCACTTGTATGGTAATGAGAGGCTGAAATATATACATCAGCTGTATGCTTATTTCAAACAAATCTGATTGTGAATCCTGTGCTATTGGGATGAGCTCCTGATGAAATTCATGAGCCTGTCACAAGAATTGAGGTAAACACAGCCCCAGATTTATCAGCACCTCACATCAGTAACCACTCAAATAATCTTTGCTGTGTCCAGTGTTGTGTTAGCATGTTTAGAGACTAAGTGTTAGGAAACTGCAACATTTTCAAGAGCTCATATTTTCATTCAATTCAGGATTCAGAAAAGACAGAGAATCCAAACCAGATTACCTGTAATAAGGAAATAGGAACTTTTAGGACTCAGAGGACTGTAAAAATATGTGATTTCCATAACATTGGATATCAGCACTTCGTGTACACTGCTATTTCAGCCTCAAAACCTGCCTGCAAATGCAGACTGAAGGAAAAGCTAATGGATTTAAAATACCTCTGCCCTTCTTAAAGTGTCCACAAGATGATGTTCAGTTCTAGAAGGGATGATGTTTCACTGTACGTGGAAATATCAGATGTGAATCCATGCATTCCCAACACATCAAACTTTTAACATTAATTGCTGTACTTTCATTTTCTACCTCATGGCCCATTTCCTCTTGCAGTGACGTACACTTAGAACTGGAGGGTTGATCTTGCTAAAACACTTCCAGTGGTTTGGCTTACAGGTTTCAGTACAGTTTAACATGAATTATATCTGGACATTTTCCACAACAAAGATAATTGCCTTGTGAAAATCCATTACAGCCATTGCAAACGTCAGGGGATTGATTTAAAGTCAACCTTGATGGTGACCACTGCATTCCAGAAAGACAAATGCAAAGCAAATGCAAAACAAAATACACAATAGTCAATAACAGAAATGGATATGCAAGAGGCAATCCCTTCTGGGGAGTCCAGCCCCTGGAAACAGGGCACCTTTTTTCCTGAGACAGCAGATAAATAAGACAAGGGAAACAAAAGAAAGAATGTCTAACTTCTCTCCTGCCACAGCTGCTGGAAGTTCTGTTGGGATTTGTGTCAGTGCTTTGAGGAAACTGAGCAGGGTGTCTCTCAGATCACAGCAAGAGATTAAATCCATAGGGAGAGCAAGGAAAACTTCCAAAGAAAATACAACTCTTACTACAGATCCAGAAACTTACAGGGAAAGTGACCGAGACACTACCCTTGTGAATGTGAAAATCCACTTCCTTCTTAGCCATAATCCCAGGACCGAGGCCTTTAAATGCAGTTGAACAGATCTCTTTGTAGCTCTTTTAGACTTAGATTAGACAGTAAGAGAAACTGAATGGCATTGAAAGCCCTTTTTGATAGGTTTTGTCAAAATACCTGCAGCAGCACTTCAAACTTTCAAGTATTAGGGAAAATTCCATGAAAACCTCTTCCCGAAGGAGCTGTTCAAAACATGGTGGAAATGACAAGCTAAAGGATACACAGCCCAACATTTTCAGGGACAGTAATTGCCTCTCCTGCTAATTCACACTGCAATTATTAAACCAGGAATGTGGGGCAGTACTTGAGCCCGTGTAGGGTCTAAAACTCCAGAATGAAAATGTGCATCTGAATCTACACTTAGCCCATCTTGGCAACATAAGCCTTGAAAGCCAGCACTGTGTAGGGACTACATCTATTTCTGGCTCTGCCTTGATCTCCTTTCAACCCCTACCCCTATCCCTGGCTCCCTCCCTCCCTTTTCTGTCACATCCATGTCGGATGTGTATTTTTGGGAACAGCAGCTGTGTTTGTGTGCTGCTCTGGGGAATGGGGCCTGGCCTCCAGGGTCACACTGACACTTTGACTATTTCATCTTGAAACCCCAAATTGTGAGACTGGAGGAATCCTCATGCAACGTCTGCCTGTGTGTCCTCATCGCATCAATGATTCATGAATTATGGATGAGGGAGTTAGGGAGAGAGCAGGCACATATACTTAGAGACTAGGCCAAATTACAGTGTTGACACTTGTTACCTATTGATATTTCTTGGTTATGTCCATGCCAATCTAATTCTTTCCCAATTGATCAATTTAGACATTGAAAATTAAAATTACTTTTCCTGTGCCAATTGTTCTTGTTCCATTGTTGTATTTGACAACAAAAATGCTCAATATTTTAATTCCAAACAGCCACTAATCAGTGTTGTTTTCTTTTATGAAGAAAACCATTTTCAAAGCAACAAAATGTTGTCCGAGATAACAGAAATTTGGAGCTCCCTGGTCAGCACAGTAAAGTGTTATTTAGCCTTCACTGAGATAATTTATTTGATGCATATTATACTTGCTAAAAGGCAAATGCACTTTAACATTGCAGCTTGTCTCTGAACAGATCACTTCATTCTGCAGAAAGCTTTAGACCACCTATTTTTATCAAAATAAAAGAACAGATCAAGTGCAGGAAGCAAAAGGGCAGCTACCAGGGTTAGGCACCACTAGAACTCGCAGCCTGCTTCAAAGGCTGGTGGAGCAGTAGCAGAGCTCTTCTGGGGGACAATTTCTCATTGAAGGGTGATTGAACATTGATTGGTGGCACTGAGTCAGATCTGCACCCTGGCAGGGCAGCCAAGGGCACCTTCTGACACAGAGGCATGACATGAAGGAGCTGGTACTTCAGGACTTTTTCTCTTCACATTGTTTTGGGATAATCAGAGCTTGAGCACAGCTGGAGCCGAGGCAGCAGGTTGTATGAATAACTGCTACAGGGGACTAAAGCAAAATCACTGGCTTGACACCCTGTTTATTGACCAGCTCAGGACTACCCTGATCACCAGGATGCTGGTTGGTGGTTTTTTAACAATATATGCCTTCAAAACCAAAGAAGAGGGGAACATGTTTCATGGCTAGCGCAGCAAATTTCACCTGATTGCCAGGAACAGCAGCAAGGTTGGTGCATTTCCTCCCTGGATGTGGCACACCGACCCTGAGAGGTCAATATCAGCCCTTCAGTATCTGGCTCTTACACAGTGAGTGAAACACAGCACACATCTGGTACACAGGGGGTCAGATTAGGTGATGTGACTGCTTTCCCTGGGACTTGAACTCTGATTCCTGATCTGAGGCTCTACTGACTGCAACTGCCTTGTCATCACAGTTCTCGAGGAAACTGTCCCATTGTACTGAAGTCCACTGCTGTAGGAGGTACATCACCCTCCTGGAAGCTCTCCTGTGACTGAGAGCTCTGAGGAAGCTCATTCATTTGGGAAATGGCCCCAGGAGTACATTTACAAAACCTCAGGATCCCTGTGTACCCCTCTACCAATGCCCAGATGCAGCTGGAACCACTCCTCTCCTGGAGAGCAGCACATACACAGGAATTAGCTGCACCCTGCTACCAGGCAGCCTCTCAGAGAGAGCAGGAAGGCATTTGTGTGCTTATTCAGGATGGTGTCCTAAAAAAATGCTGCAGAAATTAATAGCCTGGGTCTGATCTGAAGCCCATTAAATGTTACTGGGTCATTTGCATGGCTTTCAGCAGGCAGCAGCTCATATCATATTGCCATTTGGAGAAGCAGATGAAAGTTAGCTATTTTACACAATCTGTATAAATTAACATTATTTGTGGGATAACAGTCAGAGAGCCCAGCTGTGTTTTTTAACATCAGTATGAAAATCTCCTGCCCTGGCACAGGTCTGGGACTGTGGCACAGCCGGACTGGGAGCCACACCACACTTTGGGGAGGAGTTTTTGTGAAAGGCCTCTTCTCCACACACCTGACCATGTTCTGCCCCACCTGGCCAAACCCTAATTGGATTTCTGCAGATAATAGGTACTTTTTTTTTGCTGGCAATGCACCTTTCCTCAGGTCTGACTCTAACCTTCATGAGCCTCAGCTGCTGCCTCCGAGGTGAAGAGCAGGCAAGGTGAGGATCAGATGAGTGTTCCCTCAAGGAAACTCTCATTATCACAGAGGCAAGAACAGCAAGCTGATCACACAGCCATTAACACCCCTGCAAGCCCCCTGCCAATTACCTGCATGGGAAGAGATGTATCTTGTGTGCTAACAAAACACATCAGGCAACAATATCAGGCTCAGTAGAGAGAAGGCATAAAAAGATGCTTTTCTCCTGCCAACAGTTTTCAAAGCTCATCTTGAAACAAGTGACAAAGCAGTAGTTATTGTACAACAGATTGTGTGGTTGCCATGAAAACAGAAAGTTTCGGCACTCTCAGCTATCATTAGGATGCTCACTGGCACACTGAATCCTGATAGTTCCAGAGTACAAAACAGGAACCCCAGAGGGACCATCTACCCAGTAATTTACATGGAGCTGTGTAGGAGGCCAATATTTCAAGCAGACTTCGTGTATGTGTTCAGGGTAAATCTAGGAGCCTAATAAGCTGTAAAAATGTATATCATCTGTCCTTCACGGCAAAGACTAATATCCTCTGATGATAATTTCTAAAATGGGTTCTGAATACTGAAATTTTAAATTGTTGTGAAAAGCAATAAAACCACTCAGAGTGAGCATATCAAATTAATGTGTGATAATCCCTCCCTTGCTGCAGCAAGATTTTATTTTTAAGTGGCATTTTAAAAATGTCTTCTGTGAAGAATAAAAACAGTAGGGATGTGATAATACCCCACCAACTGAGGGGAAAAAAAAAAATTTGCAAAACAGGAATTTGTTATTTTGAGACCTCAATGCATTTTTAAATGACAACGTGCAGAAGCAAAATAGTAAATGGACTATTGGAGCAGCTATCCTTGGAGCAATGCTGTTCAGAAAAGGTCTCTGATATCCTCCTGGCAACACTGAAACCCATCCCCATTCTTTACTGGCCCGTGGAGAACAGCACCAACTGTGTTTCCATATGTAAACCACGCTGCTCTTCTATGGAGAGAGGTCAGTAAGAGAAATACGAATTCCTGAGCTTCAAATATTTCTACTGCCTTGGAAGATGGCACCATTGCTTGGCTGCAAAGGAAAGTGATTTTTGGGAGGACATGAATTCTTGTTTTCTCCATAAATAACTAGCTAAGATTTATTTTCTATACCTGTTTTGTTTCATCAAGGTATAATGAGAGAGCTTTGAGAGCTTAAATTTCCTAATTCCAAGGGTGTTGTAAATAAAACAAAAATCTGAGGAAATTGTAGGTGAGTGAGCAACATGTACCTGGCTTAACTTATAGAGTTTAATTTCTGCCAAAACTATTAGCAGGAAAGTATCAGGACGTATCTAACAGTCCTTACTAGCCTGTGGCTCCAAACAATATATTTAATATATTTCAGCTTTTAGGCTGGGTGCATCACTGCTGTTTGCCACTGAAATTTGGCACATCTTCTGTTTGACATTTATTAGACATAAGCTGCTGTTTCTCATCCTCAAGTACAAAAGACATTATAGAAAAATATTTAATATGAGAAAGATGTTGCATTATAGAACGACTGATTCTATATCCTTTATAACTGATTCTATATCCTTTATAACTGATTCTATACCCTATAAGCAGAAACTAGAGATTTCCCAAGTATGTTCCTTGCAGTTGAGAAAATTGTGTAAAAAGATGGAATTACTTTTCTCTGATTCACTGAAAAATAACATGAAAGTCCTCTTGACTGCTCAGAATGATAACAGATAAAGCATGAGATGGGATATAAATGACACTTTTTAGAGACCATAAAACCAGAAAAAGTAAAGCATGCTTGAGTTCTTAATACCAATTTATAGTTTCTACCTGGAGAAAAATGTTGCATTAACACACAGGCTACAATATGAAATGTGTATCTTAAAAGACTGCTGATAGTCCAGAAGATAATTTCCTAAATCAAAAGGCTTCCATCCAGAGTGCTAGGAAATCTATACCACACTTTTCCTTGAGAGATAGAGACTAATTCCTCCTAGAGCTAAAAAAGTGATAGTGGAGGTAAAACCAATCATCCTACTGCTTTCCTTATGTGCAAACAAAATAAACCCCAGTGCTTTTAGAGAAGCAATTCCGAGAAGCCAGGAACAATTACAGAACAGATTGATTGTTGATGTGAATTTAAAAGGATAGCATGAGTTACAATGCTATTATTTTCCTGAGTGCTACAAAATAGTAATCAAGGAGACCTACTCATTTTTAAAGCTTCATTGTAGAGACAAAAGAATCCATGAAGAAATAAGGAAAGAATAGTTAATAAATAACAAAAATAGGGCAGTTGATGATAACACATTATGAATCAAGAGACAGAACTTGCAGAAAATTGAGACCAGAAAAATACAATTGCCAGCAAGCACAGCTAAGGCAAATAGCTTTTTAAAATATGTAAAGCAACAGAACTAACACTGCTTTCCCACATGCCACTAAAATGTGCCCCATACAAACTGAATTAAGTTGCTTGCTTTTTAATATCTTGATTTATGTTTCCAAGACTAAGAGGAAAAAATGCAATATATTTATTTTGCTGCCATTTTAATTTTTTTTAATGGCAGATTATTATCATTATTGATTGTTGGTTTGTCTCCATTCTATGATATTCCCCATTGCTAATGCAACCACTTTTATCAGTCTAACTGATGTAACCTGCTTTGGAGCAAGAGGGAATTTATCCTTGGGAATTAGAGCCTGTCAAGGGCTGTGAAAGAGAAACTGTGAAAATAAAAGCAATCAGTAAAAAGCACATATTTACCAAGAAATGTAACTGTACAGTAGCCTCAGTGGTGTTATTGTTTTCTCTCAGGTAAATTGTTTTATGACAGGCAGCGAATTTTTTTTTATTTCCAATCCTGTAAGCAAACATCAACTACAAATAAAATGCCCCCCAAGGAAAAGAAATCCAACAATAACAAATTCAAAAGAGATGGGACATGTGACAGAAAGCAATTCTCAGTGCAGGCTAGGCAATTATGAGATGGAAAACATAAAAAGTTATGGGAAAGATATTTCTCTTTTTTTCATATTTCCAGTTTTAGCTCATTAGTGTTTGAGACTTTGGACTACTAAACTCAATTAGCAGTAATTTAATTACCACCATATATTTTGAGGTGCAGAGCTCTCCACAGCAGACACTTGCTCCCTCAGAAAGCTCTCTGGAGACTTAGAGAAGCACGTTGCTGTTACCAGTGGTTTCTTCTCCTCACCCAGTGCAGGAATGGGGCAATAGAGATGAACAGATGTGGCCTCAGTTCCTTCTCCATTCAAAACTGTCTATAGGAAATCAGCTTGCAGCTTTGACAAATCAAATGACAAGCCTCCAAATTCTTTCTCACTAAGCTCCTAAGGTGGAAAAGTATTCACGAAATATTTATGAGTGCAAGTATATCTGTGTATCCTTGGGAGACAGATACATGTCACAGAGCCCTGGTGCTTCAGCTCTGTGATTGAATGGTCTGGTTTTGAAAGATTCTTCCCTGTGGGAGAGAAGGGGTAATATCTAAATCACCAGATTCAGAGCTTCCAGTAGCTTTTAGGCTAACTCAGGCCTAATCTGAGCTCTGGACTGCATATGCTTTTTTTTTTTTTTATTATTTCCTTTGTAAAGGGTTTTGACCAATTCTAATTGAAGCTGCTATTGATTGTCCTCTACATTACCAGCATAAAATAAAGGAATTTTTGTGGGTTCTCCTACTGCATTGGAAAATCTTCTATTTTAGTCATTTAGGAGAAAACATGAATTCTTTGCAGATGAACAAAGACAGGTGTGAGAAAGGTTTAAAAAGCAACAACCACATTATCATTCACTAATTCTTGGCATTGTCAGCAAGGGAGAAATGTGAAACTTGCCAGGCCAGGAAATACTGCACCATTGCAATTTTGGCAGCTCTGACTCTCCAGCTAAGCCTTCAAAAGCAAAGGAACAGAAGGCAAATCTATACCAAAGCATGTGCAGTTTATTGAAATGACAGAACTGGCAAACTCTCCTTCAGAGCAATAAGAAAAAACAACCGAAAGCGGGTGCAAATGGACCAGGTACAAATGGACCATTTCAGGCAGAGTGAGCAGGATCTGAGGAGACAGAGTCATGCAAACACAAGATAGAAGCAGCCACTAGCTCCTGAAAGACCTAAAAAAGACCTTTACAGAGCCAGCTCAGGACACATCTTCCCATTCCTTCACCAAATGAGCCTCTTGCATTCCATTCAAGTTTAAAGTAGAGCAACTTCAGCCTAACTCTTGGTATTCAAATGAGACAGCTTAGTCAGGAGCTTAGTCCTCCCTCTGTTCCTTGTGCATTAAAGCAGAAATCCCAAGAGGTGATTTACAGCAGCAAGGCATCCCACTGCCTCATGCAGAGGCAATGGCATGGATTTGTCTGCAAAGTTGTAGCAGAGAGCCACATTTTGCATGCAAAAATTGCACAGTGGGGAAGTAAAATGCTGGGTTGGCCTTGAGTCCAGCATGTCACGTCCATCAGTGAGTTTTTGATGAGAACAAGGTGGAGTTTGATTCCTTTGGAGCTCTCTTGGCCTTGGCTCAGCCACGCTCCCCATGGGAGCTCTGCCCTGGAGTTGCAGGTGTTATGTAACACAAATCCAGTTTGGGCTGAGCACGGGGGAGAAGCACAGCACAGGGCACTGCTTGGATTGATAAACTGTCTCCAGACACAGCCTTGCTGGAGGACAGAATTCTCACAAAACCCAAAGGGCTTGGGCTGCCTTTATCATGAGCAGTGAAGAGCTGCAGTTTCTGTCTCTTTAGAATAATAACTGGGGCTCGGTTTTGCTACTGGGAGGCTCTTCTGATCTCCCTTTCAGAAAGAAATTTAGTTCTTGAAAGATGGAGCACTTCTTAAAGTAGCACTTATTACTGTGCTGCACACAATCCCTGGGATGTTTTCTCATGCTTTAGAGCTTTTTCTATAAGCACAATATAGGGGACACATTTTTAACCTCTCCTGGTTTAATAACTAGTAGGGTGATATTTGTGATGAAGTGCAAGGTTTTGTTGTAAGAGTAGGGGCAGCACTACACTTAACAGCCTCACTGATAGCCCTGGAAAAGGCAAACGGGCTGTCAGACACACTGTGGAGAGAAAAGGAAAGGACTGGAAAAGTGTTTTGTTTCTCAGTAGTGTTAGAGCCTTGCTCCTTTTCCAACCTTAAATCTCCTCAAATGCAACAATACTTCTCTGCATATTTATATTCGGGGTTTTTACTACTGGGGTGGGTGGTTTATTTCCAATTTAATCAATTAAGTGTCTCTAAGGTACTTTTGAAAATGTGGTTGGGTCTAAAACGTTTTATATCATCATCTCACAGGATTTTTAAGATAAGCTAAACATATTAGATGCTTAAACTTCATTAGTTCTAACTTGCTCAGGCACTTTTTAAAATCCCAGAAGATATTCACATCTATCATTAGATGAATAAATAATTTTTGACAAGCTATTACTTAACTGCATTTGAAAATTACCATAGGAGTAATTTGAAGCACTGTGGATAAAAAAAATTGAAAAAAAACCCCAGAAAAATTGGCAATAGGCTGGTCCTTGTCTTAGACTTGGCCTATTATCAATTAGAATAGTTCAAAAAGTAACAAAAAAATGATGTGTTGATAGAATTACAAATGAAATTTCTTTCTGGATAGAGAAAAGAGAGGCTATTCAGGAGGAGTAGTATAACAGCAGTGTAACAGAGGGGTTTATTTGTGTATAAAACTTAGATGATGAACACAACAATAACTTTTGACCTAAAAGGTTATAAAAGTAACAAAAATTTAAAAAGTAAAACCTTTCCCCACATGCATATAAACTTCAATATCACTTGTTTTTTTTAGCTACAAGGCAAAGACTGGGAACCAGACTTATTCAGTGCCCTTAGTTCTGCTGGAAGTGGAAGATAAATTACTAGGAGGGATATTTTATACAAACATATTTTACACATAATTGCTGTTTTAAACAAATATAATAAAGGTTAATTTCACCAAATGCAAAATAATATTGCTTTGGGTTTTCATTAGTGCTGCTTAAATAAAATTAGTAGTTTTTTTAATACTTGTACTGGTAGCAAAAGACACAAACCAGAATTAGAGAGTGATGCACCCAAACAAGAAAGTAAGGCTGCCACAGTCCCATGCACAGTAGTCTGTTGAAAACACTCTTTTAAAAATAATGACTGTGCTGTGTTTGTATGAAAAATCCATTCAACAGAGTCACTGTAGGCGTTAGTCACAAATTGTGCATAGTCACACACCATGGTCAGGAAGAGGGGAAATCCCACCCAGGGGTCAGGGGGAACAGGACACCCAAAGAGCCAGCAGTGCAACCTGGGCCAGCTGAAACAGAATTCAGCAGGGCTAAAACACCCTCTAGGCTCAGTATCACAGGGAATTTCTAATTTGGACAGAACAGATCTGCTGCAAAGGCACCAGAGGATGAAAATGTGCAGTAGACACTATCCTAGTGTGGATTATCCTAGACTGGCCACGTGCTCATCCAGTACCAACCAAAAGGGCTCAGGGGAGTCCCAGTCTGGAAGTGCAGCTGTCCATAATGACTGGGGGGAAAAAGGGTTCTATAAGAACTCAAGCACATGGTAAAATTATAAAAACCAGGAAGCCATTTCAACAGTTGTAGAGCTTGGTGAATACAGTGATATAACTCTCTGGACTCTAGAAACCAGAGAGAAATCTCACTGCTGTGTGACCACCCTGTGATCTGTATGGTGTTTTGGAAATCTTCTCACCAGATTTGTTTGTAATCAGTGGTTTTACGTTGGAAGGATGTGACCATTTTAAGTTACACTGGAAAAGGTTTTGATAATAAAACTTTAGTGCAACTGAGACTGAAGTCGTTGTGGCTGCAGCAAGTGCCATTTGAGTTTAGCCTCACACATAAAAGTTACTTTGGCACCTAAAAATCCAGTCAGCTCTTCTTGTCCTTTTATTATATTATCTCTCCATGACCTTGACATGAGCAATTTTCTGCAATGTAGCAATGGTTTCATTTATTTGGCTCATTTCATAGGGAGCATTTAAGAACATATTCTTTCTCAGCATGCGCCCTGAAGTATTATCTGAATGTTACCAAAGTGACTAGCACATTAATAATATAAAATTAGTCTAATTTTACCCTAGTTAATTAGTACTACATTGTTGACTTATGCATATAGAAATATTTTTGACAGTGTAGATGATTCTTTCTCAATTTTCACTGTCCTAAATGAAAACAAGATCAATTTCCTCAGAGCAAAAAGATTCGCTTCTTATTCATTTTTGAGTATCATAAAATGATGCCAATTATTTCCACCTAAAGGCACAGAAACTTAATTCTGATACTAAGCAAAGTGCCATTCTAAAATTTCAGGATTTGTTTCTTTGCTGTAAGGGGAATTAATAAACAAAACTGCTAAGAGCCAGGTATCAATATAGCAAATTCTTTATACTGACAGTCTATCTAGTGTAAGATATTACAGTTTCTCAGAGTGAAGATGAATCATTCTTACTGTTGCATTTATTTATATTAACTCATAAAGCTGTAATACATAGTTTAAGGATAAAGCTATGCTAGAGTATTCATTTTACCCGCTCCACTGGCCAAGGATAAATGGGGTGTAAATCTTGAATGCACAGAATCCCAGGGCAGCTGGGCTTGGCCAGCTCCTCTGGAATCCACTGTCCCTCCTCTCAAGCAGGGGCAGCTAAAGCAGCTTGCCCAGGGCCACATCCAGCCTGGCACTTTTAATAAAAAGAAATAGAAATCAAATTATATCATCTGTATTTCCAGATCATTTGGTCTTTGAAAGATTAATTCATCTCTTACAATGTGAATTCAATGGAAAATCTCCCAGTGCTATAACTTTTCAATCTGCCTTACTCTGACAAACTTCAGCACTTGAATGTCAGAGTTTACCGACAAACTTAGAATCTCTTTAATTTTGTTGCTGGAAAAGGTTTGATGTAGAGAACAGGGCTTTTACAATTGAAACTGTACAGTTAAAACATGAAAGAAAAGTATCTCCAAGCATTTAAAAGCTGCTGTGTGAACAATTTGGGACTGTCACTTTGACTCTTTGTCATGCAGCACTTTCCACATTGGGCTTTGGCAGGTGCAAAGGCAAGGTCCCTGGCTGGGGCAGAGCCAGGGCTTGGCACCTGCTGACAAAACAGACCAGCTCAGTAATAACAGTTGTCTGGAGAAGATGGAAAACCCTATGCATGTTTTTAATTGGTAGAGACTGACTGGCAAGTTCATAAATCAAAATTTAAACTTATATACTGCAGAATCCTTCCATTTCAGCTTTTTTTTTTCTTTCACATTAGACTGTTTGGACAACATTTGATTGTTTTGGAGGGCAGCTGGAACTATTAAACACTTAATTGAACTGTTCTCTGAACTTCAAAAATGTAGAACTCTTTTGTGAAATAGACATAACAAAGGAAACAAATCAAGATGACTAATTCCAGTAATGATTTTAACCAGTTATTTCATTAGCACTGCCAGCAGAGTCAGCACAAGCATCAAGAGATCTGTATGTGTAACTTTGTGCTGCACTAGTGAAATACACCAGGCCAAATCCTGCTCCCAGTTTCTTTACATCTGGTGTGTCTCTGATCAAATATGATTTGCACCAGTTTAGCTGATGGTAGGGTTTGGACCTGTATCAGCTGGCTCCAGAATAGCTTTACCTGTCCTTTGTGTAGACTGACAAAATCAGCAGAAAACAGCACATAACAGCTCCAACAGGAATTGATAAGTCCCAGGCTGGCCAAGAAATCAAGCAGGTACATTTGCCTAATTCTGATGCAAGGTCCTGTCTTAGACTTACACCTTCAAAGTTAAATTGTAATTTGGTTTTCCTGCATTTGGGGGTGATGGGTGGGATTACTAATGAGGAAATTTTACAATTTCCCATATTTGAAATACAAATATTCCACACTCCCTTATTTCTTCTATCCTCAAAAACCACACATATATCTCATCTATTATACAAACAGAGAGGGACAGAAAAGTCATTTGTCATTATAATCACATAAATGTGTCACTAGCTCTAAAGAATGCCTGACTGAAGGCCAAGAATGCCTCTATTTCTCAGAATGATGAGGCACTTTCTTTTTAACAACTCCTTTAAACTCTTTTGAAATGACTGAAATGATTAGATTTCTGGCAACCACTCTGAAATTGCTTGCCATCAGAGTTTGACACCAGCACAATGGCTTTCATCCTTTCACAGCGTTTGTGATCATTCCCATACAGATGAGATGTTACTTGGTTAATCACAGACCAGAATGAGCCAAGAGTAAAGGAGGGTTCCCTGGCACAGACAATTACAGATGTGGCACAGCGTAGCACACACTGGTGTTTGGGGGTCCTCTCTTCTATTCACAACTGGGTTATGGATCAGTTCTCAGCTCTCTGTGACAGCCCAAGTCCTTATTTGTATGCACACTGCTCTCACAAGTGGGGATGACACGCTGTGCCATTACAACATAGGTAGGAATGGGACTCATTTGCATTAAGATCACTAAGCAGTTGCAAGGTTTGCTAAAGTGGATCCTTAAATAACAGCCCATCTAAATCTCATTCTAAAAACACATCCAGGCTCAGGGAAGCCAAATCTGTCACTTACCCAGCTCTGGGGCTTAGACATCATTCTTGAAGTGTACCAAAAGGGATATTGTTAGTCTGCCTGCCAGCACTGGAACTACATCCTGTGTTTCACCTACTCACATTAGTCCCTAATAAGAGTGAAGGATTCAGTGGAGGAATCACTGGGGATTGAGGGCTGCTTCACGTGCCTGTGGCTCCTATGGCACAAAGAATTCATTTAACCATTTCAAATGTGTGTTGGCCTTTTTATGCTGCAACTGTAGAGGCAGAAATAAACACTTGGGCAGAAGGAGTCCTTGAAGGTAAACATCAGTCTTCTGCTTCTCTTCTATTGAGAAGTCCAATGAAAGAGCCAACATGAGCCATGAGGACAGCATTTGCTGTACACAGCTTTTTTGTTTTTACCTCTGAAAGTCGTGATTCCAAAGGAACACGCCAGCCTGAAAGAGCAGCAAGTTGTGGTACCACTACAAATGGCCATGACTGGATGCAGACACCTGCAGGGGACCTGGGGGTGTCACAATGTGATGCTGAAGCACTGTTTTCTGTCACAGTGATCCTGTTGAAGACATCTGGACTGTTGTTATACAAGTGAGCAAGAACACAGTGATCTGGTTTTACCCAGAAAAGGCTCCAAGGATCATCTCTCTTCAGCTGTGCAGGACTTATTCTCGTGCCTCAGGGTGTGAGTCAGCTGTGGCTTTGTTCTTACCAGGTACTACAGTCACCCTTCGGGATGTGATGACAGCTTAACCTCCCTGGAAGTTACTTCAGAGGGTTCTGCCAGTGACCTCCATGTGCCCCAGTCTCGTCCTCTGGAAGTATAATGCAACCATAAAATACAGCTCTTGGGAGCACAAAGAGATTTATGCAGTTAATATAAACGTACTTTGAAATAATCTGTTGGAAAAAACCCACACAAAAGTGGAGCAGCAACAGGAGAAATAACACCAAATTTGAGTCTGTGAGGAATCTGAAAAGCCATCTTTACACATTTATACTTTAAATAATTCAGAGTACTCTATCAGCAGCCCTTGGATGCAGCACAAGGACATTGGTTAGCTAACATCATTCCGCTACAAACATGTGCATTTTAATCTTGTGAAAAAGTGCTTTGGCAACATTTATCAACTAGAACCCCATTGCAAAAAAGTCATTATTTTCATTTCCTTGATTAATCCTTTTAGTCACATGGCTTCATGACAAAAGGTATTTTCCAAGATTAAGAAGTGAAACAGCTATGCATTTGAATTCATATTTCATAAGTTTTCCCTTTCTAATGAATCTCCTTTAAGTGAAATTGATATTTATACACAGAAATGTCAGTTTGAAGGGAATGAAAATACATGGAAAAGAAGGAATAGGAAAGTTAATTTGTGACTGGTTTATGTGTTTCTTGATCAGGCGAGAAAAACTCAGTTTATCACCAGGCCTAATGACTTTTTGCTGTATGGTCATATTGACCAACTTGTGCGAGATAATAACAAGAAACATGACTGGGTTTTTATATATTCAGGTCAACATGAAAATGTCAGCAAGGCAGAGGTGCTAGCAGAGTTAGAAAGCATTGCAGTAATGATCTGTAAGCCCACATAGTTCAAAGAGTTAGAGCAGATTTACCTCCTTCACAAGCACTTCATGTTTTAAATTGATTCCTTCTAACTCTATGGATTTCTTGAGTCAAGGTCAATGCTTTCACTCCGTAGCCAGGAATAGGCTAGACAATAAAAGTTGCAGAAATTAATTCATCTATAAAAGATGCATGTCATTGAGATTTGAGAAGAATAGAAGTGTCTTCAGAAAGTTGCTGAGTGTAAATATTATCCTCTGTTTACTCAGCTCTGCAGCGTGTGGGAGCCTGGAGAAGCTGTTTGAAGGTCACATTCAGATGTGCCATGTTCAAGTCTTGGTGCAGGGCCCAACTCTCACAGTAAATTCTGTGTGGACATGGCTTAGCTGAGTCTAATTTATCCTCCCACATTCTGAGATTGGGCTGGTAGGAAGGACCTGGAACTCAGCTCTCTGTGGCATTGATGCCAACTTCCACAGTAGCCAGGAATGTCTAGAAATAGTTCAGAAATAGTTCAGAAATATAAGAGGTGTCAGGAGTCAGACTTGTTTATAGGGTGGTTCCAAGGGATCACAAATTGCCATGCAGTGAAAGGCATGAAAATTACATTCGTTAGCAAAGAATTCTGGAAGGAAAGGAACTCTAAGGATTAATCTCAGAACTCACACTTGTAAGGATGAATCTTTATCAATGCTTATCCCAGTGAAGGGCAGGTGAGTCTGACAAATTGCACAGATTATATTTTCAGTACCCAAGCAAACTGGCATTTCACCTTCATTACTTCTCCGTTTTTCTATTTCAAGTTTCCCGTGAGGTATCTACAGGACAAAACTGAGCTACAAGGCACAAAGACTGTACAAGGCACAAAAGTGCAAAGTTACTTCTGTCACTGCAAAAAAGAGTAAAGAAAAATCAGAAGTAAAATTAACCAGATGAGTGTGACTCCAGTTTATTTGATTTTTCACTCCATTTGCATCATATCTGGCTAAAAAAGAAAAGAATTTCTGGTGATACTTGTTTGAAGACTCAAAGATAAAAATTTCTGTTTTCTGGGTTTACTGCCTCAACTACATTTTTCTACAGTCAATCCTCTCTTAATTCAATCTAGCACTTAGCCATGCCCTGTAACTTACCCACATTCTTTATGAAGTGCCCTTTTTGACCTCAGTAAAACATTTGAGCTTTTTTACATCTTTCTGTATCAAAGTATCTTTTACACTAGCAATTACAGAGCTTCAAAGGAACAATTTAACATCAACATGACCTTGAAAGCACACCTAATTTTCTATTAATTGGAAGACTATATTCAATTTCTTTAGGACATCAAAACCCTCCCAGATTCTCAAAGCTGTCATATTCTGAAACAAGGCACCAGCTCAGTTTCCCCACTGAGTGCTCAGATGGTTTTAGACATTGTGTGAGAGAGCTCTGGTGTTACAGGGGCTCCTTGGTGGGCTGCAGGGCTGAGGGAATACCCCCCTGCCAGGGATCCCCCTCCACAGCCTCATTTTTTTAGGTGTGTTGAGCGCAGAAGGACTCTCACCAGAGCTTCATCTCATCATGACTTTTACTGAGCTTACCTAACAAAAACCTGTGGGACTCAGAAGGATCCATTTGAGAGCAACATGTTTCTCTAATGAGAAAAAGACCCATTGTCTTTCAGGGTTGTTCCACTATTTCTGTTATGCTCTAAGCAGAAGGAAGCAGCTTTCTGCTCTTGCTTTGCACCCTAAGGAAAATGGGCTGTGTTTGCCCTTAATGACTGTTTCTGGGAACCACAGGGGTGGTCCAAAGCTCAGAGCAGATGCTGAGGAGCCAGAAGAGAAGAGGAGGCATCACTGCCCATGCCATCTGCTCCCAGCAGAGACTTTTCCCTACTTAAACTGCCGCGAATGATGTAAGAGAGGGCTGCGCCTGGGACACCTCTCACACACTTTAACACCTACAGACACTAATTGAAAATGTGGTGAGAGGCACCGAGCTCCCCGTGTGTGCTTTTAGTGTCAGCTCACAGTCTCCTCTCCATCTGCTCAAGGACTTGAGAACTTCCACAGGAAAGACAATGGCAGCTACAGCACTCACAAAAACAGCCACTAATGTGCCACTTCAGCTTCCATCCTTAAAGCTCCCAGATCACAGAGGAGCATTTATTATTGCTGACGAGTTAATTAAGAAATGTAAAGGGAAATAAGAGAGCAGTTTTGTCAATTAACTGCTGGTAGAAGACACCCCCAGTGATTTGCATGGCTCTCTGGTAACTGGGTAGGTAGAGCTACATGCCTACAGTCAAGGGATTCTATTTAGCTCCAGATTATGGAGAAGGTCCATCCTTGTTTAAACTTGAAATGAATTTAATTTAATTTATCCTTCATATTATAAAAGTGAGAAAAACAGTTGCATTCCTATGACAATGGGATGCTGGTTGTATACCTTGGGTTTGAATTGTGCATTCAAACAGTTACATTTTATGTGAAGGGTGCCAGCTTCACACAGTTTTCCAGAGATTCTGGTATCTTTTAATTTTAACTGGGGATAAAAATAAATTTTAAATTCATTGGTATTTTTTTCAGCCTTAAGCATGATTTACATAAGAAAATAATATAGCACATTCTTTGAAACTGAAAGTTTTATATTGTTTTTAAAATAATGTTTCCAGTTTTCAATTTCAGCTTAGTTCTGAAAAAAAAAAAAAAAAATCAGTATGTAGGAGAGCTTGGATTCACTATATAATTTTTAGTTCATAGTAACTAAAAGACGCAGTCTTACTGTGCTGGATCAGGCAGCTTTTACCCTTAAATTTACTGAAACAGCCAGTTTTTGCTATAGCTGGATTTACATGTCACGGGCTGTATTAAGAAGTGTCTCAGCAAGTTAAAACTATTAAATTGTGCACTGCTTTTGTGCATCCTTACCCTGATCTGGGCCATTCAGCTACATTTCTGCTAAACAGGTCAAAGGAGAAGAATGCCTACATTATACAGTATTTCTGCTGAATAGAGCTTTAATAAATTGACTAGGCTTCTATTTTAATCAAGCATCTTGCACACAGAGCAAAACTGTATGTGTGGAACAGCCTCTGAACCATCTTGCTCTGTCTCCTTCTATAAAGAAAACAAGCAATTTATAAAAGTACCAGCCTGTTTGAAGATAATACTGCTTTTCTCATATTCTAGAATGCTGAATAATATCAATAAGCATCAGAACAGGGATTGAAGTAGGTTAACACATGATATTAATAGCAATTAATAATAATGACAATAATAATAAAAGCTGACACACTAACTCTGATCCCTTTCTCCTTACCACAAGTAAATTTGTGTTGTATCACTGGAGCTTTTGGCTGTGTTATTTATGCAAGGTGAGGTTCATAATCAAGGAACAACAAGAGTTTCCAAAAGCTGAAAGAAAAATGAAACATCTCTAAGAGGCCAAATCTAAGAGAACAAAGGAATGCAGTTCTGGAGCTCAAAAATTACTCAATTGATTTCACAACACAATCAGCAAATCAGATTTTCTGGGTTCCAATATTCATTTAAATGAAACTTGAAAAAAGAATCAATTTTTTTCAATATCTTGCCATGTCAGCTACAAAACATGTAACATAACGATCTCTAGAAGCAGAAGATGGATATTTCTTTCCATATCATTTATTTATATTTGTTCACGAGTGCATCCTTAATGAATACATCTACCAAGAGCATTCAGAGGGAAGTCAAGGTGAAAGCAAACAAGAAATGAAACCACTCCATCTCTTTCAGTTTAACATCCAGGGAAATCACAACACATGAGCATTTACTCCTGCAGTATGATGGACAAGACAAATGTGAGAGATCCACAGGAGCACCAAGACCAGCTGAGAAGAGCTGATGCTCACAAAACGTAAAAGAACTTGGTATTAAAAGCCAAAACAGTAGGGAGAGATTTGAGGCAATGTCAGACAATGAGTAACAAGAGCATTGGGAAAATACAGAAGATACCCCAGACAGAAATGGTTCTCCTCTTGCTGTGCATGCAAGCAGCCACCATGGGGTTGTACAAGGAGTATCCACCATGGAATTCCCAAAGTGCCAGGAGACCTTCATTCCATCCAACTTTTCCCTTCTCCATACACTTTGCTCTTCACAATGTTAGTTTCATTTAAGCACCATTATCTCTGCTTCCTCCAGCTCATGACTTTATCTCCAGCTGTCCAGCAGCCCTGGTGTCTCTGGTACGACATGACACTTCTCTGAGCCATGGAACGTATTTTTAGTTTGCCTTCACATAATACGTGGCAGAACAGTTCAGCAGGTTGGGGTAGATGATGTTTTTGAAAAGCTTTTGAGTCCTCTGCAAAACATGAATCACAATCAAATTAAATGCAGGGGGACACTGGACAGGGAGCAGATGTTCTGCTGACATCAACTGAGGAATCTGTCACAGTCTGGAGGGAAAGCAGAAACTTGCAAGCTCCTTAATTTGTTCCTTCCATACATCTTATAAAGTCAAAATTTAATTTCAAAATCTTATTTTGAGTCCTTTTCCATTCTTATCTACCAAGCTAAAAATAAAATAAAAAATACAAAAAAAAATTAACATAACTCAAAAATTTTAACAAGAAGTTGCACTTACTAAATTCAGTTTTCCCTTCCAACGCAGCTCCTTTATGTCATTCTGTCACCTCAGTATTTTCAAAATCCCCACACTCCTGCTGGAGGTTTGAGGCACAGAAATGAGTGTCACTTAAATGTTTTCACTTGAGCTATTCTTAAATTCTAGCAATTTCTACCAGAGCATCTCCTGGTCTCTTCTAGCTAAAGGTGTTCAGTAAGGAGTAGGAAAAGGATGGAAATTAATGGGAGGAGCTGTCTTACTACAGGAAGCCACAGAGATGCCTGACTGACTCTGTAGAGTTTTCATTGCAGAAAATGACAAGAGCTCTTGAACTTGGAAAGTAAAATAAATAAAATTACAGTGTAAGACACAGGCTATTGCCATAGTTCCAGTGCAGAATGTTGTGATACAGCCAGAGCTAACTGACAAAATTACATGTCTGGGCCTACAACCAGAATGTTTATGGGTCAAATATTCCTCAGGATTTATATGCTGGAGCAGTGGCATTGAACAAGAACTGAGATGAATGTCACATCTCACACCCAGCTGCCTGTGGCTTGTCAGAGACAGGGCTGGTCGTGACAGAGCATGGCTTGCCAGGGGCAATGGAGAGGTGGGACAGAAGGAAATGGCCTTTTCTTCCCACAGTGGTCAAATTGGCATCCATGTAAGAGTGACAGGCTCTGGAAAAGAGGTCAGAAAGATCTGGTCATTTTGTCCATGGGCCACATGCAACCTTCCTCTGAGCAAGCCATCCTGCTACTTTGGTGGAGATTCAGCATTAATCAGTGGTTCATAAAACAAAAAATAATGATCTGACGTGGAACACAGAAGAGAAATTCAGTGTTTCTTAGCTGGATTCACGAGATGTCGAGCAAACTTCCCACCAAGGAGGGCTGCTCAGTGGGTTAAAGCTTTTCATCTTTGGGGAGCTCACTTGAGAGCACAGAGAAGCAGGAGCTACATCCCTAGAGGATGTTTAGGGGCACCACAGACTCACCCAGATGTTCAGCACCACCAACAGCTCCATCTGACAAGAAAGACGAAACAAAACCGACAGGAGTGTGTTAGGCATGAGCTGCACCAGCACAGCTGGAGAGAGAATTCTGCAGACACATTTTGGGAAGAAAAAAAATCTGATTTCTAATTCATTAAGCCCTTACAGGCTTGCAGGTTCTGTTGAGAAGGTTTTGAGAAGGATCATCTCTGTATACTTGTGAATGGCAGACAAATTTTAATTTTTCAGGTAGGAGACTCTCATGTGGTATTTTATTTGCGTATCTCCAAAACTTTATTAAAAATAGACCGTGCTTAAGACACAAAGCAAATAGATAAGAAAAAAATATTCTCTAACCTATCATCTTTTATTAAAAAAAACAACATAGAAAATAGGAAAATTCCTACGGCAGAGTGAGCTGCTTGTTTTAATGACACTGGAAAGATTATGCAGGAGTAATGTGAAAATTCATTTTGCTATGGATTATTTAAGAAATAATATCTATTCTGTTATGTATTTGCTGAGTTCTCTGGAGTTGGGATTTAGAACTAACATTGATTTTGCACTGGATAAAACAAAAGGTTTCTATCATAGGAACACAGAGCTAACACATCAAAGTAAAGAACAGCAGTTAATCCAATTCAGCTTCTTCCCCAGTTCCCCATTTCAGGTGCTGATATACCTCTGTAATTACAAGTAACTATAGAGCTAAAGGGAAAAAATGCACAGTGGAATCTGAGCAAGATTTGAATGGTTCAAATGGGGATAAGTCTTGTGAAAGTTATATTCCACTCAGCTTTTTCTTTTTTGTTTTGGACAAAATATCTTATTCTCTCTCCTCATCTTCTTGGAAATCAATATAGCATCATCTAAATTCATTACAGAAGGTAAACTTCGTCCATTTTAGACAGCTCCCTGGAGGCACTTACTTCTGGAGCACCTGACTCAAACACTCCCTTTCACTTTGAGTCTCTCTGTTTCAAGGACCAGGACAAAATATATCTTGATCCAAGAAAATAATTGTGATTTGAACTATTGCACAGGGTTTTGTACAGAGGTGAATTTGGTCCCTTGACTTCACCTCATTCCAGGCTGGGACAGCCCTGCAGAGCTGCAGAAGATGGCAGTGCCCACTGCAGAACAGTTGATTTTCACCCTCAGAGCAAATCAGTGCCACAAGTGCCTGTGTGCCCCATCCCCAGGCAAAGGGAACCATCCCAGGTCTAGTAAACCCTGGGGAATTTGCAGACTGATTGGAATGTTTTCAAACCATCCCAGAAGTGGCAGGTAAAGGTGAAGGGAGAGCTGGGATTACAGAGCAAAGCTGCAAGGGGCCAAGGAGAAGATGCCTCCTGGCTGGGACACACACCCTCAGCTGTGAGCCTGATTTTTTGTGGTTTTGTTCCTATATTTTTCCTCTGTTTCTTTCTGTCACAGAATAAAAAGAGAAAAAAATTAATTATAGGGATGTTTTTTCCACCTTCTTTTTACTCTGACTTTCTAAAATTTTGAAAAGCTAAACTTTCAAGTTACTGAAAAGTAAAAAGAAAAACCTACTTCCTCCAACTGGAGTAATCCCAAATTTTAATTTTAATATTAGAGGACAAAAACTTATAAAAGAAAAAATCTCAAATCAGTTTTTCATTCTTAGCCATTACTGGGCCAAAGATAGCACAAGCACTAATTTTGATGGTCCCCTGAACCAGAATATTTTCCACTCATCACTCCATATTTCACATAAGCACCGTACCAAAGGCAGCCTCAGTCACACAGATTTCACAAGCAAGATTAGATACAATTAAACACATTTATAAAATGCAGGGTAAAGTCTCAGCAATAGGAGTTTCTGCCAAAAATTCCCAATATTCCCTTTTTCTTGCTGGGAAAGGATGAGTTCACCAGCCAAACCACAGGCAGATGTCACAGGTGACAACTGAGCTGGCACGAACTTTCTGAGTTCCCAGAACTTTTTGCCTCCCTGGTTGCTCCAAAAGACAGTGGAAAATGTTCTATTAACCCTCCTGCAAAGCTAAGGAGCAGTAAGCAGATTGCATCCATTCTTGTCCTCACAAGAATCATAATGCTAAAATTCACCTTTTCACAGCTTGTGCATTAAAAACTATTTTAACTCATCAGCATCAGCAGTCTCCCAGCCCCTGTAGGAGTTCTACTTTATGGTTATGCAAGTTCCATCTCCTAATAATTTCATTTTATGTTTAAATCAAAATAATTTTATTTCTGCAATAAAGAACAAATGATGTCAAATGTCATCCTTTCCAAATGAAACCCTGGAGTCCTAAGGAAACCCTGGCATTCATCAGCCACAGAAAACCTGTTTTTAGGACTAGAAGGTTTATAAAAGTAAGGAGAGCTTTTATCCTAGATAAGTGTACAATTTCTACTTGTGTGGGTGGATTTCTGTGATGTGTTTAACCGGAGTAGAAGAAAATCCAGTGCCTTGGCAAGGTATAAATATAATAAATGCTGTTCATCACTTACAGGCTGAGTTAGACAACTTTAGTACAGCTGCAAAGCCTCTGGTTTCAGGGGGTTTCTTTCAGGATTTATTTTGCTCCAGTGGAATCCAAACCATGGCTCAGCAGCATTAGAAAAATTACTGATCTGGTCACTTAATTAATGAGGAGAACCACTGGCTTTCAAATAATGCATGAGAATTGGTTTCTACTGATTTATAGCCCATTGGAGTACTTTTAATTGGACTTTGCTGTTTTCCTGGACCATGACTAGTCCTTTCTTAACTGTTTGCTTTTTCCTAAGAAGTGGAGCCCTGAGAAAAATTATTTTAATGATAATGTGGGCAGAAAAATGCTCCTTGGCAGATTTCAAATGCTGTTAATTATAGCCCCTTCTGGAAATACCTTGCTAGATGCCTGGAAAATAGTGCCCATGGACACCTTAAATCTGAAATCTGTGTGGTTTTTACATAGAAATATTACCTTTAGAGGGAAAAAAAGAAAAAAAAAAAAAAAGAAAAAAAAAAAGAAAACACTGTGAGCTTTTCATGAAAATTTCCATTTTTCCACCTGTGGATTAATCCTTTGCATGTCAGTGCTGCAGTTGGGCACATCCATGTTCCCTGATGGGGTCATTTTCCCGTTTCAGTGTGGACACACACACACATGGGCCTGAAAAACCTCTGCTCTCTCCACTGTCCATTCTCTGTTCTTCCTGTCAGATCACACTGTGTAGAAATTCAGGGGTGCACTTTCCCACATACAGTCCCAACTTCAGGGAACATCAAAAATGATGCAAGCTGGACCCTCTAACACTGAAGCAGACAAGAGGTCTCTGAAAGAGTTATTTAGGAGAGATTAAAAGCCTTTTAAATAATTTAAGCCTTCAAAGGGCATAACTTATTTCTATAAATAATTTAACATATATATTCTGTGATTAATTAGAGACAAAAGGCCTCAAGAATTCCCTCTGGCAGTGCCCAGGATCCCGACTCTCCCACAGAGGCTTCAAGCAAACACATTTATTGACAATGTAAACGCAGATAATGGCAGAAGGCACTACTGAAATGCTGCTGAAAATTCAGACTGGTCTTTGCTCTCACAATTGCAGAATTTTGCCTACAAACCAAGACTTGTTGTGCTGGGAAGGTGAGCTGAGCCCCCAGGCCAAAGGGCCGAGGTTTTTCTTCCCCACACAAAGAGATCAGGAGAGAAACTGGATGAAAGCAGAAGCCAAGCTTTGCTCTCCATGGTGCAAGCATAAGCCTGGAGCCACTGAATGGAGCAATAAAGATAATCTTACTCTTCACATCAGGGCAGTAATTCTCCCTTCTGAGGGGGAAAAAAAAAGGGGAAAAAAGAGGAGGGTCTGTGAACTAGCAGCTGATGGTTGAATGAGTGGACACGATGTTTCTTGCTCACCTTTAACAAAATCAGTTGGTAAGAGATGCAAGAGAAAGATACATCTTTTATGTTTTGACTTAAAACAAGTGAGATTCTTAAAGTACTCTTTTTTTAAATCATTGTATATGCCACTTGTTTTAGCTTATTGAATTTATTTCCTTCTCCTCTTTATCACAAAGCAAGAGTAAATAACCTCAGCTTTGAAGCTGGAGCTCAGTTGTTGTGAAAATAAAAGTTGGAGGGTTCTGTGAAGAACTTGGCAAAAGTCCTTTGTGCCAAAGGACCACAGAGCAGAGAGGAAACTCTGTCACTAACAATTTGTCAAGGAAAGCTTTCTGCTGGAGTAAACCCCTCCTCGTGGCTTGGCAAATCCCTGCCCTCACATTGAAACAGCTTCAGTGAACCAGGGCTGATTGAAATGTTGCCTCTGCCTCCCTGCTCCTGCCTGTCTTGTGGAGAAGGGACAGCAGCCTGTGGGATGTATTTCCTTCATTAAACTGCTGAAACGCTGTCCTTCCCTTCTGCCATCTCCCCAGATCAATTCTAGTCCCTGATCTGGGTTCTATCATCACAGCCAGTCATTGCCAGGATCTATTTACCTCCTGAAAACAGCCAGGGCTGGGCCCGCTCCCTTCCCAAAGGGCAGCAGCCAGTGGAATCATGGCTTTCACCCCTCCATGAGCCCTGCAGGGAACACAAACCCATCCTCCTGCATCCTCAGCACCACCTGGGCCTGGCCCAGTTCCCCCCAAATGGCAACTCCAAATCTCCTTGTGCTGCAGAGGGGTGAAGCTGAGGCCAGGATGAAGTCATGGAGGAGGAGAAGTCCTGACAGTGTGAGAAATTCCTCCTCTGAATTTATAATTCCTATTCACCTCATCTTAAAATTCAGCACAGTATGTAAAAAGGCAGATGATAATACCTTTGTATCACTAAGAAAAGGATCAAAACCAAAGCTGGAAGTAATCAGAGAACCAACCAATCCACATCCATGTCTGTCAGCTGAGGCCTTTTTCTAGAAATACAAGCAAAAAAAGTTATTTTGACAAAAAAACTTCTATTCACCTCCAGCTGAAATTGTTTGGTGTCAATGAAAGTGACAACTCTGCTCAGCATCACAGCATTCACAGTTAGTCACCACTCTCCAGGCTTTACTACATCTTCTACTCCATTGGCTCATGGCCATCTCAAATGTTATGTCCTTGAGTAACAATTTTCTGCTTTCCCATTTTTTTTCCCCTCAAGCACAATAGAGTTTCATGGCATTAAGTGTGCAGAGATTCAGCTGTACAAACCCCATTGATATTATCTGAGGAGAAAGGTCGAAGCTGGAGTCAAAACCCAAACCACATTATATTCATATATTTTCCCGGCATTTATAATTAAAAAGTATTGCTCATGGAGCAAGGGGGATTTTTATCCAGAACATTCCCCACATATGATAAAGGGAATTTTCATGTGTACAGAATGTACTTTGTTTCTAATATAATTTTTTTTTTAAAAAATTACATTGTCCGACTTAAGAAATTTCTAAGGAAATTTATTGTCATTTAGGAAAAAGTTAATTCTAAAATGAGTTCATTACTAAATTATATATATATATTTACAAAAAATTCTTTAAAATACTGATCTGGAAGAATTCTGAGGCCATCATACCAAGGATGCCCCTGTGCTCTGAGGTTAAAAGCTGCACCTGATATATGGGACTCACAGGAATTCAGCCTTTCCAGGGCCCACTCAGGCATTTAAACAAGTGTAGGAACATTTTGTGCATCAAGAGTCAAACTTACCACCAGTGTCACCCCTCAGAGAACTCAGTGGGGCCAGTCCTGAAATTTTTAAATGCTTTTTTGAACATCAGAGAAGCTGAATCTCAATAATGAAATTTCTTAAGGACTTCCCACTCTGTAGAGCATCTGTGCAGGGGGGAATCTGGGCTCTGTTGAGGCTTGGAAATATTAATGAGAATTTCCAGGAAGGCCAAGATAATTTTTTTTATTAAATATGTGGAGTGCTGGAAATAAATTGGTGCCTCCCACTTGACTCCAAACCTGCAAACACAAATAACACCTCTGCTAATCTTTTAAAATATCTTCATAGAAGAAAACTTGCTTTTATTCATGATATATTGTAAAGATTTTTAATTATACCTGTACCTATCATAATTACAAAGCCTCATTATATGATTATACAGCTTCCTATTCATTATGAAAATGCAATTAAGAAAATCAAAGAAGAAAAACACCACATGCACCTTCCAAAAATCTGAAAACCAGCTTCTGAGAAGGCCTGACTGTGCTGGTTTCACTTGCATGAGCAGCCCCACAGCACAGAAACACAAGCTATAGGAAAAGCAGGCATTAGGTGTGACAGCATCTCTGTGACTCTCTATGCACCATGTACCAGTGAAATGAAACAGAACATCATTCCATCCTTTCCTTGCACTCCTGCTTGGTACCACCCTGCTAAATTGTTTCCTTTAGCACATTTATCAGGTTAATGCATATTTGGTAGAGATGGGCAAACCAATTTCTCTTGACAATAACAGCTACACCCTGCCAGCAGGTCTGTAGAAATGTACCAGCATTTGCTCAGTTATCCAAAAGATTTTCATTCCACTTCTGGAAAATAAACTTTTGTCTTCCAATGCTGAGCTTTCTATTTTGGCAACAGCCAGGTTTGTTTCTCCTACAGTGCTATTCCTCTGCTCCTAATGGAATATTGATCTTTCTAAGGAAGTGTAAAGCAATCAATACACTACAAAGAGGAGAAATAGGTAAGAAAAAACATCTCCTTATTCTCTTCATACCTAATTAGAACAAAGAGAAATAGTCTGAAACCAACAAACCAGAAATGTTTGGATGCTAAAGATTGTTTGTGAGGTCTCCACTCTAAGGCAGTTTTGGCATGTATTGGACTCACAAGCTTAAGCTCCTGGATGTGGGACTGGTTGAATAGGGCCAAGAGTTTAATCTATGCTGTGATGTTCCTGGTATGCATTTATGAGCTTCCTTTGGTTTATTTTGGTAATAAAACTGCAGAAGTCCATAGGGTGCATCCACCAAGAATTTGAGGGTGTATGTGGGAATAGCCTCCAGTAGGTAACAGGTAGAGATGGGAGGGATGAATTTGACCATGCCAGCTTTTATCTTGTGTTTAAGTAAGAGGAAAACCTGAGGAAGACAAAATAAAGAGTGGAAGAGCATGATGGGGAAAAGGCTTCCTCAGGTGCTATCCTGCAATACTACAGATAAAAGCAAGAAAGTAGAAATTAATCCCCCTCCTCTTCCTGCCCATGTTGGCCAGAGCAGCACAGAAATTACCCCTTATTCTAAAATGAGGTAGATTTTCTGAGGAAGGCTTTTCGACCAGACCATTGCCAAAATCATTTCTCTGCATTAAAAAATGACCAGGGATGGTTAAAATGGGATTGGATGCACTTGCTTGGAATACTCAGTTCCCCTGGACTTCTAAACTAACAGAAGTTCCATAAGTTTTTGTGAGTGTTTGCAAATCCAGTGTGAGCACTGAGATATCTCCCTGCTCTTCACATTGTTACTGTTCCTAAACTTCGTCAAGATAATGATTCTTTGCCCAAAATGTTGTTGTAAGGGAGACACACAAAAATCTATGTACACTCAGTAACTTAAAGAGAGATGAATTCCCACATTGAGTTCAAGTATTACTGGTGGCTCTTTTAGAATTCTCCATAAATTAACCTTTCTCGTAAGCAGCCCACTCCTAATGTTTGAGTAATGTCAATTTAGCTGAAGTGGAAGTTTTAAACACCAAGGGAAATATACAGAAAAGGAATGGATACAAAATCAGTCATTAGTCAGGACTATTAGAGTATTTTCATAACTTAAATGTTGTTAAAATGTTACCTGTAAGTAGACATAAGAAATTACTCAAGCCAACAAAAAGTGAAATTTAATGTTTCTGTGAATTGACCTGAGGAATAAATGTGTATTTGTCAAATTTAAAGGAAAAGTCTTCTATTAAAGAAATATAAAAGGAGTATGAAAAGGTCTAAAAAACATTTTTTTAGCAATACATATAAGTCCTGGAGCAAGTTCTGAATTATCTCCTGGAACACAAAAATTTCCTCTTTATACAAAAGCATAACTAGAGGACTAGCCCTCTTTTTGGAGCATTAACAAGAACGAGCCACAGAAAATTCAAATGGAAATTTCACAATAACTGTACTATAAAACATAATCCTGATATAAACAGGAGATATTTTTCCCCCTTATGTGTGGAAAAGAAACTGGTAGTGAGGATCCAATCATGTAAGGGAATGCAGAGTTAGAGAAGGAAAACCTCACATTGAGTTCATATCACACAGTCAAGAGGAAGAAATGGAAACCAGCAGCTGAGGAGCATCTACCACAAAAGGGCCAATTTTTTTCTTACACCTTGTTTTGCCTTGCTCTGCCCTAACAATGCCACAATCTGTGTGCATTCATTCCCACAGAGATCAATGAGCCCAAAGTTTCAAGCTAATTACAGAAGCTGAAAGCAGCCCTTTCTGCACAGAATAACATCTTAAAATTAAAAAATCCCAGCAACTAGACTCTGGTTCCCTCCATTTCTTTCTGCACATTACCCTCTTATTCTAACAGATATCCCAGAGTTTGTGTCCTGCTAGTAAAAGGGATGAGAGATCATTTTGATACATTCCAGCTGAATTATATACAACATAAGATAAAGAGATTGCCTTATCTCCACCTTTCAAAAGATGCTGAGTGTAGAAGTGACTGAAATTAATTTCTGATTTTTTGCTTCTAATCAGATGACTGCAAATCATCACAAATCCTTCCAGTCTCTAGGGTTTTTTTGATATGGCAAATATGATTTTAAAATTCTTTGATGAGAAGAGGCAGCAACAGCTGTTTCAAATTGGCTTTTAATTCTTATATATATCTATGAATGGGGAATAAGTTGCAGGAACATCAAAAATACAAAAGAGAAAGAATTCCACTTGCCTTGGGATTCTATCTTGCTATCAGTTTATGTATGCTGAATTGATATCATAGGTTTTCACAGAAATTAGATCCATTTGATTAAGAAGCAAAGAAAACTATTAAAGAACAGTGGATAAATAGAAGGTGAAAGGCGAGAAGAATGAGTATTTCTCAGTAATGGAAATGCTGGCAAGAAGTGGAAAGAGTGTACAGAGCCCCCATCCAGAAGAACCACATGGTTAATTTTAATTTCAACCTCATTTAGAGCATGTGATTCACTGCCCCATTTAGTTCAAAATTAAAATTAAGCATGTGCTTAAGTGCTTTGCTGGACTGAGGCCATATACAAGAGTACATTGGTCATGAATCCATATGCCATAGGATGATTTGGAATTGAAAAGTCAAAGCTTTAAAATAAACCTGAAATGCTTTACTCTGCTTCTTTTTAGTGCAGGAATTGGCAGCACGGAAATCTGCAGCAGTTACACAGTTCTTTTGAGAAACTAATAAAAAACAAAGAGAAATCCCTAAAAACTTTGCAGGAGAAATTAATCTAGAAAATTCCCAGAACTCAGAGAAAGAAAAGCAGCTTTAAAAGACTGACTGCACTGTCCTGTGTGCATCCCCATCCTTCAGCACACAGCTCACATCTCCACCGCAGTCACACACAGCTGAGGAAAAAGCTGCTGTGAACATCCCAGTGCAGCAACTTTGGCACCATTACTGACTGATTTACCTCCTGCTTATCCCTTAGCCAGAGCCTGAGGAGAGGTATAATCCCTGGGCATGCTCAGGGAAATGTCATTTCTAATGTCACCTCTTCAGCACCGCAGCCAAAATGCCTTTCACTGCCCCATAAATTCCCCAGGAGAACGCAGAGAAGAAAGAGAGCCACAATTCTGTCTTTTCCTTACTCTAAGTGATTTGTTACCTGTGAGTATAGAACAGAGCAGGCACAGCAGGAATTAGGTGAAGGAAACATGCCCTGGATACCCTGAAACGCTGTTTTGTTGCACTCTATTTCATATTTGTGCAAGCATCTCTTATGGCCTAGAGTAGATTTTTTTAACCACAATAAGGGGGAAAGAGGCAAGACATACTTACTCAAAAATAAGCAGGAATCTCATTCAAATGCCCTTGCCTGACCTACTGCTTCAGTTTCTCTTGCTCAGGTGTCCTGTTTGAAATGTTCCTTAGGCCACAAAGACTGGTGCATCTATGCCTGGTGTTCTGGGTACACACCTGCCAGGGGTGGAGGATCTCTGTGGGAGCCAAGGTCTGGGCAGGCCAAGTAAGAGCTGCCAACTGGTGGCTGCTTTGCAAAGGTTTGCTTTCACTCTCTATTAACAGCTCTGAAAGTTTTGGGCAAATTTAATTTTCATAGGTTGAAAACTTATTTCTAAACCCTTTATTTATTTTTTTTTCAGAACATACCCTATCTTCATGAAAAGTTCTCATAAAATTTTTGTCAGTCCCAAAATTAAGCATTTAAGCTTGAGAGAAGGCAAGACTTTCTTATTCCAGAGGACATCAGCATTTCAGATAAATGACGTCACAGTGCTCCCTGCTGCTCTCAAGGATTCCACCATTCTGAAAAAGCTCCCTGGTTAAAACCTCTTCCTTCTTGGAATTTTCTGGAAGTTATTTTTCAATTATCAAATGTCCTTGCACAGCACTGCTTCTCTCTCATTACCTCTTTCTACACAGCCGTGGTTCTGTTCACCTGCTCCCCTCTTTCTACCTGCTCTGGTTTCCTGTCTTCCACTCTCCTCCCGCCTGCACCATTTCATGGAAGCACTTAAATGCCTGCACAAGCAGTGCCCAGTTAAAGCAGGTGCCACAGCCAGGAGGATGGAGTGCTCAGCTGAGGGGCAGGAAAGAACCAACCCCCATAAATGTCTCTTTGTACTCATTTCTTACCCAGGACCATCACAAGGTTCCAAATGGGTTTTGGAAGCACAGGCTGAGATCCCAAAGAAACAGTATGGGCTGTTCTTCAACATCCAGGCATTACTCTAAGGACTTAATGAACTGAAAATTTGCAGTGTTTATGAGAGTTTCTGTTTTCAATTCCATTTTCATCAAATATGATTAGTTTCTGAGAAAACTCTGTGAGAAACCAAACTTGTAAATTTTTAACCATGTGGTTTACTCTTTGCACTATATTAAATATGGAAATTGAGCCTTGTATGGTCCAGGCATTATTTTAAATGTACACTGGAACAACATATTTATGTACAAATGATGAAACAAAAGTCACGAGGACCTGTCTTTTGGCAGTCCCATCCCTTTTTAAATTATGTTTTCTACTTTGGAGACTGCCTGGATCTGGTCACCAGAGGAGATAAATCTCCACAGCCTGCAGAAGTTAATGCCACGCTCTGGGTTTAGACTCTGATAATTTGGCTTTCAGCCTCTACTGTGGTCACAGTGAGATTGTAGAACCAGAGACCCAGAGAATGGTTTTGCTTAGAAAGGACCTTAAAGCCCGTGTGATCCCACCCTGTGCCATGGCAGGGACACCTTCCACTGTCCCAGGCTGCTCCAAGCTCCATCCAACCTGGCCCTGGACACTTCCAGGGATCCAGGGACAGCCACAGCTGCTCTGGGCACCTGTGCCAGGGCCTCACCACCCTCTCATTAAAGGATTTTTTCTTAATATCTAATCTAAACTTCCTCTCTCTCAGTTGGAAAGATACACAGACTTACTTCCTCTATCTCAGAAAATAATGTGATTGAGTAGTTTTGCGAAGGTTTGACAAGGAGGGTATTGAGAAAGGAAATGCTGAACCTGGCATAAAAGATCATCAATATCACACCCTTTTAACCTATAGTTTCCCTTAAACAGGACTGACCTCCCAAGTCTGCAGAGTATTATCTCACTCAAATATACATATGCTTGTTTTGTAATCTTCAAACATGAATAAATGCTCAACATATACTCAGAAAACATAATTACATAGCTAATGTAAGCCCCATTTATGATTAGGCCACTGGCATAGAAGCAGCAGAGAGAAGCAAATGACATGCAAAATAATGCTGTGGGCAAAACAAACTTGAACAGTTGAAAAGGGATAACAAAAGAGGTGATTATCTAAATGGAACATAACAGCCATTAGTCAAACATTCACAGCTTGATCTAAGCCCCACTGAAGTTAACAAACAGGTCCCCCTTGACTTCAGCGAGTTTTGAATTAAGATTTTAAACATTAGGGAGAAGAGTACTTGATGAGATTTATGTGAGTTTACTTTTTTTTAGTGTTTTATCCTCAAACTCAGCAATAGAAAGGCCATAAAGTAGCAGCTCCTCTTCATTAAGCAGACAATAAAGTAGTTGGCTCCAGAAATGCAACTGATATTTAGCAGCTATTTCAGATATATCTGGCTGTACCTGAGTACCACCTCAGTGGAATTGGGCTCCAGGCCCTTGGAAAACTGTCACAGAACTGAGATTTCACATAAAACCCAAAGTGTGGTCATTTAAGTGATGGTTGAGAAGCTTTTCTAGACACATACCAGAAGGGTATACTTTCTACTTTGGAATGTAGAGAAATGGGCTGATTTGCTAAAATTACAATTATTTTCATACTGGGATGAGTAAATAAAAGTTTGTCATCACTGACTCTCCTTTGAATGGAAGGGATGGCCCACAAAGGTTCTGCCCAGTCTGTAGATGAAACGTGGCAGAGGCTCCAGGTGTGTCTCTACAGAGCTGCCTGCATTTGCTAAGTCTTGAGAAGAAATAAAGGATATTCAGAGCAGGTCCCTGGAGACTGAATCACCTGGAGCATCCACCAGGTACTCCCAGACTAAGAGCCAGATGGCTGCACTGCATTTTACAGTGAAAATCTGTACGTTTTATTTTAGCAACATTTATAGCAGGCACAATTGATCTATAGGGGACCAAAAAAAACCCACTTTGAAAGAGTTCTAATTACATGCAGCCCTGTCATGTTGCTAAATGAGGCCCACTGCTGTTTTATGAATAATTTGCAGAATTCATTGTCAGTAAATTATGTTAGGACTTGGGAATAGGCTCTGAACTGCACTGCAGCAGGTTTTTCCTTCCCTACTGCCTCCTTGTAATACATTCAGAGTATTTGCTATAACTACAGAACATAATTGCAATTATACTCAAAGACAAGGAACTATAACATACAAACAACAGCGTTTCATTTCCCACCAGATTGTGATTTATACTTAAACAATAAAAGTGGCTGAGTAACCACGAAGGGAGACTCTTTCCAATCAATGTACCAAACAGAATGGTTCACCTACACAAGGTGGTAAATGGGAATGTCAACGTTTCTTTAAAACACTTCTAGGTTGATGCCAGGAAGCACCCAAGGGCTTCTTTTTCTCTTGAATCCAGTATCTCTTGCATATCCTGTGAGAAAAGCCACCCAAAATCCAACACATCCACAGAAGAGAATTTCTGTAATGCACATGTAAGGAGGAAAGCCCAAGAACAGAAGAGCAATAAACAGAGTTAAGGGGAAGGCAGTCTTTGATTAGGAAGATAACACAGTCTAGACCAAAGGCAGCTCTGGAAAACGAAATCTCTGATGGGTGCCTTCCAAATGAGAGTATTCTAGGAATTTTCTTATGGAAAGAAAAGTGCTCAGATACTGAGTTCACCAAAGTTCTGCTCTGCTGCATAAATCAGAGGATTACATGCACAGTCTTTTTTCTGTAGCCATTTCTGCAGATGCCATTCTAAGCTTCCGGAGACTACAACAGGATAAGTTCAAAGGCTGGACGAAATAGCCACCAAAACTGAAGAAAGCTCTTGCATTTATAGATGAGTTAGGGAAAAGCTGGAATGTGGTCACAGCGTTACCTGTTCTTGGTGCTGCTGACCTTGCAGCTCCTGGTACACCGGGAAAAAGAGAGGCACATTCTCAACAGGCTTGTTCCCAACAGCATCAACAATTCTGGCTTGAGCCAAGCCCCCTGCTCTGCCCATTGCACCTCTGGGCAGGTCACTGCCACAGCGAGGTCTGTGCCTGCAGCTTGTGCACCTGTACACTTTGTACAAGGTGTGTTTGTCCCCGAGAAAGGAAGGAGGAGCATGAGGTGACAGAAGGTAACATGACAGCTGCTCTTCACTTCTGCAAACATCTTTCCAGCAACGTGGGAACAGGGTGCCAATTGGTTCCTCCTTTAGGACACAGATCAAAGAAACATTGCACACCATTCTTTAATTTTTATTTTTTTTTTGGGGGGGGGTGGTGTTTTGGTTGGTTGGTTTGGTTTTGGTTTTTAGGTTTTTTTTGGGTTTTTTGTCTTTTGAAGTCTGTTCAGGGATAAGAAGCAGATTTCTACTCACATGACAATGTCTGCTTGACTTCAAAACCAGTTTTGCATTTTTAGTGGTGTGCCTGTTTAGCAGCTCATCCCATTTCTGTTGAAGAACCCATTACAATGCCTGTTCTGTGGTAAATTACCTGGGACTACTCTGATCACCTTGATTGTCAGTACCCTGCTGCTCCAGTCCATCAGCACAGCTCCACCGCACCCTCAAGGCTGTTATTCTCAGAGAGCTCTTTTTCTTCTGTGCAGATTATTCAGATTAAACCAGGCAATACTTTATGCATCAAATTCTCTGTGAGGATGCATAACAAAAATCATGTTTTTTATATGATTAATAGAGCTGTCAGGACCTGTTTGAGATTTAACTTCCTTATTGTGAAAGTTTAACTTACTAGTTTCAGCATAAAAACCTACATAAATCACAATGTTATGGCAGCTGAAAGCAGGGTTGAAGTCATGTGGATTCACAGGAGCTGAGGCAAAGTATAGCCACAAAGAGTTTTTATTATACTGAAGCACTATGAAAATTGCAGTATTTGATATAATATATATAACCAGTGTTTGAATTTCTTAATGCCATCTAAGCAATTTGAATCATTAATCCAGTTTGAAAAAACATGGAACCAATGTGCCTAAATTTTCTGAGCCCCACTGAAGTCTCTGCCTTCATGTATATTGATCTACTTCTAAATTGAGCAAATAATCTGAGGTTTTATCAGAGTTCACAACGACTATTTAATATTTAAGCTACAAGCATTCTTTCAAAGCAGTATAAATTGATATGATATTTTGCAAAATGTTCTAAACATCTAAAGGGGCTCATCATCCTGGTACCAAGCACAATGTCCCACATTATCCAATTAAATTGCAATGAAAATCAAGGCCATTTCCCAGAAACCCTCACTCAGTGCAGACAGTTCAAGCAAGACTTACAGAGACATCACTGGACAGAAGGCAAAGGTGATGTCTGAGAGAGATTTGGAAAGGAATTCAGAGTGTAGCCAGAAATCTGAGTGTATCTGAGCACTACTCAAGGAACAGGAGACAGCCTGGGTTGGTCACTAACTGATGAAGGGAAGCTTAGAGTTAGCCTGCTTCTTATGCTTGCCTTCAGGTATAAGATTAGTTTGAATTTTTCCTGTGAATGCTCTTCTAGGTGCTGGAAACAGCAGTGGTGGTAGTAGGATAGGAATAAAACCCCTCTCTGACTTGCCATAGCTCTCAGACTGCTTCTCCCTCCTCCTCAAGGCGCTGTTTGGTTTTATCCTAAGTCAGACGGAGCTGCCCATAGGATGGCAGCAGCTGTGCCATGAAATCAGCTCACACAGCTCTGCCTGGTCTCAGCTCACACAGCACCCAGCAGCCTCCCCCTGGGGAGAGTTCCCAAAGCCCAGGGCCATCTCAGCCTTGCCTGCTCTCTCCACTGGGGTGCTGCTGCTGTCCCACTTGCAGAGGGGGATGAGTTATCTCACAAATCCCTGTGCTCCTCTCTTGATCCCTGTCCTGATCCAGCATTTATGGACACTAGAACACAGGCTCAATGGGAAAAGACTGCTGTGTGCATGTAAAAATCTACCTGAAAGTGGATTTCCTGTGCTGCCTGCTTCCTCTTCCTGATTGCTGCAGTGTCTGACCGTGCTAGTTGTGCTGATACCAACAAGAATTCACCTGATTTAAGCCCCAGCCAGTATTTTTTGGATCATTAAAATATCTATTCAAATTTTTTTTCTATGTCTTAAGCACATTGTTTTGCCCAGAGGTATTCTGTGAGTCATCAGGCTATACAACTCTACCTACATTCCCAAAATCATTCAAAAATACAAAAGCAGGATAAATCAGTTCTGCCAAGAGCAATTTTTTAAATAAAAAAAATCTGATAAGTTCTTCTGGTTTTCCTAATTTTTTCTATTTTCCTATGCAACATTTAGAGTAATCTTCCTGGCATATTTTGGGGGCAGCTCTCCACTACTGGGCTAGAACTAGAAGCTTTCCTCTCTTTCACGTAAAGCAGATAAATATATAAATTAAACATTTAGCTTTAGCATGCAGTTGTTAGAAATATCTGCATAAGCAAGATTCAGATAATTGAAACTGCATAATAACATTCAGCTTAATGAAATGTTGATGTTATAACTACAGAAAAACACTGCAGAGTACCCATATGACAACATTGAATAATCTCGTATTATAGCATTAAAAAACATCCACTTGATTAGAGGCCAGGTTTCCAATTTCCTTGGAAACAAATTCTGTGCTCAAGAGGCTGGTTAATGAAACTGCTGCATGAACAACTGCCCACAGAACAGCAGCACAGCACTCAGATTGATATCTGTTTGCCAGGTACATAGAAAGCCAGTGATACCCAGAGTAAGGCACACTCTGCTCATACACACTCCTCCTGGGAGGGGGCAGCTGTGCCAGCACAACCTGAGCAGCAGGGTCAGTGCCATGATCCTGTTCTGTACTACAGCACAGCCACAGGCCAAGGCTCCCTCCAAACTGCACACTCTGGAGAGCAGGAGGCAGCTCTGTCCCTGAGCTCATCTCCTGAGCAGAGGATGAGGAGAAGCAGAGGCAGGGAGATGAAGTGAGGTGCTGTCAGAGGCAGGGAGATGAAGTGAGGGGCTGTCAGAGGCAGGGAGATGAAGTGAGGTGCTGTCAGAGGCAGGGAGATGAAGTGAGGTGCTGTCAGAGGCAGGGAGATGAAGTGAGGTGCTGTCAGAGGCAGGGAGATGAAGTGAGGTGCTGTCAGAGGCAGGGAGATGAAGTGAGGTGCTGTCAGGAGCAGCACTCTGAGCTCAGACCTCCTGTGCCTTGTCCCCTGGGCTATCTGCAGCATCCTGCCACTAACACAGGGCAGGCAGGGGAAGCTCCAGCCCTCTGTGTCTGCAGCAAGTCACCTTAAAATGGAAATGCCAGTGTCTCCAGGTCGTTTAAATAACAAAGGATTTATAGATGTCTTCTTCTTTTCTTCTTTCCTCCATAAATCAGGAACTTCTCTAAATTCAGAGTTGTTACTGTTACAAAGTTAATCTCAAAGAACTGTGAAGCCACATAGCCACTATCCAAAGCAGAAATTATATGCAATACTTGTCTAGTCATTAATTTACTCCAGCCTTCTGGTCAAACCTCCTGCTAGGATAACAACAGACAATTTGGAGGAAGAATTGACTCCCACACAGCCAGGATGTAGATAAGATCTCATCAGAGCATTCACAGAGCCCAAGAAAAAGCACAGAAAAAAGTGAAACAAAGTACTCAAGATGGCTTGTTCCTGCATATTGGCCTTATTAACATGTAGGCACATATTGTCTCAGGCAGGTAGTTTGTACAGAGGTTCATTATCTTGCACAGTGTTCATAACTCTTTCCACTTTAATCTTGGACTCTAAAAGCAGCTCCTCAGTGTTGATTCTAAAGCAGACATAAAAGCCTGTAGTGGGTATTTTTAAAATGTTTTTAAAACAGCCACTAGCTTGACTTTCAAAGACCTGTGTTATCTCCAGAAGAAATTCAAGTCTTTTTTGCATGAAAACTCTCTGGAAATCAGTTGAATTGCATCCTCTTAAGACATGGGAGATGTTGTCCTCAAACCTCAGCTCTGAAATGCAATTGCATCAGGAAAAGAGGACAGCAAAGAAAGTGGTAAGAACCCAATACCATTTCAGAAAACCTGGGGCATCCCAGGGTCAGATTTCTCACAAGTCCTACGTTGTAATAGCCAGTCTCATTAAACAGCTTCAGTAGGCAGCTAAAGCCCAGGGTTTTGCTCCCATCCAAGCAGTGACCATCTGTTGTACAACATTTGAGCAGATCTATTGCTATAGCACGTACCTCTTAGAGCACAGGGAAATAAATCTTGACACCAGAATGGAGCAGCGTTCTAATGTTATCTGAAATAGTGTAAGGGGCAAAATTATGTAAGAAAGATCAGTTTGGCTGAGTTGCTTTTTCTCTTCTAAAAAAGTACTGGAGTGTGTACATGAGGTAGGTCTTTTTCAGAAAGGACTTTCAAAACCAAGTCAGACTAGCTTATGGGGGAAATGTGGTTCTGAGCAGAACAAAATACATAAATAGATTGGCTAGATTTGAGAGAGTAAGGCAATAAATCAAACCCCCATAAATAGCACTCAGAGTCACATACCATACAAAGTCACCTAAAGCAGTGCAGAAAGAAAAAAACCTTTGGAAAGCGTAAAACTCAGAAACCAGACAATTTCAAGAGGGCAAACGGTGCATAATTTATGAGACAGGTAAAACTGCAGTGGTAGCAACAAAGAAGTGAAAAATAGAAAACTAAAGTTTTTCACTTCAAAGTTTTCCCATAAAGTACAATAATTCTGCTGTCATCAGAGGATTAGAGGACACAAGCAGGAAAAGTGCACAGCCCTCTGTTCTCCTGACAGCACTTTCTGGGGGAGCCCACTGATGTAAGTACAACAGTAATGTCCAGTCTAGAAAATGGCTCTCCACCAAAGGTACCTCAGTCACTGCTAATCTTGACATCAGCAATGTCATACTGCTCTAATCTTATCCATCTCAAGATGTTGTGCACAATTTTGCAAAAACACGAGCAAAAGCGTTGCTGGTTTTGCAAACAGCTGAATTAATCTCACATTTTAGCTTCAGCTTGTTCCCATTTCCTCCCAGCTATACACGTGACAAGGAGAAGGCACAACAAAACCCCATCATTTCCCCTTGGTTTCATCCCTTTCCCTGTACACACATTCCCCTCTCCACACAGCCCACACAAATATTGCCTTCCAGTCTAGGGTGCAATTATTTGAAACTTCTTGCTCTGGTTGATCTGTAGCTCTTGGCATTTCTTTGTCTGAATGTTTGGCACGGCTTTGAAACAGCAGTGGGACAGGGATGAGAGAAAATCAGTTCAGTCTGACTCCCACAGCCAGGGGGACAACGGGAGCAAATGGAATCAGAAAGCTCATGGTTGGAGATAAAGACAGGAACATCGCTCACCAGCTACTGTCATGGGTGGAGCAAACTCCACTTGGGAAAAATTGTTCATTCCCAAATAATTAGGCAAAGGCAGAGTTCCCAGCCCCCCAGCCCACCTCTGCCCCACAGCTCTGCCATGGCCTATTTCCAGGACTGGGATACAAAAAGCAAATTCATTTTTCTATGCAGATAAGCCCTGGCACAAATCTGTAAAAATCTTAACACTGAATTTCATGGGGTTTATTATATACACAGTACAAGAGAGGCAGAACATTCTTTGGGAGTCCAGAGGAGAGGTTCTTGCCCTCTCCACCTCCATTTAATAACACTTGATGTTAGCTTGACTCTGAAATTGCCAACTGAGGTGTGCACAGCAATTGCACAGTTAACTGTTAGTTTGCTTTAAAGGACACCTCTTGAGCTTATCATCTTGGGGGGGAAAAGAGCTTTTATACCCCTGGGGAAAATGGTGCTGGCTGGCTACATAGCAATCACTGCCAGTGGGAAAAACAGTAGGAAGCCAAAGGCTGTGATATCAACAGTGTACAGAGGGGAGAAAAATACAGCCATGGCCATGCTTGAGCTGCTGTTAGTGTCTTTTTCTGGGAGAAGATGGAGCCTGAGATTCAGCCATGACTTTGTATGATTACCTCAACTTTTATTAGCTTTTATAACACAATGCAATTCAGACAGGTTACCAAAAGAAGCCCCAAGCTAAGCTTTGCTGTATTTGCAAAAAAGAAAATGAAGTCTGCCCTGCCAGTGCTGGTTTGGTGCTCCAAGTTTCTCTCTCAGAGTAAGGATTTCCTCCTTGCCCTTCTCCCCTGTGTGCCTCAGCTCCTTGCAGCATTTTAAACACAGAGCAAGATTACAGCCTACAAGGCTGCAGGAAGAAAGGTTTAGCTCAGTGTCACTGATAATTCCCATCACAATTACTGCCAGCATGAGAGAGAATAACAAACACCACTCAGCTTTTATGTCCTGTCTCCAGTGACTGTGAGCTTTATGGGTCTGAATGTGTCATGTACCCTCCACATGAACACCTTAATCTGACCTCTCAGCATTTTCTATATCAGGCACCTTTCCTTTCTTTCCCCCTCCTAATGCAGACTGTGATGGCTGTATTTTAGGAGACACTATGAAAAGGACAGCTTCTTTTAGTAGCCTCAGAGTAACTTCTTCTCCTGAGCAGTGTGGTTCCTCCTGTGAACCTGGCTGAGCCACTCACACAGTTTCCAGCAGTGATGTATTTGTTCACTTTCCTCCTGGAGAGGGGACACTGAGGAATTAAAAGGAAGAGAAGTAATATCTACAGCTAGTTCCCCTCCCTGGATTTTCACCCTCTCTGCCCTGCATGCTGAGCCAGCCTCTGCAACAGGAGCCAGTGCTGCCAGCCCAGACGGGAGCCAGGGCTCGAGAGGATGTCATTACAGAGGAGCTGGCTGTGAGCTGAATGTGGAAACAGCCTGCCAGGCTGGCCCTGCTGCCATCAGCCTCCATCTAAGGACAAGTGGCAGCAGTCTATATAGCAGTCAAGGAAAATTAAGAGGCAAACAGAACCTCGTTTCCTGATGTGTCACCATCAGGCAGCTTGCATTTCTGGGAAGGGCTGCTTGAAACCCAACCAAGGAGGAGGCTGCTGTCACTGGCTTTGGTGTTTTGGCTTAGCTTTGAATTAGAAGTCAAGGAAGTAGGAGCAGAATATTCAAGAAAGGAGCTACTAAATGAGACACTTGTCAAACCAAGTTGATTTCTAACCTACCCATTTTGACAGCATCTCCTTAATCACAAACAGAACAAGGAGATGATCAGTGCCACTGAATTAACTTCTAATTCCTTCTGAAATATTTAACATAGCATTGCATAATTCTGGCTGATAAATATGACTATGAGCAAGCCTTTTGGAACACTGTGTTTCCATGTTGAGAGGTCCCAGACAAAGTATTTTGCCATGAAATATCTGTGGATATGAAATATCACTGCAGGGCTGTGATGCAGCATGATTTCTGCTCTGAGACAGAAAACACACAGGACAGAAACCTGCACCTTTGTTAAACACACAAAGCTTAGAAATTCTGAAAAATGCCATAATTTTTTCACTACATCACGAGGTCTCTCTGCCTGTGGAGCTGACCTGTGTGAGGGAGGGCTTGGCCTGTCTGAGCATGGTCACAGCACAGAGCACAAGGTGTTATCAGGGCTCAATAATCCTCTGGCTAACACGCAGCACTTGAGTATCAGGGGTCTTGCTGGGAGAGGGAAGAAACAACATTATGTACTGTAGGAGGTGCAGGGAACAGAGTTGTAAGGTTTTGTATAATCTCTATGCTGTTTAATTTTGTTTGCAAGAACTTGAAATATTATTGATGAGACCTTAACGTGTTCACCCTTTGTATCTTAATTGCAGCCTCAGTGAGGAAAAGTGCCAAGAGGGAATAGAGGAGTATGTGAACTGATCAGATTCAACAGAATTGAAGGATTAGTTTGGGGGTACATGTCACCCCACATACCTTAATTTGATTGCCAAGCTCATGATAAGAATTTTGATAACTTTCATAGATTTACTGCAGATGTTTTACTAGCTGTTGAAGCACTGTCTGCCAGCTAGAAAGCTGGGACAGATACTGTAAAAACAATACATGGAGCACACCCTCAGAAGTGCAGTCTCCCACACTCACTCCAGAATAGCAGTTCCTTTTCCCAGACTCTCCCATCTCTTTTGGTGGAGACCCTTTGCACAGGTAACAAACCAGGAGAACCAAACACAGACCACTGCAATTGAGGTACTTTGAGGACTGGCCTGATCATCAGGTACAGGGCTGGGATTTGATAAAGGAAGGCTTTGACAGAAGAGAACAATCTGAACAGACAAGACAAAAGGGTAGGAAAAGAGAAATGCATAACATCTTTAACAGCAGAAAAAGGAAGACCGCTGTGTAGCCTCAAGGTTTAAACACTGCCTGAGAAACCAGTCTCTTTGCTTCAATCCATTAACAGTGTGTTTCAAAGGACTGGAATAGCTTCTGACCATCAAAAGCTTTGCCAACCAGCAGTGAAAAGCCCATTCTGCGCATTCTTGCACCATGAAAGAAAATGTGGAGGGAAGGAAAAACCCCTGCCAACAGCTGTGTTTTGTAAAATCTGAAATACATTTAGTCTGTGACCATAAATTTCTACAATACTTCCATGACAGAATGCTGATAATTGACCTTAATTCCTCATAAAGCTTTTGAACCTTCAGTATACTTACAGATTCATTTGCAGAGCTTTAAGTAACTACACGGGGCATGAGGGAAACGTGCTGCAATGAGAGCAGGGAGAAACTGGCAGCACTGAAGAGGGGAAGAAGATGATCTGATACAATGAGGCATTTTAATTCATTCTTTTCTGAAGTATATTCAATAGAACTGTCTATTAATATAAAAACCTTAATGGAATCCTACAAACATTGTGTTTTCTTGATGGCTTTTATGTATTGTAAGAAAACTGATAATGACCCTGTGGGGAAGAATAGCAAAAGAGATGGTGTCTAAGAGAAATACCTGGAGAGCAAGTAATGCCACATTTACAGCACAATTTGAGAAGTCTGTAGAGAGTGATTTGGTTCTTTCAGTGTTTCAGGCTGCTGTCCCTCAGAATAGCATAACTCTGCATTAGCAGGCTGAAGAAAATCGGTATCCTAGTGGCCAAACTAAGTTCATAGCTTCATATATCAAAGACATTCCAGACTAATTTCATATCCATAAAAACAAAAATATAAACCTGCAAATACCCCCATCTCCCTGTCAAAATAAAAGAGCAAATATTCCTAAACAAATGATCTGTATTTAGGGGCTGCTGCTGCTGCTGACTTCTGCAGCACAAGGTGAGGAACAGAGCAAGCCTCCCCTCCTCCAGGGCATTCAAAAAGCAGCAGGAAATGCCTGTGTCACTCCTGAAGCTGCAGTCAGGAGCTGAGGTGAATGAGCAGTCCCGTGTGCCCTGAGATCAGAAGCACAGTCACTCAGGGGGAGCACAGACCTTGGCTGACACTGTCAGAGGAGGAGGGGACATTGTCACACATGGAGGACAGTGGTAGCATCACTGCATCCAGTTCCTAGGTTCTCTCTGCCTCTCAGGCTGCTTCTGTCCAAAGAAAACTTTGACAGTTTTGCCATATCCCAAACTGGTCCCAAAGCCACACTTCTTCTGAACACTTCAAATTAAAGAGATTGTACTAATATTACCTATATCATTTTAATATTATATGATCTTCTTGTTTTCCTTGCTCTAAGTGTGCCCTTGGCATGCTGTGCAGCTGCCTGCAGTTCCTAAAGGCAGTGCAATCAATTCATTTTGTGGGGTGTGTGTCTCTTCCTCAGTACTGCTGCATTTTACAGGGAAATTCTGTCTCTCAACATCCCAGCTCCAACTCCCTGGAAAGTTGGCATCTGCACTTCAAGGCCATGTCAGTGAGGATGAAAAGTGCCCGTGTAACCAGCCTAAAACAGTCAGGCCATACAGGCTGTGCTCTAGCACTGCCCACACCAACAGAAACAGCTGCAAGAAGGAGCCACTGACTCTTCCCAGTTCCATTCCTACACCTGTGCCCCTTCTAAAGGGCAGCACAGGCACAGGCAGCGATCTCACACGACCATCACCAGCCTCAGATGTGGCATCCCTGCAGGTGATGGCCCAAAAGTTCATTGGAACTGTCAGAACAGTACAGGATGCACAGAGGGGGCTGTGAAGGGGCACAAGAAAGAGTTTGGATTAAGAGTCTGGAGAACTTTATTCATGTTAAAAAGAAAAAAAAACAACAAGACCTCATGTAACAGATACAGAGGAGCTAAGTAAGATAAGAATAAAACTGGCACATGCAGGAAGGTAAAAAGGAGAAGGGGACTGGAAGAGAGGGTGTGATGTGCTCCTTTGACTTTTAGGGGCTCCAAGGCACATTAAAAGCAAAACAAACAAGAGGGATTTTCTCTGTTATTGACCCTTTAGTCACGGGACTCCAAGCATTCTCAGGAAAGAATCTACTGGTATGGTTCACAGAAAAAGGGAACCTAAATCAGGAGAGCAAAACCTGAAAGTACAGAGCCAAGACAAAGTGTACTTCTGAAGGATAATATCTACTTCCTAACTTTTGCAGCCTGCACCTCTCGAAGGCCTGGCTTGGTTTTCTTTGCTTTCATTTCTCTTTCCACCTCCACTTCCAAAATTGTTTATAAGCTCAGACACAGCTCACAGTGCATACATAGAAAGGGAATGCAAATCAAAGAACACTTTCTCAGCCTTGTTCCAGACAGCCTGTGGAACAGAAATGTCTGAGGCAGCCTGGCAGGTTGGTTTGTTTGTTGCAAGTGGGTTTCATTTTCATCAGACGCCATCCCAGCTGTGGATACCCACACATCTGAAGGGTGCAAACACCATCATTCTCTAATCAGGCCCATTTATCAGAAGCTATTAAAATTTCATCCAGCAATTCTTACATCAAGCCCTAAATCCTATTTAAGCAAAAGTTTATTCTTTACATAAAGGTTGCTGCATCAATACTGACACCATGGAACTCTGCCTGAAGTACTTCTGATTCCATTTATAAGTTCTACGTTTCACATCATGGAGGCAACCATGACAACAAACCCACTGAAAAAGCAAACTGTTTTCTGTCGCTAAAGAGAACTATCATTACATCTCACTCTAAGATTTGGTGTAGGACTAATAGCAAGGCACTGTGGAAAACTTACATCAAAGCTGTCCTTCAAAATTCTCCTTTTCTCCTACCCTGAGAAAAATTAAGCTTTAAATTCATAGTAGGTGCTTTTTCAAAGGACATAAAATGAATACACAATTCCAGTGATTACTTTGTCTACTTTGTATTTTTACAGTCCTTATTAGATTTCATCAAACTAGCACTATATTTCTTATGGATTCTTATAGGGGTTGCAATAAAAATAAATTTGATAATAGACTTATTTAATTATTTTCCGTGCTGCAATGTCGTTGAGGGGATTATGGCTCTGTCTTTTAAGGGAGTTTCATAACTGTCATCTTAGGCTCTTTCTTCACATCACAAACTGGCCTGTGGTAATGGCACTTTCAAGGTGATACTTCAGGGTTTCCCAATTTCTTAGATCATCTCTCTTCTTCAGCTAATGGTTTATTTCAGGAATATGACAAGCCAGATAATCACAGATTTACAAGAGAAGGCAAGAACATTTTTGGAAGAAAAACAGACCCTTAGGTAATGGAAAGAGATCAGGAGAGAAAATATCAAGTCATAACGTGAAAAAAAACAGGGAAATGATCACAGCCTTCCAAGACAAGAACAAGGTTGCCTGGAAAGAGAATATCACTCTACAGGGAAAAAAAAGTCCAAACAATTCCCCTTGGAGAAATGTCAAGACCCTACTGATGGATGAAGTGAAGGTCTGGGAGAGAATCTAGACCAAGGGAAAATTGGGCTGGACCTTTGGAAAGAAGCACAGGACGGTAAAATCATTCACCAAACAGCTGAAACCAAAGATGAAGCATTCACATGCTTACAATGAATTTCACCTTGTAAAGCTTTGACTGTCCTTGAAATCCTCAGCCCTTTTAACAGTCTCTTTTTCCTCTGATGTGACTGCACCATCTACCTGGTCCTAACTCACCAACAGGTGGATAATGTTGCTAAATTTTTATCTCCATCCAGTATATTAAACATGGAATTTCTACTTCTCTTAATGAAATTCCACCAAAATTTTATTAATGTAAGTAATTCTCTTTCATTAAAAATCAGTGAAAGTGGTGAATATACTTAGTCTCTTTTATTTTACACTGAAAAAGAAAGTTAACTCCAAAAATTTTTGGATTTTTGATTGTTGTTTCATGAGGTGGTCTGAGGCACTGTCTGTACATGACACATGTACATGTGTGTACCTTCTTACTCAAAGTGGGGCATAGGGATGAGCCCCAGAAAATACTGGGAGACTGAAAAGGAAGAGGACAGTGCTTGGAAATAATCATGATTTCACTACTCAGAGTTCCATAGTGGTATTCATTCTCTAGAATGAATCACAATACTCACTTATACATTCATTCCTTTCCAAGGAAGTTACAGAAATTAGGTTTATGAATCCACATACTCCCTACATTTTTACAGTTCCTAGGTCTGACAAAATATTTTAGAATAAATGAAAAGTGGAGAGAAGAGAAGAGAAAGTGCAATGGGAAAAGGATGTAAGCCAGTCTGGTGAACACAAAAATGACAGACAGAAACCATTTGTAGGGTGTAGCTGAGCTGACTGCAGAGGGTGCTTTGACCTCTGCAGTGTCTGGATGCTCACAGATTCATACAACTGTGTTGTATATTCCCCTGAAAACATATCTATTCTCCCAAGAAAGCAATGCAGCTGATTTCCCCTCCCTCATACTCCACATGAGCTCCAATAATGGAACATTAATACTGAATTTTGCAGAGAAATCATCCCAGATGCAGAAGAGACCATTTTCTCTCCTGTATCCACTGTGTCTCTCATTGAGGTAATTCCACAAGCTGTTGCTCTTGTTAAGGGGGTAAACCACTGGTTTTTAGTGTTTGTTCACTCCTACTAGCCTGAGGTGATGCAGATGTCAAGACTAATGACATAACCCAAAACATGCTCTGAAACCTCTGCTCTGAGCAGCTGCCAAAGCAGCAACATTGGGATCAGCAGCTCTGTGATGGGCACAAAAATATTCCACGTTAATATGCTGTAGAATATTTTAAAACCAACATAAGAATCATTAAATACTTAAGGCTAAGACCTTTGGAAGGCATCTGGCCCAACCCCATGCTTAAAGCAGGGCCAACTTCAAAATTAGATTTACACTGGAATTAGGGACACGACACCACAGGAAGGAATTCAAAGCACTAAAAAGATTCTCCAGATTGTCAGACACAGCTCATGAGTTTTTGGTTATGCTGAAACTCAGCCCATGTACGTGCACAGCAAAATATGGGGACACTGGTTTGTTTCCTTCAGTCTTTCTCCCTTTGCTTCAGGAAAATGAAAGGGACTTTCATTGACTCCAAGGCCTTAATGGATTTCTTCAATCTGCTGGGAGAGAGAGAAATTAATTCCTGAATGTTCACATAAGAAAAATGATGTTTAATCAACTGTCGGTGAAGGAGAAACAAAATGGAATTAATGAAAGAAGAAGATTGTCCCCAGATATAGAGGAGAGCATGGACAATGCTGTGAAGACTTGTGTTCTCTGGGAGTGAGATTAAGACATAAAAGATACAAAGAAAAAGATATAAAAATTATATACGCAGCATGGGTCAATAGTACATAACCATAGAAAATGTTAAGACATAAGCAGCTTTTAAGAAAGTGCATAAAATACAGACAATTAATGCATGTAATGAAAAAAAAAAAAGGTCAGTCTGGTTCACTTCAAAGCCAAAAAGATAAAGCATTAAAAAAAAAAAATCTTCATTTAGCACTGCAGACAATTCAAACATCAAAGGAAAACAGAAAGAAAAGCACCCAAATAGCTGAGAACAACCAAGGTGAGAAATTTCATAATCAGATATGACATAATCACATAGTAAGAGCTTTTACTCCTGCAGAACTCAGCTCAAGGAACATCATCTGGAAAACTTCTTCAACAAACCAGTAACTGGTGTTGAAACAAAGCTTCCCTTTAGAAAAGAATTCAGACTTGAACTTCTAGTCATGAAAAACCCACATGTTTTGACTAACACTGAATTATTTTGAGAGTATACCTCTGGTTTTCTGAAGGGATAATCCTGATAAATATCTATGACATCAATTCAAAGAAATAAAAATCCCTGAAGTCATTCTAAAATACAGCATCTTATAATCAAAATTTCTGTGGAGGCTGGTCCATATAGGAATTGAATTGCAATTCACTCAACAATGTGAATTCTCAAAAGGAGTCCAAAAGTGATTTAGGGAGAGATTCATTATCGAAGAATCTGTCTGTTTCACATATTTCTTGATCATAAGGACATCATTAACATGATTGAAGAAAATCTTTCCTCCCTCAAATATATTTAGCAGCAAATTTCTCATGCTAGTCCCAACACCTACACAGACTGCACTGCTCAGTGAGGACACGGCTCCAACCTCCCGCTTACGACTGCAGCTTCAGCAGAGCATCAACCCAAACCAGTGCCAATGGTTCTGCTTTCAGAGCTTTGTTATTTACTGCATGGACAAGAAGAATGAAGCCCAAAGGATAGTGGTGGGTGTTTCATTAATGCTGATCAGGAGCAAGGAGAGCAGATGTGATGTCTGATGGAAGGAGGTGGTTTGATGGAGAGAGCTCTGAGCGAGACAAGAACGAGGAGCCAGAAACAAGGCCAGATGTAAACAAGGCTGCAGGAATTGCCCTATAGAACAATAATATACAAGAAAACAAAAAAGGACATTTAGTAAATGATACACAGGATGTGACTTCTGATTTGACAGGCATTCAGGAAACAAAACAATTTCAATTTTCAGACGTTGTGAGTCAAGCTGAGGACTGTGAACTCATCTGTGTAGGAGAGGAAGCTGAGAGAGGAGCTGGGGGATGAGTGGGATCACTTCTTTGCTTCAGGAACTGCCTTCTGGATATTCCAGGCTGACACATTTTGTTTTGACATGTTCTGTCATTTTTTGTCACTTGTATCATGTTACATTGTCTCCTGGACTGTAATTAAGTTTGACAGAGGAAAACAGACCAGCTGAGACTTAACATGATGTGGCAGTTAATAGATATGCATATTTGTCAATGGTTTTGCTAAATAAACCTCCCTGACAATAGACTCTGGAGAGGACAAAGGAAAAAAGAAAAAAAGATAATGTATTCTATCCTGTGTAGAGAAATAGGAGAAGTAACTTCAGTTGCTGGAACTCTCTTGAGTCTCCATGTTTTCATACACAAAGAGAGGCAGGTGCTGCTGTTTGGATTCAGGGCACGAGCTCTTCCTAACTGTACTCCACAGACTTAATTCATTGTTCCCATGGAAAAGGGCAAGTAAAGCTGAAGAGTCTCATTGTCTTCATCTCTCCCAAGCCCATGTCCCTGCCATGCTGCACCAGAGAAACCATCAGCTGTGTGCAAACACTTCCCAGGAGGGAAATCTCTTCAGGCAATGGCTCCCTGTGCATTAAACACCGCCCAGCCAGCTTCATCTGACTCCCAGTAAGAGGATCTCCTGCCTCAGGAGACGCCCCAGGAGCAGGCAGCAGGACAGCAGCTCTGGATGCTCTGCTGTGGACGTGCAAGAGCTCAGCTCAGGTCACTGCTCCCAGCAGGAGAGCTCAAGGGATCCCTCTGGGGTCAGCAGCACTGTGCTGCCCTGCATCCCCACAGTTCTGCAGGCTCAGCACCACAGCACACAGAAACAGCTCTCTAAACACACACCCAGAGGTGTGCTCTTGCTGTGGCTAGAACAAGGTGGAATGTCGAGTATTGCTGTTTAGCTCAGACATTCAGAGAGCACGGTGCACATAAAGCTCAGCTGCAGTAGTTTGGCTCAGCTCCATGAGCTTTGATTGCACATGGCCAATTTACTCAGTCCCAGAGGAAATCCATGCTGTTCTAAGAAACTGAATTATTTGTCTAGGCCTGCCCAGCAACACCTCTCACTTAAGCAGGACACTAATTACATCTAGCATACAACCTATTAACTGTAGCTGGGAGGGATATTCAAAGTTTCCCTCACAGGAAAGCCATGCTGACCACTGAGATGGCCCTGCAGTCATCTGGACATCAGCAAGAGACAGAGATGTTTCTTCAGCTCTTCCTAACATTTTCTAGGAACTGATTATGTAGTTATTATAAAGAAAAGGTATCTTTTACAGTGAAGGTATTTTACTAGGAAAGCAGCTTTCTCCTTAATTTGAAAGATTAATTATTTAATCTCTCTCAACTCTTGACCTTCATTCAGATTTACATGTTCTAAGTGGTACCCAGAGCAGCTGGATACAGAAGATAGCAGGGTGTTAGCAGGGAATCCTGAAAGGTTGTGTTTGGGTGGCAGTGTGTAAATAGTGCACTTGGGGGAGGAAATCACACTTGTTTGCTTGAAACTTACATAAAACTAGACAGATTCAGAAGTAATTTTACATCAGGTTTTATCATTGCACCATCATCAGATTGTTTTCAACAAGCACATCCTTCCACATCCTGGAAGGTGCTGAATGTTCTCAAATCTACCATCAGTGGGAGTTCTCTAGAGATGATGGTTGGTCCTGCACACAGTGAGAGCCAGAATCTCAAATGACACCATCAGAACTTAATTTCTGCTATGTAATTAAATTGCTCCTGTTCAAATTGCAAACAGTTTAAAATGAGCAGCAGTGAATTTTGCTATAAACATTTGTGCTTCAGTACTAATTGCTTCCATTATAAATACTGCACACTGGATTCTCCTCTGTGTAACTCCAGGGAATACGTAGAGTTTCCCTAGAGACAAATTATATTTCATTCCCTCTGCGTGGTCAAAGAACTCCCATTTACTATTGTGAGTCCTGTAAAAAATGGTTTAATCTGCATCATTGCTGTCTTGCAGCAGAAAAGGAACAGAGTGAATGTGGTACCGGTGAGCTGTGGCTACACCAGCACTGCAAAACCCTTGTCCAGGTATCATCCCACCCTGGTAATACAAGGTATGGACTTCAGAGCATCCCCTGAAAGACTGGAGACTCATCTCCTCCTGGAGCAAATCTGTCCATGACTGGGAATCTGACACAGAGTAGAGCTTATTTTAACAGCTGTTTATCTGACACCTAATAGAGCTGTTTGGCTTGTTATGGGGATGTAATAAAGAAGAATTGTGCCTTATCCCACACTGGGCTCTACTTTCAGATGATCTCTATGTAATTCACCATAAAGATAGGCCATAAACTCTTTCCCTTGGTTATTTTCTGTTTTTTTCACATTGTGCCTACACTGAGCAGCTCAGCATAGACCTGTGCTACTCTGTAATATTGAACAAATCCTGAAACCTTCAGACTTCACTATTCTCCTTTCCCTGATCTCTGTTGCTGGCATTTCCACATTACTTTACAGGATGTTCTTCATTTCTAAACACTTCCTTCTCTCCCTCTTCACAATTTTTTTGCCTGTGTATTCCTTTACATCTTTTCTTCTTGCACTTGAGCCCCTCTTCATGCTGTGCAGGCTCAGGGCTTGCCCTGTCCCTCTGACATCCAGCAGCTCCTGGACAGATCTGCCTCTCAGGTGGGAGCAGGGCTTTGCTCTTTCATCTCCCAGGGGCTTGGGCAGGAGGTTTTTTCTCACAGCTACTGCCAAATCTCACAAAGAGGCACCTCCATGCAGCTGTTCTGGGACAAGAACAGCTGAACCTTGCCAAGATGTGTGTTCTGAATTGGCAAACTTGGAATTTTGAAGCACAACACCACAGTGAAAGCAGCTCCTGTTGTGACACAGCTCTGATATTTCCTTATCCACAATATTTTTCCTCTTGTAATTCCTTGACTACAGTTTGGTTGTAGCACTATGTGAAAGAAAACTCTTTAATAAAGAGCTAGAACTACAAACAAAAACTGAATAAGTCTTACAGATAAGAAGATTTTGTTCTTTCCATGCATGTATTTTAAAGCTGGTAGACCTTTGTTCTGCTTGATTTCTATGAGATGAACATGATGTAGTTGTCAAAGATAAGGCACTGTATTCTTGGAAATGAGATGCTGGAAGGTCAGGGGAAGAGTTCTTGAGCTTTGGCAGCTAAAAAACCATAAAAAATAAAAGAGAAGACAAGGGCAACTTCAAAGTAATAAACTGGGGGGCTGCAACTGGATGTAGACCAAACCAGCAGTGAGCTTTATTTTGGTTTTGTGACTCATTCCCAATTTCAGATTTGGACAGATGCTTGCTTTCCTGAGGTCACACCTCATTTCAGAGCTTAAACCAGGAAGGAAATGGCCTTTCCTCTTTCCTGGGCTTTGTGAGCTTTCCCCACTCCCCAGGGGCTCCTTCCAGCACATGGGGAACACAACCCTCATCACTAGAGACAACTGAATAATTCAACAACTTTGTTGATTAGTAGTCATTTTCCTGAACTTTTCAAATTGCCAAAGTATCATTTAATTAATTCATAGAGGAGCCAAGGCTTTCGAAGTAATCAGCCTCTTCAAATGAGTTCTCAAAATGAGGTTTCTGTCATCATAGCTGTGGAGAGCAGAAAGTACCAAACTTTGGTTTCACCTTTTCACTATAAAATCTATTCTCTATCCAGACAGCCCTTGGCCATTCTCATCTCAAATTCATTCTTTGAACCAAACAAAAATCTTTCACTCAAGTTTTTTCCCCTTAATTTTGATTTTGGTAAAAACCTGAGGGCAGTACATTTTGAAATGCCTTTTTTTCCTCCATCCTGAAGAAACAAACAAACAAACAAACAAACAAACAAACAAAAAAGAGAGAGGAATATGTGTTTTGAGGAGAATGGAATAGCTCAGAAAGAGAGGACTAAAATAATTTCCTTGCCTGTGGAAGTCTGTCCTATTAGAAAACTAAAATCTTACTCTTAAAATAAATGCAGAGTACGGCATCCCCTCATAGTCCAGTGTCCAGCATCTCCAGCCTAAGATCAGACTTGCCTCTAGTCTATTAACAAATGAGATTTTTACTTCTCTTAAGTCATAATGAAGTAATTTGGCTCCAGTCCTGACAGATGTGTGGAGCCAGGCCTGTGGGCCCAGTTAAGTGGAGAGAGGAATGGCTAAAACTCAGCAGGGTGATGTGAAATACCCAACTGCAGCCTGCAGGACACCCCCAAAGGCCTGGGGAACACCAGGGGGGTCCATCCCCACCCTGGAGATGGGCACAGACTCCGTGAGATGAACCAGGCCCTGCTGGAGCTCCAAGGCCACCGGGCTGGGCTCTGCACAGAGCCTGAGGACTGAGAGGAGCCAGCCTGAGGACTGAGAGGAGCCAGCCTGAGGACTGAGAGGAGCCAGCCTGAGTGCTGTTCTCTTTAAAGCCCTCAGATGCAGAGATGCACACACAGCAGCAGCAGAACCCAGCCAGGACCATGCTGGGCACCTCCTTACATCAGCTCAGACTTTGGTTTGTGCTTTTCCTGCAAAGAGGAAGAGAAGCAGATCTTCAAATGTCTCCCTTTACCAAATTTCAGTCTATGTTTGTTTAGATGATCAGTAAGACCAAGTTGCCAGTGTTTCTTTCATTGCTTGAATTTCATCCCTGTTTTCTGTGAACTGAAATTCATAGTTCCCCCTGCACTGTCTTAGAGAACCATGGCAGAAATTCCAGCAATAAGGACAACAGGGTAACAAGCAACAAAACTCACAATTACAGCTTCACGTCCATCGCAGCCCACAGGTTCTGACACATTGCACAAGCCAGTTAATCAAATACAATGCTATTTTAATTACATACCACACTATCCCATTGCCACTGACAGAGGACTGTTCACTGAAAGGATGTTGACAACAATTTCACTTCTAACTTCTGTTGTAACTGTCTTCTAGCTCAAATTTAGAATTGTTCTTCTTTTATATTGTTCTATTAAAAAGCAAAAACAAAACAGGGTGGTTTTTTTTCTGAGACTGAATAAATAAATCATGATACCTCTATTTATTTAATTTGATCAAAATATATTGAAGCTAAATTTCAGTCAAACTCAGCTTAAACCCTGTCATGTTTATATCCCCTTATAACAAGTTTGAGAACAATGATGTGCATATAATAAAAACATTTGACAATTTGCAATGTAAAGACAGAAGCAGTAAACCTGACTGAACCCCTCAGCTGGGGAGAAATCTGGACTTTTTCTCTCTTGCCCAAGAGTTAAGACAGGTGGAGTGGTGTCTTGTTTTCTGCACTCCCAGCAAAGGATGTTTTCACCTCACCTTTACTTGATCATTGCCATATTTAATGAGCCATGAAAGAAGCTGAGCTCGGTGCTTACACCCAGCAGATCTTAGCAATAACTGCATGTATTGACCTAACTTACAGATTAATTCCTCTTTGGATCTTCAGGCTCTCCTTTCTCTGTCTCTTTGGGACCGTTCAGAGCTGGCAGAGACTTCCACCAGTGCCTTGCAGTGCTGCTGCCTGAAAACAAAGTGAGATCTCCAAATGGACTGGGAATTTAACAGGAATTAAGAACCTGAGACCAGAATATCAAAAGAGTTCATTTTAGAGCAAACCCAGCGTAGACACTAAATTTATTTAAAGCTTTGGTTTAGAGAAGCTTATGCAAGTAGTTTGTATATAAAACAACTGTCATGTGAGCTGCAAGATTTGTATTTAGGGTTCTATAAGAATATACATGGATGTATTGCACACTTCCCCAGAATTCTAACTGCTAATTCCTTTATAAATTGTAAGAAACATTAATAAGAAGCGTTTAGGGAGATTGTGAGGCAGTTTGGGGATTTAGGGTGATCCTTCCCCCTTACCCCAAGATTAGAGTTTAGCCAGCAAATGCAGGGTGCTTATCACTGCTCTCCTTTCAGTGCCTATCGTTCAAGCAAGCCACTGTTAAATTATGTTTGGCTTTACATTCTCTTTTGCCAGGACAACCCATGAGAAATGAATTCAGGCAAGTCGCTACTTTTACAGAGGTAAAACAAAATTTATGCAACTGAGGAATCTGAATCTGTTACAAACACCACAGTTCTGTCTCCTGAGAACAATCCTTCCATAAAGATACAAATAAATATTCTCAATTACTTTTCTGAAATAAGCACATTTTATTTACTGACGTATGCTTCCCTTTGAGTTCCTTTCCAGCTGTAAATCTTCTGCAAGACACTGGGACAAGTGTAGCCCTGCCATTTGTCTTTGTGGTTCCAACAAGAGGCTAAATGAGTCCATTATGACCACCATGTGCTCACCAAACTATTCACACTCGTTTACTAAGGTACACAGTGACTTACTGCATCTCCAGAGAAAATTACCACTCATTACTTCATGCATCAGATTACAGCTAAATTATTGTTCTCATAGTACAAGGCTCATGTTTTATTCAAATTCTAACCAGTGCATTAACTCTGCCACTCAGCCAAGATTACAGCTAAAAATAGAGAGCACATGTCCTACTTCAGAATATGTTTAACGTTACTACCACCAACATCTCAGATTTCACATGTGCTCCAACTCCACGGCTTTGACCTTCAAGGGAATTTGAAGAGTGAATGTTAGAAACTGCCCTGAGTAAGAGAAAGCCTGTGGCCCTGGGCCATGTGGTACCAGGACATAAATGACCTGGTCTGTGTGATATAAGGTGCACTCCTTCAGTGGAGGAGCTACTTACATTTATTGGGATTGTCTGACTTCCTAGGAATAATGGAGTGAATAGACAGGAACAACCATACTCCACAAGCAGCCAGGTCAAAGTTAGAATGTGTATATTCGAAGTTTCTATGGATTCACAGTATAAAATTGCACTTGAGCTGTATCCATCCTCACCCTTGATCTGCCAGGACATTCATGTTTCAGGTCTGGGAGTGTACACAGAAAGAGCTAAGGGAATATTAACCTTCCTTGCTCCTGGACACAGTCAGTGGTGTTGCAAGTACTAAAATTCAGCCATGTATTTGCCTTCCTCTTCACTTGCTTCTTTCTCCTGCTCTCTTTGCTCAAGTCAGCACTGAGGACTTTGGAGCAGGAGAATTCCAGCCCTTTTCTCTGGTCCTTATCTGATTTACAGCATTCCTGGTGGAAGAGCTCCCCTGTGCTACAGATGCCAGCCCATCCAGTACAAAGCCAGTTCCACTCATATTCCAGCCTAAATTCTGAGTCACAATACCATCAAAATAAGGCCCAAACCAGGGCATGAGCAGAGATAGGCAAAGCACATTTTTTATCCACATATTTTATTATTCTTTTTATTATCGATATTGTTCTCAACCACTTCTGAAAGGAGGAAAAATTTTCTTAAATCTTTGTGTTTTCTACCATCCTTCAAATCACAACTCATTTTTTGGCACACATTTTGACACTGAGTGCACATCAGAAATACAGTCATTTATGATTTAAAATATAGTTCTTTTTATTCCCTATTGAAAGACTTTTCTCTTAGGCTTTCTCTGGTGTAAAGACTTGGACATAAATGACCTGCAAAGTGTCCTAAATTTGTTTTATATAAATAAGAATTAAGCCTGAAGCATTTAAAATAAATGCTCATCTAGAAATGGTTCTACATTCATTAATCAACCTCTTCAGCTTCCAGTTTAGACACATTAGAGGTGCTCTTCTGAAGATGAAATTGGCCTGTAATCTGTTTATAATCCTTTTTAAGTTTCTTTTGTGCTCATTTCACTTTTTCATTCTACTTCCTTGGTATTCTGAAAATTAAGGGGCTAGAATTAATGAGGCCTGTCCCACAGTGCTTCAAAAGATTCCAAAGCCAACACCTCCTGCCAAGGTTAAAGATGAAAAGTGAAAACAACTCCATTGTATTTTCACCTTCAGAGCCTCTTCCTGCCTGCCTGGGCTTGCTGTAGTTCCCCACTGTATAACAAGGCACTTGCTGCATTTTTATTACAAAACTCAAGCTTTGTTATCTGCAATTCTATACTTTTTAATCCACCATTTAGGTAATAGAGAAATAAAAGAGAAGAAGTAAATATAATATTAATGTTGCCCTCTCTAGCAGTTATTTAAATGGGAAACAGTTAATTGAGAACTTTTTAATATTATATAAGGCACCTGGACTCGAAGGGTGTGTCCACTGGTTCTGGAATGTGCCTGCATTTTCCTGCTGCAATATGGAGCACACACATTTCTCTTGGGTGGGGAAGGGTTTATTCTGGTCATTTCAGCTCATACAGCATGTATTCTTCACACTTCACAGTGAATAAATTAAGAAGGTCACTTCCTGAGCTAGGACTTATGGCCAAGAGCAAATCCATTCCTGCTTGTGATGGATAAAGAAGGAGGTTATTATAATTTACTGCAAATGACAAATGCAGAGCTTCCAATGGGAAAATCTCTTCAAATTTCCATGGTGCCACAGAGGGGCAGCCTTTTTCTCCTCTTTGGCAGTTCCTTTCCTAGAATCTTTTTCCATCTCTGGTGGAGGTTTTTTCCAGCTTCCAGAAATGTGTAGTAGTGGAGCAAAAACCTGATTTAAATTTGGATTTATTGAATAATAAAACTGATTTCCCACCTCTTAATTTTGTCAAAGAGCTAAATAGAGTATTGAAATGTACAGATGACATTTATTTCTGTGCATAAAGCCTCACACACATATCCTGACGATGTGAACTGCAATCTATGCAAGAACATGTTTTGCACAAAGGATGTTGAGAGAGGTTAAGATGCACACAGCACTTAGCTCATCCAAGATGGGTTTGAGTGGGTCATGTTTATTGTTTTGTTCTGTTTTTTCTGAGCAAAAAACCTGGCCAAAAAAAAAATCTTTCAAAACTCAAGGTTACTTCTAGACAAGACAAAGGGTTGTTTAAAAGCAATTACCTTGAGGGAAGCAGGGCTCATTATCAATATTGCAAAAATTCTTCTAAAAAGAACTGGATGCTTTTGTTATCTGTGCTCAGGACTGGTATGGCAGGTATGAAACTTCACATTTTGGTTACTCTGAAACCAGGGCAACTTGCTTGGTGGAGTGACTGGGGCTTCTTAATGCAAATCAACAGGGTCTCACTGAATTCTGTGCAGCTATTCTGACAAAAGCAACTCAAGTAGCAACACAGAAGCAATAAAAGTAAGTGGTAGCCATGACATATGGTATCTGGAACCTCCATAGTCCAGAAGCCTTCAGTATCTTTTGCTGCCCTAGAAAAAACATTCTTTTATTGAGTTGTAGATCTATAAGTAAAAACACATTTTTTTTCATAAAAATCCCTTACATTAAGTATTCACCACCTTAAAAAGTGATTTCACAAAGAATTTAATAATTTCACAAAGAAATTAGCAAGAAGCAGCTGTTCATGCACCAGTGATAAAGAGGAGAGCTCTCAGGAGCCTTTTCCCCTTTTCAGGACAGACAAGCAAACGGACTGATAAATTCATTAGAAATTAACTGTATAATTCATCATGTGGGAAGCAGGGCCTTCAAAGCAGGATCTTGCACAGATTAAGGGTAGGGTGTTTAGCAGAATTTTAAATGGCACTAATGAAATGGCTGATTGCCAGGGGCCAGGGAGGGCTCCTTGGCAGGGAAACAACAGCCTGAAGACCCATTTTCATCTGCTGCCTACTTTGTTGGCATCCCTGCTCTGAAATTCCATTGCACTTGTTGTCTGCCCTGACCTGTGCCCAGGAAGGAACATTTCAAACCTTGACCTCTAAAAATGAATGTGGTATAGGAAATAGAGCTAAGTATAAACAAATATCTATCCTTCTATCCTGAGTCACATGAAACATGGCTTTGGAACCAACCAGACCTCATGTGTACAAAAATGAATAAAGTGGTATGAAATGATATTCATTGATGCACAATTGCTGACATATTGGGATTGATGAGATGGGAACATCTGAGAGACATTGTAAAAGATGGTTTATTGCAGTCTCATGTGAGGGTGAGGCATTAAAGCTCTTACAGCCAATGCCATCATATCAGAAGCCAAACTAATTCTAGTTTCAATGCCTTATATGTGTTCCTTAGCCAATCAACTACTTCCACAAAGCCCAATAATAACTTCTTACACCAATCACTGGTTTTTCTTATCCAACCATAAAACACTACACAAACCTACACTGCCACATCTCAAACTTCCTAACTCTGTAACAAGTTCTATTGCTAAACTTTAAATTTTTCCACCCTTTTTGCTCAACTTATTTTTTCACTAACGTAAAGCATATTTTTGCTTGCTTAAAACGTATTTCTGCTTAAACCATAAACTTACTCTGTGTAACTTTACTGCTCCAAATCTTCAAGCCTTTTCCAAGGTCTTAGGTCAAAATTTGTATCCATCTCTATCCCTGAGTCTGCATGGAAGGCTCTGGGAGCTTCCTGTGTCTCCATTTGCCATACTTACAGGAGTAAAATTCACTGTACTTAAAGTGCTCATAGCATTTGTACTCCCAGTAGTAGTGCATTCATCTCCAAAATATATGTACATTTATAATTTTGTGTTATCAAGTAGGATTATACTATGGGATTAATTTCAGAGTTTCTAACCTCATTTTCTGCTAAATATCTTTATGGCCAATTGAGTGAAACTGCAGCATTTCCAGCACTGCCTGGTCTGTGTCCAATGCCTACCTAAGGAAAAGGACAGCACCCTAGAACTGCCTGCTTCTTCCTCAGTTACAAAGAGAATCCTGCTTAGAGAAAATTAGCTGAGACAAATCCTTTTCCAGCTGACTGAGAGCAAAGGATTCAGCAGAAGTCAATGGACTATGCCCTCTCTCATTATTCTTTGTTATAATAAGTAGCAGGAAAAAAGTATCATTGTGATAGCAAGCAAATATATAGATATTTTATTATGGAAGTTAATAATTATGCCTGCTTTAAATATTTACCAAAATTTATTAAACAAAATATTTCAATGAGAATGCAGAGATTAGTCCCCAGCAGCACTATTAAATCTTCCATTTTTAGGAAGAAAAGACAGCTCTGCACCTGTGAGCCTGGCTGCCCGTTCCCAGCAGGACCATGGTCACATTTATTTGTGAGCACCTTTCTCTAGGCAAGCAGGATGCCTCCAAGATGAAAGCTGCTCTACAGGTACAAGGTGACATTATTGCAACATTTATCTTCTGCTGAAATTTGAGCCCTAATTATCCTTTAAATTACACAGCATCTACAGGCACAACCACAGCTATGAGTTATTTGCAGAGTTGTGTTGTGGCTATATATTACAAGGCATCATCCAAGCTGCACACCAACAGGATGAAAATGAAGAAATCCTCTATCATTTTGCCATTCACTAATTTGTTACCTGAGAGATAGATCTGTGCTCCATTGTCCCGGGAAGCAGACAGGACATAAATTCTCGGGCACTACTAAGCCCATTTCAGAACAGATTTTATGTGATTATGAACTAAATGTGAGATTCTCCACTCGGGGAGGAGTCACACTCCCTTGCACTACAGCCACGCTGCAAATCAGCTCTAACAGACCCCAGCTGCTGGGAAAGCCTTCCCAGAGCAGGTCTGTGCCAGAGCTGGGGTGGGAGCTGCCCAGTCCTCCCCTGCTTTGCGCATCACAGCTCGGAGCTCTCCTTGTACCCCCTCAAACCCCAGGGAGACCCAGCTTCTGGGCAAGAACTGGTTTCACTGGTGAAAAGAGGTGCTGGAACCAGCAGCTGTATTTTCAGGAGATACAACCTAGTGCCAGACTTTCAGAGAGCCATTGTGGGGTCTGCAGAACAGGAGCAGACAATCTGCAGTCAGTAGGATGTGTTTATTCTGCTGTGAGTCACAGGCTCAAAGTCAGTGTCACTGCCAAGGCTTCAGACAAAAGGAGCTTTGTCTCACCCCACAGCAGCCACCTCTCTCTGATAAGCAGAGATCACCAAGCCCAGGAATGAGCTCTGACTTCGAAGATTGTATTTTTCTACTCGCAACAACAGCAGGTTCATTTTGCAGTGAGAGTGTAACTCCTCATTCACAGCCATGCAGTGTGTACTATAACTGCCTCTGTCACATAAACAAGTGCAAATGTTAACACTGTGCTGTAGTCGTGATTTTCATAATTCAGTACCAGATTTACAAGTCCAAGACCAGCAACCATTAAAAAATATCCTGCATAAAATCTGTCCCTCTTCAGTTCTCTCTCTACGACCCAAAATATATATTACTGATTTTATCACACCATTAAATTGGTACCACAAAGTTTTATAGCTGGTTCCAGTGACATTTAAAAATATTTTTTAGTAGTATGGTAAATAACTAAAAGCTGTGCTTATTATATGGGTTTTTACAGTCTTTATCATGGCAGTGATTTACCATTTAAAGCTTTATAGCAACAATATATGCAGCAGTGTAAGTCCCGTGGTACTCACAATATCCACTCCCCAGCTGAGCCACTGGCTGTTTAAACTGTGTTTAAACTGGAAGGAGAGGATTTGTAAAGAGCAGAAAACTCAGGTACAGAGGAGTCAATTTTATATCATGCAATTAAATAAAAGTTGCTGCACTGTGTTTTTCCACAGTTTATGCACTTCTATAATTTGTGCTCCCTGTTTCTCAAGCTTCAGCACTGCTCCTCACAGAGTTGAAGACACTTCTGCAAACTTTGCCTTATTTGAGGTTCAGATTCACAAATCTCTTCCAGAACATATTAGTGCACTCAACCTGCAAAGCAGGCATCACCTCAGCATCTCTGTGCTGCATCCCACAGCTGCTGGGCACCATTTGCTGACACTCAGCCAGCTTTCCCAGCTCTGCTTCCCACAGGACAGAAAGATTTCCTAAAGTTAACTCCTTTTGTTTGCAAATATCTGTAGTCCTGCTTCTGAACAGCACTTTTTGAAAGCTGAAATTGGAGAGAGGCAGCTTCCTTTCCCTGCCTGGAGGGTGCCCCAGTGCCCTGAGCCAGGAGCGAGGCCGGAGAGGCAGCTCCTCACCAAGGCTCACACACTGGCAGCAGACAGGGAAGGAAGCCATAAAACAGCAAATATGTACAGCCAGCCTCCAGTTTTAACAGTTCTACCCACCAGGTAAAAACTTCTCTGCAGCCTTCTCTACCCCAAACACCAGAAGGAAATGTTGAGCTCTGTCCTGCTGGTTCTGAGGGCTGCTCTTGTGCACCCAGCAGCACACAGGAGGTGCCATTGCCACTGGCCTTCCCTGCACAGCCCTGAGGGCTGCTTCTCTCTCAGTGACACCATTTGTGCACAAATTTCCTGTTCTTAGTGCTGACACAGGTGTGCTGTGCCAGGCTGCCAGCCCTGCCCTCGGATCCCCAACAGCAGAACAGGGGAACACGAGGGAAATCAAACACAGCACCAGCCCTAGTGCAGCCTTCCAGCTGGAGGCAGCTGTGGCTCCCCACAGTCATTTCAGGGGTTCTTTAGAACATTTCACCCATTTTGTGTGAGCCTGTTTCTCTGTGTGCCCTCCTTCAGCACAAAGATCAAAGCATTTCCACCATGGCCATGTCACTCAGGCAGCACGTACTTCTTGGGTAGCTCCTATAAATGACATTTGACTGCCTTTTGTCCCTTAGTGCAAGGAGATTAAACATGCAGCAGCTTTTCTGAGGAAGCAAGACATGATGGACTGTGCCTGTGTTCAAAGCAGACATTAATTTGTGTATAAAAGCAAGATTAAAGTTGCTCAAAAGTGCATTAGGACTAATCTTCACACCTTGGCTACTACAGAGAGCTGGGCAACTTTTTTGCCCAAGAAATAGCTGTAGAAGGAAAGATAATAAGGCTACCAGATACAAATTCAATCTTCCACATTGTCACCCGATTTGAAATTTAGGCAGACAGAAGCTAGCTAGGACAGCTGGCAGTGCAAATAACCTTTTTTCTCCCCCTTTTTAAAGGGAATATTTTTTTCATCTCCCTGGAGAGACTGGATTCTATCTGCTGAAAAATGCTTATATTCATTTTGTGTGGAACACTATCACTGGGTTACCTTTGGAGTGGCCCAGTGTTCACTGCTTACTTGTTTGTACTCGAATTTTCTTCACAAAACTGGGGCCACTCTTCCTGTCAAAAGGCACTGTATTTATTTGTGATATAAAACAAATAAAAGCAGTCCGGATTTATTGAGACATGCCCATTCTTCACTTTGCCTGATAAGCTGAACTTATCCAATGAGGTGCTGACTTTCCAGTTATAACTTGTGTCTCTGGGAATTAGGACCACAAATATTTTGTGGATTGTATCTCCCTGATAAAGTCTACACTCCAAAGAATATAGGATGTCCAAACTGGCAATACCAAGCTAAGGTAAAGGAAATATAAAGATATTTAGATTTAGAAGATTACCTTTTTGTAGCACTAAGAGCTGCAGCACATTGAGCCCAGGAATGTCCTGCTGCTGCCAGTGTTGCAGTGTGATAGGAGACATGACAGTAGGAGGTAATCCCATTTTAAAGCAAAATAAACAAACCAATCAAACACAGAATACTGCAGACACCCTCCATACTTCCAATAAAACTATCTACTAACACAGGTGAATTCCCCATAATGCACAGGAGGCACCAAGCAGTTTAGATAAAGGCTGGGTTTATCATTTCCACAAGCAGCAGCTTCAGAGGTGCTGAAAGGAGTTTCACATAAGAGCAAACATCCCCATGTTCCTTGGGGGTGAGGCAAATCACATCACTGGGAGTGCAGTCTCTCAATTCTCATCCATTTTTGGAGCCCAACATTTTAAACCACTGAAAGACACAGATGAAGTGGAGGGTGCTCATAAAGGGCAGCTAAAACAAAAACATCCACTCCTTCATTGGCATGAGGAGAAGGGCACAGGAAGATTCCTTTGAGCTCCTTTGCAAGGTGCAGCCATGCAAGGCTGCCTCTTGCTCTGGCACAAATTGGAGCTCCTGGGCTTAATGCAAAGACAAATGGTAAAAGTAACATACAAAGAAAAAAAAACCTTCTGTCTTTTGGTTTTCATGTATCTGTCTCTCATGAACTCAGACTGCTATCAAGCAGTTTAGGCTGATAAATCTTGCAATGAGTGGATTTCTCAGCAGTGGCACCATGGACTGCAGCCCAATGTTACAGCCTCTCTGCTGCTGCAGTTTGTGCAGTCCCCTGGCCAAGAGGAAAATGCCAGCACACAGCAGTAATGCTTCCCAAGAGACTCAGCTCTACAAAACTTCCCTGCTCCCATTCTCCCTTCACATTTCAGTGGGTAAGAGTCCCAAAGTACTGAGCATTTTTGCCTGTGATTACTCCCATCAGTCCTTTTCTTAACTGCCTTCAGGTGAAAAAGTTGCACAGAATTCTGCTGTGCTTGATTATTAGTGCATGGATAGATCTGCTCTAGCTCTGACAAATATCTTGCAAACTTTATCTTTCTTTTCCAATCTAAATTTGATTTCTAATGGGATTAGGGGCATCTCACCTCGTGTTTTTATTTATACCTTGCTTTCTCAAGCTTTCCATGGGATAGGATTTGGAGAGAATGGCTAAAAGTGAAAGATGGGGTGGGTGGGAAGCATTCTCAGGCTCTTCTAAAAAGCAGCTTTCTGTGAAGAAGTTTGCTACTACATTTTATTACATTACAATGCCAGATAGGAAATATCCATATTCCATGTGGTTGACTGTTGTGTGTTTGTTTGCAAGTTTGTTTTGGATTTGAGAAGCAGCTGCAGCAGTGCTTTGCACAAACCCAGCTGAATATCTACAACTAGAGACACTGACGTGTGATGTGTGCAGGAATTACAGCTGCTGCTGTAGCTCCACAAGTTAGCAAGGAAACATCCACTGAAATTCTGGCTGGTAACTGCAGCAGGTCAGGGAACTGAGGAGGTTAGATCATAAACTAACAGAACTCCCTGAAAAATAAAAATTGCATTCGTCTTCCCCTGACCTTAAGATGTGAGATGTTTGAGAATGTGAAACTCCAATCTCTTGGAGTAGATAAAATGTTCTGATGAACAGTATGTGCTCAGCCTCCTGCCAGATGGGATTACTTTTTTTCTCCTCTGTTTTAACTACATGTGCAACATCTGCAGCCTCACTGTTTGCAGAGGGATTTTAAAAACTACTGTATTCTAAAGAAGCTGTGTCTGTTCCAGATAGGTTCTTGAAATTCAAATGCAACTACACCACCAAATCTTTACCTGGTGTAAAGTAGCTACCTGAAAATTCACTCTCTGTTTATTAGCAATTGAGAATGTCACTTGACCAAGGAAATTATCCTTTCTGAGAAACCAGAACTTTGGAGTAATTCCTCTGCTTTTTGTCCCATTCTGTTATGTAGAAGTCATCATACCTTCCTCTAGGAGTGTCACAGCACTTAATTAAATCTTAAAATTGTGTGGCAAATGCAGTGGCTGTGAAAGTTTGGACCAATGAGCACCACCAGATTTCAATACTACTCAATCTCCATCTCCTTGTAAGCCCTGCACAGAAACCTTGAACAGTGACAGTGTCTCAAGGATTTTATTACTGACACTGTTCTGGGGATCAGCCACCACACTGTGGGCTCAAAAAGTGACCCCCTTCAGTACTGGAAGAGGACATTGCTCTTCCATCAGCAGTTTAAAGCTTGTGTCTTCTGCAACATATTGAGCTCTTTACATCAAGCAGCTTCTTAGCAGTCAAATCCTTTCACCAGCAAGGTCTCAACAGGAAAGGTCAATAAACATGGGGAGTTAGAGCTTCAGTGGGTCCAAAGCAGAAATGCAGGAGATTCCTGATGTGCTTGATAAATTGCACCTCACTGGTGCTGGAGCTATTCAGCTGGAAAGTCATAAAATAACATAAAATGAAGCGCTGAAATGATTCAGTCATTAACACCACAGACTCTCAGCCATTAAATCTCCCCCACCAAAGACACAGCAGAGCCAGCACAGCCAGAACTGAGCCCTGACACCCCATGGCTCCTGTCTGTGGTACACGTGTCAATGGTATTTCCATAAATCACAGGGATTTGCCACAATTTTACCTAGGATGTGAAATCACGTTATTATTTTGCTGCCAGCACCACTGGCTGTTTTGTTTTAGGAACCTCTAGGCCTCATGTGTGGGTCCCAGGAAAGGCACTTATAGTATCTTTATACAACAAAATAAATTCAGATTCATCTTAACAGCTGGATAAGAACTCTGGAACCAGAGCTGTAACACACCTGAGCTAAAGCACAGAGCCCTTCTCCAGTGGAATCACTTCATCCAGCACCCCTCAGTCACTGCTGCTGGCAGATCCAGAACACGGAAGGCAGCAGCCACAGAACTCATTGCCATGAAGAAATGTCAGTTTACTGAAATGAGAATCAGGGCCCTGAAGAAAAAAAAAAACAATTTATCATCACCTTGCAGTCACTTCACTCTTTGGTTCTAACGAAGAGGTTTGCAAAATACCAAATAAATCAGAATGAGAAATCATTGCTGTGAAGATGATGCAAGGACAATGACTGATTGAGCCCAAGCCTGAGGGGGAGAGATTTAAGGAAAGCTATGAAGCACTGAAGCAATGAGGAAAATTGGAGGAGTAGAGAGTCCATGTAGGAGCCACAGGAATAAAGGAGGTTTTATAGCAGGAGAGACAGACCTCTGAGCCTCTCACAATCCTTCATTTCATACAGCTTTGTTTATTATAGCATCTTTCTTTCCTAAGGCTGGAGCTTAAGACTTTGATTTATATTTCAGAGCTTTTTTTTTTTCTGACCTTGAAACACAGGGGAGAAAAAAACTGAAAAGATTTTTCAAAACAACTGTGGGGAAGCTGTAATGCAGCCCTTGCTCACCTCCTCCAGGGCTGGACACATTTCAGGCTCCAAAGGCAGCACAAACATGAGATGTTCCAGGCCCTGTCACTCTGGTTGGTGTGAGACACTGCTCTTTGTCTGGCACTTGAGGAAAGTATCGGCACAGTATCAAAAAGCCTACACAGGGATTCAAAACTGCCTGTGCAGGCACCAAAAATTGCAAGGGAAGTTATCATATTAAGGCAACCTGACTTTTTTCTCCCCTCAAACTAATCACAAGGCTTGTGCTGATTGTTGAGGAATGGCTATTAAAAGAAAGGGTCTGAATGAGAGATACAAGCACATGAGAGACTTCCCAACCACTTCCTTCCAAATACTGAATCAAACCTGTGGGCAAGAGGATCTGAGGAAGCCTGGAGCATCCACCCCACAGCAAACCCACTCTGCAGTGACCTCAGCAGCAGAATCTTCACTGCTTTAGGAACCTGGATGGGTTAATGGGTAGCAGCACTGGGAAGCAGCACCAGGCTGGTGTCTTGTGCCACAGGTCTGGGTATTTCACACCACAGTTTCACATCCAGCCCACCAAACTTCAGGGACCTGCAGAGCAGAGTCAGTGAAGGGAGTTAATCAATGAGCAGAGACATCTCCAGAGGGCAGCTCAGAAACAATCACCCTCTTACCTGTAGGGGAGCACAGGTTAAGAGTGCTCCAGGTTCCAGTGCCTCAGGGAAGTGGCTGAAGCTCAATGGAACAAATCTCACCTAAGAGGCTTTCAAAGACCTCTAATGGTTATTGGAAGTAATCACTGATTTCAAGGAGTATGGGCTAGGATTTAACTTCATCCTATTTTGGTAATAAAGTCAAATGCAGCCTTAAGCATTTAAGAACAGAAAAAAAGTCACAACTGATATTTTTTTCTGAGATTGTTCTCTCAGTTTATCAGAGTGAAAGCTTGTGATAGTCCCTATTAGATCCTTCAGTGCTGTTTTCAGAATTCTCCCTTCTCCCTCTTAAATACAAATCCAAGATCTGGAGATCAACTTCAAAAAACAATAGCCTGCCAAAAAATAAATTAAATGGTAGTTTTAATTTCTGGCAGGAGACCCCATACATTTTTCCCCCCAAGTTTAATATCAATAAAAGATATGAAATCACATTCCCTTTCACAAACAATCAAACATGATTTCTACTTCTTTTACGCCTTTTGTCAGCAGTGCCAACTTTTTTGAGTTACTGTTAAAAGCAGTCATTGTAAACAGAGCTAAAACCTGTCTGCTCCTATTATCTCACTGCACCATAAATTGCCTTGATAGAGAAATAACAGCAACAAGACTGCAGTGTTCTTGCTAACAATCCCTGCTATGACTGAAGAGGGTAGGTCATGCACACAAAGCCAAGAGCAGGCTTTGGCCACAGCAAAGTGTTAAGGGATGGATCAGTGAAATGAAAGCTGTCATTTAGGCAGTGTCAGACACACAGAGCTGCAGTTAATTATCTGTATTACTGCAGCACCCAAAAACCTTAGACCCAAACCCAAATGCCGTTCTTCAAAGTGATAAATAAGTAGAGAACATAAAAACAGCTCAGTGAGACAAGAATTTAAGGCTGTTGTGGAAGACAGGAGATGCTGCATGTGCAGGTCTGTGGGGCAGGGAACCCCCAGCTCACTGCCAAACGCCACAGGAAAACTTCTGTGAAGGGGAGAAGAGATGGGAGGAGAATTTGGATATGGAGAACTCCTTCTAAGTGCAGGGAAACCTCCAAGGTACACCTCTCAGCACTTAGCAGCTGCACTTTTAAGGGTTTTAGCAGGGCCCAGGTGAGAGTTGGTAACTCAAGAGTAATGAAAAGGATAATGGGAAGGAGGAGAAGGAAGCAGCAGCCATGAGCTGCAGATGGGAATAGCTCACTCATTCCTGACCTGACTGTGAAAAGAGAAGCAGTGAAAGAATGCAAAGAGTCACTGACATGGTCAGAGGCACAGACTAGAGGAAATCACCTTTCCAGAGGCTTCCCAACAGCTATGAGGAGAGCAGGCCACAGTCACCAAGGTGAGAAAAACAATTCCTCTGCTGAGTATGACAAAACAGTATTTCAGGCCCTGTTTTTATATATGAATGTGGAGGGGAAAAAAATATTTTGCAGCAGGAATCAGCAAGATCTAGACACTGGCCAAATAAAAGCATCCATATGAAAGTCTTGGTCAGGGACAAGGCTTCAACCCCACAGAGAGCATTTTGTCCATGATGATCTAGTAAAGCAGCAAGGTGGGAATACAGATTAATCTGTCTGCAGCTCCGTGGAGCTGGACCTCTGGCAGCTCCAGAGCCCTGAAAAGGTGTCAGAAAAACTTAGATATTCTCTTGGATGTGGGTCAGGCAGTGGGAAACATCAGCAGAGAGATGGAGCTGGATTTATGCTTGCCGATGGTGTTACAGGACACAAGGTCTGGTCACAGAGAGGAGGAGGGGGAGGTGGGGAAGGGTTCTGGAGAAACCCCTCATCACAGTGGGAGGAGGGTGAGAGGGCACCCCAAACAGCAGGAGAGATCTCTGTGGCTTTCCATGGCCTGGGTGCATTCAATCCTAGGAGTGCAGCTGGGACAATATAACCTTTGGGACTATTTCAGATGTAGGTAGGTTTCACAGACACACAGATATATTCCTTGTAAATATAGGTGTTTCACTGCTTCTTGCAAGCTCAACCAGCTTTCCTGACAGCACTCCAGACTGCTGTACTCCCTCATGCAGCTTTTAATAACCAGGCAGAAACTGGAGTACAAAGTAGTCATAACCAGTGTTTCTCCCTCCAAAAATCCCTGTGTTGCAAAGAAAGAAATTTGTCAGAAGCTGAACTTATACGCATCATTCGTTTCCATTTGTACCAATACTTGCTTTGGCAGGTCAGGAATTGCTTCTTGTCCCGCAGAGCAGTGAAAAGCAGGCCAATAATGCCACCCACAGGTGCCTGGGTTTATTGCTGCCATGGGTTTCCAGATGGGCTCTGAGATCCTGCAGGTAGAGCTGGAGGTTGGCTCAGGTGCCTCCAAATTCACCTGCACTAAGAACTGCTCTGCCCGTGCTTTTTCAGCACTGCTGGCTACAGAACTTTCAGGTTACTGTGCTTGCTTTCATTACAAAAGATTTGTGCTGGAGGAAACAAAATCTACACAAGTTACAAAGTAGGAATTAAAAATTAAAAAAATCCCTCCCATCTCAGTACTCAGTGATATGGAGATCTGGTGAAAGCATTTCAAGCAATTAAATCCACTTTTTAAATGGAAAACATAAAACAAGTATCTTCCCACAATGTACAGCTTATTTTATTTTGCTATTCCTATCTCAGTGATCCTTCAATTGTCGTGGCAAGGACTGTGATGATTTAAGAATTCTTCTTTAAAGAATAAGACAAAAGACAATTAAGAGCTCGGTCTTAGGTGCAGCTGAAGCAGGGAGAGTTCTGCTCACAGGTACTGTACTCACTCTCTTATTTCTTGGGTCCATTTTATTAAGAACCTTAATGCTGGAAACAACATTTTCAGTAATTGTTTGCTGAACATTAAAATAGGAATTTATGTTTAAGGTAAAAGGGATTAAAGGTTATTTATTCATTTATTCTCCCTTTCTTACAGAGCCAGACTGCAGTCTCATGGAGAGGCTTGGGGTCAGATCACTCTGCAGGGGAGGAGGCAATGTTTTCTTCCACGTGATCTCTCAAAAGCAATGAAGGTGGGTTACTCAGGGGAGATAAACCCTGGCACTCTGCACAGACTTATTACATCTCATGGCTGGAATTCATTTACATCCCCCAGCCAGATTCCCAGCAGTGAACTCTGAATTCTGTGGGATGTAGGATGGCTCTGAATGACATAAACCCTTCTCATACTCTGTTTTGTCTCAGCCCCTCACAAAAGGTCGATTCATCTGAATTCTCTAGGGTTCCCTACCAGTACTGACTGAGGATGAAGACATTGGTGTACTTAGAGAAAATCTCAGAGGAGTCAAAAACAAAGGTAATGAGTAAATACAGGATTTCACACTGCAAGTGTCTTGCTGCAAGAGGGACCAGTCCTAGCAGCGTATTCACTGCATGAAACATGATTTGGATGAGTGAGCTTATCTTGGGTGTCCATATCTACTGAATAATTTAAGAAAATCAGTAAAGGAAAATTTTCTCTATTGAAAAATAAATTTGAGAACTGACTTGTGTGAAATATGTTTAATATGAGAACTCAGAGATAAACTCCTGCCCTTGATCTTGTGTTAGGCACTTTGTTATATTTTTCTTAGATACTGTTGTAGATATAGCACCCAAGTCAGCATTATCTCAGCACAGTATTAATATCATCCTAGTTTACATATAGCAGCAAGCCTTTGTGTATTAATTGCATAATGATTTCATTTATTTGAACTTATTTATTGCACAGAACATAATCAGCTGAGGGCAGATTCAAAGTAAATTAGAGACACAGAATGAAAAACATGAAACCATTCCAGCGTAAGCTCTTACTCGACACACTCACACTTTATCGATGGAGTTCATCAATACTTTTATTTAAAGACCTGGAGTTCTGGAGGAGCCACTGCCATGCTGGCACCAGAAATTATTTCTGAAACCTAAGAACTCTCCAAAGGCCCCCATGTTATCCAGTCTCATTAAAATCAAAGATGTCATCTACTGTCCTTAAATATTTGAAGGGGAAAAAAAACCCACATAAGACCATTTAAGCAAATGGATTTTTCTCCTCATTAAAGCCAATATTTAAATACTTACAGCCTTATCTTAATTACGTAAGAGATGACACATGTACCTCTGATGCTGCCAGCCCCTGGGACACAGCCCATTTAATGTGGTGTGGGGAGGTGACAGCAGCTCCTGTGGCTGGAGCAGGGCTGGGCTCCCAGCAGCAGCCCAGACACGGCCCCAGCCCACAGGCAGGAATTAATCAGAACAGGGAGCTGAATCTGGCTTGCCCACTAAAAGTATTTATGGAAGAGCAATAAGTGGTAATAATTTTGAGCAGCTACAACAGAGTGGAGCCCTAATTTTGGTCTGTGCCCATTGCAGAGGCTCTGCTGTAACAGCAGCTCCAGGTGTTTGGAGCAGTGGCACAGCACTCATGACACAGAGCCACCCAAGGAGTCCAGCTCAAACTGAGCTGTCTCCCAAAACAAACACGTTTGGCTACCTTTCTTTTTATGCAGTCATTAAAAAGAACCCTTATTCAGTTTAAGGATTCAGTGACAACACAAGATCATTCAAACAGTTTTCCATCAGAAGTGCTGCATTTGTTGTCATACTGGTGCCACAAAGGATTTCACCAAGCAGGCAATAACACATCTCATGATAAATAGGACCAAAACACCCTCCAGGCAAATTTATGGAAATCATCACTCACAGGCAAGTGTGATAAAAAGGCATCAAGGTAACTTCAGAAACAATGAGAGGTCTGCTCCTCAGTAAAGTCACTTGCAAGGCTCCCTGGGTGATCTCTAGGACACATTACCTGCCAGCAGGGCTGCACTGTGCTGCTGGGAGCCCCTGCAGTGTGGTGGCTCTGTCTGACTGCTCTGTCACCCAGCAAGTGCCAGCTCCCACAGGCTGCTGAGCCTTTGCCTCCATCCATCACAACAGCACCGTTCACTGCCTGGCCAAAGAAAATGCCTTTCCTGGGGACAGCACCAGAGAGCAAATGCTGATCCCTTGGGTGGGATCCACCTGGGTGGTGACAGAGCCTGGCAGGGTGAGATTGTGGCTGGGAAAAGCTGGTGCATCTGTAAATACAGCTGGACCTCCTGAATGTGGCAAGGAATTCTCCAGGGAATGATGTTCTCCCCATGGGAGACAATAGCACAGGAACAACAGCTCCCTCCAGAAAGCCCTTCTGGATGGGGCCCTTGACAAAGGTAAGGGGCTGCTATAGGAAGCTCAGCTATAAAATATCCCAGAGCTCACAGAAAGCAGTGTTACATGAGCTCTCTCACCTACTCACAGATTTCCTGCCCTCTGGACACAGTCTGCACCCAAACACCAAGCCAGCATGGCTTGGGAGTTCAGTACTCCTTCATGGGAGAAGAGAGGGGCAACACAAAACAGAAGAGTTAATTTTGAAACAGTTAAATGGAGTGGTCATAGGTTAAATCTTTAAAGATTTTCAGAAATTCAATTGCAACTGTGCCTGGAACTGGGCATTCTGTAATTATGTTTTTACAAACATATTCTATGCCCATATTTACAACTAAAATCCTCATCTATCTAAAAGAAACACTACACTGTAGTGTGGGAACAGCAGCCCCTCAGTGTGCCACATTTCAGTGCAGGCTCTGAGATAAATCACAGCAAGCAGCAAGGGCTGTGCAATGGGAGAAAGCTCACAACACAGAACCAGAGCTTTCCAGCAATGCTGGCAGAAGAGAGCTACTCAGAAAAGCAATAATTGATTCCTTCTAGAAATCCACGTATTGATACAATTTCCTTTGGATTCAGTGGAAACAGCACAAGAAAAATAAATACATATTAAAATACACCAAGGCTTTGCTCAGGAGAGGTGGTGAGGCCCTCCCCTGTGGTGCTGATGGCCCTCACACTTGCCCAGACTGATGCAGAGGAAGAGCAGAGCCTCACTGGAGGAAGGCCAGCCAGCCTGCACCAGTGCAAACACAGTGCCACAGCAGAGGGGACTGCCAACCTTCCAGCCAGCCTGGAGCCTCCACTTGCTCCCTCTCCATCACATGCCCACCCTCTCCAAAGGTTGACAAGCAGAGTTTAAAAAAAATCCTCCTTGGTCTTCCATATATTAGAGATAAATCCACTTCAGTTAAGCTACAATTTCCCTTTTTTTCTTCACTGCAGTCTTGTTTTGATACAGCTCCTCCCTCCACACACTCCCCACGCTGGTTTTGGGCTGGTTCTGCAGATGGGAGCAAAGCTGCACCAGGCCATGGGTTAAAGACAGGCAGCTCAAAGTGACCACTGCTTTTGGCCACTCAGTCAGATGAACTCAGCTCAGACAGGAACACTCTGTGACCCACCACAGCCTTCAAAGCAGCACCTTGCCAAAGTCACCCTCCAGCAGGACACCACAAACTTGTAATGCAGAGATTTACAGTAAAGTGTTTTAAAAGCACAACAGGGATCCCATCCTGGACCCACACCAGCTCTCCAGGGAATCCAGTGCTTTCCATCCAGGAAAACCTGCAGAGCTACATTACCAATACACTTTGCTGCATTGAAAGAGAATTTCAAATGGTGTTATTTGCTCCACTGGAATACCAAACAGGAAACACAGCCAGAGCTCCAGTGAGAAACAGATAAACACCTTGGCAGCTGTCCAGCAGGGGTGCAGCTTGGATTCATTCACAGGGAGGCAACGATAGAAAAGTTCAAGCACAAATTCTTTTTCTAACTATTCATAAACCATTAAAGTGATATCCAGGGGAAAAAAAAAAAAAAAAATATCAAGAAGTTTTCTTCTGCAAGCAGTTCCCCTGGTATGGCTGGCACCACATAACCCATGCAGCAGGAATATTGAGTCTGCCGCCTCTGCCAAGCCCACACAGCAGCTCCCAGAAGCACGAAGAGAGTAATTAGCAGCAAACCATGACAACATGAAGGCAACAGGTCAGAAACAAACGCACCAGAGCAGATCTAGAGGCTGGTTTGCTTCCCCCAGCCAGCCTGGGGGAGTGCTCACACACATGCTCATGGCAATGAGCTAAGCTTCCATCCACCACCCTTCCTTAAATACACTCTAGAAGCCTAAACAATAGCAGCTTCCCACCAGCCCTGAGGAAGAACTCCTCCTGAGGCCAGCACAACAGCTGGCTGCCCTGACTGCCTTCCTTGTGAGCCCCACGTGAGCTCACACCACAGCCAGGTGGGCTCCATAGGTTCATGCCTCTAGAGGGTAGTTTGGACCTCCTTGACCACCAGGTGAGGTCACCTGAGCTGATGATCAAACCTGAAGTGCTCTTAGTGAAGTGGAGGAAATATTTGTGTATTGCTGCTCTGGTTTAGGGGTTGGCAATAACGTGTAGGGTAACAAGAAAAGAAAAACATCTACAGGCAGCTGCAAATGGTGGAGGGCTCAATGAAAACCTAAAAATCTGGGGGATAGATTCATCCCTAGCAGAAATAAGAAAGGAGTAAATAGCCTGTCCTATCAAGCATCCTTGATGTCTGTATACCAATGCAAGAGTTAATAACCACAGTTCTGGTTACACCAGGCAAGAGAAGGGTGGTGATTCCAGTGGGAAAGGTGAGGGGCTCAGATGTGTGTTTGAGTCCTGTTAACAGAAAGGCTGAAGGAATATCAGGATCATTAGTGATTTCTTTGGAGCAGGAAGATGAATCAGATGGCCTCTCCCCTACCCTGTCTGTGAATAGTATGGGTTTATGTGGGGCCTGCACTTGTTAGTGCTCAGCCATCTGAAAAAAAAGAAATAGTATAAAATGCCTGCAGCTTTGGGGCATTTTGGGTCTTTATGGCATTTGCACACAGAGAGGTTTTTTTTTAGCATTTCTTTCTGTTTGGGAACATTTGCACTCCAGACTTGCAGATGTTCATTGCCACCTTTGTCACTTCTGCCTTGTCTTGCTAATCATAGAATAGTGTCAAATCTTATAAAATTTGTTTTCCCTTTTATGAGTTTGAACTTGTCATTTTAATAACCAATATCTGTCCACCCTTGTACAAAACCTCAATTAAAGATTTCTGAGATGCTTAGATAAAGCAGTCATTATTTTTATCATGACCCCTCCTTTCCCAAACAAGCATGGCTAATCTTTTCAAAGCAAGCATGCCTAATCTTTCCAGGCTCTCTTCAAGGCACAGCATTATCATGACCCAATTATTCCCAGAAAAGATAGCTGGGAAATTTCTATCAGGATGATTTGCTCACAGAAAATGCAGTTACCACAAATACAGGGATGCCTTCATATCACTTAGGATGGTTTTCTGTGGAGAAAATTCCAATCAAATATTTCCTGGTCTATCAGCTTGATGAGATCTTGTTTGTTGCTCCATTCTTTCCTAATTGGATAAGCACAGAGCTGCATTAACCTGGGGTGTGCTGGTGATGGCTGGAAATGCAGGTCATGTATTTAATTTCAACAGGGCAGAAGACTGTTTTAATTTTCATTTTCTGACTTTCACTTTGAATTCCCCAGATAAACAAAAGTAAATTTCATTTAATTTCTTGAAGTTAAAGACTGAAGAGAAAAAGAGTAAGTGGTCTGTGTCACTCATTTCTGCACTTCTGCACCATTCTGAATGCTCTCAGCAGAGGCTGGGGTCCCATCTCACTGGTCTGTCCCAGGAAAACAAGGTCTTAGCCACTGACAGGACAGGATTTAACTAATTCTAGCTGCTTGGAGGTGTCTGAAAGGTTTTCAGATTGCAGTGAGTATATTTGGGATTATTTCTGTTTCTCACTGTTCTGACTTTAAACTAGGCATATTACAAAAAATTGAATAAAAGCCACAACCAAATAGACACTTCAGAAGTCGTGTCCCCCCTATCAGATTGCTGTGACATTAAGGAAACTGCCTTCTGGAGAGACTGAGAAGTTTGACATAAACCTGTCCAACTCAAAACAGCAGCAGGGTATGTTAAAGGTAATTTTTCCCATTTTCGAGGCAGCAGGACAGCCTTCTGCCAGAGACCCAGCTCCATGACTCAACCCCAGGGGCTGCAGTGGTCGCTCTCCATCCCTGAAAAAGGAATGTACATTTTATCCTGAGAGCTGAATGACCATTCACTTTGCTGAAATGTTATTTCTTTTTATAACAGCTTAAAGGGAGGAATAAAGGAGAAGGAAGGCAATGCTGCCACTTTGGAAAGCTTTTATTGTAATCAACCTTACAACGCTTTTTGTTGTACAGTACAAAGAACGTTTAATCTCTCCTGGCTGGCACATTCCCTCCAGGGTTTTGCTGCTGACAATGGGAGCTTTTGCTTTGACCATGGCTAAAATAGTGTCAAACCCACTGCAAGGCACTGGTTTACTCTGGATACATTTGGGAAATTCTAAAGAATCAATGACTTCATGACACAAGAGAAAAAATAGGGGTTACAGTTGGAGAGACTTCATATATTTCCTACAAGTTTTGCTTCCCATGAATAACACCATCTCTAAAATGTATTTAACTTTGGTTTTGCAAATACATGCATGGTTTGTTTTAATTGTTTGGTTAACTTAAAGAAAAAAAAAACACAAAACAAAAATTATAAGATAAAATTTCCATAGCACTTGTTCTTCATAAATTTCCCCAAAATCTCTGAATGTGTAGTCTCAAGGCACTGCAGATAGAAAGGGAAGAGGCAGCAGAGGTCTTGGAGTGGAGCCACCGAGCCACCACTGAACTGTTTGCAGAACTGAAATGCCAGCTTTTCCTTCTTTTTCTCCTGTTGGTTTAAAGGAAAGTGAAACAGCTTGCACATAACAAGCTTTTGCCTGGATATTTTCTAAAGCTCAGGCCAAGTTCAGCCACTGAGTTTTGGTAAAGATTGTTAGAAAGTTGCAATTCAAGAAATTCCTCTGCACTTCCAAATTTGTGCCAAGCTTTTGGATTGCTGGATGGACACTCCCCAAAAGGATCTGGTTTTGTTCACAGAGAGCCAAACAAGCCATTTCCATCTGGATGATTGCTTTGCAGCTGGGAGAAGCTAACAAGAAGCAAGAAGTGTAGGTGTGGATTGAAGGCAGCTCAGAATGAAGACACAGGTAGTGAGCAATGTGCACCTCCTGCCCCAGGAGCCACAAACGCCTTTTCTGTCCAGAGGAGCCCCTTAAAACACCATCAACTCATTCAGCTGGTTACATAATTTATCCACTCACAGCAACTATGTTTTCCACACTAAAGAACATTTCAGATCAGCTTCCATATTGAATCTGCAAAACCAGCCAAAGCCAAACAGTTAAGCTTGTATTTTCACTCTCTGCCAGAGTGGCATAAAAAAGGGTATTAGAGATAGGAGAGTAAATTTGTTGAGACATGTGTGAAGCTCCTGGTGAGGTTCCTGGAGAGAGTCCCAACAGGTCCCAAGGCTGTCACCTTCCCAATGCTGTCCTGCAGGTCAGAGAGAGACTGTGCCACTTGTCTGCCTTGTGTGGGACAGAACTGCACTGAGAACAGAGAATCATCAGAGAGAACACAGCACTGGACAGCTCAGGGACTGAATGGTTCTGCTGTAAACTGGTCAGGAAACATTTCTGCATGTTTCACACACAGGGTACCAAAACCAAGCATGCAACTTTCTAGCAGCATACAAATGAAAAATAGGTCACAAAATAGGTCAAAAAGAAAAAATAAATCCCTCACTGGCTAGTTTCTCATTCAGTGTTTGGTGAACCCGGATTGGGATCCATATGGAAAAAAGAAGACAGAATAAGTAGACATAGGAGAAACTGTATTGGATAAGCTCTCATTGCTCTGAGAGGTGCCAGATAGTAAATAATCCATCTTGGAGAAGCTTTGAGAGGCTGGAGAGTTTTCCCATCTGCTAGAGATGTTTCTTAGTCTTGACTTGGGTATAAATGCAGAAGGCAGGTCACACTTAAGCTGCTGCTCTGTAACCTTCTAGATGATAGGTAATTACTCATAAATGTGTCCTACAGATGCTCCAGGATCCATCTGCACATGCCTGCATGCCTGAGAGATGATGGTTCTGGTTGAGTTAGGAAGAGACCAGAGCTTTGTGAGGAGTGGTAGATTTAGGGGATGCTCAGTAATTCAATTTTTCAGGCTCTGAATGGAAAATAATAAAGCAACGATGAGGCAGCCAGTAATAAAATTATATTTATTTTTGGAAACCAAAGAATTGTACAGCTGTGGAAAAGCAGGTACCTTGCCAAGTGAGGGCAGCCAGCCCACCCTCCTGCTCCAAGACTTATGGCCACCATGGGGCTGAGACATTCTTGGCCATCCTATAAAATATTCCACCACCCCTCAATGACACATCCCTGGGCTTCAGAAAGTTTCTGAGTGGAAAATGCATTTTTCTGGCCATCCATCCTCAGTCTGCTTTGGTACAAGAGCATTGTTTGCCCATCCCCTGGTGCTGGTGAGCAGCCTGGCTGCTGCTGAAGCTCTCCTGTCCCTGCTGGGGCTGCAGCCCCCTCAGCAGATGGGCTGGGCTGGCACAGCCTGCAGGGACTGGGCTGGGGTGAGATGCAGAAGGGGTGTGGAGGTGGGAGCACAGAGCAAACAATCATCTATTTCAACTGACTGGAGACAACCAGAGAAATAAACGAGCTCCCAAATCACCCAGGACAAGTTAGGACACTGTACTGCTTTCCCTGAAATTAGTAGGGAGGTTTGCAATTAATTCAACACAAAGAGACTTCTGCACTGACCATCATTTCTCTGCTGCTGGAGAGAGCTGCTTGGCAGCTTTCTGGAGAAGGAAAACTCTGTAGCTGAGACAAAGCACATAGGTGGGCAGGCACCTGTGATAAAACCGTGGGGAATGGGGAAAATGAGAACCATCTCATGCAGGACTTAGAAAGGGAATAAACAGGTTATTTTCACAAGATGGAAATGAATATATAACTCCAGGGATGAGGAAAAATACAGCAAGTATCAGCATTTGCAGTTCAGCATATTCCATTGCTATTAAAAATAAAGGGGGAAAAAAAGACAATGAAAGGGGAAGCATTTTGAGAAGCAGACAGGACTGTGGTATCTGTAGATATGTGCTCTGCCTTCTGCATACCCCACAGTAATGAGAGATGTGACCCTCTAATCTGCTGCAGAGTTGCTGGCCGTTTTCTACTGCCATTTAGATGCAGAATGGGAGCTGCTCTTGCTCTCACGTGGACACTCAGACAATTTTTCTTTCTTTGCTGTTTCAGCCAATCCACACTAACAGTGTATGGCACTGGCATTTTCTTTGCCCCTCAGGATGGAAAAATGGAATTGATTCCTCTGAGAAGGAAGGGAGCAGGTATTCATTATCATCAGGTGAATTTGTAAAGTTCTGGTTCATTCAGCTCTTCACCTTCATTTTTCAGCTCACTCCAAGTCATTGAATCTCTTGCATCTTATCCCATTGGATGGAACAGCACATCATTCAACACTATTAACCGTGGACAAGAGGATTCTTAATATTGAAAATTAGCAGCAAGTGAACGATCACCTGAGAAAGCATTTCTCCACTTGAGCTTTATGACCTGCAACAGAAAGTTTTGCAATGAACAACAGCTGTTTGTCACTTAGAACAGTTCCAATGCTGTTGCTGTTGTACTTTTCCAGCACAGTGAAGCCAGTGGTACTGACCTTGAAGCACCTAAAGAGCTCAGGTCAGAGGACCAGACCTTCTGCCCTAGTAAAGCACAGTAAGTACACCCATTTTAACACCCCCAGTGCAGTTCCCACTGTCAGGCTTGTAGGAATAACCTTCCTGCAATGTGTAAGCAGCTGCTGCTGGGTAGTGAGTGGCCAGAGTGCTGGAGATGGCACGTGGTGCTGGCATAGGGCTCTGAATTAGAAACTCAGAGAACCACCTGGCTTTCCTCATCCCCTTGTCAAGAGCCATTTATTTTGTTTCTCAGCACATGGAAGGAGTTCAGATGAGCACGCAGCACTCTGAGAAGACCCAAGGCTTCCTGCACAGAGCAGTTCTCTCAGGTCAGGGGCTGGCTGGGGCTGCTCTGAGCCCTCAGGGCTGAGCCTCTGGAATTCTCTCCTGATAAGCAGAGGCTGCACGGCTGTGCCCTATCCCAGCCGTACTCAAGTGCTGGCAATTGAAAATGACTATCCCAAAAATAAGATGAGATGTGTTAAGTCTCATATGCACTTTCTTTTTAGATTCCTACCATCAATTATTCCACTTGTCTGTAATGTCTTCAGACTCTTTTATCTTCCTCTCAGAGGATTTCTCTGCTACTTTGCATTTAAATTCACCTTGTCTTCCTAAATGCACAGATAAACTGTAAGCAATAAATGAGCCAGGCATAAACAAACATGCTGTTGTTTTCTTGGCTTTCTCTGCCATCCTGAGCAAAGGATGTTTCTATATCCTTTTGAGAAAGCCATCCAATGATGAATAACTATTTGAAAACAAATGGGTAGGATTGTACCAGCCACCTACACCAGCCTTAGAAAGAGTAGGAAAATCCACCCATCCATAAATATTTTTTAGGATGATAGTTCTGAAAATCAAGTAGGCTGGAACATTCCCTATCAGGCCAGGCTGCAGCATTCAGCTTATATCAATTACTGTCTATTTGACATGCTTCGTGCTCTCTTCATTAACAGGATGAAAGGTTTTATGGGATAATAACCCAGTTCCAGTGAGCAAATGTATTTGTGAGACCAAAGGCCGAGTCCTTTGTCCTTGCAGAAGGAGCCTTGAGACTGCAGCAATTGGCAGTGGTCTAGGAGGGATAAATCACAGGAGCAAAGCTGCTGTCCCCCAGAACACTGTCCCACCCATGAATCACTGAGGACAAAGGATCCTCACTGCAGAGAAGCTGAGAGAGCAGAGAGCATCTTGGTGATGATGCTGCTACAGGAGGGAAACAGAGCAGCCATTGGCTTCAGCTGGATATTGGAGATGCTGTAATTGGAGTTACTGCTATGTTAAATGGTCCCTCATGGTTTCCTCATCTCAATCAAGGTTTGATTGAAAACCTGTGACCTGAAATTGTGGTCATTACCTTACCAGAACTTATTGGTTTTCTTGTTCTTCAGGCAGTAGGCAGATGGTAATTGCTTCCTAAAACATTTCTCAGCTGAACAGCAGTGACAAATACTTTTCTCACCTCAGAAATTCCCAAAGCACATAACAAACTGCCTGGACAAAGAGGACAGATGTGTTTTCCTTGGATCTGGCAGGAGCCATGCAATAGCCACTCTCATCAGGGAAGAGGTATGCTTGGCTAATGGAAAATAATCGTACCTGGCTTTCCACCCCAGCTGTCCCACACCGTTAATCTTACTGTACCTGCACTCAAATTATCAGTAGGGATCCTCTTCTCCTTCTGCATGAACTAATTATGTGGAAAATCTCCTGTCCCAACACAACCAGAGCAGGCTGTGAGTAAGAATGGAGGAGGGTGTGCAGGAAGGGATTGCTAACAAGAGACAAACACTCCTTCATGTTCTCCAAGTTCTCCACTCCCACACTGGCACCAGCTGAGTTAGAACCCAGTGTGTGTTCCCTCTTGCAGCCTGACTTTGCTGGGTGCAGAGAGCACCATTTTCCCCTGGCAGTGGTTTCTGGCTGTGTGGGACAGGACTGCAGGTCAGGTTCTTGTTGCTAGGCTCTATTCCAGTTCACACAAGCCATCTACCACAAAAAGATCAAAAACATCCACACAGATCAAATATTATTACACTGTGGCATCAACATATCTCATTGGACAGTCCTAATCTATGTTCTGTATAAAAATGTGGTGTTCAAAACCCAAGCATGTTGTGAGATAGAACCTGAGAGGAATCCCAGTAAGGACTTAAGAGGAGTCTGTACTCCTGGCAGATGAAATCAAATTAGTAGCACAGAAATTATTTGTTTTAAGCTCAGCCCACGGGCTGAATTTAGAGTTCTAAACCAGTGTTTACCTTGTTGAACGATGGGTTCTTACAGGAGAGCATTTACTACAAAAACAAAGCTTTTTATCCAAATCAGTGAGTATCGGGGTTTGAATTATGGCTTTAAGAGAAAGCCTTTTGTTTCTGCCACCTCCTTAGTCAATGCTAATTTGACCAAGGTGTGAATGAGTTAGTGCTGCTCCCAAAAATGCTGTGACATGCAAAGAGCCACCTTCTCCCCAGCACATGGAGCCTTTGGAACTCCTTTTAAACATCCTCAGAGAGACTAGATGAAAAATCTGCCTTCACATGATGGAAGACAGGTTAGTAACTTGCAGGATATTTATTTCAAGAAACAAAATTACAGCTACAACAAATCAGCTGAAGAAAGGAGAGATGCAAGTGGACACACACTGAAAGTTTCTACTAATCTGCTCCAAGGTGAGACTGAAGGGCAAGAGCCATGCCCAGCACAGCAAAGGAACAGCGTATCAGGAGATAGGAGCAGCTTGTGGAGTTCACCAGCAGAAGATTTGGGAGACTCAAGGTCATTCTGTACAGGGGTGGTGTGAATTGCAGAGCCACCTCAGGTGGGGTGAATATTAGCTCACTGCAGCACTTGTTCCATAAAGCACTATTTACTAAAACACATATTTTTTCAATTTTCTGGTCTGCCATTATTTTGTGCAGACCCCACAGTCTCACTGGAACCTTCTACTTGAAAAGTCTTCTTTGGCATCTCTCAGAATTGGGATATGCTAAACTGGCAAAACAACATGGCAAAAAAAATAACAGTCATTTGGGAGCAATTTATTTCCTGCTGTTGTAGACTTGCAAACTCTCATTTCCATACCACCTACAGATATGTGTGCTTCTCTTTGTTCTGATATTGAGAAAAAACCCATTTGTATTCTTCAGTACAAGCAATCCTTGGCTAGAATTTTTAGTTGGTCAAATAAGGCTAAAGAAGGAAATATTGGAATTTCTGCCTGTGCCATGGGACTGTTCAGGCAGGCAAACTCTATTACAGCCATGGTCTTATCAAACTAAAGCTAAATCTCCTCATTAAATCTTGGTTGTTGTTGTTATTTCCAAGAAGAGAGCCTCTCTACTGCAGGCAAAATGATGGAGAAGGTGAGAAGGAGTGGTGGCAGGCTGCAGAGGGAGGGGACAGCAGAGCTGTGGCACTGCTCAGCAGCAGGTGTGGGGACACTGCCCACCTGCAGTGCCAGCTGCCACCAGCATCGCCTCTGCTCTGCTCCTCAGCCACCAAACCCAGAGCCTGCCACAATCTGCCATCCTCTGCCTCTCCTTCACACAAACCAACCAAGCAAAAAGCCACACAAGTACTCTTGCCTCCTGCCTATGACTGACCTCTGGGCATCAGAAATTCAGTCAGGAAGGCTGCATTTGACAAGGTCACATGCCAAAGCTCACCTTGGGCACTCCAAAACCTGAGCCAATAAGTTGAAAATAAAGCAATTAAGAGCACATTCCAATGGAAGTGGCATTGAACCCGATTTTCTGTGTTCATTTCTAATTATTTCTTTGCATCCTTGGGCAAAATGATTTAGCCTGAATGCAGCAGGATATCCAGCTGCTTAAGTCCTACAAGATTTGAGGTGCAATGCTGAAACAGAGCCCCCACAGCACTCTCCACTAGACTTCTACTAGCCTGTCATCTGTAAAAATGGATATAAAATTAGTCCTGCTTTCCTACTGTCTTACCTGTTTGGGGAGAAGGGGAAAAACAGAAAAGAGGGAGAGAGAATGAGGTACAAATGCTTGTGACATGAGGATAATTCTGCTTATTTAAAAAGGAAAAGCATCTTAGAATATTATCTTGTGAGGGATGCAGTTTGAAAGTAGTCTAAGAGGTTTTCAGCAATTATGGTTAATGTATGCAGAAATAATCTAAATGGTTAGTACAATGTTGACTGGAAGATAAACATGTTTATGTTATATGAAACTAGATATTAAAATTGCTTTTTTGATACTTCAAATGCAGGAGGCAGCCTAGTGCTTTTACTGACACTCTTAAGAAATGTTAATAAGACATTTCCTGCTATATTTTAAATGGAAGAGGTGGTGTAAACAAAACTGCAGTTGGGTTTCTTTGCTCTGCTGGGATATCCAGCAATCCTTCAACCCACCAGACAGACTTTTGTTTACATATTCTGCATAAAGTTGTCCAAGAACGTTTAACTCATGCCAGGATCCCAAACTGAGCATTCAGGGGACAAAGAGCACATTCCCTGACACCAGCTCCCCCTGCTCTGGGGGACATTAATCCAATTATCAGCCACAGGTGAGTATATGATTTAGGAGTCTAGGAAATGATACTGAAAGATTTTTAAAACCATTGTTTAAAACCACAGGCTGGGTTTTTATGCCAAGCCAGCTCGAATGAACCTGACTCTAACTCCCTTCACTGGAGGCACTAAACTCTGCTTTAGGACCTGTGATCACTGCCTGGCCAGGCTGGAAGGGACAAACCTGCTGCTCTACAAACCTTGGAGCAGCAAGTCTGCCTTTAGCTTTTGATGCTCTGCTAAGCAAGGGAAAGCTGGAATCAGCCAGGCCTTACTGAAAGCTCATGTCAAAGTAAGCTTTTAATTTATTCTGAACGATTTTAAATACCACACCCCCCAAAACAGCTGAAGTTCCCATTGTACCTACACAGGCTCAATTGCCAGAATATTTAGCTACGTGTATAACAGAAGACACAACCTTCAGAATGCCTTTAACTCTGAAAATAAACTGCTAAGAAAACATTTAAGTCTTTGTAAAATAAGTTGGATTGTTTTCCTTTTGCTATTTGGTTACTTTTTTCTGAGAGCAGACTGGATTGACTACAGAAAAGGAAAACAAGTTAAAAGTACAAAATCTATAAAAAAACTAGTGTTCCAAGGAGCAAGCACATGCACCTAAGAAATCTTTGTTGATTGTTGCTAATATCTATGATAATTAAGCTAAAAATACCCACAAGGCAATAGAATTTGCAGAGATGAGTCTATTGTCTTAAGCAAATAATGTAGCCAGGAACAGTTAAATTGATCCCATGACACTCATTTCAATAATAAAGCAGCAACAACTGTTAATCTATAGCACTCAGTTTAAATTACAAACCCAGCGCTGAATGGGCAATTTCATTAGAGAGAACACAGCTAAGAGAGAAATGCTTGCAGGGAAAAGGACTCATTCCCATTGAAACCCAACCTTCCCGGGAATTTTTAGTTGCTCTGTACCCAGACTGTCATCAGAGAACAGTTCTCACAAACACCAGGTGCATCTCTTGGAAGCTTCAGGTGCCCAAGCAATTCCCTTTTGTGTCCCTGGCGGGGTGTGAGGGGTGTCCCAGGCTCCAGGATGGAGCCCAGCATCACCAGGAGCAGCAGGGAGAGGAGCAGCCTGCACCCACACCTGCTGGGAACCCCCAACAGCACTGGCAGAGAGGCTCCAGGACACGAGCCATGTGTCCCCAAGGATAGGAGCAGCTCCATGAGCAGATGGGTAATTGGTTTTTTCCTCTTTTTATTCTTGTCCCCGAAATTAACACATGGTCTGCAAGCCAATCAAACTCACCCACGGATACTAGCACTGCCTAGAAGAGACAGTTCTCTTTTTAAATTAGATCCTTTCAAACACTTACACAGATCCTTGGATATTGCTGTGGAACTGAAACCAATGAACATCCACAGTAGGTGAGGGGAGGAAAGGCTTCCACCATCTCTCCTGGCAGCTGTACAGAGCTTATGCAGGAAGAACTTTCTGTTCTCACTGAAGGGAGCAGGCAGGACTATAAATATCCACATGGAACATATTTACTGAAGGGTGGAGTGCCATACTAACAACCATTTCTTTGTGGTAGGACCAAATTTCACAGGTATTAGCAACTTCCTGAAATAAAGTCAGAGAATCAGAGGATAACTGAGGTGAGAAGGGACCTATGAAAGCTTCCAGTTCAGCCTCCTGTTTAAAGCTGGGACAACTTCTGTGCTAAGGGAGGTCATTGAGGACTTTCCCAGTTCTATTCTGATAAATCTGAAGGATGGAGAGCCCACAGCCTCTCCAAGGAATATGGTTCCTCTGCTGCATAACCCTTTTCTGAGGATTTTTTCCATACACAAACAGAAGGAATTTCCCTTGTTGCAATCCATGACCACTGCATTGCCTTTTTGCAGCACACTGTGGCAGAGTCTGAACTCATCATTTATCCTGTCCCTTTCCATTAATGGTAGACAGTGATTAGATGTCCCCTTATCTCCTCCAGGTAAATAAACCCAGCCCTCACAGCCTCTCCTGTGCTGCACCCTCCTGCACATCCCACTGACTTTCTGCTGGAAGAAGAAAGTTCCTTCCCCTTGGTGACCTCTCAGTGGCCCAGGAGCACACCAAAGCCACGGTTCTCCACCTGTGAGCCACAACCTCACAAGTGCTGAGTGAAGTGTCTGACCTGTGGCCACACCTGAACAGCCCAAAACACAGGAGGGTGTCACCACCTCAAACACACCTGCAGCACCCCAGGGCCACCAGGTGCCCTGCCCACGGGGCTGATGTGTCCCCAGGGCAGGACTGGCTGTGTTTTACCTCACTGAATGTCACCAGGTTCTCATCACCCTGCTCCTCAAGATTTCCAGAGTTTTTGCCTGTCATTGAAAATGGACCTAGAAGGTTTGGTGACATATTCTGTGTGCCTTTATGAAGAGGAGGAATGGCTCTCTCCTAAGGTCTCTGTGCATCCAGTCTCCCTCGTGCCGTGGTGGTTTACACCAACATCACATTCTTAAACCCCAAATTCCAACTGACACCAGCAAGAGTTTTTAGTGACTGCAATGACCTTGAGAATATCCCCATGCAGCAGCAGGATCAGGATGTCAGCATTAGTGTGGAATGGGTTTGTTTCAACAGGACTCTGCTGAAAAGGAAGGAAGATTTAGTTGCTGCTAAAACGGAGGTGGGGGAGCGGTGGTGAAATCTATAACAAGTATCCCTGTTTAAAATTCTGTTAGCAAAATTTATGACACACATTGAAGCCTCATTTTTCCTCTAGTAATGATATTTCTTTCAGCTATTCATTTTGCATTTCATGAGACCTTCTGCAGATGCAGTGAGCTATGTCACTCTATTCTGCTCATATAGCATCCTGAGATCTAGATGCTTCAAAACCTGAGTATATTGTAATGACTGTATAGAATATCTCAATGAAATTCTACATCTGCATCCTTGATAATTCATTTGTATTCAAGTGGAAATATTCATTGCAGCTTTTGCAAATGCTGATATAAGCCATGGAGTGGATGTTCACAAAACTCAATCTCCTGTGCCCAGATTCTTCACAGACTTCATCCTGTACATGGGATCTCCTTTATCACACGAGTTGTGTAAAACATTGTTTCTCCCTAATGAAATTTCTATTCTTCCCCTGTCTTGCTGCAATTACAAATGCATTGTACAAGTACACCATGGCTGTGCTGCTTTAATTTCGTTATAACACCCAGGGAATAATTAGTTCTGTATCTTCTAACAACAAACAAATATATTCATTTAAAAATTAAATACTTACTTGCCAAAGAGCCATCACAAGTTGTTGTGAGTGCTTGTCTTCATCATGTGTGGGAAATTAAATGGACTTTGTATCATAATTCTGCTGGTGTAATAAAGGATTGTGCACAAGGGAAAAGTGACCCCATTTGGTTGGAAAGAAACACAAGCCCTTCTCACTAAACTTTACTTCATATTGCAACAAGCTCAAGTCTTATCAAATATAACAAGTTCAGACTTCTTTACTGTACTGAGACACCCTGTGTGCTCAGGAGGTACAGGACTAACCTAGTTTAGTTTTGAAGAAAATATTGGGTGGTACCAAATGTCCAGTGTTAGGTGAAACGTGTGCAGCCAGAAGAATTCTCATCCCCTTCCCATCTGCTAACATAGAATTGATGAAATGGGAATGCTCCAAATAAAAAATAAAACCAAATTTTTTTAAAAGGCCCAGAATCAACTTATTGAAAGTTAAAGGTAGAAAGGTTGCCCCAATGTCTGTACCCAACTTTCCAGCCTGGTGAGGGTAGCTCAGAAAACACCAAAGATCCTGCTTTGGGTCTTGTTTTAACAGGCCATAATAGTGCACAACCCATTGTCTGCAGTTGAAAACAGCATTGGGAGTGCTTTTTAACAGGGATGCATGAGGTAAACACATTTCCTTAGCATTTACTGGACCCAGAAGTCCAGTGGACCTAGAATTCTCCAAGTTTCTCTGTCTTGGACACATCAGTTGTAAGTAAAACCCTCTGTCCTGTAGCTGGGGCACACAATTTACATTCCTGCACAGCACGTTCTGTTATCCTCCACGTTTGTTTGTTGGCACGGGAGAATCTGATTTTTCCCTATCTTCTTTGGAAACATCATAATGCTGGAGGTTTTGAATTTTGACCCTTGCCTTCAGGCTATTAAACACTTGTCTCAGTCCTTTTAGATTAGATATCCCAACTTCTAACTGGCTTTAGAAGGTTAAAACACATAGAGAAGACCTTTAGCTTTTTACATCAACTAATCTATTGCTGAACCACCAGCAGTCTCCCTCTCTCTGCAGATGTGCTAACCTCCTGTCACTACATGAAAGGGTTTAACAGTTTCTAGGACACAGAATACACTCCAGCACAGAATTTTGAACTGCTTTTCACCATGGATTTCATGTACAATTTGAGGCTTGCAAGGCATTACCCAAATGAGGCACGACAGTTCTGCTTTTCCAACAAAAGTAGCAATAACCACAAACACATGGCCTGGTGACCACACTCAAGTGCCAGCAATAAAAACCCCTGCACAGTCAGATCAGTCAGGTGTACACTGAGCTCCTGCTTTCAGCCCACACCTGGGCTCAGGGCACAGCTCCTGCAGGCACACACCACCAGCCCAGAGCTCTGTGTCTCCCCTGCACAGCTCTGCAGCCTCTCCAAACCTCACACTTTGCAGTGAAGGTGTTCAGCCAGGCTGGAGAGCAGAGCCAGGCTCAGCAAGTGCCCCGTGCTGCCTGCAGCCACCCAGCCTGGGCCAGGTTACCACCCAGGACATCCTGCCAGCATGTGAAAAACATCCTAAGCCACTTTTAACCATGTTTAGGGTAGAGGTTTATGCCCAACTTTTTGACAAAAAAATAGTGTTGTGTGTTTCTAGGCATGTTCACAATCCTGAAACCCAGGGAATCACACCTTGACAACCCATGGCCAGTTAATGAGTTAATGAATTAAGGAGTGCACAGTGGCTCTGTGCTGGACACACAAGGAGCTTTCCCAGGAGCAGGAAACAGCCACACTGTCAGATTTTGCTCCTTGGGAAGACACCTGGGAACGCTTTTCCAACACTAGATCAACTGCCTTGGTCTTCCAGAGCTGTCTCTTGTTCTCCTTACCTCTCACTGCCCAGCTCTGGATTCAGAAATGCTTAAAGGAGAGCACATGTAAAGGTTCTTTGATCTCAGCTGTTACACAGATAACTGTAAGCTAGGCCCTCCTCAAATGCACTCCAGCAGTGATTTTCTGGAAAAACAGGCTCATTTTCAAAGTGAGGCTTGAGACAAAGAGCTGAAAAGCAGTTATTTCACCAAAGCACTGCCTGTGCTCAGACAACTCATATAAACAAACCTCACAGAGTTTGTGCTCATGTCCCGTTGGCCCTAAACAGATACAAACCTGCAAACACAAGGTAGTGTGGAACAGTCATTCTCCTCTTCCAGAATGAATAAAAAAACCTGGGGCTTGCTGATGTGCTGAATACTGAGCAGTAGATACTCTCAAATGGCTTTCCTGGCCGGCATCCTTCAGCAGGGAGTTCAAATCTGCCTCTTGGTCCTGCAGAGGAGATCTGTCATGAAGGAACAAAGCTGCTCACTCACCTTCTCATATGTCATCTCCAGCAGCACTCTGACTGTCTAGAACATTTCTATTATCCACCTGTCAGTGCTAAAATGGTCAAAAGGAAAAATATAGTGTGTTCTGTAGACTACCCTTTTTACTGAAAGGGTAAGGAATGGTTTCAATACTGCACTGAAAAACATGGTACATTTTCTATATTAGAATTTTTTATTTCATTTAGGAAAAAAAGCTATCACTGAAACAGAAAGTCTTAATATATTGAATATTTGTAATTAGATATTTGATTATGTTTAATATACATCTTTTCATTTGCTAGTAGCCAAATGCTGCTACAACCAACACACTGATGATGACTAGTCTATCTTTCCAACAGCAGTGTTACCCCCATCTTCGAGGCACCACAACCACACTTCAATTCCTTCTCAGAAGCTGGACACGTGTTTACACACCCTCAGCACTTCCACGTGCTGTCTCAGGGCTGCAGACTACACCCCAGGGTGGGCTGTGCTCCAAAGGGATGTATCAACATCCCCCTGGGCTGGTCCACACAGCCCTACACATGTGAATTATCTGAGGTCTGTACAGCTCCTGAAAGATGTTCCAATTAATTAGAATTATTAGCTGGCAGCTGCTTGCAATGCATTGTAGTGAGCTGGAGCCCAGGCTGCCACCCAGCAAGGGTGACAGACTGCTCTCAGACAGCCCTACCCCAAAAACACCTTCACATCTCAGGATCTGGCCCCTGGGAACCCATAATAACTACAGACATTCCAGATCTGCAGAGGGATTTAAGCAGCTTGCTCGGGAGCAGAGTCTCCTGAAACATTGCAATGCTGACATCCCCTGGGGGAAGAATAAGTAGGAGTTAGGATTTAACCTTTTGGGATGACAGTATGTGGCATATGCTTGAGATAATCAGTGGAATTGCTGAGTGAAAAGCTGTATTATCTTAAAATAAATATGGTTCACCCAGAAAGGTATTCAAACTCAGCTTCATGCAAGATGAACAATTGTTCACATCCCGTTGCATGCAGCCCTGAGCAGTTACTACAACAAAAAGGGATTAAGCACCTCTAATTATTATTACTGTTATCCAAATATTTTGCTATCAGTGAGCCTGTAATAAATAACCATGACATCTCATGGGTACAGCTATCAAATTTACTGTCACTAGCTGAGCTGTTCTGATTAAGGGCCAGAGTTTTTCCAGTAAATACACAGATCCCTCTCTGAGGGCTGAAGAATAAATGAGAACTGAATGTCTAAGGCAGGGAAAGGAAGGGCTATCACGTGAGCCTCATTCCTTGCTCAGAATGTCATGTTTCTGTAAATATAAAAGGCAGTGGTAACAGAGTCCTTACCCCACTCACAGGGACTCCTCTCTTGTGTTATCCATCAGTTATTCCACAGGCTGGAAGCAGCTGAGTGCTGTAGTGTTCATGGCACATCCCTACACTAGCACAGGACAGAGACAGTGTGTCCTGTCCTGGAGACCTTCAGCAACATGAGCAATCCTCCTGTTCTTTTCCAGGCTGCTTTAAAGCACCTGTAAAATAGGCTGAGTTACTTAAAGCTACCCTGATGCTTAAACTTACAGCTGAGATTTCCAGAATAGATTTTATAACCCTTCAGAGACAGACACTTAACACAGTTAGTTTATGTTTACTCAGCTTCCCCCATTTTTATTTTGGTTCACCAGCAACTTCTGGTCAAGTTTCCAGCCCAAGTCTGTAAACATTTAATCCTTGGTAGTGAACAGGACTAGAAGCAATCAAGGAAGAGCCATTCTCTTAGAAATTCTAGATGCAAGCAGGTGAAATAGATCTGTTTTTGTCTGATAGTTTTTGTTTTCATGTTTTGGAGACAAATGTTTTTCCAACTTCCTCTGAGGATTTCAGCTCTGTTTCTTCCTGAGAAATGTGATGAAACAGAGAGAGAAAAGGTATTCCCATTCTCTTCTGACATCCCCTGTTGGGACATAAATACCCTGCTCTACCTCAGAGCCTGCCTTGAGCCACCTCCACCTGGACCCCAGTCACAAATGCTCTTCTCTATCAATTTTTAATGTTCCACTGCCATATTCCAGTGCTTCTCTCCCTGCTGCCCTCACTCCTGTTCAAAGTCTCCCCTCTTGCTGGTGAGCTGGCAGCTCTTTCCCATCCCTTACCTCCATGGATCTTCTGCACTGGCCAGTGAAGCCTTGTGACCAACTGAGCTGATTTCAGCTGGACATGGTGCAGTCTTTGGAAACTCACATTGCTAGAACAGGGAGCAGCCCTGTCATCTGTATCTGGAGTGCTACAAAATTCCCTTAGGTCTGGGAGGTACCAACTTCAGTGGGAGCTTTCTCTGTGCCTGAAGCACCCACAAAATCCACCTGGACCCTCCAGCACCAAGTGAGACCTGGCTCTATGGTGTCTCCTCCTCACCTCAGGCAACAGGGATTTCACTGCCCATGTGGCACTGTGGATCTTACAGGAACCATGTCTTTAAGCCACCATCCCTCTAGCAAACTGGTGAAAGTGTCTGACAGGGCCAGAAGCTTTTAGGAGGGATGGACAGACACACAGAGTCTGGAGAAGCAAAGTTCAAATCTGTACTTTGAACCTGAACTCATGAAAGTCCACTCTGCCTGGAGTATAGAGAGAGGTCTCAAGGGTTTCAGTTCTTCCCTAGGACTCTGCTCTCCTGGGATGGTTTCAAAGGTATTTGTTTACTGTTTGCTCCTCCAAATAAACTTTTGTTTCCTTGCTATACTGTGGTAATCTACCCTCAGCAGATAAAGTGGCTCTGATGATGTCTCCACAGGGCCATTGTTTGCTGCTGTAACAATCAGAGGAGCAGCAGGAGGGGTTTAAACAGCCAGCTGCCAGCACACAGCTCAGAGAAGATGGGAAGAGAGAAAGTGGAGGGAGAGGTAATGGAGAGCATAGAGAAAAAAGAAGAGGAAAAGAAGAGGAAAAGAAGATGAACAGACTCAAGGTCCACAGTTTCCCAGGGATAAAAACATTATCCCAGCACAGGACACACACACGGACACCAGACTCCTTTCCTGCTCCAGGCAGCAAAGCAGCTACGTCCTGCAGAGCCATAGAACTTGTGGGGTTGTTCCTCCTGTAGCTGAAAAGGACTCTCACAGATCAGAAAGGAAGTGTTCCAGGTCCCATCTCACTGATTTTCCAGGAAGCTCTCTGAAGCATCCACCAGCAGTAGCCAGGAACTCATTCCTTGGAGCCAGAGCAGAACAAAGAGAACACAGAGAGGCGGAAGAAAGGCAAGGAGAAGGAAGGCTTGGCAGAAAGTAGAGTAGCTTCTTTTCTTGCTGGAGTTCTCTATCCTGTAATTTACCTACAGCAGAGCTGTGCAAATTTGCAGTAATGGCTGGGAGACCCATTGTGAGCTACTGAACCTTATGAATTACAAAGTAATTGGAAAAACACAATGAAAACAATGTTTTGCTCCATAAAGCATTCCTAGTTCCTTTACTGGGATAGCTACAGGTCTAGTTATTTAAAAGAGCATTTTGCAGTATGTTGCCATACTTAAGAGTGGATGTTTAGCAAAGAAACGAACAAATGCTGGAGTCCTCATTTAGAGAGATTTCACTGTGAGCAAGAAGATCAAAACTATTACAGCAGTAAAAATTAGGTCTAGGAAAAACACCCAGAACCAAATGAGCTGTACTGGATTTTACAAGAGTGCAGATTAGTGAAATTACATTTGGGGCTGTTGTGCAAACCCTCACTCAGTCCTCTCTGTTTTAGGGAAGCCCCCTTGTCCATGTGCAGGTGGCACAAGGCAGAGCTCACACCCCTGTGATGTGAGCAAGGACCCTCCTCTGCAGCCTCTCCTCTGAGCCCCTGACAAGCCTCAGAACCATTGCAAAATGAGGAAAATATTGCCTTCTTTATCATTTCTCTCTACTTCCAGCTCTAAATACTGACACTCACCCCTCATGTGTACAGTAATATATTAGGAACATGCACAAGATTATAAAGATGGTTGTTTTCCCTCCCTTTTCTTTTTTCTTTCTCTGCATTCGCTACAGATGTGCTAGTTAGTGATGAATGAGTTTAATCCTTGCTCTTTTTCTTTGTTGGTTATTTATTGTTATTTGATTATATCTACAAAGGGGAATTTTCTAATATGAGATGTGTGTGTTAATGGGATTTGGGGCACGTTTAAGTCATCTGACCCCGATACCCATTGTTGAATAAGTATTTCTGAGATAGACAAGTGCCCCACAGCCCATTTCAAAATCCACCATGGTGCTTTTTAACCCTCTTATTTTTTTGATCAGTCCATGAGGAACCTCCCTTCTCCCATTAAAAAAACTATGAATGCTCTCAGCATTTAAGAAACCAAATCCTTCTAATGGTTTTGCTGATGATTTGCTTAGGGTTGTAGTTCAGCTGCCTGAATTTTAAATCATGATGTTATTTGCATTTGTATTACATTAATCAGAACAACAGACTGGCCTTACCCCCACAGATGTCTGATTCCAATAAGGGTGGGGGTTTGCTTTGAAATTGTTAAAAATTCCCATAAGTCTCTATCATTGAGTATTTTCCTACTAAACTTCCCCTTTTTAATAAGATCATAACCATAAGAGGTTCAATATTTGCAGTGTTAGGATACCTTCCCCAACCTTTTTTAATCAGCATTATTAGTATTTGGCCACAAGCCTGGGCCACATAAATCACGTGAGGCAGACAGTCACCCTCAGTGCTGTCACACAAATACAGCAGGCTGCCCTTTGAAATAACACTGCAGAGATCCTATTTTACATTTACAGAGATGTGTTTGTGCCAGAGGGATCCCACTGCAGCACAAGACACAGGGGCTGCCGCTGGGGATCAGGATCTGCAGTGCCCAGCTGATGGGAGCACAGCCTGCACAGCTCAGGGAGAAGCAGGATTTCAGGCATGGAAACCACAGCAAGCCAAAAATTGTGAACCTCTGATTCAGTCTGAGCAGAATCAAATCCTCAAAGTTTCCCTGGGGAGCTGCCAGTAAATTCAGCTTTGTGAAGCACAGAGGGGTTGAAGAAAAAGAGGTGAAAGCCAGAGTTGGGCACAAGAGGAGAACGATGGCAGAGTTCTTTGAGTTGAGCTAGGAAAGGAAGAGGGAACATAAGTCCTTGAGGTAAGTCACTTAAGAATGGGTGCAGGGAGAGAAATCAGCTTGGCAGGCAGACACAGCTATCCTACAAGTTACATTGTCCCCTGAGAAACACTTGTGCACCCAGATGTTTGCCTATGCTTTCTAAATGTGACAATTAGAGATATTCCCTCTTCCCACACCTCTTACTCCAAATAGAAATTAACTGAAATTGAGTGACAGGGGATTCAGTTCTCTCACAACATCAGGTTTTCTATCTGACTCAAGAAATGGCAATACATCTGGGATAAACATTTGGGAAGGACCAGCTTCTGCCAGACAGAGAAAATTCTGGCTCAGGAGCCTGATGTTTCTGTAAAAGCCCTTTTAACATTTAGCAAATAATTGATGTTTAAGTAAATTTTGAGTGAGGGTGACCTTGGAAACAACAAGAGATCTCTTCTCAGTTTCAGTTAAGTTTTGCTGCCTCCTCAGAAAGCCCTGTGAACAGGGAGATATTTCCACAGACCCTGCCCTTCACGCAGAGGCACGGTGGATGCTGTGAGGGTAAGAAAACATCATTGCCAGGCACCCACAGGGAGAGCTGACACAAGACACCCACACTCCAGGGAGCAGATGAAGGGTTCCTGTGTTTCCATTGATGGTGCATCTGAGGGAAAGCACAGGGAAAAGCTGTGATGAGTGAGGACAGGCTCGGCTACAATAAACACCTCCTCAGGAAACCCCTGCAGAGCAGGTTTGTACAAAGCTCAAACAGAATGAGCCTTCCTTAAAACACAAATACCAAACCAGACAAACAAACCACGAGTGGCACTTTCTCCTTCACCACTGACATTTTGATCCATGAGACTGCAAGCACCATCCCATCAAATTCACCTAATGTGTGTGTTTTGGATGCTCCAGGTGTTCCCAAATTCCTTCTTTATGTCTCCTGGTGAACCAGGTTTGGTCCTACCACAGCAGTGCAAAATGTAGCTGAGAGCACCATCACACAGATCAGATTCTTAGAATTTATCCAAGCTGTAGAAAAGCAATAGTATAAGTAGTGCTGCCTGCTGTGTGCCATTTGGGTAGAACACATATCAGCATCAAGCATAGGAAAATTTAATTTTGTCTGACTGAAAAACATGGCATTCAGAATGGAAGATTAGAAGAAAAAAACATGGCAAAGCGGGGTGTATTTTGAAACACTTCCTAAGTGTTAAAAACTGTTTGAGGGTTGTTATATCCACAGATCCAGACTGTGACATAAAACACAATGTTTTTTCTGCCCTGTGAGAGCAGGGTGGCTGGATAAGACAGCTACACCCTTTTCAACAGAATTTCACAGGTGGGAATGCACTGTTTTTCACTAAAGTAACACTGGTAGTACACATCTTCATTGCCTAATGAATATAAGGAGAAAATAAACATTATTAAAGGGTTTCAGTCTATGCTGCCAACATTACCGGTCTTGAAAGTGTTTCATTTATTTGTACGTGGAGCTTTGTTCATATAAGTAGCAGCAGAACTCTGGTAATCATTACCTGTATATAAACACACATATAGAAAGGTTTGTAAGTTCTGGGTCTGTTCTTCCCAGCTCTTATCAATCCATGTTATTAGAAGGCAAAGGGTATTTCTGACCCAACAGCAAGAAAACGTTTCTTAACTTTGAACCAAGCACATATACTTTTGGTGAGAAACAAGTTTCACTGGTAACAGAACCACTCGTAATTTTTTCAACTCTTGTATTTTTTCATGAAACTTCAGCTAAAACTTCATCTTTTGTGCTAAACTATCACAGAAGATGTTGAAATTACAATAATTCCTGTTTGTTAAGATCACAACTGCTTTCAAGATGCACAACTGAACAAAATGAAAGCTGCCTTCCTTCACCACCCAAGATGCTGCTGCATTTCAAAGGGGTGATAGCCAACTGCATTCAGATGATAAGAACAAACTGTTCAAGGAATGATGCTCAGCAATGACTAATATTCGATAATAACAGCCATGAAATGAAAGCAGCGTTAAGTTTTATTAAATGATTTTCCACTGCCTCCACACTGAAGCATTAGCCTGTGCAGCAGAGAGCTCAACTAAATTAACAGTTGAGAAAGAAGTGTCAGGAGCTATTACAAAATATATTCCCAGTAATGAAATTCAAAGTCCATGGGAGCAATTGTTTTATAGATGTGGAAGGGGGGAAAGAAAAGCAATCCTTGTCAGTTGCCCATGAGAAGTGGAAGTATCAAACTCCTCCACTTCACCCTCCTCTGCACAGTCCCTTGACCATGTACATATTTACTGTGCTGGGAATGAGCACAGGACAGACTGGGGCTGAAAGGCCAAGAGGATCCAGGCTATGTCCCAGTGCCATCACACCAGAATCCTTCCAGTCCTCACTCTCACAGAGGTGTAAGCACTTATTGCTTATTCTGCAGGTGTTGCCTCAGCAGGAGGAGGCCTTGCAGTTGAAAAGTGCTTCCCCTGCACACTGAACAGAGGAAAAAATTGTATCCTAAGTGCATGTACACACAGCCAAATGGACTCACTGCAGATGTGAAGGGACCCCTGGTGTCCCCATGGCACAGGGATGTTGCCAGTCAGCTCCCACAGCAGAGTGTGCCACCAGAATGTGTTGTGGCCCTTGGCTCTCAGCTCAGCTCACAGAGACCCCAGAGACTCCAGCTCCTCTTTCCAAACAAGAAGGGAAGTGTTCCCAAAGCACTTGTTCTAGGTAAAACACATTAAGGTTTGGCCTTCACCATGACATCACCCACAGACAAATGTTTGGCCATGCTGCCCCTGGATCCCTGGCAGTGCCCAAGGCCAGGCTGGACAGGGCTTGGAGCACCCTGGGACAGTAGAAGGGGTCCCTGCCCATGGAAAGGGCTGGAATGAGATGGGCTTTAAGGCCCCTTCCAACCCAAACCATTCTAAGACCCTCTGTCCCTACTGGATATGGCCTGGAGTGGGGTGAGGGTATCACCCATGAGGAACCCAGCAGAGTTACAAGGACTGAAGTACTGCAAACAGTTGAGAGTTCTCCCAATTCAGATAATAAATAAAAGAAATTAGCATGGTGCAAAGAGCTCCTTTTGTTCCTTCTTGTTGGGCCAGTGCTGGTACCTCCTGACATGCTGTTTAGTCATCTCACAGCTAATTATACATCTACTCCTCACTTTCTTTGACCCATTATTTTTACAAGTAACTGAAAGAGTTCGGTCTAGAAAGATATTCAAAGGACAATGCCTTGTTTGTGAGCTGTAATTATCGGCCTAGAGAAGCGATACCTGAGACTAGAAAATTTCAGGGGAGAAAAAAAATAGAAAATTGAGACTAAGATGCCATGCCTGAAAAATGGTCAGCCACATTCACACTGAAAATCAAATCTAACCCTCATGCAACTAAACACTGGGTAGACCACTCATGGTATTGTGGATTTATCAGCAATTTAGCATCTAAATTAGGAAGGAATGTTCAACCACAGCTTCTCAGACTCCATATAGGAAACACCAGATGGAACTTGTGGTCTATTAATGAGAAGGTCACACAAACTCCCGATCTTAGTATCTTTAAACTGTTAACAGCATTCCCTGCCCAATGCTGCCATCCTTTCTGAAACCTCAGCAGCTGGCCAGATGTAAAAACAACTCTTGTGTGATACAAAGTGAATTTACTACCCAAAAGGATCAATTACAAAGGGCAGGTCAGACACACTACAGAAGATACACAATTTGAAATATAGGCACACTTCACTAAAATATGAAATGCCAATTACTTTTCTTAGCTGTTCAGCTTAGTCATTAATACCTGCTCTGGGATCTCTTTATGCCACAGCAAATAAAGGAAAGATGACAAGGGAGCTCCAGTCACTGTGGCTGTGGGAAATGACAGGCTTTGCATCACCAGCTTTCTTGACCTTCCTACTCTCTGCCTCCAGGGATCCAAACTCTCAAGTCTCACTCTGATTAAACTCCATGTATAAACTCCATCAGAAGTAGCAGTTAACTTTTATTTTCTTGGTGAAAGAAGGGGGAAACAAACCAAGATGAGTGTATAGATAACAGCAAAAGCCTAATTCATGTGAGGCTTCTACTGTGGCAGATCTGATGAGACAGAGAACTCCCAGAGCTGAACATATCTCCCCATCTCCCGTGGCTGGACACAGCCCCAGCTGACTCCCTGAGCTCCCTACAGAGAAGATGGATCACTCTGCAGCCTCACCCCTCTCTCTTGCATGCTTGCCTTGTCTGAGCTTTCATCTGAGCTTTCATGACTCTGCTTCATACAGCTGTGGGGCAAATTGTCTCTGCAGTGCTGCCCACAGAGCCTGCACGGTCACTGGTGACAGAGAGAAAGCATTAACCAGCCTTGGTCTCAATCAAGAAGCAGCAGCTGCCCAAGTGGGTTTCTATAGCAGGCCTAGGGACGCCTCCATGGTGTTAAGAACATTTGTAAACCTTCTTCATAACTATTAATTACTTGGAAACACAAAACTCTAATCAGCTTACAGACCCAATCTGCCTTGGCCTATTTACACAGCACATTGTTTTGCTGCCAGTTACTGTGCCTGAGCTGTCACAGCAGATTTCCTTCCCCATCCCAGGCTGGATGTGCAGTGATGGGCATGTTTGTGCTGGAGCATTACTTATGCAGGCCAGAAGGTCTCAGTGTCCCCTCCACTTCTTCAAGGGCATCTTCCAGCTATAACTGTCTGTGCTATAAATACTCCAACCTGGGCTCTCTTTCCAGCCCAGGCACACTGGCTGTCAGGGTACAGTAAGAGCACACAAAGGTATGGAATGCACTTGGACTAGAACAGACCCAGCAGCTGGCAGAAAGGCCACAGACCACTGAAGAATTGTTTAATGGTATTAAAACTTTGCATCTTACTCTCTTCAACTCCAAAGCATCACAGCTTTTTTTCCAACACTGTATAGCTGGTACCACCCTGTTCCAAAAACCATCAGCACCTGACATGAAGTGATCATGGATAAGTGTGCAGTCCTGCTGGGTGATAACACTGGATTAGACCCCTCCTGATACTACCTTCTTTTAGCTGCAAATCCAAAACACAAACAAGAAATCCAAGATGAGAAAAGATTCAAGATCTAAGTCCATTAATGAGGAACTGCAATGTTGGTTATGCTCAGCAGCAATAAATCTACAGCTTGGGGATTTAAGTGTGGTCCTGGTTTGATTCTTGGGAGACACTTAGATAAACTGTGAAAAAAGTGACATAAACAAAATGACTTGGCTTTAGGTGGAGGACAACTCCAAGATTTATATTAACTCCACAAAAATAATGGGACTCTGGCTTTTTCTTTTCTCTGGCAGCTCTTCAGTCTGTTTTTCTTGGCCTCTGATTTTGTTGCTATTTTCAGTAGCTCCTTGGAGGGGTACAGAGGTCTCTAAGGTACATTAGGCTTTTTCAAGCACCTAGGTGAGCCAAAACATTGCCAAAGTTATGTACTCTGATTTGCCTTTCCTGTCATTTCCCAAGCAGCTACTTTCCTTCTTTGAGCACATAGAGGGATTGCAGTGCCTAAATTTAATGTTTAAGGCAGAGGCACAAAATTCTTCCTATCCCTCTCCATGCCTGGAAACAGTGAAGGTTAAGCATGGATCAGGATCTCAGCACAGCTGCATTCTTATTTTCACCAAGTTTTTCCTTTTGCAGGAAAGATGCGTTGACAAAATTATAACCACACAGGCACATTTGTGAGAATCAACAAGGGGGCATTTCCTCCCTTTGCCTTGATGTCCTTACTCTTTCCAGGGCATTAACACAATGCCCAGACATTCTGCATGGTCACTTCAGTCACACTCTCAGCTCAGCAGCCACCAGATTGCCCCCCAGCACTGGCTTCAGGTTTGCTGTCTCTTCATTTTATGACTCTCCCTCTTTTCTTGGCTTCTTTGTGCCTTATGAAAACAATATGCAAATTTCTTCAAATCCATGTCCCAGTTCTATCTAAATTCATCATCAGGCTTTATTCTGTTAGTTTGTTTTTCCCTCTTGGAGAATGGCCTCATCATACCCCTCATTCATGAAACAGATCTCATCTCCAGTCCTGGAATGTCTTTACAAACAGCAGCACGTCCTGTCTCCTGCAGAGATCAAACATCAGGAGCTTTCTCTGGGAGGTTTTGGAGTGGAGCTGCTCATCTCACCCCACTCCTGCTGTGTTCTTGAGCCCTCACTCTGTTCTGAATGGTGGCTGTGCACATGCTGAGCCACTTATGTGTGAGAAAGGTGTTTGGTGGCACATGTGTAAACTGATTTCCAGGTAGCTTTCACAGGCAGAAAACATCACCACAAAGAAAGGGGGAAATGAGAGGCTGACACAGTTAAAACAGTTCCCAAAGTGGTCTGGAGAATCTGTGAGTTACATAAATGATCATTTGGCTCCTAGAGAGCCATGGACTCAAACTCCTCTGAAAACCAGTAATAGCAGATATTAGTTTTTATAAGAACCTTGAAACCACTACCTAAAACCAATGTAAATCTTGTGAACTGAAGAAGTGATGGAATATTTTGAAACATTTGGATATCCTGTGCATCTTCTAACAACTCTTCTATCCTGTATCTAGCAGAGTGCAGCTGATATCCCATCTACTCTCAACAGGCAAATGTTTGCAGCACCTTTTTGTTGACTTCTACAAGAAGAGATGGCAGTCTGAGCCTGTCTACATCCTTCAGCTGCTCTGAACAACTGCATCTTCCCACACCACACCTACAAGAAAAGCTCCCCAAAAAGTAAATTCAGCACATCTGAGAGATTAAAAGACCCTCACATCTAAATGATGCTGGAGGTTGGTACAACCTGTGGCTGGGAGTTGTTCCATGAATTCAAATATCTGAACTCCACTCCCAGCTTTACTGCAGATCCTTATAACCTTGAGTAAGTAATTTTGCTTTTGTTTTTCTGCTCTCCTGTTTTGTTTTTCAGGTGAGAGACCCCTTGGGAATGGCTGTGTCTCACACATTGTGCTGAGATAGCAGAGCCCAAAGATGTAGGATTGCACACTTGACTGGGCAATACTCCTGATTAACAAAGGAAATAGCTGCAAGGAAATGTTTCCTATCAGGATTTATTTATCAACTAAAATTTTATTACACATGTTTTTTTGCATAAGAATTGTCCTTTTCACTTGAACCTAGACATAAGAAAAAATGTCCTGAAGCTCGAGAGAGTTGAATTGATTTGTCATTAACATCCACAGGGACATTTGCAAGGTCTGGTTCCCATGCTGCCTATCATCTTCTGGCTGCTGCCCATTTACAACAGATGGGCTGGACTCCCTTGAGACTCACAGCTACCTGTCAGGCCATGATATAGCTGTGGAAATTGTTCTTGATCCTCCAGCATAGCTCTGCCTCTTGTTTTCTGATGTCTTCTGGGAGAGCATCATGTGTGCACGTCCCCTTTCTGCAGTGATCTGACAGTGCAGACTAGCAGCCCATGTCCTACCTCCTGTTTGCAGAGACTTTGCCCCAAGGTCAATGTCCTGTCTGGCAATTTGTTCCCATCAATGCTTTTTTGTTTACTGCCTGGGAAAAGTGTCTGCAGCAAACCCAAGGTATTTCACAAAAATCCAGAGAGCATTTGTCAGCAAAGGGCACAGTCATTAAACAAAATTATTGGAAGTATGTTCATCTCTCCCAAATGCACTGTAATATTTTCTTGCTGTGACTTACACATTGCAACAGTGGCTCATGGAACAGGTTCACACTTATATATTTTAAGGCATATCCTCTTTTAGGTCACTGCAGGTGACTTTTAAAGCTCCTAAGAGGGAAAGAAATAGATTTCAAGGACACTTTTTGAAGATACCTGAATGATCTAAAAGGCCTCCTGTGAATTACCATCTGACACCAGAAACTGCAGGTTCATGGCCTCGTGCTCTCTATGAAGACAAGTCAATTGCAGCCTGACCAGAAAAAAAGAAAAACTCTGCAGTTCCAGAGAGGAATCAATGCACAGGAGCAACCAACATATATGGATGAAACTCTTGTTCAAACAAGATCATTCATCTCACAGGACAAAGTGCTTGTGCTTTCAAGGACTTTCCATTGTATATCACCTCCAGAAGCCCAGGTGGTGACCAGCTTCCAACACTGCCCCAGCAGTGACTTTGAAGGTGACTACTTTTTCCTCCTCTTTCATTCTATGAGGATCCCAGTAACCTTTGGAATTTTAGTGTAAAAAATTAGATTTTTTTCCAAGATGTAGCCTATAAGAGCTTTTATCTTGTGCATCTTCTAACTCTTCTATCCTGTATTATCCTTCTATTCTGTGTAAGGAACACTTACACAGAACTAAAATAATTAGCTCATCATCACTCATCATTAGTTTGTTCATCACTGGGACTTGATAAAACCATCATGAACCACAAACACACACACAGACTCAAGAGCTCTCCTGCAGAAGCAGATGGTTCTACCTCACTGACCTAGTCCCTTATGGATATCCACATATATCCCCTACCTGTACTGGTAGGGGAGAGCAATAGCCATTCTTGGTTATGTGCTTTGCTTGTTTTTATTATTGCTTTATCTCTGAGGTGTGTGGAACAGAAGCAGCTCCATTAAACAAATACCTGTATGTGGGCCAGTAGAGCAGCAGCTTTGATGAAACCCTGAATTCCTGATGTGGAATCACACCTCTGCAAAGGACTCTTTGATCATACACAAGCAAAGGAATAACCATTTCATGTTTTTTCCTGCAGCTGGTAAATGAGGAAAACCCATGCTTACATGCCCAGGGACCTTCTTAACTAAAAATAGAAAATCTGCAACAGCGACATCGCTGCACAGCGATCTTAATCTGCTTAAACACTGCATGGGGGTTGTCCCTGATACCAAAAAAATACTCTTGACATAACCTACAGGATACTTTAAAGACCAAAAGCAATGTTCTTGAAAGGATTATAAACCACTGCTGCTATGGCCTGGCGTTTACCCCAGCCACACGGGAAATCTTTTTTAACTGTCTGAAGATTAGGAAAGAATTAGGAGCAACACAGCTGACACATCCAAAGCTTGTGGAAACTGGAGCCAAGTGAATCTGGGACAGCAAGGAGAGCCCCCAGCAGGGTTCTGAGGCACTCACTGCTGTGCTCTCAGTGCACCCACCCTCCAGCAGCTCCCGTCAGAGTGATCCAACATCACAACTGTGCAGCTCCTCATCCTCACCCCTGCCTTTCCTGGATATGGCTTCTGAGTCCAGTTCAGTTCTGTCTCACCCCAGCAGGACACCTCTCCTGTCTGGGGCGCATCTCCCTCAGCCAGTTTCAGCCATGCCCACGGCACACACAGATCCATCAGCACAGCAAGCAGGCAAATGCCCAGGCCTGGCTCACCACTGCCCTTGTTAGGAGACAAAAATGTGCACAAGAGACTAGAAGATACTTCACCTCCTGCTCTGGGGTCCCCATTCTCCTCCCAAATCCCCTCAGAGCACATCTTCTGCCATCTAACATCAAAAGCAGTCGTTCTGTGTCCTGCTGATGGCAGCTGAAGGCTCCTGCAAGAGCTCTTTCCTTTGTCTAACTGAAAGGCTGCGTTTTCCCAGCACCTCAGAACAAGTCAAAAACCATTTCCTCAGTACCAGTGCAATTACACCTGCATGAAATAAGAGCTGGAGGAGCTGAGAATGAAGTGGTTCCATTCCAGGGAACAGCCTTCAGCAGCTTTTCCACACAGGGATGTTCTGCAGAGAAAATTGCCCAGTGGCCACAGAGACTGGAAAGTATTTCTGCCTTACTGCATAAAAGAGATGAATATCATAAGTCTGAACAATTAAAATAAGCAAAGCCCTAAATTGTTCAATTAACATGAAGCAATCAAGGTGAGAGTTCTCAGTGAAAAAGTACTGAGGCACAGCTTGAGTTCATAGCAAGCATGATAGCATGATGGAGTGAGGGAATGTGACCTTCAAACCAAGCAGGGTGACTTCCCAGAGTGTGTAAAAGCTGTTTTCCTCAGGTTCCAGAGCTAAATATGATACATAGGATTGTTTAATACAGTCATTAACAACAATTCTCAATAGATGAAGCCTTAGTACTTACATTCTGGGGAAAAGGTTTTGCTACAGCCTAGATCTTAAATAATATTTTACTTCAGATTCTTGAAATTCCAGTTGAATTTCAGACATTTCAACAGAAAAGATGAGTAAAATTATATTGGTGCACTTTCAGGTTGAGAACAAAGGCTCAATTACAAAGAGAAACGCTGCAGCAAAATTGACTTGATGTCTTTTCTTGTAAAGCTGCTTTTAATGTAATAAAGATTAACATCATTAATGCATTTTACATCACTGAGAACCATAGAAATAAATTGTGCTGTAGTGTTACAAAATCACAGATTTCTGCAAAGGCAAAACACTAAATATCATCACTTATTCTACAGAAATACACAAGAATTCCAAATTTGAGAGCAATTAATATCTGTAAGCTTCCTTATCTTTTCTGCTTTTTAAGGTAAAAACAATGATAAGAGATGGTTCTTTACTTACAGCATTCCCAAAATGTGCATCCACAATTCTCCAAAGAAGGTGGATGGGGAATGGGAAGAAGACAAGGAGATGCAGTGGGGAAAGTGTTCCCAATGTTGTTCTCTACAGCTTTCTTGAGCTGCTCGTGCCTGAGACACAAACAGCAGCTCTGGCAGCTGCCCAAACACTCACCTGAGCCCAGGTACACCTCACAAGGTGTTCCAGCAAAGGGAACACTGAGTTTTAACTGTTCCCAAGCCCAATTCCCCCTCCCACTGCCACAGCCAGCAGTAATACCTCAGTCACAGAGCACCTCTTCCTTATAGACCCAGCTGCCTCCAGGAGGGAGCCACAGCTCATTCACCTGCATGCCCACACTTCAAAAAAGGGATATAAATTTCCATTTTAGCCCTAAAGAGACAATATTTTCCTTGAACTACTGAATGCTTCAGTGGCTTCACTTGAAATCCTGAGCGTTCAGCAGCATTCCTCTTCCCAGGGTCATGCAAAGTTTATCTTTCCAAATCACTCAGTGCATCTGTAATCAAACTGTATCTTGGCTGTAGTCCTTGGGTTTACATCTTACTGTCTGTCACTTCCTTCACAGGTTTACAGGAGGTCAGAGCCCCCTGTCCTTCACATCTTCTCTCACTGAAAACATGTCTAGTTAAAGCCAAAAGACAACTGATGGAGCCTCTCACGCATGACTAGAAGATTTAGGAAAATTTCCATAGTGGAAGGTTTTCCATAGCGTTTTGGTGTTTTTTTCAGCTGCCAAGTGGTTACTTATGCAAATTAAGTGTCTCATAAGTAAAAGCATTTCAAGGGATGCACTCAGTACCCCTCCAGATCATTATATTTAAAGTTGTTGTGATGTTTCTGATTTAATTCAGTTCTTACTGTGAAAGCTACTAGGTTAATCAAAATATGAGGGAGCCCACCATCTATTTTTAATGAATAAATTACAAGTTATTGTGTAATCAGTAAGATTTCATCAAGGTTAAAATTAAGTGCTCATCTCATGATCCATAAACACAATTTTCAGCTGAGGATCATGCAACAATGCCAGAAGATGAAGAATGTCATTCCAAGCACAAATGTGACTGTCCCTGCAGCACTGTAATAAGGTGGCCTTGAGCTCACACAAAAGCTTTCAAACAGGAAGGTTGCTTTGTTTCAGAAAGCATTTCAAGGTGTGTTTAAAATTCATCATATCTTTCAGTCCCATTAATAAAAGAAATGCCTTTTAAACATATCCATAAATCTAAATAGAGACATCACTTTTTGCCTGACTAGACAATTTAATGAAACATTTATTTTTTCTGAGCAAGGGTTTGAGCACCTGAGGAAAGCAGCAGCTCGGGCAGTAGCACCCAGAGCCACCCACGGTGCAGACCTGCATTTTGACCATATCCAGCTCCAGCCCAAACCTTTGCAGAATCCTGGAAATGCCTCCTCAGAATCCTGTTTTGTTTACATCAGCCTCCTCACCAGCCTGGAGAGAGCTGCTGCGTTCTGTAAAGTGAATGACATATCTGTGGGCTGGAGACTGATGTTTATATTACCTTCAGTGACTCACAGGAAAAATTAAACATTCCGTCTTACAAGGGCTTCATCTCTTTGCCTCACAATGTCAAGACAGGGCTCTGCATCAACCATTCACTGCAGCTACTTCAAGGATGGCTCTGGAGAGGGCTGAAGTGACTGCATTTCTTTAAAGATAACTCCTAGTTAAGGAAAAACTATAATTACTCATGCTGAAGGTCTGAGGCTATGATCTTCACACAGAGCAGCGGGACAACAAGCAGAATTTTCTACTCCATTTTAGATAATCAAAATACTTGTTCAGCACAAGGATTGGAACCCTGACACCCATAATGTGACAATGCACCCTCATGGTGCTCCCTTACAGCACTGGCTGGGCTGTACAACCCCCCAAGCCCAGCAGGGCCAGTTCTCCAGCACAGAATGTGCTACTCTCAGAATCAGCCTTAAAAAAAGAAACTTGCATAGAGCTACCATTCACTGCAAAAGGTGTTCCCACATACTAAGTACATTTATAGGTTGTACTGAAGAAGAGAAAAATTCTTACATTTTCAAAAAATAAATTTCGAATTGAGTTAGAAAAATTTAAATTGCTTTGAAAAGCAAATCAGGTTCTGGGTCCTGATAAAATTAAAGCCAATAGATATTGCAATTGATTTCAGTCATGGACTAAAATCTCTCTGATGTCTGGGGGAACTTAAAACTCACAAACTCTTTTGAAATAAATGCTCATGCTTTTCCCCCAGGTTCAAAGAAATTGGAGAATGATACTAATTCTGTATTCAAATCAGCCCATGAGGATTAGGCAAAGGTAGCTATTATCTCTGCAAAGCATGTGCATAACAATGAACATTTAAAGAGAAAATCTTCCATTTCAGTAAAATTTTATGAGAACACGAAAAACAGTAAAACCTTTATCTCAGACACCTTATGCAACATCCTCCTCCTAGCAGCACTTTTCTCTCTGATGGGTTTTACAATATCCTTATTCAAGAAACCATTCTTTCCACAATGCTAAATTTCCAGAGGTACATTCTCTTTTCACTGTGTTTTAAAAAACAATAATTTGGTTTGAGAGTTGTCAATGCTTTTTGGTATTCAAAGTGTAGATAAGGTAAGATTCAGCATATTTTATTGGCTCAGTTTTAAAAGTCTTGAAAATCAACAATTCTCACTGCTTACAGCTTGGTTTGGGAAAATGTGATTTTTATTTAAGGCAATAGCTACTTCTCCAGCTACTTTGCAGTGAAATATTGGAATTTAGCTCTGACAGTGACTGTGGGTTTTTATTATTAGGAAGTTATTTGGACAATATGGATTATTCTTAAGCTAAATCCAAACAAGTGCCAAGAACAAGTCCAACTAATTTGTAAATATAAACAAACCCATACTGCCACAATTCCCAGGAGCTTCCATGCATCCCAGCATCATGCATTGCTTCCATGTCTAAGCACTGGCAAAAGTATTCTGTCGCCTGTGACTGCAAAGATAACTTGAAAATGCTCCATATCAGAGCAGTAAGTGGGTTTAAACCCAGAAAACAGCTTTTATTTCTAAATTTGGAATTTTTTCCAGTCAGCTCCATAATTCCAGTGTTTCACCCACAAGTCAAAAGTTTTAAAGCAAAAGTTTATTTCCAAACAGAACAGTTTAAAAAGAACGTGGACATGGCACTCAGTGCCAGGGTTTAGTTGATGAGGTCTTAGGTCAGACTTGATGATCTCAAATGTCTTTTCCAACCCAGTTCACTCTGTGATTCTGTGATTCTCTTACATTAAGGGTCCTTGTATCACACTTGACATTTTCCTTATTCCAATTCTGAAAGAAACATAGCATCAATTCAGAAAAAAAAAATACTGAAATACAATCAAATTTCCTTTAATTTAAAACAAAGTGGGAATTTTCCAAATCCAGAGCTTCCAAAGAGCTTCCCTAATGCACAAAGTGAGGTTTACACCTCTTAGCTCATCCCCCAATAACACCAGCACACAAATACCTCTTCCCAGCCCTGCAGACCAGATCAGCAGTGAGTCCCCCCATGCTCACCTGCACTTCCCAGCTCCTCTGATGCTGACAGAATGGACAAACCCTCTGTGAAAAATGGCATCAAATTATGGACACATGAGAAAAGCTTTGGTTTTTTACTGTTAAAGCTTAACCTGTTCTTTCTTTTACATTGATTTTTTCCATTTTCCCAGGTAAAGAGATAAATCATGGCTGCCTGACAGCATGTAGAGCAAATAAAAACCCATTTGATCTACTCTGCTATGGATCTGCTCGTTAGAGTACTTTTGGAGAATGTTTACTTCTCTGGAAATATAAACTTACTTGAGAATATGTTTTTCTGCAGAATTTTCTGCTGAAAGGTCAAATTCCTGCCATTTCTTCATTTCCTGGATTCTCTATCACATACCCCAAGAGTGCAGATTACCACTGGCCACATCCTGGTGTTAGCAATTAGAGGTATGGGATGGGTCTGAGTGGGTTTCATTGCTCTAAAACAGATTTCCCTATCAACTATTGGATTCAGGATTCAAATTTTTAATCCCCTTCTGGAAACTGCCTTTTTTGGGTTCTGCTTTCCTAAAGCAAAAGAGAATATTCCTAAACTCCCCTTTCCTACAGCAGGGTCAAAGTTCAAAGGCAAATTATCATGGAAATGGTACCTGCAGGAGCTCGCTCTGAGCTGGACCCTCCTGCTGCCAGCTCTAAATATTCCCCACAGGAGTTACTGAAGGATGAAAAATGTTAGCTCTCTCCAGACAGGATGCAACACTATGCAGTTCTGCAGGGAAACTGTGGGAATTGACTTCCCCTTTAGAAAAAAGGTTAATTACAGAGCCTTGGGAACATGTTTGGTATTTACTACAAGCAACAAAGAGCCCACCTTTGACTTGGATGGCAGTTTAGGCCAGAGATTAAGCTTCCTAGTAATGCAGTTTTGCAGCTGAATAAACCTTGGTGTGGAGAGGGGACAGGGCCATCCCACCTGCTCCCAGTGACCTGCTGGAGGAAGGTGATGTCCCCAGCACCCATCATGCCCACCATTCCCAATAAATGCACCCCAGGGGAGGCAGCCAGCTGAGGGCACAGCCCACTGTCACCTGGCAATCACTGGCAATGGGCACAGTCCCTGGATGAGCCACTTGGGCATGAAGGATCATTCCTGGTGCCAAACACAGCCTTGGCTTCTGCCAGAGCTGGAAGGGCTGGCCTGGTAGCACTGCAGCATTCCCAAAGGCAGCCAGAGCCCTCTGGCATGACCTGCAGACCTCAGGGAGAGCTTTTGGGCAAGCTGAGCAGGCTGGCAGGAGGCACTTGGATCATTCAGCCACCTGGTTTGACTAAACACCGCCCTTCTCTTTCTCCCTACTTTGTGTTCACATCAGTTCTCAGCTGAGTTTCACAGGGAGAAGATTTGATTTGTTTGGCTTTGTTTTTCCTCACAACAATCTTTATGAGCTGTTGGATCCAGCACCTTCCTTTGTGGCCGTGCTGACAGGCATGGACAGGAACCCTGAGGGCAGATGGGCTTTGGGGACCTCGACAGCCTGAGCGTGGCTCCTTCATGTTGTGGGGAGAAAGGGTGAGAAGTCCTGCCTCCACTGCTGCAGTGCTGTGGGCAGCTGGTGTTTCTACCCTTGGAAAGGTGAAATGTCTCCCAGCAGAGCGTTGGGAGTGGGCAGCACTGCAGAGCCCAGCCCAGCCCCGAGGAACCCCTGCACAGCTCTGCTCCTTCTCGTCCTGCCAGTGCCAGCATGAAACCCCACACCAACAAAACCAACCCATTCCCCTGATGAAGGCAATAACCAGAAGAGAAAAACGGGAGGAAAAACAAACCTGATCTTATGACATTTGTGACACACTGACAAGAACACAAAATGGCAAGAGGTCCTATTTTTAAAGGCCATCATCCTGCTGCTGTCGGAGCACACTTGTGTCAGCAGTAACCCACAGCAGCTCCCTGCATCAGCTGCCTCATCCATGGCAGGAAGCTGCCTCCACAACATGCCCTCAGAGCTAAAAGCTGGGCTACCACCTAAAGTCACTGCAACATGCCTCTATTTTAAGGTCTCTCTCAGGGAAACTGAAGTCTGTGGGTAAAAAAAAAAAATTATAAAAAATAAAATTATCCAGTATTTATATCTGTGTGCTTAAATTCAGCCATGACTGATTCTGCAGAGGAACTCTGGCCTGTCCAGGAGAGGAGCAGAAGAAGGCAGAAACGAGATGCCAATAAAGAGCCAAGGTGTAAATAGGACTTACACACTCACAGAAACATGAAAAGAGTCAAAAAAGCTTTTGCAAGAATAGCTTCATGGTCTTACATTGCAAATGAACAGTTACAAGGAAACTAGCATTTTCTTGGGCTCTCCAGGTTAAGAATATATTTTTAAGACTTCAGATTAATGAGACCTAGTGCACTCATTTAAAGCAGGAAAAATTCTTCTTTAATTACTCAAAAGAAAAACCCAATAATTAATAGCCACCAGAAATAATAAATCAGCCATTGTAATCTCATTTCCATTACCCTTATTAGCTCAAGAGATTGGTAGATCAAACCCAATTTCATTCTTCCAGAAATAAATACACTATTATTTTTAGCTGATTTCCCAAGACTCTGCAGTCACTGTGCTTGGGCTGCCTGCCTGTTTGTCCACTCAGATAAGTTTGGAGCCTGCTGGCCAAGTTCAACTTGAATTAATGACAACACAGTAGTCTCAGAGATGTTATTGTCAGACCTGTGACCAATCTCTGGCCAGGAAGGACTCAAACTGCCCCTGCTTTGGCAGGCAGAAGCAACGTGGTGTGAGTCCTTACCTGATTGCACAGGAATGGGTGGGCACAGGGAGAGAGAGGGAATACAGAACCACACATGAGGATATAGACAGGTCACAGTCACCAATTAACCAGTAAATATATCTGTGACTTCAAACAGACTCACTTATTATCATACCATATTTATTTATCTGCAAAAAATTCAGATTATTTTAATACTAAAAATATTCCTTTACCTATAAGGCAAAAAATATGTTAGAAAATTTCCTGACACTGACCCAAAATTCCCACAAACTTGGGGGGATAATCCTTAGCAAGCTGATGAGCAGGTTTTGTTCTATGAAAGAAATTCTAAACCTGTTGCTTACAACCTATTTCATGTTATTACTAAAATATTTACTGAATGGATATGATGCAATATCTCCTTCTTTTTGCAAAATTTTCCCAAGACCAAAAATAGGTTATGACTTAAAAATAACATGCACCACATTGGAAATCAATGAAACACTCTCCAACCAAGACCCAATAACCAAGTCATGACCTGTCACACTTCTATTTTTAGGAATGGATCATGTTTTTTTCTGGGCATTGGCAATGACTCCTTTATGTATCAATTCTGTAACGTGACCAACCATTTCTAAATGAGATGTTTGATACACAACCTTGTGACAGTGTTTATGGCAAATACTGCAAAGTTAACGACCAGCATTACCCAGAGGTTGGGCTGGAACACCAAGGTGTGCCTTGGGTAAACACCAAACTTCTCCCAGGTGCCTCTTTAGCTGGAGTGAACCAGCAAAGGGGATGACAAAACAGATCACAGCCACAGGAGCCAGCTGCTCCTACAGCCCCATCCATCCATCCCTGGTCACAGCACCTGTGGCTGAGAGTGCTGGACTTGCACCAGGAGAGGAAAGTCTTTGATCAGCAGGAAGGAACGAGCAGAACCCACAGAACATCTCAAAGTCCTGCATTTAAGGCAAAGACAGCACCCACCTTAAGTGTTGCATGACCTCCAGAGAAACAAATGAGGAACAAATGAGGAACAGTGGAGCAGCCCAAACCAGCTCAACAGCACGGTTGCTTGGCTCTTACCATTTAGCAGTTGAACAGAACTGGCAGTGAAAGGCTATAAAGGCCCTAACCACCAGGAAAACTCAACAATCCCAGCATGAGGGTGATTCCCAGTCTGCCTGGCAGGAATGAGCTGGGGAGGGACCATGCTGGGGACAGTGGCTGGCTGGATTTCCTCTGCCTTGGCTTTCCACCAGGGAATGGAAAGCCACTGTGGACATGAAGTGAGAAACTGCAAGAAGGAAGAAAAACAGTATTTACAAACTCACAGGGAATTTTTTCATGAGAACTTGTTACATTTCTGCTCAAATCCTTCTACACTATGCAACACCTTTTATGTGTGGGGTTTTTTTCCTTCATTAATTCTGACTTTGACCATTATCACATCCTGCTTTCTGTAGTAATTATAGCAGACAAGAGAGATGAAACACCACTGGATGCAGGTAACACTTGACTTTATGGTGTTCCAAATCAATTCTCTGTAGTGTGGGCTTATCTTGAGCAAACCAAAAGAAATCTGTGAGAAACTAAGTGCAGCAGAGAGTGAAATGTGGATTGGTAAACACAGCAGATGAGGTCCCTGGCCTCCCTTTGGGGAGGATGTGACACATTAAGGTGCAGATACCTGAACTCTTGCTGGATTCACTGGGCAGTGTAAACTCAGTGTGGTTCTCAGCCCAGACCCAGCATGATCAATCCCACAATAGCTTGAACACATGCTAAAGGGATTACCTGGCCAACGTGACATTTCACGTGGTGCCAGCTCACCTTCAAGCACGTGGCAAAATGTGGGCAATAAATTCCAGGATGCTGGCACAACATCCTAAATAACACCACAGCACTGAGCAGCTCTAGCTCTGTCAGTGTCACATGCTGTGACAAATTCAGGCTCATCTCTTTTTGCCCTTAAGGAGCATTTGACAACTAAACAGCAACCTGCTGAGATGCTCTAAAGCATCCTAGCCAGGACTAAGATGGGGATGTGACTGAGAACTCCTTTCTCCAGGTTTTGGGATTTCTCATAGACCTTTACCAGCTCTGTTATGAGATGTGCACACATGTGACAAAGCTGGGGACCAGGAGCTCAGCACTGTGGCACCGTGCTGAGGGAAGTGTTCGTGGCTCTTGGCTCTCCAGTTCTTCCAACCTACAACTTGCAGTTCAAGGCTCCAGATACTCAAATCTAATGATTTCACTGGTGACTCAGCAGCAAACAAGCATTTTCTGCACTCTTTAGTCCAGCAGCAGGATATATAGTTTTCAAAAAGTAAAAACTTGTCTTTCCTTGACACCAGGGAGTTATATAATCACCTAAAAGTAAGTAGACAAAATCTAAAATTACGTCTTTTTTACAATTGCTGTGCTGGTTACTCTAGACTGATGTACATTGCCTTTACAACTGATTGCAAGTAAGATCTTGTCTAAATGGAGAGGAAGATTCATAAACAGTTGCCAGGAAAATTGCTTTTTGATTTCCCTTAAAACTCTAATTTATCAATGTTTTAGTCAATGTTTAGCCTTATTCCACATAGTCTTCATTAACTTTTGCCACTAACATTTCATTAACTTTTACTACTAATATTAATGCTCACCAAAGTCTAAAGCAAAAGATGAGCCTGGGAATGGAAAACATTTGTACATTTTTATCTCTTATGCAGCATGCATAAAAGGAGTGTAGTTTCTGTTTCTCTGCCTCCCTGGGGGATTCACTGCTCCAAAAAACCCCACCACCTGGTAAAAATACCTTATTCCTTACCTTTCTCACTTGCCTGTAACTCTGAGAATAAAAACAACAGACTTTTGCAGGACAGCCAAACTTCAAACTGACCTGGTGAAGGGGGAAAACTCTGCAGCACTTCTGCTCCCCATGGGAGAGATTTTGACTGCATCCTGATCAGCAAAACCTTGGAACAATTTCAGTGTAGCAGAGCTGTTATAAATCCATGAGAGCACAGCAGAGCTCAGAGTGGGGCCTGTCTCAAATGGCAGTTTCACACAGCATCCATGTGTCCCTTCTTAACCAGCATCTCTTAAAGCCTGGGAGCATGAGCACAGTGCCACTGCCCCCTCAGAGGCAGAGTGACACCTTCTGCCTCTTGCCATTCCCCAGAAATGCAGAATTCCATGTACCAGAGACAACAGCTCCACCTGGCAAAGTGGGAAGGCAACAGGGAGGGTACAAATTAAACTCAACACCACTGGAAGTGCTTCAGCATCTACCTGCAGCAAAGTCCTACAAGGATGCCTGTAAATGGTTTGGAGTTATTTTAGTAGGAATGATCTAATAGTCAAATTGGTTTTGCACAGATCATTGTTATAATGGGTAGCATGAAAAGGAGGGAGAATTATGCTTCCTCCTGAGCCTCCTGTATTCAAGTTAATTTCATCAGGATAATCATTGCCTGGGAGTACCCAGCCCTGTGAAGACCTTTCTTTTTATGCATTAGTGAATTATGTTTTAATTCCTCATTATCAGTGATGGAAATACTATGCAGAAAACCCATCACACACCGATAATTTGGGACCATGTACCCATCTTTGCCAGCTGCCTCACCAAGGAGCTGCTGTGCTCCACACTGTCCTCACATGGCTTGGCAGCACCTCAATTAACAATTCTGTGTCTCATTACCTGGACTGAATTTATTCTTGATCTTTGACTCCTTAATACAAAAAAATGCAATAATAAAGTGCCAGCCAGAGTTGGCTTTCCATAGATCATTCAGAATGCTTTTCTATTCCAAATTTGAGGCATTTAAAAACACTCCTACTCCATTGCTTATTGAGTCCTGTGGATGTTTCTTATCTCATCTCCTTCTCCTTGTCTCATCCTGTTAGAGACCCTCCCTGTTGGATAAAGTTATCAGGTCTTTGAATAAGGAGAAACAATTTCTTTCACTTGATTAACTGCATGACTTAATGCTATCAGCTCCATTAGGGGACAGGAGCATGAGACAGGCTATCAGGGAATCAAAGTCAGTCACAGCAACACAAATCTCTGCAGCAGCACCATGAGGTTTGAATAATCAATTGCACATTCCCAGGGAGTTTGCCTCCAATAAGAAAATATTTCTTGCCGCTTTCAAAGGTATTGTGCTGCACAGGAGATTGACAGTAAAAACAAAATTCCTACAGCATCACTTCTTAGGTTGTTTGCAGAGCTTGACACAGGTAAAGTGCAAATTTGGGGCAATTCAGATATGAGAACATGACATTATGAGAAAGATATCTGTAAGTAACTGCAGTTATTAAAATGAGATAAATTAACTTTGGCTCCATCTGGGTGCCCCTGGTCAGGAGAGCACCTATTGCAGAGTGAACTCTGAGCTGCCTGAAGGCTGAGAGAGTCCTGCCCAGGTTTTCATTGACTAATAACTCATTAAGTTCTTCTTGGTAAGTGTGAGGTCCATGGCAGTGCTAACCTGCTCGGTGGTTGTTGAGGATTTGAAAGAGAGCTGCCCAGTGCACCAGGTGGATGTTTCCTCCCTGCTGGGCTGCAGGGAGGGTTGGGAGTTCTGCTGGGGAGGAGACAAAGTGCAGCAGGCTGGCCAAAACAGATAAGGCTTTTGCTTTTAAACCAAAGAGTTTGGTTCAATCACTGATACACACAAGCTATTTTTGTCTGATGGGATTCGTCAGTCAATTCTGGTACATCAGTATCCACGTCAAAACTGTCACATGTGGTAGATGGCTCAGGAAAAGGAACTAGGACTGATAAATTCTAATAAGGCCAACCAGGACTTCAGAGAAACTCTGGAAATTTGGAGCCCAGGCCAAGAACCCAACTTGGTAAATTCCTGTCTGAAATTAAAACTTTTCTACCACCTCAGTCCCAGAAGCTTCCCAGAATAAACAACACTACAGCTACCAAGAACATGGTGTGAACTGCAAAATAATTAAACTCATCATGTGCCAAGGGAAACCTGACTGATTGCTGCAATGCTGATTAGTTGCCCCCCCTGCTCTGGAGAGCATTAGCATGAGAGCAGGAGACACCTTTGATAGGCACTGAAATATCAAGGTTATCTCTTTGGCAGTGTGGCTGAGGTTACTGTCCCAGGAAAGGCTTCTTTCATCTCAGTATCACAGCCTCTTCCCCTCCTGTTGCCCATACCTCTGTGAGGGTGAGGCATGACCACCCCAAACAAGAATCCAGTCCAGTCTTGGGCACTTCCAAGCAACCAAAATTCTTCCTGCCTGCTGAGGACACTGCTATCACACAGCTAGATGGCACAGCAACTTACTCCACTCTGCAGTAGCTGCTTGCCAGAGATTAGGACTTTCAGCACTTTTTCTTTTTAACTAAAAGAATTTACATCTTCAATTCCCAGTCAATTCTCAGCCCTGCTGAAGTTCAGCCGTCTGACAGAAGCACACCAAACCTCATGTTTGGGAAATTCTCATATATATATATATAAGTTCTCAAGTAAGATATATTAATTATCTGAAGCCCAGCCTCCAGGCCTTTTTCAAAGCTGCTCAGCTCCAGCCATTGCGTGCTGCAGGAGGAAGCAATAGGTCTCATACACAAGTAGATTAACTCTCCAGAGCTCTTCTAATTAGAGACACCAGCTCCTTGCCAAGGAGATGTGCTTGCTGCAGCTTATTTTAGCTCTGCAGTTCTGACAAACCAGACACTTTTCTTCTTATGATCTTGTGTAATTGGAAGACAAACTTTTTCTGAATAATGAATGCTCAGAGACACCACTGTTCATGAAGCAGCATACTTTCATGATAAAAACAGATCTACAAAATGATAGCTTAACTGTAAAAGAGGATTTGCTCCTGTAAATCCCAGAAGCAGTGAATGATGGCAGGAATCCCCACTCCAGCCCCTGCTCAATATCAGGTCAGGTTGCTCAGGGCTGTGCCCAGTGCAGCTCTGAGTGTCCCCAAGGACAGAGGTTTCCCTGCCTCTCTGGGTCCCCATGGCAATGCCTGACCACACTCACAGGCAGAACAATTTTCCTATCTAGCCACAATTCCACTTGCTGCAAACAGCTCATCACTGCCCTTTGCTACACAGCTCAGAGGAGAGTCCATCTCTAGTCTCTGCAATTTCTCACTAGATTACATTATAGTTATTCTTTGAATTGATCTTTGGCACTCTCCACATTTTCAGCTTTTAAAGAACAGGCCTTATTTAGTTGTGAGAATTACTGGGTAGAAATGGGAAGAGATTCTTTTCCACAGGAGTGACTCTGGAGTGTGAGGGTCCCTTCTGCAGGGAAACAGGGTGAACTAGGACCACAGCCTGAACAAAAACTCCTGCTAGGCAAAGGAATGTACATTTTCCAACTTACCTTTCCTTTCTGCTTTACTCTGAGGGGTGTCTGATAGAGCTCCCCAGGAGCAGAAGCACAGCTCCTGTCACCACAGGGCACCATGCCCAAGTCTCAGCAGAAATTCAGTGCCTCATCCAGACAGCAATGAGGATTAACATGCTTTCCAAACTCCTTTTGAGCTTCTTCCTCAAGAAGAATTCACAGAAGTTTCTAGTCCCTTGTTCTTCCTGATAACAAAGGGGGGAAGAAAAACCAGGTCGAAGAAACATTTTTCTTGCTCTTCCATCAGCTGTGAGCAGCTCCAGGCTCCCTGATGCGCAGCATGAGCAAACTGCACCTTCAGTGGAGGGCTGAGGAGCCAGCAGATGCAGGTCAGGGGTGTACTGGCTCCTCAAAGGAGCAGCCCAAGAGCAGGACAAAGCCAACACTTAGGTGTTATGGAGAATACCAGCACAGAAATGAGATTTCCATCTGCCCTGATGGTTTCACTCCATGTGCTACCTGTGTGCCTCAAACCTCTGAGCTGAAATCAAGCAGGATCTGCAGTACCCACCCTTTCCCACAGATATTGTGTGCCACATCACAGAAACCAGAAAAAGATGGGAGCAAACCAAAGGTCAATGCAATACAGAGGGTTTAATAGAGTTTTCTGTGCTTTTTCCCTTGGACAACACCGAGGGCTCAGCCTTTTGTCTTAACACACCATTACAGGTTTTGGCAGGTATATAATAGAAAAAAATACCACAGGGACATTTTATTGTGTTTCCTTTTCTGCTTTTCTCCTTCCCTTCACTGTCTTGGGAAAAAGTAGGGAGAGGAATTTCAGCCATTGCCAACTGCTGTATTAAAACAATAGAATTTTGGGAAGCCTCAAAGCATTATTTGTAGCCACAATAAGCACAGTCTATAACTAAGCCTTTCACATCAGCAGATCATAGCAGGGCACTGAAGAACTGATTGTGCACCTAAGCACGTTTGCATCCCACCTAAATATTAAGCATCAATTTAAAGTGTTAAATGCCCACAGCCCACACACAGCACCCTTCAAACTGCAGAGGGAGAAATAGCTGAGGTGAGCTGAATAGCAACCCAGATGTGCACCTCGGTCTCTGCTTCCTGCAGAGTGAGCCCACAGGGAATGCTGTCCCATCCCATGGAATAAATGTCAAACCTCAGGTGGGATGAACCCAAATCCTCCTCCCAACAGCAGCTACTGCCACCCACAGCTCCCCAAGAGTCAAACATTGAGGCTCTTCATCCTTCTGTATTATTTAAAAATTCAGCTGTTGATTCTAGCAGTCTGTCACATCACAGCATATTGCTCTTCTCTCTTTAGAACAGATAGTGTGGGGCGTGTAAAATAACAGACACCCCCTTTTCTCCTCTATTCAAGCTTTGACTCCACAGAAGCCCTGGCTCCCCAAACCTTTGCATGCTGCTCCTACATGCAAAGTACAGGCTAAGACAGTGACCCTGAATGAGCTCCTGGTAGCACAAATTCAGCAGCAGCACCAAAGCACACAGCAGCTCTTGTAATTTGATTTCTATTCATTTACATTATACATTAATCTAACACTATACATCAGTCAATAGGTGAGAAGATTTCACTGCTCACTGGTTATGAGGAACCGATTAAAGGAGTGATAAAGAAGATTAATTTATTGCAGGATCTGATAGGAGACTAAATGCTTGCAGGAGGAAAGGGATTATTGACTTAGATTTAACAGAGGAATAATTCCCATTCGTATATGTGTACATATATATAAAATAAGGTGTAGGAATATATGGACCAAGCAGACTGGAGATGAAGGATTGAGAAAAGCAGCATGAACCTTCCTTCTCTTGCAGCCCTCTGCAGTTCTGGAAAAGCACCACTGTTATTCTCTGAATGCAGAGACATGGAAGCCTTTAAGTGTTGAAAGGTGATAAAAGCCCCACCAATGAGCCTGTGTGAGCTGTGCTGCCATCAGGGGCATGGGAGGGGACCAGACAGAGTGAGTGGCCCTGGGTGGGTGGGTGGCAGCAGACAGGCCAGCACAGCATCACACACGACACAGCCCCAGCAGGGCCAAGCAGCAGAACCCATCCAGCGGCTGCACAGCTGGTTTTACCACCTCCAGCAGCCGAGCTGCCTGTTCAATGTGCTGCGACACAGATGTGCCCCAACAGCTTCTGCATGACTTCTGCTTACAATGCCAACCTCCAGGACTCACTTCTGCCTCTACCAAGCCATGGTGGGCTTGCCCCTTAATTCATCTACCTAATAAAAAGGATCAGTTTTCCACTGGGATTTAAGTGCAGCCTCACAAAACCCTGACGCACACGTGGTACCGCTGGGACCACTGGAGGTTAGACCACACCAGCGCAAGGAGGGACATCCCCACCAGAGCAAATACACACAAAGGCAGTGTCTGGGGGCCACGATGGGCAGTGACCCTCTCCTGGCTGTGTCCCTGTGTGCCAGGCTCTGGAGTGCCTGCAGACTGTGCACGGCGCTTGTGGCACAGCCGGGACGGAGCGAGAGCCACCACAGCGTGAAAGGATTGGCATCTGCCCAAAGGGCTCTGCTTAATGGGCTGATCCTAGATACATGTATTTGGACAGGGAGCAATCGATATTGCACAGAGCAGCACAGCACATGCATTGTCTGCAGCCAATTATGCAGCTCTCTCTGCTGTGCAATATTCATTTTAATGTTACCCTGAAAGGAGGGAGCACGGCAGGTCAGCCAAGGAGAGTGGCAGCACTGCTGTACAATGCAGCCCTCATTTCTTTGAAAACTCATGTCAATCCAGTGCAAATCCTGTCATCCAGGCCCTTACAGAGCACAGTTCAAGGAAATCCATTAAGCCTTTACCCTGTTCACCGTTGCTGCCGTTTTGTCTTGCCGGTGCCACGCGTGCCTTTTGGGCTCTGCTCCACACACAGCACAGCATATCCCTTCCCAACAGCTCTCAGCAGTAACAGCTCCCCAGGGAAAATCAGGACAGCCACAGGGACTCAGGTCACCCTCCTCTTCCTGACCAAGCCCAGGTTGTTTAGAGAAACATAAATGCCCAAATTAAGCCTGGATACCTGGGGGCCTTAGGCTGTGCCTTGGTAAGTGGATATTGATTCACCCAGCACAGGGCAGCACCATAAGGAAAGTTGTATTATGGGACCAAGAATGCTGCTCTGAGCCAAAGAGCCTGTCCTCAACATAGCACTGCAGTCTGTTGGGTCACAGCATCCTTCATCTCTTTGCACATCAAGTCAAAATCTGTAAAATCCCTCCACAATCCCTTTCTCCCAACCTTCATCTGACTCTTCTTCAAGGCTGAATCTCCCCTCACAGTGCTTGGAACTGAGTCTCATACTACCTGGCCTCTGTTTTAAAGGCTCAAAATGACAAAAGAAAAAAACCCAACACCTAAAGAAAGCAATTATTTTAATTACTCATTTTTGGTACAAAGACCCTCAGTTGTTTGAAGCCCTTGATTCAAGGGTATGGCTATTACAGGCAGCTGACCAGCACAACACATACTGCTGCCATGCCCTCTGCAGTACCCAGAGGTGCTTCTCTATCCAAAAAATAGGAAATTAACATTTTCAAAAGCTTTTGAGTGTTCCCAGGCAGGAAGCATTACAGGAGGCAGCAGAATCAGTATTATTTATATAGATCCCATTATTACAAAGTAGAACTCCACACTGTTACTGTAATAAAGCATTACCCAGGAGGCCACTGAAAAACCTGAATAAAATCCTGTAATACAGGATGAAATAAGAACAAAAAGGAGGCGGCCTTTCAGATGCCTTGATGTTATCCCTTTAAAAGAAGCTGCCTTGACATATGCTGTGCATCACAGGGGACTGGCACGTGAGGAGAGCACTCCACGACAGCCACAGGGCTCCAAAATCCACCTTTCCTTCCCACCTGTAATTTTGAGTTTAATTCTTCCCATTTTGTTTTCCTACTGATGTGAATATGTCTCCTCTGTTGGGGGATTTGGCAGTAAGAAATCCCAGGGGACAGCCCTGGCAGGTACAGCCTGATTTGAAGGCGATACTGAACAATCTTCATGCAGAAGATCCCTAACAGGGACAGATTGAGGCAAATTCCTCCTGAAAGACCAGGCTACTGCTCTGCAGAGCCCCACAAGCTATGATGTGCCCTCTCTTTTCAAGCAACCAGCTACAGAAATGACAGCAGCAGCACGTGCTGCAGAAATAAATATTGCCTGGCTCTGGACCTGGCCCAAAGGATGAGCAGCTCCTACCTGTGCAGCAACCAGGGTTTGTGCTGTGGCTCCAAAGTACCAGTGCTGCTGACTTGGGCACAGCTGCAGGCTTGGCTGGGGGTGGGTTTACACCTATGGACCAGGTGGCTCTTTATTTTTAGGCACAGGCTTCCCAAATGCAGTGCTCTGGGAGGTGGAGACCCCTTCCCTCAGCTCCAGCTGAGCCTTGAGCATCCCTGCAACAGGTGAGGCACACCCGGGGGACAGGGAAAGCCAATATCACTCGTGCTCTCGCTGAGGGAGCTGCAGAGTATTGATACAGAAACCCAAAACCAGGACACTCTGGCCCTGCTATTTGCAGAAGCAATAATCCTCTGTAGGTGCTTAAGGAATACAGAACAAACCACGTGCAGAGTGACCTCATTTCAGATCTGGATCCATTCCAGGACAGTTGTGGACAATTATCAACATCTGGTGATTTGCAGCAGAACTTTGAGCCAGCATCTCCATCATGCCCATGGGAGACCCTGAGGACCCTAAGTGGGCTGCTCCAGTGAGAGGCTGAGCTGGGACTCTGCAGCACCCACAGCCCCAGCCCGTGAGTGCCCTGGCAGTGCCAGCCCAGCCTGGGAAGGGCAGCTGAGCAGGGTCTGCCAGCACTGCCCTCCTGCCTGACACAGGCTGGGGACAGAGCCAGCTGGGACAGGCACAGCCTGACCAAGACAGCCAAATTAAACCCATCCACAAGCACCCACCGAGCTGGGGCCAGCTATAGCTGCTAATTGTCACCAACGAGTTTGCTGTATTTTAACTCTCAGTGTGTTTCACTGCACTGCTGGGACCTTCACCTCTGGCCAGAAACCCTCCCCTTATGACAAGCTCTCATTAAACAAACTCCTAAACAAGCAGATTTGTATTACTTCCCAGCAATCATGTGGAGACCAGGTGCCAAGGAGATCCCTGAGCAGTTCAAGCCAACTATTAACACATTCAAAAAATATAGCAAGATCCACCTGAGGACTATGGCTAAAGCTCAGTATAAACCAATACCTACAAATAAATGGGGTGTTGGGGACAGGTCAGCTAAAGATCAGCTAATCTGCATGTCATCAACCATGGAAAATAAAATGTCAAGTAAACCAGGTGTTTGGGTTGCATCAGTACTTTGACAGAGACCTAAGCTTGAAACAGACTTCCAGGTGCAGCAGCTTTTCAGTTGAAAAGTATTTTATAAAAGAAAAAATGGCACTCAAATTATTTTAAAATTAGTTAGCCGATAGGTACTACACGATAAACAGACACACAGCCAAATGGTTTCTGTCCCTGATCCAAGCCTGTTCAGTACATCACTCAGTTATGTGGGAAATGAACAAAGCCATTGCTGATGCAGTGTGTGCACGGCAGTACTGGGTGCCAGGAACAGCATTAATGATGGGAACAGATCTGGAAAGCCGGGAAATATCCGTTTATTTGAGCAAAGTGCTCTCAATAGCTGCAAATGGCACAGTGCCTGTCTAAGGACCAAGTACACTGGTCATGCTAATCATACAGATAACAGCAATTAAGGAAATGAGGAGGTTTGTACAGAACCAGCCGTACATGAACTCCTCATGTGATGCTGTTACTAAGAGGGGAAAAGCAATCCAGGGCTACATAAATAGGAGATTAACCAGCAAGTAGAGGGAAAGGGTGTTATTTCAGCATCCGGTATCCAAGATACCACTGCTAAATGCTGTGAGCAGCTTTGGTGACCATATTGCAAGGATAGGCCTGAAAATGTGTGGAGGATTCAGACAAGATTCTGAAGTCATATTGGCTCTGGAAAAGTTGCCTCACAGTAATAGGCTTTTGTGGCTCAGGCTCTGCAGCTTTCCCAAGAGGTGGCAGGGATAATTCAGCCCAGTCTGCAATTACCTCTGAGAGGAAGAAAATCTGAGAGCAGGTGGCTCCTGGCCCAGCCAAAATGAACACACTGCAGAAGCAGTAAATGCAGCAAACATTTTAAAGCAGAACCCTGGACTGTGGTCAGCTCCACTCCACTCAAGAGTGAATGGAGAAGCGAGAATGACATGTGGACAAAATGCCAGAGTCAGGAGCCCAAAGCAGAAGGTGCAGGTGGAGTTTGGATGAGCAAAGCAGCCCCCCTTATCTTGGACACACAAGTGAGCAGGGTGTGGGGGTCCTGCAGGTGACAACCCCCTCCCAGTTGTGCTTAATGGCCCTGCCCAGCTGCCCCATCTCTGACCCATGTGTCACACATCCCTTAACAGTATCAAAAATGAGGTTAATGGCAGTGGGAAAAATTCCAAGATGCTCCATGGAGAGTACCTGAGGAGCCAACAGCTCACGCTGCCTGTCAGGGCCCTTTACAGCACAGGACATGGAGATCTTTGGGGTTTATTCCTCATATTGGCACGTGAACAACCTGAGGATGGTTTGTGGCTGCGTTACTGTGCCTTTCCACTGAGACCACTGCAGGATTCAATGAATTTAAAAAATGACAGATGATACCCAGGACAGTGCCTCCAACTGCCTCAGCAGAGCTGCCCAGCAGCCTCACAGCCTCTCCCCAGGTCTGCATGGTTTGCCTGACACCCACAAAGCCACAGCAAAGTCACCAGGAGGGAGGAGCAGGACAACCCCCCTCCCCACTGGCCACCTCTCATCTGCAGAGCTGCAGCTTCTGATGCCAGCCTGAAGGCAGAAATACTCATTTCTGCTCACTGAAGAGTGCACTGGGGTCAGGTTATCATACACAAGAGGAGCTCATCAAGCCTTTGTACCCAGTTATACACAAATGAAGCACCCTCTGCAGTCACACATCTCTTGTGCTTTCCAACCCACCACAAGCACTTCCACCCAAACCTGTGCACAGATTAGCTTGGGGGACTCTGTACATCATCCAGTTAAAAGGAGGGGGGAAAAAACCTGACAAAGCTCCAGAATGATTAAGCAACATTTCACGTGTCAGAACAGCAGATTTAATTCAAGTCTGGAATTTGTTAGAATGCTTTGACTAAAAAGAAATACAGGCTGGCATTATGACAGAATATATTGTAATGGAATCTGCAGCATCAGATTTTTCCAGGCAAAAACTACTTGTTACAATAAATTATCTAAAAAATCAGTATTCATATAAGAATCTGTGTGCATCCACAAAATAGGAGTTGCAAATACATTAGTTTTAAAACAATCTCAGAAAAAACTCATTTCCAGTTAAGTTCCCCCATATTCTGCCCTCTCAAATGACTGCAAAGAGCATCCATACAGTCCCAGAAATCCCATTATCTCCCTGTTCTCGTCATAAATTCAGCAGTGTTTCTTTGATAAATTACATTCTTTTCTATCATATTATTTCAGTAAAAAGTACACATCAGAGCTCTTAATTATAGCCCACACCTGTAAATTGGATTTTTTAGATATATATAATTGGAATATATACATGTGTAGAATATAAATATAGTACATACACGTAGAGATTAGATCAGGATGTTCCATTACCAAAACAGCACTATCATTTCTACAGCTCTAAAAGAGCCTATTGTGATCTGTGATTTATGTGTTTGTGGGAGCTGTGCTTGTCACCCAGAGCTCCATCCCTCCTTCATTCCTCTGGTTAAAATAGATCAGTTTTTTTAGTTTGTCTATGCAATAAGCTATTCTGGAAGAGTTATTCTTGTGTGGATGCCCTCAGTCTGAAATGAAATACTTTATCATTTTGATTTAGCTTTATCCATATGCTCAAAATTCCCCTATTCCACACGAGGAAACCAAAGAATAAACTGAGCAGTAAGTCTGCTTCCAGTCCAAATGTCCTAACACTGGTGTTGGGATGAAAAAGCTCCTCAGTAACAAAGTACCCTCACACACTGGCTGTGTGCACCCTTCCCTGGGAAGGACTGCTCCAGCCAAGAGGAGAGAGGTGCAAGGGAGGAAAGTCTGTACAGACACTGTCACAGGATACAGAACACACCATCGTCCTTCTTGTGTTCATCACATCTGGGAGGCAAATGCTGCACTTGCACCCTTTTGCAGAGCAGCAGCTGAGGCGTGTGTGGGAACACAGAGAATTCTGGTATCCAGGGGATTTGGGACTCTCATCACAGGCTTCCATCCAAAGCCCACAGAAGTTCCAGTGATTTGCCCCGGTGCACTGTGGCAGTGCAGGAAATTAACCCCAAAGTGGCTTAAGTCCAGCTTTGGAACTGGCCTTTGCAATGCTCCCACTTAACACAAAACTGGCTTCTTTAGGAAAAGTGTCGCTACAAGACTTTCATTTTATGTGACTTTACTTCAAATTAGCATACATCAGGTGTGTAGGAAACAAGAAATTAAGGAAAAGCACAGCAAGACCAGCCATGCAGTTTAGATGTATTTTGCAATAGGTGATGGCAGGGTGAGCCCTCAGCCTGCAAAGCAGTGGGGCTGCAGTTCTTGGAGCACATCCCTGAGGTGTGGGCTGGCACAGGGACACTGTGACACGGGACCCTGGCACACTGTGCCTGCCACATCCCCCTCCCCTTGCCAGCGGCACAGAGCCCACAGAGCCACCTTGCCCTGGCAGCAAGGCACAGACTCATCTCCTCTCCATTAGCTGTGGCTTTGGGCAGGCTCACTGCCGGGCTGGGGCAGCACGGGAAGCGAGGCAGAGCCAGCGACCCTGGGACAGAGCAGCACGGGAGACAGGGCTTTGCAGGTGTGGATGGATGGATGGATGGATGGATGGATGGATGGATGGATGGATGGGTGGATGGATGGATGGATGGATGGATGATGGATGGATGATGGATGGATGGATGGATGGATGGATGATGGATGATGGATGGATGGATGGATGGATGGATGGATGGATGGATGGATGGATGGATGGATGGATGGATGGATGGATGATGGATGGATGGATGATGGATGGATGGATGATGGATGGATGGATGATGGATGGATGATGGATGGATGATGGATGGATGGATGATGGATGGATGGATAGATGGATGGATGCATGGATAGATGCATGGATGATGCATGGATGCATGGATGGATGCATGGATGGATGGATGCTCTGGAGGCTGCAGGAGCGTGTCCCGCAGCCTCCCCTGCCCCGGTGAGTCACGGCCCTAGGTAGGTCAGGCTGGAGCCGAGCAGCCCCTAAAGCATCCCCGTGGGAGACAAGCAGCTCATTCACCTCTCTTTTTGCAGCCAGCAGAAATGAAAAACCCAGCCAGGAGCTTTACAGCCTCTTTATTTAAAAGATAAAAATGGAAATAAACTTTAGGATGACGTTAACTAAAACTTTCTAAAATAAAACTTCCATTAAAAGGGGAGGCTGAAAGCAGATATTTCTGAAGCTGCCGCATCCTCCACAGCGCTCGCGCTTTATCGCATCCCGAACCCCCGCCCCCGGAGGAGCCGCTGCCTCCCACCGCTCCAGCCTCGCGTTCCCTGCTCGAGTTAAAATAAAAGGGAAGGAACCCTGCCTGCGAACACAGGCTTGCCCGGAGCCCAAGCTCCCAACGATCAAATCGCTCTGTCAAGTTAATTAGCACATAAATTAAGAAATGCTTTGCTCACAGTAGTACCAGGCACAGCCAGAGCCCTCCTTGACATGGCACAGAAGGAAAGCTGTGGGGATGGAAATGAATGAAGCACCAGGGAACCAGGACACAACTTTCTGTTGTATCTATGGCCTGTGGTGCAGTCTCTCAATAAGAAAAGCAAATTTAAAAATTCACCCTGTTTCTATCATAGCAGCTATTTCTTTCTTGATTATATTTCTGCTTAAAAAGTTAGGACATATTTTCCAAATATTTCTAAAATGAGCATCTAAGCTATGCTTCAACCACCCTCTTTCTGGAGCCAGACCATGGCTGGGAACCACTCTGAAGCTGCACCACCAGGTCAACCCCTCCATCTCAAACCCTGCCACCACACCAGTAGAAATTGGTACATCTACAACCACCTTCCATTCCACATTGTCCCCCTCACACCCAGGCAAGATTTTGGACACTGACAATATCTTATAAATACCTTGGGTTTTTTTAGTTATTTATATTATTTTTATGAAGAACCATGAATTATATACATCACTCAAAGAAACCTGGAAAGCAAGTAGGCCATAATGTCGGTGTTCACAATAGTGAGCAATTCCACTCAGCTGCCCAAAATTTTCTTGAGGTTCTGTCTTACCTGAGGATGGCAGTCACAGAAAAGACTCACAGAAAGTTATTCTTCTGAATGGAGAAAAACAAAACAAAAAAAACCTTACCAGTAATACTGAGCCAGCCTGCCAGAAGAAAATGGAAGACCAAAAAATATGATTAATGATGCCTTAATCTTTTAATGCAATAATTTCTGCCTTCAAGGGACTTCTGGTAAATAGCACAAAAAGTCTCACCAGGAAATTCCCAGACACATTAATCTTGCTGCTGGGCCCTGGCAGATTCTCTGTGCAGCAGATCACAGTCAGGGGCTCCTCAGTGCAGCGAGGGTGTTGTTGGGCCAGCAGACAGACATGAAAAGCTATTTCAGCTCTAAAAGCAGCACAGGTTCAAAGCCTGCTCCAGCTCCTACCACAGGAAACCCCATCTGGAGCTCTGCCACCCCCTTACACACTGTCAGAATCCTGAAATTCCTGTTGTCCCCACGTCAGCAGCTCCTCTGTAGAGCCTGAGGTTATTTCTGGTGCTCCACCATGGCATACTTAGGCCACTCCTGACTCACTACCCCTGTTTGCTCCATGTCAGGACAGCAGAGTTCCTTCAAGTGACTCACATCCTGCGTGACCAAGCCTGTGGTCCATCCTGTGGTCCATGCAGTCACACCTCCCAGTCAGCATGACGAGTGACAACCCACCAGGAGTGTTCCCATCACTCTCCTGCCTTCATCCCTGTGGGGCAAGTAGGCCTGGGGGTAGCAGACACAAGAGAATTGAAAGCTGTCCAAAGCGGGGTGAAGCAGCCCAGAAAGAGTGGGTTCATGTGAGCCCACCATGAACTGTGCTTTGCAGAGCACCTGTTAATTTTAGGAGGAGCATCAAGTGATGCAGCTGAGGGTTGGAAGTGCCAGTCAGAGTGTCACACAAAACACAATGCTTTGTGGAAGGGATCCTGGACAGGGAAGGGAAGGACAGGGATGGAGAGAGAGGATGGGTACATGCACGTAGATAGGTAGGTTTTCTTTTGACACATCTTTGGTCAATAGACACACATAGAAGATTATGTAATTTAATTTATTTAAATCTCCTGATTTGCACACACTTCATCCTCTTCCATCTTGCTTCAGATAGCAGGCCTTAAGGGCATGGATTTGAGGGATTGGGCAGCAGCTTTACAAAACCATTTCCCAGAGATCCTTAGCCCCAAACAGGCAACAACAATCAGGTGAACACTAAACAAACGAGGCACATGTGGGTTTAGCAAACTGAACTCGTGCACATTGGCAAGAATCAGCTGTACAAGAGTTGCCCACGCGAGAAGGGCAGAGATTAAAGGGTAGAACTTTAAGAAGTGCTTCCAGGCATGCAGGTGATCTCACCAGAGATGAGTGACAGCAGTGGACAGGAAGCAGTGGGAGCTGGTACAGCAGCAGGTGAGCTGTGCTCACACCATCAGCCCAGGCAGCACCTGTGAGCTTCCAGGGCAGAACCACACCCTGGTGACAATGGGCACTGGACTGGCAAACCCTGCTCTGAGAACTGCCACCCAGCAGAGAGCTGCTCCTGGAAAACAGCTAAATCTGTCTGCTGCAGATTTCTACTGGCACAAGACCATGGCCAAGTGCCCCAGGACAGGGAAAGGAGGGTCACTGCAGCAGCTTGAAATGCTCTCCAAGCATCCCATTTAAGCCAATAAACTCCACAGTTTTACAATAAGCTACACAGGGAGTTGCATACACATCTTGCATATGTACCTTGGGCACCCCCTGATATCTGCAAAGATTAAGGAGCTTGACTGTCTCACATTCTGAAATCCATAGCATGAACTCAGACCATTGGAAAGATGGCACCTGTGGCATTCTGCTTCTATTGGGGATGCTACCATTTTAATGCAGTTTAAAAATGTGTGTTGCTGTTCCCACCTCCTCCATCTCTCTTCATACTTCCTCACTGCACTTCCCCCAGTCATCTCAGCACATCGACATTCATTCATTCATTCATCATCCTCCCCAAGCTGCCTTTATTGGATCCTGCTTTGTATTTGGTGCCCCCAGACATTTCTCTTTATGCCAAAGAATAACCAGAAAAATAAACCTGTAGAAGAACATAAATTTATCTTTAAAAGTAAAAACACATTACCCTGAGACAGCTTAGCAGTATGTCAGTATCTAACTAAGGAGCATCCTTATTTTCTAACCCTTTTGCTTTATTTGCAAGCCTTTGAAGGCCAGGCTGTGAGATCTGGGGGACAGAAAGGGTGAACAAGCTCAGATGGGCCAAATATCCAGTACCAGAAAGACTCAGAAGTACCTACAAGAACAAGAGATATGCAGGTGAGTGGTAGAAGTGGTTAAGTAGAATAGTCAGCACATAATTATCAGGTGAACATTAAGGGACCAGCACCTGCTCCAGAAGAAAAGACTGTTCTAAGTTCCCAGAGCTCATAAACTCTAAAAGGTTCCACTGATGTAATTTCTCTCCCCTCTCTCTCCTCCCTTTCCTCTCCTGCCCAGTCACGTAAGCAGAGTTTGACAAAATTGCAACTAAAGTTCCAGGCTGCCGGCTGTGGCTGCTGAAACTTCCCCTCCGTGCTCATTTGCACAGGGCTTTAGCAGACTGCAGAGTGCCATCTAGACGGAGGAAGGAGGATGTGCTCGAGTCAGCCAGCTGGAGGTAATGCATCCTTCAGGGGTGCATCACTGAATGCCTACAAGATGCTTTGCAGAACAGCTCTTTGCACACTGCAGATTGTTTTTTGTGGCAATTTTTTTAAAGTACTCAAATCCTCCCGTGGCTGAATGAGCAATGGTCTCAAATGGTTTGTGGGATGAGACGAGAGCACTTTTAGTTTATATAGCGTTTGAATATTTATGCATTCTCATAGAGAAACATTTTAGCTCCTTATTTTTTCCAGGCTATTTAAGGTTCAGATGACCACTGAATCAGGACAATTTTTAATGCTGGGCTTCCAGACAGAGTCTCATTAAAGGGGATGTGGACCTGAATGAGGCGTTGTGGTCAAATTAATGAATATTTTTACATATGTGCAAATATTTGCCTATCGAGAGGTATTGGAAGGCATAGACTCCAATGAGCTGTGGATTTTTAGTGACAGGGTAAAAATCTTACCTATGTGATAAGTGGAAAAATATTAATCTGAGATGACCATAGAGATGTGGTGGGCAGCAGTTGCTGCAGCAGAAGAGGTCTGCTCCAAGGGACGGTGTTCCCACAAACCTACAGTAAGAAACCAAACCACATCAACGCCAAATTTCTGCTCTCCTGTGTCAAGAAAACATCATTCTCATTTCTGTAATGGTATGAAAAGTGCAGGAAAGTGTCTCCTAAGCTCATACATTTCCCTTATACCCAGCTGTGCATGATCACTGCCAATCCCAACCACCCCCACAGAACACCAGCAGCTCCATAGCCCTTCACAAACAGTGCTGAAATGTAGTGACATCCTAAATGTGCTTGTGCAAGACTGAGATGTGCCTTTGCTGCCCAGGACAGCCCTTCTGGTTTAGATTAGCCTGAGGACAAGCCAGTGCTTGTGGAGATTATCAAGGAGGATGAAGTCCCCACGGACCTGCTCGGGCTAGAAAGCAGGTCCTGCTGCTCCATCACCTTTGTTAAATCCAGCATGGAAATCACTCCACTGCACCTTCCTGCCTGCCCTTGCCCAAGCTCACACAATAACCTCAGGAAATATTCAGCAGAAGGCTGAGCTGGGGACACAGCAAGCAGAATAAATGTGTTCACCTTCCTCCTGTCAAAACCAGACCTGACAAATTCACCATCTGAACTAAGCAGAGCTGAAACAGACCCATGAAATGGTTTGGGTGAGAGGGAACATTAAAGATCACCTCATTCCAATCCCCCTGCCATGGGCAGGGACACCTTCCACCATCCCAGGTTGTGCCAGGCCCCATCTAACCTGACCCTGAGCACTTCCAGGGATCCAGGGACAGCCACAGCTTCTCTGGGCACCCTGTGCCAGGGCCTGCCCACCCTCACAGCAACAACAGCCAAAGAATGCCTCGTATCAAGAGTCCAGATCTAAGAGACAGCAGCACAAAGCTGCCCTCACAAGCACAATCATTTCTTTGGGAGTTATAAAACCAGGCACTAGCACAGCAATGTAATAAATAATAGAGCTTGGTGAATAATGCAAATAAAACATTTTCTCTTCCTATTTTTCATGTTTCTAAATATATTTTCCTCTGTTGCTGTCAGGCCTATTCTGCTTTGCCTTTTACAAACCTTTATACAGAGCAGGAAAAAAATTGCAAAGGATTTGGGAGAGAAACAACGGGGCTGCTGTCACCCCTGCCTTGTTCCCCCTTCTTCTGCCTTGTTCCCCCTTCCTCTGCCACACTCTGTCAGGACCAGGAAGCCGGGGGCTGGATTTAGATTCGGCAGGAAGGCTTTCCCAGCCTGTAATTATGCTGACAGCTCCACGAAAGCTTTACTTTGGGTCTAATTAAAACTAATTAGATTGGAAAACAAACAGAACTTGGTTCTTTCCAGTATGATAGACCCTTTACACATGTGCAAACCAAAAAGGTGAAAGCAAAAAAAAAGAGATGGAAATTCAAGGAGGAAAGAAAAAAAAGTAAAAAAGAGGTCAGTGTCCAGCATTTTGAGTCAGGGCATGCAGCCCTTCATGAGCATCACATTTGGAGATGCTGGGATGGTGGCCAGAGGGACAGAGCCTGACTTAGAGTTTCTTACCCACTGGTTAGGGGCCACTTGCACATTGCTTCCCAGTACACTGTGGTTAATGCTGTGAAGCAGGAGGGAAATTCAGCCTTTCAGAGTCTGATGGCTGAGAGATGAGGCAGGAGGAGAGGCAGCACACACAAGTTCTTGGGGTGAAGGGCTGCACTCCCACATCTGCAGGAGAGAATGCACAACCTGAGCTTGCCTCGGTCAACATGAATGTCACCTTAGTTTGTGTACTGAATACCTAATGTCGGTGCAGAAAAGGACACTAAAGCAGAGTTTCTCAAAAAGACACTCACAGGAGCCGCACCAGACACCAGCAGATGAAGTTCAAAGCAAAGGGGCAGGCTCCCACCTGGTGCAAATGGATTTCCCTTTCCCTAGAGAGACACAGACAATAAATGCAGTTCATTCACTCTTTTCACAGACTCTTTTCTCACATTAAGAGCAGAAGATGATGAGAGTGTGTGAGCTGATCTGCAGTAAAAATCCATCCTTCGGCAGCTGAGCCCAGCACAGCTGCTGGAGTGCCAGTGCCCTCTCCTGTTCAGTGTGCACCAGCTTTCCCTGCTCGTTCCACAGCACGTCTGCATGCCTTCAGAGGCTGGGGAAACATTCCCAGCCTGACTTACTCTAACAGCCCATTAAAAATGGTGTTTATAAGGTTAAGGGAAACGTAAAAATGCTGCAGAACTTCTGTGGGTGCTGTGTCCTCTTTGCTCCCCAGGAGAGTTATTGCTTGCATCAGGCCATTTAGGAAGAAACAATCCTCAAGCTATCCCATGTCATTATGTACAGCAGGTTGACATCGTCTTTCCAGAGCACATCTTCAGTGACATTCACTTTTATCTGTGTGGCTGTAACTTGAACTCCAGCCACTGCCAAATGTATTCACAAAGTCACAGAGCAGGAAACCAAAGCCAGAGGGAGTCATCAGGGGTCTGACACTGGGGTTTATCCTCCCACCCTACCTGGACAGATTTCCAGACTTTTCACACTGTCATGTAATTATAGCAGCACAGATTTATCCTCATTTTACCACAGTATTAAAAGCAGTGGTGATGCTACAAAGTGTTTCCAAACAGCTCTCCTCTCAGCCCAAGGATTTCTGAAGGGGAGCTGTGATGGAGTTTTCTGGTCTGATATTATTTATTATGCATCCTAAAACAGCTGAAATAATTAAAAGAATGTGTAGCAAACCTTTTCACTGTTGGAAAGTGTGAATATTCCCAGGGCCATGGTCCCTCAGATGCCTTTAGAATTATTATTGATGTGTCAAAAGAGGGAACATTTTTTCCTCCTTCTGAATCACCACTGCCTGGAGCCATGTTGTAATGTGGGAATTCCAGCCACCAGGCTACTACAATGAATGAAGGTCTCCAGCTCCCATCCTTGGCAGAACTCACTCACACTTAATGACACATGGCAACACCCTTAATGGCTTAAAACTAAGACAAAAATCTCGCAAGGATCCTCAGCTGAGCAAGGTTTCTGGCAACATCACTGCAAACTGAGCGGTGAAGGCCCCCCATTCAAACAGCATTCCCCAGCTCCTGACCTGTCTGTGTAACCCCAGCAATTTCTTTTCCTCCTGCCTCCCCTCAGTGCCACAGGGCTCACACAACCTCATTTCCCCAGGGGACAGGGCCACCCAACAGCTCAGGGAGAAGGAGGTGACACACAAACAGCCCTACCCAGGTCAGGGTACAGACAGCCCTGATCAGCTGGATACATGGAGAGCAAAAAAACCCCAAATTAAGCAGAGTAGGAACATGTTTAGCACATCTCCGCTTTAGGAAGCTTACAAGCACCCTTGTGCAGGAAGTTGGAGCTTTTTGAGACCATGCTGGCAGAGCACAGCTGTCACCAGCACCAAGAGAAATTGCTCTACAGGGAGCCAGGGTGGACAGTACCTCCTGGCAAAGTCAGGCTCTCCTCCTGGGGATGCTGGGCCATTGAAAGCTAAACTGCTCTAACTGGAGCAATACCAGTTTGCCCAACTGAAAACCAGGGCTCAGATGAGCTGGCAGAAACAGCTCACCTGTAAAGTGATCTTGTGCCCCTCTCAGTTATTCTCACCAGCACCAGCATCAACCAGCAATGGATGACAAGAGCAGGGCTTCTGTGATCATAAATGGACAACCTGACATGATCTGTTCTTTGATTTCCTCTGTTTTTCTCCAACTAAAATTAAGAAGGTCAGACAAAATTTCATACTAAAATATTGCCTAGGATGTTGGTGCCACTATATTTATACAGTATCTCTCACCTTAAAGGATGTATTAACCTGTACAGTAGCTTAAATTAATTCTGCTTTGTGTTCTGGCAGACAGAAACAGCAAATACAGCTGCTCTGCTGTCAGCTGCCAAGTCTCCTGCCACTATCCTTCTATAAACCTATTTGCTGGCAGCTCCTGGTGGGAGCAGAGACCTGGTGTGGAGTTCACAGGGGTCACAGAAGAGCAAGGCCACACTGCAGCCCCTGGGTGTTACCAGGGTGACACCACAGAGCCTTGCTCCAGCCAAAGAGCAAAGCTCAGAGCACAGAGCACCTGTGTGAGGGCCTCGGTGGTCACACGTGGGGGTACCCACAGCTCCTCACATGCAGATTTGGACACCTCTAACTTCCTTTTTCTGCAGCTTAGATCTATGAAAGGAAATTAATCTGTCTCACTTTGGATGCTCACACAAAACCCATCAGTATTCCAGGGTTTTCCCAATGATGATTTTGGGTTTTGTCAGTCCTTTACATAACATATGCTCACATTGCAATAATTAGGACAAGATCTGGAACTTGCTGAAAGCCAGCTGGGAAATGGAGATTTATCCAAGAGCAAGTTTTGGGGCTCTTACAAAACAGGGGAGATGTTGCACCAAAGCAAACTGAAAGTTTAGAAGACACTAAAGTTGTTTCCACAGCACAAACTGTATTGGTAGGAGTCTAAAATGAGTTCTATGCAATGACTTGTGGCTGTTACTCCAAACTCCCAGTTTATAGGAGCCCATTATACCACTCTGAGGAAAAGCCTATCAAGGGACTTCATGTTCACCATCTGTGGATGCCAGGCAGACATGCAAGCAGGAAGCAATGCCCCATATTTCTGAGCAAATCAGTCCCAAAGTAAAATATGAAGGGAAAGCCATGCATCCAGGAGCCTACCTGTGCTGAAATGCACCTTCATCAGGCCAATGATGGCCAGTTTCTGGCCAATTTCATCAGTGAAATCATCTCCTTTATGTCAAAACCATCAGGTTTGGGGTCATCTGGCCTGAAGCAACAGCAGCAGAGCTGGAACTTCCCGGAGCTGGTTCATGAGGTGTGGGTATCCCCTCCTACCGCAGGGCACCAGCCAGGTTAACCCAGGGAGGACAGAGCTGTCCTCCAGGAGGTGACACGCACCAGGACACCCCAGGTGGCCATGTCCTCTGCAGCTGAGGCTCCTGCTGTGCCTCCACATCAGACAGCAGAGCAAATCCAGCACAGGCTCTGTAGCAAGTCACCCCACAACTCTGCTCCAAGCTCTGCATGGCTGCTAAGGGAAGCTGCTTTCCTTTCTGTGGGACACAAACATTAATTAATCAATGACTTTAAAGCCATTTATGGCACTAAAGGTCTCTCCTAAAATTTCTGGTTATAGTTGCCTGTACCTAGCAAGCTGCTTTTCTCTCTGCTGCTATTCAATGTTTTTCTTCCCTCTCTTCTGTAATGAGCTTTGAGGTCCATGTGCTCAGGGTGAATTTAGGCAATAATTACTCCTGTGAAATGTCACCACACAGAAGAAGGACTTGCTGAGGTACAATGTCACCACTGCAGGGACACCATCATTCCTCACAGTCCCTATCCAGAAAGCCTCCTCAGTGAAGCACTCACTTGTTTTGTGGCCCAAAAGCTTCACTTCAAGGTATAACATAACTATAAATAAAGACACAATGTACAATACTTGTGATAACCAAATTGTTTTCATAAAAAATTGCTAGCAGCCTCTGAAATCTCTTAAATACCCAAAAGTAGAAAGCATTTAATTGCACTCTGAGTCACTGATGGATTTTGGTCCATCTGTAATACTTAAACTGAGTAGTTATCTCCCATAGCTGCATCCATATTAAAAAATAAGAAAAAAAGTCAAGTCCCAAGAACACTGAAATCAATACAGCTTTAAATGTCCTCATTTGAGATGAATCTAAAACCCTCACACATTAAAGAGTGCCAGCTCAACATTTTTCTAGGAACTGAATCACCTTCCTACCAGCCCCATAAGACTCCAAAGAGTGTTTCAGTAAGTGGAAAATGTCCAAGAAGCCTTAAAAAATAGGGAAGAAACTCAGGGTGGCAACAATGAGTAATTTCTGCCATCTACTTCCAAAGGTAAGGGAAAAATAGGGGCTATCCAAAAAAAAATTCAGGGAACCATCCACTGAAGGGCTCCTTGGTGTGCCCTTCTTCTGCTTTCTTTCAAAGGGAAGAATATCTTCTTTCAACTTCACATAATTTTAAAACATGAAAAAATATAAAACGAAACCAAAGCAGTGTAGCAAGTCAGTTAAGTAAGTACTGGCATTTACTAATATTTATTGTTTGCAAGTAAATAGTGAATCTTAAAGCCTTGGTGTAAAACCAAGTAGCTCTAAATCTACTGCACTGCACGCAGCACTACAAGTCACTCATGCGGACTCCAGTATTATTTTGCATGTTTTAAGTCATGTCTCCACTCCTGAGCACACTCTAAGGTTTGACCAGCCCTAGTTGTAGCAGCTGAGTAAAGAACTGATTTGTAAGAAATGGAGGAGGGAAAGCTACCTGCATGGACTAATAACTTTATAAGGCTTCTCAAAAGAACATTGGAAACTATAGATCTTCTAATATCTGATCTATCCATTCATTCTGATTTATTCTACAGCCACAGCACATGAAAAATATGTCAGAATCTGTGCTCTAAGTTGCTGAAATTTATCAAAATCAATAGGAAACCTGGAACAAAGCATAGCTCCCATTGAGATGAAAACACCTAATTCCTGCTGGCCCTTTTGTGGACTTTGTCTCAAAACTGTACATTATGGACTATGTAATATAGATAATAGAAAGAGATCATTTCAACACAGATTTATTTAAAACAATGAAAAAACTAGAGGATATGAGGAAAGGGAAGAATGGCAGAAAAGGTGAGGTACTGCTGAGTGAAAGCTGAGTAAAGAGGTACCACAGGGGGGCACAAGGGGGAAACGATTTGCCAGAATAAGATGCTGATCCACAGCTTTGGTTCTGCTTACATAAATGGTTGAAAATAACCATTTAACAGGTTAAAAAATGTACTTGTTTGTGTTTCCTGCTCTGAAGTCCACATGCCTCTCAAAGGCTATTCCTTCCATCAGAAGGGTCACAATAATACAGCGGTGCTATTCATCGGGATTACTCAGTGCCTGGTTCATCCACACCACGGGTGGCAAGCAGCCCTGGCAGCCCCTCACCTGGCTCCAGGACAGTCGGGAGGGATTTCACACTGTATGTAAATTTATTTAACCAGGAATTTAAGCTCAGAGCTTTACCTCACCAAGGTAAGCTCAGGGAAAATCCATGTGGTGACAGCACACTCAGCCAGGCTCCAGTTTGCTGCAAAAAAGTGAGTCCTGTTTCCTGGGCTTCACAAATATGGAATCTGTAGAAATAGTCTGTAAAACGGAATTTCAGTTACACCTGAGCTGGAACTATTAAAAAAAATTCCTTTTGCTTTGAAGTCCTTGATGCAGGGCCAGAGCCATTAGTGCAGATTCAAGCTCAGGAGTGATTTTGGTTTGAGGTGAACATCTGTTCCCTCCCTGTGCCCCTCAGGCTGGGCAGGAGCCAGCCTGGCTTTGGCTCATGTTCTCTCTAAGCGTGTGTAAAAACTCCTTGCAGTGGCAGACCAGACCTGTTTAACACAGAAGCAAAGGTGGCAGCTCAGCCCAGGTGGAACACACGCCACAAGTTTGCCTCAGAGGGGCTTCACTCAGAGTCACCATGGCTGTCTCTGTCCCGTTCCTCACACGCTGGCAGCCTGCACAGAACCTTTAAACAACAACTGAGCCCAGCTGCCCCACCAGGGCTGAGCCCAGGGCTTCACTCAGAGTCACCATGGCTGTCTCTGTCCCGTTCCTCACACGCTGGCAGCCTGCACAGAACCTTTAAACAACAACCGAGCCCAGCTGCCCTGCCAGGGCTGAGCCCAGGGCTTCACTCAGAGTCACCATGGCTGTCTCTGTCCCGTTCCTCACACGCTGGCAGCCTGCACAGAACCTTTAAACAACAACCGAGCCCAGCTGCCCCGCCAGGGCTGAGCCCAGGGCTCCCACCAGCCCCGGCACAGTCACTGCACCTGCAGCACCCACAGGGAGCCCTGGCAGTGCCAGAAACCAAACCCTGTGTCCCCCACACCACACTGACTGGGCTCCTCTGCACTCCTTCACTTCCTCCTTGGAATAAAACACTGTACTAAGGTGGTACATCCATGTCTAACCCTAAAATGTGGCTCAGGCCTGGCAGCTGTGGTGAGCCCCGGCCTGGCTGCCATGAACCAACCCTTCAGGAGCAAACCCTGCAGAGCAGGCTGTGCACGGCGGGATAAGGCTGTGGGACACTGGGATAAGGCTGTGGGACACTGGGATAAGGCTGGGGACACTGGGATAAGGCTGGGGACACTGTGATAAGGCTGTGGGACAGAGTGATAAGGCCGTGGCTGGCCGTGGCCAGCACCGAGGCTCTGCTGGCTCACACCCTAGATGGCAGCAGCACCCAAGGAATGGGCTGGGAAACCCAAACCTGCCCATGCCTGATGGGGTTTCACATTCACATAAATCCCATCTGAAGGCTTTCACCTAAAAAGAAATTCTGGAAACCTGAACAAAAGGAGCACGATGTGAACACAAAGTGTTTCTGGAGGCTGGGATCCGAGGTGTCAGATTCCCTCATGCCAGCATGGCAAGGACAGAGCTGGTTCTGCCAGGCAGCCTGCAAAGATCACAGGGACATCACAGGGACAGTCTGCTCTTTTCTGTCACCAACACACTTTTCTGGCACAGTAATGGCAACAAACTTGTTGTGAAGGGGTAACTGGGAGGGCTGAACCACTGGGAAGGGATGACACCCTCAGCATGTGGAAACCTTGGCCTATTTCTCTGTGTAATCCTAAATCATACTCTCACCTTACAATAATTGTACTCATTTCAGTACTGGTGCACCTCTTGCCCAGCTCCCTGATGGTTTCTCAATGCCCAGAGAAGAGGACAGTCCCAGCCCAGGAGCACAGAGCTGGCACAGGGCACACAGGGGAGATGGCTGTGTGGGACAGTGCTGGACAGCAGAAGCTGCAGGGACATTCCTGTTGCATCCTCCCAGGAGCAGTGGATACACACCCTATCGGGATTTTTCCAGTACCATGGGGTAGAAGGTGATGCTAGGTGCCATTCCCATGCTGACACACAGGACAGGCACTGCACAGCACCCACTTCACTCTGCAAGGTGTCGGAGACCTTCAGAGTCCAGAAGAGTCAGCTCACACCAGATTCTTTTCTCCTTGCCCATACCTCTGCTCTCCAATGCTCCTGCAAACTCCGCAGTACTGCAGTCAGGGCTGCTCTATCCCACCCCTCATTCTGAAGAAACATTAATATTTATCATCAATGATTATTGATTTTATTTTTCCATCTTCCCTTTCTTAAGCACATCCTTTATGGAAACAGACTTGAGAGAGAAGAAAAGAGAGCAAATAATGTTTAATTTGCAATGTATTACCAGCTTCATGATGTGAAATGCTAAGCCTGGACTTTTCCACATGGATTAAGTGTCACTGTGGCAGATAATGGACACAATACAAAAACAGAATGAGATACAAGTAGCAGAAGTGGGAGAGTATCACTCCATCCACTGCCTCATGCACCTCCCTGCAGCAACCAAGGCACCAGCCTGAGCCTCACCCTGCTGGGCTGGGCAGTGCCACCAAATACCTGATTTTTACCAAATACCTCAAAAGCATCTTGGCCATCTTGTCACTGCATTTCACTGCTGCCTGACAAAAGTTTGCTTTGGGCTAGATATTCAAGAGCTACTCTTGTATAATAAAGTCATTATTATGGAGATTACACCAACTCTATATGTTTGAAAGTTTCAATGCAAGAAACACACAGGATTAACAAAAGTGACAGTCTCAGCTCCAAGGGCCTGCAAAGTTGCCTTCAGCCACTGAAAAAGTAGGCAAAGCAGGCTGTCAGGATGGGTTTTGATCTTCATAAAGGCGAGATGACAGCACACTGTGCTTCTAAGGATACAAACACAGCTAGTAAATTCAAGATTTTCTGTTGCACAGTTCTGTTCATCTGATAATCTTAGGAGTTCATCAGCTAAAAAAAGCATTGATTTCCCACCAGTCACAGGAGCAGGCAAATGCACTGTTAGGAAGCAAACCCACAGGGAAGGGATGCAGCACTGCCATCACACAGGGCAGAGCATCTCTAGGCACAACCTGCTGGATGCCACATTCCAAAAGAAAATCTGGGCTAATACACAAGGAGCAAAACTGAACTCTGTGAGAGCCAGGACTCCTTCCCCAAACCTCGGGCTGCCCATACCACTTTGCCTTTGCCTGCTAATACGGGGACAAATGCTTCTTTTCAAAAATATTTAGGCAGTAGCTGGATTGCTGCTACATTATAGGCATGCTCTAGAGTGAGACTTCAAAAAAAAACAGGGGCTCCACCACCACATGGGACTGACAGGACATGAGATCTCTATCTGCACCCTGCAAAGATCAGTGAGCTGCAGCACAGCCACCACTGGCAGGTTCACCCTCTTCTTTCCTGGAGGCTCCAGCATGGGAAGAAGCTCCTCCAGCTCATTCCCAAGCAGTGGAAATTGGCAAGGCTCCATAAGGCAGCTGAAGATCTGGCTCCACTTGATAGTTTTATCTGAGATCATGATGAGCTTGACTAGAGGGTGCCAGCTGGATTGCTCTGGGGAACCTTATTTATAGATAACACTTGAAAGGGCAAACTCAAGGTGATGGCCCCTGGTGGCCCTTTTTTGTATTCCTTCAAGAGATCCTTATTCACACCTACTCAAGTGCTTGCCAGGCAGGTTGCAAAGGCAGCAGATGAGATCCCCTGGTACTCTGTGCTTTCTCCAGCCTCCTGGCAGGAGCACTGCTGCCATCTTGCCCTACACCACAGGCCATGGACAGCTGACACGTAGCTGAACATTCTTCAGACCAAACCTTCATTTTTGTGGTCAGAGCAGCTTGGGATTCTTTTCTCAAAGCAATGAGATTCTCAGTGCAGCAACAGATCACCACCTTTTACAGCCATCCCCTGCTTGCCTCCGAGCACAGCACTTGTTACTTGACTCTGGGCATTTTGTTTCACAAAGAACATTGCAAAATCACTAGCAAGAATCACCTGAGGAATTGTTTGCTGAAGGACTGGTTTTCAAAGGGGTAAAAGGACTAGGCATAGCATCAAAATAATCCCAAGGGCTCTTTGCATTGCTTTAAAAAACTTGGGAGATATTTTAAAGATCAGCTTCACTCCCATGAAATCCCCTGTGGCAGAGATGCCTCCACTGAGCCTAAACCATGAACCAAAGCCATAAGCTTCAAAAGGAGAAAGGATTCCCTCCATACCATTGCTTCAAGGCTTTTTTTGGGAACTTAGGCCACTTGGCTTTGCATAGCTCTAAGTTATACTGCACATGAACCATTGTAAAAATGACTTTTTGAAGTCACCCAAACCATCCATTGATAACTACAGCCAACGCTGAACCAGGGCCAGGAGGAATACAAAACGACCCCAACCTAAACCCAGAGCTATTGCAGCTGAGGGCAATGAGAGCCCACAGGAAAATTCCCTTCACCTTCCAACACTCCTGTACCACCTCTTGCACATCACTTGTTCCTTCTATTTTTCAGCATCTCTTGCTGACCATCTGTGCATAGTCTGGGCTCACTCAGGTATTGGAACGACTTCAAAAGATCTGAATTTCTGGAGATTTTAGGCTGAAACAGAATAACTAATCCAGGGTCTACTTTTCAGGCAATATCCCAGGTTTATGCAAAACAATTTCAAGAAGCCAACAGCCTACTTGGTGCTTTCCTGAGACACTGTCCAATAAGTAGAAAGTTTTAGACCTTTATAATAGGTATAAATTCAGAGTTAAGGTATCTCAATAAGTCATAGAAGAAATGGACATAACAACACCTAAAGCCTTAACTGATTATGTGTCTAATCCTCAGTGTTCTGCCCTTTCCCCTGTATCAAATCGCATCAGAAGGCACATTAACAGAATCCAACATCTACAACGTTTCACTCCCCAGTTCACTGTATTAGTTTCCAACCTGCCAGAACATGAATGAGGAGGGGGCTTGGCCTTAATACAGAACCACTGAGAAACATTTAATTGGAATTTCAGCCCTTAGAAAATGGCATTTTCATGCCTTTATCAAAACCAGCCTCTGGCAGATACTCTTCCTTTGGAGGTGATGATTCCATCAGGTGACACAAACTGTCAGCACACACCTGCACCTTCACAATCCAGCCCAAATCCACCCAGTTACTTCAAAGCTCATAAAACGTGCAAAATGGAGACAAGAAATCCATGTAGTCAAATTTGGGATTGGTTTCTGCTTTGAAGGGCTGCCTATACTTATGAGCAGTAATTTTGATGACAACCTTTAAGGTTCCAGAGGAGCATGTGCCTCAGGAAAGGAAAACTCGTTCTTGTCAGTGGTCAGTGTCTTTGAGCAGCAGGTATGGCTTGGCAGCAAGGACAGCAGTGCCTTTTACCCCCTCACTGATAAAACTGTGTTGAGAACATCAGGACAGAGCAAATCTTAGACTAATTCAGGTAGACAGGCAGTCTGGGAGGTTACCTGCTCCAATCTCTGCCCAAAGCAGGTCCAAGAACAGGATGGAGGCTGCAGTATCTTCAGGGCTGGAAGCCCCACAACCTGCAGGCAATCCAACATTATGTTAACTTGGAAAAACCACCACAAATTATGTGAAAACACTTACCAGAAACACCTGGACCTTCAGACAGGCTGTGTTCAGCACAGGGAGGAGGTTCTTGGGTATGGTCACACACAGGAGGAAGAAAACCAGATGCAGACAAGGCTTGTGAGTTGACCAGGAAAGATCAGGTCAGCCTGGAAACTTACTCTGAGGGAACTTTTAGGTCTTCTGTTGAAGGTATTAAAGACCCAGTCGTTGGGATTTAAGTATGTTGAACCCATTTTTCTGGAAATTTTCTACACAGGACAAATGAACTCATATTTTAAGATTTGTATCTAAGCCTAAGGAATTCTGAATTCTGGCAAGACTACATCAGAAGCTGTAAGCAGATGCAAGCAAATCAGGTTTTAATTAATAATCTCAGACTCTAAATGAGTTGCATCCCTGCACAGTCATCTGGAAGCACACAAGCCTCCACAGATACAACATTCAGAGCATCTTCAGCAGATTCCTGCTCTGAAAACTGCAATCACTTAAATCAAAGACTTTGAAATTCATTTTAGCAGCAAGATACGCATCTTCAGTGATTCACAGTAAGGACAACAGTTTCTCCAGGGAGAGGAAAAAAAGCCTGCCTACCCCATGGGAGATCACAGATGCTCTTTCACAGGAAGCAATTTAAATGTAGTCAGGAAAAAACAGGTTTCACTGAGTGAGCTTTTTCAGCAGAAAAGCTTAGAGATGAAAGTAAAAATACAAATTATAGCTCCCTCAGTAGAATAAACAGTTGGATTACTGGCAGAGCATTCAGTGCAAGTCTCCAGGAGACGGTCCCCCTCAGATGAGAAGTTCATTCACCTCTAAGCACAAACCATGTATTTCTTTTTGTTGGGGCTCTCATTGAAAATAGGAAAACAGGAATTATAACATTTTTGTTGAAGACAGACAGCATTAGCTACCTTCAGCTGCACTCCATGAAATAGATATGGCAATATCACTCTTGCAAACTTATGGTGAAGCTCTCTCCCCAGAGCTTTGAAGTTGGAAATATATTCAAAAAAGGACAGCAGATATTTTTTAATAACAGCCACAAGACTGGCCTAAAGCATGCCGAAGATGCAGAGATTTTTGTGGTTTGAATGTGATCTAGAGACCATCATTTTGCAGAGAGCTAACACTAGAGACTATGAGTTATTAATTATATGAGATCAAGTAATTACTCATATGGCAGAACTTGGCGTTTTCTCCCCACCTTGATCTCACATACCCCATTATAGATGGTACTCAATGAATTCACTTCAAAGCCAGAAAGCTAGGTTTAAACAGCAATATAAAAATGGAAATGCCCATGAAAGTAACAAACTCTGACCTCTGGACTGGGCAGCACTGACCTGTTCTGTGAGCACAGGCACACAGGGCTGCATGGGCAGGAGCTGGATGTGGCCCTCGCAGTACTCCAGTAGAAACAGAAGAAGGTTCTGAGTGTACCTAGTTTAAATGCAAACATTTTGGATCCTCTGCTTTGATGTTTTTTAGAAAACACACCAGGTGTTCAAAGTACCAAAAATAATTCCTGTGGCTTATGTTTCGGAGCTGGAAAAGCATTGTGAGTTTTCCTAAGATGGAAAGCTGTTACACCACGACAACACCAACAAGAACCCCAGGATTCCCCTTTATGAATAGCTTGCTGTTCTATAGCATCCAGAAACAACTTCATCTTAAAATAAGTGTGATAGAAGAACAGTGAGATATTACAAAGCATGATTAAGACTGGTCTTATATGCTGTTTTAACCAGCTGATCGATGCATTTAATACTGAATTTTAAGGTTTTCTACAAGGCAGTGTCTGCCAAAGGGCTCACAGCAGATTCCAAGGAGATCCTGGTACTTTGTGTGCTCCCCCCTTCCACCCCATTGTGACCAATGAACAATCCTGGGGTTCCACAACCCCGGTAACTGCTGGGACAGCAGCAGCACCAGCCAAAGTCACAGGGGAAATGCTGCAATCTCACTATCCACTGAGAAACATCTGGCTTCCATCTCTTCTCTAAAATCCCCCAGAGCCAGGTGATGCTTGCCTGCAACACAGAAGGGACTGTGGTTGGTTTATTCAGTACAGCCCACGTGCCTGGTCCTTTTGGGACAGTCTGAGAGGGGCTCAGTGGGACTGGGGCAGCAGAAAGCACCAGTGTTGACTCAGGGCTCTGAGGGAATTCCCCAGGCTCAAAATATCCCCAGGAGCCCCGTGCAGAGCCAGGGAGAGCCAGGGCCTTTCCCCTGACCTGGCACAAGCAGAGGGCTCTGGAATGAGCAGCCCATGGGGGCTTGTGGCTGCCCCACACAACCACACCAGCCCCGCCTGGTGCAGAACACATCAGGCGTGCATTCCTCAGCCCTGCCAAAGGATTACTTAGCTCTGGGCTAATAATTGAAAGATGCTGGGGTTTAGAAGCAATTTAAGAATCTTTCTAAATTCCTGTTGGAACATTTCAGTGGCTAAGTAAGTGAAAAAATGCTGACATTAATTAAAAAGATACTTTTTAAACTTGAAAGCTCCTATGAAATAAAGCTTTCCTTCATAATGGAATTCTAAAACCTGCTGATAAAGCAAGTAGAAAATAGTTTGCAGGTTTAGGGACACCCACATGAAGCAGGAAATACTGCTAATTAAAGCACCTGATTTCACTTAAGTCCAAAGAGTCTGTTGCAAAAGACTGGAAAGCTCTACTATTGAAGTCAACACCACTTAACTTCCTAAACTACGCCACTTAAATCTCTTTAAGATGCTTCTTTTAAGTATTAGTGATGTTGAAGTCTGCAGAACATCTTGTACAAATGTAGTACACCCCATTTTTTTTGTACCATCATTAGTCCAAAGGAGACAAAACAAAAACCTGTGTGTAAGCTACACCAGCTACCACCAAAGTGCATTCAAGGAAAGTCCTGATCCACACAGCAAAGACAGCCTGTCAGCTCACACTAATCACATCTTGTCTGGGATTACCCATGGACTGTGTTATTTAGAAACTTAAAAGAACTACAAAGCAGCCTGATTAGTTGTATTTTTTTTTATTAGGTTTATTATGACTTAGAGTTTCTATTACTCCAGCTGGGTAAACCACATTTGAAAGTAAGTTTAACTGCAGGACTTCAATTTCAACCAAAATCATTTTTGCATTACTTTATTGTAATATAGATTTAAATTGAACATTTAAAACTTACTTCATTAATAAGCAAGCCAAGCTCAGTAGCTTCAGTGCAGGATGTACTTTATGTAACTGCCGCACATTCAGGTTAGATTGGATGTACATGGAGAAGAGACCGGGCAACTGCACGAGTCAGAGGAGAAAGCAAAAGTAAGCACCATTTTTACCAAACTAAACAGTTCTCCAGTCAGTGTTCCTTACTGAAAATCAACTCACTTCTGGCTCCAGGAGCTACAGTTTGGATAATAGCTGAAAGCTATTTCCAGAACATCAGTTTTCTACACTGCCACAAGAAATAGTCTTCAAAGCAACAGGTACTGGACTTTTTTTATTTATTTTTTTATTTTTAAGAGACAACCTGTTCTCCTGTGTTTATCAGGTGAATACATGCATTTTTGATCATTCTGGCAGAGGTCAAAGAGCAAACAACAGTTGGGGCTAAATGAAAAACAATCAAAAGTTGCCAAATATTTAAGGTACAAGCAAAAAAAACATTAATGCAACCAGTTTAATATCAAAGTCTGCTTTCTTTCAAAGAAAGATGGCACAAATTAAATAAAAAGCCAGAAAAATTTAGTTTTAGATGGTAATAGACTAAATTAATGCTTCAGAGCATTAACAAGATTTATTTCACTGTAAGAAAGGGGATTGGTAATTTGAACAGGCTCTGTATTTGGGCCAGACCAGCAGCACCGCTACAGATCAGTCCCCGTGTGCAGAACTGATAGCAGTACGATGTCACCTTTACCACATCAAGAAAAAAGTGTGTTAGAAATTGCAGAGCATAAGCATCTTACTTGTACAAGCCAGTTAAAAAAATAAACAGAAGAGCTGAAGAATGGTTCTGACACCTGTCCTTTCTGTTCAGACTCCACCTTTCTTTTAAAACAGAAAAATCCCTCTGCCAACAGTCAAATAAATACTAACATTTATTCAGATACCATCTTCAAAATCTTTGCTGAAAACGCAGTCTCCAAATGAAAACTAGCTTTATGCAGTATTAACATCTTACATAAACTAAACCTTATGAATTGTAGTTAATAGCAGTAACTGAAATTAATGTATACTGAGTCTTCAAGTGATGTGCAAGTTCAGCTATGTAACACAGGTGGGGGTTGGAGCAGTTCTTACCACTTTGCTTTGGACAGTTCTGGCAGCTGTCCATGAATTACAGAGCCTCTCACTACAGTACTGTGCAACTGCTGACATCTTCAAGGGCTCTTCAGTGTAAAGAAATGTGATGGAAGCACCACAAGGCAAGGAAATCATGCTCAAGTAGAGAGCCTCGAGTATCTCACACAGCATTGCTGTCCTGCCTTGACTACAGACATCAATGAGAGGGCACCAGGGTCAAAAGGGCAAACCTACAGTGAAGTCTGCTTCAAACAGCAAAGATAATACAAAAGAGATCTGACCCTACAAGCACGTAAGCAAAAGTCTTTAAGAGCTGTGTATTAACATGGAGCTCAAGGTGCCTTAACTTCACCAGAAACCACTGGGAATCTAGCATAGCTATATTCAATCCCAGGATCAGCCTATGCTTCCAGTTAAAGCATGCATACCACCTCTCTAAATACCCCTTTCCCAACGTGCAGGGTTGGAGCTCTCCATTTTCTTATTCTTCCTCTGTTATCCCTTTCCAAGGCAGAGATTTAGAGGCCCTAAAGCCAGACCTCTCCACCAAAGACTTTCTCCCTCTACGTATAAAAATAGTCAGGACACTCTGAGACCGACATCTGTCCTTCCCCATTGAGAAACAGATTTGCAGCAGATCAGTCTTGATCTATAGTTCAGTTTCAGACTATGCTTAAGTTACGGCAGCCAGAGTTCAATCCTATGAATGTAAGCTAAACACAAAAAGAAAGCCATTTATCCTTTTTAATTCATGCTTACAGCATGTTTATCCAGAGTTTTATAATCAACTTCCAGTTTTAAATTATTTTCTTAGCACTTCACAGAACCTGCATGTCACTCCCTCCTGAAGGGGATGGCATCACAGAATCTTGTTTAAGTTAGTCCAAGTTTCCACATGTGACCAGAAGTCTTACTTGTTAGAACACACCCCTTTTCCAACTATTCCCCACATTCCCTCTCCTCCCACCCCTCCCCAGCAATGGGCAATTACTTCACAAGAAATGTAAAATAGGATATGGGTGTACACAAAACCTACCCTTCACTAATACTGAACAGAAAAGCCTATTTTCCAATTACAGGACATTTTTCTCTAAATTTAGGTCAGCACTGGTGCAGTCTGCACTGTGTATGATTACCACAAGGATAATACCAATAAGTACATATATTTTCTCAAACTGATTTAAAAGCCTATGAAGTTAATTGGGGAAAAGTTTAATATTGCTACTTCAGAGCACTAGAACACACAAAGTGAATCCAATAAAGATCCTTGTATTGATTCAATATTAAGTATTAATTGCATGACCATCATAGCACCTCTTTACATTATCACACAATCACCAGAATTATCAACTGCTTTTAAAACTAAAAAGGGTACAGTCCAATATTTATAACTTGCACACTGTTACTATACAGAAATTAGGTGCATGGTACAGTGCTGCAAAAATGGAAGCCTGCAGTTTTGACAAAGATGCCAAGTCATGTTGAAGACAATTTCAGTCAAACTGGCAATACTGTTTAAGCAAATACTCAAAGCAGGAAATAAAGGACAAAAAAACAAAAATTCTATAGCCAAATAAACATCTGAAATTTCCTTTCCCTTTAATAATACAAGTAAGGTCACTTTTAGCCTTGGAACAGATACATGTTCGCCTATGATGATCTTGCTAACTACTACACAATATCTGATGTCCTCTGCTAAGAATATAGTTTAAGAAAGCCGTAGTTACAAGAGGCATCTAATGTAATATCTAAAATTTCCTTTATGGCATTTATCGAATTCTTTGTCTTAAACAGTGAATATGGAAAGATGGCCTCATGTTTCCTTTTCAATAGTACTCTGAGGATCAAGTGGCTTTCAAGCAGCATGGTGGGTTTGAAATTTTTGCAGTTTAGATCATTCTGTTGCGTTTATGAGTTGGTGAGTCTGTAATGACATCGCCACACTGGGCTGAGGTACGCTTTCTAGTTCCACCATTGTCCAAGTGGAGTGCCATTTCTTCTGATATGAAAGTGTTCAAATCAACATCATGGAGTCCATTTCTCCTTCGACTAGCATTGGAGCCACTGCTCACGTGAGTAGGCGAGCCTGGGGTACTCGAGCGAACACTTATACTAGCCATTGCACCACTAAGACCTGGGGAGAGAGAGAAAAAGGGCTTCAGTCAGACAGCACAGAAAGTTCAGTTCCCACGTGTGCCACACAGGATCACACTCAGCCAATTCCACTGAGATCTTAAAGACACTCCATCCTACTGTACCATTCCAGTCCAGAGCACACCTTCTCAGCTTTCAGTCTGTGTAATAATCCAGTGATTACCAGAACTGCTTTTTATGATGTTAGAAGTGAGCTTATACACCAGGCTCTAACAGCACAATCTGGCAAACATTAACTCCATAAGCATGACATGATATTCAAAACATGGACATACTCAAGAGCAGGTAATTCCAATTTAAAGGTTTCACTCTGGACCAAGAGTTACACAGCCCTGCCAAAGACTTTCCAGTTGAACTGACCTTGTCTTGTGTCAACACCACCACCCTGCTCCTTTCACTCCCTGAAGGAAACTGCAGTATGGCATCAGGTCTCAGGTGTACACCACAGCTAGTTTATACATAGAAGCTTTTATTTCATGGCCAACACTAATAGCCAACACATTAGTATTATTTAATTCAGAAATGCACTTAAGGAACAAGCAAGAAAAAACACATGATAATCACCCAAAATTTGTTATCAACAGATCAGTGTCACAGGTACCCCCGTAGGTATGAGTATCTGGTTTGTATTCAGATTAATAGTGTTTGATTCTAACTGAAATTTATTTCCTGTAGAAACAAGGCCATAAAAAGACAACCATGAACTTTCATATAATTTAACCTCTGCTTTCTGTAACAGCACAATTTCACAAAGGTGGGACATTCCAAAACATAAATTTAGTAAGGACTAATACACAAAAGTCTAACTACTCTTCTCAATTTCCAAATCAGGCTGGATTTGGAGATAAACAGGAGCTCAGCGATAAGACAAACATCTTTGCAATCATAACTTCTTCAAATCTGAGTATTAGTAGGAGAGTACAGAAACATCTGTTGGCCCTAGGAAAGATAAAGAAAAAAGATCTGCTTATTTTCTAACAGTAAGAACAAGGAAATATTGAACTGTCAGGAAGATTCCACTCTCAGTAACCTTCAAAATCTTAGAGCTCTCTTCTCCAGTCTCAAATATTCTATAGCTCTGTCCAGCCATCATAAATCTTGTGTGTGTGCATTAATTCACATCTCCATGTACTGTCAAATGAGAAGCCAAAAATCACTGACTGACAAGTCAAGCCTAACAAAACCCAATCCATCAGCTGCTGGTAGGCCAAATAGGCAACTTCAGAGACTCTGAGAAGAGACGACTGCTACAACTGCAACATCCAGAAACCTCAGTTAGAAACTGAAGTCTAAAAGCCACCCACAGCAATGGCAGGTTGATACACAAGTCATGATGGAGCAGGCCAACCAACTTCACCCCATTGAACATTTCTGAATGAACATTTAAAGCTTCAAACTTGTAACAGCACAGGAAATAGTTTTACACAGAACTGGCATCACACAACAACCAGTAGACAAAGCCAGTAATTGCTGTTTTTTTCTTAGGGCTTTTGCTTACAGCTCCAAGTGGAGTTCAAACAGGGCTCAGAAGCATGGTCTGAACTCCAAGAGGCACCCTGCAGATTTCATTAATAGCAAAACCATCATTCATTCACAATGGCAGAAGGTATTTAAACAGAAGAAGCAGTTTTAGTGTAAAAGTAACTTCAGAAGTGAGGTTTGTGACAGTATTCTCAGGATTATGGTCAAGCCTAAATTCAGAACCATTAGGAAAGGAATTGCCCATGCATCTACAGAAGAAAGTAAAGCAACTACTTGATGACATGTATGAGAAAAAGCCAATTCAGATACCATACCTTGGATAAACTACTAACATGCATAATTTGGGCAGGTAACAAATCACTTCACAATTCAAAGACATCAGTAGTTTAATTTCAACTGGCATGACATACATTAGAAAAAACATTAATTCATCCTGTACATTTAAATTGGAAAAAATCTGACAGCATACAGGTGACATTTTTTCAAATCCAAAATTATTGCAGAGAATTCCCCCCACATCCCCATTCCAAGCAAAATTGCTGTGACCACATAAGTTCAGTGCCATACTTAAGAGCCAACAATTTATATCACTTATCAGTCATTTACTGTTATACAACTCATACCAAATGAGCAACACAGTAATTCAGTTTTATCTGAATGACATCTTTTTACTACATCTACTGCCCAAATAAAGGGGAAAAAACACTATTGTAAATAAACACCAAAATTGACCTGTGATGTGAAAAGACTTTTTTTGGTACCACTCAAGAGCTATGTTTTTAAGTGGAGCCTTTTTGAGTAACAAGCATTCTTTAAAATACAGTTAAAAGATGCACCTGTAATGTGCTGTAGCATATTCTGAACCAGACTGCAAAGTTCACAAGCAATGCCTAAAGCAGTCACTGACTTCCAAGTATTTAGGTAATGCTGAATCACTGTACATTTAAATACACTAGCAACCTTCAGGAGATAATTAGAAGTTAAAATATTCAATCCAACTTGATGTCTAAGGCAGGAGCGTAGCTTTGAATTAATTTCTACAGATTAGAATACAAGGATATTGCATCACAGCATGGACTTTGAGCTACAGGTTAATCTTGCATCTCACACAGGTATTTAGTACCAGCAAGAGTCATGGCTGGGTACACTGACAGACTGAGTGACAACCTCAGCTCCTGGCAGTTAACCAGACTACACAGCACTGCCCATCCATCCAGGAGAGCAAAACTGCCAAATGAAACACTCAGATCACAGTTTAGGATTGCCTAATTGAGCTAACATGAAAGAGTCAAAGCCAACTCAAGGCATACATTCAAATACGAAGATGCCATTTCACAGAACCAACATATCTGAGAACAAACTGCAATGCTCAAAAAAAACCAACTTTTGGTCGACAAGGAAAGGAGCTACATATTTCCTTGGGAAGCTGTGGCAAAACAGAGGAAATCTCAGAAAAAAATATTTACTGTGAATGACTCTGAGTTTAAGCTTTCAGCAGACTCAGAGCTCTTCCCGAAGCATTTAAAGCAGTAACTGACACTAGGAAGTGGTAAGATGACATGACCATCAGCAAACACCATTTCCCAACCTCAAATTTCTATATTGTGATTAATATGGCCTAACCACAGGCACACCAGTTTTGTCCATACAACAGGACGAGATCCAAACAGCTGCTTAAGTGGCTTTGCTTTTCCCACAATCTAACATCCACCTCTGAAGTCTCCCACTCCTTAGTTCCAGGGACATCTCTTTTAGTATTAGGGGTCTTTAAGAAAGCACACATGGCTCTTACCACCCCCTTTTTAAATTGGGAAGTTTTGAAGTGGAAGGCATATTTCAAACATTTTACAGTACTTAATAGATTCCCATTCCTGCTGTATCTTTCAGTCATCAATAATATGACATTTCATAGACAATGATTTTACAAAAAGGTATATTCTAAAGGCCTTATAGTACTATTAGAAAGAGCTGTGATCAATAATAGCCAATTTATAACTAAGTACACTCCCAAACTATCAAGATATTAGAATGCTTGACTGAAACTATGTTTCACACATTACGAAATATTTAAAACTATCAATTCAAAATTAGCAAGTTTATCACCACTGGCCTAACAAACTGCAAATACTGTTTCATCTGCACTACAATCACGCCCATGTACAACTTATTCAGGTCACTACCACAGTATAATGTACCAGCTAGCTACTGTTCAGTATAGTAATAGTACTATTGTTTTCTAGAAGTTTTAATCAGGAAGTATCAAAAGGAACATTCATGCTTAGATAAGTGTGACTAAAGCAGGAATTAGTTAATAACCCAGATAAATACAAAATGGCATGCAGAGAGATCCTTGTCACTCTTCTGTCATATTCACCCTTTCATAATACTGACTCAAAGAGCAAGTTTTAGCAGCACATACCAATACACAATTCCATCACAGCTATATATACACACACAACCCTTAAATTAAACTGTATCAGACCAATCTGAACTCTGTTCTCCCATCCTCTCTTTTACCAACTGCTGCTTCTCCACTCTGCTAAGTGCTTCCATTTTAAACTGCACTTTAATATTCTGAGAAGTAAATATGAAGGCCCAGTGGAAATTCAGACTCTTAAGGGCCAGGCCACACAAGTCTACATGTAAATGCTCTCCCTACCCCAAAGAGACCAAATCACATGAATGATATACATCAACATTAAAGCTAAGAAGAACTAATAGTCTCTCACTGAATTGTCCCCTTATTTTCTTCCCAATTTCACCTAATTTTTGATTAAGAATGCTCAAGTCAAATGCATTGCATCATTACCTTTCCAAGCTTGCTTCTTCCCCCTCCTCAAATCACAGCATTTTCTCACATGCTGGGAGGATGGTGTGTGAAACACAGAGCACATCCCAGTAAAGGACACGGGCTGTGCACCACACTTGGTACACCAGCTACAGCCAGGCATAAAGCAGCCAAGCACGTGGCAGTGGTTTGAGAATCCTGTACTGTTAGCTCAGATTGATGTAATTCTGTCATTTGAAACTCATCTCTTACAGAACTGGAAATGTCAATTCACATCCAGAGAGTAGGTGAAGGTATGTCCATACTTTCCCTAGCTGCAATCAGATTTCAGGGACTAATGGAAGTTAAAAAACTAACTCTGTAATTGAAATGTTGGACTGTAAAGGTAGTATCTTCTACTACCATATCTTAAAACACCAAGCATTAGTCTGATGTTTCATTAAAGTTTCAGAAAACTGCACTGGCACTTCAGAGTAAAACATCATGAATTACCTTGAGATAACTACTCAGCTTTTCTAAAAGGCTTGAACTTCTTTCAAATATTCACAGTTCAAGTCACCAGCCACGCTTTATTTCAAAGGTTACCCATCAGCATGCTAACAATGAAAAGCTGATAATAAAGGAAAAGACATTGTTTACCAGAGTTTACTCTCTCAAGAACAAGGTTCCAAAGTTCATTCTCAGTAACTAACACTGAAGATTTCAATAACAATTACAGCATATAGTTGCCATGGAGTTAAAAGGGAGATTACAAACATCTTAAATATTCTCATGCCTAATTTTTTGTCATAGTTTTGCTTTTAGCTATTACAACAAGTTCTTCTCTACTGTTCTCTTTCCAGACAAGTTTTCTTGTAATAGAAAGACTTGATAATCAGAATCACAAGATTAAATTCTGGCATCAACATCTTGTCCAAAAAACTGTCAACCATCTTGCAGAGCTAAAATACAGGTCAGAGGTAACAGGGCTGGAGAGAGAAGATGCAAGACAAAAAAATCATGTTTTAAGATATTTCTTTTCAGTTGAAGCAGACAGTTTAAAGACTGTACTGATGCCTAAAGGATGCTATTCTCTAATGTTTTAGTCTAGGGCATACACCCAGACCTGTGTTTGATGTTCCAGGAAATACTAAATTATTAGCTATTTTGTTACCACTGCTTCTGTCAAGATTTTCAGATGTGCTTATGCTGCATTTAGGGGCGTACATGACGAAAAAAGAGGTATTTTCCACCATCAAAGGGGAAGATCAGCAAGTTATAATGCTGTGGTCTTTAGACATATATGAGCATCTACTTCTGAGAAGTCCATACAACAACTCTGCTTCCACTGAGCTTTATCTGGTGCCATAGGCTATTTATACCTATCCCTGCTTCACTAAAAGAGATCTTGCTGCAAGCAGCAAAGTTTTAGCATTATCCCTCAAATCTAATTCAACCCATCCACATGATCAATAAAGAAATACTCTATTCCCACCAGGAAGTCAACCAGCACAAAACAGCCTCCCTCCTTTACATGCCAGATGGAAACTTCTCTCAAAACCTCCGAGCCTGGAGGATATGCTCCACACCATTATCAGGTTTTCATGTTCCCTTATGATACCTAGAAGCAGCACTTTCAAACAATGTGCCAAAAACTACAATAAGCACAGGTCTAATGAGGACAATTTTCACACACCTAAAGATCCTTGGCAGGTTTCAAAATCAAAACATAGTTTTGAGAAGCCCTACAACAAATAGGAAATGAGTTCATGAGATCACTTAATCACAGCTTCCTTAATGTTTAAGAAAAAAATGGGGGATAAGCTGGAGTAATGCAGACATTGTAGGGAATAACCTAAAAACAGTTATGAGGCCCAAACAAGCCTAGTCACTAAAGGATTAGTACAAAAGCATTTGTGTCAAGGACCAGATTGAAACTGATATGAGAACCTAATCCAGAAGGTGACTGACATGTAATCTTGTCAACCAGCTGATGAAGGGGAAAAGTACATTTTGAGCCCCTGCCGTGCCACTACAGAAGACAGAACTTCCTCATGACCCTGTATTACATTATGAAATACAGGAAACTTTATACAACATTGTTCACATCCTCATGCTGTGGAGGAGTGACTTGCATAAACCACCCCTGTACAAAGCAGATGCTAGAAAATTATATACAGACACAAGAAGAGCCATATTACCAATAAAAATGTCCCTGAGTTTACTCAGAAAACTCACTGTGCTGAAGGGAGTCTACCTAAGCTTCTTCTCACCTGAGACTGAGCCTTTACAGTTAAATCCAACTCCACAGATTCAACCACATTTTCAGAAAATCATTTTTATGAGGGTGCTTACCACAGTTACAGCCAGCTTCTGCAGCTGTTCTCATGAAATCAATTTTATCTACAGTGAGTAAGCAACAGTGGTGCACAGAATTCCCTAGCCCCCTTCCAGTATGAGACAGGAAACTGCCAAAACCAACATGACTGGGTGGAGAAGCATGTTTGGTTTAAATGGCAAAAGGGTAGCAAATAATACCAGACTTAGGCTGTCACATTAAGACTGTCTGTATTGTGTATCTTGAAAAACCACTACAGCACAGCAGAAGCCAAAACTGCATTTTCAGGAATTCACTCTTCTAATTAACTCATCAATTCTACCCCCCACTGAGACTATCCAGACAGTAAATATTTAATTTAAGCCGCATTTCTAGATAGCTTAATTTTTACTTTTAGAATGGTCTAGGGTTCATACCTTAAGATATCTGCTACCCTTTTGAATTTTAGAAGGCATAAAACCCAGAGGTGAACTGCCTCATCTCACCTGAAGAGCAATTTAAAGCACATTTGTCTATCACTTGCTAAATCATAATCCAGTACAGAATAAACTACTGAATATTCATGTCTGAAAAGAGATACACCACCAACACTGCTGGTGATGGAAGGAAGGCAATTCAGGATGACACTGGAAGACATGTAAATCTGAAAGTGGACTAGAACAAAGTTCTGAACAGGAACTTTTTACTTACACACTATTTCAAAAGTGTGTAAGTAAAACACTCTCTCCAGGATACTTTAAGAAGAATGCTGAATGTCATTATCCAGTACCTAACAAAGGTACTACAGAGCTAGAGACAGAAGCCTCAGACATCAAATCCCCTCCCTAAGTCCTCCAAAAATTTGCTAGTAGTCAAATCCTAGTATTTAACTAGTTGCTAGTATAGCATTACCATTTTCCTTTAGCATTGGCACAAATGCCAAGTCTCCTCATGCTCCAAAAAACACTACCAAGACTTGATTCTTAACTGCTGAGTTCACAGCTGTACAATACTACAGAGCCAAATTTCATTTTTATTCAGTAACTTGTCTTAATTCGAAATACTCAACTATACAAATTTTTCACAGCCAGCACAAGCCTTATACATGCAAAAGCTGCCTTAAAGAACGAAGGGGATACCTTCAGCTGGAACACCAGGTACATGACACGTTATGATATGCCAAACATGCTTTAAGAACCCCCACCCAATTTTAACCAAGTAGTATTGAAAAAGTGACTGTTACCATGCAGAGCTATGGCTTCACGGAAGGGTTGCAAATCAGTCTCTACAGATGAGCTAGTTTCTGTTGAAGTAGCTCGGTTAGGGGATACTACAGTCAGTCTTGGGGGAGCTCTAGAATTTCTTGGAGGAGGGACTTTTCCACAAAGGAAGCTGATCAAGTCTTCTCTTCGAATAGTTCTTCTGCGTTTTTTAACCCAGGCTAACACATCCTTATTCCGACGCTGATAGCCAATCTGAATTCCTAAATCAAAGCTTCGCTGGTGGGCATCCACACTCTCTGCAAGAAGACAGAAAAAAGTTCTCTTAGTGTTACACAGCAATGTACAGCATGGCACAGCACTGATGTGGCTTCCTGTCAACCATGGGAAAGAAGAAGTATTTACATCTTCTACAGGTTACACCATAAGGCAGCACCAAGGTGGCTGCAGCAGCAAAGAGGAGTTCCATTGAACCTGAAGAGAGTATTAGCCAAAACATTCCGTCCTCTACAAGTCAGACAGCCAACAACAACTCCAGCACCACTTAAAGAGCATTTACTAAACTTCAGGTCAACACTACATCACTGTTTATTTACATTAAAAATACACTTAGAACTCATCAGACTGAGGAAGATAGTTAAATCAATGGACAACAGACTTAGACACACAAAGTGCATCAATTCATGCAGGGAGCCCCAATGTAAGAAAGGAGTAATTGCCTTTCTTCATTCTGACTGGTAAGGAATGGCCAGAAAACTCAAGACTTCTTTCATGTTCTTCCATTTTCAATTTAATTTCAATTGCAGAAGTTTCGAAACTAGATAGAACACGAGTGTCCCCAATGTCTTTCAACTAGCCAACATTTAAAAAGGCTAAGAAAGTTTCCTTCCCCATTTAGGATCTCACAGCAACTCTGATATACCAAAGCTTTAAACAGACTACTTACAATAAATCCTACTACAAAATGTGATTTCACTCTATCTTAATGTAACTAGTCACCTGTGCACATCAGTTATAACTGCATCTCCAAAAGACTTAAATGCCATGTATTAAGTTGCTTTCAAACTTCACAAAGTGTATTTCTGGCTACCAGTTTGAATAAGTTTCAAACCGCAGTAACAGGTGGGACAAATCCTGTTCACTACACAATTATGCTCATCTTGTTCCTCATAGGTTTGCTGACAACACCTATTTCAGTTTCATGTAAAGCACTGTTATGTTGTTCTTGCTCCTTAAAAGACATGAACATATCCATCCCAATTTTTACTTGAATTCCATAGATCATTTTCAATGTGGCAAAGCTGATTTAAACAGCATTTTATATTCTTGCCTTATTAATGAAGCCCAAGGCAAAAGCCATTTGCCCAGAACATGAAGGTATTTCTTTAAGAACAGCTATCCCAAGATAATGGTGACATACACATCTAACGTAGCTTTGTCACACTCTAGAACCCAAAACCAACTACTATTAAATGCTATTCTTGGACTTATATTCTAAGGCACCACTGCACAATCCATAAAAGACAGCACCAAGATCTACACTGCCAAAAAGCAACACTTCAAACCTAACACAACAGACCAAAAGCACCTCAAACTGAGCTGAGTTAAATCTTGGAGCTTTTGGGGTATAAACTCAACAGGTGCACAAAGTACACTTAACCTGTTACTTTGATGCACTAAGAGTATTTTGCCTGTACTACTTTGTAATCTCAAGGCTACACTGACAAATGCTAATTCCTCTGAAAGCAATGGCAGCACAACAGATTATTCCTCCTGCCATTTTATACTCCACAGCAGCCCAGACTCCAATGCACTGGCAGTAAAAGCTGCCCAAACACTCTGGAGCCAACTTGGAAACTGAAAATACTCCTTTAATCACTTCCTGAAATACCAGGAGTGTCCTTCCAAGGCTCTGAGGCCGTCTTTACGTCAATACCTTGGCTTTCTTTGTGTATGAGAATGCTTTACAAAGTGCTAACTGTGAACTAGGTATGAGGTCAAACACTGACTGCTGATGCAGCCCAGAGAAGTTTCAAGCATCATTACCCCGGGTAGATTAGGTTTGTATGGTAAAAGCCACAACTACTTTGTTTACAAAGTTAAGCTGGCAAAACCTAAGTAGTCAAGCTGCATTTATTCTGAAATTACTAAGTCAACATTAGAAAATATTCAGGGTTGGTTTTTTTTTAATACAAACAAGGTAAATTGTAGGCTCAGGAACTTAGAACTTTCCACAGTGGCCTTAAATTCTAAACCCTACATTACAAGCCATGCCTTCACTTTTTTATCCAATCTGCAAGATAACGAAGTGCCTTGAATGCAGTCTCTATTACCAGCACCAGAAATTCAGGATGCAAGACCATCAGTGTGGATATTAAACTTCTATTCTATATTCAGAAGAAATGCTGACGCTCAAGACATTATGGCATTCTCATTATGCACCATTCCTTGGGTTCCTCTTGTTAAAAAGATGATGCCTCAAAAATCCAAGTATTTATCAGATCAGAAAGCAGCTGACAAGGCAAGAGGCAGTTTGTGGTGTTCAGTTCACCACACCAAGTATTCCTCCAGTGTTTTGACAGAGTCCTCCAAAACAAACAGTACTGAGAATGTGAAAAACAGGAGTTTTTTTAAGAGCCGTGTTCATCACTACGGAAAGTAAGTTCACAGTAAGAGACTCCAGTTTGTCAGATATGACAGTGTTCAGCTGGTTCTACCATGTTATCACCAAACTTCTACTGACTTGCAAGTTCACTGAAAATTGAAAGGTGGCATTCCTGAGTAACTCAGGTACTTCAGCATTTTAGGATCTCTTTGAAGCAAGCATTTGTTTCAGGTGCTGATTTTTGAAGTATTACATTACACATAACTAAAGTCAGCTTCCAATTCAAACTCTAGTTTCCTTGATCACCTACCCTTCAGTTAATCACATCATTGCCAACAAAAAGGCTCATTTTGCCTAGAGCACAAGTGACCAAACGTTTTAACCAGAAATAAACAGCCTAAGCCTTCATACTAAAGACACTGTAAGGGAGAGCCATGCCATTTGTAAAGACGGACTGTAATTATTCCAGACAATGTATTAACACTACCTGCTGCTATTCTAACACCACTCTCAAATGACTATTGTCCCCAGACAAGTTCTAGTGACCCACTCCCTCAGGCCAGCACCTTCCTGCTCTGAGGTCTGCCCCTTCACATGACCTGACACATACATACAACATGCAAATGCACTTTCTGCAGGAGGCATGACTCTGGCAGCGAGGGTTGTGCACCTACATCTCCTCCTTGATCTGTCCACATCTGTCAGAAACCTCATCACCCACCACAAACACATCAAGTTCAACTGCTTAAAGCAAATCCAAAACGACAAAACTGGAGGCAAATGAAGGAGTACAGAGGTAGAAGTAGAGATCATGCTGTACAGACCAAGAAAAAAAAAAAACATGGGGAAAAAAAAAAAAATCAAACTATAGGCCAGAAACAAGTATCTGGAACTTAAAAGCACTTCCCTTCCTTGGAATGGAAGGCAGTAACAATGGGAATCACGATGTGCCAATTTCAGCCTTCACTGATATACATCATTTTAGCACAACCTTTTAAACAAAGTAAAAACCACTGAATGATCCTTCTGCAGACAAGAATTCCTGTGACAACCCAAAGAACCGCAGAGTTCAGAAACACCCAGTAAACCAGCACTAAAGCACAGCCATATGCAGAGCACATTCCTATCAAAGTTCTGGCTAACACTGCCTTCTTACAGCCACACTGGACACAGCTATAATGACATTCTAGTGCTTAAAATAAACTGGGAGGCTTACTTAAGAAGCCTCACTGCCACAAAAAGATAAAACTTTCTGTCACATAACATCTATGCACAATTTTACGAACACCAAACCCAACTTTGCTTTACCACAAAAGAGAAGGCATTATACTGACACCCCAACATCTAATGCACCATGAAATATAAACAATGCAGGGAATTTCAGTCCTGTTTAATAAGCCGTTGTACGCTTTCCTTGAATTCACAAGAAACAGATACATATTCAAGATACCCTTTTTCAAGGATCTCGAAGTAAAACAGTTTTTAAGTTTATGAGTCACTGACATGAGGCAACAGAAAAGATTCAGCTACCGTCAGCTAAAGTGGCCCAGGGAAAACCTGCAAGATTCAGGAAGCAGTCTCGGGTTAGATTTTATCAGGGTGAATAAGAGACATTAACAGGCCCTACTTATGAGTAAGCCGGGGCAGGAGACAGAGTGGGGCCCAGCTCGGTGGGGAGGGCTGCCGGGGCAGCAGGGGGGGGCAGCCCCTTACCTTTGTAGAGGTTGGTGACCGCAGTGGCGGCGTTCTGGAAGGGGACCCAGAGGGAGAGCCCCGGCTGCTGGCACACCCGGTCTGCAGGGAGGGAAGGACACACGCTGTTTATTTTGGAGTCACCCGCTCCGAACGGCCATGTTAGGTTTCGCCATTTTGTTCCACCTTCCGGAGGCAGCTCCGGATCGGGGCCGAGCGGGGCGGGAGGGCAGCGGCCCGGCCGGGGCAGCGGGCGCGGTGTCCCCAGCGCGGCGGGGAGCGCCCGGCCGCCCCCGCCCCGGCCCCGCCGCACAATGAGCCCGGCCCCGCTTCGCCATTTTGTCGGAGTCTCTTCCCGGGGCTGGGCGTCGAGAGTCGCCGGTAGGGCCGGGTTTCCCGGCCCCCCCCACCATCCTCGGCACTCGGGGCTCGCCCCCGCCGCCCGGACCCTCCCGGCGCGGCCCCCGCCGGAGCGCCCCGACACCCCACGGCCGAGCTCCGGCCCGAGCGCTCCGACAGCCGGGGGAGGGGGTGCGGCCGGGCCGGGGCCGGGCCGGCGCAGGAGCCGCCCCGGAGGCCGCGCCGGGCGCTGTCCGGGCCGCGACCGCGGCTCCCCCTCCCTCTCGCCATTTTGTTTTCCCGTCCGTCTCTGAGGGCGGCCGCGGGCCGGCAGCCACTCCTCCCGCCGCCTCGGCCCCTTTGTACCGCTGCGGGCACCTCCCCACCCCGGCGGCTCCGCGGCGCCCCCACCCCCCGCTGCCCGGGCCCCGAGTCCACCGCGCTCGGCCTCCACCGGCCTCTTGGCCGCAGCCGCCCAGCTGTGCCCTCCCCAGGCCCCTGGCCGTGCTCACCCTTGTAGAGCTGCGCCACGGCAGTGGCCGAATTCTGAAAGAGGTGCCAGAGCTTCTGCTGCTTGTGCTCGGGCTGCGCTGCAGCCTCGTCCTGCAGCTCCGGCGCCAGCGCCTCCTCCTGCTCGGCCTCGGCCAGGCACTGCCGCTCCCACTTGCTGAACCAGTGCTCGGGCCCGTGCTCCTGGATCTCCGCCTCGCCCTCCTCCTTCTTGTCCTCCATCCTCCGCCCGGCTCCGCGTCCCACCGCCGCGTACACCCGGTCCCGACAGCCGGCCGCGCTCGTTCCGTGCGCCGGCCCGGCCCTACCTCACCCCCATGCCGGGCCCGCCCGTCGCTCCGCCGGCCCAAACACTCCGAGCGCCGGCACCGCCCCGAGCGCACTGAGAACCCGGCCGAGGCGCCTGGGAACGCGCAGCCGGCCCGCCCCGCCTGCAGCGTCCGATTGGCCGCCGTCGCCCCGGCACCGCCGGTCCGTGCGGGATTCCCAGCGCTCATTGGTCTGCGCACGTGTCCGTCAAACGGGACACCCCGGGGGGCGGGGCTATCGCAGGTTTGGTTACGCCGTCACAGCCCCGTGCCGGGGGCGTCGGCGCGGTGCGCGTGCGCAGTGCGCTGCCTCGCGCGGCCCCGGCCCCGCCCCTGGCGTGAGACGGCCCCGCCCGCGCCCCCCCCCGCAGCGGCCCCGGGGCCGCCCCGAGCGGGCGAGGCGCTCCCGGCCGCGGGCGGCCCCGGCAGCGCTGTCCGCGGCCGTACCGGGAGGTGGCAGCGGCCGCCGCGGCTCCGCCGAGGGGCAGAGCCCGCCCGGGAGGTGGTTCCCTTCGCGGCCCCGGGGGAAGATGGCGGCCGCGAAGGGCCCGAGGGCCGAACCGTGTGACACGGCCGGGCCCGGGTCCAGCGTCCGGCGGAAACGTCTGAGGGGTTTGCCCCGAGAGTTCAGACCCACGGAATCACTTTTCTACCTGTTTTACACATTATTTACCATTTCTTGATTCTGCGCTGTGCCAGGCACAGTCCCAACAAGCAGACGGAAGTCACAGCTGCTTTGCGCACGTTTAAAACCTCTCGTTTACCTCTCGATCTCGTCACTTTGCTGCTGTGAAAATGCGCTGCCCGGCTGCTCCGGCCACACCGGCAGCCAAAGCCAATGTCCCGCTGGTGTGGAGCGGGGGCCGGGCACACCCGCAGCCGCAGCGGGGTTTGCAGGCGCGGTGCCCGGGCTGTGCTGCCCGCTCTGCCCGCGGTCAGCCGGGGCCGGAGCGGCTGCCACACCGCTGAGCTGGCTCCGGACACGGCCTGGGGGCACATCCCACCCACGGCAACAACACTCACCGCCTGCACGCTCTCTTTCCTCCGCTGACAGCCTGTGTCCTCCAGAACGTACTTGTTCCCTTTTCGAACTTGGATGTTCATACAACTTCCTAAACATTCAGGAATTCAAGCCTAAATCATATATAGTGGGAAGAAAAGTGGTATGAGGGTCTAGTTGGAACTGTTGGGTTGGGGTTTTTTATCTCTGAGGACAACTGAAAACTAAAGCTGCAGCTGCTGTATTTTTCCTAAGCCACTAAGGCAAATTACTAAGGACCTCTTACTTATGGTTTATGCCTTGGCACTCCGTGTGAGTAGAAAGGGTAAGAGCACCCATAACTTTGTGCATGTCTCCTTAAACTGAAATTGTGGCATTGACTTTTAATATTAGTATCTCAGACATACAACACTAATGCACAATGGACATTCCCTTCATTTCTAGGTAAAGCTCTGTCCAATTCTTGTTTAAGATTATGAAGTTCAGCCAACTTGGTTTTGTAAATCATCCATTGATCAGAAGGGCAGTAAGTATGTATTGTGGTACAGCATGAATTCTTCTCCTGTGCAACTGTCTTAAGAAAAGCAAAGAACAGAAGAGGAAATATTCTCTATTGAATGGGATTTCTTATAAAGTACCTACAACTTGGAAATACTCATTCCTCATACTCTTAAATTGCTGAAATATTGTAAAGCATCACACAGGAATATGTGATGAGATTATGTTATAGTATTTTCCAATAAATCAAGTGCTGAAATTCATCTCCCTCATCAGCAATATAGCACAATTTCCCGTCAGCTTTCATGGGCTTTGCAGATGCTGTCTGAGATCAGAAGTTGGGGCAGGGAGCGGAGAAGACATGGCTATCCTGGACTTTGTGTACCACACATCTGTTTTTCTGACTATTTCTAAAGAGTTGCATAATGTTGGCAACTGTGAAATAAACAGTTCATTCCTGCAATACAATGCAGTGTCAGTCATGATTTATCCTGTCCTGAAATTTGGCTATGGTTGATGCCCATTCAGTGCAAATCAAACAGGGAGCAGTAATACATCTCTGGGCAATCCTGAGTAAAAGCTTTGCACCCAAATTTCCTGCTTTAATTTAGACAAACCTGGCTACACACTGTTCTCAGGAGTAGCTGATAGAAACTGCTGGGATTCTGAGGGTTGTTTTCCTTTCTACACGTTACACCAGGTGGGGTGGGTAATGTTGGAGTTGTTGTCGAATTGTTTTATAGTTTTGTGAGGTGGTCATTGGTGATTTCTGAGATAGTAATGGAGAGAAGCTTAGCTGAGAGCATAGGAATACTGAATTTTGAAATTAGAAAAATGTCATTCTCTGTTAGAATAAAGAACTTTAACTTGGTCTACAGACTTCTTTATGCCACCTGAAGATAAAAAGGGTGTTGGGGCCTCGGGAAAGGAGCCAAGCACTTTCTGGGATTAGAAGAATGATGTACCCAATGGGTCCTGCAGGAAGAGAAGGAGAATTAAATGGAGAAAGAAGAAAATATTGATTGACTTTTTGAGGTTATTTGTGGAGGAGGCAGCAAAGGAAAGAAGAAAAACTAACAAAAGGACTGTGCATAAACTCCCTTAATACACCCAAACACTCTTCACCCCGATGCCTCCTAAGCAGCTCTGAGCAATGCTGATTCACTAAAGGATATTTTCTCCCTAGGAATAAAGAACAAGTTTTGTGCTTTTGACCTGCCATCAGTGGCCTGGCACAAGCACAACTGTGCTGGTTTTGGTTTGCTGGCCAGAGTCAGATGCACAAAGACCCTGAGAGCACTGATGAGCACAAGGCAAATGTGGAATCTGAATAATCTTAGTGTTTTGCCTCTTAATTTCCCCCATGGGAATGCTGTAGTGATGAGAGCAGTGTGGCATCCCAACTGAAGTATCAATGGAGATAATTACTGGAGCATGATGAGAATATGCTAATTGTAGAAGGCTCTGAAGACCTGTTTTATTCCCTTATGCAGACTCTTACTGGGAGTTGAATTTAATGATAAATAAGGGAGAAGTTGTTTTTTTTCTAATATGAAAATATGGAATGGGAGAAGAGAAAGGTTTATTGATTATACAATCTATCCAAAATGAACACTAACATTTTAAATTATCTGAATGTGTAGATGCTTGGATATAGACATGGGAATGTTTTCACAGTGCTGCAGCCAAACTTGGACACTTGTATAAGAGAACTTTCATGATATTTTCAGAGGAGGAACTGAAGGGAGTAGATATTCATTTCACCAGAGGGAAAAAACAGATCTGAGTGACAATGTTTTCATTTCTCTTCACCATTTTGTCCTTTGGGATCAGACTCTCAGTATGCTGTCCTCCAGAAAAGCAGGTCAGCAGGGAAGGCAATTACTCCAGCTGCAAATTGTAATGTTTCTCAGATAAAATTTTTCATCCTGGGGAAGTCTGACATAGTGTGGCTGAGCAAGCAAGCAGTAGGTATTTATGAGAAGTCTGGCTCTCAGAGAACAGCCGTGCACTGACTGTTGTATATCACATAATCAAGACAGTTTAAGCTCCTCCTGATGTGCTCAGATGAGTTTTTGTGTCTGCTGGCTGTTACTCCTGTTCCTCACTGAAAAATGTAACGATAGAGCACCCTTAGTGCAAACACTTGATCAGTCTGAAACAGAAACCGATTGCCAAAGGTTGAGACCATCAAAGTCTGAGGCTTTCTTATGGCTGCAAGAGCTTCATATTTTCCTGGTTTTGAGTCAGGGAAGTAGAAAAGTAAGGAAATAGGATTAAAGGATTTCTTTTCTAATATGTGCTCCTAGGTAATGGTTTGCTCTGAAAAACCAAGTAAGTTTTTTTGCAGGTAAGTGCTGCAAAAATGTTAGTTGAATGCTGTTTTGAATTTTAAAATGTTGATAACCTTAAATAAAAGATGTATATTGCAACAGCTTCTGCATCCTTCCTGCAATTTCCTGGGAGCACTTTAATAACAACACTTCTAAGACCACGATCAAAATGGTGTCACATAAAAGCAACTTGAAACTATGCAATTAAAGCTTGGTCAATTTGGTTTTGCCTAAAATAGTGATCCAGAGACTTTGCCCAAAAGCTGTTCTCAGTTTGAGAAGGAAAGCAGTTTAACTGCGAGAACAAGATTCTCCAAACCTCATGTCAGGGCTCTGATATCAAAATCATTAAACAATCCAGACAAGGAGCAAGACTCTCCTTTTGTAGGAAAGACCACATGATTCCTATGAGATACAGGTAATTGATGTGTGAGTTCAAACTGTACCAGAAAAGAATAGGAGACACAGTTTTACTGGGTAGTACCTCACTACATATTTGGTTCCACTGAAATTAAAGATATTTCTTGTATAACAGGGTAAAACACAAGGTGAATGTGCAGTTGTCCTCCTGCTCAGTATTTCAGAGCAGCCTAATCCTTCTTCATACTTTAAGAACTTCTCTGAAAGGAGAACTTTACTTGTCTATAAAACTTCTCTAAGCAGTTCATTTATTTTTTCTAGAAATTCAAATCTCTATTGCATCATCAAAAATAAAAAGATTTTACATAGCACACTAATCAAGATTTGCTAGCAAGGTCCTATTGCTGAGGGTTGCACAGAAATGAAAGAGATGGTCTTTGTTGTGAAGGACCAGCAAATAACATTTTCATGCTATACAGTGAACGAGCAGATGACTTCTAATAACACCACCCTATTTGTCTGTGCACAAGCTGGTCATCCTTTGTGTTGTCAGCACTAAGACAGGTCTCCAAGCTGAATGCAGTTTGGCAGCTTGTGCTATGATTATGGTTAGTGGAACTGCTTACCCAATATGCAAATTTTTACCCAAAACTGAATCCCAAAGTCATATTCAAGGTTGCAGGAGAAACAATATCCCATAATCTCCAACTGGTACAGGTTCTAACTGTAAAACCATCTTAATTGCTTACTGCCAATACTTGACTGTATAAAAAAAGGAAATGTTGGGGAAAAAAAACTAATGTGGAGGTCATCTAAGTGTTTCCTTTGCTAGTAGAGTAGATTACTTGCTCCAGTACCTTCATGAGACAGGAAACCAAACCTGCTCAATGAAAGTAGAATTTCTCCACGTGGACTCATGGTGGGATGTTGGGGTATTTGGCACTATGCAAATTACTGCAGCTGGCAGATGTTTCAGCACTTACTGCCATGTGTTAGCTGAAGGAGGAGCAGGATGCCAGAGGTCTCCACTAGGTTGCCTGCATGCTCCCAAAGGCACTTCTGAGTCACTGCAACATTTAGTTGCTCTCTTTTTATAGAGCATCACAGACTATGAAAGAAAACATAGTTTGCTGTATCACTCTTTGCAGAGTATTTTGGAATTGCAGATTGCAAGAGTGTTTCTAAAGTTAACCCTGTGCTGAGGTACTTTATTTATTTGTTTGTTTGTTGGCAGGAAGTCTCCATCCAATGGCTTTCTCTTGGAGCTGTCAGCAAACCTCCACACAGCCAGTAATGTCACATAACCCACCACTTCTGAAACCAAGAAATGGGGTCATAGGCAGAGCACATGAGATAAGAGTTTATTACTTGCTTTGGTGGGTGCAGTCGTGCAAACACTCATTTTGTGCTACTGGAGATGGCTTTGGAGAGCAGCATCTTCTCATACCTGGTATTGTTGCAGGTGAGAACATTCCCTTTCTCTGGTACCCACACCAGTGCTAGAGCAGAGCCTGCCTCAGCCTCACTGACTAACTCCCACTGGCCTAGACACACTCCAACAGGAGTGCTGCAGGCTCTGACTCAGTTGTACCCCCAGAGCTCTGTAGGGAGTGATTTTAGCAGGATTAGATGGCTGAGTAAGCCATGACAGCCAGCTCCCTGATCCAGCCTTTGAGGCTCAGCAGGACCCCCACTGAAGCTACTGAACATTTTGCTTGCTCAAGGACAAATGAATTTGAACATTTTCTTTAAAAGAGCAAGTGGATATATTGTGCATAATTGCGGGCAGTAATATGAACAGAGGGTAGACATCAGATTTTGATTACCAACTGCAATGTTCTTTCAGTTCTTCACCAAATTATTTCTTTCAAAAAGTGCATCTCTCCCTACACTCTTCTAATCAGTTGAGTAGGAAAAATCCAAACCACCTACTCCCATGTTGTAATGTATGTAATGACTGACTGCTTAAGTTTAAAGAATTTCAAGTGCTAAATATAATATTTGCAATCCTGCCGCTCAGTTATTGGAGGATTCAAGAGCAGTTGGAATGCCAGTAATCTCTTGGGACCCTGGCCAGGGAAGACTTCATTTAGTTTGTTTGGAAGTAGGAGAGACAACACTTCCCAAAATGTGTCCTCTAGCATCTCTGATCAATTCTCCACCTATATAAAGGAGATAATAACTTCTATTCCATCAAAACTATGGAATGATACCTGCACTTCAGAGATCCTCATAGTGTCAGTTCTTTGCAACCTTCTTAACAATTTGTCCTGAGCAAACAGAACATGAGCTGGGGAAGGTAGTGGAGTCATTCAGACTCAGTGGATAATGTATGTAGTTTGTCTTCTGCAATGACTGGTTTTCTCAGCCAGGACAGCAGGGGTGGCAGGGCTGTAGCAAGAGTGGCAGGAGGTGGCACAAGCCCCAGCACCCTCAGGGCAGCCTAAAATCACTTTGCAAAGGCTCAGGCCATGATCTGAGCCCCCTTCTTCATAGTGGGGTAGTGGTACGGTGGTAGAGGGCAATGCTGTGAAGAACACAACCAAAACTTCATCTCAGGTCATTAAACCTCTCCAGTACTCTCCATAAAGAGCGAGTGCTGGGCCCCAAAAGCTTGCTGTGTATGGAAGAAATTGAAAATACTCTTTCCCAGGTTTGACCCCATCTTTCAATAGCTCTCTGCAGCATAAGAGAGCTGCTGCTAATGTTCCCAGTTGCTGCTGTTGGATGGAGTGCTGGAGACTTTAAGTGGCACTGGAGCTGGGCTCCGGCTTCAAGTGCTACTTCAAGTCCTGAATGTATCAGGCTCCTTTGAGAAGCAGGACAGGGAGAGATGGGCGTTGCAGAGTGCAAGCCTTCTGTGATGGGGCAGTTTTCTGGGTTGCCATGGTGAGAGCAACCACCATGCTGTGCTCTCTGTTGTAACAGCCTCAGAAATACAATGGCCAGAGTCTATTCCAGTGCAGATTTATGAGGATGCTGAAGCACTTACTCCAAAGCATATTTTTCTCCCCCCATTGCTATAGTCTGTTGTTGTCAACAAATGTTCTGTAACTCTTCCTGTATTTTACTCCTGGGAACAGACAGAAACAAACCCTAAAATCCAATAAACATGGAAATGGGATATGCTTTCTCTAAAAACTCTTTTTTGCCTAATATTCTCTTTGCCTTTTACTCCAGATCTGAAGTTCTAGTTCTGGCCTTGCAGATCAAAGCATTTTGGGTTGTCTCTGCTTACTTTTGCTGCTCCAGCTCACCCCATTTCATTATGGGCAGTGTCAGCCAAACAGGGACAAAGTACAGGCACTCACCAAAAGGGCCTCAGACAGAATTTTGACTCCATTTCTTTTATGTCAGCATTCCCAGTTGTCCATCACATGCCAAAACAGATCATATTCAAGGCATTTTTTCATTTTGCCATGTTTGTAAAAGTACTGGTTTTCAGTCAAATTGGTTCCCCAAGCTGGTCATTGGCCCCATGCAATGTGGAGGTGCTGGGACACATCACAGTGACAGAGCAGACATGAATCAATATAAAGTCATCAAGCAACAGCAGCTAAATACTGTGTTCTAAGTCATTCTTCTTTTCTGCAGGTGAAATATTAGCTGCCAAATTCCTTCACCTTTAGGTTGTCTTTTGGGAGGAAAGAAGAAGGAATAAACTAAGGGAAGGAGAGTTTTTTTAAACATTGGCCTTCCCTGAGGTAAAAATGTCTGCTGAAATGGTGAGGAAAAATCATAAATAACCCCAGTACAACTTGTAGAACAAATAAGGCATTCTAAAACACCGCTGAAATTTGTTTTAAATTCCCTGTGCCCCCACTGGCACACATTGGCTTTAGCAGGCAGTGTCAGCTGGAGCTCTGCCAGCCCATGCAGGTTGTTTATCTGGAATAAACCACTCTCCTGCCAGCCAGAAGGTCCTGTCTGCAGGTGGGTGCTGGATGTCAGGTGGACAAGAGCCTATGGGACCTGCTCAGGCTGGGAATTCCTGGGCTGTATCATCGTTTGGAGCATTGGTTTGGTTTCCTTTGCTGCCTCAGGTCTGCCACAGGTTTGAAGAGACTGAATTTGCCCACTCAGAGCAGAGCAATTTTGGTACCCTTGTGTTTGCAATGAGGACAGTGAGCTTTACCTGGCTGCAAGGTACCTGTGGTGTGTTTTCAAGGGCAGCAGTTGGGTCTTGTTGGATATTTTATAAAGTGTTTTTAGGTCTGGGGTTTTCCTGTAGCGAAAATCTAACAGTTGTCACAGAGCGCAGCAATGAGATCAGCTATTTGATACATTTCCTTCTTCCTGGGAATTCTTACTTGTGTTTTCCTGCTGCCACCTCTTTTGTTGTTTTGTTAGTTTATTCCAAAAATAAATTGTTCTAGTCCACATGGCACATCATGTTTTCTACATAATGTTTTCTCCATTTTGGAGAGGGTGACCATCATGTATTTTCATATATCCCTTTCAAAAGCTTCATTTGTACTTATTTGTGTCAATTTAAGATTAGTGTGCCAGGTCCTTCCCTCTGAATTAGTGGAAACAGATTGTAAAAATACATATGGGATATAAAATCTCTACATTTTCTTCTCTGGAGCAGACTCAGTGTCTTGGCTCATGTTGTGCCACAGCTGGCAGTTCAAGGGATGTTGGGGATGAGGATGGAGGAGAAGGTGTGTGTCAGCACACAGATGTTCAAATATTTGGGGGAAAAAAAGATAATTATTCTGTTCTAAAATGCAATATGTTTCTCTAAATAGCCTAGAAGCATCACATCGAGTTAGAGTTGGGAAGGGATGTACTGCTGGTTTTCATTTGGGGGGCTTAATACTGCACATATGTTTTTTACAACTGTTTTATCTCAATTCATGACAGTTAGATTATCCCTTGGCTTTATATTAGTGTTTAATATATTTAATATTCATAGATCCATAGTTCAGCATGTGTAATCAAATAATTACAGATGCCATTAGCTGAGTTATCACACTAATCTGGGTGTATTTCTATGGATAATAATTTAACGAAATTATCACTTAATTTCTGGAGCTCTCCTCTCTGCACAGAAATGAAAATTAAATGAAAGTGCTGCTTTTTTTCCTTCATTAAGAAACTCCAGCCTTGATTAACAGGATCTGAATATCCAAACATTTAAAACTTGGTTTCCTGAATTTCTACTCCCAGTGGCATTCACAGGAGGACACCAGATTAAAAAAATAGAACAGAAACTCCCCATTTACACAAAGGCTGTGTGGGAGGGAGAAGGGAGCAGTGGTGCCTCCTGCTCCTGTGCTGCACTCCTGGAGCAGGGAACACACCGAGCCTTGGCATGGCAGGAACAGCCGTGGCAGGAGAAGCTACAAGAGGGAAGATCTCTGTCTGTGGGCAGCTGCCTTCCACCCCTAAAGCCTATCTGTGGAAGATATTGCTCATCAGAAAGGCCAGGAAGGCAAAAATGTTGGGAAAGGACATCTGAGGGGGTGAAGGGAAGGGATGGCAGCGAGGCTGTTCCCTGCAGAGCCTCAGGCACTGACAGAAGGCTCAGCCCTGGCTGTGATGGGGCCCCACCTCTGCTCTGTGCAGGGCTGGGTCCTTGCTTTGCGTGGTGCAAATCACAGAGCTGACAGTAAATGGCTCCTTACTGGCACTGACAGCAGGGGTTGTTTCTGCCCTGCTTTTGAACCAGCTTTGAACTCGTATTTTCTTAAATAGATTTGAGAACTATGATTTGAGCTCAGTGCAAGGTCAGCAGCTGCAGAGCAGTTGGACCTCCAGGTGTTCCCTCCAGATGTTCTCTCTCACCTTACCTGATCCTCCCATCAACTCAGTCCATGTCCTTCACCCCTACACACCACACAAAGGCAGGGATGGCATTCCACGGTATCCACAGGGGACAGAAGCTGGGACAGCGAGCCTGGCACAAGCACACCAGGAGCTGCTGCTCCTGGATACCCCAGCCCGTGGGGCTCCATCTCCTGGGGAAACACCACAGCCTGCGGGACTGGGAATGCTGCCCCCGGGAAAACCTGCACCTGGGCAGCCAAGGGAGATGGAAACAGCCAGGAATCTCATCAGGAGTACAAGAGAAACAAAATAAAGAGATAAACGAAATTAATGCATTCATTATCAGCATCACGGTGGTCTGGACACTTCTGACTTAGGAATTCCCCAAGTTCCCACTACAAAGCCTGCAGGAATAGGGCCAAGGAGGCTGGCAACCATCTTCAGCAGTGAGGCAAGTACAGAGCTGCTCTTCCCTGCTGCACACTCCCACAGCAATGGTTTATGGACTTCCTGGGTCCATGGCTCCATCCATTTCCAATAACAGTAATGCTGATCTGCCCCTTTATAAAAAAAACAAAGCTGTTAGGAAGTTATGTACTATGGGATCATTTTCAGCAAACCAGACTGTGAGTTCTGTTTGACCCAGGAGTGGAATTTGATGAGTGCAATTCGATGATGCAGAAGGATGCTGTGGTACCAAGGTTTGAGTAGGGGGACCCTGCCCCTCAACACGCTTGACACAGTCTGAAACTTTGTGGCTGAGATCCTCTGCTCTGTCGTATGCAGAAAATCAGATTTTCATAATAGAGTTTCTGGTAAGCAGGGAAAATTAATTTGAATTCTAGATCAAGCTTTTTGTTGAAGCACTACCTTATTTCTGGGTTTAAATCCCTCCTCATTTTCCAACCTATCCTTGGATGTGGTTCTTCACTTTCTATGCTGGGTATTGCTGTGTGCTATTAAAGGAATGTTATGTTCCACTTGAGAGGTGGTAAAGTGAAAATCACATAAATACTCAGGAAGAGCTCTTTGAGATGCTTCAGGACTTAAAGAGCTATGAATTTGCAAGCTCTACTAGCATGATCTTCTTTTATGGCATATGTTTGTATCAAAATATGGTATTTTTACACTCAGATTTGACACGTGGACTCCTTCCAACAGGAATAGAAAGATGGCATCAGTCATCTGTATTTAAAATCCAAATGGAGGATGTTGCATATAAGAATTGGCATTGGGTAATGAGAGGGAAGTCACAAGTGGCTTCTATTGATCCTTAAAGTGTGACCCTGAGCAAGTCCTTGAATCTTCTGTGCCTCAGCCTGTGATGCACAGACATGATTAGCATGTGTACTTTATCAGCAAGGTTGTTGTGCAAGTTATTTAATGAGTGCTTGCAAAATGATTTGCGGCATTTGAATGGCAGAGGCTGTGTAATTGCACAGCACTGCTCTGGTGTATAATTGCAGAGGCTGCAGGGAGCCTATGGCGAGCCACTGGCTGCCTCCCTGCTGAATAACCCACGGACAAATGAGCATTTCAATGCTGGGAGGAAAATCCAGTTACCCTGGAGCATAAGCGTGGATCCTCTGCATTTCTGGGCAGCTCATGCTTCCTTGTGTAAAATTCGGGGGTAGAAGTTTGCTGCTGAGTGCTAAGCAGATTTTCCTAGTGCTGTCTTCTGACTTGAAAATATTATTTAAGCAGAGAAAAATCTGTCAAAGTCAGCAACAATCTCAACAGCAGAGAGAAAATACCATACTTTGCTTGTGTCTCCATCAGGATGAAGAGCTTGCCACTGGAGGTATCTCTGCCCCAGAGAAGGAGTGCAGTCCTTGCATGGATTTTGTCAGGCCTCTCTCTATAGCCCTGGACTCCTCACATGTCCAGCTGGAAGGTCAGCCAGTGGATAACTCTTAGCTGTCACATAATACTAAACCCTGCCAAACAAACATGTCCAGCAGTGAGGAAGCTGGGCACTGAATCTCACACAAGAGCCAGGATCCTGCTGCACTTTCCTCTCCCTCTGCCACCTCTGCCTTCAAGGCTGATGCCTCCCTGATGTCCTGCCCCTGAGGACACCAGACACAGCTCCAGCCAGGGCTTTGACCTTCTGTCTGTGTAAATAGAGCAGCTTTTTTCCAATGTTTGCACTAGAATTCCTGAACTGCAGAAGTGCAGAGGGGGACTGGTTCAGCTGTCACTTTTGCTGCTGGTTTTTCTCCTGAGCAGGTGTCTTTACAGAGAGTTCTTCTGGTTTAAACTTCCCAGCTGTGTCAGGAGGCTTTGACATGCACCTAAAGACACAAAATATTTACTGTTAAAGAGCATCTGTAGGACCTGCTCCAAGCAGCAGCCTGTGCTGGATTCCAACTGATTTGGTTTTTTGCCCATACCATACCATTTTTATTAAAACTCCCTCCTCACCTTTCAAATTGTGCTGTTCCTTTGCAGAGCCAGGGCTGTGTGTGTCTCACCCTATGTATGCAAACCCCTCAACACAGGGTTTAAAAACACTTCTTAAAAATTAACATGTGGTTCATTTTGTTCCATGTAAAGGTATACACCCATTAATTTTGAATGTGAGTATAAAGTCCATGGACTCAATGTAATTTGCTTTATTCCTCAGTAGGGATTTCACTGGGATGGAAGGAATAAAGCTGCTGCCCACCCTTGGACACAAGCTGACTTTGGAGGGGATTTGATGGCGTTTAAGCTTTAAGGTAGCACAAAGACAAGAAGTTGGGATTGCTATAGCTGTCTTACATGGATTTAGTTTCAGTCCATTTCCTTAAGGAGCTACTTGTGAGCATTATTTGAATAAGCAGCCTTTAATAATAAGCCCAGATGTGCTTATGATTGTAGGTGATCTGTTTCTATAGTGGGTGTTGAATTACTCTTTCTGATTTGGGAATAAAACTCCTGAAAGAGATTTTTAAACAAATAAGCCCATTTCTTAGGCAGATGCCAATTTAGGTGATAATCTAGAAATAATTATTCTTTCTACCACTTCAATTTTAAACAGCTGTGGCGTGACATTGTGAGCTGTGCTTTGGACAATGTTGTCAAAAACCATGCCCAAAGGCCAGAAGGCTTCTTAAATGGAAAAATCATGGGCAGAACTCTTCCAGAAGGAAAGAATATCTTCCAGAAGGAAAGAAATCTGTGGGAGCTCTTCAGATTTCTTCATTCTGAGTGCAGTTCTAATTTTTTAGGCCAACTGAACAAAATGTCTGTCTAGAGAGCTCCAGAAAGAGGAACAAAAGTAAACTATAAATATTCAGCTCTTGATTTCAGATTTTAATAAATTATGAGCTCTGGGAGAAGCATTTTTTCTTTCAAATAACAACTGGCTTGATTCATTTTAGAATTTGGTTGTATAGTGCTTGTCACCTTCTATCTGGATACAATCCATAAGTCTCTGGGAACACTTTAAGGTGACATATCCTGAAGGAAATTGGGTCCAAGGGTCTAATGAGGAACAAGCACTCCCCGTGGAAGTCTGTATCTCTGTGCCTGTGTCTATAGCTGTAAATAAAGTCTCCTGCATGGGAAGGTCTGATGTGAGGCACGATGCTCAAAGAGTACCTAACATATATATATATATATATATATATATATATGTGTGTGTATATGTGTTTATATTTATATTTATATTTATATTTATATTTATATTTATATTTATATTTATATTTATATTTATATTTATATTTATTTATCAATCCGGGAGTGCTCCGGTGCCAGCCCCCGGCTGCCTGGGGCAGGACACTGCTGCCAGCCCGGCCACCCTCTCTGTCCCAGGAGCACACCTGGCACATCTGGGCTGGGCATATCTGGGGCTGGGCACACCTGGGCTGGGCACATCTGGGGCTGGGCACACCTGGGCTGGGCACACCTGGGCTGGGCACATCTGGGGTCCTGCCGCGGGTACCGCTGCCTGGGGGTGACAGTCTGCACGCAGAGACACTTTCAGCTCTCAGGGAGGTGCAGCCGGAGCAGACACGGGCCGGTGGGAATGGTTAAGCTGCAGCTTGTTGGTGCTCCCCAGGACACAGCCTGGGGACTGTGGCACCCCCGGGCCCCGCTGTGGCCGGGAGCCCGAGCAGCCGCGATGCTGCTGCCTCCCTCCCTCCCTCCCTCCCTCGGGCCCGCAACGCCCCGGGGAACCCGCAATAAATTATTATTCCGCCAGTTTAGAAGCTGCCGACTGATTGTCAGTGCTCAGAGGCGGATTTCTGGTGGGTGAAACCCCGGAGCTGAGCTCTGCCGGGCCCCGGAGCGCTCGGGGGAAGGAGGGAAGGAAGGGCTGGCAATGCCCGCTGCTGCACACACAGCCCACGGAGAGCAGCCTGGGAGGGTGAATGGCAGGGGACTGGCTGCCCTCTGCTGTCCCCTGCTGTCCCCTGCTGTCCCCTGCCAGTCACTGCTGTCCCCTACTGTCCCTTGCTGTCCCCTGCAGCCCGCTGCTGTCCCCTGCTGTCCCCTGCTGTCCCCGCTGTCCCCTGCCCCTCGCTGCTGTCCCTGCTGTCCCTGCTGTCCCCGCTGTCCCCTGCCCCTCGCTGCTGTCCCTGCTGTCCCCGCTGTCCCCTGCTGTCCCCTGCTGTCCCCGCTGTCCCCTGCCCCTCGCTGCTGTCCCTGCTGTCCCCGCTGTCCCCTGCCCCTCGCTGCTGTCCCCGCTGTCCCTGCTGTCCCCTGCAGCCCGCTGCTGTCCCCTGCTGTCCCCTGCTGTCCCCTGCCCCTCGCTGCTGACCCTGCTGTCCCTGCTGTCCCTGCTGTCCCCTGCCCATCCCTGCTGTCCCTGCTGTCCCTGCTGTCCCCTGCAGCCCGCTGCTGTCCCTGCTGTCCCCGCTGTCCCCTGCCCGCTGCCAGCCCCGTGTCCAGCCCGGCTCACAGCCGCTCCCCAGCGCTTCCCCAGGCTCCAGGGAACGCTTGCAGGGAGCGTGTATCCCCAAAACCAAACGCTGCCTGTAAGAAAAGTGTTTCTCTGGTGACTTTGAAATTATTTCATGCAACTTCAGGCTAAGCAACATTTCCTCCTTTCTGTAGCTTCACGCCCACCTCCAGGGCAGGAGAAAGGTGGCCACGCTCGCCCGCAGGCTTCTGCCTACTGACCTTCCACGCGGGTTAATTATTTTAAGATCGACCCAAAATATATTTAGAAATTCCAACAAATAACTTCTCCAAAATAAACTCTTCCCAGCGCTGCGGGGTTTACCACACCATCACCCTACACTTCAAAGTGAAAACATGAATAACTAACATGAATAAATGTGACTCGTGCACTCCGCTGAACGCATCGGCAAAATTGCACAGGGAACCTTTTCCTTTAATAGGAACCATCGGATTAAATTCTCCCTGCTGCTTTAAGAGGGGGAATTCAATTTATCCTCAAAGATTACTAAACACTAACGCAGCTCTAACTTCAGGAACCTGAGAGTGTTTGTTTCCAGAAAAGAAAAGCTAAAATAAGTTAAAATAAGGAGCTGTGTAAGGAGTGACTTAGAGAAGTACAGAGAGAAATCCCAGAGTATCAATCACTGCTCCAGGTTACTGGTAGGGCCGTCCAGCCCCTCTTACTTAGCTATAATGAGGGAAGGTCATAAATCTAGAGCCTTTTGTGTAGGGCACAGAAGGGATGGGCTTGATTGGCCCTTATTCCCTGGCATCTGCAGTTCTGAGCAGATCTTAGTACAGGTTCTGGCCCACACTTATTTTGCATCTTATTTCAAACTGCTGCATCCACTTCTCTCTTTCCAATCGATGCTGGGACACCTTTGGCTCCTCACGCTGAAAGATGTGCTGGCAGCGCCTCTTCTGTGGGATGGTGCCAAAAAAGTTTTTCCAAATGTCTTCCTCTGGGTAAGGAAGGAAGGTGAGCGTAAGGAAGATTACACTCCTACCGCCACACTCCCTCTGGCCGTGACAAAATAACCGGCCTGCTGCCCTTTCGGGGAGCATTCGTGCTCGGGAGGGCTCTGCCCAGCCCAGGAGCCCCTGCTCAGCCCGGGCCAGCTCCCCATCCCTGCCCGGGCCAGCTCCCCATCCCTGCCCGGGCCAGCTCCCCATCCTCCATCCCACCCCTCCTGCAAGGGAAGCAAGGTCTTCTTCCTTCTTGTCTCTGTCAGACACTGTGCTGTGTCTGCCCACCTCATCCCTCAGCTTCCCCGGTTTTAGGGAATTGCTCTTTGGGTTGATGGGACTGATCCCGAGCTCAGGCCGTGATTAGGAGCATTTTCTATTTGGGCACTGCCTCTAAAAGCACAAAGCTTCCCAAATCACCTTCCCCTCCTCTGAAAGAGCAAGCTGTAAAACCTCGGCTGAAATTCCCATGTTGACATAATTCCAGGGTGTGAAGCTTGAAAAATAAATAATAATAATTAAAATAAAATAAAATAAAATAAAATAAAATAAAATAAAATAAAATAAAATAAAATAAAATAAAATAAAATAAAATATTGCACAAAACATTGCGAAATGCCTCATATAATAATTGAGAATTGGCAACGTCTCAGGAACCTGTGTACCTGAAAGGCCTTTTCTGTCCCCTGCGAGCCCACTTTAGGGACAAATAGCTGGTTGTTGTTAAAATGGGGAGATTAGGGGCAGCTGGCAGAGCCCAGGAATGTGGGCTGTTAAGCAGACATCTCCCACCCATCCTGGCTGGGGGTTTGGGCCAGCAGCTGCGCTCCCCCGGGGCCCTTCCAACACAAAAGTCACCTTTTCAGCCCCAGAGCTGCCGTCGCACTTGCAGCCTCTCCAGAGTTTCAGCTCTGCCCTGTTTTTAGCCTCCGCCGAGATGGAGCGTGGTTTACTCGCTCCTGAGATTGCGTCCCTGTGCCTCATCCTTCTGCTCGGACTGACAGCATCCACTCGCTTGATATAAAGGGACATTTTGGGTTTGTTTTTTTTTTTTTTACTAAAAACCTCCTGCGGCAAAGCAAACTCGTATACAATAGCCGGCAGAAGCTCCTTGCAGGCTGACTCTAATTGTCAGAAATTCTTGTTAACGCAAGGCTGCAAAGTTTCAAGCACAATCTTCTGTCCTTCCCATTCCTGCTGAGCACTCAGATGTGCTTAAATCCCTCTTGGTGACTCTTGAAGTATGAATGTGCTCAGATACAGAGTATTTGTCATTGTCCACACTAAATGTTTGTGTCAGTGCCATCGCCTGTGGGCAAAACAATGAAAGTTCCTTTCCTCCAGAAGTGGGAGCAGGCATGCCCCTCTGCGAGCCCGTCTGTGTCTAACATCAGAGAGGGATTCCCAGATTTGGGATGCATCCAGCAGGTCTGGGGAGCTCCCCCTTCCTGCATCGCTCTTCTCACCTTGGAATGATCTCTGCAGAATTGAAGCTTTTCGGGTGGGGGTCTGGGAAGGGGAAGGGGAAGGGGAAGGGGAAGGGGAAGGGGAAGGGGAAGGGGAAGGGGAAGGGGAAGGGGAAGGGACTCTGGCACACGCTGTGTCACGGTGGCTCTTACCCACATTAACTGGGAGCAGGTTGAAGGTAACAGGGTTGTTGTAACTTTCGATGAAAGCCGATTCCTCGTGGGCACAGCAGCCCAGAAAATCCCTTCAGGTCACGGAGCGAGGTGTGTGCATGGCAGGCCGTGGGGAGCCGGGTGTGTCCCGGGAATGCTGCACGGCTGCTGGCCGAGAGCCTGAGCACAGGGATTCAGTCACCTCACACAGGATCACTCTGCCTTCAGAGAAGTGTGAAAGGCCTCAACAGGCACTTTCTCACCAGAAACACTCTCCAGTGAGTTTGCCTTTAGATGCTGCATATTCTGTGTGTTTGTGCCTCTGTCCCTGGGTAGTGTATCTAAAGCAACATTCCGAATTTAAATGGAGCACCTTATGGTCCTAACTGGGTTTGGTTTTATTTCATTGTGCAGCTTTCCAGCTATGTCCTTCTAATGAAACAAGAAAACCAAACCAGATCCAGAATGGCCGATGTCATCACTAATACTTGTTGCAAATGCTTGTAAACGCTACGTTGTAAAAACTCAGAGCAGGCGTTCCTGGGATAACCAGGGGATGCGTTGCTGCCTGGGAAGAAATTATTTTCAGGGCCCTTCATGCTGATATTTCACATTAAATCTCTGTCTAACGCTGTTAACAGGAACAGAACCTCAGCTGAGAAGGGGAGGAGGTCAGGGAACAGGGAGAGCGGAGGGAGGGGATGGGCGAGCTGGCCGGGCTCCGGCTCCTGGTCCTTGCCCAGCCTCCCGATCCCAGCCTGCCCTCCAGGGACAGCGGGATTAGCTGGGAGCCAATGCAAACCGCAGCCTTTGTATTGAACCAAGGGAGAAGATTGAAAAGGTGTGCACAATAACCCTGAGTGCTTTGGAAATCACGGCCATCAGCTCAAATTAGCATTAAATCGCTGCCCTGAGCAGTGCCTGGGGCTCAGAGCAGGGCGGGGAGGTACCTGCTCCCAGAGCCCATCATCCAGCTCCCAGCATCCAGCTCCCTGCTCCCAGAGCCCATCATCCAGCTCCCTGCTCCCAGAGCCCAGCATCCAGCTCCCTGCTCCCAGAGCCCAGCATCCAGCTCCCATCAACCAGCTCCCATCATCCAACTCCCTGCTCCCAGCTCCCAGCATCCAGCTCCCTGCTCCCAGAGCCCATCATCCAGCTCCCAGCATCCAGCTCCCTGCTCCCAGAGCCCAGCTTCCAGCTCCCTGTGCCGGGCTCCTCCTGGAGCCTTCAGCAGTCACAGAGATCTTGGCTCTGTGCTTGGAACACCCACACCTGCCCTCAGCTTCCCATCCAGGGAACTTCCATGAAATAAATAAATAAATAAACAAGTAAATAAATATTGGCCACCGGGAGATGAGACATGAAACATAAAGTCACACAATTCGTAATGTCCATTTATCTTTCAGCATATTTCCATGGTTACTCCCTAAAGGAGAGCAGTGATCTCAGCAATTTCCTAACCCTTGCAGTCAGTGCTGTGCCGAAGGGCTGCCTTGAAGGTGAGAAGAGTCCTACAGAGGAGTTCCATCACCATCCTCTGTCCTCCCATCATCAGCCTCCAAATGCAGCCAAACCAAAGCCCAGGCTCCGCACTCGTCCCTGCCCTCTCTCACGGACCCACACAGGGTCCTGCACTCTGTTTTCAGGACTCCAGGAGCTTTAGCAGGTGTGTGTAGTTCACTGCAGAGCCCTGCTGAGAACGGGGAGCTGAGAGCAGTGTGCCCTCCCCTCGGGTGGGTGCAGGGCACCCCAGGCTCCCTAGAGCCACCAAAAAAGGGGGTGGGTGCTGCTGGGGGTCAGCAGCTGTGCCTGAGCCCTCGGGGAGGGGCTGTGAGCAGACAGACAGACAGACAGACAGACCAGCCCTGCACTCGGGAGCTCTTGGGACCATCCTGCAGCAGCAGCTGACCCACAGCCCTCTCTGAGATGCTGGGTGAGGTGACCCGAGGGACTCTGCTGTAATCTCAGGAATTGTCTGCTGCCCCAGCACTGCCTTGGAGCAGCAGCACACAGACCAGTCACTTCAAGCTTTTTACAAGCCAGATCTCCAGAGTGGAGGAATGGCTTCTCTCTACAGGGGGGGGGAAACAACAAAAGAGATTAATCTTCTCCAAGGCAAGTAAGTGTTCAAATAAAATTCGTCACTTAGTGAGAGGGCTGCCATTAAAGCAATACCCTCTGAACCTCATGTGAGTGGTTTTGCTTTAAGCACTGACAATTGGGAGAGCTGTGGCTGATGTAACCGAGACCCCAAGGGGGAACTGACACCACAGGGAGCTCAGTCAAACACAAGGACAGGAATTCCAGGACTGGAATCCCCATGAAACCAAGACAATCCTATTAGCCTTCACTACTTGTTTCCCCATAAATCCACGGCAGTCCTACCACATCATTTTCGGAAGTGGGAATCACTCAGGAGCCTCAGCAAAAGCGCATGAGATTTTCTTTCTGTTGGGAAAGAGATACCAGAAATCTCAGAAATCAGAAATCAGATATCAGTGCTGCCTTGCTAATCCTCAGTGCCACGGTTGTGCTGACCTGCAGTGCTGACCACCCAGGGCCAGTGGGGCTCTGCACCTCACTTCTCCTGTGAGTTACACGGGAAAGGCCGTGGGGGAAAGGAGTGCATCCCTCCTCTTCATAGCAGAGCTCCATATGCTGGGACAGGTTGCAGAAAAACATTGAACTTTATTTTATAGCTATAGTTGGAACAAGGTTTAGGAAACACAAGTAGCTCCACTTTAGAAAATTGGAAAAGTGCCTCCTTGGGAATAGGGCTGCATTAGCAGGGCGTTTTGGCTGATTAAGTGAATTTGCATGCAGATTTTGCTGCTTCAACAAAGAAAAAAGGAAAGATTTTTCATCCTTCTTGGCTGGTAATTTTTCCAGAATTTGCCTGCCAGGGTAATTGTTTAGGATGGCGAGCGATTAAGATCTGTTTTGCAAACAGAAGTATAATGAGGTTTTAATATCTGGCATTTCCACAGCAATACCCTAAAATCCCCATAAGATAAAATACAGTCAGGAAGAACAACAGACATCTCCTAGGTTGTCACCAAGAAGTTTCTGGCTTTGGTGCTTTTGTGTGGTTTTCAAAAAAAATAAAAAGAAATGAGATGTTAGATTATAATTATCCATGATGGCAACACAATGCTCATAATGAGAAAACAATGCTCTTTGGACTTCCACCCAGGGCAGCACCCGCCTCTTCCTCTCTCCATCCCTCTGAGTAGCTGAATTAAAAATAAAATATGAGCTGGAGGAGGAGGCACGGTGCCCATGGGCAGGAGGAGCAGCCCCAGCCCGTGGCCCCGCTCGTGATCGAGAGCGTTCTGGGCCCACGCCAGCCCCGTGCGGGAGGATATTGGATCATTTTTTGCTCTGACAACAGGAAGCCTGAGACAAGGCATTTCCCATTCTTGTTCCAGCATTATATGAATGGCCTTTTTAAAAAAAAGAATGTCCCACAGAGGAGTGGTTTTGACAATGCCCCTGCTCTCTCTGCACGCTCCTCACAAGCCAGAGCAGTGCTGCTGTCAGGGCTTCCTCGGGCCCCTCCTCATGGCACTGGCCATGAGACACCTGCACTGTGAAAACAGCCTTTAGCTGGGGCTCTGACACCAATGGTCCTCACCTGGCACATTTCCAACAGGATATTGGAGTTTAGATCCAGGTGCTGCCCAGACCAAGTGTTTAATGCTCACTTCAGTCACAGAGGAGGGAAGGAAGGAACATTCCAGCCGTTCTGGGTCTCACTTCTGAGGTCCCACCACCTCCTAGGCATGGCTGAAGAGATTCCTGCTATCCTTGATGCCCAGAGAGAGCCTCTACCAACTCTGACCCTGCTGACTCTCTCTTCTTTACCATTTTGCAATCCCCCTTTCTCCCACCTTATCCTCTTCTGCAAATCCCTTTTTTTCCCAAATCTCTCCCTCTACCTTAATCCCTTCTGACACTGTGTCTCTAGAATAAGCTCTCACGTTCAGTACCTCAATTTACAGAACAGCTTAGACTTCTCCCAGTCACTGTGTCAACAGCTGGACCTATGAGAGGATAACTGATGCTTTCACTACTGCCCATTCCCCAATTCCCTGTACACATGGATCCAGGCTGCCTCCAGACACACTGTCCCTTAATCAGTGCTTAGCTAAGTCATAAATAATGCCTTTAAACTCTTTTTGCAAGTCTTCCAACCTTTGAACTGCTCTGTAAACTTTGCTCCAGTGCATCTCGGAAAGAACCTTTAAATGATTCAAATATTGCCTGAATTTTTCATGGGTCCTCTGCAGAGAGGTGACATTCATTTGAACAATCAGCTTTCATTTGCACCACGTGGGAAACGGGACAAGGAAAAGTTAAATGTTCTCCTCAGGGCCATGCAACAGCCTAGACAGAGATGTAGTTCCCTGACCCTAGTCCCAGTGCTGGCCCCAAACCAAGAGGCAAGGAGATATCTATCTCTTTAGGAGGATTGCCATGCTGATCTCATCACTGGCATCTCACCCGCCTGCTTTTTTATCTCTAATTATGTACTGACACAATTATCCTTCATTACAGAGAGTGCCCGCTGTGCACACACAGACAGAGAAACAAGCTCTGCACTGCAGCTGGGCCATGCTTTATTCTGTCTACAGCAAGATTTACCCACCAGCATCATTTTTTAACTGTTGAGTGTAATAGAAACCAGTGAGGGGGGTGGGTTTTTGTTTTCTGGATAGAACTGCCCTGGTGTCATCATTTACAGTTCATCCACAAAGATACAAATTGTTTTCATTTCTTCTCGCTTTTAGCATTTTCTGCAATATTAAGTTTATCATTAGACATGATAAAACTGCTATCACTAAAGCTTTCTGCTTGGTTCAGGGCACTTTCCCATGTCACCTACCTGTATTTATTTCTCCTTTGCAAGGATATAAATAGACAAAATGCATGACCTGAGGCAATCTGGATATGGCAACCACTTCTGAAGTCACCAGATGGAAATCAATCAGATTTTAACTGCATAAGAATGAATAAGGATCCCTGGCCTGATGACTGCCACCCACGGGGTCATCCATGAGTGAGGTTTTGGAGAGGGGAGGGACTGCAGGTGAGGCTGAGCTGGAGCCCCACACCTCCCACTCTCAGCCTGTTCAGACACTCCAGGCTGGTTGTCCCCAGCCAGGTGTGGGTGGTGGGGATGGCAGCAGTGCCTGGCTGACCACACTGCCCCAGGCTCCTGCAGAGCCCTCTCTGCACAGTGACTGCCCCTGCCAGCCTGTCCTGCCAGGCCACACTGCCAGGATCATTCCCTGGCAGGGACAGCAGCTCCTGCCTGCCCACACTGTTCCCCTGGCTCTGCTCTAGGGGTGCCCAGGGTCTCTTGGCTGCCTTCTTGTGCCTCTGGTTGCAAACAGCTCCAGCCCAAAGGCAGTGGCCTTTCACTGGCACAGGGCACCTCCAGACAACCCTCAGGACATTTGGTGACAGGAGTTTATTTGTCCAAACCAGTCATAGGTCAGTGCTTAAATAACTTTATTTGTATCTTGGTTCCTATTTTGTTCCATCTTTGCTTTCGGAGTCAACCTGAGAAAGAAAGAGACACTTCCTGGGGTAATATAAACCTCTGTTTTAGCAGCTGAGCATGTGAACCTTTATGTCTCATACCAGAAGGGAACTTCTCTGCTGTCAAGAGCTGGCTTTCCCATTTAATTCAGTCCTCTGTCCTGCTGCCAAGAAAATGGGTTTCAGATTCCTCTGAATTTTCTTGGATGAATGGCTAGACCATGCTGGTTTGCAAACTTACTAAAAAAAGCAGTCAGGGCTGTGTTTTCATTCGCTTGTATTGTTTTAAGAAGTTGATATGTTCCACAAATAAAAATATCCTTTGTTTTATGCATAACAGTAAAAGAAGTTGGGAAGATGAAGCTCCAGAAAATCCATCAGGAATTCCCCAGCCCAGTTTTCAATCTGTGTCACCTGACCAGGAGTGAGGTGCTTTGTGACTGATTCATATTTTGACAGTGCTGTATTTTATGTGCCATTTATCGGGTTTCAGCACCATCAGAAAAGTTCTAGTGGAACATTTTTGTGGCGGACAGAGTGGGAGGAGGCTGATGGGAGGTGGACAGGAAGATGATTCTCCCCTGACTTGGTGGAAGAAATGAAAAATATCTCCCATAAAAAAGAAGGGAATCTGTGAGTTCACAGGGATGTAATAGAGTCTGTCTGTGGCACTGCCATGCCCTGTGCACAGAAACTCTAAAAACGCTCTTTTTTTTTTTTCTTTTAGAATCAAGAGAAGCTGTGTAATATTTACACCCTTCTTGAACAGAGCAGAGGAGTGAGTCATCACACTTATCTCACCACAGTCCCTGACAGCATCATCTGAGGCACTGGGCAGCATCTCTGAGCCAGAGCAGGGTGGGAGAGGCAGCACAGGGCAGCTCTGGAGGAGCAGACCCACATCTGCCTGCTGGGCAGAGGTGATACACATACAAGACATCCTGCTACAGCAGAGCCTGTATCTCTCTGTACACTTTTGTACACTTAAACTTTGGGGCACATTATTAAAGGACTATTTGAGGACTCTTCAAGCAGTTTTTGTTTTTAGAGGAAGTTTTGGGCAAAGCCCAAACAGCTTTGGCTTGGTGAGTCAAAGTTTTTTCAATCTTTTCACCCCATTTGCAACTTGATTGGTAGCAAACTGTACTTGAAGGACTATTTGCATATGATCCTTGATGTTATTCCACCAGATCAATGCAACATTAGTCACCACACAGAGCAGAACCAGCTGGAAAACAGTGCAGAAGCCGCCGTGTGTTGCTCTTGTTCAGAGTTCAGAGAAACACTCAGAGACTGTTCAGCATCCAACTCTGTCAATGCACCTTAAATTGATCTTTTGTTCCTAATCCTGACTTCTTTGGAGATAACGTCCAGTGAAATTGCTCTAACTTTGTTTTTGTAGGTCTAATGCTGATCAAAGATCAGGATACTTTCACAAACAGAACATTATGAGATAAGGACCGATCTTAGAACCACAGAGGGTGCAGAGCATGCCATGTCCTTTCATAATGAGTTGTGACAGGGAAATAAAATTACTTGGTTAATACTTCTGAATCTGGGAGGACTGAAGAGATGCTCCAAATAGGTCCCTGTGTTACTTTGCTCAATGAAAACTACATTATTTCATCATGCTTTTATACTAAGAGATTGGTTTATATCTGTTTGTGTACCAATAGCAACATTTCTAGTCCAGCATTCATGACCTTTTATCTCCCCTACCACTCCACATCTCCATTTCCCCACTGAGAAGCTTCCACCACTGAGCTGTGTTATCCCTGCCAAGCAACCACCTCGATATTTCAGTGCTGGACCACAGCTGCCCGTAACACAAACTGAGCTGCTCAGGACATCCCTGCAACACACATTTAGAGAGCCATTTGACTAAAACAAGGGAGAAGAGATGGGCTCTGGTCTCTGCTATAGAACCTTCCCTCAACCTCCTGCCAGCCCTTCCACCCTCCACCGCTGAGCTTTGCCTCTCATTTTCCCCTGGAGCACTGTGCAGCCCTACAGTCTCTTAATGAATCAGCACATTCTGTTCTTCCCCCTGCAAGATGTCTCACAGTTTGGGATTTAGGAGCCCAGACGAGAGGTAAGCAGGTTGGTTTTGAATGGTCTCACAGTTTGCCACTATGCCAGAGCTAATGAAGGTGAAAACAAAATGAAAAGCAAACAGCACTAAGCAAACTGGAGGTGATGATAGGAGGTGGAGATGAACAATTTGGGGGCTGACAGTTATTTTTTGGGTCACCGTCAACCTACAAGCTTTGTTTTCCATTGATTTATCACCTTACTGCTCTCGTATCAGGATGACAAAGACTCTCTCAAGCATCTGATAATGAGAGAGACTCTTCCGTGGTTTCCCATGCACTGCATAGCTCACATCCTTGGCCCTGCAAGCTGTGACAGTGTCCTCCTGCATGTCTCCAGAGAGAAATGACAACTGAATGTTGCACAGAAACTTTGGTGACATCTTTGAGCATTGCTGAGAGGTTTGTGGTGTGTCAGGGGCCCACCACTGCAATACTCCAGGCTTTACACCGGGCTTCAATTCTGGATCTATGACAAATTCCTTGTGCTTGGGCAGTACATCTCAAAGTTTGCCTTTCTATCCCCAGCCTGGCTGTGGCTTGGACTGCAGTGGGGAATAGAAGCCTTTCTCTTAAGAAAGAAGGTAACCACGCACTGGAGACGGGTTCTCAGGTTCGGGCTGTACCTGGCATCTACATTTGCTCTGGTGTACCAGTTTCTGAGCGTGCCCCTCTCGTGGGAAGGGTCACATGCTAAGAAATAGGCCTCCTCTAATTAGCCAAATTCAAACTGTAGAATTGAGTGGCTTATCCACAATGCATCATTTACATTTACCCAGGAGCAGAACCCTGGGTACTTGGAAGCTGTCAAGAAGGTTCTCACCTTCACTCTGGGAAGAGATCAAGTAGACAGTTAATATAAAATTTCCTTTTATCCTTTTATATTTGCTTATTGTCTCTCTCTTTTCAGCTACTAGGAAATAAGGTCAGCATCACCTCAGAGAGTACCTGTCATGCTGTTTTGCTGTCCCCTACTTCTTTTTGTTCACCAAAAGCCATCCTGATCTTGTCTGAGCTTTGCTTCAGCCGTTCTGAAGGGTTCGTGTAGTGAGGAGCCAGAAAGACTGCATAAAGAAAAGGCACATTCACAAAACAGCAAAGGTTATTCCCCTTAAAATTCTTCCTGTTATTTTATTTTCAGTGAAGATTTGAAAATTCTACTACAGAAGACCCTGGCCACGAGGCAGTGAAGTATTTTCCCAAGTCTCTCCCCAGGTTCTTGTAGAACATTGAGTCCTTCTGCTGTAGGGCTCCATCACCCCTGATGCAATCAGTGGTCTTTCCAGATAAGTTATCAGTTTGATTCTCCCAAATTCTCACTGCTCCCTAGGCCCTGCAGGCTTGGTAATAATGTCCAGTGCAAAGTCTTCTAACCTGCTGAGCTGCTCTCTGGTGTGAACTTATCAGTCCTGCTGCCTCTCCGGTATCGAGTGCAGGCTTGTCAGTAAGTGACTCTTCTTTCAGGAGTCCTGCATGCTGGAAGCAGATTTAGTTTCATGATTGTTTCCCATGAATCCCGGATGACTCTTAGTCCTGGGAAGAAGTAGGTCGTATTAGCGAGGCTAACAGGATTAAGCACAGTTCAGTAGGACACTCAGATGGCCACGGATTTCTGCCCGGCTGACGAGCACCGTGCAGCACATCAGAAAGTGCCAAATGTCCCCGACAAAGAAAAAAACTTAAATTCTCCTTCCTTTGGTACATACCTACTTCTACCTCGAATAAAAAACCGTGCAATCTCACGATGGGGTCCTGGGAGCCTCATTCAGAGGATGTAAAACGAGTCCCATTTTACCCTTGACTTATCTCTTTACTCATCACCCCTGGAAGCCCCAGCAGCAGAGCGGCAGCTGTGGCGTGTGGGGCTGCAGGACCCCCAGTGTCCCCCAGAACAGCAGCGATTACACCCTCGCCACTGCCTCTAGAGGGTAGAGCAATCCTGAGTCTCCACAGGGGCAGGCAGGCCGAACAGTGCCATTTCAGGCTCCTAAAAGCTTTCAAATTCCCTTAGCAACCCTGCACAAAACCTGCCAGTCAGTGCAGCCAGCCGGCAGACCTGAGACTGGTGATGCAGCAGTTTCGCAGCGCGCTGCCAGATTCATCCCGCTCCAAACATATTCATAGCAGTCTCATGGACGTCCCAGGACTGCTTTGGCAGCAATTGTGCGGGATAAATAAAGCTCCCATTGTTGCAGATGACTCTGCTTTCAATTGCACGGGAATCCAGGCCAGCGGGGACTTCTGCCTGATAAAGGCTCGCCCATTTGTGCCACTGCCCTGCTAATGCAGGGCTCAGCTGCAGCTCCACTGCACCTTCCCGAGCTGCTCCTGGGGCAGATGTTTCCCAGTCATTTGCAGCACTTTTCTAAGCAGTTACACCTCCACTGTAATGTTTAATTCTTGTGTCCCCTGCACTGCCATTTGAACAGGCAGGAGCTGGTATATTCTCGGCCGTAGGTAGGTCTGGCACTGCACATAAAAACAGAGGGAATCTTTGCCTCAGAAATCTTTTTGGGGAAGAGGGGTTTATATTGTGGGATACAAGTTTATAATCAAGGGCTTGTGTGATTTCTGAACTATTGAGTGGAAGGAATAGTGTTCTTTCTATGATATGCCTTGACAGAAAGTCTTTTTGTAGTCGTTTGAGCTATGCAGATTCACTTATAGCAGTCCCGATCATGACCTCTGAACATGTGCCTGAAAACTCCTTCGATTTCACTAGCTGTAAATATTCCTTTCGTAGAATAAATTAAAAGGGCCTGATGCAGATGTTTGCATTCTACCTTAACTTTACAACACATTGATTTGCCCCTCCAGCGATCTACGGAACAATTACTGCTCCTGACTCATGTACAGCCTGAACAGCACAGAGATACAGCCTTCCTCAGACAGAAATACCAGTCCATCTTCATTTGCTTAACTACCTTCCTCCTAAAAACACTTCAGAAACTGCATGCAACTTCCCTGGAACAGAAATTTCTCACTAGTAGGCACCTGAATAATTAGAAGTCTCATTGAAAATTTTATTCCAGCAATCTGCTCTGCCTATAGAGCACGTGTGTTTGAAGCTAATCAGAGCTCAGAAGGCAGTTTGTATAAATCAGCCTGGGGATGGTAATATGATAGCAGCCGTGCTCAATTGTAACACAGCCTTCTACATGGTGCAAAGTCTGAGTTTGATTGTTTATAGCAGCAATGAAAAGCCATGCTTCTGCCTTGCCCTTTGATTGCTCGCCTCATCTGAACCACTGAAAACTGCAAAAAATTCCAACAGCACTTTTTTCTAGGTGTTTAATCCACTATGCTGCAGGCTGTGTGATAGGGAAAAATAAAAAAATAGTAGTTAAGGTGGGCAGATTTTCAGGAGTCTAACCTCTCTCCCAGGGGCCAGAGTGAGTGTCAAAAGAGGCTCCCCATGGCCCTGCAGCGCTGGACTGCTGCAGCAGCTCATGGGCTCTGCACAGCCAGCACACACAGCCCAGCTGGGCTCACAGGGCAGCCAAGGAGGGGAATGGGGACTGAGAGAGTCGTTTGTTTTCCCACTTCTCTGGATGCCAGACGTCTCAATCTGCTTGCAATTTGGGGAGGGAGAGATCCCCATGGGAGCAGGAGGGAAAGGAATGGAGGAGGCTGCTTCCTATGCTCTCAGCATGGCAACCCACTGAGAAACAAGGGAAAAACAGACAAGAAACTTGCTAAAATACAGTCAATTATGTCTAAGGACCCTACAAAAGGGAGGAATGTTGCTTATAAACAATGCTCTAGGAAGAACAGAAATTACTGGGCTTGGTTTCTGCACACTGTCACACAGATCAGATTCTCTGATGTCTCTGATAGCACAGTTGTGCTCTCCTTGCAGCTTTTATCACTGGGGAGGGAAGGTGGGTTTCTCCCCTGCACAGCACACTATTGGAGTGACACATGGAGCACTCAGGATGTGTTCATTTGGGAGGAAATCTCCTTGCTGCTTTTGGAAAAAAGGACAAATGTGTAGGGCACAGCCTGACCCCTCACAGACAGTCTGAGGACCGGTGCAGAGGGCACTCCCTCGCTGCTGGAAGGAGGGTGGCACACCTCACCTTGGTCCCAGGCCATAACAAGTAGCACCACATGCCTAACTTGGGGCTCACCTTTGCTTTTATAAGCCAAACAGGAAGCTTTTTCCTCACAGGTTTCCCATGGCCCTGCTCCAGCCACGCAGAGCACACGTGGCTGGCCAGGGAAGCAGAGAGAGCTCCTGCTTCATCCCACAGTGAGGAGCCCCAGACCCCAGGTCACCAAATGAGGACCACAGCAGCTGGAACTCACCCTTGTAGAGCTCTGAGTAAACAGATCACTCCTGAGTATATAAATGAGCATGGACTATAATAATACATAATACAAAAAGCATATAAATGGGCAGGGCTGGCTCTGCAGGGAAGGTGTCTGTCCCCCATGAGCACAGCAGGGTGGGTGACACATGCCTGGTCTATGGCTGGTGTGAAGGCTACATGAAAAGCCACCTGAGGCTGAACATGACCATGGTTTATGGCACATTGTTTTCCCCTTTACTGTGCTTCTCCAGGAATGTGGTGTCACCTGTGAGTTGCAAGATGCACCCTGGGGTGTGTGACAGCCCCAAAGCCTCCAGAGCACTGAATTCATGGCTTGGCTGTGCTGAACTGCTCATGTTACAGAACTTGGGGAAGTCTCTTGCAAAGCCTATAGCTATGTGAGCTTTGCATTTATTTTGTTATCAGACTCTCCTGTAGCTCCTGGGACTGTGCCCACCCATGGCTGTGCTGGGCTCTCCCTGCAGGATCAGCTGCTGCTGGGTGATCCTCTGCTCTGCTGCTCCAGGCTGTGCATCCTATGAAAGACCAGGATATTCAGAGGTCATGCTCTAGTAATTTTATTGGCTCCCTTTATCAGTTTTCAGCATCCATCTTTAACCTTAATTATATATTTATATTTCTGGTGACTGTAACAACTGCCTTTTCTTCTCTCAGTATTGCTGACAGTAACAGTGTAGATACACAGATGTATTTGCCTCCTCGGTGGACAACAATGAGTTTAAATCTATAAAGAAAAGTTAGACTTAGAACTGCTATTTTCGTGTTGGCCTTTCTTATTAGAGTAAGATACAAATCACAGAACTCTTAATTTTCTTTATGGTGCTGCCCAGTCCCCTCTGTTCATGAATTAGCCAGCATTTCTCCTAGTTCACCATCAGTGTGCTGAGATGATGATAAACCTTACAGCAAATTATTTTAGGAGTGGGAGTAGGTAGTCTGAATTTGTGAATTTTTGATTCCAGATATATCTCAGAACAATTTTGCCTTTCTGTGACAGTATTCCTCTGGGACAAACTGAGATTGCCTACAGGTTACTGCTATCATTTTGCTTCTTTCACTTACTTAACCTATTTTTCTGCTTCCTGGAATCAACCATTAAGCTATCCAGTCCTTTAAGGAATGATTCAAACTTCCTAACAGGGGAGTCACTGATATTCAAAGACTTGTATTTCTTGGGAGCAGCTGTTCTACAGGGCCTCTGCAATACCTATATGTATTTATTTATTTCCAGTGTAAGGGTTAAGGAAGTGTCCCAGGCAGGAGAGGCCACACGGTTGCTGGCTGCAAGCCACCACATAAACACCTCCCATTTGTAACATCCCTATTCAAGTGTCTTTTGCACAGTAAAAACATTCAGCAATGAACTCAGGCCACAAGGAGTTTATGTGAGTCACTGTCCGACACAATAAATGACAAAGGTGAGCATCTAGTAAACTGCAGGGGTTTTAAAATATCACCAAAAGTGGTTTTGGGAAAAGAATCTCCATGAGTGCTAAAGTAAAGCAAGGTAACAGGTCTGAATGGGAGGATGTGGTTGACACTCCTCCTGCTCTAACAGCCAGTCTTTCTCCTTTTCACTGACATGAGCCTGTTTCGTGTAATTTCCATGGTGAGCTTTCTCTATGCAAACTCACAATTACTACAATATGTGTGTAATTGGTTGTTGGTAGTTAATCATGTGGCTAAATCATCTCTCCATAAATAAAGCAGGAAGAATCACACACCATCAATCTAGGAAAAGAAATGGAAATAAGATTTTCTACATAAAGTCTTGTAAAAAGACTTAATTCCCCCAGTCTCAAGAGGAGACAGAGCGCTCTGTCAGCCTTGCTGCTGCTGGGTCTGGTCATCTCCTGCTCCCCTCTGGTGCCAGCTGGTGTTCCCAAAGGGATCCTCCAATCCTGGGCATTGTCAGATGGGCTCTGGGAGTATTTGCTTGGTGTTAGGAAACCTGAGATTTGTTATTTCGTTAATTGATCCATTTCACATTCTATCTTTTAGAAATGGGAAGAAGTGGATTGAAAAATAACCAGGAAAGAACGAGGAAGCTGCCCTGGGCAGAAACAGTCAGAGAGCTGATGGAGCCAGAAGAACTGGAAGAACAATAGGCCTTTGTCCTTCTCACAGGTTATTGCTATTTTGTTTTCCTTGAAGTTTGATATCCCAAGAAATTACTCCCAAACCAGCCTTGGTTCCCTCCAGTTGCCTCATATGATGTTTTCTGGTGGGAATTTCCAAAGCGCTCTGATGATTTAGGCTTTGAAAAGTTTTGGCTTCCCTGACAGTTACAAAATGTTGCAGGTTTTTTTGTTGTTGTTTTTTTTAAATTTTTTACCAAAAAAGTGATTTTTAACTAAAATAACAGGGAAAGGAAAGTAATGAGCCTGAGTTTTATGTAGCAGAGAAAGAGGAGAAGGTGAGTGTAAGCATTGCACAAAGCACGTGTGCTGGCACGGGTCTACCTATGGCACTGCAGCTTCCTGGCAGTGCCAGGACCCACCAGAGGCAGGGACCCACCAGGGACACGACAAAGGGACAGATTGCTCCTGGAGCTGCACCCTGGCACAGCCCTGGGCACCTGCCTGCACTGCCCTGCTCTCAGGAGCCTCACCAGCACCTCAGCCTAGCCTTGGAGATTCTCTTCCCTTCGAGCCTGGGCTTCTGCTGCCTCCTCCCACTCCACACTAAGATGTGGCTCCCCCTGCTCCACCAGCTCCCAAAATCACGGCTGCTCCTACAAGTCCTCAAGAGTCAGCTAGAGTCCTTCCAGCTGTGTCTCCTCCACATTTCCTTGCTGCCCTGCTGCTGTGTATATCTACTGCCCCATTGGGGCAGAAGATCGAGGCTGTCCCAGGGATTTCCAGATAACCAGTCCTCAAGCTTTTGCCTGGCAGGATTCAAAAATAGCTTATCATGATGTACAAGTTCTCCACAACCAGCCAAATCAGAGCAACAATCTACCTGGTCTCCAGTCCCTACCACATTGCCCAGAACCTCTCCATCACTGCCACTATCTGAGGCTGAACAAGGCTCCAGCATGCTTGGACCAGCAGATTAAATCAGTCTGAGGTTACACCACCTTCAGTCGTGCTCCTCTCCAAGGCAGGGATCTCTGATCCTCTGGGGAACCAGGTCCTAGATTGCCACTGTCAGCCCAATGTACTGAAGGAAAATAACTCCAGCCTGGGTTGGCCTTAATACAGAACTGCAGCAGCCCCAGTGCTGATTCACAAAAATTGTCCTTGTTTTCAGGGCAGTGACACCTGTCAAGAGGATGGGAAAGGTGAGCACAGTGGTGACATCTTTAAACATACTGACCTTGGCAACGTAATATTTCTGGGACTGTGTGACACTGCTATAAATTATTATTCAGACACACAGGAAATGAGGACATTGGACTGGAGAAAGTATCCTACTCCCTTGAAACCAGTGCCGAGCTGTTGGACTGAGAGATGATCAGTAGCAAGTTGGAAGAATCTTTGAAAAACAACTTATTTCAACATCAAGTTGCTCTCATATTCAGACAGCACTCCCTGTACTCTAAGTAATTTTCAGCTCTCAAATTATAGGCTACAGAGAGGAAGAAATCAATTGCACTAGATTTGCAGGTCTGCAAATGGCCATGTGTGAAGTTATGCACAGGAATATCCCCTTTGGAAAGCTGTGTGAGCCTGAGGGCATCAGGGCTCATCTTCTTCCAGCAGTACCTGTGCTGGCTGAGGCGCTGTTTGCCTTCCTCAGATCCTGAGTGTTAGTGTAACCTGTCCAGGACTGCTTCCTACTATTTTAAACCCCTTAAGGCACAGGCTTCCACCTTTCTCCTGGAAAGGGATGTCTATGATTTGGTACCTAATACTAATAAGACATTTTTCATATACTCAGTCTAAAGTTTTTGAAAATATTCTTTCTCCTCTCTTACGTTGACTCAAATTCCCAGAACAAATAATAGCTCTTTTATATTTTGTATGCCAAAAGAATCTGTAAATCTGAAATATTCCATAGAACAACCCATTTCTGAATTAATGTATGCACGTTTTTTCCTAGTTGTTGGTTTGTTCTCTAATTCTGGTTAAGTGTTAGTGCTGTGAATGCCTGGTGAGACATGTTATAGTGTACTAGCAACACCCAAACAGTATTGACTGTGGAACACCAACTCCTTTAAAAAAAAGGTTACTGGTGGAGGAGAACATTCAGATCCTCATTTCAGTGAAGATTCTCAGTTCTATATCTTGGCTTCTCAGAATGAGATAAACAGAAGCCTTTATGACCCAGAGAGGTGGTGGCTGGGTACAAGTGCCAAGCACAAACTGGTGGTCTCCACATCTGCTTCAGCTGCTCCATGCAGCCCCCAGGTTCAGCAGGAGTCAATGTTTTACCAGAGAAATAAATCAGAGGGCAAAAATTAAAAGAGGATGAGAGTGGGAAGTCTGACAGAACAATCCAGATGTTACAAAATCAATATCTTATCAGACTCTCCTGTTGTTAAAGGACAGGAGTGAAGAGTCTCTTCAGGGAACTCAGCTCTGCTGATGGCTGCCCTCTCTAGAGGGCTGTCTGGACTCTTACACCCCAAATATCAGGAGGTGACAAAGAAGAAAATACAACTATGAAAAAAAAACAAGGCAGGATGGAATTACTGGGAGAAAGGGATGGATACAGAAGCCAAGTCATATTTGAAACAAAAGGTGTGGTAACTCAGAGAGATTTCCATCATAGCATTGCATTCTCTGAAAGATGTATGCAAGCTTACAGCAAAAGCAGCTCAGAGCTAAGGGATATATTAGCCTGAAACAGATGAAATTTCTACTGGCTTGAAAAGCTTGATTTCTATAATATCAGAAACAATTACCACAGCACCAGATAACTAAAATTCCTTGTTGTAGACCAAATCTAAAACATAATGGTTTTGTAGAGGCCTGGAGAAAGTCCTCATAGCTCACCTTCAGTGGCCTTTATATCTTTACCTCCGGTTGCTAACAAAAATTTAGAACAGGGCTTCATTATAAGATTCAGGGTAAAAATGGCAAAGTGTCTCAAGTCTCCTCTTTGCAGGGACTCTCAGATGAGTTCTCTGCAGCACTCTACCATTTAAAATCTGAAAGATGATAAAGGAGTGACTAATGCATGAAACTCACTTGAGGTCAGCAAAAAATTCTTTAAGAAACAAGACAATGATTGGATCCAAGGAAGTCAGCAATAGCAGACCCTCATAAAGACTCTAGAACAGAGCTTTTTGTAGGAGGTTTCAAAAATACCCACTGCCATATGAACTCACAACAAAGGCTTATGAGTCTACCTTGGAGTAATTCAGTTCAGGTAAATGTTGTTGGCATTTTTATGTCAAGGAGCCAGACTGCTTGGATGTGCTGCCTCCCACATATATTGAGGAAGGTCAGTGCCTTAACTTTGTGCTATGATGGGCTAAATCACCTAGGAATCATCAAATGAAAGCAGTTCTTCTTCACTTGCAGCTGTAGGTCTTCTCAAGTTTGAAATCCAGCTGATGGTCACTCAAAAATCTTCTCCTCGATCTGATCAAAGGGCAGAGGCAAAAGATTTGTCTTTGATAGAAAGCTCCTGACTAGAACTTTAAATATTCCAGCCTCCTGGGGCTTGGGCTGTGCTGCAAGATTGCTTTTGCTCCTTCAGCATCTGCTGTGGAGGATCCCTGAGACTGATTTCCTTGAAGCCACTCAGAAGCATACAGTCCTATTAATAAATAAGAACCCCCATCCCTTGCCGTGACTGGAGCATTCAGGTGACTCTGGGAGGTAACCCTTGGCAGAAACACCCAGTTTGATAGTGAGAGTTTATTGGGCCTGTGGACCAAAATGTGAAAAAGCTGTGCTATTGAGCCTTTACAAGCACCGAAGTAAGGCTTTTGTAGAAGATTCTGGTTGTTAAGCTATTAAAGAAAAGCTTTTTGAAGTATCAATGCACTTTGAGCATTGAGGCAAGAAGTATAATGAGAACATCACCAGTCTGCCAAAACACCAGATAGCCTCCAGAGCAGCCAGGGAAATCAAGTGTCCAAGCAGGTTCCTACACGCATCATAACACTCCAGGCAACAGCCACTGGTGATTTGGTGAGGACTTCTTTGCCAGGCACAGTCAGGAAGAAATGATGAGGGACATAAAATATTCATATCCATATACAGACATATATACACGTAGGTATACTTGCTGGAAAGAGTGTAGGAATCATAGGAATGCTTTTTGTTTAATGCAGCAACTGCAGGATCAAGCCAAAAAGTTATTGAAAGTATTTTGTCCTAAAGATCCCAGACTAAGAAGTGACTTATACTGAAAAATTATCAATTCCAGAGTTTTCTTAGCATAGCAAATCTGAAAAATAAAAATGACAATTCTCTTTCCTTCCCATGCACTTCTACTACTGACCACACCATGCATCAGAAGTGTTTAGAATACAATATATCTAAAACTGCCCCAAATATCTTCCTCTGACCCTCCCCACAAGTTTTCCCAGTAGAATAAAATGGTTTTTTATTGTTAAAACCTGAGCTCAACCAAACTGTAGCTTGAGTGAAAGGCCACTTCAGTCCCATTGCAGTGGCCACAGGAGGGGTTGCCCAGAAAGCAGGGTGAGCTGAAACAGTGCAGCCTGCTCTAAGCTGTGATCTCAGCACCAGCCAAATGTCTCCTATTCAGATAACAAACCAGCTTGATTAAATACAATTAATATTCATGGCTAAATATTGAGGACAAATAAAGGTAGTCAGATGCCACACTTGGCTTTGACTTCACCACTGTGGAAATGTTAATTCATGCTCCCATCTCTCTTCCCACACTATTGTCAGTTCTCCTTCTTTGTTCTTAAAAGTCCAGCTTCCCAAACTCCTCTGAATGTAAACTGCCACTGATAATAGGAAGAAGTGCAATTATGTGATTCCACCAGCAAGCAACTCCAGTTTCAGTTCCATTTCAGAATCCCAGTTAAATTAATCCTTCCTATTTTCAAGTCTTCAAATGCAATTGCCTGAAGGAGCCTTCCAGATGCTTATCTCTGTGCTCCAAGCTCTATTACTCTAATTGATATCTTCCTCCTCTCTGCAACATGCTGCAAACTTCAGGCATTGCTGGGGTGAGAAACTCCTCCTCCTCCTCAAAAAACACATCAGGAGCAGTTTTATAGCAATTAATACTCAGTTTCTGCCCAAAAGTTTGTAGCATTCACCTCTGAAAAATTATCTTAAGGAGGAGGCAGCAAAAATATCTCATTTGTTTCTCAAGGCCTTTATGACAAAAGACTAAAGATACCTTTTGTTATTCTGTCCTGGCTTTTTGGCTGATTTGCACTTTGACCTCTCCAGCTTTGCTGGCTGGCAGATAGCACAGGAAAAACAGGAGGGTGACAATGGCAATAAGGCTGATATCTGAACAATCAGAGGGCAGGGGGTTCTAATCAAACTACTTCTTCCTGCTACTGTAATTCTTAATAATAGGAGAGAACTTACTCTGGGCTAAATTCAGCAGTCACATCTTTATCAAAAGCCAAAGGACTTTTACTTCATGACTTTCTTGTAGGAATTTTAAAGCTTCATAATTCTGATTTTTTTTAAAAGGGACAAATACTTTGGTTCATTTTACTGGGAATTTCTGACCTGAAATAAAAGCTTGAGACACTGAAGGACACTGCATTGATTCTTGGATCCTCCTGCCCAGAGCTCCCTGCAGGATCAGGATTCTCATTTGAAAATGGTAGAAAGAGGGTTCTGTCTTCTAGGACCTAGTTTTATTCACTTCAAAGCAAAGGTGTGTCTTCCCAAGCTTATATTTTAAAACTTTATCTCTGTTACCAGCTTCACTTCTGTTTTATTCTCTCTCTAGGATCTTTTCTCTGCCACTTAACAAAAATGGATTAATTCAGCCAATGCTGTGACACTTATATGAAGTAAAAATGCCAGCTACAGATGTCACTTGCCTTGTTTATTTAGTCATTCTGTGACTACAGATTTTGTGAGGTTTGCTTGTGAAACAGTTTACAAGAATAATCTTCAATACCGGAATCCGATCCATCCGTGCAGACTCCACTGACTTCATTGGGTCTGCTGGGGCTGATCGAATTGCAGGATCAGTTCCTACATTTGCACTGAACTCTGCCAGATTGTAAATAACACATTGGAAAAGAAATCAAATCTACCCCTTAGTATACAACAGATTATTCTACTATGACAGATACAGATTGGATGCAGCCATGGCTTCCCCTGGTTATGCTGTCCTTGCCCTGCTTTCTGTTTGTTAAACCGTCGGGATGAAGTGAAGACCAGGGTCAAGAACCCCAGTGCCAGAGAGGAGGTCATCATTAATGTGGAATCTTGAAAGTAGGAAGGGATTTGGGAAGGCAGGTTTTTCTTCTGAGGAAGAAGACATGGGAAGGAGATAAGGAAATCACTGGAGTTAGATTTTCAGACAGGGTCAGCCATCATCTTCACATGAATTGCTAAACTCAGTATCCAGGCTGGGATGTGATGCACAGACAGGCAAAGGGAGGTGATTTCAGGGAAGAGAAACGGCTCAAATTTTAAAACCTCAGATATTTCATGTTTTATTTTATATTAATTTTCATTTTAACACAGTAGTTTCCTTAACAGTTTGTTTACCTAGAGCACTAACACCTGGCAGAAAAAAATGCATTTTGTTTAGCAGAGACAGCACCTGCCTATCTCTGTGTCCCTTTCCTGCAATCAAAGCAGAGAAATACATTTGTGGACACACAACTAATGCATCTAGTTAGCAAGGCCAACTTAAAAGTGTGCTGTGGTCTTCTGGGTCAGCCATTTGGTGCTTTGCAGAGCAGGTGTCCCATGTGTGACACAGGTGTGACACAGGTGTGACAAAGACAAGAACTGAAGTACCATCTCCTAAGTCTCAGCGTGGTACCTTAACTGGAAAGTTTCTGTTCTTGTTGTGTTCAAGTACTCTCTGGGCAAAATGCACAAAAATTCTTTGGTATTTTCAGTTGAACAGAAAAGTGGCCAAATGCCATCACAAATGATCCTTGCTTTTGATGTCAATAATCAGGAAAATTAAAAATGAAAAAGTTTTTAGCAGCAGGGTGATAAATTGCTATGCCAAATGAAGAATTCACCTCGTTTTCATCCCACTGCTCTCTGTTGGGGTGTGCGATACAGGGATGGACAGAACACACAAACCATTATTTTTTCTGAAAAGTCACTTTAATACACACACAGGTCACATTCTGGACTGGTAAAGTACCTTCCATTCCCTTTTTACTTTGGATATCGACTGCTGTAATACTTGACATCATACTTTCCAGTTTCCAATAAAATATAATGAGAAAAAAGAATCATTGGACTTTTCAAAGATGGTAAACAGAGACTGATCACCTCCTACCAGCTTAGGTGTAAACATTCAAGTTTTCAGCAAAACAATCCCAGTTTTATTATGAAAATTAAAGTTTACCAGTTCTTTTTTTTTTAATAGTTATGACATTAGATGTCTAAAATGTCTGTGAAAGCCATATGAATATTTGGCTTTGAAAAACTGCCATGAAATATACTTTAAATCATATAAATCTTTGAATTAATGTTGTATTCTGTTGTAATGGGTTCACCACCTTCTATTACTAAGGAATCATGATTTATATCTCTCCTTAAAATATGTTTGTGTGATTAAAGAGAAATCATCAAACCAAAGATCTCTATTGAAAGCATCCCTGAAAAATGTAATTATGTATTTTACCCTAGTTTTCTGAGGAAACAAAACTTAGGTTATTGCATTCTCTGCCTGTCCATCAGTCTCAAAAAAAACCCAATCAGCAAAGGGGTAAAAAACAGAAGTGGGAAATACCTGCATACTTTTTGGAATTTGCTGGCACATTAAAGAACCATGGAATTATTGCGGCTGGGGGGACTTTCAGAGGTCATTGACTCCAGCCCTTGCTCAGAGAAAGACTGGGGTTATTTGGAACCTTTTGCCACTGGAAAGAAAAGCCATAAAAGTCTGAGGTTATTGCAGGATACCGAGTGTTACGAAACGTAGAAAATACATTTACAGGGCATGAAACTTCATCCATCCCACTACTTGTGGAATAAGTTGCTATAGCTAAATACATATATTGCAGTCAAACAAATAACCTAGTTTTCCCAGATCATTTTAACAATATTCTATGGCTTTTGCCTGTTGGCTTCCTGTGTCACATGCTGCAGAAAGCTTGTGATTGTTTCTTTCCCCACACTTAGCTTGAAGGTGTTTGCAAGAGTCACTGGTCACCTGCTTCAGCTGGAAGGGCTCAGGTTTGAAATTATGTTGATCTACAGCACCTGGGACAATGGATATGATTCTTTGGGTCCCTAAATAAAGGTTCCTTTCACTCTTTCCAGGTACAAAGCAACCCAGGCAATGAGGCAATTAGAAGGACCATGAACAACAGAACAGGGGGCTTCTGGCCGCCGTGAGATAATTTAAACTACTTTTAACACTGTAGCAGCAAGTGTCTGACTGTGCATATGTGAGATGGAGGAGGAAAACTATGAGAGACCAGAAGAGGCTGCCTGAGTGGGGCACACTCAGTGTCATGAGTGTGTGTCAATGCCTGCTGGCACAGAGGCACGTCTGCAGTAATGGATACTCTTCCACAAACATAGCAGAATAAACTGCACAAGCAGCAACCCCAGTTCTGCTGGTTTAGTACATCGGTATTAAGGGTGTGTGCTGGTGTAATTGCCCTTCTGCCATTAAATGGCTATACATCTTCTTAATTATAGCCACGGCCACCTGCACGCATTATGGAGCACCATCCGTGGTGCTGGGAACGAGTTCAGCACTGGCCGGGAGAGGCCATCTCTAGGCTGAAGCAAATGGAGCCAAGAGGGAAGCAAGATTTCCTGCAGCAGGGAGGAAATAAGCAGGCTGGCAGAAACACGCCTGGTCTGGCTGATTCTGCCACGGGGCACAGGATGGGCTGAGCACCCTCCTCCTTTCCTTCAGTTTTCCGCAGCTCCCTCGCACAGTTTTCCAAGCCGTGGCCATCAGGCCCTGCTGAAGATGGGGGTACCCCGGAGCAGGACGGGGTGAAGCCCCCGGCTCTGCCACGGTCAGGATCTCTCTCCTGGAGGGCAGAGGCACACGGACACACGGGGCTCGCTCCGCTTCTCGAAGGCTCAGCCTGGCCCACAAGCACGGGCTTGGGAGTGTTTTAAAAATAAACAGCCTGACTTGGATTTATTTTTACGTTTCAGGGAGGCTGGGGAGCAGGTCAGCCTCGCAAAACAAAGCCCATTTCTTCAATGGCATTTTAAAGACGATAGCAGCTCTTTAGCTCCATCTCTTTAGGATGACTAATGTGGAGGGAATGTGGCGAGGCCGCAGCCAGTCCCAGCCCTACTGACCCTGGCACACCCCGGGGATCACCTGTGCCCGCTGAGCCACGGGCTGGAGCTGGCACAGGGAACCCCGGGCTCAGGTGCAGCCCCACCAGATCGCCCAGTGCCCTGCGGGGGCTCAGGTGCAGCCCCATCAGATCGCCCAGTGCCCTGCGGGGGCTCAGGTACAGCCCCACCAGATCGCCCAGTGCCCTGCGGGGGCTCAGGTGCAGCCCCACCAGATCGCCCAGTGCCCTGCGGGGGCTCAGGTGCAGCCCCACCAGATCGCCCAGTGCCCTGTGGAGGCTCAGGGACCACGGGGGACCGCGCTGGGAGACAGGGGAGAGGACCAACTTTAGAGAATATTCTGACAGTGGGTGTAAGAATTGAAAGGAAGGAGTGAAAAAGCGAGGACAAGAATGAAAGGAATGGATACCTTGACTCTATTCGCGATGTTCCTGCTAATGGTATTTACTCTAGTTTTTTGTAAATATCAGTAACCCACGGCAGAGCTTTGCCCAACTTTCCTGCACAAGGAATTTGCCGTCAGAACTCCAGTGGACAGCAGTCACAGGAGGATGTGGTGTGCAGCACAGAAACAGATTTGTAAGAAAATAGGAGGCATTTATGGATCAGCTGGATGAGTAAGCGATTTGGAATCAGAGCTGGAATGGAGGCAGTGGGAAGTGCTGGCAGCGGTGACATGGCCAGGTGGTTATACAAAGGTGACTGTCCTTTCCTCCAAAGGGCAGAGCCTTCGTGTCTTGTGCTGGAGAGCTGAAAATTTCAGGAGGGAGTGGCAAAGGGTCAGGAATATTCAGCAGAGGTATTATTCATGTAGTAAGGATAAAGTGTTAGCAATATGTTGAGATCTGGACTTCACCTTAGGCTCAACAGTTAATAAGATTTCTATTTCCTGCTTAGAAACAATGGAATCACACTGCTACAATCACTGGCTGATGGTATAAAATGCCTGCTATTTAATAATTTCATAAATGCATTTGATATTACTATATACCCATACTTAAAATTTATTCCCTCTTAAATATAAATACTTGAATCAATTCTGAATAGTTTTTTGCTATTTTCTCACAATATAAATGACACGTTTTCATAAGCCTTTTCAAAACATTTTGAAGTACTTTAGATAGACCTTATTGTAGCTGGACTCTCAAAACATAAAGTCGACCTAAATTAGGAATATACAATCAAGTGCTGGATATTGATATGTTGCCTTCACAAACTGATGATGCATTGTTCCCACACACAGCTAATGACAGGAAAATTCCTGCCTCTCTCTTCAGTACTACTTTTTACACTTTTCCACAATAAAGGATTTGTACAGATGAATTTTGCACAATTTTTACTCCCCTAAAACAGTAGGAATTTTGGAACATTATTTCAACATTTTTGGAAAATTATCTACCTTAAAATGAACTGAAGCTCAGAGAAGTTTTTATAAACAAAAGAATGTTTTTAAGGCTTATGGTAACATCAGCCGACAGTTAATTTTAGGCACTCGTTCTTTGCAGTAGTGAAATTGTTTTCCTCTGTTGTTGCCTGCCCACAAGCCCCATGTTGGTGGCTCAAGAACCAGGTAATAACCCATAGCCACCTCCTTGTTGTGACATACTGGTTCATCCTGTATTGGGGATCACTTGGAAGGGAGGATGGAGGGATGAGTTTAAACCTGTGTATGATTTAGGAGGTTGGAATGGAAGTTGTTAGGAAAGAGTAATTGTTCTGGGAGGTAATTATAGGGAAAGACTGGCAGTGGGGAACTCAAAGTTTAGGACATGAGGAGACTAAAGATACATGCATCAATCTCTGTCTGAACCTCTGTCCTAATCTTCCTCTTTTGCTGAGGCAATGTAAACCTAGATTTGACACATTTGTCATTTTTTTGCCTGGATCAATAGCAACAAATAATTTCCAGATTTGTAATTCATTTTTCTTTAAAAAGCTTTTGAAAATTCAGAGGAATAGGGAAAGTCAGAATATACTTTTTGAGAGGCAAACTATCAAATTAAGTGCTTGTAAAACCTGATTCTCCCACTACTATCCTCATCCTTGCTTATTTTTCCATTTTCTAGACATGGAATTTACTTCTTAAGGCAGAGTTTCACACGCTACACTTACTTTCCTCCCCTGCCCATCCCTGTAGTCTCCTGTGCTGCTGAGAAGCCAGACACATTGAATTTTCCCCTCAGATTGGTTTTGCTTTGCTCATTTTATAAACTAGAAAAACAAATAGTTTTAAAAATTCATTTATGTTCTTGCAGGCAGACCAGCACTTCTGCTTAGGTACATTTTCAGTCCCTTCAGGAGGCCCGATTTTACATGTTCTGAGTCCTTCCCTTTGGAGAATATCCTGCTGCCTGCTTCCCAGGATCCTGAAGTAAACACTGGACTGTTTAATGGAACTCTCCACGGCCTTCCAACTACATTTTCATCCTTAAATGAAGCTGCTTCCTTCATTGCTTTAACCTCGGCCTGGGCCAGCCAGGTATTATTTACTCATCTGCACCCCTGCCTTTTCCATCCATCCTGGGAAAACAGACAGGTCTCTTCCTTAGGAGAGACTACATCCTCCAGACAAGGCCCACGAAAAAATAGCTGCATGCAGGCGAGGAACTGGCTTGTTTACAGCAGATTTTTCCCTTTCCACACCTCACACAAATACGCCCTTTACCCGCCCGTCCATGCCGCACAAGCGGCAGCGGGTGCCTGCCAGGGACGGGCCGAGGCCCGCGCAAGGCCCACCTCGGGCCGAGCCCCGGCCCCGTGCGGGAGGCTCCGCCGTGAGCCCCCGCACAGCCTCACACCCGCGGGCCCGGGCGCAAGAGCCAACCGAGCCCGCGGGGCGCCGCCGGAGCGGGGCCGGAGCCCCGCGGGTCCCGCGCGAGGCGTTCGGTTTCGGTACGCGGCCGTGCGGGGCTCCCTCCGCTCCCCGCCCGGGCCCGCACGGAGAGCGCAGGGCGCGGCCCCCAGCAGCCAGAGCCGGGGCGAGCAGCGGGGTCTCCGCCGCAGCGGTCGGGCAGGGCCCGGGAGCAGCACAGAGCCGCGGCCGGGCAAGGCCCGGGGGTAGCGCAGAGCCGCGGCCGCGGCGCTCTCCGCGCAGGTGGCGGCGGCCCTGCGGGGAGGCCGCGGCGGCAGCGCCGGCCGGCCCCTGTCTCCGCCCCTCCGGCCTCCTGGGGCGGCGGCGGCGGCCGCGGCGCTGTTCCCCTCCCTCTCTCGCTCCCTCCCCGGCTGCGGGGCTGTTCCCCCTCATGCGGATGTGACATTTCACGGCGTTACCGCAGCCGCCATTTTGAGGCACAGAGCGCTGGCGGCGGCGGAGCGGCAGCAGCGCGCCGGGGCTCGGGCGACGGGGGCGGCCCGCGGGCCGGGAGCGGCGAGCCGGGCGTCGGCCAGCGGCGGTGCCGGGGCGCCGGGGGGGGCGGGAGGGCACGGCAGGGGCCCCGCGGCGCCTCCCCGACTTCGCAGCGCCGCGGACACCTCGCCGGGGGAAGGGGAAGCGCCGGGCGCCGCCGGGCCCTGACTCCGGGTCTCCCGTTCCCCCCTCCCGGTTCCCTCCCCTCCGGCCCCCGGGGAAGCCGCCGCCCCCGGCCGGTCCCTCCTCCCAGCCCCTTTTCCCCGACCGGGTGCCGCCGCCGAGATTGGGCGAATAGCGAGCAAATACGTGCGCGTCTCGCTGCCTCCGCCGGCGCCCCGCTCCCTACTCGCCGGAGCCCCGCCGCAGCCCCCCGAGCCGGGCGCCCAGTCCCGGCCGCTGCCGAGGCCCCGCCGCTCCTCCGCCCCTTCCCCTCCCGACACAGGCCCGCAGCCCCCCGCGGGAAAGGCCCAGCCCGCCGCCGCCGAGCCCCAGCCCCAGCCCGACATGAACCACCATCAGCAGCAGCAGCAGCACCAGAAGCCCGGGGAGCAGCAGCTGAGCGAGCCCGAGGACATGGAGATGGAAGGTAAAGCCGGGCAGGGCCCGCGCCCTCAACTCCGCGGAGAGTTTCCCCCTCGCCCCTCTGCCCCGCTCCCGGGGCTCCCCCACCGCCGCGTCCCCTCGGGGACCCTGGGCCGCCCTCCGCGGTAAACACGCTCTGCCCGGGCCGCTCCTGCTGGCCCCGGCACCTCCGGGGCGCGGGGAGCGCTGCCCGGCGGGGTGCGGGGGGACGCCGGGGAAAGTTGCGGTGCGGGGCCGGGGAAGGCGGCCCGGGGGGCTCCGCAGGAATTCGCACCGCGGGAGGGGGAGGGCGCGGGGGAAGCGCCGCTACAAAAGGAGCCCCGCGCCCCCGGACCCTCGGAGCCTCCCGCCGGGCGTGGGGGCGAGCCGGGGGGGGGGCACGGGGGTCCGGTCAAAGTAGTTGCCGTGATCCCGGGCCAGGGTTTTTGCCCGGGGCGAGCGAAGGGGACGCGGCTGTCGCGGGGCTGCCCGGCGGGGCGGGCGGGGGGCTGCAGCCCTGCCCTGCCCGGCCGCTCATTGTATGCAGGCAGCTACGCTGCTCGCCATTTTTAATTAACCCTCCTCCGAGGGTTATTTACAGAACCCGCTGCCGGCCGGGCCTGCGCGGGTCGGCGGGCAGCGCTGGCCATGTGTAGCGCCTGCACAGCCCGCGGCCCGCATCCTGCACCGTCATGCAGTTGCGCTGGCTCCATAAAGGAGGCACTACGTTTGCATGTTCCCTACCCCCGTCCGGTGTAGTCTCCAGTGGTGCTTTTAGCGGGGCCTTTTTTTTTTTTTTTTCTCCCCCCCTCTTTTTTGCATTGTCGTGGTGTTTTTGCACGCCCTGCCCTCCTCTGAACAACACCTTCCGTCTGAATTTAACGCTGTAAAATTATTTTGAGCAAATGTACGGCAGGGTTTCGTTCCCAAAGGAAGGACGGCCACAGTGAGCTAGCTACTCGTACCGATTGACTTGGAGGTCAAAATCACCAACTACCTAAATATCGTTTAGAACGCCTTGCTGTGAAGATGACAATTCTCATTCAGCTGTTTTAGTGGAGAGTGACATAAATAGTAGCCAGCACAAGATATTTAGCTTGAAAACAGGACAATCGACTTAGCAAATGTATCTTTCTGCTAAATAATAGCCACTGAAATTGGGAGGAGTGAAGGTGTTTCAGTGAAAGTTTGTCACAGTGACTATGAGATTACATTTCAAGATTAGACAGTCATTACATAAAGCCTGTCTTTTTAAAACATAAGTGTTTATTTTATAAAATAATGGCTAAAAGTTATTTACTATCTAAGTTACTCTTAAGTTCTGTTTTATTAAAATCTCCAGATTGATGTTTCTATACAATGGGACAAATATGTAAAAGGAGGTGTTTTAAAATATATCTCCTATTTGTATACATACAAGTATTAGAATCTTGTGGGTTACAGTTTCCAGCAGATTGTTTGATAGTCATTATTAATCTGCATTTTCTCAGTGTCCTCTTCAAGTCCTTTAGAGTATTGACCATGTTTACTGTTTTTATTTTGAATTTTGTGGGCTGGATGCTCTACTATGCTGGGCTCAATATGACATGCTGGACATTTTTATGCAGTTTAAGGGAACTTCTGGATTGCACCACCTCTGCCATTGGGAATACAGTAGTCCAAAATACATGCAGAAATACTGTCATGGTGGTGAAAATCATGTTGGTGGCCACTTCCATTGGAGGGAAGAGTCTCTGCACATGTCAGCATAGTGACACTGAAAATACATCATTGTCTCAGAGATCTATTTCAAATCTGCTAGACCACATACAGCTGATTCCAACTGATATGACAAACTTGGTATTTTTTGAGACTTTACAGAACTGTCCATTTATGTAAAAACAAAACCAGAAAAGTTTAGCCTTTGGAGGTTTATTCCCATACTTGATTTTTCTTAGAGAAACATGTTAATTTTACCAGACTGCAGAGATCAGATTATTGCTAACTTTTATTAAAAGTTGACATCATGGGTATATATTAATTTAATGTGTAAAACAGTGTTCATCATCTTAATATATGGGTGTTTGTTCTTTCTTTAGGGATGTTTTCAAGCAGTGAGGAAAAGACTTAATAACATGTAGTTAGCTTAATTTTAACATGCACAGAGCAGTATTGGATGCCATTCTTCAGTGAGTGATCACATTAGATTTAGGAGGCATGTGAAGAATGCACAGTGGAAAATTGCACATCTTGATTTTAAATTACTTGAAGGTTTGCTTAGTCTGTGTACAGCTACACTAGATGAACAATTTTTAAAGAGTGAAAAAACAATTTCAGATGTAGTAATCAAAGTGTGGAATTAAACTCTTCAGGGTTGAATCAGATATGGTATTTTGAGTGTTTGCTCTCATGTCCCTGTTTTTCCTCTCCCCTTTCCCTTGTGACTAATTTACTCTTCCTTGATGACCTCATGAACGCCCTGTGTAAATGAAAGTACTACTGGACAGGGCTTTTGGACTTCACGAGAAATGAAGACATTCCCTTTAGAAAGAAAAATTTATCTGTGCATCACGAAGGAGAGAAACAGTGACAGCCGTGGTAAGGGCCAGGTACATGCTCAGCAGGACCAGGGTGATGTGGCCTCACTGCTTGCAGTACTTGCTGCAATGCTGTTGTGTTACCAGTCACCCCTTTGTGTATTTAGTCCTGTTACCTGTGGGTGTTAGTAATCAGCTTTAGCCTTACTGGCACTTGCCAGTAGTGATATGTGGACAGAGAATCTTTAAATTTCAGAGCACCATGGGGGTTGTGTCCCTGTAGCTGAAGGCAGCTACTTCCCAAGCTGAGGGGACACTTGGTCAACACAATGTTTGCTGCTGCTGGTTGTCCCCTCGTGTGCCACACCAGCAGTTGAGCTACTGCACCTTCCTGTGACGACTTTACAAATTATTACAAACACAAAGTGGGGGGTTGAAATGCAGCTCAGGTTGTTAATTGGATTCACCCTGTAGCCCCGTTTAGTGTTGTGTGAATGTGGGGAGGGTTTGGCATTGGGGCAGGAAGGAACAAGAAGGGCAGCTTTAAGTAGCACAGATGCTGACAATTACTTGGCCAAATTCTGTCACTGGCCCTGGATTCTGTGTGCACCCCTCATTTATTCACTGCTGCATAAAAGCATGTGATTCTGGCTGCCTTGGCTGCCTTTGGGCCAAAAAAGAGTGGGAGTGTGCAGATGAGCCGTTGGTGCCTGGGTGTTAGATAAATTAACAGTTTGGGGTGGTGATTAGTAAATTATCCTGTGGAAATTCTGAAGAGTTTATTTGTATGCAAAATTCATTTAGTGGAAGAAATAAATAGTATTTTTTTCTGTACTGTAAGTAGGGTGTGTAGTTTGCTTTATCATGCAAAGAATTAGGGCTCTAGCGCGTTGCTAGTGAGTTGCTCTATAAAGTGTAATTGAATCCAAGTCTGATACTTTATATATGCTTCCTCTGTAACATCTTTTCACAAATGTGTGAACTTCAAAGAACTCGACTTAATACAAATCAACAGTTATTGCATGGAATTCTTTCATGAAAAGTCTCATTTGCAGTTTAATAACCATAAGTTTCCCTTATTTATAATTTGAATCTGTTTTGTTTTAGGTTCAGCCTCTGCCTGTAGTTCCATAGGTATGTGTGTTTCTCATTAGGAAAGTTTCTTTCCTGAAGTAGCAACAGAGTGTCACAGGCAGGGAACATGCAGTGACTGTTAGTTCAGGTTGCACACTTGTGTTCTGTCCTTGTGGGACAGCCTCTCAGGCAGTGCTGTCTTTTAAGTTTTCCCTTAGTTTGGGCAATTTAAAATTTAGACATGAATTTCAGGTGGAATGATGCAAGATATGTACAAAAAAAAACCCCAGGAAAAATCTGACATGTCTGTGTGTATGTGAAAAGTTTAAAATCACACTGTTTTGCAGTTTCCCTGCAAAGTTTGTGCTTCTTGCTCGTTCCTGTTCTGCTCATTATTGACAGAATTTGCTAGATTTCAGGCCCACTGTGGAATACTGGTCTCAAATACTTAACTTATTTTTGTCTGTCTTCTGAATGCTTGCTTCCCTCCCATATTTTGTCCTCATTAGTATTCTCAATTCCTGGCAATTTAATGTCATTTGCATACATAACACAGTGTTCACTTCTTTTTCTGCTTGCTTCTATGCCTTCCTCCTGAAGGCCTGTCTCCCTCTTTTTCCCTGCACTCCTTTGCTGTCTTCCGTGTTGTTTGTGGCCAGGTGGTGAAAAAATGGGGCTATGTGTTTGAGAGGAGAATATGCAGACTAATTTCATTATACAGCTATGGGAATCTGTTTACATGTCGTTCCTGTCCCTTCTTTCCAGTGTTTTCCATAAAATAGATGATGGTCAAGCAAGGGAATATAAAAATGCTGATGCAGTGGACAACAAGCAAAATTAGGTTAATTCTGGGGTTATATCTAGAGCAAAGAACCAGGCCCAGCCTCTTACTGCCAGTAATGATCATGTTTGGTACCTCTGGAAACAGCTTGCTTGGCCTTGGGAAAAGATGTGCTTTGGATCATTCTCAAGTAGCCACTTCATGCGGACCAGGAAAACAGCCTTGGTGGCTTCTGAAGAGCACAGGCTATGTCTGGAGTTCCCTCTGTGCATTTTCCATAAACTGACTTCTCAGTAAGTTGTCAGATTTAGTAAACTCTCTGTGAAGAAGTGGAAATAGTGGAATAGTGGAAAATGTATGCAAGCTTCAGAGAGAAGTGTGATTGCGTGCTCCTCAGGATGAGCTGCGTATCTCAGACTTCCTTGCAGCATTCCAGTTGTTCCACCCTAATTTGGAAGCGGTAAAAAGTGCTCCCTGTTGTTCCTCAGGAGTTAAACAAAGTAGCAAGAAGTCAAGTTGTGTGATGAGAAGTAATAAGGGCCCAAACTACTTTAGAAAAGTAGGTGAAGATAGTTGCTTAAAACTAACCAAATCAGTTTAATTGCTGCAAAGTAATTTATCACAAGAGAATCTGAACAGTGCATCCAGCCTGTAGTAGTTAAACCAGTTTAGCCAGTACATCTTGCATGACATCATTCGATATTTGGGGTAAGGGTGAAAATGAACTAGTTTAAAGCTTGTGAAGCATCCAACTTTTCTTGAATGATAATAAATTTAAAATAGGGCATTGTTTGCTTTAGTTTGTGCTTTGAGGTGTCTCAGATCAGTTGCTTTAGTTTGACTTTGTATCTTGGGGCTTTAGGGCTTAGGGCTGTTGATTGTGAGGGAGTAAAACATTGGGTCCCTTGCAATAGAAGTTATTACCAATACATAGCAAGTGTGCTTTTTCCTCTGAAATATATATGTGTATTAATATATTCAAAATCTGCTGCACACTGATTTGACATTACCAGCAACAAGGTTAACAGTTATTATAAAGTCTTCTGACAAATAGAAGGGGGGCTGGAGATGGGCTATCTTATTTGTCAGGTTATTAAATATATAGTGTTGTTTCCTGAAACATTTCTGTTGGTCACTTAATGTATTTTGCTGCAGTGGTTATAGCATTTTAATTTCATATAGTAGCAAAAAGAGTGAAAATGCACCTAATCAGTGGCAATGGCTGTAGCATAATCTGTGTGTATTGTTGCAGGCTTAGACTGCAACATTTTAACATTTCTGCTAATCCATTTATTTTTTATCTTACTTTTCTGATGGTAATAAAACTATTTCTATGAGTTTAGAAAGATTGAATAGGGTTTGAATGACTTTTCAGCAAAATGAAGAATGGCCAACTTAGAATTAGTGTCTTATTCTGACTTGGATTTTTCTAGATTCACTAGAAGGCTGAGATTTTGTTGACTAGAAGTAATTTGGCTTGTGGAAATTAGTAGATAGATTTTGAAAATACTATGCTGACTATATACAGTTTGGGGAAGACAGTGTTAGCCTTACTGTGGTGTCTAAGAATCTTGGGGATTCTCTTCAGAATTTAAGAATACATTTGAAAACTGTTTTATATTGGACTTGATATGATCTAGAATACCACAGTTTGATTGTCCAGTGTAATAGCATGGGCATATTTGTTAGGCAAAATGTATTAAAAATATGGAGATTAAGTGATAAATTTTGAGAAAATTTAAATTCTATGCTGTAATCAATACAACATAGCTCAGTTAGTGTTTTTAATTGCTGTTTGGCAGCTGTTCTAAACATTCCTAAAATAAGTCTTTCCTGACCCATATAATAGTGAAGATTTAAACAAAACCATCATGCTCTGTAGAATCAAATGTCTTGGGAGAACAGGATGTTCACTGTCTGCAAACCTGAGTTCTCCCTGACTGCAGCTGTAAAGTGAGCTCCAGAGTGATGCCACTCAGAGAAGTTGTGCCAGGAGCATCCTGCTTAAATTGGGGAAGAAAAAACACTGTTCCCTCAGCCTGTTCTTGCATATGTGCTGGAGTATGGATCTAGACAGTCTCCCAGGTGTCCTGGACACCATCAGCTTTTCTGCACCATAAGCCGCCCCTCGGCTGGCACTCCAAAGCATAATGCAAGCCAGAGGAAGACAATGTGGACAGTGAGCTGGAATGTCATATGAGGAGAAAGTTCAAAATAGATTTTTTTTTTTATAGCAGTACTGCAGTGTTTTGCAGCCTAGGAGAGGTGATGAGTTTTTTTAATATAGTCACATCTCTTGGATATGAAACATAAAATTGCTGGGAAACAGAACTTGGAGCTTTATGTTGTATGTTAAGAGGTTTAATGAACTCCAGTAGAATTTGATTTAAATGCAGAAATCTGTGAAAATTATTAAGGTCATTTTTCATAATTTCTCTTTTCCTAGTGTAAATAGCAAAGGATGTGTAGGAGTATCATTGGTGTTCACTGAGCTCTAATCTAGATCATCTGATGATTTCACAAGGTGCAGTGTAAGGATGTTTTTTAAGGTTATGGCATCTCCAGCTGAGCATGTGTGTTTTGGTAAGGGTCTAAAGACAGTTCTGGTTTAGGGTTCTAAGTGTGACATTATCCTAATACAACAATTTGATGAATCTCTGCCTTGTTTGAAAAAAGGAATGGTTGTATTTTCCCACAACAGAGATTTTCATCCCCGTGCATTTCAGTGAGTTTTTTGATATTTCTAATACTGTTCAGGAGAGCTTTGGTGGAGATTTTGGAAAAAGTGTGAGAGTACCTATTAAAACTTAGTGATGGTTTTAAACTCCAAGTACAACTTAGGAGGTTAATATTCTTCCTGATAGATCAAGCGTTAGTGGTGTAAATTGATTTCATAAAATGCCTAGTCATCGAAATAAAAATGTACAGATGTTACATCTATCTTCAGTAGATAAGGTAACAAATTATGTTATTTATTTTAATATATGATATTTAAGAAGGGAGAAATCACATTTTTAAGAGGAGAAACAGACTTCCCAGTGTAAGACCAACATGTTGTTGTGGGAGGAAGCCACCCTGTCCAGGCACCGGGGCAGCTGTGCCACCCCCTCTTGTTGCTCCCATGTGCAGCTGAGCCCATATTCCTCAGCAGAGGAGGAGGACTGCTGGGTAGATGCTTGGAACTTGCCCATGTTCTGCAGTTCTCCCACTGTGCTGGACATGGTTGTGGCAGTGGCAGAGGCTTGTATGCCAGCATTCCAGTGTGCAGGTATTAGGATCTGAAGGTTGGTCACCCTGGGCCTGGGATCTGTATTTCCATGCATCACTGTTTTGCCCATCTGCTGTGGTAAGGGACCATTATGGATCTGGTCCTTCCAGGCTGTCTCAGCTCCCTGTATGACTGTGCTGTTTAGCACTATGCAGTTTTTGGACAGTAACCTGTTGCACTTTTTAGTCTTGACAGTCTCTAATTGCTTGAGAAGAATGAAGAGATTAAGAGTGAACATTTTATCTTATTTCTATTATTTTTTTTCTTCCCCTCCTCCATCTGAAAATGCATATTGTCTTAGTCAAGATGGAATTCTGAATCCTAGTACAGGGGCATGGTGATTTCTGCATCATCTTTGGTTTTTTTTTCCAAGACCTGAGATCATTTCATTTGGAGGTGGGGCAGAACTTGGATTCTTCTTTCCTGCTCACAAATCCAGACAGCTCTCTTGATGCAGCCACCTCTTTGCTGCTTAGTAGTTGTGAAATGTGACTCAGTTACTTATCACCAGATATTTCTGGTAACCATGATCAGGTAACAATTTTTAGGCACAAGTTTTCCTTCGGAGTGTATCTTAATTCTTCCAGTTGGGTAAATGGTTAATTTGCTTCTGTTACAGATGTTGGAGCTGACTGGACACTACAGGCTTCAGGTCCTAAGACAATGTGATGTGTACTTGTTGTAAAAGGAAATTTGCTTAAGCAGAGTCTGTGTGAAACTTTTACTGTTCATTAAATCAAGCTAAGGATTAGTTAGATTTCCTTCTTCCTTGGGAATAGCAAGGCACTGACCTCTTCTAAAGAATTTTTCACCTGGTTACGTGTTAGTTGCTTAATACTGTCAAGGGGTGAACCTAATTCTGGAGAACAGGAGAAACCATTAGAAGTTTGAACACAGAGATAACTCAAATGTGTCTGTATATTATATGAATTAAACAGTGGGTCACAAGGCATGTACAAAACCCTCCCTGCTAGTAGCAATTAGAGTAGTGGTGTTTCACAATTTCCATCTGCTTTCCTCTCCTTCTCATTCTTCCTGTGTGGCTTTCACCTCCTCTATTTCAGTCTGTTTCAAATACTTCTTGCACGCTGCATCAAAAAAAATAGTCCCCTTAGAACCTAATATAATACTTTGTAATATTTGTGTCATGCCACAAAGGTAACCATAAGCTTATGTGTTGGGGCTTTTTTCTTGGTTTTTTTCTTCCTAAAAGTGTCCTTATGGTTGAGGAATTAAAAATAAGAAACAGTAAAATCAAACCCAAATCTGCCAGAACTAAAAACTGACTAATAATTTTTTTTAAAAGTAGTTAATTCTGAAAGTTTAACCACAGAATTTTATAATCGTTTTTTTCCTTCGAATATACTTAAGTTCCATATTGATTTTAAAGTATTTCCTTATCCTCAGCAGATTTGTCTTGTTTTTTCAATGTATTTTGTTCATCAGGCTCACGCTTTGACCTAATACCTGTGCCCTGGAATGTATCACCCAAAGCAGGAGAAGGTGAAGGCGGGTGAAGACATCCTGGGAAGGATTCTTGTGGCTTCCCTCTGAAGGAGGGAAAGCTGTGCTGCTCCTTTGCTTATCAGCAGAGCTCTGCTGGGGAAACCCTCTTAATTTTGATAATAGCACAGATTAATGGGAAAATAATTAGAAAGTTGCACAACAATGGATCTCATTGTGCCTGTGTCAGTTGCCTGTTGATAAGCCATGACTGTTGTGTCCCCTGTGCTTGGCTGGAGATCAGGAGTCAGAGCCAGGGGCTCTTCAGTCCCTGCAGCTGAGCAGGAGCTGAGCTGGCTCTGGGGCATGTTGGGGTGTAGAGGTGGGAATGAGCCTGTTGGCATTGCCACTGAAGCAGGGTGTGTGGAACCTCAGCATCTGTCTTTAGACTTTTAAACTTGGGATAAAAACATTTCAGCTTTATTGGTCAGTGACCTCTCTTGCTGGATTAAGAAAACATTCCAACTAATTCTGTAAGACCTTTCAGCATCCTGCAGTTACAGTGAGCTGAATGCAGTGAGAGCCCACGCCTCAAATGGCAACTAACAATTAAAATGAGCAAAAATTTAGATATTATATGCCACCTTTGTAGAGCAAAACTGAGGTCAAACCCAAGAATAATATGTTATTCCTTGTAGTAAAACTTACTCAAGGTCTGAATGTGAGCTATGGGAGCCTTACTTGTCCAAATGTGTAAACACTTCCTTTTGCTGAAGAAGCTGTACCGGTAGCACTGAATTCAACACAGACTGCATATTGAAGGTCCATTTTGTTCAATATTATTATTATTATTATTATTATTATTATTACTACCTGTCTTTTGCTTAAATTAGCCTAGCAGAAGCCCACTTAGCAGGTGTGCATGCTTGACCTCTCTGGAGCCAGAGGTATCTCCCACATCCAAGGAGTCTCTTGACTGGTACAGTGTCAGGTGGCTGTGCAGCAGTCCAGCTGAGAATAATGCCTGCAAGAAAGAGGAACTTAACCCAAAATTGAGCACAAGCTGCAGGGAAAGTCCTTGATTTTGGTCTGGGCACCAGACTTCATTTTGTCAGATGACTTTTACATGCTGCTGAGAGCCAGGGGAAGAGTTGTTCCTAGTTCAGTTTAATGTTGCTACAGAGAAGAGGTTGTCTTCTAGAGCAGGGTTTTTTGACCTCTGTGCTTCCCTTTTGCCTCCTTGCTCATAAGGAGATGAATGAAGAGATCTGAATTTAAAATAACTTCCTTATTTTGTGTTTATTTTTAACCTAGCTCAGTTCACTGGTCTGCTTTATTGTTTGGCCCCCAGACAAGTGGGTCAACTGTACTGAGGAGGCAGGAGTAGGAGAAAATTCTTAAGCCATTAATGGCTTCTATAACTTGTTTTTAAAACATACCCAAGACCCTTTATGGGGCACCTGGACCTGTCTCTCCCCCAAGAAATGCATTGCAGGGCCATAGAAAAGTTCCAAAGGCATAAAATCCAAGTTTACAGAGCTCTTAGTGCAGACACATGGTTTTACCATTATAAAAATTGAATGTTGTTCACACTTCTGGGGGTGAAATTGTTCCTATTACAGGTCTGCTTCTGAATGTCTTCACTTCTTTTACTTCTTTTTTTCTTTTCTTCCCACAAGGGTATTCCTTATAGCTTAATATAGTTTCTTGCATTTTCCAACTTGGAGATACATCTGAAGGGTCTTCAGTTTTTTCACGTGTACAAAGTAGGTTACTATTTTCTGATTCAAGTACATATTAAAAAGTCAAACAGTTATCTAATTTAAATTATAAATTTAAATAATGATATAAAGTATAAATTTAATAATTTAAATTAAATTATGATCTAAATGTATTTGTGGGGCTTTTAGTCTCCTGTCCAAGTTGTCTTTTCATGTGGGATAAAAATTTCCAGCTTGCATTCAGACCTGGAGTTGGTGTTTATTGCAGCTGTTTGATCAGCCAAGGTTTCTGGCCAGTGTAATGGTACTAATTTAAACAGGAGACATTGCTTTCTGGAATATGGTTGTATAAGAAAGGTTTTTAGCAGGTGTGTTAGAAGCAGAGAGTTTCAGAGTTAACCTGCTTCCTGATCTGGAAAGCTTGCAGAAGAAGATGCATGAAATTTCTGTCACTTTGGATACAGCTTAAAGCGTGCCTATTGCTATTAGCATCACATTCACAGCTTAGACCTAAGAGGGTAAAACTGGCTTAGAACTGATGAGCTTAATGCTAGACAGGGTCTAGTTAGCATAGCTGGAGCAAATGTTGGCAGAGATTACCTGGGCTAATGCTAATTTTTGATCTCTCATTTTTAATATACCTTGAAATGCACATTAACCACCTCAGATGCATGCTTTATTAAATCAAAGGATGGGTGTACAATAGAAGTATTTAAAATTTTGGCAGCATACAGCTTTGTAAATAGATATTTGTGTTTTCTGGAGTAAGAAATTTTTAAAAGTAAGTGGAGTTGTTGAGCAATTATGGTTGATTTCTACCCTAGATATGGACTGTTGCCTTCTGTGAGAAGCTAGCTAAACTCTTGTAAACTTGCTGCTGGTAATGTGCAGTTTTGATTTCTACATCATGCTCAGAAATTTGGGGAGGGTTTGCTTCTCCAGTGGGGATGTACTGCACCCCATAGGCAGTTAATGTGGCCCCTGTCCTGTTCCTGACAGCTCTCCTTCCCAGGGAGCCATCTCCCAGCTGGGTGACCTGTTAGGGTGGCAGGACACTGCTCTGTGCCCCTTTGTTTCCCAGGTGAGGGTGCACCAAAGGCAGAGGAAGGGCTGCATGGGAGGAGAAGCTTTGAAAATACATAACTGCTTCCAAAATAAAAACTGTGCCCTACCTCCTGGTCCAGTTCAGAAGGGTAGCTGGAGAAGTGGGCAGCTGGGAAGAATGCCTTGTTATTGGTTGCAGTCTTGTCTAGGTGCTCTTTGGACCTGAACAGAGGAGAGGCTGAAGGGATACCTGCTCCTTTTTCCTGCTGCCACTGAGAAAGAAGATGGTTTGTTAACTGCCTGCCAGGCAGGGAGTGGTGCCAGCACTCAGCTAACATGGAATTTTTAGTGGTATATGTTCACTTCAGAAGTTCAGCTTATATGCAGAAGATGCTGTATACTTGGCTGTGTTGAGAGGGCTTGAATTTTCTGGGAGCTGGAATGCTTTCCTTACCCTACTGTTTTCTTTCCCATGTTAATTCACTCACCAAGATCTTTAAGTCCTGCAGTGGTTGAATGCATGCAGGTGCCTCCTTGGTCTGCAGAGAAATTTGGACTGTCTCTGTAATCTTCAGCAGCAGCAAAAGCTATTTTAAGATGCTATTTTAATGGTAGTTCAGCACCTGAATATACCTGAATAATTTGATTTATGGCCTACCCAGATTGCTTAATGACTTTTTGTGTTGTAAGATTTGGGAGAAAATAAAAGTTGCTGTAGATATGCCACTTGTAGTGGTGAGAAATACCTTCTCCTTTCCACAGAGTTCTACCAGCTCTTTGAGATGTCTGTTTTCAAGCAACAATAATAGAATATAAGGATTGGAGTTAAGGTGTTTTGAGCTATACTGAAGCGCATTTTACCATTTTTAAGAAGTTTGTAGAGCACCAGTGAGATAGCAGGAGCCAGCAGGCCAGGAACAGCTCTTGTGTGCACATCGTGTACCTGCCATCTGTGTACATCATGTACCTGCCGAGGTTTTCACTCATCCTCTCTGTATTTCTGAACAAAAGTCAAAAACTGAAAACCCTTAATGCCCTAGATGCTTTTTGTCTCCTGGTTTTATTTCTGTTTCTCCCTGAAGATAAAGCATCATGAAGGTTACAGACCTGTGTAAGCGCAGATTCTGATTGCTGGATGTGGAAAAACTATTGCTAATCCTGTTCAAGATCTGGCCAGACCAAGTACACTAGTATGTGAAATAAAATGTAGAGTAGTTTCTTTGATTTCAGATAAAGTATTTATATAAATCAAGTATTACAATAATAATGTCAGTAATACTAAAATAATCCTAAATTCTATAAATAATACCAGTACTACTGTTTCTGATTTAGTCCTCATGTACCAAACAGTGTGAAAGCTGTATCCTTGTTGAGTCAATCTGATTGCAGTGTTGTTAAAACTGATAACAGAAATCTCATGGAAACTCTGCACATCCAGCAGACTTTTTTCTCTAAAAGGAATGTCATAATTGTCCCTAGAGCAGCAGTTGTAACATGCAGTTAATGCAATGCAGGCAGTGCTGTTGTGTAGTAGGAGTTTGTCACTCCATGCTGGTTCTTAATCTCGGCTGCAGAGGGATGCCAGGATTCTGCTGGAGTGCGTGGGACCAGTGTCTTGAGTTTGTCTGCATGTGTGCAAATGCATGGGGGATGCACTTATTGGTAGATGTGGAATAATCTTTCCTCTTCCCCAGTAGCTGGAGCTCAGCATTCAAGTGGAAGTTCCCTGTACAGCTCAGCAGGGTGAGCTCAGTGTTGTGCCTGAGAAGGAAATTTGCACGGATTGGGAATATGCTCAAACTTCAGGGGTAATGGAGACAGGGAATTGGAAGCACTATTGGCATTGAAATCCTTACATTTGTAGCCTTTCTTTTTGCTTGAGAAATCAGTGGAGTTGATTGCAAATAGGATTTGCAGAAAATAATGAAAATACCCTTCCCCACAATTATAAACCCAAATTTGGCTGTGAGCACTGGATGTGTTAGGTATGATGGCAATAGCAAAAGCTAAAACCAGGCACCTGTAAGTTAATTGAAAGGTGTTTCTCTTTTTTCTGGGGTCATTTATTCTGTGTCAGCACTTTGAGGTAAATATTTTAATTTTCAAAGAAGAGGCATTTGCAGTGTTTTAAACACTGAACACCTTTTTATCTTGCATTGTGCAACCCAGCAGCAGTGGATGTGGTATTTTCCCTGTGTGTGTGCAGCCTGGTCCTTGGGGTGCATTGCCTATCTCCTGCAATTCAGCTGCAGGTGGCTTAAATCCCAGGGCCCTGCTTTGAAAAGGGCAGTATGGGGAGGTCCTACGACTTGATAGAAGTTTTCTGATAAAATCCTAGAGATCTCTAGCATCCCACAGATTATCATCTAGATGTTTAGAGAAATATCTTGTTTACCCAGATTGTCAAAGTGAAACAGAAATATACTCACCCTGTCCTCTTGTCTGTGTTTCTCTCTTTTTGGTCTTGTGGGGTTTCTTTGATCTTAAAGTTTGCTGAAAATGCATCAATAATAAAACATACATAGGGACATTAAAATACCTGAGCGTGGCCATATGAATTAATAGTGTATGTTTATTTTAACATTTTTATGGTCAAAGGACGTAATGGGGGAAAAAGGTACATCTGCTAGGTAAAAATCTAGACAGTGTGTTGTGTCTAATGGGGTTTGTGAACAAGCCTAAACAGGTGAAAACTCTCCAGTTACATGTGCATAAATAAATTTCTTGTTGTGTAGCTTAGGTGTTTGGAGCATGCCAGTGTTGTGTTACCACCCAGATAAACACAGTGCTGCCACTTGTAGCCACCTGGTTTCTGTAGGTAAGATAACTGAATATTCTTTCAAAGGGTTGGTTTGGTTCTTTTGCTAGTTGAGAGCTGTGTCACAGAGAGTGGCTTCTCCTCCCTGATAACCTCCAGCAAAATAACCACTGAAGTAACCATTGTCTTTTCAGTCCCTGTCTATTTTATCTTCTTTTTAAAAATTGTCTTTTATATCTCTGCTTATTTTTTATTGCAAAGACACAGTGTGTCCCTTCCTTTCTTTCAGAGAAAAAGTTTCCCCTTCCGGAAGGGATAACAGTTGCAGTTAAATTATTACTGTCTTTAGTAATTCTTAAATGCTACTCTAATTCTGACTTTGACCAATAACATCTGGGGTTTGTTTCAGGTTTGGGTGAGACCAGACTGTAATGGCATTTAAATTGTAACTCTCTGCTTCAGTTCAGTTAATTTAGTCCCTTTTCAGTGAAAAACCTGCAAATAATGCACATTAACGGCAGATACTTTTTTTTTTTGGTATGTACTTCTGTTTCTTCAGCAAGATCTCTTAAACCATGTCCACTCTGCTTCTGAGAGAAGGAACATCCTTATGGCTTCCTAATTGAATTTTTTTGGTGAAAAAGGTCTGGAGCTAAGCAAGTGCCAGGAATTACATACTAGAGAGTTTGTGGTGTACCTCTGTGTTTGGGTTTATTTTTCTCTTCTTTCCTGTGATCCACTGCCAGGCACTATCCCATGCTCACACCCCTTCAAGGAAAACTCTTAGCAGTTTTAAAGTCATGGAAAAGCAGTCCAGGAAAAAGAGAGGCAAGGAGGGTCCAGTAGTGAGAAGGACTGCCAAAAAAAAAATCTGCATTTGTATGCCCCAGAGATATACTGCAAATAGTGAGAGCTGTGGGGTAAAAGTTGTAGCAGGAAATGTAAATGGACTAACTGGAGCAAAAGAAGTGTGAGTAGTGAGGGTTTCCGTCCCAGCTGTGTGTGAGGCTGTAGTGGCTGATGACGACACAGACCACAAAACGCTGAGTTATTGCAGAGAAAAAGACAGAGTTTGGAGTAAACTTAAGGGACTTTGGGTTGTCCTGAGACAAAGGAAGAATCATTCATCATCAATAGGATAAGGAATTTGAGATACAGCTTAATTCAGTGATGGTGTTTATACCAGCTTCTAGCCAGAGGCAAAGCAGGAAGACAGTAATTAATTTTGGAAGTCCTCAGAATTTGCTTCAGATGAGTGGCACTAGCAGTGGAGTGAAAATAGAAGTAGTTGGGAAGATTTACCAGAAAGAATAGAGTATTGAGATTGGGAGTGTATTTCTGGAATTAGGGTGTTCTGTAAAGCATAAGAAAGATGTAGTTCGCTGAGTGACGTGCAGTAGCCAACTGTCCTAAAATGTGTTTTCAAGTCTGTTTTGTTGCCTTTATGTTCTAAGAATAGGTGACCAGAAAGCTATTGAAATACTGTCTGAGGATTTGGTTCATGAAACAAAAAATAAATGTAATATGTAGTAAGAAAGTAAATATGCAACAAACATGTGAGCAGTGAAATAAAATTTCCTTTTCAGAATGTATTTCTGATGAAAAATGTGCTAATTATAACTGCTGCCACATGTGAAGTAACTCAGTTTTCCAAAGAAAAAGGAGACTTTTGACCAACTTGTTTTGTTTCCCTTTACAAGGGAAAACTAATTTGGGTGATTATTTGGGATGGTGGCACATCAGGACATTACTGAGAGCACTGAAATATCCAAGAGCCAGACCATATACAATAAACTCCATCAGAAGCATCATTATCCCTTCAGCCCTGCCATTTGGTTGCTCCTTAAAATGAAATTAAAATAAAATTACATAGGTGTGACATCTTCCTTCTTGAATGCATCTTTCAAATTTCTGTTTCTGAAATAGTTGTTTGCATAAACCATGTAGTTTTGAAGTCTGCAGATGTTACTGTATGAGGCACAGCGTTCAAGAAGCTCTGTCTGTGATGCAGTTCTAAAAGATGGCTGGTTTAGAGTTCCAGTGTGTATCACTAGGTTCTTCTTTATTCTTGTTTGTACTACAAGTTGCTCAGCTTTGGAGATCTGAATTTGGCTGTTCACAGCTAATGTGCCTGTGGAGGAGTACACAGCAGTTTCTTTTGCCTTGTGGATTTCAGTGGGTTTGTGTTAGGATTTGGAAAAGCAAGTTAGCCTCAAAATCTGTATATGGCTGGGTGTGTATACTGTTTTCTCTAGAATACAAAGTATAACTTCATTCCTGATTGTGATTGCTTAGCAAATAGGCCTGGGGAAGTAGGGACTTGATTCTGTGGTCCCATGGCAGCCTGTTTGGCACCAGAGCAGCTGGTTGGCTATTTAACACTGAATAGTTAAACAGGAAAAGCTTTTTCAGTCACTTAAAAGTTTTCTTTTGTTTTCAGTAAGAAAAGAATGCGACTTAAAATTGCTGACAATGAAAAAGTGATAAAATTGTCAGTGGAGTGCTTAACTGAGGATTATGAAGTTCCCCTTCTGCATTCTTTTAAGAATTCCATGGTAAATAGTGGAGACTGACACCCGAAATTCCATATAAAACAGTTTTTCAGCTGTGTTATTTGTTTGAAGAAAGTTGCTCTCCATATAGACAGTATTAAATAATTAACACTGTTTAGTGCTAATTTTGGTGTCTGCTAACATTTGGATGTTTTCAGTACAGTAACTTTCATCTTCAAAGCAGTAAAGTGAAGCTGATCTTCAGAACATTTTACAACAATAATCAGCTCTTTCTTAGAACCTAAGTAATAATTTTCTTGCATTAACACTTGGGGATAGAAAGGTTGCTGTCTGAATGGAAAGGAAAAATAAAGGTTAAATCTTAGTTAAAACAAGTGCTGAAGAAAGTGTAAACTGCTTTGGAATTTAATGATTCTGTTGTAGAAACTGAGGAAAACTCCTGGATCAGTGCTCTGTTAAGGCTTCTAAAATTATTTTAATGATTGCTAGTGGTTGTGCTACAAAGTAGAAGAAAGCTGCCACCTGGCAGATGATTCAGTAGATTAAGGCTGGCCAGAAATGTAGTGGCTGGGGTTTCTTGGCAGTGTCTAGACCCCAAAATCTTCATGGAGACTGCAGTCAAAATGGGACATGGATGGAGGGAGGGGGATTTCCAAATGGGAGCAAGATGGGGTAAAAGCCACCCCACAGTCTCTGCTCCCTGGGACACCAGCCCTGAGCCTTTTGTGTGTTCAGGGCAGGGGGATCACCAAATCCCCGATCCCAGCTGGGCACCCTTTCCATGCACAGTCATTCCGTGTTCATCCTCTTCCGTCTGTGAAGCTTTTGGAGACAGTGCTAACAGGCAAGGCTGGAAAATTGAGTTTATTAAGGAGCAGCCCCAAAAGCTCCTGGGAACCATGTCTTTTAGGAATCTGGGAAATACAGGGGAGAAGAGAGCTCTGAAATCTATGTCTTAGAGAACAAAAAAGCAGCTTCTTTTCCAGATCACCCCATTTGAGAAAAGGAACATTTTTTGTTTTGCTCATTTTGCAGTTGTTAATTTTAGATGAGAAGATAATTACTTCTTGTTAATTACATAGAAAACAAATGTTAAAATTAACATAAAGTGTAGATTTTTTTTTGTAGTAGGAATCTCTTAAAATCATAGTTTACTGTTACGCTTGAAATGTATCTGTTACTAAACACAGTGAAAAGTGAATTTCAGTAGAAACGAATGATTTTGTCAGCAGTGCTCCCCGTATGGCTGGCAGGAAGCAGTAAATGTTCCTGTGTTACCAGGCCGTGCACGTGTGCATGTGTATCAGTTCACATAAAAGACTTAACAGAACAACCTCAAACCTCAGGCCTTCAATGGTTTAATTGTTGTTGTCGTTTTCCCCACGGTTAATCTGCACTTGTAAAAGCGACCCTGATGTGAGGTTAGGATTTATCAGCACCGGCACCCCACGCTAATTGGTTCAGCTCTGCACTTCACTGCGCGGCGCTTCTTCACAGCAGAGGCTGCTCCAGTGGTTCCCTGCCCAAACCAGGAGGAACCTCACCTGGGCCTGTGGGGCTGATCCTGCTCCCAGCCCCACACTGCCCGGATGCTGCTCCAAACTGGGAATGTTTTTCCTGAAGTGGAAGGGAAGCGTGACTTGGGCCTGCTCTTTATTTTGAAGGAAAAGTGCCAAACATTTTGGCAATAGGCATTTCTTATCTGTGTAGAGCTTTATAGATGATGCAAAACTGTGTTCTCAGTCAAGAATTTTGGGTTTGTTTTTTTTTATACTTTAGGCTAGTAACACGGGGTTTTTGTATGAATGTTCAAAAGTTCCTTATGGAAACCCTGAATATTTGCATAAGATTAGCCATCCTGGATTGAGCAAAAATCGTTTAACTTGGTGTGTTGTGGCCTGTCAGTGGCAGATGCTGATGTTAAACATGAGTGCAGGGGAGGGATGGCGAGTTCCCTTCCCTGCTGTGCACACCCCGAGGGTGTCTGAGCCTGGCCATGCCGCCTCTGTACCTTTTCACTGCTCCTCATAGAATCTTCTTCCATTCACTGCATCGCCTTTGGAAGTGAACTGGGAATAATAACTGCTTTGTGTAAGTTCACTGTGCTGCTGCATTTTGAACACCGAGTGCAGCCTGGTTAACAGCCTTGCTTCCCTCCTCCATCTTGGAAAGGTATAGGAGAAGTAAAGAAGTTACAACAAGGAAAACAAAGATGGTACAAGGTATCAAATGTCTGTTTAGTGGTATTGGCTGAGTAGATTAGGAAGGGTCCTGGATAACCAAGGAAAGAGATGCTAAAAGTGTGGAGAGCAGATTTTATTTCTTTAAACTTGCATTCTAGTAGTTTAATATGAAGTCCCTTGAGTACTATAAGTAGTAGAAAATCCCATATCCTCCTCTAGTTATGAAGAAGCCAAACCAGCATACACAACAGGCTTGATTTATGGTTCTTCTGTATAAACAATATCTTTATGCTTCCATATTACATTTCAGATTGCTGTAGTACTCACTGTGCTAATTAGAGCCTGCAACTCCTGCTTGCAGAAGCCACCACCTCAAGAAAAGCATAGTCAGACACTGTACTACTGAGATTTTCCAGTTGTGCATCCCAACTGGGCAGTGTATGCATCCAGTGGCATGGCAGAGATCACCTCTCCTTGTGTCCTCAGGAACACAGTTTTTACATTTTTCTAATTCGACATGGGACTGCCGATCAAGTCTGGAGATGCTTTGGCCTGGGATTTTAGGCTGCTTTGCTGTAACAGTCACCTCTGAAACACATTCCATAGTTATCCTCAAAGGAGTACTTTCTTGTGAGTGTATTTGGTTTTGATACCTTTACTGTGCAGCAAAGAAGCCTGGATTTAAGCTTGTTTGTGTTGTCAGGTGAGAAGGAAATATGATTAACTCTGCTTGCCTACTTTTTCACAGTTTTATATAGTTTTTAATGTTTTTTTCCTGAATCTGATTTATTTGCCTTTCCCTCTTCTCACTAAAGCTTAGTCTAGTACTACCAGCTGCCTGCAACCACTGAGTCAAACTCCATGAACCTGGAATACCTTGTGTATGTATCCATTTCTCTGCACAGCCAGGAGCATAAGGAAGAAGAGGGAAAACAAGATCAGTGTTAGTAAATCTCCAATAATAAAGGAAGACCTTTAAAAGCATTGCTGAAAATAACAGGAAGAAATGCTGGCGGTGTTAGATCCCTAAATGTGAGGGTTTGGGCACATTGCACAGTTTCTGTGGCTTGGATCTTTTCTGTTAAAAGGTAAATTAAAAGATGGGGCTAAAGTAGGTGGTTCTTTGCTCCTAGTGCCTATAAAATTAATTCCAGTGCAAATCCATATTGTTATCCAGTGTTGTTCTCAACTAGGAAATTAATTTTGCTTTTAAACTCCAACATGGACAGATCAACAGCGTTTCAACAGTTTAAAAATCACATCACTATTAGGAAAATAAATTCAAGCTACCTTCCTGTGCTACTGCTAGTGTGAGCAAAACTCAACGTGCTTCAAGGCTGAATTCAGGAGTGAGCAGTGCAATTAGCATTTGCTGTAAGGATTAATCTGGTCTCAAAACAGAGTTACAGAATCTGAAATAGTGACGAATAATATTTTGACTGTAGCAAAGTAACTGCGCAGAAGCAGTGTACCTTCAGAGCCAGTTTGGGCAAGTGGTGTGTGTGATCATACCCATGTAAGGCAATGCTTTATGCTACTGGTAAATGTGCAAAACCTTTTTGCTACTTAAGCGTAATTTGAGTGTTCAGTTACTGTGTTTAATTAAATAGATGTACCCCAAGACTCTCTGAGACTGTGGATTGTACTCATCTAAAATAATACAGAAGTAAGTTCTGAAAAATGTATGTATCTGAGTAATAAAAATTGTGCTGGTCCAGGTGGTGGAGGTGTGTGCTTTTTCTAGACTTCCACAAGGAAAGAGGAGGTGCTAATGGATACAGAATCACTAATTTCATAATGTTATGCTTATATTATTGTCCAAATATACTCATTTTAATTGCTTTTTAATTGTCTGTCTTAAACACAGCAAGAACACACCCACAGTACTGTAGCATGCTGGGTATAATGTCACACAAACTTAAATACTGTGTGGCCCTTGGACTGCCCTGCTCCTGCTGAGGGTGCATCCTTTATTCCTTCTTTCAGAACTTCGTTTTTTCTGTGAGCTGCTTTGCAGTCTCTCTAGTGATGCCACAGATGGTAGCCTTTGTTGTTGCAGTAGAGAAGGCCATTACTCAGTAGAGCAGTAAAACATAGAGAGGGGTGTGATACTGGAAAAACACATTGTTTAGGGTGTGTTCCGTAGGTTGGGACTGAGTGCCCGAGCCGCAGCAGAGATGTAATCACGCTGCCATCTCCGGAATGTGCAGAGACAAGACGTGACGAGTTGGGGTAGCTGCTTCTGTAGCCTTGCTGCTCTAGATTCAGCAAGGAGAAGGTACTGCAAGTCCAGGAGCTGCTGCCATAATAGGTCATGACACTTCTGATGTTTCGGCCTTTCCTGATCAGGGAAGAAAATAATTTATCTTGTCAACTGTTCTAGTTACTGTTTTTGAGTATTACAGGGTAGCCAGAAGCAGTCTTGCTGCCTTTCTTCCTGATATGATGGTTCTCTAGAAGCATAGCCTGAGCTAAAAAAGTTCTTCAGGCTAACTGAAAGATTTTTCAGCAGACTTTCTCTTGTCTTGAAGACTGCCAAGAGGTTGTGACACTGTATAATGCATAAAGACAGGATAATGAGACAGGCAGGTTCGTGTCTTCTGCTAAATAATTTCACTGTATTGAAGAAAAACTTATGCCACTGCTGCTGTCTACCCCAGTTATTAAACACCTGGGGCTTAAGCATTTGAAAAATCCCTTGGAATGTGAAGGCCGCCTATACACACTCTTCACGAAGAGCATAAAGCTGTACATTTGTTGGATAATTATGGGTGTGTTGTTAGAGTCCAAATTGAACTCTGGTTCATGCAGTCTTTCATCTGACATTGAATTATTCATAAAGCAAAGGGTTAAACTGCTGAAAGCAGGTAATTTAGTTAGCAATTTGGTTTCAGTAAATTTTTGGGGTGATTTCTTCAACGACAGCTTGAAGTCCCCTGAGTAGTTGCATTGGTAATGCCCTAAATGCTTTTTATGTGTCAGTAGGAAATCAATCACATTGTAATGACATTTTAAGGGTTTTATTTTGTAAAGTGCCATCAGACTGCTCCTGTCTTTGAAGATCAGCAGATAAATGAGTTGCCACAGCAAACTAGCAAACTGCTTAGTTATAGAGCAGGTTCTGTGTAGGCTATTTGTTCTCAGCTGTTTTTCTATCCACAGTTACATTGTACCTCCTGTTTATTTTCCCATGAAGATAACTGTGTCAGTGTGATGAAGCTTCTGATACTATTTACCTTACAGACTGGTATTGTTCATGCGTGTTGTTCAGTGTTCAGGGGCTTCTTAGAGTATAACTGCTTTGTTTTATCTAAGAATAGAATAATCATGTAATCTAGTAATACAATTTTGTTCCCATTCATTGGTTACATTGGCGCAGTTAGAAACCAGTCTGGCCATCCTGTGCTTTGTCAAAATGTCCTCTTTGGCCAGGCAGAGCCAGTGATGGGAATGCAGGGCAGCAGCAAAATGATTGATCAGTGTAATAAGTGGTGGCTGCAATGTTGTTACTGTCTGTCTAGTCATTGCTACATATTCTGTAGGCATGGCAGAGATGAGTCTGCTTCCAGGAAGTTGTCCCATCCCAGTTCTTCATTTGCTGTCTTGTGTAACATCATCTCCTTCTGTGGGAGATTTGCAGTTCCCAGTCAATAATGCAATAATTACTTGTTTCAGATGACAATTAGAGAGCAAGAGACGTCCATAGAATACTGTTTTGATTTGTTTTTGTTTTGTTTTTTTTAAGATTTAATGTTGGCTACTTGCTCTTTAGTAAATAAATGTCTTTTCTCCTTTCTTTCTAAATGTAATAGAGCAAATTTTGAAAGGACTGAAGATCTTTAAACCTTGTTTCCCTAGCTGGAAGTCTGCTCGCTTTCTATGCCCCTAATACCTTTCTCATTTAGTCTGTAAGCTTGGCTCTGCCTCCTGATACTTCTCTAGAAGCTTTTTCCCCTTAAGACTTAGTCATTGTCCTTCATAAATTTCTTGTTAAGGTACATACATTTCTAGATACACCTTTTGGCACTGGATCAAGTAGTGAACCATGAAGAAAGAAAAATAATAAATGAGACCAAAGCAAATTTTCCCCAGCTTTGCTAATGGGAGAATTAACTTTTAACTGCTAAGACAAATGACATAATATTTACAAGTAATGGAAAGATCTGTGACAGCAGTTATCTACATCTGGATCCATAGGATTGTGGGGGTTTACTTCCCTTTCCCCTCCTCCCATTCTTCTGGCCAAATGAATTTCAGTCTCCATGACTGTTTGATACCTTTGAAATGTTTTAGGTCAATTGCTTTATTTTTGGATGCCTTTTGAAAGGCAGTACAGAAATTGCTTGATTCCTCTTCAGATTTTTCATTATAGCAACCTAGGACTGCCTTGGAAAAATGAAACTGTGTAGAATGCTCTTCATTTAATTCCCGTTCTCTTGAGTCCTTTTGTGCAATAAGTGGTGTTTGTATTCTAACTGCAGGTGGGGATTAGAGGCCAAACAGCTTCTCTTACTTTGGAAAAGCTGAGTTCTTTCAGAGCAAGTGAGGGGAAATTTTTGCTTTGAACACATCTGGTAGTTCAAAGATTGACTACTGTAAGTGAATTCTGTTCAGAGCATGGGGTTGGGAGCTTGTTTGGCTAATTTTGGTATGTGTGGTTGTTTTGGTTTTATTTTTTGGCCTAGGTATTTGGTTTTTTGTTTGGTTGGTTTTTGATTGTTCTTTTTAAACCCTCCTGGGAGCCATTCTATTCATCTGGCATTCAGAGCAATGGTTTCCAGACTTCTGGAGGAGCAAGCTGCTGGAGCCCACAAGTTTTCCTGTGAGCTGTTACAGCCACATAAAAACCAGTTCCACAGGAATGCCTGCAGCCCCCCTACAGGCATGGTCAGGGCAGTCTTGGCTCCAGAGCTGTGAAATAACCTGTTGGCATTGTTTCTTCCAGTTCAAGGCAGGTATTTGTTCACCATCTTCACATTTTTCTAACTTTCTTGTTTGCTTTCAATAAGTAATATTCTTGCTTTCTGTTTGAGTCTCTTTAGTGTTGTCTTTGCACCACCACAGTTCAGTAACTGCTTCAGAAAGTGTGGTATTTACTGCTTGCTTTAGGAATTTCTCAATTATGTATTTTGATGTGCTGCCCAATAGCTACAATAGGAAGGATCAATTTGGCGGTTAAAGAAGTGATATTTATTATACCACTTGAAATCACAGAATGTTTATTCATTATGATTTCTAGCAGTCGTGATTTCTTTATTTATTTATTTATTTTACTTGTGTGCTATTATCCATTTCAGGCTGGTATTTCAAACTATGCATTGAAGCAAACTTCTATGTGTCTATTTATTTAAAATACTGATACATTTTAAAATAATAATTTTTAAATATGGTTTGCTCCACAATAGAAGAGATGTTCTGTAGAGAGTGCAGAGGACCATGGCTCTGCTTGCCTCCCCTGGGGGGGTGTGACAGCTTTGAGTCCTGACACTGAGAAGCAAAGCTAGACCTGGCCTGTGTGTTGAGCATGCAGTGGATATCCTTGATGCTGATGTAGGCTGACTGCTACAGCATGGACTTTGCTTATTTGCATTCTCTGACTTTATTCTTATCTCCTGCCACCTGGTTATTTTTGCTCAGTAAGTCTTTCTCCTAGTGTTTACTGCAGGTTCACTCATCCACTGGAATTCTCCCCATCCCCCCTTTATCGTATCTGTATATAGTATTGTATTTGTATTTAAAAAGAAAAATGCCCTTTTAAAACTTTCATGAAGGCTTTGATTCTGGAATGTCCATTTATTGCAGCAGAAGAGGAGAAAATCATGTTATTTTCTGCTTTCCCCCTGGATGTGAAAGTTCATGGTATTTATTCAAGCTGCTGCCAGCAGTGAATGACTGACTCCCTTCAGGCTGCTGATGCTGCCCTCGGTGCAGCTCCCTGCTCATTTTGGGGTTGCTGTGGCCCTGCTGCACGGAGAGCTGTGCAAGCTGTGTGCAGGGACTGTGAAAGCCCTCAGTCCCAGTGATTTCCAGCGTGAGGCGGATGTGTGTGATAACTGTAACCAAGCTTTTAGTATCACTATTACTCCTCCGCTGTGGTCTCCTTAACCTCAAAAGGAAACAAATGTTTCATAACCTGCTGCGGAGACTGCTTCAGTTTCTCCTCTGTGGCTGCCAGCTCCAAAAGCTAATGACAGACATTACAGATAATCTTTCAGACTTTGACTATGGCTGTGATGTGAGTCATGACTGAAAGCTTAGTAAAGCTATAGCTCACTGTCATCATTGTTAAATAGAGGCAGTTTCTGCTGTAGTGGAATTGCTGCGCTTGTGGAGTCATTCTGTAGCTTTTGGCCACACGTGACTGCAAACACGTGTTTATGCTGAGCAACGTGTCCTGCAGCTCAGGGACACAGCACTCTGCAGTGCTCCTGTCTCAGAACTGGAGTTGAGTTATGGCAGAAGCCACATGAACTTGACAAAATCTTTTCCACTTTCTCATCAGTAGGACAAAAATACGACAAACTGAGATTCATTCCTTGTAGATTTGAATTGTTGTGAACAGTAGAACAACAGAGCAGTGTATCTTACAGTGACTCTTGAGTTCATATCATTAAATAGGCTAAATCCATCAGAACAGGTTTTTTGTGTTTTTTTTTTTTTTAAATACCAGGTTTGTATTTTAAAACTATTGATGCTATTTTAGTTCTGATTGCTTAATAGTGTATTTGAATATGATGATACTGAGCTCACAGCCCACAACAAGCAGATTTTTTTTCATATGTATACTTTCTGTAGGGTCTGTCATTATACGGCAAGTTCATAGCTTCAGAGAATTTAGTTGGGTTTTTTTCCTTCTCTCCCCCACTTTCCCCTGCAGCAGTTGCCATAACCATTTTGCTTTCAGGCTTTCATCTCAACACTTCTGTGACAGATGTAGTTAATGAGCAATGAGAAGTGTGCACCTGCAGTCATTTATTTATAATCCAGTAATTTGTCTGTGTAAGGTGACTGACACCAGCTTCCCAACCTGTGGCGTCACACTCCAGTTTTGTTCCAGTTGCATATCTCAGTGTTTAGACTTATTTCAGCATTCATGATCTTTCAGTAACTAAGTGAAAGCTCTTTTTTGTGTACAAACTCACTAATATCTGAAATGTCTCTTCTTGGGAGTTTCTTAACTTCCAAATCCAAAAGACCCCCTGTAAACTCTTCAAGATGTATTTTTCATTTGTAACACAGTGCCATGGACAGAGAGAAAATGGTATGTGATGTTAAATATTTCAGAAGAAATTGTCATCACTATTTTTCATGTTGCCTTGCATTCCTTTTTGTAACAAAATAATAGCTACAAAAGTTTGTGTTGCATTTTGGAGAGGTGGAAAATAAGTGCTTACAAAACAGTCTTGCAGGGTCTACAGTTTTGCTATTGAAAGTTGTATTCATTTAATATTGCAATAGTATATTTAAGGAGTTAAAAACATTTCCTATTCCTAAAGTAATTTTGTTGTGATACTTCCTTAATTGGTGTGGTTTATGTTAACTTTCAGTTGATTCATGGACTGCATTTCACATTTATTCCAGGGATATGATTAAAACTGGGTATTCTGATGTGGGAATGGACAGATGACATGACTGGAGTGATGTTGACACACTGTGGTTTAAGCTGCATTAAAGGCAGCAGTGTGTTAAGTAATATGTTTGGTAGGAAGGTTTTCCTGGCCAGTGTGGACAGGTATTTTTTCTCTTTCTTAACCCAGTCATGTATAATTTGAGTAAGTCTTCAACATTGCCTCTACTTGAGGCAAAGGAACACATGTTTCTTAATTAAACCTTGGTGTGATTTTGCAATTCTTTCCTATGAGCTCTTAAGGACAAGAAAAAAGAAAAAACAACCACAAATTACTGGTTTTCAATGCCTTAGTAGAAAATTTATTTTGTTATACTGCCTGCTAGTACATCTGTTGAAGAGGGATTGTGTTTTGTTTGTGTAAAGGATTAGTTGAATTTTATTAGCATTTAAAATGCTTCCTTTGTTCATAGTAGCCAAAAGCATTGACTGGTGTTATCTGGTTTCCATATTGAAGGCTGTATCACAAACTTTGTGTCCATCTATGTCAGAATAAGCAGCAGGGGCATTCATCATGGTTCATTTGTCTTATCACTAAACAGTATCTCTCAGAAGCTCTCTCTGTTTAAGTTGATTGCTGTTTCTGTGTCCTCTAACTCCTCATACTGCTCTAAATTCTCGGAAAGTATCTCATAGAAAGCTCTTTATTTTCTTAGTTAAGGACAGTTCTTTCCCCATGAAACACGGTGTCAATATTTATAATCCCTGTTAAAAGATAACATTGGACATCCTTTTAGTGAAGAACAGAACTACTCCTCAGGTGTTTGCTTCAGTTTGTTTCCAGATACCAAGTTGCACTGATGATAACTTTAAGAAGAAAAATAATTTTTAAATATTGTATTAGTTTAGTGTAAAAAATTGTTGCATTTTGAGAACATGCTGTATGCTTCTAGAATGCGATGACCCAGATGACAGCTTTCTGTTTAGACCAGCACGTGCTGTTAAAAAAGCAGGGAGGAAAGCAGGATGTTGAAATTAAATTGGTGATCTTTCCTTCTCAGTCTTGATTTTTGTCATTTTTCCTGTTGTTAAGTTGCAGGAGTTCAAACCTGACCCCCCATAATTTTGTTGTAGTAATTCTTTGACTTGCTGTTCTGCTGCAGCATTGCCAGTACCGACTGCTGCTGAGGGGGCCCTGAGGCTCTACCACACCCCAGCCAATCTTCTGCAGACCTTCCTACAAAGCCAAAACTTCAAGTCACACTTGATTTTGCTTTTGTTGTAAAGCTGAGAATTTAGAAAAGTGCACGTGGCTGCTGGAGCGTGTGTATAAATGCCCAAAAGCCGTGTGTGAGCATTAAGTTCGTGATCTAGCGTAGCTCTAATCCAGGAGTAAGTCTCTAACCTGAGCTGTTTCTGTCGTGCTGAGGGCAGAGGTTACTACTTGTGCGGATTTACTAGGAGAGTAAACAATCAGAATAGAAGTGCCGGGTGTGAAAGTATCTTCCTGTGTGCTGTGAATTGGAATGAGGCTGCAAAAGCGTGCTGTGCTCTGAGGAGAGGCAGGACTCTGAAGCACCTGGTGACCGATGCTGCTGCACTTCTCCCGTGGCTTATCCAACCTTTGGCGGGAGCTGCCTGGCTTTTAAAAGACTCGGGAGATGACCACACACGATCGGGAGGTGCTGTAGTCTGCTGTGTTTGTCTCTTTTTCCCAGGAGAGGCTCGGGTGCGGTGCGGTGTTAGACGAGTGTCCGTGCCGGTTGGCAGCTGCTGCGGGCTCGCGGGGCCGGGCCGAGGGCAGCTCTGTCCAGGGTGCTGACGGGCACGGCACGGCCGGGCGGCTGTGCTGCGGCTGGGATCGGCCCGGGGCCCCCGGAGCGCTTCCCACCCCGGGACACAGCTTACCTGCAGCCCCGGGACACAGCTTACCTGCAGCCCCGGGACACAGCTTACCTGCAGCCCCGGGACACAGCTTACCTGCAGCCCCGGGACACAGCTTACCTGCAGCCCCGGGACACAGCTTACCTGCAGCCCCGGGACACAGCTTACCTGCAGCCCCGGGACGCAGCTTACCTGCAGCCCCGGGACGCAGCTTACCTGCAGCCCCGGGACACAGCTTACCTGCAGCGCCTTGTGTGGAGCTTTTGGGTGGTTACACAGATCACTGACCTTGGGGCTCTTGAGGGGTAGTAGAATATATAAATTAATAGCATGACTTGTATAGCAATGAGAAACTCATCAGACCTTTTAAATTAGAGTGTTTTTTAAGTAGTGCTTGTCCTTGAGATGGTTGCAAGGGCTTATAGGTTTTACAGTTTGATGATAAAACCCAGTTTAATTTATCCAAGAATATATCAGTTTTTCTGGAATCGTGCTGAAACTATCCACTGGCTTTTGGTGTGGAAGCAATGGAAGGAGGTGTTCAGTTGTTGGAGGAATCAGGAAGGTGCTTGTTCAATCAAAGCAATGCATCTTAGAAATAGTGGGGTTTCAGTTCATCAAGTTGTCTCATATCTCTTGGTTTAGTGGCATTTACATATGTAATGGCCACTGGAGCAAAACTTAATGGCAGTGATGGTTAGAAACTGGAAAACATTATATCTAAAATGTTCCTTAATCCTAAAAGATTTCCTTTCCAATTTTCCAGAAGTAAGATATAAATCTTACCATTACATTTGATTAGAGGTTCAGGTTTTTCCTTTTAAAAACAGTAACACTGAAGAAGTCTTAACATAACTTGTTAGTTTAGAAAGTCTGCTACTAGAAACTTGAACTTGTGTAAAAATTTCTTGCATTGTAAGAATGCAAGAAAAAGTAAAGAAAAAGTTCTTATTTATTTGTAAGGCCATTTGGAAACTTGGAAGTCAGTTTATGTTCTTTGTATCTGTATTCCACAGATTAACGTGGACCTTTTTCTTCATCCATAAAGATTCACCTGTATGGGGAACTTTCATTAGTCACATACCAGTACAAATGTTGAGCAATAACTTAATTAAATACTGTTCTGCATGAGCATGCACCATTCATGTATCTCATAAACACAACCTGAGACAAAAAAGTCCATTTTTTATTATTATGTGATTAACTTTTACATACTTTTTTTGGTCTTAGCTGGAGATACAGATGATCCTCCAAGAATCACTCAAAATCCTGTCATTAATGGGAATGTAGCGATGGCTGATGGACATAACAACACCGAGGAAGACATGGAAGATGGTAAGTAAATATTTGATAACCTCATGGTTTGTGTAGTTTCTTTAGTTTTATGATTTTGAGGCAAAAATGGTCCATCTCTTACCTATATCCTGTGATCTGCAGCTCATTAAAAAAATGAATCCCTCTGTAGTTATGGCTGCTGGTTTTCTGTTAAGGCATCCTTTTGACATAGCTGTACAATAGGATTAGACTTCTGAAGATTTGGGATTTTTTTCTTGTACTCTTTCTAGGTACTCATTTAAAAATTGCTGAAAGTGCTACTGTCCATTGTTATGTTTTGTGGTACAGCCCTTTAAAGGTGCTGCTGCTGGGCTTTGCTGAATAGTAATTTTATCAGTTATGCAATTCCTTCAGGGTGTTTAGAATCCTTATCTGTCCTGCTCTCTTGTCAGGTGGCAGCTGTGCTCTGGTTTTGTCTTTGTGTGGTAAGTCAGTGGTAACTATTCTGTTGATGAACACCTTTTGTTAGTTCTGATGCCTAATTTCATTTGCAAAAGCAAAGGAAAAAATATGTATTAATGTCTTGTTAATAAAAGAGGACTTGTATTTTTTTAAAATTTTTTTTTTTTGGTCCATTAAATGAAAATAAGGGTGTACACTTTGTAGCAAAAGATCATATAATTATAATGGGATATATTTAAAGAAAGGTAACAAGTTTCTTAAATCTGTTATGTTTAGTGAGGAAAGTGTGCAATGATACTTCTTTTCTTAGGAAAGGATAAGGGCAGGGACTGCTCATTTTGCAGAATGAAGCGAAATTGAGTTTGGGGAAGGGAAACATCGTATGAGTGAGATTTGTTCCATATTCTATGCTGTCGTGTGAGAGTACATTTAGGACTAGGACTAGGATTAAGCATTTAGTTAAATTTGTGCAAAAATGTTGAGTGATTTTTTTCAGGAAAATCATAGTTTGAGATTAAAGGTCAAAAAAGTGTTTACTTTCATGTGTTCAAGGAACATGGAATACTGATAGAAAATAGTAATGTTCCATGAAGAGAATAGGGTTTAAATTCAGAACAGAAGCATCTCATGGTTGAATCACCTTTGTATCATTGGCAAAGATAAAGTTTTATGTGACCAGAGTCTTGCAGTGAAAGAAAAATGCAGTCTTCTTAGCCTATGAATTTTTGTGTGATTACCTAATCTCATTCAGAGGGTTTTGATTTATTGCTCAGAGTAAATAGGTGAGACTGAAACAAGGAATTCTGTTCTTATCAAAAGCTGTTGTAAAGGATGTTAAATGTCTGTCAGGCCATGGTATTTAGAGGGTGGCAAGAGAAGACCACATGGGTTGACACCAGCTGGCTAGAACTGATGTGTTTAAGCTCTGTTCTTGATAGGGATGTTTATTTGTAGAAAACCTGGTAGTGTTTGGTGTTGATACAACCAGTACATAACACATTGGTGGAATTGGTGGAAGATCATTTGTCCACATTGGTCTGTATATACTTGTACAAATGAGCCAAAATAGGGACTTAAACTGCAGAAATAACTGATGAAAGCCAGGCTATATGAGGGCTGGCAAGTAATCAGATATTCACCTCTTCATTCAGAGTAACATTGACCCTTTAACCAAAAAACTACTGTGAACCTGTTTGTGTCAATTCCCAGTTGCTTGACTCCTCTCAGAACTTCATATTGCACTAGGGAGAAGTGTCTGAAGGCATTTGACAGAAGGCTTGTGAAAGCTTCTCATGCTTTTAGGGACTTTAAATGTGGTCAGGGGCTTGGGCCCACTCTGCAGTGGGACATCCTTCAGGGTTTAAGTGTGATTATTAAGCAATACTCTTAATAGTTCCTCATTATCATATTTTTATAAGGAGTGTCTGGCTACATGTTGGTGCTGCAGCTGTGCATTGACACAGATAGAAAAGAGTGTTATTGCAAAATGTTAGAGTTGCAAAAACATTCCTGAAGACTGGCATCACTAAGAGGATGGTGCCTCTTTTCCAAGTCCTGTAAATCAGATTAGTTGCTTGCTGTTGCATTATTTACACATCAGTGCAATTGCTCTCTCGCTGTTTGTGCTCTTGCTAACCTGGTTTGCAGCATGATATGCATGGGTAATGGACAGCTCAGAGATTCCAAAGACAGGGAAAATGGGAGATATGGGCTTCTCTGATAAACATGCAGTTTTTCTTTGCTGTTACTCATAGCAAGGGGCATCAATCTGAGCTGATACAGGATGCATGAGGAGAATTCAGGTACCTTTTCAGCGAAATTAATGAGTTTAATGGTTCCTGTGAGAGAGGTGAACAGTAGGATGAAAGGATGATGCTTCCAGCTGGATCATAGAAATCAGCTTTCTGGTGATTTTCTGAGTTCAAGAAACTTTTGAGGTGATTTTGTTCTTCCAGCTTAGCACATAAAGAAATGACTGATAAGATTGGGGGAAAAAAAAGTGCAGCTCTCATCCCCTTTGCTAGGCAACAGGCTGCAGGCATTGTGAGGCACAGGGAACGGGAGCAGCAGTGCACCACCAGCAGGACTTTCAGATAAGGCTGTGTTCTCACAAGCACTGTGACCAGTACCTGTTGCTGCTCTGTGTGAAGTCTTAGCAATTAAAAAGAACCAGCTGAAGGACTGTGCTGTGCTTTGTATGGAGAATGACTTAAATGAACCAGACTTTAAAAGCTGGAATAGCAGGCTCTGCAAATAAAGTGAAAAATAATAAAAACAAGGCTCTGATCAAAACTTGTTTGCAAGTGCATCAGTATTCAAAGCAACACATAGAATAAATTCTGTTAGAAGTTAAAGTTCAAACAGAAGGTCCCTAGCTGAACATAAACTCACAGCTTTGCTATTACCTCCTGAAGTCTCATTTCTATGAAGAATTGCAAAGGCAAGAAGCCTTTCAGAAGCATCAGTCTTAGCCATATGCTGGTATTGCATGCTGTATTTGGATCTTTATTAAAATATTCATAGAATATTCAGCCAGTTTCTTCATTAATAATTCAGGTTCAGAATATTTTAATAACTCCAGTGCACTTTCAAGGTAGCAACATTTACTAAGAGAATAAAGAAATCTGCTTTTCCTAAAAGCATCAACATTTAAATATGTGTTTCAGACTTTAAATGGATCATATTCAGTATTTGGATCTCTGATTTGAAGGATCTTTCTTCTGTGAAGATGCTGAATGTGACATTCATCACATCAATGAAAAAATGTTTTCCACGTAGCAAAGACAGTCCATTGCATGTAATTTCTCTAAGTATTGTCAGTCCTTTTTACCTTGTGTTCAATTTGTAGTTTTGGGATTTAGAAAAGTCTCACTTGCCAGTTACTACTAAATTCTCCTGCTGCCAGTTGCAGTCTTTAACTGGCATCTGGAGGACATATTCATGATGGCAAAAAAAAAAAAAAGCTTAATTTATTGATGTGCTCAAAATAATTGTCACATTTGCTATGTAAACTTCTTTTTCTAATAAAATTAATCCTTTAATCCGTTATACTTTCTAAGGAAAAATGGGCTTGCTGGAAAGAAAGGAAGGTTGCTATTTTTAAAGAAACTTCTATTTTAGGGTTGACCTGTGTTACAAGGCTGCGTTTTTATGGAGCAGTTAGTAGAGCTTGCTCATATATTTTACAGAGAAGGGTTCCCATTCCCTGGTGAGCTCTCATGCACAGGCTTTCCTGAAAAGAAATCAAGAAATACAGGCAAACTTTCTCTGAAGCATCTGCAGATGCTGCGTGGGCTGCATTTTTTAGCTGACAGTGTAGCAGCACTGCTGCATCCTTGTGCTGAAGTGCTCTGAAAGCTGCATCAAAGAAGGCAGAAAGCAAAATTGGCTTGTTTTTCGGAAGCTCAGACTGAGCCCAGAAGCACTGACATCATGATTGTGAGTAGGGAGGTGACCTCAAGTTGGTTTGAGATACACGTGATGCCAGACTGATTTTAAATTGTTAAGTGTGTTAGAGATTTGTTTTATCCTGACTGCAAATCAAGTTAGAGCTCCTCTGTCTGCAGCCTGTCAGGTTCTTGGGTGTAGAAGATCAACTCTTCACTCTGTCAACGGGCAGTGAGTAGTGAAACTGGGAAGAGAGCATTTTTTAAGTAGGTGATAGACTGCTAGTTAGCTGCACTTCCAGGCAGGGAAAAAGGAAAAAGTAATCCTTTGAACTCTTACATTATTGAGGAAGCTGACAGCACAGGTCAGCAGGGTCTTTGCAGGAGTAGAGGGGACAGGATGCAAGTTTGGGCTGTGGTACTTTCAAAAGACAATTGGAATGCTTGGGGCTGTCAGGCCATACACAAAAAAATCCTCTGTGTTGCAGTTCAGGAGTAGGACAACTGCCTGAAAACTGCTTCACAAGGGAGAAGAATGAAATCTGTCATAGCTCCCTGGCAGTTGTGGATAAAGCTTAGTAATTTTCTGTATGAAGTGTATAGTCTTTACCCTGTTGCATGTTGTAATCAAGAGTGTTCCATTTTTTAAGTAAGGTAGCAATCAGGACTCACCTGTGTTTTGGCAAAATGATTCAGCGCTGTCTCTGGTGCTGTGCCAAGCTGAGTAAATGACTGCTGTCTGTGTATGGAAGGAACACATTTCTGTGTGCCTTGTCACAATTTCACAATCTGATTTCTGTCTCCATGGTGTTGCCTCTCAGTGCTCTTTGATTTTGAGTGTCACTGCATGTGTGACACACCTTCAGTTGTGCATCCCCCGTGGGTGCTGTGAGAACAGCAGGGTCCATGGCTGCTGCCTGCTGCCCTGTGTGCTAGTCCAGCCTCCTCACAGCCAGGACTCTGTGTTACACGAGTCAGGCTGGAGCCATGGAGAAGGAGGGGAGTGTCTTGTTCATCCCTGGCCTGTAGAGTTGTTGGGATACGTTGCAGGTTTTTCCTCCCTGTGTGCAATATGAGGCGTGTCACAGTAAAGAGAGCCTGGCCTTGCTGAAGCTGTCAGTCTCCAGCACCCTGTTATAGCTGTGTACTACAGAAGCAGAACAGATTGTGGTAGGGGAAGAATTGGGTATGTGGGAAGAAGGCAAAATTACTTTAATTGTGTGTGTCAAAATAAGCTCTTTGAAAGAAAATAGTCTCATTTAATTTTGTGCTAGACCACTAAAAATCGCTAAAGTCTTTGCATATCACAAAGAAAACAGGACCCTACTCTTGAGCTGATTTTCAGCAAACTGATAAAATTTTAGAAAAATCCAATAATCAACCTATGGCATTCATCTGTTTTAAAATATACTATTGCAAGCCAAAGCCAACTAAATGGTAACATGATATCAACAGGGCATTTGAACAGATTGTGAAATTCCTTTGTGTGTATGGGTTCAGGCAGCAAAATGACTTAAACTGGGCTATGGAGACGCTGCACAACCAGAAGAGTTAGAGTGGGCTGTGATTTAGCTCTAGAGAATTTGATGTCTCTGTCTTACTGCACCTGCTGCTTTAGAAGAAACGAGTGGTAACAAATCCTGCTGCTAAGGAAGCATTTAAGGAAATAGTGTACAAATGAAATGTGTCTTGCAATGCCATGTTCGCCTGAATGGCATTGCAGTGCTTTTCAAAATGAAAAAATTGAAACCTCATTAATTAAGTAGTTCACTGTCCCTCTGGGATGGGGATGCTTTTGTTGCTTGCCATATCCCACTACATGAAAAATGCTCACATTTAATGATGTTGGTCATTTTGGAGTGAAGAAGATGAGGTGTTTCAAATAAATGGTGTGTGTGTGTTACAGATACAAGTTGGCGATCAGAAGCAACATTTCAGTTTACAGTGGAACGCTTCAACAGGTTGAGTGAGTCAGTGCTCAGCCCTCCCTGCTTCGTTCGGAATTTGCCATGGAAGATCATGGTAATGCCACGACTCTACCCGGACAGACCACACCAAAAAAGCGTAGGATTCTTCCTTCAGTGCAATGCTGAATCTGATTCCACGTAAGACCCTTTTAATTATTGCACAAGTCCTCACTTGATATTGGTTAATCTATTGCAAGAAATACAAACATCTACAAAAAAACCTGCACCTTGCTTTCTGCATGAGGAGATAATTCTTGCAAGTGTTTGAGTGCCCTTTACCCCTCACCTTTCTAAATCTCAAAGCATAAGAATAATCCCTTCTTTAGGATGAGCTAAAATCAGCTTGTGTGAGTAGAAGTTTGTGGTAGAATTTAGATATATGCTTTCTGAAGGAGAAGTCCTTGACTGACAGTTTTCTTGGCATGGAAAAGATTCTGGGTTTATTTCAAATGGAAGTGGAGGTTCTCTAACCATGCCAAGCTATAAATGCTGTCCTATGAAGCGTGTGAACAAGTAACTGCCACCAGTGCAGGCAGAGCAGGGCATGAGTTCTCGCCTTAGGTGGAGCTCATCACTTATCCAGCAAGATCTGAGCCCATGTGTGTTCTTGGAGTCCTGCATGCAAATCAACACTGACTACCTTTGACCACTTTTGTAAATAATAGAAAAAAGAATTTAAAATAACTACAGATCTCTGGGCCATTCTTGTAGCTTATCCAGGAAGAGTGCAGACCTCTCAGGTGTCTTTTCCAATAGGGTAACTCCATTCTGGCACTGAATCTCACAAAACTTTTTGTTTACTCGGAATAATAAGTTGCATTCTTGATCATTTTTGTAATTTAGAGGTAAGTGCTCAGGGCAGAATGTAAAGAAAAGAAGTTGTAAGTGTATTAACAAGTCACAGGACGTGTGATTCAAGTATTTACAGGAAAAGGATAATGTGATCTTCAGAAGTACCAACTGGTGGAGCTAAGCAACAGTGCCACTGCATGAGGCAGTGACAGGACCTTGTCTGAGCTGTGTCCAGACTGACTGCCTTGCACAAGTAGGGGGGTTTTGAACACAATGGTCGTGAAGAAGTGCTGCTGAGACAATTCATGTTGGGGAGTTGATCTTGTGGAAGGGAGGGTAGAAGCTCCTCATCCATTCCTTACCAAAGGCCTCCCACTCCATAGGCACCAGGAGCACTTGGAGCTGGTCCATCCATGTGCAGAGAGGCAGGTCAGAACTAACCCACCTGGGAGAGCCGTCAGCTTCTTAAACCAACCTACAAGTCACTGATGCACTTCCTTGTCAACACTGCTGCCATAAGAAAGTCTCTATTCCAGGTTCATAATGTGGCTTCAGAAAGCCCCAGAGGTTCATGCCCTCAATAGCAATTAACATCTAATAAGGAAAAAAATCCAGTGTGTAAAAGTAATGTACCAAAAACCCGTAACAAAAAGAAATTATGTAACGACTATAAAAAGCTTGGTTTTGAAAGATTTTCAAGTGTTTTTTCTGTATTTATAGGTCATGGTCCTGTCATGCACAAGCAGTTCTCAAGATAATAAACTACAAGGATGATGAAAAATCATTCAGTCGTCGTATTAGTCACTTGTTCTTTCATAAGGAGAATGACTGGGGCTTTTCTAACTTCATGGCCTGGAGTGTAAGTAATGGACATGTATTAATCTATTGCTAGATAGGAGCAGTTTTGTACTTGTACTCCTGCATACTGACATGCTGATAGCAAAGGGCTTTTTCCCCCAAACCTTTATTTTTTTCTATCATTGTTGTAGATTTCTTCTCAATTTCTTACTCTATTAATTTGATTTTTGTAGAGTGCTTTTACTTATGTTGTAAATATTCCCTCATTTTTATTTTCTGCCTGAGTGCTTGTGCTTTGTTATCACGGTGTGATAGTCAATGGCATTCTGAAGCAACATAAATTTGCTTGCATTTCCTTATGTTCTTTGTGCATATGTACATGTATATTTGATGCCCTGATAATACTATTAAGGTTTCTCTTGACTTGTGACGGTTTTTCAAGCATTTGTAAGGGTTTTGGAATATTGTCCAGATGAAGCAGAACATTTGATTACCAACTCTTACATCATTGAAAACTGAAAAACTACTGCAAAATCTTAAAAGACAGGAACAAGTTTCCTGCATTGAGACACTAAAAACAAATTAAAATGTAGTGAGCTGAAAAACAATTGCTTTGGCGTTTTTCAATTTTTCTTTTTCAGTTTATTACTACTGATAGCTCAGGCTTAGAAATTAGAAAGTGATGTCTAAATGGATGTTTCACTGCAGTCCTATTGCGTGTTCTACTTCTCATGTTCCTGTGTCATTTGTGTTTTACAGGAAGTTACTGATCCTGAAAAAGGCTTTATAGAAGAGGACAAAGTTACATTTGAAGTCTATGTTCAAGCAGATGCTCCACACGGAGTAGCGTAAGTATCTTTGATTAAAAACAAAGCATTATTAAGAATTCTTAATTCTAGTGTTTTTATGTTGTTTGGGATCATTCAAGTATTCTGTGTTACTACCATTTGTAGCTCCCATCAGACATTCTTACTTTGTCACTGCTAGTTGATGAATTCTCACATGGCAATATTTTCATATTCACATAGAGTTTTGGATAGCTTAAATTTCTGTTTGCATCAATCAGCAAAATGTTGTGGAGCCTCGGCTTCTGTGTGAGTTGGTTTGTGATTTAACACCTCTGCAGTTCTGGCCTGAGCATTGGTGGTGTGGGAGCTGATGGGGTTTCAGGTGAAGCTGAGTGGCTCTGCTGTTGAACTTGCCTTGGTTTACAGTTGCTGTAAAACTGCTTCATCTCAGTTGTTGTCCTTCATGGCACTTGTAAACACTGGGGTTGTACAGAGGTGCAGACTCAGAAGTACAGCTCTGAGCTCCAGGACACTCTCATAGGACATTGTTTTTCTGCCATATAGAACATATTTTTTAAAAAAGTAATAATACCACTAAGCATCTAATTGCAAAGACTGTTGTTACTGGCAGGCAGCAGTGAAGTGTAGTTTGTTTGAACCTTCAGTAGCAATGGAGAGTAGCTGATATCTACCAGCAGCACTGCCCTAGAACAAGCACTCTTTATGGCTGGAATACAGAACTTCCTTTTTTTTAACCACAAACTATTTTCTAGGTGGGATTCAAAGAAGCACACAGGATATGTTGGCTTAAAGAACCAGGGAGCAACTTGTTACATGAACAGCTTGTTACAGACTTTATTTTTCACAAATCAGCTACGAAAGGTAAGTAATACATGAAAGAACACAAGATTATAACATTGGCTGTTTTAATTAGCATTTATAAATGCTTCAAAACAGACCTGTGTAATCCTTTTGGCTCCTTTGTCCTTTCAGAGGAGTTGTGACTTACATGGTGATACATGTCTTACTGCAGGCAGAGTACAGGAAGCTGCCTTTTGTAGTTTGTGGAACAGAAGCTTTTGTCTTCTGTGGAAGCAGGCAGAGCACCTGGAGAAGACCTGAGCTTAGGGGGTGTTTCTTTGACTGTTTTATATGTTAATATTGTTAGGAATTGCTGGGGGCGGGGGAAGCAATTTAATCTTGCAGATAAAAGATGGAAGCAATTTCTCTTTTCTGAAATAGTTAAAACAGGGAATTATGGCTTCTCGGCCCATAATGCACAAAGATACACATTTGCTCCATCTTGAAATTCCTATTATGCAGCAGAATTTTTTGTTATTATGGTTTCCATCCTTGTAGTGATGGAAAGCATTGTATTTTCAGTAGTTTAAACAATGTAATTTTATATTAACTTTAGTAGTATTTCTTGTTTACTGTAGATGCTTTTTCTTTGCTGGAAAGAAAAAGATATGCTTTAAATACCTTTTTAATAAATATCTCATCTAAAGCCAGGATAAAATATACTAGATAATGTATAGTTTTAAAATGATGCAGTACCCTTACTGGGATTAAAAACAGAAGTCATGGCTTGATGTTGGAGGTGGCTATTTAAAGGGGGTGTACTTGGAGAAAAAAACAATTTGGCACTATTCAGTGTATTGGAGTTTCCTATTGATCCTAATTAATCCTTCTGTGCATTTCTGTATTTAGTGTCTGTCTCCTAGTGAAAATGAACTGTTCTAACTGGAGCTTTCTCTTATGTAGACTAGTTATTGCAGTTCAGTTTGTCTTTCTTTTCCCTTTTTAATGTACCTGTTTTCCACTGTCTTTAATTTCCCACCATCTTACTATTTATATCCCTGTGGCCTGTAAGTGTCCCAGTTGGCATTTCTTTTTTCTCTTTGCAATGTGCTGTTTACTCTGAAGTGCTGCAAAAAAGTAACACCTCAAACTCCAATAGAATGTAACTGAGATCTTCCTAATTCCATGGACAGCAGATAAATACTTGACTTGTTTCATGTGAAGCACCTGTTCCTTTTTTGCAGGAGGTATAATTTACTCAGTTTATCACTCATAATGCCTGTTCTTTTTGCTCAGCACTCAATGTTTGTGCATTTTACTTTTTTTTTGGACAACTTCACTTTTCTCTTGAGAGAAGAAAGTGTTTTTGTAATAGCTCCATCTAATGCAGTTGAGTAGTTTGTTCAAGACTGCCTTGTAGTCACTAAATCAATATGTACCATGAAGTAGTGAAGAAGAAATTAGTTTTGTAATACAGGTTGGTTTCAACTGAAATAATCTTACCAGGCATTCCTGTGCACTTCTTCCCCAGCCCCAAAATAAAAGCAACTTTTGGCATCTCTTTGTATCTGGCTAATGACCGCATGAGAAAACTTCATAGAGTTGGTAGCTGCAGCTTTCTTTATGGAAGTGTTCCTGGACATCAGCTGGAATGTTCAAATCCTTGTTCATTCCTCAAGCTTCCAGAAGCTCCTCCAAACAGAGCAGATGACAGTGGTAGTTTTAGAAAGCTTTAGCACTCATTTGCCGTTGGTACAGATAAGGAAGAATCAGTTGTCTGAAAAAAGTATTTTTTACACTTTTGTTTTCACTTTGCCAGAACTTGTGCCTCTTAAACCAAAGCAAAACAAAACACAACGTGCAGTATCCTTGGTTTGCTTTTCACCATTTCCCTAATTTCAATGAATCTTCCTTCCTTGGAAGAAATAATGATTTCTGTGGCTGTTACTTAGAGCTTTGTTCGCAGAGAAGCTGCTGTCAGGAGCAGAGCTGGGGAAGCAATGAACAATAGCAAAGGCAGGCACGTACCTATGGAAAGTCAGGCCCTGGGGAAGCGTGGGTGAGGATTGATGGAGAGGTCCTTTCTTCTCTGCTTCCAGATAACAGATGGGAGTTCTGGGGTGTTTGAAACGAGACCTCCCTTCTAAGCAACAAGAGGTGGCTTCAGTGGTAGGGAATAAAGAGAGGAACTTTCATGTTAGGTCATATTGTTATTTGTTTGTGACTGATAAATATGTGCTTAACTTCAGTCCAGCAGGCAAGGGGCAGTGGTGACATCCCAGTGGGGTCCAGCTTTGACCTGGGCTCTGTTACCAGAGTTGTCCCAGCAGTGTCCTGAGTGCCTCCAGCCCGTCAGTGCTTGTGGCTGCATTCAGTCCATTTGGGAACTTTTTGATGGTTCCCTTGCAAAAGTCCCTACAACTCATGAGAACATTATGGAATGCTTATATAAATATTAAAATAATTAATACTGGTCCATATCTCCCTGATCTGGCTCTCCTCAAGTTAACCAATATATTTTACCTAACCTTGGAATTTCATGTACAGTATTTATTTCCCTTCTTTAAGTAATACCTGCCTTTAAACAATGTGCTCAAAGGTACCTGTACCATTCTATTCTTATATAAATATCTAATTTTTTTTCATATCTGTCAATATGCCTATACATGTCCCTTATCCCTCTTTTGTGTTCATTTCCTGAGGGAACTTCTCAGGTGTTAAATAACAAACACTGCTTTTTTATGTGGATCTGAATGCCTCACTCCTTTACCTTGAGGTCAGGCTTTCAGAATTTTGGAGGGTAAGGCAAAAAAATAAAGATTTGAAGAGGATAATATTTAAAAACTGGTAGTGTGGAGAAACACTTAAGAGAAATGAGCTCCAATATTACCTAAATACACAAACAGAATGTAGAGCCAAGAAAGTCTGTGTCAAATGTCTGCTTTGTCATAACACATGCAGAATTTCCAAAGAAATAAAACTGGTGTTTTTATTCAATGACATCTGGAATGTAGTAATTATAAGTAAATTGTAAATTATTATTTGAATATTACTTGAGATATATAGGAAGGGAATTAATTGTCCAGATGGTATATGAGAAAAGCATTTAAAAAAATAGGAACTAAAGTCAAAGGATTCGATTTTGATTAATTATCAAGATATTCTGAACTCCATTTTATGCATTTTTGATGGAAGAGTCAATCACAAGGCTGATTTTTAGCCCTCTGTAGGTTTAGCATTTTACTATTTATTTTTTGAATGTATCAGCACTGACTATATTTGCATTTTTTCATGACTTGATTTTCACGCCTTGTTTCTATTTGTTTAAACATAGCAAGTATCTATATATTTGTGTTTTAAAAAAAGCATTTGTAAGATGTTCAAAGAAGTTAGTAGGAGCTAATGATAGAGTTTTGGAAGATCTGAGACTTGGTCGTTCAACTACTTCTGTTTCTACCTTTACCTAGTGACACCCACTCTTAAAAAGATTCATAAACCAGGTACAGGAAGAGGTTTAAAGCTGATTCTTCAAGGTGCTGACTTGTTCTAGTGTTGATACTTTAAAGCAAGAAATTACTTTTGCTTGTGAAATCAAAGGTGATCTAGCTATCACTGTCTAGCTAGTGATACTAGAATTCGAGTTTGCCCAGATCGACCTGGTTAACTGAGATTCTGCATTTGAACGATAAAAATAAAGCAATTGGAAATTATTTACTTTATTAGCTTATTTGAATTGTTGTGAAGTTGAATGCTATGATCTTAGGAAGGAAATCTTCATAATCAGTATGATCCAGCTTTACATTAGGATGTTTGGAGAGGTGGTGGGATCTCCATTCCTGGAGATGCTCAGAACTTAATTGGATCTGATCCTGAGCAACCAGATCCCATCTGAACTTGTCAGAAACAGAGATCAGAACCTACAGAGTTCTCTTCCAGACTGCATCACTATAAACTCTTGAAGCAGTGCTTAACACACAAAAAAAGTTGAAGGTTTATCACTGACTTTCAACAGTTAAAACCTGTTGCCAGTGATAAAATTGAAGATACAATTTTCTTCAATTTATAGAACAGTTTAAGCAAATCTCAAAGTACAGCAAAAGAAGACTTTTTTTATTGTCATTAGGATGAGGTTGGGCTAGTGTTCTTAAAATTATCCTAACAAAGACTTCTATTGACTGTCCTTCAGAAAAAAGTTGATGATAAATTTCAGCAAATTTTTATTGTTTCCTTTTTAATATGTGTAAGCACTACTAACTAGTGCTACTACTAGTGTGGTGTGCAACTGAGGAAAAAAAACTTGGAAGTTACTTGTGTTCATATTCTGTTTTAGGTCATCTCTATTAACTGGTAACTTGTGAAAATGAAAAAAATTAACAATACAGTCATGTGAATTATTGTATTAGTTTACAATTGCATAATTAACCATTGTTTTTCTGTCAGAATATCAGGAATTTGCTTTCTTAATGAAATTGTTTATCTTACTTCATCTTACTGTAGCTATTCTGAGATATTCTTTATTCTTTGAAGTATTTCTGTTGCTGTACTTTTGGAAAATGTAGTAGATCCTCAGAATTGGAATAGAAAACTGACCTGTCAACACTTTAGGCACTTCTTTCGTTGTTTTTCTTTCTTTTGTCTTCAGCCACACCCTTGTATTGTTTTTGTGTCGGTGTTGTCTCTGTCTGGTGCCTGTCCCATCTGGTTCCCATTGCTGTGTTCTGAGCTGTCCTGCAGCAGTGACTGGGTTTGCCCAGCAGTTCCCAGCTGCACTGCTGCCCTTGCTCTGCATGCAGGGAATTGGAGTCTGGGCTAAGCCAGATGTGCTGCACACCTCTGGAATTCTGGCTAATGCCCAGACTGAGGGAGAGACACTGAGGTCCAGTTCAGCACTTCACAGAAATGGATCATTCCCTCTTGTTTCACAGGCAAAAATTCAGATGGCAATTTTTCCATTTTAACAGGTTATTTTCTCATGCTACTTAATATTGGAGTCTTTTTTAGTTTCATTTGTTGCCTAATCTCCTTCCAAGGTTGTCTGTTTCTTTTTATATTTACACTTTTTAAATTAACATCTCCCTTTTGTTTGCTCTTCCTTTCCCCTAGATGTATTGATGTACACTTTTTAAAAAGTAAATCTCATTTCAGTGACTATTGAACTCTCCTAATCCCTGTTTCGTCTATTTGTGTAATTTCTTTGTTCCAAATCCTTCCCAGATCAGTATAATCAGTGAATTGAATTGTTAAGCTGTTTATTTGCTGGACAGTGATGACGTTAAGTAGGAATGAATGAATCGGGGACTCTCAGAGCTTCCTCTGACATCTTTCCCCATGTGGACCATTTCTGTTTTTGTTCACTTGTTGCCCTTTATGTTTTCATGTGGTTGCTTTTCCACAAAACCAGTTGGTTTTGAAAGTCTGTGGTATTGACTGGCATATCTGGTCCTACTGTGATGATTGCACAGACATACTGAGCATGAGAAGGGATCTGAAGGTGTTAAATGCTTTAGTGCATTTACTGTTCTAGGCTGGAATAAGGGAACTATTTAGATAAAATAACCATGAATGAAATCTGTTGTTCACATCTTTCTAACCACTTTACTCTAAGACGAGTTGTTCCAGACAATTAACATTTTTACACTACAGTACAAGATTTTTTTCAGACTTTTTTGAAATGTTGATTAAATTGAGTTCTATGAAGGAAGTCACTGAAGGGGAAAGAATGCATTAAACAGGATGAGCAATAAACTTTTCTGATACTAATTGAACTAAATGCTTTTTCAGGCTGTGTACATGATGCCCACAGAAGGAGATGATTCATCCAAAAGTGTTCCTTTAGCATTGCAAAGAGTGTTTTATGAGCTGCAACATAGTGACAAACCAGTTGGAACTAAAAAGTTAACAAAGTCATTTGGGTAAGTTTCAGAAACTTGGACTATTTATTTGACACAGGCTTCATAAAGCTTTTCTTCTAAACAATTCTATTTCAATAAGGTTACTTTTAGAGGGGTGCAGAGAAGTGTTAATATAACATGGTGTTAATGGTTAAATTTCTGTAGTCGACTTGCATAGGTTTTTATTTGTAGCCAGTACTAAAGACAGCTGATCCAAAACTCAGATTTTTTGGGAAGGGGAATGGTACAGAAACAGAGCTGTTAAAAGCAGGGTTATAATTTAGCTGAACATTGTGTGATGCATTTGACTTAAGTAAAATTCAGAACAAAATAGTCACTGAAACATTGCAATTCATGTATTGTTAATGTCCTTAAAAAATGGAATCTGGTTTAGATTTAGTGCAATAGCAGTAATTTGCATGTCCATGTTGTTGGTGGCTGCTGTAATATTTTCCTACAATGCATCGAAGACACAAGTTAGGACAGAAAGATCATCAGTAGTATAACCTTTACAAGTCTTCTTTTTGCATGTCTTGTAAGTGTGGAGTAGGATTTTCTTAAAATCCATTCTAAAATACTTTCTTTTGTATTACTTTATCTCACTGTATTTATAGGCTAGTCTTGTAGTAATATTGACAAGCACTCTTTTATTTCAAAACACATTTTGTGTCATCTTTTTTGTACAGTTGTTCTCATGTTCATCCTGCATCTGCTGCTACAGCCTATAGTTATGCTCTGTCCTAAAAACACTCCTTTTAACCATGTGTCTTTGCAACCTTGACTCTTCCCCTTTAGGGGAATCTTAAAAGGAAATTGGTAGCCTCAGTGCTATCTGTTTGTCTGACTATACCCTCTTCCTAGTAGCACACTGTATATTTGCTTTATATCAGTGCTCCTGCTGCCCTGTTACAGGACAGGACTTGTTGATAGAGTGGATATTTCATCTTCAGTTAAGATCCCAACTGTGTCGTATTCAGTAGCTTAAAGAGGCCTTTCCCAAGGGCGTTGCAGATGTGTAATTTTGTATCCAAAACAGCAGGGTTTTAAAAATGTGTTCATGCCTGCTCTGGTTCTTGGAAGATAATTTTAGAATGTGTTTGAAGATTTAGGTTTCCCCTTTCCCTCATCATTGAATCAGAGAGGGGTTTTTGGCCTTGTGAGCCCTAGGTGCTGGTTAGGGTGTTACTTTTTACTGAATGTTAGGAATTTCTAGGTTTGACTTCTTCAAGTAGAAAATGATGCCATGTCTGAAGGAGCCCTTCTTTATCCTAATTTTAGTGTGTGACCTTTTTCTTTGGTCTGTCCTATGAGCTGGCTAATGTTTAAAGCCTAGAGAGTCAGGGCATTATTTTCTATTCTTAATTATCTGACAGGTCACTTGATTCAGCTTGTTTAAGTGTGGACCCCACACAGTTGTTGGCACACTTTGGAGATTAGTTTGCTGCCGTGTGACAGTGGGGGTGAGTCACTGAGAAGAGAGTGGGAGGGAGGATAAAGTCAGCGCTGCTCCTGATCACCCTGCTGCTGGCTCCGGGGCCAGGGTGGAACATCACACTGAAGCTGGAGCCTACAGTCAATACAGTTTATTTCATACAGTCTGCAAAAAAAATTGTCAGACTTAGAACTTAAAAAGATTTCTTGAGTTGAAGTTACAGTTCTCACAGGTGTGTTTAATTCTGGAGCTAGAAACACTTTATGCTTCTTGTTTTATTGAAGGCAGGAGAGCTGAACATCCTTGTTGCAGTGTGCCATGCTGGCTATGAGGCATTTAGATCCTGCTGCCTTCACCCCTGCTTTCACACCATGTGTTTGCAATGGACAGTCCAGAGAGCTGAATGCCTCCTTGGAGTTACTGCATGCCCAGGACTGACTGTTCAGATGAGCACAAAGGAGCCAGTCTTTGCTGTAAATCCATTTGCTTCCTTTCCTGTGCTGAAGTAATCCCTGAACACGGCTTAACTGCACCTGAAGGGCCCTTGCAAGAGAGGCAACTGGAAACCTGCACTGGAAACTGATGGCATTGAATTGCTCCCAAGCCTTTATTTAAGAGTTTTTTTGGCATGAACTGAGAGTGGGTTGTAGACTGGAAGAGCAACAGCCTGGCTGTGCCCTCCTCAGCTGGCTCTGGGTGCCTTTGCAGTCCCTGCCCCAGCCCCACACAGGAGCAGGGGGCTGGGCACAGAACAGCTGCCAAAATGTCCCACAAGGTCACTGCCCCTTCTTCCTACCCAGCTAAAGAACCTGTGCATCAGCCAGTCCTAAATCTCAGTCATCTTGTTGTGTATTACATTCTTGATCTGCAAAGGAATCAAAAAATGTCTTTTGAGGTGTTTCTTTCCTAATTAGTAATCTTTTATTTATTTGCCTTACAAAGGTGGGAAACTTTAGACAGCTTCATGCAACACGATGTCCAGGAATTATGTCGAGTGGTATGTTTATACTATTTCTTGCTGATCTGTGATGTGTAAATTTCTCATGATATTCTGTATGTGTCTATATATATATAATATAGTTTAGGAATGATCAGAGTAGCAATGCCCTGATTAATTTAAATTGGGTCTCAAAGGCAGAGTTTTTGCCTTGGTTTCTCTTTAAGAATGGGATTGTTTGTGGCTTTTTGTGAGTGAGGAATTTGTAAAGAGTAGAAAAGCTTGAAAGTTGCTGGAATGTGTGCTAGTAGTACATTTATATCCATGGAGAGAAAGGCACTTTTGAAGATGAAATGCACTGTTACATCTGGGGAGCTGTCCAGACTCAAAGGAATGGAGTAATTGGAGTAGCCCTCGGTTTAGGGGGAAGAGGAGGATTTAAAGGACTAGAAAGGAGATGCCTGTACAAATAGACTGACGTTTCATTTTTGTCCAAATGACTTATCATCTAATCAGTTAAGTAATCATGTGTATATGATAAATAAAATTAAAAACTGCAAGTTTATCTTGTGTAAAAACTGGTTTTTCTTTCAGCTGCTTGATAATGTGGAAAATAAAATGAAAGGCACGTGTGTAGAAGGCACTATCCCTAAATTGTTCAGAGGGAAGATGGTGGTATGTATTTTATACCTTCTTAAAAGTAATATAAATTAGCTCTTGTTACTTTTATAAAATTGAACTTTTATGTTCTTTTGGTTTTGTTTCCAGTCTTATATCCAATGCAAGCACGTAGACTATCGATCTGAACGAATAGAAGATTATTATGACATCCAGCTAAGTATAAAGGGAAAGAAAAATAGTAAGTGATACACTGTGATATGCACTAATCCAATACTTCAACATGTTGGACAACTTCAGTGCCTGATGTTTTCAAATGCATTTATTGGTGCACAGTGATTGGAAATACGTGCTTTAGGATGCCTTATTGAAAACATTTTCAATGCAGAGAGTGTTTTTGTCTGCATTACAATTCTTTTTTTTTCTTTATTCCATTTCCTTTCCCTGCTCCTTCCTCCCTAATTCTCTCACTGGTATCTTTTCATAAAACTCTAGAACTTAAGCAGTTTTCTTGTGTCATAAAACTGTGCCATGGTGGTCACAGTGGTATTGTCACAGTAGTTATAATTTATATATAAAGATGAACTTGGATGAAATAGATCTTTATTTAGACCTGGCCGTAGTAATAAGAAATAAAAAAGGATGAGCTGCTCAGAACAGTATAGCAGTGGTCCCTTATCATCTCTTTACTGAGCACTTGGGGTCCAAGGCACAGGAGAGGATGTGTACAGTCCAGCAAACAGAGGCATCTGGCTTGATGCTTAACAGAAGTGAGGAGCTGTGGCAGACAGCTGTAACTGTGTGATTTTAAAATCTGCTGGTACTCTTGGATATGCCTCTGCAATATGGTGCATTTCTTGACATTCTTAAGCAATTGAAAACTTGACTTAAAGTAAGGACAGAAATATTCAAACACAAACTCCTCTGTCCTAATACTTCATTTGATTAATACATTGCAGGCTAGAATAAACTTACATTTTTTCCTCCTTCTGTACAATTCTCCAATCTTTTTCCATTCAGTTTTTGAGTCCTTCATTGACTACGTTGCAGTGGAGCAGTTGGATGGTGATAACAAATATGATGCAGGAGAACATGGCTTGCAGGTATTCTATTTTTTTTTTTTAACTCGGTTTTAAATATTATTTCTTTATCCTTGATAAAATAACAATGTTGCAAAACCCATTCTAGATTTTATCAACTGATTTTGGAGATGTTTCTTCTCAGACAAGTTTTTTATATAGCTCCTCTTATTTGGTGTTAGGTTTCTTAAAATGAAGCTCAGGTTTTTATAGCAATTCAATTTGTAGTGAGTTTTATAGGTCCAAGTCTTCCATTTCTAGAATCGCTCGCTTTTCCACCAATCTCAAGATTGAATTGTTCCTCTATGAGTAGTCTGTTCTTCCCTGTGTCAAGTGAAAATGCAGCACAGCTCTAGAAGTAACTTAGGAGAGCTCATGCTTGTACTCTCAGCAAGAACACCAAATGAACTCATGGAAATTAAACATTTATCTGTGTGCACATGTTTCTGAGCTCTTCAGTTGCACTTTTCTGCACCCACTGGAGTAAGCTGAAGTCCTTTATAAATAATGTTTCACTAAAGCTTATTTCTGCAGCTTTGACATACCAGGTTTTGTCAGTAATGTTCTATATATTCTTTAGCTGTTCTTGGCAGAATAGCCAAATCCTTGTTGGCAGGATGCAATCGACATGAAATTCTTAATTGATCAAAAATGATCTTTTGCCTCCATATTCTCCCAATTTTATTTATGCAGGTAACTTGTTCTTAATGCAGTGAGATGTCCACATATGTTTGCATGAGTGGCCTAAATTTAATTTGAGTTCTTGTGTTACTGGAGTAGCTCCTGGGAGATTGGTGCAGCATTAGGATACTCAAATTGCAACCAAGTTTTAAACTATTCTGGTGCACATTGTGTTGTCAAATCTATAAAAGTCCATGTGAAAGTGTCTGCAACAAACAAGTATTCTGAGTTGCTAAAAAACCTGCAATTTCAACCCTCTATTTCCTTTAAAATGTCTAGGAGGCAGAGAAAGGTGTGAAGTTCCTAACACTGCCACCAGTATTACACCTACAGCTCATGAGATTTATGTATGATCCTCAGACTGACCAAAACATCAAGATAAATGATAGGTAAGTGGGTTGGCTGGTTTAGTGTGTGGGTTGAGTTTTTTTGTAGAATTTAGACCTGTGAATGTATTTTACCAAAAAATAGCTTCCCAAAATCCTGTTTTTGACTAAACTCTGAGAGGCAGGCGTGTGGAGTCACACACAGTGGAGATCCCCTAAAGGAGCACAGGGTGAACGTTGAAATTTGGAATGACAAATTGAATGCTTGGCAATTTGTAGTGCTTGTTTGAGCGTGAACAGGTGACTGCAACTTCTAATGGCTTGTGTAGCATTCTTTGTGCAGTGTGTGGCTAGGCTGCCACCAGAGAAAGCAGGATGAATAAGGAGTTAACCTGCTTGCCCTCCATCTGTTTCCATGGATGGAGTGAGAGTCATTTGCCCACTCACTGTAAGAAGAGGCTGATAATTTCTCGAGGAGATACATGGTTGGTTGTAAACTGAATGTGTATTGCAATTATCTCATTATCACCAAGGTGAGGTATTTCAGAGTAATGTTCCAGTCCAGTGGTACCTGTGCTAGGAAAGCTGCATTTGTCTGCTAGAAAATAACAGATTTTAAAGCTTTTGCCTTGATGCAGTGAATCCAAACCAGCCCTAATTCAGTTGAAGTGCTCTTGCCCTTGTTACTGAGGACATACTTTCCTGAGCTGCTGGAAAAGTTTATTTTTATTCCATATTTTAACAGCATAAGTTCTGCCACTGTATGCAGCATGTCCTGGATAGAAATGACATTGTAACAGTAATATGTTCAATTTTTATACTTTGCTTTAGGAGTTCACGTAATGTTCCGTAGTAGTACATAATAATGTGTGTCTATCTTAACTACAAATACAATTGTCTTAATTCTTTTCAAAACTAGGTTTGAATTTCCTGAACAGTTGCCACTAGATGAATTTTTGCAAAAAACAGATCCTAAAGATCCTGCAAATTACATTCTCCATGCAGTTCTTGTACACAGTGGAGATAACCATGGTGGACATTATGTTGTTTACTTAAATCCAAAGGGCGATGGCAAAGTGAGTATTGAAAAGCACCTGAAAGTTTTTGTGTTGTAAATGCATACTTGCAATTTTTGTAATGGGAAAATATTCAGAATTTTTGTCCCCTAAAAGAAGAGTGCATACACACTTGACTTTTAACAAAAGACTTTTTAACTGATGAAATCTCTTCACTTGTGTGTGTATGTGTTGAAGTTGTTCTGCTATCAGATTTTATCCAGCATTTTTTTGAGGCTGACTTTGCTGAAGCAAATAGGAGCATTTCCAGTGTTCCTGTGACTCAGAAGTTCAGCATGTTTGTGTGTGTCCCACTGTTCCAGGTTTAGGTGACTTGATTGGATCGGACATTTATAGGTCAGGTGCCTCTTCCCTTGAGTTGACTGGTTTTGTGTGTACATGATTGTTCACAGTAAGAGTAGAAGTAAGATTTTATTGTGAATTTGTTGCTATTTGTAATGTATTTTTAAATTTGCTTCATTGTTTTAATTTAAAATTTGATATGTATTACTCTAAATGTACAAAGAATTGCTAGATGTTTTGTGTTATCACTGCTTTTTATTTAATTTTACAACAGATAACATCAATTTTCTGTTTCCTACTGAAGTATTAGACATTAGAATATCAGTCTTAAGAAAAGCTTCTTGGAACAATTATGATGCTTTTGGTACTTACTGTAAAATGTTCAGTAAAGGTTTGGTATTTATGGACTTCCTTATGCCGAGCACAAGTAGCAGGTAGCACAAATTATACTGAACTAGATTTCCTTTTAAAAGTCGTGCTGCTTGAAGGTAATTTTAGTTACTTCAAAGAGCTGAAAGACATGCCAGAAATAGGATTAATTTATCATTCAGGAACATGTTTTTACATGTAAAATCACCTTTCTATAAAACTTGCTCCCTAGTGGTGTAAATTCGATGACGATGTTGTGTCGAGGTGCACAAAGGAGGAGGCGATCGAACACAACTATGGGGGGCACGACGACGACCTGTCCGTGCGGCACTGCACCAACGCCTACATGCTGGTGTACATCAGGGAGTCCAAGCTCAGTACGTGTCCTCTCTGTGCTCAAAGGGGCCCTACAGGCAGGGAGGCAGGGCTCTTTTACCTCTGAATTGTTGGCAGTGTTCCTACACAACGGGACTGTGTTAGTTACAGCCGGAACCTAGAGATCCCACGGGATCGACCAGCCGCTCTCTCACTTTTGGAAAGGATATGCTGCTCTGGGTCATCTTTTAGCTCAGTGAGGCACCTGCAGAGTGCTTCAACCTTGGCTGGTTTATAGGATGGGAAACTTTGGGAACTGACTTTATAATGGAATCAAATCAGATTGATTGTAAACATGTAGACGCATATATGCTTTAAAAATAGAGTGGTGGCAAATATTTTTTTTTAATTCTGAGTTGAATATTTCATTTGGAAGTCTATGATACATATTTCATAGGAAGTAGTGCATTTTGGCATGGAAATGGTTCTTTTGCCAAAGCATGATGATAACAAGCCATGTTTTTAAGTGAAAGATGAAGAAAGCTGGTTTTGACTTGAAATCAGAGGGAAGTCAAGTGTGTATGAAAAATAACCTGTTTGATGTAAATCTTGAAATAACATCATAAAATCTGCTTTATAGGTGAAGTTTTGCAGCCTGTCACCGACCATGATATTCCTCAACAACTTGTAGAAAGGCTACAAGAAGAGAAAAGGATAGAAGCTCAGAAGAGGAAGGAGAGGCAGGAAGCTCACCTCTATATGCAAGTGCAGGTCAGCTTTTGATACAGATAGATTAAGTTATGACTACTTTATCATGAAAATTTTGAATGTTGAACCACCCTCGAGGCAAACCTTCATTTTCTTTTTTTTTTTCCCTTAAATTTTGTTCTGAAGTAGTTTTTGAAGACAATTATGATTTTAGTGCTTTTAAGTGTATTTACATATGCAACGAATAGTAATAAAACACACAGTATTGTATGTTATAAACATTTCTGTTGTCTTTAGAATTTATTGTGCTTGTGAGTAAAAATAGTAAGTTCAGGTGAAAGGGAGAAGGACCAGGTTATTCCAAATGCCTGCCCTGCCGCTGCACTTTCATCTCCTTCAGGAATTATTTTCTAAAATTAGAATGTATCTAGCCATAGGCTGCAGGTCTGGACTGTTGCCAAACTGAACTCATCAAGTAGAAGCAGAAGGAAAGATTGCTTATATTTGCAATTATCTTTTTGGAAAAGCCAGATGGACTGGATTGTTATGAATTGCCTTAAGGAACCCTGATTATGGCTCTTTCCAGAGCCCATCTGGCACAGGGAAATGGAACCCATTTTCCATGAGCCTCCGTGTTTCCTTGCCTGTTCTCTCTGGTGTTGATAAGCAGAGATACTGGTGAAGTGCAGCTTGCTCTGCACTGCATTTGCACTGAGTTTGCAGTGGGACACTGGCAGCGTTGCACTGTTTGTGCTTCTGTTAACAAAGAGTGCAGGGAGCTGTGGGAAATACAGGGAGAGGGTTCAGTGGCCTCCTTGCATTGCACCAGTCACAGAATTATGTTGCCTTTTCATTTTCTCCAAGTGCCAAGATTGTTGGAACACGTTCCAAGACTCAGGATCTAGGCACGACTGGTTTTTAATTGCTCGGGATTTGTAAGAATTAATGTATTTAATTACTTGCACTGATGAGATTATCAATCACGATTTTTTAATTTCATTATGATCTGTATTCTTGCAAATTTGCTCCCTGAGAACATGAATAGTGTTAGCACTGTGCCAGAGGGCCAGTGAGGTTGCATAGTAAAGCATCCTGAGAAGGTATTACATGGTGCAGCTGGGCTAATCTGAATAGTAACCTTTAAATGTCATTTTTCAGATAGTGGCAGAGGATCAGTTCTGTGGTCATCAAGGCAATGATATGTATGATGAAGAAAAAGTGAAATACACTGTTTTCAAAGTATTAAAAAACTCCACACTTACAGAGTTTGTTCAAAACCTCTCTCAAACAATGGTGAGTTTTCCGTAGCTGAATACCTGCATTTATTTATTTTGTTACGTTATGGTTCTTTCATAGCCCTTGCCTTCTCCACATATTGACAGCAATCATAATTTAGACCTTTTAACACAGAAGATCTGTTTGAGTTTAATAAAAGTATCTTATAACATATTTTTCCCTTGTTTTGATTTAGTTTCCTGTCACAATTTTTATTTATTTTAGGGATTTCCCCAGGATCAAATCAGATTATGGCCAATGCAAGCTAGAAGTAATGGAACAAAAAGACCTGCAATGCTAGATAATGAAGCAGATGGCAATAAAACGGTAAATAGTCACTGAGAGATGATACTACTTCTGTGCATCTCCCATGATTTTTAGTTCTCTTTAAGAATATCTAACTTTGAGACACAAGGTTTTTCAGGCTTTTAATGTAAAATTAATTTCATTATTTCTGATGAGGTTTGATACTTGGGAAGACTTGGTGTTTAGTGGATTAAATGCCCTTGCCATTATAAAGGTAGCTGTAGGTAAACTTCTAAAAGATAAAGAAGGGGGTTCATTTTAAGCAAAACCTACTGATACTGCTTCATCCAAGTTTTTGGTAGTTTTATATCTGTATTTGTTTGTCTTAATAAATTTCATAAACTTCCTTTAACACAACTTCAAAAAAAATCTCCTACTTGTAGAATGTCATAAAGTTCTTGTATCTGATTAAAATGCAGATACCAAGTTGTATTATGTTCTTCAGGGGCTTTTTTTTCTCCTCTCTCCCATCTTTCTACATAGATGATTGAGCTCAGTGACAATGAGAATCCATGGACAATATTTTTGGAAACAGTAGATCCAGAGATGGCTGCTACTGGAGCAACATTACCCAAATTTGATAAAGATCGTAAGCATATGGGCTAAACCTTTCTAAAACACAAAATACTTTCATTTTGGGTGTATCTCCAAAAACACTGTGCACTCCTTTTTTCAACAATGTTTTTGATGTATCCATCAAACTTATACAGTGCTGAAATTAGTTTTTCTCATGCAGTTTTTCCCTCATTTCTATTGAAGTGGAAGACATGCTTTGCATGTTTTTAGACTCACTGAATAAATTTCTCTATATTGTAAGGGCACTTTGATTTATTTGAATTAATAAATCAAAGACACTTATTTGTTACTGTGTAAATAAAAACATCTAGGTGATCTCCTTCCCCCTCCCCAAGCCTTACTTAAAATTAAATGTTGTTTTCTTAATTTGTAGATGATGTAATGTTGTTTCTCAAGATGTATGATCCGAAGACTCGGAGTTTGAATTATTGTGGACATATCTACACCCCTATATCCTGTAAAATACGTGAGTTCTGAATTTCAATTTCATTGTAATCATTGAAGTTTTTAAAGTAGATTGATCAAACTTCTCTTTAATAATAATTCCATCACTGAAACCAAAGGTGTACCACAAAAGCAAATTCTTATTTCACCCAACACCTGAGTTTTCTTCCCCATGTGGTGTCAGTGATATTTTCGAATAACTCCTGTACAACCTTTCTCTACGGCAGCCTGAGCAGCTGCTCAGCCTGAATTGCATGTGAGCCTTGATTTTCATATGGGTCCCCATTTAAGGAATTCAGCAAATACCCACTGACTAAAAATATTTTATTTTTTCATTTTGAATGTCTCATTTTGTTAACTTATACATATTTTTTAATTTTGTGTTTTAGCTGTCATTAATTTATTTTTTTTTAAGACACTAAACCTTTTCTGTGGGGAAGGAGCAGTGTTATTTCATCTCTTGGATTTTCAATTAACTTCCACATATTTTTGTTGTTCAAATGAAGTGGAAGGAAACCATAAATGTGTGTCTGGTTGAATGTCAACAAGAGAAAATTTAATGTGAACAGCTCTCTTTCTTAGGCATTGTAGAACCATCTACCCGGGGTAAAAAAAGGGATTCTCTCCTTTCTGTGGTTGGTCTCACTAGCAATTAGTGCAGCACATTTCAAATTCCTTTTTTTCTTTTCCAACAGGTGACTTGCTTCCAGTTATGTGTGAGAGAGCAGGATTTCCACAAGAAACTAACCTTATCCTCTATGAGGTTGGGATTGATAGACTTTTTGTAACTTCTTTTTCTTTTGCATGCAGTAAAGAGAAAAAAAGATTTATTCATTTTAAAAAGTTTCTCCTAACAATGGTAATCCATAGCTTTGAGGTCTACAGTGCTGCAACAGAGTAGCAGCAGAGAGTTAACTTCAAAACAGATTTCATATTAAACAGATAAGAGTGTAAAGCTTGAAAACAAAAAAAATAATCTCCATGGGGTCCTGTATGAGCAGCTTTGGTTTGCTGAGTTAGAGGAGCTAATGCTGCAGACATTATTGGCCATTGTGTTTTCAGTGCCTAACTTAGTGAAGTTGAGAAAATGTTGCATCTTCTCCTTCCTTCCCCAAGCCAAAGTCAGCAAACAAAATCCTTAGTCTGCGATGATGTTTCTGCCCAAGCAGTGAACCTTTATAACTGCTACATTTATTGAGTGCTGATGATGCAGATCTTGCCAAGGCCAAGTCCTTGCTAGAGTAAGAACAAGGAGTTGGGTTTTTGTTGCAATTTCTGCTGGCAGTCCTGCTGCTCTCTCTGTGGTGGTTCCAGGGCAGCACACGTGCTGCTGTCCTAGACAGCAAGGCTGTACTGCTTGCTCTGGGCAGGTCAGGGTTACAGTGTCATTCCAGTTTGTTTACACAAGTGCATTTATCCCTGGGTCAGCCCATGCATAAATATGTAATATGCATATAGATATTCAATAATACATGCATTGGATTTGTTGAGATGCATATCTATCCATTTGTTTCACTTAAAAGAATGCACAGATTACCTTATCTGATGATTTCTTCACTATTGTGATCTTTATTTTTGCCTTTTATTTTGTGATCAAAAATTTTTGTTCTTCATTGCAGGAAGTTAAACCCAATTTAACAGAAAGGATTCAAGACTATGATGTATCTCTTGATAAAGCTCTCGATGAACTCATGGACGGTGACATCATAGTGTTTCAGAAGTATGTATTTTAAGGGGGCACCTTATTGAAATTAAATCACCTGGTTCACTTTGAAAACTGAACTTCCTTTAAGCTTTTTTATCAAGAGCAAAGTATTGCATTCCAATAGTAGATGTGTGCAGTTCTCATTTGTTTATTCAAAGGGGAAATGAGCAAATATCAGTGGTATTTGAGTATCACGTGCCACATTACTTAAGGACAAGGTGTCCTCCTAGTTTAGAAAACCAATAACCTAAAATAGCTCTTAGTATTACCAGAGTGTGTTCAGCAATGCATCTGATCTGTGCAGCTTTGTACTGGAGCCACTGTAACGCAGACACCGAAGAGCCTTCCAGCATTTCAGATCTTGGGCTCAGTACCATGGCCACTGGACAAGGCTCCTGGAGCTCTTTCAGCCCAGAATTACACTAAACTGCTTTCCCTTTTTGCCTCTCCCTCATGCTCACAGTCGGGTCCCTACTGGTCTGCGGTGATGAGATGCTCCCAGTTTGCCTGAGCACGTGCCTCTAGTAGGTGTACTGGTGCTTCAGCTGGAGATTTCTCCAAGGCAAAAGGGGAGCTCCTGCATCTTGTATCCGATAAAGGGATCTTTCATAAGCTTGGCAGGGCTATAAATCAGCATTTCTATGCTCTCACTCCTGATGGTCACACCCAACTGTGTTGCTCTGTTTCTCTCCATGGGCTGACAGTGGGTGGAAGCCAGCTAGTCTATCTTCAGCACTCTTACCCCAGATTATGTGAGATGAATGTATTTCTCATGTCATGCCTTGGAACTCGCATTCCCAGTTGACCCAGTTGGTGTTATGCACCCTTGCCTGGCTGCTGACTCCTGGGTAAGTGCACAGCTTGTACCCTGATGCTGTTTCTCTGCAGAGAAGTTGGGGTACCAGTCAGGAGTGGCCCAAACCAGCTCCTGTGCCCACTGTTCTGCCTCTCTGTGCCAAGCGATGTTGTCCATCCGGCCTCTGTGCAAAGTGATTGATACAGGGGCTCATGGAAAGCTGTGCAGCATTAGTACAGACACACAGGCATGTGCAGGGTGGGAGGGAGGGACAGCTCCTGCTGCAGTGGTGCTGTGAACCCACAGGAACCAAGAGTAGGGCCAGGCTGCCCAGGGAGCAGCACAGCAGGCGAGGGCAGCGGGCCCTGGGTCACTGCTGACTGCACCAGTCCTACTGTGTACCAGTGGTGTCTCTTGCAAAAGGTTTCTGAACTTCATCTCTCTATCTCTCCACTGCTGCTGACCTACTGTAAAACATGTTTTTAAAAGCCCCAACTGCCTGTGTGTGTAACAGTGTGATGTGTAATGGTATCATCGTTTGTTTTCTCTTGTAGGGATGACCCAGAAAACGATAACAGCGAGCTGCCAACAGCTAAGGAATACTTCCGAGACCTCTATCACCGTGTGGATGTCATTTTCTGTGATAAAACCATCCCAAATGACCCAGGCTTTGTTGTTACTTTATCCAATAGGATGAATTACTTTCAGGCATGTGTCCTGTTTCTCTTTTGTTTCCTTGTTTGGAAAGTAACTTTTGCCCTAGTTCACAGCTGCATTATACATGCTTTTAGAAAAGTTCTAAAACTGGTCCATGTACATTTTTTGTGGTTTGTACATTTCATTTTAAATGAAAAATTTAAGGAAGCCACTAAGGCTTGTGAGAAGAAAATATTAGAAACCCCCCAGTTTTATTAATAATGAGTTATTTGATGATCAGGTTCTTTCTTGTTAGACTATTCTGGTCTGTCAGGGAAATTATATTCTCATGAAATTATGTACTTGCTTTCAAAGTCATATGTAAAACTTGCTCAATGTATTTGGCCATTAAAAGGAAAATACCATGAGCATCTAGTGATTATCTATTGCCTTTATATCACTCTTTATTTTGTAGATCAAATTCTATTGCTTTCTTCACACAGTGAAGTGCTCAGTGACAGTACCAGATCAAACCTATTGTATTGATAATAGATGGGTTGGTGTGTTTAGATGAGGAAGACTGGACATGAAAACATACAAAAAAAAATGAAATAAAGTTGGTCTGATCTATTGAGAGCCTGAGCAGATTTGACTCCCTGCAGTTCTCCTGCAGTTGCTTTTGTCAATGTCAAAAAACAATCACTAAAAATCAGTTTTATTTTCTGTCCCCAAAGGCAGAAATTTGGAGCATCTGCATACAGGGAAATGTCAGGGATGAGTTTTGCTGTACTGTTCTCATCATCTGTTTTTAGGCCAATTGCTCTCTCTTACTTTTATTTCACTTGAAGTGTAAGGTCTGTATGGTTTGAGGTTTTTGATAAGACAAAACCAAAATGCCCCTGCCTTTTGTGAGGCAGTGATGTGAAGTGTACTCATGGGAATAATGTGTTGTTATTACTCAGCAAGCTAACTGACGTGGAGCGAATTAAAGGAGTGAGAATCTTCAGAGCAAGTCATACTTCCCTAATACTATAATTAAAAAAAACCAAAAAAACAAACCAAAGCAAAAAGCAACCAAACAACAAAAACAAGCAAAATAAAAACAGAGCAATTGTTGTGGATTTAGTGGCCTTTTGGCAACAGTAACTTACTGTAATAAAAGTTTCCTCTTTTTTTTTTTCCTTAGAATATCTTATTCTGTGTCAACTGTTCAAAAGTTAACAATACTAGTTTATTTAGCCTTAGGGTGATAGGCATAGTTGGTTTTCTCAGAATTCCAGTAGCATAATGTTCCTGTCATGGAATGAATGACTGTATGATTGTAGAGCAATGTCATAACTGTGTGAAACAATTCAGAACTTACCAAAAATTTATTTTCAGGTTGCAAAGACAGTCGCTCAGAGACTTAACACGGATCCAATGCTATTACAGTTTTTCAAGTCCCAAGGGTAAGATGAATTCCTTAGTATTCTGTGTCTAAGTTGTTCCTCAAAAATTAGCCTTTTCCAGGTCATTAACTAATTCTCTACCAGTAAGATGTTACCTTTCTGGCAAGCACAGCAGGTTGCTTTGACAGTTGAAATATTGCAATGTCTGTCTCTAGAGCCTCAAAGAATTGCATGTTTTAGAAGAGTTCTAGTAAATGTCATTTTAAAAATCATTAATTACTTCAAAGCCTGATGCTGTGGGATAAATTGCTAAGCTAATGCAAGTGCTGTTTCAGTGAATGAAGATTTCTAGAATGGAGGAGAGTAGAAACAAGCACACATAAAAGCAGTATTTTTGCTGATTTTATAAGTTTAAATGCAGGAGTTACTTCACTGAATTCCCCCCCACCTCCCTCAAAGTCTGCAAATGAGGTTTTATGAAGATGTCAACAATCTAACAAGTTCATGGGTGCTCAAAGGGACATTCCTGGTTAAAGTGGTGGTTTTACACGTTTATGTAAAACTAGATGTAAATCTGTATAAAACTATAGCAGAAAGCAGTGTATTATAGCTCTGTGTATGTGCTTCAGGAATAATGCACACCCAAAACTTACAGCTTTTTGTATTCATAGAGGTGTAGATGCTCTTTAGTTACCTGAGGCTATCTCCCTTCATCATCAGTGAGAATTTGAGTAGCTCTTTGTAGTTTCCAGTGCTGTGGTCACTGTGGAATTTGCTGTGTCATATGGCTCAGCAAATTAACCTTTCACAATCTAAAGCATGTGCTGCTATGCCAGTAATTTCAGAGGAATGTAGGTCTGCCAGCCTGCAGCACTGACAGTGAGCTTGTAAACATCCAGGAGGGTTAACACACACCCTGAATGGTTTTCTGTTCCCACAGCCCAGCTGTGTTTAAAATTCACTAAAGTTCTATGTGTTGTGCTGCTTAGGCTGTGTTAGCAATTATGTGAAACTAGAAGCCAGTAATAAAAATGCTCTTAGTGCTTCAATTTACTGAGCAGTGGTGGATTTTGAAGAGATGGATTTTAAGAACATGTTTTCTTTCCTTCTGTAGTTATAGGGATGGCCCTGGTAATCCTCTTAGACATAATTATGAAGGTACTTTAAGAGATCTTCTGCAGTTCTTCAAGCCTAGGCAACCGAAAAAACTCTACTATCAACAGGTAAGAGTCTTTTCTTTTTACTGGGATGAGTTATAAAAATAATTCTGCCCTATTCAAAGTATGCCTAAAGTGTTTTTCTTTTCTTTCTTAAGCTCAAAATGAAGATAACTGATTTTGAAAACAGAAGAAGTTTTAAATGCATATGGCTAAATAGCCAGTTTAGGGAAGAGGTGAGTGAAGCCATTACACACTTGCTGTCATTTCTGTGTCAGAGCTGGTATGCCTGTGGTTATGGGTCACACACTCTTCACCTGACTAACACAGAATTAGAACAAAGTTGTACATGATGTAAAAAAATCTAACAAAACAACAGCAGAAAACCTCAAAGACCACAAAAAAATGTAAAAAAAAAAATCGGATCTGTTAACAAAAATTTTGAAGGTGACATAGGTGTTGACTTAAATTATCTTCTCAAGATGAGTGTTAAAGAAGAACAATCCAGTGTGTTCTGTGCTTTAATGTGGTTGTTTACATTTTCAGATTTTCTAGTGATTTTTGTGTTTCAAATTCCACAGGAAATAACAGTATATCCAGATAAGCATGGGTGTGTGCGGGACCTGTTAGAAGAATGTAAAAAAGTTGTAGAACTCTCTGAAAAAGGTTCAGGGAAATTAAGGTAAAGCTGGAAGACTGTGATTTCTTCTATATGATCATGTAAATTTTATGCAGTAGAGTATCTGTAGAATTTAAAATACTGTATAAACCATTATTAACAGATTAAATGTAATGTTGTATTAAAAGCTTCGAGATTGCCACTTTAAAGGGTTCTTCTTAACTATAAATATAAATTTTACACAGTTATTTATTTATTTTTTATTTAATAAAGTTACATCCTTGGGCTTCATCAATTGCATTTGTTAGTCATGACTTATTAATTGTTTAAAATCCAAGCATTTCTTGCTATTCACTTCTCAGGAGTTACAGGGGTAAAAAGTGTGGTCATTTAAAGAGGATATATAAAATTATCTCCACTAGAAATCTATATTTTGTAATGGCACATCCTGGCTTTTTGCCATGAGCTAGAAATATTTTAACCTCCTATGGCTTTACTGCTTAATTTTTACAAAAGATTGGATTTAAAATTTTATAAATACAATAGCATTATCAGTTTAAATTCTGCACTGATCTCCTTCAAGGATTGAGAAAGAAATGTTGCTTTTTTTTTTTTTTTTTTTAATTAACTTTTTAAAAATGCTTTCCTTGTTTATCTTTAAGGCTGCTAGAAATTGTAAGTTACAAAATAATCGGTGTCCATCAGGAGGATGAGCTGTTAGAGTGTTTGTCACCTGCAACAAGTCGAACGTTTCGAATAGAGGTAAGCTGTTCTTGTCTTAGAGGAGCTTTAAAACCTGACTTTGAGAAAAGAAACTGTTTCAAGTGGTATTTTTTTTTCCTGGGTGCTGATCTTCAAATACTGTGATGTTTGTATAAAATTACATGATAATATTGCATGCATTTTTAAAGATAATGCTTTTAAAAAGATATCTTTTGTTCCATCTGCTTCCCTATAATGGTTTCATTCTTTCATTTATACGTATAAACAATATATAAAAACTTTGCAAGAGCCTGTCCATAGAACATTTAATGTCTTGGCAGTAATTCCAGGGTTTGTTCAAGAGTTCATGATAGAAATGTTTGTGCTTAGGACCCACTTTTGTACTCTTAATATTCTAGAAGGTTTTGTTTCCTTTTCTGTTACAGCTGAGGTTCTCAAGCCAAATTTGATCCTTAACATGCGATTTATTTTTTTTCTAAACATCATCATTTAGATCTGCTAACCTGCTTCAAAGATCAGAAATAGAAAAAAAAAGTTTCCAGTATAAACTGTAATGAGGAGCTGACAAGAGGCCTGTGTTATTGTCTGCTAGTACTGCACTGATAGAAGATTTCTTTTCAAAAAAGCCATTCAGGGAAGCCAGGAGAATATTTCCTGAGTAGGGGAAGTCATGCCAGGGATGAGGGACTTTGGTAAAAGACTGTCTAACAACATATCTCTTTTAATTGTTTTTGAATAGAACTGTTTGAAATCAGTAACATCAGTAATGTTTCAAGTTTCTTAATAATTAGGAAAAAAACTTCAAAACTTTAGTTTCTTTTTGTGGAAGTTTAGCTGATTGGAGTCATGATTCTCTGTCTGGATCTAGGAAATTCCTCTGGACCAGGTAGATATAGACAAAGAAAATGAGATGCTAATCACAGTGGCACATTTCCACAAAGAGGTTTTTGGGACGTTTGGAATTCCGTTCTTGCTGAGGATACACCAGGTGCAGTATGCCTCCCTTTTTCTCCCTGTGAGATTATCCTGCTGATGGTTTCTTTAAGTACTGTCAAAGAAATGCATTAGTGTAAGAAGTGTGTAGGAAAATACACCTCTTGTACCAAAGGTTCTGCCCAATTTGTGCCTTCTATGGTTAAATCATTTCCCATCTCGGTTCCTTTTGCATGTCCAGGTTGTTCTGTGTTTCAGTGAGCCTGTGCAATACCTAGAAAGCTGGCATTTGGCAGCAGCTGTCATCCCCTGCCCCCTGCAGAATTTCCCAAGAAACCAGAACCCTGTTTCCAACAGCACTCGAGTAACTGCAGTGCAGAGTTGCTGGCAAAAGTGGCCCTGCCATGGTTGCTCTGACTGAGAAATGATTATGGAAAATGGGGTTGCTTTCTCCATCACTTTCTGAGATGACTTTGCATTTCATCCCTTTTGTAATTTGATGTGCTTTATCTTCTAGGGCTGAAAGTTGGTACAAGAACAAAAGCTCATTTTGAAAGCTTAATTTAAATTCTCAAGTTTTTCTGTGGTGCTGCTCCAGCTGAATGTCACCCTGATTCTCTTAATACCAATATGTATTTCTGGGAGCAGTTAGCCATTTGCTTCTAAACTTTTTTTGGTTCATGTATGTTACTTTGTATGAAAATTACTTACTTTAAAAATTTGGGAATAAGAAATATGTCCATATCTCTCTACCTCTAGAACTCTAGAATTTTACTAATTTCCATATTTTTGATCAAAGGGTAAAACCTGTGTGGTGATTTTTGATGGAAACCATTTGTTCTGCATTTCCTTGTTATGACAGTTAATATATATTATTCATCTTTAAGTTGACGGTATCTGTCACTTTTTTTGGGCAGTATACATAGAGAGGGAGCAGAAATATACTACAAAAAGTAGTAATATGCTTAACAAGAATATAAAGTTTTTTACAAATTCCTGTTTTGCTGCCAATTTTCTAACTTTGCTACTTAACTTTAACCTGACTTGCACATATCAGTGGCAGTGCCTGGCCAATTAATGTGGCAGTTTGCATAATGATGAACCAGTAAGACTTAAAGTTCCTGAGTTTAGAGCAAGTTGCCTGCTGTTGTTCCATATTGTAGAGAATGATGTTGACACTTGTGTAATTTTGTAAATAACAGAGAGATTAAGGCAATGTTTTTCAATGAAGCTTAAAGCAGGAAATACTAACAGCTTCCCTTTTTTTTCCTAGATTTTTTTGACATTAAAAATCTTGTTGTAATTATTAGGGTGAACACTTCAGAGAGGTCATGAAGCGGATTCAGACAATGCTGGACATACAAGAAAAAGAATTTGAAAAGGTAATTTCAAATTGGGAGAATTTTTACTGCTGACTGTGAACCCTTAATTGAGTTTATTTTAATAAGTTACAACAACACAGACTTGGGTAAGTGTAGATTTTGTGTGATAGAACAGCTGCTTGACTGAAATAATGCTTTTTCTAGGACTAATTAGTTAGGATGGGTAGGATCAGTATTTTTGTACTGCATCAAGAGAGAGATTCTGCAAAACATTGAAGTAACCCAGAAAAGTGTAGCTAGTGTAGGACCTTTAGAAGCCACCCCCACATCACATTCCTGCTCAGAGCAGAACGTGACTCAGTCAGGTTGTGCAGGGTTTTTCAGTTGCAATTTGTAAACTCCCAAGGGTGGGAATTGTGCCCTGTTCTGGACACTGTGTTTTACAGCCTTTCCACTGTCATTGGGAAGGCTTTGCTTTCCTTGCATGTAATCAGTTCCATTTTGCAACTTGTGGAGGTCACCTCTGTGCAGTTTTTTGACAAGAGCCTTGCTCCTGTGTACCATCCTTCAAGTGGTACTGGAAAACTATAGATACCCTGTCAGCCTTTCCTTCTCTGAGCTGAACAGAACCCATTTCCCAGAGGTTCCTGAATGCCAGGTTCCCCCCCAGTCCTCTCACAGTCTCACTGGACTGTTGCTGCACGTGCTGCAGTTTGTTGTCCTGTCTTTTTTCCTGGAGGGCTTGAACCTGGACATAGTATTCCAGGATGCGAGTTCATGATTTCCCAAACATTTCTGTTGTCCCATTATTCAGGTAGTTGATGAGGGTTTTAACCAGGATTAAACCCTTTTTCAACCCCTAAAGAATACTACCAGCTGCTAGTTAGGCTGTGAACTTAGGCTTGAAGACTGTATTTCAATGTCATATTCTACCACTTGGTTTTTGTGGTTTTTTTCTTTGCAGTTTAAATTTGCCATTGTAATGATGGGCCGACACCAGTATCTCAACGAAGATGAGTATGAAGTGAACTTGAAAGACTTTGAGTCCCAACCTGGTAAGTTGTTAGACAATCTCACTTTTCTTTTGGCCTGCTGAAGTTGCCCTGCCAGTTGTTATAATGTGTTCATCCTTAACCCAGGATGCAGAAAGAGTTTGTTCTTTTTACATGACATACATTAGATGTAGTGACTAAGCAAGTATTTATATACACCTGTGTGCACACTGAGAAGTATTACATGAATGTGTTAGTCCAAGAATATGTATTTTATAGGCATATAGATAAATAATCTATTTCCCTTTGAGTTAAAAGATGGCATGTGAATGACCAAATGGGTCCAGTATCAGTATAACACATTTTATCTTGTGTACCTTGTCTTTATTGTTCCTTGCATGTTTGATTCTCATGGAAAGTTAATTCTTGTTTAGTCTTGATGTCCTCAATGAATCTGAAGATTCTGACAAGAACATTAAATATGTCAATTAGATCCTGTTTAGATTATTTTTAACCCCTAAGAGATGATTCACCAAGGTACAAATGTGGCTCCATTCTAAATTTGTCTCTGTCTGGGCTGCTGTCTTGTTTACTTGACTGACATTTAAACCTCTATTTTCTTAGACATTTACACATGGGAGAAACCAGGTTAATCCTTCAGGAGTCCCACCACAGGAGTGTTTTCATAGTCATAGAATGGTTTGGGCTGGGAGGTGCCTTAAAGACCATCCCATTCCACCCATGGATGCCGCACACCAGACTGGTCTCTCAGGGCCCCATCAAACCTGGCCTTGGACACTTCCAGGGATGGGGCAGCTACAGCTCCTCTGAGCAACCTGCACCAGTGCTTCTAAATCCAAACCTCCCCTTTTCCTCTTTGGAGAGTTCTGGTTGGGAATGACACCTTTGGATCCACAATCAGGGATCCATTGAAACCCTTGAATTCATTGGGGTTTCTTCTCCCAGCTTAGCTGAGTGTTCCTCTCCATGAGTCACACCATCTCTCTGCAGTTCCATTTTTCTGACAATTAGGAATTCTGGGTTTTATTGGTAGGTTTTACTAGGGTCAGGCTTTCTTCAATTTTTCTCAGCTGTGCTATGGATTGATGTAACAGTTGTAAAGAAATCCTGTAACTGTCCATTTATTTCAAAACCTGTGGAAAGCTAGACCTGTGTTATTCCTGGGCACATGTGGGAGCCTAGCAAACAGTCCTGTTGTTGTGGACGTAGCTCAGGCAGGTTGGTGGCCTGCCAGAGCTGTGAGTGCCTGCAGCTGCACGAGTCACCCCAGGGCCCAGGAGTGTGTCACTGCAGAACCTCTCTGCACTGCTTGTGAAGGGGCTCTGGATGCTCAGCTTGCAGGTGGACATTCCTCCACAGACAGATAAACTCTTGTGTGGTCAGAGCAGGCAAAGTCCTGATTTTATTCTGGGAGTCATCCCTCTTGGGTCAGGGAGGGAAAGGCTGGAATACATGAAATAGTCTGGAGTGAAGCACTGGACTTGGTGAGCAAGGCAGGGCCAGTGGTGCCAAAACAGCTTGAAAAACTAACCAGGTGACCAGGCCAGAGGCACAGAACATGTCAGAATGTGGAAAAGAGAGAACTTGAACTGTGTGTAGGAATTGTAGGGAATGTGAGAGCAAAAGGTTTTCATTTTAGAGTTCACAGGATTCAACCCTGTGATAGAACATGCTTTGATAGAATTAATTTCTACAAAAGCCAAATTTTAACACGTGCTGGACTGATGGAACCAAAGCTGTGGCATTGCCCAGTTTGATTGGCATAGGTGATGTCAGTAGTGTCCCTCTGCTTTTGCCAAGGTACACTAACTAAAGCCATGACTGTGCTGGCACCAACCATGTAGGATCCAATTTCTCTCTTCAGAAACATTCAAATTCTCCCACTAAGACTGGCAGTTCTCTTTTAATTTGATATTGACCATTAGGTCAAACAGGGGAAAAAAACCAAAATAATTTTGATTGAAGAAAATATATCACAAAATGCAGATGCAGGCAACCAAAATGGTCACATGTTTTATGCTTTAGTGGTTACAGCTGATGGCTTTGAATGTAGAATGTATTTTCCTTGCTGGGGGCTGCTTTAGTTTTTGCCTTTATCATTTCACTTCAAAGAATATTTGATGCTCTGCTCTGAGAACTTCTTAAAAAAGAATTTCTCCCATTTTCAAGTATGTGGATTGTGGTTTTTCATGAAAACTAGGAGTAGAATAAATAATATTGGGTTGAATAAATGAAAAAAATCTGTTTTTTCAAAAATATTTTCTTTGAAATCTTAAGTGACTAGGGTTTTTTTCTTAGAAAATAAAGAGGAGGGTCAGTTTCATGATTTCTTAATTAGCATTATTTGCATTTTACATGAATTTAACAGATATTCCTGCTTAAACCAGGTGACAGGAATAGCAGAAATTATGACAAATACTGTTGGTTGTCATGTTTCATTGGCAAATTCCTCCCTGCTTGAAACAGGCTCAGCATTGGGGAAAGCTGGTACTCTGATCTGGCTATAACAGTGATTATTTTGCTTTAGCACACCCTTCAGTGCTGTAAACTCCTGCAGGTGACTGAAGAAGAGAAAAAGCAGGTGCCTGATGTGGAAGGAGCTCTGGAATGTGCTGTTGGAAGGAAAGCCCTGCCCTGCTGGCTGTGGGGCTGCTCTGCACTCCTCTGCCCTGGCCCTGATTCCCAGCAAACTGTGGCCAGGGCACACAGGAGTAGTTTGTGTAATGGAAACACTTTCCCAATTTAGTCTTAAAACTTCATTATTTTTTTTTCTCTTTTCTTTTCTAGGCAACATGTCTCATCCAAGGCCATGGCTAGGGCTTGACCATTTCAATAAAGCCCCAAAGAGAAGTCGCTACACTTACCTTGAAAAAGCTATTAAAATCCATAACTGACTTACTTAACCAGATTGTCAAGGCAAGGGACAAAAATAAGTGTGTGTGCACCTTTTTAACAACTGTAGAACTTTGGTACACGTGCACTATATCTGAAGTCTTCAGCAAGAGGATTTGCTGCTGATGTTAATTTTATTTTGTTGAGGCTGTTCAGTTTGGCTTCTCTGTATCTATTGACTGCCCTTTTTGAGCAAAATGAAGGTGTTTTTATAAAAGCTTGGATGCCAATGAGAGTTATTTTATGGTAAACGTAATGCAAGGCAATTGTCAGCATAATGAGGGAAGAGTTTAGTAGAACAGTTGACATTGGCAAAATTATTTGTCTGTAGTACGTTTATAGATGGCATAAGCTGACTGGCTGCCCTTCCCGTGTGGTGTTCACCATCACTGCAGCTAGTAAGTCTTATGTTTAGACTCACATCAGATTTATTTCCTTCAGTTATACTTTAAATGACATTTTTGTGCATTTGTAAATGCAAAAGAAAAACTCACATCATCAATAAATAGCAATCTCTACTTCATTGTGTACATTGTTGGCACTTATTCGGGATTTTTGTCTCCTCCAGCTTCATAGAACCTTTTTTAATAAACTAGTTTTCATTTAATTTAGTCAATACTTTGCATCCCGTTTTGCCAAGTGGATGCCCCGAGTCCTAAAAAGAGATATTTGGGTCTTTTTATTAAATTTCCAACCATTGAGAAATACCGTTGCAATTGATTATGCCATCTTCTGGCAAATAGAATGACACTCAAAAGTTGGCAAAAGCAAGTGAAAAGATTATAAATATCATTAATATAGTTACCATGGGAAGAGATGGGGAAAACACAAGAACTAGCCTTTTAGCACAGAGGGCATGCTCACTAGTGTTTAGTAAGCTGTTGACTTTGTATAAAAAAGGAGGAAAAAAAAAAAGAAAAAAGAAGAAAAAAAAAAAAGAAAAAAGAAATTGTATATTTAATGAATGAACATGTACAATTTAACACTTGGAGGTTAATTTTATTGGGTGAGTCTGCAAGTGAATTTCACTGATGTTGATATTCATTGTGTGTAGTTTTATTTCAGTCCCCAGACTGCTTCCTTTTCTTTGGAGCTAATGCCAGCCGCGTGTCTAGTTTTGAGTGCAGTAAAGATAGAATCAGCAATTCACACTTAATTTTACATTCTTTTCCAGTATTTTATTTTGTTTCTGTAGCCGCAGTGTACAACTCCTCTTCCTGTATATTGCCTTTTTTTGCTGGAAAATGTTGTATGTTGAATAAAATTTTCTATAAAATTTTTTTTGATGAGTGATGACATGGACATTGAAGAAGATTTCTCTTCTCCTTGGAAGTAGAGTTTTGGGAAACGTTTTCATTCATGAGATTTTGCTAAAGGTGTGGTTCTCTTTTTCCTTGAGTGTTGACAATTGTATAATCCTCATTGGTTGTATTGGGAAAATTTTGTGGGGGTTTCTGTTTAATAGTTTTGGGGTTTGGAGGTTTTTTTGGGGTTTGGTTTTTTTACGTCCTAGCTAGTCACATTTGAGCTTAACAAATAAAAGGTTTTCCAGGAAAGGAGCCATGTACAAAAAAAGACAAATGGAAAAATTATTTTACTAGTTTGTTTGTAAAGCTTGTAGTAGAGTCTTTGTGGTAGACTGGACTCTGCCTGCCTGTACAAAATTCTGTGGTCCAGATTCTCAAGTCTAATATTATAAATGGTGTAAAGTGAAATCTGGAGTCCCTAAAGGTAAGGTCTCTTCATAGAGTAATAGATTCCCTCTGTAATGTGTTCCCTGTATCCATAACCAAAACAGAAGGTGCAAGTTTCTAGGTATGTTTGATTCTCTCTTTAGTTTGTATCTTGCAGTGCTTTTGACTGTTTCTTATTTCCAGTCAAGGCAAACTAGTTGTTTATTTTGTTTTGTTGTCTGAGTGTGTAGGTTAGCATAGAGGGAAATGCTTAACTGGCATGCCTTAAGTGGAGAAAACTTTCCTTTGCTTTGCATTTCCATCAGGCTGGTGAGAACTGCACCATCCCAGGGGTGGTTTTACTGGTACTTGCATTGTCTCTACAGGCTTTCAGTAAATGTCAGGATTTGTTTCCAAACTGTTTCTGTGAATCAGAGGCTCTGGTCAGCAGTAGTAAGCCCTAATTATATTAAGTGTTGTTTAGACTGATATAAAATTGAGCTTGTATCTGAATGTCACTAAGTTTTCACATTAATTTATGGGATGGTGGCAGCTTTTAGGGACTATCTTAAGAAACACAATCCTTCCTATTTCGGAAGAAAAAGCCACTAGCAGTAGGTTTTGGGTGCCTTTTGGGTTTTAGATGACTGGATTTTATGTGCTTCAGTATTTGTGCTATTCCCACACTAGTTTGGTGAAGTCCATACTTTGAGGCATTCCATATGCAGTTTTCAATTAGTGATGGATTTCCTGGGGAAAAAAAGAAAAAGGTTTGGAGCACAATAACTTGTTAGTCAAATGTGGAAACACCTATAAAGAGGAGGACAGGAGGGTTTCTCAGGTGCAGTATGTTTGCTTAGTTCACTTAAAAAAAATTACAATGGAAGAATACAGTCTTCAAAATTGCCATGTTCTCCATTTCTTTATTCAGATTTTGGAATTATCTGGATAATAGACTGAATGCATTAAACTAAGGTAATGGTAATATAAGTGTTAAGCAATAAGGATGTAATTTCATGGTACACAGCATCAGAGCAACATGTTGTTAGCGGCCCATCCGAATTCTCCCTAGGAAAATAGAGCGTTGTTCCTGTAGATTTACATAGTGCCTTTTATCCTAAAGGAGTCCAAAGCATTCTGTGAAATCTGAGCAGATCACACCAGTGCTAGTTGCTGACTAGAGAGTGACAGCCAGCCCCAGCCCCCTCCACCCGCCCAGGCTGGCACAGCGACCCCGACAAGGCCGCGCTGCCGCAGGACGCGCCAGGGCCCGGCCGCGGCCTCCCCGCAGGACGAGCAGAGCGAGTGCCTCCCGCATCCCGGATCTACCTCAGCTGCTGCCCTCCGGAGCTCCTCCAGCATCCCTGTGCCAGCGTCCCCGTGCCAGCGTCCCCGTGCCAGCGTCCCCGTGCCAGCGTCCCCGTGCCAGCGTCCCCGACCCGGCTCCGGAGCTCGGACCGCCCGGCCGCGGGCGCTGCGCTGGCCGCGGGCACATCGGAGCCACGCTGGGGGGTTGCTGTTTGATATCCTCTGTGAGAAATCGTTTTCTGTAGGAACTGTACATACTGTAAATAAAATAGCCCAAGGTAAACACTGCATTGGTGTCTTGGCTCTTCATTTTGGAGAGGAGTGGGAGTTACAGCTCTTGGGTCACTCAGAACTCGGGGAGATTTTGGTTAGATCGAGTAGATGAAGTTTACAAAATTCAGCCAAATGGTGTGTCAGGATTGGCATTAATAATGTTGGGTGTGCTGGCCAGAAGGTAAATTCTGACTTGTGTGTCAGCTTCCATGTTGTGAGCCCTTCTTTTTCCTGAAACATTTTGGTATTGAGGTGGAGGGTTTGATGTCATAGCAGCAAGTGCCATTTATTGTTTGCTGTTAAACCTGCATGGTCTTTGGGGTTAGAAAAAGGAAAATATATGTGATGTGTCCTAATCTGGCTCCAAATCTGTATTCTATTTAACTTCTGCCCCAAGTGATGTTGAAGTTAGCTGAATACCAAACACAGCAGGAAATTAAATTTGCTATGGCTGGATGCCTTTATTTTTTATTAAATAGTTGTGCAAAAGTGTTGTGCCTATAAATAGTGGTGTAAAAATGTCCTGACTACTTCTGTTAAATACCTCTTGCACATCTCAAGTCATATTGATATAATTTCTTTGCTATGTGTGTATTCATGTGGATTTGGGTTTTGCACCTTCCCTGATTAGTGTCATGCTGACTTGGTGCATTATTTACCACTAATTAACAACAACGTTTGTGGTTTCACAGCCAGATTTTAAAATGGAGAAAAATCTTAACATCCTAAAAAAATGTGTGAATTGGTAAAGCCTGTTGTGCTGCCATCTGCGTGGCTGCCTTTAATCCTTGAGGGTTTGTACTGCACTAGGTCACAGTAGGCTGGGTGAGCAGGGCAGGGACAGCCACCCACCTTGGTACGGAGTGAAAGCTGGGGCAGCTGCTCTGGGCACGGCCTGGCTGTTGAGGCTGGGGGGTGTTGGCTCTGGGTTTCATGTAGGGCCGGGAAAATCGTCCTTTAACAGTTCTTACATGTCTTGATTATATTTTTTCACATCTCACGGTCTGAAGACTGGGGTTCCTGTGGTCTAAAGACTGCACTGATGTGGGTGTTGAAGTAAAAACCAGCGCATATGCCCAGCCTAGCTTAACTAAACTGGGATCAGCTCAGTGGGGCAGCTCGTGCTGCAGACTGTGACAGCTGCCTTGGGGTGCCGGGGCTGGTGGGCAGTGCTGTTTCTCCAGCTCATTTCTACAGCCACCTTCAGCCCCGCGGGGTCCAACAGCCTGGCCGTGCCCTCGCTGTGTCCCAGCGGCTGGCCCTGACCTGGCCTCGGCCCGTGTCCCTCACCCTTCCCGCTGTCCCTTGCCCGGTGTCCCTGTCGCTGTCCCTGCCCCTTGCCCGGTGTCCCTGTCCCTTGCCCGGTGTCCCTGTCCCTTGCCCGGTGTCCCTGTCGCTGTCCCTGTCCCTTGCCCGCTGTCCCTGTCCCTTGCCCGCTGTCCCTGTCCCTTGCCCGGTGTCCCTGTCCCTTGCCCGGTGTCCCTGTCGGTGTCCCTGTCCCTTGCCCGGTGTCCCTGTCCCTTGCCCGGTGTCCCTGTCGGTGTCCCTGTCCCTTGCCCGGTGTCCCTGTCGCTGTCCCTGTCCCTTGCCCGGTGTCCCTGTCGGTGTCCCTGTCCCTTGCCCGGTGTCCCTGTCCCTTGCCCGGTGTCCCTGTCGGTGTCCCTGTCCCTTGCCCGGTGTCCCTGTCGGTGTCCCTGTCCCTTGCCCGGTGTCGCTGTCCCGGTGCCCCCGCGGGCAGAGCGCGCAGTGCGCCCCGTGCCCGGCAGGGGGCGGTGGCGGGCGGTGCCCCGGGACGCGGCCACGGGCAGTGAGTGGGCGAGCAACAGGACAGGGCAGTGGCCACTGCAGGGACAGGGAAATGGTCACTGCAGGGACAGGGAAATGGCCAATGCAGGGACAGGGCAGTGGCCACTGCAGGGACAGGGAAATGGTCACTGCAGGGACAGGGAAATGGCCACTGCAGGGACAGGGCAGTGGTCACTGCAGGGACAGGGAAGTGGTCACTGCAGGGACAGGGAAATGGTCACTGCAGGGACAGGGCAATGGTCACTGCAGGGACAGGGCAATGGTCACTGCAGGGACAGGGAAATGGCCACTGCAGGGACAGGGCAATGGTCACTGTAGGGACAGGGTTTGGACAAGGAGCTCTTTAAGCTCTTTCAGTGGCCGGTGGTGCAGCTCCGGTGCCCAGGGCAGGGTTGGGGAGCAGCCCAGTGCTGCTGCCGTGCATCCCCCTGCCCTCAGCAATCCCTGTGCCAATGTCAAAGTATTCATGATGTTACAGCAAGGAAATACACGAAATATGCTTCTCTTCCTCTGCTTATTTTTCCAGCCAGCAATAAGCTGCAGCAGCTGCTGCTACTGTCAGTGTTGAGAAGGGTCTGGGCACCTCCTGGGCACTGTAATTGCAGATATTTGATTTCACCAGATAAGTGACTGTAAAGTTCTGTGTAAAGGTAAAGTCTAAAAAGTCCTGCTTTGGGAGATGATTCACTGCAGTGCAGAGAGGCCAAGAGGTAAAATCAAGGCCTTGTGGTGACTTTTTCAAGCTCTGTTTGCTGATTTTTCATCTTTGTGTGCTTGCCTTTTGGACTGTAGCTTGTTAATGTAAAGGGGGTGTCCCATGACCTGCATCTCTGCTCTGGGTGCAGCGGGGCATGGCAGCAAGGCAGACAGCAGATGTTTTGCCAGTATTGTAAACAATAACAGCTTTATTTTCTTAGCTCATACATAACAGAGTAAAGACAGTCTCATAACTTAGTGTTTTGTTAATAAATAATCAGCTACACTGTACTGCCCACAGCCCTGCAGGGGTAGATCCTGTACGGAGAAGAGCAATGAAATCCCAAGCAGTCAGTTCCAGTGCAGAGAAGGTAAGAGCTTCTCTGAAACATCCATGTCCAAACCTTGGTTAGTGCTGGGCCGAGAGGTCCAGAGGAGTCTGTGTCCCAGCTGGGTGGGAGATTTGAGAGGAGCTGGAGCACTCACCAGCTGGAAACTTCACAGCACAGGGCAGCAAGTCAAATAGAGCATAAATTAAGTGACACTGCGAATTAGTCTTGAAGTGGTTTTTGTTTTAAAGCCAGTCCAACCATGTGATGGAAAACTGGAGTTTAGCAGGTGGGTTCACCACCAAGGGAGCTGCAGAACCTAAGCATAGTCCTGTGGGTTTCCAAGCAGTAGTTTTATGTGCAGAATCTTATGCCTTTAGGAAAGGAGGCTTTACATCGTCTGGTTGCATAAACTTTGTTTCTATAGTCTTTTGTATCTATAAATGTGAAATTGGCAGCATGGGCAGTAATGATCTGCGTCCTTGAAGAGCTTCACAAAGAGAGGGACGAAGCAGCATCCGAAGCAGCACCTAGAGCCAGAGGGGAGATGGACATGTACAGGATTACTGGCTTTCCTTTTCTGCTGGCCACAGCTGTGATTTTCCCCTGCCTTGTTCTGTCTGCCTTTTCTCTGTGTGAATCCACTTCTTTCCCAAGTCTATTAATGTTTAAAGCATCTTCCAAAATATTAATCTTCTTTGCTTCTGATATCTTATGCATGAGTCTGCTTCTGAGCCTGATTCTAAATTACAGTTGGGAAGTAGACAATGGTGTACTAATTTCTGCTTGTCTTATGGAAAGTGAAACATACTGGGTTAAATTTAGCAAGTTTGCATCCCCTGTAGCCACGATGACTGCATCTAGAAAGGACAGGGTGACTCCTCATTGAGTGGAGACAGGCAAAGTGTCTGTATAAGCACTAACTAGAACTTTGATTTTTAATTACTCATTTTTAACCTTCTGCAGTGCTGAATCTGCACAATGCCCATGAAAACTTACCCAACCATGCACAGGCTGGTGCACAGGAGGTAGGACAGCCTGCCCAGTCTGTAGGTGACCTGGGTGGTGATGTGCTGGCGGCAGGAAGGACAGATTGTGGAGGTTGGTTTGCTGGAGAAGATCCCTGCGACGATGATCGGAGGCTGGGGCACCAAATAAACTGAGCTCAGGAGGAGAGGAGAAACAGCCAGGTTAGAAGCACAGGAAATATTTTGCAAGTTACAAAGCTTTAATTGGGAGAGCGGGGGTTTTTAACGTGGCGCCCGTATTATTATTGTTGATTTCAGGTGTATTCCTAAGAACCCCTGTGCTGGTTGTTCTGTGTGTGCCAACACATTGCAGCTAAAACCAGCCAGAGTTTACCTGGATAAGGACAAACACAGGGAATTGTCTATGGGATAATCCCCAGCCAGGCAGTTCCCACCAGCCTCTGGTAGATGTACTCTGACACTGAGGATTTGTCTTCTGATATTTAAAATAATACAAAAATGCTTGTTCTCCCTGAAGAAGAGATTTGAAGGATGTTGGGGAATTTTCTGGATCAACTTTTCAGTGTTTATAAGAAATTATTCAAAGTAGTTTACTCTTACACCTGAATGCCATCAAACAGCTGCTGGTGCTGTCCCCAGTTAGTCTCTAGCTCGTGTTTTTGCAGTCTACACTTGACTGTCATATTCCCTGAGGGACACGCTCCTTGTAGGTACACAAAGGATACTTTTTTCAGAAATGTTTTCAGTTAAAAAAAAAGGCATTTTAAGGATCCTAAAACATGTTTAGGGTACAACTTCACAGTGTTGCCTGAGGCAAAACTTGAGGAGTGGGAAGGTATCTGTTAAATAGATAGCACAGAGCATGTCTGAGTTCAAGTGCCTTCTGGTTTTAGGGATATTTAAAAATGCATGTCTCCTTTCCTCCTGTATGAGGTGTTATTGACTGTTCTTCAGAGCTTTTCCTCAGCATCTCCTTTAAGCTTCTCCACTTCCATAAAGGTGACTAGAACAGGAACACTGGCCTTACAATGATTTGTTCTGAAAGCCCTGGCTTCTGGCCTTTTTGGTTTGGTTTTATTTTAATGGTTACTTGTGTAGATTGGCTAAAGCTGGAAAATCAAGTCTGAGTCCCTTGTCTTAGTTTATCTTCTGACATTTCTGTGGAAATCTTCCAGCTGATGAGATTGTGACTGTGTCAGAAAGCTGCCACCCTCTGTGCTGGTGTAAAAGCTGAGCCCAAGTGGCTCTGCTGGGCTGCAGCAGCAGGGCCAGGGCAGCAGCGCAGCCCCAGGCTCACCGGGCTGCTCGATGGTGACGCTCTCTCGGTAGGAGTAGGGCGGGGGGGAAGGATACTCGTAGCCCCCTGCAAAGAAAAACAGGGAAAAACGTGTAAGTGCAAACAGCTTCTGGCTCCCAAAAGCCCTGTGGAGTGAGACAAGAGGGGCCTGGCAGGGAGAGCCAAATCCAGCACAGCGAGGAGCAGCCACTGGACGGGTTTGTGGATTTTCAGAGCCAAACCTGCAGTGACTGCCTGGTCTCATTTTATAACAAAAGCTGAGACCCCAAATCATTCTTCAGGAAAGGCAGCATAACACTGAAATGATGCTCAATCTTAATTTGAGGACTCCACTGATAAAGGACTCACAGTACTTCTACCTTCAGTGGTAACTACATTTACTGTGAGCATTTAGAGCCTTTTCACTTGTTTAAATTTTATCAGCTTTCAACGAAGTTATTTCATTGTACTCTTCGTTCTAGAAACAAAAAGTTAAAATATCTTTTTTCCTTTTGTTTTGGGAGAAGGGAAGCTGGTGACTAAGACACCTCAAGCTTTTTCAGTTCTTTTGCTAATCTTTCAAATTAAGAATGCAATCAGCCTACCCGAGGTGAAATAAATTACTGTATTAAAAAAAAACACATTCATGAATACATTCAAAATAAATCCATGTAAAAAGCTTTACAGCCAGCTAGAGTGGATGTGGTACCAAACAACAGGACTGGTCTGGGACAGGAGGACAGTCCCCAAGAGAAATTTTGGTTGGTCAAGCCTGGATGACACTGGAGAAACGCTCACCCCCAGGCAGAGCAGCCCCGAGCTGGGAGCCCAGCCTGTGCTCAAGATTTTCACAAACAATGGGAGTGCAACCAGGGAATGAGCCCACAGGGATACAAATGGAATATAAAACCAGAGTTTTCCAGAGTGAGATTAAATACAGTGGCAAAGGTGAAAAAAAAATGTTAGCAGTATTTTCTTGAATGGCTTGCCAGAAGTGGTAGAGATTTGCAATGGCATTTGGGTTTCGTGGTGGTGGGGTGGGGTTTAGTTTTTTGGGCTTGAGGAGTTTCTGTTTGATTTTTTTGTTTGGTTTTTAGGGGGTGTTATTTGTAGGGAAAAAGAAAATTTAAGTAAAAAAAAAAAAGTAAAAAAATAAAAGTGATGAAAGTGAAATAATTTCCTTCTGATCTAGAAGAGGAATGTGCTTAGCACAAGTGAGCTCCCACTCGATGTGTGTTAGTGAAGGATCTGCTCTGTGCACAAGGACAAGAGGCTGCAGCTCAGTGCTGATGTGTGCAGTGCCTGTGCCTTGGCTGAGTGGCTCACAAGTGAGATTCCTTCTCCCCAGCCTCTTGCAAGCTCTGCTGAGCTTAGAAAAAGGCCAGAGAGATCTTTGAAGACAAAAATATTTACAGGCAGATGAAATGCTCTGAAAATGAGTCAGGTTTGGAGGCCCACGACTGACACACGGAGCTTTATTAGCTCCTACCTGATCTCCCATGCGGATTGTTTCTCCAGTCCTGCTCAGTAAATGGCAATTTCCTCAGGTGCAGGGAGGTAAGGAAGGTGCAATCACTAAAGATGGGGAGTGCTGTGAGGTCCTTGTGAGAGCTGTGCCAGGTTTCAGAAGGAAAAGGCAGCCCAGGAGAGCAGCAGGCTCTGGCAGCCCTGGAGCTGAGCTCATGGGCAGGGATGGTTCCTCCTGTAAGAGCCTGGCTGCAGAGCTCGCCCAGGGAGGGTAGCTCTGGCCAGCAGGGATGGGAGCAGGAAGGCCAGGCCTCTGTGAAGCTAGATGACAATTTAAGCAGGACACAGCCCATCCACATACAGAGTTTGCTGGCTGAACATTTGCACATCAGGAGTATGAAATCATTGCAGCGACACAGCTGCAGTAAAGCGAGTGTTTTTTGAAAAATTATTAACTGAACCAACAAAAATATTTATTGCCATTTTAATGATGTGTCTATTAGGAGATCCTAAGCCAACCCTGGGTTTTATATTCTGGCACAGACACTTTCTAAAGCCATCCTGCCCTGGCAAGGCTGGTTGTTGGAGTCCCAGGCACAGAAAATGTCCCTTCATCTGTGCTGACAGGCTCAGACACTCAAGAGAACCTGGATTTAACTTAAGACCATGGAGAAGTCTTCCAAAACCGAGTGGAGAAGCTGGGAAGGTGAATGTGTGAATTAGATAGAATTATGCTAAGTCACTGGGTGACAAATACAGAGTTTGGTGTTTGAGATATAGTATATAGTATATTATATATATAATAAGAGATGAGATGACGGTTCTTGGACATTGGTTTGTCTTTGCCTCCCTTCTTTGGGATTTGGGTATTGAAGAATCAGACAGAAAAGTATGCAGTGTGGAACACAGGTGTTTGGTTATTGGGTTAAAAGTAAAAATAAATTAGTTGGCATTTGATAATTGGATAGTTTATGCTTAAAAGGCCTAGTGGACAGAGCCCGAGGTGGCCATTTGTAGCTTGTTAGGTTAGTGTGTAGAAGTGTTCACTGTCTGTAAAAATGTAATATAGATAAGGTAAAATAAACGTCCTAAATCTGAATGCACAAACCATCTCCACTCATCAATCCCGATCCTGGGGAACAGAACTGAACACTTTTACATTTGGAGCCCCACACACTTGTACAGGTGGGCCCCAGATGTGCTGGGTGCTGTGATGGGTGATGTGATGTGCTGGGTGATGTGTTGGGTGATGTGTTGGTTGATGTGATGGGTGCTGTGTGGATGCTGGGCTGGGTGATGCGTTGGGTGCTGTGTTGGTTGATGTGATGCTCTGGGTGCTGTGCTGGGTGCTGTGCTGTGTTAGGTGCTGTGCTGGATGCTGTGCTGGATGCTGTGCTGTCATGGGTGCTGTGTTGGTTGATGTGTTGGGTGATGTTCAGGGTGCTGTGATGTGCAGGTTGATGTGTGGGTGCTGTGCTGGTTGATGTGTGGATGCTGTGCTGGATGCTGTGCTGTCATGAGTGCTGTGCTGGGTGATGTGCTGTGCTGGGTGCTATGATGTGTTGGTTGATGTGTGGATGCTGTGCTGAGTGCTGTGCTGGATGCTGTGCTGTGCTGGATGCTGTGCTGGGTGCTGTGCTGGGTGATGTGTGGATGCTGTGCTGGATGCTGTGCTGGATGCTGTGCTGGTTGATGTGCTGGTTGATGTGCTGGGTGCTGTGCTGGTTGATGTGCTGGATGCTGTGCTGGGTGCTGTGCTGGTTGATGTGTGGATGCTGTGCTGGGTGCTGTGCTGGGTGCTGTGCTGGTTGATGTGTTGGATGCTGTGATGGGTGCTATGATGTGCTGGGTGCTGTGCTGGATGCTGTGCTGGGCGCTGTGCTGGGTGCTGTGCTGTGCTGGATGCTGTGCTGGGTGCTGTGCTGGTTGATGTGCTGAGTGCTGTGCTGGGTGCTGTGCTGGGTGCTGTGCTGTGCTGGTTGATGTGTTGGATGCTGTGATGGGTGCTATGATGTGCTGGATGCTGTGCTGGATGCTGTGCTGGATGCTGTGCTGGATGCTGTGCTGGTTGATGTGTTGGATGCTGTGCTGGATGCTGTGCTGGATGCTGTGCTGTGCTGGTTGATGTGCTGAGTGCTGTGCTGTGCTATGCTGGATGCTGTGCTGTGTTGGGTGCTGTGTTGGGTGCTGTGCTGGATGCTGTGCTGGTTGATGTGTGGATGCTGTGCTGGGTGCTGTGCTGGGTGCTGTGCTGTGCTGGTTGATGTGTTGGATGCTGTGATGGGTGCTATGATGTGCTGGATGCTGTGCTGGATGCTGTGCTGGATGCTGTGCTGTGCTGGATGCTGTGCTGGATGCTGTGCTGTGCTGGTTGATGTGTTGGATGCTGTGATGGGTGCTATGATGTGCTGGATGCTGTGCTGTGCTGGATGCTGTGCTGAGTGCTGTGCTGGATGCTGTGCTGGTTGATGTGCTGTGCTGGATGCTGTGCTGGATGCTGTGCTGGATGCTGCACCGGAGCCCCGCAGTCAGCCCTCGCAGCCCCTCTCCCCAGCCCCACGTACCGTCCTGCCCGAACTCCGGGGCCGAGGGTTCGGGCCGCGGCTCGTACACGATCACCGGCACCTGCGGGCCCTGCTTCTCCCCAGACATCTCTGCAGCTCACCTGCCGAAGGGAGGGCAAAGGAAAACCTTCTGTAGGTGACTCTCCGTGCCCTGCACTTGCCAGTCCTCCTGCAGCTCCCAGCTCTCCAGCTCGGGGGCTGCTCAGAGGGAAATGGGTTCTCACTCTCCGACTTTTGGCAGGCTGGAGAGCGGTCAGCTCCTGTCACAGCTCACGATGGGAGAGCTGGAGGGCACAAAATACCATCTGAACATTTCTTTGTGCTGGGAAAATGTTCCCCAGAAAACACCGTTCCAATTGTGCAAGCTCGCGACTGAAAGAGTTACCTTTGCAGAAAAATTAACCAATGCTTTTCCCTCTGGGTTGTCAAAGTAATCAAGGAAGGGAAGAGCACACTTGGAGCACCTATGGAAAACCTTCACGTGTTATAAAGTCACTGCAATCAGCCGCAATTCGGATCTGTCTTTCTTTGGGTTATTGTGCAACCTTATCACCATTGTTATCGTGAGCAGTTTTGCCCTGTGAAACTATTGTCTCATCGGTAGGTGACAGGCTTTTGTTGGGAAACATCCTTATTATGGGTGACTGTGCTGCCCGAGGCTCTGAGCAAGATGAGGCCACAAGATGTGTGTTTTGCAGGTGTTGGCAGCAGCTGATCCTCGCAATAAAGGCGGGTGGGAGGAAGGAGAACACGGATGCAGATACATGGTGTATTGCTGTCAGCGGAAATTAATTATTCCTAGCTGCCCCTTGCACCAGTGTTAACTGAGTTCCTACTAACATTTACTGTGAGACCCCTTTGCAGGAGAAAGGCACAGCCTTTTGGGACAGGTCAGTGAGTGTTTTGGAGGGAAGTTTTTTGGGGAAAAAGGGGCACAGGTGCACAAACTGCCCGAATGTGTGAAGTCAAAGAGAAGCAGCAGACGAATTGCTGGGCAAGGCAGGGTGGTCTCAGCCGGTCTATTTACAAGGAGTGTTAGAGGAGGAGGATGAAAAAGGGAGGATCAGTAGTGCTGAGATGAAGCATCAGCCCCGCAGGGAGAAAAAGGAAAAAGAAAAAAAAAATGGCATTTGAAAATATCAGCAGGGAAGATGTGCCGTAATTTTCACAAATCTGGATGAACTGCAGGTGATACAAAAAATGGCAGCAGAATGAGTCATAAAGGGAATAGGAAGGATGCTGTGGATAAAAAAATCAGAAGTACAGCATTGGCCACGCTATGGCCAAAGATGCCGAAAGAAATTGCAAATACACAGATAGGAGAGGATGGCTGGAAAAAGGCGCATCTCAGTATAGTTGTTACAAAGGAGCTGAAACAGGGGATTGGGAATGGCAGAGGTATAGGCCATTGTTGAAGCTTCATGAGGATCCCACTGAGAAGAATAAAATTGAGAGTCAAGAGAATTTGGGTAGGATGAAGCTGTGAGAACCAAGGGAGAAGAAATAAGAGCCTGTCGGTAGTGACTGTGGGCTCAGGAGTGTGGCGATAGATAATGTTACATTAGCAGGTGTTGGCCAAGAGCTGTTCCCCTGGGACCGGGATTAGTGGGGAAAATTACAGGGAGTCTCCAAGTTTTTTGTCTTATTCCTATCTTGGTACACTAAATACTGGGTGGTGTCCATTGGGGTGGCACTTCTGCAGAATTCATCTCGCTGTGAAACAGGAAAAAGAGGAAAGGGCTTTTGAATTCCATCCAGTGCCTGTAAGCCCAGGCGGGCGCTGCAAGAGGCGCAGGGTAGGAGGGAATAATAGTGGCTAACACAGCGAGAACTTGGCAAGTTAAGTGCTGTGAGCAGGAACACACTGACTAATCCTGGCTCCACCCAGCCAGGGATCAGGATAACACCTCCGGGAGGATGTGCAGGGCACGAGGGGCAGAAGTGAATCAGCAACAGAGCAGGGAATAGTGCGGGATGCCGGGTTTGTGTCTCAGGACAGGGAATAGTGCGAGATGCCGGGTTTGTGTCAGAGCAGGGAATAGTGCGGGATGCCGGGTTTGTGTCAGAGCAGGGAATAGCGCGGGATGCCGGGTTTGTGTATGAGAGCAGGGAATAGTGCGGGATGCCGGGTTTGTGTATGAGAGCAGGGAATAGTGCGGGATGCCGGGTTTGTGTAACAGGACAGGGAATAGTGCGGGATGCCGGGTTTGTGTATCAGAGCAGGGAATAGTGCGGGATGCCGGGTTTGTGTAACAGGACAGGGAATAGTGCGGGATGCCGGGTTTGTGTATGAGAGCAGGGAATAGTGCGGGATGCCGGGTTTGTGTAACAGGACAGGGAATAGTGCGGGATGCCGGGTTTGTGTAACAGAGCAGGGAATAGTGCGGGATGCCGGGTTTGTGTCTCAGGACAGGGAATAGTGCGGGATGCCGGGTTTGTGTATCAGAGCAGGGAATAGTGCGGGATGCCGGGTTTGTGTCAGAGCAGGGAATAGTGCGGGATGCCGGGTTTGTGTATCAGAGCAGGGAATAGTGCGGGATGCCGGGTTTGTGTAACAGGACAGGGAATAGTGCGGGATGCCGGGTTTGTGTATCAGAGCAGGGAATAGTGCGGGATGCCGGGTTTGTGTAACAGGACAGGGAATAGTGCGGGATGCCGGGTTTGTGTATGAGAGCAGGGAATAGTGCGGGATGCCGGGTTTGTGTAACAGGACAGGGAATAGTGCGGGATGCCGGGTTTGTGTAACAGAGCAGGGAATAGTGCGGGATGCCGGGTTTGTGTAACAGGACAGGGAATAGTGCGGGATGCCGGGTTTGTGTCTCAGGACAGGGAATAGTGCGGGATGCCGGGTTTGTGTCAGAGCAGGGAATAGTGCGGGATGCCGGGTTTGTGTCAGGACAGGGAATAGTGCGGGATGCCGGGTTTGTGTCAGGACAGGGAATAGTGCGGGATGCCGGGTTTGTGTCAGAGCAGGGAATAGTGCGGGATGCCGGGTTTGTGTCAGAGCAGGGAATAGTGCGGGATGCCGGGTTTGTGTCAGAGCAGGGAATAGTGCGGGATGCCGGGTTTGTGTATGAGAGCAGGGAATAGTGCGGGATGCCGGGTTTGTGTATCAGGACAGGGAATAGTGCGGGATGCCGGGTTTGTGTAACAGGACAGGGAATAGTGCGGGATGCCGGGTTTGTGTATGAGAGCAGGGAATAGTGCGGGATGCCGGGTTTGTGTATCAGGACAGGGAATAGTGCGGGATGCCGGGTTTGTGTAACAGGACAGGGAATAGTGCGGGATGCCGGGTTTGTGTATGAGAGCAGGGAATAGTGCGGGATGCCGGGTTTGTGTATCAGGACAGGGAATAGTGCGGGATGCCGGGTTTGTGTAACAGGACAGGGAATAGTGCGGGATGCCGGGTTTGTGTATGAGAGCAGGGAATAGTGCGGGATGCCGGGTTTGTGTAACAGGACAGGGAATAGTGCGGGATGCCGGGTTTGTGTATGAGAGCAGGGAATAGTGCGGGATGCCGGGTTTGTGTCTCAGGACAGGGAATAGTGCGGGATGCCGGGTTTGTGTCAGAGCAGGGAATAGTGCGGGATGCCGGGTTTGTGTCTCAGGACAGGGAATAGTGCGGGATGCCGGGTTTGTGTAACAGGACAGGGAATAGTGCGGGATGCCGGGTTTGTGTATCAGGACAGGGAATAGTGCGGGATGCCGGGTTTGTGTATTAGGACAGGGAATAGTGCGGGATGCCGGGTTTGTGTATCAGAGCAGGGAATAGTGCGGGATGCCGGGTTTGTGTATCAGAGCAGGGAATAGTGCGGGATGCCGGGTTTGTGTCTCAGGACAGGGAATAGTGTGGGATGCCGGGTTTGTGTATCAGAGCAGGGAATAGTGCGGGATGCCAGGTTTGTGTATCAGAGCAGGGAATAGTGCGGGATGCCGGGTTTGTGTCAGAGCAGGGAATAGTGCGGGATGCCGGGTTTGTGTATCAGGACAGGGAATAGTGCGGGATGCCGGGTTTGTGTATGAGAGCAGGGAATAGTGCGGGATGCCGGGTTTGTGTATCAGGACAGGGAATAGTGCGGGATGCCGGGTTTGTGTATTAGGACAGGGAATAGTGCGGGATGCCGGGTTTGTGTAACAGGACAGGGAATAATGCGGGATGCCGGGTTTGTGTATGAGAGCAGGAAATAGTGTTCGATGCCGGGTTTGTGTCTGATCTAAAGAAGCTGGTGAGGCAGACGATGCGGGCTGGTGCTGCTGACAATGCCCTGAAGTGTGTCCCTGTCCCTGTGTGTGTCTGGCTCCGTGCTGCAGCAGCTGTGTGTGCTGGGGGAGCACTGCTGGGCTCAGCTCCTGCAGGAGCCTCCCCAGCCTGTGCCGGGAAAGGCCGGGGTACCCTCTGGGCCTGAACGCTGCACTTCCAGAGGGCCAGGAAAGGCATTTTCTGGGGTCCTTTATGCAGCCCTGCAGAGCCTCTAATTCGGCATAGAAGCGCTTGCTCTCAGTCCTTGGTTCCAGCCCTGTGTAAGGTGCCTGAGAGCCCCTTGGGACTGTGACCCCAGACCTGTGGGTGGGGCTGCCGTAAATCAGAGCAAGAGATTTCCCTCCTTTTCAGGTGTTGGAGAGGAAGATATGGGAGAGAACTGTGTGAGTAGCCCTGGAGGAAGGAGAAATACCAGGAACAGTTCCTGAAGAGCAGGAAAATGCCCTGTAGACTTGCCTACAGCAACACCCAGGAGGGTCACAATTAACAGCAGCGATGTGAGGTGCCCTCTCTGCAGTGACCCCGAGCAAACAGAGCTCTGTGCAAGGGCAGAGCAGCCCCTGGGGCTCTCCTGGGGTTTATCCGAAGCACAGGGACTCAAACTACTGCAAACTGCTTGATTTGCAGGCAGAACTGTGTAGGGACACCAAATCAATTCCCTGTCTTCTCTCTACATACGGATATAAACCGGTTTGCACTGGAAAATAAAGCTGACTTTAAGTCCTGTGGAAATCAGTATTTCAAAAAAGAAGTAAATCTCACCCTGAGGCATATGCACAGAGCCAATTCAGCCAAAGAAAGGTGCAAATGACAAAGCCTTTCTGTTCCAGGAAGGAGAGATTCCAGGGAAGGATGGGCGGGCAGTTTCCATCATCTTCCTCTGGTTTGCTCCAGGGTCTTGTGTTTGGGTGTGAAGAGCAGCCTGTTTTGGGTGTGCAGGCAAGCAAAGCTGTGGAATTCCAGGGCACAGCCCCATTCTCCAGCTCACACATGTGCACCTCTGCACATCCCTCCTGAATTCCCTGCTGGCTAAATGACCCCATGGGTGGGATTCATTCCAAGTGTGCCTGCAGGGGCACAGCCACTGTCATCTGTGCTTGGAAAGGGGTTTCATTTGAAAACCAAAGTTCCCTGCAGTGCTAATACTTCCTTCAGGTTCATACCTGGCTCTCAAGGATGGCATCTCAGCAAGCAGTGACTTCAGAAGCAGTGTTTAATCTCCATTCCAGCCTCATCTGATGCCAGTGTGGGATTTGCCACTCAGTGAGGGTGTGTTCAGAGACAGAAAAAAGGGAACATGGAATATGGGAGGAAACTTTAAGATTTGGATGTTTGAAGAATCTAGGGTACTACATTCAAAAGTTTGGTATTTTGGAAGATTAGCATTAAAACATTATGATAAATGATCTCCACATTTCATGGACATGTGGAAGAATAGCAGTTTTCTCCAGTGGCCTGTTGGCTTGTAGGATGCTGGCCCAAAAGCCTTTTACTTTGCTGCAATGTGTTCTGGTTCTCCTGCCATCACTAGCTTAACATTTCCTGGGCATTTAGCCCTTCCAGCTGTGTTTATCAGACAATTTAAATTTCTGATGTTTTAAAGGGTGGCCATAAAATGCCATTGCTGGCATGCAAGTACATCTGGGGCTTGAACAATATCAAGAGCCTGTTTCACTTGATTGAAGCATTTAATTCAGGTTTTGCCTATCAATGAAACACTGAATTCCTCAGGGGGAGATCTTTTCCCTTTAGTCCTGAGTTGGTCATTTTGGGTAACATCCACAGTGTGGTGAGAGTTTTCAGATGTTCAAGAAGGAATAGTTCCAGCTCTAATATAGACAAACATAATTGGGGAGCAGCATTCAGGTATTTGCCCATTCTCATTCTTAAATAGAAGCTAAAAGAGAGGACTGCTGGCAGCAAATAAGAAATTGGACTTTAGAAAACATTAATTATATCTGAAGTAGACAACCTTTTCAAGGGGATGAAGAACTCTCTGCCAATTCCCCATTTTACTTGTGAAATTAATTTTTTAGCATCACAGTTATTCTGGCTTTAAGCCTGAATCAGGTTACCAGCCTCTTCAAATGGAGAGGATGTAGCTGAGGGGATAGACTGAATATGCACCATATTTCTTGTTGCAAACTCTTTACCTGGTTCCCTTTTCTTGTCTGTTGACAAGACAGAGAAGCTCCCTGACATGTGCACTCAAGGCTGCTGGAAAGACAGGCACTGCCTGGATTTTCCAGTCCTGTCCCACATCAGATGTTTATGTCAGGTTATTCCTGGGTGAAGGGAGCCCCAGTCTATAATTCTGTACATTTACTGCTCCTGCTTAAAGCAATTCAAAACACTGTAAACTTTCACAAACCTTCTAGTCTGGAATTATTAATAGCAGTTTCTCGCTGTGTGCTATTGTGCCAGCATCATGCTTTCACAGAAAACCTTCTCCCCTCCAGCCAGCCCAGAGAACATTCCCGTCCCTCTGCAGCCCTTCCTGCACAGGACTGAGCAAGGTTTTGAGTCCTTTTCATTTCTGTACAGTGACTTCACCCTCCTTGCCCATGAACAGTCAGTGACCTCTGTCCTCAGCCTATGGAATGGTATGAATGTCATCTTGTATTTAATGGAAAAGTTGTCTGCAGAACAATCCAGCAGCACTTATTTCCTTTTCCCAGCCACCTCATGCTGATGGTTGGTATTTAAGTTGTCATTAACCAGCAGCAGGTCTTTCTCCTCCAATGTCATTCTGTACTAATGAACTCCCAGCTTGCAGCTGAAATTTTCAGTAGTTTTCTAAGTGCACTGCTTTGTCACATTATAATGCACACAAATACTGCCACAGCAGGTCTCTAACTTTTCTTATTCTGTGTAATACATTTTCTGCTTCCATAATTTGTTTCTTAAGTCATACATTTTATTAGCCACTCCTATATTTATGCCAAGGTTATTAATTAAAATACTGAATAAGATCCATCACTGCTTTATGTGCTAGGCTTTGATGCAAACCAGGTTTATCTATTAAACCTTATTCCTTAATTTACTGTGTGAAGTATAATCCCTTGTTCCCTTGAGATGACCAACTTTATTCACATTTAAAGGGCACTTGCTCTGAAGGGTGAGCACAGCTGAGCCCTGGGATTGCATTAGAACTTGTCCCTCCCTAATTGCCTTTCCAAAGATAGATAATAACCACTAAAGGGATGTATTGTCCAGTGGTTTGTGTATTAACCTGGACTGGGGAAAAAAATTGGGCTCAGTTCCTGTTTTGCCACAGTGACATTTAACAATTAATTAATCTTGGTTTTCCTTAGCTCTGTTGTGGACAGAAATACTCTTTTGGGGAGATACTGCATCAGTTCTGCTGTGACATGGTCACATTTGGTTATGCCTTAAAACTTGAGCAAACAGAAGATAGGAAATGCTGAGTTTAGATTCAGCCTTTGTCTTTTATGAACACAATTTTGTCTTTCACATTCCCTTTTAGTCTTCAAAATTGAGGGCAGCCTTACACAGTTGTTTCCAGCACTTAATCATTACTTTAAAAATTGATGTTTGCCAGCTTTTAATTTAATTCCTTTATAGATGAGCGTTCCCTCACCAACAGCATTGAATCAGGGGTAGCCAGCATTTCATTTACACCCTTTTAAAAAGAATGCCCATAACTTGTCCTTCAAATGAAAGCTGATAGAGCAGCTCAAGTAATGTGTCCTACATCATCTGGAGCTGGTTTAGCAACTCTTACAAAGTTATTAGGAATAAATTCACTTGAAGCAAGCAGGTGTGTGCCCTGCTTTTATGTGAGAGCTTTCCTATGGTGCATCAGTTCAAATTTCTATCCTTATTACTGCTCTCATTTCCACCTTCTCAGAAAACTCCCTTTCCCTTCATCCATCTCTGATCTGTTCTAGGAGAAAGAGAAAATATCCTAAGAAAAAGCCTGGCCTATAGATTTTAGGAACAGGAGAGAGGCTTGCAGATTTTCAGAGTTTGACATTCTAATCTGGAAAAGTTGACAGTGACACCAGAGAGCCACAGTCCCTGAGCTCACTCTGCTTCAGCCCTTGGCACCTCCCTTCCTCTCCTCCTGAGGAGCAAGCACAGCCTTGATCCCAGACCATTTGGAAGCTCTTACCTTTCTGTAGCTCTGGCAGATCTGGGGAGGAAGAGGAGGCTTCAGAAGGTGTTCACTTGATCCATGTCTGTGCCCTGGCTGAGCAGGGCCATGGCCCTGGGTCCTGCCCCTGCAAGGTGCGAGTCAGCCTCTCTGAAATAGCACAGTGCACAGGCTGTAATTAGCCCAGTTTGCCACAGCCCCAGCCCACTGCTCACACCTGCTCTGTCACACAAGGAATGCTGTGTGACTGGCTTGCACCAGAGGATGTTTTTGTTGCTTTGTTTCATTCCCAATATCCCAGAAATTTTCCTTTGTGCCAAGCTGAAAGCTGAGGGAGATGATGAGAAGCAACCCAGGAATAACTTGGAGGCAGTGGAGAAATATGTATCCTCAGCCACTGTGCTTCTCTGTGAAAAAAGAATGATAAAAAGCCACAGGTACAAGTGTATCTGGGGCTCTGATATTTTATTATTGAAATCACTTGAAATTTCTGACCAGTTAAGTGTGCTTGGATCAGCAAAGATCTCTGTGCAGGCTGGTAACCATTGATATTTTAGCTGGGATCCTCTTGGTAACCAGGTGTGTAGCTGACCTGGATCTTTGTTAAATAGATGCTTTGTGGTGGGTTGCCAGATGCCCACCCAGGTTCTCTTATTCTTCTCAACAGTGAAAATAAGATGGAAATGTCCTTCAGGTGAGATGAAGTCAGGGAGGTCACATACCAATCTCCATCCCAGGCAAACCAGACTTGGTTTGGGGAAAACTAACTGAATTTATTGCCAACTAAAACATATTTGAAAGGTGAGAAACAGAGACAAAACCACCTCCCTCAGATGCCACATGTTTGGCACTCTCCAGTGGCCGTGTGACCCTCTCAGTAAGAATTGTTTTTACTCATCTGAACCTCCTACAAAACTGTTTTGCACAAAGATCTTGCTCCACAGCAGGAGCCCATCCCCAGTGCTTCCCACCAGGACGGAGCGTGGCACCCTGGGCACCACATCACCAGCACAGAACATGCTGCTGGCTGGCTCCTGGGAAAAATCTTATTTAAGGAAGGGCTGCAGCAGCACAGGAAGCCCCTGAGCTTGGAAAGTCAAGATTGCACATATTTAGCAAAAGAGTGTTTTATATTTCCCAGTAGAGCTGGAAAACTGCCATGGGAAAAGGAAGAAGAGAGGGAACTGTTGTGTACTCCAAGTTTTCACTCCCCTTTTGTCACCACAACTTGGTAACTCTGCAAACTGAGATATTTGTTGTTGTTAATGGATGTTTCAGTGGGTTTGGACGCTGTTAGTGGTGGCAGCACATCACCTGCCTCTCCTCCAGACGTCAAGGACCAGGTACAGAGCACTTACTCAGATTTGCTTCACTGCCAAAGTGCACTTTGTGCACTACACACATCATCAGAGTAGCTGCAGACTCACCTCACAAGAGTCACATCTCCAGGCTAAACTGAAAATATTAAAGGATGACTGACATAACTGTGGCTGATCCCATTTCTGCCTTCCAAATCTTTACTCTTTCACAGGTTTCTTATGTGATATTGGGCAAGTTATTCACTCCTCAGTGTTGTCTTCATGTAAAGAAAAATATTAGACTGATCGTAAGAAATCAATTTTAATACAAATGTTAAGATACTGCTTTATTGAAACTCAAATGCTTTGTGGAGAGACTTTATCTTGACAATATTTTCTAGGAAAGTCACTGCATGTTCACACTGCAATGTACTATTCCTTAAAGAGGTGCTCTAAGGTCTGGGGAAAGCATTCTGGAAGAAAAAAAAAAAAGAGAAGTAATTATAATAATTAAAAAATAGTAATTAATATCTGTAGAAAAAAAATTGATTTAAGGATAGTCCTTTAATATATTTATATATCAGGAAATCAGTGTGGGAGAAAGGGGCCATTTCTTAGAGGATGGCTGTCTTTCCTTGTCCTGGAACAGCAGAGGAAAAGAAGCCATGAAACCACAAGTGCATCCAAAAGTACTCATGCACAACAAATTCTGGCTGTGATGTGGGGTGGCTTAAAGTGCTCAAATATTCACATCAGCTTTAATTCACTGATTGTGCAGCCTGGCTGACACCCAGGAAGGGCCCTGGAGCTGCCAGGGTGGGTGGGTGGCAGTGCCAGCGCTGTCCCCAGCTCCTTCTGTCCCCTCAGCCTTTATTGCAGCTGAGCTGGGGGTGCAGAGATCCTCCTGTCTCCTGCCAAGCTGCTCCTGGCCCTGCTGTGCTCCCCTGGCAGTGATCCCCCAGCCCTGGGGGAACTCAGTGCTTCCAAACTTTGGTTTATCACTGGCTCTGTTTGCCAATCTTAATTACAGTGCTTGCCCTAGGAGAAACAGTGTGATGAGGGGAGAGATTGTATCAGCCCCCTGCATGTCATGTATGCTATCAGAGACAAACAAGGGTGGAATAATCATTATAAATTAGTCCATCAAGTGATGATTGCTTTTCCTATCCTCTTAAAAAATAGCCACTTACTGCATGTGGGAGCTGTTCATCATTATTGGTGGCTTCTTTCCCATTTTTGCTTGCAGTTTCTCACAGATGGGAAAACTGGATTCAGGATTTTTTTGGGTTTATTTTCCTGCCTGAAGCTGGTAGTCCTGACTGTGGATGTTGTGGCTGTGGAGTTAAGATCAGAAGGATCTTTGTGTGAGATAAAGGCTGTCAGTTCTCACCTGGGGATTTCTGCAGAGCCACAGCACTGCTGGATATTAAGCCCTACTGACCCAGGTAGGGGAAGCAGCCCCTGGGGAAGCTCTGGGAGGTTTGGAGCCTGGCCCAGGACAGGACAGAGCACCCATCAGAGCAGTGAGGACAGGGCTTGTTCACCCACCTGGGCAGGTGGAATGGGGCACAAAGGAGATTTTTGTGGCTCTCCATTGACTTTAGAGGGGGCTCAGACAAGTGGCTCATGCTGTGCTCCTGACTTGCAGGTGGGTGGAACTGAGATTTAATTCTCTCTTTGATCCCATTTAAATAGTTCATATGTTCTTTGAAGCAAGAATGTCTCTTTCTTGCTGTTTTGTGTTCAGGTATAGCTCAGCTGACTGCAACCTCTGTTAAAGAATGACAGAAATAAAGTTGTATTGAGATCTTATTACAGATAACTCATATTTTGGTATAGCTTCTCTGCTACTGGAAAACTAACAATGGGTAAAAGTCCTTTGCTAATAAAGCTTGGAGAAAAAGCTAGACCTTTTTTCCAGTTTTAGAAAGCAGAGACCTTGTGCAATTCTCTCCCTGTTTACACCAGCACGTGTTTGGGTGCAGTCAGTGATATCTGGAGCTGTGTTTTGTAATTCAAGAAATTCAGTGTCTGTGAATATGCCTGCTAAATACAGTGCAGGGAGAAAGATTTCCTTTCCCAGTTAAAATACCACTTTACCACAGGTGAGCACAGCTCCCCTTGGCTGGGAACTCGCCTGTCCTGTTTGGTATCTGAATGCAGCATTTTCTTGGAACACCGATTACACAAGAAGGATAAGAGTGACTCAAATGTGAAACACCATTTTTCTCAGATAAGATCTAGGGATGAGTTACTTTAATGTGCAAAGTAAATATTTGGGTGACACGTGGCGGCACGTAGCTTAAAGCAGGAACCATTTCTGTGCAATGCTTTCCACATGAAAAATGATCTCCAACATGACAAATTGGACACTGGCTTCTTCTAGTAATTTGCTGATTGAAATAAGATGTAAAAAGAGCACCAACAGCACGTCATTCAGGAATCAGAAAAATCACTGTATCCTCTGCAACCCATCTGATCTGAGACCTCAGCCATTAGCTAGTTTTGTTAACAGCATGAAAGTCATGGGTTTTCCCCTTTTTTTTTTTTTATCCTTTTAAAATTAGTTTTAAAAGCTCTGAGCTTGGTGTCAGGAAGGTGGTTATAACATCCATGTAATACTCATTGATGATGTGAGGCTGAAAACACTTAACAGTTTAATTCAAAATTAATCTTTGAATCAAAGGAAAATTAATGAATGTTGGTTTGCAAGGAATACCTTTATGAAAAGTACTTTATTGTTTTCTCATTTTTATTTTGGATTTAAAAAAAAAAAAAAATCCACAATCCTAACTTGGTATTTGAAAATTTTTTGAAGTAATACATGGAAAAAAACAGTGAGAACATTTCAAAATGTATTCATTTTTTAAAATTTTTGCTGGTTTTAAACACCATGGCTGCTAATGGTTTTCAAGAGGAGACTGTTCTGTTAGGTCACTCACAACAAATTCTGCTTTCCTGCAAATGCATTCCTGCCACCAGGAACAGAAATTGTTGTGTGTTCAGCCTGGAGCCCTGGGCAGGGCAGGCAGAGCTGCAGGGAGGTCAGTGCTGAGCCCTTGGTGCCCCAGAGTGATGGAGCACAGTGTGAAACCCACGGCAGAGACACCCTGCTACAGGAATGGAATCATCTCCTGCTTGTTATCACACCTTAACAACTGCCAGAGCCGGAACCAGGAAGGATTACACTCACAGACTGGAAAAAAAATTAGGGAATTGTGAAATTTCATGCAGGGAGAACAAAGCCTGATGTACTGACGTGACTGTGGTGCTGACAGGGGTGATTATACAGTTGGGCTGTGCTTGGCATGTCCAAGAGGTGTAACATTTTCTGCTTGAATTTAAGGGCTTTCTGATTTTTTCTAACAATGGGAATCAACAGGATTGCCACCGACACGACACACATGACAAAAACACCTTAGAGACCATGGTGCTGATCTGGGAAGGAGGAGGAGGAGTGGACCCTTCACCCTCAGGGTCATTTGGGACGTTCCTTATCCAGATGCAGGTAATTAAGTTCAGTGGTGAGGACGGAGATGCTGGAAAGAGCTGACCAGCAGAGCTGGCTGGCAAGTCTGGGATGTTTCTGATGTAAGAAACAGTATGTGGTCAGATGCCTGGATTATTGTCCAATTGCACACTTTGGTGCAGCCACAAGAATTCCAGTTGTCCCTAGAACTCTATTTTATTTTAATTATAAAATTGGACAACGTGGAGAGGAGATTGAACATAGTTTAAATAGACCAAGAATATCTGTTCCTGTGCAAAGACTCTGCTGACCTTGCAAACACCTGTTGCAAGTGCAATCAAAATGTTTTAAAAGTTGCTTCCCCCAGGGAATCCTGCTACACCCAGAGGGGTGGGGGCACTCCTGTCTTCCCCCACGAGGTGGAAGGATGCAAAAGGCACAAAACCCCTGACTCCAGTGCCTGATCCCTCTCAGCTGAGGGGCTTCAAATCCCTGCAGGCAGGAGGAGCTCAGGGACCTGCGGCAGGTTCAGCCTGGGGGATGCTCTGGAGTCCTCTAATTAACTGGGGCAGTAATTAACCTTAGTCCCAGCATGGGGCCCTGCACTGGCAAATGCACCCTTTGGTTAATTTTGAGCATCCATAGTTTAGATGGATTTTTTGGGTTTGTTTTTGTTGTTTGGTTTTGGTTTTTTTTAGGTCTGTGATTCCTAAATTCAGTTTTGAAGAGCAAGGGACTGGATTTGATGATCCTCATAGGTCACTTCCCACCTGCAATATTCTGTTTCAGCTTCTGGAAGCAAACAAAATTATCTGAAAATTATGTTTTTTTCTTTCCAAGGGAATTAAATTTAAATCTTGAACACCTGGACCTTCCTTCAATTTCCTCACTTGAAAGAAGCAGCAGGTCAGAGCATCGTTTCTATAAGAGAAAGGATGGAAAGAGCTCAGCACAGCTGCTCTTAGTTGTGGCAGGTTAATGGCTGAATAACTGACATAATCAAAGATACAAATCCCAACCAGTAAATTCCTGGAAATGCAAAGTGTTCTTGGAATTTCTATGCTGAGATTTTCTGGGAAGATTGCTTCACCTGCCTGGTGGGTAGAGTATTACATCTTACAAGAGAACATATATTCCTCTTTTATAATTCATAATAATGTCCTTTTTTACCTTTCTCCCTTGATTGACCTTCCAGAGCACTTAACAAAAAATCTGCCAGAAAAGAGGTTCCATTTAGGGAGAGCAGCATTCTGTACTCTGACTTGCACAAAGGACAAAGCAGCTTTTCTGTGTGCATCTTGATAAAGATGGTGTTGGCCAAAGAATAATTTATACAAGTTACATGCAAAGTATAACAACTCTACACAGCTTCAGCTGCTGAGATTGTGACCGTGATTTGTAGAAAGCAATGTCATAAAATCAAAAACTGAAACGCACACTCGTGCTACATTAGTAAGCAGAAGGAAGATTGTATTGAAATGGGAAACTGGGGCTGGAATTGTGCAGATAGCAGAGCACTCGGTGTGTAGGAGTGGATTCCAGCCCCAGGAGCACACATGGCTTTGGTCCTGGTGCAGCTCACCCTGCTGGCTTTGGGCTGGAGGCTGCTGCCCTCTGCAGCCTGCAGAGCTCCAGAGCTCCGGGACGGTGGCACTGACAGAACCAAGACACATCTGTCCCTTCTGCTTCTCGCTTTTAGAAGCCTCAGGTTAAAATACATTCGTGTTTGATACCCCAAAATATCTGTTTCCAAGTAGTTTTACAGAAAGGTTAACAAAGTTAGGGAATTACAAAATCAAACAGAGGTAATGAAAAACCCAGAGCCATCTACTTAGATATTTTATCATCAATTCCATCAAAAATACAGCAAGAAAAGGCATTGCCTATTACTGGTCACTCACAAGGTCTGTAATCCAGTAACTCATCTCTTACATGAAGATTACAGCTTAAAAGCAATGAATCCTTTCCATCACTGAGTTCAAAGTAGGCCACTCAAAGATCTGTATGGGGACAGGATAATGGGATTTTCTTCTGTAGCTGAGGCTGGGGCCAGAACCTGCAGTCCTCCATAATCCCATTCCTCACAATTTAGGTACCTTTAAAGTTATTTTTGGACTCACTTCTGGAGCCCTCTCGTGTCTGAATGACCCTGTTGTTGAGCCTTGAGCAGCAGCTGAGGAATGAAGACCTTACTAATTAAAACAATCCACTTTATATGCAGTGCTTTTCCTGATGGAAACAAAAGACACAGCAGGAAGTTAGTCTTGTGGCTGGAACAGTTCTTTGAAAGTTGTCCAGCAGTGTCCAAATGTTTATCAGTCTGTGTTTGAAACTATGTCAAGAGGGACTTGTGGAGAGTTAAAGGTGTGCAAAAGTAGTACAGGAGATCAGGGAGGGAATTATCCTGGAAGCAGCTGTAAGCAGGATGGTTGTTAAGGTACTTACTGTACTGTAGAACTTGCTTAATGCTCTCCTGTCAGGCTGTGAAAGCACATCTTTATGTTGGGGTATGTCCCCTCTAATTTACAAGTCACTTTTGCTCAGTTTAAAGCCATTTTCTGCTATTTCAGGTTTCAGTCCCAAATAACTGCTGAAATTCCACCCTTTTAAGTGCAGTGCTTCTTCTGCAAGCCCTGTGAAAAAGCAGCCACGTACCCTGTGATCACCATGGTCAAGTGAAAACCAGACTGATCCTGCTTTATTTTTTCTGGCCTGAAGAGACAAGCTGTCTGCCCCTGCAGAGTTTACCCTTGTGGGTCCCAGCTGGCTGTGCCTTCACTGGGATGGAAACTGCTCCAGCCTGCTGAGTGAGCCATGCAACATCCCTGGATTCAGTGAGAGCAAAATAATTCAAAGGCACCCCAAGGAGCAGAAGTCAGACACACTGAAGAACAGCCCAGGCTGGGTAATCCAGTGAGTGCAGGAACTGGGAATTGTCCTGACTATGTGTGAGAGCCTGTACAGAAAGGAAAAAGAATGAGACAAGAAAAATATGTCAAAGAAAGAGTTATTGTGCTCTAAACTCCTTGGGTTGTTTTTGTGGAAGGCCCTTAAAATCTCGACCCAGGAAGATGGAGATAACACCAGCAGAGCACACCCAAAGCTAATTTGTGTGAGTGTTGTCAGGAGGCACTGTGGGAGAGAAGATGATGACTTTATGCCAGCACAGGGTATCTTGAGCACAAGCTGAGTGTTTCAGTTGTGAGTTTAGCTTAGTTTTGAACAGTCTGAAGCTCTGTAATGCCATTTTAAGTGGTTTTGAGTATGTTAGTTGGAAAAAGAAGATACAGAGAACTCTTTCAGCACAAAACTCTGTAATTTACTGGACACTGTTTTCAGGAGGATTTTGGTGCTGTACATGAGGTGCTCCATTTGCTTCTCAGATATTTTGCCAGGCAAGGTGCCCAATAATTATGTACTGAAAGATCAAGAGACACTGGTGCTCCTAACCAAACAATTTCACTTTCAGAGCATAAGGAACTCATGCAAGTGACAGGTCAGAGAGCAGATTAATTTGGACACAGCATGCTTCTCTTGAGAAGTCCTGCTTGGAGGGGAAGTGTTTCTTCTCAAAAAATAATAATTAAACAAGAGTGAGTTAGATTATGTACCTCTGGATATGCTTTGCACTACCCTGTCTCTCATTAACTCTGGCAAAATTACTAGTCAGAGAAATACATTATAACTCATCTGTTTCGTGGTGCCTCCATCAATTAGGAACAACAACATTAGGAAAGAAATTAAAAGATGATAAAACCTTTCATGGCTGAACCTAGTCTTTTTCTTTGACCCCTTTTCTCCTGGCATCCATTTCATTTTAATTCTCAGAAAATGGTCAAATCACTGATTAATTGATCATCCATTGGCATTGCTGTGAATTACAGAAGTTTTTCTGCAGAGCAAAAGGAAGTATTTCCTTGCTGAGCTGTTGGTTGAATGCTGCTCTCAGTGGCTCATGATAAAAGGGCTCAGAGTTTCCTGGAGCACTCAGACAGACCAGTGCACTAAGAAGCTCAGAAATACTACTTTTTCCCTTTTTTGTCTGTCAGCTGTGACACTTTCCCATCTGCCCTTGCAGCCCATCCCCGGATTGTTGATCAGCAGAGTTGACAAAGCCCAGATGACACGAGTGATGGCAGAGAAAGAGCCAGAGTGGCCTCATCAGTGCTTTTGTAGGGGCTGATCAGTCACGTTCTGCCCGAGCCCATCAGCTGCCTGCTCTGCTCTGAAATCCTCCTGGGAATTCCCTGAGAGCAGAGAGCTCGGGTTTGGGGTCTCAGTGTCCCCTGGGACTGTAACAGGCTCTGCTGGCAGGGTGGCCATGGGCTGTGCTGTGATGTGCTTTTTGCAGAGGAATTACTGAAACTACAGCAGCATGCACTCAAGCACACAAAAAGTGAATAATTCTATCCCTCCCAGGAGAAGGAGAGATCTGGGAGGAGAGGTCATCAGTACCCTGTCTGGATGGCATCCTCTGGGAATAAAGCCACTTCCAGGACAAAGCCAGGAAATGTTGATTTAAGCCTCTTACACTTACTCCTGACAAAGTCACTCACCATAAATCCAAAGCTGATGCAGAAGGAGAATGCAAAGATGGGTTTCCACATTCCTGGGAACCCTGTACCACCACCCTGTCCCCCTTCTTAGCCAGCTTGCAGTTCTACCCAGCAGTAGCACAGCTTTTCCTGGTTAAATTTATAACCAGATTTAAAATCTTTTGCATCATTTTTTGAGTAAAATCATTCTACTGTGACTAAGAGTCTGCAGCATCTAATGCTGCCTTCCCCTTAAAGTTAAGAAGGGTTTTAAGGCATGGAGCTGCAGCATCCTAATCACTGAGGGATGGCTTGTGTCTAGAGCAGACTGCATCCAAAGCAAAGCTAAAAGCAACAGGCAGTTTCTAATGATGATTTATGATAGATAATGTCTTTAGCCCTAATTGTGTTTACTGTAAGTGAGGCCCTTGAGGGAAAACCAATATAAGCAGTTTCTCAGTCAAGAATGGAGCTACAAGACAAGCACTTTGTTTAAAATAAAATCCACCGCCTGCTCGTGAGTTTTAAATCTTCTGGAAGGTGGAACAATAGTTGCAGAGTAAATATTTTCCTGTTAGGGTGATGCTGACTACAAAAGACCTGACAATTGTGTCAGCATTGGCAGAAATGGAGACATCCTGGCTTGGCAGCTTCCTGGTTCTTGTGACTGGGAAAAAGCTGAGTTTTGGGCATGTTATATGAAATTCAGTGTTTTTCTGAATCTTAGAACTATGTATCAGAAACAAGGGCACACACTCTGTATCCCAGACTCCAACAGGGACAATGGATGTGGAATAACTGATAATAGTGTACTTTTCTGTGTCACCATAAGAAACAGTCCATAGTATCTCAAATAGTCCCCATTCCAACACCCCAATTTAAGACATAGTCCACATTATATCTGCAGAGAACAGACTGTAAAACACTGGTGTGGACTAGACACACATGGCAAGATGAGAAGCCCAAAAATAATACCAAGATTGCTCCAATGCAAGAGCATTTTTTGGTTCCTGTACAGAAAAAGTAGCCATGGAGTTAATTAGGGGAAAGGAGAGAGAGGAAACATCAAAGCTGTGAAGCTGCTTTATCACAGGGCCATCGATTCTGCGCTGGCTTTTTCCTCTGACACTTTTACTCTGTGCCAAACAACTGGCTGCCCTCTGATTCTGTGCTTGGGTGACAGCACGGTGTTTAGAGAGCTGAGAAATGTGTGCAGCTTGAGAAGATGGAAAAACTGCAGCAGGCTGTGGCCTGGGAGGGAGGGGAGCTGTGTGTGTGTGTTCAGCAGGCTGCTGCTGCTCAAATCTTCCTCCTGAGTTCTCCCTCTGAAAAGCTGGGATGCAGACAGCTTTAAGGAAAATTAGGAGAGTGAATGCTGCACCCATGAGCAGGGAGTGCTTCTGCTGGCTCCTAGCTTGAAACACCAGGTGTGGCTGGGGTATTTGAACTTCATCAAGATTCACTCTCTTTATTTTCAAGTCTGTTTTGTCAGTGCATTTTCCTTTGTTATGAAAGCACCTGAGTACATCATTAGGAACTTGAAAATAAAAATAATATCTGGTTTTGTTTTGGTTGGTTGGTTTAGGGTTTTTTTTGTTTGTTTTTGTGGGTTTTTCTTTTCTTTTTCACATGCATAGATTGTGAATGTCTCAGACAAAAGGAAGATCTGAGACTGACCAATTTTTTCAAAAGAAAAGCAAGTCTGCAAGTCATCCCTGAACAATTTGGTACCTGGTGGCAGCACAGTGGTGAGGCTGCAGGGCTGCTTCTTCGATTGCCTGGCTGGAGTGAAAAATTGAAAGCAATTTCTCTTTGAATCAGCTCAAAACAAAACATGGACTGAATTAGAAAATACAGGTTGCACTAAATGGAACAGTGTATTTGGCATAAAGCATCTCTGCCATGATGCAACATTTAAGACATTTACAAAATAATAATAATAATAATAATAATAATAATAATAATAATAATAATAATAATAATAATAATAATAATAATAATAACAACTGTCTAAGCCTATTACTGAGGTGGGGATTGCCAGAGGCTGTGGAGCGATAGCACTGATGGAGTTGCAGCACATTTAACATCAGAATGGGGAATCACCTCATTGCTCACAGAATTAATTTAGTAAGCACTTCAGCACTTCTTTCCAAGTCATCCTGGAGATTTTATTCCTCTCATGCCCACTGACACATTTATGTGTCCAGGTTAAGTATTGCACCACAAAAATCTATATAATTAATAAAATCATCCTTTATACAGCAAATTCTAGTCCATCAGTCTGGAATTTGAGACTGCAGGTGGAGGATTAATGGAAAAGCACAAAGTTGCAGCAGAAAACTGTAAAAAGAAACAAAGAGCAGTGCTGCAATGCTGTTGTCATCTGGATGCAGCTTATACCTGGAGAAACCCTAAAGAACAGGAGCCCACTTCTTTCTTAAGCGTTTATGATCTGGAATGTTGATTCCTGTTTATTCCTACTTACTCCTCTTTACTTCAGCAGGAACTGGGGGTAGTCATGGGATCATCTGAATGTTTAATTGAACCAAATACTGAATTCATTGTCATTCTGAAAAAACCAGAGCTGTAGAGTGCTTCTGCCTCGTGTATTCTTTGTTTTCCCCAGGTTTAAGGATGTGAGACACCTCCCAAAGCTGTCTGCACTAACACACACAAAACTGAGCGTGTGTTGGGGTTGTTGTGCTCAACATCACTGTACAGGAACGACTTTCTCCTGTGAAATCTTTTCCAGGCTCAGAAGATAACCAGAGATCAGCAGAAAGGAATTAAACACAAACACACACACAGAGCTATGCAGCTGCAAATCTGGAGAAGGGTGAGGTGCAAACTAGCCTGATGAACTAGTAGGAAGTGTTATACTGAGTTCTTTTAAAAAATATTATTTCATTTAAACGATGTCTCTGGGAATTTCAATATTTTCCAATGACTTATTTCATCTTGAGGAAATATGGCTGTTGGAAGGAGAGTAGGTATAGAAAATTCCCTGATCAGGAAACTCTTATTTTGGCTTTGTCCTTGTCAGCTGCCATGGTGTTGGCATAAAATAATTTTCAATATTCCCTAAAATACCAATAAGAATGTGACACTTCTGCACCACTGAAGCTCATCATAAGGAGAAAGGACAAGCACTTTAAGCTGCCATCTTTGTGCAAACACCTCTCTGTTTCCAATCTTCCCCCATTTCATAGTGTGATACAAACACAAAATCCTTCTATCCTTGCATTTACCATACAAAGAGGAATTAATTTTTTTTTAAATTTTCTGAAAACAACAAGAAATTGGTGGACTGCATTAAATTCTTTGTTTGGTTTTGTTTTGTTTTGTTTTTTTCAAAAATATAGAGCCAGTGGTTGACTCTGCTGAAATAACTAATGAAATCAAACACCTGGAACTGCCAGTTTAAAGAGTTAAAAAAAAATAAACTGCTGTGATGCTTGCCCTGCATGGCCAGCTCCCACTGCCAAAGGATCCCAGCCTGTCCCTGCAGAGGGAATATTCATGAGCAGTTTCCCCATGCCCTCAGTTGAAAAGAAAGAAAAGCTAAAACTAAAAGAGGCAGATGTGTGCCCTCCTGGCTTCATCCTCCTTATGCTCCTTCCCTTTCCCCACCCCACACAATATTTTTTTTTCTGATATTTGAGCTCCTGATGAAGATTTAAAATTAGATTAACAATTTCTGTTCATTTTTTTTTAATTGTCAGGTTCTTTGTCAGGGCTTGGTCTTATCTTGCATACAGACTGGCAGAAAGTACATTGAATTCCTTGCATCAAGGATTGTTTATGTTTGCCTGTACCACGTGAGTGTTCCTGTCAATACAAAACACAGAGTGAACAACATCTCTACCCACTCCATGCAGTTCCTGTGCATTCAACTAAATATTAGAATTAAATGGTTTGCTGTATTGGGACCCCCTTTGTATGTTTGGAGGGATTTCCTCTGAGATGGAATGCAGCAGCAGTTTAAATGGAGAAGTGTGCAGTTCTGCAAGAGAATGAGTGAAAATATTCCCATGCATTTTCCACCCCAATACACTAATGACTGCTTTCTTATCACTCATCTGATCTAAAAAAGTACTCTCTGAGAATGTTACAACCTCATTTAAACATATTTACCTTTATCAGCTCATCCTATTGATCTGTTTGCAAGATGCCATCAGTTGTGGCTGTCCTGGACTTAACCCAAAGGACTGTACAGTTGTCATTATTGTACAGCCCTTTGAAATAAAGCACAGCTACATTTTTTCCTAATCTCTATTCAGTTGTGCAGCAGAGAGGTATGAAGTGCCATAAAAAGAACCTGTGAACATTGTGGAAAGCATAAACAAGCTGCTTTCATAAGGACAAGCTGCAGTTAAAAAACAACAGCAGCACTGTTTATTGGGTGGGTTTAACAAGCCAGATCAATCCTGCTGCTCTGAAAGGAGAGGGTTTTTATCCTTGCATACGTCATTCCCCTCTTCCTGAAAACCAGAATTCGCACTAAATCTCTTTACAACCAATTTTGATCTCTGTTATTAAGACATGAGTATTCATGGTGCATCAAATGCAGGGTGTGAAACCCTGGGCCCAGGGGAAGGCTGTGCTAATGGATTTTCAGAGTTCAGCTTCAGTCCGTGGGGCTGGAAGAGAAATGCCAGGGGAATGAGCACTAGTCAGTTTGCTTCATTTGCTTCAGTTAGGGCAAAATCATTTCCTAGGAACGATTCTCTGCAATGCAAGATGTCATAAACCTCAGCACTTCACCAAAGTTATGGAGGGAGTGGGGCTTAGTCTGGTCTTCTGTCTGAATTGATCTGAGTCTACACCTGGAATGTGTATCTCTTGGGGACCTATGTGGTCCTCAGTCCTGGAGCTCTCAGTCAATGCTGCTCTTTTTGCTAAGAAGAGTTCAAAGTTTATTAATCCAGTGGTGAGTGAACTATAGGATGATCTACAGGTGAGAGGAATCTTCTGGATGAGAAGAATCCAGCACTCAAGCCTCCCCCATGAGACACCTTGTACATTTGGGCCAGCAGAGATCAGCTGAGAGACTCTGGAGAAGTCTTCTCTTCCCTAGGAACTGCCCTTGAGGAGGTTCCACATTCATTGGGATGGGTCAGGACACTCAAAAAGGGGAAAAGCACCAATCCCCCTCTGGCTATTGTTCTGCAGAAAGGAATGGGGTAAATATCTGGCTCCTGAAGGGAGGGAGGGTTGGGAACCCAAATCAGAGAAGGAGGAGCATTTGGCTTAAAGTACCTCAGTTCTTTTCAAAAGATGTCTTCAGACACTCTTTTCTGACTATTTGCAAGTTTTATTTCCTATATTCCATCAGCCCCACATGTGCTCCATGGGGTTCTAAAACAAATGGTGTGTCCCACTGCCTGGCAGAGCCCAACCCATGTTGGTGTTCACACACAGCCACTGCACAGCTCCTCTGCATGTGAGGGGCTTACATCTGTCCACAGCCTTCCAAGAAAGAGTTTTCCTTATTTCAGCATTGTAAAAGCTTCCATTTCATTTAATTCTAAGTAAAAAAATGCCACCAACATGAAGGATGTAAAGAAAAGGCTTTGTAAAAGCCAATTTATCTCAAGGCAATCTGCCCCTTCTGTGCCTTCAGTGTGCCTCTAATGGAACAGGGCAGGGAACTCTGCCTCCCCTACCCTTTTCCTACCAAGTGTAGCCATTGACTGTTTGGTGTGAGAAGCCTCTTCAGGGCTCCAGCACAGCCTGATTGCACTTTCTGAGACTCTACAGACTCCTATGTAAAAAAAGAATTGATTAGGACAATGAATGCTGTGTCTGATCATTAAATATTTAAACCTGCTAGGCTTTCAAGAGTGGCAGCCTTGTCAGCCTGTGCAAACACCCTTGTTTTGCCAGATCTAACTTGCTGTTGTCAGTTTTCAGAAGGCTTGAGGTAATGTGTACACGAGATTTAATATCCAGAGTTTTTTAAGGGAAAAAGAGGACAGAGACTGTGCCTTTAATTGTGTCTTGCAGATTGAAGTAAGTGACCATACATTAAGAAATGTAGCTGGGAGAATGTAGTTCTCCTTCCCTGGTGTGGGAGTGAAAATGTTGATTGGATTGTGCCCAAAATTAAACAAACACAAATATTCTAACCCATATATCACACTGATCACTAATAGAGGAAATAGCATCTTCTTACATGGACTGTGACTGCGTTTTCTGCTCCAAACTTCTGGAAACAGGAGAGCACAGAACCTTCTGGATGCTGGGACATTGGAGCCTGGTACTGCTCTCTCTCCACCGTATTATTTTCCATCTCTGTTTTCATTCACTTAATAGTTCCAGCACCATGGGAATTTTTATCTAAACCTTTTTTCAAGGAAAAAAATTCCAATTGCTAATTTTTTCTTTCTGTGCAGTGTGTTCAATTTACAAGTGTTTGGGAAGAATCTATTTGTCCAGTCAATTCCTATTGTTAATAAGAGGCAGTCTTTCACCAAAAGGGAGGAAAAGCTATTTGTGTCAGTTTAATCACAGCTAGGACAGGGTATCAATTGATAATGGACAGAGCTCTCTGCAGGATGTAGAGTTTAAGCACAGATGTGACCTCTGTGTGCAATTTGGGATCTAAACAGAATAGACAGACTGGGAGAAGAGGAGAACAGTGCCTAATCTGAGGATGGACAGGTAGTGAGGGAAGAAGAGACATGGAAATGTCCAGCCTTTGGAGCTGCTGGCAGCTCAGCTGTCACAGGTTCCAGGGGTGCTGTTACATCCTCTGTGCTGGTGGCTCCCCGCAGGCAGTTCCCATCTCTCAAGGCAGGTCACAACAACCACCCAAGCCAGGTGTGAGAGAGTTTTATTTTGTAGGCTCTTTCTCACCATAAAGATTTTCTTGTGTTCCTTTGGATTGAGCATAGCTGCCATTTTATTTACATTTTTTTGCTATAATTAGCTATCATCATGTCATCATTACAAATTATGTGATCATTATCATCATTCTTCATCATTGTGAATTATGAATATTATCATCCAGTGTGTGCTAAAACAAATGTATTTAAATGACTGCAGACAACACAACACATCTGTGTGCACTTCTGCCCCAGAGTGGCTCAGCAGTCTGACTTGCTGCCATCTTTGCAGCACCACATCTGTCAGGACTAGTAAAATATGAGTCAGGCTGATCTTTTCTCCAGTTCAAAGCTAGAAACTTGTGTGAAGGCCACAGCAATATGTTTGTTGAGCAGCTGCTTTTATATTTTGTGTTCCAAAGAGCAGCTGCCTGACTCAGGGCAGCGCACAGGTGAGGAACAGCGTGTGTGCTCAGCAGGTTCCCCACTCCTCAGTGCTTGCTTTGTGCCTTGTGCTGCACTCCTAGATGAACCCTTGGTAACACTCTGCACCTGGAAAGGAAACTTCAGCTGTGATGCTGCATCTTGTGTTCAAATGTTAATGCCCTCTGCCTATCAGCTCCTGGCCTGAGCCTCCACATGCATAATGCAAACCCTGTGGATCTCCCTGAAGAATGGAAAGCAGCTGCTTGGCCTCTGATGAGCTCCTAGCAAACAGGTCTGATGGTGGGTGCTCTGCTGAGCTTGCCAGGGATGGCTGGAAGCACAGGAGAAGCTTTCAGGAAGGGCAGAGGCTCCGGGATGTCAGTCCACAGGGCAAGCAGAGGGACCAGCGAGGCAACTCTACTGAGAGTACAACTGAGAGTAAATGCAAACGACGGGAGGAAGGGCTGGAAGATGGCAGCTGAAGAGCAGGGAGAAGGAGACAGTATTGTATTTCTGACAGGCAGTCAATATTAACAAAATAAAAAGCAAATTATGGAGAAACGGTTCTTCTTTAAGGCCTTGTTTTTCTACTAGAATGGGTTGGGGTTATTTTAAAGAAGCCTATTGCATGTGAAATAAAAACACCAAAAAGACAAGAAATGCAGTCTTAAAACACCCCAATTTCCCTGGAGCTTACCTTGCTGAAAAGCTCAACTTTTCTGTGTTTCTACTTCAGTACAATCCATAGATGTTATTTTCCCTGAAGTAAAAAAATTATCCTTTTGACTGTGAAGACAAAGGATCGGAAAAGTCAGGTTTCAGAGCTGAATATTTGGTGACTGTGTCAGGACCAAGAGAGACAGCCTAACTGACCTTAAAATCTTTGGTAGCTGTGTAGCTTCTGACTAATTCCATGCATCAAAAGATTCCTCTGCTCATGATAAACATAATTCTTCTTTAGAAGGAGTGGGACCTGAAAAAAAGCTAGCAAAGAGAAAAAATAATCTGCAGCAATTGGATGGATTGTGCCTCCTGCCAAGCTGCTCACAAATGATTTCTGCACTGGTATGGGGTCCTTTGTTTCCTAATAAAAAGCCTGGAACTGTTTTAGTGTAAGAAAAGGAAAAAGGAACATAAGAAGATACCTCTGCTCAAGGTGAGCTCATGCCAGCTCTGTTTCACTAGACAAATGAAATAGCCAGCTGGCCAGATTAGGAGTTCAGCAATACCTGTTTGGTGGGGCTGTGCTACACCTTCCAGGATGACAAAATGGGAGGTGATTACAACTTGGAGCTGACCTACTTCTTGTCCATGACATTGTGTCCCAAGCTTGGCTCTGGGGCTCAGGAACTAATTTCTCACCCTGCTATTAAGAGTGCTCTGGGTTTGATAACTAAGTTTGGGGGCTAAATCCTACCCTGAGGGAAAGGTGGAAAGATGTTTGTTAAATTCTTGTTGAGGAGGTTGTGTTAGTGCTACTTTTAGTACACTGTGTTATTGATGACTATATGGCAATTTGGGGCTTTGTTTTTATTGTTTCAAATCTCTGTAAACAATTTGCAAGATTATTTGTACCTTTAGCTAACATGAATTGAATTTTAACCCTAACCACAGAGGAAGATTCATTTCTTTATGAGCATTTTTTTCCCTGGGTCTTGCTGCTATGATTTATCTGAGAGCAGCAAAGACGTCCTCAGTTCCTACGCTTTGCAAACAGAGCTCATCTGAAGCATGATTCAAAATTACAGATGATTAAGATAGTGAGAGCACACAATAACTTGTCAGATGCCTGGTAGGAAAAAATTGATCTGGTAAAATAGAATGAGTGTATCCCATTATATAGTAAACAGCCTTAAGTGAAAAGCAGATCTTTGGGGCTGGCACACTGGTGGGTTCCAGCCAACACTGGGACTGGACATGAGAAGATGAAGTGCAGTAGAGTACTCTGGACTGAAGCATACTTAATGTGCCACATATTCAAGGAGTTAAGGGTATTTTTCCTCCTATTATTCTCTATTACAATCTTATTGCTCTAATCTTTAAGAGCCTGTTCCTAATTTCCAGGCACGGTTCATTCATATCCAGCCGACACTCTCTGTGCTTGTGCCAACCATAGCTTTTAGATTAAATAGTTCTGAAGCCCAGTCAGGAACTGGAAATCAGGATTGCCTTTGTGATGGGTGAAGCAATCCTAGACCAATTCATGCCTTTTTAATAGAGGTGGGCAGTATTTGCCCTATGTTGACAAGCAGCACCCATCTAATTATTTGAGAGCTGTTCAAGCCACCTCATCCTTGCTGCTGCACAGGGACGTGTATCTCCCACCATTACTAATGAATCACATCACCTGATACATTTTCCCCCTACACACTCATTTCCTTGACTCAAGTTGTGTAAGTAATTGCACTTTGAATACTTTAAATGAATGAAAAGGGGTCTAATGATGCTATGCTATCAATAAGTCCTTCTGGGGTTTTTTTGGTTTTTCTTCTTCCCTGTCAGGACTGTTGAGGGAAGTGCTCAGTCCCTGCAACAGCCCAGAGCTGTGTCTGAGTAAACAGGGGATCATCCAGCAGCAAAGGAGAGAGGCAGGCGAGTCCTGCAGCTCCGGACCTCCTCCTGCCCTCCTCCCAGCTGTGAGCTGCTCCTTGCTGGCCCAGCCCAGCAGCACTGGCTTTAGGGAAGATCCTGCATCCTGGGAAAGAGCTGTCCTGCTGCCCTTCCCACCCCAGGGACAGAAGGAGCAAGGTAGGCACATGGGCTGGAAATGATTAACTGAGCGTCAGTAACTAGCGAGAGAAAGGAGAAGGGGAGGGAGACAAGTTGGAGTTTGGGGGAAGCTGGAACCTCTCCTGTCTCCAGCAGTTGTTGACAAAAAGAGGCAGGCAAAATCCCATTTCCTAACTGTGGTAGCTGGGGCTGCACACACACACACACACTCACAGGACCCTCAAACCCCTGTAGGCTGGGGGCATCCATAGCCATGGGTCTCCCACGGGCTGTGCTCTTCTGCTGGGGAAGCAGAGGGAGAGAGGGAAGCAAGAGGGATGACTCAGGAGCACTGAACCTTCGAGGAAAGCACAGCTGGAATCCCAGACTGTGGGACTGGGGGGGACTGCTCTGAACAGTGCTTGCTTATGTAGTGTCTTCATACTCCTCCACCTTGGCAAAAAGCAGTTTTGGCACACAAAACAAAGGAGAAAAGATTTCCAGGAATAAATATTTAATTGTAGCTTTAATTAATATTTTAAGCAAAAGAAGTCATTAGTTCTGTAACTGTATCTTAGAAAGAGGCGAGATCTTGTGTGGAACAGAATGGGGTGGAGTGGTAGAGTGCTTTGGAAGCCAACCATGTGGTTGACATAGGAAGCTGCATATCCTGAGACCCCTTCTAGATGCCCTGTCTCAGATCAAACACACTGTTATGGGTCTTCTGTTTGCTTTTCCTCATGAAAAAAAATCCCAAGCCCCACTAAGATCTGTGCATGGCAGTTTTATCACAAATTGTTCAGCACTGTTTCTTGTGTGACTGTGGCTGGCTAAGAGTGCATACTTCTGTCTCACCTCTGATGATATGAGGACATGCTTCATCTGGAATCTACAAGTGGAAAAGAACTAGAACGGATTCCCTTTCTAAGCTCTTTTTGTAAAACTATCTTTTAAGGTACTGTGGGTTATTGTCAGCTAGGAAAATTATGCGCAAATGAAAGCATTCCTGAAACTGGATGCTGGATGAAGATGGTGCATTTTGTCCCAAGGTCTCAGTGATTTTTGTGTTCCCAATAAAGTCAGAGAGCACTGACTGGGAGCCTGTTGTCACTGCTGCCCTGGGCTGTGCCATCAGTTGTCCTGCTGCAGCTGTCACCCCAGGCCCTGTGTGACAGCTCTGTCTCATGCAGAGGATGCCGAGCACATCCAAGTGATGACAGTACAGAGCACACCCAGCCCCATTCCTCATCCTCATGGCAGCACTCGGGAGGATTTACCAGGATTACTCAGCTGTAGCTTGGCCTGGCTCTGTCGAGCTCTCTAGCTATGCCATCCTTTCCTTTACACCGCTTCCATCGGCTCTTGGAGTTTTCGTTTTGGGCGGGGTTCCCCGGGGCCGCAGCATCCCGGACAAAGCGCGGCGCTGCTGGCCCAGCCCGGGGCCCCGTGCGGGCGGAGCGGAGCGGGCCGGGCCGGGCCGGGGAGGAGAAGGGCGGAGAAGGGAGGAGAAGGGCGGAGCGGGGCGGAGAAGGGCGGAGCGGGGCTCCCTGGCCCTCCCCTCCCCGGCAGAGCGCCGGGGCCAGCCCGACACCAGCCCGGGGAGCGGGGCCGCCAGCCCAGCCCAGCCCAGCTCTGCCCTGCCCAGCCCAGCCCAGGTGAGCCGGGTCTCAGCACGGAGCATCCTTCGGGAGGTTGGGGGGCCGGGCCGGGGGCAGCGGGCTTGGAGAGCCCCCCGGGAGGTGTCCGGTGCCGCCTTCTCCTCCTCCGGGGCGGTGGATTTATTTCGCTTCAGAGATTAGGGCCGATTTCCTTTGTTTTGCTTGGTTTGGTTGGTTTTTTTACGCTTTCGCCTTCTTGTTGCGCTCTGGAAGTGCGGGTGTGACATTGTTACTCTGGGAATGGCTTGTTTTAGAAATGACGAGCGAGACAAAGAGTGCTGAACGAGAGCTTCCAGGCGCTGGGGAGATAAAGGACTCCCAGCACTGGTTGCTCAGAGGGGCACTGCAGAACTCGGAGCCTCGTTAAAGACTCTGTTGCTGTAGCCTGAGCTGCCTCCTCTTACAGTCAGCACTTCTGCTCAGGAAAACGGGGAAAGCAAAAAATGGGGGAAGCAATCCTTTCTTTGTGTTTCTTGGAATGTTGGATGTGTGTGCGTGTCACTTCTTGCTCTTGTAAAGAAGCCTTCGAGGCTGATTTTTGCATCTGTGACTCTGAATTTGGCTTTCAAGGAGGGGATTTAGAGCTCTTTTCTGATTCTGTTTTTGCTGGCACTGTCGAGCTACTTCTGAGAAATGTTTGCAAAACCTTTTGTGGTGCTAGATTTGGTTTCTTAGAGAGTCTCACAAAACTTTCAGGCTGCTTTGACTTTACTCTCCTAGTCGTAATTTTTGTGAGGTTGAAAGGGTTTTTTTGACTGCTGTTCTTAACCTTTACTTTCTGACTATTATCTTATGTTGGGCAAACATAATTTCTTTCCTTCTGTTGATTATTAATAGTGGAAGATAGCAAGGCCTGTGAACATAGCTGCAGAGGGCTTGGGCTTTTACAAACACATCTTAGAATCTCGTTAAATCTAAAGAGGCTTAACTAACATGTAGGAAAAAAGTTAAAAAAAGCCCCAACTCATATGACGGCTTTGGTTGTTTACAGGAAAAAAGTTGTGTGTGCCAAAGAAACTGTAGGAAAGATGAGCCTGTTCTCTGACAATGGGCTTATTTTCACAATCTACGTGGGGGTGTAAAGGAGAGAAAACACGTTCTTTCCAAGTGTCCCTTTGCAGGGGCAGAGCTGAGGCAGGAGCTCATCCCACGGCCCCGTGGGTGCTGTGACACCCACGTGTGGTGGAACCCCGAGTGTGGTTATGCTGTCCCCTGTTCTGGGCACCTGCAGCTGCCCCTGCACTGCCCTGAGCTTCTGCCACTGCACGGGGTTGTAAATATTTCAGCCAGCACCATCCCCTCCTTTGCTTATGCACGTGTAAGCACAGAAATGTTTATCTGCAAGTAATTTGAAGTTAGGCAGATAAGGCCAGGTAATGCTGCCTTCTGTCTTCTTTTATGACTGTGGCTTTCAGGGTAGTGCTGTCCTTTGGGTGAATCCAGGCTTTATATTCATTTAAAGAATGAAACCCGTCATGAACGTGAATGTATCATGTTCAGTGTCGTGTCCAGTAGAGCTCCCTTACAACAAACTGCCAGACCCTGTTTGTGCAGCACACCAAATGTGGTTCCTGGGAGGAAATGTGGTGTGTGGGGCTCTTTCTAGGTGATAGGACCAGCAGGCTCTGCCAGGGCTGTTCTTGGTGTCAAGCCTGGCAGAAGTAAATAAATCCTTCCCCTGCTTCCATTTCACCCTGAGTGGGCTGTGGGGTGCAGAAGGAGTTGGGGGGTCTCTTTTATTGTGTCTGGAGTATCTTCAGGGTGAAAGCTGAAGATATTGTGCCTTTTTGTCTATTTTTGTCTCAAGTTTCTATAAGGAACCATTTTTGAATCAGTGGGTATGGAGTAGACTTGGCAGGGGTTGAGAGTAGCTGCTTGAAACTTGGGGAAAAAAACTAATGGGGATCAGCATTAGTAAAATTTATTGATATTGTAAGTGTTCAAGTCCAGGTTGATAAATATTCTGAATGTTGGTGGTGAGAGTTGTTGGTTAATCTGCCCCTCATCTGGAAGGTTTCTAGCAGAGACTACGGAGAGGAACTCAGTTTGGAAAGTGTAAACCCCATCAGCAACAAGGGGAAAGATGAGTGGGGATCACAGCCCTTCCCTGGGGCTGGCAGCTGCCATCTCCTGGGGGCCAGGAGGCTGGGAACAGCACTGTGCACAGCAGAGGGGTGGCCTTGAAGAGGAAAAAATAAAAAGGAGTGAAATGTTTTTGAGTTTTTTTTCTGCACAACAGTTTTAAAAACTCAAATCCTGCTTTTTGCAACAGGTTGATGTAGAAAACCAAACAAAAAACCCCAGCTGAAACGCTGTAAAGAAAGGAGATATGCAGAGAGGTGATTTGCTTTTGCGTGATGGGTCGCTCCCCGGCACAGTTCAGATAAAATGAAAACTAGAAAGTGTTCATCTGACTTAACTGCTTTGCCTTTTCTCTCAGAGCGGGGTAGAGGAAATTGTCCTGCTTCCGTCTCTCACTGTGTCTTTTCCTCGTTGTTGAGGCGGCTCCCTGGGCAGAGCAGCGCTCTGTGTTTCCTCCACCCCGCAGAGATTGCGGCTGGACCCGGCTGCGGGGGCTCTCCGTTCCCTGGACCCGGCTGCGGGGTCTCTCCGTTCCCTGGACCCGGCTGCGGGGGCTCTCCGTTCCCTGGACCCGGCTGCGGGGTCTCTCCGTTCCCTGGACCCGGCTGCGGGGTCTCTCCATTCCCTGGACCCGGCTGCGGGGTCTCTCCATTCGCTAGACCCGGCTGCGGGGTCTCTCGGTTCCCTGGGCCCGGCTGCGGGGTCTCTCCGTTCCCTGGGCCCGGCTGCGGGGCTCTCCGTTCCCTGGACCCGGCTGCGGGGTCTCTCCGTTCGGTGCGGCTGGTGAGAGCCCGGTGAGGCGGGGATGGCCAGCCCAGCCCTGTGCCCCTGCTCCCCAGCGCTGCCTCCGCAGCTGCAAACAGAGAGAAACGAGACCGCTTCCTGCCGAGATCTTGCTTTTCCCCCTCAGCTAGTGGCCGAGAAGAAGGCTGAGGTACGGAAGGTGCAGAGATGGGATCCCCCTGGCAGGAGGTGACACCCCGGAGCATCGTGTCCCCGCCTTGGTGGCGGCCGGGAGAGGAACCCGTCTGACGCTTCCTTTGTCTCCTCATTGTGTAGGAAGGCACTCGCTTAGCTTTCGTTTCTGTCGTTTTTGGGGCACGTGGAGCACACTGAAGTGGTGTTTCTCTTGTTTGCCCCAGCGAGGGAAGCTGTAAAACACCGTGTGAGTCAGAGCGCATCTGCCCAGGCTTGGCTGCGGTGCCTCGGGGCGGGTGGGGCGTGGGTGCTGCCCGGGAGCCTGACCCGCCTCTGGGGGAAGCAGCTTCATCCCTGTGGTCCCTCCGATGCTACTGCCTGATTTCAGAGCTTTGCTGGTTCTTTATTTGCCGTTGGTTTCACAGCAGCTTTTCCTCTTTGGATCGATTTAAAACATTTTTATGTATATAACAAAGTAACCTATCAAATATTTAAAAAAAAATAACGATTATCTTGGGCGTAATGACACCTGCATTAAGGTTCTTGCATTATTAATGCAATTTGGAAACTGAACAGAAATCTAAAGAAAATGAACGTTAAATTTTTGACCCATGGTGTGAGTGTTAGGCTCTGCTCACCTTGAATTGTGTATTTATGCAGGGAGGAGCTGGTGATAGGGTCAAGGTCTCAGCAGATCTTTAAATACTGGGGTGTTTCAAGGACAGCAATTATGAATTTGGCCTTTGTGTGCTTGCCCAGCTGTTTGGGCAATAATTGGTGGCCTGTGACCACACTTCTTGCCCAGGACTGGGGTCTGGGAAGGTAAACCTGGGCTTGAGCTGCAGCCTCCCTGTGAGCAGATAGCAAAGGGGTGAAGGCACAGAAGGAACAAAACAACCTGCAGCTGAATCTCCAGGCAGTTTGGACTGCAAGGGATGGCTCTGTTACCTTTCTCTGGAAAAAGCAAGTAGGCCTGTGTGCACCATGTGTTCCTTACCCCGATGGCTCCGTGCCTGATCTGATCACAGAGCGCTTTGTGCAGGACCGAGGAAAAAGGAGAACCTTGACCTGGTAGTTTCTCTGGAATATTAAACCTTGCTGGTCCTTTGCCATGCCTCATGAGCAGCACATGACTGGGGAAGTGGCAGAGCATTAGGAGCTAAGGCTGGTCTCGAGCAGGGAGCAAAGTGCTGGTGTTACTCTGGGGGGAGCTTGGAACACTGTCCCCGGGAGCTGGGGTGGAAAGCCAGGCTGGATGGGGCACTGATGGTGCTGCAGCCCCAGAGGAGCGTGGCCAGAGCTCCCACACCATGCTGGCAGAGCCTCTGGCAAAGGGTCTGTCCTGCTCAGCCGCTTGTCACATCAGCCGTGGTGTACTTGTCCCATGGTGAAGGACAGGCTGCCAGTGGAGACACAGCTGCCTGCTGCAATTGCAGATCTTGGTGACTAACAGCAAAACCAAAAGATGAGATTGCTGAGAATTGGAGTGGGAATCTCTGCTTCCAAAAGACTCTTTATCAGCTGACTGTTGGGCTAAGGATGTCTGCAGCCCATTCAGCATCTGGGGTTCACCTTGTCTTCCCAGTGCTGCTTTTGGGCAGGGTGGGAGTGAATGAATCCCACTGAGTTCCTCCAGGCACGACTCTGTATCCAGGAGCACTGCTTTTCCCAAGGTTCCAAATTCTTTGCCACTTTCTATTTAAGAGAAGTCCCAGACAAAGAGTAGACTTTGTCCAGGAAATAAACATTTTATCTTGCCTGTCCAGTGGGGAAGGAATTTTCTTTTTATGTCAATCCTGGTTTAATGTTTGGTTTGTTTACATTGCACAGCCAGGCACGCTGATGGAGGCCCTCTGGCGAAATATTGTTTTGTGAGCTCCTGCCTCCTCAGTGCTCATTGTCTGCTGGCTTTCCCTTCATGATATGATTTCAGGAGGCTGGTCAAAGGTGTTTGCTTGTTTCCAGTTACATGATCAAAGTCATGGCCATGATTGTAACTTCTTGACAATTACCTAAAAGAGTAAATGAATCTGCCAGAAAGCAATGTCAATGAATTTCCTGTTTACAAAATTTTTACCTGTTACTGGAATGTAAATACTCATTAAATATGTGAGTTGGATCTCCTCACCCAGCTCATCATAGCAGTGCCTGTCTGCAGTGGCAGGTCCAGAACAGGAGCTTGGCTGACTGCAGCCAGGAAAAGCAAAATTTACTCAGCTGTGAAGACTGTGACTTTATTTTCTCCAATATTTGAAGAAAATCTAGCAAAGGGAACTATGAAATGTGGCGATAGCCTTTTCATGGAGCCTCTTTGTGATGGAGAAGGGTAGGAGGAGTCCTTAAAGTTATTTCAAACTATTTCAAGTGGTGGGTTTTTAATCTTACTGATAGGAGAGACAGTAAATAGAGTGAATATTGGTATTCTGCTATATGCTGGTCCAGAAAGTGTGTTTGAATCTTACACAGGTCTCAGTTTCTGAATAAATATGTTCTTTTTTTTCTATGCAGAAGAGTGTTTTTTCCCTACCCTGGGAACTGTGTCAGTCCTAGAAATTATTCTCACTACTGTTTAGGACACCAGTTCTAGAGCAGAAGGTGTATTTTAATATACCTAAATAATTGTGTGGTTCCACTCTTTTCTGATGTATTAGATTTTATACTCTGATTTTTTCTTTTCTCCCTGTGCCAGGCTTAGACAAAAATATATCTCTGTCCCTGGGGATGTCTAATGCACTGCAGTGTCTTTTACCCACAGCAGCAGGGACTTCAGGACAGAAACTCACTGCTGGAACCCAGTCAGGCTGAATCTGGCAGAGCTGCTGCCCAGGCATTGCCAGCAGCATCCCAGCATCATGATGTCACCATGCTGCTGTCTGCACTATCTGCTTTTTCACATGCTTACCTTCCCTTCCATCCCCCAGGCTTTCCAGGTAGACAAACCTCGCCTGGAAAACATCCCAGAGGAATCAAATAAGAAATAAAAGTAGTGCAGAGCTGTCTCAGCACTGATCACAGCCCCATGGGGACAAAAGTGGTTTTGCTGGACACTCACTGACTGGTACAGGTGGACTCTGCAATTCTAATCAAATTTGTTCTTATACGTTTTAATGTGGCTGCATTGCCTCTTCCCTGGCATGGGTTCTGAGGAGGAGCTCCTCCTCTGGTACCCCATGATGAGGAGCTCTGCAGTCTGGGATCTCCTGGCCACCAGGGTGAACCCACAAGATGTGCATGCACACCATGACATGGCTCCTTCTGGACTTGGGGCTGGTTCCCGAGGCAGGCAGAGCCTGGGGATTCTTAGCTGTGTAACTCTGGGTTTCACACAAAACATTGCTCTAGATAAAAATAACAAAGGTACTGTTAAATCTATTCCTGTCTTTGTTTTTTACTGATCTCACATCTCTCTTGGTAGTGGGTCTGGCCCAGTTTCATAAGGCCATGGAACTATTACCATGTGGCTAGACAAGTAAATTGAATCTAAACAATTTTTCATAAAGGCATTCACTGCTGTTCCTGTGTGCAATGTTTGCTCTACTTGCGTCCCATTCCCTCTGTGATTGCAGTGGAAGTAGATGCAGTTTGTTGGTCTAGTGATTGCCCTAAAACAAAACTTAAGTACAAGTTTCTATTAAACATGTGCTTCTATATAGAGGTTTAGTTTTATTCCTGAAGAAGGCACGTGCCTTCAAGATTTGCCTGCTTTTTTTTCAACTATAACACTTGATTCTTACCTTGCCTGAAAAGCTCGAGTTCCCGTTCCCTTGCTGTGGTCTGTGTTGGCTTTTGAGCACTAACAGAGCAGCCACAAATAACAGACCCAGTGGTTCTGGACAGCTCTGTCCTGTCCAGCACAGCCCTGGGGCCATGGCTCTGGAAATCACAGCTCAGTAAACAGTTTTGTTGATGTGTAGGTAGGCACGACATCGAGCCCCGCACGCGTGCCCGTGCTGGCGCTGCGCTTTTGCAGGCACTGCAGCACAATATGACTCCTTTTGTGATTCCTTTTGCCATGGGACTGGCTGTGAGCACAGGCTGGATGTGCTGAGCCAGAAAGACTGGTTTGTGCACACGTGATAATCAGGGAGGGCAGTCGCACTCCCCACAGGTCCATTTTGGCATTAGTGGGCCGTGCAGGATGTGTTGCCTCAGCAGGCTGGCTGCACTAGCTGTTTTTCACATGGTTTTTCACAGGCTGGACTGGGGTGCTGAATTTTTCTCCTAGAAGTCTAAAGTGCACCATCAGTGGTGTTTTCCAGGCTGCCACATGAGAGGCTGGAGGGTTTGTACCACGTGTAGTCACCAGAGGATTTGGGGTGGTTTTGGGTGGCGGGTGTCCCTGGAGCAGCTGTGGGTGTGCTCTGGATGTACACACGGGTAGGGATTGCCTACCAGTGCAGGAGCTCACACAGAGCTCTGTACAGCAGCAGCTGCCCGTGGGGGTACATGTGCTGCCAGGATTCAGCAGGTCTGTGAGGTAAAATGCAGCATTTTCTGTCCAGCCAAGGAGTTTGGTTAGGTGTTCTTGCTTACATATTCTCTGTTCCACAAGTTGTCTGGTTATATAAGAAAAACCAGGCCTGTGCAATGTGTATATTTCTGTAGTTCATATCCTATAGACTTCAGTTAAATTAAGGCCATTTCAGCTTGAGAGTTAAGAGGTAACCATTAGTTTTACAGTGGTGATGGGACACTTGCCTTCTGCTGGAGCATGAGGACACTGAGGGAGTCTCGGGCTCACAAACACAAACTTGTGTACAGCATGGTGGGATACACTGGAAATTGTGTTGAGGGATATAATGGAGGGAAGAAAAACAGAAATGCAATTGTTTAGTGGGCCAGTAATCTTTTTTTATATATATATATATTTACACATACATATATTTTTATATATATATATATATATATATGTTTCTCCATTAAAATTTAGGTCTATCATCCCATCAGATGCAGAGCATTTTCTGTTTCTTAAATTATTTCAGTCAATTTTATATCCTTTGGTCATTGATTGATATTGATGTCAGTTCATAATTCTGTTTAATTGATTTCTGAGTGATCTATTTGAAATAGACTCAAATTATTAGCCTGGGATGCTCAAAAATATGCATAGGAAGTGTCAGGCAGTGAGGCTGGGACGTGGCCTGTGCATTGGGATAACCAGAAAGTAGAGCCTGGCCTGTCCTAAAGGGCATCTGGGGTCTCTGGGTGCCTCACAGAACTGGTGTGAGGATCAAGTTATTTTTGAGTGGTTTCTGACTCTGTGTCCTGCCAGCTGCATCTTGCTGGAATGCTGGCAGATGAAATACCCTCAGAGGATTTATTTATTTTCTTTGCCAATACACGTATACCTCATAAATTTCCATGGTTATAGATCTCTGTAATGTGAACTGTTTTCCCCTATTGAAAATGTTGATTAGGGAGGAAACACAGTGCACTAATTGTTCTGAGTAACACTTGAGCCACATAAATATTTCAGGGGATTTCAGTAGCCTTAAAAGGCTCAAAGTTGCACATGAACAAATTTAACCAGAATTGTGCCTGAAGTTTTGTGATGTGAGAGGAAGCTGAAAAGGGGAGAACTTGTGAAAAGTGCCTAGGGATTTACATATGTATAACTTCTTTATGACCCTGTATAAGATGAGCCTTAAGATGCTTAGACACAAGACACATGAGAGATTTTCATGTTTTGGTATAAATATTTTCTGCCAGTATGAAATAAATCCTAGAATAAATTCACAGGGGATGCTCCAGCATGGAAGCAATGGCAGAGGGAAAGCTTCAGACTTGCAGAAGTGCTGGAGGAGGAGCTGGGTACCAAAGCTGGAGAGCAAGCACTGGAAGGGACAGAAAGTTCCCTTTTCAGCCACAAATTGTATTTTATCTGGGAAATGCATCAGCTCACTGTGACTGAGCATGTTAACAAGTTGAGGGTGAGACAGACAAAGTGTTGCCTCTGCTGTCTCAGAGCAGAATTCCCAGCCCTGGCTAATGGAGGAGTGATGAAGGCAGCAGGAACTCGGAGTGACCAGCACAATGGTTCTGTGCTGGGGACCATAAAACATTGAATAGATAATATCTGCTTCCTGGCCCAAACCAGCTAACATGTTGACAAAGCTTAATCTTCAGAAATATTTGATACTAGTAGGGTTTATTGTCTAAGAAAGAGTCACAGCAGCCATTCAAGCAACAAACTGGGGAGTGCCTTGTTTTAAAAAAGGCATAAGGTTTTTCATTTGCACTTGGAAATTTAAAGGGACGAGGCAAGAACACCAGAAACAGCTTGAAACTCTTCTTGCTCTCTACCCTCTTTATGTCACTTCTGTCAGAAAATTTAATTTTTTTATTTTAGGAATAAATCTGTGCACCCTTTTTTGTGTGCTTCTCTAAGCTGAGGTTTTTCCCCATTCCTTTTCCCTTCCCTCTCCTTTTCTAATTTGCTGTTGCCTTTTGGTCTCACTGTCCTTTCTTAATTTCCCTGTAAAAAAGGGCCTCTCCTCACTGTCCACTAAAAGGAGTGGAGGCTCTTTTTCATAGACAGTTAAGCTGTGGGACAGCCACAGGATACTGCAGAGGTTAAAAGATTATGAGCTCAGGAAGGGCCTGGCAAATCTCATAGGAGGTTATTAAATTCCACTATGCAACCTTTAGTTTGCCATTTCCTTCAGTGAGGATGCGGGAAGGGTGTTGGGACACTCACCTTATATTTAACTCTGACCTAGGCAGCCACACCTGCCTACCAGTGTTGGATCAACTAAAGTCATCCTGATGTTCCCCAGTTTTACTGCAAGGGTCCTTTGTGATGTCCCTTCACCCTTCCCTGTGTCCTGGAGGTGCCCTGTTGTGTCCTTGGCTTTGGGGAATGCACTTGGATTGGCGCTGGCCTTTGGGAGCTGCTGTTTGTGCTCTGGGTTCTGGCGCTGGGAGCGGCTGGGCAGCGCTGTGATGTGGTGTCCCTGCTGCCACAGAAACAGCCAGGGCTGCAGCTCACACACAAAGCAGTTGGCAGCCCAAAAGCAAGGCAAGGTGCTGGGCATCTCCTCCCAGGCTGGGGCTGGCTCAGTGCCTCTGGATGTGCTGTGGGCCATCAGCTGCACAGGGATGGGTGGAAGAGCCCATCCCACAGAGCACTCCCACCTGTTTGGTTGGTGACAGGCTGTGGTGTCCTGCCCAGGTGAGAACCCCCCTTTTCCTATGTCATTTCAATACTTGATTACATTGCCAATACTCTAGGTGCATGGCAACTTAGGTCACCAGGCAGCACTTGCACCTAATTACCAGCATCATCTTCAACCAGCATCTTCATCCCTGCCTGGGAAGAGCTCCCAGAGGAGGATGCTTGTCTGGAACCCATCACTGCTTGTCCAGGCTCACCATGAGCTGGGGAGAGTTTTCCATCTCTTGCAGCCTGGTCTTTAAACAAAAAGAGGTGGATAAATGTGATTTTATAAACAAACTGAAGGCTTGGACTTCTCCTATGAGGGAAGGTGTGCTGGTCTTGGGCTCTGTGCCATTATCGCTGTGCTGAGGAAGTTCCCTTGCACGGGTCTGGGGTGTCCTGCTCCCACTGAAGTATTTTTACAAGAGGCAGGGTGGAAGCTGGTCCTTCCCACAAGACTGAGCACACTCTGAGCAAAGCCAGGTGAATGCTGTCCCCAGGGCAGCTGGCAGTAGGTGTGCTGTCAGCCTCCTGTGCTCACTTTACAGTGGAGGACTCTGGCTAGCTCTGTTCCAGGCAGCTTGGAGCAATGAGTTTGTTCATCATCGGTCATGGTAAATACTGGATTTCCAGTGAGACAGGATCCTGATTCTTCTGTATTTTTGATAAAATTAGCCACAGGATATCACCATACATCCTTCAGTATAATCCTAAAGCAGTAGAAACATGTACTTAATCTGACTAGCCGCTCAGTTCCTTCAACTAAACTTTTATTTTTTTAAGTGTACCTATCAGCTTTTGTGAACAGTGGAAAAAATGGGACTGCAGGAAGTCCTCATCTCTGTGAATGTGCTGCATAGGCTGCTGATGGCCAAATTCTTCCCCATCCCTCTCTGTGGTCTGTGCTGTGCAGGGTGGGTTTGTTCTGCCTGGGCACAGATGCTGCTCACTGCAGGAGCAGGGCACCCCCAGCATTTGGAGACAAAGGGCTCAGTGTTGAGATTGCTTGGAAATAGCTGCTGCTGTTTGTAAATGAAACACTGTTTTAATCCAAATTAATTTGTACACCCAAACAAGCCATAGGAATTTTTTTTTGCTTACCTTATAACTTGGCTTTTACTGGATATGGTTGGGCAATGTCCTGCCAGATCACTCGTGTGTGGGCACTCCTCCGCAGCCTGGAAGGGCGTCATGTTTATACCGTAATCTGTGACATGTCACACACATGTTGCAACTCCTCTGAGTTTCAGTGCTAATGGAAACACCAGTATTAATTGTGGGAAGTTAGTCATGCAAACTGAGCTGGACAGGGAAGCTCTTGGAAGCCGCTGTTTCGTAACTGTGTTTTGTAAGCGCTTCGCTCCATGGTGCAGGGGCAGTGCTGGGATCCTCCTGTGCGCTGGGCTCCCCTTTCCCAGTGCCAGGAAGGGCTTTGGAAGGAGCTCCAGGTAGGAGCAGTGCTGTGGCTGGTGCTCAGGCACCTGGGAGAGGGAGCTGGGGGCTGCTCTAGGACAGGGGACACCCTCAGTCCCTCACCTTATCAGGCCATCGAGTCCTGGTGCCTTCACTCTCAGTAGATGGGAGCAAGGGGCTGTGGATTTTCTTGCTGAGAAGAGGTTTTCTAGGTGTCAGCAAAAGAGCAGGTGAAGCTGAGGGGTTTATCTGCACAGCTTCCGTAGAGAAGGAAAGAAATGCAGCTGCACAGAATAAATCTGGAAACCAGGATGTTTAAAAGTGAAAATTTTAAAAAGTAAGAAGAGTTTCTGGTGTTTCTAAATCCAGGAAAAGCCCAGAAAACAATCAGATTTTCAGATGACTTTTAGACATATTTTTCAGATTCCTTTTAGAGATTGAAATGAAAGAGAACTTGTAGAACCTGCATCTGAAAGCAGCTGCTCTTGGGGAGCTTTATTCTGTCTTTGAGGAAACCCCTCATTTTCCAGGCCAGTGTAGCCAGTGCTGTCCTGTTCATGGACCATTGTGGTACCATCTGAAAGCAGCTTCTCCAGATAGGGTCATTTCCAGATTAAGGAGGCCAGAAAAACCATTTTCTCCATGCTGGAGCACTGAAGGAACACATGCTGTCCATGCAGAGCAGCATTCCCTGGGGATGAGCTCTGTGCCTGTTCACTGGAGGTGTTGCAGTCTGTGATGTGAGAAAGAAACCATTCATAGACGGAGAGATTTCATGGAGTCTGTCACCCTGCCATATCCATTTGGACTATTTCCAGGCATTTACATTAATTAAAAGTGAGATAAGATTTCTGTGATGGTGTTGTGCTGGTCAGAATGGATAACTTCCCCAAACCTGCTATTTTTAGGGTAATCCTAGAGGTATGGGGCAGACTTTAAGAAAAATAGGATGTACAGATATATATAGAAATTAAGATGACTATTATATACCCCCAACCTTATCACTTCAATATCTTTTTAAAGTTATTTTTCATGGAGAATTTCAGAAATTTCTCCTGCATGTATTGTGCTCTTTGTAGTTCACTTGTTACAGATGACATTTTGGGGTCTCTTTCTGCACACATTGGCCAATTTTTCTAAAAGAGGTATGGGGAAAAAAAAAGATATTTTTGCTTTGAAATGTTAAATTAGTCTATTGTTGCCATGATGCTACTGTAATTTATTTTATTTATATTCCAGTTCGGTGCATTTAATAAATATTTTAAAAAAATCATGTTGGAAAAAGATAAATGATGCATGTTGAAATATGGGGAGATTTCAGGCTAGCGTGGCACGTGGCTGGAGTTTCCTAAAGAGCCTGAAAACACCACCACCACCTTACATCATGTTACATTCATTCTGTAAATCCCCGCAGGCACATGTTTTGCTGGCTCAAGCAGAAGAGAGATCCTGTCTGTGCTGGCCCTGCTCTCTGGCCTGGCTGGGATCTCACCCTGCTGGGCTCTCTGCAGGGCTGCTTTGCTGCTGGCTGTGCTCACCAGGCACAGGGGGATGGCTGCTCCTGGCAGCTCTGGGCGGCTGCACTGCTGGAGCTTTGTGGGATGCTGAGTGCAGAGTGGATGGGCTGGAGGGATGGGGAAAACCTAATGGAAGTGAGTTGGGAGATGTTAGGGGGCTTCTGAGAGATGTCAGAAAGTGGGTTTGTTCAGCTAGTCACAAAAGAGAGGAAGGAATCTGTGGGTGCTGAGGAAGGGCTGGTAGGCAGCCATCCGAGTCCCAGGGTGAATCTTGATCTACAGGGAAACATCTGGAAAACATCTCTGAAGACTGCTGGTAACTGCCTTAGGAAGGCAAAGCATTTGTGAGGAGGCGGCTGGGAGGGCTGGGGCGTGGGGTTTGTTTTGTTTTGAGTTTTTGCTGTAGGCTTCCTGTGTCAACACTGCCCGAGAGCCTCCAGCTGCGCCTGCGAGTGGGGAGAGCATCTCTGCTCCTGCAGGAGGGCTGCCAAGGGAAATGAGCTAATCCCTGCACGAACAACGTCAAGAAGTGGCCACACCAGCATGAACTGAAATAGCTGAGCTGCACCTTTGTCTTTGTAAAGGTCCAGATGGGCTCATCTTCTGCTGAGGGTCGCGGGAGGCAGGAGCCGCTGACGTCCTGCCCTACACGCACGGTAAAACCTGCTCCTTCAGGCTCCATCCTCCTCACTGAGCCCGAGTTTTCCAATTGTCAGAGGAGCCCAGGAGGCAGAGGGATGAGTCAGTGCACCCTCCTGTACAGAGCTGCCACATGCTGCCCATACAGACTGAGCCCCACAGGCTTCCCCTGCCTGCTGGGCTGCATCCCCCTGGCCGGCTTGCTGGGGGTCAGTGAGTGCAGCTGCTGCTGCTGGCTGCTCCAGCTGTGTGTGTTTGGGTCAGCTCTCACCCAGCTCTGTGTGTGTTTGGGCCAGCTCTCACCCAGCTCTGTGTGTGTTTGGGCCAGCTCTCACCCAGCTCTGTGTGTGTTTGGGTCAGCTCTCACCCAGCTCTGTGTGTGTTTGGGCCAGCTCTCACCCAGCTCTGTGTGTGTTTGGGTCAGCTCTCACCCAGCTCTGTGTGTGTTTGGGTCAGCTCTCACCCAGCTCTGTGTGTGTTTGGGTCAGCTCTCACCCAGCTCTGTGTGTGTTTGGGTCAGCTCTCACCCAGCTCTGTGTGTGTTTGGGTCAGCTCTCACCCAGCTCTGTGTGTGTTTGGGTCAGCTCTCACCCAGCTCTGTGTGTGTTTGGGTCAGCTCTCACCCAGCTGTGTGTGTTTGGGCCAGCTCTCACCCAGCTCCATATTTGGGCCAGCTCTCACCCAGCTCCGTGTTTGGGTCAGCTCTCACCCAGCTCCGTGTTTGGGTCAGCTCTTAGCTCTGAGCACCACGTAAGGTTCATGCAATAGAAGTGATGAGAGTCGAGGCTATTCACCTACCTTTGCCGTGGGCAGAGAACAAAAAGGGTATTTGTACAGCAAACGGTACTGAATGTTCTACACCGCTGTTTTATTTTGTGTTTACTGAACAGAGGGCACCAAAATAATATAAATGGGAACAGTAACATATGGTTAGCACACTTCTGATTCCATTTAGTCTTTTCTATTTGTAAATATTTTTGTGGTTTGTCTGTGTTTTAAAGAAAGGAGGGAAAATTCTCCTGCCTCTCTAGCCTTGTTTGAGGAAGGGGATGGGCAGCACTCTGTGGTGGTATTGCAGTAGATGGGTGAATGCTCTGTATTTTGCTTGTCACCTGACAAGCTGGTTTATATTTAGATGAGGAGAGAAAGCAAATGATTCTGAAAGCTGCATTTTCACTTGTGTGGAGGCCAGCCCGTGTGTGCTGAGTTATCAGAATTAGGTTTTAATTGTTTGCTCTTGTTTTTCCTGTGACTTACTAGGGCTATGGTCCTGCCATGTCAAACACATTCCTTGAAAGCAAGGTGTGTCCAAAGGAGAGGTCTTCAGAAAATTGAGATTTCCTCTGTACCAGCCAGCACAGCAGGTCTATTTTGAGGAGGAGGAAGTTTGGAACATCCCGACCCTTTGGTGTTATCATCTTGGTCTGAGCTGAACACTGGGCAGGGCATTAGCTCATGGGTGACAGATACCATCCACATTTGAAATGCCATCGCTAAAGCTGGGGTTTTGTTTTCAGCTGAGTTGTTCTTGAGAGCAGTGAGGAAAGCTCAAGCTGGCAGAGGAGGGAGTGTGACTGACTATTCATTTGTATCTTCTGAGCACCCTGAGCAATTAAAGACAAAAGCCTTTGTTCCCTGGTGACTTCATTCTTAAGAAGCCTTTTTAATTTTAGTCTTTATTTTCAGGAAGAAATAATATGGATTTGTCATTGACAAGAAGGCTGCATCTCTCAAATGTCATGTGAAGGATCCACTCCATAATTCATGGGCTGGGGAGTGTGGGTGTCAAGAGGAGGGTGCATAATGGATATGAGAAATTTCAGTTCAGTTAAACTATTGGTCTTAAAGGCAGCTTTTCTTGCCTTCATGATACTTTCTTGACTCAGATCGCCACATTTTTTTTGCTAACTCATCCAGATAACCAGATATTTTTAGTCTTCTTAAGTAAGAAGTTATTGGTATTGTAGTGGGTTATTGGTTATTTTTGCACATCATTTTCCCCTTTCAGTGTGGATGGGGACTTGCATAGTAATACCAGAGCAGTGCTGATTATTTTCTCTTATTTCTGCCACTGCTTCTGTAAGCCATGCATTGGTGCGTGTGTAAGTTTCTGACCCTGCTCTTTGCATGATTCTGGGAGTTCTGCCTGTTGTGTGATAAGAGGTGTATTGCTGTTGGTGAAGGATCTTCTGCCCCTCTGCTGTAGGACCTGAACAAGAGCAAGCCTGAGGCTGCTGGGGGTCTGAATGAAGATGTGGACTATTGGTTTCCTAGCTGCTGGGAGACTGTGGCAGACTCAGAGCTCCTCAAAGGGGATTGCTGGGTCTGCCAGATCTCCTCAGGGCTGGCCACTGCCTCCAGCTTTGTCTGTGCTCCTGTCCCAGGCAGAGTAGATCAGCTGGCTGGCTCAGGCTGAAGGGAATTAAGGAGCACTCCTCTGATTCCCTTCTCACAGTCAAGCTGAAGGTGTTATGAGCTGACAGAGCTGTCTTAATAAGTGAGCAGCAGCAGCAATGAAGTTATCGTGGTGATCACACAGCAAAGCCAACCTGCAGCAGTGGAGGTGCAGCTTTATCTCAGCATTTCTTCTTCAAGGGCTTCATTTCTTGTAATGTGTGTTTGTGTGCAGCTGCAGGAGCTCCTCTGTGCTGCCTGTGCTCAAAGCCCATCGGTCGGGGAGGTGTGTGGGGCACAGCAAGACCTGAACTGGGGCTCAGCTGTGCCTCAAGAGCCTGGGAGGGAGGCAGGAGTGAGCAGATACATTAGTTGTGGTGTAATCTGTTTGCAGTGGAGCTTCCTAGTACAGCTGACAAAAGCTGTGACATTTAAGAATAAATAAACTTTACAAAGCATGGACTCAGTGATACGGAGCGGGAGCTTGTGGCGGAGCCGTGTCCGTGTGTACGTCTGCAGGAAGTGAGTCACGTTCTTACTAAATCGGCATTGCAAGCATTTGTGACTTTTATGACAATTCCCATTTTGGGGCTAAATCAGATCTCTTCCTTTCTCCAGGCTCTTCTCAGGCCTCAGGAATGTCTTCTGAGCCCACCTCATCCTCCTCGCAGCAGTCCCCCGCCTCTCCCCCATCACCCAGCTCCCTGCACCTGCCGGAGAGCCGCCGTCCCCGGGAGCGCTCTCCATCGCCCATGCGGGGGTACCTGATCCCCAGCCCGCTGCCCACGCGCCGCACCAGGACCTTCTCCGCGTGAGTATCACCATCCTGCCCTCCAGACACGGCACACGGCTGGGGTGGGGGCTGCTCGCAGCTGAGGATGCTCTGCTGTGGTGCTCTTCTCCAGTAAGTTCTGGGGCCTTTACACCTTTAGTCCAAATGCCCCATAGTTTTCAGTGTTCTGTTTTAGTAAAGGGTGTTCAGAGTCTCTCGGCCCTTTAAGACAAGAGTTTTACAGGGAGGGGATAATGCACCAAGATTTTTCAAAACACAGTTCCTTGTCTGAAGCTTTGCTTCACTTCAGACATTGGCTTGTGGCTTCCAGGGCCAGTTCCTGTTGGTGTTTCCTTCTCATATCCATTTTTTTTTTTGCATGGTCTCTCTTCTCACTGCCCCTGAAGCATTGGACCAGACCTCACTGGAACCTCACTTTTAGGGTTTTTACTCCTGACACCTGTGCTAACATCATCAAGGTTACATTTTAGGGATACTCCGTCACTTTGCAGAGGAAAGTATTTACTTGTTTTCTTTCCTTATTCAGCTTTCATATCTTCATCTTAAGATTGCTCAAATATACCTGTTAAAGAATATGCTGGTTATCAGGGTCTGACACCTGATCTCTTTCTGTAAGGTTTTTTTTCTGTAAGGTTTTCCATGAAACAAGGTAATATTTGTTGCTTTTTTTAGTTATTTGAGGTAGTGGTTTTCAGCAGAGCTGGCTTTCCCTGAGCTGTCCTGGGGTCCCGTGGTGCTGTGCAGGCTCCTGTGAGCCCTGTCCAAAGGCAGCTCCTCCCCAGTGCAGCAGCTGAGGATGGGGTGGCCAGGTTTGACCATTGCAAAGGATTCCCAGTGCCTGTGAGGGGCCTCCCAGTGAGGGGCTGACCTGAAGAAGGCAATGTGGGCTTCTTTGTTCGTCTCAGAGCCTTTGAATCGGGGTACAATGTGATGCTTCTGCCACAGTCTTTTATTTCTGTCTGAGGAGGGTCTGGCAGAGCTGAATGAATGCTGTGGCAGTAAGAGCTCAGCCCCACAGCCAGCCTGTTTTGGGCCACTTACTCTGATTGGTGTGCTTTACCCTTTTTGCTTCTCGCAGTGTTATCCAGCTCTTTTCTTCCAGTTATCCATGAGGATTTAAATAATAACAGTCTCACTGATGCTTCATATTATTACTTCTGAATTCAAAATGAGGCAAAAAAGAAGAGGAGCAGAAGAAAAGTCTTCTTCCAAAAGCCTTCAAATGCCCTGAACATCCTGATGGAAGTAGAGTGCTAAAAGGAACATAATTGACTTAATAATTGGGGTTGCCCTTGAAAAGCAAGTCCAAGCTAGCTTGCTTCTGTGCTGTGTTAATAATGAACTCTTTGTAAATCTTCTCAGCTGTTAATCTTAGCCTGGTTCTTACAAAAAAGAAAGAATTTGTTATTTGGCTTCCACAGTTCTTTAATCATTAATTAGTGTAGGAATCTTGCTGTATTTGTTTGCCCTGAAAACCAAAATAGCTCTGATTTTTTTTGTGTGTGTGTCCTCTTTAAACTAGAGGAGCTCTAGGTAAGCAGTTGAATGAAGAGATGAATGAGACAGGCAGAATGGTTTATTATTCAGTGGGATTATTTAATTTTGGTCCACTGGAAGTGGAGGGCCTCATCCCCCACAGTGCCTTATCTCTTTGAAAGATGCAATTGAACTTTAATATATTGTTTAGGACAGTGAGTGCTTTTCTGTGTAACAAACACTTGTGAAGCCAGGTGTATTAACAGCTTTATAGAGCTGGAAATGTAGTGATTTAATGGAGGTTTATTTCTTTAGCACTTTCCACTGCATTTCTTAATTGTTAGTTTGATTTAAGGAACAAAGCTGCTACCAGTTTTTTTTAATAACAATTTTATTTAGACTTCAGGAAAATTTAAACCTTTGGGACAGTGATATCCATGTTGCTGTGATGCATGTAACCAAATGGTTGCACAGTCATTGTGTTGGAAGAATTGCACCAAAATCCTCTTCTAACATGGAACCTACTGGATAATCCTGGCATGAAGGAGGTTCTGATCTAGCAATGCTCAGAGTAAATCCCATAATATGTCTAAACCAGTTGGTTTTCATTAATGGAATGCTTGAGTGGGTTTGAATCCCTGGAAGTTGCACTCTGGGTATTTGGTAGAGAAAGGGATTTAACCACACAGTTTTCCAAAAGGACAAGTCATTTTTTTGGGTGGCAGCAAGTCACCCTAAAGGTGGCTCTGCAAATGTGTCTGATTTTAAAATGCAGGTCCCATGGCAGTGGAGGAGGAGTTCAGACATGGGTCTCGCTGTTATGTGCCACAGCTGGGCTTCAGCCTTCTGTGGTGTCTGTGGAAGCACAACACTTAGGTGCACACTGGTACTCCCAAACTCATCAAAGGCAGAAGATCCTTACCTTCAGGATGGTGTCTGGAGGAAAATTTGGCGCAGTGATGGAGCAGTTGAGTTCAAGGTGGCAACTGATGCATGACAGTGCTAGCAAACATCATCTGTGTGTCCCTGCCACAGGCCCCAGGCAAAACAAGAGCAGCGAGCTCGCTGCCAGGGAGGGCTTGGCCTGTGTGCTCTGCTGGCCACGGGAGCATCTTCAGCTCTGACCTGCCCCTTGTGCTTCCTCCCGCAGCACGGTGAGAGCGTCCGAGGGACCCATCTACAAAGGGGTCTGCAAGTGCTTCTGCCGCTCCAAAGGGCACGGCTTCATCACCCCCGCCGACGGAGGGCCCGACATCTTCGTGCACATCTCGGAGTGAGTCGTGTGTGTGGCCAGGGAGGGCTGGAGCTCTGCTTCACCTTCATTGCCAAACCCTTCCGACGTTTCAGACACAAGACTGGTTTATAATCTGTCACCCTTACCCCAGCAAAGAGGGGTTATGCAGATGTTACTGGCAGCAATAGATTATGCAGTTCTTTTCCTGTAGTTTTATAAATCTGTTAAGTTAAAAACCAGAAGATGATCCTTAAATCTCTTAGAATAAGCTATGAGTTTTGCCCAGACCCAGAAACTTGCTTTGCTTCACCTGAATCAAATATTCCATGCAGTGTCTAGTTTTAATGTAAAGATTTATAACACTGAAAATTCATTACTTTTGCTTTGCACTGCTTGTACCATTATTAAGCTAAAGGTTAATTGCCTTTACTGTTGAGAAAAGTCACACTTTATTACTTCCTTGAATTTATCTAGCTTAGGTTGTGAGCAGTTTACAGCTAAAGCTTTCTCTGTTAAAGGGTTCATTAGTACCTCAGCCCTTTTTGTCCTGAACACAGAGAACCACCCCCTCTGAATTTACCTTTTGATAAATTAAGCAGATAAAGCTTTTTAAGTCCCTTGCTGAGAATTTTTCTCCAGTCCAAGCCAGTCTCTGCAGCATACTTAGAAAAGAGACTGAAGAATTTCAGTATAATTTTAAGACTATACACTGTACACACACTTTCAGTGTAAGGAGACAAAATCTCCTCCAGTTCTGCTGTTTCTCTTTCTGTACATCCCATAATCACATTAGCCCTTTATCCCCAGTCTCTGCAGAGTTGCTTACCTGCTGTGACCTCAGCATCCTCTGCAGTGTCAAGGTTTGGTGCAGTCCCAGGTCCAGCCTGGCATTCCCAGCCGTGTTTGCATTCCCGATTCCTGGATGTGGTTGATTCCTGGTTTGGTTGCAGAGCAGCACATCCCACTGGGACAGGAATCCCCAGCACACCCCGTGCCTGCTCTGCCCTCATGGCTTGGCTAATCTGCAAAGTTTAATGGGCAGTTTTAGTATTTGCTCCTAGTTTCAGGTGTTGGGGCTGTCGGTCTCTGAGGGTGTGTGTTGAGGCTGCTCGATGTTTATTCTCCTGTAACCTCTTCTAGATCTATCACCAGTTTTATTTTACCTATTGTTCACAGTATTGAAACTGTACAGTCTTTATTTGTTGTTCAGAGTAGTTATCCAGTGGTAAGTCAACAAAAGCCTTACCAAACCTACTCACATTGCCCCAGCTGTCTTTCCTGCTTGGGTGTGCAGCACGTGTCCTTGGAGAAGGAGCACTTGGTTTTCCTCCAGGTTTCTGGAATGTTACTGCACTGTGGGCATTGATAACCCAAAGCTTTCTAAGGCTCATGGGTGTAAAAAGACTCAGTGGTCTGACTTGAGTTCAACACAGGGAAATGTCATTTAATATCTCCTTTCTCTTTTGTCTAATGCAAAGGCACTATTTCTCCTCATTTCCTGAATAACTTAAAAATAGCATTTCCTATGTCACAATTAAAAAAACTTAACTGTGAACATCTAGTCTGACCTCTACAGTTACTGATCAGCAGGGGTTTAGTTACAACAGCCTTCTCACAGAAAAATGAATTTTCAGCCTTCTAATGAATTCCTTTTAAAGAACTGTCTATTTTCGGTCCTGGTTTTTTTTTCCCCCTGTACATTTTCTCTTCCAATTAGTTCAGTAAAATTTTCTTCAGTTATATGAAATTAATCTTTTTAAAAACCTGGAGATTACTTTTTGATTGGGATTGCTGTTTTGTTTGTCTGCACAAAACATGAACTGCTGTTTCAGGTTCCCATCCTATGGCCCAGCACATCTTTCTGTCTTGGCCCAAACCCAGGACTTGATTCTGGGTGCACAAGGTGTTCCTGCCCTCAATTCCCCTCCAGTCAGTAGAAACTCCAGTGATGTTTTTCTGTTCTGTTTAAGGCTCCCATATGTCTCCAGTGCTGCAGTCCCGAATGACATGACAGAAATAACCGTGTGTGCTGTGATTTGTGGTGCTCTGTGCGAGGCCCCTGTGACAGGAGTCCCTCTCGTGGGTGGTGCTGTTGGTGTATTGATCCCATCTGCTCTCAGGCTGCTGTGCCTGGGAGCCATCGATCAGCTGCATTTGAGTACCCGTGCCCCCAGTGTGTGTGCTGCCCTCCCCTTCCCACCACCCACTGCCTCCATCCTAAAGCACCACCCAACGAGTCACCAAAGGCTGCAGGGGTCTATGGCCAGCCACCCTTCTTGAGGTGTTTTCAGTGTGTTTGTTCTGCTGCTGATGCAGGAGGTTCTCTGCTCTGCCAGCCTCACCCACCCTTGTGTGGGGAAGCTGGAGCAGGTGAGGGCTGAGAGGGGCAGAGCTGCTCTGTGGGCAGGGGGAGCCCCTCAGCCTGAGCCCAGCTCCCAGCCCAGTGCCCAGCCACGGGACAGCCCAGCTCCTGTTCTCAGCCAGGTCATTTCAATCCAGAGCTCCCAGCAGGAGAGGCTCCATGTGCTGTGCACAGAGCTCTGGAGGTTGGAGGGGATCTCCTGTGCCCTGCACTGCTGGGAGGCACCTGTGCCTTTCTGGCAGAGGCTTTGCCCAACTCAGCTTGGTGATTCCTGAGCTGAGGGTCCACTGCCTCCATGGGCAATCTCTTCCTGCCACCAACAGAGCCGCCTCTGAGCCCTTCTAACTGAGCTGGCTTTCAATATGGACCTTCACTGCTCCTCCCATCTCCACAGCACACAAACCATGCCCTTCTGCCTGTAGAAACTGTGTGTTCAAAGACTCTTTTCCTTCTTCTTTCAGAAACATCTTAGCAAGGTTAGGTCATACAGATTTTGTAGGACCAAAGTGTTTTGTGGATTTACAGCCTCTCTAGGTCAATTCTGCTCTCTTGAAGTCAACAGCAGTTTTTCTATTGTACCAGGAATGGGCCACTGTTTTAAATGTTTCACATGTAGGTACTGTCTTAGAGCTTCAGTTCAAAAATAGCTGATGTTTCTGCCTCAACCTGTTAGTGAAAAGTGCTATTATTGAAGTACTGAAGGTTTCAGCACATTGTGTTCTTTAATTACTTGGAGTATATTTGAGTTGTTGGAAACAGCTTTTAGTGCTGGAGGGTGATGGTATCACTGTCTTAATTCTGATGCAAGGCAACAGTGGAAGGACAAATTAGTAATGCCTTTCATTTCAGTTTATTTCACAGTGAATTTGATAGATTGCTCTTTATGAACTGGAATTGCTTTTTGTGGCAGCGTTCTGTAACCAGGCCTGTGGCTCAGGGGACTCCAGTGACTCTGGTTTGCACACTGTGAATTTTGTGTTTATCAAGTGATTCTTTCCACCTATTTATTCAGTTAAATATGAATGTGAGAGAGGTCTTAGTCTGTTCACTGTCTCAGTGTGGTGTAGGCATCTACTCAGGAAATGAAAGCGGATTTTTTCTCCTGAATTCCTCCCAAAAGCTGGGATTTCAGGAACTTGGATAAAATGGTTATGCCAGTTTGGATTTGCCAAGATAGACTGTTCCTCTGTGTTCATCACTCAGCTGTGATGATTAGTGAAGGTTTTAAGCACTGGAACCAGCTGCCTGTCTTTTAGATTAATATGATTTTCAACATAAATATTTAATTTGAGGAATTAAATAGTTTTCTTCCCTAAGCTTTGAGGAGCTGTGAGGTTACAAGTTAGTGAAAACATCTTCCATAAGATGGGATACCCATTTCCTGTAAATTTCTTTATTTTTTGTAAGATAATAACAACACTTAGGATGGCATTTCCTTTCTATAAGTGAGCATTAGCCCAAAAATAAAGTCCAATGTATCATTCAAAAGCTTCACTTGGCGTCTGCAAAATTTTCTGTGTATCTGTGCATGAATGTGGACATGTAGGCATGTTTTGTGAGTGGAACTTGCAACAAAGCTGTTTTATTGTGTTGGACTTGTGAGATGTGGGTAGAAATATGTGATCACAGAATTGATAGGGTTGGAAGGAACCTCTGGAGATCATCCAGTCCAACAGCCCTGCCAAGGCAGGGTCACCTAGAGCAGGTTAAATAGGAACACATCCAGGTGGGTTTGGAATGTCTCCAGAGGGGGAGAGTTCACCCCCTCCCTGGGCAATTCCAGTCATCTCCAACATAAAGAATTTCTTCCCCATGATGAGGTGGAACTTGTTGTGCTTTAGTTCATGGCCATTGCTCCTTGTTCTGTTGCTGGGCACCACTGAAAAGAGTCTGGCACCATCCTCTTGGCATCTACCCTTGAGATGATTAAATCTAATGAGATCCCTTCTCAGTCTTCTCCAGACTAAACGGGCCCAGCTCCTGCAGTTTCTCCTCACAGGAGATGCTGCTGACCCCTCACTGCTGGGGTCTCTGCTGGGCCCTCTCTGGTAGCTGCTGGTTGTTCTTGTCCTGAGGATGCAGAGCTGGACCCAGCCCTACAGATGTGCCTCTGAGGGCTGAGCAGAGGGCAGGTTCACCTCCCTGACCCGCTGGCCACACTCTTCCCGTGCATCCCAGGCTCCCACTGGCCCTCCTGGCCCCCAGGACACACTGCTGCCTCATGGTCACTTGTCACCCACCACTAGCCTGAGGTTTTTCTCTGCTCTCCAGGGGTCAGCCCCAGCCTGTTCAGGGTTATCCCATCCCAGCTGCAGCAGCCTGCACTGGCCCCTGCCGAGGCTCTTGGGGGCTGCTCTCTGCCCAGCTCTCCAGCCTGCCAGCGTCTGCCTGCATGGCAGCACAGCTTTTGGAAGGTGCTTTTTGTCTGCCTGGCTTTGTTTTAATGAGTGGCTCTGAAGGCTGCAGAGATGATTTGTTTTGGTGCTTGATAACACTTGTGTGGATCCACTTCTCCTTTTTAACTGATTGGGTACAAGTGCGTCCTGCTTCCTTTGCTTGCTGCAGACAGTTCTCAACTAGGTATAAATAGTTGTGCTAAGGAAATGTCATGGCTCTTTGGTGTGATGAGGTTTTGTTTTTCTCAGATTCATACTTCACCCCTCTCTAGAACAAACACAAAATGTGCTAACTGTAGTGAATATGAACCTCTAGCTGGCAAGCATGGAGGCAGAGGAGCTCCTGAGATAGTAATTCCAGATAACATCTCTGGAAAGCAAGAAACAAATGCAAATTCATGTGCCTGGAGTGAAATTTTTAAAAAGCCCATAATTACACTTTTAACAGCGACATGTACTGTTAATGCTTTCATTTCCAGCAGCCTGTAAGATGATCCACTGTCACCAAATTGATGGTGGTGTTACAGCATCAGTGTGAGAGCTTTATCCTGCTGTAGTTCACCTCCTTGTGTTCCACCCTAGGAGCAAGCCAGCTCTCACAGGCACTCCTGGTGTGGCTGTCACCGGCACACAGCGGCTCTGGTGGTCTCTCTCTCACACTCCTGCTGCTCCAGCTGTAGCTGTGGGATGTTCCCAGAGAGCAGGCAGGGGCTGCCTGCAGTGCTGGCTGTACAGACAGCATTCCCATCAGCTTCCCTTCCCAGCTGGGTGCTGAGGGATGGGGAGGTGGGGAACCTGCAGCAGCAGATCCAGTCTTGTGCATTAGAGCACTGCATCCTGCCTTCTGCTTCCCCAGTGCATTTGGGAGTGGGCACACCATGGAGACTGGTTTGTGCTCCAGGCTTTTGCATTTATCTGGGCTTTGGCCTGAAGCTGTGTGCCTGCAAGGGCAAGGCAAGGAGGTGGCTCACCAGAGAGCAGTGACGGATGAATGACCACCCTCTTGGCTTTTTTTAAAGATTTTATTTTGCAAAAGCAGCATATTTAATGAAAGAGGAAAAAACGTGCAGTGCTTGTGGGTTTTCTGCAGTTTGCCAGCACTTGGCTCCGAGGGGGAAAATGCTGCATTGCAGAGAGGCCTTCAGGCTGTCCTTCAAGCTGGATTCCTGACCCTGTGGGTAATGATGGCTCTGGAATTGGTGCTGTGCTTCCCCAGGGACCCTGACACACAGCACCCCTGGGTCCCCAGGGAGATCCTGAGCTTTACTTGTGCACTGTGGTGTGATCTCGGGTTATGTCTCCAGTGTCTGTAACTCAGCAGTGCTGAACACTTGAGGGCTCTGGCTGGGCTCCAGGTGGGGATGGTCCCATTCTGCTGCTGCATTCCAGCTGCTGGCTGTGCTGGAGATGTTCTGGCAGCTCCATCTTCCTGCAGGGAGAACCCAGCTGTGTCCCTGCTGCACCCAGGAGCTGGCTCTGAGTTATTTGTGTCCATGGAGAGATCATCTTTTCATGCTCCTTCCTTTCCTCTGATTTTCTGCCAGACCACTGCTTGGTGCAAGCATTAATGCCACTTCTGACTTCTCTGTGGTGCTGTTCCTCTGGCAGAGTAGAAATTGGGTTGGAAATTACCTGATAATTCTAAATAATCTGAGACCTGAATCTGAGCTGAGAGAACAAACTTCTCTGGCCTCTGGCTTTTCTGTGAACTACCAGCAAAACAGTTTCTGCTGACTGCAACCAGCTGCTCTGGTTTCTGATTGCCTTCAAAACACTGGATGACTTGTGTGCTTTGGACAGCACACATCCTTCCTGATGTGCTCCCTTTCTGATGCTTTGCAGGGTGAAGTGTCTGGAATAAGTAGATTATCTGGGGCAGGAAGGAGAGGCAGCAGAATTCCAGATCTTTATTGAGAGGGGTTTGCAGCGGAATTCCGGATCTTTCTTGAGAAGGGTTTGGAAATGAATAGAACATGGATAATCTTTTTCCTAAGGGTTCTCCAACCACCCCCCTCCAGTTGGCTAAGAAAACTCACTTTGCAGTGGTGCATGCAGGAGAGTCAGGTTGCTGTGGTCATTATTGCAGCCAAGTCTTCCCAGAATTTTCCCCTAAATGATAAAACTGTTGTGGATCAGAGCCAAGGCTGGCACTCCATCAGCCAGGCTGTGGGCACTGCAGACAGTGGAGGATGGGGGCTCTCTGTACTCACTGGGCTCAGGACGTGGCTGCCCTGGGCTTTGCTTTCCAGATCCACAGTAGGTGGGATTGTGATGGCATCCAGGCTGGGTGCTTGCAGGATCAGGTGTCTTCTCTGTCTTTGACTCAGCCCACGTAGGCATCCTTGGAAAGCTCTCTCCTGCTCGTCCTCATGGGGTGTGCTGTGCTGCCTGGGCTTCAGTCAGCTGCTGGAAGTAGACCTGGAGCCATCACTGTCCCTGAATGGGGATTCAAACACCGTGAGCCAGTGGAGAACTGGGCAAGGGGATGGTGCATCCACGGGACTGGGAGAGAAGTGCAGCTCCGGGGAAGTTTTCCCTACAACAGCACAGGGCCCAGGGCAATCCTGGAGAGAGCTTGGGTATTAACTGCTGGGATTCTTCAGTACCTGAGCCTCTTTACACTTGTCTGTGACTGGGGAGAGGCAGCCCTGCTCCTGCCAGCCAGCTCCATGAGAGCACTGCTGGCTTTGCTGGGGGGTGCTGGGGCTGTTGGCTTGCACAGGGATTGCATGGGAGGGCATTTGGGATTAGTAACTCACAATGGTTCTTTCTTCTCTTGGATCTTGCTGTCAGGTTTCTTGAGACAAATGCTGAGGTGTTAAATGAACTTTAAGAAGCCCATGAGGTAATAGAGCCCAGTGACCCATGGAAGTGCTCCATGGTGTCATCCATGGCAGGCCTGGTGACCAGCAAGGCTCAGAATTCACTGAAAACTCTCATTCCAAAATGTTTCCACGTGACTTTGGCTTTGTCCCAAGAGGTTTAACTAGAGCCCTGGAATATGAATAGCAGCTGTGAGAAGAAAGAGCTAGAACATTCCTTATTTAGGTAATTTCCTAATAACCTCCCAGTTCCCTAAAAATAGTGCAGGATAAAATGCTCCACCATACCAGACTGGCGCTGAGCTGGGAAATGGGAGTTGCTGGGTAATCTAAAACTCACTCTATTGTGTCTCTCTCTGACATCAGGGAAGCATTTCCTATTTTTAGCTTGAATTTGAAGTTGTTGAAGTGTCTTAAGATTCCTGGGTATGTAGATATTCATTACTTTGAACTGAAAGTGCACTCCAATATTTCAAATAACAGTGGAAACCTCCACGTTCCTCTAGATCAACATTGAATATATATGTCGGGTGAAAGTAAAAAATACAGCTCTAAAATTATTTAATCAATATGTAACATCAAAAAAGGCCATGTTTAACTTCCTTTATCAAATTTTCCAGGTAACTTACATTGTTTACAGAGTGTCTGTTGTAGGCTGAGCCTGTTCCAAGAGCTCTGTTTACTCTCTCTGATCTTTTCCAGTTCAGTTCCTGCCCAGTGCTTAAGGCAATTGCTTCCTGCTGGAGGAGGACCTTCCCCCTGTGGAGGCTCTGCCTCCAGTGCCACCATCTCCTCACCTCTCCAGTGCCATCATATTGTTCTTTCTGGATGCCACCAGAAGAGCTGCACAGTCTGGATTTGTTTGTTATTGTTATTTTTTGTTATTGTTTGTTTGTTATTTGTTTGTTATTTGCCTCACGTGTAGTGATAGCAGGGCTGCAGTCAGTCTGTGCCTGTCCCAGCAGCAGCTTTTGGTGGCAAACACTGCCCAGGGAACGCTGTTCACTCCCAGGTCTAGTCAGGCTGCAGAGCAGGACCTTTGTCCCCTTGCTTTTCCTGTGCTCTGGGGGCAGTGAGCTAATGATCTCATATTTGTTTGGCACTGGGAATAACTAGTGATCACAGATCTGCAGGAGACAAAAGAATGTCTGATCTGTGGGAGGAAAGTTTAAAGGCCAAAAGCAGAAAGTGAAGTTGGAGATGTTTGTGTGACCACACCCCTTGTACACAGCTGTGCTTGGTGGGGTAGGGTCACCTCAGCAAGTGAGGAAAGAAAACAAAGTAGGGATCAGATGAAGCCATGCTGGGGTTGAATGAGGTTTTATCACAAGCTCCAGTCACTTGTAGTGTCAGCTTGGATAAGTAATGAAACCAAGAAAGGATCTGATGCTGTCAGCATAATGCTCAGCCCTGCAAGAAATGCTCTCTAGCAGAGAAAAGTGCACCTTTCTGGGTATTGCTTAGGGCTCTGCAGGTTCTGGGGATAATCTCATCTGTTCAATAGAAGGAACATGAGTATTTAACCTCATGATTCAGCATAAGAAATGTGGGTCAACAAGTATTTTGGTTTTTTTCTTTTTCTTTGGCAGCCCAGGGGCTACATAGACAGTGCCCCAAACAGTGACCTCCCAAGGGCTGAGGGATGTGGTGGCTTTCAGTGACAGCTGAGTGTGTCCTGCAGTCTGGGCCTTTGCTTCTCCTCTCCCTGGCTGCAGTGTGCTCTACACTGATCATGTTCTGTGTGTACTGATCCATTTGCTCTTATTTCTTGGAAAACCAGAATCACTTTGTTACCAGTGTACCCTGCAACACACATCTTACCAGAACCTGTCCAGCTACATATTCATATTTCAGTTTTAAACAAAAGGTATCCTAACAAAACACACATCTTTTATAATGCTCAAGCTGTATTTCTTCCTCACTTAATTTTGAATATTCAAGAGACACCTAATTTATCTCCATTTTTCAGGTGCTTAAAGCTTTTTTGTATTGGTGCTTTAGGAGACTGCAAATCCACTTTCCTTTTGCTTTAACCACATTTACCTACTTCTGCAGATTTCAAATGTTTATTTTACTAACTGTGGCTTATCCTGTTTTACAGGAGGTTTTAAAAAACATGTGAGGTTCCTGTTTGCTAAAAAAAAAAAAAAGATGTTTCAGCCAAACCTGAGATCCCTTCCTGGGCAGGGCATCCGTTTGGTTTGGTGGCTGTGCAGTGGTGATGTGTTCCTGCTCCCTGCAGGGGCCTGGGGCTCTGCACTGGGTGCCTGCAGCACCAAGGGGAGATGCTGCTTTCATTTTAGTGGGTTTAACTCTATAGCAACTTTTTTTTTTTTTTACTTTTTTTTTGCAACAAAGGATCAAGGTTCCTCAAGATTCAAAAGATTTAAGTAGGAAAGGTGATGTCATTTTTCTTTTTATATGCCATTCCTATTTTCACTTGTTGTTTGACCCTTTCAACCCTTTCCTGTGTCTCTTCTCAGGGCTTTATGTCCCCTCATCAGGTTCCAGTATATCCTTGCTGCAAATCTGCTGTTGCAGAGGCAGGGTAAACTTCTGGGTCTTTGGTGGGAAATTCCTTTGGCACTAGGAAAGGTAAATTCATTTCTGCTCCTGGAAGGACAGTAGGGGTTGGCTGTGCAATCCCTTCACACCTGAAAGGATCTTAAACCTCTTGGAACTGGGGGAAGTGGGGCATAAACGGAGGCAGTAAGTGGAGAGGACAGGCACAACAAAGGTCAGATGTGGGAGCTCGAAGGGAGCCTGTCCAGTGTGATTCAGGGCTGGCTGACAGGAGGGGCTGGAGACTTTGGAAGCAAATAAAGGTCATTTGGATCAGCCTGCGTGGGTTGGAAAGGGCTGTCAGGTCTGATGAAGGAGGCTTTATCTTGATTTTTCTGTAAATATTTCTTCTGCCTTCAATTTACTCCCATTTTCCCAGGCCCTGTTCTGAAGGGTGCAGCTTAGGACATGCCCCCCTGGGTCTGATTGCCCAGTCACAGGCAGCTCTGGAGTAGAGGTATTTCCAGGGAAATAAAGTTTGAAGGATATAAATTTCAAGCCACAGTCCTTGGGAATGCCTTTAACTCCTCACAGCAGGTTTTAGATTCATATTTAGATACAGGAGCATATTCAATATCATGTTGATACAATCAGTTAGCAAACAATGACTTTTCTTTTGAATTTCCCGTGGGAGAAGTCTTGATTTAGGGGTCATTTTTAGCGTCCCTTATTACATGCCTGGTCACCCTGTGCTGTCCCTGGGTATGGGCTGCTCCTGCTTCCCCACAGCCTGGCACCAGCTCCCTGAGCAGCACTTGCGGGGCAGGAGTCAGACAGGAGCCCCAAAGGGGGAAGGGTTGGGGAGAGGCAGGGCTGGAGATGAAGCTGGAGAAGTTTTGCAGAACTGTGAGAAGCAAACTCTGATGAGGGGTTAGAACTGGCAGTAGGGGCCAGTGTATTTACCTCCTATCAGTGCTGCCAGCCTTTCCTGCCATAGAAAAGCCCTAAGAATAACGGGTCACAAAATGAGAGTGGATATAAAGGGCACTGCTAAAATCTGAGCTCCCTGCTATAAGCAGAAACATGGGGTAAATTCCTGGGTGGGGTGAGCATGCTCCCAGAGTAGGCAAATACCAAATTCAGTGGTGCACTACAAACTTCTGACCTAGACTACTTTTTTTTTCTTTCCTGGACCCAGATCTTACCTCCAGTGTAACAGCAGGAGTTCACAAGCAAGTCACACCAATTAGGCATCCAGCAGAATTTGTTATTAGTGTTGATCTGTTCCCAAATACAGATACTGCTGAGAAACACAGAACCTCCAGTGAGAAATGTAGAGCCTAGGCTGCTGTCAGGGCAAGGGAGGCTGAGCATGGCTCTTGTTGGTTTATTTAAAGAAAGGTGAAGTGGAATCTTCTTCACTGCCAGAGCCTCATGGCAGTGCAGGAGGGAGGAATCTCTGCCAGTGCTCACCGGCACATGCTGGGATTTTTATTACAAAGCTCTGATCTCAAACAGAGGGGTGGAGGTGAGGAGGGCTGCTTGCAGCTCTCTGTTTCATCAGCATCTTGTTCTGAAGGGAGAGCCCTCTCTTCAGGCATCTCCCACTGGTTCCAAACACGGCCTCACGTGCAGCAGCAGATGCACAGTGCAGCTCTGCCAGCATCCCCGGGCACCACTCTGGGAGAGGCCAGCCAGCAGTCTCCTGGAAATCTCCCTGAGGGCTGGGTGAGTGTTTCTGCAGGCTAACACATCAGGATAGCAGAACTCTCTTTTCTCACAGCAAGTAATTTTGAAATATTTGATACCATATCTCACTCGGGCTCTTTTTTTATTTCGTACCACAAACTGTGTTATGGTGGAGTAACCTAGGGGTAAAATCTTGCCATTACATGGTACAATTCTTTTTAAGAAAAAAGGAAAAAAAACCCACAAACTGAAATCTCAAAAGTTTAAATGAGAAGAGGGGGGGAAAAACGACCAAAAAGATCAACTTTCTTTAGTTTAAAAACCATATCCCCAAAGTCAGTGGCAGCCAGTGGCAGCCCTGCCCTCTAGTGCTGTTGCAAGTGCAGTGTTGATGCACAGTTCTCAGTCCAAGCCTGGGCTCACCTGAGTATTCTTTAAGGCAAATTAGAGTGGGGATTTTTGTGGGGTTCTTTGGGTTTTATTTTGTACTTCTTGTGGTTGGTTAATTTTTTAGGGTGATGGTGCTGTTTATAGTATTTTCATAAGATATCACTGCAAGACAACCAAAATCAACCTCATACTTTGACAAATGACAGGCTCTATAAAATCCCTGAAGCACTTTGAGCATGTAAAATAACAATTATGATAAAAATTTCAGTGAGCTGCAGAAGAGGAGGGGTGTTTATGTGATTCATGACTAACTGGAGCTTTCCTCCCCAGCATTGAAGGCGAGTACGTTCCCGTGGCAGGCGACGAGGTCACCTACAAGATGTGCACCATCCCTCCCAAGAACGAGAAGCTGCAGGCAGTGGAGGTGGTGATCACTCACCTGGCCCCTGGCACCAAGCACGAGACGTGGTCGGGGCACGTCATCAGCTCCTGAGGTGTCCCCTGGAACGTGGCTGTTGGGCTCTGCTCAACAACTGGCTGCAGGACCTGGCTGAAGAATATTGTGTGTGAGGAAATACTGCATTGTCAATAAAACAGGCCAAAATTACCGTTTTTTACAGCTGGCCTGATTTAAAAAAAGGAAAAAAAAAAAAAAAAAGGCAATTCAGATGCTAATGAAAAAAATCTAGCATAATGTGTTTACAAGAAATGTATTTAAAGAGACCTAGTTTGTGTGCTTGGTGGAGGAGGGGAGGTTTGGGTTTTCTTTTGTCTTGTGAACCGATTCCAGGAAATGCCCAGGGGAGGGGGGGAGAGGTTTCAAGGAAAGCTCTTCTGATGGTCAAGCACAACTCTGAGTCCTGTGTTCCCTTGGGCTGCTCTTCTAGGGCTGCAGGACCTTTATTGCTGATAATAGTGCCTGAATGCCCTGGCCTGACAGACAGAGGTGTTCATTGCTGATTTGTTTTCCTCATGGAAGGAAGTTCACAAACAGAGCAGCTGCCACAGGATTTAAAATCTCCAGCAGGTGGTTGTGCTCCAGTGCCCATCAGGTGCACCACCACAAATGGTGTGGCTGCACAGGTGTGGAAACTGTGTTGTACTGGTAAAGCTGGGGTTGTTTGTGAATTTACTTAGGTGCCTTGATGGTTGATTAGCAACAGATTTTATAGGCCAGTATTAAAAACAAACAAACAAAAAAACAAACAAAACAATCCATCCCAAATTTGAATTTGCTTCAAGGTAAGTGGTAGAATACTGTAGAGCTGTAGTGGATACTTCATAGCCTCTGACTGTGTCTGAATTTTGACAAGGCTGAAGATTTGCCTTCTAGACTGCATACAGCTGGCTGCCATGGTGTGCCACTGGGCAGGCAGGACCCTGCACTGCTGCACAGCAGGAGTGTGCTGCCCAGGTGCTGTGTACTAAATACTGTGTGAGTTAACAGGCTCAGCTGTCTTGAAGTAGATTCTGCATCTGTTTCCCTGGCAAACTTGCTTGGTAGGATGTGATAGGGCCACCCTTCCCCAGACTCTTCATGCTGTTGTAGTGCTGCTGCTAAATTGGTTTTGTTCCTATTTGCCTTCCACATATTTTTTTTTTCCAAGTGAAGCATTTTTCTCTGTTATGTTCCTAACAGTGGATTTTTATTGACTTTGCAAATAAAAAAAAAAAATAAAAAAAAAAAAAAGGCACAACTCTTGTTAGTTGTATAGAACAGTGTAGCTTCAGTTGTGTGTTTGGAGCTTCACCAAGAGGTGCTCACTGTCAGGACGTGTCCTGAGCCTTTCACAGCAGCTGGTCTGTTCCCAGGTGTGATGTGGTGACAGCACAGGGGTGTGGGGTCAGGAACTGCTGTGCTGGCTTGTTTCCCTTAGCTGTACCTGTGTTACACCATGGTGTCGTGGGGTTTGGGTTTGGTTTTGTTCTTTATGACCCATATGCCTTGGTAGCGGTGGGTTTATCACTGTGCAGCTTGTTGGAATATCAGCCCCTGCTTTCTTTACAATAAATGAAACCATTTCAGTGCTTTAATGTGTTTCCAGTCTGCTCCCTGGGTAGCTGGTGCTGAAGAGGATCAGCTTTGAAGGAGTGCAAGTGCCTGCACACGGACCCCTGGCTGGTGACATTTAAAAGTTTAAGGAAATGTTTTCACATCCACTGACTGCAGTTACCAGAGTAAGGCCAGGACATGTCAGAGGAGGCTCCCAAGACAGAGCAGCCAGAAATGTTGTGTATGGGGCTGAGAACAAACCTGGCTTTGATCCTGCACAGGGTATTTTGCCCCAGTAACTTTGTGCCAGTAGAGCAGGCAGCCCTGCAGTGAAATAACCAAGTCATCAGGTGCAGGCCATGGAGCACACACAGCCCAGCAGCTCGTGCAGTCTGTCCCTGAAGAGCACTCCTGCACCAGGAATGGCTCTGCTCCTGTCAGCCCCCATTAAAGCAGGAATGAGCTAGGGGAGGTGTGCTAGAAGACAAAACAGTTTTGGTGCCTGAGGTGCATTGCAGCTCCCCCCCTTTTTTTTGTAAGCTCTTTTAGGGATTTTGGGTGGTACACAAAGATTCTATTCTCTGCCTTTTTACTGTGCAAGTATCCCATGGAACAGGCAAGATTCAAATTACTCATTTCTTTCTACAGAAGGCAGCATGCAACAGGTTTGCTTTAAGTATTTTATTTACCAAGATAAAAACTGAAACAGTATTTTTTCATGATAAAATCAGATTTTATTCCCCTTTACTAAATCAAACCGTTTATACTCAAGATTACTTTCCTAATACCAGATGAGAAAAGTAATATTAACAGTTACACAGAGTGTCAGGCATTGACTTGAATTTTAATAGAAACATAATTTAGGTAATTTTTGTAGTGCAAAAAATCTCACCTACCCTTAACCAGGAATCTCAGAAAATGATCACAAAGTGACAGAAATATATTTTCCTAATGTGCTGAAGTTATTTTAAATAATTGTTACCAATTTTTTTTTTTTAGATTTGGTATGCAAAGGGTGTAGGTACCATGACCTGACTGTGCCTTGGCACCACATCCATCCCTCCCTGAGGAGGGAACTTTGGCACCAGCTGGTCCAGCATTCCCAGGGATGGCAGTCAGGGACTTCTGGTTCAGTACCATCTTCCCAACCCAAGGAAGAAATAAAACCTTTCCCTTCTACTCATCTTCCAGTTTTAGACAAGAAAATCCCAACTTGTCTTATAATTCAAGTTAATTCATTTAGCACAAGGTAAGTATTTAAAAAAAATAACTGCATCTTTTAAAAAACAGCCTCAAGATAAAAAAACAGGGATTAAGCCTTGGAGGCAAATTTCGAGACTGTGAATCAACTAGAGGCAGGTTATGCTTCCCCTTCCCTCCCTGAATTATAATTAATTAGTTAAGGAAGTTTACAGGTATCTTAAAAACCAAAATATAACCCAACCCAAACCCCACAATCAAATAAAAAGAAAACAATTTCTGTGATTGGAAGCTGAAAGGATGGTGTTAAATGAGCTCTGCTGTGTTCCCCCAGTCAGCAAGGGGTCTTCAATTAAAATATTTCCCTTCACTAATGACTGCAAAGCACCTGTTATTCATGACCAATTACAAAAAAATAATACAGAAGGAAGATGATGTTTCAAGTTTGAACCGTCTTGGAATTGTGAATTCTTCAAGTCTTTTATTTAAAAAATAGCTCTTCACAGATTCTCCTTGTATCCTGTGGGGATGTGACACTGTGGCCTTCTGTTCTGGAGTCTGTGAAAATTTCATAGTCATTCCCTCCCTGGAAGCAGAAGAGGATTTAATTTTATTTAATATAAAGCATACACACAAAAAAGGACACATGAAGGGAAACAGAGAAATAATGGACTTTTTTTCCAAGGGCCTGTAGTGATTAGGCTCAGTGAACAAGAGCACTGCCCCTGTATGAGCACAGGTCCCCCAGATCCATAGCTTCATTCCCCAATTTCTGTTTGCCAAAACTGCTTTCATGGGGCTCAGCATCTTAGCACTGCAACTCTCTGGAAATGCTGCACTGCCACTTAGAGGGTTTAAAATGAACTGTCTGTAAGCTCCGTGCCAGAGGGACACGTGATTACTTTTGCAGCTGATGTCAGGGGAAAAAAACTTTCATTTCAAGCTTGTCTTTTTCTTATAAAATTTCACCTTTTAAAATTTATGAAGTCCTGTGTGATTTAAGAATTTTATAACTGTGAGTTCCATTAAAACTAAGCCCTTCCTTATAAAACTTAGCCTGACACTGTCCCTTGGCCATATTCAGACAGCTTTGATTTCAATCAAGTCCTTGTGCTTGCCAGTGCCCTCACAAGCTCTTGCCAGGTCTCAGTTCAGGATTTTTAAAAGGCTCTGAATTGCCCTGCAGAGCTCTGCCCCATGATGAGGGACAAGGGTCTCTGCTCAGCTCCCCAGGTGGAGACAGACACAGTAGTGACCAAAGGCACGGTGTTAAATAAGACAGGAAATAAATATGTTTAATGAACAGCAGCCAACAAAAACAATCAATCTACACTGACCAAGCAGGACAGTCAGTTCCACACAGTCATGTCACCTAGGTGTTTAACAGAATTACAGAAGTTCAATTTTAAAACAAGCTCTATTAAGGCAGTAACCCTGTGTCCACCTCAGGAAACAAAAGGGAAACGTCCCAGCTGCAGCCAGCTGAACACGGACACACATTTATATCCTGATTTCAGCTCTTGTCAGGATTAAGGTTATAAGGTTAGAACCTACAGTCCTTGAGGTTTAATTACAGCAGCTCTCAAATTAATTTATCAAACAAATGTACTCACTGGCATGGTCTTGTCTCCGAAGAAATAAATAGTCTTGTATCCATCCTTGGCAACAATTCCTAAGCAGTACCTTTTATCCCAGCCATTTGGGAACACATCGATGCTTATCTGCCCTCCTAGGAGAGAGAGGAACCAAGACTTGTTCCATTTTAACAATGTATTTCTGAAGGGAGAGGAAGTGGAAAAAACCTACACTTGGTAAGATTTTAGGCAGAGGGAGCTTTGAAGAAGACAAAGAAATGTTGTGAGACCCTGGAGTTAAGTCTTGCAAGTACAGAAAGTGTTTTATAGACATATAGCTGTGATTCAGAGATTGTGTATCCATTTGACAAAGTCTGAGCATTTTCCCAAATACTGCTATCCAAATGAACTTTTTAAAAAGAATTACATTTAACCTCTTCCTTTTAGAAAGAAAGGACACATGAACACAGCCACTGATACATGTACAGCCATAACATTGTAGACAAAAGGCTCTCTAAGGCTTTCAGAGTAGGAAAGGGAAGAAATCAGCTCTTTCAGCACAGCCTAACAGGACAAGAGCTGCTCCAGTTCTGAGCCCTTGGCCTTCACCAGTAAGGTATTGGTGAGTGATTCCCAGCTGAAGCAGGTGTCCAAAAGGTTTTTATTTACAACATAAAGGAGACAGGACAGCTGCATTGCAGTTCACTTTTGCCTTAGTGCTTTGGCACTAATGCCAACCATACTTTGCAATTCTGAAAAAGTAAAAGGCAGGAGTGTGGTAATACATTAGGAGAGGGTAAAAAAGAAAAAAATGCATCAAAAATTATTCCCCCTTATTATAATTTTTTTTTCCTTAAGCTTGCACTCGCTTTTGGATTCTTTCCTTCCTCCCACACAATGCAGGTATAGCTGAAGAACCAAGGGCAACTGAACAGCATTGAGGGTGTAGTTCTGATCAAAACTGATTCACAGAAACAACTCTGACTAATCCAAAGCATCTAATATGCTTCAGAATGAGCAGAATCAGTCACACAACTGACATTAAACGACAATGAATTGATGACAAGAAATTAAGTTTTCTTTGTTGATGGATTTCAATTAAAATGTCCCAATAAAAGCCTGAGAGGAAAAAGTCTCACTCTTGCCTGCCACCACCCCCAGAAAGAGCTGTCACACAAATGAGATGGGATGTCACAACCATAAGAGAGTATGACTTAAATGAAATTTAAATTAATTGATGTTTTAAATGACATTCTTTTAAAATATTACCTATAGAAAATGTGAGGCCTTTGCCTGCAAATTCTCTTTGTAGATCAGCTACAAATTTCTCTCTTATATGCTCCTTCTGTTAAGAAAAGAAGAAAACAAAACCAAACATCAGTTATATGCTGTGTTGATTTACCAATGAAAAGATAACCTAAAAACACCTCTTAAAAAGAATAGTTTTATTGACTTGATTGGACTACACTATAGAGGGCGGGGTTTTACCTAGGACAGTTTTTAGAAACCCCATGTATAGAAGCACGATGTTCAGTATCCTGGGTATTGGGTTAAAAACACGAGCCAAACCCACCCTTCTGCAAGTAATCTTTGCTATTCCAACCAAAAAATACCCCACTGTATATTCCCTGAAGTCTGAATGAGGATACTAGTTAAACCACATGGAAAGGATTAAAATGAAAAGAAATGACACAAATTATAAAAGTTTTTTAAAAATCATAACCTGGCCATAACTGCCTCCTCCAGGAGAGCTGTGTACTTTTCAGGAGTTGTAACTCACTTTATCAAATTCACAGAACTCAAGTCTTTCTTCCTGGCTGCAGCTTCTTCCAATGGGGGACACATTTAACATCCCGTTTCGGAACTCAATGAAGGTGCCTCTGCGAGGGAATCAATTAACAAGACAGAAGATAGGTGAGAAAATTGCTCAAAACACTAAATATCACAATAAATTTCCATTTAATTCTAAAGGCAGTGGGAATCAGCTGTCTCACTGTATGCATAAACCCCAAGCACACAGAACTCTGGCACCAGTAAGTCTTTTGGACTTTGAATCTGGCAACCACTACATCATCCTTACTGATTTTTAAAAGTATGATTTGGTTTAACAAGTGTGATTGGAGCATCCCATCAACCTCAGAGCCTGACAGGCCAGGCTGTCAGTTCTGAGGTGAAGCTGCAAAATTCACAGCAATGTGGGCAGTGTCCTGCCCTGCCTGCCATGGTGCATTTCAGTGTCTGAGGCAGCTGCAGCTCACACATCACACAGAGCTGCACCTCTCATCTCTGGAAAACACTATGCTGCTGAATGCCAAACGTGGCAAGGGAACACTCCTCCTTAAAAACTGAATCTCCTTCCCTCTGACATTAAAGTGATGAATCAATATTTCAAACCCAGTGCTCCAGCTGGGAACTTCTCTTTGTATGTGTGGATGGAGCCCTGTTTCACACACCCAGTGCTGTTCTCTAAGCAGAAATTACTCATTTTTCTGCCGAGCACCCTGAGCTGAGCTTTATATCCCACACAGAGAACACAGCCACACTGAGACGTCTGTGTGCACATACCTCTTCTTTGGCAGTTTAATCTTTGCAATGTAACTCAGGCAGTAGTTGATGATATCTTGAAGGATGTCCTCACCCAGGTGGCCCTGAATGCTCTAACAAAACAAACACAATTAAACCAGGCATCGAGAATTTGAGATTCTAAAAGTAAGGCACGTGGAAAACACAAACACTGGGTAATCAGGCATGGTTAACACCACAGAGAAACAAACACTCCTTCAATCAGCAACATCAGCTGATGCTCACACGGTACTAACTAAAGGCCCTCATTTTTCTTTTTGTTCACTTTGTAACACCAAGCCGTCCTTCAATATGATTCCTACTTGTACCTGCTTCAAAAGGAAACTGTGTGCCACAGGCAGCAGCCCTAAACAAAAAGCTGCATTTAATGTCTGTTATAGCCAAGCATGAAGAAATGGAGCTTGTTCCTGCAGTAAACTGAAACTGCTGGTCAAGGCAGCAAATTCAGCCAGGATTTATTTAAATATTTACTCTCCATTATTTATGTTAAACATTACATGCCAGATGAATGATCCATTAACAGGACTAACATACGAAAGCAGCAGTGATTTTGGTCTTTGGAAGGGTGATTACAAAGGACTACACTGTACAAATAAATCAAAACCCTGTTTAGAAAATTTTTTTTCCACTATTGGAAATTTCATGCTTACCTGCTTGCTCAAGAACTTCCCATCTTTGTATGCTACCAGGCCGTTTTCTGGGAACACGTAATCATATTTTTCAATCACTGCAAACAAGCAAAAAGACAGCAGCTCATCATTTCCCCTACATGCTTAAAGCAGAATTGTCTTAAATGTTAAATAGGTTAAAATACAGCAAACATTAGCTCCTAAAGCATGAAAGTTTCAGCAGCATAGCATCAAGCACAAGATTAATGCCAGTCCCATTTCTCACTATGATTAACACACACCTCAGATCACATAAAGTCATTTGTTTGACTTACCTGTGGTTTTACTTAGAGGCATATGACTCTTTGCATGTATTAAATGTAAAGAAATGCATTAAATGTAAAGAAATGACCAAACACCTCAAGTACTGCAAACACCTGGCACACGGCCTGGCTAGACAGCAAGTCAAACACTGTCCTTTGAGGTTTGTTTCCTCAATGTCACTGATCTTCAGCAGATGTCTGGGAGTTGTGAGTCTCAGCACAACACAAGATGATATGGTTTACTAGAGATCACTTGGAAGGCAAACAAACTCTGAGCTGTCAAGGCACTACAGGAGGCTGTCAGTGGCACCGATTAAGTAAAGACCATTAAGAATAAAGGCCTAAGGAAAGAGTCCATGGCTGCATCATAACCCTACAGTGAACAAAATCAGGCGCTCGAGGGATGTGCTCGACAGCTGAGCAGTCCCCACGTGTATGTCACACACACGACTCCACTGTACACAGCAGTGCGGAAAAGCCCTCCCAAGGGTCCGTCACCAAGGCAGGATTTCACCACCAGTAACAATCGCTTAATTTGACATCGAGATACCTGTACAGTGCAGACAGGCTGCGATTTCCAAATGCCGGTAAGTCGCTCCCCACAGCCTGAGTGCAACACACCAGCAGCGGGAAGACAACTAAAAGCAAGGGAAGAGGGGGATGAACGGGTCTCCGCTCAACCTCCACGGCTTCCCCGCGGGCCCCTGAGCGCGGATTGCATCAGCCCGGCCCTTACCGTCCTCGCCCAGCTGCTCGCGGATCTTGGCCAAGTCCGAGCCGCCCACCACTCCCACCTTCACCTTCTGCCGCAGCCGCTGCACGAACGCCGCCATCTCCGCCGAGATTTTCTGGGGTCCAAAATAGAGCCGTCAGATTTGCCAGAGGCCAGCGCCTCCATGCCGCAACAATCAGCCCAACCCCGCGGCACCGAGCGGGTCTTTAAGCGGCGTTAAATGTGTTAAATGCGCCCAGGGAGCCCGCGGCGTGCGGCACACACCGGGCCGCGGGGTGCTATCCCGGGCGCGGTGTCCGATCCGGGCCGCGGGGTGCTATCCCGGGCGCGGTGTCCGATCCGGGCCGCGGGGTGCTATCCCGGGCGCGGTGTCCGATCCCGGCCGCGGGGTGCTATCCCGGGCACGGTGTCCGATCCGGGGCGCGGGGTGCTATCCCGGGCGCGGTGTCCGATCCGGGCCGCGGGGTGCTATCCCGGGCGCTCCCCGCGGGCCCGCAGCCCCGTCCCGCACTCGCCTGCCGCGGAGCCGTGAGGGTGCCATCCACGTCGAACAGGCAGAGCGCTGCGGGCGGCGGCGCCATGGCCGGGGCTGGCGGGGCCGCGCCTCCCGGCGGGCCGCGCGCGGGGTGGGCGCAGGCGCGGTGAGGCGGCGCGGCCATGGCGGCGGTGAGGGCAGGGGTGAGGGCAGGGGTGCCGGGTGGGCTGTTCCCCATTCCCCTCCTTGTCCCCTTTCACCGTCTCCTGCCCTTTCCCTTTCCCCATCCCTGTCGCCATCCCGTCGCGGGCCGCTCGGTGGAGGGACCTTGCACTGACACGTGCCCGCGCGGGTTGCAGCATGGCGGGGACAGCGCGGAACTTCCCTTTCCTCCTTTTCAGTTCTGCGCGTTCCTCGTGCTCTCCTCCCCTTTATCGTGCTTAGTCCGCTTTTCTTTTCTGTTTCCCTAAAATCGCTGTTTAAGTGGTCATAAGGAGTGGCCGGTTTCTCCAGGTAGAAGCAGCTTTCAGTGAGCATTGCTGAGGGAGCGGCCGGGGTGTGTGAGGGTCGGTCACTGAGCTCACTGACAGCAGCCGGGTTAGCAGGGCTTTCCCTCTGCAGGGACAAACACAAACACTTTCCTGTCAGAGCACTGCTTTAAGGTTTAAACACTGGTTTAAGGTTACTGTGAGCTGAGGCTTGGCGCCCGAGGGACCAGCTCTGAGCTCACTGACTGGGTTTTAAAGAGGACTCAAATGATGACCTGTGGGGATCTTACCTTACAGGCGTGGCTGTGCACAGCGAGGAATAAAGTCTGCACGGCACCAGCTTCTGCGAGATGTCTACGGAAGGAGCTCTGGACAAGGTCATGGAGAAGGGAAGACGTTCGCCTGCCCTGGATTTTTGGTTCGTGGGAGTGTTTGCAGTCACGAACCCAGCGAGTTCGTGGTGTCAGTAATGATCTCAGGAGACTGCAAGGGCCATCTGTGTGTCTGTACCACTCGGCCTCTGCTGCTGTGGTCCAGCAGAAGGCTGTGGATGGGAGGACAGAAGAGTTCAAACTGGTCTACAGGTTCCCAGGGATAAAATACTGCAGGGTCCTGTCGAGACTGAAGCTGCTGCAGACTGCCACCTCCATGATCATGCTGCCTCCTATCTGCTACCTCTACCTGCAGGGCCAGGTGTCTCAGAATGTCCTCTTCTACACAACCGGCATCGCTGTCTTCGCTGGGGCAATGTTGTATGGTATGAGCTACTTTTTCAGAAGAATTATTGGATTAATCTACCTAAGCGAAACTGGACAAACTGTCAGAGTGGCCCACTTGACATTTTGGGGAAGACGTAATGATATTTACTGTCCCATAGAGACAGTGGTGACTTTGGATGAGGTTGGAGATAGGAAGGACGAGCTACTTCACCAGTTCAAACGGTCTAACAGTACAGATACTTTGTACTTTACAATTAAGTATGGCCAGATTGTAGACAAAGAGAAATTCACTCAAATATTTGGAGAACTTGTGTGACACAGCAGCTCATTTCCAGTGATTTTCCATGTTGCATGTTCATTGTGCTTATTGTTCCATGAGGCTTTAGTTTACCAAACTGCACATCTCTATCCTTTTCCTGTGGAAAGCCTGCTGTAAGTGCACCCAGTGTAGAAAGTCACAGTGGTGAAGCACAGCCCACTGGATTAAAGGTCTTGCAGCTTGTGTACAGTGTGAGGAGTGTCTGTTCCATGTCAGATTCAGTAATATCACAGCATTCCAAGCCTGAACTGTCCTTTGAACGTGCCATGGGAGGCCAAATTACTGGGGCTGACCCTGGCTGTTTCAGTTGGCTTGTTTGGTTGTTATGAAGCATGAGAAAGCTCTTGAAATGAAATGCAGGACCTGCCAGAGCATCCCCACTTCAAACTCAGTGTTTCTTTTAGCTAATTTCAGGTTGGCTAGGAAGCCTCTGGAAATAAAAGCTGGTCTGGTACATCCATGTGATGGGTACTGCTGAATCTCAGAGAGAAGCATGCTCACGTGTTTATGCAGTTGAGGGTGCTGGGAAGGTGTGTGGGCTGTCCTGGCCTCAGGAGGGCCCTCGAGGATGGAACTGGGCAAAACAAGGATGTGTGCTACCAAAGACACTGGCAGCTCAGCTGCCTAGTTAAAGGCTGGGACAATATTTCAGGAGCCTCTTGCAAAAATTTCCATTAATTATTCATGGCAACAGGAAAAGTAGCACCTGTCTCCATGAAGGATTGTGGTCTTATTCCATGGTACTGGTATGATTTCTTTTCCAAAACCTCAGTAGAAATGAAGACTTTAAACTCAAGAAAGAACCAAACCTATCATGTATAAAATGTAACACATTTTTTGAATTGTCAGAAACAAGATAACTCCTTACAACCCTCTTCCGGTTCTAACTTCATCTGAAACTGGCAAATAAACTGACTCTCACCACTAATCTGGAGTGTTCTTTCCCTATTTCTTCCTCATGTGAAGTGAAGCCTGTTTCTTGGCAGATCAGCAAAGGCAGTTAAGTAAAACTGCCATTTAAGTGTACAGGGTAACCCTGAATTACTATTTCTCATATTGAATTTTCCCTAATGGGGTTCTGTGAGTTTAAATTTTGTCTGACACTGTGTAGCATGGCATTATCAAAAGAAATCCAAATGTTCCTTGGTGTAAACACCATGGCAGCAAAATACAGTGGGCTGTGCAGGTACACAGTTTTTTGGAGGTTTAGCTTCATCAGAATGTATTTAATAAGCACTAATGGTTCAGTTTAGGCATGTACTGGGTGTAAAATGAAAAGCTCTGGAGAAGTTCAATTATAAATATTTTATTTAAGAATATTGACTACACGATTGATGTCATTTGTTATGAATCTGTGTACAGTTACTAGTTACACCATGAAGTGTACTTAAGTATTTGTTTAAACATTTATTTGGCACTGTCCACAGTATGCTGTAAACAATATTAACTTTATATGCTTCAGCTGCAGTGCTTTCTATGTATTCTCTAATGATTTCATCAACATGTTGTACACAATTATATAGTTACTGAGTGTCAGTAAAAATTATAAAAACACCTAGAGTAGTCATAATAAAAGTGAAGATGTGGTAAGACTTCAAATTACTGGACCTTTGCTTCTGTAAAAGTACAAGACTTGCTAGAGACATTCACTAAAACTACTGCACTGATATGTTGAACAAACTAATTCCCAAAATGCTGTCAAATCCAGTTCTTGGTTTGACTTTCCTTTTACTGATAATACACTTATGAGGACAGCGATGAGAATGAAGTTTTGTTGAACACCAGTTTTTACTGGTCCTTTCCCCAGATTTCTACAACCTCTGTTCAAAAACCTGCTCAGGTTCTGCCCAGCTGGCACCAGAATTCTGCTTTCTGCAGAGACTTACAGAAATCCCACTGGGTTTAAGCTGGCAGAAGTGATTGTGCTGGAGTTTCCCAATACCAGTATTTTAAAATGGGAAAACCATGATTAACACTTCTCAAAGCAGGTAAGGAACCTTTTCACATTTTGGTAGCTGTATTAAACATGTAAATCTTTTAACTTCTCTGTCTCTTATTATGTACTTAAAAACTCTGGTCAGGTCCTGAAAGGGCAACTGTAAATGTCCATTGTGGTCCCTGTTTTTTGGTGCACAACGAAAAGTTAAACTTAGTAAACAATATCCAGATGCTCACCAGGGAAAAGAAAAAGAAAGGCACCAGATCTAGTTCAAGTCAGCCTTCAGCAAACAGTAAAGAGACATCCAAAACAATTTTCTGAAGAGAAACAAATAAATGAACTCTTGACACATTTTTTGATCATGTGGCTTTCTAGAAGATCTCTGACATTATCGATGACTTAGAATATACTATTAGAACAAAAATAGATTATTTTGCATTATAAATGTGCAGTCAGGACTAGTCCTTCACTGTAGTGGCTCTGATACCAGAAAATGGCATTTCTGCTTTAGTTTTACAAAATACCTCAAGTATTTGTGTAGAAGTTACAATAGATAAGTTAATGGCTATTGTGTGTTCTGGGAAAATAATCTGGAATCATTCTAGATTGCTGGCAGAAGTGGAAGAATGTGCTTTGCATGGTTCTCAAGTAAGCTTTGTCAAATTACATACTTCAGGGTAGGGTTTTCTCTGTACAAGTCTGCTTGTAAGAGAAGTCAAAAGTTTTAAAACCCATTCATGATGAGGACAAAAGGACAATGGCTTCAGTGCCACTTGCAGCTCTGTAGGTGTGGCTGAGGGCACCAGTGAAGCAGTGAGTGCAGGCTGGGCAGAGCTGACAGTGCCCTGATGCAGTTGGTGTGGCAGATGCCTGTACTCAAAGGAATAAAGCTGGAAATTATTCTGTAAAATACTGTGCTTGGCAGTGGTGGAAAGCAGAGCTTTCCTTGAAACACTGATTTTATTCCAGCTGCCATTAGAGAACAGCACTCTGTGTGGCAGGCGTGTGGCTCTGAGCGTTTGGCCACACTTGTTGCTGCTTCTGGATGCAAATCTACCAGGGTCACCTGTGGAAACAGACTGTACCAGGCCCTGCTCAGACACTGGAGAGTCAGGGACATGTCTGTAGGGAGGACTCTGCAGTTAACATGGCCCAGGCCAGAAGAGGGAGGTTCTAGGGAATGCACCAGGCCACATTTTCTAAGGAATGCACAGTGAGGGACAGCTGCATGTACCTGCTGGTGACCAGTGCCAATGCTCTGCCTGGGGCGCGTGTGCATGGAGCAGCTTGCCTTGGGCAGGATTACAGACAGAACACAAACCTCAGTTTATGACTTTACACTTATCCTGTAAGTAGAGAAGACATGAATTAATGCAAACTAATTTCATAATCAGCTGTTCAGTGCGAGGGAACTGCTTTTTACTTGAAGTTTGCTAAGATGTCACTGAAAATGTTCAGAAAGAGGTGCGCGTGGTGATCCTTGAAGATCAGTGTTGGACGAAAACGGATGGATCTGTCTCCACAGCCTCCCAGAACAACACCTGAAATGAGAACAGAATAGGTCCTCTAGTAATTTCCATCTTTGTCAAATATCCTGAAAAATTCAGGTCTCTGAATGAGGATACCCTCACTGTGGAAGGCCAACAGAAGCTCCCCAGATCCTGCTAGCCACACCATGATTCACAGCACATTGTGGTGTGAATGGTCTCAAGCTTCACAGCAGCTTAGAAAAGCACTGTGGGTGCCTGGAGCTGTTCTATAAAACACTTGGAGTATTGTATCTTGATAGCAATTACAAGAATCCATCCAGCACAGAGCTCAAACAGCATCTGAGATTTCAGATCTCCAGTACTCTCCTGGTCAAATATCTTGGTGCCACAACAAGACACAGGGGGTTTCTTTGCACTGGTTTTTAAACTAATTTGTTTTTAATGACAAGAAGTTTAAATGTCTCAGTGCCTGCAAACCTCTCCCTGCAGTGCTTTAAATGCACTTTTTAGCCCAAAATCAATTCTTAGAAATGTTTGAGCAGTGAGAACCCATATAACTAAGCTAAGCTTACCCTGCCTCAAAGCAGAGCCTTGGTTTCCCATGAAACAAACCATTTGCCTTCTCTTCCTGCTGGCTTAGTTTCCAAGAACAAAAAATTGTCTCTTTTACACTCTAAAAGTTTGGTTTCACCACAGTTTAGATACACCCTGCCTGCCTCTTTCAAGAGACAGGATAACAGCAAAAACAGACAGCAGCAAACACAGGGCCCACACAGTGGAGTTCAAAGAGAATGTTAGGTGTGGATCCCAAGGTTCCCCTCTTGATACCTGGGGCCTGTCTGCAGCTGTTAACAGTTCTGTAGGAAAAGAGGTATGGCACTGTAGATCTGGGCCCATTTTAGGCACTTGTATTTCATCATTAGGTATTCCTAGGTATAGGAATTATGTATTTATAAAACTCCTAGTTTTTCTTCCCTGTGCTTTCCTGAGTGACATTAACTTTCTTCTAACTTTCCCATTTCTAGAAGCAAGTCACGTCCATGGGCACCTAAAATCACTGCAGAGGACTCTGAACCTGATGTCACAAAAACTCATGCTCTACACAGATCTCTTCCAGTAACCTCAGAGCTGCAGAGACTGGTAAATGTACACACCATGCAACAGACTGCTCTGAGGTCTCTGACAACAAGTATTTCCAGCAAAGTCTAAATCCAACCTTGTCATTTCACTACTGTCCTCTGACACTGAAATACTCATACATGATATGAAAAGGAAAATGTGAAGCACTACTTTCACACTGAATGCTGCTGTTTATCATGTGAAGCTCATCCACACACAGAGTTTCTTACCTTTGTTTCTGGCTATTGTAATTAACTTGTTTCTAGTTGCGTCATTTGGAGTGTCAAACGAACAGAATGTTCCTCTTCCTCTCACTCTGCTGATGAGATGGGGGTAACGAGCCTGCAGAGAGAGGACAGACAACACATGGCAGGTGCTGCAACAGAGGGCACCTGGTGGCAAGGCTGGCTGTGCCAGGTGGAAACCCCGCTGCCTCCTCGCTCCGCTGGAGTGCAGCGTGGCTCACATGGCCTCGTGTCCTGCTCAGCCTGCAGAGCCCAACAAAGCAGGCAGGGAGAATGAAGCTGACCCAAGTAAAATACTCTTTGGAACAAACATTATTTACACACCTTATTTACATCTACAGTGGACTCCAGGAAAACCTGAGCATAAACCATTGGCACTGGGGCTAGAAACCAGCTCATTCTTACCCTGCACTGAGACACTTGCCAGTAGCATCTGCACCTCTTGTTCTCAATCAAAATCCTTATCTTATGGAAGAGCAATCTTTTGGACAGGACTAGTTGTATTCTGGCCCTCCAAAGTATGAGATGGTAGTATTTTCTGTTCTCCTGCCTGCTATGTCTTAAAGGTGTGGAGAGAGCAGAGATTGTGTTTGGGATTCTTCTGTGCAAAATCCCCTTGGGAGGTGAGCACCTTCAAGCCTATCCTTAAATGCCTCTCTGCAGAGCCCCACAGAAGAAGCTGTAAGGAATTTCCCTTAAACCAGGGAGGGAAAGATACAATTTTCTTATTGCAACAGCCCAGCAGAATTGGAACAAAATACAAAAACACCTTCCTTTAAAAACAACTTTAGGACAAGGAAATACCAGCTGCTTACAGTAACAAAACCTTATAGCAAAGTAATTCAATTAACTGCAGTACATACCTTCAGACATTTTGGGGATCACCCTTTCTATTGGATTAAGCTATATAAACCCAGCATTTTTAAGTCAGTAAAAGAAAGTTTACTTCAATTCCAAATGGGACACACAGTTATTCAGGCCTGTGTTGAAGCTATAATGGTCTAGACTCCAGCTGGAGTTCCTCAGTCCAAGTGTTTAAACTGGATGAGGTCAGATCCTACTTCAGCAGCAAATTTCTCCTTCTTACCTACAATCCTCCCAGATGTTTACCTGCAAATCCAGCAGCCCAGTCAGTAGTGCTTTCCCAGCATGGGTTGCATTGTTTAGAAGGTCTTCTGTTTTAATAACCTTAATGACTTCAGCAAGCATAAGGTTCTTGGATGGATCTCCAAGCCAGGTGTTAAAAATCCGGTAGGGCTTGGGAAAGGGTGGAAAAAGAGTTGTGGAACATGTTAACAGGCAAATTACTGTAAATTAAGAAAAGCAAGGCATCACACTGGCAGTGCAAACATGCGGTGTATGAAAAGGCATGCACTAATCTCATCAACCCCCCTTTTTTATGTTGTAAAGCAAAACCCCATTGCTGAGCTGAAACACAGGGTGTTTACTTCATTTATGCACTCTGCCTTGTTACTCTGACATTTCATTGAAACACAGCTATAGATAACAAGGAAATCAGCATCATCTGTAAGGCTTTTACATCAAGCTTTATGTTCTTCCCCTTAAATTGACTTTTTAAAAAATTATTACATCTAAAATGTCATTAGTGAAAAGAAGAAATCTTGCTGACAGAATCTGTAATACTGACATACAAGCTCTGAAATTCTCAAGTTGCCCTACAGGGGAAGGTGTCAGTTTGTGGTTGGATTTTGTACTGAAGGTTTATTTCATTAGGCTTAACCCAGTTCTCCTCTCCCCACACCAGCTTTATGACCTTGGTGACTGACAACAACTGGAATACAAGTGAAGAGATGATGACAACTGTTGTGTGAGCCCACAGCAAGGTTCTGTAAAACAGCAGCCCCATCCAGCTGAACCAGCACTGCTGGAGGAAACCTTGTCCCTTCCATGGATGTTACAGTCCCTCCTCAGGGGGTCACCAACTAGCACAGAGTTCAAGTTTAATCAGAAATCTCACAGCATTTGGCCTGAACTCCTCTTTGTGGAAAAATCCTCCTGTCATCATCTTCTTACTGAATGTTACCACATCAGCTGGGTCATCCAGGCCCCAGTGCTCATGGGCCCAGAATTTTCCTGTGCAGCCGCCTCCCGTCTGCACCTCGTCCACCAGGAACGCACAGCCATGCTGTAGAGACAGAGTGAGGAGCAGGGAATGTGAGCCCTCCTTCCCAAACCAGAAACACCTCCCTTAATGAACACATCAACTCAAGCTAATCACAGGCAACACCCCTCCTTCCTCTCCCTTCACTGCCCCAACCTCCTCTCCTCAACCCCTCCCAATGCCACTCATGTCAGATTTCACAGTTAAAAATTCACCTGTTTTTTCAGGAAGGCACTAGAAACTTATTTTCTACTCATACTCATCAAATACATGTTTTTATATAGTCTTGAGCATTTCTAGAGGATAGCTGAAAACATCTGGGAGGAGCAGAGGTGACATTTTCAAAGCCCCTGAGGGAAGCAGAGTGTCATTTCTAGGAGCTTTGTTTGTTTGAAATATGAAGCCTCTGCTGCCAGTTGGAGTTGGCCATTATGTGGTACAGAGGCATTTCTAGCAGCATGAGTTGGTCAGTTTAGGGGGCACGAAAAGCTGCCTTTTCAGACAACTCCGCTGAAAGAACTACTCATGTCACCTGGCAATGTGGGGTTTTTATGGCCTATTTTGTCCAAACTTTGTGAGAAATGTTTTATTACCTTTCTGGCAATATCTCGTAGCTTTCTGAAGAAGTCATCTGAAGCATGATTGTCCCCACCCTCTGACTGTATTGGTTCCACAATGATTCCAGCCACAATCTTCTTCTTTTTCCTGTACTTTACAATCAGGTCTTCCACCTGTGAATCAAACATTTATGGTACATCCTCCTTCCAGAACATTTGTACATTTCCCCCCAGATAGATTAAATCTCATCAGAACTACAACTTTGCATGGACATTCCCAGCTATAAAGATACCAGGAAGCACAAAGGATTAACTAGTGGCTCGTCCAGCATTTAACACTGCCTTCTTGCTCCTGAATGGGTATAAGTCATGCCCTAATCACACTGTAACTAGTTGCACATTTATCTACAGTGTTGTGAAAGCTCTAGCCAGGTTCAGCTGGCAGTGTGCTGAGCACCACTGCAGCTCACTGTGCCACTGCTGTCATTCCACCTAAGTGATACGGAAGGGCATAGATTTTGTGTCAGAAACCAAAACTCTGCTAATGTACTAGAAGAGGTAATCTGGAAAATTCACTTTTTCTAGTCACCCACTTCAGATATATTAAAATTAATCAGATGAAATAGCGCAGAAATCTTCTTGTAAGAGGCTGACAGATAATTCTCATTAACCTCCTAGTGCCAGTTGCTGCAATTAATGGTGTGTTTGTGCTTGAAATCCCCCTCACAGTCCTCAGGGCCACAGCCCCTGCAGGCTGTGCAAAGCAATGGTTTCCAAAGGGGGCCAGTAACCCAAGAACAGACTTGCTAAGGAAACATTTGGCTTTTTGGTTTGTTTGTTTGTTTTTTAAAATAATGGCACCCAGCATTGCATTTCTCCCACCAAAGCCACCCTGGAGCAGCCCCAGGGAAGCCATTTCTGTGCTTTCTGTGCTCTCTGAAGTGAGGCAAGTTTGGCTAAGTGGACCCACAGGTCCAACCCTGCACAATCAGTTTTATGCCAGAAGCTGCCATGGAAAAGCTGGAAAGGCTGAAATACTGTTGGAGTTTCTTTCTGCAGAGAGGGTTATATCTCAGCCCATGGCCCTTTGGCAAGAGCTGGCAGATGAGTTCACTGTGATACAAGGAAATTCTGAGGGTGAAATTTCACTTTGGTATCACTCATGCAGCCCTGTATTCCCAGTAAGCTGGCAGGGAGAAGAGTCTGTAAACAACAGTGAATGCTGGTGCACTCACAGGCTGTTCCAAGCCCTGAAAACATTCTTTTAGTGAACAGCTCTAATCCTACCAACACTATTCATTATTTCAAATCAAAAACAACAGGGAGCTGCCAGGGAATTTTTTACCTCCTCTAAACAACGGGCCTCTTCCTGTTGATTCTCTTTCACAAAGTCTTCCAGGGGATACTTTAGTCTTGGAAATGGAGCAATAGGCCAGTCCAGTGAGGGAATGTCCAGTTTGTGAATTGCTTTAGAGTGAGTTGTAGCTAAGCAACCTGTGCCCAGAGAGGGAAAAATTAAAATAATACCCATCTACGAACAATACAAGAAAAAAGCTACCAAGAGGTAAAAAATGGCATGACTGTAGAATTCTCTTAACTACTCTGTGTTTTTACTGTCTTCTGAAATACTGTGTAATTGGATTTAGTCAGGCTTGAATGGATTGCTCTAGATTTTAAGCATCAGTTTCCACATGCACTGCTCCAGAAGAGCAGGAGAACCTCTGTCAGTCTGAACAGGTTGCTCAGACAAGGTGGGTTTCATCCCTCCAAGGACAACCACTCACAAAGTTCACAGTTACAGCTCTCTCAGGTAACATGCTTAGAACAGGGACTGAGCTGATATAAACCAGCAAAAGTGAGAGACAGTATGTTTGTAGTGATTTTACCCCAGGAGTTAGATTTTTATAAGTACAAACAGGGAATTGCAGATTCAGCGTGAAAATAAGAGCCTGTCTGAAAAGAATTTTTTAAAAAACATAAAATCAATTCCTACTGTCACTCAAACATTCCAGTGCTGGTGGGGCTCCCAAGGCAAACCTAAATGAACCTTCAGCTTCTCCAGTGGCACTACATGTCTAAGGACAAGCTCAGTGAGCTGGGGGGGACAAGGGACAGCTTACCCAGGGTCCTGCCGTGGAAGCCGCCCATGAAGGAGAGCATGGCGTAGTCAGGGCAGCCGGGGGGCTGCAAGCAGAGCACACAGCGGGGTCAGCGAGGGGCTCACATCCCCCTTGCTGCCCCCTGAGCTCCTCTTCCATCAGGCACCACAAAGTGTTACAGCCTCCCCTTCAACAGGTACACTGGTCACCCCCTGAACTTGCCCCAAAGCCCAGCTTTAACGCTGACAGATCCTCAGTTTTGTGTTGTGGCCTGACATCACTGCACGGGTGAGCTCAGACAAGGCTGAGCCTGGTTACACAGATCAGGAGCACATGTTTACAGGGTGGCTGTGCCTGGGGGGCTCAGTGAGGCGAGGCTGGGGCTCCCCTGTGCTGCACCCCCACGCATTCCTGATGACTCCTTGATATTTGTTGGGAGCAGTCTGTATTTCACCATTTCCTAAATGTACAAAGCCCAGATTCCACTTCACATGTAGCAAGCCAAACTTTTCCTCCCAATCTTCCCTTCCAAGCCCCAACCACTGGTACATCTGTAGGTGGGGTAAAGAACTAATGTTACCTGGTTAATCATGCAAGATTCCAGTTCTTCTTTTGTGACATTATTATGGCCCCTCTCCTTGTTCTGTAAAAAACCCAAACAACCCAACATGAGTGTTCCTGTAGTTGTAACCAATGCATTTATGGCTGAACCATAAACCAGTAATGCTGGTATTTGAGACTGGAGTCAAGGAAGACCCTGACTATGGCTTTCACATACTGACTACAATCTGCACTTTCTTCATTTCCTTTCCTTTTTAACTTCTAAAGTTGTGTGAATATAAAGTAAAAGCTTAGATGAAGGCATTTTAGTAAAGATTTTATACTAGATTGGATATAAAGAACATCATGACCAAGACAACCTCCAAGCCTCACTTTGTTTTGCAATAACGATTTTGATTATTTTATCATTTTGTCATCTGAACCTACAAAAATATCTTAATGTTTTACTTACTCTGTACCACATGAATATTGCTTTAAAGGCATTTTCGTTAGAGCAGGATCCACAAGACATGGTCATCACCTGTGACAAGCCCTTAGGAGCCACCTGCCAGCAAAGACAGAAAATTATTCTTGAAATACTGAACACAAGTAGAGTGCAAAGTGATAATAACAGCAATGATAATAATGGTGAGCAGTCCATGGGTATCTCAAACTTACTGATAACAAAGACTCATGCAGTTTTTCTGTAAAGTTCTCTGGAGGTAAAATCCCTAGGGCAGGTCTGTTGATAAAAGTGCTCTAAAAAGACAAAGGAAGAGGAATTATTAGGTCTTACTATCACATGGAAAATATGTTGATATCAAAGCAGTTCCATTTCATTCCATTCTAACCATAAATACCAGGCAGGAATCCATGTAATGGCACAAGTTTTAAGCTAGGGATTACTATTCCTACCTTAGCATATGTTTTTCTGTCTAATCCTTTCTACTTTATTCTTGCAGGACACCTTAGGGAAGGTTCATGCTAACTCACACTGACATTTCCTCTTCGATATTGCCATTTTAGCTGCTCAATTTCCATTTTCTTTATACATAGGAAATATGCTTTAAAATCTTCATTACTTGCTTTCAGTTTGAGTAGCTAAATTCAGTTAGGATGGCAGCATTTTCATCCTTACTGAGCTTCAAGACAGACCATTTTGGGACACTGGGAAGGTGGAGCCAGGCTCCAGGCTCTGCAGTGGGAGATGAGAAGCCATGGGCATGAATCAAAGCAGGAGAAGTACTGATTTGGGTATATGGAAAAGGTTTTGCAGGAAGGGAACAGTGAAGAAGTGAAACAGGCTGCTCTTCTGGAGCTCTTCAAGGACCCAGATAAAGCCCTGAGCACCCTGGTTTCATCTCACAGCCACCCATCTTGGAGCAGGAGGTTGGCCAAGACCATCCGAGGTCTCTTCCAATTTCAGTGGTGCTGCAACCTGCCCACATCAGGATTCACACCTTTGGGAAAGGTAACTTTGGTGTCAGGGAACAGCAGCCTGCAGCCCACACAGGGGTTTCTAAGGAGCAGCTCTGGAAAAAGCCCCTCATCTCCAGTCCACTAATGGAGATGAATGTCACATTTATGCAATTAATTTAAATTGTGTCATGGATTAAAATTGATTCATTGCTGGTCTTAGTCTTCGTGGGTAATCTTATTTGATTCATACTGTGCTACTCTTTATTTTAAATTAAATTTTCTCAGAGAAGGACAAGCTCAATAAATTTGCCAACTGCCAAGCAGCTTTATTGCCCTTTTCTTTTGTTTGCTGTTTTTCTTGTTGAACAAGAAATTAAAGGTTGAGCTTTGATCGGTCTTGATGGATCTCCAGAGGGGACACACGACCTCCCCAAAACACTCATATTTTCAGTGCAGCTCAAGCCTGCACATTTATCAGCATCTTTCAGTCCTCCTCCATACCAGTACTCATTCATTCCAACACGTGTGAGGCACAGCAAGAGGTATAAGTGGTCACCCTGCACCTGTAAGGACATTTCATCAGCATTCTTAGGGAAAACCAACTATCACACAAGACAGAACACTGGATGAGCTAGGACTCTCTAAATTGTTTAAGTGTCTTACTTCCAAAACACTGCTTCAACAGACTCAAGCTTAAAAAAAAACCTAAGCAAGGATGCTAATGATAGGTTAACACAAACTTTTTGTTTAGTAGCCATGAGAAATCTTGACTTTTTATCTCATTTCAGAATTAAATTTTCCTATCAAGTTAAAGAGAGAAGACCATAAATTCATTGTGAATTTGATTATGGGTTGTCACATGACAATTGTCATGTGTCACATTAAGCAGAAAAGTGTATTTTAATTTTATAGTTAAAGAGACACTCAGAACTGAGAAAAACAGAACATTGACATTGAGCTGCTGTGGGCTCAAAGAAATAGATACACATTTAATGTTTAGAGCTGGCCATAGAGAGGGTATGTGGAGCATTACAGACAAACCAAACAAAAAGTCCCTCCAGGACAACACCAATCCCTTTGCTAACACTAACGGAAGTTGTGCCACTCATGTGGGACTTTGGAGGAGTTCCCTCACTGCAGGCTTCCAGGAGTGTCACCTGCCCTTCCCCAGCGGGCAAATCAGCAACTGCCACCAGCAACAGGGCTTTTTGATTTTTTTAACTGTTTTTGGGACTTTTGTTTGTTTTGTTTTTTAAATCTGACTTTGCTTACTGCTGCATTATAGTGAGGTTATTATTCTCAGAAATCATCTTTATGAATTAATGTAAGTAAGACCTTCCAAAATATCCAGATCTGCCTTTGACAACTCCAGCATTTCTGGTCCTGTTTTTTTTGTTGTTGTTGTTGGTTTTTTTTTTTGGGGGGGGTTTGTTTTTTTTTAACTTGAAGTATTTTAGTCCTGGGAAAGGCAGAATTTCTCACCTGAAGACATGAGTATTCCATAAAGGAAATCAGCTCAGGGAACTCAAATGTCTGCATTTCTTTGCTCTGCTAGAATGCACTTAGGAGACAGGAATCAGCCACTGTCCCCTTAAAACTTTATAAAAAAAACCCCTATGCTTCCAGATGTAGGAAGTGCTTCCAGCACTCCAGATGTAGGGCACCATGTCCAAGATACTGTATTCCCTCTCAAGGTTTTGGGCTTGCTTTCAGGCTCAAAAATTCTTCAGAAAACATTAATAAAATGGTTAATTTGAGACATCATGTTTGAATTATGACTTAAATGTGGCTGCAAATATATCAAGTGCTTGCACCACCCAAATGTTTATTTTTTGTAAAACTTCCCAGAGGTTTTGGTGTCTTAAACACTACAAAGCTCTTTTCATCTAGTGAGAAGTAAAGCAAGAAGATCCTATCATGAATTAAATTGAATCATTAGCATTCACTATCAGTCTAAGAAAAAAAGAGCCCACAACAAGGAGAGATAGAACTCCTTCACGTACTTCATGTTCTAATTCACTTACCAGGTTCTGTGGCTGCTGTAAAAGCTTTATCAGAGAGGGATGGCTGTAACCTAATTAAAAAGAACAAAGAAAGAAAACAGTTATTTTTATCTGGTTTCAATGAAGTAATGCAAAGCATAATCTAGAGAATAACTATATCTTAATGTTTGACTGTTTATGTGGAACTTGTCTATTTTTAACTACTAATGATGGGACTTCTTTTGAAGTAGGAGAAACCTCTGGGCTCTTTGTCTCCCAGCAGCCTGTCTGGGTGCAGGGCACAGCACAGCACTGCTGTTGGGGCCTGTGGCACACCCATTTCTTTACTTTGACAAAGTTTTGCTTGGAAAAATGCAATGATTTATCCCTCTTACTAAGAAACTAAGATAGCTTCAGTTTTAATACAATGAAAGTGCTTAATTTATCTCCATTAATAGTCTACAGGATAACTTGCTTGCTTACAGGCAAAACCAATTTATCTGCTGTTAAAAAAATAATCTTCGAAGGAGGCCAGAAATTTCATTTTGAGCCTGATCTCTAATGGATGAAATGCCAGCGCCAGAGATTAACATCATCTTTTACATTTCCTTGTAGAAACAGTTGGAACCCTCATCTTCCCTACTGCTCAAGAAGTCAGACCACGGTAATTTTGTTACAAAAGCTTATTGTGCTTCTGAATCCCCATTCCAGTGGAATGACAACAGCCCTGATTATCCTGTTTGAGCAATGGAGCATTAGGCAACTGTGTTAACAAATCAATTAAATTCAGTTTTGAATATTTTAGCTGAAAACAAGAGAATATCCATATTGTTTTAGCAGCATGTCACACTGATAAATCTGTTAAAACTATTATGAAGATAATAATAGTGGCTATCTGGGACACAGAACAACTACATCTGCATGGCATTTGCTGTCATGGGAAGAGCTGTTGTTCAGCTAGAGGGAACGACACATTGTGAGCTGTGTCCTTGAGAACTGAACCTGTGGCTGCCACTGAGAGCCCCTCTGAGAATAAATCAAGTGTTTTAGGAATCTCCAAGGCACAGCTACTATTGTTCAGGAAGCTCAAGGATCAACTCTGGTGCTGCTTGTAAGAACCTGTAATCCTGTTGCTGTTGCATATGTGAACACCATTGTATAAGAGATACCATTCTCTTACATAACACAAACTTCTATTACCTCTGATTTATCCTTTTGCACTCACAGAGAATCTTTCTCCCATTCTCTTCACTTCAGGCCAAGTGGTCTGTTCTTCCTCCTGACACTCCCTCATCCTCGTGCCTCCTCAGAGGGGCCCCAGTGAAGGAAGGACCCTCAAAGCCCAGCTGCTGTGACAGAGTCAGGCTGTGTGCCAGAAGCTGAGCTGGCATGTGTGCTCACAGTCAGGAGCTAACACCAGGAAGAACTAAATGCTTGAATAACCATTATGTAACTGTGGTAGACAAGTCAAACAGCTCCAGGCTGGCATGGCAAACAGGCACTAACTCCTTTCAGTGCCATGACCAGCACAAGTGTTTGCAGTGTTACAATCCTCTCAGAGGTGACTGAGCTGGCTCTAAGGAAGGGCACCTGCCCCATCACTCTTGCTGTGTGTCTGGATCAGTGTGACAGGAACGTACATGTCCTCCAGGCTCATCACTGTGCCTGTCTGCAACGGGAAAAACAACTAGAGCCTGCTAAAATAATGAGATGGAGAAAGCCCAAAGAATGATTTGAACTGAGCAGCAGGCTGCTGTCAATAATATCAAACGACACCTCTCTGCATCTCCCCAAACAAAACAGACCTTCCCAGCACTGAAAAGCACATTGGTTCATTTGCTATTCCAGGATGCTTGCTGGCAAACATGTCAATAACATCCCTCTTCCATTTGGCTCCGTGGGGTTTCAACTCTATTAGACAGAATAGATGCAGGATGAAAGGACTATGCTGTGCTACTCCTGCCCATAAAAGTGCGGTAAAAAACCCTTTTAATTTTTGTTTTTCATCAAGAGACAGCCCAGAGCACCTTTGGCCAGAGGTTTTTTATACTTTATTTCTTATCTCTCCACACAGGCACTTATTACCTCTCAACCTCTGCTGATAAATATATTCTAGTGTAACAGATCATTATTAAATCTTGGGGAGTCCTGACAGATTCATGCAAGGTTTTATTGGATTTACTTGCAGAGAGATAAGCACAGATGACTAACAAGCACCTTATGATCTTGTTTTGCTCTCCCAGTCCAGACCCTGCCTCTGTCACCAAGAGGGACATTATTAGTAACCTAGGCAGCTTCAGATAATCTTGTCATTCAGTACAACTGAAACATATAAATTAATTTTGTGTGTTAGACTTGGGTCAGCCTGTAAGTATTAAATTACCCTTTGCTCTTTGTTGCTGCACATCCCAGAGCCATTACCTGAGAAGGTGCAAGAAGCACTGTGCTGTAGTGCCTTTGGGACTGAGGAACGAGTTCCCTAGCATAAAAACCCAGCTTGTCCTTGGGAAGGCATTGCCTGGTGTGAAGGAGGAACTCCATGCCTTAGAAGGGTCAGTCACAGCACTGGAGTCTTGTCCTATGTCACCAGTTTCAATCAACCAGAGAAAGTAAACTGCAGAGCCCCTGCCCATTAAGAAAATATTTCTTCCGTAATACTTCAATATTTAAAAGTATATTAAAAGAGGTGTGTTTGCACCATCCAGCACCAGAAGGCCAGAAAACCTCAGTGCACTGTCTGGACAATTTCTTCTGGAGTATGCACTGACCTTCATACTTTGGAGTGTGTATTTGATTACATGACCGAGACTTGTTTCTCCAAATCGATTTTGTGGGTGAAGAATGGGAAGCCATGAGCACTAAATGCATCTCCTTCTCTAGCAACCTAAAATCCAAGTCATTGGCATACAAGCATTGTGCTCCTGTGTCTCACCCCTATTTCCACGTGAGCAATGGCCAAGTCATCTCAGTGAAGCCTCTGGAAGATACAACGCAGTGAGAACTTGTGCTGGGGGAAATAAGCTACAGACATTGCAGGGCTCTGGAATGGTTACACTGATTGAGTGCTATGGGACAGCAAGAACATTGGCTGCAAAGAAGAGTGGGATAAATGAACACCCACCACAGTCACAAGGTCTTAGATGCTAAAAATTTGGTAACAACCTGAACATCATCAAATTCTGTTTCCCAGGAAAGGAGGCCTGTAGAGATGATTTTCAGTCATCACAGTTTCTATACATAGCACAAGATATACCTTTGAAATTACTCCAGCACTTCTGCTCTTTTTGCTTCTGCAGAAGAGTATTTTTAAGCAGAGGAACCACGGATGAGGAGCAAAGAAACTGGGCTGAACTGAACTCCTACTGAAACCTGTATGCCTTGCAGTTGGGGCTCACATTTCTGCCTTGCCTCTGATTGAAAGGCTTCACAAAGCAATCAGCTGACTCTTGCCAGGCAGTGTCTGCTCCCTCAGATAAATGAGCTGCCACCTTCACCACATGGCACACTCCTTTTTTCCCCCACTTATTTTGAGATAGAAATGTTAACTAAAGCATATCATTTCACGTTAAAATGTCTACGTTATGCTTGTTAATGTTTAAAACAGTAACATACTGTTACAAAATCACAAAGTCACAACAGAGACAACCTGAATTCTAGAACTTGCACATTCAAACTGAGATTAATACCAGTGCTTCTTCCAGGCACCATTTTGCACTTTAAGTGAGCTTTAGGTATTGAATTTGTAGTTTCTTCAAGTACTCTGTAGTGGTGGATACACAGCAGTGAGCTGTCCCTGATCACAACAAAGTGTTCATTATGTCACCTCTGTTTTTTTAAATGAATCAACCAACTTCCCTGGTAGTGCCTGAGATAAGAAAATGACAGGCTGAGAACAAAACAAAACATTTTGGTACATCTGTCTCCTACCTATTGGGATGGAAGAAATCTGAGAGTAGAGATCCAACATACGATTGCCATCTACATCTACAAGGTAGTTCCCTCGGCTCTCTTCATAATTGCAAAAGAAGTGCACAGCTTCTGCATTCTTCAAGAAAAAAAACACAGTTAGTGCTTTAAAAAGTGGCAGTATGTAGGAAGGTGCAACTAATGGTTATACAGCAAAACCTGATAAAAATATCTAATGCGAGGATAAAAAGACACATTATATTCACTGCACGGGAATAACTGTACAGCTATTTTTATAATGACTGTTAAAAGGGCAAGTCTTTACTTTTTCTGCAGAAATGAAGCACAGACTTGGAGAAATTGCTCATCTTAAGGAAGGCACTATGTACTTTGGCTGACATACTTTTAAACCCTAATATACCTTGTTTTTACTGGCTACTCTGTAAGAACTCCAAGATTTTTTCTTTAAACACATACAGTTTAAACACCTATGTTAAAAGAAAACCCCCTGATGCTAGCAAAATGATCCTGCAGTACTCAAAATATCCTACAAAAGGTTTTATTCAATTGCATATATAAACCACACATAATGTACTCAGCGTGGAAACCCGGAGTCAGTGTTTCACCTTTCTTGGTGGCACAAACATACAAGCCAGGATTTTAAAATAAGTTCTGAAATCAAAGTAGTAACATCCCCCAAAACACAGAAAACTTGACAAATTACCTGAATGCCATTCAGCTTCTTCATTAATTCCTGCAGAAAAACCAAATGTCAGTCTCAGGTGTGTAATAAGCAAATACTGATGGAGAATGTGTATTTCTTTTTTATGATCTCATAAATCACATGTAAACTTTGTAGTCCTGTGTGCTTACCAGGAAACTCTACCTGCCACAGAAACTTTCATGGTGCATCTTGCAAATATTACAGTCAAAATTATGACCTGTGGCGTGTAGAGCTAAATGGCTGCAAACACAGATTTAACTGTAAATCTCCAAAAAGGGAAAGCTTCCTCTTCTATATTGCCCAACTGAACTGAGAAAACAAGAGAGGAATCAGAAAATAAGAGAAGCCAGAGTCATACTGAAGGGATGCTGGTACATTGGTTCTAGAAAGACTGCTCCTTTTTATTAAAAACAACAAAAAATCTCACAGAAACCAAAGCCCATGCACAAATGCTGACTCTGCCAGAGTAAAACAACATCCAGCAAATTCAAACTCTTGCTTCATTTCAGAACCAAAGCATTATTTCATATAATAAACAGTTTCTATTACAGCAGGAGCACAATTAACCAAGCCTGATGAGATGTTCTATTAAAATAATGCTCTTTTGCTCTGAGGTATTCCATATGGGAACTTGGGAGTTGAGATTCAGATCTGCCTCTCAGAGAGAGGCATTTCACTCATGAGCTTTTCATTCTCAGCTTCCTGATAAAAGTGGGCATAGACTTATGGAATCATGTTTATTCACATCAGATTTCAGGTTTGGAATGAAATCTGTTTTCTAGCAAGTTAGACACCGTTAAAGATGCAAAACACCAAGTTACTATACTTTGGAAACTTACTCTAGATCGTGGCCCAGGAACTTCTGTCTTCATCAGAGGTCCATCATAATCAAAATCCACATCAATTTTAGCTGCAGCTTGACTGATATACCTGTGTCCTGTAAAAAATAATGAAAACCTGAGTAGGGTCCATATTTTCTGTGCTCTCCTCTCAGAAGATACATCCATACCTTGCCTGAGAACACTTGACAGATGAGACCAATTACATTGAGCTGCCTGAAATGAACTATGTATCTCATCTTTGACCAGTCTTAAAATAAAACCAATACCAGCGTGGTGGCTTAAAAAACAACAAAAGCAAAAAATTCCACAGAAAATGACAGGGCAACCCTAGAGAAACAGAGGCAAATCCTCCTGTAAAGCACAGAAGGATTGAGAGCACATCTCTCCACCTCTTTTGTTGAGTCTGTCCATTATGCCCTCTGCAAGCCTTTGCCATAAATTCCCCACTCCTACACAGATGGTTTAGTTATCCACCAGTAATAACCAAAAAGCCTGATGGAGTCCACAGGAAAAATCCAGTATGATGTTTCTCAGCAGCTCAAAGAACATTCTTTGGGAAAGATTTGTCTCAGAAAGGTAAATGGCCTTGTCTCACAAGAAACCAGCATGCTGCAGTGCAGCTCTGAAATCTGAGCCCAAATCAGTGCCAATTTTCCTTCTGATCTGGCTGTTTTTATCCACATGTGTAAGGAATCATAATAAACTTGACACCATAATGAAAACAAAAAGGCAAAAATCTCTTGTACTTCACCAGTAACAGGTTCTACTTCTCTTTCTGAAATACTTGTTTTAAAACACGGGGTTTAGGCAAACTTCATATGACAGAGACAAATATGTACATATTCCATTAAGTGAACAATAATTAGGGGATAATATGGGGATTGTACATTTGCAAAAACAAGAAGTCCAGACACCAAAGCTCCATCAAGGTGACCAGTAAGAGACTATGAGCTTGCTCTGCACACTGTGGTTATATGTTGAACTAAACCAACATTCTTGGCAATTACATTTTTGTCATGGAGCATCTGCAAGCCTCTACCCAGCATGGCATCAACAACAAATTGATCTTAATACTTTTATCTTGGGGTATCACACTTGGATGTGAAAGAAGAGAGTGTAACTTTTTTTAGTATCTGTGATGAGCATCTTTTAGCTGGAGTAATTTGGATGGCCCAAAATGAAGGTCCTTAGCTCTCCTTGTCACCAGCTGCAGCTCAGATCCAGGCTCAGCGTGGGAAGTCAGGCAACACCAGCTCTTGCCCAGGACACTTGGAGCAGCAGGGTCTGGAGGTACCACTCGCCACATCCTTCTGTGCCAGGACTGTGCTGCCAGGTGCTAAACCAATAAACTGCACCCCAGTTTGGCAGAGGTGCAGGGAGGGAGATGCCTGGGCAGGCAGGCCAGCAGTCAAACACATGGAAATCCCTGGGGTGCAGCACTGCCACCAGAAAGCCTGGCAGCACCAGCCCCTCTGCACTTCCATCCATACCCACCTCTCACTGCCAGAGCTCTGTTCCAGCAACACGCTGAAAATGTTTTGTGTTTGGAAGTAACAGTTGTTAAATAAACCAGATATTTAAAGGAAAACAGAAGGTATCCTGTGATACTGCTCAGCAGTGCTCCGAGCACAGCCATTCAGCCGAAATTTCCAACAGTGACTCGAGACACTTGCCTCAGCTTGTGTCAGCCCAAGCTGGAATGTCTCAAGCAAGCCTGATTTCAAGAAACTATCTGGAAAATCACAGCCCTTTGAAAGCATCTCTGAGCACTTGAAGTCACTGTTCATCTTGAGAAAACTTAGTCTGCAAAGATGATTATTCTTCCCAGCTTTAATTCAGATGCGTCAGTGCCTCTCCGCAAAGCTATTAATAGGTTTTGTTACAGCAACACCATTTTTGTGTCATTCTGTTTAGCATTCATGTGAACTGGAGACTGCATGGCAACTGCTCCACTGAGGGGGAAAAAACTACTGCATACAAAAGATCAAAATCTCCACAATTCATAGGCAATAAGGCTGTAGGTTTAGTATACACACTCTCAAGTCTAAAAGGAGAGGAGACCAAACTTACCCTTTTGTGCACCCACTCCTTCCCCAATGGAGAACCCACCAAACCAGCTGCAAGCATTTCTGCTTCTCCTATGTCCCCCTCTCTCCCTCCCCCCAGGCTCTAGGTGCTATTTCTTATGCCAGAAGGACATTTTGGGAGTCAGCACTAACAGGAGACATACAGAAACCCAGCATCTGACTTGGAATCACTGGACACAGCTGCAGATAGAAGGCAGGTGAGCTGCGACCTGGAAGCACTGTCCTCACCCTCTTCCTCCCCACCCTGGCTTGTGCCCTGCTGCCAGAGACCCTGTGCCACCACATCCCCTCTGCCCATCTCCCAGGATCCTCTCATCTGGACAACACCTCCTTCCTTAGTCTTTTCAACTGAGTTCTCACAAAAATGCACTTCTTTGGACCATGATTGAAGATCTCTTCTGCAAATACCCAAGCCATTCCTGCAAGGTCCTGACTGCCAGGCTCCAAAATCCAGAGCAACAGTCCCAGCCACCACCTGGGAGAGGGTGGATGACATTCCTCCTCTTCTGCTTCCCTGAAGGATGGTCTGTGAAATATTGTAACAAGTAAGGATTCTAACTAAAACACGAGTTCAGTTATTCCTCTAAGCAAGTTTTGTTGTGGATACTGCAAGCGGCATGACCTCTCCTACAAATAAATTCATATTTATAGGGCTGTATAACAGGGACTTTAAGTTGGAGACTATTTTAATCTTGCCCTAACTTGTTTAACAGCACAAGTCAAGAGGAGGTTGCTTCCTTCAGCCAGGCTGCCTAACAAAGACCCAAGTGGGTCAGTCTGCTTTGTAAATTTTTAATCATCATCTTTTTGCTACAGTTTATGCCACAGTCTCTTTTGCACATTGAACCAGGTATCTATGGGCACATCTGAATTATCAAAAGTGAAGAGCACCTTGCTGTGCAGTGCTGCACTACTTCACACTGGCACAGCTCATGTCTATCAGCAGACACGCTTTCAGACAGCAAAACCGGTCAAGTGAAACCAAAACACACAGGTCTTCCTAGGACAAGAGTTGATTTAAAAGATAATTTTTATCAAATTAGTCATGTTAGTCAATTTGTGAGATATTTTTAAAGCAAAAGTTTCAGGAGCAGCTTATCCAAATCACAATCATTTTCAATAAGTTGTGAACCAGAGCCAGCTAAAAACTTAGCAACACAGGTGAACAGGCTTCCCTGCTCTTGCTTGTTATCTCCCAAAGCACATTACAGGCTCCACAGGCAAGTGATTTCTAGGCTGATTCACTGATACAAACTTAATTTCACAGATTTGTTTTCAGGTGTCCACAGAATGTCTCATAATGGCACCCATTTATCAATCTTATGCTTGTCAAAGCACTGTTCCACCTCCTGGTTCAGGCAAACACTGTTGCTTGCATCTGAAGGAACAGCTTGCCATAAAAACAAAAATGCCCCATGTCACCAGATCAAAAGATTTTGAAAAGTGGTGGGGTTTTTTTTTCCCCTTAGGTATTGCATGAATAATATCAGCTAGAACAAAACCCTCAAAAACCAAAACTCCAACATACTAGCAAAGTCTTTGAAAGTAAAAGCTAAATCAAAGTGGAGTAAATCCTCAAGCTTCATCTTTTAGTGAAGTTCTTCTCCCTGTGAGAGCATAATAAATGATTGGCATAAACTCACACAATTTCTAGCACGGTCAGTGGATTTATTCCAAATACCCCACTCCACTATTCATCAGATAGGCATACTTGTTCACAGGGCTGGTTAAAAATAAACAAAACAACCCTCATTTTAAGGACACAGAAACAATTTCCTTGCTTGCCCCATATTTACTCTTTTCCCTACTCTTACTCAAGTACATTGGGACTCTGATCAGAAATTGTAGTGACAGTGAAAGTGGTGACTCTGGAGGCACACCCAGGGGACACTGTGGGGACCCAGGGGACACTGTGGGGACACTGTGGGGACACTGTGGGGACACCCAGACTGTGCCAGCCACAGCACTCACACACAAGGAGCTCTCCTGGCTAAGGGCACCTGGCAAATTCTCTCACACAGCCCAAGACTTTTGCAGCTCAATGCTCCCTTGGTGCTCAGGGACCTGTCCAAAGCCTTGTGGTGACAAAGGCAAGGAAGGCCAGCAGTCTGGAGTGCTGAGAGCAGTGTTCTGAGCACAGGGGATGGCCCCAGCACTGCTCCCCTTCACACAGCCCATTCCCTCCCAGCCTCACTCACCATGCCCTTGCTCTGCAGGCCAAACAGGAGCTCAGGCCACTCTCCAAGGGCACAGAGGATGTCAGAGCCCTGCCAAAGGCAGCCTGGGCACCCCTGCCCGGGCACTCAGGCCTTCCTGGCACCCCCCTCTCCACACCCCCTGCAAGGCTTTGTTCTCCAGGCCCCGAAGAGCAGCAGGACACGGGTGCTGCCTCCTGCTCCCCAGGGCCTGTGGCCCTGCTCACAGCACAGCTCCGGGATGTGGCTGCTCTCCTGCAAAGGCTTTTCCACGCACTTGGACATGGTGATGGCTGGCTGCATCAATACCTGCTTTGTTTAGCCTGGGGGAGGATTTCAGGCCATGCTCTGTCTCACTTGCTTCCCCCAGCATCAGTACCACAGTCTCCTAATGGTGCAAGAAAATGCAAATAAATCAGGTCACTCACTGTAGTGCTTCATCCCCTGGGAAACTGCAGTAGGCTCTGCTCAGCTGGCATTTCTGTCTTGAAGGTACTCAATGAGTTTTGCAACTCAGTCCAAATTTTTGCTGTTTGACTTTTTAATATCAACTTACCCTGCAATAGAAACCCTGAAGATACAAGATACAATGGAATTCGGGCTATTCCAACATGATATTTAGGAGTTTTAGACATTTGCAGTCCAGGTCTGGGTTTTTGCCTCCCAGAAATACAGCAGAGATGGGACAGGTAAAAACTGAGATTCTCACTATGACCAAGCAAGGTACTTTCAAGAACTGAGAATCGCTGGTAACTGGTCCTTCAGTGAACTAACACCATTAACTTTGTAATAAAAGGTAATCCCTTGATTTTCTGTTGACATCTGAACAAACTGCCTTAGAAAAAGGGGATTTTGTGTTACATTATCTTAAGAAAAGGAGCAAATTACATAATCTCAGCTCTCATCTTAGAAGTGTGTTGAGCTAATGGGCTCTGACCAAGTATCCTTCTCTAAAGAAGCATTACCAAAGCTCTTAAATTACATTTAGCTGATGTGACCAAGAACAGCACCTTTTTTCTCCTGGTAAACAAAGCTGTTTTATCTTTTTATCATGGCAAAAGTCAAAACACAAGCATAGGTACTGTTAATGAACCTCATTTCCGAGAGCACATAGGCTGAACAATTTGCACAGAATTTTCTATCCATCCCATTTAAAGAAGATGGGCATAATAAGTTATATTCTGTTTTTCTTGCAGACTTCTCAAAGCTCTCATCACACATCATCTTTCTGAACACTTGAATAACATCAGCAAATTATCACATCCTTCCTTTTCATCCAGCAGGATGTCATCACTTGCTAGCAGGCAGAAAAGCTCATTTCCCAACTTTGCTTCCACACACTGCCCCCACTGCTCACCAGGAGTCCTGGTCCCAATTTTAACAAACTACCACATTGCTATAGCAACATAATTAATATAAGTGCACCCTGCTAATTTGGTGATGCTGGTAGTCACAAAGAGCACCGCTGTTGGCAGGTCTGTGCTGAGATCTCTGCTAACAGAGCTACAATCAAGGCAGGGCTAGAAAGAGCCTGAATCTCTCATGTGTTTGACCAAAACTAACACGTTAACACAGCTCCTGAGTGTACAGCTGGATATTCCCTGGAGAAACTCCAGCAGAGGCACTGAAAGGACATTGGTGTAATGAACAGAAGGAACAATTCCAAGGAAAAGGAAGAGGAATGAAAGTCCATGACCATAAGCAGAGCTCTCAAACACAAGTGCCTTGCTGTGAAGGGGTGTAGAGGGAAGCTCTGCAGTCCCCAGGGAGGCACATGCCATGTGCCATGCCACTGCTGCCCTGCACAAGTGCAGACAGGCAACCTCCCTTGCATGCCCTAAACTTCCCCTCCACAGTGTCGATCAAACCACCTTCCAGACAGAATTTTTAGAGCATGGAGGCCCTGACAGCCGAAAGTAGGAGGACTGTGATTTCCTCTGAGTCCTCTTTTATGTGTTACAAGTAGAATCTGTTACTAACAGATCTTGAAAGGGAATGGCAAAAGGCCAGGCTAGCTAGAGATGTTTGGGAAATGAACATCACTATTGCATAACATTGTGAAAACTGAGATTGCTATTTACAGAGTGCTTATGCTGCAAGTTCAGAAGCTCTTCCACATGAAATTGTCTGCGTTTCAGCACTCCCACATACACACTTTGGATTCTCCAAAGATGAAGAAAAATCTAAAGAAGTTTTCCCATAAGGAAGTGGAAACTTCTGTAAGAAAGAACAAGAGAAGTTCCCCTTCACCATCCCAGCACAATCCCAAATCAACTCCACAGGAGAGTTACAGGAGCATCCAACCACTGGTCTCATAATTCCTGTGATCTGAACCAGTTGTAACTTCCTCCCTCTTTCAACAGTTCAACAGCTATAGAGCTCATCAGGACACCTCTGGAGGTGAACAGCCAACCACAAGGAACACCCAGATGGGAAAACAGCCAGCATTGCTACAGCCACCCTTTGTGGCACAAGAGGAACAGGAGAACTGGATAGGAACGTCACATTCCCTCAAGGAATTGAGAACAGCAGGCCCAGCTTGGACTCTGCCTTGTACCAGAGCCTGCTTACAACAGCAAGGTTTTATGTGATTGTTTTTATATAGCTCAGCTTTTTGTGGAAGTGTTTGATCAGACAGAAAAGGTTCCTCAGTCCAGCAGGAGAGGTTTTGCAGGGCTTCAGTTTGCAGGGTTTCAGTTGAAGCTGACCTCAAGCTGACCCCTACAATCCCAAGAAGGGGATTGTTCTCTGCTTCTGCCACACATCCCTCGCTGTTCTCTGATTTCCTTAGGGAGGCTCTTAATGTACAAACCAAATAAAAAAATAAAAAGTCTTAGCAAGGATCAATACTGGAGACAAAAGTGTGACTGAGAATAAATCATTCTCATGGCTTTCCAGCCTCTTTGTGGTAACTGTGATGGGGACAAGTCAATAACTACTATGAACATCTCTCAGACTTTACTGCAGCACACCTGGTGCTAAACATTATTATCCTCTCCAGAGAGACAGAAAACAGGCTGAGCTACAGCCTCAACAAGTGCTAGTCTCCTTAGTGCACTGCAAGGGAAGGGTGCAGACTGGAGAAGAAAAATTGGACCTACAAGGAGAGACTCAAACTGTATTCAGGGGAGAGAAAAGTACAAGGTCTTGGGGGAGACAATAGTTATCAAACATGTGCTGCAAAGGATAACTAAACATTCCAGTCTCCAGGTCCTTTGACTGTAGGACAAACAATAAGGACTTGATTTGTTTCCTGTTTTGAAACTTAGGCTAAATATTAGGAAAAAAGTTTTAAAGGTAAAGCCAGTTCAGCAATAAGCAAACTGCCTGGGGAGGCTGCAGGAGCTGTAGAACAGATCAGCATCCTAGAAGGGCATGGGCGTGCACTAATGCAAACTGATGCTACCTTGAGGCAGCAGCCTGACCTTCTGCCATGCTTTTAGTGCAGGATTCAAAGACAAATTCCAGATTTTCCAACTAGAGAAATAAATAGTCAAGGATGAAAAAAAAATCTTTGTGTAAATAAATTTATCGTAGATTCAAGATGAACAAGATGATTTGCTTAATGCATACATACAACTGAAACATGACACATGAAAACAGCCTACAGACACAAAGACCTACCAAGAGGCAATCTATTTCCTCCTCTCCACCTCCATCCCCCCTTGGCAACCCTGTCATTTCATTATCCACAAGAAAAAAAAAAAAACCAAGAAAAAAAAGAAATTAAAAAAAAAAAGCACCAGCCCAAATGGCACTGCAGGATTTCTGTGGGAGTAATGTACAAGACTGTTTTTTAGCCTGTAAAGCCCAAAAATCCCTTGGAGGCAAGCACTCTGGAGCAGAGAGCTCCTGGATGTCACCCTCAGCACTCCCCTAAAAGCCACAGAGCCCAGCAGCACTGCAGCCTGAGCTGGGGCTCAGGAAAGCAGCCTGGAGCTCCAGCTTTGGCTACAGCCATCAGAGCCTCCTGCCTGTTCTGTGAGGCAGCAGGAGCACAGGACAGTTCCCCTGGTGAGGGGCTCTCCTCTTGCTCCATCGTTCCTGGTCTCTCACACAAAGCATTCAGATCCAAAGGCCACGGCTGTTTTATACAACCTGCAGCCAAGGCCCTCTATTATTTGCTCCAGTATTTTAGCAGGCTTGGAAGTTTCCTGGCAGCAAGGATGGATTTATGGAATCCAGAGCTGCTTTCCTGATGAGGATCTACACTCCCTCACTGATGGTGAGGACGGAAGAGGAGTTTGTGCACCAGCCCTCCACTGCCCATCTGCCCCTCTGTGCTTGGGAAGCAGCACGGAATTGTGCAAGACGCTGGGAGGGACAGGGAGCATTCATTAAGTGATGCTGAGGTGACAGATCAGCTCACAGGACTGACAGCTAACGAGGCCTGCTTGCTGCAAGCACTTTCCATTGCCCACGATCGATCCCTGCTCCTGCCCAGGGTGGATAAGCAGTGCGTCACTCCCATAAATAGAAGCGCATCCTGCACTGAAACACTGACCTAATATTTTCTAATAGTTATAAGACCAGACTTGGTGTTCTTTAGTCAAAGGTCAGTTGCTCCCCAAAGTATATTATTTAAAAGGAAATCAATGATGTTTAAGTTTCTGAGCAAATGTAAGGGTGTGCTTGGTTTATCCTGACAGTGGAAGAAGGAGCACAGTGGCATTGCAGGAGGGTGGAAGGACAGGAGAAACACTAAGATCTACTCAGTCACAAAAAAATCCATTCAGCCATACTGTAACAGTATATGGAATGGATGATCTTAAGACTCCACACAGCCAACAGGAATTTAGTTTTTATATCTATTTCACAGAGACTGAAGGTTTAATATACACATGCTAAATTTCAGGCCAGGGCCAAGGCAAAACTTGCCATTCACTTAGGAGAAAGCAGCTTGATGCCATGTGGCAGGTTTTTATTTCATGCTAGAGCTTACTCGAGGCAGAAACACACAACCCCAGTGAGGGTCACATCTTCCTACCAGTCACACAAAACCTCTTCACAAGGGAAGATGGCCAAAGTTGTGCTACACAGCACAAAGAGAAAACCCAGCTCATTTTGATGGATGATTGTCTCATCTCTTCACCATGCAGTGCCAGAGAATAAATGCAGAGTTCCAAGGGCTGAAGAGCTTTACTTCAGCTAGCATGTTTACAAGGCAAATTATTAACTTGATACATTCTTGTTTGAAGAAGGAAAAAAAAATCAAATATACTTTGGACTACAATTGTGGTCCACTTTAGACTGCAACTGCATCATTACCTAAGATACAGAACATCATATTCCTCAAATTTTGAAAGACTCAACATCACAGGACAAACCCCAGCAATGTTCAAATTGGAATTCTGTCCAATAGCCTGAAGTTAATACCAAATACAAAGAAGGGAAATGCAAGGAAACACTAAATACAAAGTAGGAAATGCAAGGAAACACTTACCAAACACCAGCAGTCTGGAGTTCTGCTGCAGGCAACAGGTCAGCTGTCGACTAAGCAACATTGATGCCATTTTATCTTTTCTTTACTGAAAAAGACTCAATCTTGAGAGATTTCTTTCTGGTTGATGTTCTGGGGAGAAAAAAAAAAAAAAAGAAAAAAGAAAAAAACACTTATTCATGTCCCTAGAGATGCAGCCACTATTACTGTGTTGTTCATTTCAACTCCCCCTTCCACTAATTTCCATCCAAAGACACCAAAAGCATGGTTTGATGGATTGATGCTGATGTCCAGAGCAGTCTCAGGATTGAGCCCCACATCTGATTCTTGGCTTGGTCTTGCTAAGGCAAATGACTTGCAGGCTAAAGGTTTATGTCACAGCTTCAGCAGGGCCAGGGAGTAAAGGTCAGTACCTATTTTCCCTTGCTCTCCCTCTCTACTTTCTCTGTATATGTATACTGTGTTGAACTTTTAAAAAATCGTTTCCAGTCAGTTTCTTACGCCAAACTGTTGGTTTTGACATGACCTAAGTTTATGAGAAAAATCTCATCTAATACAAAATACAGCAGGACAAACATTAGGAAATAAAAGAAAATCAATACCCTGAAAAACCAGTTTTTACCCATTAATCACAACTCTGTGAAGAGAGAACATGAGAGCTGAGATTGTCCAGACTGAAGAAGGCTCAGGTTGCATCCCATCAATGTGTAATAAATACTTGATGGGAGGGAGTAAAGAAGGAGCCAGCAGCTTCTCAGAGGTGTCAAGAAGCCAAGAGGTGGGGTAAGAGGCAATGGGCACAAACTAAAATACTCTGAGCTCCACCCAAACACAGGAAAACCCTCGGCAGGTTGCCCAGAGAGGGCATGGAATCACCATGCTGGAGATATCCACAACCCAAATGGTCCACAGCAGACTGCTTTAGGTGTCACTGCTTGAGCAGATGGCTGGACCAGCCAGCCCTCAGCTCCCTCCCACCTCAGCCATTCCGTGGTTCTACCTCAGCTGGTTATGTATAAATGACCTTGGAAAGTCAAGCAGCATGAAAGATAACATGACTCCCTTTTCACTCTGGATCACTTGTGCAGAAAGCCTGGCTGGAAGTCAGAAATAGATAAAACAGGTCATTGAATTATTATCCAGGAGACAGGTTAAATTCAAACCTCACACTTATCAGCATGGCCCCCTGTGCTCTGTGCAGGACACTGGAGCCCTTTGCCTGGCATTTGCACCTCGCTGGATGCAGACCATGGAGCAGCAGTGGACCAAAGACAAAATGTCACTATTATCCATAAACCTGGAAAAAATTCTATTTAACAAATACACCCAGAGCAGAGCTTATCTTCCAGCAGAAAGAGAACACACTTTACAGCTTCCATCAGTCCTATGCCATCAATAAAACATGCCAGCAGATGTTCATGACCAGATGCAGGGAAGCAGCTGAACTATTGCTACCATGATAGCAAATATCTCCTACCCAGAACTAAAATACCAGAAATTTAGTTTCTGTATTGTCTTTATGCAAAATACTATTTGTTCTCCTTCACACTTGAGCTTTTAAAAAATATATAAAAGAAAACAAAAAAACTTTTTGCCTACAGAGATTTATAAATTCACAGACCTATTCAGACTCAGGAACAAAACTAATTCCCCATGTCTCCCCAGACAACTGACATAGCACTTGGTTTCACTTTGTTTAAGTTAAAATTCAAGGTAGTTTGCAATGTGCCAAGATGAGCAAACACTTGCACAACACTTGTGCACACACTGGAAAAGCAAGATTAGCTTCCTAAGGCTTTGGATCATAACTACAGAGAGAACTACTTAATTTTTTTCAGAAAAACTACTTAATGATTTTCAGAAAAGTAACTTCACTTATAAGATTAGTTTAATTCATTATGTTTTCTCCCTCAGTTTCTTTCTTTACTTGAGCTAACTATTACATAATCAATGTGTGAAGACATATCCCAACACCATGGATTTCTTATCTCATGATCTCCTTCTAACAAAAAACAAATGCCAGCGTAAGTCAGCAAGAAAATGTCCAGCACCTTGATTCCTGTTCTCTGCCCAGAGCTGTTTATCTGGTCTATACTTCTCCAATCTCCAATTCCCTCTGTAAGTTTCCTCTGCAAAGTATTACTTTTTTAGAGTCTTCAGGAAGTTGTTCAAAGGTGAACACAGCTTTGCAGGAACCCACAAAAGGAGAGTGCAAACATACTCAGCAACCCACCAAGGTTCACTCCTTGTTCTCGTGCCCTTCAGTTATCTCCCATGGGGGTTTTGCTGCCCAACCTTCCTTCTCCACAAGGATGAGATGCCTCTTCACATACAAATCAAACACACCTCCCAGTCACTCTCCATGGCTGCGCCCACCAGTGCCCAGGTTTCTCCTCTTCTTCCTTCCCTAGGTGAACCATGCCTATGTGTGCTTCCAGAATGTTATTAATTTCTAACTATATTTACTGTTTACCTCGAGTCCTTTAATAGGTAAACTACAGTATTCATTAGAGGCTGAAAAATATAATTGGAAATTATATCACCTTTTTGAACTACTTGTATTAAAGAAGTTACTGCATGAGGCTTAAAAATAAAGTAGCTTAGCCCTAATTTTCCTTGACAGTTCTTATATAAAAAATTTTACCATTTTCTAGTCCAGAGTCAGAATAAATCATGTAATATCACATGTGAGTATAACTAAACCCAGCGTCTTTTCCAGCTCCATTATGCACACAGGCTCTCACAGGAGATCAGCTGATGTGACTGGTATCTCAGTCTAAGCACACATTATTTGGTTATCACAATAACCAATTGAATTTTGCCTCCATAACCATCTTCTGATCGATTCCCACCGGCCCAGCCTGATCCAGCACTGCAAGCAGCAGAGTTTGCAATCCAGCAGAAATCAGCTCTCCTGCACATGTCAGAGCTGCAGCAGTGCCACGCTCCAGCACCGCTGCTGCTCCAGAGCCACTGCAGACACACAAATTCCTGAAATCCAGGCAAAAAACAGCCACCAATTTCAGATATCTGACAGGAAAAGGGATGGGAAGGACCATCAGACCACCAGGATGTGACACCCTTCCAGAAAAAGATTCCTAAGTCTTCCCTAAACATTCTTTACTGGCAACTGCCTGAGCTGAAGCAGGCCATTGGTGCAGATGACTCCACAGAACTGCTATTCTGAAGTGAATCTCAGTACCTTAATTTTCAAAATACACTTGCATAATTTTGTCTGTAATTCTGTGTTACATAAACAGTGTTCGCCACTTCACGTCTTTAAGTCACAGCCACATTCTTCTAGTAACAAAAATTATTTTCATTTTCAAAGAGGAATCTCAGTCCAGTTTATCACACACATCAAACATAAGTGTATGTGGATTTTTTAAATGTGTGCTGTGAAACTGGATGTATTTTTTTTAAACAGCAGCTGCTAAATTTCTGTTCCAAGCGATTACTTCTGACAGATAAAACTAGTTACTAGAGACAACAGCAGCAGCATACTGGGAACACAGAAAGAAGTATTGCTACTATGAGTGAACAAAACTGTTTTTCTTGGGGGGGAAACCCTGAAAAAAGTTTTAAAAAGAGGGGTTTGATTCAGGTACAAGAGTAAAAATAGACAAACTAGGAGCTGATGCAGCAATCTCACTCCCTAGCAGAGAAGCTAATGCAGCATGACACCGTGTGCCAGGCTGCAGCTCAAGAACCTGCCCTGGAAAACATCCTCTGGGGAGGTGTAAAGGTAAAACTGAGACCCAGCAGGATGGGAGGAGAAGTCAGCTCTGCAAATTTGCATCTCTTTCTTGCAACTCTGCCAAAGACACAGAAACCTGCTTGAAATTCATGGGGGCACATTCATCTGTCCCTCAGCGGCTCCAAACCCATTTAACAGGAACAATTAAGTGGTTTAGAAACAGTAGCACAAGCTGCATTGGGCAGTTACTTCACAAGCTTTCCAAAAAGTGGATCTGGGGAGCTGGGAGGGACCTAAAGGCAAATTCATTCCTTTTTTTACTGTTTTCCTTTGGTTGACTGTTCTAGGCTGCACAGCAAGGGTATAGTCATGATAGGTGCTAATTGTGAAATTTCAAGCATCTCTAACTATCTCTTAGTCCTGTTTGCTTGGCTGCACCTGGATGTGAACCCAGCACCAGGCTCACACCCTGTGAGCTGCACAGGGGCTGCTGGTGGGGCCAGAGGCTGCAGAGCTCACCCAGCACCAGCACTGTGCCCAAATGCCAGCCCTCCCTTCCCACAGCCTGGCACGGACAGGCTGCAAGGAGGGAGTCCCTCTGAGGTCTGTATTTCACAGCTCAGCCTGCTTTCACACTGCTCCTTCTGCATCTGTCTTTTCATGGTAGAAGGAACTGCAAATTGAGAAGCCAAGTCAGCTGTGGCTCCTAAGACTAAAAAGGATAATGGTGGAAAGTCAGGCTGGACCCAGGTCCATCCTGGACTTCTTAAAGGGGTGCAAATCTCCTGGTTTGTGCTGTTCATGAACAAGCATTTTAATGACACAGGTGATTTAGCTGAGCTGTTTTACTTCTATGAACAGCTCAAGGAGATCCTAGAGTCTGGAACAGCCCCAAAATTTCGCAAATGTCAGTAAGGGCAAGGTAGAAGACAGTCAAGGCTGTCATCCATTAAACACAATCATGTCCTTCCTTAGTCTGCATTTGAGGAAGAATCAGGTAATGTAATGTCATCATGGTATCTGCATAAAAAGATCCAAAGAACACAGCACTTTCTGTTTGAAAATGCACAGCCCCACCCTCCTTTGGGGAGTCCACATCCAGCAGATCAAAGCAGGAAACAACTGAATGAGTTCACCAGTTATTGACAGAGCACAGGGTGACGTTAGAAATCCTGACTTGCTGCTTTAGCCACTTTAAATGTAGTAAACAACAATGTAAACAAAGAGGCCTGGCAGCATGTTGATGCATTTAACTGCAGTTCACTTGGTCCCAGGAGCAGAGTTAAGAGATCAGTATAGACTGTATTTATGAAAGCCTGAGTGCACACAATGAAACACAACACGCCCTTTTACTTCACCTGGGGTTTTATCCCAAAATATAGTTCTGAAACAGATTTGGATTAGCTTACAACAGGATTTGCAGAAGTCTGTAAGAGTAAAACCAAGAATTTAGAAATTCAGTCAGAGCTAGGTTAAAGTTATCTCAAATGAAATAGAATAGAATTGAAAAGTCCTGTTAAGAGGAAGTTGCAAGAAAATTTACATCTAGTGTTCATAAAAGGCTGGCATTAGATTTTTTCATTAAGTGTCTATACAAACTCAGCACAAAACAGTGCTGGAACCCTCAGGTTCAAAAACAGTACAAAGGCAGCATCTTCATGAGAGGGCACAGCAAAGACAAAGAAGCTGCTCATCCCCCACCTTGGTCAACCAAAGGCCACAGCCTCATACTCCAAAAGTGAAGGTGGTTACAAGCACCCCACACAGCAGGGTCAGGACAGAGAGGGACACTGAAAGAGGGGTGCTGGGTCTGCAGGACCCAGCCAAAGGAGAGCCCTGAGCACTTTGAAGCTCAACGCTTATGTGGCCCAAAAAGAGCAAAGTGTGGCTGTCCCCAAGGCCTGGCCAGCCTGTGCCTGCAGAGCCCACCAAGGCAATTCCCAGCAGGAACACCTGGTGGTTTTCTGCACATGGAAACGTGTATCTACCACCGACATAGATCTTGCCAAAAACCACTTCACAAGCTGACAGGCTGTTTATGCCTCTATTAATCTTAATGGCTTTGTGTAGAACAGGATGTAATTGAAAACTCCATGATTGTACTTAAGTTGTCAAGGACACAGTTGTCATAGCTACAAGTAAAGCTCAAGTGTCGGTTATTCAGGGTTGTTTATTTATTTATCAACACCAACAGCACTGGACAGTCCCACGAGTCTTCAGAAGAATAGAAATGGAGAGACTGTTTTGTCCTTCAAGTCTTGACAGAACAGTAAATATTGTACACAAAAGCATAATAAACCAGTTTTTTTGCACAGCTCCCTTCTCTCTCTCCACATGCAGCTGGCATTCAAGTCCGTCTGCTGTGAGCACTGCAGCAAAAGCACAAGCCAAGCTGCACTGCACAAGATGAAAACCTCACACCTACAACTTGGAAGTACTGTCCAGGATCCATAGGGACACGACAATCCCTACCTGCTTCATGGCACCTGCACTCAGGTCAGGGCTGAACCAGCAGCGAAGCCACAATAGGTTCAGTCCTTCCATCAAGTTTTAAAACTCACGTACAGCCTAAAGTCTCACTATACTCATGTGTCCAGGTTCTCCTCCTAAGGTGCCCACTAAGCAGGGTTTGGTTGCTGGATATATATACATGATTTTCTTTTTTCTTAAAATAAAATCTTTCTGCCCTTGTCTCTGTTTAACCTCTCTCTAAAAAATACTGGGTCAAGGAAAGACTCTTGGCCCCTAAACCAGTGAATAAGAACAGGTAGGAATGTTGTGATGATGGCACACTAGGATCCAGGTGACCCACTAAACTTCTGAGCAGCTCATTTTTGATCCAAGAACTGTTGGCACAGCTAAGGCAGGATGAGATGTGCCGATACCTTCCTTGTGAAAGGAGTACATTGTCTCAGGAAAAGAAAAAAATGGAATTGAAACAAGCATCTGCAAGAAATTGGGCAAGTTCCAGATGCAAAGCCAACAATACCTATATAAATGGCATAATGGTACATAAATGATGATAAAAAACAAGCACAACTAAACTTACATTAGCTAAAAAATTCTAATCTTTTTTTGGAATTTTTTAGCAGTTCCCCCTGAAAAAACCTGCACATTGATATTTCAGTGAACTTTACAAGCAAGGTACATATAAAAACATCTCTTCAAGCATATTTTAAATCCATTATTTTAAATGCAGATAGCAATAATATATCCAAACCATGCCTGTGCATTTCCACACATTTCCCAGACCAAAGCAGCCCAGGTCACAATGGATTAAACAAATTACTGCATAGCCGTGCTTTTCAGATTAGTTGCTCCACAAGCATTTTGTAGTTTTGAAAAAATTAAAGTATTGCAAAATACCCTCAAGTGGTATTTCCAATGAAATTCAGTTATATTCCTTGTAAGATTTTAATCCTAGCATCTTACTGCTGCCTCCTCAGAGATCAGGAAAACAGATAGTTAAATAGCATCAAATAAAAGCACAATTTATTTTCCTGTCTCAAAAGGCATAAAATAGCTTATTTGGAGACAGCCTGCACCAAACCAAGGGAAACATCTTAAGCCAGGGCGAGAGCTCTGGTTTCTCAAGGTGACCCCCATTCCAGCTGAGGACATGGAAAAGCAGAGCCACGCAGGAGATTTCTTGTACAAGGGGTCCAGAAAACAAACCAGGAGCAGCTATCCCCGTGTATCCGTGGCAGGGACGCTGTAACCACACACACACAGCTGCTCAGACACAAATCCCCGCGTTCCCCTCCGGGCAGAGTGTGCAGCGTGGCCGGCTGCTGTGCCCACCCCACCGCCCGCGGGCACACGCCAAAGGCACTTACAGGACTCGGACGCAAACTCCAGCTCTCCCGTTGGAAGTGCTGCTCCCAAGCTCCCCACAGCCAGCTCCTGGGTTGGAAATGCTGCTCCCTGATTCACTGTGTGCCTCCCTTCAGCGCAGGCTGCTGCTGGTTGTGCTGGTGAGGAATGCCATCGCTGCCAGCTCCTTCCAGCAGCCGCGCAGCGGGGACAGGCATCACCCAGAGGAAGCCCTGCGCCGCAGCCCCGCAGCTCGGCTGGGGGGATGCCCCAGTTAATGGAGGTTAATGGAACCAGCTCCTGGCAGCTACAGCCTGTGCTCAGCCAAAGCCAGCAGAGAGGAACACCCGACTCGCCTCAGACCTGAGAGCATCTGCCTCTGGAATGTGGACGTCTGGGTTCATCCGAAAGCCTCCTCGGCAGCTTTCTGAAAACAAATTCTGAGACGCAGAACCAGACTGTGATAAGGTTTGAAATGGCTCCCTACTTTCCAACAATTGTGGAAGTTGAAGAACAGGCTTTGTCCCTAAACCCCTTATTTTTACTCTGGTTTGCAAATATCCTGAGGGTGACACCCAGGCACATCACGGTCACAAAATAACCTTGGTTTGGTTCATTCCCTTCAGGTGGTGCGCAGGCAGCACGGCAGGCAGCACGCGTCCCAGCAGCACCTCCCGCTGCACACTGCTCCTGATGGCAATGGGGGGATGTGGACACCCACAAAACACCAGCAGTATCCCTTCAGGCACAGGGATGCAGGGAAAAGCAGCACAGGGTGCCATGGCCGAGGCTGGGATACCATCGCCAGGTTGCCATGGTGCCGGGGGGGGCAAGAGGGAAGATGCGCCAGAACGCAGAGAGGCTGAGCCGCTTCAGATTTAAATCCCTGTGACAGCATTTCAGCAGAGCCACTGCACAGTTGCTGTGGCAACCGACGAGTGAAAAATCACAGAGGAAATCTGTAATTATTACAAGCGAGGTGGTGACTTACCCACTTCAGTAATCAGAGCATTAAAACAGCTAAAGGAGAGGAGGGGGAGCTCGTGCCCCCCAACAGGCAGGGCTGCAGTGCAGCAGGGAGCCAGGCACGAGATTCAAGCTGGGCTCCCACTTTAGGCTCTGCAGGCTCCAGCTTTGGGATGCAACACTTGGGCAGGATGCTGCCTCAGCACAGGGTTCAGTGTTGCACCCCATCTGCAAGGGGGCAGACGAGGGAGCAGCCAGAGCAAGCCCCAGACTTTGCTGCTGGCCCAGCACGAGCAGAGGTGGGCACAAGGAAGGGTCCGAGGGGCAGGCAGAGGCAAGGACAAATAGCAGCAGCAAGGGACAAAGATGGAAGATGTGATGCTTACAGGAGGCAGATAATGTCCCTGGCAACTGAGTGACTCCAGCATGTGCTGCTCCTGCAGCACCACACTTCCTTCTGCCCCTTCTCTCAGAGCAGCCACAGCAGCAATACTGGTTTGGTTGGGGCGGATGGTTTGATGGTCATTGTGCTAACACAGGAACAGCGAGGGACAAAGCAGTTCAGGCAGAGCAGACACACTCTGCAGTCTCTCCCTTGTAACATTACCTGGCCCAGGTCATTTATACACTAACATCCACACAACCCATTTACACCCATTGCAGGAGCACAAGTTTTAAAGTCACCATGTTGTTTCCCAGAGCGTTTCTACATAAAATGGACAATTGATCAGCATCCAGACAAGCTGCCAATCAAAATGCCACTAACACCAACAAGGAAGAGAATCCAGCGTGGTTAATCCTGTTCTGGTTGCCTTCTCCTTTGCTGGAGATTGTAGCCTGGAATCTCATACGAGTACTGTGAGCAGCTGTCAAGAAAGGAGGCCAGACTGCAGTTATTTGTAAGACAGATCCCGTTAAGCAGTTGATTTGATCCAAAATAAGAACTGAACCTCATCCCTCACCTTCTTCATTATTTAAAATCTGTTATTAATTACATACACAGACTGTAAACAACACATTTTAACTGGCCTGTACTGGTTACTAGTCATTAGAACAAACTGGTGGCTCTAAACTGAACCAGATAATTTACCACAGAAAGTGCCACAATCCTATTCAGACAGATGGTTAATGCACATACACATCACAGAGCAGAGGGGGAAGGACTGAGAAAAACTATAGGTGCTTAATTGAAGAGCAATTCACCATGCAAGTGATTTATTATTACACTTATTCAGTGTAGTAATAATCAGGATTATAGCTCCTAAGGAAGACTGAGGCTCTCGTGCCTCTACTGAATGTTCCCTTGGATGATGTGAGGCTAAACTCATTAAACAAAATGAAGCTGGATGAAAAGTACTTTGTGCTGCAAAGTGCTAACAAGTTATACGGCAACATCATCTAGAGACTCCAGTCAGCACAGTGCCCCATCATGCTGAGTCATGTCACATCCAACTGCTTGGAAACCCACCCTGCACAGCGACAACAACTCTGCTGTAAACTTTTATTTGTAGTGGATTTCTTTTGCTTTAACCCTTGCATCAAATGGCTTAACACCAAACTTCCTGGACAGAGCCTAAGTTCTTGCTGTTCTGTATGGCTGCTTTCATCCCTCCATACCCACAATTACCCTGCCTGGCAGGCTGGAGGCACAAAGATGATGACAATGACTATTTCAGTCCTGTTGCAGGGCAAAAAACTTAGGAGTCCCATGTCAGTGATTTGAAGCAACTATAATTATGAAAAATTTATCTAAGATGTATTAAAATTGTGCAGTTCACAAAAGTGGAAGCTGCAACAAAAACCCCATGGACTTGCATTTGATTTAATCAAGAGAATAGTGGTAATGAAATCTATCTGAACAGTCTGTCATCGGAAAGGATGTGGCACATCACATTCTGCTCTGATTTGCAGTTGTCAAGGGAAGACTCACTCATTGCCTCCTAACAGTGAAGAATTGTGTAATCTCCAGCTTCAGCAGAACCAACTGTTAGTATATTGCTGTGTACCAATGCTACAAACATCCTTTTGAAATACATCATGGTGAAAACAAAATGGGAATTAGATTCTGGCCAGGCTGGTCCACAACACCAAGTAAAAGCACATGGTTAGTATCAAAGATACTTTGTTTTTATGGAAAATACTGGAATACTCTGTTATCAGTGCGTTTCATTGAAAATGATGGCAAATTCCTCCAGAAGCAACTCTAGAGCCCTCCTTGACCCCTGCCTCACATCCTAGAAAGCATCTGCTACACTTTGTTAAGTAAAACAAAGCAGTTCAAACAATGCAGCTACAGTACTTGAGAAGAATTCAGCATTCAGAAATAGCAGCTCCAGGGTAGAGACAAGATGTCAAAACCCTAAATGTCATACATGTCTGCAAGAAATAGGAACAAAACACATGAGTATCACAAAGCAGAGAGCAAAGCATGCTGGATACTCAGCACTTGTCTCAGTCCTCCTTCAAAAAACAGAGGTGCCACAAGAGCAGGATCCTAAACCTGCATGAAGAGGGAAATCAATGCCTCTCTTAAGGGCTTGTTGTATCTGGAGAAGGAATATAGCACAAGCTGGAGTGTCATATCAACTTGAAGGTATTGTGAGCAGTAATCACTAGGTTCACCTTAAAATACATTAAAAAGTATTTCCATGCAGCTGCAAGGAAACAAAGTAAGACTATATAAATGTTTACCCCAAGTTAATTACAAAAATCTGACCAAATGATTTGCAGACAGTAGGATAAAGATCTTATTTGGCCAAAGAGGATTACCATGAAGGGCAAAACAAAATTAAAAGGACAACTGGGATTGCTTAGCTTTGTGAGAAAGCCAGCACACTGCATCTTTCCAGCCTGTGGCTGGCCGGAAAGCTGCTTCCCATCCTAGCATATCCAGTAACTTTACGCTCTGTGTAGAGAGGCAGTTTTTCTTTTGTGAAAGAAGTTAAAAGGCTCATGAACAGAGTGGAATTCAGCACAATCAAAACCACTACCTGCAGGGATTTCATTTGGTGGGCAGATGTTGAGCTTGAAAAAGTCAGAGGTTGCACATATGCAGGGCACACCTGAACTGCACCTGCACTACTCTCTAATCATTCACTGCTGTAACTCACACTGACCCAGGGACAGGGGATCACCCCCTCTGCTCTTCATGTCAACTGCTTTAATTCCCATTAAACATGAGAACTTCACATTCAGAAGGAAAGGGATGGAGGAATTACTGTGCAATTCTACTATACAAAAGTCCTATTATTTTCTGTTTATTCAGGCAATAGATAAAATGGAACAGCAGTTGGGAAGTTTTCAAAACAGTTCAGGAAACACAGATATGTACACAGTGTTAAAAAGACTCTGTTACTAAATTCCCTAGTATGTTTAGAACATTATTTTTGGGCTCCAGATGGAGAAAGAAACTAGTGCCAATCTGATTCAGCAAGATACATGTTTCTGGAGTGGTCCCTTTTACTTCACTGGGCCCATTCACAAGACTAGAGTTGGGAATGAGCCAAAAAACCCTGCTGAATTAATGGCAAGGTAGAAAAACTGGGAACTGGAAGACTCTCTGGTGATCAAAACCTGAAAGTTACCCACGAAAAAAATCCACAAGGCTGCTGCACGAACAGTACTTATTTATTCCCTACACATTGCTTATTTACTCCTTACATATTGCCTGCCTGTTTGACCAAACTAATGAATCTGCTGCATTATCACACAGGTACTGAATAACCTGGATACAAATTTGAGGAGAAAAATTGGACCTTACTAAGTGTGCTAATGGCTAAACTCTCTGGTGAAGGCTCATCGAGGTACATCTCTACTGCACCCTCAGCTCTCATGGTAACACTGACACCCATAAGGAACTGGGCTCTGCTCTTCAGTCTGGCACATCCAAGTGGAGATTTATGCACCACATGTGGATAGTTAAAAAATGTTGACCAGTTTCAAGAAAACTTCCATGAAGATTTGGACAAATCTTTATAGAAGTTTTTATACAAGCTGAGCAAGTCCAGTTTACTTGTTGGGGTAAGAGGAGACGGACCTGGAATCAAGGAACTGATGAAGGATGCCTTGTATAACTGTGATGTTAAGAGAGGCTCCATAAACAGTGGGAAAACAAACCCAGGATAACTCTTCCAGGATGAGTACAATCAGGACGGAATAACGAGCTAATAGTTAGGTTAAACATCTTGTTTATTTATTTAACAAAAACCTTCTGTGGGAGATGTTTATCTTCCTAAGGGTGGCTTATAAAAGTAAGCAGCATTAGCACAATGGGACAGCGAGTGGTTCCCTTCAGAGTGCTGCCCTCACCGGTACTTAACCTCTCTCAAGAGGGCACTGTCACAGAAGCTCAGGAAAAGAACAGCAAATTTCCCTTCTCCTTCATAAAGTCAGGGTTTCACCTGATGGATGCAATTGCAGGATTTATCAGTAATCAGGTAATTCTTCACAGAAAATACATCATGTGCTTTGTTAGTGTCAATATCATCTTAAGCTGTCCCTTTTCCCTCTTTGCTGTTAACTAGCGACAATAAATAAAAGATATTCAGAGGTTGGAGTTTCGCAAGAGACGAGAGGAATGTGCCTGCAAGCCTGCTAATCTTGCTCACCAGCCAGAGTAGAGGATCAGTTATGCAAGGCTGCATGTGGATTTTGACCAGATATAACAAACAGTTCCTTTCTCCTCCCTTTTCTGTTTTGAACAACAAAAGTGAAACTGTGAGCCATTTCCTATCATTTATCAGAACACTCTGGAAACTCATTTTCTCTGCATATTTTCTGGGAAAAAAAAAAGATACTTTATGCAAGTGTTGCATCTCAAAATGATGCAACCAGCCTTGGGTTTGCAGCATAGCAGCACCTTCTGAGCTTCTTTTCTGAAGAACCCCACTTTGAGCTAACTTTCCTGCTTCCATCCACACCAGAGAGATTCCTAATTTGGGGAAGAAAAATCACCAAACCCTTCTTGGTGTCCAGTGGAGTCACAAGTTCAGCTCAGAGCAAACCAGTGAAAGGAAACTACCAAGCAGTGTCAGGAACAAGAAGTCCACCCTGAGGAGCCACCACACTTGACTCCCTGTTGAAACATCACCTACCCATGGAACCCATGGCCAGTCAGTCTTACCATTTTGATTGAACCAAGTCTCCCACTACACCAAAATCTACAAAGAAAAACAATGAACTCTAAACTGATGCACAATCAGGTAACGGTCCAATTTGAATGAATAAATGAACAGCAGGAATCCTACAGCCTGAATCAGAAATAAGGTGTTTTCCATTCACCTTCTTGGCCAAGGAAAAAAAAATAATGATGAGAAATTAGGCAAGCAGTGTCTTCTTTCTAAAAGGAAATGGCATTTGAATTTCATTATTGAAAGAAGAAAAGCACAAGATTTGTTAGTGACAGTTACTGCAGTGCACAGACTGCTGCTGCAATGGGTAAAGACCTTCCTAGTCAAAGGCCCTATAACATGAATCCAGCCCCTAGCACTGCTTGTCATTGTCTCCACTTGCCTCTACTCCCTCCCTTTTTAACACTAACCAGCTCTTCCTATGTTCTGCTTCAGCTGCTTTTCACAACAGCCAAGGCAGAAGCATCACATTCCAGCAGCCCCTTCCAACACCCAGTGCCCAAACCACAGAACAAACAAAGATTTGCTCCCCTGTAGATCCATTACCTGATAAAACCACCCTGCAAACAAGGAGTGTGGAGTTCATCCGAGCCCAGCTCATCCTCTGCTTTCCTACCTCCACCAGCACACTCTGATTGTGTAATCCTATTTCTCTCTCCAGGAAGCTGCATTGCAGCAATAGCTGTGGAGCAAAAAAAACAAGGCTTGCTTTATACTGGAGCTGAGAGGGGAGAACATGACAGTGAATGGCAGCTCAGTCCATATAAAGGTAAATCCCATCCCTCACACCTGCAGCTCAGTCCATATAAAGGTAAATCCCAACCCTCACAGGGGCCCATCAGTGGCAGTGTGCTCAGATTTGTCTGAAGTGATGAAGCTGTTAAGGATGGAGAAGTCATGGTTTGTAGCCTAGCCACAGCACCCTATGGCAGGATTACCCTCTGGCCTGTTGCCATAAAGCATCTTGTGCTTGAAATCTGTCCAGAGCAGTTTGGTTTGACTTCTAATAGCTTTTTTACCTGCCGTGTTCTCTAATTCCCACTGAGGCAATAATTTATATAATCAGATATACACAGTGGGAGCCATTAAAAATGTTTCAGTACAAACTTACTACCTCCATCCTGCTCCCAGTATCCTAATTTTTTTTGGTGAACATATCAACATCAATATGAAGCAAGAACCTTGAAAAAAATGTGGAACTCATGACAGATGTGGAAAGAGAGTTAACAGAGAACAAGATGGCTGGTTTCCATTATTTGAGAAGGAACCTGACAGACAAATTGGGAGGAAGCATAATACAAACAGAAAATATTACTGCTATTAGATTACACCAAGTTTATTTAAAATACTTGATTTTCATTATATTTATGTTACTTATACATTCCTGTAGTACTGCCAGACCAATTAAAATATATGATTTGATTTCAGTTGTGTTTGCTGTCAAGAGATGCTGCCAAGAACCCCCGCACACTTCATCTTTCACTGAAAGAGGAAGCCAAAACTGGCATGCTGTGGTGATGTTCAGTCTTTAATCAAAATTGAGCCTGATGAGTTACAAATATAAATGAGGGATATTATTCTTTCCTTTCCCTGCAAACTAATTTTCTTTTCCTGTTTTCCTCAAAGGTTTCTGAAGCCTGTATTCCTGCACTACCTCATTCAGAAAGGAAAAGGCCTGGAAGGGCAAGAGGTGGTTTCTCTTGTGAAAAAAATCTGTAGGGCTGTTCATTTGCTGGGAGGAAAGAGGAAGGGGTGATTTTATATTGAGAGTGCAGGCAACAAAGCCAGCATGAAATCAGCCAGCACTGGGAAGAAATTTCCATGAGGAACTTGCTGCCCTGTGCTTTGCCCAGTGCAAGGCTTACTGATGGAATCTGGATGCTTTAAAATTGACCCAAACATCAAAAATAGGACACCACAAAAACATCATCACTAATTTATGTGTTTTCCCAACACCCACTGTTCTGTTCTGTGAGAAACCAGTGATGGAACCAAGGTTACAAGGGGAGGAGAAAAAAAAAAAGCCCTGAATAACCCCCAACAAACAACTAGAAAGAAAACCTCCTGCTGGCAATCCACACTCTTGGGTAACACTTTTCCAAGATTCCTGTAAACATTCCACCCAAAGGCAGCTGTGTTCTCCAGGCTGAGCTGTCCACTGACACTGTGGGCAGGGCAGCACCTCTCCCACTGCTGCTTCCTGCAGTTCATCCCATCCCCTGCCAGCTTCCCGTTCACACGAGCAGCTCCTTCACCCAGCAGCACAGTCCATGTTCTGCTGTGCCTCCTGCAGAGCTATAATGGTCTTCTAGGCAGAAACATCTGTTTTTAAAGCTGACAGGTAGGACCAGGAGCTCTTAAAACAGATCTGAGACACCATCAACACAAGGGTTGGAAAGCTGTGTAGGAAGAGCAGAGGAAATGGAGAGAACATCACACCGACACTGCAGGCAGGCTGAAAAGCTCCAGGAGAGGAAATGTGATTGTGACATGAAGATGGCAGAAGAGATGAAAGGAAAGGCAGGAGAGAAGCTCTGATCCCTCTTCCAGGATCATCCATGCTGGATGTCCCAGCTCCACAGAGCTGGGACAGTGACGTGGTCTGTGGGGAACAGAGAGCACACTGACACAGGAACCTGAACCCAAACCTCCGCACAGCCCAGCAAAAGGCACCCTAAAGAAGCCAGCACAGAATACAAATGCACTGCAAACCAAAGGAAGCACAACAGCAGCCCCCTCCTGAGGCAAAGGAACAGCTTTCTGCTTGGGAAAACATCTCAGGGATGCACTCCCACAACAGTCACCCTCATACGGGTTCCACCAGCTGCCCACACCTTGGAAAAGGCACATTGTCACAACCCAAGCAGGGCAGGGTTAAATTGGATTAGTGTATTCCAAAAGGTGCCAGGTAAGGATTGCCCAATTTCTTTGCTGTTATCCAGCCAATTTTCAAGGTACTTGAACTTGCCAGGTTTCAAACTTCAGACATTTTGAGGCCATTGCTAAAAAATTCCTAAGTAAAACAGAATTATAAATGGGCACAATAGCTGCAAAGCAATGTATTTTCATTTGTAAAATTAAAACTGAACTTTGTTTGGAGACAGCAAGGGAAATTCCTGCTGGAAGAAGGAATATTTTAAAGTGTTTGACATAAGAGAAAGCTGGGATAGGTCTAGAAGTTTTTTCAACTCTCCGAATTACAGCTACACAGCTAAACCAGTAAATTTGGCACTTCATCCTGTCACCTGGAGTGCATTTGAGACATACTGACTTTTTACATGAATTCTTTAGCAAGCTGCAGAACATCTCCCAGAAACACCAGCAGAACTAGATGTTGGTGTTTAAACTGCCAAGTTTCCCAAGAGTCACAAGGAGGTAAACACACCCTGCCAATGCCAAGTTGCATTTCAGGAAAATCACAAAATCTAAATGGGAAAGTCACCAAGTCTGAAGCTTTACTGCCTTCAGAGTGTCTTGCACCTTGCCACAGAAGTTCTATAGTACACTGCCTTTCAGCCAGAGCCCCAAGGAGGAGTTTGATATAAGCATTCACACAATGCATAATACATACACAAATACCTTATCTCCTGCATAAAATCTGAGAAAGGTTTACTGAAATGATGGCAGAAGACATTACAAAGGGGAATTAAGTGTGAAAAACTAAGTTCACATTTCTTCAAGCTGACAGCATTCACTTACTAAAGGCAGTACTTTTAGTTGAGTGACTTTGGTGCTTTCTCACATCAAACAGGACAGCATAGCTTTATCATTTTATAGAAGTTGAGTTCATCACTAGGGCAGACCTGTGTTCTGGACACAGCAGGTGCCCAACCTTAACCCTTCACAAAGGGACTTAATGAGATCAGCTCCTTGCTGGTGCCATAAAATAATTCCATGACTGTCCAGCCCTTGCTAGGACATGCATTCATTTCCACAACAGGATTTATGGCCATAGAAGCTGTCACACACAAAATTCAAAGTACTGCAAATGCACAAACTAGGAAAAGAGAACCTAAACTTCATGCTGCAAAAAGTGGGATTTCCTTTCAAAAAGAAACTCATACCCTCTGAAAATATCCTCCCTGCTGCAAGCAGATGTATCTCTACTGGACAGGAAGAAAGACAAGCTGCTTCTTCCCCACAGCCAAGAGCTGCAACACATAAGCAAGGTTCCTATCACATTTTTCTGCTAAATTTCTAGTTCAGGCTAAATATGGAAAATGAAGAGTAAAATATTTTCTGAAAGGAAAGACAAACAATCTAATACAAGGATACACTACAGAACCTTACTCCCACAGATCAGAAGAGAGCCTGAAATCCACAGAAATAGTTTACAACAATATTATCTGTTTTAGACACTTTGCATGCTTTGGAAAACCCCCAGAATACTGTTTTTGCACAAACACCATATGGCTAAAAAATACCACTTTCTCTCTTTTCTGGACCACAGCTGTCATTTCAGGCAACAGGACCGTGATATGATAAAACAGATCACAACATCCAGAAAACCAAGAGGGGACAGAGGTGGTTTTCAAGCCACAGAAGAGTGGCTTCAAGAATTATCTGCTCTTAGTTGGTAGGAGCTCTGACCCCTAAGGCAACCTCTTCTGTATATAAAGAAGAGAAATTTGAAAGCAGATCCATCTGTAAAAAGAATAGGGTGTTTTCAGCCTCTGGAAAGATAAATCTGTTACGTAACTTTTAAAGCATATCCATCCTTCCCCAGGCAATGGGCCCACAGTGATAATTATCTGTGTGGTGGATTCTTGGTCTTTAAGCTTCACTGCTCCTGATGTATCATTTTTGCATTACTTACCTGTACTTTCACAGCTCCCTACACGTCAGCACCAGCTGCTTTACTTCTGATGGAACCCAGCTCTTTTATGTTACTTATTCTTTCAAATGGGATAAGACACCTCACTGTTTGATTCAGACTTATCACTATGCCTGAAAAACTCTTAAGAGCTTAAAAAGAACTGCAAAAGAAGAACAGGCACTACTGGAGAAGCCTGCTTGAACAAAAGTCATGCATACAGACAGACAAGGTGCAACATACAAGTAGGAATAAAAACCTATTTGGAAACAATAATGATGAGAAGGGTCTTACATGAAATCTAAGAATTACTCAAGATCTATTCCCTTCTTCTCCTCCCTGCTTCCTCTGACAAAGGCAAAGCCAAGAGCAACAGGGACTCATCCAAGTTCAAAGAGTCCCCATTTGATTTGAAGTTTCTGGTATACAGCCAATCCAGCAAGATTTAAAGATACAACTGGGTTGTATCTTTACAATAGAGACACAACAGTGAGTGCTACCCTGTTCATTTAGCACATACACATACTGCCACTCAACAGCCTTCTTTTTCTGAGACGCTTCCACATGCTGTTTTCATTTGGGTAAGAAAGGAAGGGAATTTAACTTGTAATTGAAACAGACAAAACTTTAACAGTGTTTCTGGAATGGCCTCTCAATCCTCGAATTCATGAAACAAAGCTCAGAAGCCAAGAACCAGATCCAGCCTAGAGCAGCTGTGAACTCTAACCCTGTGAACCCTAAAAATCCCTGAATTTATGAGGTTAAGCAGTAGCAGAGGTACATCATGACATCACCTGGGCTGTTTTAATTCAGGCCCAACACCCAGAGCACAACCCCAGAGGAAGACTCTGCACCTCCCAGGGCAGGAGTGGTGCCTGTGCAGCTGCACCTGCACACACAGGCAGGGCAAGGGCAACCACCCAGAGACCCCCAAGCTGCTGGCAGGGGCAGCAAGAGCTGGTATGTATGAACATACGCATGGCAGGCAAGAATCTAAGTTTCTCCCTGCTTATTAAAAAATCCAGATCAGGACATTCTCCTTGCCCAATGACACAGCTGCCAGCAGGACACCTACTGATTTGTTTGGTATTTATTTGCATGCTGCGCTTTCTTGCTGCCTCTGGGCATAAATACCCAATTTTATCCACTTACTGGAGTTTACTTTGTGTCTGGATGCACAAGACACCTCACTGTACAGTATGTCTCCGAGGCTGTCATCCCTCAGAAGACTAAAAGCCTAATAAAAGACTAATAAAAAAATAGTTTTATTGCTTTTTTCCACACGTATTTTACAAGAGGTCAGCTTGCCTAAGAACACAGCACATTCACTGACTCAGGCCTCCATTCATTCATCTGCAGATCTCTGAATCACTGTCCTCTGCACTTGGGATTGTCCAGGAGGAGCCACACACAGACTGCAGACACAGAAGACCTGAACACTGATTCCCTGTCCACAAGGCAACCCAGCATGTAAATTGCAGTAACAACTTTCTTTCCCTCTATCAGCTTCCCTGTCTGTACAGTCAGACCAGTGATGTTTGAGGAGTGCTTTAAACATTAAGCATGAGAAACACTACAAAATCCAGGTATTTTCCTTCTTTGCATATGCTGTGCTTCATTGTGGTGAGCTGTGAGCCAGCATTTGAATCACTGACCTCCAAGTCTGTATTTGTAACTCCAGCTAGAGAAGACAAACTGCCCCTCAGACAGAATTTGCCCAATACTCACACTATAGAAAAGATAATTACAACAAAAAAACAATGCAACGAGCACTGCAAAACTGTCAATTCAATTTATAACACAATAACCAGAAAATAACAGGATTCAGTAGGTAATTTCCTTACTGTAGAGCTTCCAGAAGGTAACCCCACTATTATCCTCCTTTTATACCAGTTGTCTTTCAACCTCTACCAAATTACTAGCTTCAAATTACACGAGCAAGACCCTTTCAAGAGCCCAGAGCCCATACCCATCAACTGTGCCTTTGAACTGTAGGGCAAAATCCAGTATTTGTAAGCCTGAACATTCATTACTGATTACAAAATTACTTGGAAATCTCCCACAGTAGCTCAGTTTCTTTGCATATCGTTTCCTTCTCTGTTTATGAAATAAACAGAGAAAGAGAACCGCAGAGTCAAATGCCAAGCTAGGCAGAGGCAATATAAGAGCCCCACATTACTTGAAGCACTGTAAGGCAAGTGATGCTAAGGATGTATCAAACCAAAGCATGAGGTATTGGCTTGGGTTTTGCATCACCAGCACCAGCTGGAGAACAGGAAACTGAATAGCCCAGCCGAAGCTCAGCCGAAGTGCAGCACCAGGCCTCCACTAACACCATTACTCAGCTGCCTGCAACACCTCAGAGCCAGGGGCGCCCCGCACGCACAGCCAGCGCCGCTCTCCCCCCGCTTCGCAGCTGTTTCCTCACGCCTTTTGTGCCCTCCCGCTCCCTTTGCCGCCCTCTCCACGCCGCAGGTCCGTGCCGGGGCCCACCCGCCTGTCGGCGGTGCCGCTGCCGGGGCACGGAGCATCCCAGACCCGCCTCCCGGTGCGGCCGAACGCGCGGGGAACCACGAACCCTCCTGCGCTCCGCGGTCCCCGGGGACGGCGCCGGGCCCCGCCGGGGTCCAGCCGCACGCTCGGCTCCGGCAGGGCAGGGCCCCCCGAGCGGGCAGGACGGCGCCGGCCCCCGCAGCCCCCGCCCGGCAGCGGAAGCCCCGCGGTCGCGGCCCGGCGCCGCCCCGCTCCCCGCAGGGTGCGCCGCGCCGGGAACTCGGCGGAAGGGCATCAGCGAGCGGCGGGGGACGCGGGGCTGCCCCGGCAACGCGAGCACCGCTGCCTGCGGGGATGGAGGCCCGCGGGGAGTCCCGCTGTCGGGCGGGAGCGAAGGGCGGCGAGGACAGCGGCCCGTCCGCGGCCCCGCGCGGTTCGGGCGCTCACCGGGAGGAGCGGGCTGCGCGTCCTGCGGCGGCCGCGCCGGGCTGCGCTGCGCTGCGCTGGGCTGGGCTGGGCCGGCCGCGCTCCCGCCGGCCCCGCCGCGCCCCGCCCGCCCTGCGCGGCGCAGCCAATCGGCACCGCCGCCCGCGGCCCCGCGCCCGCCCTGGCCAATGGGAGAGCGCGGCCGGGGCCCGCCCCGCGGGAGGGGCGGGGCCGGCGGGGACCCTCGGGGTCGGCGGAGAGCGGCGGGGCCGGGCCGCTGGTGCCCCCTCGGTGAGGGGCTGCCCGCCCTCCATTCCACCTGCCCGCCCTCCTCTCCACCTGCCCGCCCTCCTCTCCACCTGCCCGCCCTCCTCTCCCCCTGCCCGCCCTCCTCTCCCCCTGCCCGCCCTCCACTCCCCCTGCCCGCCCTCCACTCCCCCTGCCCGCCCTCCTCTCCCCCTGCCCGCCCTCCTCTCCGCCTGCCCGCCCTCCTCTCCCCCTGCCCGCCCTCCTCTCCCCCTGCCCGCCCTCCTCTCCACCTGCCCCGCGTCCCCCTGCTCCCTGGGCCACCGCGGACAAGGGCAGCAGAGCAGAGCCTCTTGCCTAACCGCGATGGGAATCCGTGCGTGCGCTGTTACAGCTCCCCAACGACCCACTGTCCTTTACTTATTGCTTCGTGTTCACCTGCTGCCACTTAGGACATACTTAATTTAGCAAAGACAGCAACTGACGAAGTCCTTTGGTCTTCTAACTCTGATTAGAAACACAAATTAAAGCTAGGGTGATGTCAAACTCCAAATTTAAAACCCAAATCTTCACCAGCATTTAAGCCTGGCCTAACAAACCTGTTTTGTTGTGGACAGTAGTGGACTGAAGCAGCTCAAATTCCACTACGAGCCCTTCTGCTCAGTTGCTGCTTGGTTCCACTTCAGCAATGTGGTATTTGCAGACAGAGTACTGACTTTGAGGCTCCAACCCAGTAATAAATAATATTATATATCTTGCCCACAGCAGAACCTATGGCATGCGTGTTGAACCCTGCCTGGACTTTCATCTTACAGAGCTCCATGTCTCATTCACAGACTTGGTTTTCTTCCAAACCTAGGAGCTGGCTACCAAAGGGCAATAAGAACTGCTGAAATGTACACCTCTGTCCCCTCTCCCCGTCCAGGTGACTTCACAGAGCTGGGATTCATAACAGACGCACATTCGGTCACAGGAGAGGGGAGCTGCCAGACCCTGCTCAGCCATCAAGGACCTCTATCAAAAAGCTCCAGGGAATATCCTGGAGCAGCTACTGTGGCAGAGCAGCTGAAGGCCACTAGATAGGAGAGCTGAGGAGGACACAAGGAAGGCAGGGACGCTGCGGGCTCTGAGAGCCAGAGCTGTTCTTTTGTGCTGCAACACCATCAATTTGCAGATGGTGGTACAAGATCCTTCTGTCCCTGCACGCACCACTCGAGGCTAGGCCATCTACGCCTCCTCATTTCCACTTACCCTGCCCAGAACCCTTATGTCTGTCAGTTTATTCCAGTAAGAAAGATTTAATAGTCCACAATCGCAAGAGAGGCGGCAGTTTATCCATTCAGATGACAGCGAGGCATTTGTATCATAAAGGATTAGGAAGCACTAGAACAGATTACTGGGAGAAATACAGGATATCTATGATGAGAGCCTTTGATAACAAACACTTATCAAGATTCTCAAATGAATATGATTCTGCTTTGAGAGGAATACAGAGCAGATAATTTCTTGGTGCCCTTCTGATCGTCCTACAATGTAAACCTGCTACTGATATCCCATAGAACAAGAACAGAGCAGCAAACTTTACTTTTTTCGTACTATTTTCTGTCCAACTCACTGTCAACTTTCTTGCCTAGTTTATTATATGTATTTTTACTTCACTCTGAGGCAAGAATTATGTTACCTCTAATTATTATTAACATCTTATGTATCTCAATATCTGATGAGCATCCCGTTTGACTATTTGCTCAAGAAACTTAGAGAATACACTCAGCTTGCTCGCAAGCTAGGGATGTTCCTTTGCATCTCTTCTTGCTCACACCAGTGGGGCCGGCCTGGGCAATGTGTAAATAAACATACACACATATATACCTAGATATTTTTTTGTTACTGCCTTTAGGTGCTGGTATTGTTAAAGAAATTCCATCTGCCATCTGCTGGGGGAAACTTTCTCTGAGGCAATGTGCTGTACTGACACAGATGACTGCTCCGCTGGCAGCATGAAGAGGGAGTTATTTCTCAAGAGGAAGCTTTATTCTGTTAATGCACCAACTTCCAGCACAGATGCAAAGGACACACAAAAAGTCAGGGTCAAGATGAGTCTGTAACAGAACACAAACCTCTGGACCTATGTCACAGCATGACAGCCTGGAAGCAAGAATTAACTGATTTCCAAATCCTACTTCACTTGAACCTCCAAAGTGTTCAGGTTACAAATACCATGATCACACTCACGAGGTGAACTGCATTTTAAAGACAAGTTGCTAAGCATTAAGTAAAAAAATCTCGATTTATTTTTTCAATCTTTTTGCAGACTGAAAAACCTCTGCAAGCATATGAGACAGGCAGCTATCCTTGCCATGCCATAACAAGCAGACAGGAATTCAGCACCCACTTTTTAGATGCAGTCTTCAGTTTCCTGTACCCAACACTCAGCACCAATAACTGTCTTTCAAATCAGCAGCAGCATTTGGCTGTCACACTTGTGGCAATGACTCCAGGCAATGTGGTTTCAGGCACAGGATTGAGGAAAATGAGATTGCTAATACACCCTGAACTGCTGCATTGGCAGCACAGTTACACATAACTCCAAAGTGGACCCAGATATCCATTGCCATCAAAATAGTTGGTCTGTTCTTCCTTTTTACCCCCAGCAACAGATCCCCACTGATGGCCCTGAGTGGATCACAGGAGTCAGTTGGATTAGGTCTCATTGATCCAATCAAGAAGTACACTTGCAATTAGATTCCCTGTGAATCAAAAACAAATATAGCAGATTGCAAAACTGCTATAGCCAACACTACAGAAGAGGAAAATATACAACTGGAACACAAAATATGCGCATCAAGTAGAAATATCAGATACACAAAATTATTTCCCCAGATTTTAAGATGTTGTCTACCAGAATAAAAAAAAAAAACCAAAGCAAACAGAACAGAAATGTAAATGCCAGGGACAAAGCCTCTAATCCTCTGGTGAAAAGGGAAAAGGACTGGAAGCAGTGGAAGATATAGAAGTCCACAAATGGTTGAGTTAATGAACAATCTCATGATAGTTATCTGCTATAAAACTTTGAGATCCTGTTAAGTCCTCATCTTCTAAGGAATGAAAAGTCCCCACCACACACACACACACACACACACACACACACACACACACACGAAGTACCTTCACTTTTTCCTGAAGTGTTTCCTGAAAACCCCAAACTGCTGGAGGCTATGAGCTCCTAAAGCTACTGTCAAAAAGTAGGCAGTTAAACACCACCTTTTTTCAGGATTAGTTCCATTGTAACTTCATCTGCAAGTCTAGGTGAGAAGTGCAGAACCACACATGCCACCTAAACTGTTACTCCAAAATACAATATTGTCAAACTAGAAAAGAACAGGGTGTTGAACAAACTGTAAAATGTTTTGACTCAAAGTGTTGTACAGCAGATGGAGCTACAAGGATGGCCTACAAATAGCCACCTACACTTGAGAATACCCAGAATGATAAATATACAGAATCTATCCCACCAAGGGAGTGTCTTCAACTTTTTTCTGCTGCAAAATGTCACACAGATGTTAACAACAAAGCAACTCTGAAAGTTTCACGTCAACAAAGATTTAAAAGAAATAAATGCAATTAGTTTGCAATGTTTCTTTGGGTGTCACATAAAAGTTCAAGTTTTTGTCCTGACCAGTATCTATAATTGTGTCACCTTTGCTTAAGAGAGAGAAAAGCAGGAGAGGAGTGGGGACTGAGAAAAGGCATATATTGTTTCACCATATGGCAGTGACTAAAGTGAAAATCAATTTGTTTCAAACCAGATTCCTCCTGGAAGATCATGTCTATCCATTACCATACTTCCCAAGAAGATTTGGACACTCCTCCCTTTTACCAGAACTAAGTGCACTGCAAGGGGTCCACAGGGTCCCCTTGACCTCCTGTATGTTCCTCATCTTGAAAATGATCCATCTGGATAACCTCTGGATTTGCCAACCACATCCAGAAATGCTCACAACTGCCTGATGACTTTATTTAGCAAAAGAGAGTCAGTTTCCCAAATGAAAACTTACTCTCCACAGCCAAGTAGAAATATTCATAGGTTTTAAATAAAGAACGTACTTTTTCTTCCTTCACAGAAATTAAGGACTTGCAGGTGAGTTTCTGTTGATAATTCCAAAGACTTTGAGAAATCCTGGAGGAGAAATACCACAGGACTTCCTAACTGCTCACATTATTTCACATCAGTTTGAATTGTTTCTTGTATAGCCTTCAAAAAACCACTACTGAAATAAGCAGCTACATTCAAAAATAGTTTAATCTACCAAAGCTGATAACATAATAAACCAACAAACACTAGTTTGGGACTCTTTGGGTTAAAATACAGTTTTTTATCTTTGAAGTTTAAATAAGGGCTCTGAGAAGGAAGTTTTGTATTAATCTAGGCATATATGTGCTAACTTAATGTAATTTTTACTTTGACTGTACTAAGAGGCAATAGCCATGATCATCTAATGACTTTCATCCCATTGAAGAACACAAAAAATAGGCCTTCACACACATAAGCAGGTTATGAAATACCTGACCTTGTAAAACAGGCTTTCAAGAAGTCCATCAGATGCTTCTAATAAATGCCTTGCACACTCCCACAAGTCCCAGGCTGGAACAGCTCCATCACTGACACCCTCCTGGTGCTGAGGAATGCAGTGAGCACAAAGATTTCCATGGCAGTGTCATATGGCAAACTGATATAAAACAACAGTGCACATAACATTTATAAAAGTATGAGCAGATTTTTAGTTTCATTAATAACACAGGAGAGATTTAATAAATATGTTTTATTTTAATCCAGAAGTAAGATATTGGAGGTTTCCTTTTGTGTGGGCAAGACATTCCCTACCCCCAGCCTCACATGTATGTACTGAGGATACAATTCCAAATATCTTAAGAGCTGTAACATCTCCCTTCATGTGGTACCTTCTCACCCTCAACCTGCCTAGGACAGAATAGCTTAGAATTCCTGCAGGACAATATAGGGTTGATCTCCTACACTCCAAAAACCCTGTGGAGTATTTTTAGAGGCTGAAACAAAATGCATCTTGTCTCCTTTCAATTCAGACAGTGGCCCTAAACTAGAGAGATTTATATAGGACAAACTGAGAATTAAGGGACAAGTTTCATAAACAAATTTCTTAAAGAATGTTTAATTCATGACAAACAAGTTTTGTCCAGAACATTGTTTCACAAGTGTCCACAAATACAAATAATGTGTGGAACTAGGATAAGACTGAGAACAGTGTCCATGTTGTGTAAACTAAAAAGGGAAATGCACGACATCTGCAAACCAGCCACATGGAAAAGGTGAAATACTTCTTTGCCAGACTCTAAAAGTGAAGTCATCAACCCCAAAGAGCAAGTCACCGTGTCACTGCCACTGTCTGGCATCCAGCAGGTACTCAGAAACATCAAAGAAATCATGTCCAAGTGCACAAGTCCATGAAACAAAGTGTCAAAACCAAAAAAGTAAAGCAAAACTGCATTGCAATAATTTCTGAGAACACAATTCCACCAGGAAGATGTTCTTGTTGGGATGAAAATCCTTAACAGAACATCAAAATAGCCCTTCTCCTTGGGTAAAGATCTTCTCTTTTCTTGTGGGCCTGTCACGTTAGGTGCTCAGCCATGATCTTCCACAATTCCTGCAGGAGCAGAAAACATACAGAGGTAATTAGATAACCAGAAATATTATATCTTCCATGTTTCTCAATAACAGAAGTTTACAGCTAATTGACTTCTTCATAGATATTAGAATATTATTTCCTGAACTCTGAACTGGGAAAGGAATTACTAAAAGTGTGAAATGAAAGCTCTCCTACAAGAAAATTGAAAAGAGATATTGGTCCCATTTTACAGTTCAATCACAAAAATGGCATTTTACAAAGCAAAAGTCTCTTATCCTTGGAGGAACTGAGTGCAATCTCAGTCACTTTACTGCTGGTGATAGAAAATCAACTCTGCCCCAGCCAAAACCAGGACATGTCAGTCTAGTACAGATTATGTAAGCACAAACAAGAATCATTTTAAATCAGAAAAGCTAAATGGAAATAAAAGATAATGTTTATTCTCCTGTTCTTACTTCATATTACATAAACAGCTGATAACTAATTTGAGATGATTAGCCTGACACATTACATTTATTTTCATGAATGCCACTTACCAACTGCTCAATTCGCTCATAAACAAGGAACTGGCAGAAATCAAGTTTAATGGGCTCCACTGTATATTTCATTTTTCCATCTTGGAGGTTCTCCAAATCATTTAGAGTATTTCTAAAGTGGCTGTAGGCTTCACATGTAACATCCATATGTCTTAAAGTGAAGTTCAGCCTGGCAAAAGAGTACTTCATTTAGAACATCCCTCCTAAACTGGCATCTTAAGGGGGTGTGTAGCTTCCCTCAGCTAATGAAAAAATGTGTCTTCTCAGCATAATCAACTCCCTTCAGCAGCCAAAAAAATGTACACCCCCCATTCCTGAAAAGCAGAAAAGATGTTATGTCAGCATCAATACACAGTAACTCTTGGATGAATCCTTCCATTGATTTTAGGGCACTTTGCCATAACAAAATCATTGGCTTGGCTTCCTGGACAAGCACCTGGCAACAAACCACAGGAAGAGTTACTGCTTACATATCTCTGGAGATTTAAGCAAAGCCTATTTGTGTATCAGCTTATGGATGGACTCCAACTACTTCAAAACATTCATTGATTCCTTTAAAGCAAACAAGAGAAACTGTTCTAGAGTTGCTCAAGCTAGGAAATAAATACCCTAATTCTAAACCATTTCATTCCACCCTGTGACCTCAAAAATATATAGCAAATGTTGTCAGGCATTACAGAATACATCAATCTAGCCACCTATTTATCCTTTTTTTGCACAGAGGTTATCTCAGGTGAGGCAAAGGTAGGACAACAAAAGGCAAACTCTTGTTAAATTCTGGACTGATAAAAATTAAGCATGTAGGAAAAAAAAAAGAAGCTTGTACTGAGCGTGTACTGCAGCCTGTGATTATCTGCTACAATGAAAATGAGAAGCCAACCTTTAATTAAAACACACAAAGTGTTTAGTGTTTTTTATATTACATTCTTGGTAATGCTCACCTCTTTTCCAGTGCTAAATAAACTGTACAAGAATTTCTCAAGTTGTGTGTGATTCTATACAGAGTTCTGAACAAGGCATCTGTCAGGTCATCATCATAGAACACTATAAAAAACAAGATGAAGAGCATATGTATAATTAAGGATATAATTTACTTAAGTGTCCTTTATGAAACAACAACAGGCCTTATTTGATTGCTCCAATCAAACCAGTCACTCTTTTATCTAAGTGAAAAGTACATTTTTAATGGCAACAACTGACCCTGTAAGAGTATTCACTGCTGCTATTTATGCCAGGCTTTCTTTAAGTTTTCTCTCATCAGAATGGGAATCATTTTTCAGACAATTTACAAGCTTTGACAAAAATTCCCTCATCCAGGAAATAATCTTGCTAAAAAGCTAAATAACCAGGATATTAAGAGAGTAGAGAGCCTCTTACAAAAACCCACACCAGGCCATAATTAATTTACAGTCAGATCTCCTCTGAATGCAGTCTCACAACTCCTTTCAATACTGTAACTAAACCAAATTCTCCTTTGTCTATAGATCAAAACAATGGTTTTCCTATACAGATAAGCTAGCCTGTAATTTCAAAGTCCTTCACATAAACAAGGGAAAAAGCAGAAAAGTGATATCCAAAGTCATACACTCCATGGGAGAGTGCAGCATCTGGAACTGTTACTCACATTACAGAAAATCTTAGTCTAACGACCTATTATCATTATTTGCACAGAACTTATCCTGATTCCTTAGTTACTTGTGATTGTGTTGAGCAATTTATTTAATCACAAAGAATTAACACACCAAAGAAAAGGAAAAGCTTGTATCTTGTAACATCTGTTCTCATAATTGCTAATTTAGAATGTAAATATAAGCATTTAGAAAATAAAAATACAGGCAGGAACACTTAAGGCAGAGCTTTGACGAATTAGGTAAGGATCTGACCTATTAGATTTAAAAAGCAAGCTAGGTATGTTTAAATTATTATTCATAATGCTCAAGAGCTTGATTTAAAAGCTTACTGTTTATATTTCCCTACCATCAGCTGCCATTATCACAGAACAGTGATCAAGCAAATCAGCAATCTCTTCTTCAGACCAGCTATAAGGAGCTTCAGGATCTGTAAGAAAGAAGATGGCTTTGGTGTACATGATTAAATGTCTCAAATGACTGGAGGAAAGGAATTTCTTAGCTCCTGTCAGCAGCTGCTACTCCATAAACAGAGCACATCACTCACAGGAAATCAAAACCTTGCCTGTTCATTTTCTGAAGTTCCCCCAGTCCTCTGTGCTATGCCTCCCAAGGCTGATTGGAAAGCCAAAGTTTTCTTTCACTTCAGAATTCAAAATCCCTTAGCAAGATCACAGCTTTAGATACATTAAACCAAGCACACCTTTAAACAAAACCCCAGATACATCCTTATGTAAGTTTTGATTAATCTTCCTATTTTATCATGCTTTAAAAAATTTATTCTTCATTAAAAGAATCTTTATGTGAAAGCCCAATAAACATTAAACCTTTTCAACTGGCAGTATCAAATATTATCATTAACCACAATTTTCTTTGAGGCCCAAGAGAGGCTTTTGAATATGTAACACCAACCACCAAGCCAAATGTAAAAGAACCCATTCTAAGCACTTACCAGTGCAGAATTCATCTTTCAGCCAATCCAGTTCTTTCACTTTAATTTCCCCTCCTGGGGATGCAGAAAGATCACATCAGTCACAAATTTCAGACAGCACCTGGGCTAGAGTCAAAATCTGACCATATAGCACCTACCTCCTGGCTCCATCAGGTGTTTGTTCAATGCAACATTTTGCTCACACATGGCCAGAAGATCTTCACCAACATCTGTAAAAGAAGTGAAAATGATATTAAAAACAAGAATATTTTGTATGGGCCATGTATGCCTCTCAGACTAATATTCAAAGTTTCTCTCAAACCCATGAGACTAAGGAAAATTCAGAGCAACTCCATCCACTGATGAATGCTTCCCTAATATCCTTCTTCCCTTTGTCTTTCAGTTCTAAGCTCTGAGAAACCCTTGAAGAAAGAAGTTAGATCCCTATTTCAATCTGGACACACTATCTTGAGTTCACTGCAAGGTATCTTGCCTTTAAACTCTTGAGCTTTCTCAGCCCCTTGAGGAAGTTCCTGTTATTTTTCAGTAAATAACATAAATTGATATGTGTTAATAAAAAATTATTAACTATAAATGAACAGATGAGTCTGAAAGCACCAGGATGAAAGCACTGCTTTGGGAAGTTTCATGAAAATATTTAACTGAAAAGAACTGCCTTACCTGTGCAATAAACTCTCCTGGCAACTGTCCCCATGATAATGCTGGTAATTCCAGTGCCACCTCCAAGCTCCAGCACTGAGCAGCACCTGAACGTGTCCCTTTGAAAGAGAATGTAATCAGCCAGGAGGAAGGCAGCACGCCAGACCTGGGGACAAGGGAAGCACTTAAAACTGAGTCAGTTCTGAAGCACATTCCATGAAAATCAAGACACTACAAGGCTGAGCACGTACTTGTTTACCAACGTCTTCTAAGGGGGTTGCCATAGTGTGTTCTGTGGAAATGAGAGCAGAGCAGAAAATAATTATCTCAAAATTGTTCAAATCAAGTTTCACAGTGGCAAGTTTGAAACTAAGGCTATGCTTCCCTTTCACATATAGAACTGAACACTCTTCATTCTATAGAATAATGCTAGATAATGCCAAACACCCATTTCTAACTAAGGAGCACTGAGTTTCCTATGGTATACAACTGCCCAAATCACTTCCAGAGAAAAAAGGTAAATATTTATTTGCAATATCACAGTATTGTGTTCATTATTTTCTTTCACTTAACAAACTGCTGTTCCATTTCTACAGAAAGCATATTTTTCTTTTGTTTTACAGAAACATATTTGCCACATTTCTCCCTGAATGAAAACTTATTTACCTATTTTAACAACATCACTGCGGGTACATTCCTGCTCTTCATCTTCAAAATCATCTTCTTTCCCTTTCATCAGAATTACAGGGCACACTATATCCCTCAAAAGATCCTCTGCTTGCAAATCAGAGGCACTTCGAGGCCTTCTGACCACTTCCAAGTCTCCATCATCATCTAGCAGAGCTTCTACTCCTTCACTATTTAATTCTCCTTTTTTTATGTTACTCCTGTCCTTGTCACACAGTTCATCTCCACTTCTGCACTGGTGTTCTCTTCCTGTGGTAATTTCTCCCACGTGTTTCCCAGATGCCAAATCTTCTGTGCTCCAGAGGAGTTTGAAATATGACAGGAATACTGTAAGAACACAGTGTGGGGGGGAAAGGTTAAACACCAGATGAGGCAGAATCTGTGCACAGCTTCCACAAGCATGAGATTTTGGCATGCATTACTTGCATTAAAAATCTGTAGAGTGAAAAATGATACAGGTAACTTGAAATACAGTTTAATTTGCTATGAAGAAATACTTCTGTTATTAAGTTCTGTCATCAGAAATTAATGAAGCACTTTCACAGCCCACTGGCTGACTGAGCATCTGCACAGCCACAATAGGCACATTCATCTGATTTAGTAATATTTATTTTAACTATTGGCAGAGGGGATGCTTTCTTACAGCCTCTAAAAGTTCTGTACACAGAAGTTCAAATTAAGTTGAAAGCAGAATTAATATCAGTTAGAATTAGTTTCTTTTGGTTAAGATTACTATCCTGTAAGAAAGAAGCATGTTCTAGCAAAATCTGAGTTGAATTTTTGTTTACTGCTTTGAAAGTCTTTAGGAATTCAAGCAACTTCAAGCCTTGAAATTGGCTCAGTATATAAGAGCAGAAATAAGTGCACAGGAGACAAAGATGACACTTCTGTAATTTTTTTTAAATGTTCAAACTGATTATTCAAATAGATTAAATGATTGAAGCTGCTCTCAACGACCAATTAATTAAAAATCTTTTACAACAATCACTCAGCATCTATTAAAATTTTAATTTATTGAAACATGGACCTTGCAATTTTAATTACAGGAATCTGTACTGCCTGAATACCATACATAAAGAGGAACAAACATTCCATAGTCCTTCCATCTATGTTCATTCCCAATAAAAAGGAAGAGACAAAGTGCTTGACACCACTGCTTTCAACAATTTCACAATTTATGGAGTTCTATTCCAGTTTCTTTAGTAGGCATGATGTTCCAAGGTGGTCTATGGAAATCTGACTGAGGTGCCTCTCTAGTGGGACCATTTCTAGCTGGATCTAATAAAATCTTCAATGCCTGTCCTAGCATGAGAAATTTTGAAAGTCTCTGCTGTTTGCATGATGGCCAGATGAAACTAATTGGAACAGAGGATGCCATCAGTGAATGAAGTGTTTTGTTCTCCAAGACCATTCTGATCCTCTGCATTTCTACGGCATTCAAAAGGTGGAAAGTCAAACTGATTCAAAGGGGAAGAGACTAAATCCCCATAAACTCCCCCAAAACACAGCAAAGTGGCACTGGTAGATTGCTATGGCATTAAAGACTGGCATATGACCACACAGTTCTTGTCTCAATAACCAGAGGAATTTCCCAGATGGAGCTCATCCAGAGTAGGTGGAACACATTGACACCTCCTTCTGCTGAAAGGTCCTTTACATCAAGCACAATCACAGCAACACATGTCAAACAGCAAGAAGACCCACCACAGCATTAACTACCTGGGTTTTGACCTGAACAGGGTCAAAAATTATTATTCATTTCTTTGTCAGACCTACTTTGATACTTTTTCACATTGTCATACACCAGAACAGCTGCAGAGGTTACTCTTTTTATGTCACAACTGGGTTTGAAAAAACAATTAACACTTCTGTCACAGCAGGACTTTTGTACAGAACATTTTGCCAGCAGCTTCAAGGTCAGTTCTCTTGACAACTTTATAGCAAACTACAAGCTGGCAATCAGCCAGGGACATTTGCCAACTCATTTCCTCTACAGCCTTGACTCTTCAAATTCTATGCCAGAATTTAATATTCTATTAAAGCCATTGAGTTTTCTTGCTGACATTTTTTTTGAAGCAAACACCCGCCCCCCAGAAAAACCCAACCCCACCAACAACAACAACAAAAAAAAAACCCACAAAAAAACCAAAAAACCCACCACCACAACAACAAAAAAATCAAAACCAAAAAAACACCACAAAGCCCAAAGAAAGCTGTTATGCTCCCCTGGAATAGATGGTAAATTATCACATAAGCATTTAATTAAACTTGATAAATTAATTACTGATTAATCACTAATTAATTATTGATAGCTTCTATTTTAAACTTAAGTTACACTGTTTAAAACCCCTGGGTTCTCACCTTTTGTTTGTGTATAAGAAACATCACAACCTTATTTTTAATCATGATTCCCAAAGTGCTATATTGACACTATTGCTCAATGAACAAATACATTAAATTAAACCTTCAAGTGAGTAAATTTGGTTACTTTTTCTCAGAAAGTAATTTAAAATTTAATTTTTAAGACAGGCTGTCTATAAGTTTTCATCTCTGGAGTTAATTTCATGAGAATACAGCTAGCCCTCTTTCTAAAGACTGAGTAGGAGGTGATTCTGCTTATAACTGGAATAAAATATGTACCTATTAATATCAACCACTTAGAGGAGGATTCAGCCTTACAAAGATATGAGGACAGTTAAAACACAGCTCCATCAGTGTCAGCATCCATTACCTGGCTGTCCAACTGCATTCAGTCTCACCATGAGGTGTCTTTTGCTTGGGCAGTGCAAGTGAACATCTGACAGCACAGTGTCACTTCTAAACGTGGGGTTATCCATCTCCTTCTCCATGAAATCTACCACGGGGTGCTGGTGAGAGGAACATCTGCAGCGCTCAGACAGTCCCTTAAGCAGTGCTGCCACACAGGGATTCCATTCTCTTCCACTTACAGGCATCCAGTAACAGCTCTGCTCACCAAGAGAACCTCAGGACAGTTTCTGAGAAGGTGTGATCATGCAAGCTCCACCACGCTCCAAGACAACAAGGATCATCAGGACATTCAACCTAAAACCAAACACAGGCAGCTTTTAGTGGTCCAGCAGTATTCCAGAAGATATAAATGAGATCCTACTGTTCAATAAAGTAGCAATGCTCCAATGCTTTTACAGAATCCTCAAATCTATAACTGTTAGTAGCTCAGTGGCAGTCACTGTATATTTTAGGAAGAGCTACTAATTTGCTTGTGTTACAAACAACCTGCCCTGAAAAAAACCAAACATTACCGTGACTGCAGAGGTCTTCAAAAGGAATAAGGCTATTTCCTGTGCTGACATTAACATCTTGAATGATTATGCTAAATTTGCTATTATCCAGTTGTGCTTGAACAAGATCACTGAATGGTTCAGGCTGGAAGGGACCACAGTGGCTCATCTGGTCCCACCTCCCTGCTCAGGCAGGGTCATTCTGGAGCACAGGATCCTCTCCAGATGGTTCCAGAATATCTCCATTGAGGGAGACTCCATTCTCTGTGGATAATCTGTCCCGGTGCTTGGTCCCTGCACAGGGAAGTTCTTCCTCGTGTTCAGCCGGAGCTTCCTGGGCATCAGTTCCTGCCCCATTGCTGGGCCCCAGGGAGCAGCGCCCGGTCCCTGCTCTGAGCCCTCCCTTTGATATTTACACACATTAAGAAGGTCTCCCTCAGTCATCTCAACTTCAGCCTTTCCTCGTAAGAGAGATGCTCCAGACCCGTGATCAGTTTAGTAGCACCCTGCTGGACCATCATACATACCCCCACTCAAAACACTCCAGGCTTTAGGAGCAGTGTGTCTATCTGTATCTGCGGCTCTGTTAACTTCTGCCAGCTCCGAACCTGCCCCTTCCCGGCGGGACTCGGCGCAGGAGCCAGGGCAGCCCCGCCGGGCAGTGGCCCGGGGCCGGACCTGCGGGGCTCCGCTTCCTGCGGGGCCGGGCCGAGGCTCTGCGGGCACGGGGCGGCGGCGGGAGCGCGGCCGGGCCCCGATTGTCCCGTGTCCCTACGGTGAGACCTACGTGTCCCGTGTCCCCACGGCGGGACCCGCCTGTGCCGTGTCCCCACGGTGAGACCCGTCTGTCCCGTGTCCCTACCGCGGGACCCGCCTCTCCCCGCTCAGGTCCCACCGCTCCCCGCTCCGGTCCCACCTCTCCCCGTTCCCCGTTCCCCGCTCCGATCCCACCTCTCCCCGCTCGGGTCCCACCTCTCCCCGTTCCCCGCTCGGGTCCCACCTCTCCCCGTTCCCCGCTCGGGTCCCGCCTCTCCCGGTGTCGCTGCGGAGCTGGCGGTTCCTTCCGGCTCCTTCCGCTGACGCCGCTGCCCGGCGGCCCCGCGGGTGCTGCGGCCGTGCGCTCACCGCTGTGCCCGGGGATCGCCCGTACCGCTGTGCCCGGGGTCCCCGCTGTGCCCAGGGTCCCCGCTGTGCCCGGGGATCGCCCGTGTTTGAGAATTCCCCAGCACTGAACCCCGCTAAAAGCCTGCCGGGGGAGGCGGGGAAAGGCTGGCGCTGCAGCATCCGCAGGGCTTGCTCGGAGTTTCTAGACGTGTGCTCACGTTCTTTTGTTAATTGTTTTTAGCATCTGTCTCGGGTCATCTGTAATTCCATGTAAAATCCATCTACAAAGGGCTTGAAAACGAAGTGGGAAAACCTCTGCGGAGGCAAATAAGCGTTTCTTCCTTAGTCCAGATCATGACAGAATTCTGGTACCACTGTAAGATTAGCTGAAGCAAAGTTGGAATATAATTTATAGTCTGTAACTATTTCTAGATGTCTCCTTCTCATCATCTGCCCCCCTCAACAAAGGCTAAGAACTATTAAAATAATTATTAAAATAATGAAATAATCTTTCCCTATTTTTACAGTTAAGACTTTTGAGTGGCAATGAAATGGAAAACACAAGCCATTCAGAAGCCATTCAGATATCTCATTACAGTTTCTGTGGGGAATTCTATTGGATGAATATCTGACAAAAATGCTTTGGAGATTTGTTCTCCTTTTATCTGGCTCTTGTGAAAGAGCAGAACATTATTTTACTTCCCATGGTGATACACTGACACATAAATTATTACTGCAGTGTCTCTCTCTGCTGGCATGTTCCTCACTGCTATGGAGTGCTAAGCAGGCAAAGCAGATTATATTTGTCACAAGATCTCACCAGTCTGCAGCAAGAGGCACTTACTGGTACACAGCCTTAGTGTAATTAGAGGGGTAGCTAAAAAGCTGCATTACATGGGGACTTTTAAACACAAAGGTACATTACGTGAGAAATGGAGCTGCTGCAATTGCTTTTCTAAGAAACGCTGACACCTCGTTTCACATATGAATAGTATTTGGGCAAAGCAGGAATATCTCGTGGCTGCAAAAGGCCTGTGGCTACAGATGTTATAACGTGGGTGATAATGAAATGTTTAGGGGGCTGCAGTTTCTGTGCTACACACAAGAGGGCTTCGGCAGCAAATTCCTGAGATGTATCTCTTTTAAGGATGCACCTCAGTTACATTTCCTGTCTTCCTCACAGCCATGTGACCTAGGAATTTGTTTAAATTTTCCTCACATGCCAGACAACTTCACCAAGGCTTAACTGCTTTTTTGAAATGATAAATTGGGCCAGTTTCATCCAGTGATCAAGTCCCCTGAAGTTGTCTGTGTTGGTTGCTTCAGGAGTGTTCCTCCTGTAATCCCCCTTCGAATTCAGTATCATGTGTTGACACTCCATGGGGCTTCTTTGGCAGATCAGGTAATGCTGAGTAAGAGTCAGGACATTGTATGTCTTGTAGTCTCCTGGCAGAGATAAATTGTGACTGGTCTTGGACTGTCCTTTTTTAAATTCATTGCAGGTTGTGGCTCTTCAAACTGGATGTGTACAAGTGCATGATGAAAAGATTAGATCTGAGATGGAATAGCCAAAACTCAGATCAACCAGTCAATAGTTAGTAATTTTCAAGGGCAGCGAATCTGCAAATTGTAATTGTATATATTGTCTAACAGCTTTTCTCTTTTGAACCACAGGGGAAGTAGTTGTGGTAAGTCTAAAAGAACAATAAACTCCAGAATCCCATTAGCTTTACTGGAAGGCTGAATGATAAAACTGTGTTTGAATTTAATTCTTCATTCCACAAGAAGAACAAAAAACAAAACAAACAAAAAACCCCACAAAACTGAAAAACAAACACAAAACCAGGAGAAAAAAGTGGTATTTCCTGGAAAAGGATTGTGAATGAAAGGTGTGTTGATTGCACTTGTTGCCATGGCAGCAATTAATTACAGTCATTGGTGCACAATTGCACTGGCTGGCTTTCCTACAGTCAGGTGAGTAAACATTGTGGGAATCCCTCCCTTCTTCAGTTTACAAATTATCTACTTATAGTAATGCAGTCACCTCTTCACAAATACAGACAGGGCAGAGGAAATGAAATAAACACTGGGGAAAATTGAGGAATTCAGTGGGCTTCTGCTGCACCTGAAGAGCACAAGTTCAGAACAGTTGAGAAGGAGCCGCCCTAGAGATGATTTTACCTGGGATATGTCCTGGGAAGCAAAGCATGTGATTCCCTCTGAATCCTCCAGCACCCAGGTAACCCTGCAAGCAGAACAGAGAGGGGAGAAGTTACTTACAGGCTTTGCCATGCTCAGGCTGGAATTTTGCTACATCACACTCTGGGGACTAATAACTGACTGCAGCTTTGAGACTATATTCTGAATTATCTTTGTTATTCTGAGCAGCAGATTGACGTTGCCAGATGCAACCAACACCTAGTCTATGCAAAGCAAAGTGTTCCTTCTCTGTAAAGCTAAGTCTATGTTAAAATTTTGACTCTTTTATGCTAAAGATCCTAGTTTAACATTCAAAGACCTCAGGAATTTGAAACTGAGTCTCTAGAGAAACTAATTTGCACTACTGTTTTTTCCCTTTCATTATAAGCATTTCCCAATGAATACATGAAATTGTTTTGGTATCTGTGTTTTTAGTTTTCTGACTTTGCAGGAGTTATTTGTTCCCCAGCATGGGCATGAATGCCTAAAAAATTCTGGTGATGTGGAAATGAAACCTTTATGTAGAGTTAATTTACTCTTGATATAAATGTTTGTCATCAGAGTGTGGTCAAAAAAGGCTCTAACTTCGGTTTACGGTAAAGTTAGTCTAGACAGAGTCCACAAGGACCTCTGCACATCTTGATGGCTAAAATAGATTATTTAATAATGTTTCTAAAAATAAGCACGTGTACAAACTTTGTGGGCCCCAAGATTAGAACAAAAACTCTCCAAGACACAGAGTATCATTGATAAGCCTCTCGTACCTGTTTAACAACTTGTACCCAACTGGGTTAAATGTTCCTGCAGCTGTACACCCTTTGCTTTCCCTTGGATTTAACTGGGAGATGGCAATGGCAGATCATTGCAGGATGATTCAGTTGTGTGAGTACCTCATCAGACTTATGAGAACTGATAAAACTTCTTTCAAAGACATGGTATTTGTGTGGCTAATTTAAACTTTCAAGTAACTGCAAATGTATCTGGAAAAAAAAGGCAAGCCTGGGATCCCAGTTAAGACTGGTGCCCCAAGGCTTCTTCATTTTGTCTCACTGCATTAGTTAGTCTAACAAAACATTTCACTTTGCTTCATTAACTTTGGTTCACTCAAACACTGCAATTACAAGGAAGTTGTAGCTGCCTAGTTTGTGGAACTACAGAGGCATTTTCACAGATTACCAGATGCAACTTGGAGATGTGAGAAATAGATGGCAAGAGCTCACAATAATGCTATAGCTGCTTAACAGTGTATTCCTGAATATAGACTATTATATTCCCAACCACATACACCTTTCAGTAGTTTTGCAGAGCAAAATGTGGTATGCAGTGTTGATGATTACTGTGTTTATTTAAACACTGTCTCTCAAGGAAAATGTTCCTTTTAACTGATCCTACTGCTGAAATCCTACTGGTTCACGATAGCTTGTTGCCATGGACAGGTAATGATGTCACACATTGTGCCCAGTGTCCATGCCATAAAATAAATGAGAATGACTTTTTTAATTACTCAGGAATTACTTAGCAATTCCCTGGAAGGCCTGAAGTGAATTACAAGGAAGAAAACAAGATGCCCCGTTGACCCTACCTGCACAGTATCTTTATGCCAGTGAAGAGACGCAGTAAAACACCAAGAGTAAATTCTCTGCAGGCTTGAAAACAAGGTTCTATTACTGAAATTCACTTTGTTACTCAACAGATACCAGGCTGTTGAAGATGAGCAGATGGCTTGGTGAAGTGTGGCTTTAGGGCTCACACATGAACACCTTTGTAACTAGAGTTTCTGGAAGAGGGAGCTTGTGTCTTTTGCTCCATCGGTGACACTGACAGGAAAATAGTCCCGAGTAGGGTACAGACATCACTGCACTAGGTAGTAAATGCCACGCTACTGCTTCTCTCACAGCCCCTCTCAAATTAGCTTAGAACTGGCCTTTTGAGGTCGGCATCTGGAAGGCACAGAACAAGAGGATATCTCTTGTAAATATATCAGAAATGCTGCAGGAACACCAGCTCTGTCTGTGCTCCCCAGACCTCGGCTTCTGCTTCCTCTCCCCTCCACGACGGTGGTGTTTGGAACACGGGGGTTTTCTCCCCTCCGAGGTGAGCCCATCCCGAAGCTGCCGGCGCTGTCGGGATCCCCGTGTCGGTGTTTTTGCCAGCTTGTCCCTTTCCGTGAGGCAGCGCTGGGATCGCCCGGGGCTCCGCACACGCTCGGCCGGGGCTGGCCCCGGGGGGCAGCGGGGTCTCTGCGGGGCTGGGCCGGGACGGCGGCGCCCGTGGGGTTCCCGATCCACCCGCGGGGTCCCCGATCCTCCCGAGGGGTCTCTGATCTTCCCGCGGGGTTCCCGATCCTCCTGCGGGGTCCCCGATCCTCCCGCGGGGTTCCCGATCCGCCCGCGGGGTTCCCGATCCTCCTGCGGGGTCCCTGATCCTCCCGTGGGGTTCCCGATCCACCCGCGGAGTCCCTGATCCTCCCGAGGGGTCTCTGATTCTCCTGCGGGGTCCCTGATCCTCCCGCGGGGTCTCTGATCCTCCCGCGGGGTCCCCGATCCTCCCGCGGGGTCTCTGATCCTCCCGCGGGGTCCCCGATCCTCCCGCGGGGTCTCTGATCCTCCCGCGGGGTTCCTGATCCTCCCGCGGGGTCTCTGATCCTCCCGCGGGGTTCCCGGTCCTCCCGCGGGGCGCGGAGCAGCCGGGGCGGGGCTCAGGGCTCAGGGCTCAGGGCTCGGGGCTCGGGGCTCAGGGCTCAGGGCTCAGGGCTCAGGGCTCGGGGCTCGGGGCTCAGGGCTCAGGGCTCGGGGCTCGGGGCTCGGGGCTCGGGGCTCAGGGCTCAGGGCTCAGGGCTCAGGGCTCGGGGCTCAGGGCTCGGGGCTCGGGGCTCGGGGCGCGCTACCTGCGCCGCAGCGGGGCCGGGCGAGGCGCGGCGGCGGCGGCGGCACCATGAGGGTTAACTTGGGCGCGCTCTCCCTCTTCGTGGCCCTGGTGGGACTTTCGAGCTTCATCTTCCTCGTGGTGGCCATCGCGACCGACTTCTGGTACATCATCGATGCCTCCAAGCTGGAGGCGTCCCGGAACGGCACGGACGCGCTCAGCTCGCACTCGGGGCTCTGGCGGACCTGCCGCGGTGAGGGCGCGGGCGGCGGGCCCGGGGCAGAGAGGAGATCCGGCTGCGGGGATGTGGGGATGTGGGGTCCGGCTGCGGGGGTGTGGGGATGTGGGGGATGCGGGAATGTGGGGATGTGGGGATGCGGGGATGCGGGGATGTGGGGATGTGGGGATGTGGGGATGCGGGGATGCGGGGATGTGGGGATGTGGGGATGTGGGGTCCGGCTGCGGGGGTGTGGGGATGTGGGGATGTGGGGATGCGGGGATGCGGGAATGTGGGGATGTGGGGATGTGGGGTCCGGCTGTGGGGATGCGGGGATGCGGGGATGAGGGGATGCGGGGATGTGAGGATGTGGGGATGTGGGGATGCGGGGATGTGGGGATGTGAGGATGTGGGGATGTGGGGATGCGGGGATGTGGGGATGTGGGGATGTGGGGATGTGGGGTCCGGCTGTGGGGATGCGGGGATGTGGGGATGCGGGGATGTGGGGATGTGGGGATGTGGGGATGTGGGGATGCGGGGATGTGGGGATGTGGGGATGTGGGGATGTGGGGATGTGGGGATGTGGGGATGTGGCGATGTGGGGTCCGGCTGTGGGGATGCGGGGATGTGGGGATGCGGGGATGTGGGGATGTGGGGATGTGGGGATGTGGGGATGCGGGGATGTGGGGATGTGGGGATGTGGGGATGCGGGGATGTGGGGATGTGGGGATGTGGGGATGCGGGGATGTGGGGATGTGGGGATGTGGGGATGCGGGGATGTGGGGATGTGGGGATGCGGGGATGTGGGGATGTGGGGATGCGGGGATGTGGGGATGTGGGGATGCGGGGATGTGGGGATGTGAGGATGTGGGGTCCGGCTGCGGGGGTGTGGGGATGTGGGGATGCGGGGTCCGGCTGCGGGGATGCGGGGTCCGGCTGCGGGGATACAGCTGCTGGGGTGTGTTCGGGGTCCATCTGCGAGGCTCCGGCTCTGGGATGCGGGGATCGGGGATGGGCGTGCGGGTGTCCGTGCGGCTCGGGGGCAGCTCCGGCTCTGCGTGGTTCAAGGGACGGGCGCTCCCCGGCTGTGCCCGGGACCGTGGGCAGTGCCTTGTCAATACTCCCGTGTCACTTGCCGAAGGAGACATGGGAAGAGAGAATTTTCTGCTACTATAACCTAATTTTACATTAACTTTTAATTCAAGATAATCTAATAAACGTTAACCATTTAGAAGGAAGGAGATGTCTTTTCATTTGGCTCAGGAAATTAAGGGGCGAAAGTTCTGGGTTAAAGCCCTTAAAAAGATAAATATTAATATAAAGAATAGAACTAGAAACACTATATAGTTTATTTACAAAACAACACAATTAATTTAAATATAAGTATTATTATTTGTCATAATAATTATTATATTATTATAATTATTATAATCCTAAATATCAATATATAGGATTTTCCCCATGTTGTTAATTTATATCCTAGGCATTTAACTTTTGGCTTTGATTCCACTCTCAAAAGTCAGGAGTAAGTCATATTTGCCATAGGCAAGAAAGGATGTTGCTTCCAGAGCAGCAGGGAGAAGGAGCAGAGGAGCAGATTACAGGAATTGTCTCTTTGCTGTGCACTGAGCCCCACTCCAATGAGCAGATGTTTCCCTGCTGACTCCAGTGGTCAGGCCCCATGGGAGCAGCTGATGCTGCATGCCAAAAATCCTCTCATTGCCTTCCCTACCTAGGAATGGCTGTTTTAGCAGCAGCCAGCATTATATGAAATATATGTAGATGTATAAAAACCAAATATATATAGCAAACAGATATCATAGTGTAATTTTTTTCCTCATTGTTTTTTCCCTTTTTCTAATAGTGAGGAGTGAATGTTACCCTTTGATAAACCCCTTCTGGCATGAGAACTCGAACATCACCGATTCACACAGACAGCTTTTGTGTGAGTAGCATTTATGTTATTTTATATTTCCATCCACCCTTCCCTCCCTCCCTGGCCACGTACAAGGACTCATTTCTGATTCAGAGGGGGAATTCACTGAGAAAGTGTTTTGATTCTGCTTCTGTACTGTATCTGTCCCTGCTGGTGGTCTTTAAGTTGTGTTTATGGTTAAAATAACCATCTATTTGATGAAAAGTTCAGCTAATTTCCTCCACAGGAGCAAGACTTCTCTGACTGGAATGGCACAGGAAGGTACACAATTGTTAAAAATAAAAGGCAAAAGTGTTCACAATCACCTCAAAGGAGTCTGATCATTGAAAATGCTTCAGAACACATTTAAACTAATCTTTAACACAGCTATTTTCTGGTGTTTCAGTGGGATACCTAGCACTGATAAAATACTTAAGTATGTGAGAATTTAAAAAAATAAATCAATGACCAAAAGCAGCATTCAAAGTCTTTGAAGAACATCATGTTCAAAAACATTAATCTTCTAATATAGTTACTTAGTTTTGTTTAGATTCATTTGTCAATGCCAGAATGTTTTCAAAAAGTCCAAACTGAACATTTGAAAATGCTTGCAGCCATCTCCTAGAGGACGATTTACCTTCTTTGCATCAGATATTCATCACACTCCTTTCCTCACACACCCTCGTGTATGGACTTGCTTTTTACAATTTTTTGATTTATTCACCTCTTCTCCCTGACTCTGCAGAATACATGCATTTCATGTTTCTTCAAAAGGAACTCTTTCCCTCAAAACCAGCCATTCCTTGGGCTCCAGAGAGCTTTAAAGTGCCTTTAGTTTCTGGGAGCAGCATCTCGTGGTCCAGCTGCAGGGGCAGCACACAGAGGAAGCCTGGGAGGTGCTGGGGCTGTGTCCCAGCCGTACTGGGAAGGTACAGGAGGACTCAGATCCCACTGAGCTCCTGAAGCAGCCCTATAAACACATCAGCAGGTGCAGGACTTGCAGCCCAGGATGTCTCTCTGTGCTTTAAATAGGAAGTTCCATGTCTTTAATGTTCCTCAAGGCAGAGGGCTGTAGCTGCTCGGTGGTGCTGACATCAGTGGAAGTGATTGTCTGCTGCATCACTCGAGCCTTTCAGGGGGCAGCATTAACTGAACCTGCCTGATCACGTTTCAGGTGGCAGCACCTCCACTGTAACTTTGGTGATAGTTCAACATTTCAGGATAAAAACATTTGCTTTTCAAAAGTTGTGTGCATATTTCCCAAAGGTACATCTTTCATTTTTCTCAGGTGAGAGATTGCAGCTCTTCAGTTAAATAACAAAACAAAAGCAAAAAGCAGTGCTTATTTGGTTATAAAAGCGATGTTAGCTTGGAAACAAAGGACAGCTTTTTGTGAGTCATGAAGTGTAAGAAAATAGTGGATATGAATAAAAATTGGATTAATAATTATGTTTTCAGAGTCTTCAGGGCCTTGGAAATTTTTTTTTTCTCTCACTTTTACATCAAGTACTATATTTATGTTCCTGGAAAAAGACTTCAGGTCTGCAAAGACACTTGCATATTTTATTATAAACAGGCATAGTCTGCCTAAAAACGATGAGAGAAGCAATCAAAGATACTTTAATTGAAAGAACCTGCTGGGTGTGATTGGAATGCCCTATTGAGTTAACTTTTCAATTTTTTTTGTTCAGCTTCAGTGCAGTTTCAGTGTGGTGAGGCTACAGATCCTCAGCAGCAGCCGCTGAACATAGAAAGTACCATGTCAGTACTTCTTCCTTCTAGGAAATACAGATATTTCCAAGTGACATCTAGATTCATCAGGTCCTGAGACAGTACCTTCTACATCAGCCTTACTCTTCTCTCTTAAATGTTTCTGACTGTGGCCACTGAATCATATTTAGGCAGATCATGACAAACCATCTTCATCTACAACACATTTTATCAAGAATTTTAGAGGGAAATTCTGTGATCATGGATTGCAGTGTAGTTACAGCACTTTCTTCATCTGCTGCTATATGTGGCAAACAAGCTAATTGCACAGCTTTAATTGATTACTTCAAAAAATGACATTTTTCTCTCTGTGTGTCTGAAGGTGTCTGTGAGGAACAGTCACATGGGATTAATCTCATTCCATCCAGCTGTACACATGTGTTTCTCACTGTTTGATGGGCATTGAATTTCCTGGCAACATCAACCATGTTTCTTTCTGATGAGTCCTCAAAAGACTTTAAAGTGTCTCCTAAAGTAGGCACTTAAGTAACACATTGGTCACATCCCTCATTCTCCAGAATGAGCAGTTCTTGGCATATCTTAACTAGACACAAGTTCCAAAGAGATTGGTGAAAGTCTGTATGCGAGTGCAAAGAGCTGGGCCTAAGTGGGAACAAAAGTGCTGCCCACTGCCAGAAGACAAACCCTTCATTAGAGAATGAAAAGCCTTCATGGTCCTTTCTTCCATATTTCCAATATCTCCCCTATTCATCCCAGCAGATTCCTTTTCGGTTTGTTGTGTACTTCAAATAGAGCTCCCAGCAAATTAAAATAATTGGGTGCACAAGTTAAAATCTGTGCTAGCAGCAATATTACCCAGGCAATCAACCTAGGGCTTGTTAAGCCTGGGACTGTGACGTGTTTTCATATCACAAGAGCACTCTTGAGCTACTCCTCTAATGGATCAGACACAAACACGCTGTCTCCTCTACATTAGCCTTCCATTTCATCTCTCACCACTCCCCCAGCTGAACATGAAGTGTAAACCCTCACTCCCCCTCAAACCCACGATGGATAAAATATTTCCCAATTACAGATTACATTATGGCCTGGTTATTTATTTGTTTAAAACATCAGACACTGTCTAAAGAACAATACCACTCGATTGCCTACCACTAGCTTTTCTGAAAGTCCTGCACTAATAAAATCCTGGAGATGTATACTTTCCTCTGGCCTCAGCAGGAATAAAATGAAAGTATCACTTTCTGTAATTTAGACAGTTATTAGAGTCTCTTGGTGATTATTAGGATTGAAGACAGACCCCTGAAAATTCTCCTTAGAATTTAAATTTGTCAGCAAAGACACCTATTTTGCCTTGCCATGCGTTCTCCTGTGCCAGTTATGGCAGACAAGCAGCAAGAGCAACATTTTTCATGGTGAGTTGAATCTATCTCTCTCTAATGACAAAATAAGGATGACACTGACTTCAAAGGCAGCTGCATTAAATTCTGAGCAGCTTCGCCATTTTCCAGTAGCAGAAATGTAACTTCAGTATGTAAATGTAAAATCAGATCTAGATGTTGAGGATCACACAGAGAGAGAGGGAAGCTGCTGAGTAGAAGGAATGGCAGTGCTCAATCAGCTGAAACCTTTTCCTCAAGAGTTTGAGCTTTCTAAAAGAATTTCTTAAAAGAAAAGAAAAGCCCAAACAAGAAACCTCAACATGTTACACTGGTGAAAAGCTGTAGACATTTTTGTCATACAAATATTTTCCATTTAGAGAAGACTACGTTGTTAATAATGAGTAAACACCAGTACAGATTTAGGTGAAGGCAGCACCAGTGTAATCCTTGCAAAATGAAAAATATTTCAAATATTTCTAATCAAAACCAGACAATTTCTCTTGAATTTCAGCTTTGCACTTGAGCTGCTGCAGGGTCCCACCAGCACTGCAGAGCTGGGGCTGGAGTTAGGAAAATAATGTGAGAGGAGCTGCTGTTCTTTCTTACTGTCTGTGTGACACACAAACCATATGCATTAGGTACCTGAAAGGTAAGATTCAGCCTCTGGCAGTCCTGATTTTTTTGTCAGAGACTTTAACAACATGGCCAGTGATTGGTTTCCTTTTACAGGTCCACTTTTTAGTGCTCTCCTCTACTCCTGACCCACCCAGAAATAAGTACTTAATGGATGTGGTTTCCACTCATATTGTTTTTCCTGTTATAAGATCAAGCCTGGAGCGTGCAGCTGCCCATGCACAACTGCTTAAAGTATTCTCCCCAGAGTATTTTTATTTTTTCTTTTTTAGACATCAATGTAACTGGAACCATGAGGCTGCAGACAAATTTGTGTTTCCTGCAGGGAAATGATCTTTGCAGCAGAGGCAGCTCTGATACCTCACTTGTTTTAATGTAACAGCTGCCTTGGTTTCTTCCTCAACAAAATGAGTTTAATAGTACAGATAAACTTGTCTGGATTTCCTTACAGCATGTGGACCCTGATACAGTCATGTACCAGCTGCTTTCACACTTCACCCTGTTCCTCCTAGTCTTGCTTCATTTTTACTGAGTTGCAGATTATAATGTTATGAATAATTCTCTATTATTTGGCCACCATGACATTTTTTTCCTGAGGGATTTAGAGTTTTTTGCAAATTTTCTTGTGGTTTTAAGCTACCAGAAGGAAACAGCTGAGGCTGGAGCAAGAGCCATTTCAGAGGGCAAGTGAAATAAGACCCAAGTGATGCACATAGAAATTCTGACTTAATTGATGTGGTAGGTGTGTACCTGTTCCTGAGCAACAGTGCACTGTTCCTTTAGAGAGGTGCCAGTGAACATCTGCCTTGGTACTTACACTAGATATTACAGTAAATACATACAGAAATCTGAGATAACTTCAGCACCACTGAAGCTGAGGCCTAACAAGTGACAGGTTCTGATCAATGTTCTCATTTTCAGATTCATTGGTACCACAGCAACAGAATGTGACCACAGTGCATCGCTCACATTCATCATCCTACCCATTCCTGCTACTGGAGTTTTTTGTCAGTGCCACCTGCTTCAGGTCTAGCATCATTTTATTTCTGCTATCTACAATTTGTCTTCCTGTTTAGTTCAGAGATTTTCTGAGAACAGCATGAAGCCAAAGCATGTAACACACAGCCTGGCTGTGAGCCTGGCTAATCCTGGAGACCCCTAAGCCTGTGGGCAATCCTCCTCCATCACCTTTTCTCTGTTGAACAGGGGGAATCCAGGCCTTCCTGTCCCTGTGGCCCAAGCCCAGAAGACTCACATTTAGCCGCAGAAGTGTTCTTTTTGGTTGTTTCTCAGTTTTTAAAGTTGTTTCCTTGTTTTTTTCCTAGCAAGCAGGTCAGACTTTCTCTGTGCACTGTTTCTTCCTGGCTTTGCCAAGTCCTTCTGGAGCAGCCCCATCGGTTTTAACAACTGCCAGGATTCTGTTTCAGCTGGAGCTTTTTGTCTCTCTAACTGGATGTTTAGTTACTGCTGGGTAGGATAAACAGGCCCTTAATTAAGCTCTTCTGAGCCGCTGCCATTTGGAGTATTTCTGATGAGGTGATATTACAGATTTCTAGGCACCATTTGCTATTATAAGCTGTGCAAACAAATCCAAAGTTAGTTTGAAGCAATTAAACTCCAGGATGTTAACAGGAGATGATTAACAGAACTGCTGGGCTTGCACTTGGTTGCTTCTGACACTGCTCAGTGTTTCTGTTTCATTCTACAGATTTCTCTCACAAACAACTCCTCAACAGCTGTGTTGGGTGGTAATTCAGAAATGCCTGCCAAGTTCTCAGATCTGGACACACACTGCAGATGTCATTCTTACAGACATTTGGCCAGACCTCTAGTAAAAGAGCTTTGGCTAGCTAATGTTAAACTTCAGTAACTGTGATTCTTTTTTGCTTCAAAAAAAATGGAGTGTTTTTTAAAAGTTTATGAGTTTCTTTCAGTATTTCCAGGATGAAGCTATTGGATCTTTCATGTTGGACTAATAGGGAATTCAGGTGTTGAGAAACAGGTGTGGGAAACTGAATTCTGTTTTACAAGAACGTGCACATGTGCAAAATGCTTAGGGTGTTTTTTTTTTTTCCAATACTAGATTAATTTAATCAATATGAAGACAGTTATATGTTTAATACATAATGCATAAATGTGTATTTCAACAAAAACTAAAAACCCACTGACTGCAAAATTAATGTTTTAACTTCTTTCACAGATGATTATTGAAGACAGAAACACAGTAAAGATATTTTAAGTCATGTTCTTCTATAAACTAATTCTGTTCCTCTAATCAAGGAATATAATGGCATAATATCATATGCCAGATGGCATGAATTCAGATTCCTGAGTGGTTTCCATGGTAGCATTTTAGAATAAGTTTCCCAGGCAGTTGCAGATTTCATAGTACAAATGAGTATTAGATATTGAACTAGAACACTGGAGATTATAAAAATACTATTTAACCAAATAGAATTCACTAAATATTTGATTTTAAAAAAGCTGCTGGTGATTAATGAGAAGTGTGATCCCAGCTGTGTGTAGGAAAAGTGAGGCTCTGTCACAGTGGGGTTTGTGGGTTTTAGCTGAGCTATCCCTAAACCTTATATTTTCACAGTAGCAGGCATAAAAATCAGAGTTATTCTGATATTGCAACTGTCACAGATCATGAATGTAATCTAGGACACTCCCAAGGATGCTCTGCTATGGTTTTCCTTTCCCTTTCCTTCACAAGGTTCTGTTCAGAGCTGTGTTTTGCTCACCCACACGTGTCCTGGCTCAGGCTGCAGTAGCTGAAGTCACACCATGGCGAGTTAGAGCTGCTGTCCTGAGGAGGAGTTTGTGAGCAGTGACTTGGACTGGCCAGGCACACCTGGAAAATCACAAGGCAGGGAGCCAGCCATGAACTTGTTTGTGTTTGCTCTCTCTCAGCAAGGCCAGGGCTGAGGACAGGGCTGCACCATTCTTACATTCATACTTTTCAAATGGTAACTGCATCCTCCCAAGGCTTTTTCACCTTTTACATGCAAGACCAAATCTAAGAGGACATGTGGCTGTCAGAATGGTGGGGAATAATCAAAATGAGACCAAATAATCCTCAGCAAGCTCAAATGTGGCTGAAGACCACGCTGCCTCTCTAGAATATGAGAAATGAATTGTGTACCCAATCTCTGTTCTGTCACATCATCTGTGATGAGTTTCATCACATCCCCAACAACCACTTCTAACCACATAAAACTCCCAAACTAAGTTCCATGGCTATTTCTCATCTTGGAATTCTGCTAAGATTTGCAGGCAGTTTTTGACACGCTGGTTTGTTCCCAGTGAGCTGAAGATTGATCTCAGGGCTGTTAGCACTGAGGATTGCTTTAGGTCTGTGTTTCTTGGCCAGGAACAGCAGCAGTTTTGCTGCAGGAAGGCCCAAGGGAATGTCCTTGGCTTTAGAATCAAAGAGGGAAAGTGCTCTCTTCAGTGCAGAGTGTTGAATTCATGATTTCTGAGCATCAGCTGGTCCTGATGTGAGCATATGTGGGGTTGGAATATGAAAATATAATACCAGTGTAAATAAGCAGAAAAAACCAAAAAGGGTCATCTTCCAAAACTTTCTCACTTGCCACAATATTTTTTTTATTTTTTTTTTTCCTGTGAGCATGTTCTGTGCTACACAAAACAAATGATTATATCTGGAAACCACATTCTACTCAAGTACAGATATCAACAGTGTCTGCCTTGGTGCCATGCAGACCCTTCCTAACTTTCCAGGCCTCTGAACTGCACAGAGATCTGTACACAATTGTGTCTGATCTTTATAATGCTAGTGTAGAGGATGAGCTGGATCCTTAGCCCGTGGCAGATGCAGTACCTCCAATTCTGTGGGCAGTTACAGTGACTTGAAAAAATCGATCATTTGATCACACACCAACTGTGAACTTTTCCTAAGATAATGGTGTATTGTTCCTCTGTGAAATTAAATGAGACAAGCTTAGACATCTTCGGAATATGGATTTTACATTTTCTTTTCTCAGTTACTCTGTACTTTACTCTGGTATGAAACGAATTGATTCTGGAATTATTTTTTTTTGTTATTATTCTAAAAAAAGTTTGGGCTGAACGTTGTGGATAGATTGCATCAGAGGGAACAATGGCACAATAATGGTTTATGATGGAAAAAACAGGGTGATATGAAAAAATACATAGCAACCCTCTGTTTACACAGCTATTAAAATGTTATAGGGATCAAGAAAGACTAATGTAAAACATTTAGCATGGGAGGAAGCAAGCAGGATAGGTTAATGCACTTAGTGAAGCTGCTGTAGAAAACAGTGACAGACAGAAGCAGAGCTGGATGGGAAAATTTACCTCTAGTTGATGGTCAGCTGCAACAAAGGAAAAGGTCAACAATTTGCTACATCAGTGCAGCAGAGGACACGTGACAGAAGAGAAACCTTTAACCAAAGCATGGCTGGATTTCCCCTCCCAAACAGAACAGTGTGATTCACATAATGGGGCTCCCTTCCCTTAAGGTTGTCAGTGCCTACCTGGTCTGCAGTGCATCACTGATATCCAGCTGGCCCAGGAGCTGAGAACATGAGTTTTATTGCTCATAGAAATCTGTAGACATATCCTCAATATCTGTGGTCTCTGTTTGAAACACAGGCTGTGATCCTGTGAGGGTTTGTTCTGCTTGCTACCTTTTCTTCCACACCATATGTCTGTCCTGCTGATTTACACTGAAAACCCAAGGGCTGTCCAATTTCTTGTTTGTGCAGCAGAGAATAAAGCTTTGATCCTAATCAGAGACTCTGCACTTAATAATTATTGGTACATAATTAACCACAATAAAACATTACAATATTAACATTCTTCATTTTTCCTCAGACATGCATGGAACATTTGTCATCCTGATGCCCCTCAGCCTGATACTGATGATTTTTGGAGGAATGACTGGATTCATCAGTATTCTTGCCAGGGCCTACCTTCTGCTCCTAATGACAGGACTGCTTTTCCTTTTTGGAGGTACTGAATCAAACTCCTGGCCTAACTGTTTTAGATAACAAGAGGTTGTAGCTGGGAAACATCACTGTTTCTCAGGGAATAAAAGCCAAGCAGGAATTTGCTTTCAGAATAATGCTGGTGTTCACCTGGTATCTGGGTCCTGATTGAGGAACAGAGCTGCTTAGGAAAGGCAAATATCCCTCCTTGGGGAATGAGTCACCCTTTGAACAATCTGTGTTTGCTGTGCTCATTTAACACAGAAGATTTAATAACTTCTCTGCACGGTGCACAAATTATTTACAGACAGGGTAATGGGGTGATGGAAAAGTGACCATTGAATTACTAAATTATAGGGTTGTACACATTTTGCTACTATTAAGAAAACTGATGTTTTTAAAAAGGCATTTGAATTAAGTTTCTGAAAAGGGTTTTGTTAGGCATTCCTGGGTTAGCCTCACTGCTTGTTTTGATCTAGACTGATGTCCCCAAACTGTGGGTCACAAAGGGATACCCCCCAAAAGTTATCTTAATTGGAGTGTAAGATTTCAATTTGAAGCTAGTAAAATGCTTTTACACGTGTTTTTATTTTTTCTTTTTTTGCTGTATCCAAACTCACCATGCTTTAGAAAATAATTTATGAATTAAAAAACCTGAAAACATTCTGTCAAAGTAGGAAAGCTGTGTTTAAATCTGCATCTTCTGTTCCAAACAGATTTTCAGTGCTGTTTCACAATGTAACTTAAACCAGAAATTTTTCCCTGCAGAAAAGGGGATCCTCAGAATTGGCTCTCATCAACTGCTCATACAGTCCTATTTTTAAGAAGAAAATGCTAGGAGATTGCTGGAAGCAAATGCTGCTGTCTGAAAGCCTTGACTGAGCTTTTTAGTCTGAAATGGTCTAACACAGACCAACCATCCCCTATCATGATTGTCTCCTAAAAATAGAGCAAATTCCAATTCCTCAGAGCAGCAGAAAGCTGTATTCACTGAAAAGACTGGTGGAAAACTGCTCCAAATAGTCAGTGAAAGATGAAAAGCTGTGAAGTGCTGAGCAGTTTCCCAGGAGAACATGAACAGGGTGGCCTTTGGTTGAGACCAGCCCCCCATCCTGCCCTGGCTGGATGCACAGAACAGTTTTGTAGGACTCTCAAATTCACAAAGTTGAGTATTAGTTAGATAGTTCTGTCTCAGCAGAAAGATATTTAGAGATGTTGTTCCAGAAATGTGGAGTTTTTTAAACCCTCAGAGCTGATATGTTCTACATGTCAGGACATCCTATATGTTTCCCCATTTTTTAGAAAGGGGAATCACAGAATTCAATGCCCCTGGTTGAAAATGTCAATAAATCAGTCTTCCATTTCTGCTGACAAAAGGTATAAAGTGATTTTTTTTCCCCTCTTTGCAGAGGGCTAGAATAAGGTACAGGCATCATAGGATGATTAAAACCAGGAATATGAGTATGAATTTGGACTGATGGATAACCCAATATTCTTCTGTCTCGGTTTGCCTCTAATCCAACATATATTTCTGGCAAAAAATCAGCCTCATCAAGACTTACTGTAATTTAACAGAAAGCCATACTAAAATTTTCTCCTTCAGTATCAGATAAGACACTATCTTGTCCTAAAAGTGTTTCAGTATTTCCCTTTCCTGGGCTGCAGTCCTTTTATCAGGGATAAAATTGTTACTGATTGTTACTGGATCTTTCCTGCTGCTGATCCAGGGAAGCAGTGACTTTGGTTAGGACCTGTCCTTTGACTGACAGGGGTGCCAGGCTCAGGATGTAGTGTGTACCTGTTCCAGATGTGCCATGCCACACATTTGCCACCTTCTGAATGGTCCTTTCATTCTGAAAACATCTGTCTCCTTGTTTGAGTGCCCTTATTCATTTATTTTTCATCTGCCCCCAAGATGTCTTTGAGTTAGGTGTTGGGAAGAACACTTGGTGGAGGTGATGGTAAAGACCAACAAATTTACATTAAACACTCAAAACTGACAGTACTCAGAAAACAGCCTCAATTCAGTGACCTGAAATGCAGAAATCTGGGTCTCTGGGTTTTCTTGCATAGAGGGAGACAACTGTACCTGGTGCTCAGCAGTGAGGAATCAGGATACATTATAATACAGTACTGAAAACAGGTGCACATGCATTGGATATCTGTAAAATAGAGGACTCGGTTTTTATTGTGGGAGGTTTGCTGCCAGACATTGTGATTCAGTCTTTAACAGTGGGAACACGTTATCCTCAATGGACACACAACCTGCCTTGATTTCCTTCTCACCCTCATTCCACAAGAAGCCAACCTCAGCTAGATTTCAAAGGTAATCTGTAAATCTGGCTGGGCTAGAACAGGAAGGAGTGGCAAAGAGACCCTAAGACATATCCAACTGACTGTTTTTAATTTCTTCAGTGGCTGCTAAGTAGCTGAACATGTTTCTCTTTTCAGCTCTTGTTACCCTTACAGGGATCAGTGTCTACATTGCATATTCAGCTGCTGCCTTCCAAGAAGCTGTTTGCCTCCTGAGGAGCAAGGATCTCCTGCTGGAAATCGATATCAGGTTTGGCTGGTCCCTGGCACTAGTCTGGATCTCCTTTGTGGCAGAGGTGCTCACTGGGGCTGTGTTCCTCCTGGCAGCGAGAGTCGTGGGGCTGAAGCGGCAGCGTGAACAGGCTTTATGAGCAACAGGAGCCTTCATAACAACAGAACCCTGCAAAGCCTGATCATTCGGATTGCTTGGTCCATCTGGCCACTAGGGGTAATAAGAGTGGCAAGACTGAGTATTTTGTCAGCTGTTGTAAGCCTTTTTCCTCACAGGTGGCTACAAAACACCAAGAATCTGGTAAATCGGTGAAACATACCAGGCGTTGTCAATTAGTTGTGTCCTTAGAAGAAAGTGCATTGCAGTGCTTGTATTTCCAGAATGATTTCAGCTGGCAGCTCATCAGATATCTCCATTCATTGCTTAGAGCAAGGCAGATTTCTTGCTTTCTTTTCTCTTTTCTGCTGTCTCGGCGAAGTGCTTCAGTGTACCTTGCAGGCCAGAATTTGGCTTCTCCTGAGAGTTCTAAGAAGGACATGGACCTGTTGCAGTGGGTCCAGAGGAGGCCATGAAGATTCTCAGAGGACTCAGCACCTCTGCTCTGGACTGAGAGAGCTGGGGCTGCTCATCCTGCAGAAGAGAAGGCTCTGGGGAGACCTTAAAGCCCCTCCCAGCACCTAAAGGGGCTCCAGGAGAGCTGGAGAGGAGCTTTGGATGGGGCCTGGTGTCTAGGACTAGATGATATTTCACATCCTTCCCAGCCCAAACCTTTGCAGGATCCTGCAGTCCAGCAGGTGGTAGTGGCTGTGATGCTGAAGCTCTTGAGAGCAGTGGTGAGTTTCTCACTGCAGGAGAAAGATACAGCTGTTTTCCAGATGTTTTAACTAACTGCTGGAGATAGCCCCAATCTCTCAGTGATCAGGCTACATACTTATCTCCTTCAGCTTATTACTAGCTGCTTTTTCAACTCTGCAATGCAGAAGATGTATCTGGTATATTTTCCAGTTTTTACTCTGCAGTTTTGATGATTGATGCTTCTTTTTCTTGACACTTGTGTACATGCTTTGTGCGAGAATGTTTATCTTGTGCTGAAACTGCTGAGTAAACTGAACATGCTGGGCACGTGAATTTCATTCTGGGTGCCAAACATTCTAGTTTTTCCTCTGGGTAGTAGCATTTAAGAGGACATTTACTTCAATGCCCACTGAAGTTACTGAAGACATTTCCCCCTGACTGCTGTGCTGAGTAGAGACTTGAATGTGATAGCAGCTCCTCTCCGTTTCTGTTAGACCATGCATTTCTGGAGGCCCTCAGCACACTGCAGCTCAGGACACTGACTCAGGAGCTGACAGGCACTCTCTGTCACTGGGCAAGTCCCTTGTACATTCTCCAGCAGCACAAAGGGCATCATTCACCTACCTCTGTTGAACACCAGAACAATTTTATCAGTGTGTCCTGTGTTAAAGATTGCACATTCATTCTTACAAGCTCAGCTCTAATCTTAGTCCCAAAGTACCAATTCTTTCATGAAAAAAGGGCAGGGAGCTCCTGAGAGCTGAGAGTCTTTGGAGATAGAAGGGAGCATTTTAATGCCATGTTGTGAATGGAGAGCTGAGCCAGGAAACTTGTCCAAGGTCACATGAAACCAGAGTTTCTGAATCCTGGGCTAAGACCTTGCTTGTCAGATCTTGCTGGTTATCAGAATTAAATAAGGCTCAAAATCCTAAATGGACTGAGCAGTAGAAATTCTGTGACTAGCCAGTACAATTTTGTAATTCTTAGTTGCTCCCACATTGGTTTTCAGGTATTTTCCATGTTGCCTTATGTTGGGACCATGTAATTGAGTCATTTTATAAGTTAAAGCATATCGAATCAGCTCTCTAAGAAGTGTAAGAAAAAATCCTTTGTAGACGAAATTCCATGTGCTTAAGTGAATTATGCAAAATGTAATTCTCTGTTTCAGTGCTGGTGAAACTATTTATAATTTAATTTGTATGATGTTACTCAGACATTACTGTAAGCTGTAACAGTAAAATATCACCTGAGTTATTTTTTGAATATTTGTTACAGATGTTATTTTCAAGTGGTCTTGAGTGTTGTAAAATTAAATAAAACGACATCTCAGAGTGGGAATTATTTACCAAGACATGAAAGAACTAAGATATTTATTTTTCTTTAACTTTTTCTGCAAATTTATTCTACTGTTTTTATGATGCTTTTGAAGTTCCTGTGTCAGATGTGGTAGGTATTTAAAAGATATTTACACAGCTACAATATAAAATACTCAATAGATCAAATCTAATTAGAAAGCCAATGAATCTGTTATTGAATTAGAGCAATTCTCATTTCCATGGCTCTCCTAAATTTCTCATTCTGGCTTCCTGCAATATCTGGCACAATGGTAATAAAGAGTATCTTCTGCTCCTGAACGTTTGCATAACCCCTGAATTTGTCTGAAATTCCTTCTGAATACAAAGAAAAAAAGATGGTTTGGAATAGTCAAATTAGCATTGAACGTTTTGAAAAATTATACTGGGAAGAGGAACCATCCTAGAAAGGACTTTATGTAATTTGAAACAAATGACCTTATCAGCTTCTTCCTCTTACTGAAATTAATGCTTATTTAATAGCATGTTCTTTGCTGTGTTTTCCCCAAAATGCTTTACTGAGATGAGGACAGAGGCTGCTCCCATTACTTTCTGGTGAATTGCACACTCATTGGTAATTTGCCACGTCGAAAATGAAGAGAAACAGATGTGGAGAGCAGGGCAGCACAGTCTGAGGGGCAGAGTGCCCACAGCTCCTGCCCAACACCAGGCACTGCTTGAAGTTCTTCCTTGAGGGGACATCAGAAGAACCCTTGAGTGTGAAAGACGTGGAGATGTACAAGGTGTTTAGAGGCCATGCTGTGGATGCACTGCAGACATGAAACCACAAGGACTCGGTGTTTGTGCTGTGCCTGAGCTGGTTCCTGCAGAGCTCCGGCCCCCTGGGACCAGCCTGCTCTGCTGTGGGTGCCCTGCAGGGTCACAAACCCTTCCAGCAGCCCTGCTCCTGTCTCTGTCGGTCCTGCCAGGAGCCTGCTCCAGCACAGGCTTCCCACAGGGTCACAGCCTCCTGTGGCATCCACCTGCTCCAGCCTGGGCTCCTCCACAGCTCCAGGGATCTCCCCATCCTGCAGCACCTCCATGGCACAGCAAGGGAATCTCAGCTCCAGCCCCCAGAGCCCCTCCTGGCCCTCTCTGCCCTGGGCTCTGCAGAGCTGCTCCTCTCACAGCTCTCACTCCTCTCTCAGGCTGCCATTTGTCCTTGCACAGCTGCTCTTCCCAATCCTAAACCATCCCAGAGGCCCTGGCCCTGCTGGGCTCGGCCTTGGCCAGGGGTGGGTCCGTCCTGGAGCCGCTGGCCTTGGCTCTGCTGGACATGGGGGAGCTTCTGCAGCTCTCACAGAAACCCCCCTGCCACCAAAACCGATTCAGCTTGATTGACTGTGCAGACAGAGGTGGTTCACAGTTTCCTCCTTACAAATGGAGAAACGTTCCAGGTTGGAGACCAAACAATCTTATCAGCAATTGTTTGCACCCTTTTGCAAATGAAATTCAATGCTCTCAACTATTTAAAGTGGAAAAACAAAATCTGAAGAAATCTGAGCCTGCTTCATAAATAAAGATGTTCTTTGGTTCCTTTTGTAAATTCCTTGCAATGAAGCAGTGCCTAGTTAGCCAAGATACATCAATAAAAACCACAAGTCCCCATGCCTCCTGTCATTTCCCTATTAACAGACTTGATTGCCCCATCTGAGGATGAAAAAGGTTAGAATAAATGCTCTGGCTTTGTGGTAGAGTCAAGCTGTCCCCAGAGCTGATGCAACCATGCTCAAGAGAGATTCCCCTGTGCTTGTAAGAACTGTTAGCACAGCAGTGCTGAGCTCACAGGAATTTAGTCAGGTGAAACTACTTTGAAGGTCAGGTTCTGCCCAGAGTTTTGCCTATCCCTGGTTTAGGTTACAGTCTTTAATTACTAAATTATATTCTAGTTAAGTTGCAAAAATTACATATTTTTCCTGTTACTAAAGCACTGTAGTGCTGTTTGACTTGCTTTACACATCACCTCTAACCCTAATGAAGCTCTCAAACTTCCTCCTCCCTTTTTGCCAGTATTTTCAGCAGCCACATCCCCATAACACCCAATCTGGGATGCTCAGCTTTGTCCTGCGGGGTCACACCCCACTTTATACTGGCACTAAAATCAGTGAGAATACACAGCTGAGACCTTTCCTTTCGGACAGGTTTGCACAGATGCTGTGGTCTGTGCTGACATCTCATGGCTGTGCTGAGAACCGGGCTCTGTTTCAGAGGAACCCGCTCATTTCTGTGCTGCAGCACAGCCAGACAGGCACCATGGCTTTATGAAAGGCAGTGGCACTTCATGATCTTAAAGGTTTTCTCCAACCTAAACTATTCTGTGATTCTCTAATTCTTGTATGGTGTGTATAGCAGGGGAGACTGTCATGCTCACTACAGCCTTGCTGCTGTATTTTAAACACAGGATGAGAGATTCTCGTCTATGAGCTGCTGAATCCCAGCTCCGGGGCTGCTGGCCACCTGGAGTTAAAATGTCAGGTGTTGGAAATTGTGCTGTTAACCATCATCTTTTTAAAACAAAATAAACACAAAATGTTCTTAAAAATTTTTATGCTGCTGTTCTTAGGAGATATAGCTGTCCCAATGATGGTTATGTTTTGGTTTAGATTAACCAGCACAGTTTTTTAATACATCTGTGGCAGAAATGTTGAAATTATTAACTAGAGCTAATCAAATTGAATATCTGAGGATGCAAACAATAATAATAATAATAGTAATAATAAAACTAGCTTTATATCATGGCTTATTTCCACAGACTTTCTAAGAATTGAACAATTGAACCTGAATTCAGGATTGGTGCAGACAATCTAAGAGAAATTCTGGAGGAAACAATGTGCTACATTTTATTATGGTTCTTAATTTTTGCCTTCTCTCCATAATTATATATTTTTTAAGAAAGTCAAGAAGTTGTGTTCCCAGTATGAGCTGAGCAACAGCCCAACATTACTGAATTTTGATACTACACAACAAATGTCAAAGCAGGAGAGAACAAATCTAACCTCTCACATTTGTGAGAGTCAGTCTTCCTCTCCTAGTAACTGTGGCAGCATTATCCACCCCAGAGCTATGAATATATCTCTGCACAGACTCTTCAGACTCAGCTGTAATTCTCCCAAGCCCAATGACAAGGGTAGAGCATCTCCTGAAAAAAAAGTATTCTTAGCTGTGGTGCAGCATTGCCCTGCTAGACTGACATGTGGGATGAGCAGCATTTGGGGGTAATTCCCTCAGCCCTGGGCTGTGGTCCCCAGGCAGATGAGCAGCAGTTGGTTTAGAATCTGCAGGTATTAGAGGGAAAGGAAGAGGGAAGCGGTGCCATACCCCACTGTAGCTGAAGTGGCATTGACAGATTCAAACCTCTTGTTCTGTTACCGTGTTTCTCAGCCTACTGGCAAAGGAAACCCATCCTCGTGATCTTACAGGAACCATTCAGGTTCCATCAACACTGAGGACAAGGCACTACAGTTAGTACTTGTAAAACTGCCAGGAAGAAAAGGATATGGGACTTTAGGAAGACGAGTTTTCATCTGTTAATGAGTTACTGCTCATCAGCCAAGCTGTCACAATCAAATGTATTTATGCTCCCAAGTTACCTCCCATCACTCTTGCATGTTAAAATGCATTTATTCAGTACAGCATCTCTCCAGCCTGGTCCTGCTCACACAATGATTTAAGCTATTGGGTTTAATATTTCATTTGGAGCAGAGCAGAGCTGATGAGCAGTGAAGTATTAAAATGTAGCACTTTAGTGCTGGTGGTAATCTGCTTTTTTGCCTCATTTCAAAGACAGCTGAAAGACACCTTGATTGGGGTTGTAGGGATGGGAGGCAGCTCTCTGAAGAGCTTTTGGCTCATAATTTTACCATTTTCATTTTTGCCAAGGACAAAGCAAACACTTGGAAGGCTGGGATCCTCTCAGTGTAATGCTCCCTAGGTGCTGAAAGGAATCGCTGTGACAATAGCTGAAGAGCATTTGCTAATGCCTTGTGCTTCTGGACAGCACATCTGGCTCTGCTGATGGGGCCAACACATTTCTCCATCCAACCTGGCCTTCTCAAATATTTATCAGCTAATGTTCTATGTAATGCCTGTAGCATACAGAGAGGCTGAATTAAATTGCAGTGTGGAGGAGTCTCTATTTTCACAGCCTTTTGGAACTGACTGCATCAGTGCTGTGAAAATCCTTTGGCATCATAAACCTTTTATTGCCACGGTTCCCCCTTGACTAGTATTATACAGTGAAACATTTAATTATGCAAAAAAAAAAACCCACCAAAAAGCCAAACAAAAACACCCATCATAAAAAATAATTTTATGACTGTCAAGCAACATCCATAGATGGAACAAACTTTTTAGGACTTGCAATAACAAGACTTTTGAGTTGTCTGTCTTTCTGTTTTTATGAATGGTACCTTCCAGGTATGGCAACAGCTGTAGCCAGCAGATTTGGCAGCTACATCTCCTTCTTATATGTGGCAAAATTTATTTTTATTTTATTAGTTCCAAGGCACTTCTGACAAAAAGGAGAAGTTCTACGTCAGTTGCTGAGAAGCCCAGGTCTGTTTCTTTCAGTGATGAGACACATAAGACATCTATTCAATACAGTGTGCAGTGAAAAAGTGTAAATTATTATTTTTCAGAATAATTTATTTTTTAAAATAATTATTTTAGGATAATTAATTTAATAATTATTTTAGAATAATGCAATATTTAATGAAAACAAAAGAAGAAAGAAATGGGTGCTTTCTCAGCCAATGGAAATCGCAACATTCCCAATTTTGTCTTTCTGATTCAAACTCAGCTGTTCGTTGTTTAAGCTTCTACTGGAATGCATGCAAACACCCCAGTGACAGCACTTACTGCTGTCAGTTTTATTTTGCTGAAAGGTGCAGGTCTTTCCTTCAGCCATCCATCCCCCTGCCCACAGGCACCCCCCAGAGCTGCTGGAGGCACCCTGAGGCACCCTGCAGCTCACACAGGGAGGGTGTGGTGCAGCTGCACCTGGCTGTCCTGAGCATCACTGCAGAGACAGCTGCAAACAGCTGTAGAGTGAGCTCCTCCAGTGGAGATCACATCCCAGGAGAATTGTTCTGCTGAGCTCCTCCAGTGGAGATCACATCCCAGGAGAACTGTTCTGCTGAGCTCCTCCAGTGGAGATCACATCCCAGGAGAACTGTTCTGCCTTGGATTTCCACTGGAGATCACATCCCAGGAGAACTGTTCTGCCTGAGCTCCTCCAGTGGAGATCACATCCCAGGAGCACTGTTCTGCCTGAGCTCCTCCAGTGGAGATCACATCCCAGGAGAACTGTTCTGCCTGAGCTCCTCCACTGGAGATCACATCCCAGGAGAACTGTTCTGCCTTGGATTTCCACTGGAGATCACATCCCAGGAGAACTGTTCTGCTGAGCTCCTCCAGTGGAGATCACATCCCAGGAGAACTGTTCTGCTGAGCTCCTCCACTGGAGATCACATCCCAGGAGAACTGTTCTGCCTTGGATTTCCACTTGAGATCACATCCCAGGAACACTGTTCTGCCTGAGCTCCTCCACTGGAGATCACATCCCAGGAGAACTGTTCTGCCTTGGATTTCCACTGGAGATCACATCCCAGGAGCACTGTTCTCCCTGGCTGCTGTGCCTTGCCATGGATGAAGCTGTCAGTGGAAGGTGCTGTCACTAATCCAGCTGACCCACACGTTGCTGGATGAGCTGACTCACAAAAAGGGTGCAGTGTCCTTAGAGTCCTATTTTAGTGACCACTTGCTTGTCACATTAGTGTGCAGAGACACAGGATTGCAAGTCTGTGCAGGGAGCTCTGCTGGGCTGGCTTCCCTGAAAACAGGATTTGTTATTCCCCCTCAGGGGTCTCTGTGTGGGTAGGCAGGAAAATAGCAATGTAAATGAGAAAAAAGTCCACTTCCCATACAGCCACCGAGTAGAAAACCACTCTCCTGCTTCCAAGCCTCTCCTGGACACAGATCTGTCCTTCAGAATCTCTGGGGCTCACTTTCCTGCTTTCCTGTTCACCAGAAAGTCCTTTCACTCCTCCTTGGCAATGATAGCAGTGCATGGGGACCCTCTGTCACCATAACAACTGGGCTATTTGTCTTATAATTCAAACTGCCCTCTCTAACTTCAAGGGCCTCTTCCTACACACCATCCAGAGCTCATCAATCCTTCCCTGAGCAATTCTACATTCTTTATTGGAGTAGTAACTCCCACACCCACTCCTTCCAAAGCTGCCTCTGCCATTTTATCTCCAAAAGCCTGATGAACCATTTACTCACCCATTTGGAAAGAGAATTGAATTGGATTCAGGAAAGCCTTAGTATTTTCAAGGCCTGTGATTAACCCTATCATGTTGGGTTTGCCTGGGGGAGCAGTGCCCCGAGGAGTCCAGAAAATATCCCCACAGGGAGCAAACCTCTCCCACAGTAAATGCCCTTGTAAGTGCAGGTTCCTTTGGAATCTAGGTGACATGCCAAGCATTGAAACACTAAAGACTCTTAGAAAGCAGCATGTCTCTCCAAAATGACAAGTGCAACCCCAAAATCTTACTTAGCTGCTATCTTTTTGACACAGGACTAACAGATTCTGTTTCTGTGCTTCAGCACCACTAATGGCAGTGTTCTTACTCAACTGCCTCAAGCTGAATTACTGACTTTACTAACTCCCCCCCCCCCCCCACCGTAGGTCATTTAGAGATTGAATAATTTTCATCAGATTTTCTTTCATTCTATGTAGAGACTTCAGCCTGTGCTGTCAGCTGCAACCCATACATACCCTGCAAGTCAACACAAATATTTTCTACTAATTTGGAAATTAGGTTAAAACGTGATTACCCTCTAAATAGCACTGTTACATGAGAGAGAAGCATACAGTATAAATTAGTGCTTGAAATGGGGTTTGCAGCACACATAATCATAAGTTGGCATTTCACCAAAGTCGTTTGTGAGCTGTTATCCGTGTGTGGGGAGCCCAGCTTGCTGGAAGCTGCAGTGTGTGGCTGTGATTTCCCGCAGAGGCAGCCCCAGCCATGGAGCACAGCGCTCCCAGCCCTGCTGTGCTTTGCCCCAGCAGCCGCTGCACGTCACTCTTGTTCCACACAAGCGAGTGTTCCTCCTTTCTTGTTCCTCCTCGCTCCTGGGAGCAGGCAGCAGGGCTTGCAGGGGCTCTTTGCCTTTCAGTCAGGGTGAGCAAATGTGCTACAAACCAAGGGATGAAGCCAAGGGGGTGTTCTTCCCCCCAGACCAGAGGCCATCCATACATGTCGCTTTCCTTTTTTCCTTCGCCTGTGCAGAAAAAAACCCATCCTTTTTTTTTTTTCTTAAAGGTAAGAAAAGAAGAGTGTTCATTAGCCAGGGATCACAGATCCTGGGGGAATTGCCAGCTCTCCATGAGCAGTGTGACAGGTCACTGCAGCAGTGACACCATTCCCTGCTCATGGTGTTACCGTGGGGCCGAGACCAAAGGCACGAGGTGCTCAGGTGCAGCTGCAAGAGCAACAGCGTGCTCTTCTTAGATTTAGAGGGTTTATTCCTTTCAGGAAAAGGGGAGATTTTGGAGTGTTATGTTGTAATTTTAGGAATAAAGAGCTTGCAAGTTTGGCATAACTGTAGAACCAGAAGGCTGAAAGGTGTTTTTCTAGAAACACAACACTCCAAGATAGCTTTGTCATCAGCTATGTCAGGTCACATAATCTGTGTAGCACTGAGCATCTCCTTCCAGTACCTGCCACTAAAAGTACAGACATATTTCCAGTTCTTCACAACTTTTCCCCGAGTTTTCAGCAATTCCCACATTGTCTGAAAATTATTTATCAAGTACAGACCTTCTGTGGCACTCAACACTCTAAAAACAATAGCTCCCTATCCATGGGTCTTCCTGCTGTGCTTCCAACTGACCAGATCCTCCTGCTGCAGCCTGGCTGGACTGCAGGGCCATTCATCACCTGGCATCAGAAGGAGGGAGCCACACTTCATCTGCAGGTGACACTGAGGTGCTGTGTGTACATCCTCGAGCCAGGTTTACTCATCTAACTCCAGTTGCAGCCAGCCAGCTGAGGGACAATTCCAGTCTGGAGTGGCTGTGTTCCTGCCAGGTCTGTGTGGTGCATGATGGCTCCCAGGCCACTGCGTTTTTCCTGATATTGCTGCTCTGATTTGTGATGATTGCAGTTATTTCACAGATGCTTTCCCGCATCTCCAGTCTGCAGAGGAGATAAAATCTGAGAAAAGCATTCTGCTCTCCTTCCCTAGGGCCCCACTAAAGGTAGTAGGACTCAGATGCCAACTTGGTAATGTTGAGCCCTGGCAATTCCCACCCTGGGAATGCTGCACTGCCACAGAAATATCTGCACCTCTCTGGCTGTATAAGAAACTGAGCCTCTGCATGCTCAACCTGTAGATCCCATGTCACAGAAATTAAGAAAATTCCAAAAAGAAAATATCCTGTGACCTCCAGCCATAATCTTAATCCTTTGAGAGGCCTAAAATCAGGCCAGAATTCCTCATGCAACACAAGAGCAAGGAGTTTTGTTTCTGAGGTTACGGAAACAATGTTTATTTCATAAACCCAGATCCACAAACATGAGAGGAGATCATACTGCCAGAGGGAAGGAAACCCTTTCCTGGAGCAAATGGCTGGGCTGTAGCACTGCATCCTACTGAGGCAGTGATGATCTATAAAGGAGAAAGCACACACAGCTCGGCAATCAAAACAGTTGCCTCGAGATTGCCGAGCTGAGCTAAGGACTGAAAAGACAAAGAAGCGAATCAAAGTCCAGAACTGAAGGCAGAGGATTGAAAATGTCCGTCCTTCTCCAGGCACTGTGAGCAAATGGCTTTCCCTTTGCCTGCATGTTTTGTTCTGCTGTGGTGTGCTCGTCCTGCTGCCCAGGGAGGTGTCCTGTCGGATGTGCTGCAGGCTGCTGCCTGCTCCACACTGCCCCGAGCATTCCTGACCTGCAGCTCTTGTCTTTCCACAAATCACAGGTGAAAGAAACCTGACAAAAACCACGGGCCAGCTTCTCCTCTTAGGCAACAGCCTTGGCAGAGAAAGTGGAGCCTTGGGGAGCCACAGCACAATAAAATGCTGGTGCCCTCTGGCTCCTGAGCCTGACTGTCTGCAGGTCCATCCTGGGCAAGGGGAGAGCTGTGCCTTGCCTTGTCCACTGGCTGAGCTCAGAATTGCCATCCAAACCACTGATACCTGTTTTTACAGGACAGCAATCTTTGCAGAGGCTTTGCTGGTGAAGTTTTTTGCAAGGCAGCTCTGAACAGCTTCAAGTTCTTTGTGTGATTAACAACCTCCTGGATGGCTGGAGCCAGAGAAGCCAAGTCTGGTCCTTACCTGATGCCATAAATTGTTGTTGTCTGCATAATTGCAACACTTGTTTTTGTTTTTGTTTGCTGTAAAAGCCCAAATGGAAGCTTGAGGCTCTCTTTGCAGACCCAGTTACCTAAAGCTCTTCAGCATGCATGCTTGTAGGTCCAGCTTTGTATTATTTAGAGCTTTTTCTTGTTGTTTTATGTTTAATGTGTTTGCTGTCTTGATGTCTCCGTCAATATACGTTCTGTGCTGAAAAAGTTAAGTGTCAATATATATTTATAAAGAAAAGAGGGGGGAGGGGTGCCAGAAATACCCATCCAGAATTTGGAAATGGAAGGCAAATGGCAGGTTAGTCAATAGTGTGTTTGGGAGCCTTTTAAGAATCACTTGATGCTAGCTATTGTAAATATTGGATTAAAGGTGCTATGAAATTGATGGGGCACAGTTAAACCTTCCTCCAAATACTGATCTATTTATGCTGCCTCACTAAGCAGCAGATCCAAAGACCACTGGAGGTAACAGGAGTCTTTACCAAGTCGTTCACAAGCATGGTGTAGTTTCAGCAAGTTCACATAATCCTGTGGTGGGAGCATTTTCTTACAGTTTTTGTTAAATTAGGCAAAGTATTCCCCAGAATGTGGCTTTTTGTGGCTTTTTTTAAATTTTTTTTTTAATATAACAGCAGGAGAAAATGGTTTGGAGTGACATTCAGAGAAGGGTATCACTCTCTACTTTAGCTTTTCCTGCTGTAAGGTTAGATCCTGAAAACAATATTCAGCTCCCAGCACAAATCATTGCGTGGGGCTGAGGTCTGAATCCTGAGCAGACCTGGGGTAACATTATTTTGAATAGTAATTGGGTGAAGTTTGCTGTGTCTGCAGAGTCCTTCATTGAATGCTGGATCTGATCAGAGTAAACATTTGAGTTGTGATGCCAAAACTGTGAACCTGAAAAATGATTAATGCAACTTCTATCCAGTCCAAGCTCCATTCTGCAAAATTTGAGGGAATTCTTTATCTCACTGGCCCTTGTCTCTACAAAATCTAATTTTATCTTCTCAGAGGCATGTAACTGTCCCAAAATCTGTACCTTGGATTAAGTCCTAATTTAGAAGTAATGAATTATTATTGATGCCTAGATTCCACAAAAAGGTTTAACATCATCAGCACAGCCATATTTGCCAAATATTTAGTGTATTGGATGTATATGGAAGAGTCTGGCCAGCACTGTCCTAACACTGGCTGCTGGACTTTGTTTATGTTTCCATGGAGATACTTTAATTAAAGAGATTTTTAATGTAAGGTGGTGAATAAAATGGAATTCAAGCTTCACAAAGGTAAATCAGTTTTGCTGTTGTTGGCCTGTAATGGAACTGGCATTTGGAGGTTTGGAGGTCCTTGAATGAAAATCCATTTCTCAGTCTTGCAAAGTCAAGTATTTAATTCATCCCAACCCTTATGACTCTTGCCTGGAGTGTGAGGATACCTGAACTCCACATGCAGAAATGAAGTAATGAGGAAGAAAATCCAACAGGAGAGTTACTCATGCTCCCTTGCTTTTGGGGTAGCTTCTATTGTAGCACAGCTGCATTTTCACCCCTGTCTCCCCACTTTCCCCCCACCCTTTTCCCAGGGAATGCAGTGAAAGAATTCTGCTGTGGGCAAGTCTGGAACCTGTCTGGCTCTTCACCTGTGGTTTCCATCGGAGAGAAAGCCGTGATTAAGGGTGGCAGGAGCCCGGGAGGTGAGATGGGAGCTGGAGAAGGAAGTGACAGGTCTCTGGAATTGTCTGCTCCCCTGGAACAGGTGTCAGCACTCGCGGGTGAGGAAACGCCTGAACGTTTCAGTGCTCCAGGCAGAGCTGAGAGGAGAAGATGTGTTTGCAAAAGGGCATCTTCACTCGGTTATGGAGTGCATGTGTTGTGCTAAATGTCCTGAAATCCCTGCGGTAATGCAGCCGTCTGTGACAATAAATAGCAAATAACTGTTGTCTCCTCTGGGACCACAGCTATCATGCTTCCAAATTGGAGTCCTCCTGCTCTGTGCTGAGGTGTAAGAGACCACACACCTACTATAAGTTCTGGGGGAAAACACTGGAACATGCATAATTTAACCTGAAATCTTAGATTGCTTCCGTTGGCAGAGTCTTGCATAAAAGCAGTAATGACACTTCCAAAAGCCCCAGCAGCCTGCTCCTCCCAGTTATCCCATGTTTAAAACACCTGATAGGTAACAGTTGCTGGTGTGTTAGGACAGAAAAATTATTTTATTTTCTGTCTGGCTTCCCACTCTATTTTTTGCCCCCTTGTTTCCAGGGACATTCTCATTTAAAATTTCCCCCCTGAATAAAGATACAATTGAAAATCCCTCATTGTGCCATTTTTGGGATTGGTAGGAGTATAAAAACATGGATAGATCAGCTGAGAAGTGAGGAATTGAGCAGATTATGTACATACATTATGTTTTAAAAATGAATAGCAGCTCACCCTCTTTGTTTTACACGTATATTTCTGGAAAAAAGGATAGCAGAACATCTAGTAGGAAAGGGTTTTATAAGCCAAGACACTCAGTGTCTGTAAAGAATTTTACAAACATGAGCATAACTATTCTTGATGACTCATCTGTAAGTAGCTATCATTATTTCTTTTCTTCAGATGGGGGAAGTGGCACCCAGAGAGACCAAGAAACTTAAATAAGCAGCATGTGTTAAGACAAAAAAAAAAGGAAAAGAGTAGTAAATGATCTTGTTACCTTAGTTCACTGCCTGAAATTATTGGAATAATAACACACCCAAAAATTCCAGGATCATGTTTCACACTGAAATACACAGAACAAGAACACCCCAAGGAAAATAGAAATAATTTAATTCAGAGGCTGTAAAGAACACTGCATTTTTTTGAGATGATCACAATTCTCAGACCAGGCTCAGCTGTAACAAAACACTTAGCAACCCTCCAAAAGCAAATATTCTTCCCCACTGCAATGTCCATGCCCAGTTACACGACAGCTTCCTTCACATGTAAACCAATATTTCTCTCCCCGACCTAGGGACAGAATTCAGCAATGTAGATGCCTCTTGCCTACTTGCTGTTTTCCACGTAGGTGCTAAAGCCCACGAGAGAGAACATACTGAGTTCCATGGTTTTGAAGCAGTCTTTTAGAAAGGCAAAATCTGTTAATTAATTCCTGTTAATTAATTACTGACCACTGAACTTTTGCATACTTTGAAAGGTCCCTGAGAAGGCTGACACCCAGCTAAAAGCTGGATTTTGCAGTGAGTTTGGTGAAGGACAAAACTGGTCTTACAAGAAGATGGTAAAACCTTCCAAGGTCTGAAGAGACCTCAGATTAAGCTATTTATCTGCATCTTTCTTCTCAATAAAAATGATTTTGGTCTTGGAATTTTGAGCTCAAGAATCTCATCCGACATAGAAGTCCTAGGCAACAGTCACAAACTGTATTGATATAATAATATCAATATCATTGATAAAATAGATACAATAGTTACAAATGTATAATTTGGATTTAGCAAAAAGGATTTAGCAGCTCCTCAAGGGACAGGCTAAGGCCTACTTTGTATATTTTCCTCTTCCTCAACTAGAGAAGTGAAAAATTGTTTTCTTCTGGCTAGCATGGTAGGTCTAGCATGCCCACTGTCATATCCATCTCATACAGCCACATAAACCACAGTGGAACCTTAAAAAGGATGTCCTTTCCTCTAACTGCTCCAGGCTGGGATTTCCCAAACCATGCCTTCACTTTTTATGAAAGCACTTTTGTCTCTTGTATGGAATCACTGAGCTTTTGCTTCCTCCTCATACTCACTGAACTGCCATGGTTTCATCTGGGGTCTGCTTCCAATTGCAGTTTGTGGTTTAGCTCTTCGTGTTCTCTCAAGTAATTTTGCTCTGCTGTTAGGAAACAAGCAGCTGATGCTTGGCCCTGCAGAAATGTTGGTGCTGCTCTAAGGCCAGCTAAGCCTGCTGGTCCCTGCTATTTCCTGGAGAATGATGCTTCTGTTACTCAAGGCCTTCCAAGTGCCAGCATTAATCTCGTGCTTTTCAGAGCTACTGACTAGCAGCCTTTGTTCCCTCTCTGGGCTCAGCACTGCTCTGTAACTTTCCAACATCTGCTTACATTTCTGCAGGCTGACACTGCTGTTTAACCCAGCTGCTTGGATTTCATTGAGCTGGAACTGAGCTGGTCACTGGTTTATTAACACAGCTGAAAATATGGCAGTGCAGTGGCTGAGAGGCTTCTTCAGCAGGGCACGTGCACTGGGGATCCTCAGATTTCCTCCCATGTCCCTATGGCTCAGGAAGGGCTTCTGAGGAGAACTGTGCTTGCCTGGACGATTTGGGGAGCAGCAAGCAGCAGAGAGGGGCCACAGACTATACCCAGAGGTTTTTTCTGGCCACAGAGGTTGTCAGCTCTGTCTGAATCTTCTCAGGCTTCTGAAAACATCTCATTTACAAGGGGCGTGCTGAGAGGCTTCACAGGGGTATTAGCACAGTCAGTTCCATTACAAGAACATGACATCTGTCTTTCCCTCCCATGTCCTCCTTGTCTTTCTGCTGATCACTCAAACCCTGCAGAATCACTTTCTATTTTCAGCTTTTCCCATTATTTTTGCACACATCTTCCACCTCCTGTCCTGTTCTCATCCTGGTTGCTTTCACTTTCTCTGGCATCTTTCCCTGCTCCCTTTCACTGTTACTCTTGTGTTTAATTGTCCTTATTCTTGCCTTATAAAATCCTAATTCTCTCTTTGCTTCACATTTGCTCTTCTTCTTATCATTTATCAGGTTTCCAAGTACACAGGTCTTCAAATTATTACAAAAGGGATTAAATTATATCCATATTATGATTAAACTGAGATGAAAATCGAATATGGGAATGTTTGAATGTAAAAGGCTCGACAATTGCATTAAAAGAGACCAGTTGTACTCAAAGCACTTTAATCAGTGCTACAGTTTGGACAGGGTGGCCATGCCAAAAGATCATGTGTGTGTCAGTACACATGCATGTGTGCAGATACACACCCAGAAATAAAACCCATGCAGCTGACTGTTAAACTGATGAGTTTAAGACATTTTCCAAAGGTTTCTGGCACAGTGAAATATCCACACAGGCAACTATTCCCATCTGTGTGCTGGCTGGAAGCTGCACTGCTGCTATGTGGGCCTTTGAAAGCAGGTCTGCTATGTGCAAGAGAGGTGATTTTTTTTTTCCTCTCATTCTGCTTTGCTTTTCAGAGTTAATTCATTAAAAATAGGCAAATTTACAATGTTTCAGAATACCACAGCACCTTTTAGAATCGAAACAGGCTTGATTTTCCAGTTAACTGCAATTACTGGAAGAGGCAAGGCAGAATGCCTCAGAGAATGATCTCCTATAATTCTTCACAGGTGCCAAAACACATGGTCAGATGCTGAAATCATTGCAATAGGCACAAACACAAGTATTATCCAATGCCTTATTTTAATGGGAAAGAACTGTTTCTGTCCTTTAAAACACGCTGACAACCACTCATTTTCCTTTTATTGTTCACTGAGCGTTTTTGTTGCAGACTGTGTGGAGGATACTGCGAGCACAGGGCTGGGCAGGTGTGTGCAGCCAGGATCCTCTGAAGGATTCCCACCACTATTTAGCTTCTTATTTACTGTTCTTTATCTCTCTTTTGCATCTCTCTCAAAATCCCCAGTTTCTGATCCTCCAAAACCAAAGAGAAGCATCCAACCTAATTTCATAAACCTTCAAAACCTGGACCCAACTGCACTGGGATGTGGTGTGGCCAGAAAGGCCTTCATTAATTATGTACATGAGGCAAAATAAACTCCACCACTCCTTGCTTACTGTGGCCAGATGCAGGTTTCCAGAGTCATTGGCAGGGGCATAATACGTCTAGATTCTCACATATTTTCTCTCAAAGCACCTTTCTAGATATTTCATCTTGCTTTCCCCTTATGCATAAGGAGTTATACAGTTGACTTGCCTAATGTCTATATTAATTTTGGTACATTTTTAATTAGCAGATAGCTAATTAATGTAGTATAAGGTTATCTTGTTAAATGTTAATTGAATATGTAAACATTCTTTACAAGTTAATATTCAGAGGAAAAATATGTAATATGCATTTGTTGCCTGTGTCATTCTGAATTAATTACATGACAACCAGATTTATCCCTTCCCAACTTGAGAACCCTCAATAAGTACTCTTTTAAGAATCAATTGATACTTAATTAATATGTACTGGCTGTTCTATTTAATTTAAATTAGTTTTTTCAGCAAGTTACCGCGTTGCTGAAAGCCACGGCAGTCCCGCAGCGACACAGAGCATTTTCTGCGGAGAGCACACGAGGGTGCTGTGAGAAAAGGCTCGGTGCTCCTGGCTGGGCACACAGCCTCCTCCTTCCTTCCCATCAATTCCAAGAGCTACCCACACAGAAATCTTGATGAAAGTAGCATGTGCTGTATGTCATTCCTGCTGCCCGGGGCTGTGCCCACCCGCCCGGGGTTCATTACCGGGGATGATGAGGTCAGGAACCCCTTCCCTTCCCTTCCCTTCCCTTCCCTTCCCTTCCCTTCCCTTCCCTTCCCTTCCCTTCCCTTCCCTTCCCTTCCCTTCCCTTCCCTTCCCTTCCCTTCCCTTCCCTTCCCTTCCCTTCCCTTCCCGTTCGGGATGCTCGGATCCCGGCTGGTTGTTCCTGTCCATTGCCATTCCCAGCATTGCCATTCCCAGAATTGCCGTTCCCAGCATTGCCATTCCCAGCCGCAGGAGCAGGGATGGGGCTGAATGCCGGGCTGGATGCGCAGGGACCACGTTCATGTGTAATTTATTATGTGTAGGAAATCCTCACCATCAGCAAAATGGTCACAGCTCGCCCTTCCTCTCATCACACAATGAGGCTGTTAATGAATGAGGAGCGCCTGTGCTCTGCAGTTTAACCCGTTCTGTGCCCGAACTGACTGAACAGCTTTCCTGCCGGCCCTGCCACAGATCCCTTCCCCTGCACCTTCGCTGCCAGTGATTCTGGGTTTAATTTTGGCGTGGTTAAATCTCCAGCGATCCCTGAGCATTTTATAAATAACAATGAAGTATCACCACGCCCGGGGGATGGATGAAAGACAGAGGTAAAGCCTCTTGCCCAAAGCCATAATGTGATATAATCGCAGCTCCCAAGAGCTCTGGCTGTCAGCTTGTCCCTGTAAACAGAAGCTCACGCTTCCTTTCTCGGGTAACTGCACTTCCCGACCTCTCCCTGGACAGGTCATCTGTCATTATATGGAAAACAAAACCCTGCAATTCACACTGGACCCTGTGAGCACGGGCCTGGTCTGGCTCTCTGAGGGCAAAGCAAAGATCCCTTTTAGCCTTCTGTGGTATCAGAATGACCAATGGTGAAGATTAAAGGCTCTGATTTTCATAGGTGCCTAGCCCTGGGGCCTGTCAGTAACTTCAGAAGGAGTTTAAAATCCTTAACCTTTCTAGAGCCACACATGAAGGCTTGCCAAGGTCACACAGCAGCCCTCTGCAGTGCTATGGCAGCAGTAAATTTGGCCAATTGTCTTGTCTCTCAGTGTGCTGCTGTTACTAAATTTTTCTTTAAGGAGGTTTGCCCCGTTTGTTGCAGCTGAAAAAGCTGTTCTTACAGCTTGAAGCAGCTGAAAGAATCTGAATACATTGTATTGTAATCATTAAATACCAGTTTTCTACTGGATATAAGCAGAACACCTATTTTTAGTTAAAAAGCTGCTGTTAGGTTGCGCAATATCTTTTATGGCTGAAGTAATGCAGCAAGCTGGCACAAACCAAATGGTACTTGACTGTTTGCAAATTGAGCATCAACAGGAACAGCAGGTGGTCACTCAGCTCGAGACTTCCATGTTATAGCAATAGCTGCAGTAATAATGCCAAATAAATAGCACCCAGCAACCCATGTGCTTTATCACGGGGGGGTTTGAATGCTGGAGGCCCACTTTTACAAGTCATCTCAAACAATTGCTGCTGAAGCTTTATTTTTATCAGCACTTTCTCCATTTTTCTATTGTTGAAGGTTAGGATTTGTATCCCTGTATGCTTGTAGTCAAGACCTTCAGATCAGATGGATGCTTTCCTGGAGCTCCAGGGTGCCTTTTTACTGTGCCTGACTGCTGCACCTAGTTTTGTGCAGAGTACTGTAAACCCTAAAAGTAGAAATGCATGATCCATTTAAAAACATCTAGGAATTATGGCAAAATTTTCTAAAATAGGTGTGTATGACAGCAGGATTCTTGGAGCATTTTTCCCAGCTTCACTAAACATTAACTATCTACTTGGCTTCCCTGTGTCCACCACTCCTGGCAGAAGAATTGAATAATCACTCAGTGTGGAGCATTTCATGACACTGTACCTACCACATGTGTAGGTACATGTGAGGAATTCAGGTTGCCATGGAACAGCCATAGGGATTTTAAACTGGAGGCCAGAAGTTAGGCTAAGAAAATCTCTAGATGTCCAGAAATGCTGAAAATTTGCACGTACCCATCATTATTGGTCTACCTTCTTCTACTTCTTATTTTTATTTCCATCCTAATCAACATCATTGTAATTATTATTATTACATACAGCCAAATTTCCATTTTCTGTCCCCAGTGAAGAGCACTACTGACCACGAGGACTGCAGTGGAAGAAGATGCTCGTCCATACAGAGATGGCCCAGCCTGTCCCAGATGAGTTTTCACAGCTCTCTTTGTTTGGCACTGCTGTTTTCACTGTGAGGAGAGTTTGCCTCTCATTCCGAGGTGAGGATGACACTGATGCAGAACGAGAGGCCTGAGGTAAACAGCACCTTGGATGTAGAAGTAATAAGAAGCAGCTGATAAAGGGAAATTCTGGGTGTCTTGTGGGTCCAGAAGAAGAAGCTGAAAGCAAGCAATACAAAAATTAAACCAACAGAGGCTTTATCTCAACAAGTTTAGTTTCATGTATCCAGTATTTAGTATTTAGTATTTATCTTGTGCATAAAAGCCCTCCCAGGGGTGCTACAAGACATACCCAAGAGTAATGCAACACCTAATTATCGTTATTAGAAGACAATGAAAGACAACATTAATGCTGAACACATAGAGCAGATACAAGGTTTAATTTTTCATAATTTTCAGTGCATTCCCATGAAATTTCAGATTCCCCAGAAGGAAGCAATATACAAATGCAGCTTGCAAGTATAACACAGCAGTTCAGTTCTCCTAGGAGCAGTCCAGGCTTCATCTAAATGTTTTAGTTGCCCCAAATTCTAATTTGAGGGGACTATCTGCAAATTCATGAAACAAATTTTATGGCAGGACAAAACCCACTATATTGAAATGTTGATTAGACTGTTTGAAACTAGATTTCCCTGATCAATTGAAAGTTAGAAGCAGCACAGAGCAGGTTAATATATTTCTAGGGATAAGCCCTGAAGCATGAGCAATCTGAGATGAAGTTCCAGAGGCACATCCTCTGTGACACACCTGCTGTATTTGCAACACCAGGGTGGTGTCATGGGCACTTGGCCCCAGTGAAAATTAGCTGCTATAAAGCAGGGAGAGCATGGAAAAGATTTAGCAGCTCTCTTGCATGTGGATGGCACGGGATTGCAGATTAGCAGCAGCCCAGCCTGAGAGGGAAGCAGGCATTGTAGTCTAACAGGTGTAACACACGGGGAGATTGCTGCAAAGCACTGCAAATCCCACAACTGACAGCCCCAAAGATCATACAAATGCTTAAAGTGAAGCATTAAACAGGGCCTTGTCGGCTGAGTGGCATGTCTGTTAAACCTTCTAAAGCAACACAATCAACTACTGTCAAAAAATTCAGATTCATATTTGTGTCAACATTTGTGCTCTCCGGTGTCAGCTGAGATATCCTCTTCTCTGCTTGTCTCCTGAAATGATTACTAGACCTTGGGAGAGCGAAAGCTATTTTTGTGAGCAGCTGGTTCTGATACTGTAAAATGAATCCACTCTGCATTCCTCTGAAATCTGGTGACAGGTGGGAGTCTAGTCACAAATGGCTGGCGCTTCATGGAGAAGGGGAAAACGTAGGGACCCCACAAGAATGGCTGCATTTTCCAAAGTGGGCTGCCTTTGGCTGGGGTGGAGTCAGTTTTCCCCACAGAAGCTGGTGGGGGGCTGTGTTTTGGACCTGCCTGAAAGCAGAGCTGGTGCTGCAGAGGTGTTTTTGTTACTGCTGAGCAGTGCTCACACAGCATCGAGGTCGTTTCTGCTTCTCACCGCAGCCCAGTGAGGAGGCTGAGGGTGCACAAGAACCTGGGGGCACACAGGATGGCCAGGGATAATTCCAGACCGTATGGCATTGTGCTCAGCTGGGGAAGAAGAGGGGAAAGGGGGACATTCAGGGGGATGCAGTTTGTCATCCCAAACCTGTGGCAGAGCCCCACTTTCCTGGGATGGCTGAAATCTGTCTGTCCATGTGAAAGGGGGAATGAATTCCTTGTTCCGCTTTGCTTGCACACAGGCTTTTGATTTACCTTCTTTATCTCAACCCATGAGCTTCTTCACTTTTACTCCTCCCTTTCTCTGCCCAGTGCTGCTGCTGGGGCAGTCAGGGAGGGGCAGGGCAGCTCTTTAATGCTGGCTGGGCTGAAATCACAACACAAATGCACCACAAACCGTGGCAGAGGGGATCCCCAGTGCCCCCAGACACCCTCCCTGTGGTTTGGGGGATGCTGCAGGAGGAGGCAGATGTGCTGTTTGCCCACCCTGGTGCACACTTGTGTCTGGTCCTGGGGCTGGGGATGTCCCCCATGGGTGCAGCACACGCCTGGGCTCCCCTGCTGCTGCTCCTCAGGGAAGAGTTCTGCTCCTTGTGCCCGCTTTACTGGCTGTGGCAACACAGGAGCTCTTTAAGTGGAATTAAAAAACCTCCCTGCCCTTAATACATGTCAGAACAAAATGACTTTCTTCAGCAAGATACTCTTTTTTTGTGAAACTTCAAAGAACGCTCAAACTCCCTGTTTCTTCAAGAATAACCCAGTTTGAGGAGTATAATACTAATAAATGCATTAGAACTATTTTTAAGTAAGCAAAGACTGGATGATAGTAATCCAAATTAATGAAGGGTATGAACCTAAAATTGATTATGTAAACTGCATTAAATCCCTGCGCAGATTTAATGATTTAAATTCAAATTTAATTTAGATTTAACTCAAACACTAACTTGAATTAAAACCACTTTAATTCTGAATGAGAGTGCCCAGAATGGGCTTTAGTATAGGTTAAAAAAATCTGCTCTGTGCAAAGATTTTCTTAAACTGCGTTATTTTTTCTTAATGCCATTAAGTCCACAGTCAGTAGATTGAATACAGTGGGCTCTGAAAGAGAGCCTGTGCTTGGAAGTAGAGCATGACTCACCAAAATGCATAAGCAGCCCCCAGCTATAAGTACAGGAGAAAACTCACATTTTTCAGGCTAATTAAGTCCCTAAAGGGGAGCTTAGTCTTGCACTTTTCAAAAGAAAAGGAATTCCTTTCTCTGATGTCCAGGACAGTGGGCTGGGGCCTTGGATCTTCCCCTTTTATCCATACCCTGTCCCCTAGCAGCAGAGCTGGAAGGGAAAGGAAGTTCCACATTACTGACTCCTGTTATTTGAGTTCATAAAACCCCAAAAATCTAAAGGAAAACTTGACTGTTGAAAATGAGATGGAAGCTCCACACTTTTCCCGTGCTTCCCTGTGGTTCCCACTCGTGTCCATCCCAACCCTGGGCATGTCCAGGGCAGGTGTCCAGCTGGGGCACAGAGGAATGGGCAGCAGAAGGGGCAGCAGAGCCAAGCAGGGCAGGGGCAGGAGGTGGAGGGGTCCTGGAATAAGGAGTGAGGCTAAGCTCAGTGAGGAAGGGGCTGTGGGGGTGTTTGTGTGTCAGTTTTTCTTCATTCCTCACAATCCTGCTCGATCTTTACTTGGCAGTGAATTAGATTAATCTTCCCCAAGCAAAGACTTTTTTGCCTGTGATGGCAGCTGGGAAGGGATGTCCCTTCTTCATCTTGAGCCAGGAATTTTTCCATCCTATTCCCTGTGGAGGAGGGGGATGTGGCAGTGGCTGGCCAGGGCCACTGCTGAGCATCCCCAAGTCAGGTCTGAGAAAAGCTGTGAAAACTGGCACTGGTCAGACACCCCCACCCCTCACAAAGGCATTGGGCAGTGCTCTGGTCATCTGGAAGATCCTGCAGATCCTGCAGGGTTGGTTATCCACAGCTGAGTGCCCTGCCTTCCTGCCAGGGGCCACTGGTGCCACCCATCACTGTTCCAGCTGAGTGCAGTCAAAATGGCAATGGCAGCAAGGATGGGAAGGGTCTCTCTGAGTTACAAGCTCTTGGGTGGCTGTGGATGGGACAGCTTCCCCCCTTCCATGGAAAGGATTTTTCTGGCTTGAGTTTCTGAGGCCAAAAGAGAGGCTGGCTCGGGTGCTTTTGCAAGCTGCCTGCCCTGAGCAGGCTGGGTTTCTCTTTAAGAAGGCACACGGTGTGCTCCAGCTTAATGGTACGTGTTAAGCAAGAACATCTGCTTATGAAGAGATAGATATGCTGAAACATTTACTGATGTTTTGCTTCCTCCCCTTGTGTCACCTGAAATCTATCATCTCGCTGTGGCATCCCAGCACAGTCCTGCTTGCAAATCTGGGGAAGCAGGGCAGTGGTGCACAGCCTTTAGGAAATGATTAGTGCCCTGTCAGGCTTACTTCTAAACATGGGCACTGACTCACATGTGTTACCTATAAATCTGCTCATCAGCAGCTGAGGAACATATGTGCCTCCTCTTCCTTAAACATGAAAACATTAATTACATTATATTGTGCCATGGTAATGGGCAACATAGTGACAGAAGCTTGCCAAAGCTTTAATTTTAACCATAAATCTGGTGGGTCTGGAATGGTGATTCAAGCTGCTTTAAGAGATGAAGATAAAGCTGAAGTCAGGTGTGTAGGAACAAGACTTGGTGGGGGTGACGAGGAAGGCATGGAGAATTAGCATAGACTGGCTGAAATACTTGAAAATGAGGTAGTAAAACTACAGTCCTCCCTGGACAAGGGTCAGGAGAGAACAAATTGCAATTCACTAACAGATCCTCTTCTGACTTTCTGCAATAGTCGGGGGATAAAAAGTTTCTTCTCTCCTACTGTTGGATCCTGGCTTCCTACTGTTTGGTTTTGCTGTCCCTCTTTTTTTCTTCCCTGGTGTAATCATCTAAGCACAGAGGGAATACTGAACAAGCAGCCCTTGGTGTCCTTTTGCTGGCTGGATTTTCATTTTGAATAGAGCCGATCAGGAGCAAAGATGAGGCACAGCAGGCAGCTCACACTGTCCTTTGTGTCCGGATAAAAGCAACCAGAAGGAACATCCACATTATTTATCAACAGCAACAGGAGGAATATGGAAATCTGTGTGTACCATTAAACATGAAAGGCACCAGGAATAGGTTCTCCTGTTGTGTTAGGTGCTGTACCATCGACTGTTCAAGGGGTTTATCAGATGGAGCAGTCCTGCTGCTTTGGGAAAGAGCTGAAGGCAGCAGCTGCCAGTGCCCCATGGCCCTGCCTGCCCCATGCCTGTCCCCCTGCCTGCCCCACACTGCTCCTGCCAGCTCTGGCTCAGTCCTGCCTGGCTGCCCTGAGCAGCTGATAGCCACAAAATCAAGGCAAAGATGTGCAGGCAGAGATTTCTGCTGCAGCTGCCCCAGTCTGCCTTCTTACACCCAGGCAAAAGGGCAAGAACCCCTCGTTCTGAAATTGTGTGGGTTCGCTCTGAACTCCCTGCCTTGGCTTTAGGATTTGACTGCAGAGTTTCAGAGCCCTCTGGCCATGCACAGGTTACAAATCTAAAACAACACAGCAACCTGCTTTGGGCTGCTTTAGGTACTGGGTCTTGAAAAGCTTATCTTTTCTCTTTTTTCTCTTTTTCTCTTTTTCTTTTTTTCTCTTTTTCTCTTTTTTCACTCTAAAAAGAGTGTCCACTCTTTTTAGAAGGAGGAAGTTACACTGGAAATGGGGTTCTGCTGAAGGGAAATCTACACTTTTCTCATTTGTTTATTTAATTCTATTCTCACACCAAACTCATTTCCACAAGAGTTGTAAGTACTCAACCTTTTCCATGCTGCTTCTCCCTTCTGATGTGAAAAGCTTTCAGAAACTCAGTATTTGAGCTACAGATGTGTCTGCCCTGACTGAGCAGTGCTTTAATTCATCTCAGTCCAGCTTCAACAGGCAATTTTATCACTATTATTAAAAAGGCAAAAATCTGGACTGCCATCTGCAAATAATCAGGCCAGAATTTTGGAGGTCCCAGATAATATGTGGTCATTTAGAAATTCTGTAAGGTCCATGGCTTTTTTTGTTGTTTCCCTAGGCAGGAACCACGACATGGAAAATGCTTTCTATTTACCCCTTGGCTAAAGGAGCATAACTGGCTGCTCATACATCTGTATGAGCCTGGAGAAGAGAGTGTATCAGCAGAAGATGGCAACTCATCTGAAATAAAATGCAGGCTGGGTGCTGGGCAGAGCTGCAGCTGCTGTGGGGGGCGTTTCTGCCCTGTCAGAGCAGCACAGGATGTATCTATCACAGAGCACAACTCTGAATATTCACTGTGCACTGGACAGCAATATTTCATTTCATGCATCATTAAGAACCTGCATTGATTCCAAGTAGTCATATAACCTCGTCCTGCACTTGCTTTAAAGCAAAAGGGGGAGAAAGAAAAAAAAAAAAAGTCCCCTTCCCAAGTCACTGGATAACTTTAAAACTTGGGTACCTGAAGAAATATTATTTCTTAGTGTCACCTGTGCTGGGACCAGGATGCTGGTGCAGTACCCCGTGACCTGGAAAGCAACAAGGACTCCAGTGAGGGTTTTGGTTTCAGTGTAACAAAGGTTTGCTTAGCACACATCCACTGTGCCTCATCTCCCTGTCCGTGGTTTGATTTGGAGTAACTTCCAGTTCAAATATAATAAAAAGAGAGGAAATAGAAGAGAATGAACTGGCACAGTAGCTGGTGTTGGTCTCTGCAGCCAGCTGAGCTGGCTGGGAAGCACATGCTCCTGGGCAGAGCGTTTGGAGCATTCTGGTATGATCCTGTAAAGCAGAATATCAGCTTAAAAAATCCCAGCACCTTAGTACCTGTTTCAGTTGGAAGCTATTTGGTGGATTTCTCTCAATTTGCTGTTGGTGCCCAGAGCTGTGGCTGGATCTGGGGCCTGGATTTGGGCTAAGAACTGTGAAAGAGTTCAGTGATACTAAGGCTGAGATGTCCAACACAAACCCTTCCCTGCTGGAAAAGGCAGATTCCTTTGAGGAACAGTGGAGGTGTTGGGTAATGGAATCTCCCTGCCCAGGCTGCAGCACATCAGCTGGACCATGGCCTCTCCAGGGGCTCTCTCTGGACTGTGATGGGTTGTTGGCCCCATTGTGAACTCAGCAGAGGGTGAAAAGATGCCAAACAGGATGATCTGGGAAGACTCAACCAGACTTGTCCTTCCAGTGGCCATTGCTCATTTCTAGCCATAGTCTTTGGCAGGTTACTAATGCTTTTAACTGAACTTTCCAAGAATCACACACGCTTGTCACTCTCAAAGGGAGGCTGAAAATGTTTATCAGCCAAAGGAAGGTGCCTCTAAGACAGAAAGAGGGCATTTAAGAGAAATATTGCTGCTTGCTCATACTAGCAGTCCCTCCTCCTCAAGGAAAGGGGAAAAAAGATGGAAGTTTAGCTGGTATCAGCACCAGCTGCCCTTACTGACATCCATCTTCTCAGTAAAAAACTCTTTGAAGCCTTGTTGCCTGCCTTCAACAGGAGAAACTGCCTCTTTGCCATTAATCTGTACATCAACATGTCCCAGCATACTATAGAAAATAGTATCATTTCATATATTATTTGCTTTTTGAATGACACACAATAACCTCCATAAGGGATATGGCAAAGTCTTTCAGGGACTCTTACCTTCCATGAAAAGGCAATATTTGTTGTACATGACATAGTCCAGGGTAGAATAAGAGCTTTGGATTCATTTCTGACTGTAATTTAACCAAAAACCCCAACTTTTTCCTGTATTTCAGTCTCTCATTGCCATTGCTTGACATTTTTTTATTTTCTCTGTATCTTTAGATCCCACAGCATCTGGTGTCAAATCAAACATGGCAAAATGTTGGTTTTGAGCTTAATAATATTTTCCAAGTCATTTATTTACCAAATGCTCTTGGTGGAAGTGCTTTGTTCTGTATTTTAACAGGTGGAATGAACTCAGTGTGAATGTATGGGCAATCAGGGCAGAGCAAGGGTCTCATGGTGCTGTGCTCAAGCTGGACAGGTTCTCAGGGATCAGAGGCTTCATGCTTTGACTGTCTGAGTTTCCTGGCCACTCCTCCCAAACACGGGTGTGGAATTTGCTGTCACATTTCTTTAACTGTTATTTGTTTTTCCGTAGCTGTTCTGTTTATACTTCAGGGCAGTGGTGGCCCTTCTCAGGGAGAATGGTGAATGGGCTGATCAAACCTTCAGCTGAAACACCAAGATTTGGATAGAAAGTGTCCTCCTCATCTTCAGACCCCAGCCAGAGCTCTGCTCTCCCCTTGGCAGGCTGAGCTTGTCTTTAGAGCTTCCAGATGTATCTTGTTCTCCAGGTGTTTACTCATATTCCCCCAAACAGAACAGAAGCAGCAGTAAAATGTCCAACTGCTGTTCTATACATTGTCTTTGGATCAGGTCACAGCCCAGACTAATGTTAGTTACCTAAATTCTATAGGACAAAGGAAATTAATAAAGAAACACTATAAGTAAAGTAGTCTTTTCTTTTATTAATTGAAAAAACACCTTTATTTCAAAGAATGATAATTTTTTATCAGATTTCTTTTTCTTAGAATTTCTACAGAATTGTGGTGTTACCTTTCATCACCTCCTGTGGCACCAAACATAAGGTGCCTTTGCAATATGATACCATTTATTAAAAAAAGCACTAGAAATATATCTCTGTTAATCAACCAAGGAGAAACCCTAATGTTATAATGGTATCAGATTGCCTAAAATCATAACCCTTCTAATGTAAGAGCATTGGGTAAATTCAAGCTTAGACATGGAAGTTGTTTGGGTTTGTTTTTTTTCAATCCACCAAACAACAGGAGCAGATGTAGATTATTTTTTGGATAAGACATCCCTCTTTTGGAATGATTTCACATGCTAACTTTGCTTGGGAACTGCTCCTGTTGGTGACCATGTGTTCAGCACATCTGCTTTGGCTTGTTGTTTTCCCTGAGATTGACAATATTGTGGCAAGGCGTCAGAGTGAATTGAGGTGAAGGAAAAGGAAAAGGAAAATTAACATGAAAGAGCTGCATTGCAAGTTCAAATGAACCCTGAGAGACTTTCCATCCCTTGATCCTCCCTGTGTATATCAGGGTAGGTGTAGAGGGGTTTGGAGAGGTGGGAGGAACTGACAGACTTGAAGTAATACCTGGGCTTGTCTTGTCACAGTCAAAAACTGAGCTCAGTCAGACACACGGGGAGGACATTTCTGACTTTTAGCCCAAGGGAGAGGATGCCTTTAAAAAGTTGGGAAAATCCTGGCAATGACTCATCAAGGCTGGTCCAGTGCATAATGCACACATTCATCAAACAAAAAGGATTTCAATCAATATTTTCAAACTGAAAAGTTATGTATTGTACACACATGCACCCACAAGTGTGCTTAGTTATACATAATCTGTGTGATGGCCATCATCACATAAACCACAGAGCTGCCTTCCAAACTGAGTTTAACAAAAATCCATCTCTCTACCTGTCTCTTATTTGCACTGGCATTCACACATAAAATCCAGTGGTTTTCATCTTCAAGCATCTTCATCTTCCCTTTCCCTTTCCCTTTCCCTTTCCCTTTCCCTTTCCCTTTCCCTTTCCCTTTCCCTTTCCCTTTCCCTTTCCCTTTCCCTTTCCCTTTCCCTTTCCCTTTCCCTTTCCCTTTCCCTTTCCCTTTCCCTTTCCCTTTCCCTTTCCCTTTCCCTTTCCCTTTCCCTTTCCCTTTCCCTTTCCCTTCCCCTTCCCCTTCCCCTTTCCGTTCCTTGCTGACTTCTCACAGTGCCACATGTTCTGTGCAGTCATGTCCATGTGGCATCACTCTCCAGAGGTACATGACACAAGAGCAGGCTAAGAATGGCTTTTGAAGCAGGCCAGTGATGCAGATGAGGATTGAGCAGAGAATTTGCCTGTCAGGTATGAAATCTCACTCGTGTGAAGCATTTTATATGGGTAACACAAAGAATCTTGCAAGATAGATATATAAAAACATAAAAAGACATAAGAGTTGAGGGGATTTTTTTTAATATGCACAAAATAGAGCAGTAAATCATGTAGTAAAGGTTTAATTTGACATGGGATGTGCACTGTAGTGCTTAGTCTAGAAAAGTACTTATACACAGATTTTAAATATAAGGATGTGAATAGGCTCAGTGGAGTTAATGGCAGAATTCTGTTGGTGTAGGATGGATGCACTGAGCATTTTTCAGGAAAAATACTCTCCTTTTCCTCATGGGCTCGGGCTGCAGGAGGCAGGCTGAGCTCAGGCTCCCTGTGCTCTCTGTGTGTGCACACTGATGCTCTGTCCTGGGCTCAGCTCTCTCAATGCCAGCCCCAGCAGCTCAGCCAGCAGCAACAATTCCTGGCGTGGCAGAGTACACACACCATGTGACATTCCAGCTGGGCAGGGTTACCTGCTGTGGTCACCAGAGAATGAACAAAGTTTTAACTGGGTAATTATTTTATTGTTCTTACTAGACAGGAGGAGATAAGTCCTGCTCTTTCCTGAATCTCTGGCCTAAGCCTTGTTTTTTTGGCCATTAATTTAGGTGTGCCTGTAGGGACAGCTTTTCTCACCTTTCCTCCTACAGCTTGTCTTCCTTTTCAGAGCTTGTTCCCCATCTCCACTCAGTAATCAAGTACCAAATATTGAGACAGCGTTTTTCATATTACAGCCTGGACACTTTGGTGTCCTTTTGGCAAAACCAGAGTTCATTAACACCCACAGGCCTTGGAGCTCTATTTTCTGGATTATGTAGTTACTAAAAAACCTAATCCTTGCCTGCTTATTCTGCTTTTCAGAGACACAGTCAACATTTTTTTGCTAAATGGGTTGAGTACTTTATAATATCAAAGAATTTGTGCCAGGGTCGACCTTACTGTGACTGGAGTTCCCTCCTTGGCGAAGGTTGAAAGCTGGGCAGGCACAGATGGAAGAGGTTTATTGCAGGAATGAGAACCCAGCTGATGAACTGCAGTGCTAGGTGAGGTATTTTATTCAGCATTTAGCTTTGCCTTGCATGTCTGCAGCCTATTAATCCATTCCCAGGAGACCTATTGTAATTTTCCAGACACTTGAAAATTTTCAAGCAGATGTCACTTTAAACAAAACCAGAAAACTTGGAGACTTATCTGCTGATCCTTTCTGGTGTCTGCAAGCAGTAATTTCTACACTAAAGTTGTTCATTCTTAAAGTAAGTGAGGGACAGGCTGCAGTATCTGACTGGCAGCAATATTCTTTACATTTGAAAATGGAAATGTGGAAAAGGGATGCCTGTTACGTTGGAGAAGGAAAATTTGGGATTGTGCACTTGGTTTTAATCCTGGAATAATCAGCTTCAAACTGGGATGTGTTTTATTAGGAGAAACCTTTACATAAGCCTTTTTTTGAGCCTCAGTCAGGCAGATAATGAAATTATCTGGAAGACAAATAGGGAAATACACTTAGGAAAACACCAGTGCCAAAAGCTTTGCTAAGTGGCATTTAAGTAGGGAGCTTGTCAGCAGGTGGCTCACACCTGAGGAATCTGAAAGCCATAGTCATAGTGTGGTTCTAAGCTCCCCTTTGCCCAGCTCCCTACAGTGATGTTTGAAACTGGATAATCAATGTGTCCCCCTCCTTTGCAAGTGAGTAGGTTTCCAGCACTCACCCAGTTTTCTGCACCATTCGAGGACAAGCACGGAGGTACCAGCATCAAGGTGAGCTCCCGAGGTTTTTATAACCTGCATGTATGGGTGACAGATAAATGCACTCATTTTTCCAGTTACCTGTCTTGCAGCAGTTTCTGTGGGAAGGTTGAGGATGCTGATTGCTCAGTGTGGTGAGAGCTGCTGGGAAGCTGAGGTGATGCTGTCCAGCACCTTTCCTTATCCTCCTGAGCAGCATCAGGGCAGATGTGGGAGGGCTGAGCAAGAGCACAGCAAACCTGACAGCTCTAGCTCAGCCACCTTCAGACTGTGCCATTAAAGCTGCTCAGGTGGGTGTTCCTTCATCCCCTGTGTCAGAAGAGAAGAGGAGCATAAGCAAACTCATTTTCTGTCTCTCCCACTCAACAGTTAACAAGAACACGTGTGAAAGCTGGATGCCCGAGCCGCTCCCTGGGTGCTGAGGTGGTGAAGTATTAACAACTTTGCTGGCTCAGTCAGGTCACTTCATGAGCATCAGAAAATCAGGCAGTGGACTGTGTTCCCCATCTGTCAGGAGAGCTACCAAACAGCTTTCAATTAATTATTTTTAGGAGGAATGCAGATTTTCTTCGCCTGGGACAGGGCTGCTGCAGGCCAGAGTCTGTGCTCCATAGAGCAGCGCTGTTCCAGCACAATCAGTGCAGCTCTGTCAGCCTGTGACAGCTGAGGATACAGCCTGAGCTAATTTTTGCTTAAGCCTTGTACAACAAAATGTTTTAACACATGATGAGTGTTAGGTTTCTCGGTGGTTCCAGGTAATAATGAGATTCTGCTTGAACTGGGTAACTTTTGGTGTTTGAGTCTTCATCAGCCAGCTTGCAACTCTTCCAGCTGCACAAGTTGTGTATTTAATGCCTTTTTCCTGTAAGCCAGAGGAAATGGCTTGCAATAGTTACAGAAACTAAAAAAGAATGATTAAACATGATAGGTTTAATGTGTAAAATCAAACCATGTATCTATGAATATGTGAGAAGACATTGAGAGGAAATAGTCATTGTACAGAGCACTGCATGTGCAAGGCAAGCTTGTGCAACACCACCTGATTCACGGCAGGAGCTTCCCAAGACAAGAAGTTTTCAAGGTTCTCTTCCCTTGCACTGTCATTCTCAACCCCTCCCTTGCACACAGGCAGGCCAATTACTGGGAGAGCTCAGAAGTCTCTGTCACAACTCCAGCAGTTTCTCAAAACAAGTATCAGCTTAAAAAAGCATAGGAGGTTGAAACTGAAGAAAGCTACAGGGATATAGCTGGAGGGGAAAAAGGGAGGGAACATCAGTTGTCGACTTCCAAAGCAATTGTGGATATGGATTGCATGGAAGGCTTCTCATCAGCAGGGAGTCTGACAGGTCTATCAGGGGAGAGTTCATCCACTTCTGTAATACTAGTTATTTGAACAACTAGAGATCGATACAGTTTCTAGGGGAGATGCTGCTATTTATTGGGAAATAAGAGAGAAACACTGGTGAAAGTTTCCTCTCTGTTTCTACAGGAGGGCTGTGCATGTGTTTGCTGGCTGGGGCTCAAGCCTGGATGGCTACAGAGCCATGGCAGGCTGTGTGTGTCACCCACAGACCCCATGGAGCCTTGTGCTCCCCAGAGCTCGGGGCTCACACAGTGGGCAGCGGAGGGATGGGTCAGCACCTGGAGGAGGTCACTTGTGAAACAAAATTCAGCTCTGAATTTGGAACTGCCTCTGATGGGGTGTTTGGGCAGGGACCCACCCTCGGCTGCCTGTGAGTGATTCTCGTGGCCTCTGCTGCTTGCAGGCTCTCTGGGAACAGCCCTGTGTGCAGGAGCACTGTGCTCTGAGCCCAGCAGGCACACAGTGCTCAAGGCCAGCAGCTCACTCCTATGCAGAAAGCAGAAATAGGTGGAGGGTGAATTTCCTGGAGCAAGGGAGTCCATCCCATCCATTGCATTGTGTGACACTCCTGGTCACCTCACAAAAGGGGGATGTGCAAGGCACTGCTGCCCTCCACCAGCTCATCCCACAAGTATCCATCACTTTAGAACAACACACTTAGGATGTGGGCACTTCAGGAGCTGATTAAGTCATGATTAGGGAAACAGTAAATGCTTCTGCAAGATGCATCATCAAAGCCAGGCAGGAACACTTCTACTCTGTTAGCAAACATACCTGCAATATCTTCACCTTAAATGAGCTATAAAGTTGTCTGCCTCCCCTTCACTGTTTACTTTGTGCTCTCGTTTTCTGCACATGCTGCAATATTTTGCTCCTTAAGAGGTGTGTGTGATAAGCTCATGAATAACAAATGAGGATTTATGTTTGTGGATTGTGAAATGATATTAACGTGACTATTACTTTTAATCTTTGCTTTTGAATGATGTATTGAGCTGCAGGTAATCCCAGAGGGATATTATTAGGGTCTGAGTATTGAAAATGTCTCCTTCTTTTGTCTTCCCTCCTATTAAGCGTGGAATTGAATGTAGAAAAGTGAAAGAAGTAGGACAAACACAGGCTCTCTGATTTAATGCCTTATTTTAATGTCTTAGACCCCTACTAGCTGTATCTTCTAAGGGTGGGGGGACGAGGGAGAAAAAAGATGGGAAATTCTGAAATTCTAAACAAGCTACCTTTTCTGAGAGAAATTACAAAAGCCTCTCCATGCTGATCTTGATCTCCAGTAATGAACACTGAAATTTACTGTTTCCCAGTAACTTTCATTCACTTAAACCCCAAAATTTTCCTTACTGTTTGAGAAGAAACAAATGCATTTTCTTCGCAGCTTCTGATTACCAGATCTGGGAGCTGGACTGAATTTTTCAGCCCAACATTTGCAATAATAGTAGACAAAAGCAAAGTGCTTGCAATTCTTTTGGAACAAAATTGAATACACTGTCTCTTCAAATTTACCCTTTTTTGGTTGACTGTGATAGGATGCTATTTCTTTAAGAGGACAGTTGTGTGAAGCTCTGCAGGACTGTAAATATGACAGTAAAAATACGATGTCTGGGATGGTTTCATGCAAATATCCCCCCCTCCCTGCATACATATTTGTAAGTAAACAGAAGATCCTGCTATCTCTTGAAATCTACTGTTCATTTCACAACATCAACAAATGTTGGTTATTATATTTGCATATCAGTAATACTGCTGAATACTTACATTCCTACATTATTTTTGTGCTTCTGATGGTAGAAAATTACTAGACAGGAAAGGAAGTTTGGGGACAGAAGGAGAAATACTTGATACTATTTAAATGCTCATTTCTCATTCAGATACACTTCTAATGAACTTATTTCCATGATATCCATCAAAAACAATTCTGTCCAACCTGCAGGGGTGTTTCAAACTTCCTAGAAACTGTACCTGGGATTTGCACTGGGGCTTTTGCAGGCAGCAGCTGATGAACTCCAGGGAGCAGGGCTGCTCCCAGAGCAGGACAGGAGGAGGGTGGAAGGACAGGAGGAAGGTGGAAGGACAGGAGGAGGGTGGAAGGACAGGAGGAGGGTGGAAGGACAGGAGGAGAGTGGAAGGACAGGAGGAGGATGGAAGGACAGGAGGAGGGTGGGAGGACAGGAGGAGGGTGGAAGGACAGGAGGAGGGTGGAAGGACAGGAGGAGGATGGAAGGACAGAAGGAGGGTGGCTGCTCCCAGAGCAGGACAGGAGGAGGATGGAAGGACAGGAGGAGGATGGAAGGACAGGAGGAGGGTGGAAGGACATAAGGAGGGTGGCTGCTCCCAGAGCAGGACAGGAGGAGGATGGAAGGACAGGAGGAGGATGGAAGGACAGGAGGAGGGTGGAAGGACAGGAGGAGGATGGAAGGACAGGAGGAGGATGGAAGGACAGGAGGAGGGTGGAAGGACAGGAGGAGGCTGGCTGCTCTGCTCTGCCCTGCTGGAGCTGACACAGGGCTGGGGAGAGCCAGCTGCAGAGGAAAAGAGGGTGACCAGTGTGGGTTGAACCCCCTGCTCTTCCAGAGGCCACTGCTGTTCAGTCTGTGTCCCAGCAGCAGTCTGTGGGCCTCAGGAGGGGACTTGCCAGGACAACTGCCCTGAGTGACTGGAAAGTTCCCATTTTCCCTGGGAAGTGCTGGCTGCAGGAAAGCCTTCTGCAGTCTGGGCTGACAGGGCCACCCCAGCGTGCTGTGTCACCTGCTGTCACCCCTCCGAGGGCAGGAATGCAGAGATGTCCCCAGGCACTGCTGGCATCAGCTCCTTGCCTTGCACAGGGTCACTCTGCAAGAGCCACCAAGCCTTGCTGGAGGGCTGGGCATGGACTCCTACCTCCCCTCCTGAGGGGTCTTCCAGCAAAAATCCTGTAGGCAGCTCAGCTGCAGGTAATGCAGGTTTACAAAAATGGGGTGAAAAGCACACAACACTAGGGGGGCTTGCAGTGGGTGGGAATTTAAGTGTGGTGCCTGTGATGGGGCCGAGCAGAAATGGAAAATGTGTGGCCCAAGGGTGCCTGGGGAGGAGCAGGGTCCCCCCTCAGGAGCAGAGTGACTGCAGGTCTGCAGCCCTTGTGCACTCACATCTCAGGACAGTCAGGGTGCATAAGGGTTAGGTCCCTTTTGTCCTTTCTAACCTTTACTCTCTGAGACATTTTAAATTTCAATGGGAATCCTTATTCTTAAAGCTCAGACAGTACTGTCCTTGAAAGCTGGTAGACCTAATTATGAGAGGCTTAGAGGGATGGTGAATAGATCATCTTCGCTTCTTGAGTTAATCTTGATATATAATGCATGGCAAATATTGTCTTGTTTCTTTTAAAAACCGTCAGTGAGAGGAAATTCCAGAGACGGGAAATGCAATCTTTCAAAGGATTAAGAGAGAACTAACTAACATGAACCAGATCATTAGCTTTGTATTTTCTGTTCCACCTTCTGATGCCCATATTTCACTCATGAGGATGAGTTGGAATGACTCCAAAAACTAAGTGGAAATTAATTTCTCAAAGGCTGATCTGAAAGTTAAAATGCATTTCAAAATCACTTGCTTTACAGATCCCATCCATTTGCCCTGAAGAAAGAAAAAAAAATAATGCTTTATGTAGCAACACAAAGTACAAGTTGAAATGAATATGGGTGAGGCACTGCAGGAGGCTCGGGGGAGGCAGCCAGGGAGCCAGGGCTGCTGTGAAATGGCACATCAGCCACTGGGAAGGTGTTTTACAGGTTTGAGAGACATGTTTAAAGCAGAGGATTTTTTAAGGAAGCTGGGAGGATGATGCAAGGAGGATTGTACACACTGTAACTTCCCCCCAAAATTTTAAGATATCAGAATTAGGTTTTTGAGGACACCCCCTATATTATGAAAACTACATTACAGAAAAATCAGAAAAAAACCCAAAGGTTTGATTTTATTTTCAACATTATGTTCTCTAATACATACCATTTAAGAAGCTATTTTCAAATTGAGACTAACACTGATAAAGTGTTAAAATTCTTTTCTTCCTTTAAAGCATGATAGTTATGATACATAAACTGTAATCTTTCTAAAATAGTAAACTTATGGAAGGTTTAATTACTGCACAATCAATTTTTTTTTTGTGACAAAGAGCTGCTTTGCAGAAGGTTCCACACAGCTCTTTTGCAACTGGCTTTAACATGAGCAATTTCCACTGCAAACAAAAAGGGGAGAGGTAATTAATTGGGTGTTCTACTCTGTTAGAAGGATTCTCTTCTGAACATATCTGAGCTCCAAATAAACACAGCAGAACTGCAATGAAAGTCGGGCTGCTGTGAGATCTGATTCTAGGCTCAGCCTCAAATAATGTCCCTCATTTTAAGGCTGAGAAATAAAGGGTAAAACACTGGTGCTTTGAGTTATGAACACACTTCAGATCTTTGCTGATCTATGACATGAGACTAATGATGATAAATATTGTGAAAGTGATTAAAGCACAGTTACCCAGAAATGCATTTGTTTTATTAATATTAGGTAATTAAGGTCCTTGCATTCTTCCCAGCTATTATTACAGTTAGGTAAGAGGAATCACAGTGACATTGATACCTTCATTTCCAGAAGTGCTGAAAACCCTCTTGTGCCACTCTTTCCCATGTGCCACGATTCCATTTAACATCTCCAGACAGTCACAGGGCAGCAGAACAGCAGCATAAGTCAGCTGGTTTCATATCTGTCCTGCAGATCACTTTGGAAGGGATTTCTCTTGGCACAGCATAGGGAAGAAAGGATCAAGTACTGCAAATAAGGTATGAATCATTTAATCCTGACACTTTGTACTGTGATTCATATTGCAAGTGAAAGTATGCCTTGGGGTAAATAAAATGCTGACTCTGCAGGAGGAAGTGTCAAAATCAGTGTGGATTTTAATAGCACTGGATGTTAGCACTGACATTTCAGTGTGACTGACTTGGGAGATGAGTTACCACGTGCCAATCTAACTGAGAAAAATGCCCACTAAATCAGAGCTAAAGACTGAGTGGGAGTGACTGGTTCCTTCCTCCTCTGGGGAAGCACCAGAGAGCAAGAAGGCAGGCTGGCCAAACTCTCTAGAGAAATTCTTTGTACCAGTGTAGAACTGAAGTTTCCAGAGCTGCTGTGTAAACTTCTTTCTTAAGGTATAACATAATTTGAAAAATAAAATGCAGTACCCATTAAAAACTCCCCTTTTTTCCAGTCTTTAAATGGGTATTTTCATCCTGTTCAACCTATTTGCACTGAGCTAAAGCGATAATTGGTAATGCTGCTTTTGGTTTAGTGTTATTCTGGACAAATTATGGCAATTATCTAGATCACAAATATATGTAAAACTCTCTGGCACTCTCTGTAATTGCTCTTGAAGTTCAAATGCCTGATGTTTAATATGGCCTATCCCATTAAATATTGTTCCTAGTAAAGTCAAAGGCAAAAGTCCCAGTGACCTCAGTGATGGAGGTTCACACCCTTAGATTTGGTTCATCTTCGTTCAGAGGGAGATTTTGTTTTCTTTTAATTCACTAGGTGGTAGCAGTGTACAAACTGTGTTGTGTGGGCTCAGGTTTTTTTTTTCCCCTAGTTCTAATCAGACTTGCTTCAGGACCTTCCTTCAATTCCCAACCCATCATTTCTTAGTCTTGCACTGAGTTCTTGAGGGGAAAGGAGACAAAGGGTTTTAAACACCCTTCTGAAGGGATGCCAAAACTTGTGCCATCCTGCAGATGTTTTCTTGTGATGGCAGAAGTCACAGTGTGTTGGAAGGGAACAGCTACTGCTGGTCAGAGAATGACATCAACATCTGAGGCTTAAACACTTTCATCCAGCCAACATATGCAAAAAGAACAGCAAGACATTAAATCTCCACTAGTTCTGTACCCCTTCCACCAGTTTTTACTGAATTCCCTGCAATGTGTCAGGGAAGGTGATTAAATGAATGTCCATTATTGTTGCAGTCAGCCCTGGGAAAGTCCCTGTGTTCAGCAAGGGGCAGTTTAGCTGAAAATAGGCAAGAGGACTTGGGCTTCCAAACTGCTAATCTAGGTAGGGTTCTTGCTGAGTATAATCCATATTTTTCAGCAGCGGATGTGCAGATTAATGAGAAGCTGTCATTTGAAACAGATGTTGCTGTTTTGTTCACTTTTATCGTGCCTAATACACTGCACATTCTGGGATTAACCTCCTATCTACATGCTGCTACATGAGCATTAACCATTTCTTGGCAGAGAGGAAGGGAGGATTAAAAACCCCCTGTGTGCAGTCTTTCTCCAGAAACAAGACATTGCTTTCAGACAGCCAGGTATAACCTGTGACATTTCACTTCTACCACTACCATGCCCTGTCTTTTCAGTGACAAAGGCCAGCCCTGAGTGGTGCTCTGAGGGAGCTGGTGACACAAATGTGCCACTGGAAAGGCTCCTTCCTGCCAAAGTGCTCCTCAGCATCTCTCCAGAGAGGCTGTGCCCCCCCCTGGCTCCTCATCTACCCCTGCTCACCCCTTCTCTCACAGTTTGTTCTACTGCTCAAGATCTGCTGGGGGATGGGGTTCATTCCAGCACCAGGTTTGCCCAAAAACTAACTCCAGAGAAGGTGCTGTGCTGCTGTGGATTACCTCAGGTTTGGGATCACAGCTTATCAAGCACACAGGGAGCTCCTCTCCAGGGCTGGTCCTGCCTCTCTGTCTGAACAGCCCTGGTCAAGCAAGCTGAGCTCTCACCTGGGGCAGCAACTTGAAACTAGATCAGCGTTTTTTAAAAACATGCAGCTCTACATTTCATCCCTAATGCTCTACTGCAATAGATTAGGGATGGATGAATGATGGAAATTTGAAGGGGTCTATCAGAGGGACATTTTTAGCTAAAAACATGTGATGCTAAGTAAGATGAAGATATTTATGTACTGATAGATAATGGCCAGAAGTCGCAGAGATATGATGAATACAACCCTCCAGTGAGTAGCAAGAACTAACTGTAGTTATCCAATATCTCTGTCTGATCCTGGTGGGATGCAGATAGGAGCCTTATCAGTAACTAAAACAGAGTCCTGACTGAATCAGACAGCCTGACACTGGCATCACTTTGCAGAAGTTGCTCTATAGAAAGCTTGCAGCAAGTGTTATTTTCTGGTAGTACAATGAAATAAATCCAGGGGACATTTGCAGGAGAGCTTTCACAATTCCTCCAGGCAATGACTGTGGAAGAGACACTGTAATATAAGTACACTCTTCCTTTGTGCAAAGTGTGGTGAGACAGGCAGAATTAACATTGATGGGAGAAGGAACACTCAGGTTTCATCAAGATGTTTAAATGTCTGATGTCATTTTTCCAATTTGAGTGGCTGAGTGGCAGGAATATACTGGGTTTTGAATGTTATTTTTGGCAGAAAACGAGATACTGAATTTTAAAATGCTCATGCAAATGCAAAAAAAAAAAAAAAAGTCGTTGTAAATGGGTGTCATACCTTAATGAACTGTCCATTTTCTAAGTCTTTGTATAATACCTTGGGTAATGTGAAACTTTCATAGTCAGGAGCTATAAAATAATCCTAAAATATATGATATAGATGATGATAAAACAAGACAGACAAGATCAGATTTCTATTTTCTTTTGGTCCTTGTTATTTCATAATTGCTAATAAAACTTTCAGACTGAAGGTCTCAATCTAAAGCTTCAGCCAGGAAATGATTCACACCTGGAGAGCAGCAAACAAAGTATTCCAGTTTGTGTTGCAAACACGTGAATGAGAGGATAGCAGGCTGTATGCTGATTCTGTGTCACCCTAATCCTACAGCTATCACTTAGGAATTAATAAAACATACAAGGCTCTCTTGCAGCTCCATCCCTGCTGGCTGCTGCTCTGGTGATACATTGCAATAATATGCCAGTGATAATATTCCAGTAATAAATGATGGCAATATTCCATCAGATCCTCATCACTCCAGTCATGCACTGTGGCCATACATCAGCAGGCAATGGTGTTTAGGCATTAGTGGAAGAGGCAGATTTCATTGTACATCCTCTGAGCACAGGGTTTGACACAATGCAGCACGTGGCCATGGAATGGAGCAGGGACTGCACATGGAATGGGTACTGCAGGAATGGGCTCTTCTTACTCATCGAATACTTAAAATCTAAAGGGAATGTGGGAGTGCAAACTGTCACAGAATAGGATCACAGCATCATTTAGGCTGGAGAAGACTCCTAAGACCATGGAGTGATGGAACTGCTTGGGAATCAGCTCTCCAGGTTTTCACCATCTGCACTGCCATGTGAGGGTGTTGGGTGACTGCCTCTGTGTGGTATTAATGCAGCAAAATGATGTGTAGGGCCCTGGCATGATAGGTCAGGGTCAGGAGGCTTTCAATTTAATATGTGACTGTTTCTCAGCCTGTTCCTAAGGCAGTGATTACTGCCAGAGGGCTTGTAAACTATTTTGGGAGTGCCAACCAACTCTGCTGTAATAATGGTATGATATTACACCTGATATGCATGCAGATGGACAAGTAATTGGAGGGGAAAATTAGAGATATTTCTCATCCCTAATTATTCTTTATTTCTTTCATTTGGCAGCTGTCTTCACGGGAAGCTTATACAGATGCAAGTCATCACAGCAGTGACATTTTCTCTGGAGCCTTCTCAGATGACATAATTCATAGACAACTCTCCAGTGAGATTCCCTGAAGAACTGATGCATCCCAGCTCCCAAACAGTGATGTGACTTTGGGAAGTCATGCTGAATCACCTGCCTACAAGCAGGTTTAAGCAGAAGAGAAGATTTTACTTTGGACGCCAAAGCAGCAATACCAGGCGGGTTGAGGGAGGAGACTCCATTTTGGTTAGCAAAGTGCAGTTTCAGATGTTCAGTTTTGATGACAACTGGCCAGAGAATTAAGCTGTGCACTTTAAAGATTTTTCTTAGCCTCTCTGATACTGAATTTCTCCAGAGGAATTCAGTACCAGCCAGCTCTGTGATCAATAAGTATGCTATTGATGGAAAGTGAGGGAAGGACTTAGGGAATCATTAAAGGTCAGCTGATTTGTCCCTAAAGCTCACATGCTCAGCATCTGTTTACCTCCTAAGAGTCACAGACTGAGGCAGTGAAATGCACCCTGGAAAGAGGTTGGATTTTGTATGGCTAGCTGAAATCTGTATCTCCTAGCACTGAAGAATATTAATTTCCAGGGGCTGATCATGAGGAACCAAATTAGTCACTTCAGCTTCCATTGTTCTTTGATGCAAAACATGTAAGATTGCTTTATTTGAGCTCAAATAAAAAACCCCAAGTCAAGTAAAGCATCACTCACAAAACTTGGAGCACTACAGTTTCATCACCCAAAATGCTGCTACTGTAAATTTGGTTCAGCTACAAAGATTGCATCATTTAGTAAATGATAAATAAACTTTTCAGGATACTGTTGCAATAGTCAGTGCCACATGCTGTAAAAAAAGGCAATTAGAAGGAAAGGAAGTGAGGAGAGGTGAGGATCTCCGAGTGGAACATGCATGTTGTAACCCTGCAGAGCACCTAGAGCCACAGGGGCAAACTGTAGGTCCTGCTGGGCTTGGAACATTTTGTCTGCTTTATTAACTTCCAGGAGTGATAGTGGCCCAAGATGGGAAAAATATCCACCACTAATAAAGATTGCTGGTGATGAAAACTATCAAAACCTTCCTCGAATTGTTCCTCTACTTAGGAAGCATTGCTGTTAGCAGCCTGAAATACATGTCTGGAACATACAAAATTTAGGTTGCCTAAAGTTGAAGCAATTTTGGTTCTACCACAGATTTCCTTGTTCAGCAGAGGTTTCTGCTTTCTGGTGGCTTTTACCTTTCCAGTTATTTACTCTACAGCCAAGTCATTGTGTGCCTTTCTATTCTGTTTGACCTTTAGTACACCTATTGATTTATTTTCTTTTAAACTTCCCAAGTCCATGGTTTTATTTTGTCAGCTATATAGCAATGTTTTCCTGAAGCCTTAGTGTATTTATTAAATGCTCTTCCTAAGTGAACTAGGCTAATAATCTAAGATCACCTTGAGCAGGTGTATTTTCCATCCTTGATCAGCACTAACAGCATGCATCTTCCAGTCTCTGTTAATTGAATTAAATATGGGCTTTTCCTTTGTTATCCCATACTGAACTCAGCCTGTCAGGCTCTGTTGTCTCAGCCACCTTGCCCGTATTTTTTAATGAACTAACAAGGAACTAGCATTTTTAAAGTTTTCTGGAATTCTCTCCTGTCCATGGGTTACTGAAAAATGAACATTACCTGCCAAAAAAGCTTCTCAGCCAGCTGTGTTAAAATTTCACTGTGCAAATTACCCAGAACTTCTGATTTAAGTATGTCTAACTACAGTAGCTGTTGATTAATATCCTCTTTAGTTACAGTAGGACTAGAAAGTATATTACCATCATCATCTAACAAATATTTCATCCTTTCCTCCAAATACAGAATAGACATATTTATTGATTTTTTTGGGTTTTTTTTTTTTGCATTGTTGCCAAATAAAAAAGAAGTATCTGTTGTTTCTGTTTGGGAACAGACCTATCGGTCTCTTTCAAGTGTGTTTTTTTCCACTGCAGAAATGTTTTGCAAGAACTGTTCTCTTATTAATGTTCTCAATGACACATTTTTGTTTTTGTTGTCAATTAACTATCCTCTTTTACTACTGCATTTGGTTTTTTTGTCCTTATTGGTAAGACTTTTATGGCTGCATTCACTTCCTACTGCAGAGGTTTTTGATTTATTATGCTGAGTTTATTCTGTTGTGTTTTTACACAGATATAGCCTTCTTTCTCCTGTTAAAATAAGATATCCTTAAGTTGTTCTTGCAAAGCTCTCATATTTTCTGCCTTATTTCCTTCTTCCAGCTGATCTTGCTCATAATGCTTCTTGGCTTTAAAAAGCCAACTTTCTTAAGGCACCAGTGTATTCTGTACCAGTTCAAACTTCATTTTCCTCACATATAGCAATATCAGTTGAATTATTACCCCTCACATGTCAATGATGAAGCCAAGATTGGTACCGGGTGTAGGTATTTCCCCTTTATTCAAAACCACATCAAAGCTAGGCAAAAATTACACATAAAACTGACTCATTCACTCCTAACTCTGAAGTATTCCTTTCTGGGAAAGGTTCCTCATCTTTCCTACGGGAAAGACCTGGCTGCAGAGCTAAACCAGGAGAAATGCCAGCCTCACCAGAGGAGTTTTATAGCTCCCTGTGGGATATGGCAAATCACTCCAGCTGGGCCCAGGCACAAATTCCCCCTGCCTCCTCCTTCCCCCATGGCAGGGTTCCCTGGCAGTCCCTGAAATGAGGACAGGCAGCTGTGAGGTGTCCTCTGCCAAGGCAAAGAACATTAACTCTCTTCTGATCACCTGTCTGATGGGGAGTGTAGGACTTAGGAAGGAATCATTCTCTACCCGTGGGTTCTACCCCAAGGTTGCCTGGTGTCAAGGGAAAGCTCTCAGTGAGTTCTGCACTGGGCTGGCCTCCAGGCTGTGCTAATGGTGAGGTAAAGGATCAGAGCCTGGCTTTTTAGAAGGCTGCATTTTGCATGTTCCTTTGCAGTTATTCACTCAGCTGCTGGCCAAGAGCACAACCTGCTTTCAGGATTTGTATCTGTGTGGAGCAGTTTTGGGCTCTCGCTTTTTTGAGGCAGAGAAAGAGCTGACATTCCCCATTTCCCCCTCTCCTCACAGCCCAATATTATACTCTCAAAACAAAACTCCTGTTCAGTCTGAGACCCTGGAATAAAACACCTCCAGACTGTTTTCCTCCCTTGCACTTTACTCATAGCTGCTGTAATTGAAGCTGGTTAATGTGCAGAGGTTTTGTTAGGCAGTTAACAGATCCAATTAGGACCGAGTTCAATATCTGTTCTGCTGCTTTGCAAGGACAAAACTGGCTTACATCTTAACTGATTAGAGAGAGAGAAAAAAACCCAAATCTTTCAGCAGCTCGTTCCCAGTGCATGGTTCCTGTGTCTCTGGAAGTGCTTGAGTGTGTGGCTGTGTCTCCAGCAGGTGAACAGCAAGGCAAACCCCAGAGGGACACTCAGTCCCTTCCCTGCGGGACAGCGAGTGCTGCCACTCTCACACTGGTCACACTGGGGTCACACACCAACCCCTGAGAGGGGAACAGCTCTCCTGACCCTCTGCAGTGCCCCTAGAGCTGCCCCGAGTCACGGTGTGCCCAGCTCTGCGCTCCCCTCTCATCTGGGGTCCTGGTCTGCTCACTCTGCACAGCTGGAACATCCCATCCCACCCAGGGTGGAGTCAGGCTGAGCATCCAAATATGTCAAAAATATTAACAAAGCTTCTCTAGAGCTGCTCTTCCCCCTCTTCAGCCAAAACAACAACAACAAAAAAATCTTTCTATTTTGAGCTTAAGCTCTAGGCTTAAATAGTACATATACATGAACTTTCACCATGTGATTCTGTATTTTATGAAACCATGGCAAAGAAAATATACTGATTGCTTGCCAGATTCCTCCCCCTCAGTCCTGCTCCTGACACTGGGAGCTTGTTGTAGAGCCAGGAATATTCCATCCCTACAGCTAGGCTTTGACAGTAGCTTCCTTTTGTGATTGCAAGTGAGCCATAAAAGAGAAAAAAACACAACAAAAAACCAGGAAGAGTTACAGCAAATTAATAAGTCTGTTTTGCTGAATATGTTATTTCTATTAAAATTTTAAAAGAGTTTTAAGTGACAGTAAATGTGGTCCTTTTTTAGAATGGTTTCCATAACACTACACAACAGTTGCCAATGGCACTTATGCCTTGTCGTGCATACACACAGTTATTTAGCTGACAACAGTGTTTAAGCTATTAACCAAGATAATATTGCAACTGTTATGCAATGGTAAAGCTCTCACTTGAAAGAACTATTTGGGGTTTTTAGCTGAAAGTTGACTTTTTTTCCATATTCATTTATATTTGTTTTATTAGAAATGTATAATTTAATGTAATATTCAAGGCCCTTAGGGTATACACTCAGTTACCTATAAAACATTCATGCACATTGAACACTTTTTTGGTGCCAGTTCTTGGCTTTGTACATCTGCTGTACAATACTGAGTATTCTAACTAACAACATGCCGCTGCCTTAATTGAGTTTAGGTGTTCGAGTCATTTATTTAAATTTAGTAGTGTGAATAATTTATTTCAATTTACATTTTAATTATTTTACCCACTTTTTTGGGAGTAACCTCATTTTCTAGCTTCTAAAAAAATAATCGGCATATGTTTACTGCAGCAACATTCACACTTACTAAATTCTCTGAGAAGTTTAGTTCCAAACTGAGAAATACTAATGAATTATTCATACTCCAGGCACTAGATGGAGTTGAATTAGGATGTCCAGATCTGAAAGAGACCTGGCCTTCTAGAACCCAACATTCCCTAAAGCTCCCTAAGATTTCTTTCTCTGCTATGGTTAGTTGAACTAAGCTGGACTGAAGTATGGTAAAGTGTGAATATTTCTGCTGTCAATATAGATTTATTTTTTTATTTTCTTATTACTCATATGTGCTATTATTTATTATCTGCAATTGCCCAGTTTATTGGGATATTATCATGGCATGGAGTTCCTTGTGCTCTCTTCCCCATCTAACTAATAGAAGGTGAGCTCTTCCATTTCCAGCCTTTCCATTTCCAGGTGCTCACTCTATTTAGGGGTCTCACAGGTGAGGAAATGGAACACCAGCATCTCATCTGTGGCACCCTCAGCCCTTCCCCAGGGTGCCCAAAGCTCCAGTGGGATTGCCTGTGAGTTTGGGAGAACTGCAAGGAAGTCCAAGTTTAAGGACTTATGTGCTCAGAAAGAAATGGGGAATTTGCTGGAAAACCAGCAACAATTTAGAAAGCATTATTCATTTATTTAGCTAATTGCTCATTCTCATAAAAATCTGCTTGCTTTAAAGGTGGGTCTGATTTTAGAGGGGCTTAAGATCCACAAGCATACCCAGCATCTGAATCCAGCTCTTGTGGAACATCTCTCCCACTGGCATCTGCCTGTACAGGTTTCAAAGTGTTAACAGGACAAACACTGTCCCCATTTTGTAGTTTTATAACCAGAAAAAGCCTTCAACAAAGGGCAATGAAAACCACTGGGCATTAAACATGTGAGGAGTCGATTTGCCACCGCTGCTGTGTGCAGACAGGCATCTACACGTGCTCGAGCTGTCTCATTTTTCAGAATGATCCTTTCCAAATACAATGTAAGCATATAAAAATATATGCATTGTTCCCAGCCTGGATGTCTTTACTCCTTGGATTTCTGCATATAGCTCCATTCCTATTATTCAGCACTGTCTCTTTAGACTCATACATACCTTTTCACACACACAAGTGTGCCCTGAGACGTCACAATCTCTTTTGCCTGTCGATCTATAGCTATATAAATGTTTCTCTAGGTAGTAAATTTCACCACATTTTACTTTAAAATGTAATTTTTTCCAAATTCACTTTTACTGCTAAATATAGTCCGTAATGGCCTGTCCATAAATGAACACCTTGAGAATGGAAAGTGGTAAGCTGAAAATATTTTTAATAGTAAAAATCTTTAGCTACAACAAACTACACACATATCTTTGTTTTGAATATCTATGGAGATGCTACTCAAAGTAAGCTTTTTTTTTTTTTTCTTTTCAGCTGTAGAAGCCCCTTTTGCTGAGCAGAAGTTGGGTGCAGAGGGGTCTGCAGCGAAGCTGTGACCCCGGCGGTTGTGATTTAGTTGTGGTGACAATTATTTTGGCCAGTACCATGAGCTGGAGCTTTCCAGAGTTAAATCCACGGTGTGCAGCACCAAGCAACCTGGTGTCAGTGCTGCTGAGAGCTGTGCCACAGGGGACCTCCAGGCAGCTGCTCCAGAGGGGACACCAAGGCCCCACTGAAGGTCTCTGCTGGGGAAGGTGTGATGTGAGCTGTTGTGGGGAGCAGTTTCCCTGCAGCACAGGCTGCACATTCCAGCTGAAGGGGCTGATTAGTTCAGCAGATGGTTAAATACCTTGTTGAACCAGAGCCATCCCTGCCGGCTGCACTTGGGGAAATTGCTGGGGAGTGATTCTGACAAGCACAAGGCTGTGGGCTCCTTGGAAGGGCCAGGGCCAGGCTGGATGGGGAGCCCTGGCTGGGGCTGGGCTGCACTGGGGCACAGGGAGGGCAGCTGGGCTGGAACCACCAGGCAGCAGAGCAGGAGCATCCCGGGAGGCATCACGCCAGGAAATGAGCTGCAGGGACCACGAGCTGCTGCAAATCCACGGCATCACAAAATCTACCCCCAGCCATCTTTAACTGTTCATTCCTCAGTCCACGGTCTCACCAGCACAATTTTCTCATTCAGACCTTTATAAACCCTGCCCTAAAACACAACAGATCTTGCAGGAAAGCCGGTGTGCCAGGAACAGCTACTGGTGAGCTGTGGTGAATACGCAATATGCACAGCTTACGGTGTTACAAACCTGCACGTGGCCTGGAAGCAATAAAATTCAAATAATTTTGGGACAACATGACCTCTGTTTTGAAGGTGAAAGACATTCCTAAAAGCTAGACAGAATATAAGCAAAAGGTGGAAAATTAGAATCAGTTGGTGAAAACAGAAAAAAACCAAACATACAACATTTTTTCCACACAATATATCTATAATTTGTTTTAAAAATCATTCAAATATTTAGGTATTTTATGGGTAACTCTGAGACTAATAGTTCTTTGTCCCATTGCACTCACTATCCAATACTGCACACATGCAATAAATTTGCAAGAGGGAAGATCGAGAGTGATGGACATAACTGAAAAGAGTTTTGGCCTTGTTTGACTGTGAAAGGCTTTTCAGGGGCAGATTTATTTGAAAAAGGGACTTATTTGATGGCTGTGAACCTACCCCCTCTCCTCACCTTTGTGCTAGAGGCACAGTGGATATGCTGGCAGAAGTCTCATGCCATCCTTTCCCCCTAAGCCTCCACTGCTGGAAACAGGATATTAAATGCTTGGCAATAAAGCAGTTTCTGCTTGTTGTTCAGTAACCTTGTAGCCTTCAGCTCTGCTCGGAAATCTTCCAGGAGCTGAGCACCTGAGCAGGAATCAATGATTTGTATCAGGGAGGTAGGAGGATATTAAAGATACACCGGAGGAAACAAAAAAAGAGGCCAACCTTGGAGCAGCCAAATGGGTAGAGACCCATCCATTCAATTCCTCACCCTCATTACTTGTCCCTTCCCGTTGCTGAATTTTAATGGTACATGATTCTTGCCAGCCCCTTCTCTGGCACTGCAGGCTGCCTTTTAACTTGCCCAGTGGCTTTTGTGACCACTTTTGTGCTCAGGCTCTGCTGGGCAGGGAGTTCTGGCTGGGGAGGGAGATGAGGCAGGTGGGGAAATAGCGCTGCTTCTCCATCTGGGCTCTGGGGGCCTCTGGCAGGACAGCTGGCAGTCATGGAGAGGTTTGTAAGCACTGACAGAGCTGAGGAAAGCAGAGGTTTCTTCCCACCCCCTTACTGAGGGCTGCATCCCCCCTGGCAGTCACCTCCTTGTGATGCCAGGAGGAGCTGAGCTGCTGATCCTGGTGGGGGACAGGGAGGCAGCAGGTGAGGGCAGGGAGGGAGTGAGGCCAGGTGGGTGCTGAGCTGCAGGTGAAGGTGGCTGCAGCTCTCTCGGGTGCTGCTGGAGGTGCCAGACAGGGGCAGGCTTTGGCAGGCTCTGCTGCTCCTCCCCTCTTGCTCAGCCACTTCTAATGGTCCTCTCCTGCCTTCTCTCTTCCTTCCTCATCTTTTAATAAAAAGTGTCCAGCCTTTTGTTAAGCCTGTAGTACCTGGAGAGCTGTCCCTGCAGAGTGAGCTCTGCCCCTTGGCCTCTGCTTTTCACCGAGTGCTCAAGGCTGGGTCCAGGTTTGGGTGCTGGCCAGCTCCCTCTCATTGTAGACAGCATCCCAGTGGGCTTGGGGATCAATCCTCACACAGACAGAACAACTCTCCTTTCAGGGCTGCAGTTTTCTGTGGCTCCTCCTGAGCTGGCTGAGCCTGCTCACACAGGGACTGTCCTTTGAGCAGCCAGCTGAGGGCAGGGCGTGGATGCCTGGAGGGTCTGTCAGGTACATTTGGCAAGTGAGGAAGCCCAGGCTGTGAGTACAGGACTCAAAACACATTTCAAAGTCCCCAGTGAGGGAGACAGTCAGGTTTGGGAGTGCCAGGCATGCCTGGTGCAGCTGCTGGGGCAGAGGGAGAGCAGCGTGGCTCAGGCCATGGACACTGCTCTGATGGCTGCAAGGAAATGAAATGTAATGTGTTTTGCTTTTCCTCTGAAGCACATAACTCATTGAGAAGTCTTCAGGGAGTTTTACTGTTTACAGATTCTGAGTCAGGGAAGAATTCCCTTGGTTTTTTTCTGAGTGCTGTGGATCAAGTGAGTCAGATCAGTTTGGTCAGGAGGCTCTAACAGCCATGATGCTTTTCTGGAAGGGCAGAGGAGATCAAGCTGAGAGACTGCAACTGCAGGACCTCGTTCTGGCCTCTGAGAGCTCACAGCACAGACCTGTGAGGACACTGAGCCATGATGATTTGGGGACCACCATGATGCAGAACTCTGAAGGGCTGAATCTGGTCCCAGTCACAGCAGTGCAAACCCAAATTGTGAGATGTGGTGAGGAACCAACAGGAGCACATCCAGCCTCCGTGTGCTCCACCCTTCCATCTCTCCCTGAATGCACTGGGTGAAGCTTTTGCATACTCCTGCACATGCAGAGCTGTCCCCCAGCCCTTCTGCAGCTGAAGGACCCCCAAAGGCCCCTGGAGTGATGATGGCTCATTCTGCTGTCCAAACAGAACATCTCTCACCTGGCATCTCAAAATTGGTCTGAAATGACTGTTCACTCTCGTGTATCACCATAAAATCCACCTGGAATGCTAGGTTCTTCCCAATTAAATGCCAAGCTTCCAGATTAGTCCATGAGTAATATAAGAATCATTAACTTATTCTGAGCATCTGTGTCCTCCTGGCCCTAGCAGAAGGCTGGGAGAGAGGATCAGTGCTGTTAAATCCCTCTGCTGTGCTCTCCTAAGAAATGCCACAGTCTTCAGCCCCACCTGGCATTATTGCCACTGCTGTTCTTTAGGGGTTGATGTTAATGACGACTGAAAGAGCTTAATGAGCATGTGCCTTGAATAAGCTCTTTATACACCTTACCAAATAATTACATTTTATTGAAAATTCCACAGGGCCAAGCTCACAGAAGCAGTGAGGGGTGCCAATTTAATAGGATACGGTACAGTGCTTTACTCAAATAAGGCCGGATCCTTCAGAAGTTCACCTTCATGGCCACAAAGAACAGCAGGTCCTGGCTGTGGGATACCTGCTGTTACCCACCCTGAGACACTGGGGAAAGGCAGTTCCACTTCAGGATCACAGAACACCTCTGAAATGGAGTGATGTTGTATGGCAAGAACAATAGGATTTGTGTTCTAACAGCACGGAGACCCCTGGTGATCCCTGATGAAAGGTGGCCTGTCAATAGTCTGTTAAACATCCATTAAATGGGGATGGTGAGCTCCTTCTCCTGGTCTTGTTCCCATCCAGCACAGATCAAAATTGTTGACCCATTAAGGAAAGAAAGAGGTTCCCAAAGGAATGCCTTGTGGTGTCCTCTGGGATGCACTGGGGCCTCTGCCTTTGACAGCACACAGCAGTGGAAGCTCTTAATGGGGCTATAGAAAGTTCTTAAATAGGAAGGAATGACAAAGATCCTATTGAATCTGGGTAGGGTAAGTTTCTCATCATGCAAGCATTTTGTCAGAGGAAATGGCTGAATGACTCACAGATAAATTGCTTGTAATACGTTTCATTGGAAAATTAAAATTTGTAAATTTATTTTTCATCTTTAAGCAAAATGCTTCCACTTCTATCATTGAGGAAATATTCTTTGAGTCTGCACTGAATAAAAGAAAGTATAAATACTCCCATAATGTGCTTTGAATGTTATAAAACACATTTTTCTGGATGAAATTTAAACCCTTGCAAAAACTTTTTCAACCGGTGCCAGTTTTTAGATATTATATTATTTATACTGCAAAAATGCTTAAGGATTTCATAATTTCAAGACCAGGCCCTTCACAAAATGTGGGTTTTTTCTTTTACTAATGGGTCCATAAAACTCTTTTCAAAATATTCACTAGATGTGTGCAAGACCTGTGTATCAGAGGCTGCAAGGACCAGGGTGTCAGTGAGCATCCTTGCTGCCCCATGACTCTCAATGCAGGGATTCTGCAGCTACTGATGAGATCTGAGCTGCAGCCTGGACCAAAAAAACAAGGGAAGCCTTCAGCATCCAGATCCCAAATTCCTTTGGTGGCAAAATTCTAAATTTTGTGCTACAAAAGACAAATCCACAAATTTTTGAACACAAATTCAATGCAGAAAATCACAGGATGCTTTAGAAATGTGATATTCTGGTGCATTTTTTCTATATCTTAATGTTTCTGAGACCTTACAGGAGAGGACTGCTGTGTTTTCCAGTTTTTCCTTTGTAGCTGTGGAGATTAACGGTGTATTTTAAAATGTCATATGCCTGAATAATTACCAAATTCCTACTATTCCTGTGACATTTCCAGGCTCCTGTCCATGGCTGCTCATTCCTACCCAGCCAACCAGAGCTTCTGAGCCTGCAGCTGAGGAGCACTCTCTATATGATTGCTTAAGCTCCTGGCACAAGCACAGGGTGGGATGAAAAGTAGGGAATTTTCCAGACTGGGTCAACTTCAAGGAGAACAGAGTGGTTTCCAGCCTATGAAGATGCATTTCTGGAGGTTTTATCCATCCCTCTTCTGCAGCACGTTAGGGACCATCACAGTTCCCTGCAAGCTTCTCCCCAGCCAGTGCTGAGGTTGTCAGGAGGGATCCAGCCCTGCTGGGGGAGAAATGGCCAGCACAGCCACACATTTTGCCCACAGCAAGTTCTAGTTGTGCCTACAAGGTGAATAAAGAGCAGAGAAGGTGGCAAGAAGTTAAAAAGGTGGAAAAAAGAAAGGTTAAAAAAAATAATAAAAAATAAAGCTGTTTGAGCAAAGCAAGGCCCAAGCACTTCCCATGTTTTACCCCTACCAGGAGCCAGAATGAAGCAGGGAGGACACTGAGGATGTCACCCTGGACACAGGGACATCTGCCAGGGGCAGTCACTCGTGCACCACGGAGATGGAGCTGTGTACAGGCTCAGCCAGGCTCTGAAAACAGCCCCTCCAAATGAGTGTGCTCAGTGCCAGGGGTTACACTCTGGTGTCTGTCTGCAGTTTATAATCGGGAGCTCGATGAAATAATTTCATTAGGCAGGTGTGAGGTGTGAGGTAAATGTACAGCGTAATCCTGTATAACACAATCATCATCACATTTTGATTCCCCTGCCCATCACCTTCCACATTTATCTTCAGAGACCTCTTAATGAAACAGCTGCTTAGATTTAATTAAACAACAGCATTATATAAACAAGTTCTTTTGTTTTGTGTGCTGAACAGGGCATTCATCTTCAAAAGCTTTTCTGCCAGAGCTGGCCTGGCTGCCCCTTGACTTGTCTCTACTCCAATTACCACTCCAGTTTAGCTGATTAATTTGTAGCCACTGGCAAACATGCACAGTTGGCAGGACATCATTCCGTTTCAGTGACAAGCACTATAAAAAGATCATTATTTTCATTAGCATAAATAACTGCATGTTGATAGAACTCTGGTTTCTGAAAATAGGTTAAAGTCTTAACTGTCTTTATTCATTACCCAGATATAATTGGAAGTAAAATTATCACATAAGTGAACAATAAGCTATCAGTGTATAATGCTTAATGACTGCACTCAGCCCAGTAATAGTCCAGAATGATTTTTTTCCTTAAAATGAGACTTTTTTTTGGTAAATGCCTGTATAGACACATACTAATTTTTTACAAAACCATACATATTTGATGGTATATAAGAAAAGTCAGTGAAAGAAACAATCATATACAAATAAATATGTTTTCTCCTGCACTTTCTAGGGCATACAGATATTATTTTCTGCAGTCACTGGCCCGGGTTGGATGCTTCAAAAGCTTTTCTGGCTGCAACCTGCTGGTCAATCATGTTCCTAAGAGTTTTTCCCTTACTGGGTCTTTAAGAGTTGATATTTTATAACATGGTCCTCTGAGAGGAAAGGTTTAGTTTTGTGCCATTCGCTTTTCTCCACTGTGATGACACCTGGTACACACCAAGACACCAACAATAATAAAGGAAAGCAGCAATAATAAGAAGCAGTGTTTGAAAGGTAGCACTTCCAATAGGTTTAGTCCCTTAGCCCAGCTTAGCAGCTCTTCAAATGAAAAAGTGTATTAATACACAGGATGTGACCATCTGGGTGGTTTTAACTCACTTTCCTAAAGGGAAGGTTTGAAATGAGATTTCTGCTTTTACCTCTTAGGGAGTGTTTGGGGTTTTTTTCACCCAGAAAACTCCACAATTTAAATATATATATATATTTAAACACACAGAACCCTGTCTCTGTAGCAATGGCCTAGGGTAAACACCAGCAAGTGCTGCCAAGCATGAATTTTAGTCACTGTACTGCCCATACGTGTTCACGATTCTGAGAACAGCCTTTCAAAGGTACCATTGTTTTTTTTCTTAGTTAATTTACTACTGATAGCATTAGTGCTAAATAATTTTTTCTTTGTATTATACAGCAAAACAAAAATTTGGCACTGCATGGAAGAACAAGAGAGGCTTTTTAAAAACTATTTTTTACCATCAAGAAGCCTTGCCACTGCTTTGAAATGGTGCCCAGAGCATTTTTGTGCCCAGCTTGTCTTTGGGTCAGAAGATGACTTTGAAAATTAACTGGTTTATATAACAGAGAAGAGCCAAGGGTAATAAAAAAGAGAGCAAATTATTGTCTCAGTATTGAGTATTTTCCAGGAAAAAAATGTAGAGGAGTGAAGGGTGGAAACAAGATTTGGACTCCTGACATGCACTGCATCCCAGGAGCTCCTCACAGGCGTCCCCAACCTCCCAGGAGAGCCTTGTCCCCCTCCTGGGGCTGCGTGGGGCTGGATGCACAGAGCTGAAGAACCTTGTGTGCTGTCAAAAGATACTCAAACTGAAAATGTCTTGCAAAATGCTGTGTAATATTTGCTGAAATTTCACACCTGGAGTGGGATGCAGAGGAGAGGAGGGTGGCAGGTCTGACTCCCAGACTGGCCAGTGTGCCCTCAGAAGCCCCTGCTCCATCCACAGGCACAGTTAGCAGCTGGTTTGACACGTCTGTAGCAAGTGCCAGAGGGACTTTGTGCTCCTCAAACCCCAGGCAAACTCATGTGCTGCTTCAGCCCCTGCTTGAGATGTGTTTTTCCTTTTGAATATTTCTGTTACACCATCACTATGGCAGGAATTGTCCCAGAAAGCACAACAAAAGCAGGTGTTTTTCCTTGCAAGAATCAGTGCTGAGGACTCATTCTGATGTCCCAGTCCTTTGCTGAGCAGAAAATGCTTGTGCTTGCATTTTCTTCAGCTGTTACTGTCCTGGCTGCCAACATGGCCAAACTCATGATGGATCAGACTCACTGCTGCAAGATGCTTGCTTGGAGAGAACGATCCAAATGCTTTCAGAGGCATCCATACTGCTCTCCAAGTATCACTGTTGGCTGCCCTCCAGTAGCCTTATCTGGCTAATCTAATACTGCAGAAACAAAACTGTAGAGATTAAAGTGAAAAAGCAATGTGTGTGGACATGTTTGTGTAAAAAAATACTGTCAGGGGAGAACACATTTTTAACGTAATGCAGGTGACCTGGAATATTTTCCATTCCTGTGTCCATTTCCCTACATGTCATACAGCACATTTAAAAACTTTTTAGCTTTTTGAGCATGGATTTTTGGGCTGAAGGATCACAATGAAGCTTTATAGCCCTTTCTTATGAAGTGTGGCATTTCTGACATTATTTGATGCGCAAGAGCAACTGCATTAGTCAAAGGCTACGCTTGAATAGTTATCACTTTAAGCCCATGCCCTGGGAGTATTGTATTCGGTTCCCTCATTATTTCCAGCCCTGCAGGTTATACCAAGAGTTGCTATTAGTACATTACAATCATAAAATGAAGGTAGTCACTTTCTATAAGGGTCAGGTTTTCCTCCCAGGTGCAGGCAAGGTTCATCCCGCAGCTCAGGTGCACAGGCAGTGCCCCATTCTGAGCCATTTGGCTTCCCAAAAGTTTTGTGTACAGCTTTGGTACAGCTCTACCTTTTGGGTCCAGGAATCCCTTGGGCAGCTCTAAAACATTTAACAAAGTCTAAGGGTACAGCATGAATGTTCTGCAGCCACCAGCCTGCTCCTCTTACACACAGGCCAGAGTGGCTGGGGAGCGTTTGGGTCGAACATGGGTATTGCACACCTGTAAAAGAGCATTCTGAGCATGAAATGAAATAAAAAACAACGGGGAGCACTCTCCTCATCTAAGCCCTGTGTGGGGGAGCTTTGTGGCTGTACTGCAGCACATGGCCACGGTGCCACACCATGCCTTTCATTTGTTAATCCTTTCTTGCAGAAGCAGCGAGATCACTTTTGCTAAAGCAGTCTTTCACAGGGGTGCCTCATGGCTGATCACCGTAATCAGTGCAATGAAAGCCATCAGTTTAATAATGATAGGATAAAATCTTAATGCTTCTCATTGATGCTGCTTTGCTGAGGGGCCCAGGAAAGAACTTTATTTGGCTGTGTGTGTTGTCTACAGTCAATAATGCTTTCAAGCCTGGTCTTTAAATGTGGAACCTTCCCTATAAATAACTCCTGTTCTTACCTTAATTGCAGTCCTAACCAGCACTATTGAAAGAGTAACATCACAACTGCTTCCTGAATAATTTCTTGTCACCTTAAATTGTAACAGAGTTTCAGCAATACATAAAAAAGATTTTAATCAGGTATTTTCTTGGAAGCTTTATGAGGAAACACCAGGTTCCCAGAAGCCTCAGGTGTATGGCATGAAATCCTAAAACTACAGCAACCTTTCTTTGACCCTGCCTTTTTACAGCAGTATGGCAAGGAAAAATAAAATATTCAAATTACAAAATATTCCCCTGCATATTTTTTTTTCTGTGATCTAGTTAAAAAAATATGCTGTGATAATGGGTGTTAAGCATGCCATTTGAAGAATTTAAATGCTGTGGTGTTAGGCAGGGTATCAGACAATAAATGCACTATCAGGATGATATATTTAACATATTTATTTAGATAACTTTCTAAAAAGCATATATAGACTATGATGTATGTCTAGTACACACAGAGATAGTCAGTGGAGACACCTGAGGGGTTTCCTTTCTAATGTTTAGTGTTTGGTGAAGCTTCTTGTTCAAAGCACTGTCAATTTTTGAACAGTTAAGGCAAAGCTACTAATTTTGAGTAATTTTGAGCATTTGCTAAGCTGCTGTTACAGTGGCCAGCTGGGCCAACAGGCCATTTACCCCTGGGCCCATGGTGTGTCTCTGCTGGTGCCTGTCCTGTGTGAGAGGCTCTTTGTTTGTGCTGAGGATGTTCCAGCCTGCTGGGAACAGGAGCTGTGGATGGGGTCTGCAATTATTGGTGCTAACAGCCAGGAGCAAACAGAGCATCCACAGTTTCAACACTCCTTTGGTTCTGCTGACAGGATTTTCTGGGGAGAGGAGCTGAAGCAGCACGGGGTGCTTCAGCCAAGGTGTGAGTGGGAGAGGAGAAACCCAGAAGAGCCACGCTGCACAGCGATCCAGCAGCAATAACATGATGTATGAGCACCCTGCTCCTTTGCACGAGGCAGCAGTGGAACACTAACTTGTTTCCATGGCAACCCAAAAAAGAATTACGGCTTTAAAACTGACTGGATGGTAGCCCCATGAAAAAGTAAAGGGCAGACCATATCTTTCTAAAATATAATTTAGTACTAAGTCACCTGAACAGTATTAGCTAAAAGGATTTCAGCACTGGGCTTGGGAAGTGACCCATTTGGGATACGGAGTGTTAGGTTTTCCTAATGGTGTGCCTGAGATCTGAAGGGCCTGGAGGACACACCGTGGCATACAGCATAAAAGAAGAGGAAAATACCTTTATGCCTGAAATCTCTTACCAGAAAAACAAGAAATTGTAGAGGTGAAGGGGAGTGGGATAATCTGATAGAAAACTGGCACTTTTGTAAAGACATGGGAACACGTGTGTTGAGTGCCTGGTACAAAAATGCATGGGGAAGGAAGGAGAAATGTGGTGAAAATTAAATAATCCCTTGGGTAAGGAGAGGGAAGCTTCTGTGTTTAGACTGGAGACATGTCCAGTTGGACTAAGAGGCCAGAATCTGCCTCTAGCACAATGCATTATCCTGCCCTCTGAACACTACTCAAGCCTAATCCTGAAGTCCCTAAACATTTCAGAAAGTTTTTTAGCAGAAAAAACTCCCATTAACTGCAACCAGAGTTGAGAAAAATGCTCAGGATTTGGTCATTTCTGTGTAATGATGGCTGGAGACACAGGAAGGGGGCAGTAATTTGTACATGCAGGTTGACATTTTTTACACAGCAAGAGTTAAAAGAAATAATCAAATTTATTATGGTTGAAAAATTATGGAAAGCAGGAATCTAAATTTATTGTAAGACAGTTCTCTTTACAAACAAATAAGAATTAGATCCCAGCAGAGTCCCACATATATCAATCACAGTGAGCACTAACCAACATTCAGAAAGTCTGGCTGGAACAATGCAGAGAGGCAGATCTGGAGCTCTCAGACAACAAACAGCTGCATTGTTCAGGGTTTGGTCAGTTAAATCTCATTTCAAATGACAGAAATCAGTATTTTACCAAGAAATACGGCCAATACAATGTTGAGAACAGTGCCATGTCATGAGAATAGACTTTCTCTCAGGAGCGGGGGCCATTCAGCCCCTCCCAAGCCAAATGTGACTGTGTGAGTTGTGCTGAAATCTGGGTGCCCCTGCTCTCTCTCAGTGGTTTACAAAAAGCAGCTGTCTGTAAAAACTCATTAAAAAGTCTTGTTCAAAAAATAAGTACAAGAACTGACCTCAGTTTCTAGAAATGGCCACAGGAAGGAATTATTTCTGTGTTTGGGTAAATGAGACCTTCGATCCACAGCCCTTTTTTTCCTTTTCCCAGCAGAAACCTGCAAAAACCCATTGCTTTGAGTCTTAACAGCACCAGTGTCCTGATTCTCAAGAATGATCAACACTGTTAATCCCTTAGGCTGGGATTTTCAAAAGAATCTCAAAAGAAAAGCCTCAGTGAGAGAAATAAGCACTCTTGTCACCCTGGCCATCCCTGTGTCTGGGCCCCAGCAGGGGAGAAGCCCAAGGCTGGAGTGAGTCCCCAATGTGCAGGATACCTTTGCCCTCTTCTGGGAACACTCTTTTAAAACATCCTATTAAGGTATAGGTTGAAACAAATCACAAGTGTGTTTAATAACGTATAAAACAGCTTAGTAAAATTGTCATGAAAATTTAAAAGCTTGGGCAAAAACCCTACACCTCTGCCATTTATACTGATGACAATGATAATGAAAAAAATAATGATGTTTTAACTCACCCATCAAAAAAATTTATTCACCCTGAGAGAGTAGAAATGTGCAAAGCTGGTGGAAAGATATACTTACCTTGAATTTATAAACTGCTCCTCAGATAAAGAAATACAGGATGAGGAGTTGCCTCATTTACATTCATTCATTCACCCTTGGCCATTTCTGCAGCCAAGTGGATGCAAATTCTTTGAAGCCATTAGAGCTGATAAGAGAGAAGCCCTAAACCTGAGCCTGTTGTCACCCAAGGCAGTGGTGATTCCCTGTGCACCCCAGCTGCCAGGGACACCCCACACTGCAGCCTAAAAATTACCTCAGGACCAGAGGTAACAAATATTTCCTTGTGGGAGTGGGACAGCCTGCCTTATCTAAGTCTGCCTAACAATCTTTCTGCTCAATATAAGATGGGCAATCTTTCCTTACTTCAGTAGCTGCACAGCAGATGAAATAGTAGAAGTTAGATGATAATTACTAATCTGAGAAGGCAATGCGCATGTTTCTTGCTGCTTGGTGTCCGGAGAAGTTCCGTACCCTGAACTAGAGCTTTGCCATCAACTGGGTATAAAAAACTCAACCAAACAAAAAAAGAGATTATTTACCCTTGAATTCACATGCTGAAAGACCCTGAAGGAACAAAAGGCAGCAGGGGAATCGGACAATAAGGGTTGTGGTGAGGAGATCAATTTCACAAGGAAGATGTTTCTATTTTGGAATTGCTTCATATCACAGGAGAGGCCCAAGCTGGTCAACCTGCCTGGACACGGCAGAGCAGAAGTGATACTTGAGCAGCCCATAAAGAAGAGAGCTTGGCTGGATAGGGCACTTCTCTTTTATAAGGCAAAGCACAGGCATTTGCAATCAAAGCACACACATGGGCATTCAGCCCGAGATACACTGGAGACAGTGCTGGAATGAAAAAAGGAGAGAGCACACGCTGAGCTGTGTGTGGCTTTGTTTTGTGGACAGTCACAGCTTAAGGAAATGGAGGTATGAGTGAGGACTTTTGGGAAGGTTGCTGTGCTACAAGACATACTCATCCAAGTGTTTCTGTCTGCCCCTTCCTAGCTTCATTTTCATAAAGGAAAATGAAACTGTTCTTCTATGACCTTGTCTGGCATTAGCTCCTGACCTCACCTGGGTACCAGAAGTTTGTTTCAGTGTAAAGAGACACATGTTTTTATCATTTAGCCACACCAGGTCTAAATTCCAGCTTTTTATCGCCGTGGCATGGTGAACTTAGGCAATTTGCCACTGCAAACAATGAGAATCCCACCAGCAAATTGCTCCTCGCAGCGCCCAGCAGCAAACCTTGTAAATGAGTATGATTGAATTTATTCTAAATTAATTCAGAAGCATGTGGGATTTTAAGACAGAACTGATCACCGTGGTGTTAATTGGGCTTGGCCTTTTAGCCCCACGCCCCGTCAGCCCAGCTAAGCAGCTGTCCCAGCAAAGGGAGCGGGGACGCCAAGGAGGCCGAAAAAAAATCCCTGACAAGAATTTAAATGAAGTAAAATTGCCAAACCCTTTGCTCCATTGCCTTTGTTGGGGTTAGGTCTGCAGAGAGTTTGAACCAAATGCCAAGCACAAAGAGAAGACCAAGCCCACTTTGCCATCTCGGGATGCTCCTGCTCTGGGCTCTCTGGGAAGCAGCCTGCAGGCACTCAGCTCTGCACTGTGGAGTCACTGGCAAAATGTCTCTGCTCTTTCCTCTGCTGTGGTTCTCACAACAACAGGGCTTTGGGGCCCCCAAATTCAACAACAGGGCTTTGGGGCCCCCTTGCCCTGCTAGGAATGGGGACTGAACAGGGCAAACCATCCTCAGCATCCTCCCCTGTTCTGTGCCTGCTCACGCTCTGCTGCGCGTTGGGAAAGAGATCCCCAGCCCCAAATAACTGCTGCCAGTGGCACATCAGTGCTGTGAGTGGCAGAAGGAGCAGCACGGAGGTGTGCACAGCAGGAAGGTGTCAGGCATTTGGGAATGCTGGCTGTCAGTGAGAAGGGCTGGGGAGGGGAGCTGCCGAGGGGCTGCAGTGCTCCGTGTGATCCGGCTCCTGGGACCCACCTGCCCAGCCAAGCCCTGCAGACACAGGGTGGGTGATAAAGCTGGAATCCAAGGTGAATTTTCAGAGCTGATGAGTGAAAACCAGCTCACATCTTTATGTGCCGGCTGAGCACACTCAGGGGAGAGCCAGTGGGGTGTAATAAGCGTGATTCAACACTGTGCCACTTTTAAGAGTAAAACTTCATAATCTTTGGCAACTTCTGCATCCTGAAGAGCAGGGTTTGAAAATTTACCACACACTGAAACACTTGCTCCCTCCAGGAAGCCATTCCTGCTCAGGTAACCCTCCCTGGGGTGTTTGGGTGGGACACTCACCTGCTGTGTGGGGACAGTGAGAGCTGGGCTGGCTGGATGGAGCTGGCCCATGGACCAGCAGGTGCCTGGCAGGGCTGGCAGCCCTGGCTGGATGGAGCTGGCCCATGGACCAGCAGGTGCCTGGCAGGGCTGGCAGCCCTGGCTGGATGGAGCTGGCCCATGGACCAGCAGGTGCCTGGCAGGGCTGGCAGCCCTGGCTGGGCTCCCTGGCTCAGGGGGCACCAGAAATGCAGCCCCGGTGTGAGCCATGCTCACCTGGCTCTCTGCTTCTGATTCCTCAGGTGTGGCATTCACAGAGAACGGGATCAATTAAATAGTCCAGAATTCTTAATTTTTAGGCAGCAGCTCATCCTACACTAATTAGTGCAAATGTGGGGGGTGGGGAGAGGGTGGGGAAAGCAGAGTTTAAGCACTACAGTGACAGATGCATTTTATAGGATCTAATGATTCATTCTGAGATGCAATCATTTCAAATACTATAACCAGCTACTGTTCAGGGGCTGCCTGTTTTCAGGGCTGTGCCATCACAGGGCAGTTCCAAACACAATTGGAGATATTGCAAAGACTTAAATGCCTTTGATGTGGGACATAGCTGACATGTTAAGAAATAAATCTAATTAAATTCTCCATTACATGGAATATATGTGAATACAGATACATAAAATGTTCTGTGAGGTGACTGTGATGTCAGTTCAAACCCAGCTGCCTGTGGCTGTTGGTGAGCCACTGATGAAGCTTCTGCTTAAAGAAAAAAAAACCAAAACCAAACAAATTTACAAATAACCCTTCACGCTTTTGGCTGCCCTGTCCATCCTGTGAGATGTTCCAGTGTGACATGGTGTTCTGAAACTCATCTCTTGCACACCACGATACCATTGTAGAGACTTTTCACATGAACTCAGCTAAAATCATTGAATTATTTCTGAATATTTTAAACATATTAGAGAAATCTATTATTTTCTTTCCCATGTTTCACATGTGGTTTTTGTAGACTCTAGCAAAGCACTCTTTAGGGAACAAAATCCAGAATCCTCCGAATAGAGCTGCTCTGTAAAATCTCTTGATCAAACAGAGATTTCAGCTCAAGAATCCAGATCTTCCTCAGTCCAGCTATCATTTTACTTTCTCTGCCTTGCCAGTATTCTGGAGGTATTTTGTGTGCAATAAGAAACAGGCCACAATCAAGACTGTTTCTCCAAATTACTGCACAGGTGTGGGATCTCAAACACTACTAGGGCTGTATATCAGTCCTTAAAAATCCAGAAAGATCATTTAGCCAGCACTTCAATTTAGGTGACAGAAAGTTCATCTCTTTCATTCCAGTCTTTATTAACAGGCATTATTAGATGGCATCAGACCCCAAATCTACTCAGTCCAGCTTGTTGTCTGCAGGAATAGCAAACAAGAGGTGAGCAGAAGAAAAAGTAGGAGCCAGAGGCCATGGGTATAATGTGTCATCACATAACCCTCCTCATAATTTCCAATAAGAAGACAAAGACTCAAGCCAGCTCTAAGGAAAGCTGCAAACCATCACACCACAAAAACAAGCATCACACCACAAAAACAAGGTGGAAATTCCACATCCAGAGCCTGCCTTGTTTGCTGGGTGGCAGCTGGGCCCAAAACAACCTTTGGCAAATGCAGCATAACGTACTTAAGCTGGTCTTTCCTCCAATTTCATCTGCAGTGATAATTAATGAATGTGACAAGCAGCAGACGCTCTCTCTTTGCATCGTCTCTGAGTGATTTGCCACACAGAGGGCACATCCCCGCCTGAACACCTCGCCTACCACTGTGGTGAATATTTATACAGATTTGTCACCATGAGCTAGCATGATGCTGCAGTAATCATTAATCTGCTATCTAGTGTTTAATTGCTCTTATCTGCTGCTGCAGAGAAAGGAGCAGTTCATTAGGCACAGGCAGCTCACCAGCCCTGTCCTCACTCTGGCCTGGAGCAGGAGGGCATCAAACCCCACTCCCTCCCTTCTGTGGCCCTGGGGATCCACGGTCTGGGGATCACTTGTGCTGGAAATCTGCTGCCTTTTGGGGTGTCTGTGGCATCCCCCAGGCTGGGGATGGACAGGCAAGGCTGTGGCTCTGGGGGCAGCAGGGTTCAGACAATGCTGCCCATACACCTCCCCAGCACTCTGGCCAAGCCTCTGGCTCCAGCCAAGCCTTCCCTGTGCCCCAGCCTCATCCCCCATGCCCCTCAGTTTCCCCCTCAGCCTCACCCTGCATCACCCGGACCCCTCATGGCAAAACCCAAACCATGAGGGGCTGCTGAACGAGACTGGCTGCCAGCTCCCGCTCTTCACGGTGAGAATATGAAATATGTGCCTGCCAAAAATAACACTACCATCTACACAGATGCAACTTAGCCATCAGACAGGAAAAACCCAGCAGCTTCCCAGCAAGAGGTGTGGATAGGGCTCTTCTGGAACAGAAGGAGCAGAGAAATGTGATATCTACATAACTGAGTTTTCTCTGCTGCGTGCTCCAAATGGCACCTTTTGCTCAGAGGGCCTCAGGCACAAAGAATCAGGGTGGCTGGGATTATAAAATAATATGTTTAGTTTTGGGGTAATAATATGTCTTTCAAATAAGAATGGTCTATTGCTGCAAGCTTCAAAGAAGCAGCCAGTGCACTTTTTAAAGCCCAAATAGGCATTTTATGATGCAAAGGATAAATCTGTCAGTAAAGATACTCGTAAGTCAAGTAAATACAGCTGTTCTCTTATGTGAGGAGCTGGATATTACTTTTGTGGGGAAAATTGTGCCATTTCTTAATAGTGAGCAAAGAAAGAGGGAAAACCAGGGAGGTAAAAACGTGGGGAGGTTTTTTTACACTGTGGAGCAGTGAGCTGCAGCCAGAGGTAGGCCAGGGATGGACTCTGGCAGCAGCACTTCAGCTGTGTGGTGCAGGAAGAGGATGTGCAAGCTGCCACCCCCTCAAAACACAGAATGTTTGCTCCATAAGAACATAGCTGGTCTGTCAGACCAACTCCTTTACAAGTTGCTAATTCCTCAGGCCTGTGAAAACACAGGTGGGGTATGAGATTCACCTGTAAGGGACAATTTAACACTGGCTTAGCTAAATAATATTTCAACAGTAGCCATGAAGACATATCTATGTGGTCCCAACCATGATAATTTCCAAAGCTGAGAAGAAAAGGGAAGAAAGGGACTAACATTCAGGCTCTGGAGCTGGGAATAAGCAGCCAGAGAGGGTTGAGGTGACAGCAGCATAGGAGCCTGTGCTGGAGCAGTTGTGGTGCAGGAACAGGCACTCCCATGGTGGCAGCACCTTGTACAGGGGCACAGACACAGTGGGCATCATGGTGTGATCCAGCACAGAACAGGAGCTAGGCAAAGCTGGCATGCTCATGCCTCTGTGACACTGGATGTCTCATGTGCTTTGTAGTTCTGACAATAAGAAATCAATACTGATATTTTTATGAAGATACTATTTTGTAATTCCAGGTGCCAAATGGGACTCTTGCAGTATTATGGATGAGGAAGAGAAAACTCCCAAAAATCATCTTGGAGGGGCTGAACCCTGTTGCTCCAATGGAGGAATGCACAAAAAGTCATACAAAAACCTTCCTGTTCACTACCAGACTGCAAGATCAGCTACAAAACTGCAGGATCAAAGGTCTGTCTAGATCAGCATCCTCCTGCTGGCATGGGCTGATATGTGATGCTGAAGGCATCGTGCAAGGGCAGGATGGTCCTGAGCAGTCTCCCTTATGCTGTCCCCATTCCAGACAGTGCTCTACTCCCCCTGTCTGTGTTTCAGCATTTCCTGAGCCTGCAGTTGCCTTCAGCCCACGGGATGCAGCCATACCTGTACCTTCCATGCCTCTTTAAATTCACCTGGACCCACAAACAAATGGCAGCCTCAGGGGAAGGGTCCCACACTTTGGTTGTGTGTTACACCTAACAAGATGTGTAGAAGAAACCTGAGATGCAGTTTCTCCTCTAACCTGTACCAAGGGCCTCCTGAGCATGTGTTCTGCATTCCCAGTGGTTAGTCCTTCAGCTGGACTCTCCCAAGAGATGCTGGGAGAGCAGGGAGTGTGCTGGGCTGAGCACTGCTGGCTGCTCCTGCCTTGAGGAGGCAGAAGAGAAATGAAAATGGAGTATGTAGGGGTTGAGATACAGAAAGGAAATCTCTTACCAATTTCATGGGCAAGACAGATTCCACTTGGGGAAAATGAATATAATTTATTGTCAGCCAAAATATGGTTGAACAGTGAGAACCAAAGACATCAATCCCTCTTCCCAGTCTCATCCAGAACTGCCTAAAAGCTGTGGCTGGTGAAACCCAGACCACTGGCTAATGTCCTGGAGCAGAATTTGGGATTGGGTTTCCTGTGTTGGGCATATTCTGCTTAATCCCTGAAAGTATCTGGTGTTTCATGACTTCCTGCCCCCCTTTCTCTGTACTCTCCCCCAGAGCTGACTTTTCTGAACTCCCAGCGTAAACACCAAGAGGATATGATGACTTGGATAGTCACCAGGAGGTTTTCTCAGGAAAAGCCTCTTTCTCTGGCACAGCACATAGGGATTTATGCTGGATTGCAAAGGAATGATAAATCATATCATTGTAATTACAGAAACAGGCTTATTTTGTGGATTTTCCCCTTGTGCCACCATGCCCTCCCAATGAGCTCCAGCTGTCCCTCCTTGCCCCTGTGCAGGCTGGAGGAGACAACCAGGGCTGCATGAGCTCATCGAGAAGATTCCCAGGAATGAGGCTTTAGCACAAGTTTATTCAGGACTAGTTCACCTGTAATTGAATGTGTTCCTCCAGAACAACCCTGGAATAATTAAATAATAGGAGAGGAGAAACAAACCCTTCAGAGTTAAGTGAGCTTTGGATGTGTGCTGGTCCTAGAGCTTTTTGCAGCCCCAGTGCTCCCTAAACTGGGGCAGCAGGCAGGACACACTCAGTCCCCACTGCTCCCACACCCTCTGATGTGCTGATGCTTCAGGGAGAAAGAGGAAACACAAGTCACTTCCATCAGGAAGCAGTTCAGTTCATGTGGTTCTGAATTGTGTCTGCAACAAAGAAAACTCATCACAAAGCGCCTTTAAGCACAATGAGCAACAGAGGAGACAGAGAAATAATGAAACTCAAACTGATCTACTGCAACTCTTTCAAGTGTGATCTGTTAGAGAGAAGCCCAGGTAATAAATTATCATAATTTTGAAATCTGAAATTGAGCTCTCTTACAAATATTTCCTGGTTACAGTTCTTGTCAGCAAGCAAATAGTAGTTAAAATCTCCAATTCCATTCTCTTTATTTGCTCAGTGGTCTTTCAGTTGAACAAATTTGAGCTGGGTTGTACCTCCTGTCTGAAGCTTCCACCCAAAGATGGTAATTTCTGAAGGGTTTCAGAAAAAATCAGGATAGCAGCTTTTGAGTTATGTGAGGGAACCGAAAAAATATGCTTTTCCCATATGGTGTGATTGAAATGTTGCATTTGCATAAGTCAAAACCAGCTGTAACTATAAAATTTTTAACTTAGCTTGATTTATTGCCCTTCTCAAGGAAGGAAAAACAAAAGATGTCTCAAGAATGATCTGTTTAGTGGATTTTGAGTTAGGACATGAATGGTTACATCTGCCATATGTGAGACTGCAGTGTTTTCTAGTGGGGTTTTCTCAAAGCTCTTCAACAACAAGGTTTTAGCCTGCATGGCACACACAGATCCAGGAGTTCTAGATGAAGATGACAGCCTTAAGGATACTCAGCATTAGCCTGCTCTTAGAAATAATATTCTTGCCTACAATTGTTTATTTATCAGTAGTGTTTAAATGCTGCACAGTCATTCGGCTTCAGGTTAAGATGCCACTGAAATGGACTTAAAATGGACGTGTCACACACCCTGCCCCAAAGACCCTGAGTTATTAAAAGCAGATCCATGGAAAGATGTGACAAATAAGGCAGGGATGGGAAATATAAACAGGGAATTCAGCACCTGAATGACACCATTTCCTGTACCAACAGGAACCATTCCATAATTTCTGTGAAAGGAGCATACGTTGCTCTCAGATTTTTTTTTGCATTGGGTCTTGATTTTTAGTTCCCTCTAACCTAAGAAGAAAAGAGTGTTCCATTTTTCATCTTAGATGCACCTTGGAACTTTCCCATCCTAATGTACTGTAATGTACTGTCAGAGGAGTCACCCTGCACATAAGAGAGTCTATCTTCTTCCTCTCTCCCTGGCATTGCAGTGAGATAGGAAATAAAGCTTTACTGCACAGCAGTGGAAACTTGGTCCTGGTGAAGCAGGAGAGAAACATTTTTGTGGGTGAGCAAATCACACAGAAATGGCTGAGTCATTTTACTCATCTCTGTGGAGTGCTTTGAGTTCCATAAGGAGACAGGTTCATTAGTGCAACATATGCATTTGTTTACCTGTGCACTAAAAAGTTTGCATAACGTTTTTCAGCTCTACCACTGGGTCTAAAGAAAGATCTCATCACTGCCTACACACACCTGAGTCCTTCTGGGGCTGCAGCAAGGTGCCAGTTTGTTATCAAAGGTGGACACTGGGATAATGCTGAAAGCAGGGGTCAAAGAATGATACAGTCCTTGTCAGCAGGAGGATTATAGAATCACAACCTGAGCAATTTCAAAGAGGGAAGCAGCCAGCCACGTGGTTGTTAAAGACAATATTAGGTTAATGCTGAAGTGAACGAAGCCAGACCGAGCTCCCGTGGCAGAAATGTGGTGCACTTGTCCTTGCGGTGTGTCAGGCTCTGACAGCCCTTGTCACCCTCTTGTCTCAAAGACTTCTTCAAATAAAATCTTGCTGAGGTTGGAAAAGCAGTTGGGGTCTGCATGAGAACATTTGGCTGCCCTCGCTGCAGTGCTCAGGGCACACACGGCTGGGCCTGGGACTGCAGCGAGTGCAACTCCATCTATTTGGCTTTCTCTTCCCCACCCCGTGCTCTGCAGCTTTTGCTTTTGCTGGCAGAAGTTGTTTTCTCAGTGTCAAAAAATGAGCCAAAGTCTACAGTGTAAAATGATTTTTTTCACCTCTCTCACCTTTCTGTGGCAATTGGCAGGATTTGCAGGTTTCACATTACGTGTCAAGCTGCTTCCAGAGGCTCCAAACTCCCAGACTCTTAAAAATCAATGAGCTAGACACAGTGAAAGCTCAGGAATTTCTTGCTTCATCACGTACCACACAGTATATAATGGTTTTTAAAAGAAAGAAACCACCACAAGTATACACAAACCTACCCAGAATTACAGCTTCTCCACATTTTGGAGGGCTGAAATTTTGGGGAACTTGACAATGTGTCTGCCTGCATTAAGGCCAGATCTCATCAACACAGAGGTCATCAGGTAGGAGCTGATTTGTGGGGAGGAGGTAGCAAACATAGTCCTGGTTTTGTAGCTTTTCTCGACATTTTGGATCTGTGGCTTGGGTGGAAATAAGGGAATCTGGCAGGATTAAGTGTGATACCAGCATTGCTTTGTCAGCATAGAAGATTTGTGCTGGTGAAGAGTTCTGGGGACCATCATGGTAGCAGTGGGACCAGTGGGGAAAAAAATATAAAACCAATAAAACAAAGTAAATAAAAAATAAAAATAGAAATAATGTAAATATATAAATATAAATAATAAAAACTAAAAAAATAAAAAAACTTATTGTGATAACCCATGAAATAGAGCAGAGTTTCTACTCTGTTCAAGATAATCTTAGGTAAATGAACATGAACCTCATAGTGAAGAAAAGGAAATGAGATTGTTTTGGAGCACTGAGTGGGTCAGACCAAGACCTGCAGGGAGCTGGGGTGAGGGAGGGGGCTGGTTCCCCCCTGCCTAGAGACCACCTCCCTCTGTACCCTCTGGAGAAGAACTGGGGAGTTCCTGCCTACTGTTCCCTTCTCTGGGGAGGGACAGGATAACCAGTGTGCAAGTGATTGGAGAAAAAAACCCAAAACCAACGGCAGGCAGGAAAATGCTTATTCATCTGCCTAAAAAAAAGAAAATCCCAGCAACCTCTTTCAACAAAATGTGTTTTCCTCTTGGTGGAGTAATGAATCACTGTTTATTTACATATGGGAAGTAGCACCTTACAGTAAATGGATGGAAGTGGGGACTAATTTGAAAGTGTCACTTTGTGAAGGGCACCGGTAACATTTGTGAAACATTCCAGTTTTTGACCATCTGGCAATGTTGAGGGCTAAGCTAATGTATAAACCTTGAGAGACCCCATTTGTAGCAGGAACTGCTTTAGACTTCAAATTTTAATGGAGTGAGATCTCAAATCAATGCCACCCTAATAACGCAGAATGGATTTGGGCCAGGACACAGTGCTGTTTATACTGGCTTCTTCTGAACGGCCAGAATTACAAATACAGAGGTTAAATCTTTCTCCCCTAAATTGAAAAAGATCTATTAATAATGATTGTGAGCCAAGAGAAAAATCTAGACCTCTCTAGAGACAAAGGAACTGGCAGATACAACTGGGAGGTCGTTAGCTCAAGCTTTGCAATTGCTGTCCAAAGGGGCTTTCTTTCAAACCTGTCAGGAAATTCTTTCAGCTATTCAAAAAGTGTCTTCTCAGACATTGCAAAAGTCGGCGTCACACCCAAAGAAAGGACACAGGGAGGAAGATGTGAAATTAAGCAGTGACTTGGAGCTCGAGTCTGATGATTTAGCACATAAGGAGTAATTTGGGGAGGCGGTTGGGGACGTGTGGGAGGTGAGCCCGGAGCCGAATCGCCGGGGCAGGTCAGTGCCCTCGCCTGCCTCAGTTTCTCTGTGGCAAAACTGGAGCGGTGACAGCGACCTTGGGAAGCCTTTCCCTTGACTCCAGATGGAAAGTGCTTGCGAAGGGAAAGTGCCGCTATTTCGGGCGGAGCGAGGTGAGGCTCCGAGCAGCTGAGCGACTTATCTGCAGGCACACAGCGAGCAGAGCGGCGCCAGGAATAGCACACGGGTCTCTCGGCTCAACAGCAACAGATAATGCCTAATAAAGAATTTAAAACGGCAATTAAGGCCGCACTCCTACCAACTCCACATTAAATGAGGAATCCCCTGGCCTCCTTGGGAAGCAAATACAGCTTGGAGCGAATTAGGGGTGCAGACCTGGGACCTGGAGAGCTGCTTTGGATGAGCAGTGTCACTTGAAGCGTTTCAGCAAGCGAAAACCAAAGTCAGTGCTGAGGATTAAGATTTGAAAGTAAGTGCTGACATACTGAGGTCCTTGGAAATTTTGTCTGTGAGGAAATCTAGTGTATAATTAAATTTGCACTTTCCTTAGTGGGACCATCATTTCCTTCCACGAACAAAAAGATAAATTTCTTAGATATTCTGTCATGGACTCTTCTAATGTAACGAGGCTTGACAGACTGAATAAGTAACTCTGCAGCTTTTAAGAATAATCTTTTTGATAGCAGCGATTCCCTGAGATGATAACCTTCCTAAAGACAACTAAGGAGTCTAGCAATGAGCTGAGAAGCGTGGTTTCGCCAGCCACAGAGGAATTGCAGTCATGACCTTGTCCAGACTCTCTGACAGGATTTTGGCAATGACTGCAGGAATTGGAGGCTCGAGAGGAAATGCAAACTTCCTGGTCAAAATGCCAGCAGATAAGTAATTCAGCGGGAGTCCCCAGGCTGCACTGGAGGGGTGAGGATGCCAGCGCTACATTCAGATGAGATGAGAGCAGTGGTGTCATCAGAAACGTGTCCCACACCTGAGGCAGCCTGAGAAGAAGAGGTTGTTCAGAAAGACCTTCTCTGACACATGGCTGCGACAAAACACCTGTAAATCATTTTAGTCTTCCTGTGATGCAAGTTAGCCAACAACTTTTAAAAATGAACCTATTTGTAGGTTAGATGATATCAAAGAATTCTAAATTTTCTTCCTCTGCTGTGTCCCATTTGTAGCTGCCATTTATATGGACAGGGCTGCTGCCCCTCAGGCACCAGAACAATGGTTACTGTTTTTACTGTTGGGGAAACCTCAGTGGAGATTTATTTTTTAAATTCTAATTTACTCAGACTGGATGAGCAGACTTAAGTCTTTGAGTAAGAAGGTTTAGCAGTCCAGGTTTTTCTTTTACAGGATTAAATGATAGAAAAATTCAAACCTGCTTGCTTTCTCCACAAAACTAATCACAAATATGAGTCAACAACAGGACAGAAGTCCTTTATCATCGAGTGTACAGGTATGGGGTTATGAAAATATGGAGCACGAGGTTCCCACACTGGCTTTTAGTTCAAGAGTAATTCATGGCTACAGAGAGAAACCAAACTGCTCTGCATCTCTTCTGCCTCTCCTCTCCCTGATCACTTCAAGGTCACCCCAAGAGGAAAAGCAAAAGGATGAGGGTTATCCATGTTCCTCCACACCCAAAGCATCTCGTGGGAAGTGTTTTTCTGCAAGCACAAGCTCAACTTATCTATAAAGAAACAAGCTATAAATAAGTGTCCATTTATGTCAATTTATGTTGGGGTTCACACATCCTTCGGTTGTGCTTAGAGGACCCTCCCTGTCTGACTTGGCCTTTGTGCCAGATAGTGCACTTTGGGGCATTTAAATGTGTCTTTGGCAGAAAAGGACCATTCAGAGCACTGGAAGAATGTCAGGATTTGCCAAGTTTGAATGTCCTCTCTGCTGTAACTGGAAATCAGACTCCTGCCTGCTCTCCAGTCCTATTAGACAAGAAGTCTCTGCTCACCCTAGACAATCTTTTAGGGTGTGGTAGTTAAACATCCCACTGCTGAAATTTGCACATAGTTCAGGGAGCAAGGAACCATGCATGAATGAGACTTTTTTCCCTACTGCAGTCCTCTTACTCTGCCTATCCTAAAGACACAGATTCCTGCATTGCTATTTCTTTCCCTTTCAGGGCAAAATCAACCCTAAATTGGTCTGCACTGAATAATTGAGTGCAGCCTGAACTGTGAACCCTGCATCAGAAATGGTCTCTCCTGCAGCTGAGAACAGACTTTCAGGAGGGCTGATACCCAACTCCTCAGCAGACATTTTATCATCTGGATCCAGCTGACATGAAAAGGAGCCCAGCCCCAGATACATTTTAGAAGCTGGGTCTGAAGTCTTATAGAACTGTCTGAATAAAGCAGCTGGATCTTCAGAGAATGGGGAATTCTCTTGTGGAATGAGGCTGGTTTGAATCTCTGTCCAGTATTTTTAACATCTGAATGGGCGCTGCATGTATGACAAACACTTCCAAAGCTGGTTTTTCCCTTTTGACATCTGGGAGCTTGCATGAAATAAACCACTTTTTTTTATGCTAATTGAGTTCATGTAACAAGTTTTAGTTAAAATGGGATTCCTTTGGGGAAATGAATGAAGTTACCCACATGGCTGAGTCCCAGGAGAAAATACTTTTCACATGTGAATAGCATTTTCTGACAGCCTGCAGTGGTGCATTCTCTTGGCAGAAGTAATTCCATAAATTACCAACTACAGAGTGTAAAAAAATGAATTTTGGTATGTTACCATGAGATTCCTGGCAAAACTACACGTGAGAGAGTTAATTCATTTGCCTTGGCAGCTACCTAGTGATAAAGAATGAAAGATAGGTTCACAACAAGGGCCCTCAGGAACTTCAGAGGGACAAATGGTGCTCTGATCACTGCAAAGCTACTTAGGGAAAAGGAAAAAAAAAATTGTCAGCAAGTTTCTGTAAGCCAGAAATACACTCCAAGAAAATCTGAAATATTTCTGTAACCTCATCCTACAAGAGAGTGAAGGATTCAGATCTAAGCCTGAATGCCCCAAAACACAGAAGAGTGAATTTGATCTGAAAGTAACTTCAAGGCTGCAGAAAGGGACATATGACATAAAGAAAAAGAAACCAAACGATCCTTCCCACCTTCTGCTCATAGTTGGAGAGCAGGAATTGGGGTTATCAAACAGAAGGCAAAACATTTCTAACATCCACTAACAAATGTGGTCACTCAATATCTCATTAGAGCTCTGGGCCTTGGAGCAAAGAAAAAGCATACAAGACTTTTTTTTTTTTTTTTTTTTTTTTGACAATTTATTCACAGTCATGAATGTGCTATGTCGTGGAAAATGCACTCACAGTGACATCAAGGGCTTGCAGACCAGCATGCCTCGAAGCATCAACTACTGTGACACTAATCCTACCTTCCACCGACTGTGAGAACACCTTTCTTGTGGTTGCTGCCTTCCTGTATCCCAGCCAGAGGCAGAAGGCAGCGTTAGAAGGAGCTTTCAAACCCTCCAAAGGGCAGGTTTTGCCCTCAGGGTGAGCCAAGCCCAGCAGATGACCTCCATGCACACTGCTCCCCACAGCTGCAGAGCCACACTGGCTCAGCTTCCCCTGCCACCAAGGAACTCCATCCCAGTTAGGGATGAGGGATGTGCTGTTCCTGCTCCACCATGGCACGCCAGATGGGAGTGGCATTGTTGTGGGGGATGGATGGGAGCCCCTCTCTGGCCCCACCAGCAGCTGGCCGCCCATATGGTGGTGGCACATGCCCCATGCTGATGGATGCTCAACAGATGCTCTTCAAGAGCTAAATAATGGAAAAAGAGGCTGGTGTGAGCAATAGACAGCACTCACAGTCCAGGTTCTGCTCACAGCCAGCAAATGCAGCAAAGTGGAGAGAGAAGGGGGATGCAGTTTAAAAAAATAAATAGTCTTGAAAACACCAGATCAGTTCACCTTTCAGCATGTTAAAAAAGTAGTTCTAGGTGTTGCTGAAGAGAAAGTTTTACTTTATTTACAGGGTTCTGCACATTCATTAAATATATTTATTTTGAAGCAATTCGTTACTTAAATTAAATGAGTTCTTGCCCTTCAGGAATTTGTCTACTTTTATCTGGGACTGTACTAAAGACACCCATGCATGTGTGTTCATAAGGTGCTTATAGTCTCCTCTGAAAACTCTGGGTCCCTCAAGACCAGGAACATCCACTGGAATAAATGGAATTTCTCAGTTCTTCTGTACTACTCAAATGGGTACAGGAAACTATTGGAATCTGGATCTTCCTAGGAAAATGCCAGACTGCTTTTTTTTGTCATGGTTAAAGAAAGATAACCTCTCTGCTTGTATCAATGCTTTAGAGCATCTTCAGTGGCAGAAATTAGGTCAGGCATAGCAAAACTGCTGGTAGTTGAGGTGGGAAAAAAGATCAATAAGGTTACCTGATACAGAGACAGCACAGCCAGCAGCAATCACAATATTAGCACAATATGCATCAAAATCTGCTCATATGTGGGAGTCACAAGAAATGGAAACAAATACTAAAACCCACACACAAGACATAAGCTGTGATTCATGGGATGAGGCAGGAATGCAATTTTCAGAAGAAACACCACTGAAAACAAAACAATCCAAAGGAAAATGCATTAGGTATGAGCCCATTTGAAGGGAAAAGGCATCAGAGCTGCCAACATTGCCCTGTACCTCCTCCATTTTGATACCACAAGCAGCCACAGGGAAATAAAAGTTGGAACTTAATATCCAAGGTCATTAGTGCTCTCAGTAATAGATTACCCCTGAAAACATGTTAAAGAAGAAAATTGTTTTAAATATAAAATTGGAGTAAGCCAAAATTAGCCCATAAACTTGAAATTAAAAAAAAAAAAAATAAAAAAAAATCTATGCATTGCTAACACTTGTTAAAAAGAGCAGAAACTGCAAGGGGTTTAATGCTTAATGTGAATTAACTCAGCCGTGTGTATTATACAGCCAAAGCCACAGAAATGGCCATCTAAATTGATTCCTGAGCTGGTAGGCCTGCAGCAGATTCGCAAATGATAATGCATATATTAATAGATACTTTCACTAATTTCACTAATGACCAATTTTAACGAGAAATTTTGATTTGTAAATGAACAGCAACATTCCCATTCCATCATTTGTACACGTGCAAAGAATTCCACATCCCAGGCAGAGGCTGAGGCAGCCACAGCACAGCCTGATCCCTGCAGAGCCAGGGCAGTGCAGAGGGTCACTCCCTGCCCTCGTGGAGCTGGCCCTCCTCAAGCACCTTCAAGATTTATGTCTTGCAAAATGCTGCTTGGCTCTGGAAAATGCATCCCTGTCAGTTTTTAGGACTGGGTGATGAATGGTGTGGGCTTGTGGTGATGCTGAGGAAGGAATCACACACACACACCAAGACAACAGCCCAAAGAGCAGCCCCTGCGTGACACCCAGGGATGTGTGGGACCCAGCAGTGTCCTGCTCCTCACAGGGACCTGAGGGACCCAGCAGTGTCCTGCTCCTCACAGGGACCTGAGGGACCCAGCAGTGTCCTGCTGCTCACAGGGATCTGAGGGACCCAGCAGTGTCCTGCTCCTCACAGGGACCTGAGGGACCCAGCAGTGTCCTGCTCCTCACAGGGACCTGAGGGACCCAGCAGTGTCCTGCTCCTCACAGGGACCCAGCAGTGTCCTGCTGCTCACAGGGACCTGAGGGACCCAGCAGTGTCCTGCTCTTCACAGGGATGTGTGGGACCCAGCAGTGTCCTGCTGCTCACAGGGACCTGAGGGACCCAGCAGTGTCCTGCTCTTCACAGGGATGTGTGGGACCCAGCAGTGTCCTGCTCCTCACAGGGATCTGAGGGACCCAGCAGTGTCCTGCTGCTCACAGGGATCTGAGGGACCCAGCAGTGTCCTGCTCTTCACAGGGACCCAGCAGTGTCCTGCTCCTCACAGGGACCTGAGGGACCCAGCAGTGTCCTGCTCCTTACAGGGATCTGTGGGACCCAGCAGTGTCCTGCTCCTCACAGGGACCCAGCAGTGTCCTGCTCCTCACAGGGACCCAGCAGTGTCCTGCTCCTCACAGGGACCTGAGGGACCCAGCAGTGTCCTGCTCCTCACAGGGACCTGAGGGACCCAGCAGTGTCCTGCTCCTCACAGGGATCTGAGGGACCCAGCAGTGTCCTGCTGCTCACAGGGACCTGAGGGACCCAGCAGTGTCCTGCTCCTCACAGGGACCCAGCAGTGTCCTGCTCCTCACAGGGACCTGAGGGACCCAGCAGTGTCCTGCTGCTCACAGGGACCCAGCAGTGTCCTGCTCCTCACACCACGCTGGGATGCTGCAGCAGCTGGACTCTGCCTTCCCAGCTTCCTTTTTGGGGTAAGGAAGCACCCAGTGGCCTGGTGTGGCTGAGTCTGGTTCACTGAGCTGCAGAGTGAGGGATGGGCTCTGTCAGGACACAGCTCCTCAGCCCCTTTTGCATCCCAGCAGGTGAGGACATGCACACCCCTGGCAACCCACCTGATCAGGGGCCAGGGGAAAGCTATCAGAACTGCTCTGGGGACTTCTGAAAAGAGCCTTGTGCATGGGAGCAGAGAGATCCTGCAGGCAGTCCCTTGATTCCTACAAGGGACTGTTAAAAATCCCACCCAAACACTTCCAGTGTCCAAGCCTGGCTTTGCCAGTAACCACACAGCCAGAAAAATATCCTGGCTGTTGGCCTTTCCTACCATTTTTAGTCTGGTCTTCCAACACCACAAAGGTTCTGTGGGCACTCAACTCCTGGGTGAATAGAAAAATGATTTCAACTGCAGCATTAACTCTGGAGGCTTAAAGGTTCTATTTTCTCCCTAAATTTAATTTATCTTGCAACTAAAACAGCTTACCAGTGAGCACATGCAGAGACTCATTATTCTGCCTCTGGCTTCAAAAGGCTCTGGAGGTTCCTTGGATCCATTCAAAACCTCTTCCACTTTCAAGTGCCCCCAAACATTATTCACTAACAGTAACATGAATCTCCAGATACAATCTGTGTCTCATCTTTGTGGCCACCAAATAGTTATCTCCTTTCTCTTCCCATCCTCTATTCTGTATTTCTGTGTTTGTGTTTTTTATTGTTTGGTTTTTTGGCTTTTTGTTCTTTTTATGTCTCTGTTTTCACATTTCTCCTGACTACAATGCTTTTATGCCCAGCATAATTTGGTACATATTTGAATAATTGTGCCTTCCTGGGCATTCAATAAACTCTCCTTGAAAATGTCCAGTATTTACTCCATTGGTGTGATTTGTCAGGAATCCTGACAACCAGAGCAAGCTTTGAGATAAAAGCAGGTAGACAGAATTATAGAATAATTCATGTTGGAAGGGACAAGAGGTCATCTAATCTGACTTTTCACTCAAAACAGGGTCAAAAAGGCGTTAGCAGGCTCATGCTTGTTCTCTGTTCATCAAGGAAAAGTTCAGATTATGAATATCTAGAGCTACAACCTGAGTAACTCCTCTTGTCCCTCATGAGGAAATTCAATATTTCCCTTTCCAGTGGAAAGCTATCCTAACTTTAGAAACTAAACATGGCTTGAAATGACACATGGGGAGCTTTCCTCCCCATTCTTTGCTGTAGGAGCATCCAACACTGCCCTTCTCCACTGGATGAAAACTTAACCCAGTGTTGAAGGTCAGATGTGAACTGGGGGAAATCTGCTAACAGCTGTGTCTCAGATATGAAATAACCTGTCATTGCCTTTTGCTCACATTATCCCATACAAAACCCATTTCAGTATTTTTTTTTCTGCTTAGGCATCTATCTGCACTTCTGTTTTTCAAATCCAAGTCCACACACAATTCTTCAAATTATTTAGATGCTAGCATTACCCTACAGCTAGCCCAAGCTGTGTTTTTTACATTTCCATTTGTGTTTGAATTTGTCACAGTCCCAGTGTTTTAGGTGCCAGTAAAGCCAGCTACCCAGCAAGCTTTCACATAAATGCAGATCATGGTGCAAGCTCTCAGCACAGACCCACGTGGGAAAAACCTGCTGCAGAGAACTGCTGGGGTCTCCTCTCTTCATTCTTCCCACATCCACCCCAGATATCATTCCTGTAACTATGAAGCATAATCTTATAAATCAGCACAGAGTTTAGGTGTGACATCTGTGCCATCTTGCTTTATGCATTACTCTGAGACACTTTCAGCTAATTTCAGTTTTATGAAGAAATTTTTAAAAAAGTCTTTAGAGGCTTCATGTATTGATCTAGTCACTTACATACATATTTTCTTTTTGGTACAGTGCAGTCTTGTTTTTTACCTTCCCTGTGGAATACATCAGTAACTAACTTCCTTTTAAGAACAGAGGTAGTAAGGTTTATTTTCTCCACAGCTCCAGCATGATCCCAGTTTACCCAAGTGGCACATACACACGTGTGTGCAGAGGGTGGCTTGGGGACACACACCATCCAAACACTACAGAGTAGCTCATGTGCACAAGCCCAGGAATGAAATCTCCCTCTAACATGATCTTCATCAGTTTTGGATGCTCTTGGTTTCCAGAGAAACCATCCTGCTGCTTTCTGAGGCTGCTGCTCCCACCACAGCTGGGGATCCCCTGGGAGAGAGCCTTGTCCTTGTTCTCAGGCACTGGACATGAATGTGAGCCTGTCTGGGACTGCACCATGCTAAAGGTGCTTGTTGGTGCTGCCAGGACCTGCGTTCTTTCCTGTTATCTGCATGGACTACCCATCCTCCCAGATCAGCCCCACGACAGAAATTTGATCATAAAGTATCTTTCAGTGGAAGCAATTTCTACAAAGATGAAAGATATTTTTAATAAGCTGCTTGAAGAGTAAATGTTGAAAATCAGAAGGGATAACAAGCAGAGTCTAGATGCAAGTTTACACATAAGAAAGTTCAAGCTGTACTGGCTCCTGTTGCTGCAAAGGAGACTAGAGGACATTTAGAGAAGGGTAACTCTTCATGGGCCCAGTATCAGAGTCAAATGTGTGTGATAGAAAATAATATTTTGGCTTAAATGACATCACAGAGTCTGCACTCCAATACTGTTAGAATTGTAGCCTGTGAATGATAAAAATATACTGAAAAATAAGTATAACAAATAGAATGAATGAGATCAGAAGAGATGCTCTTTGCTAGAAGATCTGACAGAATCAGATGGATGCCAAAACCCCCTCTAAAATAATCTATAACAGGAAACCAAGCAGGGTGCAGGTAGCCCTGGAGATGCTCTAGCAGACGTCTGTTCAATGAATTCTGTTGCACAGATGTTCCTTTGTAGTTCTCAAAAAGCTTTAAGGCTCCTGGTCAGTAAGGAAGTTTGGAAAAGATTCAAACTTCAGCTCTGCAGTGTCAGCATAAATTCCTGTCTGTGCTAACTAAAGCACAGCGCTAGCAAAAAAACCAATTCTGTAAAACAATGGCATGAAATTCTACCTTCATTCTCCCTGTGTGATTCCCAGATCAAACACTCATCCCTTCCCCAAAGGTTTCCTCCTGTAAGTGTCCCTTACTGGTGCCAGTGCAGATTTCCCAGTTGCCTGGGAGCTGTTTACAGCAACACTGGAGACCCAAAGCTTGACTCATGTGAAAGGAACAGAAAGTTTCAAGTAAAAAATACTCTTAAGAAGGGTGAAGAGAGGACAAGGATTGAATGATTAGCTACAGGGAGTCCTCAGCTCTGGAAAGACCTTAAAACCCAGACTGGCCTTTACAGCTGTCTGACTCAATGGGATATAACATTTGCACCAAGGTCTGGCTGCTTGGCTCGGCTCATTTAAACCAGACTGGAAAGGGGAGCTGAAATCTTGCTGCTTGCTTGCTCAGAGGAGGCTGGTACTGTCTGTACAAAAAAAAATTAAGCTTGGTTTAAAAAACAAACAAACCTAAACCACCAAATTGCCATCAACATTGGAAGTGTAACTGCACGTTGTCATTCCTGCTGCAAATTCTTTGATTTAGGATGTTACCATGCCTTTGTCTCACCAAATGCTGTCCTTGGCTACATGCACATTTTTCATTTGCTTTTTTATAAGTGGTATTTGTATGTCAGAGACACTGCTTCCCAGCTGAGGGCTACAGCAGAGCTAAAAAAATAGAGGTGGGAGCTGAGGAACCCATAGTGCTTTGGATCACCTCAGTCCCCTCCCAGCTGGCAGAAGGACCACACTGTGGGGACAGAGGCACGTAAGTAACATCACATCTTGCCACTAGGAGCAATCATCAGGCCACAGATAGTGCAAGTCCACATGGTGATGCATCTTCACATGAATTCACTCTGTACAGTAAGATTCATTACAAAAAGGAGCCAGTTAGCAGTAATGCATAATCTGCATTATGGAATCATGAGCCCTGACCACCTACAAATGTGCTACTTTGGCTTAAGCAAACTGAATTACAGGTAAAATTAATTCACCTGCAAAGAAACAGTGAATATTCAAACACAGACAGCAAAGACAAACTGGGAGAGGAAAAGCTCAGAGGGATGCCTACGATGGCAATAAATATCATATAAAATTTGCAAACCCAAAACATGATCCCCCCTCCTTTCCCAACCAAATTCTTCTTGAAGATTCATGTAAATAACTGTGCCTTGCAAGCCTTTCCAACAGATACAGGAAGAGACTTCAGGATGTTTTACAGCCTTTTATAATCTTAATCTATTTTTCACTTTAGAGATGCCAAATAGTGTTTACCAACATACAGTTACCTAACAATTGCCATACCTCAGGACTAAATCAATATAACATCTAATTGCAATCTTTTGCTTATATTACAACTAGTTAACAGAAACTGTTTGGAAAAGATAAAAGCACGTCTAGAAATGCATTCAAAGCAGAGATATTCAGCAGGCCTAGAAGAGGAGATCAGACATGCAAGAAGAGGGCAGGCATTTGAAGTCAGAGATTTATATTGGATCAATTATTCCCAACTCCCTCTGACTATCTCAAATGGCAGAGGAATACAGCCAAGTAATGGACAAAGGTTTCTTAAAATTCAAAGTCAGCCTTGATTTGTGTCTTATTTAGAATTTCTATATCCCAGCACAATCCCTGTTATGTTGCAAGACTTCACAATTAGCAGCTTGCAAATGGAGATAAGTCCTCCCTCCATCAATGTGCACATGTGCTGGTGGGGTGTGGGGAGCGAGACAGTATTTTAGTTGAGTTCTTCGCTTTATGAAAATCCAAACTGTTGTGAAATAGCAAAGCTGAATGAAATGGTACCGATTTCTGGACTCCCATTGCACACAGCAAGCATTGGAGGCCAAGAGGTTACTGCGGTTTGGAGAGCTGGGAATGCAGCAAACAGAATTTCCACTGTCTTCACAAGAAGCACTAGTCAAGTGGGGTTTAGAGTTAATTTGATTTCCACCCATTAAAATTATATGTTCCACACAGAAGAGTCATAAAGCGCCCATAAAAGTAAGAGCACTCATATGCTGAATAACTTTGGCAGTGGGGCTGGCTCAGGGGTGGGGAGCAGCAGGCACAGGGGCAGCACAGGGAGCCCTCCCAAGCTGTGGCACGAGGGCAGTGGGGTGTGCAGACCCCCCAAAAGTCACCCTTGCTCCAGGGTTTCCCATGAGCTGAGCAGAGCACGGCAGAGAACAGACACAAACCATGCTGAGAAGCAGGGATGCTCGTCCTCCTCCCCAGAGCTGCCTGAGCAGAGCAGAGCAGAGCAGGCCAGGGTGGCTTTGCAGGGTGGGCTGTGCTGTCAGTGCCACCACTGGAACACTCACTGCCCTGCTCTTGAGCAGCAGCTGCTCCAGCTGGCCAAGGATCCTGTCTTCAGGTGATGTAAATCCTCTCAGCTGCATTGAGCCGTGGTAATTTACACCAGCTGAGGGATGGACCAAAGGCATTTATTAAGGCTGCAGTGTATTTAAGAACAAGCAAAGATCAATAGTCCAACAAATATTCATTTCACATCACTGCTTTTCAGAAGAGAGGTCAAATGGATCCTTATACATTTTTTTTTCCTCTAAAATTTCACGCAGAGAGCAGAGAAAGTTGGTAATTAAATCCCTTTTGAAGGAAGCAGTGGCAATGAAGAGCAGGCAAGAGCTGGTGCTGCACAGAAGCTGCAGTTCTGGCTCACAGGTGGCATTAAGGGCTCTGAGAGAGCATGGCTTATCCCTTGAACTGTCTTCTGGGAAGCCTGCTATCTCATCAGTGACAGGCCCCTTGGGATGAGTGTAACAAATGAACAGCTCAGCATGTAGGTCCCAAAATAAACCAGACTGAGCTCTGGACATGTAGAAATCAGTACCTTTCCCTGGTTATTTTTCATTTTAATGTACATGAATTCAGTGAGCTTTGTATTGGTATTGCTCTCTGCCTGGCTATAAGGAAGAAATATAAGTGGCATCACGGGGAAAAATATTCTCACGAGATTTCCATCCTAATTATGCAAACCCAAGACAACGTTAAGATTTTAATGAAATTTCCAAGTGTATTGACATTTTCAAATACAACATGACAGGGCTGACTTTGGAAAGGGATGCAGTGATTCCTGGGGAGAGAGTACACACAGCCTACAACTGAGCAATCATGCCAGACCTTGGGACAATTTATATCAACAATGTGCCTCATCTGAATGACACAAGGAGTTAGATCATCAAAATGCCTCCCTTAGTGAAGGAGAAAGAGAAGAAAGAGCACCATATGTTGGGTACTAGAAATCAGGGGTGTCGGTGATGGTAATTTCCTGAAGCTATAATGAACATGTAAATGAAAATTTTAGGTCAGGCTGCATTCCAAAATATGGAAAATCATTTGTCTTGCAGGTTAATTTAAAATTCACATCACCGTATCATCACCAGACCGCCGTGCTTTACTGTGTGGATCTGTTCTCTCCATCCTCCTCAGAGCAGAGCCCGGGCAGCTCTGCTCACAGTTTACAGCAGGGAAAAAAAAAGCCACAGGGCTTTAAATTTTTAAGTTGGTGTTTTGAAACTACTGCTGTATGTATTAGGCTTCTCCTGTTTCAGAGGCCCTTTCCTGGAGAGTCTTCCAACAGGAATATCATTTACATCAGCAAGGCTTTTTGGCAGTTTTTTTTTTTTTACCTTTTTATAACCATGTTGCAGTGAGACATCAGTTTAGGCAGCCAGCTCTGCAATAAAACTGACAACAGGTTTATTCTCCTGCTCCTCACGGGACCTATAGGAATTTTAGAAAAGAAAGCAGGAGGGAAGGAACAGCAAAAACATGTGCGTATGAACTGCTCTGTCCCAGCACACCAATTCTGCTGTTTCCAGAGTGATTCTCATTTTAAAATCCAATGTTTTTCTTATGTTTCATTAGATATTTATCCATTTGAATTACTCTGCAAAGGCAATGTATTGGGAGCAGAGGTATTAGGAGGGCCTATCAACTTCAGAGCTGCCAGGATTTTGCCTTTGGGGTCAAACTGCCCATTGTCCTGCTCTTGTCAAAGCCACGGGAACCACTGCCAACACCAGTGCCCTGGAACACTTCTGCCAGAGGGAATCCCCCAAAAAGCATGGAAAAGATTTCAAAAAGAAAAGCAAATGAAAGCCAGGCTCTTCAGATCATTGTGGAAGAAACTATTATCTCAGAAGGAATTCCTGAGCCCTGCCCTGGCTGCTGTGCCTGCAATCACACAAGTTCAGTTTCTGCTCCTCTCCTGCCAGGCACTGTGAGCAAAGACTTAATATTTTTTTGCAATGGGTGAACAAAGGGTAATTTTTTGATGACAGAGGGGTGGTCTTCCCTTCCTCACCATCAGATAAACGACTGAAACTCCTGAGCACGCAGAGATGGTTTGGGTTCCCATTTAACCCTATTTTAACCTGAGATGATTCTCCAGCAGAGAGTGGTGAAAGGAGCAGGGAGCACAGCACCCAAGGGGAACGAAGCTGAACCAGCAGCTGGGAAGGTCTCATGGCCTGGAGCCAGGGGCTTGTATCTCACAGATGAGCTGCCTGTGGTGCACACCAGCGTGCTTGGAATAGACATGCTGACAGATTAGAAATTCCATCTTGATTTAATGGATTTAGTCCCAACAGTCAAGGACATAATTAAATCTTCAAGAAAGGATTAATCCATCTTTACTACCTAGTATTTATCATCTCTAAACACTCACAGAAAGTGTGTGTGTGTGTTGGGGGATACAGACACATATATTTATTTAGAGAAAAATGCTGTTTTATTAGCAGGAACCATTTGCAGAATTGCTGAGGCTCCAAAGTTTGTATCTCTGAGCCGACTCCATTAATTCCAGTTGCAAACAGAGGCTGTGCCCAGATGATGGCGCCTGCAAATCACGGATCCCTTGGAAATAATCATTAGGTAACTCATTCTGGTGGGTTACACATTGTGGGCTTTAGGGTTTATTGCAAAGGAAAATAGAAGTCTTATTGTACTGCAACCCCTCAACCACCAAACCCCCAAACATTGCAACCCCTGCCTTCCTGTCCCCAGAAACCATGGACTGTGTTATGGTGTTGTGTTAAATTAGCTTTTACAGCTACCTTCCATTTGGGGAGTTACAGCACCAGAATAAGATATAAGAAAATACAAAGGGTTTAAACTAAAGATTCTTCACCCCATGGGAAATGCATAATTCAAGGTATTTGTAAATGTGTTTGTGATGTGCTGAAAAGCTGAACTGGAACAAAATAAATAAACCCAAGCAACCAGACCTGAGAATCCCAATCCTTGATGGAAATCAGACAGGCAGGTTTAGATGTATTTTTGAGGGGATTGTAGGATTTGGGTCAGCTCACTGAAAGGCTGCCCTGGTCAGCAATAGCCTCGCACCAGAATGAAGCTCCGAGTGCTTTGTGCCAGGCAGGGACTACCTTTTATACAGGACAGCTTATGTTCATTTTGGGAGGGGTGAGGGGGCAGGGAAATAAAGCTATTGAGAAAATAGCAGTGTGGAGGGAGATGAGATTAGTTCTAAGTGAATCACACTTGTTTCAGGGATTCAGGGTCTGCACACAGAGCAAAAATAAAAACCTTCAGTCCTAGTGTCTGAAAATCAGCTCAGCAAAGCATTTGAGTTTGGCTGTTTATCTGGGACTGGTGTTTTCAGAAGCCAGGGCTCTCTCTGAACATTACCTCAAACAGTTGGGGATACCAGAATGGTCAGCATGCAACAAATGGTGAGAAAATCCTGTTTCCTAATATGAAAATGTTTTATTTGAATTTTGTGATCATTACTAATAGAGGTTCAGGTTTAACACACCATTTCCTCTAAATGTATGTGTTCAGATACATAAATGTTAATTCTGACCTTTGTCTACTAAGTACATCTAATTTTCCTCACATATTTCAGTCACCTATAACAAATTACCCATCCCTTCCAATTCTCTGTGTTCAATGTCCTTCTGAAGATGCCCAGAAGAGGGGGGGAAAAAAAAAAAAGCTGAGGAGCAAAGACATGCCAAATTGATTTCAGATTTGGGAGCAATGCCACATTGTCTAGATTATTCCTATAGGGAAAAAAAAATGTAAAAAAAAAATCTCCAAACAATAATAAACCACCCCAAAAGAAAACTTGTGAGCATTTCTTTTTGGCAGGGAGGACTTTTATAGAAGCTTTCAAATTTGCTATTTGCTGGCCCACAGAAGCATCACTTTTTCTAGGTCTTGCTCAGCATTGAGAAATCACTAAATCCCATGGAGCTCAAGCATCCCAAGCCTTCAACTCGAAGCTTCAGCCACCAGTTAACAATTAATAAAACCACTGGCAACAGCTGAAGCTCAAAACTCCTGTCAGAGTTGAGAAAGCACAGCCCTCAGTGCTCCAGGTCCCTTCTCCTCTGCACCTTCCACAGCCTCTCTCCATGGGGTGGATCCTGGGCTGTCTCCCTTGGGAGGACACTCCTTGTCTTCCTCTGGGATCCTGCTGGGGCCTTCTTGGGTGGCCCCAGCTCCAGATTCCTCCTGTGGCTGAGCCCTCCCAGCTCTGGGAGCATCTCAGCTCCTCATGGGTAACACAGTGAGCAAAGCAAATTCTCACAGTCTTGTCCTCAGATGATTTCCAGCCCAAATTCTAGAGAATCTCATTTCTTTCTCAGCACAGCCTAGTGGCTGTTAGAGCTTTGCTCAGGCTGGGAGCAGAGCAAGCATTTCCCAGCTTTCCTGGTAGGGGTACAAACAGAATTCATGATGAATATGATTTTCGTTCAAGATTTGGAGAGGTTTCTTCATATGCTTAGAATCAAGATTCTTAGCATATATGATGACAATTGATTTAAGGATTTAAGGTTGATTTAACCTTAAGAAATCATGAATGACAAGAGAGAAAGTGCAGATGGAATCAATAGGAATGATAAAACCAGGAGCATTTCCAGGTATCCTTGTGTGATGTTTGATTAATAATTACAGGTAAGTCTTAAACTTTGGTTAAAGAAAACCTGTACTTAAAGATTAACATATTTTTATCCTAAAATATTTGTATCTATACATGTGAGTGCTAATTATTTTGAATGTGGCTCCTGTTTTCTGACACACTCCCTACAAACTGAGCACCCAGAGAACCAAGTGGGCTCTCCTGTCTCTTTGTGTTCCCAGGGCCATTTCAAGTGCCAAGACATCATTGTGAGGGTTTGAAGACGAAAACATAAAGCCTTGAGGAATGCACAGTTTAAAGCCACAATCCTGTAAATGTCTTACAGTGAATTTCTTTTACTAACAGAGATTATAGTTCTATTAAATAATTTCTTCCTTGTAAATGCTAAGAATAGTTTAGTCCCAAAATGGCATCTTTGACTTATTTAAACATTTCTCTCTTTCTTTCTAAGTGCTGGGGATGTAAGTTTTCTGAAGGAGAAAAATAAAAAAAAAAGAAGATAGGCTATTTCAGCAACTAGAAAAGTTATTATCTGGGTTTAAAATTAATTCTGAAAGACAAATTTAACCAAAGTGACTTAAGAGGTGGAATCAGAAGTCTGTTTGAAAGCCCATGATGAACATCTGAGAGTTGTGCCAACGACTGCTTTCCATCAGCTCAGTGTGGATCCAAATCCCTTGGGGACTCCAGAAGAAAAATGATCTGTTTGATCAGGAAAAGCAATGGAGAAATCCTGCTTGTTATTTGTTGGTGTCTCTTGGACGACCTTTTAAATAATAAAAAAAAGCCCATCAACTAAATCACACAGAGGTTTTTAACTGTCATAAAATTCATTAGGCTGGGGAGGATATGAGGGGATCATGAAGTCCATGCCAAAGCAGAGTTCAGAAGTTATTAAAACTATTAATGGGAATACTCCAACTCTAGTCCCTAGCATCTGACTGTTTTTAGGAAAACATACAGGAATTTAATTATCTTTTTCTTTTAGGACTTCTAACCCATGATAGACTGACCTTAAATACATCAATAGGCTCAGAGATTTCCAGTGGAGGACAACACACACACACAGACCGAGGAATCTATAGGAAGTAAGCAAGGATTCCCACAGAAAACCAGATTGTGAAACTCCCAGTGTTTGTCAGAAGTTGTCAGACATTTTTTTAGAGTGAACCAAAAGGTTCTTAAAAGATTTCCAAAGACTCAGTTTGCAGTACTTGGTAATAGTCAGGCTTCTTTAGCCGTGTCCCCAGAGCCCCTGGAACAGGAATGCCAGCGGAGATCTGAGCACTGCCTGCAGTTAATGCACTGTGCCCCTGCTGAGGGAGGGCACAAGCAAAGCAGGGCTGGGAAACTCAGCTCTAAATACAAATATCTGCATTAACACAGGGACTTAACGTCTTTCTATTCTGTCCACACAGAAAATCAGCATTACTGGACTCTGCAAGCCAGTCAGGTACTGCGAGAAATGCACTGTTCTTGCAGCACACAAATACCTGAAACGCTGCTCCTGCGCACAAAGCCATGACATAGCTTCACATCCCTTGGAATAATATTGAAATTAAAACAGGTGATTTGAGTGAGATATTTAATTTTTCAAAAGCTCTGGCATTCCCCAAATTAACGAAAAACTCCCTGGGTCTGGCTAAGGTAAATACAGAATCAAACACAGCCATCAGATCAGGCTTACCAAGCAGAAATATCTCTCCTAACTCACCACACATGCTGCAACAGAGTACACATTTATTCATACCCTGTTAGAGGCTCAAGCAAGAGACTCAGATTTTCTGGAACTTGTGATTTATTTGTGAACTGAAGGCTAATATATTCTTTAGAATAAAGGGAAAAAAAAAGTCTCCAATCCCCTCAAGGTTTTATTTGCTTTTCAGAAATCCTGGTCTTACCAATCAGTGTGTTTAAACCAACTTAAAATATCTCCCAGAAAAACAAACCACAAAGCAGCACTCCTCCAGCTGGTACAGAAATCTTTCCCTATTTTTTTAAATTTGACAATAAACCCATCATCAACTGCAGTGCACAGTAAGAGAGCAGGTAAAGGACCCAGAAATTCTGTTATTAGCTTTCTCAGGCATAAGACCTAAGAGGGACAACAGATAAATTTTTACTCCAGATGGTCCCTCAGAGGAAATCTGGGAATCCAAAAACTAAGAACGAAAGGATGAACAGAAAGAAAAAACTAAGCCAGTAAAATACAAATAGACTACCAGGAAAAAGATGGATAGAAAGGAGATAGGAATTAGTAGGGTGTCCTGTAAAGAGGTGAAAAATCTCAGTGTTACAGACACATAAAGCTGGACCCGGATGAGTAAATGCCCTTGAAATTCTCACTGTAGGAAAGGCTGATGCTGGTTTTTTCTCAGCTGTGCCAGTGCCACTGAGGGAGGTGCCATGCAGGCAAGGAGGATTCAGGCCTACAACAACTGAGATAATAATCCTCACATTTGAATGGTGAAAATGCTGAAGCCCCAAGATCTCTCTTGTTCAGAAAACTCTTATTATTATTGATAATGAAGCATGAGCCAGAAAAAGCTCAGCTTGACAAAGAGAGACCAAGGTGAGCTTGTGTACAGGCAGGGAAATCCCTCCTCCTTACACTTAAACCAACAAAACACATCCCCACTAAAAATTTCTGGGAGAAATGAAACACTGTGGTGAGGAATGGCATTTTGGAAAGCCCTTTTCCACGGGGAGCTGTGTTTCAGCAGCCCAAGAGCAGCTCCTGAGCAGCTCCATCCCCTTGCCCAGCTGGAGGGACCAGCCCAGGCTGTGGCTGCTGGGTGTGGAGGGTGCCCAGCCCTGCCCTGCCAGAGCTGCTGGTGCACACAGGGCTATCCCCAGTGCACCCAGCTGTCCCAAAGGGCAGCTCTGCAGGCACCAGCACCCAGGGACACCCCTGCAGGGGCTGTGCTGCTCCCCTAAGGCATGGCAGGACACACACCATGCCAGAGGGAAATGGATGGGGAAATATCAGGAAAATTAGCTAAATTTGCAGCAATATACTGATTCTTTATATGAGAGATGTTTCTTTCCTGGTAATAAAAGTTGCTCCTACAGAATTCCACTCTTTTTAATTTTTTTTTTTTTAATTTTTAATTTTTTTTTTATTTTCCGTGCAGCTACAGCTCCTTAATGGGGCGACAGACCATGCTGTCTGTATTAGTCAGCAGTGGAGCTAAGAGAGTCGCTTTGTCTGGTGATGCCAAGCCTCAGTGTAATTTCTGCAGACATCCTCATCTGAAAACACCTCGGGTGACAGTTTGGCAGCCACGCTGGCATTTCCAGCTGAGTCCCTGCTCCTCCTCATTGAACTTCAGCACTGCCTAAAGCCACTAAATGAGACAGAAACCCCTCCTCAGTAGGAAGGGTAAAAACTACTTGAGGACTATTCTGTGTCTCTATGCCTTGAAAAAGCAAATAAACTGAATGTGGAAGGGGAAAAGGAGGTACAGAGAGCGGTGACATCTCTGGGCCTTTGCAGGACACAACTTTCTGGCACCCTCTGGCCAGGACTGAAGGGATGCTGGAGTCAGAGCTGCTCTCCCAGCCCTGCTTTGTGTCCTCTTTCTTTAGAAACCACAGAGGGCACTCACTCCAGCCTCTTGGCTCTCACTTGCTGCAGATACTTTGAGAGACTAACTCCTGTTAATTAGAAAAAGATAAAAAAATTCGGACTGCACTGCACCTTGCAAGTGCAGGTCTTGCCCTGGCCACTTCCAAAGTGGGAGAGGCTTTGGAAGCTGATTTACCAGACAGGTTCCCTGTCACTTGAGTTAAACCAGACCCCATTTATTTTCCATGCCTTCTGCAAGCTGTGCTCCCAGTGAAAAGAAAGTAATGTATTGATAACAGCAGGCTCTGTCACAGGGGAGGATCGAGAATCACCCACGCGTTGCCTTGAAAACAAACAACCCCCAAACAATTGATCAGTCACTGCTGGTACAGAGGCAGTCTATTATGGATAAAAATACAGGTGGAAAAAATTCATCAGGGATGTGCAAATACCTTTATTTAAATTCAAGCACAGTAAAGCAAGCTTTGCTCCTATAAACAGGAGTAGTGGATTACGGATGCATTTCTCTCAAGTCCTGGCAGAGAGGGAATGCATTTCCAGGCTAGGGGAGCCAGAAAATGGAGTGATTTCCCTGTCGAGGCTGGGATTTCTGACATGGCTTAACCTGCCTGCCAGGAAAGGTGGAGGTGCATCACAGAGTGCTGTATAAATTGCTGCTGGGGCTCCCTGTGTGTAATCTGAACACAGCCCCCAGGTGAGCTCTATCCCACACCCCAGCAGCACTGCAGGGCCCCTGCCCAAACCTCTGCACCCCTGGGGAAGCTGTGCAGCTCAGTGCCAGCTGCAAACAAACCATGCACAGCCTGAGCAGCTCTCAATGGATATGTGAAATCTTAAATTAGTTAAAAATACCCCAACTTGACAGAGCAGCCTATGGAAAAGATGCAAGGAGGGATATGAAAGACATCTACGAGTGCTTATTTATGTGTGAAAAAGAGAGAGTGAGAGCAAGACCACTTCAGCTCCTCACCTCAGTTATTGCTACCAGCTCCTCCCCCACCTTTTACAGTAGGTGCCCATGTGTGTGATGCACTTCTCAAAGGAAAGGCTGATTCTCTTGTTGACACACTAAACCTGACTCAATATTGTCCTAGAATCAAGCAGACTTTGTCCTGAATGAAGAAAGATATTAGCTGAACGTTTAAATCCAGAGCTAAGAAAAGAGAGTGGCCACAGTCCCTTTTGGTTTTTAATTTTAACTTCCCTTTCCAGCTATGGGCACACAATACAATGTCCAATTTTAATTTAGTCTCTGCACTTAATTTAGTCACTGCTTACCTTGATTTTCACCTCATTGCTTTGGGAATCCTCAAGGCTTTCTCAGCAGAATGATAAACTTTGAATGGCAAAGCCAGACCATGGCTGTAGAACCCTGCCAATTTCTTACTAACATTTCTGCCTAGGAGAGAAAACACCACAAAATGTCTCAGATAGAAAGGAATTGTGACAAGAATTCACTCATTTCCTTGCAATAGAAAGGGGGACGGAGAGAGCTTGAATTTCAAAAACTCAGGTAAACAGCAATAACAATAAGAATAACTAAAAGCACTTAATATTATTCAAGCCTCAACTCAAAAAAATGAAAGAAAAATATCAGCATTTTGACTTTTCTTCTCACTCATGACCATGCAGAGTTCCCCATCTGTGCTGGCTGACCTTGGCCAGCTGCCAGCCATCCACCCAGCTGCTCTCCTACTGCCCCTCCTCAACAGGAGCTTTGGGAGTCCATCTATGCAAAATCCATAAGAGTTTAGACAGCTTGCAGTGCTTAGCAGTACCCAAAGTACAAATTGTGTGGAAGACTCTCATGCAGTGACAGAAGAGTGGGGTTACCACAAGGCATCATCTGTGCACACACAGTCAAACCCTTCCTGTGCCTGTTCTGGGGGTTATAACCCTGAGCTCTGCACCAGGGATTCCTCTGTGGCTGGTACAGTGCTCTTGCATTGGAGGCTGTTTGAAGCAGAGCTAGTTCATACAGGACAGAAGGTATAATCCATCTCAAAGTGTGGTTTCAGAATATATAAAATCTATGTAGATAGAAATTATGGAATGACAGAGAGAGAAAACATCTTTAGTGTGGAGAATGAGAAGAAAGATGCCTTATAGTTTGCTACTCAGAAGGCATTGGCAGAATACAGTGGGTTTTGTTGCAGCCCTAAATTATTTGCAGTTGAATTAAAAAAAAAAAAATTTTTAAAAATAGCAAATCAATATAATACAAGACCATGCCTATAAATGGAACCAAAACAAATTTATCACCTTCTATTCAATCAGGAAAAGAAACATATACACTCTGCCATTTTTTTTATCCTTACTGTTTTCAGTCATAGAGATTTTTCCAGCAATATCAATGCCATGAAGCAATGTATGACATCAGCTGGTGACTGCTTATACTTTGGTGCAGGCAGATGATCTATCTCGACTTTCCTTGCTTGAACTCCATTCCATCTCTCTTTCTGCAATATCAGAAGCAGAAAAGTGCAAAAAGTTATTGCAGTAAAAGTTAATTTAGGGAAAAAGCGGGTTATTCACTTTAGCTGAGAGAATGGGGTCCCTGATGAGTAATCACAAGTCAGCAAATTCTGGGATGACTTCCAAAGGCACAAATAGGTGCTGGGGCTCATAACCATGGAAAGCCCAAGGTAGCCAACAGCTCGATTACACCACTCCTTAAATAGTGCCAGTCCCACTGAGCTGAATGGCTGCTCAGGCTGGAGAGGCTGGGAGCCTTTTTCCCTCTCCAGTGTCTCTAACATCATCTCTTCCCTCAGATGTGAGAATACTGGACACCCCTTCAGCCTTGTGGACACACCATATCTGCTGCTGGTGATGAAGGGCAGGGTAAGGAGGGGTGCAGGCAGTGGGCTGCAGTTCCTGTGCTGGGTGGAAGCTCAGCAGGAGAGTGGGACATGGACACACTGGGCCATGAACACCACCAGTCTGTCCACTGAGGACACACAGGGACTGCAAGGATACCTTTGCTGCTCTTTGCTTGCACTCCTTAGTCATGGCATGCCTGATACAGGGGCATCATTTGGTGCCTTTTGTCCTTGGTGCAGAGCTTTTTGTAAAATCTCCTTGTAAAATTAATTGTTTGAAAATAGGATTTTTAAATAAAGATGGGAAAACCAAAATAAAGCCACCATGGAAAGAAACCCAACAAAATTTCCCTTCTCCCTGCCAAATCAGCCTTGCCTGGCTAACAGTGAGGTCATTATTTGTTTTGGTTCAGACAATTTCTTTTCTAAAAGCTATACTTTACACAGAGAGACTACACTCACATATGCAATTAAATATTGCTTTCCTGAACAGAAGTGGCCACACAGAGCATGCTGTCAACACATCCCTGCAAGATTTCTCCAAGAGTTCAGCAGAATAATTAGCTTTGGTACCATTGCACAGTAGTTTTTATCTATCAGAGTTTTATCTTGCCTTCTCTCAGTGGTGAGTCTGAGAGAAATTCTGAACGTTTGCCTCATGGGTCTAATCATCTTATTGATGCTCAAAGCGTTTAAATGTGATCTGCAGCCCCTTCACTCTTTGACATTCCAGTTCTTAAAAAAAGTCAGATATTTTGGCAGGTGCTTAGCTCAGACTTGTTCTTTAGGCTATAAGGCTTTTGCCTGTCTAATTAGCTGTGGCAAAAAGCTGAGAATGTTGACAATCTGGGGATGTGAGGTAATAAAAAATAGATTATTTACCAGCAGCAAATTAAGCTCTCTAAGAACCAGTGTGATGAGTTGTGCCCCTCTGACAATTCCCTGTAGCAGATAGATACCACTGTCTCCATCTGTCTATCTTGTGCACAGCGTACCTGACGGCGTCTTTCTAATCTATTTTCCCATGCACAAGAATTGATCCACCAAAGCCTTCAGAGACTAAAGAAAGTAACCTTTCTGGTGACAGCAAGCAAAATCTGTCTGCTTCCAAAGATGATTTTTCCCAGTTTCCTTTGGGGCAGTGCAAATAATTGGCCAGAGCAGCCAGATGCTGTTTGGGACTGGAGAAGCAGGGTAGTTGTGCTTCTGGTTTGGGCTGGCACTGGAGGAAAAGGCACCGGTGGGTGATGGATGAGGTCTGGCTCCTCCTGAGAGAGGAGAAGCAGCACTCAGGACGTGCCTGCTCTGCTCATGGCAGTGTCTGCCTGGCTCTGGCTGAGAGGGAGCCAGTGCTGCTGTGGGGCCAGAGGGACAAACAGCAGCCCTGACTTGGAGAGACAAAAATCCACATCACGAAAGTTAGCAATGGAGGTGACATGATTTCCTGCCTAAACACGTGGTCAGCAAGGCAGAAGAGCATGCAGGTGCTACAGAGCATTTATCCTCTTTTTAAAACCAATCTCAGAAGAAGGCTATTAAACACAGTGAATATTCACATTAGAATAGCTAATTTTATCTCAGCCAGTTTACTCCAAATGACAATCTGCCTTGGCTTTACTCCTTTTTTACACCACTTTTACAACTGGAATTGTTCAAATTCCTCTCCCAGAATGTATTTTAAGGAATGGGATCCTGGAATGTTTTTTGGTCTACTCAAACCAGGATAAAGGGATATGGGAGGATAATATATGCAACATATACTATCCTCTCATCCATATTTTTTTGGGAATGGATTAGCCACACTTTCCTGTATGTTCTCCCCTCTACCTTGTTAGCATAGGCACTAGACAAACCTTCAGGTCCTGTAAGCCAGTGCAATAGTCTGATGGCAGTAAAACCTCTCTAGCTTACAATACTCGTGTATTGTAATTATTGATATTATAATATCCCTTACTCCAGAAAATGCTGGATCCATCTTTGGATCCCATGACTGGTCACGGATTTCAGGTTACGTGCTGCAAGGAGTCCCAGAAGCCCAATTCTTTGTCAATGAGCTGTTATTGTAAGAATATTATTCTGCTTCTCAGGGAATTTTTTAATCAATATGGGTAGAGTACGTGATGTTGTAAAGCTCGTGCCCTTCATTTCCACGGGAAGCAGAGGTGACAGCAGATCTTCCCTTTGGAAGGGTCACACCAAGGTAAACACAGCACCTCAGTAAAGGATGCATGGGTATGGATATTTTGCCTTTTGAGCAAAGACAGCAGATTGTGCAGCATTTTCAGCTGTACCAGCTCCCTCATGTTTTGGCTTTTCTCATCATCCTCAGAAGCTAAATACGATGTCAAGGCTTATTGAGAAGATCACAAAGCAGTTTGCATTTCCTAACAGCTGGGGATGTCTGAACGAGTTCAACAAACCGACACAGACAAGTTAAAACCCCGTTCACACATCTATGCTAAATTCCAACAGAATCTACTCCAAGGTCTGGTCTGGAAGTTATACAGCTAAATCCTTACAGAGATGGACAAGAAAGCAAAGTGCAGTTTCTCCCATCCAGGTAAAAAGCTGGAAGTATCAGAAATCTCATGAGTGTGATTATTGCCGAGAGGCTGCCGGTTCAATTTTAGAGATCAAAGATGATACAGAAACATTCTGTAGCTCTGTTCTGTTAAGCAGTGTGCAAGGAACAGGTAGGTATAATTTATTTTAGCAGATTTCAGAACAGGATTGAACACTGTGGTGGAACAGAACATCTACAGTAACAAATAAGAACGCTTATAAAATGCCCATGAGTGGACTGTGGACACAAACCTCACAAAAATTAGTGCAAGGTTTTCTATTGACTTCTGTAAGCTTGGGCTGGATGCTAATGGCTATCAAGTAAGATGAAACTTTCCCTACACATAAGTGATCCATAATTTTCTGCTAATAAATGTTGCTGCACCCCAAAGCACTTTGTCTTTCCTAGCAAAGGACCTGAGAACAGACAAATTTTAATATTTGGATCTTTTGTGCAGAAAAAAACCCATATTCTGTTTAATAATATATGGTATTTTGTTGGATATTTACTGGAATAAATTTCACTGAATCTGCTGTTTCCCTGGTGATCACAGTTGGCAGTAACCATTACAAGCACAGAGAACACGTGAGCATAAAAATTCCTGTTTGGTTTTCAGCTTTTTCTTCCTGAAAATACTAGAAAAGACTGAAAAAACTAACTTTCCAATATTACAATTAATTTGAAAGGAACTTCAGGATCTCTCTGTGTTTTGTAAGGCTTTTGAAACAGATACTGACAATGAACTTGGCAGACTTTTAGAAAGCTTCAATATAGTGAAAGAAAAAAAATTAAAAGAAGCCCGTGCAGTTTAGAAAGAGAAAAAGTGTATTCCATTATATCTCTTTCTCCTTCCAATACCCAACACCACTTTACACTGCACTGCAGAGGCCGAATACTGAAGCAAATTACCTGTCAAGGGGATTTTATCAATAAACACTTGAATTCAGCTTTCAAGGAGGGCCAAGGCTGGTGCAATTTCCCTGCAACTGCAACAGTGCCTTGTTCTGTGCACTGTAACTGCTACTGCAGCTCCAAACCTCCATCAGGAGGGCAAAAAAAACTTGGGTAGGGAACAAATTTGGAATTAAGAGAAAAAAAAACAAAGTAAGAAATAAACCAACAAGGAGAAAAGGAAAAAAAAAAAAGAAAGTGTTTTTATTCTGGCCTCTTGAGGTTATGTCTGTGCATGTTCATCTGTTCCTGATACCTCTGAGCCCACTGGCTGATCTGATCCACGCTCACCAGGGGCAGGGCTATCAAACCAGCTCCTCTCAATCTCCAGTACAGGAAACCTCAGTGAGGAGAGACCTTGCTGAGGGGAAAAGCAGCTCCCCTTTAACACTCCGTGTGTTGGGCACAGAGAGCTCCTACTCGAGGGCAGAAATGAGAGAGTGCAATGCCAGCTTGGGAAGGAGCCTGCATGGTCCTGGACACCAGGGAGTCCAACCAAAGGGATATAAATTGATGGAAAAGCAGGCTCCATTAGCTGCACTGCTCATGGAGCTGCATGTTTACAATTTGGGAGGAAATGGTCTGAAACTGAAACATCACAGCCAAAAAAATGGGCTTTAATGCAGGGTTTATAATAGGTACATTAAAAAAATACAGCTTCTTAAAGGTCCTGGATACAATTACAGCCCTTAGTGCAGCAGGTATTCACTGATCAGGATGCACAGAGGCACCACACTGAAGGGTGCCTTGGTTTAAATTGCAGCAGAATGGTCAAGTTTTGCCTGTGGAGAAAACCTGTCAGGAGGGCAGTGCCTGGGCTGGCTGGGAAGGTGCAGCAGATGGTTCTGAGAAAGTCAGACCAGTGTCTGGAGAGTCACAGGCAGGGCTGTGCTCCTGTTGAAGCAGGGAACTCGAGACAAGTGGGAATAACTCCATCAGGGCTCTAATTCCATGTAGGCAAATTTTAAATAGCTTTGCCTGACTCAGATAAGCTGCCTCAGCATTTTACCCTGTGCCTTTCCCAGGTGCTTTACAAAGAGCAGAGAGTACAACAGCAGCTCCTGAAGAGTTATTTGTGACCCAACAGGATCTAAAATGTTGTCTCTGTCCCTTCAGCAGAACAGTACCTGCCCAGCCAAACCAGCAGGTTCCAGATTACAGTGGGGATCCTTCATCTATCAACAAGTGAAGCACACTGGGGGTTGCAGTGGTTTAGGATTTGGGTGTGATGCACTGGAAGAGTCACTCATTCCTGCTGATCCTGTGATACATGACCCATCACTGCTCCTTTTTAGTTATTTATTTATTTTAATTTTATAATTCCTTGGTAGCTGTTTAATCTGTTGGCCGTTTTTCCATTTAGCATGAACAGTTTTGGACAGAATTTTTCAAGCTGCTGTGAGCACTTGTGGACCAGAGCCACACACACAGGAATTACACTCATATTCCCATTTTCCTGGTGGTGTTTTCCTGTCCCTTTGCCAAGGGTGGGCTGTGCTGGCACTGTACCCTCAGTAGGTGTGACACTGTGGAAACAAAGACATCTTTTGAACCTAAAGGAAGACAAAATCCTCCAGACTAAGTTTTCATCTAGCCTCAGATATTCACTGCAGCAGAATATATTAATTTTTAAACTGATTTGGTTTAATATATATAACACATCTTAAAACAAGTTGGACCCTTACATAATTAACATTAAAATTTATATAGAATTTAAATGCTAATGGTTACACTAACAGCAAAAAATGAGAGAGAAAGAAAAAATCTAAACTATTTAGGCTGTGTCAAGTCTCAAGTTGTTTAGCGAAATTTTTAGCAAGTGTAAAATATTTTCTTTTGTGTGCAGGTTTTTTGCAAATGGTTTCTGTAGAGTCTCTTTCAGCTCTTAATACATGTCAGTGTCACAACGATAATCTCTGAACCAAACAGACCACTGATATCATGGAGCAAGGCTACTCTGGCCTAAGAAAATCTGAATTTCCAATGGCATACAGCTCACCATGAGTCATCTCTTACAAGTCAAACATTTGCAACAAATTCCCCATACAGCCATCAGTTCTGGTGCTCCATAACATATTTGTTTTCAGGAGCTTGTCTTGTTCAGGCAGAGAAGAAAACAAGGATCATGTGGGAGAACAATGCCTCATTTCTTGTCTGGGACCATTTCAGGCAGGAAAGGGATGAAGAAATAGGCAGAACAACAGCTGATAATGACAGTGACTGAATCAGGCAGCAGGAGAAGAAGCTCCCACCTTCAGTCCTGGGGAGTTTTTTCCCTCTCCCACGTCCTTGGGTGCAGGGGAACACCTGAAGTCAGTGTCACAGGGGCACGGGGGGTGTTGAAGCACCTGGAGCATCCCTGCTCAGCCACTGGGATGCTGCAGACAGCAGATGTAATGCACAGCATCCCTGTCCTCCCACTCCTTTCCCTCTTTGCCCTTCTGGGGAATATTAAGTAGCAGCACAAAGAATTTCTGTGTGACTGAAGTGAAGCACTGCTTAAAGAACAACTACTAAAACACCAAGACATAGTGATGAAAAGGATTTTGAAAGAAAGATCCTTAATTTGAATGGAAAATGTCTCTAAATCCTTTAAGCTGCTTTGAAAATCTCAGCCTCCATGATATGGTTTAAATCTAAGATAAGAGTGCTAGTCTGAAATTAGACAGAACATAACCTTACCTAAAAGGAAGAAGGATAGAGCCAAATTTCCCCTGAAGTTTGCTTGTTTGAGCTATTCTATTTTTAAAGACTTGATTTGTTTCGAGGGTAACCTGGAAATCTGAGCCTGTTATTTCAGTATGGGAAGCACTTTGGAGCAGCAGCATCAGGCCACAGGCAGTACCCAGATAAGCACCACAACAAAGGGGCTGTTCTTGGGGAGCAAAGCTCAGAGTAGAGCTTTAAGCTGGGCTCAAAGGAGTGGTTGAGAGAGTTTGAAGCACCTGCAGCTACATAGATTTGGAAAGAAACTTTATTGTCAGAAGATTATGTCACTGCCTAAAACAATTTAAAATGAGCTAAGTACTGCAGCAGGGATTCAAACACTAAAAAAGAAATCATGTGATTTTATTTCTACAGATGCCTGCTGCACTGGCACCGTGAGGAAGAGTGCTCTCCCATCACTCACTAGAATGCAGCACACAGATATGTACATCCACCCATAGCACTTTGCATTTTAGACTCTGCTTATTTATGTACCTAACCCTAATGGCAAGAAAACTTTACCTTTAAATCCACTATTCTTTAAAAAAAGGGGTAGAAAAGAAAGGTGGCCAAGTGTTATACAGAGGGCGAGGTTGAAGATGTATTTAAAATAATGTGGAGTGTGAAATAACCAGGGTGGTAAGTATTAAAGCTCCTTAGAGAGGAAAGAGGAGAGTACAAAGAGAAATTTAAGCTTCACTTGTGTTGGAGGATTTATTAGTTCTTGAAAAGGGAGATTTCAAAGAAACTAGTAATGAATGAGGGAGTAATTACATACTGAGTTTGCAGAGAATAAACTAATTATAAAAATATGGTATGTTGTAGGCCATCTGCCCCCCAAAAAAGAACTGAATTGTCAAATTACTGAGCCAGAGATGACACATTATAATTATACTGTTACTATGCAAGATTTAATACAAAAATCTAACAACATTTTCCAATAACCACCATTTCTCTTTCTTGTTTGAAAATGAGAGTCATTATATGCTATCATGAGATTTGACACTGCTTGTCAGAATCCCAATGTGTTGGGATAACTGCATTACCCATCTTTTAGGAAGGAGAAAACCTAGTGACAAACCCATGGAGGCACGTGCCAGGGCCAGCTCAGGAAATGAGGGACTTTCAACCCAATTCAGAGCACAAAGGAGCCACCTGATAATCTCAGCCAAATTATTTCATTCTGGGAATAGGTGCATAGAAATTTAACAGAATGCATCAAGCTGGCTGGCTGTCACAAAATTTTGCCTTGCCTTTGGACTTTATTTTGTCAATTAAAGAGATTGTGTTTCCCTGCAATCTGTTGGTTGAGAGTCCTTCCTCTGAGAATGCTCACTGAAAATCCAGTTTAAAAGTTAGTTTTGGTACAAATATAATAAACCCCACCATTCTGGCTGTCTAAGGACCATGAGCCTTTTTCATCGTTCCTCTTGCTCACCACTGACTAAACATGGTAATTTCTATTTCTATGGTGCATCTGTAGCAACAACCAAAATTACTTACAAAAGGAAAAAACCACAAATACTGGAAGGAGTTTCTGGTTATATTTTCAATTCTTGACATACTAAAGTATGAGGAAAAAGAATCTCAGTTCATGCATAATGTCTTAAAAAACCACCTCCAAAAACACAAACCACAACAAGAGGAAGAAGCGAAAGAGGGGGTAAAAAGGAGAACATTCAAAGTTTTTGGATTTTGTCACAGTGCCCCTGAGTTCTTAGAGGTCCCAGCATGAGTGTGGGCTCCTCTTTGCCCAGAGGAGTGGAGATGAAGGTTCAGCAGCTCCTGTGCTCAGGCCAGCAGAGACTGAGCTCAGCCCCTGACACCTGCAGCTCCTCAAACACCTTTTCTGTCATCTTGGAGACATCAGGCTTCAGAGCTGAGTTTGCATCAATTCCTACTGTTAATGCTTGTTAACATTAAAAGTGCTTCAGCAGGTGATTAAAGTTTGCAGTTTAATAAGTAATTACAGCCTTCCTGCCGTCCAGCCTGCTGCACTTTCCTGCCTACAGCACTGACTTGAATACAAAACCAGTGAGTCTGTTCATGCTGATGTCTTCACTGTGTGCTCTGCTCTTATTTGCACCCCCCCCAAATTAAACATTTAAGAGGCAGTTAATAAAACTAACACTTAGATGAGACACATTAAATAGAATTTCTGAAGAATGTATTAAAATTTATTATTAGGATAATTATAAACTAAATTACATTTTCTTCCACTTATTTTGGTTACAAAGAATTTTTTCAATACTCTAGTATTTAGCTAAATCTGAAATAATACCTGTATTTCCAGAGCAGTGAATCAAATTGGCATATTCCTGGTCACACATTAACATAAAGATGTGAAGCTGCCACTGGCTTCCAAGTGAGAAAATTCCCCAGGAGTTTGAGGCATTCAGGCTGGCCTTGCTCATTCAGCTCCTCTTCCAGGTAGGAAAGTAGACGACATCTGAACAGATAAAAATAAATAAATAAAAAAAAATATTTATTAAATAATAAATATTTATGCTGTATATCCAGCTTATTAAAATAAATTTGTACACTAGTTTTTCCTCACCACCAATATATATGTAGCCCTGTACATGCCAGTGTCCCAGGACACATTCTTTTCAGTTGTCAGTGTGGTCCCTGAGTTGTGCCATCACTGTTAGATGCACTCAGACAATAATTATATTTTAAAACTGCTGAAGTTGTTCACAGAACAGTATTTTTTTTCACAGGCAGGTGAGCAGACATTTAAAATGAGCATCCCATAGCAGTTCCATGTATGTTTTTGGAGCTGGTGTCAAGCTCTGTGACCACTACTGCAGGCCAAGTCTCCCATCTGCCCTCTGCACGTTCTGCTCTGAGCACAGCCAGGGCTGCAATGCTGCACATGCAAGGAGCAAACCAATGTCACCAACCCAGCACAGCCCTCCCTGAGATTAACTGAAAAACAAACAACCAACCAGAAAAACCCTGAAGAGAGATTTTCCTCATCTCAGTATATTAGAAGAGGGATTACTCCTGACAGCAACTTGAGAGAAGAAGAAATAAAGGACAGAGAAGGGGGAAGTAGTTTGCAGCATTCAATCAGTATGCAGCATCAGACTCTTAATTTGCAAAAGCTCTGCTGTAGAGACATTCCAGCATCGCTGATGGCCACTTTGCTTCCAATGACTGTAGCTACTGCAGATGAAGCCTAATGACTTCTGTAGTTGTGGAAAGATTTCCCCAAGTGAAAGTACTTGTTAAAACTTTGTTTCCCCACTCGTAGGTCGGTCAGACAGAGCACACACAAAGGGGAATCCATTTCTGTGAGTTTTGTCAGGACATGTCCTCTTGGTTAGTATACAGCATATGTTCTGGTTGCTTTGATTATTAGCTTTAGCTCTCTTGGTGTGTGCAGGAAAAGCACAATAACTTCAATCATGTCATTAGCTCCATCTCAGAGCAACTCCCTGAGAAACACCTGTGAGGTTCCATGACTCAGACATAACCCTTCCTCTTCATTACTCCAGCCCCAGTAGCAGGAGTGCAATATTGTCTCCCACTGATCTGTATTAGCTGAAGCTTGGTAGGGAAGGAGCTTTGTATGGGATCAAAGCCCCAGCCTCCACTTGTCCACCTGCTCATGGTCAAAAAAAGAGGCCACCTGGCTGTACTTTATTTTAAAATAAACTCAGTATCTATTTAGCCTGTGGTAGCCCAGGGGATATTTTAATTTCCTTTCACAGAAACAGAGTAGATAGTCCAGAACTCCAGGAAAAAGAACCCCAAAACAACCCAACACAACTATATTAACACAGTTCAAAGTAATCTTCTGAATTTCCAGCAAGGCAATATAAAGTAAGGTTAAAAGTCTCTCAACTAGTTTACTCAATACAGACTCAATTATAGAACTACTAAAAATGACCAGGTCCTGAAAGCATCTCTGTTGTGAAAGGAGCTGAAAGCAGGCTGACAGTGGGTACCAGTAGAGTTAATAATAAACAGACACAATACATGGCCAGCCCTGTGCTCTGCACCTTCCCTACACGTGGTGAATGCTCTGTGGCATGAGCTGAAGCCCAGGTCACCAGGTTCCTCTCTGCTGTTCTGCCCCAATGGCTTTAACAAGTCTTTGTTGCTAATGCCAAGCAACTGCTACCAGTATCACTTCAACCTTGATATGTCTGCTTAAAATGCTGCTCTTCCTCCAAGTAAAATCATTTTGATCAGATTCTGTCCTCTGCACTTCTCATCTCTCCCCTAAACTGAAATGTGAAACATTTAAAACAATAAAAATCACTGTACTGGAAAGCTGCACTGTTTATTTTTCGCACACTGCACGCAAGTGTACAGCAGACCTTTAAGAGTTCTAAATTCATTCTGACCTTCTTCATCGGTTATTTACTTTGAGCCTTGAGGAAATGCTTAGCTTAAATGGCCTTTTTCCCTTTCAGAAATCTAATCTTCCAGAAAAATTCCACTGGACAGCAGGTTTTGTAATGGAATTACTGTAGTTAATTCCTATCACAGCAGTTCCTTAATGAAAGGCTGGAAGAAAGTCAACAGGTACTGTATTTTGTAAAAGGTGCTGTAAATATGAGTGTCAGAGTTCAGAAAGGTGTGTCATCTCCCCATCAAGATAATTAATGGTCTCTCGAGTCAGACAATTAAAGGTTGCAATAATAATCTATAAGATATCTCCCTTTGTTTCCCAATTAAAACTTTTCAGACTAATTAAAACCATGCTTGTGTCATGCAGTGTGGTGATTTCCAACTGGGGCAATAAAATAATGGGTCTCAGCCAGAGAAGATAAACGTCTGAAAAAAAATTACCCATTTAAGCACCATCTTATGTCAACATTGATCTATGAAGTTTTGCTTCACATAGTGGAGGAAACCATCTTCTCTTTAAGGTAACCTGCAGTCATTTTCATAAAAGCTAAGAGCCTCGACTTTTATTAGTTCTCTTCAGGGAAACCTTTATCCATTAAAGTCCTGTAACCAAGAGCCAAGTGCTTGGGTTCCACAGAACAAATGAGCCCAATGTAATGTCAATTACACAAAAAAGAGAGACAGATTAATTAAAACTCTTCAGAAGTCTCTTCAATATCATTGTCTGATATGCTTGCTATCAGCAGAGCATGTCTTCCATCTGGCAGCTTCAACAATGTAACACTTTGAGGCTTGTTCTTAAGGTAATTATATCAAATATACCGAGTGTGATAGGAAGCAATTGGTATTAGTTTCAGATTAATCTCTGCACATTCTGGCATTCCAGTTCTGTCCTCAAAGACTGAATTTGCTTTCATTGTGATGAAAGCAAATTGATGGTCAAGAGGGCTTCCCCCTTTCTGGCTGGGTTTTTGTTCTGTTAGCTGGGATTACATGGGAATTCCACGTTACAGCACTGCTCCCATAGGAATCAATGGGGCAGGACACTGTACTGTGACCTGGTCTCTGAGATGAGGCTAAAAAGGACAGACCCCATTATCTCCACCCTCAAAGATGTCCTGTAGCTTTTTCTGGCATTACTATAATGATTTTTAGACTTAAACTCCTCATTGCCCACTGCAGAGATCTGGGGATTTATCGTTCTTGTGGAACATCAGTGGAGTACAGCAAAATCACATCACTCAGCAGTTATACCCTGAATGACTTCTGTCTCCATCTCTATCCCTGATCTCACTACTTAATTAGTGGTACCTAATTACTGTGAATAGCCTTGCATCTTTAACTAAATGAATGTGTGTAATCCTCTCTGGTTTTCTATTAGAAAAAGGGAGGGGGTTGGTGCTATCACACAGATAAATATGCTGTGTGGGAATATCTACCAGGCAGATTGCAGGAAATTTATGCCCATCCTTGCTGTTTTCCCATCTTCTGGAGACAGGGGTCAGAAGCTCTGGGACCATGGTGGTCAGGAGCTCTGGGACCATGGTGGTCAGGAGCTCTGGGACCATGGTGGTCAGGAGCTCTGGGACCATGATGGTCAGGAGCTCTGGGACCATGGTGGTCAGAAGCTCTGGGACCATGGTGGTGGTGGTCAGGAGCTCTGGGACCATGGTGGTGGTGGTCAGGAGCTCTGGGACCATGGTGGTCAGGAGCTCTGGGACCATGGTGGTCAGGAGCTCTGGGACCATGGTGGTCAGGAGCTCTGGGACCATGGTGGTGCTGAGCTGAGAGCTCGAGGGGGTGCAGTGAGGTGATGGGGCTGGTGGCTGCTGGGTGACCCCGAGGACAGGCAGAGCTTGTTCCCCTCTGTGTGCAGTGCAGTGCATCAGGACAGTCCAGCAGGAGAGATCTGAACCTGCTGGGAAAATCCTCTCCCTCCAGGACCACAGGCAGCCACGGGAGCACTCCTGCATTTCCACGACTGATGAGCCACCCACAATGAAATATTGCCATTCCATATGCAGATGCTTGTGTCATTCACTCCAACCTGCTTACATTTCACTGAACAGCTCCAAGTTTTGCATGGTTTACACTAAAAACTCCAGCTTTGTCTCTGCTTAAAGCTTCCTTACACCTTATTTATTCCCTGGGGGTTTGGGGGCAGTCCCCAGGAGCAGGACTGATGATATCAGCCTCTGCTACCCCTCTCCTTACAAAACCCCTCTGCTCTCAAGTCTACCTGGCCTTTGTCAGGCTTCCCAAATTTTACTTTACTATAAAGACAATTCCTAATACAATTGGGGATTTGCATCAATGCTATAATGCTATCTTCATCATCATCATCATCATCATCATCATCATCATCATCATAATCAATGCTAAAAAACAAACAAACAAAAAAGCATCAAAGCTGGACAGAATTTTCCTGAGTCAAATTTGCTAGGAGATGCCGTTATTGCCATGAATTTAATTAATTCAATGTATAAAAACAAAAGATGGACAAGGAGGTCAAGATGCTCTGCTAAGGAGAAGTTTCACCCTCTTCCATGTGGAAGCTTGGGAAGAGCCTGGTTTGGGGAGGCAGAGCAGCGAGATAACCTGCACACACCACACTGCAACGCTGTGGTCAGCCACAGATTTTTTCAAAGCAGTGAAATGATAAGGAAGCAGGACAATCTGCTTCGAACACCAGACTCTCCTGGGATTCAGTGCCATAACTTTTTTATTTCTCTCCTAAAATGTTAATTCAAATGTGCAACTAAGTAAGTGCCAAAACAACTTGTAAAACTTTTAGTAACCCCACATTGACAGAAAAGTAGCATTGCAGAATGTGCTCCATTCCCTTTGATCTATGATTTATTGATGCACAGTATGAAATATTCATTAAAACAGACTGCTGTTTCCCGTTGATTTGTCGTGTTTTTAATTCATATTTTAACACATTAATAAAACTGACACTATTAATTATTTTTTGAAATACCAAATATATTTGAGATGTAAAACTGGCATGGGTTATGTTTGATATTAAAGTATCAGGAGGAATTAGTTCAAGCAAAATATGATCTGCAAGTGCTTGTAATGATCCTCTATATTCTATCGCCCCAAACAACTCCCTAGTTCCCTTCACTACTTTGAAACAACTTTAAATTACAAATGCAAACTGCACTTAGAAGCAGTTGTAACATTAAGCTCATGCTGCTTCTGCATTTCACACAGCTACACGTGTTCATCAGTCTCTGCTATGGAGGTAACACAGAAATATATTGGAGGGGCACAGGAACCTGTTTTCCTGAAATGATTACTGATCTCAGTCTTCAGTGGTGGTTTTTTCCCAGCAACGGTTTGGTTTAACAATCCACAAGGCAGCTCTGTTCTGCCACTCCATCTGCTGTGTAGCAATAATAGGGAGGCTTATGCATTTTTAAGGGAAATATAGTTTGTCTTATAAAAGGCAGACTCATAATTACAGCTTCCAGCTTGGAGGAGGACATGTTGAAATGTGCCTATGAAAAATTAAAGTTCATACTGGTCAGAAAAACACCACTGAGCTACCTTCATTTATGTCACCCAATTATTTGGCCCTCAGAGGTGAATTATGAAGTATTGCTTAGAATCAGAATGGCCATCTTTCAGGACTGTGTTGTTAACCAGGTGGCACTTGAGATCTGGCCATTTCTACTTATGAAGATCTTGTTTTCTAGAACTCAAAGAGATTTATTAATTTACTCATTTAAAAAAAATTAAGATTCCAAATAAATAAATTATTTTAAATAGCACATCATACGAACACTCAAGAGATCAGTTTTCATTTCTCAGTTAATGTTTTCAAGATCTTATAGCTAGAGAGAAAGGCAGAAAAATATGACTGACCCAAGACCACTCAAATGCCTCGAGCATCTTCCACCGTCCTTGTTGCCAAAATTATGCAATTAAAAGACCTACAACTTTTCAGCTTTCACTGGGGCCAGACTTGCATAGATTTTTGTGTCAATTCTGAAATTTGAGATGGGCATAGCTGTACATAAAATATTAAGGATGCCCATCCAGGGTATAAATGTTATCTTTAGCTCCATGAAACAAATGAGAGAATCTTAGATTTAATCAGACTCTAACTTCTGCCCAAACCTGAAGGGTCCCAGTGAGACAGCAGGTTCTAGGAGTGGGGAAAATGGCACCATTGAGGAGGAGCTGGGAGCCCAGAGGGTGTGGCAGGGGGATTGCTGGCTGTCCCTGTGTCTGCCCAGCTTTTCCCTTGCAGGAGTGAAACCAGACAGGAGCAGAGCTTTGGGGGAGCCAACCTCACCAGGGCTGCCTGAACCGCCAACAACCTGCACTGCTTTCTCTAGTTTGCCAGGAGAGTTTAAAAAGGACATGTCCAGCACAGTTTAAGGGTTTGGAAACTTGCCTAGGAATCACTAAAATTGTGTAAATGTGCCATTAGTATCTTCCTCACATGGCAGAAAGGCAGCAAACAAGAGAGCTTGCCTGGGGATTTGAGAACACTGCATGGGATGTGCTTTGTTGGAGAATTCCAAAGGCAGCCTCTGCAGTTCTCTGGCCTAATGGTCAAAGGATCTTTGGCTGTTTTGTACCAATTCAGGCCTCCCTGCAAACACTGAGAGCCATGTGGGAAGAACTGTCCTTGAGGCCTCATGGTGCTCTAGCTCTGGCAAAGAAATGAAGTGCTGTCCACTCATTAAACCCATACATAATCTGCCACTCTCAAATCCATGTTTTCTACTGGCAGTGTGGAAGTTCACTTTTTTTTTTTTTTTTTTTGTGTATGTGTGTGTGTGTGTATTGATTTGTTTTATAGCAAATCAGCATTTCATCTGACCTTTAAAATTGAAGTGTCCATGGTTCAGCAACTCCCAAAGCCTTTGCCATCACATAATTATGGAACTGTGATTCAGGTCTGGTTAACAGCCAACCTCAGGCAGGAAGTTCTGCAAATATATTGTAGCTGCTTCTTTATTAATTATCAGCAACTTCAGCCACTGGATTTCAAAAGACACCAGTATTCCAAAGAACTATGAAATGCTGACTGAAAAGAAAGAAACAATACAGCAAAGGGCCAGAGTCCTGCAGACCATCCCGCAAGGGCGTGCCTATGTGATTCCTGATGTTGCATTTCCCACACTGTGTCTGCAACCTCAGGGCCAGCCCAAAAAACAGACTGCAAAAATGTCACTTTCTATGTGGTAATGGCACTGGAAGGCATTCACTGATCTAGAATAAGCATCTCTTTCTCTACTGCTTTGTGGGGAAGGCTTCAAATGCAAGTTCAGACCCAATATTGGGATGGAACAGATGCTGGTGAACTATCCTGTCAATTATCATTTTCTCTTTACTAGAACTGAATAAATATATAACAGAAAACCCCTCAAGATGCACGTAAAGCTTGTTATTTGAAATGCCAGTGCAGATGGAGCACAATCCCTACTCCAGTAAGGCTGGTTTGCAGCTGTATGCCCACAGCTGGTGCTGCCCTGTGGTGTGAGGGTACCTGAACACCTCACACCAAAACTGCAGCAAGCCCTGGGGGACACAAGGGATAGGTCAGTAATAAATACATCCAGGTCCAGTGGTGGTGTGGCTGGTTTTTGGGGCTTTCTGGGGGGCACAGGCAGGTGCAGCACCGCTGGCTCTCTGGGTGACCCACAGATGTGGTGAGGGACTGCCTTGGGACAACAGGCCAGCTGCAAAGGAGGGGACTGGCTGAGCCATCACAATTAAATGTTGGCATTATTGTTGTAGGAGTTCTCTGGGACAGAATTTTGGGCAGTAGCAGAAGTTGCCCCAGGCAGCTCCTGCTGTGTGTAGCCCAGTCTGAATGCCTAAAATTGTTAGTTAACAAACTGGGTGGAGAATACAGCTTTGCCCTCCAGAGACTCCCTGTGGTGATTTCTGCCCTGGAAGGGATCAAGCTGTGCATCACTATTTGTAAATAGTCATTAGAAGTTGTTGCTATGTGGGAAGTCATTTGTTGTAGTTAAGCTATTTAAGAGATGCTTTGTCTTTAGTTAAGATATAGCAATGGCAATGAATTAAACATGCTGGAACAGCCCCCTAGGACCCCAGGCCAGCTGAGTGACAGCAGTTGGGTCTCACCTAAAGCAGCTGAAGACATTTCTGCAAGGACACCTACAACAGAGGCTCCCACCTCCACCCAGGAAACAACCATCCATCCTTTTTTGGGAGACTGGGTTCCCCATGTGAGCATTACCCTTTGCAGAGGCCCCCCAGATCACCTCCCTTTTAAAAACCCTGTCTGGGAGAGCCTGTGCAACACCATCCAACCACAAATGGTGGTTTGTCCTGGAAGGAGAGAGGCTCAGGGCACACATATATTCTGCTTTCAGTACAAAGCTCCTTTAGATAACACCAATCTCCTTAGCACGTGCACATCCCACAGGAGCTGTGTTGGGCACTGGACAGCCAGGGAGGTCCAGATGACCCTGCAGGAGTTATTGGGCTATTTGCTGTGCATATGCCTCAGTTTCCCTCCCTGTAAAAGGGGGTGATTTACAGCACCAGGAATTTGTGGATGATTTAGGAGCTACACGTTTATTATTAGTTTTCTCGTCTGGTTTCGACAACTAGCGATATCAGGTCAAAAGCAAAGCAAGTTTTCATTAATGAAACATGAATCCTTCCCTAATACAGTGGGACTGAGCAGTCTGCAGGATGATTTTGTTGTCTGATATCGTTACCCTTTATGATCTCAATATTTTATGGTAGTTAATGCCATTGGAGGAAAACATGATTAGAGCAGAAAGCAGCTTCAAAGCAGCCATTGCTGAGTGCATTCATCACACTTGCTGCAGAGCTAGATTTTTCCTCTCTACAAATATAATCAATCAGTGCAGGTAAAGAGTTAGTTGCAAATAGAAGCCCTTTAGGTGAACTAGTGTGTATCCTGTTTTTATCAGTGTTCTGGGAAGTGTAGTTAGACTGGGATAAGTTATGTGGTGTGGGCTTAGGCATTAATGAATATGAGAAACTAAATTATTGAATTTTGCAATGCAAATTATTTTTTGAGCACAAATTCTTCACTTTTGAATGTTAAGGGCTCATAAAAAATGTCAATGGTTTATGAATTAGGCCATTAGCATGCAATTTGTGATTCAAACAGTACCACAGCCTCATGTAATAAGTGACTGAATAAAGAGCAGCGTTCCTCTCTGCACTTGCAAAATAGTTTGTCAGGAAGGCAAGTGCAGGGAGATGTCACACGAGGGACTCATTCCATCCCTCTGGAGATGCACAGTTACACAGCAGAGGGGTCCTGTGTCTGTCCCTAACTATGGTGCCTTTGGCCAGAGCTACCAGCGAGTTTAACTGGCTTGAGACCTCAGTGGAAATAATAATAATGTCCAGTGGGAGGAACTCTGAACGTTTTTGAGTTCATACATGCATCCTGAGTGGAAACAAAATCTGGGCTGAGCAAAGGTGTCTGACAGGTGGGGTACCCTGCACAAGGCAAGCTGGAGCTGTCCCAAACACAGAAGGGAGCTCAGAGTGCAGGGATAGAATTGTTGTCTGGGTGGCAAACTCCCCATTCAAACAGTAGTGCTTACAAAGGTAACCAAAAATGCAAAACTACTGTGGATATGAAAATTCATACTTGCCAAAGATGAGAAAAATTTTGCAAAGAAAACACTAATTATGAGATTATTTATGTGACAGGTTGAATATTGCTGTTATCTAAAAGATATCTGCAGCTGCTCAGTGTTTCAGAATCTGGGCTGGGGTAGAAAAATTACCCAGAAAGGAGGGAGAGGAATGGATAGAAAAGGGATGTTAAATGTTTTAATATATAAATACACTCTTAAAGTAGTATATATGTACTACACATGATACATAATATGTACTATACATGATACAATGGTATATGAAACTCCTGAAACTGCCTGTTTGAGAATGCAATTCTCTAATTTGTGCCTGTGGCATCACTGACCCTCCCTTTCTCTGCAGACTGGTGCCAGGGAGGCTGAGGTTTGCTGCATTCCAGAGGCTGGCCTTTGGTGTGGTCTCTAACGAGCAGAAGGTGCCAATTGCAGGGACCCCAGGAGGGGACGTGCCCTTCCCACAGCTCCTTCCAGTGAGCAGCTTTCATCTCAGGGCTTGGGGCTGAACTGGAGAGGGGCTCAGCAGCTGGTGGCAAAAAAGAGGTGTGGGGAGAAACCTTTGATTCTGAATCAGAAAGGATCTTTGGCTGCCCCTGCTGCTGGCTGTGGCCAGTACCTAAAGGCAGTGAATATTCTCTGTCTGCCCACCTCAGCTGTGTAATTGGCCTTGCCACGGGCTGTATCCCAGGGCCTCTGACCTGGCTTTCAAGGCGAGAGCAGCTCATGTCCTGCATGTTTTTCTCTCTCCTTTCCTGCAGCTGGACACACACACACACACAGACACAGACACACAGACACAGACACACAAAAACACACACACAGACACACACAGACACACACACACACTGTGTTTGCAGGTACTAACCAGGCAATTAAGAGATCCATGTGGTGGGTGTGTTTGAAAGACTGAGATCAGGCCAGTTTCAAATTTCAGAACAACACCAGATTAACATTCACTTACCAATATAGGTTAATTATTAGTCTTCATGACAAATTAGCATTACATATGCAATTAACTTAGCCCTTAAGAATCTTATTCTAAATTAGCTGTGAGTGTACAGCTGCCACAAGGGTGGTGCAAGTAGTTAATGCTGATTCAGGGTGGCCAAGCTTATGAGCTCTTCCCTATCTTTCTTTTCTTATCATTCCCGTGGTTCTGCTCATACCTCAGCTCTCCAAAAGCAGCTCCAATCTGCTTCTGGCCATTTGTTATTTTCAGGGGGACAGGCACTTATTCTGTTTTCCCCAGACATCTTTGCTTATTCTGTGTGGTGTATACACACACACACACACATAAATACGTACCCAAAACATATATATTTATTTTTGTTTCCCATACAACTTTCCCACCCTTTTATATCCTCTTTTCTTGCAGATTTTACCACAGACACATTTTTTCAATACCCCCATTTGTGCAAGCATGCAATTCCTGAACGGTTGATTTGCTGATACACATTATTTCCACATTTCTTCTTAGATTTGCATGTTGCTTATTTAATTAGTGGTGTTACATCAGGGCATACTTACACACTATCACCAGATATGCTGTTTTAGCATGCTTGTTTCCAGGTTAATAATATCTTGCTTGGTATGTTTTCACTCCACAGTGCAACAGGCCCTGCTTTGGCTACACTCTGTCACGTTCAGTGCATCTATTTTGCTGTCTTTTCTTAAAAAAAAAAAGTGTCATTGCTCCTAAACCTGTACTTAAGTTGTTTTTCTCTCTGTTTTGCCTACCTGATGGGACATTTGCTGTGATAGGAGTACTCCCAGCCTGTTGCTAACCTCCTGCCCTCCCTAGTGATGATGTTACCCTCTGTGAGTGCTCACTGTCCCATTTAAAGTACAATTTAAGCAGGTGTCCTTCCCCTCTCACGCTTTAATGGGCTTGTTGTCATCCTCACAGCAGATTGCCTAGGCTGATGGTCAGCAGCTGAAATCAGAGGTATAGAAAACATGCTAAAAGCCAGGAATGATGATTTATGAGTGTCTCCTGTTACCTCTCCATACACATGGGCTCCCATTCAGTATCATGGGAGGCCGTGTACCTGCCAGGACCTGCCAGCTCCCACGGGCAATGCCATCATTAGGGCACCCCCAGGACCTGCCTGTACAGCTCATCACAACATCAGATGCCAACACAGAGCACATCCCTCAGTGCTGGCAGCAGGCAGGGACCCAGGGCCCAGGTCTCTCCAGTGTGAAATGTTAACACTCAGCACCTCAGGCTGCCCATGCCCTGGGGAGGGCACCTCTCCTGCCTGGCTGTTGTACTGCAAAGCTCAAAAATCATAAAAGAAAGCCTCAGAGAGCACGTTTAGTTGTTTGAATTACCAAAATAACCTAAGTGAAGACTCTGATCGCTGTCAAATGTTACTGTGCCAGCACCTGATCTCTTGGAGCAGTTCCCAAGAGCTGATAAATAACCACAAACACAGGTAAAAACCAGCACCTTGTGTGCAGGAATGGCAAATCCCCGAGCATGCAGGCAGTGGGGCTCCCAGGATCCCATTTCCAGCACTCGACACGCCGTGTTCAGAGCCCTGAGGCGGCAGAATCCCCATGCCCTGAGCTGGGCAGGGAATCCTGGCAGGACAGTCCTGCCCAGCCTGGGTCAGCCTGGGATCCATGGATGGGCTGCTGAGGCCCAAAGCACCGAGTGACAGCCTGAAAAATGACAACACAGAGGTGTTTGTGCTGGAACTAACCACAGAGGCACAGAGTTATATTCTACCAATACTATCTCAAATTTAGGTCAATACCAGGCTTTAAACTAATAAATTGTGGGGGAAAGGTTGCTCTTTCAATAAAAGACAAAGAAATAAAACCCAACCTATGGTCCTTTTCATGATTAATCCTGTTCCACGGGCTGTGCTCAAGCTCTAGTTGACCAGAACATATTTGATTCAGTGCAGCTGGGTGGGTTTACATGACTCATGCAGATGTGGCATTTTTAAATTATCCTGGGGGCTTCGTATTTTAGTGTCATGACCAGGCTTGCATAGCTTCCAGTCACCTCTTAACATGCCAGGCAAACATTTTATTTCTTATTGCAGTGTCACACAGTAATGTAGAATATGCTACAGTCAAACTCTTATTTATGGGTAAAGAGAACACACACCATTTTGCATGTTTTTAAACTGACCACCAGTGAATTGATTACAGCTGTTGTGTCTCCAGTGTCAATTCTGTACCCCATCTCCTATACTGCATGTTTTTCACCCCTCCCTCCTGCATCCTGCACCTCCTTCTCATCCCTGCTGTCATACCAAGCCTGTGTTTCTCTACACTGCATCATTTTGCTGGAGTCATAAATATCCCATTCTACCCAGAACACCTGCTTGTTACTGCTGTCTATATAAAAGTGCAGGTCTCCATCACAGACAAACAAAAGTAAACCAGAGACAGACTCCTGATCAATTAAAGGAGTTGCCTGCAAAGCTCAGTCGAGCTGTGCTGTCCTGCTCTGCTCTGGGTGGGCAGCTGCTGTCACAATGAACCATGTGGAAAACTTGTATCTGACCTTGAAAATTCATATTTCCAACTAGATCAGATTTTAATTTATGAGAATGCATTTGGATTCCAATGCATTCCAATCATAAGGAAAAAAAAGGAACAAAAAAAGAAAAGAAAAAAGGAAAAAAAGTCACAACCAGGGTGCTCACATAGAAAGGAAACCTGAAAAATTGGTCTGAATGTCAGGAGTCCTTTGTCAGAAGGCCCAGGTCTGAAAGTGTTGTTGAGGTGATTAGTCACTAAATACAGTGCCAGAACTCCTTCCTTCCAATACCAACCATCCCCACGTCCTGGCCTTTCAAAACAGCCGTCACATACCCTTCCCTAGCAGTGAATGATGGTTGCCGTGTGTAATAAAATATTCAACTTCACAACAACACTTTATAAAGAAGGAGGTTCATGAATTTTTAAAATTATTTTGTAAATCACTCTGAGAGCTGACAATGAAGGCTAACACCTCTGCTGGTGTACAACTGCCAAGTTATCCTCGTATTCAGCCTGGCACTGGGATTTGTGGGAACCTTCCCCTCTGATGTGTCAGAAGCCTCTTCTGAGGAGTGTGAAAGGCATTGCCCCCACTCTCAGCATAGCAACCCAACCCACGAGCTGAGAGCTGCTCAGGCACTCGGGGCAGCTCTGTCAGGAGGAGATGGTTTGAGGGTTACCTGATGGGATGTGTCTGTCAATGCAGCAGGGCTGTGGGAAGCACGGGTAGCAAAGCTGCTTCCTGGCATTCCCCAGACACCAAAAAGGCAGTCTGAAGTGAATTTGTTTTGCAGTCCTTCTCTTCTTGAGAAGAAACAGGTGGGTGACTTAGTTTTTGTCTATAATCATTACCAGCAGTGTCCAGATCAGTTTTTGTGGAATCAGAGAAATGCCCAGCACCAATGACTGCAGGACACTCCCCTCTGTAAGATGGCAATCTCTGCAAAGCACTACAGACAGAAATGTGCATGTGGGAGGAAGGGAAATGCCTTTCACACTGCCTTTCTTGGTACTTTCCTTGCAGCTGCCTGTTCTCAGGCAGCCTGGTGAAGGCTGTTCAACAGTGCAGCCAGAAAGGAGAAGTCACCCATCAGCAAAGCTAAAAACATTCATGAAGGTGAGCAACAGCACCTGCAGGAAGGTGGGAAATGTTCACACATCAACTCAATAGACATCAACACTTTTAGAAAAAAAAAAAAGAAAGAGTTACCATGGTTGCACCTGTGGAAGGAAAAACCCATTCCTGCTAAATGTGAGGAAACAATTGGCTGGAGACATGTTCTGCTGTGACTGCACCAGAAAACAAACTGGCCACGTTTTTATTGCGTGGTGCTACTTCAGTGAGGAACTCGTCCCTGGCCATCCCCAGCAGGGAGGCAGCAGCAGTGAGAGCAGGTTTATTGTGCATGGCCTCGCTGGTGCTGCAGAAGAGGCTGAGAGCCTCCCCGTGCCTGCAGCAGGGCACGCTCCGGGTTCAAACCCTGCTGGTGACCCAGATGGAGGAGTTGTTATACAACGTTCTTTAATTGGCAATTTTCTGCTCTGTTCTCTTCTGCATCTGTTATTTATGTATCACAGCTTTCCTGCATGCTGGTAGACAACAAGGAGCTACAGCAGTGGTATCCCCTCATATTTAAAACATTTAGACAGACAAAACCCCAAAATTCACATAACAGAATGGTTCATTACGCTCAGAGGAAATTTTGCTGCTTTACAAAACATTTCTGTGAGATGATAAAGCCCACATGGCTGCTGCACCACAACTACTGAGCAACAGAGGGAGAACAAAGAATAAACCAAACAGCAAGATGCTTCAGCAAAGATGCTGACCCAATACAGCAGCTTCCAACACACAGAGCTGCAACCACAGCACCGCCTTGGAGTTAAGTGCCGATGAGCTTGGTGTTATGCCAACAAAATCATCAAGAAGCTGGATCTCTCCTTGTTATTAAATTGGGCAAGCAAACGAATGAAAGGAATCAAAGCAATAACAAAGGGCAGATAACCCCTGGGCTATCTCGTAAGCAGTGGCTGACAGATGTGGATTACTGAAAAAGTAAAGAGCTTGCCACTTGTATGTAATAAAGCCACAGGGATTTCAACAATACCCTTTTTGTTTTAAAGAAGAGCAAAGGCATATATTGTCAAAACCATAAAGCTTGCCACAGTGCACTGCTGCACTATATAAAGACATCAGAGGCTTATGGTTTTGAAAGGAGTGACAGCTATTACATGCAGAAATTTTTCAGTGAAGCACTGTGTGGAGTAACTAAGGATCATGCAGGGAAGCATCATCTATTTGTTCCTTGACAAGAACACCTGGATGACCCCTCTGAATTGGTCAGTTGGACTTGGTGGCCTGGACATTTATCACTGCTGCTGTTTTTTGTTGTGGGTTTTATTTTTTTCAAACAAAATCTAAGAAAGCAGCAGTTCGGTTTCATAAAGAACCAAGAGGTAGAAAAAAAGGTTGTCATGCTTGTTTTCAGTCCTTGTACTGTCCAGGTATAATTTGTCATCTGAGGCTACAAGCTGCCATTTGAGCTAGAACTTGGCTGAATTTTGGCACAATTTCTAGTAGAGCTGTAAAAGCCCCACCTGTCACCATTTTCACTGCCTTGTCAGCTTACAATGCAAAGGAATCATTAAAGGTGTCTGTACTTGGCACTGCTGAGGCTGCACCTTAAATCCTGGTGTCAGTTTTGGCTTTCTCATGACAAGACAGAGATTGAGGGGCTGGAGCATGTCCAGGGAAGGGAAAGGAATTGGGGAAGGGTCTGGAGTGCAACTCTGAGCAGCAGTGAGAGAAGTGGGAGTGTTTAGCCTGGAGAAAAGGAGGTTCAGGGGAGACCATGCCTCCCTATGACCTCCTGACAGGAGCTTGTAGCCAAACTGGGGCTTGGTCTCCTCTCACAAGTGACAAATGATAGAACAAGAGGAAACAGCCTTGAGCTGAACCAGGGAGGTTCAGTGGGTTATCAAGCAGTGGCACAGGCTGCCCAGAGCAGTGGTGGTCCCCATCCCTGGAGGGAATTAAAAACCACACAGATGTGGCCCTTGGGGACTCAGTTAGTGTGGCCTTGGCAGTGCTGGGGGACCTCAATGATTGTAGAGGTCTCTTCCAACCTGAACAATCCTGATTCAGTGACAAGATCCTGCCTTTGTTGCTCTTGCAACAGTCTTTAAGCCCTGCCCTGTCAAATTCAAACATACACTGTACTCTTCTAAGACTAATTCTTGTCTTCATTAATGCCTCATTTCAGCCTGTAACTGCTATTTTTCTGCCTGTGAAAAATGAAATGCATTGCATAAAGCAATGTAACAGGTAAGCTTTTCATACAACATATATGCAGGCATTTGATGCACACACTCACAATTGATGCAATGCAGAGAAACCCTACCTGATGAAAAATATGCCCCTCTGTTCATCTATTTCCATTACATCTCTAAAAGCTTCAATGAAAAATATGGGAATATCACCTTTAACAACCTGACACATCCTGAACTTCCCATATGGCACAGAGCAGATTTCTCTCTGTTCCTTCCAAGCATTGTTGTTCAGCCTTTTATATTATAACCCCTTGGTGCTAGCACTGGGAATTTTCATCAGGGCTGGTTCCCAATGATGTGATGCATGAAACGTGATTCTAACCCTGAGAAATCCCACAGTGTCCAACTCAACATCTCCCCATGGATAGTTTTGGCTCTTTTGCTGTGATGATTTCCAGCACACATTAAACTACAGCAATGTAATGCGTGGCTTCAAAGTTCCTAAGTTTGCTTTTACCTGATGTAAATCATAATCCCACAGTTGCACATGGGTCCTACTCCATCACAGTGGAGAACATGGAAAACATGTATTTAAAGGTTTAATTGTTTTTAAACCACATTTCTGTTGTCTTAGTGTACCTCTGGCCCATGGAGTTTCTTTGCACTTATTTTGGCAAACAGCCTACAAAAAATTGCCAGAGTGGGTCAGTCTGTCAAAGCTGACATGGTGACTTTGTTGCTGTTTAGATAAAGGCTGAAGGAGCTCAGAGAAAGGCAGAAAAGCAGGCTCTGGATATTCTCTTTAAGTGTTATCAGTATCCAGCTAATCAAAATCCAGATCAACCCAACTTTAAACTAAACTGCAATTATGTTTTAATAACTCTCTCCCATTTCAACTTCCACTTTTTCTTGTATGTCATGCTTAAGTGGAACTATGAGATGCCATTTGTGCATGGAAAATGAATGGACCGCAATTCAGTTCTAATAAAATAAGGCAGAACAGGTCCTGCTAATAACAAGCTGAAGGTTTAGAATTAAAACATTATGAAGTAGAAATCACAGAATGATTTTCCATTATATATAAAAAAAATTTCAAACTATGATAGAAAAAGACAAATTAAAAAAGAGAAGAATATAGCAAGCCATGGAGTAATTTTAATACATAAAGAAAAATGCTACAACATAACTTATAGGACCTCTGAATAAAATATATGAATAGTGAAATAGAGAGAAAACTAGACTATTTTATTAATTTTAAAATAAATTTACAGCAACTATTTCTAAAAATTGGTTCTTGGGGAAAGAACGACTCCACTGGAAAATATTGACATTAACTAATTCCAAAATATCTGAAATTATCAAATAAAACAAGTATTATAACCACTTTAATGGGAAAAGTCTCCTGTTTCCTCCAGCCATCACATGATAAATCTCAGCCCACACATCAATTTGTTAGAAGGCAAGTCAGAACAATAACAAAGACAAACAGCCATTAGTGGACAAGACAGTTTCATCAAGCAAGATCTTACAAATAATATATCGTTGTTTGTCATCAAGGCACTTTTAATACACCAGAGTCCTTTCCAAAAGCACCTATAATCAATTCCTTCTAATTTACAAACTCAGAAAGACTATGAGAGTGATGGTAATTTCATATTTTACACACCCACAGAGGTTACGACAATTGATTCAGTTCAGCAAAGAACCGTAATGACTTTGAATGCACTTGAAAGATTTTTGCATTTGTTTTCTAGAGCTGTAAAAAAAGTAATTCAAACTCTGCCACATGGGCACAATTTGTAAAGGTTGTACATGAAAAGTATGGATTCAGCTCTGACAAAGACAGCTCTCGCCTTATTATAACCCATCTGCAAGGCATGCTGGGCGCTGCACTAAAACACTTGGCTCCCCTTTGTGTGGACTTTATGCCATCTGAATAGACCTCAGAATTCCTGCAGAAAAAAAAAAAAGAGGGGCAGTGAAAAATGGGTGACACTTTAAACCACTTCAGAACAACTGGGTTTTAGTCAATTCTTTTCATCAATGCTTAAAGTAAGGATATGCAACCTCTGCCCTTAGATTAACAGCCCCCATAAAGATGAAAGCAATCAGAACCCTCCGTAGCTCAATGCAAGGTTTCCAGCCATAAAACAAGACAAATGGCCACGTGGCCTGCCTTTCACTAGCCAAAAGTAACCAGCAATGAGACAGCAGCCTCGCTATTTCTGCCCTCAGAATAATATGAAACAGCTCCATTTACAAGATCATCACATAAGTGAATTGTGTTTCTTTCCTGTTGGCACTTTCAGAAAAGGTTTAGTGATCAGAGTCATTGTCTCTGAGGGGCTATGGCCTCAGAGCAAAAATACATCAGTGGCTCCAGTCTGCAAGAGGAACCAAGAGTTGACTGGAAATACATTTTTATTGTCTTTTCAGCACTTTAGAAGAGCCTTGCCAGATCCCAGCTAAGCAGACAAGGCAAGAGCAAAGAAACTTCATCTGGTTCTAGTGCCAAAGAAAGGACTTGGTCTGTCAGTGCTTGTTAGAGAAGAAAGGAAAGAAAAAGATACTCAGACATCATAACAATGCAATGTGAGACTTTAAATAGCACTTTAACAAATTGAGGAATCTCCTCGGTGCTGAGTCAGGAACCATCTCTGAGTGTTTCTTCTCTCCACCACAGAGAATCAGTAGATCTGCAAACATGGACTACTCCCACTTGATGCTTCCAGCAGAAGGAGCCTTCATGGGATCCTCTGACCATCATACAGATTTTTTTTCCACATGTGCATTCATCCTCCTTGGGTGCTTTATGAGATGTTGTAAGCTTTACTGCAGGGACAGGAGTCATTATTATTATTATTTCCAGTGCTTGCTATGAGATCACTGGGTGAGAATACTTGAGTGAGTTCTGCTTCGTGGGCAGCTTCCTTTGGATGTGCTCCATCCTCCCCAAGGCCAAGGGAGGGAGGACATCCCCTGCAGTGCCCCACACACCTGGAAGGAAGGGAGCCCTGGCAGCACCTGAGCAGTTCCATTGTGAAATGAAAGGATGTACAGGGCACATAATTCAGGTGAAGTAATTCTTTGTTAGTTCACTGATATCAAAGGAACTATGCCTGGTATGCTGAAGAACTGATTCATAATTTCAAATGGAACTTTTCAATTCATACTTAAGACAGTTTTGACTTAAAGATCTCACTCAAGAACTCTGAGTTAGGAAGACATGCAGCAGGAGCTGGAAAGCAGTAACACAGCAACACTTTTTTAATACTCCTTGGGAGTCTGTCTTGCTCATCTGAAAGATCATTTGGGTGGGTCCCCAAAATTGATACTGAGAGATGGTGCAGCTTCTGCCAGCATAGAATGGGATCTCACTGGAGGGTTTCATGCATGGTGCAAGAAAGCTGCAAGGAAAAAAACCCAACGCCCCACCCTATTTAGATTCATGCTTTAAAATATGAAATCTTGTGTTCAGAGAAGGCTATGGCAATTCTGCATTGTATTCAGCAGATCTAGAATTTCAAGTACAGTGTTTGGGGGTTTAAAAGCTTGCCTGGTTAGACAGCTGATGAAGTGAGAAGCAGAAATTGCTGCTTTCCTCCAGATCAAGGGAATCAGTGTCATGGAAGACAGTGTAGTAGAAAAGAGATGGTACTGGTGAGGTAACACACTTGAATGATTTTATGATTTATATTCTCCTCCTTATCTGTGACAATATCCATTCTCTGAAGATGAAACAGGAAACATACAGCTGCTGCATATATATATTTATTTTCATTGTATTCTAACTTTCAGAACAATGCCAAGGTCCATGAAAATAATAACCTAAGGCAGCAAGAAGACAAAGGCAGGGGTGCACTGAACCTACCCCGTGTTCCCTCACAGCTCTGTCAGTGCTGAGCAGGGGGTGCCTCACTGCCACCTGTGCAGCTCCAGAGCAAGGACAGCTTCCCTCGTGCAATACAATGTGCCATTCATGCCTTGTTTGCTCTTTGACCTTACTGATATGACTTGCATCCTTACATCTTCACCTTGTACAGTCTGCTAAGAACTGGTGCTGAAAAGGCACAATTACCTGCCTGGAGTCTCTGATGAAAGAGGATAAAGCCTAACAAAAGTCAGGAAACAAATTTAGGAGCCTAACTAGCTCTTTCCTGGAGAAGAGCTACTTCATCCTTTCTGAGGGTGAGCCTTGGACTCCTGGGCATTTTGGGTACTTTAACAGAGATGCAGCCAGGCCCAAGGAACAGTCACCATGATGGTTAGTCCAAAACATTGGCCCCTGTGTTTAACACATAGACTTCAATCAAAGGTTGTTGATGCTAAATTTAATTAACAATACAATTCCCAAATCATCATTATTCTTTTTCTGTATGGTTAGGTTGAACATTCAAATAATTATAATCTGTGATTCGACAGACAAAATATGACCTTGCTTTATAACCAGGGTAAATCACTCATTTTTCCCCAAAACTCCTACAAACAAGTACATTAGTGCAATGTTGGCTTCTATGGATCTCAATACAGAATCCCAAGTCTGAAAAGACATACTGAGAATATTGGAACTTTTTTCCTTCTTTCCTCAAGACACATGTGATACTCACAAGGCTGTGTTAAACCTTTCTACCTTGGAAGCTATCAGAAATACTTTGATAAATGAAGAACTTTAGATATTTCTTGAAGATCATGATATACTCACGGAGTGAGTTCCAAGTCTAGTTTTAGTTCCACAGATATTGCACTGGCTGGAAAGTGGTAAATGATTTTTTATTAGCCACAGACAAAAATCAAATTTGTGCCTCAATCTCCATCAATCTTAGTAAGACTCGGATGCAGTGATACTGTTTTATTGGCTAGACTAATGAACACTGGAGTCAGTTCCTTTGTCCTCAGTTGGTTAAAAAAGTTATTCAGGTCCTATTCTCAGTATTTCGAAGCTAATGGTCTGATTTCTTGAGAGAAATCATTGTGTCTTCCACATTGATTCTTGAGAGAATTCCACTAATGTTTTCTTCCTTATTCTTTAGTTACAGGTTTTTCTTTGCACACAACAGAAGTAAATGAATTGCTAAATTTTCCCTATTGCAGCATCATTCAGCCTGTTTTTGCTAAAGCTGAGTGTGCATCGTTTTGCTGTTTTGTGATTCTGTCTTGTGGAACTCAGCTTGGGGCTGGGACTTACAAGAAGCAATAACAGCCAAGGGAGGAAAATTGCTGTCCTCAGCCTCCTCAAACACAACACGAGCACTGAAGGGGATCTAGGTGAGCCTGCTTTAGTTCATAAAGGAGCAGGTGCTGCTACATCATCAGTCACTGAAATTCATGGGCAGAGTAGTAGCTTAAAGCAAATGGCAACTTAGTTGGTGTGACTTAAGCCTTTTACTTAAAGGTCATATGCTCTTTACAAAATTAAGCTCTTGCCACAAAGGGGGTCCCATATCTCAGGGTGGATATCATCTCATCTTCAGACTATTTCAGAACAGGAATATAAATGATGATGTGTTAATTCTCCCCATGTGCCCTGCTCCTGCCTCCTGAGGCTGTGCACTGGGCTCTCAGTGTTCCTACAGCTTTGGGGTTCACAGCCTGCTGTGCTTCCAGCATCAGGCACCTGCTGGGCTTTGCTCAGAGTGGTGCCCAACAAAATCCCTAGTCCTGCATTGTTATTTCTGGTCACTTTAGAGACAGATCCTTCTTTGCAGTAATTCATGTGCAGTTCTTTAACTGTAGGTGTAGAAGGGATTACAGGGGACCCCGCCCCTGATAAATCACTGCTGTACTAATTACCAAAGAGGAACAGCCATGCCCTTAATGAGTTGCTGCTGTGACTAATAAAGATCAGTGTTATAAAAGGGGTGGGTTGGTGGCCCAGGTAAATCTGGAGAAGCTGAAGGAGCCCTGAGGAAGAAGGAATGAGCTAGAGGGACACGAAGAAGAACACAACAAGGATGTGAGCTGCTGCTGCTGTAAAAGATGTGCTGTGAGGGCAGTCTGGGTGTGATGGAGTTGGAGCCTGTGGTCATAGTTGAGCTAGGTAAAAGCCTGTGGTCAGAGTCTGCAAACTAATCCTTGCAGTTGGGCCCTACAGCAGGAACTTGCTGTACTCAGTCAGAATGGCTAAGCTGTAAAGAAGAGTAAAAGGGGGCCCTTTCCATGCTGTTCAATGAAATTCTGTGTCTTGGCTCATTTCTACCCCTAACGAGAGGTCTGCTGCAACAGCTAACTACTTCTAACCAACCATTTTTTTTGCCTTGAGATGTTTAATTATTACAGGATAAATGGTACTAGTGAGGGATTCATGGGGAAACAGTAATTAGCAGTTCCATCTATCTCAATAAAAGAAAATATTATTATTAATTAATATCCATACAAGGAAGCAGAAGGAGTTTTTAAAAATCTACAATAGAGATATCTACAGGGGCCACATTTGCTCAGAGTGTCTCTTTGACAGGCGCCCATTTATTATTTTAACAAGCTGAGATTGTCTGCATCTTCAATCACAGGAGGTCAATCCTTCATTCCTGTCAAATCTTTGATAACTAAAGTGTCTGTATTAATACCTAAAAACTGGAGAGAACAAGCTCAGATAGCTCCAGTAGGGGGTCACATTGCTTGAAATTGCCAAACGCAGTGGCTTTGAAAAAGAGAAGAGTTTATCAAAGTGTGCTGTGGTGGTGATTTAGATTAGTTTAGATTTGCTTTGGCACAGCTTGGCTGCCAAGCAGCCTTTTATGCCCAAGCAACCCCCTTTTCTACCACAACACTTCTGCAGAGGAAGCTGTCACTGAGTATATGAAGGGAAAGGGGTTTTTAAAATACCCAGATAACACTTGACTTATTGCAAATATTTGATGTGTGAAAAATAATCACACATCAGGCACCTTATATAAGAAATGCAATAACCAGAAGTTACAGGCTCTCCTGGAGGAGCAAGTGAATGTTCTACCCAGATTGTTAGGTTATTAAATTGTGTCCCAAAGGGACAGTTTGCAACTGCCCCAGGAGGACTGAAGGCATAGATTTACTCTGGCCTTAGTGAGAATTTTTCTTACTTTTAAGAAAATGGCACATGAGTTTCCCGTGTCCTGACTGGTTTTAGAGCTAATAGCTTTGACAAAAAATTTCTGAATGTCTGTGGTAGGTCAGAGGTTTGTCACGGACAGAGCTGAGGCCCAAACCTGAGGCTATGAGCACTTGGAGAACTTTGTGCACTTACAGGTTCTCCAGACTGGCTTGTCACACCCATCAACCACATGTTAACATCACTGGTGTGTCTGAACATCTCAAAATAGCGTGCTAGAAAAAGAGACCAGACCCTGGTGCTTTCCATTTATAGAATACAGCCTGAACAACTCCTCTCTTCCTCTCGTGACACAAACTCATGGTGACAAAAATGATCTTAACTCATCCTCTCAGACTGCATCCAACCTTACAAATTAATTTGATTCTCCAACTTGACTTTTAGAGACTTTCCCAAACCCTGCAGATTCTTTCTGCTGTTCCCTCTTCATCTTTACAAGCGCCACGTTTCCCTCATCCTCAGAACAACGTGTAAAAGCTGTTGGGTTTTCAGAACCTCCCTGGGTGGCTGCCCTCAGGGATGGGCTATAGAAATGCAGCTCATTTACCAGCCCAGGCCCAGCTTCAGCTGCTGGGGGGCTCTGGGGTCCCAGCCCCGCTGCTCTCGGGTGCCCAGCAGCACTGGTGAGAACCAGCGGTTTCTGTGGGTATGGCACAAAAATAACCAAATATCTAACACAGTGCAGGAGCAGGAGGAAGCTCAGTGTTTTATGTGGACCTAGTTATGACGTCCTCTAGGCTCTGACCTTCTAGGAATGCAGAGTTTAATAGTGGTGGAGACTTTTTATTGCCCCATTAGTCATTGGCTGGACAGAGTTTAGCAGTGGGTGCACTGACAAAGGTGATGTTCGTGCTAGGAAGCTTAAAGACAGCACAGCTCTAGAGGTACAAATGTGGTCAGAATTAGAAGTGAACTTGAAAAGTCTTGGATTTATCTACACAGGTGAAGCCTCAGGTTTTGTTCCTGACTTGGGCAGGCAAGTAATTTCTCTGTCTGTCTTGGTTTCCTCCTTTGCTCCCTAGAGCAGCAGTAAGTGTTGATCTCTCCTGCCAGGCTTTACAGGAGACCTGGCTGTTTCCACTGTGGTTCTAAGGATGTTGCTTGTATCACAGCTACAGATATCTTTTTAATGATATCAAAATTAATTATTGTATGAACACAGATACAGTCCTAAACCTGAATTAATAAAGTGGCAATCTGTCTCAGAAGAGAAGGATGAGTCTGTGTTAAAGAAGGTGGATAAGTTTGTGCAATCACCCCTTTTTCTTTATCTTATAGGTTTGATTTGGAAATCTTCTGAAAATCTCCCAGTTTCTCACAAAATTTCTAAATTTTTCTGTATATGTAAGTTTCAATTAAAAAGTGAATCTGAATTTATTTTAACATGGAACATCATCTGATCTATTTCAGAGGGAAGATAGAAATAAATTGTCCTTGTTCTTCTTGTGCTGCTCAGAAAGAGTTTGTCCTTCTCATGTCTCCCACATTACCTGCTCTTCTCATTTCCATATTTTTGTTTTCTCCTTCGTTTCGCTCCATGGCAGCAAATAATGCTGAATACCGATGTATTCATTCATTTACAGATCATTTCTCTGAGCACCACACACTAGCACTCAGCTTTTCCAAATACAAATCAAGGCTGGTTACCTTAATTACTCATGGATTTCTGCAGTGCACAGGTGAGATGGGCTTTCATTACCCTGCCTATGTTAAAAGAAGCAGCTAAATCTACATATTCTTTCAATGAATGCTCGATGTTCAGTACTGGCAGAGATGAATCCTTGTCAGGAATAATTCAGTTTGCCTGAACAAGGAGTTTCAGGGAATGACATTACTTTTAAGCCAGGAGATGAATAATAATCTGACTGATTGCTTTGGGAGGAACATTATAAAAGAAAACCCAGTGACTTTTTCACCCAATTTACTGTTTCTAGGAGTATCAAAACAAAATTTAGACATGCTATCATAAAAAAGAAAAATTTAGACATGTTATCTGTAAAAAGAGACCCTGGCTTCTCTTTCAAGTAAATTGGTAGCAGAGTATTAACAAAAAAAATTCACCAAGCAAAATGGAAATGCTAGCAATGCAGCAGTGCTTAAATTTTATGAGAGTTAGATTATCACTAGGTACATAAAAATGAGCGGGAAATCTGCAGTCGACAAGAGCTTGGTGCATAATTACTTTTCCTCTCTCACCAAATGGCTCCAGGTCGGAACACTTCATTTAAACACAAAGACAGTGACAAAAGTGCTGACTTGTGGTAAATGTGTGCAACACAAGCAGATCTAACCCTGCTAAAGAAGTTAAAGGAAATGTGAGATTGTAGGGGTGGGGTTTTTATGAAACAAATGTTTCTCCACATAATCATTTTGGTGGGAAGGGACTGCTGTCCCAAAGCAGGGCTAGAGAGGGTGGTGGGCACAGAGCAGTTTGGGATACTCCCACACCTTTGTTGATATGGGAGAAAGCTCTAACTTTTGTCTGGGTAGTTGTTCCAAGTTGTTCCCGGTGCTTGCTGCCTCCTGATCCTCCTCCCCTGTGTGTTCTGAGCAGGGTCTGGTCCCACCCTGGGCAGCTGTAGAACCCCTTTGGGCCTCCTGAGCCATCTCCTCAGCCCCTCCTGAGCCCGGGCTGGTTCTGCTGGGCTGGCTCTGCTCTGTCACTGTGTGTCACTGTGTGTCACTCTGTGTCACTGTGTGTCACTCTGCAGCCAGCCTGGCACACACAGCTCCAGCTGCACTGTCCCCAGTGCCAGGGGAGAGGGGAAGGGATGGCTTCCCTCAGCTGCTGCCTCACACAGAGCTGCTGGCCTGCCCTGCTGCACGTGTCCTGCCTGTCCCTCAGCTCCCCTGACACTACTGCAGCTTAATTAAAAAGAACTGCCGTTGTCAAAAAGGAGAGCGAGTTGATGATTGTTCCAGCTCAAATGACTGCTCACTGCTCCCTCCATCCAAGACAGGTTTGCTGTTGCCTGTGTCTGAGACCTCCAAAGAGCAGCACACGCTTTGTGGGGCTGCACGGAGCATTCTGATGTTTGTATAAAATGGGCTTGTCTGGGGAACAAACTAGATTTTCTCCCATACTATTCCAGACAGAAAAGAAATACTGTAGTTTCCCTTACTCTGAGTAGAACAGTATTTTAAGTTCCAAATAAACAACTCCCTCCTGTGCACCTCTCAGTGTAAGCAGATGCTTAAGTCCAGTCTGATTCAGCAAAGCTTTAGGCATGGATCTAAGTGTCATTGCCTTCAGTATGAAAGTTAAGTGTGTGCTGCTATGCTTTGCTGAATTTTGGCCTCACGCTATAAGAAAAGGATAATTTGGCTCATTATATTTTGTGAATGACACAATGCCCCTGAACATTAAAGTTTATATCTATTTGCATATATATGTGCATTATTAGGTTTGGCTCTCAACTCTGTAGAGATCAAAGTACACAGGGATCCTTAGAGACTATCAGACAGCAATTACACTGCAAAATAAATTATAGGCAGTCTCCCTCTACATCTCACCATGTCCAGCTGCACATTTCCTTGGGTTCCTTTACTGCCCTTGAATGTGTTTTAGTTATTGCATAAGATCCTCTTAGATGAGGGCTTATGAAACAGCCACTTCACTCCCAGTGGTGAAACAATGCTCAGTTTTAACAAGAATATTTTGTCAAAGTTGAAAAAAGTAAAAAAAAGAGGAGAAAATTATTTTTTCATGGGTTGTACCCAACTGTTTCTGAAGGTCCTGTTAAGGCTTTTAAATAACTTTCTGCAGAGGACAAACAGAGGCTGTGGGGTGGTCTCTGAACAAAGCACATATTCCCACTCTGGGCAGATTTGATGACTTTTCCTGATTTCTGTGAGTGTTAATTTATTTTGAAGCTGTCTGAATGCTCAAAGCATTCCTGTCACAGACACAGCACGCCCTGGGTGCAGGGCTCCACTCTCACTCACAGAAAGTGCTTGTGACTGGAAGTGTGAGAAAGTCAAGTCTGAGTTACTCCACTGCAATGCCTAATTGAGGAATGTCTCTGCGTAAGGACTCTTGCCTGGCACACTGATGGGCTCTGACATTCTTTTTCTCTATCAATGTCAAGTGCTTATTTGTGACTTTAATGATAAATTACCAGTATTGGCATCGTGATTATATCTGACTGCACTTGGGATGGAGATTTAAGAACAGATTGAAGAACTGAGATATTCAGCTCCTTTCATCCATCTTTATGAGGTGAAACTCAGCATCTGAAAACTCTGAGCTCAGCTGGTCACAATGTTTAGCTGATTTTTGGTGTTTTTTTTAGGGAATTGTTAGTCTGCAATTGTGATCCCAAAAAACTGAAATGATCTTTCCAGCTGTTGAAACATATTGATCAGGAAAGAAATGGCCCCCTTTCCCCAATCCCATATGTGCATATCAGACCCAGAAAAACAGGCAATGGCAGCTGAGAACTGCAGATTTTGACCCACCTGGAAAGGCAGTCCACAAAAATACATTTCTCCCAGTGTTTTGAACACTTTCCTCCACCCATCCAGCTCACACCACACAGGCACTGAAGATGCCAGACCTTCACTGGCACTCCTGACCTCAGAATCTTCCAGCTGGCAGTCAGTGCTTGCTGTAGGCAGAGCAGGCAGTTGTGGAGGGCAGCAGAATAAGGTGGCAAAATAATCATGGTTAATTTGCTTATTTTGCCTGGGTGAGAGCCCTGGAAAGCCTGAGCCCTGGGCAGAGAAGTGCAGTGTCTGGTACAGGCTGGGGCAGGGATTAGGAGCTTTGGCTTGAAGCAGAGCAGTCACTGAGCCTGTCCCTCTCATCCTGCAGTGGCAGCAGGAGCAGCAAACCCTGCTCTCCATCCCAGCCCCATCCCCAGTCCTGGGACAAGACATCCAAAACAGGAGTCAAATCTCTGAAATCTGACCTTATTAAACCATGTTAAACCTCTACAACTGGTGTTGGAGATTTGGCCAAACCATGTCAGCCCTGCATCAGCACAATTCCATCTAACAAAGCCTGGAAAGGTGTCGTGGTTGATGCTTGCTGCTGTCACCAATACTGAAGCTGTTATTTCTAAACATGTCAGCTCCTACCCAAGAAAGTTTAGCACCAGGTCTGTCGCCTTCCAACCATTCACCAAGCATATTTCCAAAAATCCCTTAGAATGAGGAGCAAGCACACAAAGCACAAAAGTCCCCCTGTAGCCTGCTGGTGTCCTGATACCACTGCATCTCTCCTACTACCCAGATTTTTTTCTTGCTCTCTATCTCTCCATTGAGATGTTAATTTGAAGTTCTTTGAGAAGAGGAATATTTTTCCCCCTTTTAATGTGCAATGCCTTGCCAAATGGTGTGCTGGTGTTTGATTAGGGCTTTAAGCCCCATAACAATAGAAGTAAATGAGACTAAAAGTATGCAGTTTAATATTTTACAGCAATGGTAATTTTTGAATTGTGCAATCCAAGTTTAACCCAAACTCTGTCTAGAGAGAAGCTCTGTGAGGCTGTAGTATCTAGAGGTACCTGAAAGCCCATGTGATTTGTGACTCTTTACTTCAGTTTTCTGAGTTTTCAAACTTGCACAGCATGAATTCTTTCGAAGGACAAATATCAAAAGATGAACAGGAACAGGGTGATTTGTGATGAATAAATCTTGAAAAGTTCAGAAGCTATGCTCTAATGGGATATGCACCACAGATTTTGAAAAGCTATGTGAAACTGAAGCAAAATTCATATTTTGTATAGCAGAGTTTAGGGGATCACTTAGGATTAGGAGTCTTCCTTGCCCAAGGTGAATTTGGTTGTTTCATTCCATAGAAAGCATATCATAATTTAGATTAATGCTCATGACTGAGACAGAAACATCAGGTAATAGCAGGAAAATAAGAAAAGTGAATCTTGCAATCTAAAATAAGATTTCAATTTTCAGTAAAAGCTACAGATAATAGAAGGAATATTCACATGTTTCATTATTTTATTCAGAGTTTCCCATCTATCCTTGAAAAGGATTTTTCTTAATTTAAGAGAAAAAGTAAAAGAGCTTTGCATTGAACTGCATAACCAGTGAACCAGACAATCCCAAACTGCTCAAGCATATCCGACATCTGCTTGAAGAACTCGATTGCAAATAGCAGGAGAGAGTTTCCATTACAGTACACACAGAGCTGGGCTGGGAGAAGCAGCATTAGAAAGTGTGATTCCCATTTAGTAATTATGCCTTGATTGTTGTTTATATGTTTGCTCTACTGTAACTTGCCTGCCTTATGGTGGCACTACTGCTAGAGAAAACACAAAAGTAATTTAGTTTTAAAGGGGAAATGAAAGTTTTAAAGCAGTTTAACATTTCTGTGAAACTGTAATGGTTGGAGATGACTGGATTGAGTCGATAAAGAGTACTAATTTCAATAGTAACTCACGCCTTAATTCTCCTCACAGCAACAAACCTCCCTCCCTCCTTTCTGGCACACAATATAAATACTCTTTACACCGCAATCAATAGAACCTGGGAGAGAAAAAAATATTCATTTTTATTCCTCAGAGGCTTCATAAAGACCAAGTTTCCCCTAAGCTCTTATTTACTCCTATGTAAATGGCATTGGTTTTGTAATGAGGTGTAATCACCAGCACATCATTCATGTTCCCTTCCTCTCTTCTAGATTTACCACCCAGTTTCTCCACTGGTGCCTGGGATCTCAGAGTCAGGAAGTGGTGAGAAGTCTGTTGCCAGCAATGCCCTGATAGCAGTGATTACATTTAGAAAGTCAGTATTTCCAAGGCACAGCCCTGCAGAGGACAGTCAGGGACAGCTGGTGGGAACAGTGCTGTGACATCAGCTGTTCCTTGCATCCCTAGAGAAATGCAGAGGCTGTGTGGAAACCTCCTGAAGGTCTCCACACTTCCCTGTGCTTCTCACAAACCCTTGAGCATGGTAGCACTGACCATGCTTGCTGGGTAGCTGCCATTCCTCACTCTCTTTTGGTCCAGCTAATGGGCATTTGCTCAATTCCACGTGTTGCAGCGCTTAGCACTTGGCCCCAGAGAATATCGTGTGATTAATGCATCAAAAGACTTGTCTTAAAATCCTCCTCCCCTCACTTTCCAGCATTTTATTTTCTCAGTTACATTTTCTCTTTGTTCCTTTCTGCAAACCCTAGTGTAAATGTTTTTTGAGTAATTAATGTGTCAAATACCAGACCTGAATTTTCATGGGCAATTAGTGGGCTGAGTAAAGCCAGCATTTCAGTTTTAATAGTGAATTGTGGCTCATTTGCTGTTTTGCAGAAATATATCCTGGAATACTGAGAGCTTCATATGCCTGTATATTTTTTATTTCTGTTTCATCTACCAAAGCTCCCTCTCCTTTTCTATTTTTCACCACATACAAGATGCTGCTAGTAGTCTATTAAAATTTGCATATTGTCCTTCTGCCTCATTGATAATTGATCAGGTTAACATCTGCTTTCTGCTGGTGCCAGGAGAAACTTGTTTGTTTCCACAGGACTCTGTAATTCCTCAGGGCCCCGCAGAACTGCACTTCCCAAAAGAGAGGTGCCAGGTGCCCCCACAGCAGCACAAGGCACACAGCCTGCTCAGGACACGCTCCAGGGCTGCTGAGGGCTCACCAGCTGAATTACACATGGTGGTGGCACAGCAAAGTTGTCTATTGTAGGCAGTGCAAGAACATTTTCAATAGGATTACACAGGAACCTCACACTCCCCAAAGTCCTGCTGAAAGCATGAGACACCCTCTGTGAGGAGAGCAGGGGAAGGCTCGGAAAACTGCCTAGAGAGAAGCGCTAGCGTGCAGCTTTACCAATGGGACATGTACTTCCAACCAATTTATAAGTGTGGAAACTACATTGCTTTGATATTGCAGGGCTATTAGAAAGACTTTTATTCTCTCCACGGTTTCTGGGGATTCAGCTGTCTGATTCAAAAAACACCAGAATCGGAATCAGTTCAGCTTGGAGACAAGCAGTCAAAATGATTAGCAAGGCAAGGAGCTGGTTCAGTCTCAAGGACGCAGCATAGAAGTCTGACTGGCACAATCCATCACAGGTTGGATGTACCATAATTGTACACCACAGATTTGTAAATAATCTCTTTCTTGGTGTCTGTGTTGACAAGGAATAATATATGTGAGAGCTCCCTTGGTAGGTTACCTTCTGTCTAAACACACCGTCCTGACACTAAAGTGTACACGGTGCATCTTTAGGAGGATCTGAGGAGCAGCAGAGGAGGATGAGCTTGAGCAAGGCAGTGCAGCAGAGGCAGGCCATGACCTGGAGGGCAGGCTGACCTTCCCACCCAATCTGTGCCTTTCCTGGGCACAGATAAAAGGGTGCAGAAGTATGCACCAGGGCTTTCAGTGTGCTCTTCTATTTTCTTGGATACACTGTGCCTTAGAAGGAATAACTGTGCTTTCATTAAAAAGGCTGCCACTCTCATTGGAATCTACAATTTCAAGCACACCTAGATAAACCCCTACTAGCACCAAAACACAGCTTATCACTGCTGCACAGTAATGAATGCACTGTCCCATCAAGGCCATGGGACCCAGAATGCTCTCAGCCACTGGCAGAGTAAGGGAGGACTGTCACACAAGGAGTGCACAGGAGGGACAAATATGCAGATCGTGTTCTGTAACAAAGAATGAAGATCAAAAGTACAGTTACTGAGGAGAGCAGAATGAGAGATAATTTGTCAACCATCAGTATACAATGCCACCTGACAATTTCTAAATGCAATTAGTAGCTTTGGGTGAACAGTTTGAGGCAAAATGCAGCTTTTACACTGCTTTGGAAGGTACCAGGCACCCACCTCAAAGAGTAAAGTAGGTACCTCTACTTCAGCTTGCCTGACCTCATATCACCAGCCCAGGTCCTCCTGTGCAGGGCACTGTAACTGGACCCTTTGCTCACCTGGATGTATTTGCTCCTGTCCATTACCTGCTGTTGCAGTGTTATAAAGCTCCTGTCTTATATACACAGGGATACTAAGGACACTTTCCCACATTTCACCTACTGCATGAATGGCAGTATAGCTGTTTCTATTGATACTCACATTAAAAACCCCAGAAATTTGTTCCAGAAAGATCTTTCTCCTCATTTCAGATATATGATTCACAAGCCACTCTTTCCTCCCCAAGACCTATACTGTAGGCAATAGCACCTCTAATAAGCTTAAGGGAAAATAAAATACATCAAGGAGGATCAAGCAGAGTTGCAGCAGTCAAACCCCACACCAGACACGCAGGCGGGTCCCTGCTATGAAGCCAAGAAAGAGACAAAGAAAAATGAGTTGTCAAGGAGATGATTCTACTGAAGAATCTCCTCCTGGAGCTGGACATCTGGGTGCTTCACACGCCAAGTTTAAATCATCAGTCAGCTGGCTGGGGGGGTCGAGGGGTGTAAAACAGGAGTAAATGTTCATTGCCAGAGCTGGGAGGGGGGTGCTGCAGCCCAGACCCCAGGCTGCAGCTGCTGCCTCCCCATTTCCAAAGTCTGCTCATCCTGAGGGGATGGGGCCCCAGCAGACCCCAGCACTTCACTTGCTCCAAAAGGCTTTCCAGCTGCTTTTTGCACATCCAAGTTTCATTTTAAGGCTATAACTTTTGTGTGTTTCCCCACCATGACAGCAGGTCTTATTTTCTATTTGAATTGCACAGACCCGAAGTAAAGCTCATTTGTATGGATTGCAGGAAAACAATGATCACTGCTCCAAACACAAACTCACATCCTGAGACAGGGAGGCCTCCTAAAGGAGAGCTCCAGGCCACTTACTCAACCCTATGTCCTTCCATTTTCCAAATTATTCTTTCAGAGCATTTTCAATGCAGTGCTCTTTAAGGACAGCATATTTCTAGACAATTAAGACAGCCAACTGTATGCACAGACTTTCTGCAAGGAAACTGTCTTATCAGTCCACCTTTTTCACCTACAATATGAATTATGAGTACCTGGTTACATGTAAGCCCATATGCAAGAAGCTTCTGATCATCACATGGATATCAGAAATGCATGATTTTCTGTGTAACCTTACTGGAGTCCCAGCTTTACACTCTCAAAGCCAGTGTTTGAAGGAACAAGAAAGTAGAAAATGTATAACATTAAAACATTAAGCAAAATAAAAGTGCATTGTTTACAAGGATCTGCAAGTCCATGCAAGAATTTAAATATCTTGATAACTGCAACTGGGAAGAAAAAAAATCTATAGGAGGAGAAAAATATAATGGTTAGCATTTGAGCTTTAAGTGAGATTCTTTTTAGGATGGCAGGGTGTAGATGTAATTCATCTTCAGTTTCAGCAATAAGCCTGAATTTGCTCTGTTTTCCAGCTTTGTCCATCACATGCACCATGCTCAGAGCTTGTGTTTTTCTTTAGTTTACTGACAGTCTTATTCTATCCTTATTCATGAGAGAAATACCCTGTCGCCCTGGTATTAAAATTGTCTCCTGTGAAAGGGGAGAGGTTCTGAAGTGAGGTATAATTTGCAGCTTCAGAATACTGGAATGACTTTGGGTATAAATCTGCAGCATTCATGAGTTTTCTACCTGAAGTCAGAGAGACTTACAACCAGCAAAAGAGGAAAGCCCCAGTTAAGCTCTTCATTTCCATGAGGGAAGACTGACAAGTAGGGAGAGACTCCTGGACATGAAATATGTGTTGAAGATGAATTAATGAAAAAGGGTTTGGAGTGACTGGGGTAGTCTACCTCAATTTCATGCTCCTCTCAAACCCAGCAGTATCAGTTTCCCACCATGTCTGTCTGCTGATCAGCTCTCAGGTGAAGATTTCTGAATGCTTCTATTCAAAATGAATACAAAAAATAACACTGGAATCAAATACACATTGTCTACCCCGACATCCATCTGATTAATGCAAGAACAAATATGAAGCTTTTAAGGTGACCCTTCAAGCCAAGAAATTCACGTTAGCTCCTTAATACTATTACATTATTTAGCATAATCCTTTGCCAACATTTCCAGTGAAAACAATGGGATGCTGCCTTTGTTCCAAACCAAGTCCAGCAGATCCTCTGTCCCTGTTACTGAACCCCCATTAGAAAGAGTCTGCTCTGTTAAATTTGTCTGCCAAAACAGAGCCAGTTCCCATTGCTAGGGCAGGACACTGAAAACATTGCTTTCTGCCATGATGTTATCAGCTGTGTTTCCATGGACTTTCTTTCATGTGTTTTCATAACCTTTAAGTTTAATTTTTGTTTGAATTAGACCTGTCAGGCTTCTGGCCAGCTCTGGAATCCTTGTAGTTATCAGCACTTCATCCCACTGACAAAAATCTCCTAGAACTTACAAAAATGCATCAGGAAAAAAATACCAAAATTTCAGCCCACTGAAAAATATTTCCTATACTTGTACAGAAAGAGAGAAACACCAGACTCTGATAAAAAAAGTTCAAAGATATAAATCAGACTTAACCCTCACTTGCACCTTCTATTAAGGCTTAAACCTGAAACTATGTGCTATTAGCTTGGATTTTGGTTTAAAAATGAGCTAGCAATGGCACTAGTAACCAAGCAACAGTAATTGCTTCTCTGAGATTAAACCACAACATGACATTAAAGCTCTGCTACTGAACTTCCCTACAAAGGTGCAAAATTTTTGCAGACAGAAGTTAATTATGTAGAAGGGCAATTTCAATTTAAGTTGCAAGCGTCTCTGAGCTATACAGAGGCAGGAAACAATGAGGTCAAGAGTTCAGCCTACCTGAGTTTTAAATCTAGAGGAGGGTTATTGTAGCTTCCAATTTATAATTGATGCATCCAGCCTCTCAAAATAATTTCAACTAAATCAAAATAAATGACCTTTAAATAACTGCTATCCAATAATATGATTTGACTCCACAGATTTTGCCATGGCTGTAGCTGTTAGAATTTCACTTCTAAAGGGACAATACTACCATGAATAAGAACTAGAGGGCAATGTGTATCTTATAACCAAACTAGAAAGTTCAAGCTACTTTTTATAAACATTCAAACCTATTTCCAGATAACTAGCATGGCCCTTTGTGTTTACAGATATGAAATGACTCCTTTGGACTAATTATCTCAACTTGAGAGTACCATCACTTTACAAATGATATCTATCTTTTCTATTAACACATCTGGATCCTTTTATTTTTTCTTATATGTACATTAATGAAAAATTAAGAATCAAGCAGCTTTCTTATTTGAGTGTTATACAGGTCTCGTGATTTTCAGGTATGAAATATTTAAAGCCATATCAGGTTCTAGGACAATTTCCTGAGGGTAGCTGGAAAAAGGAGAGTGACATTTGGCAATCCACAATATCTTTTAGTTCGATATAGGGGGATGGAACAGAGCAAATATAATTTGGAACATCAGCTGAGTGTAGAGGAAGTGAGAAGAGGAAGGTGGAAGGAAACACTGAAGGCAGACCAGAATCCTGGAATAGGTAACAGCTTATGAAACTTGGACCTACTTTGCTGTGGTTTTCCTGCAGGAGCTCTGACAAGACCATCAGGTCTTTTTATGCTTCTGATCTCCATCTGAAAAATGAGAATATCACTTCTCATTTCTCTCCCTTAAGAGGCCAGGGTGAAAATAAACCTACAGAAAATGCCATGGCCATGAAATCCAAAGTTCCTGAGACAAGCTGGACAGAAAGATTAGCCAAGGCTCAAGAGACCTTGAAGAACAGACATGTCTCAGAAATGAGGGAGAGGCTGATGGTTCCAACACTGCAATGCAAACTGGCACCACTTTGCGCTTGCAGATCAGTGACACGTGCAGAGGTTGTTGTGGATGGAATCCACACATGTGCCCTGACTGAGGTCATGTTGTTCCCTGCTGAGGACACCACGAGTTCCCCCCTGCTGGCAGATATTCCAGATATTTCTCATAGCTGAGAGTGCAGGAGTGGCTCCTACTGCACATTGAACCATGCCAAGAGTCTGTTGCTTCAACAGTTTCCTCACACCAGAAGGCACAGAGGCATTTTTGTCACTTGCACAGCAGTTGCCATTAGGAAGTCAATGTTTGCCAACATATCAACCCAGTAGGCTGCAATTGTCCCATATGCTAAGAATATGGAATTTCTGTGGTAACCGTCAAATATCCAAGTGCTAATAGCGACTGTTTTCCAAATATTGTTATTTTAGCTCCTTTCTCAGAGCCAAGAAGGAAATGGACTTCTTGCCCAACTCTTTTTCAGCCCCCCCACTGGTTTCTAGTAAAACTCTTTTTTGTTTTCTTTAACAGGGTTAATGCTACAAAAATTTCCCTGTTGTCACAGTTCCTTCTCATGTCCACTTTTAACAAGACAATAATCACTTTGTTTCTGGAGTATGGGGGAAGAAATCAATGTATGTTTTCCCTGATACTCAAGGGATAGAATGTGATGAACAGATGAGACCTAAACCCCTTGGCCTTGCTGGGAAAGAGCACATTATGTCAAAAGCAAAGCAAGTATCCAACATTTCCCAGCTGAATATAGAAGATTATAGTGTTTAGCCTTATAGAGATGAAACATCTGGAACAGGTATCCCATTCATAGCTCCAGATCACACCTACTAAGCTCTGACACACTAATATTAGATTCCAGTATCAAAGCTAATTTGAAGATCACTGTTCTGAGAGAGTTTGACTTAGAAAGAAACCTAACAGCAACAAAACTATGTTGTTGAAGGCAGCATGGCCTCGTGGCCTCGCAGGGAAGACTGAAGGAAGTCAGTCTCTCAGAGGTGCGTGTCTGCTCACAGATATTTGCTTTTCAAGAGGAAAGGCAGTGAAATCTAAACGAGCTCAGGTGAGTTCCTCACCATTATTCTGCACAGCTGTGAGCTGGTCCCTCACAGGCAGCACTATGGTCAGAAACTGAGCTCACAACATTTGGCTTTCTACAAAATGACCAGAACCTTCTTACTGATATTAAACCACCAAATTTTAATTCTGTTTTCTTGCATGTTTCTCTTATTATCTGTGTATCAGGTTTGTTGAGTTTTGTGTTTGCCCTCCTTCTTCCCAGAGGTAAACTGTTCAACTTAAATTTTGAGCACAGATTGCAAAAACATTCCCACTGGACTTACAGACAAGTAATGCTCTTAATTAGAGACAAGCAAACTGATTCAAACTAAATACAAACCAGCCCAGACTTCAGAACAAAGTTTGAAGGGAATTTCTTTATTATCAAAGAAAATAATTTTCTGCCCAGACTCTCTCATTTTCATTTGTTCTCTCTGACCTCGCACTTATTTTTGGAACCCTTTCTCTGTCTGACACACTGTAGACAGAACACTCAACTACTTTGTTCAGTAATGTCTTAAAAAGGTAATAATTGTGATATAAAGTTAGATGTTTTCTGGGTCACTGGTTTACAGTCACTGTCAAGAGCATCTTGGACATTTAAATTCCTCTGAAGTTATGTTTACTCCATACATTCTTGATATTTATCTAAATGCCCAATCTTGTGCTGACTCATGCTCCTGGCCCTATCACAAAGGATTTAATGATAATAATGTGTAAAAGAACTCCCTTCAGTTAAGATGTTTATTTTTAGTATCATTGGAATATGCTGGAAAAGCTCCTGACACTGACTCTTCCCTGAAGCTTGAGGTCTGCAAGAGAAGATGTGGGATTTAAATGCAGGGAGTAATATCTACCATGTCAAACATGCCAGGCCTTTTAGGAATGGGGTGGCTGAAGCCATATACAGAGACCAAAGGAATAAAACATTTTGGAATTGTCTTTCCCTTTCTGGCCAGGTAAAATTATATTAAATGGCTTGGGATGGGGGGCAGAGGAAACTGGAAACGTGCCTCACAACAGAGCAGTGCAATGGATGCCAAAGCCTTGCACACAGTTTCCACCCTCTGCTCACTGTTTGACCTTGAGAGTCTCCCTGGCTCCTTCCCCTGGCAGGGAGACTTTCAGTATCTTTTCTAAGCCACTTCAAAATCTGCATAGGAAAATTGTTATTATGTAATTCCCATTCGTTGAAATATAAGCAAAATCAAAATAACCATCAATGTCAGATTATAGTTTTATAGCATGACAACACAAATAATGTTTGCAGTCTCTGTAACACAAACCCATAAATCCTCAGTGGATTAACCTTTCAGAAACCCTTGCCAACTGTTCCTGCCACTACAGCACAATTCAAAAATCTCAAGCTGCCAAAGAGCTCTGTTGCTGTTTTCAGAATGCTGCAATCAATCATGTTAAGGAAGGGAAGATGAGAGAGCAGATTAAGCAGAGACAGAAATGTTAATTTAGAAGTAAGCTTCTAACTTTAGTTTTTACTGGAAAGAACCAAACACAACTCAGAAAACTGAGAAGCTCCCTCAATTTTCCCCTGCTTGAGTGGGGAATGATTTCAGCTTCATGGGACTCTTCAGCTCATCACACAGATGTATCTGTCTTACAGAACCATTTGTGCTTTGAAGGTGTGCAACCAGCACAAAACCCAAATGCCACAGATGAGACCAGCCCCTGCAAAGGCTTCAGCTCCTGGGAAGACCAGGAATATCAATTCCTCTGGAAGAGCTCACATTCAGAAATGCTCTGGTCAGTGTTTGTTGTTGCATCTGAACTCTCCCTCTGAGTTTAAATTAGTGAGCCAGCAATGGAATTGTGCCCCAAGAGCTCAGAGTGAGCTGCAGTACCTGCCCAAGAGCTGCAGAAGTACTCCAGCTCAGCCTCTCATGCCAGAGGGAACTTCCTGGAGGAATTTCTTGCAATCTTGTTATGTTTTATTTTTATAAATCTACTAATTTTCTTCTGTGTTTCATGGCTCTGTAGAGCAAGAGGGATAACAGCCCAAATCTCTGTGTGTGCAAGTGTATGCTTTGTATTATTTATGCTAAGCATAAAGTCTGTGCAATGGATGCACACACTCCAATACTAGAATTTGACTTCCTAGTTTTTACACAGAGAAAATCTGTATATACCTGTTAATCTACACACACAGGCCCGTTAGACAGGGCTCTGTGAACATTAGTATAACTTAATTACTCTTAGGCAGTGATATTCCTTTAACTGAAGGTATTTTCCTTTTCAGATATAAATATAGTGTTTTCTTGTTTAAAGCACACATGGAGTCTCCATAGTTTCATCAAATTTTTATTTTCCTTTTCTCCCTAGGGCAGAATGCATGAATGCCACTGTCATAAAAATTAATGGAAAGGAAAAAGAAAACAAACCAAACCTAATTCCAGCCTGGTCAGACTAATGATGTGCGTGATGTTAAATGAAACCAGAGGAGTGAACATGCAAAGGTGACCAACACTAAAATGAGATCCCAGCTCCCAAACCCAATCTGGCAGAAGGCTTTCACCACAGATTCACTGCACATCCACTCCCAAAGTGGGCTCAGGGCTGACACCAGAGCTGAGGCTCATACAGCCTGAGTGCCACTGATACAAGCTGATACAAGCTCTTACAACATTCAATATCTAACTTCTAGGCTGTATGCAAGGCGGAAATTGCATATCCTTACTTGTCCCATGGAGGGATCACTCAGCTAATTTCATTAAAGCTTACTAAAGGCTGCAAAATTTGGAGCAAATGCTGTATAAAAAATAATTATTAGGACTTACAGTCATGAGTGTATGATGAAAGGAAGAGAGGGTAAAAGACTGATAAGCACCTTCTGAATTTCTAGATCTGCTCAGATAATTTGTTCTGATTATACATGAACACCCTCTGTGGGAAAAAAAAACCCAACAAAACCACACCATGACAATTACAATCTGTGAACCAGTGATGTGAAAACTACATCATTCATAATAAACTTCCACCTAGAAGCATCCAAAGCTTGCAGTCTCTTATTTTGTCTATTTTAATTCCAAGTCATGGATTTGAAGGGATACCAGGTTCTGTAGGTGCTGCTTTAGCAGCCCACTTGCACACGGAGCTGATCCCCATGAACTCATTCCTGCTGGGATCTCCAGAGGCTGAGCCAAGCTGCCTGGAGCCACGGGTGATGCCTAAAGCTGGAGGGCTCAGTCAGTCTGCTCAAGTGTTTCAGCAGAAGCTTGTGCCTGTGAATTCCCTGGGTACCACAGTTCCCTCCCGTATCAAATCTAATGGATGTTATTCATTGCTGTTATCCTGTGTCACTCAGAATATACAAGAAATAAACCCAGCTTGCTGTAACCAATAAACAGCCAGATAACCCTCAAGGTTTGTATAAATCATGTGTATCTGCTTTAAAATTCTCCTCAAAGAAATAGCAGAGATACTACCTAGCAATCTTCATGTATTTCTTGTTTTCAATGTCCTAATGACAACCTTGCATCTGTGGATGCAGGATTTCTCACAGATTTGTTCCCTTGTATTACCAATACATGTTTTAGCCTCTGCCTGTGTCTCCCATCTGCTCTGGGAGGATCTGGAGGCTGTGGATGGAGTTTGGGAATGGCTCTGCTGTCAGGATGCAGGCAGCAGGATCAAATGCCTGTCACAGATGCACGTGGCACACCGCGAGGAGCTGTGGCAGGGATGACCTGATGCATTAGTAGTCAGGAGGAGTAACCTTTGCATTCCAGTATCCAGCACTTATTGCTGCTGTCAGGCACCTCTGTACTGATTTACAGGCACTCAGCTTTGATGGGAGTGGAGGAATTTGTTTCTCTCCAAGTCAGGCCGAGAGTAAGCGTGAGCTTACAAACATTGATCCAAAACGCACTCACAAAAGGCACAGGAGAAAGACAAAGTGCCAATTCAAGCTACATCCCTTGCTAGGAAATAGTTTTTAAGGCTAAAAAGAAAACAAATCTCCACACTCTTATCAAAAACCATGGGAAAAACAGCAACATGCTTGCTCACATGGAAATGGAGCTGTGATGCAAACAGTGGGAATTTCATGGTTAACATGGTTATCATTGTAATTTGTACTTCTAGAATTAAAAAAAAACAAAAACCCAAAACGTATGTTTTATTCTTTGATGTTTATGCAACACAAGAAGATTTGCCAGCTCAGATAAAAAAAAAAAAAAAAAAAAAAAGAAGAAAGAAAAGCTATTTCTTAGCTGAAAAACAAAACAGGAGCAAAATCTGCTCTCAGCCAAATAGCTGCTCTAGGACTGCAGAGAACCACCTGCAGAAATTCATGTTGGGAGGCTCGAGGAGGAGGAAATTAATTTAGGGAAACCACTTTGTATTTGGCAGAACTACATCATCTGCAGCTGATTTGAAACACCAAACCTCCCTGCTGGCTGATGGAACGGGAGTGGGGTTCCAGTGGGGAGCACAGAGCTGCCACGGGAAATGGTGAATTCAGGTCATACTTATGGATTACTGCAATCATAAGTTTCAAATAGTCTTTTGTGAATTTCAGGTGTCATTTCATAGTTTCAGTGGTTTAAGAGGCAGGTGAAGAAGACTCAGGGACAAACTCTGTATCACCCACCCCTCAGTGGTTCTCTCTACTCTTTAAATGTTTATAAGCTAATTTCTACAAACAAACTTTAATTTGTCAAATTACTTTTGAACTGTCTTCTATGAAGACAGAAATATGCTATCATTTCTATAAAATTAAAACTGTTCTTAGCAAACCTGAATATCTTTATTTCCTAGATGTGCAATTGCAGAATTACTCCATCCAGGATCTTCCTCCCAAAAACCCACTCTGATTTCCACCACCTTACTCTGTTCACAGTGAAATGGCTGGCACTGATTCTTTACCTGCCTTATCTTGCAGTCTTACCTACTCCCATGCAATCCTAATATCTGTAAGCATGAAGGTGAGTTAGACCCACAAGGATTTATATGGATACATGGAAAAGCAAGAAAATCTCTTTAGAAGAGATTTTTCTGCACCTGTGCAGTTGCACAGCCATGGATCCCTGGGGCAGGCTCAGCAGGAAGGTCCCTGTGTGCTCTCTGAAGTGCTGCCATCCTTTTGGCACACCACAAACACCACCCTGTCTCTCCAGGTACAGTGCCTTTTTGTCTCTCTAATTTGGGGCACGTTAGTGAGGATTTATTTTCACTGCCTGCACTGTTTCATTTGAAAGTTACCCAGGGTAGTCTGAGACAGATGCCAAATCCAAATTTGGTAAGTAAAACTGGAGCAAGAAGAAAAAGATAAAACCCAAATTAGCAAAATCCCAAAAGAAAACATCTTCTTGAACAAATGAGCATAAATTATAATAAAGAACAGAATTACTGGATACATGAATGAATATGACTCTTTGGTGGAGAAGTCATCACAGCTTTTGCCATGACCCTCAAAGCTATTGCTGCTCCTTGCTAAGAGTTCTTTGAAGAAACCGAGCACAAGGGTAAGGGGGTTTGAGCTGATACAGTCTATTTGTATTTCCAGAAGATATCTGGCTATGTCCCTCATCAAAGCCTTTTGAAGAAGCTCTGCTGTCATGGGACACGAGGGAATGTTCTGTCACAGATAAAGGGGTGGTTGAAAGACAGGGGCCAGCAGCAGGGCAGCTTCTCTTTCCCAGTGCAGGACGTCACTGGGGGATCCCCAGGTACCCAAACCAAGCCAGCCCAAAATACAGCTTGCAAAGGGCACCAACAGTGAGTAATTACATGATAAAATCTTCTCAAGGTGCCAGGTTTCCCAGCTAAAACTGTTTTGTCCAGGGAACTTGAAAGCAACCTGTGGAGAGGTGCAGGAGGCTCCGGTGACACTGAAAGGCAAATAAATTCCTATGCTGCCATATGTAACACAATGCATATAGGAAAAACTGCTCAGGTGTACACAGAAATAGGTTCTGATCTGTTCATGGCTGAGAAAGAGACCTCAAACTGTGAGAAACTGGTTTGGTGAAAGTGGCAGCCCAGTTCTCAGTCACATCCCAAAAAGAACTCGGTAAAACCAGACAGAATGTACCAAATGGTTTTGAAAGTACAGCTTCTACACAAAGAACTGTCACACAGCCTGACTGCCACAATCCTGCAGAAGGGATATGACAGAAGTCTATAAAATCATGACTAGAACAGAGAAAGAGCTAACAAAGGAAGCCAACAGCTGCTCCATCTCTATTCTGATGCAGGAGGGAGGGACAACAATAACAAAAAGGCAAGTTTTAGAAAACCTAAAGGAGGTATTACTCCCCAGAATATGTAAATCTTTTGGGACACAGATTATATATACGAATTCAAATATCAGCTAGAGATATTACTGGAAGAAAAAGTCACAACAGCTTGTAAAAACAAAAGAAAACATTAAGCCAGAAGTAAACAGGAGAATATTCCAGGAAGCGTTTGCCTTGTTTCTGACTTTTCCTGAGCTGGATTGCTGCTGGAATTCCAGCCTGCCCTCCTACAGCCCATTCCATAAGGCATCAGTGGGGTATGTTTTACTGAGAACTTATACACTAGAGAGGAACATAAAGTTTTCTGACAGCATTTGCACTTGTAGGAGGAAGGAATCTGCCTCCAAGAGTGATGACAGCAAGATCTGACTCCTTTTTCACCCTTACCCCTCTCCCTCTGCATTTGCTCAGGGTGCTGGTTTTAGTGCCTGGGCTGGAACAGAGCATCAAGTTCCCTCCTTGCTCACACCACTGAAATCAGTGGGGTTCCATCAGTGTTTGGAAAAGAGGCTGAATTAGGTGGTCATTGCTCCTCTGAAGAATGATTTGGATAATTTATTAGTTTTAGTGGCAGCATGATATACAAATCTACACAGCTCGGCTCCTTAACTTTTGGAATTGTGCTGTTCTGTAATGTTGAGATCAGAACATAAAATGAACACTTAGCAGTTTAATTCACCATAAAGAAAGAACTTTATTGTCATGAAATGTTCTTGTTGGAAATGTTGTTTCTTCTTCATTTAGCAAAAATAACAATACCCCAAGGGGAATGTAGAGTTGTGAGAATATAAGCTTCAGACTTAAATAAATAATCCAAACCAAAAATAGTTCTTTACACTGATAGGTAAACTCCACAATGTAAAGGTGTTATTGTTAATACTAATTTTAAGACCAAATCTGGATGATAATTTAGTGGCTCTTAAGAGTTCACATAAAACCAGATAATTGACATCCACAGGGTATCTCATTGGTCTTTATCCAGTTCTTTCATTTTTTTTTTGGCTGTGCAGTAATTCCTGCTTTCCCTGTCTGAATGAAGTCTGATCAAGACAAAACAGAAATACAGAACCTAGAAGACTGGATTCATACATGTCTCAACTATGATTTGTTGTTGAAGATTTCCCAGCACATGAATTGAGCCAGTAATTTTATCAGCATTATCCTAAGGTTCATCTTGGAGTCAAGTCTCTCTTGTGTGAAGCCATGGACACCAAGAGAATCAATAATACAGTGCAAGCACTCCAAATCAGAGTGTGATCTCACTATGCTCACATCTGGATCTCTCTGTTCAATTATAATTAAAAATATTTCAGTGGTGTTTTTCTAGAATGTACCTGAAAAAATGCACTCAGTGTTATTCAAAACTGCATTTTTTTTTTAGTTTTTCCTCTTGAATGATCAAATTCCTGAAAAAGTCTGTGCTGTGCTAGTGGTTTTTATATCACAGCTGAACATTTTTGCTACTGACCAGCAAAACAGTTATTCTCCATATTAAAGTATTTTTTTTCAAAAGACAAAGGAAGATGTTGTCTGCTTCTGTTATGAGCAAATTAAGAGTAATGGCAAATGCTCAGCTTCATATGCTTATAGAAATTCATTGTTCTCCTTATAACTGAGCCTTTTATTTTATAACAAACAAGGACAGTCATTGGTATTCTAGCACTGTGGTTGCCTACCTTCTTAACTTCCACAGCATTCTTCTTAATTTATGTGAAGCCTTCTGATAATCCTTGAAGGCCAAAATTAATTGCTGTCTGTTTTTCCAAACTCTTTTCGGGTCCAGATTCATAGCACTGTGATAAAGATTCCTTGCCCTTCTTCTTGACTGAAATATATCTATATTAGTCTGCAGGTTGACACTTAAGTAAATAATTTATATGCAAGGCTGAATATGCTAATTGTAGAGTAATTTTGAGACTCTTTCTCCTATGCAAGATATTTCAGTATGTTTAGAAATATTTTAAAACACAATTTCATGTGGAATTCCAATCCACCCTCAAAATTGTCTTTTAAAATGGTATATTTTGACAGTTCTTGCACGGATAAGAATATTGGGGTTTTAGCACAAGACAAACTGAATTTAACACATTACATCCCAGATAAACAGAATTCTGAAATACTTCTGTGGAGCAGTTTTTATCTTTTGGGTCATCCTGGTCTTTCCATGAAACAAATGCAGTTCTGTAAAATGAAGAAGGTGAGAATGTCATGCCCACGCAGCATGAACCATCTCCCAGATGGATTTCCCCAGTTAAAAGGAATCCTCAAAGAAAAAAAATCAGCTCAACAACGGTGGTTTCTTTTAAAAGATATTTCTTTGCAAATTCCATTTTCCCTATTCTACAAATAATCCCATGGAAGTCACAACTCTTTAGCAGAGAAATCTGTAGGTGCTCCAACAGGCAGAGGAGGATCTGTCAAGCAAAGATGAGTCCCAAGAGTAAGTGGTGCTATAAACAGTGGACCTTATTGCTACATTTTCATGATAGCCAGAGCTTTGCAGGTTTATGGCATGGGAACAGGACTGGATCCTAAATTTATGGATTTAAATCATTCTAGAAAAAAAAAAGTACTGTAAGCGGCTAATTAGGAAAGTCTTTGTTCCCCCAGATGTTCATCATTATAATAAGGGTGTTGAACAAAGCAACATTTGGGGCCATAAAGAATTAGAATTTATAAAACCGAAAATAATTCTGACTTCTGGCTCTAGGCAGATGCCCTTGGTTAACAGTGGTACAGAACTTGCTATTAGATGGTCGTGGTTTTGGGTTCAGATGTCATGAGTGTTAACAGATGTGCACTACACAAACCTTAAATCCCAAGTTCTCTTCACTGCGTTGCAAAAACACCAGAGAAAGATGTCCCATTCCCATAAAGCTCCACAAAGCTCTCATTTCCTGTGAGACAGATTTCATTGTTCTCTTTTTGCAGTAGCTTAAATTTTTTCTGGTTTTCAGCAAGTGAAATGCTTAGTCATCTGTCATGACCACATTTCATTTTAATGCATTTTTCCATGAGGTTTTTTCCAAATGGCCATGCTGGTCATATTTGTTGTCCTTCAATAGATTCAAATTAGTTTATGATCAGGAGAAAATATGCTCCCAAGGAAATTTTAGGATGCAAAGTTAATGGAGTGTCCCAAAAGCCTCCAAGTGTCCTGTAGAGTATCCATCAAGCAACCCCCAAAGGTTTTGTGCAGTTTCACTTCCAAAATGATAAACAACTCCCTTGCCTCACACCATTCTGCCTTGGAGTTCTAAAACTTGTGCTCATTATGGGTACATTTTTCATCAGCTTCACATTGTCTTTCCAGAGTTCTTCAATATTTTTTTCCCTCCTGTGCTAAGCAATATGAATATTCATCTTGGTACTCACAGCAAGGCTGGATATCTTTGAAGCAGAGTCATTTACGACTGGCAGTGACAGGTATTACAACATTAAAATGGAAACGCGATCGGTTTGATCTTTGCCAACTCTGTTCTTTCCTTTGTAAGAGTCAGTGTGGACGTGCATCACTCCATTGTGCTCAACATTATCTGTTCTTGCTGCTTCCACAGTACAAAATGTCTGCCCTGTCAGTACAGTAACAATAAGCTGATTATGTTCATTGTCACTCATTTAATTAACATCAGGTCTTGTTCTCATCTTCAAATTTTCTCTGTGTGTTATTTGCCTTTTTATCAAGTCATGTTACAAATAGCAGCCACTTTCTGCATACAGAGTTTTCTTTATTTTCTCTTCTTTTTTTCTCCTGTCTTTTGCACTGCAGTAGCACAGAGGAAAACTGATCTGTGGCTTGGTTCCAAGACACTCTCATGTTACAAACAATGACCATGCATGGAGAGCTGAAATCTGTCCCTGGTTTTCTTTGAGAGGTACAGGGCTAGACTTTGTCTGATTTACTTAAATATTTCCTAAGAATGTGCAAGATTGAAATTTCCAGAAGCAATCGGTTTGGCTTAACTGCATCCCCATCAAATCCAACAGTGGGTATATTAGATGTAAACCCAGAATAAACTGCTGAAAACATTATTCACTGATGCTATAAAGGAATGAATTCCTCAATATTCAAAATTATGTCCAATTTCATTCTTCTCAAGATGAGAAAATTATGACCTATCCATGCTGTATAGAAAAAACCCTCAAGCCTTGCCACCATTTATCTCAACCTTGTTCCTTACAGTCAAGTCTCCCAGCTAATTGAGTAAAACTAGAAATGGAGTCCCTACTTTTCAATTTTTACTGAATCTTACAATTCTTTCTTCTAAGAATGCTTATAGCACACGTTACATAGCTTGATTTAAGGAACCATAAAAGGGAAATTATATGTCATACAGAACTATGTGAAAATGCATGTCAAAACACTACCTAGTGTATTTGATCATACACTATCATTTAGAAAATATGCCTTTCCAGTTAAATAAAAAAAAAGGAACTATCCAGCTGGAGTATTCTCTTTAACCTTTTCTGGATTCTCGATTCAGGAAAAACTTTTCAAATAAGCAATGAAATTTTCTTAGCAATTTTACAAACCTTATGGAGTACTTCAAACTCACCTTCACTGCAAGAAAGTAAGCAGTGAGCATTGGAACAGGTTCTTTATTTCCTTTTCCTATAGTTAGCCAAGACATGGTGAGACCTAATGCTGCCTTAACTCAAGCTGACTTAGGCTTTCCCTAACTTTGAAAAGTAATGAAGATCACCAAAACACTGAGAAATCCAGTACAAATTTTTTTTTTGCAAGGATTTAATATTCAGGATTAAAAAAACCCAAAACAAACCATAAATAAAAATTAAAGAAGCCAGTATCTGAAGTACTTGATTTTTCAAGGCTTTTAAAAAAATTAATGAAGAGAAATCAGTTTGATGAAAGGAAGATCAAATGGAAAAATGATTAATTTCCACAGTCATAAATATTCAGCATGTATTTATAGAAAATAAGATAACCCAAAGTACATTTATAGTAGGACAATGTCTCAGACTCGCTGTGTTCAACACTGGGAAAAGAGCAGGCAACACGAGGGGCCAGAAGAAAAGAGACATTAGTTTGACACATTTCAAAAGTTTTAAAGATCTGAACTGCAGCACTACTTTCAGATTCAAGGAGAAAACTCTGGGTGTTGCCTTCCACATCAACTGCCCATTACCCTGTGAAATCTAAATATAGGCCCCATGTGACAAATAGATTTGACTCTAAAGAGAGTCAGGAGAAAATATCTATCAATCAATAAGTTTTAAATGTGGTGCTTATACAGGTTCCAAAGCAATGAATATACACAGGACAGTGATGCTGTCCTGGAAAATGCACTTTTTTTTAGCTCAGAAAAAGTGTAGCATAAATTTTCTTCTGATATTTCATGTCATTCTACTTATTGATTGCATACCAAGTCTCATGAGCAAGCACAAAATTTTAATCAACTTCTGGACTCAATCCCGCCACCACAGACTTCAATGGAAATTGGATCAATCCCATTATCTACCATATGACTCCACAGGGCTTCCACAGGGAGAACCTCATTTCTAGCTCCAGCCCGCAGGGCCCCCAAGGCTACATTTAAAGCAGTGAGCAATGTGAATACCAACTAGCCTAAAATAGCATTAAATGTGTTTAAATAGGCCAAGATAATTTGGACAGCTACAAAAGCATAATCCACACTGAAAGCCCCACCAATATTTCCCACACATTTCTTATAGAAAATAAGCTGTAAAGCCCAGATGTGTTAAAAATATATCACATGGCCTCCTCCTGACCAGGAGCATGTCAATGGCTGAAAAAAATTCTCGCTGATTTACTTGGGATGAAATTCAGCCTCTCTTTGTCCTGAGAGCACAGACAGCAGAAGCTAGAGAACACCTTGCTCGGTGGGGAGAGGTTCTACCTGTCTTGTTCCATGGTGCTGCCATGAGTGGCATTGCTGACTGGGGCAGGGAACCTGCTGCAGCACATGCACAGCCTGGTTAGATCCTCAGCTGCAGCAAGCCAGCAAAACATCCCCTCTGGCCCAGCTTTCCAGAGGATTCTGGAACGTGGGAAGCCGTGGTGTTGAGATGGGCTCAACATAACAAAAACGGGGCTGGCTTCCAGCTAAAAGGTCCTGCTGTGACATCAGCTGCTCTGGGCTGGGCTGGAGGGGGCACTTGTGGAACCTTCTCTGCACAGCCCCAGAGGCCTCTGGCAGTGACTCCACTGCTGACAGTGGACAGAAGGGAAACCCCAGCATGTGGTCTCCCAAATTCCCAAATGCTTGGAGAGCAATGTGGTGCTTGGGAAAAGGTTTGGGGCTGCATGCAGGAGAATGCAGTGTTTAGTACCCAGTCTGTTTGGTAACTACAGGCACACATGAATGAAACCCTTTTCTCTCAATAAATCCCCCCAAAACCAGCAGATACCTGGACAGTAAACATAAAGCTGACACACAAAGGACCTTGACTGATCATGACAGTTGAAAAACCTATTATGAACAAACCCAAAATCCAATGTTCTGAGTGGTTTTCTAAGCATTTAGTGACAGTGCCACAAGAATAATTTACAAGCCTAAGATCCACTGCCAGGTATAGACCCTTCTGGAAGTTAAGTGCTTTTGACAATTTTATTTCTTGTTCCAGTTTTTTGTAAGACTAATCACGTAAAAGAACTGGAAATTTCAAGTTCTGGGACTATCTGAACACCCAGAAGTGAAATGTAGTCCACAGGATGATTTAGACTAGGTTGCCTCCACTGTCCTTGAGAGAAAAAAGGAACAGCTGTTTTGGCAGCTCCCAGCTCCCTGGCAGCCAGACATTCCCCACAGAGCCTCCGCTCAACACCTGGGACATCTAGAACTGCTGCCACCTCGCCACAGGGAAAATGGGCTGGTGTGGCACAGCATCCACACCTGGGTGACACCAGGCAGGCCTGAGGAGCTGCACAGAGCGATCCTCCCACGCCCAGGTACAGCATCCCAAACCCTGCATGATGGGAAAGGGGCCATGCACAGCAGCTACTGCTCATTACTCCAGATAATGGCTAGAATTAACTGAAACATTTTTGTAATACTCTTCAGGAACCTCATTCAATTTACCAATCCCTAGAAATTAATGGTATGAACTTGCATTAAATCAGTCTGTCATTAGCTTGGCTTTCTTTACGGCAGCTCATTACGAGGCACTTCCTGCCAGCCAGAAGAGAAGGTCTGCAGACACAAGTGAAAAAGCACCATGGTACATTAGCTCCCTGCAGAGCTCAGCTGCATCCCACAGCAGTGACAGTCCCCAGGGATGAACACAAGGTGACAGACTGGGGACACCATGGCTGTGGACCCAGCAATAACCAGGATTTCCCCACTTCCATTAATTCCCTCGGGACTCTGGAATGGGATAATGTGGCCTTGTGTTCACGGTTCTTGCAGCTCTGTGTCTGAGTTATCACAGGGACAAGGAAGCCAGCTGAAACAGGCATCACCAATGTTCTCCCTCCACTTGCAGGTCAGTGGGAGAGAATCCCACTATTTCTCAGCGTTGGAGGGATGGGGACACAGTAAAGCCCTGTCTCTGCTGGCAGCCCCACTGACCACAGCAGGGATCCAGCCTGCACTGGGGGCTAAGGCACTCAGAGCATTTGGGGACTGGAGATCAAGGCCCTTGGTATTTGCAAGGAAAACTGCTCTAGATAAAGAGTCCAGTTCCTGGGGAGAGCTCAGTGTGGCTTTGTGAACATCAGGTCAGACAGGATCAGGGAAAACAACTGAGCTTCACCGGTTTCATAAGCTGGGCTTATGTTCCATAGCTATGTGTGTGGGTGTCTGTGTACACCCATATAAACAATATTATTGTTCTAAAATGTATTTGCATGACATTCTAGAAAAAAGGAAGAAAGAGTTTAAAAGAAAAAAAGAAAGAGAACTAACTAATTTGTAAGATCCATAGAGCAGGAGATGTGGGTTCTTTCTCTGCCTTCTATAAGGAGCACACAAAGGGAGTTGAACAGATCCACCAGCCCTCAATAACCAGCTAACAACACAATTCAAATTGTTCAGATTTTCTTTTGAGGCTTGTAATTTTATTATTTATTATACACAGTGAAACTTCACTTACCCTAATGTCTTATCTAAAAAAACCACACTTGTTTGAAATGAGGTCATGTCCCTTGACATACATTAAGTGATGTGGAAAGTCCCCATTTATCCTAACACCCATTTATACATTTTAATACCATTTGAATAAAGGAAGTTTCCCAATATGCCAGGCTTTTCTTTTTTTTTAAACAAAGCTCAAAGTTAATTAAACCAAACTCTACAATATTTATGACTTTTTTTTGTAGCTCAATGTGGTTTAGAAAGGTGATGTTAATATTGACATTAATTAACGTCAATCTTAATGTACTATTACATTAATAGGCTGGCATATCATTCAGCCTAAGGCAATGTACTGTGCTGCTCAAGCTATTTATAACAAAGTATTTTAAACAGCTTTGCCCCCCACTAAAAAAAAAAAAAAAAATCAATTTATACTAAATGTTGTTGCAGAATCAGATTCATCACCCTGGGGATTAAGAAAAAACGAAAGACCAATTTAATGACAGGATTTAGTTCATTATTTATCTTCTAGCATGTAAATTATAGATTGCCATGAATTTTTCATCCTTTTGGTGCCCACTACCTAATTCATGCGAAAAACATAAGTCTGTGTTACAAAGAGCGAGCTCCCCAGCTCTGTGTACGAGGAACATCTCCTCTGCCTTTTGACAGACAATAATCTGTCAAAATGAAAAATTAATGGAGGCTCCCTTAATTCATCATCTTCTGCCTCTCTTCTATTAATGGATTTTCCCCCCTCCCATAACTCTGCTTGCAGTGAATAGAGCTGGTGGGTGGGGGAGAAGATAAACAGGTCAGCTGATTTCCTCAGCCTGTGCAGGGCACTGCCACTCAGCTGATGGATGGATGACGTGGTATTTATTGAATGCATCCAGGAATCCTGTGGTTTCCAGCACAGTCTGTGAGCGTGCTGAGGTAAAGCTCACACCAAATGTCTCACCACTATCTGCTTGGTCACAAAGACAATTACTTGGTACAAATGATCATAAAGGAGTGGTGTGAACTAAGTGTGCCCTGCTGCACACAGCTCAAGGCATCCATGGAGCAGTCAACAGAAAGAATAATTAGGGTTCAGTTTGATTATAAAATGCATGTGAAAACAAATCAATCCCTCTCAAATTACCTTTCATGAAACAGTTTATGTTGTTGAACCCTCCACTCGTCTTAGAGCACAAAAAAACATCTGTCCAGTGCACAAATATGCCATTCTAAATACTCTGCCTAATTTCCCTAATCACTGAAATCTAAAATCAGAAAGCTGCACCAAAGGTTTTCTGCTTTTCACAACTCATCTGCTTCTGCATGTCTGATGCTTTGCTATGGTTGTGACAGGATAAAGCCCAGGAAAGGCATGCCTCATCACAGCCAGGGCGCTCTGACAGTCACATGATGTGATTGCTAAGGACAGAGGAGCTTTATGGAAATGGATCAGCCTACAAGTGAAATGAATATTTGCCAGGAAGAGCAGAGGGAATTATAATAACAGAAAAGCATTTCCTTTTATAAAGCACATGCAGTGCATATCCATACATGCTTTGATAGAATCATTTTATGCTATGGAAATCCCTACTCAAACATCCATTTTGAACACTACTGCAACATTGTGGGTAACTCCAGAGCCGTTTCACAGAAAATAAAATACCCCTCTAGCCAGTGTCAATCTGAGCGTTACCTTCAGAATTAATTTCTGAACCAGTAACCTGCAAAGTCCAGAATTAACAACCTCTCACATATTCATTTTAACCTGCAGCCAAACAGGACTGTTTTCATTGAGAGCTCTCTGCTCCTCACAGAGCAGTATAAATATTGCAAACAAACCCATTTATCACAATTGGTAGAATATGATCACAGCACTGCAGCCTGGCCACGTCTCCCCAGTGCTGATGGAAAGATGCCCACAGAATGCACCAGCAAGCCTTGACCCACATTTTGCAGCTTGCTCAAACTAAAACTGCTTCATTTAGGTAGAGCCACCTTGAAACTAAAGAGTCTTGGCTTGGCATGACAGAGGCTAACCTGACAATCCCCATTACTGAACCATGCTCACTAAAGCTCCAGCTCCGTGTCTTAGGCACTAAATATGATGAAATAATACCTTCCTCCCCTGCAATAGGGAAAATAAAAAACAAACTTTACCAGTTTTTCAAAATAATTCCATTTGTTTGTAAAATGTCCTGGTTAAATATGGCAACTTTTGGAGATCTTTCCCACTTCCCAAAATAAAATCATCAAAACCTCACAAATATTGAAGGAATTCTGATCTCTCTAAATGGAAACAAGACTAATTGATCATTACCAAACAGCTTTACAAATTAATTGACTCTGCACATTCAAAAATAGTTGCAAAGCAAGACATCTTCACAAGAGTGGCAGGACAATGGATCTGGTACAAGAAATCTCTAGGATCAAAACTCATCAAGACCTGAGAGATGCTCTGGTAGGTTCCATAGGTCTCCTTAATGTGTCATGTTACAGAATCCACCAATAAAAAAACAAACAAACAGTTCCACTTTCTTTTCAAGTCTCAAGAAACATCCAACAGCTTTGAAGCCTGGAATATTATAATTTGCTAAAGAGAGCTCTCTCTCACCAAGTGCAAGGAGATGACATTTTTATTGCTGCTCTCTATGCTGTGCTTGGCCTGGAAACCATACACCTTTCTCCAAAAAAAGCTTATCTGCTATTCACCTAAGCTGGGTATCATTTCTTAATGAGGCACTGCCACACAGGTAAGACTGCACCCATGCAGCACAGCTATTTGCCTTTAAATTCTTGATGATGGAGGATAATGCAAAGGGGAACAACGGAATCATATTCCTACCTGCCATGGGTCATAAAAGGAGCCCCCAACAACTTCTCCCGTGATCAGGTATTAAATCCTTCAGATACCTAAAAATTATTATGCTGATATGGCTGTTAAGGTCAAGGTTTAAAGCATAATGTGGATCTTAGAAGAAATTCTAGTGATTGATGTAGCACATCAGACACTTACCTTGAGAAAGGTATTATTCAGCTGCCTCCACAAGAAGATTAAAAGTGGGGGGAAAAGAAGTTGAAGAACTGGTTAAATGACGAGTGGTTGTTCTCAGTGGTCAATGTTGCAATGAAATTACTGTAAAAAATAGCTACTGATATTGAAACTTGCCTGCAACATCTTCTGATCTCTCTAATACATGTCCTCCAGGCAGCAGTTCTCTCCTCACCTCAGTAACCTTGTTACACCAGCTGGTTTCAAATATTAGCAATTTTCAAAATCATGTCTGAAAGATGTTTTCTGTAAACTCTGCATGAGAAGTTTCTGAAACTTTTTGACAATGAATCAGGCTCTGTTTTCATTTACTTTGAGCTCAAGTTACTTGCACACAAATTGTTCCTTTTTGTTCTCTGAAATTGTATCTCATTGTTTTTAATGGTTGCAGAGGGCTTGTGACCACCAAGCTTTTAAACAGCATTAAGATAATGTCAACAGAAAAAAGTGTGCAGAATTTTGAAGAACACACAAAAGTTATAAGGATGTGGGATGAACCATGCTTTGCTGAAGTCTGTAACAGCCTGGGGTTTATCCACAGACTGTGCTTAGTAACTTATATCAATTTATATCAAAGCTCCACTGCTTTATCAATACTCCATCTTCTACTTATAACAACAATATTATATATTTTATATAAGCACCTTCATCATCAAGCCCAGTACTGATGATTTGCCCTAATTCAAGAGTTACATTTCAGAACGTTATCACTTCCACTGTGGGACAGAAAAGAATAGCCAAGGAAAAGCTGCAGAATCTCCACAGCTGATGGTGCTCTGGTGTGACCCTGGGCTCAGAGAGGCAGGAGGAGAACCTGACCCCCTCCTCAGCAGCCTCCTCTGGCACATTTGTGCCCACAGAAGCTGGGGGACAACAGAAACATCTGCTCCTTGCTGCTTTGTTTACTCCTAGACACAGCCAACTGAAACAAAAACTAACAAAAAAGAATAAATAAGGGAAAAAGTCTTCAATTCATATCACTGGAAAAAGTCAATTCCAGTTGCATAAATTTAAGTGAATGAGGCACTGAAAATGAGTCCCGAGACAATGTGCTTTTCAGCAGAAAGTTCACCTTTTCCAAGTACTGGGTGGAGTTTGAAAGAATGAACTTGAAATTAAGTGGAATAGGCTGGGGAAAAGCAAGAGCTTTGGTATCCAAATCTGCCCCAAGGTTGCATCAGTTTAAGTTTTTGCTGCTCTGACACCACAGCATTACCAGACACATTGTTCCACATTAATATTTAGGGTCCTTTACACCACTTTTGCCACAAAGTGACATAAATGCAGCTCTTAAAGCCCCTTGAGGTCTGTTCCATCCTGGTCACCTTTGCTCACACCTGGCTGTGCCCTCACTGGAGTTAATCCTGATTTACAGCTGTGTCAGTGGGAGCAGGATCAGGCCCTCTCCAGAATGAGAACACAACCATGCTGTGGCCACAAGATGTGTTTATGACCGAGATTAGCTTCATTACAAACTCACAGAAATAAAAATATGAGGCACCTGATCTTAGAATAAATTACCTTCATGAAATTATGGTCTTTTCTTCGCACTGCAATATTCACAGAAAATTAATGAGGTTGTCAGATGAATTCTATGAAGATTTATGTGCTGATTAGGTGACATGTCTTAAAACAAAATAAAATAATAAAGAACCTCTTCCATTAAAAAATCAGCACATTTAATTTGAATTCAATCTTTTATCAGATTACTTCTGTTTAGTGGCAAATAGTTCCTTTGTTTAAAAACCCTTCACAAAGACAAAGCCTCAGGAAAACATTTTGTAAAAGTATTCTGAAAGTCAAAGTCATTTTGACAGAAATCAAACCAGAAATAATTTCTCCCTGAAGGAATCCTGCTTTATTTTAATGATGTCTGGATTGTTTCCATTTAAATAGAGTAATGGGAATTTTGTTAAAAAATTTGATTCAAACTGTCCGCTTTAACAATGATCTTTCTTGTAAGCTTAGCCAGTAATTTGTCATATACATTTTGCTCAAGTGGAGAAAACAAATATTAAAGGAAAACAATTTGACTAAAAACATCTTCCCTTCATTAAGGAGCTTTATGTTCTAATGTCTGAAAGTGAAAGTCTGCTTTAATGGCTGCTGGGAGCTGGGGATCTCTCTGTCAGACACTTACCAAGGCTTGCTTTCTGGGTAATAGAGGCTATTTATGGGGCTTTTCATGACCTTTCTTCTTGGTACTACCAACAGAGGAATACTGGAGGCATCTCTTTTGCATCCACATATCTGCTTGCTCACGGATTATTGTCTCGACTGTTTTCTTCATTTTGAAGAAAAATGTTGCATGTAATTAAAACAAGATAACAGCGCAGTGCTGTGTGTTCTATCACACATCTCCCCAGTCCCTGCAGTCATTACACACACTAACGTACATTACACTGTGGAGACACAGACATTGAAGCTAAACTCCTTGCTTTATCGCCCCGTGCAGCATCAAGCCTGTCCCACATTCTGGAAGGTACTTCAGTGAGAAAAGTTCTTCCTGGCTTTTAATAGTACAAGGCAGCGCTTCTTTTAAAAGGGCCCCACCCTGTAATTGTTCACCCAGATTGCAGAGTCTTCCCAAGTTAAATTGAAAGCCTATTTACTTTAAGTAATCCATTTAATTTTGATTTTGAGAACCAGACATATTCTGAACTGAGTTCCAGAATCCCCTCCACATAAACACTTGATCCTGAAAACTCCTTGTCTTAGCTTTAAATACAGCCACTTTGGGTGCAACAGAAGAACAGAAGAACAAAAAACAAACAAACAAAAATTGTCACATTTTGGGGATTTCTAACCCAACGCAGTAAACTTCTAAGGAGCCCCATCCATCAGCTATATAGACACATGCTCTAGTGCCAGCTACCAGACTCCTGAGGAGTCAAATTCCTTCATGCCACACCAGCACCACTCAGCTCAGCTTTTTAACAGCATTCTTAGCATGATTTCCTTTCACAAAAAGGACTTTTACAATGACATGCAATGATTTACAAAGTTTGGTTTTGGTTTTCAAATTTGAGAAGAAAACAGATATAGTGTTCTGCACTCCAAATCCACTGGTAGCACACTTTAGGTAGAAAAACTTTGCTACATTTACAACTTTACACATTGCTATTCTGTCACAATTGCTGTTAATTAATAGTCCTTTGTCTAATGACAATAAATTTGGACCCAAGTACTGAATTTCTGAACTGGCTCCAGATGCCCAAGGCCATCCTAGAAATGATCCAGGGGCTCACCAAGTCAGCACCAAGCACTTGGATTTGGAAAAGGTGTTTTTGCATAATAGTGCAACCAAAGGCTGGGGAAAAAAAGCTTCCAAACAGCACCAGTGAGTACAACCTCCACTAAAGCAAAACCTGGTTATCTAAGCTATCAGAGTTGAGCAGCACTGGAGGTAATTGACACTGTGTTCTACTGCCCAGGTTTCCCCTATGGTTCCAATTTGATACAAAAGTTGAGAGCTATATGAGGTTCTGAAAAATAAATAATTCAGAAGGTTATTAAGGTTGTACAGTTCAGCATGCAAAACTTTGGAGGCACCAGGTAGCTGGTTCCTTTTCCAACCTGAGAGAGGCTGTTTGTGAATACATCTGTAATGAGAAAATAGTCTTGAATTTCAAGAAATAACTGATCACAGAATTCTATCAAGCGAGAAGGACTCCTCAAGCTGGAGTCTCAGAGACCTGGGTACACAGCACAGCCTTCTACCTCTGGCTGTGATGAGAAGTCTGGCAACAATAAGCAGACTGTTATCACCACAAGGGATCAAGTGCTCCAAGCAGGGAGGGTTTCACTGTCTCCCCACGCTCTGGTTCAGTGCTTAACACCATAATTGTCTCTGCATTTGCTTTCTCCAGCTGCCAGGCTAAGTCCTGCGCAGTCCCTGCAGTCTGGTGATGCAGCAGGCTCAACACAGACACTTTCTGGACTGAATCCAGAGAGCTTTTATTTTATTTTCAACATTAGAATAACCAGATGAGCATGGTTAGGCTTAACACCACTGCAAGTGCTTGTCTGCATGTCCCTGCTCTGTCCTCTCCAGAGCCCTCTGCAAGTTAATCCCCATCTACAGATGCTGCTGCCTTTTGCTTGCAGTGCTGGTCAGGTGTGTCAGAGGTGTAGTGGCCAAATATAAAGGGCTTGGACATTTCTAAAGTAACTTTAAATTTTGTTTTTCTCTCCATATAAATAAAATATCACCTGCTGATTTATACGTTATGACACTCCTGGCTCCCAGTTGAAGACCCAGAGCAAAGCCACACAGCAGGGTCAGGTCAAGGCTTTTTGGACACTTGGATTGCCAAGGAGCTGAAGAATGATCACTGATGTTAGAGCAAACCTCTCTGCCAATTTTTTAAACAAAGAGAAGACAAACCTTTCTAATTAAATAATTTAAATATTTTGTTTATCATGAGGAAAAGCTAATCTCCTCCTTTCCTCAGATTGCTGTACTCTTGGATGCAGATGAACTATTTTTCCTGAAAGTTCTCTAAAATATTTAGCCTGAAGCAAATATTTGCATAAAAACTTTTAGTTTGAATAATTAAAACCTGGCAAGTGAAAATGCCAAATGCTGGACTACCTTAAGAGTAAGCAGTGTTACCAACTCCATCTGCAACAGACACTTGCATAACATTTTATGAAACCCTTCAGGGCAGGAAAAATTACACTTTCTGTGCTGACATAATAATAATTTTGTATATGAAAGTGCTACAAATCTTCTAAGTTAGAGATGTCACTGGTAAAAAGCAAACAAGGACCAGAAAAGAGCCTAGCTCTATTTCCCAAATATCATGATATAGCTGCTGCACAAAATCTGTGTGTAAAATGCCTCTGAGGAAAGCCTGGTTTTCAGACAGCAATCTACAAAATATAGACACGCTCTTTTGCTTTTACTAAAAAAAAAAAGAAAAAGAAAACAATTTTGAATGAAAAGTCTTTAAGTTAAAGACTTTTTTATTTTATTTGAGCACTGATTTTATTAAATGTGGATGTGATTTGATTTCTAAGTTAACAATTAAATGTTAAATGTATGAGATGGACCAGCATGGTACATATACAGACAGCACTTAATATACCAGTGAACGTTACCAGAATGTTACCATAGATTGCCTAAGTTGATTAAAGAACTTTGAGCTACTGATGAATCATTTATTAGGTTATTCAGGAATAAATGACTTATAGACAATGTATGGAGGTATTTCTGTCACCTGCAACCAAATATTTGATGGATGAAATGAGTCAAATAAAAACCCCTCCACAAAACAACCACAGCAAAAAGGAAGCTGTACAGGAAGGCAGGATAAAGGACAGGGTTTGTAACCCAGGCCTCTCCCCAGAATTACAGGTTCTCTTTAAAGATGGGTTAGATAAATATCTTTCATGAAAAGCTTAAATGTCTTGCTGATCCTGCCTTAGGAAAGGGGAGGATTAGCCAGCCCCCTTGAGGCTGTCTTTCATCAGAACTGTCTATAATGCTATGTTTGTAAAATGTTAGGGATTATCTTGGCAATAAGACTGTCTCCTGTTAGAACAAGACCTGAAAGAGACGAATTAATGACTCTGACTAATTGGATAATACAGCAAAGGATGGATCACGTGCTGTATCCAGGTCGAGCCCTGGTCCTGCTCGGGCTGATCGAGCTGGCACAGCACTCACTACAGCTGGCTCCTGGCCACACAGACTGAGGAGCTGTGGCCAGCACCGCTGTTTGGGAGCTCGATGGTCCAAAGGTCATTTCCTGACATGATAAATGCTGCAGCCAGGCCGGGCCCTGCCCGCCGCCCGGTGTGCCGAGCTCTGCTCAGAGATAAGCACGGCCAGCTCCTGCAGGTGTGGGCTGGAAATATCATCTGGCTGTTTGATGTGCAGTGACAGTGTGGGGCTGAGCCTGCCCCTCACTCGCCTCTCATCACCTGCTCTCTGCCAGAGCAGCGAGTGCAGGGCCAGCAGGGAGCAGCCCCTGTGCGGGGTGAGAGCAGCACTGCAGGAGCCGTCTGGGCCGGAGCCTGCCCGGTGTTCCCGGAGCCTGCCGGGCCGGAGCCTGCCCGCTGCTCCCGGAGCCTGCCCGGCTGCTCCCGGAGCCGGCTGGGCCGGAGCCTGCCCGGTGCTCCCGGAGCCTGCCGGGCCGGAGCCTGCCCGGTGTTCCCGGAGCCTGCCCGGTGCTCCCAGAGCCTGCCCGGTGTTCCCGGAGCCTGCCGGGCCGGAGCCTGCCCGGTGTTCCCGGAGCCGGCTGGGCCGGAGCCTGCCCGGTGCTCCTGGAGCCTGCCCGGTGTTCCCGGAGCCGGCTGGGCCGGAGCCTGCCCGGTGCTCCCGGAGCCTGCCCGCTGTTCCCGGAGCCTGCCCGGTGTTCCCGGAGCCTGCCCGCTGCTCCCGGAGCCGGCTGGGCCGGAGCTTGCCCGGTGTGAGCCTGCCCGGTGTTCCCGGAGCTTGCCCGCTGCTCCCAGAGCCTGCCCGGTGCTCCCGGAGCCTTCCCGGTGCTCCCGGAGCCGGCTGGGCCGGAGCCTGCCCGGTGCTCCCGGTGCCGGAGCCTGCCCGGTGTTCCCGGAGCCTGCCCGGTGCTCCCGGAGCCTGCCCGCTGCTCCCGGAGCCGGCCGGGCCGGAGCCTGCCCGGCTGCTTCCCCCCCGACCACTGACCACAGAGCACAGCCACAGCAAGGATGGTTTGTTGTTGTTGTTGTTGTTGTTGTTGTTGTTGTTCCCTAGGACAGGTGTGTGTTTTAAGCAGAGCTGGCCTGGCCTGGGTGGGAGCACCCCAGGATATCCCCCCTGACACGGGGACAGGGCTGTGCCCCTCTCAGGCTGCCTGTCACCAAGGGTGCAATTAGCACCCAAAATACTGCAGGGCAGACCCTCCTGCTACTCTCATCCTCTCCAAGTCTCAGTGCAAAACTGCCTTTTCTCTCTTCAAGTCCCAGCCCAACCAGCCTAAGCAGAGCCTGGCCTTGAGCATCCTTGAACAATTCAATATATTTCCCAGTTAGTCACAGACAACACCATGGCGCTTAGCTCATCACCTCAAGGTCCTTTCCAGAGCGAGGCAGGCTTTTTTTTTGCAAAGATATCCATTAACATTTGACAGACTGAGCCTTATAGCAAATGTTCTGGATGGACCTCAGCAGGTGATCAAAGCTTTCCTCTCTCCCACTGCAGGCTCTGCTGGCCTTACCAGCACTTAGGTAAGGACCCCAAATCTCTGCTTCCCTGCCATTATTTCTCCTGTTTTCAATAAACCAGGGCCTCAGCGGGGCTTTTTATTTCTTACAGGCACTTGATTGCATTTAGCCTTTTACCGCTTTAGTGAACTAATTTTCAATCAACTTAAAAATGAATTCCAAATGCAGGGTCCATAATTAAAAAGAAATAGTTAATCCTTTGTGACAATCTGAGTCCAAAATTATGCTTCTAAATTATTTGGACAATCATTTGAGGGGCGGGGGGTGGGGGAATCTCTTTCCAAAGTCTGATTACATCAATGCTCTAAAGAAACATTTCTTCCTTAGGTCTGATTTCCCTGGTGGTTGTGATATAAACCCTGAACTTCTTAAATGTCACTTAATTTATATGATTTTTCTGTTTACCCTTTTAAAATGACAAGTTGTTCTCTAGTATTTATGTCTGTTTGAAAATTAGATATCGTGGGCAATCCAGTGCTGCAGTTGCATTTCTGTTAGCTTAAGCTTAGTAAGCACTTACCATAAAAACAGAAAATAAAAATATGCCTACTCTTACTTTTTCAGTCTTTCCTTTTCTTGCTGCAACGTCCACCAATTTTAAACAAACTACTCGACTAAGTTTTTATGGTTTGATTCTTAACGGAGTAAGAAATTTAAACTGGTTACTACCTTGCCTTTGGTGAGCAACTGAAGGAGTTATGGGCCTGCTTTAAACTCTCCATTGCTGCCAAGGGTTAATTAATTTCACTTCAGCATGTGGTCCCCACTGAACTCTCCTCCTGTGGCATCACCTTGAGGCACGCAGTGGCTTGCAAACATTATAATCTTTTCAGAAGACCTTTTGACAGTAATGAAATTAAATTGACCTGTGTTGCATCTGGTCTCTGAATTAAGATGGCAAGATTTGTAGGCATCAATTTGGACTGTAGAAGCATAGCCCAACTCCCCAGATCATGCTGAATTTAAAACAATCTATTTTTTTCCCATAATAATTTTACAGTCTTTCCAAAAAGCCATCCCTCTTAACAGAGGAAAGGCAAAACAAGTTTATCATACTAAACAGGCACGTAAGAATTACCTCTGTGTTTATAACCCATGCTTGTAGTTATTTTATATCAGTGAAAAGAACATGAGTTAATCTTGAAATTAACCTATATGGCAAAATAGCTTTGGAGAATTGTAGAGAATGCCCACATTCTAGTTGAGTTTGGGAAGATACATCAGCCAGGAAGAGAATTTATTACAATAAAATGTAAAAAGATCTTGTTATTCTTACCTAAGGAGACGAGTCTTGTGTTACTGCACTGTCTGTATGCCTCTAATAACTTCTGAACTAACAAAGTACCTTCTCTAAGTTTGTAGCATGGGGAGGGATGGGATGGGCATTCCCAAAGATTTGGTAAAGAAGGGACTAAACTCAATATCAGAAAGATCAGGCATGTGGTTCTTTCTCTGGCCAGTGATCACTACTATCGAATCTCAGACTAAAAGAAAATAGGTTCTTCCCCATCTCTCCCTGCAATTTAACTCTCAAACTAACATAAATTCCCACCAGTGTCAAGCACTTAATTCTACCTGATTACCTGCTATATTAATATGATGATTTGCTCATTTGAACCCATTGATCTGTTGATTCAGTTTTAATTGCAACCTTGATTTGATCACTGTGTTGCTCCATTCTTAATTACCTCAGAGATACTACCTAAGATTGCCTCAGTTATATGCTGTTTTAATTTTGTAGCTCCTTGCTTAAGTTTTCTATCCTGAAGTGGGACACCAGGCTGCAACGCAGCTCATGAACACAGAGAAAAACTATTTTCAAGCCACTGGTGATACTTCCAAATGAGCAGCCAAGTCATTCTCATAACTCTAGAAACCATTGGAAGCCCCTTCTGTTTCATTTTTAAATAGGCAACCTAAAAGATCTGTCTCAATCTCCCCTCTTTGGGAATGTTTCTGAAAATTAGATTTCCACTTGGGGATTCAAAGATAATCCAAATTTCAGGCAAAGACTTCTGAGTTACATGAGCAGTAATCCCAAGATTATTATTCTCTAAGAAATAATAAATAAATAAAAAAATTAATTGGACATAATTTTTTACTCATACTGAATTCTTACATAACCCTCCCTTAAGACAAAATTTTAATTTTGAAAACAGAGAGAAAAAGGAAATGAAGTTTGATAGAGAACACTTGTTGAATAAAAGCCTTAAGGTCACTTTTTTTGTGTAGATGCATATGAAGAGCCAAGCCCCCAAAGGGCCTTACAGGAGTCATAATTAACTTTCATTGTCTGAAAGCCCAGGGCAGAAAGAAATTGAACCAAGGGTGAGAAGAGAAAGGTCAGAGATAAAGCGTTGCGTGAAATGTCACACGCTACGCAGGAATGGCACGCCGACGTATTTGCCAGCTTAGTGAAAAGGCATAAATGCTCATTTTTCACCTGTTGAGCACAAGGGGAAGGAGGAGGAGAAGAGTGCAGGACAAAGCAATGAGAACAAAGGGCCTCTCAGTGATCAAGGTGCCATCCAGGGTGCTTCTCCCCTGGCATATCAAAAAACCAGTAGCTAGTACCAAGGTGAAACTTTAGAACTTTGAGACTTGCCACCTTCCATGAGCACCAAGCTATTGTGGGAGCCACCAAGGAAGAAACTCTTACAAATTTTAAGGCAAGAGCTCCAGCACAGCTACTTTTTTGTGCAGCTGAGGGAGGTCCAGGCAACACACACGTCCTTTTGTACTTCTGTGAATAATTCAGTGCCCTAGTCTGCTGGAAAACCAAGGCAACTGGAGTGTCTGAGGCAGTATGCTGACATGTGTGTACCAGTGTGGTGGAGAAACGGAATAAATCAATATTTATTTGCTTCACTAAAATTAACTGTGTGGCTTTGCCTTGCTCATATTACCAGAATTTCCTTAATTTACTATATATTTGTAAATAAATAGATAATGTAAATTTTGTGTGATTTTTCACCTCTTGAGAATATCTGGTAGGGATTTCTCCTCTGTGCTAAAAGAGAGAAATGGAACCTTGGGACCTGGGGTGTAAAAAGGGTCCAGGGCCATTATTCAGTTACAGGAGGTGGGGGTGAGATCTGAGCTGCCAGCAGCTTATACAGGGGCTTAACACAACATTTCTCAGCCTTCCTTAGTGGGAGCTGCTTTTGTCTGTTCCAAGATCTGCTGTGCTGCAGGAGGCTGAACTCTGCTCCCCCTGAGCAAGGCAGAGCTGATCCTGCTGCCTGCTGAATCCTGCAGCCCTGGGATGTGCCCTGGGCTGCCCTTGGCTCACAGAGCAGCCCCCAGTGCTCTGGAGATGCTCAGGCTCTTCAAAAGGCACAAAAACTGCCCTCACATTTCCTCTGCTAGGTCCTCTGTTTGTACCTGCCTGGCATAATGGGGTCTCCAGGCGCTGCACTGCTAATAATAACTTCAAAGAACCTTTTTAAAGTTTAAGAGTTGAGCTTGAAAACAACTCCTACACATGACATCTTTTAAAGATAGCAGCCAGTGGACTAGAGAATATTGACAATTGCAGTGCTAGGATAAGTAAACAAGTCTCTGTGGATTTGATAGCCCAATAAATATCCATTATTGCTTGTTGCCAGGCTATGTGCCTGAAAATGAAAATGAGGATAGAACAGTTCTTAATGGTTGATAGCAAAAATAATCGAGTCTTATCTAAATCAAACTTTATTGGCCTGGATGAATTATTTTTGGCCTCCTGTAATCAAAGCTGAAAATTCACCTGTCAGGCACAGTATGGTAAAACTCATTAGAGCCTCACCATGTGCTGTTATGAAATTGCTCCATATGGCAGTGCATGATTGTTTATTTACTAGATTCAAATATAGGCAGGTTTCAGAAATATAAAAATTAAATTATTATTTTCAAATTCCTTCAAGGCAAAAGTGTAGTTTTTGCTGCTGAAGTTCCAGACTTCTGTAATGGAAATATTTTACTTGTAGAAGGAATTTTGCCTGGTGCTGCAGTGAGGCTATTGATCAGGCAATTGGTAATCCTCAAGTGTGAAGACTCATTAAAGCAAAGGTATATGAATCATTTTTTAATGACATCTCTTTGCTTTCAGCAGCTTAGCATGTGTCCTGGTTTCAATGGATGCACTGTAATTTAGGCAAGCTGTCTACAGACTTCAGCCATTACTCTTACCATATGTTTTCTTCAAAAATTACCATGCACTGGGGCCTGCTCGCTGCAGTCGTGGAGCGAGGTGCACTCTCTCTGCTGTATCAGCACATTAACATTACTTGAAAAAGCAAGAGTAATGTGCTTATAAAAAGAAATTCCCAATTAGCAAGTTTAGTGCATGTGTGTTAACTTGGATTAAATACATTCCAATTATGGGCAGCTCATTATTAAAACTACAGCCAGCTGTTTGCCAGAAATGTGAGATCTGGTAAACAAGTCTTTCCCTGCTTCCCTGCAAAAGATCCCACATTATTTCCCCTTCTCATTGGTTCCCAAACAAGTACAACACTGCAGTACAAAATCTGCAGCTCTGCCACACCATGCATATGATTCAAAGCAGAAAAATGCCAGGAAATGTGGTGAGTTGGTTAAAATACAAGGAAAGTCAGATTTTAAAGGCAAGCAGAGCTTGCATGCTTAGGCACAATTTGGGAAACAGGCTGTTAGCAGCTTCCCTTACTGAGAACACTGGGGAAAAAACCCATTTTTACTGAAACAAGGAGGATTTCATTCTTCTAGTTCCACATATTCTGATGGCCTCAGGTTCAAGTGGCTCATGTGCATGTCTTGGTTTTATTGTGCTTAAAAGTTAAACCTTTCAGGTGTCCCAGTTTCTGGGACCTTACAAAGTGGGCTCAGATTACAGAGAAATGTGCATTTGTCTTAAGCCTTAAGTGTTTTAATAAGTGAACACAAAACCAAACAGAAAAAAGTGAAGGTTATGTTTTCTGTTACACCCTTAACTTCATTGTCATCTAAAAAATATCTACTTAAAAATACAAGCCACATTTTCAACTTATTCCATGATCCAGTTATTTCAATTGAATTTAATTACTGAAGTAGGATTTAAATGCTTCTGAACTGCAAATTTTCCTTGGAAGTTTCAAAATAGGACTGGTGTAGAATGAGAGGATTTCTTTTCAGTTCCTTGTTTTTAGGCATACATTTTTGGGAGAATGGTGTTATGCCAGGAGGCAACCACATTGACTTTTGTACTGCTGTATTTACAGGAAAATACAGCTCTCAGAGAGCATCAGCAGTCTGAGGGCTGGAATCTGTTAGATTCAAATAAAATCTGTTAAATTTTGTTCTAGTGTCAATCAGATGGATGAAAAAATCCAGGATTTGTTCCCCAACCAAGGACCCTCTCTCAGTGTGGAGATGGGGGAGCTGGTGGCTGCAGGGAAATGTCACAAACAGCAGCAAACAACACTTGCTTTTGATGCCTGTGCTCACCCAAAGCCCAGCTAAATCCAAACTTTAGTTTCTAGAAGAAGGATTTATTTCTCAGCCCTCCTCCTGCACAAAGAGCCCAGCCGGGGCTGCGCCAAGCTGAGCTGTGCCAGGAAACTGCTGCTGTCTGTTCCCAGGCCTTTTAGGTCTGTGATATTTCAATTATATTCGTACAGTGCCAAAATCTAACAAAAGAAAGAGAGTAGATACTAAATAGTGCTACTAAATAGTGGAAAAAAATATAAAAATTGCTCATGTAGCATATTTTTTTCACATACTGCTTTAAGCAGACTCAGGGACAGAGGACACACATGGCCAGCTCAGGTGGAGGCCTCAGGGTGGTGCTCAGGTGACCTGGAACCATCACACCAGCCCAGAAGTCCCAGAAAAAAACAGAAATATTCTTCTTCACTAATTAAACATAGAAAAAAATTAAGATTGTATTCCTGGGTCCTACCCTTAGCATTCTGTAGTTGCTCTGTGTGGCTTCCTTGTCCCTACCCTTGAAATGAGAGTAGCATTGAAAGAGGAATTCAGCACGTCAGAGAAACACATGGAAAACAGATGGACCTCTGTACTGAAATTTTAGGACACAGATAAGCAGGGGAATTTTTAAACCTTACATGAGGAGGCAGCAACTTCAGCTGTCCTGAGGTGTAATTTTGGTCAGACAAAAATCCATTTATTTCTAACAGTAGATGGGTTAACAGTGTGTAAGACAGATGCAGAATCTCTTGAATTATGGAATACCAATTCCTTATGTTACTTGAATAAAATCCCCACAGGCAACCAACATTTTCCCAACACAAAAAAACCCCAAAACAATCCAAGCTAGTGATAACTGAAATAGAAGATACATCTGAAGGACACCTCTATGCCTTCCATGAATCTCTCTCTGTTGTTAAGCAAAAAACTCTTTTCAAAGCCAGAAGAAAGAGGATAATTAAGAACCTCAAGGAAATACCACTCATAAAATCATAGCACTTGGGGGCTTATAAAAGAGGAGGAAAATACTTGTATCAAATATGGACCAAAGTCACAGCACTGGAGGCTTAGAGAAAAGACAATCCCACTGTAGGCAGCCACACACTTTCACACTGTCGTTAGGAAATTCTGTTTAGTAGACAAAGAGTTTAGTGGCTCAAGGGATACTGCTATAAAGGTTTTCAGCATTGTTTGTGCATAATCTACGTATAACATTCAACTTGGGAATGAGATATGATGTAGAAAATTGCTTTTGCAGTCCTTGAAGCCAATAATTTAGCTCTGCAACCTTAATTTATAAGGGAAAAAGGAAGGTAGTTGGAACATGAATTTGGATCACCGTCAGATTTAGGAATGAAAGTAATTAATGCTTCTGTGAAACTCCCCTGATAGTTATTTTTGGATTCAAAATCTTTAAAGAAAAGTTTTAATTTAGGGGCAGAAGCTCATTATATTCTCAAAAGAATCCTGATGTACTAAATCATTCTGTCTCCAATTCATAGCAGCACATTCCCTCTGTACATACAGCTCCTTCACTGATAAAGCAGCAAATTATTTCCCACCTCAACTACTGAAACTTTGGCTCCCTGAGTTGTTCCAAATTGAGGCTGTTTGCCCTCATATGCCAGGCCCTTACTGTTACCATGGAATGAATGATGGTGACCAAAGTCTTTCCACTTCAGCTCAGTTCTCTGCCAGCTGCCACACCCCCATATTTTGAATTTCCCAACAAGCAACTCCCTTGGAAAGCCCCTGCTCTCCACCACTCCTTGTCTCCCCAAACCACTGCTGTTTCCCCCTGTGGTACTCCCAGGGGTTGTCAAAAAAAGTATTGAGGTGACAACTTCATGTGATTGACAGCTGTGAATTTCACCTCTCTGCTCTCTCCAGCTCCCCCCTGCATCAGTTTGCAATTTTATCTGACATTTTTCACTTGTGGATTGTTTGTTGCTCCAGACTGTCAAATATTCAGGCCATATTTGGTGATGTTATGATATAATAAAGGACAACAGAATTGCACTCCTGGGGAAGGGAGAGTCAAGGACTTCAGTGACTTTTAGGCTGTTGGTTTGTTTTATTTTCACCTGTTCTTTAATGCCCTCTGTGACTAAGTCCTGGGTGATACCAACCAGGAAGAAATTAATATTTAATCCTACTCCAAATTCCTGAATCCTTCTGCTCTGTTAGTTCTGTAGGAGTCTTCATTTGCACTTAGAGCTACAGTTCCAGGGATCAGCACAGGTTCTGTTAAAGCCAATGGAAAAGTTCTGGTTGGCTACAAGTGGCACTGAAGGAGGGACTCGGACAGCTCAACAGAGCAGTCAGTTTAGGGAAGGTTTCATCTATTTACTTATTCCCCCTTACACAAAAATCACCTTTCATCTTTGGTTATTTACATTCTCCAAAGCAAGTATTTATGACAGACAGCTGCAAACAAAACCCAAAGGTTTTGGAGCTGAAAAGCAAGCAGCTGTGCTCTGCCACTTCTATTGGCATGGGGACGCATTTTCAGATTCTCAGTCAAGCCTACAAGTGCTGTTCAAGGTTCACACAGGGATAACTGCAGTTTGAAAACTTCCAAAAGGCCAGCACAAACACTGGGGCCTTATCCTTGCTTTCAAGCCAAGGGGGCTATTTATGTGAACAAATTTAAGCACTGAGTAAGCTTTCACAGGTTTGTGCACTGATATTATAATCACACACATGAGCAGAATTGTTAATTGTCCTCATTCCTTGGCTATTTTAGTAAGAATAATGAAAGGAAAATCATATGCACACTTCAGTATTAGCTTAGTCTCTCTTCTGCTGCCACTGATAGCTCTTTTGACTTAGAAATGGTAGCCAATGTTTGCAGAAAAGGATGGCCACACCATTCTCATTGTTAGTCCTTGAAGAATGCATTACTTCAAAAAAATCCTATCTCTAAGATTTGGGTTTTGAAAAATGTCTCTCTTGGAGAAGTGCCACGAAGCATTTCGTTCTGCCTTTTTTTTTTCTTTTAAAGTTAGATTTTCCACCCCTGTTTTAATAGGCTGTTATAGCCTTTAACATGCCATGAAATTAAATGCCTCCATTGGGGATCCATAACTTATCATAACAATAGTATTTCTAGCACTTGTTGGAACTATGAGGAAAGTTGGAAGGTGGTATAATAATAAGTGTAGCATTTTAAAGGACTACAGAATTGTCACTATACATTACTGAGCTCCCCTAGTTAACACCCATGAATTAAAAGCATAAAGGAGTGATAATAGCTGGGTTTCTAAAGAAATGACTGACACTTGGTGAGATTATCTCTTTGCTGGAATTAACCTGGGATCCGCTGGGAGCCATAAACCCCACAAAAACTGTGGAAGCACATTAATTTGATAACTGACCCTGCTTGAAGCAGGAGGTTGGAATAGCTGACCTCCTGAGGTTCCTTCCAACCCAAATTATCCTATGATTCTAATCACTTCTACTAATTTTTGCTAGGTACCTGTAATGATACATATATTAGGTATGTAGCAAGAACAGATCACTTTCTTCTTGCTTGCATAACTTTACAAAATCTCCAGTGTAAGATTAATTAAAAATTGAAGGCCATGCTATGCCAGTATAAGTGGCCTTTTAAATAAGGGGAACTGATATCTGCACCCCTCTCTGGCACTGAAGAGATGCACGTTGTCTAATTTAATAGAGGTGCCAAGAATTTAGAGTCTCCAATAAAAATTCTTTCAAGAAAGGAGAGAAGTTCTTCAACCAAGCAAACTGCATCACCCAAAAAAGGAAAACTTCTGTAAGAGTACTCACAGCTTTTCAGTGTCTTGCCCAGAACCAAAGCTTGGCTCAGTGTTCAATCCTTCAAGGCTCCAGCAAATAAATGCTCAATGTAGAATCATTTAGGTTGGAAAAAAGCTCCAACACCATCAAGTCCAACATTTAACCCAGAACTGCCAAGTCCTCCACTAATCCATGTCCCAAGTTCCACATCTACACACCTTTTAAATCCCTCCAGGGATGGTGACTCCACCAATTCTCCAGGCTGGCTGTTCCAATGCTTGACAACACTCTCATGAGCCACTTCACATCTTTGCCTTGCTGGTTCATTCAGAATCACATCAAACCCTCCTCAAGCTGTGTACACTCCTGTGTTTGTTACTTTGAAGGGTCTTTAAGAACAGGCTGTCACTGACTGTCTTTGAACATCTTTCTAGTTTTCAGCACTTTGGACATTTTGGACTGTTCGTTTTTTTATCACAAGAGAATTTCACAACTCCTTTTGAAGAGTTAGGAAGATACCTACACCTCCTCGAGGAAAGCGAGAGACACATTGCATAAAACATTTTCACAATGACCAGAGTTTGGCAGAGACAAAATCTGCCAAGCTGTAATTTAATTTATTAATTTTTATCTCACTTGCAGGAGTGAGATAACTTAAAAAACCAAAATAATGGACAATGGTTATTTGTTAGATTCTGAGAGGGAACAGAACCATCACATAGAGAACTTCCACCAACATTTACGTATCCTAAAGAGAACAGGATTTATTTTGACACAAATATCAAAATAAAAGAAAGTAATTGAGAGTAGCCACCAGAGAGGTAAAAAATCTTCCTAAAGAGTCTAGGGCAAATCTATTTTTACTAGAGGGAAGCCCAAATGCTCATTAATTAGCACTGCCAAAGACCTATCAACACAACTGGAAAGACAGATTCATTTTCTTGATCTAAATGATAAAGCAAGGTGCAAAGGAGTTTTACGGTAGTTGTGGAAATTTGGATTAGCATCAGTGATTTAATCTGAGCCTGAATACACAGGGAGTTTGAGACTACACCTCAAAACATGTTAGTTTAGGGTATGGGCACTCCTTCCATTGTTGGTTGAAGAGGCAAGAACAGGAAATCACATAAGAAATATTTGCACAGTCAATTTTCACCTCTTGTTTGGTATCACATTAGAGGAGCATGAGAAAGGTGGCAAAAAATCACCAATTCTACCACATACAGGCACCACTCCAATATAATGCCTGAAGTTTTCAGGCTGTCTAAGGATCTGCCCATCACCAGGCACAGCTGATGGCTCCACAAAATGATAGCTAGGACTTGTCAGGATGAAAAATAAGTAAGGAGTAATAATGAAATATTAATGTACACCCTGTTTAATTAAACGACAATATCATTTTCTTGCAATCCTTCTCTAACTCTGCTGGAAGAGTACAGTGTTGACATGATAATTTTATAAACTTCCTTCACAGTTCACGTTAAACCATCCTTCATTACCACAGATTGATAATTGGCACTTACAAAGGAAATGAAATGTCTGAAAAATTCATTAAACATGCCAAATATCTGAGGAGACCCAGTGCAATCACAAAGTTATCTAAATCACTGAGTAAGCAGCTAAAGGGCTGCTTTCCCTTATAAATTCTTAAAAAAATTAGGAAAAAGTCATGACTTCCTATTATATTTTTAATGCAATGGAAGTGAAGCAGTCACTTTGAGACAGATTCAAGTCTTCCTTCCATCAGGTGGTTTTGGCAGCAATTTCAATTAAGTCAATAAAGTTACAGTATTTGGCTTTAGATCTTCTCCCCCCTCCTTCCACATTCCTCCAGGAAATAGAAAAATGAGATAAATGCTTATTTCTGAAGCTATTCCCTTAATAATCCATTGCAACAGAGTCATGTCAGAAAGGCTTATTTGGATATTTCCAAGTGGTCTGTTTCCACTGTGCTGGTCATTTCACCCCTCACAGTCTATGCAGACCCATCCAATAAACTGCAGAGACCCTTCCTTTTAACGTACTTTGGCATTTAAAGTCCCCATGGCTGCTCTATTTGTGCACTTTAAACTACTTGAAAAAGCAAAGACATTGTTTAATTAAGGAAATCTGCTAAATATTTGCGCAAAAGAAGTTCTTGAGGATGTGCCAAATATCTTGGCTTATCCCTCAACCCAGGCCAGGCTCAGGAAAAAGTAAGAAGAAACTAATAAGGAGTAAAATTTCCTTTGTCAAAATTACTCTTGCTTGGCTTTTCACTGCTTAATGGAGACGGAAAAACACTTATAAAAATCATACATTTGCTCACTACACAAAATCATAATAATCTTCCAAAGTCATGTAAGAGGGAGAGAAGTTAGAGACAGATGAGCACTGAACTGCCAGCTTCATCACTGAAACCCCGAGAATGGATCATCCCCTGGCCACAACAATTCACTGACATTCTGCACACAAGAGTGGACAAGGCACAAGACAAAGTTGCCAACTGTTTGATACTTTTGATACCATTACAATAATTTATTCTAATGAGAAATCACAGCTGCTGAAACTAGCAAATCCCTCTACCTTTACATGCAAATGAAATGGCAGAACCAGGTCTCTTTCAGCTTTAACCTGACTGAAATTTTCAGTTTCTCTTTCTCCAAAATAATAAAAAGAATTCAAGAAATTAATTACCTTATCTACAAAGGAACATTTTTGGAAGCTCACTTGTTTCTTTTGGTTGAAGCTGGATACTTGGTGTATCAAACAATTTGGTGATGAATCGGAGATGAATTTCTGCTGTCTCTTCCATGCTCCACATCTCAGAAGCTTCGTATTTTGGACAAGTTGCAAGACTTTTAGCATAATTGACTTTAAAACGGCATCCTGCTCTCTGTAAACAAAAAAGAAAAAAAAGTTTACATTTCCTAACATAGTTAATTATTTTCCCAAACTGTTTAATTTATCTAATGAAGCAGAGAAGAACAAACCATTACTAATATACATTATAGGATGAAAGTTTGATTGAGTTTTTTGAGACTATATAAATAGACTTCTGAAAGTATAGGTGAAAGGAAGACCAGTATGGTAGATACAGACAACAAAAAAATTCTGCCATGATTGACTTTTCCTCTAATTAACCATCAGCTCTTCTCATTAATAATGAGGAATGTGAGGTACAAGACACATCCCTCAGGAGCTGGCTGAACTTCTGCAGATTTTTGAAAGTTCTATAAAAGGCTTTGTTAGCCCAGGCCTCAAGGTTTATGGGACAGTAATCACAAGGCTTTGCTGAGAGCCGTAGTGCAAGGATGTGTTCTGGGGTCTGAAAAGCCTCAGCATAACCCTGGTGAGTGGCAGCAGCTCTCACAGCATCCATTTCTTCACAGGACCAGGACAAACTCCTGGGAAACAGGCAGTGAAAGTGGCAGCTCCACACAATACCCATGCAAGGCACTGTGAATTTATATTTTAAGGTGTTCTAGGATCTTGTAAAACCACAGAATAAATTATTTCCATATTTCAGTTCTGACCTTACCGTAAAACTTTTGCTCTATGAATAATCCCATTTCATTACTGCAAGGTTGCATTTCTGAAGGTTGGTTGTAAATTATATCTATAAATAATTTTGCAAGTTACTGTTTGCAAGTTGCTTGTAACTTTTATCTTTAGGAAGGCCTGTCCTTAGGCCACCTCAATTCTGGTTCTTCACCTTTGCTATTAAGCTGAAAATCCAGAAGATATAGTGATGGCTACTTGAATTTGTTCCTGTGCTGTGAATTACCATTTAAATTTCTTCCCTAATGACAACAGAACTTGCCCAGACAATATGAGCCATTAAGCTACTGCTCTGGATGTTGTATTTTTACTTCAGCCTTTCTTTTCTCATGGTGTGTTCTCTGACCATCAAGGACTCAAAGGAAAAGGAAAGTTGGGGGTAGGTCAGATAAGTGGATTCTAATTTTTTGTCACCCCATAAAAAGTTCTAATCAGCTCCTTTGTGACTTGCCCAAATTCCATGGTAATCAATGTAAAGACTCACATTGATTTGACAGAGTATCTTTGCCAGGTCTTTAATGTTTCTAAAGCAAAATTTAATAGGATGCCTAATTAAAGACTTAATTAATGCCTGGATGATGTTTTCTGAAAAAGAACTGAAATTAATCCTCATGGTATTCACAATTCTCCACACCAGCCTACTGATTCTATGCTGATTAAAATCTCCTGAATGTATTATATATTTAGAATTACAGAAATCAATAACTAAAAAAAAAACCAAACAAAAACAGAGCTTATTCATTTAAAGAGGAGAAAGAAGAGGATTCACCTCCTTTCTCTACCATGTAGGTGCTAAGAGCTTACTATAACCACTAAAGCCCAGAGAAATGTATGTTTTTATTTGCAAAAGGTTGAATGCTATCAAAGATGCAGAGATCTCTTTTTTTCCTTATTAATTTTTTTTGACCCTTGTAATAAAGCTCATTTTTTTTTTCTTGCTTTAGCCTGAAACAAAATAGCTGATTCTCAGGTGGAAAAATAATTAGTAACATGGGAAGCTGAATGAATTTTGAGATACTGAGGAAAATGTAGTTTGAACTGTCAGGTTTATTCACTTACCCACAGGAACTACAAAGCAGCAAAGAAATAAAACCCTCTTAGAACTTAAAGCTTTCATCGACCTATTCCCTCTGGCTGATTTTTTTTTCCCAAAACTCTCTTTTCCCAGTGGTTCCTATTAGAAACACAAATAGTTTGCCTCTCTGCATAGTGACAAATGTCATACTTCTTTTAAAAATACTATTAAATTATTATTACCTTTAAATGTGAGCACAGAACAGCTATGCAACCTCAAATACACTTCACAGGAGCACTTGCACTGCTGGCTTGACAAAGGAAATGGGAGATATCAGTGGGTGAGGTATCACTGTTTATTAGGCTGAAGGGAGTTGTCCTCTGTTTGGCACCCCTGCAACACAGGTGTAGGGGCTGCCAAAAACACCAGGAAAAGATCTTTGTATGGATTGGCACAGAGGATCCTTGCAGCCTCTCCCATACTCTACTGTGAAAAATTAATGGATAGAAATTGATTCTTGGCATCACAGTTACAAAAGAATAAGATCAGCACCCAGTGCCTCAGCAGACCACTGAGTCTTTTGTTGTTTGTGATATTTTGTAACTTTTGTTCATGGTTTGGGGTTTTTTTTGTATCCTCTTCAAGTCAAGAGCCCCAGATGTATCAATGATAGGGCTCAAATGGGGAAAGATGGAGCCCCACTCCTGGTCTGAGATATGAGTTGTAATAGGGATGTCAGGAACTTGTTAGGAAAACTTGAGAGACTGGAAGACCACCATGGATGGCTACAAACTCCTTTGTGAACACAGGAAGGGAAGAAGAAGTGGTGAAGTTGCATATGTAACAGAAAAATCCAAATGCACGAAGGTGAGCTGAGACCACAAGGGGTCAATTGAGTCCCTTGGTCAGGATTACTGGGGTCATCACTGAGGGGGTGTTTAGGTTTGATGTCTGTTTCTGACCCCCTAATCAGAATGGTGAGGCTGAGGAAAACTTTTTTTGGCTGCTGAAGGAACTCTTTGGACCCACAGAACCTGGTCCTCAGGGGTGACTTCAATTGCCCAGGCACTTGTGAGAGCAGCAGGGCCCGGCAGGAGCAGCTCCAGCTGTGGGCTCTGACACACCCTCTCTCCCTGTTTGGTGATGGCAGTGATGGGGATCATCCCTCTCAAAGTGTCTGCTCCTTTGCTCTGATGCCTGCAGTCTCACCAGATTTTCAGATTTGAGCCTGAGTTTCCCCATCCTGGCAGCAGTGGTGCAGTGCTCCCTCTGCCAGCAGCCTCTGGCCACCTGCCACAGGGCGTTTGCACCCCGCTGCTGTGTCCTTGGAGCTCATGCCCCAAGCAAGAACAGGTAATGCTGCTCTCTGTTAAGGGCTGCCTCTCCTCTGCCACATTTTGTTCCCCTCAGCTGACCTGCACTGTTCCTAAGGCACTGCCTGCATCCAGCCCTTCCAGGGAAGCACAGAGACAGCCCGCACGAGGAGCTGCAGGATGCTCTTCACAAAGACAACAAACTGCACCAGATTCCTTATGAGAGCCACTAACCTGTAAACTTTGGATTTATCCTTAAAGGGAAGGAAATTGCTGCAAGCCAGGACACACTGAGAAGCTCAGGAGATTTTCCAGATCAAAGTATTTGCGCTTTATTTTGTAACAACTCCGCTCTTACACCCCCCCCCCCCAGAAGAATTTAAGTGCCCCAGTTCCCTGTTAAGGCCTGCCCAGTAAAGCACCAATTTCTTTGTGCATTTGCACTAGTGGCTTGTTTCTGAGCCCCTCTCCTCCTTCACTCCAGCCTGCTTTTCCCAGGGGATGGAAGTGGCTCCGAGTGCACCTTCCACTGCACTGTGAGCCCACAAGGCTCCTGCCACACTGGGTGTGGAGGCTCTGAGCTATGCCAGCCTAAAACAGGAGACCAGCATGTCACACAAGGCAGAACTGTATTTCTTATTTTCTCTTACAAATCAGTATTTTGTTAGCATTGTTGCTTGTGTCAATCCTATTTAGGAATTCCCATTCATATACGTGCTTTTCATTAAACACTAAGGTCATGGTCCTTCAAGAAGAGAGAGGGAATGAAAATGCTGTGCATTAGAAAGAAAAATGGGGTGATTTCACTTGCTAAAATCTCTCCTCCTTCAGCCAAAGATATTAAAAGCACATGAAGTAGTGCTAGCTATAACCTTTGATGGGAAGATGCTGTTTGTGTAAAACATTAGTAAACAGGGAAATGTCTGCACAGATGTGGAAAGTCTTCATCTTCACTGCCCAGCTGCTGAAAAGTAGAGAAATTGAAAGCAACAAGCTCCAAAAAGTGTAAGACTATGGGAAGGACGAGAAGGAAACTTGTCATGGGGAGATTGCAGATAGTATTCCTACCAAAAAAATGTTGTGAAAGTACTGACAGAGAGATCTAGGTCCTGGCAGATAGCAAACCAGTTAAAGGAAAGTCATGAGGGAACTCCTCAGCACCATGATAAGCATCAATCCTTTCCATGGCACCATGAAAAGTGGAAAGTGTAAATGACATTCCCTAATTACTTCTATACTAAAAGACATTGTTAGAGGGTGAAGAGGGCATGGAAAGCATCAAGGCAAACCAGCAGAGATCCAGAGTGCAAACTCCAAACTGGGCATGGAGGAGAAAGGGGAGAAACACCTTTAAGAACAACTTGTTCAAAAGCTATTAAAACAGCCGATCACTGTCAAATTGTGTAGAGGAGGAAATGTGCCCTGGAGGGAGTGCAAAGCAGAAGATTGACTTCTTCAAATTCACAGCTGTGGTGGAGCAATCAAACAGTCCGATGGCAGCTTTCCCCTCAGAGGCAAGACAACCTGGGGCCATACGACCTCAACCTTTGGTACTCACAAGGAAAATTTAATGAGAGACTTGCTATAGAATCTGGTGTCTAGAAATGACAAATTGCAAGCTTTGCTGACCCCTCGTGAAGGAGAAATTTCAAACTTTCATCAGCAAAACTGAGCAACTGAGATGAGCTTGGAAACTGAGACATGCAAGGAAAGGAAAACTGACTCTAACCAGAAACAGGTTGAAAAGCAGCTTAATTCCATATTCTTGCTAGCTAAAACAGAGATGGCAATGGAGGAATACAAAATATACCATAAGAGCATCAACACACGGCTGAGACACCATCGCTGGCTGGGAAAATCCATTTGTTTCCCCCCAAACCAACACTGCTTGAGAAGAGGTGCTCTGGTGATTTAGTCATTGCTAAATTCAGGTAGAACCAGGAGGGACCCAAATGGTCGCAATCACAAGAAAATAAATTAGATTAAACTCTCCCAAGCTGTCACAGCTTCCAAAAAGGCTTACTTTGGATTTTGGCTACAGGATAAAGCACAGGCACAGCACAAAACAGAGGGCTTATCTTTAAGAGCTTGCATCTTTGTAATTGCCAGAATGTTAACTGTAGGAGATTGCAGCACTGAAAACAAGTCAGTTAATGTTTCCAAGTGCCAGAGATTTTACCCAGATTTCTGACACCATATCTCATGCAGTTAATAAGTTTCATGCTGATTATTAAACTGAACAATACAGAATATCATGCTGTTGGCAAAAATCCCCATTATCATTAATAAGATTAGAAATTTGCCTCAAAAAAGGAAGAAACAGCTCTAAGCAATTGATCTGTGCCTCCAGAAGACTAATAATGTGAAAAAGCAAGTGATTTGTCCCATCAGCCTCTGTTCTAGCTCCTATTCTAGCAACAAAAGAACATTTCTGACAATTAAAAAGCTCTACAGATGGAGCAAATGTTAACTTTTAGAAGTTTTTTTGCTAGATCAGGGCATGATATCTGAAAGTCTGTCCCTTACAGCCATCATCATTGACAGCTTCAGAACAGAAAGCAACACAGAGTCAAACCCAGTGATTTGGAGGCTTCTGCTGGAGGCAGAGCTTTTCTAAACAAGCTGGATATGTGTGTGCCAAGAACCGAGCCTCTCTGGAATGTCAAGCGAGATACCTGAAGGCAGAGACACCCAAAGTCGCTAGCAAAGCTTAAAAAGCACAGGCATAATTCCCAACATCCACACAATCTCTCTCTCTCTCTCAAAAAAGCCCACACTGGCAAATTGAGAATAAATCACTCCTCACAGAAAGTCTTAAATGACAGGATTTGGCTGCAGTGCCTACAATTCTTCACTGAAATGTTACATCATGTCACTTTTTATTGTCCTGTGTGCATGCAAATGTGTACAAGATTAGTGCTGCTGCTGCAGATGAGGAGATGAACAACTGCTCTTCCTAAGCTTGAATCCTTTAAAAAAAATCATTGATATAATGAAATCTAATTAAGAACAAGCTTAGTGTCCTTTTTTTTTTTTTTTAATTTTAAGAAAAGGGGAAGAAGAAGAACTCAGACAAATCGTGTGCCAAAAAAAAAAAAACCACCTAGAAAAATCACCCCTTTTCAGTGTCATCATAGCAACAAAGTTTAAGAAAGGAAAACATATCAGTAGCAGAATGTTTTAAAAGATCTCACAGTAAAATCCAGAAACAAAAACCTAGAGGAAAAGCAGATTTAAAGGTTCTGAGTACACTCTCAAACTGAGACCAACCAAACGGAGGGTTAACAATCAATACTCTTTAGGCGTGTTAAAGCTTCACCTTCTAGCTATAAAAAAATCCAATGGTGGCTCCTATATTTGTATGTGGAATTTTGACAGCAGAGCAGATATATCTTCATCAGCACTTTGTGTCTGCCTGCCCCCTCACTTCAGTTCTTATTGTCATTTTGCAATATATTAATGATCCAAATCATCGAGTGATTCCAGCTAGGCTGCAAGAGGTTCTCTGAAGTAGGCAGCACTCCTTATAATGATAGATTGCAGGAATAATGGCCTCTTTACCGAAAGCAAAACATCAGAAAACTGCCTTAAAAATGGCAGAAGAGGAGGGACTGAAGACAGCAAGTGCTTCATTAGCAAAAATGGAATCCACTGTTTTAGAGGGCAGCATCATTTTATACTCGTTTCTGCAAGACTTACCTTGTATTAATGATCATACAGGCATTAAACATCAGACCCCTAGCAAGGTAAAGTGTTAAGAAAAGATTATTAAGGAAAAGATGGACTGAAATGATCTTAAAACTTAATTCTTAAGAGCTTTTCTGCATGCCAGAAAAAAAATGCAGTGTTTCTCTTTCATTGTAACTCCTAAACACAAACTTATTAAATTTTTAATTTTTTTATTTTAAATTATTAAAGTAAATTTAATAACTTAAGTCTAGGGACTTTGGAGACAAGAGAAAATCATACAGATACTGAAGGGATTTCTTGAGCATGACCTGGACTGGAGCAACTGCCTGTCTGTTTGAGGCTGTCAATGGAAAAAGTCCACTGGTTTGGCACACCTTAAACAGTCTGAAACTTGAAGTGTTAAATAAAAATAGCATCATTCACAGGTCAATTAAAACAAACAGTGCTTTTCTCCCTTCCTCTCCCATTTCTCTCCCTTTTATTTCATTGGACTTGCTGCAGAACTGCCCAAATCTCATCCCTTTCAACTGCCCTGAAAAGCTCTTTAATTGCTTTCTGCTACTGCAATTAGTAGATGCAACATGGTGGCCATTATTATATTTCCAGGTGCTCTACAGATTTTCTGACAATAAACTGGACTGATGAAAACCATGAATACACAAACAATCTGTAAAGTTTAATGCTTCCATTCATTAGGCTACCTGAGTAAGAAAAATAGCATTAATATGGATAAGTCCTTCAACTTCCCCCATTAATAGCTGGTCTTAATTCACAGGTGCCTTTTTAATCTCTCCTGAATTCCTCTAGAACCTAATGAATACGTGAAATAATAACATCAATTCAGAATTTAATCCTGATTCTAGTCTGTCTTAAATTAGACCTCAGTCATTAAGAGATTACAGGATAGTGAATGATAGTTAATCAATGTGTTTAATTTGGCCCCATTATTTATTTGATACAGTTTCTCACACAGTGACTATAAATCTTTTCCCCCCCAAGCTTGGCCACCAGAAGCAATCCTGAAATACTAAGCAAAAAAATATTAGATTTGATGATCCTCTTAAGTGCAGGTTAAACTATAATTAATCTCTCTGCGTGTGCTCAAACCTTTCAGACCAATGCATATATGCACATATGTAATTCATACATAGCAAACACTTCAGGTAAGATTTATTGTGCTTTATTTTTTGTCTCTGTTAACTCTTAGCCCTATCAGTCAAGATTTCCCAGCACTTACCACAGCATTAGCCCTAAGCATCAGGAAATCACATTTCTTGGTGCCAAGGGTTTAAAAAGATTCTAATTCAGCTATTAAACTGGAGGCAGCGTGTGCCAGCCCCACAGCGCATTCACCCATTAATTCTGTCCCCTGGAAAAAATGACTACCTCTTGCACCAGGCTGATAAAATGAGGAAACACGCTGATTATGTCTGTGGCAGCTATTCTTGACCCAACCAACAGTGACAGTCATCAAACCGCAGCACCTAGAGCGCTGCAAGCTGTGTGAGCTAACCCAAGACATCATTAATTCTAAACACCAGAGCTCTCGTCCAGATACTGGAGTTCAGAGAAGCTTAAAAACAAATCCCTTTGGTGGGTGGAAATTCTGTGTGCTGCTCATAATCACTTCACTGACAGCATTTGGAAGTTATTTCTCTAGCTGGACAGGTCAAACACGAGAAGCAAAGTGCCAGTGTCTTTCACTGGATTGCTCAAAATTGGACCTCAGATTCAATTAATAATGTTAGATGGACAGAGATCAAATGGATTGAGAGACTTGCTGGTTTTTGAGGACTTTTTTTATCACTTTTGGCAGGACAGGATGGAGGAAACAAAGCAGCTGTGAATGCTGTAGACTGGGTGATTGTCCAGCCAGGATCTGAAAATCTACACGCGCTCAGTACAGGAAAAATATAGGGGGAAAAGCAACACAGTATTAAAAGAGCCCTTGCAACCTAATCCTGTCAAGGCTTTGGGAAGACACTAACTATTCACAGTGGTCTTGGGACCTGAATTTCTTGGAAGTTAATGCGTGAGATAGGATCAAGGAGGTGTCCCACATGTCCCAAGGGATTTTTGTAGATTAAGCTTCCATTGTAGTTTAATGATGGATTTGTTCCCTCAAAGAGATGATGTACCTCACGCTGGTGTGTGCACTGTGTGACTTACTCTTAGCTGGAAAATTACAGCTTACAACGTTGTCATGAGGCTGCAAAAGACACTCTCTAAGCCTGGGAAGTACAGCTCTGCCATCAGAGGCAGGAAAAGATGGAGGAGAAGCAGCCCAAAGCCATTGGCTTTCTCCTTTGTGTAAGAGAGGTAAGGATTTGGCTGTATCACAGGTGATACCAAAGCTTTACCTTGAGGAAAAAATGGGTTTGGCACTTTTTTATGCTCTCTTCTCATGTAGATTCATTATTATTATTTCCCTTGCCAGGTTTAATCACAGATCCAAAGCATTTATAAGACAGGCAATCTCTGTATAGCCCTCCCAGAAGCCAAGAGTATTTTGGAAACAAAACGTGTCTTTTGGTTAAGTGCTACCCTAAAATTTCTCATTTGTACCTCTCTGCTCATCTGTGGAAAAAGAATCCCCAGGCAGACACACATGCATTTTTTCATGGAGGTGAGTATCCAAATGATATCTCAGAAAATATTTAGGTTATGGACAAAATACCACCTACAAAACACCATGGAAGTGCACTACACAGTCTTCCAGTTTGTGTTTCTAAAGACAAATGTGCTAAAAGCCAGTGGCAGAGTCCTGCAGAGAGGAAAACCACTAAATGTTCATGAGTAATTTCACATCTTCATCTTTCCTTTCAGGCATAAAGAAAGTAACCAGAACTTCAGTAGAGCTCAGGATATTTGGACAGACTGGTAATAAATACGAGCTAAACAGCACTATGCTCCCACAGTAACATTCCAGTCCATCCAGGGCTCACTGGGTACCCCACCAGTTTCAGCTCTGACTTTTTATTTCAATAAATACCTTCTGAACTCCTTCAAAAATATGGCTGATTGGAATGGAAATAGAATCTACAATTCAATACAGAAACACCTTAGACAGACAAATGGCTTGAATTTGTAATGAATCAATTGTTCTCCTTTAACCAAAATTTTGGGGTACTGCTTTCCAGTAGCAAGTATTTTAATTTTGAATAGTCTTGAAATCCTATTCAGATTTTTGTTGATTTTTCAAAATGGAAGAACTTGTGTTGCCTTAGCAATATAATTTCATGCTGTGTTATTGTCATTCTTATTTATTTGCCTACAGCAGCAGAGCTAAGAAAGTTTTGCTTGCTCATTCTCCTTTTAAGAAATTTTACTAGTTAATAAATAAGGCTTAGCCTTGTTGCAGGGGTCCATCCCTCAATAGTTACTATTCTCTTTCTGACTCAAAGACCAGCTGCAATGAAAACAATGCCCTCTCGTTCCTCCCAGCACTTAAAAAGGTTTATAGATCTCCAGCCTCCTACAACTCAGCAGAAAACTGCTCGCACTTGACAGTCTTCAGAAATCAGCATTGTTTCCACCCTCACTAAACCTGTCAGGCACACAAGGTCAGGAAAAGAGGAGAGCTGATGTCACCTGAATCATTACTCCCTCTGCTTAGACCTCTCGCCACACTCCTCTCTTCCAGAGAAAGCCGCTATACCCAAGAGTAAAGACTTTGAAGTCTTTTAAAACTGTCATAAAATAGTTTCTGGAAACTGTTTGGAGAACTAAAAAGAACTTGAACACTTCAAATCCGTAAACTCATGAATACCTTCTTGCCAGAGTTGTCAAACTGCAAGAGTGTTTTGCAGGGGGCTCATGAATATGAGCACCTCTGCAGTAGCCTCTAATAGGTGTTTTTATTTTCTGGATGTGATTCTACAAGGACAGCAATAATGAATTTTTCAAAACTATCTAGACTCTACCTACTTAGTCATGCTAATTAAAAATCACTGTGTAAGTCTGTGAGACAGCTCAGAGAAAGCAGTTTGCTCTCTGAATATCATGGTATGTGTTCCTAAAAACAATGTCCATAGGAAAAGAGGAAGATTAATTCCATCATATACCTTTGAGACAGAAACATTGTTTCTTTTCTGTTTTAAAAATCATAGAAGGTGTTCATGACAGAATACAAGCAAAAGGCTTCTAGTGAACAGAGGTACTTTCTCTGGTGTCTGTAGGTACTTGAGATGACCTCATGGACAGTAATCATAGTTCCAAGACAATGAAGCATTTTAATTACACAGGAGCATGCATGCTGCATGCCACTGACTGCCAAAACTGTACAAAACACAGTCACAGGTCATATCTATAAAATCAGACACAAATATATGACATGTATATATGTATATTACCCTGGTCCCCATCTCACAGCAGCATCATTATTCACCTGGAATCCTGAGCTTTTCCCACTGTGTCTCCATGTGTGCAGGTTGTGTCACCGAGACATTGCTGTGGTAAGTTTAGAAACCCCATGTATTTTCTTTGCTCAGCTACATTCTAAGCAGACTTTATAATGCTGCATTCACCCTTTTGTTAATGATAACATTAAAAAAAAAAAATAATCAATGGCTCAATTAACAATCAGGAATGGAGCTTCCAGGCAACAAGCCCCATGATCAATAACTTATGTTCAGTGAAATTAAAGGTACTTGTTAAGTCAAGTGTTAAAAGCTGCACACACTTAATATGGGAATATCAGTCACGAACAGTTTGGCAGTTTAACTTGAGAAAATCAGTAAGTACAAAGTTCCCATACTATGTTCCACACCAATGAGTGACTAATGAAGCATAAATATTCACACAAATTCATTTATGTAATAAATTCTCTAATCCCCCAATCCACAGCAGTAGTGCTGAGTCGACATAAGCTTTCACTTTTGTTCTGAGTTACACTTTTAAAATATGAATCCAAAATGAAGTTGGCAAAACCAAATTCACAGCTTGCACAAAGGCAGCTCCCAGAGGTTTGAAGTAACATCAGTGCACGAAGGCCTGGCTGCGGTGAATGACAAAATTTTCCATCAGCATAAAGGCATGTGCTAAGATTTCTTCCAATAAATTTCTCTGAAGCTGCCAAAACATGCTCAAATGAAATAAAACACATTCATCTTATGGGACAGGTGAAAGCAAGGATTCGCATGGCACAGGATAAGTGACATGAAAATGTTTGAGCCCTTTGGAAGAGTTATGAAGGTGCATTGCCATATCGAAATCAAGAAACCTGTACAGATGTAATCTGATTTATCCTGTTACTAAATTCCTACCAGATTTTGTAAGATGGTGGTTTAGGGGGAGATCTTTCAAAGGCATGAGGGACAGTAAAATGCTCAACTCTCAGTGGAAGCCTGGGTAAATCAGATGTCTCATTCTCATTTACGCAATCTAAAATCTCCCGCTTAACTTTTATACATCTGCTCTCAGTAGAGCTTTTCTTTGAGAAGAGAACATTTAGAGCAATGTCAAAACTGACTCCTACATCAAGCTTGTGACAAAATTCATCTCATGGTCAATAGCCTTGTTTTTAGAGCTCCACTGATAACAGATGATTTAGCAGCATACTCCTACTCTGGGAATAGCCAAATTGAAGGCTGCTCGTCCGATTATACTGAACTGCTTCTACTCAAAATAGGGAATATTCAGAGGATAATTTATCCTTGTTCAAAACTTTTAAAAATAAATAAAATAAATGAAGAGAAATCTTTGCATGGCTCATTTTGCATATCAAGGACTCTCTCTAAGTGCAATCTGGTGTATACTGTACCCTTTTCCAAAGGGCACAGAAGCCTCGTGAGGCCTGAATTCCTGAAGCAGTAATAGAGAATATGGGGATGGGGCTGTGATGGGCTGGCAGAGTGATTCTCTTCATTTAATGAGTTGCCCCTTTCTTCAGTGTCTTATGATCATATCCTGGGCACTGCTAACTGCACTTTGATGGGTACCTAATCAATGGAAATCAATCATCTGAAATTGCACAGACAGCATTTCATCTCCATCAAAAATCATCTTCCTACGGAGCTCCATTAATCTCTTCATCACTGTTTAACTCAAAAAGAAACTTCTGTTGTAAGAGATATCAGCCTTTGGTTTTAAATGATAATTAAAGCTGTGCAGTGTTTGTTTTGCAGGAAGCAACTGGGGCTACGGTAAGTATTTGGTTTTCCAGGGTAATTTTCCCATGCAGAATTAACCAATGCACCTTGACTACATGCAGAGGGATGAGCAACTGATAAATTTGAGTGTGAATAACCCTATTTGCTAATAGAAAAACACCTTACCCTTTGATCTTGCTCGAGGAGCACATTCTCAGCTCTCATGAACAAACCTCCTGCCTTGAGGGAATCAGAAGCCCAACCCCAACTGTTCCCAGGCCAGGCTGGGAGGCACAACCATGGCAGATGGGTGGAAAGCTGCTTTTCTACAAGCTACAGACAAATGTTAGGGTAGGAAGCCAAGACTCCTGTTTCTGAAAGTACAAGTGCTTCATACCTGCCTCCCCAGCAAGGCCTTACATCCCAGCCTCAGCACCCCATAAACTTTTGGCTCAACCTGTTTTACAGGAACACTTTGAACCCTTATTGTAGCCTATTATTCTATTGCCCTGGTCATTTTACTCCAAACCCCACAAATCCTCCCCCTCCTCCCCAGAATCAGGCATGCTGCAAAGGGCATTTCCCAGTGTGGGTGCAGTGAGTTAAGCCATAAACAGGGTGAACTAAGTGAGCATAGGAAATGCACCTCTCCTGGCTGGTGGTGCCTGCTCCGGGAAGAAGGGTGAGACTGGTCTCCTGAGGATACCTTGGCATGCTCAAATAGAGGAGATATTTGGGAAGCAGGTGGCAGAAGACCCATAAAACAGCATATCCAGGTCGGTGGAAAAGTGGGAGAGCAGCAGGAAAGGGGCTGACAGCAGGGAATAAAACCTCAGCTGATGGTTGTCATAATCCAGCAGGAATCCTTGCTCTGCCCAGTGGCTGCACTGTGGCCTCTCAGCACAGCTGCTCTCCCTTTTCACTTGCACAGGTTGTCCTGCACAGCACAGGGAATTACCCAGACAAAACAGCATCCTCCAAAAATTAGGATTCCATTACTAACCTAGCAGAGAGTGGCGCTTGCTGCTTCTCCACTCCAGATTAGCACGCCCCAGAAATGTTGCCTGCAGTGAAGATTTACTGTGGTATGGGCTATCACCCAGAGGGCCAGTTCTGACTGCAGCAGCTCTGGAAGGACAGTATATCATACAGAAGGAAAAAAAACAGCCTTGTGACACCAAGCCAGCAGTGGGTTCAGCTGTTGTTTGCACTGGGAGCAGCATTGATGCTTCCTCTCATGCCTCTTCTGCTAACAAAGAAATGGGATTGCAGCAGGAGTTATTAGCTGCCCACCCTTTTTTCAGAAGCATGGGACAATCTGTGAGCTGCTTAACTCCCCACACTAAATATTCACAACAAAGCTAAGCCACTGAACAGACAAGCAAAAACACTGTAAAAGAAGTGAAACCTAATTCACAGCACCTGGATCTAACAATTTCCTCTGTCCTCAACTCCTTCACAGCACTTTCTTTTTGAACATGGAACCAATACAGGGATGTTGCACATTACTACATCTAGAGGTGAGTTAAAGAGGGAAAAAAAAAAAAAAAAAGGCAAGTACCATTTCTGTTTTAGGAAAAAAAGGACTGTCTTGAGTGAATCCTGGTTTAATCTTCTTGATACCATCCAACCACAGCTACTTGACTGGAAAAAGAATTTATTTCAACCAGGTTCTATATCCAGGACTATATAGGTCAGGATCACTATAACAGCCTTTCTAAGCTTCAGACATCTAATCAACACAAGACAGAGTTTAGAAACACTTGGGAACAAACAACAGCCTGCCTTTGTCAATCCTCTACCACCATGTTAAGCTAGACAAAGCTTTTGTGTATCAAGCTAACCACAGAATCTGTTTTTCAGAGCTATACACAATACCTTTGACTGACTTTGACAACACTTTTCAGTTCTCAGTGTTTGCTGATGTACCTGCTCCAGAATTGTTCCTGTCTGATAAACTTCCTGGGAACAAATCTCTCAAATGTGCCCTTCTGTGGAGGCAAGGGAGAGGTCATTTCATCCTTGGGTCATTTTAAGCTTCTCCTAATTATACTTTTGAAATATGTCTCACAATTGTCACTGCTTAACCTTCAAGTTCTTGGGAAACTAGGGTACTCTTCCTATCCCTGTGGCCCTAGTGAGAAATATTACTCAGGTGTTTTATGCATTTGTTACCACGTTTCTCCCAGGAAACCTGAGAGAAGGCTTGCAGATGCAACTTGAGCAGTATCAAACCTTTGTAGGGTCTGTTTTACTGCCTGTCTTGAAAACAGCAAACAGCAGAAGCAGTTTCCAAAATCACAGCTGCTCTTTGGGCTTGTCAACACAAGATGGCATATACTTTACACACATCTGACAAGCATGATGGATACTGGAAAGCAAGAAGGTTTTTTGTGTATTGGTTTCATGCTGCCCCCTTACAGAACAGTCTTCCTGGTGTGATATAATTTGTGCTCTGTTAGAAAACTAGATTATCAAAATGCATTTCAAACACAGAGAAGTTCCAGAATCAAAGAGGTCCTGTTTTGTCAGGGCCTTTTCCCAGCCCTCTGCAGGACAGTCCCAGGCTGTTGGCATAACAACCTCCTTCGGGTACCTTGAGAGTGAGCAAACATCGTTCCTGGCAAACCTCTAATGTCACAGAAACAAATCAGGATGTCAGTGCAGAAAATTGGGACCCAAGTGCAGGAGCCATAAATCTGTCCCATCCTGATTGAATGAGTTGTGCCCTGAAGGATTGCAGAGTGCTGAATGGCTTTTCCCTGTCAGCTCTGCGATGCAGGCTGAGGGGGAGCAGAGTTATGGAGAGAGGGTAGAGGTGAGCCCTCTTAAGGACCCAGCGGAGAGAGGAGATGAAAACTCTGAGTCTGGACCAGACTAGCTGAGGAGAGAAATCAAACAATTGGACTGACTGGTATATTATTCAATATGATATACTTCCAGTTGGGTTTTTCTAAAACACTTAAGGATGTAAATGCATTATGGAAAGGCTTAAAGAAGGAAAAGGGAATAATTTACTTCCCAGCAGAGTTAAGCAGAATTGGCTGAGCAGTGAGGTCTCCAGAAAGATGATATGGCAATGCAGCTGTGAGTTAAAACAACAGCTTCATTTTTTACTATGGAAGAGGTATTGCTTATTTGAAGCTACTGTTCGGTAACTGATGGTTCACAGAATGACAAAACTGCTTAATAACAAAGAGCTTCTAGGATATCTCTTGAAATATTTAGTGAGGAATGCATGTAGAGTGCAACTATCTGTTCTGGTGTGGGTAGTCAGAGCTGATCATTTATTTATTTAGAGAGAAGAGTGGGAAAAGCAATTTGGATCCATAAGAGAGAATGAGATTTAGGCTTGAAAATTCTTGAATCACTTTGGAAAATAAGGCTTAAGTATTTATGTCACATAAGGCAAAGCCAGACACACTTGTGCAGCCCTGGTACTTCTACAGCTGATGGCAACTGCCTGCCTGAACACTCCCAGAGCAAAGCCAGGAATTTTATTTTAAACTTTTTTCTTAACTGGCTCAACCTAATCCAGTCTGACAATCTGCTATGGTGGCATAGCTAATAGGGACTGTAACAAACAGCAGGGGGTTGTAACATCTTAAACAAATGCGTCTGTTCCCAAACTGTATTTGCATGTGATATTATTATGTTGAAAAATTGATCTTGCAGTCTTACTTTGTGTGGGTTATGAGTTTCAGGGTTGATATTTTGTGTGTCATGCAGCCTGAGTGATAGAGGGCTCTTTAGATTCTTCTTTTCCTACACAAATATGGAAGAAGAGTCCAGGAGATACTATTTTTACAAGTTCAAGAAAGTTACTGCTCCTGCAATTTGAAGCATTAGGTAGAACATGGCAAGTTAGTATTATTTAAAATATTCCTAGAGGCAGACACCACTGGAAGCATCAAAAAGCTTGTTTTCCTTACAGGTAACAGAAATGTTGCCATTGACTTAACTGGGGAAAGGAAGTCGATTCTAGTAAGGCAAAAGGGATATAATTTGGCCAGGTATTCCAACTGCTGTGTAATGACTTGCTTGTGTCTAATGGAGAGCAGAACTGGCTGGGGAAATAGCTCTGAAAGATCAGAGATGTTGTATCAGAATCATTGGCTCTCCAAAAATGAAACATTTCTTGGGAGCCACTGAATTTTCACCAATGCCACTGAAGTTCACAGAAGTTTTTTTTCCTGCCAGCTCACTCACTGCATGGCTCCTCTCCCAGACACATCTTCCGTGGAGAATAAATCCAAGAACAAATCCCACCCTTTGGGCTCCCAGGAATTGAATTTCTTCAATTTCAGAGAGCCAGGTGTTCCTGAAATTAGCTGTAAGTATCCCCAGTACAGCTTCCTGTGTAGAAAAGCACAGGAATGTGGGATCTCATTCTCTAAGGAGTGCTTAAGGAGTCTGAGGAGCAGACTAAGCAGCCTAAGGAACCTGACCAAAAAGTCACTTGTGTGAGACATTAATGCCAAGTCAGGATTCCTATGCTTGGAATTGAATAAACCACACTGTTTCACACTCATATGGCACTCTGACACATCCTCAAGCTGCAATATTCTTGTCAGGCTCCTCTTATCAACAGCAATCCTTTCCTGTGGGCTGGGCACATGAGCTGAGCTCCAGCTGCAGCCACCACAGGGATGTCCTGCTGCAGTCACTGCACCAGCAGGGTGAACAGGAGTGGGTTTTTAACAGCATCTTGTGAAAACCCATTGGGCTGCACAAACTCTTTTCCTGGGTTGAAAAGAATTAATTGTCTTGAATCATTCTGTATTAACAAGGTTGATTTACTCAACACAAGCCAATTACTGATATAGTAACAACAGTTCTGCAGTCAGCCCAGTGCCCCATTTCCTGATCTTGTTTCAGTGATTCTCATCTCCTCACACACATGACTACTAGAATAAGATGAAAATTGGAAGGCAAAAACCTGGGTTTTGAAAGGACAACGTGCAGAAGCATCTTTGTGCAGTTTCTGCCTTGCTCATGGAAGCCAAAGCCTTGCAAAGTACTTGCCAAAGCCCAAACACTGTGAAAGTGAGGTGGGGAAAGTTCAAGAGAGCTGAGCACTGAAACATTTGACATGAAAATATGATCTTCCCTACTGTGGCAGCTTTTCTGTTTTTACCTTCTTTACTTCAGCCAAAGATGTAGAAAGTTATTTCAGATATGCATTTCTAGCTATTTTATTATCAAAAAGACACAGAATGAATTCTTGTTTACTCTCATAAATTTTTAACTTGACATATATGCAATTTTCTTGTTCTGAATGGTGGAACAGAAGAAAAGATCTGAAGTGATGAGTGTGCACACAAGGGAAAAAGAATGGACAGACAGGAAGATCCCTCAAGGCCAAAGGACTTTCCCACTGAGAGATATTATCTTTGAAAAGCAGGTCTTACACCAAGATATTTTTATGTCACTTTGGCAGCAGAAAGGGCTCTCAACACAAAGAATTGGACTCCTGAGAACAAATCCTACAAGAAGAGTGTCAGTAATTGATGAAACAATGTCTGAAATCTCCTTCAGCTTTGAAGCCAGCACTGGAGCTGGATTAAAATGAAATCTGAATGTACTGTGCTAATGGCTTTTGTTCTTCCCTGGTAGCAAAATTCCAGCAAGGGGCAAAAAACAGATGACAGGTGCTGAGATATCACAGAAAAGAGAAGCCATTGTTTTTTTCCACATCCAAGCTGAAATCACTTTTTCCATCACAGCATTTTGGTTTGCCTTTTTCCTTTGGCCACAGCAGTGCAGCATTGCTCAGGAACCTGGAGCACAGAAAGGCCAGCCCCACTCCAGCCCCATTCCAGCCCCAGCTCTGGCCTCGCCCTCTCCAAAGGAACTAAAATTCTGCAATGCCTTGCCTACAGAATATATTCAGCAAAGGAATCTCATCAATTCCTGGCCTGTGTATGGCCCCTGCAGGAGAGTGGACAGAGAACACAGGAGAGGCAAAAGAAGAATTTGCATTATTCACCAGAAAAATTATTAAAACTTAGAAAAATATTTCTAGAATTATTATTTTTAAAAACATCCAGGAAACACAACAGATGCACATAACCCTTCGATAACTGCATTTTCAGTTCTAATACTGCTTATTCCTTTTAAAGAACAACACACATGTTCTACAAGACCTTTTTTTCCTCTTTTCTAATTCACTAGAAAATCAGAATAAACTGCTCCCCTTCAATCAGGCTCAATTGACTAAGAGAAAAAAAATAATTAAAAAATTGGTATATATAAAAGGAAAGTTGGATTAAAGGATTCTGCCTTGACTTTTGGAAGCTTCATTCACAGTAAGTACCCAGCAAATCCAAAGTGCTTTTCTGCCTCAACTAACCTCAATTAGTTACTGCTCAGTTCTGATATAAATATATGATGAGAGAGGAACTTGAAGGTTAAAGTACATTCACCCCAACCTGGATACAGCCACAAATCTGAATGAAATAAAAGCTTCCTTCAGTATGGAACTTACAGCTTAAACCAACAAAACTGTGAATGTTTCTTTGATCTTTTTCTGTCATGATCTAATTATTAAAACACAGGCTCTGATTCCTGTCTTAGTTACACTGATTCATACCAGCAGCAGCACCACTTGTTTTAAATCAAGACCTGAGGAATCTTCTGTACTTCTTTTCAGAATCATGGCATATTTTTGTTTGGAAGGTGCGCTGGATATTCTCCTATGATCTATAATTGGAGTAAAACACTAATTTTTATGACCCTGTAGCTTTAAAAGAGATTCTCAGGCCCTCAAAGGTTTTATTTGTCATTGGATGGAGCTGTGCCTGAGCTGAGCAGTCCTGCAAGGAGCAGGAACAACCACTGAGGGTTGGTGGCCATGAAAACACAGCTCTCACTTGTGATTTGGTAATTTTTTCCCTCCCTGCCATAGAGCTCCTAAAAGATGAAAGGTTTTTGGCATCAGTTTTCTTGGTGCTCATCAAGGATATATCCCTTTTTTTGGAGAAGCTGATGTCTGTAGGGGCTGTACTCTGACTACCAGCACAAACAGACATATTCCCTGAAAAATCAGCCCAAAAGATCTCCAGCTGGGAACACAGACTTGGTTATTACTTCAGTTTGTGTCTGATTTCAAAGTATATTTGCTGCCTGTGCGTGGTGCCTCTGCCACCTACTCTTAGTCAGTCTCTCTCAAACACGAGATGGAAACAAATGCCCAGAATGTTCCTCGTCTTCACGCCAAGCCCCGTCCCAGCTGCTGTCCCAGCAGGAGCAGGGACATTCATGTCAGATGATGAAGATTTTCAGGGCTATGATTGTGGTGACCATCTATCTCAGAACAGTTGTTTTCCTGTGCCTTGTTTCCTTACTTTTCTCTCCTGGAAAGCTTGTTTGTGGGCTCGTAGAGGCGGTGAGTGACTGCCAAGGTTTTTTGTTTTTATTTTTTAGATTCTAAAGCAGAGCTTTTGCATTTTAAAACAACCTTTTTTTGTTAACTTCTGTAAGATCTGAAGGAAGCAATACAACCACTTCAACAGCCTTCCTCTGCCTAAAATGTCTCTATGTTATTTCTTCTACATAAGAGTTACATCAAAACTTTCCCTGAGCCTCTCCAGAGCACTTTACTCAGAAAAGCAGCTATCAGATCAAAAAGGACTTCTGTTTATTAGTTCAATCTCCTTCATTAGATTCCCTCTCTCATGTGTTTTCCCACACAAACAGTGATAAAAAAATCTGCTAAAATCCACTGACAGCTGTGGCTGTGATAGACTTTTCCTTAATCCGATTAGCTGCCGCCTCCCTGTTCGCACCAGTTTCTGTGAGCAGTTACCATATTACACTACAATCTGCTGATTTCATCTGCACTGGCATCAGGCAGCATTCAAAGAAAGTCTGGCCTCATAATAACAGCCTTTGAGAGCCAGGAATCTCCTCTCCACACATATGCACAAGCTGCTGTCTCTCAAATTGTGAAAATCTGACTGATCCAGGAATTCAGCTCTGAATGAACAGGGCATTCCCACAAACAGCCACCTGAAACTGCTGTCACCCAAACAATTCTCTGCTCAGGCTTGTCTCTTTTTCAGCTCTTACATTGTGATGCTTAGATTTGCTGAGATGCTGAAAGAAAACTCATCCTCGCTCACTCTTCTGGCTCGTGGAAAAAAAAAAAAAGGGAAATGTTTCTTCAGATTGGAAGGGAAAAAAGCAGCTTATATTCGAACACAGAAATCTTGTTCATGTCTGCTCAGCTTCTCGCTGGTGAGTGCTTGCACTCACGTTCCTTGCTCCCAGCACTCTGAGGGGATACACTGAGTGCTCCTTCTCTGCACGAGCACACCAGAAAGGAAAGGCAGGTTTTCAAATTCCTTCCTCACTCACAGCCAGATTCTGGGGGAAAAGGTCACAAAACAATTGAGAAGAGGGCTTGAACAGACCTTGACTCTATGTAGACTAGGGAACATCTGAAGAGACCAAGTTTAAATAGAACTTAGACATTTAAGGTGGATCTTGAAAGAAAATTCTTGTATTCTGATCATAATGATTTTGTCCTTCTGGCCTTCAGCTAAAAGTCACAAAGGTAGCTCCCCAAAAATTGCTACTTAATTTCCTTTCTCCACCTACCAATGTTGCAGGCTTTATTTTATTTTTTAAATTTTATTGCTTAAAAAAAGGAAAAGAAAATGGCAGAGCAGCAAGTCAGAGAGGAATTTTTGGAAGAGATATGGAAATTAGGGCTCATAATGCAGTATATAAATGCTGCAAGATGCCAGTTTAATGGGTAGGAAATAGGCAGCCGACTCATTCCAGGGAAAAGGCAATGTAGTCATCGTTCCTGAATGGTGTAACAAAGATTTTTCATCCTGTACATGCCCTTGGTCTCTGAACAAGTAGCTTCCTCCTGAATCTGAGGAGCATGGCTCAATGATCCTGACATTACAGCATTTGCCTTTAATCTGTCTGGGTTTTTTAACCCAAACCAGCAAAACAACAAAAATTACAACAAAAAGAACCAAACCTCTTTAATCCTCAGAACTATCTGCTTGTAAGAACCTTTGGCTTTGCTAATTTAAGCTTTGGAAATTTTCCCCAAATTATCAAAGGAAAAGCTCCAGTGAGGATGTTCCACACTGGCCAATTCCAATGCAGGAAACAATGGGAAGCATTTATTGATCCTGGGCAATGCCCTGGCCCTGAGCAGCTGAACCCAAACCTGCCCAGGGTTCAGCTGTGGCAGTGCAGCGATGAAACTCTTTAAAACTTGCAGGGGAAGAATAAGCACTGGAGCAAGAAGGTACAACTGTACTCAGAGGATCATTTAACATTAACAGTTTCTTCTTTGCCATTTTCCACTTCTTCCAAAGCAGTCCACAGCTCTAAAGAGATTACAACCTCAAAATTCAGGTCTAAGTATTACATGCTATCAAGCAGGATGGTTTAACACTGTCAGCATTTCCCTTGTCCTAGTTTTTTGCAGATGGAGAACTTCAGCACATTTGACAACTTAACTACCATTTTAGCTCTGATAGGAAGGCAAACTCCAGCAAAAATGGCCCTACCAAATCTTTTTCCAGCTTGGTCCTAGCTGGAAGTTTAAGAGCCTTAAAATAAATATATAATGAAGCTGAAATAGGCTATTATTATTATATATTAGTAATAATAAAATAATATAAATGATTATAGTATTTCATATAATAATGATATAGATTATTATAAGACTGTAATAATATCTAATTATTATAATAATGCCTTATATACATGCATATAATGTACCACTGTAAATCACCAAAAATGTTTTGACTAATGACCTAAATAACCAGATCTAGACTTGACACTGATAATCAAGAATAGAAAAAGAAATTGAAAATTTCAGTTACAAGTTCTTGGAAAAAGACACTCTCTTATGAGCTTGTTTTTTGCTCAAGATCTAAACAGAGTCGTTGAAACAACACCAAACATGTACTGGAGTTATTGTGAGGGCAAAAAGTAGAAAATTGGATACTTATTCCCCATGGGAACATGGGAAACAAATGAGAAACTCAGAAATAAAAAGATATGATTACAAAAACTAAGCACTAAAATGAAATGCTCTGACAATGGAAGGTTTCAAAATCATTTGTTACTTTTTTAATTCCATAAAACAAATTTGTATTTGAGAAATGAGATTCTCTGAATAATCCAAACAAGTCTTTCACTGTAGCAATGATTATTATCCTATTTAAATAAAAGACCTATGTTTCTGTAGTAATTATCATACCATATCCCTAATTAATTATTACTCAAAATATCTGTTAAAATTCTTGCCAACCATTTAGAAACAGGCACAAATTATTCCCTTTGATCAGACTTGCATTGCTAAAGGCACATTAAAAATACAGAGAGAGTCTGGAAAAGCCTTACAAAATTGTCCATAAAGCCAGAATTATGTTAACTACTGCAGCAGCCCTTACTCTGCATATTCACAATTTGATTGCCTATGAAGACAATTACTGGCTTTGGACAAGAGGTCAACCCACACCCTCAACATTAACTTGTATACAGTTCAAAAGAAAATAATTGCCCTCTAATTTGAAGACATGACAAAAGAAATTAAGGAGGAAAAAAAAAACCCCACAAGATTTGTGAGCTTCAAACCGTGCTGCAGTTAAACAGGCAATAACAACTGCCCAGATTCTGAAAGGCTGAATTCGACCTCTGGATGTTTAGCACACTGCCAAGTAGTTAATGAAGAGAAAATCCTGGCCAGAGAATGTGATGCTCTGCTCCTGGTCCTTTGAAAAACTCTATGGAGCTTTAATTCCCATGAACAGAATCTCATTTTTTAAATGATTCCTGTGAAAGACCCATGACAGCAAAGATAGATGCTTTTCACAATTCAAATTTGTGATGCTCCTGGACTCGGTCTTCAAATCTCTGATGTTTCTTTCACTAAACCTCCTCTGGAGTTGCAATTTCTGTGTCAGGATACTCATTTCTAAAAGAAATACAGGTATGCTCTCTGTGCATGTTTTCACTAAAGCTTTGAAACCAGTTTCAGAAGGTACTAAACCCACAGATGAAATAGGTACTGCATGGAAACTCAGTGGCATCAGCCTGCCATCAACTTAACACCCTTCTTGCAAAATTATTTTACCAATTTCCATGCAGATGGCCCCAGGTTATTAAAGAATTTCTGATACCCTCTTAACTGAGCATAAGCAGACTAAATTGAAACTTGAAGCATGCTAGGGATGTACTGATATCAGAGAGCAGTTGCATCTACCCAGGTCAAACTCATTTCAGCACAGAACTTACAGAAAAGGTGGAGGCATTGAAGATATTTTCCTGCTTCTGGATAATGCAGCTTGTGACAATCTAGCAAGATATACTTTAAATCTTATGTCATCAGAGTCACAAGGAAAAAAATACTTTTTTCTTTAATTTAGCTGAGTTAATCAAAAATACCCTCAGAGTCTCTCATAGGTTAGATAACACTTAAAAACATCCAAAAGTGTGGAGAGTACTGAGTCACAATGATACCCCTCATTCACTTGTTATATATTCAGATCAAAAATCCCCCACTAATGAAAATATAACCTATGGAAAATTCCAGTGAGATGCAATCCAAGCAACAAAGCACTTTCCTATAGTTTATTAGGCCAAGTTTTGAACTCATCAGAAAGAACTCTGCCTTGTATCTAGTTCAACAAAACAAAGCCAGGACACCTCCAAGGCTCTCTGGAGGTCCTGCTTAATTATGCAGATATTTCAGGCTCTGTACTTGAGCTGCACAGAAGAGCTGCAATGGACAGATACCTATTTTAAACCTTGAAAGAAGATGTTACCACAAAAGAATATTTTAATCAGCTGCAAAAAAAAGTGGTTGAGAGTCTGAACTGTAAAAATAACCAAGTACAAATTTTAGAAGGAACGTTTTCCCCTAACAACCATTACAGTGCAATAATGAAGCCATGAGATTTGTTCCAATATAGTTATCCATACGAATCAGTCTAGAAGCAGGTAAGACTGCCCAAAAAAAACCCCAAACAAAAACCATCAACAAAAAAACCACACCCCGAGTCTAACACAGATTAAGGGGCTTCTCCCTCCATCCCCCAATGTGTAACATGTGATGCTAATGGGAGTTTTGTGCACTTCAAGAAAAGCATAAAAAGTAATTCCCATATGCTGCCGTTGCCAAAGGGAATTTGTTACATTCACTGATGTTAAATTAGGCCATTGTGTACACACTTCAGAAACAGAGGCAGGCCATAAAAACTCCTACATGTTATTACTTGAGCATTCATTCCTCAGATTGTCTCTTTGCTGATATTAAAGTCTGAATGTTGTTCATCAGAGAGTGACTGATAATAAAGAAGTGATTGACAAACTTATTACTTGGCTTTAAAAATAAGTTCTCCCAATTCAAAAGATTCTTCTCAAGTCCAGGGAGATGTGGCTTGTTCTCTGTAGCAGAAGGCTGCAATTGGAAAAAAATGTACACAGAGGGGAAAAAAACCAGACTTGGTTTGTATTTAAACTGTGTAAATAACTGGATACGTGGTTCTTAGGTGAGAATATCCAGCTGGCTTAGAGAGAGCAGTAGGAGCTGGGGCTGGGGGTTCTTTCCTTCCTCCAGCCGCAGCCTGAGCGAGTGGGCTCCCTGCATGGCACGCTCTCAAGGAGCTGCTGCCTCAGGAGAGTCAAACTGGGCAGTAGCACAATGGGATGTTCCTTATTTGCCATCCAGGCACCCCCTGGGGCCCACAGCCCCTGAGCACTTCCATTTAAACCCACTGTGACAAAAGCAATGGTCCCACTCTTCCCTCCCAGGCCTCCTGCTCGTTCCCAGCCCCTTCTGTCACCAGTGGCCGGGGAGCTGGATGGGCTCCCTGGTGCTGAGTGAATTCTGGTGAGGGCAGGAAGGGCTGAGCTGGTGTGCAGGGACCAGCAGCAGCTCCATGCCTGACTAATGTGACTCCATCCATCCCCTGGGGACACTTCCCACACTCTGTGTGCAGCCTCAAGGCTTCTCCTGGTCACCATTTTCTGTCTGTGGGCAGGACCCTGCCAGCAGAAAACTATTCCCTAGTTACACTACACTTATTTACCGCCTTTTTAGCTCTCTGAGCATCTATTGCAAGGTCAGAGAAGCAACAGTGCTGTCAGAGGAAGCAGCAGGAGCACAGAGGCAGCTGCATGAGCTGCAAGGCCAGCCATGCCTTCCTTGGAGCAGTCCCAGAGCTCTGAGTGCCGGGGTGCAAATAATCCTTCAGTGCCACGGGCCTGACTGGAGACTGCTTTTTGATTCATTTGGCTCCAAATTAAGGTCAGACCTGCTCATTTTTTACTTTCAGTGAACTTTTAGCCTCAGGTACCAAGCAGCAAACATTGCAGATGTCAAGCACATAGACTAAACTTCACTGGCTCCTTCTCTCGAGCAGCAGCTGCTGTTGCAACAAGGTCACTGAAATTCAGGCAGAGGATGGAGAGTTCTGACTGACAAAATCCACAAAAGCCAGAAAGTGCAGCATGTGCATAGGTGTTTGCAAAAGCACAGGCAGCCTTCAAGTCTCCTGACCTTGAGATATTTTCCTAGAATATGCCTCTTTAAAATTGTAAGCACTTAAAAGCAAAACCAGCTGCAAACAGAACCGTGTTATTAGAAGTCGTGTGATGGGATAATGCCAGCTCATTTCATGAGCTATGTTCTATGCTTTCATTCAAAATAACTGAGCAAACAGTCTTTCTCAAGTCTCTCCCCCACCTCCCATTTTCTTTTAATTCTGGGCCAAGCCCAAATTCCCTGTCAGCTGTGTGCAGCTAACCTTCAATTTCTGTCAGCATGGTTTACCATCAGCCTGAAATCCTCAATCATGAACCTACACACCGTCACCTGAAGCAGCTGCTTTTTTTCCTAGTTAACCTTTTAAAGTATCAAAGCTCATTTTTTAGTCAGGGTCATCTTTCTTCTGCTTCCCCTTCCCGGATCCCTTTTTTCCTCCTTCACCCAATTATTCACACGTGAGCTTAAAAGCATGTTAAATGGATTTATTTGGCTCACCCTCTTTGACTCACCGGCCTTTAAATAAGCAGTGAATGTTTTTTTATTTAAGACAAACCATTGCCTTTCTGCATCTATTTGTCTACTTAAACAGCCACATATTATTTTCAGTTTGGATTATAATTTACAACTTGGAACTTGGTTGCACGGTGAGAACTGAATCCATCTTCCTGTTGGTCAGGATTCTGAAGGAATGTTGCCAGTGGCTTTTCAATAGTGTCCTGCCCCATACACACACAAAACTATAAAACACCTTACAGCACCTCAGAGTGCAGCAACAGAAAAACTATTTCTAGGAAAGTCTACAACAATGCATTGCTGTCTAGGACTCCAAAATCACAGCTACATCTGAGCAGCATACTTCAAATTTTATTCATCTGAAGAAGAGCCAGGCTAGTGCAATGGCACAAAGCAGCTTTTTGTCACTACGAGGTGTGGTGTGAACAGGGTTTCTGACAACCAGGGAATTAGCCCTGAAAAAAAGAGTTTATTTTGACTTGAAAATCAGCACAGAGGAGTATTTTCCTTTAATATAGGTTAAACAAAAATTTACATAGTTTGAAAGAAGTAGAGCCCTTTTCCTGTCTTATTCAGAAAGGAAAAACAGTAGGCTGTGCTTTGCTTGAACCTCTGCCCAACCTCTGACCTGTCTTTAGGTGACTCTTATTACTCACAGTAATAAAAAGACCATTACCTTGAAATTCAGGTACACAATTGAGATATTTCCAGATAGCACAATGACATTCAAAATAAGTGGAAAAATATGCATATTGATTTTCCATTTTGACAGCAGTAAGATTTATTTACTCTTGATGTTGCAGTGACCTCTAGTTTGTCTTGGTCAATACTTACCTCAAGGGTTGATAAACCTTAATATTCACCTCCATGAGAGTCAATATCCACTTTATAATATAAAAGCTATCCCATGGGACAAACATTAATATTGTCGAATAGATTCAGTCCCTCACCTCTTTCTTCTCTTAATGTGAAAAATGACCGAGCTTGAATTGTTGGCAAAATGGAGGGGAAGGGAAAAAAAAATGCAATGAATTCTGACAAACTAAAGAATGTGCAAAATGCATCATTGACCTTTATCTAAAAGGACTCTGGATAAAATAATCATCCAAATTTGGGTATAAGAGAAGAGTCAGGCAGTTTTTATGGGATAACTTCAACCTTTTTCTTGTAAAAATTTGCCTACAACTGAAAACTCGAGATATAACTTTCCTATTTCTATCTGACTCTCTTGTGGTGATGCTGTCCCCAAAAGGCACCCAACAGATGGGATGGGATGTAGATTTCCTTCCCAGAAGACAACAGCTGGATGGGATGTTGTTTTCCTAGTACCAGTGTTAACTTCTGGTTAATAGTGCAGCTCCCAAAAATTCATTCTGGCTATCATGAATTATAATTACCAGTGCATGTTTGGGAGTTTCCTACAGAAACAACCACAGTCCAGAATAAAATACAGGAATTTTGTAATTACATCTCTCTTCTAACCATTCAGGTTGGATGTTTTACCACTGAGGGTATCTTAGGTCCCACAGGCTGTGCTCATTCCTGTCAAGGAACTTAACCAAGGGACAGAATAAGTTTCCACATAATGCAGAAGAAGAGTGTCAAACCAGACTGCTATTGCCATTAAAATATGTAGTAAGTTTTTCCAAGCTTACTATAGTAAACATCTGAGAATTCTATTCAGGTAGCAGATACTGTGAGATGATTTTTTTTTTTCTTACAGAACTGCTGTCTACATCTGTGAGTGGTGAACTGGCACGAGGCCAGGCTGACACACATCTGTGTGTGCATCTTTTAAGCTGAAGAGAGTTTTCAATGCAACTCAATTTTCTGATGATCAATTCCTACTTTTGAATTTTCTGGTGGGGAAAAAAACGTCCCCTACAACAGCTGCTGCAGCCCAGAAAGGATCCACTGCAGAACGTGGACAGGGGGAAAACGTGTCCTGGTGTCCAACAGACTTGCAGTTTCCAGAAGAGCTCTGAGGATTTTAAGAGATGATTTATATTAGGATGGTTGTGACCTATATTGGAAACTGGACCAGTGCCCAGGGCTGGGCTAAGTGTCATGAATAGCTTCGTATGTCCTCCCACACATTTCACTGCATAATCATAAACTGCTACTTTCATGTTGAAAAATGTAAGATTTTTAATAAAACACATGGTGTAGAACCATTTTCAGTTCTAGTCCACCACTAAAAATCTTAGGTAGTACAATTTTTATCAAATATTCTTGCAAATTATTTGGGGTATTTCCAGATCTATTTTTACCATACATGTTAAATCAGATAATTTATTTCCCAGTCAAATTAAAGAACTAATGAAGTTTTCAGGAGGTCTATTTTAGTTGCAATCTTACTCTTAACTTCCATTAATAATACAGTGCATGAAAGTCTTCAGTTCATCTTTATGCTGATTATGGCATTTTGTATTCAATGGGTACCTCTTGGTCAGCAATAATGAAGACATAACAATAGAAGTGAAATAAAATTCAGTGACTATTTTCAGGTATACATTCTTCACTCGTAATTAAAGCTCCACTAATCTCTTTTAGAAGGAGCATTACCTGCAATATTGCTAGCACCTCACCTAAGTAGAAGAGCTGTAAATCAGATAGTGAAGCAAATCTCATTTTAAAACTACTTGATTCTATGTAAAGCTATTCACTAAACTTTAATACTTACATTGATTCTTCAGAGCAAGAAGGAAAATAATGAAATCTGAACTGCAGTTTAACAATAAGTCCCACTGGACACAGCTGAAGCAAAGTCTTGCTTGTGAAAATTGCCAAGCCAATGCACAACATTTTTTATTGCCAAAAGCTGGGGTTCTGCTCCACTGCTACGGTCCCTGACTGAAAGCTCTTCCAAAACTATCCTTGTGATTAGGAAACCTCTGCTAATCTCCAATCTAAAATTACTGATAGCTGGTTCAGATTCATTGATTTTTGTTATCATCATTATTTGGCACAAATCCTTCTTTCCTGGAATAGACCCTGAACTGTTCTGCAGGGTTATTTCCCTCATTGCCTTAATTTCTTTACTCTGCACCACATCAGATTTTCTAGTGTCAGAAAGAGGGGCATTCACCCCTTCTTTCTTGTACCTTGGGCACCTCCTCCAGTTTCTTTTACTTGAGGGCACAGCTGCTGAGTCACAGTGAGAATTCCTGCCGGATTCTCCTCCTTGGCATCAGATTTTACCACCAGGCTTCCAAAAGTGAGGGTTTATTTCTGTCCCTGAGCCACTGATCAGACACAGACACAGCAGCACCTGAACTTTCCATCTACCTGCTCCCCTCCTCCCAAAGCACACCTTGGAAGTGTCTGCATGTGTTCAGTATCCTGTGTTGCTAAAGGTGCTGCTACTTTTCACTTGAAAAGCAGGAGTGTTTTTTTGCTGTTACAATGGTTTGCCATTGGGCTGGGCTTCTTATGTGAAAAAATTTACAGAAATTAATGAATCTTCTCTTGAAGTTAAGAATAACCACCTGCTTTTCCCTGGAGAAAGCCAGCATGTTTGCCTCAAATAGAGATTTTGATTTTGTGATTATGGTATAATCTGATCACCAGGTTATACCATAACAAAACTAAGAGTTTTCTGTGAAGTTAGGCTTGTCTCTTAAATATCCAGTACCTCAAGAAGAGGTGATATCTGGTGATTTGGCTCCTTTTTGTGACACAGAAAACTGAAGTTCAAGGGTTTACACTAAAACAGAGTGAGAACATTTGTAAAGTATGACATTTTTCATGGGTTAAGATGTCATTTCCTGCCCAGATCCACTTCCATATTCTCTTTTTGGCACAAGAATACAGGAGTCTGAAGAAACACTCGTAGTTATTTTTTGTGATGTGTATTTCTGAGCACAAGCTGTGACATTAATCTAATGTATGTCTCTCTGCATTAACCAATCAACAAATTCTTGAAATATTGCATTCCCAAAACTGAGTGCTGGAGTTTAGAACGGACCTAAAATGACTGCTGATAATTTGTTTCTGCTCTTTTGCTTGGGTGGGTAAAGTCTAAATATTTTCACTATTTGGTACATAAATTCTATTGTACTTGGAACCATTCTGAGGTTCTGCAGCCCAGATTTGTTCTAGAAGGTCACGATATTCCAAAAAAGGTTTGCAGTAAAACATTAAACAAAAACCAGGATATATAGATCCAGTATAGATTTTGGTTGTTGAATGCTGGTACTAGGGGCCAAAATGTAAGAAAAAAGCATAAACAGAGATTTTTAATTTTTTTTCCCAGATCACTGTGACAAAGAGGCTGGAGGAGTTTAGAAACCCAGTAGTCCAAAAATCTGCTCTCTGTGTAACTGGTTCCCCTACAGATCTGCTGCAGTCTGCTGGCTCTCTTCTCTCAGAGAGAAATTTTTGTATTGTTAAATACAAAATAGTTTGTATTTAAACAATTTATTGTTTAAATACAAACACCACTGAGAACAGCCTCCAACTTCACACTGAAGTCAGAACTGTGGCAAGGAGAAGCTGAAAACAGGAGACAAAGGCTGCACAAAACCTTTGCACTCCCATGCAGCATCTCTGTCAGAATGTAAAAATCAGGAAATGGGACCAAAAACCCCACAACTAAATAAAGCAGACATTCTCACTCACAGGTATCATTTACACTAGATAATTAACAGGATAAATATTAATCCAGAGCTTTTAGAGAATCCACACATGGTTTTCCACGGTGTCTCCTTAGACAGACAGGTTTTCAAGACTTCCCATCACAGCTGCTGGGTGTCCAGTGCTGTAGAGCACAGGCACTACAGAAGGACACAATTCCAGTTTCCCATCACACTGGTGTGGAGTGTGGCTCTTCCAGGAGCTAAATGCCACAGAGGCATGAGGATGGCAATAATTCACCTCTCATCCAAACTTCCAGCTTTGTGCAGTCCCTTCATGGCTAAAGATCCAGGCAGCTGCTGGAGGATGCACTTCTCCCCAGCTGAGATTTGGGGGTGTCCTTCTCACAGCAAATCCCCAGCCCCAGTAATTCAGGGAAGGAAGTGCAGTTGTGTGTAGGGCACAGTGTAGGACAGCTCTGTCTGCAGCATAACCCACAAGCAGGCCAAGAACTGGATTTTTCATTTAAGGAAACAGCCAGGAATCTGCATTTATACCATGGACCCAAATGTACAAAGGTGGCTTCAAGACACTAAACCATCTTTGATTTGTCTCCTGGAGCTGTGATTCACACCAGTAAATGTAAAATGACTACAATTTCCTTTAGAGGAATTTCTAAGATACCAAACAATAAAGCAAAGTAGCTGACATTAAAAAAAAAACAAAAAACAAACACAAAAAAACCCAAGCAAACAGGAAAGCTCCCAAAGATCCTCGGGAACAAACCTGGAAGAAAAATATTTAGAATCATACTCAGTATAGCAGGCTGAGTTCATGCTGGCACCATCTCTGCTGCTGAATTATAAACCTCTCAGAAACCAAGGCTATAATTACAGCTGGGTGACACTTGAACTTTCCATGGCCAAACATTTCACAGGACATAATTTCTGCATGAGATTTCATGGCACATTGTAAAGCCTTGAACTTCTTCCATCACAGCGGAATTATGTGATCCTCTTTTGCCAAGACATAAATGAATAATTATTGGCAAATAATTATAAAAATTAATTACTTTCCTTTTTAGGAGTGGGATCAGTAAGAAAGCTCACTCTGCATTGTTGGTGCTGAGCAAAGGCTCAGAAGAGTGGCCAGCAGTGTTATCTGCAATGTTTTGTTACAGTGAGTGAGAGCTCCTGCTTTAGAGGAGAGGGCATTTCATATCTGCTCTTGCTTTCAATCACATCTTTTCATTAGTCATGACTGAACCTCAAACCCAGCTGGAGATGGTGCAGGTGAGCACTTAGAAGCTTGGATGGTTATCTGGAGTTTATCTGAACAACTTTTATCAGCAATATTGCAATGGGAATTTCACAAGAAGAGTTTTTCTGGTTCTTCCTTTTCCTGATTAGCTACTGCAAGAGCTTGTCTGCTGCTGCATGCAGGACCCAGCCTGGCTGCAGTCAGAATGAGAACAAAACCACCTCATTTCAGCTGCTTTCCTGTGTCTTAGGGGATGCAAAATTAGCACTGAGGCAACATCACCGTAAATATGTACTAAATACATACTATTCTTAATTTTCAGGCAAAAATCAGAAAGATAAAAAAAGGTCACAAACTATAATCAGGTTTTTTAATCTCTCTTTTCCCCCCTGCTCCCCCTTCCATATTTATGTCACAAAACTAGGAAAAAGCAAATTTAGATCAGGTATGGGAAACAGCAGCTAAGATTTACCACAACTGTATGGAAAAATAGAGGAAAATGAAAGCCTGGTTATTTGGGTCAGTAGAAATTGGACAAAGCAAATTAGTGGAAAACAGAATACAGAGAGAACAATTTTGAGTTGGCTTGAGGGTAAATACAATGACTGATGCAAACATCCATTTCCAGCATGCTGAATTCCCCTGCACAGCAAACAGCTTTACCAGCATCAGCAGGGACAACTGGAAAATCAGATGCCCAGTTAATGCTGGTTTCCCTCTCTGTGGCTCTGCCCACCACAAGCAGCTCCATCCATCCAGGGGTGCTGCCAGCTGCTCCAGGTTTCTCAGAGAGAGAAAGGGGTGAGGCTCTGTGTGTGCCAAGCTCCTGCCACTGCCACCCTGGCTCAGACACAGCAGAGCCCCAGGGGCTGCTCTGACCCGACCCATCCCATCCCATCCCATCCCATCCCATCCCATCCCATCCCATCCCATCCCATCCCATCCCATCCCATCCCATCCCATCCCATCCCATCCCATCCCATCCCATCCCATCCCATCCCATCCCATCCCATCCCACTTCTCAAGTCAGCATCTTGGATCATGCCTATGACAGACAATGGTGATAAAAAAATTGTTTTCTTTAATAATTTTAAACAGGTTTAGGTCACCTAATATATTTAGAAATTAAACACCTTGCAGTACTTCCTTTTTTATTGTTTTGTTTATTTATTTATTTTTTTCCCTTCTGTTTTTTTGTGGTTTTTTTTTTTTTTTGAGGAAACACATCAATTAACAGATATTGCCGAAGGCAGAGTTTTTGCTCAACAGCTGTTCTTGCACTCTAAAAAAGCAGCAGAATACATGGCAGACAGAAAAACTCTCCCTCACTGTAGGCTGAAGTTGGATAACAGAGACCAAAAAGAAGTTCCAAGAGTGATCAGCCTGATACTCATTTTGTATAAGTTCTTTTCCCTTTACATTGATTTTTCTCCTCTGAAATGTGAAATGTAGTTCAAAATATCCCATGTGGCATGTCAACTTCATTTACCCACTGCATTTCTAATATGTTTTCTCCATACTCTTCTATCCCATCACAGCAATTGCTGTATGCCACAGCATGCTATCATGTTTTATGCAGAATTTCACAGTGAATTCAATGGTGACTAATGCTTAAAAAGAGCTGCCACAACATGGTCCTACCTTTTATTATAAAAGCACCTACCCGGGGTGTGAGATCTGGCTCTGGAAGAGGAGCAGTCCCCTAATTTCCATCCTTCATTTCCAGGTGGGGGAGGAGACCCACAACAGAACTCACTTCCAAGTGCCCATCAAAGAGTCACATCCAGACCTGAATTTAGATTTAGGATTTATAACAACCTCTTACTCTGAAGCTACTGAGAACCAACAGGCTGCATCCAGCCCTACATCCACACCTGCAGAACAGGTACAGCTTCCCTGGCAGGCAAAACTCGGTGAAGTTCCCACCATAAAACAATGTCACTCCCTCTAACTCCTTGGATTACAAATCCCTCTTCAGTGGGAGAAGTTGTGTTACTCCCCTGTGTAAAGCAGGAGCTGACAATCTGTTGCTGCTGGTTTTATCTGCATTCCACTAAAATCTGAGCAATCATAATTAAACTCCATTGACACGGCCCAGCCAATATCGGATGCTACAAATGATATAATCCCAGTTTATAAAAATATTAAAGCTATTAAGAGAGCAAACATTTTCCCATTTGTTAATCACATCCAGCAAGACTTGCAGCAGGGTTTTGCAATGCAATAAATATTCAGGAACTGGGATCTGGCCATATTACCAGCTTTGCAAACACTGCTTTTTAGAAAAGTCCTTTGGAATGGGATGTAGGTGGCAGTGTCTTTTCTTCGTTGACTGTGAGGGAGTACAAACAATTAGCTCAGTTGAGGATGAATCATCCTTAATGCTTCCAAACAGGAATTTGCCAAATTATATACAACATTGATTATGTTTCCTAGTGCAAGAAGATACAGTTTTAATTATATGACAATTTTTCATTCTTATTGCACAAAATTCTTGCTCCAGACAAAGAATGTCAACTGCTATTGTGACATTCCCTAATTCTTGCCTCTTATCTCATATTAGCAAAGACCCCTGAACAAAAGGGAGAGTGACTACCTTGACTTTTTTTAGTACAGCAGTATTTAAATAGCAGGTGAAATTTAATGCTAGGTGAATTTAAACAGTCTCAGCAGCTTCATAACAATCAGTCTCCCCAGAGTTGTGGGAACACAGGATGCATACCTTTCTACACCAAATTTCATTCTAAGGATCAAATGTGGTTCCTGGCTTGTTATCTTTCTCTCTCTCCTCCCACTTTGACAAAACAAAGTTAAACTACATTGTTTTGTCTACATCTGTTCTGGATGTGTGTGCAGAGGCAGGAGCAAAACTTACAGGCTACTCATACATTTTTAGGTCTTTAAGATTTTGGGATCAGCTGTTCTGCATGGAAAATAACAGCTTTCACAATAGTTTGGTTTGTTGTCAGGTAAATTGCGTTGTTTTAGTCTGTAAGGTCAGGACAGGCTGATGTTCTGGACATCAGAGAGGGAAAGTGGTGCCCATTATGAGTGACTGTAGCAATGGAAGAAAGGAGGCACTGTCTGCATTCCAAAAAGTGGAAGTAAATTAGAGAGTAGAGAGCTGCCACTGGCATCTGCAGATGCAGCAAAAGGAAGCTACAAAGAAATGGAAATTCAGAAAGAATGATATTCAAGGAAGAAGAAATAATTTGGTCATAGAAATAGAGGACTGGAAAACCCAGAACTGAACAAGAATGTGGGCAGCAGGAAGATGGGATCCAGTTCTAATTTGGGCTGTGTGCTGTCTGCTGCTTGTATTCAAACAAAAAGTGAATTTACTGAAATTTTCACATGCAGTTGGATCAGAAACAAGGAATTACTATATCAGACATATTCACCCCCTTCTTAAACTTTTTAGATGGGCTCAGATTGACCTTCTAGTGTCAAAAGCCACCAGGTACGTATTACTGGCATTCCTATAGAGGTGAGAACACATGTAGGTGACATTCATCATGCCTTGTTAACTGCATTTGTAGTCTCCCCATGTGATATCAGTGTCTGAACTCCCACAGAGTTGGATGGGAGCAAGATCAGGTCTGCTATCTGTCACATCAGTAATTGCTACATGCATTAAAAATTAACAATCTAATTTGAAGGAGTGGCTTGTGAACTGAAGCTTTATTGGGTTAAAAGCAACACTTCCTGCAAGAAAAGTGGTTTATCTACTGCTAAATCCACTGCTTCCCATTACTGTTCAAATGAGATCTCTCTCTCCCATCTGCAATATATAATCTACAAAGTCCCTGATCCAATGATATACTCTTAGAATTGAAAGTTTAGACTGATGTTTTGCTTGAGATAATACAAAGCTTTCTATTCTCATCAGTAGAAATTCATGCCCTGTCAACACAAAATTGACTGTTAATGTACTCAAATAATTTAGCTGGGAGAAAAGACAACTAATGCAATTATCCCTGAATGGTTTAGATATTAATGTCTCTGGAGCATACTAAGTGCCCCAAAAGCCAATTGTAGCTTCTTAGAAATAAACCTTTAATCCTCTGCACCCCTCTATAAGAAAGAAAATCCACCTGGGAGCTTAAAAAGAGAGAAGCCAAATTTTTATCCACATTACTAGAGAAGAGCTTAGTTTACACAGGCTATTATTTTCTACTTGTTTCTGAAACTCAGCAATACACTCTGAGGTAACAAAATGCACTGACCTTTTCTAAGACATTTTACAGCTTCATGATCATGCCATTCATACACGTAGATGAATAGTGTCTAATTAATAGTCCCAAACCAAAATCAACATAATAATGACCTAAAATTTTTTATCTCCTTTCTCTGGAACCTCTATGTTGCTGCATTAAAAACAGAATCTTGGGATCAGAGCAGAAGCTGGAGTTAAAAAAAGAAGCAAATTAAAGTCTTTCTTTATGTTGCTGATACCCTTAATCATGCATTTTACATATATGTGTGCATACCCAGGTGCTCCCACATGCTCTTGGGCAGCACTGGCTGCTGTGCACAGATATTTCAAACACAAGCTTCCAGAGAAAGCACCATACCTCTTAATTTGCAGTAGGCAAAACAAGGTGGAACCAGGCTATGCGCAGGTGGTTTGATTGAATCAGCTGCTAAAACTCACAGCCAGTTCCCAAACTGTCTACTTAACACAGCCTCCAACAAGCCCTGCTGTCCCCCAGTGCCGTGCCATCTGTGCCTGCTTAGTGTGCAGCTTTTCCTCCTCCTCTCTCACATGTTCACATTGTACCCCAAAGCCTGCATTTCCTGGCCCTCCTCCCAGGGTAGCTTCTTGTTACAGTGGCAGCACACAGGAACAGGATAAAGGTATGTCTGCCTTCTACCCAAAATACAATTTCTGCAGTGAATATGTTTCTTCAGGCAATTCCCTACTCTTAGCTGCTCTGCTAGATTTTAGGATTACTGTTTTAAGTTGCAGTATATTAAACTGTCACTTAAAAAAAAATCCTAATGAAAAATGAAACAGCTGAAACTGATGAGCAGTAACAAGAGCTCATCACTGTGGATATTAAAAAAATCAGTGGTAACTGGGCTGCACAGAGAATACTCCAGCAATTCTGTGTGCTTGATTCCCAGTGCTGTAGGTGAGGGGAGAGGAACTCCAGGATTTGATCAGCTCTTGAACTGAAGCAGCCAAAGGGGTGAGCATTTCTTCACCTGCCTTTCACAGTCTGTACACAAGTGCTGAATACAGAGTTTTAATCACCCCAGAAACACAGGCTCACCACCCCACTCCTGTCATGTAGGGTGGTGTGTTCTGTCCCCCAAAGACACAGACATTCATACAGTCCTTATGCTTCCAGCTTTAAGAGTTTGGAGACATTGGCCCATTCCAAACAAACTGAGGGAGCTCTAGATGTTTTATGGATGCAGAGATCTGAGCAGAGAATGGAGAACTAGCAGGGAGAACATCTGCAGAGAATGTCACTCTTCACTGGCTCCAGAAAAATCTGCAGCTTCAGGCTGAGCTTACCCCAAATCACAACTCAGTCCCAAGGCAGAATTCCACAGGAAACAGATTTCTGTCACTGCCTGGCTCGAGGTTGTGGCCCACTGGAAAACAAGTGGCTCCACAGATCAAGTCTGGCCTCTGAAATTCCCAGAGTACCTTATTTAGGAAAAAGGAGAGGTCCATGAGATCCAAAAGAATGAAGGTTCAAATTCCATCCTATTTTTCAAGTATTTTTTCTTTGTGTGCAATGCTCCTGTGGCTTCTTGAAGAAATATTTTAGTTGACCACAGATAGTAAGGAAATCATTGCTCTGAATTAATCTTGGGTACTTCCTTCCCTTATAGATTCCCTCTTTTCCACCAGCAATATTCCCCTGGTTACAAAGCACCCTCTAAAAGCTCATTTCTCAATGAAAATTTGAATAGCAGCAGCAATTTTATCATTTTACAGAACCTACATGGAGGAAGTGCAGACTTCTCAATAAGGCTAAACAAAATATCAGACCAGATGAAGGCTATTCTGTACATGCAGAAAGCCACTGCAATAACTGTGTAATGATTCACATTCCTCAGTAATGCCAGACATTAAATTCAGACAAGCAGAATTCTGAAACGGTCAAGTGAATACCTGTAAAATGGTTTCATTAAACAAAAATGAAATATAAGGAGATAACCACATGCTTAGAAGACATTTGATTATTCTATAAAACTTGTGAGTAAATTTGTCCATGAATTAAAGTTTAGTGTGTTTTAGGAGTTGTACCTTAAACCAGATCACTTATTGACCAATCTGTGTTTCCTTCAAATCATTACAGTCAATGAAAACAGACTGGGATTAACCCTGAATATTCCTTTGTATGTGGATTATTACTTGGCTGAATAAAAAAAAAACGTACCAGGTCGTTATTTGTTCTAAATACACCGAGAGTTTTGGTGGCAGTGTAAACAAAACAAAATAGATTTGTTGCCGAGACAGCTGACATAATCTTGAAAAATAAGAGTTTAAGCCTTCAGTTCCTCTGAGGGGCAGAGCAAGCAACCTCTTACATCCCTACCTGCAAAACCAGGGATTATAATGTTTGTATCCTCCTGTTTTCCATCTCACTTGTCTATTTAGATTGTAAAGTTCCAAGATAAGACTTATTTCTTTTGCATGGTAGAATGAAACAGATAAAGATTATACTGTTAGAATAAGCATCTTGTAAATGCTTTAAGTTGAAGATGCATTTAGAAAGATTAGCTGTAATAAACCAAACTTAGGTTTTTAAAATTATGTTGGACACCTTGTGAGATCAGCTTTACCTCAGAGTTAAGTAATTTCTACTTTTGGTCTTGGTGTGTCAAGTTTGTGATCTCTACACATGGGATCCTTAGGATTCCATGTCTTATTTATAGCCTCTGAAGGAGATCGAGTAACTTTAAAAAGAACAATTTTCAAAAACTCAATTTCCACACTGTCAAGTCTCATAGCCTACCCAACCTGCCATCAAATACTTTCTCTCAAAAATTTTATTGTCAGAGGAGCTAAAATTTATTGATAGCTCAATGACTTTGACTTGGGCAAATTTAAATAAAGGTAGTAGGATGTTAAAGGAAAGTGTCATGTCCCAACCCCCCAAAAAGGACACAAGCTGAACTTTTAACCACACAGTGTTTAAAAGTAAAACAAATGCTCCAGCTGAGTTGGGGCCAGAGATGAAGCTAAAGGGATGAAGTGAAATGTTAAGATTGTGTGAAATTCAGGAGAGGAAGTCACAGCTCTGAAATTTGCTTTTTGTATAAATGTAAAGGAAAGCAGAGAAAAACAAACCGTGCAGAGCCAAAAAACTCCCTGTACCTCACAGCAAGATATCCTGACTTGGCAGGGTCTCAAAAATACAAGTAATGTTCATTCTGTGCACTGCCTTAACATAATCCATGTTATGGTTAACTTTATCTTGCTAAGGTTGCTACTAAGAGAATGCATTAAAGCCTGATGGAATTTCCATGTAACTTCATGCACGCTCGGCTTGAACAACATGGTAGTTAAGTTATTCTTCTTTAATGCTATTTGTGGTGTTTTGGGGCAAAGGAAAATTCTTCTGAACTCCTCAGCTAAACCCTAAAAGACGGGGGTTCTTTCTGAGACTTTTGCTACATTAAGGACAGCAGATATCCCTGCTTGAGGAGATCACTGTCTGATTCATTCCAGAGTTCCATTACAAATCAGTTAGATGAAGAATGAGGTATTGAAAGCAGATTTTAAATCTAATTGAGCATAAAAGGTTTGCCAATTTCCAAGACTGAGCTGAATCATATGAAATTCAACACCCACTAAATATTATTTCTCTCAACAGGCTGCAAGAAAGAGTTTTAATGATTTTACCTCTTAGACTGAGCCAGCAGATACTCAGAAAAGATCAGTATAATTGTTATTACTAATTTAACAAATTTTAAATTATTTCAGGTATTAAAATGTCTTTCACCTTGACAACCAGAGGATACAGGGCAGAGCGAATTTAAAAAAACAAGATCCCCTTTGTGAACACAGGTCCTGATTCTCTGCTACTTTGCTCCTTGTTTTGGGATACTAAAGGGGAAAAAGCTCTGCTCAGCATCACTGAGCCCAGTTACCAAATACTGGGCACCTAAAGACAAGAATCTGGCCTTTTCAGGTTTATCTCTCCTCTATAATTGTTGGCAGAAGGGAAGCTGGTAAGAATTGTGCAAGTTTCTGTCCAGGGATGTTAAGGCTTTAGAAATGCCCAGTTACTGGGAACCAGCTCTGGTTTGCTGAGGGCTGCCCGAGGCAGCACAGGATGCATAAAATCCTTGTCCACAATCTTTTCTGGGAGCCTGGAGCCAAACAGGCTGAATTCCCTTGGAATATAACTTAAATCCACCAGGAAATCGTGCTAGTCATACTGTTTGTATGAGGGCAGGTTTTAATTAACTGGAAAGTCTAAAATTCAAGATGTTCTGATTTTTGAGTCACTTCTGCTTGTAACTTAATGCATCAGCTTGATAACATTAATTCTTAATAAGCAATATGCTTATCATACTGGGCAGAGTGAAAACGGGCAATATTCTGAATTTCTGCTGTCTATTGTACATGGGAAATATATGAGAACTCATCTTTTTGCTTATGGCTCTGGAATTGTATACTCTGCTCGGCACTCAGTATTTCACTTAGCAAAGGACAGCACTTTATAACTATTAAATGCACTGCCTTAGGGATATGGTAACCCATTGACTTGACAAGTCTTTTAAAAAATGCTATAGTCAAACAGCAAGGCAGGATACATAGGATTTATCTGATAAGCTGGAAAGTCCCTAATGACCCCAAACACTTCAGGCAACACTAAGTATAAAAGTCATTTTGATGAACCTGCAAATCACATATAAATCAGGAGAGAATTTTTGTGTCCAAATATTTTTAAAGGCATATATTTCCACTGTGTCTTCTTTTTCACCCTCTGCAATTCCCTTGACATGAAAATATAAGAAATCATTGTGTTAACTGATCTGAATTAAACATTTCTTCTACTTTGGCTCCCTACCTCCTTTTTTTATGGCTTCAGTGGGAAAATGGCAGCCTTCACTCATTTTCCTTTTTGATGCCTTTCAACAGGACATGTTTTTCAGGGTTAATTTAAACTTACAAAGGGGTAGACAAAAATGATGCTTTCTCACATGACCATGTGGATGCTGTGCTAGTCCTGAGGATAATTTTAGCTATATGGTACATGCAGAAGTGACAGGAATAAGCGACACACTCTGTTCAGGGTGCCAGTGCCTGCCAGTCTGCTATTCCAACAATATTCTGTAATTAATGTTGAGTGAGCAATAAAGAAAGACCCAAGAGAAAGGCAAATCTGCTTGTTTTCTTTTCATTATGGATGACTATGTAAGAGGAAACCAGGAATATTCTGACAGTGCAGCTAAGATCTGGAAACTGTACATCTGTTTTGATCGTTTGGATCCCAGCATTCATAAAGATGAGCAGTTTATTATGCTCAGTGCCATTTGTCAATACATCTTTCCCTATTTGTCCCTGCTGAGATTATGGCTGCTACAAACTTAACAGCTGGCACTAGCACTGACAGCCCAGGGCCAATTTATGGAACTCAGCTGGTAAAATACTGACCACTTGTGACACAGAAGAATGTCCCTGTCCCAGCCATCCAGCTCTCTGCCCTTCTGGTGCCTGCTCTGCTCCTTTTGGCCAGGCTGCTGCAGGGAAAGGCTCCTGCCAGCACTCCCAGCTCCAGCAAACCAGCAGCACTCCCAGCCCTCCCACCAGCTTGGAGGCTCTTTGCCACTCACCCCCCTGCTTTTCCTTCTGGCAGATGGGCTGCTGCAGCTCAGCTGAGCTTTGGGCCCTGGCTGCAGCATCCTGACACCCAAATGCCCACTTGGAATGCGGTCAGTTGATTGTGCTGGGAGCAAACATCCTCCTCCTCCTCCCTGCCTTGAGGACTGCATTCAAAGTTCCAGGCTTTTCTCTCTAAAGGAGCCTGGTTTACACTTGAAAAATGAATAATGTGCTTCACAATGCCTTTTTTCTCAGCTGAGCAAACCTACAACTATTGACAGGCTCCTTCCTTTTCCCTCCAGTGTCCCTGAGAGTGGAATTTCACTGAGACCGTGTTGGGGGTGAAAAAATATCCGTGTTAAAACTGGCACTACTGTGAGGGTCATGCAACTCATTTATTGCCAAGAGGACAACCTGCTGTAGAGAGCTTTACAGATCTGTGTGCTGGGGGGATTTGAGGGTGGCATACAACAGATAGTGCCTGTCCTGGTCCTTCCACCCTTCCTGTGTGGAAATTGTAGCAGGCAGTCACCTGCTATGCTCCACCTTCTGTGTTCTTGTTTTGTACATCAGCATCTTGTGCTCTCAGATCCCCAGCACATCCTTTGCTGGCACACAAGACACACCACATGCCCCTGGCTGGCACAGTTTATATTTGCTGTCCCCCACATTCCAGCTGGAGCTGTGTGCATTAACAAACCAAATCCCAGCATTAGTCAAAGTCCACAGGTTGGATTTTTGTGATTTAGAGGCTACAGCTTTCTTATTAGGTGAAATCTTGGTCCAAGTGAAGTAAACCAGAACAGTTTCAATTAAAAGCTGGGAAACACTTGCGGGCACCATGCCTAGCATGGTGCTATTTCATCTCTCTTTGGGATGGAATGTTTCTTGTCGTCACTGCCAAGGCAAAGGAAAGACAAGATGAAGTAGACATGAATTCACAAGTCAAGCTCTCAGGCCTTTTCTGCCAGTGACTTCTTGGTGCACCTCTGAGTAACCAGGGCACAGAGACACAACTCTTTTCATCACAAACATGTTTTATATTTGCACTTCACCTCAGTAGATAAAATTTTCTGTAAGGCAGTAGAAAATGGCATTGTTTTGTGTAGCAGATTTCTGTTACTTGTCTTAGTCCTGGGGAAGGAAAGTGCTCTCACAAGGCTGGTGGGAATCCCTGTTTGCTCCTGGAGGATCCCAGCTCTAAAGAATTTTCAGTGGAATTGTGCATGTGACAGTTTTGCAGCTTTCGGGAAGGTTTCCCAAGCTCAGCTGTTCAATAAATAATCTGTTGAAGCCACAACAGTGTTCAAAAAAGCTTTACAAGTTGGCAACTTGTATGTAGTGCAGCCACTCTGAATAGATTTTAGAAGCTAAAGGTCTTGCTTGGGCAGATAAAGCATCATTTTACTGAAAAATGGTGTAAATTATAGAGATAAGATACAAATTTCCCTAAAACGCTACTTTTTATGGTGGTTAAGTCTATGAAATGCTGAAAGTGGGAACATGCAAGTAATTCATTCTGTGCAAGAGAGCACAGCTTGGATCTACAAAGGATATTTTACAGAGCTGCACTGCAGGCAGCCATGGGCTCTTTGTTTATGTGGATTGTTTCAGCTCTGCAGCTACCTGGAGCCTGTACCATCAAGAAGGATTTACATTGCCCCAATGAGGTACATTACAAACAAGATCTCACTGCCCTCACAAGAAAATAAAGAAGTGAAGTAAGGCTAATAGTTGAGTTTTCCTCTTAAGTCTCTACAGAAAAAACAAAAGCCACGAAGTAAAATATAGCAATATCTAACTAATGATCATCAACCCAGACTCAAAGTTTCAAACCATGTCCAACAAGCATTTATAACTCACAGTTTGTCTCCTTCCAAATACACCTGAGGCTTATTTTACACAGATGCTGTTCCTGCATCTTGCAATCTATGAAACTTGTGTGAAATTAAGCCTGTTGGAACCTTAAAACAGACTTCCAAAACTGAGCAATCGGATCACAGAGGAAATGTGTATGCAGATCTCAGGCAAAATATGACAGCCTTGCTTTCTAGGCTTCACAGAAAGATCAGTCCATCAGTGATAATTAGCTGAGGTTAATTCCACTAGCACTTGGATTGTAAGGGAAAGCAAATCACTAATTGAAGGATGAAACTGGATATAGGCATCAGCAGTGCTGTCTTTCTGCATGCCTGCTGAAGAAGAGAACAAAGTAATGTGTTAATCTATATGAAAACAAAAGACACCTTCATTAGTGTTCGTTTCAGGAGTCACTGTGTGACACTGCTGTTGCATATGAATGACTGAATAAAGCTGCTAATACAGCAGGAGCAGATTCTGCCCCTGTAAACTAATTCTAAGCTCAAGCCCAACAGTCTAGAACTTGGTTATTTTACACCTTTCATTATTTATTACCATACAGGTGATAAAAAGTAAATATCTGTCATTTTTTATTCCAATATGTTAAAAACTGCTAAAAAAAAATTTCAGAGTTCCCCTCACCATTGCTGCTCATCTGCTGCCTTCATTTGGCTCATGAGCTGCCAGCAGAAGGTTTGGCAATGCAAATTTTTAGTGGCATGCAGCTGCACCACAGGTAGCTACAGAAACAAACAGGTAGAGCTCTTTTCACAGCAGCATTTCTGAAATTATTGAGATAAAAATATAGCAACACCAGGATTCAGGCCCAGAATCTAAACAGCCCATCCCTTCATTACAGCTGCTACTCACATGAGCAGCCCTGCAGACAGCCAGGAAAGCTCCCCAGTATCCCCAGTGTCCAGGCAGCCTTGGATCTCACTGCCCTGCCTGGAATTGGTGTGCGTGGGGCACAGAGCAGAGCCCTTTCCACTCTCCAGCACCAAACAATCCACTCTGCTCCTGCCTCCCCCAGCAAAGCCCTGGCAGAGCTGTTCATGTGAAGCATGACACTGTACATGCAGTTTTGCTGTTGGGATGAGAGAACAAACCCTTTGTGACAGATGGAGCCGTGCTGCTTAATGCAGTGCTGGGAGACACTCAGCTACACACACTTAGGATACAGTGACAGAAACAGCATATGGACCTACACAGAATAGGAGAGGCATTCAGCTTAAAACTTGAAGCATTTTCCCTGAAATAGTCTTGTTCTACCAGAGACGTTTATTAAAGGCAGAAACATTGTCCACACTGAGCCCTAGAAAGGAGTTGGTAATTTAGGAGGGGAAAAAAAAGGGAATTCTGACACATACTTCCAAGGCAGAAGTGTACAGGCAGCCTTCAGATTTCTCATGCTGCTCTACACTCCTGATACATCTCCTGAGCTATTTTTTAAATGTATGTACATCTTAAGGTCTAAGATCTAACATGAATAATAACTGAAATGATACATAATTAAACATTTTGCACATCAATGTGTGATATTGATGGTTTAAATATTTCACGACTAATATGTTCTGTTAGGCTTAAGCCAAGCTACTGAGTTATTTCTCCCTCACCTCCACTGCCCTACATCAGAGAGTATTGATATAGCTTTCACCACAAGTTGAAAAGATTTCAAATCTACTTCCTGGAAGGGTAGTTAAATAATTACTGTCATGCTAAAAAAAGGAACCCTCGGACCATAAAGGATAAGGGAAAGGCGTCTTTTTCTACTAGCATGTAATCCTCAGCATCTCACACTCAGTTTTCAGCAGTAAGAACGCTGGTGATAGAGCTCTTCATTTTCAGGAGTGGTAGCCCAAGGTAGCAGCCCTCAGAGCCCCTGGACCCATATCCCATACGTCATAAAACACGGTGCCTGGCAAAGCCAGCATTTATTTGAACCCATTTACTGCACTTGGGTTAGTCATGTCAAGATCAAGGCCTCCAGCTTGAATAAATCACTGGTTCAGCATGTTCCCTCTCTATTGCTCTGCTGGCTGGTGCTGTTACTAGAGAGAGAATTGCTCCTTAGGCTCAGTGAGCGAGATCTTTATTTTTAGTGTTGAGGACGAGAGGATCTGTCCTTGCTGATGACTCATGTCTGAAGGTTGTTACATTTGCAGCCTGTCAGAGGATGTGCTACACATGAAGAGTAGGGGGAAAAGTCCAGTGACAGCAAAACTCCTCTTCAGGTTGCCTGACATTTTTAGTTCTATTCAATGGAACTTTTCCTAGCATTTCCTTCTAGCTTTTTTTTCCCCTCTCATGCTACATTTTCCACTCTTTAAACTTGCAGTGCACTTTGAGGCATCACTCTAAAATGCCTTTTGAACTATCATGTTTATTAGACTTCACTGTACCCAAGGCACTTTTCTATTGTTCACAGATGGAGGCATTTCCCCTTTTTTTTTTTTGGCCTTTTCCCAGTTTTCTCCTATAAAAGTGGCAGCCCCAAAAACACACACAAGAGCTTCTTGCACTGTCCTATGAAGTAGAGCAGGATGTACAGGATAGATACAACTTACCCCTGCTACAGCACAGAAGATGCTGAAGGCAAAACCTCAGCATCCCTTGCACCTCTACAACCCTTTTCAGAACCTCAGCATGAGGAAAACTCTTGGGAAGGTAAAAGTTACACCCTGAGAGAAATGAGAGGGTAACAAAAGCCATGAACACTAATGTCACAGTTCTGCAAAAGTTTATATTCAAGACTTTATATTCACAGTCAAACTGCTAATGCCAGGGGTTTTGGATGCATTTGAAAGAGGGAGGTACCGAAATCCTTTGGGCAATAGGAGTGAGGAACTTAGTCCCTATGTCAATATTTTTATGTCACCTGAAACACCCACAGGTACAGTCCAATAAACAAGGAAAACCACATCAGACAGCCATTCTTAGCACTAGTTAGGGAGATATATATATTCCAAAGGGATTAGCAGGTCTGTGATCTGCTGCCAGAGCCGGTATCATACACACTGCATGCTGTGCTGAGTGTGCTGTCCATGGGTGACCATAAATATCTGTTGTAATAAGGGAGATACAGTCAGTTATACAGCTGGGATAGCAATAGAAGGGCACATTCACTGAAAAAAAAAAATCAATTTTAATTAGGAAGACAATTATATTTTTCTCCCAAAGGTTGCCAGCACCTCAAGATTTATCTTTAAGGTGATGGAGAAGTAATCTTTTGCCATTCTATATCTCCTGGGTAGCACTGAACTGTGGAACTATTTCGGGTCCAAGGAAAGACCATGAGGTCCCTCAAGGTCTTATAAGGAAAGGCAATAAAAATCACTGGCACATCATTAGCCTGTCCCTGCAACAGCAGCTTATGATTACATCCTTTGATTTCTCCTGGCAAAGGTTTGTTCAGCTTATTCCCAAACTCTGTAGCAGTGACTGGGCCCACACTGCTGCCTTCATCCCTTTGGAGAGCTGAGCTTTGTGTGGGTAGGTGGCTCTAGGTCAGCCACCATCCTGCCCAAAATGGGGACAAACTACACAGGCTCTCAGATGGAGACAGCTGCCTGGCCACTGGGAGCTTCTCTGGGACTTTATTAAGGAAATTTGTTCTAGTAGCTGAAAAAAGAAGTTACCCAGAGATTTCTGAAGAAGCAGGAGCCAGTTACTGCCAAGCCTTTCTTTCCAGTGTTAGGAGGAAAAGTCAGCACTTGAAATGCACAGAAGGTACTCAATAAATGTTTCTAGATGTCAATACTTGCCTTTTCCCTACTGCCACTTGTTTCCTCTGCTCTAAGTTTCCTCTCTGCTCCTCCATGATCCCTTTGCTTCCTGGACAAATGTCAACAGCCACTACAGCCTTGTGCCTCTTCACACCCTTCCCTCAACACTCACCTCTGCCAGGGTAACCCCTAGAGCTGCTCTGTCAGATTAATGAGGCAGCCTGCAAATAGCAGCCAGTCTCAATTTCCCTCCTCCTTCTTGACTACTTGCGAGTAAAACATCCTGTATGTTACTACCAAAGCTGCACCCACGGGCTCAGGATCACCTGGTACAGTCTCATCATTTGCCAGCTCAAGTTTTGCTCTGTGGCATTGCCAGGCCAGACCTTTCTCTATTTTGTGTGGGTACACAGTCCCCCACAGCCTTGGTGCAAGGTATTTTTGCATTGTTATCCCCAAATTCAGGCAAACTACTGAAAAATCATAGTTGACTACAGACACTTCAGTCTACATTGTTGAACACCTCCATTTGTAATAAAAAAGATGAGTACTGGATCCTCCCAAGCACTACTGGAAAAAGATCTGTCAAACTACTGCCAATGTTCACATCTTCCTCTTCTCCCTACAATGGATTTCTGTTACAGACTTCAAACATGCTCTGCTCTGAAAACAGCCCCATTGATGTCAAGATGTCTTCAGCATATAAAACAAGTGCAGGGTACATAAGAGAGAGGCACAGCATGGCTCTGGAGTTTTGCATATTCTTGCAGCAGTGTTCTACTTTTTGAGATGTTGGAATTGCCAGTGAGTGGCCCAAAGCTGCAGGACCTTCCAGGGTGATCAATCTGTAATTTCTACATGTCTTATTTTCTCTCTGAAATATATCCCATTATATATCACCATGGTGATACTGCTGTGGTTTTGTTTCACATCCCAGTCAAATCAAAGAGGAATGCTTCAGAAACAATAAAATATTCCCGTGGCTTTTTAACACCACAGCAATTTTAAGCTGTGCAATGCATACTCTGCTATTCACTCATCTTCCAAAACAGTGAAAACCTTCTTGTCCAGCTGTCACAAATTTGATCCTGAATGTGCAAGCTATTAGCAGTTCAGGAGGACTGAGAACTCCTTGCTGACACTGACACAGCAGAAGTGGCTCAACACCCCAGAACGTGTGATTTGTGTTTATCAAAGCCAAAGGTCCAGCCCTGAGCAGCATCACTGTGAACAGCACCTTGGAGTAGTTTCAAACCTGACACTCTTCAGTAAGTGTAGTGCAGCCATTGGAATAAATGCAGAACATTCCTATATTGATAAAAGATATACAAGGAATTAATATCTGTCTGAATTTTAATAAGTAACAAAATAAAGCTCAGGGCTGAGACTAAAAGTGCAGGAATTTTGTTTCTCTCCATCTTGGTGATCTTGGAGTGTCCAAAGTGGTGTTAAAGCCGTGGAAGTAAATCCGTGGAGGGAACCCAGACTTCAGAGGGACGTTTAAAGATTAATTTCAGTTGTAAATAACAAACTTGCTTATTCTTTTCTGTAGAACACTAGAACAAGCCTTTTTAAAATAGTGCTTTATCACTATAAATTCTGGAAAGCTTTCTGATTAAATGCAATTGCATTCAGGGATGTTTTTATTATGCGATTTCAACAAACAAACTTGAGAGTAAAACTCAATTTAATTTCAGGAAGCAATGAGACAGGGTAAATTTAATAGGAACATATTGTTCCAGGCATGCTCTATGCCAGCCTGCAGACCTTGAGCAAAGCCAGCCATCTGAGAGCAGCAGGGGAGAGAATGAGAGAGACAGAGGGAGGTAAAGAATGAGAAGGAGGGGGAGGACAGCACAGAGAAAGAGACAGATAAGAGAGGCAAGTTCCTGTCAGACTTTCCTGTGATGAGAGAGAGAGGAGTTGAGCACTGTGGGAGAAAGAGATATGAGGGAGACTCTGAGCTGACTGTGTATAAAATAAAAACAGTACATACAGCACAAGCCCAAGACGCTTTCCAACTTTCACAAAGTCAAGGGAAAGACTCCTCTAATTCATCTGGTGGCATTGCTCAAGCTGCCAGTAAATAAAAGCCAGTGCCTGTCCCTCTCCCTCTCTTTACAACAGGAAGGGGCTGTGGAGCACAGAATGGCACTGTCTGATCCTCCCCAATCAAAGCCATCAGGTGACAGGGAGGGAGTTCCCCTGGAATTAAAAAGGGGTAGTTTTTATCCAGGTGTGCTTCCCATGCCCTGCGGGGCAGGACTGAGCACACCCAGCCTAGAATGTTCTCTAGAGCAGGTTGTAAGATTTCAAAGTCTTAGAACATCACATTCTCTATCAAGAGCTTTACACCAAGTCCTAGTGAAAAGTAGAAAATAAAAGTATCCCTAAGCCCTCTTAGAGGAGACACCAGCTTGTGAAAGGAGCTCTAATGCATCAGGTGACAAACTTGTTCTTTTGTTCTTCATCCCTTCAGCTCCTGTCCCCTGATCACTTTGTTTATTGACCCAGATTGTAGAACTCTGGTACAAACCCTGTGACACTGTATTTAAAACCATGCCATATGTGTGTTTGGTTTGAAGAGCACTGCTAATGAGAATGCTGAGCACAAAGACTTCACCCTGATGATTCTCAGGACGTAGCTGAAGTCTCTGGGAATCAGGATGCCCAGTCTGATATACTCAGGGTGAGAATGAACTGTACCAGCTGAGCACCTGTAAATATCAGCTGGTGTAGCAATATAAACATTGAATTCCTCAGCATCAGGGGCTCTGTGGAGCCAGTTTGTGTCTGTACAACCAGTGCTGGGCTGACTTGTGAGACAGTTTGGAGTCAAGATCCCCCTTCACATCAAATCTTAGCCCTCACAACATCTGCATATGTGAACTTAGGCAAATAATTTAAGATATGCTGTTTCTCCTCATACTATCATCTATTATTCCGATTGTCTAAACCAAACACTTAGCCAGGTTACAGAGCCCTCTCTTGCTCAGAAATTGTTTGGTTAAAAGGCTTGTAAGAAAATCCATTTTCTCAGGATGGTGAAGATCAACAAACTTTAACAAGTAAAGTAGCACATTTCTAAAAAATATAACTCTTTAAAATTTATGTTGATTTAACTGGAAGGATATTTACAGCAGTTTTAGATTCTTTTGGAAATCCTTTCTTCAAGCAAAGAAACTTTCAATGCAGAGCTGGTTCTCTATTAACACGTTCTCAGTTGCTACGTGGCTCTCCCACGATGTACAATGATTTATGAACACAGATAGGATTAACTCTGACCTTGTGAGAACCACCAACTTCCTTTCCTTTTCTCCTCACCTGAATAACTTACTGGACCCCTTAAACAAATTAAAGAAATAAGTAAGAGTGACTGGAAACACTACTGGACTATTTAAGTAAGCCTCAGAGAACTCCACTGGATAATTTATTCTTGTGAGAAACATAATGATCACCCAACAAGTTTGGTTAGGAAGGTGGTTTATCAGGCCACCTTGATATACTAGGGCAAAAAAATACACAGAACACCTCCTGATGATGGATTGCAAGATATATTAATACAGAAAAGGATTGAGATTTACTTTCAATAGTAGATTAAGGTGCTCCAATGCAGCCGAGACTAGTTCTTTTAAAACAACAGGGACTGAATTTCTTCTAGATAAGGACTTAATTTTTATTGAAAACCTACCACCTTCAAACTGCTCGAAAGTTGAGGCACTATAAAACTGTCAAATAACACCATTATTAAAAGCTTTATTTGACAAATCTTCCACTGCTGGGATAACTTGTGTGTTTGCCTTCTCTCTCACATGAAATAAAATCATTCACTTATGCAAACTGCTGACAGGAACGGAAACAAATGGGGTTCTCAGCACAGGGTGAAACACACTATCCCCTTTCTGCAGCTTAATGGAAACCAGAGTTATTCATAAATCATAAGGCACTCAGACCAGAGAGCTGCTCTTCTGCTTGCTGCAGAGTACCTGGGGAAATGTTTGGGGTGGACTCAGGAAGCCCTGTGTTCTGGAGTAGCTGTGATTTTTCAGGAGCAGCATCTGCATGAACCTGCCCAAGAGGAACAAAAGCGACTGAACAATAGCTGACAACCAAATGTAGCATTTATTTTAACCTCATAACAAAAAGGTGTGAGTAGCTCTGCTAGATGGTCTGATAGTTAGCCTTTTATCTGTGACCAGTGACCTTTTGCCAGCACTTGCTATCGATTCATAGATTTCTAAGGCCAATAAGGACCTTTACACTTTTCCAGGCTGACCTACAAATTAACATAAGCTTGTGTGAGCTTTCTCTTGTGAGCACCACCGTAGAGCAGTCTGCTAAGAGCAGCTGATGGGTAAATACCTAACAGTATACCTGCCATACAGGACAGATTCAGTTTCAAGTGGGTCACAAGCATTTGAGAAGATTTACCAGCTTCCAGCACCCATGAAATACTCCCAAATATCAGGAATCTTTGCATCTGGAAATGCCTGGGGAGGTACCTCTCTACTTCCCTTTTTAAGTGAAAAACCAACTTCAGATTCCTAGCCAAACCTCCAGGAAAACTGCAGTGTCTTATTAGGCAAGCAGGCAGACACTTTGCCATGGCCAGGAAACTTGCCTCCCCCAGGGCCTGATTTCATCACATGTCTGAATTTTGTATTGGGGCAGCAATATTTAATCTGGAAAATCCTGGTGATTCCTGAGTAGTCCTGGCTAAATTTCTTGTGGTGCATAAATCTGGGGGGCAGTGAGAAACCAGGCACCCCTTGGGCTCTGGGGAGTCTCCAACCTTTCACAGGCAAAGGCAGAGTGAGAGCAGGGGAAGTAAAGACTTCCTCAGATCAGGATGAATTTTAAATGGGATTTAATAGAGAATTTGAACTAGCAAGGTTAGAGAAACTAAACAAAATTAATTTTCTCTGTTGTCACACAAAGTGCAGGAAAAAAATTATCAATAAAGGGTAGAGGGGGATCTGAACTCAATCTCACTGGGAGGAGTGAGGCTGGAAGTCCAGCTGAGCATTGCAAGAGCACCAGAACTCTAACACACCTTCTGTAATGAATTCTGTCAATCAGAGCAGAAAGTCCCACTTGAAGTTAATGTTCCCTGAATATTTTCCCCATCTATTTTAAACTATGAAGCCTGGACCACTCCTTGGAGATCTGGGAAACATTCTACCTATCAAAAACATTATTGGGCACAAGTGATAAAACACTGGCAATAATAAAATTACATTTTCAGAACACATTTCACAAACCTTTGCATTTTCTACTTCCACATCACACATGGAGTCATTCTTATTGTTTAATACCTTGAGTTTTAAAACTTATCATTTGCTTGTTTACCAAATAATAAGTCTGTTTTTTTTTTTTTCCTTCTACCCTTGTGACAGACCATGCTTCTGCCTGTACAGGATTAGCTGCAATTTCTATCAGTAATTGGTAATCTAGATTTTATTTCTGCTCTGCACTGCATCTCCAAATAAAAACTGAGTAATTTTCCATTGCACTAGATTCAGTAGGTCCTGTAGTTTTGATAATATAAATTACAACTCAGCCCAGAAGATAGTTTTGGGTTTGATTAGAAGAGAAATAAGTAGATGGTCTTAAACTTTCTCTGTCCATGGAAAACAGAGAGCTTGTGTGCTATAAAAGCATGATCACAAAGGTTGATGCATGGTTACAGGGAGATTAAAACACCCTTCTCTGCAGCATTTCATGAAACAACCCACACCCCTGCTTTTCTCCTTTGCCAACACTTCTGCTCCAGGAACAAAGTCAATGTAATACATGTGATTACTTCCCTTTTATTATTGTTTATTAAGGGTTAGAGGGGCTGGTTAGGGGATGGACTGCCTGATTTGTAAGATTGACCAAAAAATGGGGAACATCACTAAAATAAAAACTTCAGAGGTCCATTACTCAACCTAATGAAAACATATAATAATCAGATTTTGAGAACTGAAATAACATTTGGAAGCACCAAATGAAATCAAGCCCTGTATGGCAGGTATTTGACAGCCTCTCAAATGGTACACAAGTTACAGGACAAAATACAGAGGGGAAAACTGAGTGTGGAAAGGGAGGAGGGAAGGAAAACTGAGATGCAAAGGGATGAAACTCATCAAAGACAAGGATAATAAACCAAAGAGATCACAGATGTCCTGAGCTCCACCACTATGAGTCATCCTTTTTCACACACCACTGAATAAGTTGATGAAATTAATAGACATTTAAAAAGACAATGAATTTGTTGGCATAATATTCTCCAAGCATTAGTTAGGATAGAGCATTTTGCCTCAAATTACTAATAATTTTATATCACTTCTGGAATGATTATAACCAGATTATTTTTCCTTTGAAACAGAGTCTTGTCTCTTCTTCTCTCTGTGTCCCTTGCCACATTTTCACCTCAAGGAGCCCCTCAAACATTATTTGTTTGAGGCCATATTTCATTTTTGACTGCAAGCCTGAAAGGAATTAATTTTTCTGTAAATCAGCACAGCCTTGTCTGAAAAAAACACCATGAGTGGTGTCACCTACCCAGTGAGTAACTGGAATTGTGGCATCCTCAGGATCCCCACTCTGGTGGCTGATCTTGCTCTGTGCTGTGGGTGGAAGCTTTTAAAATACATGTGTGTGTGTGTGTGAGGCAGAGAGAGAGAGAGGGAAAGGGTAAGAAGGAATGAAAAACATATTTAACCATTAAACTCCATTATTTTAACTGACCTTTTCACCTGCTCTAAAGTTTCAGATGAAAACAATGATGATGGAGCAAATGACTGAGAGGGAGAAACACTGTGCAGTGAAATGTTCTTCATAGGAAGTCTTACTGTGGCAAATGAAGACTTTGTGTTTTCATTTACAGCAGACCCATGAGGCCCAAATCCTGTGGCACTTCAGGTGCTTGATTTTCTACTCCTTGACTTTAATTGAGCTCATCCAGAAGGTGAATGTTTGCTTTACCTTCCACATGTGCCTGCACTGAGCTGAGTCCACAGAAACCTCCTCTCTCCACCCTGGGAACAACCAGAGGGACCTCAGCAGGACCTGAGGCTTTTTCCCCAGGATGTGAGACCAGGACTTTCTCCTCAGCCTGGCAGGCTCCTGCCTATAAAGGAGGCAGTGACCACTGAGAATGTCCAGCTCTCCTCTGGAGCAGCACGAGGAGTGAGGCTGGGAGCCCCACCAGCTCCTTGGGGGATTTTGCCTGTGGTACTCCATTGCTTACTCCTAGTGCTGTCAAACTTGCAGAGAATATAGATTTTCTCTGCCTGATAACAGAGTAATGGTAATAGGAGATGAGAAAGTGTTAGAGTGACTTTTCATTTTCAAGAAGTGCAAACTTAGCACGATTTAGTGCAGTGTTTCATGATGACTGACTGAAAAGTCTTCCTCAGATATAATGCCACGTGAAATGAACAACTTGTAACAGCTACAGCATTTGTGGAATCCCTCTGCCAGGTTTTGTCAGAGGTTAAATAACTTCAACTGGAAAAACAGGAAGGAAGATTTACAGGTAATCAGTGTTGTCAAAAATAGTGGACTACAACAGCTGAAATATTGAAGCAAATATTCCAGACAAATATTTGTCTCACAAATAACATTTCAACTGATACCTCTAAAGAAACAGACTGAATATTGTTCAATACATAGAGAACTGTGTGTGTGAAACTATAAAAATTTATTTCAACAAACAATAGGAAAGGAAAGGGTGCCTTTCTGCTGGACCTGCATTCAGCACAGTTTCTGAACATCTTTGAAGATTCACTCAACTTCCACTGCAACCTTGCACCCAGTGTGCCCTGTGGGCTCTAATAGAACCTGGCACAACATGTCTGTATGGTCAGAAATTAATATACAATGATAATTTTAGCACTAATAGCATAAAGGACAGCTTGAGTAACAATTCTGAAGTGGCAGGTGCTCACCTGGGTGGGTCTGGCAAAAGGCATAGTTCTGGCATGTTAAAAACATCTCCACTTCTGCTACACAGCTGAGGGTGTCTCTGTATCTAAAAGGAGACAGTTCCCAGCTATCAAAGGCTGATCCCAAAGTGAGAGACCTGCCCTTTGGTGGGAGAGGATTATTCTCTGAACAAGGATCTTACAAAGCCGACCTTGTCATGCTGCAACACCCACGGAAAAGATGGCAAAGCAGGGCCTGATGTAGAAAAAAACCCTTTATCACACTCCCCTCCTTTTGGTCCAGACTACAGCACAGCTAATACTGAACTGTGCTCTCTGAGCCAGGATTTGCTCCAGTAGAGAACACAAAATCCCAATGCAAAGGAATAGCAAGCATAACTAAGGGAAAGAGAAAAAGAGGAATATATATATATTGCTCTGAAATTCTTATTTTTCTAGGGTGAACAAGGTAGAACTTGTCAGTCATATTCCAATATCTATTTCTGAGTTAAAAACAGACAATGCCTATTGATGCAAATGTATAAAAGAAATATATTATTTCTTTCTGTCAGCAGATAGACAAAGTTGGTATTTCCTTTTTCTTCTTATCTGCTAAGCGCATGAATGCTATTTGTCTGTAATTTGCCCCTCAGCAGAAAATGAAAGCAGCACCTACATACCAAAGAGCTGATAGCACAAACTTGCACTTCTGTGTAAATGTATTTGCACACACTGAGCATCTCAGACATCTCTGGAAATCCCAGAAGATTATGTATTTTGTACATTATTTTTCTTCCTTAGGCAAACACCAAAACGGAATATCTTTCCCCAGTCTTTCTCCAGTCAGGACTCCATTGTGTCTGCATCATACAGAGGCTACCACCTGGATAATGGGAATGATTCAAACCATTCCTACAGCAGCCAGTGTTTGTTTGGCTCTCGTGCTCTCAGTGACACAGGCAGCTCCACTGGAGAAAAGCCACATTTTAAGCCCCCTGTCACCTCCACTTACTCCCAGCAGGCTGGACTGATGTGGTTCTGCAACACAGCTTCGAGGGCTCCTCTCACTGCTGCTGCCACTGAAACTGCCATACTTTTAACAAGGATAAGAGTTTTGAGAGCATGCCCAGAATTTTACCAGCTTGGTAAAGCTTTACTGAAGATTTTCAGCCCTTGTGTCCCCCCATGTTCATTTTGAGAGGGAATATCAACTGTTTGTGTTCAGTTCTGCACACAAGGATTTGAACCTGAGAACACTCCTGCCTTTGTGCTTGGACTGCTAAACTGCTACCCAAAGAACAAAGAAAATGAATATGATGGAGATACTCAGCAGGTCAGCAATATCTTTGAAGAGAGGGATTTAACTTAGACATTAATCAGTATATAATTGCTTACGTAGCATGCCTTTCTTCACTATTAATGATTTAACATGATGATTTACCAAGGCACCGAGAGAATGCCTGGATGGAGGGAGAAAAAGCACAGAAATATAGCCTGTGGTGTTCCCTGCCAGAGAATGAATCTACCCATGCAGGAGTGTCAAATTGATAATGAAAGATAAAATGTATGGGGAGCCCAAGAGGCTACTTTACATATTGCAGTGAATAATGCTGCTGCTCTCTCTGCCCATTACACTGGATCAGCTCCTTCCAGACACAGACAAAAAAAATATGGTGATCCCACTTCATTCACAGGAATAGTTTTTCACTCAGGATTCTGTTTCCAAAGAGCAATTCCTTATCTAGACTTGTATTAGTGAAGAAAAAAAAATCAAAATTAAAGAAGATGCCTGTTGTAAATAAGATGTGAGTACACCAAGATTTCCTCTTTTAATGTTAACATCACTAACCTATTGGCCTTCCTAGCAATTACTCTGTTGGTGGCTTGGCTGAACGATCTGGTGAAAGAAACTTCACATTTAAACAAGAAATTTGTATCTGTTGAGACTATTTTAACCTACAACAGTGGTTTTCAGGTGGTTTATTCTTGGGCAGCTGAGGATTATTTGTAAGTAATCCATAACAGCAAACCAAGAAACTCAAGCCTATCTATACTATAGATATCAATCTATATCAAGCCCTACTATCAACAGGTTTAAATTTCCTTAACAGGAGTTTGGATCTCCAGACAGCAAAGTTCTTTAAAAGCATTTATCAAAAATGCTTGAAAAAATCTTTGATCTAGGAAAACACTATGTTCAAAATATGCAGTTAAATCTGCTGGTAGCTTAACTGTGGGATAGTTTACTGTCTCATGGGATTAAGGCACAATTAACATCCCAAAATTCTGTGTAAAGACTTAAAAATAGTTAATGAGAGCTGTGAGAAGAGAAACAATTTTTGGATTTTTCATTTGTATCATCACAAAATTCAAAATCTCTGAAAATTTGCCCTCATGTGACATTAGAGCTATATTGAAAATAACAACATTCAACAAAAAATTGAATTTTTCTGTCACAGGTACCATGACACCCATTTCTCCCCTTTCTAGAAAGGGGAAGAGGAGCAAAAATAAGACTGTTGAATAATGTTGTAACTGAGCAAAACAGAACTCATTCTATGTTATATTTGCTAGAATGAAATGTAATTGTACTGTTCATAAACTCTGTGCTCCCATAATCCACATCAAAATTAATTTTAGGATCGACCAAGCAGTTTTTGTGATTCACACCCTCAAAAAAACCAAACCCAAAACAAACTCTAAACTACCGTCTACCATCCAAAAATTCTTCAGCTTTAACCCCAAGTATAACCACACTGGTATCTTATGTGAAAATACAATTCTACAGTTGATAAAATTTTAGTCTCTACCATCATACCAAAACAATGGCTAGAAGAAAAAAAGTCACTATTTCCAAGCTCCTTTGTTTGCACATTTGCATTCTGTTCGCATTTATGGATTAAGAACCACAAAATTCTAAAGTAAATGGGGCAAAATTGTTTATAATGAGCTAAGCTGTTGTAACATCCTCCTGTAGGATGTTACTGTAGGAATTAATGGATCCAAAAATTGTGAGCATGAGGCAGTAGGTGTTTCACACCATCTCAATTATCTATGGTCCAGTTTCTGATCAGTGGAGTGGTACAAACTGTGTGGGTTATTTTCTTCAAAGCCAATTAGCTTTTAGCTCCTAACAGTGGAAATATTCTAAGTGGCCTGCACTGTGTTTATTGAATGCAGTGTGAAATCCCTGCTCACAGCATTGCAGCTGGGACTGGGGGACTGCCCTTGGTGCAGAAGAGCCTGCACTGACCCTTGGAGAGGGAGGCTGTGCTGCCAGGGCGTGGTGGCAGAAATGTCCCACAGGGGAGAGTCACGGGCACCACAAGTGTGGAGCTCCAACAAAGCTGAGTTAAGGATCCCTGAGGAATCTATCTAGTCTGAGCCCTGTCACCTCAGCAGTCCAGTCTGCTGTAAACAAGGGGGATTTTCCTGTGGACTGAGCCTCTTCCCAGATAAGTTGATTTGAAGTGAACAGAGCCGCCTCTTCCCCAAATGTGTGCAGCAGAACACAGCAAATGCAAGCCCCTAATGTTGGGCTCCACAGGTTACCTGTGCACTGGCAATAAATCCCTCTTTAAAGTCAACCCAACCTGCAAAAGAGCTCTTCAAACCCCCTGCAAACACAGACACAAAGCCACAGCTCGTGTCTGGGTGCTGTGATTCTCCCAAGAGACAAAGCCAGCTGCTGAAGGGAACAGTTCAGAGCCTTTCCTGGGGCACCAGGTTCAGCTTGCACCCTTCCCTTACACAGGGATTGCCACTACACAAAACAAAATACAATTCCTGCCCATGCAAACATTGGTGCTGATCCTCACTATGCATTCATAAATTCAGTGAAATGTCACAGTTCAGCCAAAGTCAACCAAACTGGGCTAATAAACAATAAGCCTACATGACCTGGGAGAGGTTCTGGGATTATGGGCATTGCTGGCAAGATGGAGCTGATGAGTTTAGCTTTAGGTGGGAAATCACAGTGCTGGAAGTCACCCCCCAGCACCTGAGAATGCTGGAACTACAAGAGCAGTTGACAGATAACTCTGGAAAAGACACGACACAGTGAGTAAAAGCATCTGGCCAAGACATGGCCCCTGGTGGCCTCTTCCTCTGTTAGACTTTCATCTCAGAGATGGAGGAAATGGAGAGGGAGAGAAAAATGGATATAAAACCGCTGACACTTCAGAGATGATATTTCTAACTTATGAAATACTAAAGCTCCTTTCTGCTAATACACTCTGCAGTGGTTAGCATTAGATCCACTTGGGACAATGGACAAAAAAGAATTAACATAGCTGCTTCTTATTCCATCCACACAATCTGTTTCCATTTTAAAAGCAATTTTGTAAATTTCTCACACTCCTTTTATTTAATCAATTCTGATGTAGAGTATTAATTTCTAAATTGCATGAATCTTACGTATTTGAATACCCCTGTGGTCCTAAACCCTTTACATCAGTCCTATTCATTTATCTTTGTTAGTAAATGACACAGTGCATAAAGAGTACAGTTAAAGAGTAGAAAGATCACAGCTGCTGTCATATTAATATTTAGTGAGCAGATTTAATAAATACCATATCTCACTCTATGTTATTATCTGCATTAGTGCTATCAGGTTTTAAGGGAATTCAGGAGACGGTTTCTTATCCATCAGGTTGTCAGAAGCAGACAAGAGGAAAATCAAATGTTCATTTACTCACATCTGGTGTTCCACAGGGATCCGTGTTTAGACCCCTACTGTGTTTATCTGTATAAATGGTTTCTATCTATCATCTAAATCAGAAGAGTTTATGTGTAGAGCAAACAACATCAGATAAATATCCTTATCCACTAACTTGGTATAAAAGTACAAACCAAATGAACACAGCACATTGTAATTTCTGCTATTTACTGAGGTTATAAAACCCTCTTCCCTCTTCCACTTTTATTTTTGCTCGAGGTTCATAACTTGATTTGAAACCAATTATTACTTTCCCCTTTTCCTCATGCCTTTTATCACTACACTGATACATAGCTTCTCTTTCTCTTGTACTGTATCAAGGAGCTGGAAAATCGGTTTTAAAAAGTGTTATAAATAGGTAACGCTGAATATAACATGAAAGAAAAGCAGATGTACCCCTGGAAATGAAATATTCAAACCAGGAGATATATTGCATCTTGCTGCAGGGAACCTGCCAGGGAGGACAGAGGGGCTGTGGCAGAGGCAGGGATTGTGCAGGGCTCTTTGCTAATGCTGCCATTATTATTCTCCTCTCTCTACCTGAACGTTTTACCATGCCAGTTTCCTTCCCCAAGGAGGGGCCAGGAGATTTTTTTATGGGAAGAAAGGAGCAGAGAGAGACCATAAGAGAATGGATCTCTGATATCAACAGCCATTTTGGCTCACAGGTTTTTTTTTACGTGAGTTACCTAAATTGTTGTACTTTTATGCAAATCTGGGTAATTAATGCATAAATATTGAGCCCATGAACACCTGTGATTTCAGTTCCCATCTTAAACAGCTCTATGGAGCTGCTGCTCTCTTCCCTTCAGGCTCTGTGAGGTGCATGTAAGAGCCACATGCTTCTGCAAAGACAATACTGTGTGAAGGACATGTAGGTGTTGTCCTGTTTTAAAATACCAGCACAAGGAGTCTTGCCCAGCATTAATGCAAGACCCAGCTCTGTTAGGAAAGAGACTTCTAGGTATCCTCTGTCCTCCAACTTTTTAATCAAGACAAATAGCCAAAAATATCCTGTTTCTTACAAAAAAACCCAAACCCCTCACCTCCAACCCCACCTCACCTTGCTCTCTTTCTCTCTGCCCTCTGGTTTCTATATATTAGACTCATTCCAGGAGCTGCAATAACACAAGACCCTGGATTTGGCTTTAAGCAGCACAGCAGACACCAACCTGCTCTCTAAATAAGAGTTCCCTGCTGATTGTATCATATCAGTTAAAATAATAAATGTATGATTCATTGTTTTCTGTGATCCTGGAACACAGTTATACATTTTTTTTAACATTCAATTATTAACAGGAGTGCTATTTGGAATGTCTCATATGCCTTATTTAAACAGAAAATAATTATTAATCTCCACCAATAAAATACATATACACTAACAAGCAGTCTGTGGCTTTCTTGAATCTTATTTTAAGAAGGATGTAGTTTGAAATAATTAAAAAGCAATACATTTTAAAACCGCTATAGATAAGAGCTCCACATCTGCACATATTTTACCCTGAATAGTTCTGTGCAAATCTGAGTAACTCTCCAACACTGCAGTTATTCCTATGCCTTCCAAAAAGATGCATAAAATCATCTGACCATCTATGGGCAAAGACCTTTCAATTCACATGCTGTCAGTAACATTTTGCTACACATACTTTTGATTATTATCCCGTTGGAAAGCATTACAAAATGAACAAACAAAATACAGAACACAATAATTAACATGCAGAGGATGCAGAAAGAGAAAATGCTGTTAAGACATTCTCTCTGCAGAGAATGAAGTAGAAAAAGTGTTGATCTCAGCAGAAGGATGGCTAAGTGAATTAAAATAAACAACACATAGGTGAGGCCACTACCTGTAGCAAGTAGAAAGGTGAAGACCCTGTGAAGGATCATGCAGGAGAAACAGAGCCCACATCACAAATCTGTGCTAAGGAGACAGAATTTGATCTGCTTGTGCTCTAAGATGGCCTTAAGAATTGAAAATGTATTTTGCAAACACACTTTACAGGGTTTCCCAGCCAAGGTAACATACCAAACCAGAAAGTGATGTGCATTGCCATGGGCTTGCATACCCATGATTTTGTAGGGAGAACTAAGATAAATTAATGCAATTACTTCAGGGAAAGATGTAAATTGTTCAATAATTAAGATAACCCTGCTTTTATTCTACCATTGCACCAAAGTTTAAGACAGAACTTTAAAAATCAAATTTTCAGCTTCATTTATCTTCAAAATCCAGTCCTATGAAGCTGAGCAATGTTACCAGCTCCATTAAAGTGAGTAACAGAGGCTCAGGGATGTGAACTACTTGACCAAGAGCCTCACAGGAAAATTCAGTGCAGAAACCAGTCTCCAACACATCAAACTCACAACTGGACTTGACTGCTCTGTTCTACCAATTTCCTTTTGTCCTCCATGGCCAGAAAGCTCCAGGGAACTTTCCAGGGAAGTGTTATGTGCGTTGTAACTGGACTCAGGCACTGAAAAATAGCAGGAACATGCCAAAAAGCATCAAGGCTAAGGCAAGCTTCTTCTTTATGTGTATCCATACAAGCACACTCAAAGCTTCATTCTAAATATATCATGTTGCTCAAAAGCAACCTGATTCCAACAGAATATTTTGTCAGCTAAGATATTTTCTAATTCAGAGTTATACCACACATTCCACAAATTCTTTCTCTCCGACAGAGCTGAATAAACACGATCCTGAAAAGCCAGCTCTTGTTTAAAAGCAATGTACAGATGGCTTTTAAGTGCACAGTCTCAGAGATTATCAAACTTAATAAACCCCCAGTCCTCATATATTCCAGATGAGAATAACAAACATATAACAAGTACTTTCTGTGCACAATAATTTTTACTGTACATTAAAAAAAAATCCATTTTCACCACACTATCTGGCTTTTGAGAGTGGGGATCTGTGCTGTATTGCTGTCCCTTCTCAAGTGAGGCATTGCTCTCTGGTATTTATCTGGCCACACCTTCTGCTCTTAACACTCATACAAGAGTACAATGAAAATGGGTCTAGATTTTCTCATCTATAATATATTTCTCATCTATGGATTTTCTCATCTATAATATACCTTCCCCAAAACTCATGAAAATTTCTGTTTTCATTTCTAATCAGTGGCATCAATAATTTCAAAGATACCGCAACAACAGTGAAAATAAATATGCATAAAGCATTAACTGGTGAAAAGGATCTGAGATTTAAAAAAATTAAGACAAAATTACAGTTAGTATCAAATTAAATACAAAATGTAGTGATGGTGCTTTAAGAATTGAGAAGGATTTTATTACAGTAAAACACACAAATCTAAAGTGTTATTTAAAAGCAGAGCATAGTAATGACTGCAGTTACAAATGGTTAGGTTTTATGCTGTATATTTGATTGAACCTGTGTTTAGTGAGGTATGGATCATTGCTTTTATATAAGTTGCAAATTTCACTTATATTTGCAGTTGAAGCTGTTTTTAGGATTCAGATGTATTTTACTACTGTTTTTTCATGTTATGAAAGACTGTGCTAAACTTTACAGCTTCCCCAGGAGGAGTGGGATCAGCCCTGTATTCAGGTGTATCTGGCACGATATCAGCACACACAAAACTTTCCAAGCAAACATTTCCATTGTCAGTAACGAGATTGATACTGGTATTTCAGTTCACTTTAGGCACTTCAGTGAGCTCACTAAGGTCTATCTGTTGGCACTACAGACAGCACATATTCTGAATTCCATGTTTGCAGAAATACCAGACTGCAGGTGTCACCTCACCTCTTTCCCAGGCATTCAGCAGTGGCCACACAAACAGCTACAACTTTGCTGGGGGCACAAACCAATCCTCCTCTTACTGACTAGACAGATGCAGATTGAGATATTTGCCACGTAACCAAGAGAAAGTAGAGAATTTTTCTGTGGTGTGAGTGAGGTTACACCAATTTTGAGCGCCTCTGGAGCTTTCCCCAGTGGTGATTGCTCATCTGGAATACTCAGCAGAAGCAACAGCAAAGCAGTTTCATTTCCTCCCTGCTGATTCACATGGGATCTGTCACCAAAAGCAATTCTGACAAGTGCTGGGGAGGAGCTGCAGGAGCCAGCGACTCTCACACGGCTTCATTACAGCCCCTGCTTAAATTCACACCCGGGACACCACCGTGAGATGTTGCTCCTCAGGGAGAAACTGCATTCAGGGGATCTTTACCCAGGGACATTTAATCCACCCCTCCTTGAGAGCTTTAAAATAAAGTTTTCTTCAGAGGCACATCAAATCATACATCAAGGAGGCAAACTGGCTTTGCAGCCTTGCAGTAATCAAAAGTAAGGCTCGATGGTGAGCACCATCTCTCATGCACTGATAAATTGGTTTCTCTCCTGTTTTCATTATGCACTACTGGAGTTATGTTCATTGAAGTTAATGGGAGTATTTCCATGGACTTTGGTGTGTAGTAGGTCATATAATAAGTTCCTCCATATGTTGTAGTCTGAGGGCCAGAGCAGCACTTACTCATTTTAAGCACTATTTTAAGATTTGATGGATGACTTAGCTCTGTTTTCCCAGTTTTCCAAGGACGCAAGGCAAAAACAAAGCTAAACACAAAATACTTCATGGCATCCCCCTTTTTTTTCTTGGTTGGCTGTGCTGCTGTTGGGGTAAAAATGAGCATTTTGTACAGCCAATAAATCATTTTGTCACCTTAATCTTTTATTGATCTCAATAAAAATTGTATTTTGTTTCTTAACAAAAATTCTCCAAGAAGGACATCACATCCAGAGATGTGTATAATGTAGGAAGCGCTCATCATTTTACATTCTTATTTATGGGACAAGATATGGATTTTTGTGGAAAAATCTTCAACTGTTTTTGTAAGGTGATGCATCATATTTTTAAAGATGTGCTTGACTAAAGGGCAGGTTGTTTACCAACTACACTAAGGAGTCATATATTATTGTGAGGTTTTATATAAAGAGATTATAAAAACACTTTTTCTGAAGCAGTAAATGGGAGGGAGTAGAGAGCTTTTCTCTGCTAAGTTTGTCCTGTCACTGCAGGTTGGTACATCACAGTCATTTCATCTTGTTTCAGAAGATCACACTGGGAAATATTTGGGAAAAAAAAGAAAAGGAAGGAAAAGTGATGGCTAAGGGAGCCCTACAGCTCCCCACGAGGAGCAGGGTAACACCCTGACTATATCCTGTGCTGGCACTTGCTTTCTGACATCTCTGAGAACACAAAGCCTGTGCTGGAGCTGCAGTCTGAGCTCTCTTCAGAAGCAACACTGCTAGAGCAGGATTTCCCATCTCCAGCACAGGATGAACTCCAGGAGCCACAGAAAGGGGGACCAGTGACTTTTGCACAATCACAGACCAAGTTACTGGCTACAAACACGAGCCACACCAGTCTGACACTTTCCTGTGTCTCACCAGAGATGAACTATAAATAAGTCCAATTATTCTTTACTGCAATTGTTTGAAGAATCTTCAGGCCCTTCTCCTTTCTACAGTCTAGCAGCACCTTTAATGAAGGCTTTAGTGGTCCATAACTCTGTAGCCAGAATTAATATGTGCTTGCAATAATTGCTTAATAAAGGTTTCACTATAGAGTAACCTAAATGAGGGCCAGACTCTTTCCCATTTCATTTTCATAACCTACAGGACTACACCCAAAACTGGCTCCAAGAACTGGCTTGCACAGTCTGCAATATATCCAAGCTGCCTTCCTGCCAAGAAAGGCAAAGCACAGGGAAAAGGCCTCTGCAATTCCTCTTTGCAATGGAATTAAAAAATGCAGTCTGAAAAGTGGCCAGGACTCTTGGGCCCAAGATTTCTATCCATCACATCAAGACAGAGTCTGCACCAAGAGTCCCCTTGGTCTCTTACAGAAGGAAATTGCGTGGTCAGATAAGCATGTCCTTAACATCAAAGATTCATTGCTCATAAAATTATCATCAGAGCCATCTCTCACGTGAGACAATCCATTCTGCACAGCAATAGCTACACCTTTGATTTCCTCCAATTATGGGTATGGGCTGGTTTGGGAGGGTTTCAAATCCAATATCTCAAACAGACCACAGCACCAGGTGCTCTCAGCATATACTGCCTGCATAAAGGGTATTTTTTTTTCATTTTAATGCTAGTCCCTAAACCATTTTTGTATCATACTGTCATTGTCAGAAGATTAACTTTAAGCTGAAACAAGGACTATTTTTTTTTTTTAATCAGACTCCTGAAATTCTCCAAATATTAATCTAGATTTAGAGATGAAGCTAGAAAATCCTCATGTTTGTCATGTTCTGCTATTCAGTCTTTGCTTGTTCACAGTCTGGGCACATACTGTTTTAGACTTGAGAGAAAAAGAGAGTTCCACCACTGCCCACAATAAACCAGAAGGCACTTATTCCTTGCTCATTCCTATAAGAAGTGAAGCTGAAGAAACACTTTCTCTGTTCTTTATTTGTTTTTCAGGGTCAGAAATTCAAGGCACATTGCACAGGCTTCTTATACCATGGCTAGAGGTCAAATCTCGTAATACATGACTTGTCAGTATCTTTTAGCACAATTGATAGGAGTGTGCTGCTGACTCTTGCATTCCAGACTGAGAAGAAAATGTCCAGAGCAACTGAGGTTATATGATAGATTTTGTAAAATATCACCAACTCTCAGCAAGAAAGATGGTGTTGGAGGCTAAGGAAAAGGGCTGCACATCAACCTTACAAAATGCCAGAGTTTTGATTGATGGTCAAAACTGGTCATTAACAGCAGTGACTCCTGCCAGCCACAAAAATCTCTACCTGCTTTAGGAGGGACTCATATACACAGCAGAAGCACTGACAGACAGATGTCCCATCCCAACTCAAATTAAATTAAAAAAAAGAAGAAAAGAAAAAAAACCAAACACCATTTCTCCTTCATTGTAGTTCGCAAACGTAGAAAATATAAAGGTGCAATTCTGGCCATCTTGGGGTAAATGGAGAATTGAAATTCTATTTGCTTCTGTAGACACACAAATGTACAAAATTATACTTATGAGGGGGCAGGAAGAGCCCAGAATGAGTTTAATTTTTCATAAGTGAAAGGAACTGATATGTTCTCTGTTAGTACAGAGAATTGGCTTCCACTAACTTGCAACTGATCTACTCTTGGTTATGGTTAAGTGTTTCCAGCAGGTTTGTGAAAGGGAAGGTAAAATGCAACCAGCAGATGTGGCTGCAGAAGAAACAAGGACTGGGGAGGGAACCTGAGATTTAGTTCTAGGAAAAATGATAACCATTGTTCCTTGTTTTGAACTCAGCTTTAATTAGCTAATGATATTACAATCTTTTTAGGATTCTGAAAGCTTACTAAGGACATATGAATACCCAAAAGCAGGTGTTCTTCCATTAACTGCTCCATCTATTTCCCAGTGATGTAAATAAATCACACACACACTTCAACAAAATCCTCCCCTCCCCTGCTTTTTGTCCAGTTCTGCTCAGGTTAGAGCATAAGGGAGGAGGGTAAATAATCATCAGGGAAAGGTGAAACTACATACACACAAAACCAACCCATTTTCTACAGGAAATAAAAGGGTTTTTAGAAAATTATGAACAAAATATTAACTACACATGGTTTTATGGAGGATCAAGCTCTTCCCTTTACCCTACTGGAATCCTGGATTGCCTTCACTTGCATCAGGACAGCACAAAATTGATTAACAGGAAAGGAGAGAAGATCAGTCAGCAGAGAATGTTCTTCTATATACCCTGCTTAGTTTCAAAACAAATAATCTTTTGGGTATAAGATAAAGTCCACTATGATATTTGATTACAGATTGGTATTAGCGTTTCCTTTGTCTGCATACCTACAGATTCCAGGAGAGAAGGTTAATTTGCATTTTTGCAACTTTCCTTTTACTATAATTCCCATTTAAAACAACTTTTCAAGAAATTACTTTTTCAGCCTTCCATTATTCTTCAAGGATTTTAAATTTTCTTACAGATTATATTATCAGAGTGGTATCACTTCCTGTCAGCATGAACAGATGAATGTAAGGAGATTTTACTTGATATAGCAACATTTTGTATTTAATAAACTTTAAAATATTCCCAGACACAGAATGGAGACTACTTTTCCATTATATATACAGTAGAAAGATTAAAAATAAAAATTTGTTAAAAAGTTCCTTCATTTAGATTTACCCTTTCTAATTTCACAAAAAAAGTTCTATTATAACTTTTGTCATGTGACTCCAGTGCAGTCAGTTTTCAACAAGTTAAATGTGAAATGGGAGCAATGGAAAACAGGGTGAAATCCTACAGCCAGCTCAGATCCTTGTCAAGCAGTCAACAAACTCACACTCCATGCCAGAAACTGTTAAAACACCAAACTTAGGAAAACATCAAGGTCCAAAAAGCATCTGTTGTGCCACCTGATTATGGTGTACATCTACTAGCACCACTTTTACCAAAATTATGGGTACAGTGCTTGCAAAGATCAGGCCTTGGGCGGCTGGCTCTTTATGCTATGACAAAAATTATATCTCATATTAATTGCTTTATTATAGCCTTCCAACACAAGAAACTTACATATTTCAGAGTGAAGTTCTCGTGCTTCGGCAATTAGGAGGAAATACGTATAATGCCTTTTTATTAGAACACAATTAAAGAGTAATCACACTTTTGTCGTGGCTGACAATTAGCAGCCCTCCTCCTCCAGAGACATCACAGAGCTATGTCATTATCATTACCAAAACCTCAAGCCCACTGAGGGAGTATTAGATCTATGCAGAAAAACAGGTTGGGAGAAATCCTGGCTCCATGGAAAACAATGGCAAAGCTCCCATTTTCCCAGCTCTAATTAGGTATGGTTAAATTACAGTGAACATATAGTGAACTCGCTTGAGCTGATGAAAGAAGAGCAGATCTTAATAGTCAGTGATCCCTCCTGAGTAGTGACTCCAAAGAAAGAAGTTCAGAACACTTTTTTGAGGCAGCAATCCTAAATCTTCCATTGTCTCCTCCTGGAAGTCTATTGTCTTCAATCCCCTGATAAAAATGACAGAATCAAGGAAATGAGAGGGAAAGAGTTACACAATCAGGCAGCACATCAACATGTGCTCATAGCACTTTTGTTGTGTGCGTTTTTAACCCTCTAGCATCACATATCTTGTATCAAACCCCTCCTTCACAAGCCAGGCACCCCAAAAGCAGAGCAGCCCTCCTCTGCTCTATCCTTCTGACTGATAAAGGAAGTGTCATCAGGCTGGGTAAAAGGGGACAGTCCAGCTTGCTCCAGACTTCACCTTTCTCGTTACCTGATAGTGCATGAAAAACATTAGTCCACTGCTGGTGCACAGAAACAGAGTGGGACCACATATCAGCAACAAAATACCTTGTTCTGATGGTATTTATATTTATTTATACCTTGTTCTGTGCTGGTATTTAACACTTTCAAAATACACTCCTTATAGAAAAACCAGGAAGTAAAATCATCATATCATTGTACTGCCCATCTCCTGAAGAGGAAAAAGCAAATTTGTTGAGATCTGCAGAGGAAACAAACAATATTCACCTGAACACTGCTGTGAGACCCCCAGTGTACACAGAGGAAGCAGAATGGAAACCAGCACTGGTTATGAAGACCACAGCAAGAGCAGTGAGAGTTCTGACAACTTTCCTTTGTGGCATAACTCTCAACTCTTCAGTTTTAAAATGTTTCCTTGAGTTTACATTTCTATAGTTAATTTTCCACATCCTCAAAACACCAGACTCAAGGGGTTTCTCATCTGTAACTGAGATTTCTGCTCCTTGTAACCCGCACGAAAAAGATGCTGTGTTCATCCATCATTTTTTTGATAGAGATGCATGCTGAGAAGATTTGATTATTCATCTCTCTCTGTTTTTAAATACATCAGCTAGTTAGCATGGCCCACTGGTCCATCCAGCTGCAAGGCTAATGTGTTCTGGCACAGGAAGAGAAATAGATTGGGCCCAGCAGGAGCTGCTGAGGAGTCTCCTGTCTCCTCTGTCCATCGGGGAGAGAAGGGACCTGGTCACGAGGCTCAGGCTGCACATCCAGCACCGTACCAAACTGCAGAAATGCCACTTTGTGGAAGTGTGTTAAGCCCAGTCCTCAAATATTCCGTTCTTTGTTGGCCAAGCAGATTTGGATGGTTGCCAAAAGAAGAGAGGCGCAAATTTTGGCGAGAAGCCAAAAGACAAGAGGCAATTGACCTAGCACTTTTCTGTTCTTTCCTGGGAATTGCAGAGCTACAACATGCCACAATTGCTTACAAATGTTAGGATTGTTTTCTCTACCTGTGCATTGTGTAAAGAGACTAATGTGCTTTGACCTGCAATTTGCAAAGGGGTTACAACTACCACGGGAGAAGCAAAGCGTAGTGCATAGGTTCAGAAGTGTTCAGGTGGAAGAAATGGAAACAGCTGAGTTTTATTGCTCCCTGCAAGGGATGTGATGCTCCTAAATCTTTACTTGTACATAGACCCAACCAAGGCTAGCAGCATAAGGAAAATCTCGGACTGATTAATGCACAGCCTCGCACAAAAACCCTCAGAGCACCCGGCCTCTGCTCCCAAGCAGGGCTGTGTTTGTGTGACACCTGAAGGCCTTTGAGTTTTCTCTGAGCAAGTTCTTTTCTTGAGCTGTGACACAAATGGACTTGGGAAAAAGGGATGTGCAAGCCCCCTGCTCTGAAAACAGGAATTTGGGTGGGTGGCAGCAGCCAGCAGTGCGCACACAGGTGCGTGGCAGGGCAGAGAACACTGAACCGGGGTAAGCAGCCCTGTAACTGCACAGACAAAACCCTGGCCCCAGCTGTTTACCTTCCAGGCATTTTATTAATTTCATTCTGCCCTCAGCTGTGTCAATACGTGGGTGCAGCTTCAGTGCCACTTGTCCCAGAGCTGGGCTCAGGAATGGCTGTCAGGGAGCAGCGTTTGGGCTGCTGAGCAGCTCACACAGAGAGCACAGGGCAACGATGCCTCACACAGAGTTAACAGTGAGCACAAGGCTTTCTCAAACCATTTGATTTTGTTGCCCTTTTATAAAATGCAAATTAAAAAAATTATGAAACAGTAGGCAATAAAACCTGAATTTTTAATACCAAGCAATCACTGAACCTTTGCACGTGAGTATGAAGGACTAAATAATCCCATTCTTTCTCACAGCACAGACCCAGGAGAATTTCTTTCTCTATATTGCTTTTATAACAGCTATCTATCTTAGTCTGGTCTTGTTGATATATTTTAAGGCTTTTAATTTGGAGGCTGTTATTTGCTCAGATGTTATCTTCAGCATATTAAGTACAGTAAGCTTCTACCAAGTCATACATGGGCATTTGAGCTGGGGCAGAATTTCTGACTTAAACACATGTGTACAATGGCAGAATAAATAAATAAAGAACACCTTCATGGCCTCCAAGCACCTAGTAACAAAATCACTCTAACCTTACAATAATGCTCTGCTTACAGTCCTCCCAAAATGCAAGTCATTTGCTGGGTCCCAAATGATATTTGGTTGATGGATTGCTGGTGATTTCTACATCAGAGCACCTTGGAGCCCTAGTGCTAAACCCCTGACAGCGTTAGCATAAAAGATTTACATTTATGTTATGAGGGCCACACAAGAATAATAATTTTAAAATACATTGCCTTGGCTGCTGGTGCACCATGGGAAATCTAAGAGCAGCAGGCAGCATTCCTGCGCTGTAATTACAAAATGGCAGCACGGGAGAGGCTTTGGAGACAAGGAACCAGAGACTGCAGCCATCTGCATGCCTTGGCGAATTGAAATTACAGTAATATATGAAGACATTACCTGAAAAGCCCAGCACCATTTAAATGATTTACTATTACGCCCCAGCAAGCTTTAATTTAAGGATAAAGTCATTCAGCAAGCTAATCTGATATAGGAAGCATTATTTCACACAGTTAAGTTAATTTACACTAGCTGATTGTTGTTGTTGCAGTTGGCATTATTATCTGCACAAACAGCCGATCGGCCCTGACAGAAGCAATATACTGCTTAATACAGCGTCTTAATTCAGCAGGCCAGCTATCTGTGATAAAGGTTTGTTTATAAGCAATAATGGGGAGGAAAGTCATTTTGAGGCTAAGCTGATAACACTGATGAGAACTATGTGGGGGTTTTTCTGGTAAGAAAACAAGCAGGAGCCATCCACTCATTTGTCCACCTGTCTCATAACAGCGACATCCCTCCAGATTTCTCTTACATGGGTTTTGCTTTCCCACCCTAACTGCAGAGTGGATGTTTGGCAGTGTTTTCTGCATATATTTCCTTTGACAAACAGATCACTATGTGTGATCACCATCACAGCTTCTCTTCCCCAGTGAAATACAGGCTCCAGGAAGACTTCCATGGCTAAACTCTGCCATGTGAGCTGGATTTAAAAGCTCCTAATACATCACAGAAAAGGCAAAACACCCATGACACATTGCATAGTTTTGGCTGGCTTACCTCCAACAGCTAATGGTGAGAGGCACTGTGATACTGGTAGCTGAATAAGATAATCCTATGTTATAAAAAAATCTGATGGAGAGGGATGCCAGGGGAGGCAGAGACAGCCGGAGCCTGGGCCAGGGATGGCTTTGTGCCTCCTTTTGAGCAGGGCTTGGATCAGGTTAGCCTGACCCCCAAAGGTATTTGTAAGCACCTTTACTCATTGAGAGCTGTGAAAGTCCTTACAAACATCAACATTGTTCCCCCAATAGAAAACAAGCAACAAATAAGAAGCTGTAAGGGAATTACTTCCTGTAGCTTTCTCTTCCCCACCTGGTGAAGCCATCTACTGAATCACAGACACCAAAAGTTGTTTGAAGGAATTCCTTCGAGTCAGCTCTTCTCCTCCACACAGTATTTAAAGCTCCAGGGACATGCCCCTTTTCCCCAAAAAACTACTACCCAATATAAACACTTCTCTGTTCTGAAGTCAGATGGAATATAATGCCAGTATGACCACAAGAAGAAAAACCAGCCAGCCTGCCTGAATTTGCAAGCAGACTTTCTTCATCTTTCAACAGAAATATAATATTCTGTAATACTGGCTTGGGAGCAGTGACAACAAAAGGATGTTTGGAGACTGCAGCATAAAATGTATCTTAAAACCAGATCATCAAAAGCAGTTAGAGGGCTCTGTACCATTTACAAGTCAAACCCTATTGAGTCAGAATCCTAAATACTTCTGAAGCCTCAAGTGCTCAGATGTTCCTAAAAAACCATCTTTTTCACAAAAAAGCTTAAGTTTACATAAGCTGCTGTAATGCCAGTAAACCCCAGGTGTGTGGTCAGCTTTTCTGCTGGTCTAGCAGCTCAGGTAGTGCTGCACCCAGCCACACCTTTGAGAAGCTGTCCTGGCAGCTCAGGGCATGAGAAGCTGTCCTGGCAGCTCAGGGCATGAGAAGCTGTCCTGGCAGCTCAGGGCATGAGAAGCTGTCCTGGCAGCTCAGGGCATGGCTGCTCCGTGCTCCAGCTTCCCTGGGGCACAGCAATGACCTCCAGCTGTCTGTGCAGAGGTGTTGAACTCTGACAGAGCTCTGACAGCCCTCCCAGCACTGAGCCTGCAGCATCTGAGGGCCTCCAACACGCCCTGCCCAGCTGTGATGTGGAGCTCTGATCTCTCACTGCATTCACCTTTGAATTCCTGCTGAGCAGCTGTGCCAGCACCGCTGGATCCAGTCACAGAATCCAGCTCTGCTTCCCTTGGGAGCCAGCAGCCCCACACAGCTCCAGCAGGACATGTCTGCACATCTCACACGGCCTCCTTCTCCCGGGGTGTTGGTTTCTGACCAAGGAACAAGGGTTGTAGACATTATTTTTGATTGCCAAGTCTTAGATGCTCCGTGTTTTGAAAGATTTTATTGTGGAGGATTGACATTATTTAACATTTTACGGCAGAAGCTCCCAGAACCTGCACTCATTTCAGCCACTCAATTAATTATAACCAGAAATTGGTGGAATGCAGTGTGAGAGCACACAAAAACAATACAAATAGCAAAGAACAGTATGAGAGACTTTTTTTCCCCATGTTTTACAATAATAACATGATTTTAATTACATACTTTTTCCCATTAATTTGATTTCTTCATTTCTGTATTTTCGCCCATATTTGTTTACAGAAGTATGTAAATAGTACAAAATAATAATGAACACAAGATGTTTAAAAGCATTCAGTTAGAGCTAAGTTGTTACTATGCTATGGTCCTTTCTAATTATATTTTAAGGAGCATAAGCTAGAGCCTTAGCTGGTGTAAAAGGACAATCATACCCCTAAAGATTACTCCCCATTCCAACACAATAAAGGCAGCTGAGTGTGTGTGAGCCATCAGAGCACCTTAACCAAGGAGCTGGGTGTGACTCCTGCCTAGGTTTACATTTGAGTATCAGGGTTCTAATGCAGAAGTCCTTAAGAAAGGGATTATAACAGAAAAAAAATAGAGAGAAAAAAAAATGTCCCTTTTTTGTGGTTTTACTTTGAACAGCAGAAAACAACACATTCAGACACGCAGAAAATAAAGAGGAATAATGCAAATTAATTTGAAATTATTTGGATGAATTAGGCTTATGGTCTGATAACTGAATTATGCAGTTACATATGCATAACATAGCCCAGTGTATGGGAATCTAAGGTAATGAGACTAAAAGCCAAAACATAATCAGATATTAAAGAATAAAAGGGAAGCAATGCACTTTCACAGATCATTTGGGGTAAATTCAGGATAAGATGATAAAACAGCTGAATTGTTGCAAATGGAAAGCAGATAGCAAGAACACAGACTGAATAAATTATTCGTAATTAACTCACATACATGTTTTCCTATTTACAATACCCCTGACAGGGGAAAAAAAAATCTTATTGTAATATTAATTTAAAACAGATTTATAATCTTATAAATCTTATAAAACATGGCTCCAGCCTTGCAGAGCTAGAGACAGCTCATGTCCAAACTACTCTACTACCCTTTATTCTATGACTTGACTCTGGCTACTCATTTTTACTCCACTGTGACTGGGTAAGTTGCTCAATATCTTTACTCCTAAAATGGATGGCCTGTCAAGGATGAATTCCATCCACATGAAGGCTGAATCTAAGAAAATATTCTGGGGTCCTTGCATGCCTCATGCAATTTCTATTTAAATACTAAAATACAAATACAGAGAGAATACATGGAGACACTAAACATACACACACACAGACAACTGGGAGTATTTCTAATTTCATAACTTGTTCTATAGTCAGGGAGGTAATGCCATTAAACTATTTTACTCCACCTAATAAAATTAGTAACACTTATTAACGGGGTGAAAAACACTAATTGATTTTGTCTCCTGGACACCCATACCTCCTGGCCATGTTTAACTGCCTGGGTAACTGTATAAAAATGTAGTGTACAGTTAGATAATGCATGGAATATGAAATTAATGGTTGAATTCCTCATGCTTGATCCATATTTAGTAGAAGCCATCAACCCAGCCCCTGCTCCCTCAATCCCAGTCTGGAACTCTGTTACTGGATGGCAAAAGCTGCTCCAAGTAAAGGCATTGGGTGGAGTAGAAATGGCAAAGCTCAGTCAGTTCAGGGATGTGTTTGTTTCTACTAAAGAAGGGAAAATAATAGGATAAGACAAAATTTGTTAGGTACAGTCCATCATTTTGTGACTTCATTTCCTGATGATGGATTAATTCCTCTTGATAGAGGACTGAGAGGAAGAGGTAATGACATAGGTTGTACATTATTAAAACAGCTAACAGTGGACTTTCATATTTAAACAAAGCAGGACTGGACTACAAGATCAGGACACAAAAAGACAGAGGTCTCAAAATTCAGTTTCTTTGAATCATCCCAGTGTGAAAAATGGAGCAGTGTCAGGCTGGGAGGTGGGGGACTGCTCATGCCTGGCTCCAGGCACCCACCCAGCCACATCTTCACTGCTCTTCTCATTGGGATCAGGGGACTAAACACCATGGGAAAAGCTCATCATTGAGATAAAGCCAGGGACATTGGTTGCCAGTTACCATCAGGAGAAAAATGGGCTCAGCCAGTGTGAGAAACGAATCTGTTGCCAATTAAAATGGCATTACATAGTGAGAAACAGAAACAAAAAATGAAAAAAAATCACCTTTCCCCACCTTTGATTGTGCTTTAACTTCACTTTCTCAGTCTGGACTCCTCCACCTCCTGTAACCAGAGGAGCAGAGGGATGGACAAGGGCTGTGGTCAGTCCATCCCAGCTCCTCCTGCTGCTTCTTCTTCTTCCTCACACTTCCCCCCACCCTGGGGGGATCACCCTGATTCCTCCTGGGCAGGTCCTGTCCTTTCTGGAACACGTCTGGGACTGGCTGTGCCCAGCACAGGGCAGCCCCAGGCTCCCCTCCCAGAGCCCTGGGATCACCCAGCCACTGCCCTGGCACCTCACCCTCAGGCCTGGGTTTAGGGTTTTTCTTCTCACTTTTGGTCAGTCTTTTTATTGTTAATGTCATTGTTATTAAAAAAAAAGTAATAAAATATGCTTGCATGTCTTGTACTATCTTACCTTCTTCCATTTTATATTTAGAGAATTGTTCTAAAATTACTTTTAAGGAGAAAAATCACTAAGAAGGAAAAATAAAATGATGTGCTGTATTACCAGATTAAGACATTCTTAGTCATATACAAGATCTTATTAAAATGCTACAAATTACACTCAATTTTTCTACCAATCATGCAGGACACTCAGTTATGTTACTTCTATGAGAGAGAGCACAGGAAAAACCCCTAGAGAAACTGCCAGAAAGTCTGAGCAGAATGAACAAAACATAGAAAAGACCCATATTCAATGGAAAAGTAGACATATGTTAGACTAAAAGTAACTATATGACATTTCTCCCACAGGTTTGGGGTTTTTTTTAACAAAAACTGAGAGGGCATTCCTGTTAAAAGTATACAAAGACATGTCTCCAAAACAAGCCTGAGCAGGATAAAAATATTCCTACCACAAAAGATGATGAGGTTGCACTTAGATCAAAAGCCTTAAACAATACAGAAAAATCTACAAGATTTTATTAGTACACATTGATCTGTTAATAAATGGTATTTGATTTGTTTTTTTTTTTTTTTGAGAAGGTGCAAAGTGCTGTAAAGGCTTGGACCAGAATCACAGCTAATGCTGAACCAGTCTATATTAAATTAAACAAGAGAACAAAGTAAGATTAGATTTGCAACCTGCACTCCAGCTTTCACTGGCTGCAAAGATCCTCAGGTGATGGCAACTCACCTGGTTGAGCTATAAGGTGCAGCCATAAGGGCACCAGGCCATCCTCCACCAGCACAGGACAAAGGTTTGTCAGCTCTAGAGCTCGAGTGAACCCCTCAATGTTCTGTGTCCATGTAAACCTGGCACATTCAGCTCTGAATCACACACTCCCCCCAGCAGGTCACGGCTAAATCAGCACTAAAGGGTTATTCAGGGTTTTACAAGCAGAAAAACAATCAATTTAATTAAATTTATGCCTTCAGTGAGAGGACAAATTCGACTTTGGAAGATTGTTTCTGCAAACACCACCTGAAGCCTGCAGCCTGGCAAAGAACAGCCAGGTAGGAAGTGAAGCACCCAGGCAGCCCAGAGTAGTGTGGCTGTAGAAGATAATTTCTACCAATTAAAAAAGTCCAGTACATTGCCTCTGATCATCCCAGCCATTTCCTTGGGGGTGTAATACAGAACAACTGGGAAGCAGCAGCACTTCCCAAGATTCCATAAAGAATCATCAACATGAGTAAGAATTTCTGCTATTGCCATTCCTGACAACGCCCTGGAAAGATTTTTAACACAAAATTCTGTGAAATAACATACAATAATAAGTTTTCAGTTAAATGCTTAAGAACTTCACTCATTTTTCTTAACTTTTTTTTTTTTTTCATTTTGCTAGTAAATAACACACAGAGATGAACCCACTTCACCTCTGGGCATGGATAAGAGTGAGGCAGGGTTTGTAGGTAACATTATTTAATATTACTCAATGGAAATAACAAGGAAAGGACAGACATGCTGTCAGGTGCACGGGCAAGTCACATCAGTCAGTCTAATAAAAGATACTGCCTCTCCCCAAACTCCATCTCACATTCTTAAACCTCCTTGTTTACAGGAACACTATGGCACACATAAAAGAGCACTGCTGCTTGGATCAATCAGATAAGAACCTTGCCAACAAAATAACTTTTTCATTAAAACAGAACGCATTTAAAATTGGATTCTGGTCTTAGATGTTTCTTTAGGGCCTCTCTGATGGTACCAGCAAGTAATGAATTCTAATTGGAAGTATGGATCAGCACCCCGAATTTGTGGCACATTAGAGGTGTGATTCTGTTCTCACAGAATATTTTGTGCAACAGTGAATCATCTTCAAACTATACAGATATTTCTATTTCATAAAGATCAGAACTGAATAAATGTTTCTGTTGGATAGTCAATATACATTGGAGATAGCCAGCATGGGATAGTAAAGGCCTTGCTCCTGCATCATTTCAACTCTTTAACCCATTACCTAGCACACAGATATAAATATTTGGGTTAAATCACTCACACACTGGGCAGGCCCTCTTTATACCCGACTTTGTTGTCTTTCTGTATTCTAAATCACATGCATCAAAACTTCATTCCTTCTCTTACATTTAATATGCAGCTCTGGAACTGCAGTTATACATCATTTTCATTTGTTGAAGAGTGATATATAATCTGGACTGAAATTAAATAATGTCATCCTGTGTTTAGTATTTATTGATACAAATTTAACCTGCTCATATTTCAACCTCCAATCTTCCACCGAATAATCTGTATTTAATTATGCATTCCACCTCTCTATTGACCTTTGAAAATACCCCTCATGACTACCAATCAAAAGTGATATAAATTAGAAATTCTTTTGAGTCCTTTCACACTATTTATCATTCCACTCCCCAAATTAGTCAGCCCTTCAAGCCCGTTCTCAAAACCTGCCCCCCCTAATCCTAAAAACTCCAACCCCCCAAGCTCTTCAAGTTCCCCACAACTCCAGCTAATTATTAACATAAATCTATTTGACAAAGAGAAGATTAATGAACACATGAAGCAATCCCAAGTTACCTAATGGCTAAAAGCAAGGAGCATTTTGGGCATACCATTCTAACCACTGTCAAAAAAGTTTATTCTTCGAAGAAACTACAGCTGCACTTTTTGATATTCAAGTACAATTTACTAGAAACATTTATTATTTGATGAAAGAGTCTACTAAAAAAGGCACAAGGAGGTAATAAAGTGGGCAGAATTCCAGCTGCCTCCACAATTTATTTACTCATTCTTCCAAGCTGTGTAAATAAAGTGCCATTCAAGCTGCAAAGGCATGTCTGTTAGAGATACGTGGCTTTTAATTTACTACACAGTACATGCGAGTTCAAACTTAGAATCAACTCACAAAATAACCACTGAAAATGTTTTTAGCGTGCAGAAGAGAGCAACTGTTTCAATAGCGAATTACTATGGTCTTACCATGAAATTCACTTTACCCTCCTGAAGCCCAAGTATTCTGATTGTTCTCAGAGACAAAAGGTCTCGAGGGAGTGAATCCCATCTCACGCCTAAGTCATGGTCATCAGCTCCAGGACTTCTATTCCAACTCTTTTACATGACAGCAGGTGTAAAATATCTTTGTATGACTGTAAGACCTTTATTGCAAATAATCAAAAGCTTCAGAACTTCAGTGTGCCACAAAGAAAAGGAAAAAAACACAACTTGGGTCATATTTCACCTAAAAAGTTCCATGCATGTAAAGCAGCCTAAGGATGTAAATCACTATTTACACTCAGAAGCAAAACCCCACCAGTGGTCCCAGCAAAACAGACTGCAGTTACCAGCACCTGGATTAATTCTTCACACGAGCAGAAAACTCTAGGTATGCACCTCAGAAATGTCTCAGAAATGCTTTAAAGCTCAGAGTCTGACACACTAACAGCAGACAGCTTCTGGTGCTCCAGAGACTTCTCCCACTCCAGCTGTAATAAGCTGTCGTAGGTTAGCTTCACCTTTAAAACTGAGTTAAAAAAAAAAAAAAAAAAGGGAAGTTGAAGCTACTGGTGACTGATGGGAGTTTTTCTTCCTGACCAATTATCAGCCATTTTCAAGAATTGACAGCAAATCTGACCATTAAAAAGTGAATTCAACTTGTAAACACCCCCTTAAGAAGTACACTCAGAGCTGTCTCGTTCTCTTTTTGTTTCCGGCTCTGGAGAGGTAACAAGCTCCGTCTTGGTTTTCCCCCCCCTCTCCCAGGCCCGGGACAAGGCCGCAGGGAGGGGGGGGGGGGGGAGGAGAGAAAAGCAGTTTAGCAGTTTTGTTTAGTTTTCAAAGTCTGTTGCTAGACTGAAACCGGACACTATGAACTTTTGTAGCTTTCTTCTTTTAACTCCTTTATTACCTAGATAAACAACAGATTACTCCTTTTTCTTAGAACAAACAGAGAAAGAGAGACAATTAACATGCAAGGCATCATAAACCTACCAGAAACAGTGAAGAAAAGAGTTAAGTTTAAATAAGAAAGAGAGAAAAAGAAGATGCTTGTTGCTGAAAAGTCTTTCTGTTGCAGCTATGGAGATGGACAGTAGTTTAAAGACTCCTTTAATTCATGGCTAGAGTATGGGAGGAATAGAGTATTCAAAGTGTGGACTTTAAAGAAAAGAAAAAATGATTATGATCCTGTGAGTTGCTGGAACTTGCGAGTGAAGTGAAGATTTTAAAGCCTTAAAGGAGCCAGGGAGATGGCTGTTTTCCAGGAGAGCTCACAGGGACAACTGAAAAAGATTTCTGCTTTGAATCACTTATCCTTAAAAATAGCATCCCTAGATTCAATTTGACCCATTGCACACCTCAGAGTGGTGTGAGATGGGAGGAGTGGACTCTAGAAACTCCATGGATTAGCAGAAAGAGACTTCTGTTTCTCTACGGGGACTGATGAAAAGACTCTAAAATTGAAACTGTTTTTGACCACCAAGATTGTAAAACTTTTTTTGTCTCTATGTTGTTATGTGTACAAAGAAATGATCAAGTAGTGAAAAGTAAAAGAGTTCTCTGAAAGTTTATTTTGGTATTTTTATTCTAGTAGTTTGTTAATAAACTGTCTTTATTCCTTTAAGTTTTAAGCCTGTTTTGCTCTTATTTTAATCTATATCTCTAGCAAAAAATAAATAAGTTTTTATTACTAGCTTGAAACCACGACAAAGACAAAGGCAATTTTCAGCCTTTAAGAGCAACTTGGCAAGAACTGTGCTGTTTGGATTAATAATGGTGTTTGAACACAGGGCAAATATACTGGAAACATCCAGTCCATTTTACATGGACTTTATTAAGTACTGGCCAGAAAAAAAATTAGGCTTCTTTCTATGCTGCTTTATGTTCCAACAGTTGTCAAACTCCATTTTTGGGATTGTTAGCAAACTTGCTCATTTTAAATATGATATTGTACTTGTATTTCCAAGTTGGTACTAACTTTTATGCTTGTCATGCTTATTAGGGAATAATCATATTCATATACAGCTCATCTCTGGCCCAGTAAAATAGAGTTCTTTAAGTCTCATCACCCAAAATCACCTGAAGATGTCCCTGCCCATGGCAGAGGAGTGGGAATAGATAAACCTTAAATGTCCCTTCCCACAAAAACCACTTCATGAATCTATGCTATAAATCAGCTTCTCCACTCCTCTGGTCAGGCTCTAGGCCTTAAAGGCATTCTTTCATTTTAACCTTTATCTTTTCTCAGTACAGGGTACAAGTAGTTGTGCAATATTTTTCCCATCTTCATACCAACATCTTTCTAAGGATATTAGTTCTGCTTCTTCAGTTGACATACAAAATCTGAAAGTGCATTGACTGTAGCCCATGCCTTCACATCATCTCACAGATCTTCCATGGACATCTCAGTCCATGGCCCACTGATGGGGCTGGAAGCCTTTATTTTTGTGCACGTTTTTAATTATTTTTGTGCACATAAATGCACCTGTCTGTAGCTCGGCCCTAATCCTGAACAAAGATTTCATGCTGTAGATTCCCTTGGCTGGAATTTGGTTTGGACAAGGATGACTGCTGGAATAAAGCACACTATGAAACAGCACCTTTTTTCCTGACCATGTAACCAAACTTTCCACCTTTCCTCCAGGGCTTTGAGGGTGATCTCTGTCACTGCACTTCAATCTGCCCGTGCCACCCTGAGGTTCTCAGAAGCCTAGGCTGTTGGTATCAGGATAATGCACATAGCAGTAGTTAATTAATATTGCTAATATACTGAATATGCCCTCTCCTTGGTGAAAAATGAATACTGAGAGGAGGGAAAAGAAACAAACAACAAAGCACAGTAGGAGTTGTATAGGCAAAAGTTTTGATTTGGTTTATCTTTTGAGACAGTTTGATTAGATAGATTAAGTTTCTGTGCATCTCTCTAAAGACCACAGTAATAACCAGTGTCATGACTTTCAAATCCTTTGAACTGCAGAAGGGAATCAAACATAGTTGTCTTTTTATCCCAGCTTTTACTCTTTAGAATTCTAAAAGCTTGCTTTGCTCATCTGTCAAAGGGATAGCATTAAGGGGATCACTGTTGACAAGTGATAGTACAAATTATGCAACACAAATGACATTTCACTACCTCTCCTCTGATCTGCAATTCCCACTCTCAATCATTCCCTGTTCCATGAAAATATTAAACCACAGATCCAACTGCAGAAAAAGTGATAGTGTAGGCGTCTCTTGATATCTTGCTACTGAACAAAAATATGTTCTGAAGCCCACACCTATAATTATGTTTGTGAAAGTGGGTTCCATTTAAAGTCCCCTGGTTCCTTTAGGGATCTTGGAATATAAGAATCTAGATGTCATGACAGGATCAGGGCTATAAGGTCTTTTCTAAGTAAATGTTAACAGTTCTGAAAGGTCTTGCATTAAATTCACTGTAAACCAACGAGCAAAATCATTAGGCTGTACTTCATCAGAGGTTTCTCCTTAGGCAAGGAGAAACTGAAAAATTTATGTATCCTTCCAGTTTTCCCCTTGACAAAGCCTTATCTCAGACCCAATCAACATCAGCTCCTGAGGAGTGTTCTCATATTTTTCCATAGTTTAGGGGAGAACTTCAGTGACAAGAGGATTCTGAGAAATCAGAATTGCAGCATTCAAGCCACTCAGGTCAGCAACCCAACAGCCAGGAGTGTGTGAGCAGCGGTGGAGGGCAGGAGAGGAGCAATTCCAGCAGCGAGGACACAGCCAGCACCAGCACCTGCCGGACAATCCACACACATTGGCTGCAGTGCACTAAATACAGCCAAAAATCGCTTTTTGAGTTCTAGCGCTGCACTCTTATCACTGCAGTGAGACAATTTAATCCTCAGACATTACAAATCAGACCAACAGAAGGCTGGAATAAACTACTTTTCAGACTGCCTCAGAGGAGGACTGGAGCTGGGTTTTTCCTATTTGTGAAGATTATTCCTGCCTCATTGACATATGTTGATGCTCATGTAGACTGGAGTAATACAGGGGGCAAAATAATTTTAAGAGTCACCTGAAGAGAGTGCATGGGCACCACAAATGATGTTGTGGCCAAGGAAGCCTCTGCACACAGACTTTGCAGGCAGGACTTTCGATTACTCTCAGAGTCAACAGAACAGAGAAGGTTCATCTTCAATTGCTTCTCTTTCGGAACAAAAATATTGACTGAAAACAATGCACAAGCGTTTTCAGAAGTGGACAATTGACTCGTTTTGGCACCTGACCTCAAGTCACTGTCAAAACACAGAAATGAAATGAACACAAGAGTTGCATCACACAAGAGAAATGGGATTAGAGATACAAATTTTGCTACAAGGCTGTATTCAGACTGAAGAAAAACAAAAGAACAAATAAAATTATATTAATCTATTTTTGCCCACAGCTGTGAAAAGCTCTTGTGTCAAAAACCATCCCTCTAAGTTACATTGGTATCCCCATTATATATTATATTAACTGCTTTTTATTAGCAGTCTTATTAATCTCAATATTCACAAGAGCAGTTGGCAAATGAACAGAATTGGACTGCAAAGAGTACAAAACCACGGAAAATGCAACAACTTATTTACTGGCTTGGTATAAATCTGAGTGTAGATTGAGGAAATCAGTCACAAAGCACCTCCAGGGGAGCCTCAGCAGACGTGGTTGTGAGGGCACACAAAGGGGAGGGAACAGTTCAAACACGTGTCAAACACTCTTAGGCATCTCCATTTATTTGGGAATTATGCTATGGTATGTCTTGGAAGAAAAGGAAATAGAGACCTTGGCTCACTGCTATGGAGTAAGCCACTGGAGTTCTTTGTGGAGCAGGATTATATTGAGTTTAAGGATAAAAATCCCATATTCTAACATGATTTAGGACACACAACTCCCAGTGCAAGTTTTCCCGACCTTGATCACTTTTTTTAAAGCTGATTTTAGTTCCACTGAGTAAATTATCCAAGAATCAGTCAGATTAGGGGGATAAAATGGAACTAGAGGGAAAGATAGATGCATTAAGAGCATTAGAACTTTAAATCTTCAGTAAAACTCCCAGTTTAGCTGAATGCTACTCCTTTTTAAAATTGATGATGTAGCCTCTAAGGATGCCTTTTCACCTGCTGATGGAAACCACAGGTACTGCAAAGGAAATTAAAAGTACTTCTATTTATTGTGTACAACAAAGTCACTTCTTAAACTCACTTCCTTTTATATTTGTAAGAGTTTTCATTCAACAAAAGGAGACTAGTTTGAGGTAAGCTAAAATTTATTTGAAACCATGGCTCTAATTTATGCCTTAATCCAAGTAAAGCCTGGGCACTAACATAACAAACCAGGACCATGATTTTTAAAAGTTAGATTGTTATACAGCATAATAATTCCTTGCACTCAGCAGAAGTTCCTTAATTAAGATAGGAATGTTCTATGGTTATATGAAAGAGGACAGTCAGCCCCAATACACTTAACTTTTGCTATCTGTTGTATGATCTGCACAAGATCACTTCTCTTAAATATTTGCATCTCTAATTGAGAAGACACTATTTCTCAGGGAGATATATTAAGTCCTCAGCTTCATCTGATCACTGAATTATTATTATTCATGGGAGTTCTACTGTTAGTGTCACACCTAATGTAATCTCAAGCTATGTTAATTAATGTAATTTTAGAGTGGCCTCCCCATATTTCTCTTCTCCTCTCCTGTCCCTTGTGTCCTTTTGTCACCATGTTCAGCATGGATAAAATTGTCCTGTGGAATATAGTGTTTGACAAAATCAACCTTTTACGTCTTGGACTGTCTCTTAGCTGGGGCAGCTCTCCCATAAGGGAATTATTCCTTACCATCACTGTCATTAAGGATTCTGAATCCACTACAAGTCCATAGTAGGTGAACTTCCGAAAGTCAATAAGCCTCTGAGGGGACCTTAAGCTGTGATATGAGTATTTAAGCCTCTGTTTCTTTTGGAACCTTTACATAAAGTGCTCAGCAGTTGAATTCTGATAAAATGAAAGGGTAAACTCTAATTAGAACAATGAAGTTTAGGCTTTTACATTAAGATTATCACAGCACTTACAATATGAAAATCAATCTATGAGGGCTTACAGCTCAGACATGAAAAGGTTTCATGAACTGGAAAAGGTCTCTACCACATTGTAAAGCTCATTTTTAGCCAGGTTTCATACAGAAACAAGTCTCATTAAACAAAAGGGTACAAGTGATACTGTACTGGCATGAGAGCTTGCCTAACCTGGCAGCTTTGGAACCCACTGATTATTTTAAACTAAGAACCCAAACAAAGTGCAGTGAAAATTGCTTTCCTGTGCTCTCTATGGATGCAGTTGTTAGGGAGAGAAGGTGCACACCAGAACTCAGAGAAAAGCTGCAGGACAGAAGTCACTCACTGGTCCGAGCCAGAGTCCACTGAGGACTGACTGCCCTATTGCAATAGCACCTTATGGACATTATTGCCAACCACAAAATGCACAGTGCAGAAAGGCTTTGATCATAGAAGATGATTGTTTCAGATAAACTTGTCTGCAGAGAAAAATCCCCACAAAATTGAGGGAGGATTTTAGTGGGTTTGACTGTTTGGTGACATCTACACAAAACTTCCTTCACCAGGCAGACAACCTGCTTACAATGAGGAGAGGACTGAATCTCAATTCCAATCTCTCTTAGACACTTATATTCTGCTCCTTATTTGTGAATTAAGATATTGGCAAAGTTCATTGCCCTAAAAAACAAAGATTTGTTTATTTATTTAGAGTCATCTGTGGCCATACAGCTATTATCATATGAAAGAAACCAAAATAAAGATTAAATGCACTAAGACTTTAACACTTCCCCCTTAGAGGCAAGGGTCACGCTTTTGCTCAAGGTATCTGGGAGCTCTGAGGCAGGACATGTGTAAAAATGAGATTCCTTTGTGCTGAGTCTATACAAAGTTAACATTCCAAAGTGGGAAGCTACTCAATAATACACGAAACACATCCATAACAAAGGTAAATTGCTTCCTGGCAATGCTTTTCATCTCAAGCCTAATTACAATGTCCCAAAAATCTTCTGCTGGAACTCACTGAAATGAATTCCTTCCTAAATCTATTTCCCTTTAGGACTAACTGCAAATACACTTTTCTAGGACTTTCAAAGTCCTACAAGCAAAGAACAGCTCTATCAGCAGAAAAACAAAAAAAAAAAGCAAATTAAGATCTAGATCCTTTCTGCTTTTCCATGTAGCTCTAGAGCTCTGACAGTCTCCATTTTTCTAATGTACAACTTTATATAATACTGTGCCATTACAGTTGTTCTACAGTTCGGTCTCCAGGGTAATTTGCTTTTCTTGTTTTGAACATGCAGTGAAAAATTAAAGAAATATTGATAATTACCCCTAAGACCTGAGATATGAGTGATCTGAGGACAAGTATAAAAGAAAACAGGCTTGGTGTATAACTTTCAGTCAAAGAATTCTTAAAAGAAAAAACAGATAATTGGAGAATAACAACATGGGGTTTGGGCAAAAGAGGGAGAAAAACAGATTAATTTTAGAATTATTTTAGATCACATTAAATAAAAGCGAAACATCACCCTGGAAAAGTTACCCTAGAAACATTAGGCCATTAAATTCTTTCTTGTTTCATCCTGACTCCTGTTGTCCTCTGGCTGTTCAACTATGTTAAATAAAATACTTCAAAGGAAAGTCTCAAGTGTTCAACAGCTGATTTTGTTCCCAGAGGTGCTGAAGTGGCAAAAGTGGAGACATGTGGAGCAAATATAACTAACCAGAAAGGAAGGATGGGCTGCCAGCACATTTTAGAGAAGGAAAATAAAATAGTAATGAAGAGGCCTGGAAGAAGGTGAGCATGAACGAGGCCTCATTAGGCAGGCAAGGAATGGCAGGGATAACAAATCTACAGCTTCCTAATACACTTCTATTTTGTGCAGATAAAATTATATTCCCGTGCATAAAAGGAAATGACACCTTTCTTGTGCCTCTGGGTGTGAACAAGGTGTCAGGTCATTCAGAACGGGTTTCCAGGGTAATAAAGGCTGGATAAGGAGCTCTGCACCGTCCAGACACTGGTTCCTCATGGAATTAAGGATCTGTGTACCTGAATATCCAGGATAAATCAAAACTAGAGTCACCCACCAGTCATATGGTGTAATCCATCATTAGTATAATCCCCTTCCTGCAGAAAGAGTCATCCCTGCTCCTCAATCACACAAAAAATCCCCAACCCATACAATATCCAATAATTCTGTTAGGAGAAACACAAGCACAATCCTCTGGGCTGAATATTGCCCTGCAGAAAAGACCAGATCTCCAGGCAGAAGTGGTGACACACATTCCCACCGTATCAAAAGTTCAAGTGGGAAAAGCAATTTATTCATGCCCCACATTTCAGTGGATACAGATAAGATCATTACACGTTTCTGTTGCAAAATGCTGTTGATAAACTGTCATAGAGTATTAGATTTGCTGTATCTTATTTATTATACATGTCCACATATTGTGATAATTGGGTTGAATAATATTTCATGCAGGCTAATGTGAAAATCATTTTTGCTGAATATAAAATTACTTATTTTGATTCTATGGGGGTTTGTTTTGTCAAAACTCATGTAGCACTTAGGAAACTAATAATTGTTCAATTGTGGAGCAGAAGTGTAAAATTATCTTAACAGAAGTGCAGAGAATGAAAAGAACAATGCATCTGACCTCATTTGTTTGATTATTAATGGTGTTTCATCTAATTTACAAGGTCTAACCTTGTGTAATGCAAATGTAGAGCGCACATGTATCTTTTTATCTCACAGTTGCTAATTAGTTATGCTATATATCACCCTATTTTTGCTCTAGTTAAGCAATGGGGCAGAAATCTGAAGTAAAAGCCACCAAGAATAAGGTTTAGAAAACACCATTAGATTAGAAAGACTGAAAAAATCTGTGAAGATTATTTAATATACTTTACAATTTGGTACAGCTCTCATTCCTCAGCTAAGGAAAAGAAAATCATTAAATATTAGAAGTGAAACCTTTCTGGCAATGCTGTGATTTACCCAGAACTCTTCTGTTTCTCTTCCTGAGAGCTCCCAGAGCTCGCAGCCACCAGCAGAAAATGGCCCAGTGTTACATCAGACCCCACACTAGCAATGACATTGCTTTTTGCATTTCAGAGAAAATCAGCTTCTCTAAAGACCAGAACTGTTGGATTTCAGAGATGAGAACAGCAGGAATGGAGAAACAATGCAGAATCTGCACCTCTTTCCTCTGCAGCTTCCATCCAACACACAGAGCTGGATTTTCTGGGAGATGTGAGCGGGAGCAGCAAGGACATCCCTGAGCTATGTGGGTTATGTGCACAGCAAGGAGCCAGCGAGAAGGGGCTGGTCCCTCCCCCTGCCCCAGATTTTGTTGCATCAGACTTCAGATGCCTTTCACGACTTTGGTTTCTCTGGAAGTTTTGTAAAGTGAAAATCCAGCCCTTGCTCAGCTGATGGATTTTGTTCCTCCTGTAGTTAAATTGCCATGACAACAAAGGAGGGCACGTGCTGGGATCAGGCCAACAGCCTCAGTCTGGGTGGCTTCTGTGAGGCATTGGCATATCAGCAGAAGAAGAGAAAATGCATCTCTACAAAACAATTAGGTAAAAATTAGAAGGTGATAAAATGGAAAATTAGTGTACTTAGATAGAATTTAGGTCTGAAGTGTCTCTCCTTCCCATTAATTCAGTGATGGATTATCCCACTGTGTCCTCAATACATTTGTTTTAATTAAACAAAACTGAAGGATGGTCCATGCTCATTCAATATTTTAGGTCAGCACTACTACAGAATTTTGTGCAAGTATTTTTCCCACCTATTGCTTCCCTTATACTCTAATGAGGTCATATATCAGTGAAAAGCTCTAAATCTTTAGTTTTCAAACTGTTTTTTTTTTCCTTTTAGAGTTTTCCTTCTGAAAAGACTGCCCACCCTTACCCCCATTAATAACAAAGTCATCTCCTCTCTTTTCACTCCTGTCTGACACCACCTAAAGGATCCAAAATGACAAGAGGAGACTAACCAAGATTCTTTCTGCTCCTTATCCATTTGATTTTATCTTTTTTGATGCTTCTGAAGTTCCTAGCACAACAGGACACTGGCCCACGACAGCAGCTCTGAGACACAACCATAATACAAATCTATATGAAATGTATTTATTGTTTCCTTCTTTTCAAGGAAAACTAAAAGGCTCCAAACTAACATTACTTTTAAATTTTTACACTTAGAAATTCCCTAGGTTCATTTTTCTTGTTCTCTGGCAATTAGCTGTCTTCTCAGTCCTCAAGTCTTTTTGGGCTACTGAGCTGCTCTTTGTGGCTTCTGTACAGAGGGATATGTGAAGGGCAGCCAAACCCACTAATGCCACCCAGGAGAAAAATACTCTCAGCTGTTGATTACAAACAAATAAACTCAAGAACCTAACACACTGTAACACCTACTGGGTTTGCAAAGTCGTTTTTGGGTAGCTGTTATTACCCCTGTAAGTTTGTGCTACATTTATTTCCCTTTGCACCATTGTGCCATTATCAGTTATTTACACCATGCCCCAGATTTCCACTGCTCACAAAAAGTGGGGGTTTTGGAGACAGTGAATTAAGCAGAGTTCTCAAGAGCAGATCAGAGGTGGGAGGGTAAGAGGAAATGCAGCATAATGCAAAAGTGATCCAGAGTCTGAAATCCTACACCCAGAACACCGAACACCAGTTAAATTATCACAGCACAGAGGTTTCCTCACAGGGAATAATGCCAAAAAATGAGAGGCTTTTCAAGAGTAAGGTATCTGTGGAAAAAGCCTGCAAAAACACAAACACAATCCAGCCTGAAGAAAAGAACTTAAACAACCAAACCTAAAAGACTCCAATAAAATCAGAAAATGTCCTTTGCATCACATTCCCTGGCACTGTGTGAGCTCCAGGGATATTCCCCAGCAAAGGACTTCCATAGCTGCTTAGAATTTTCCTCACTGTAACAAGGACAGCCTTCAGCCTGCAGGGGACTAAATCCTGCAATATCAGCAGATCAATACTTTGGTATTCAGCAAAATTCTATTTCACTTTTTTCCCCTTTTCTCTTCCATCTCTGTTGGCCAGCATGTTCAGACTTCTCTCTTCCTGACCAGAAATCCAATATAAAATTCTCTATTCTGAAGCCTAACTTTTTTTCAGACACCTAAGAGCTTCATTCACCTTCATATAACAAATGCAGAGTACAAGATTATTTATTTTTGATCACTTTCAGCACAAAATCATTTGCCTTGCCAATTATTTCATTCATATCCTGGCAGGCATGATCTTCCTTAGCCCAGTTCACTCCTCTCAATGAACAAGTTATCAGTGCAATTTTTATCTTCTCATCCAGGAGGGTGATCTTTTTCCTTTGAAGAAAACAATTCTCTTTTCCTCTCTAAGGGCCCACTGACCACACCAACACAACCAACAACCCCTCAGATAAGGAAGAGTGAGGATATAATGTGTGGCTCCATAACACAGCTCAGCAGGAGCTTGGTTTCCCTTCTGAATTATCCCTTTGCATCTGCCCTTCACAACAAGATGTGCATGGATTTGTTTTATTTTACCCATCTGTTCAGATACTCCATGATCAGAATTTCTTACAATCACACAATGTATCTTCATAAGACTGTGCAATAATTCTGGCTAGAATTTACTCAATGCTGCTGCTCTTGGATGCTTTACTCACTGAGCTTCATTTTGCTTGGCCTTCACAAAAAACACACAACAGGAATAGGAGAAGGTCAGAAGATAAAAGGAAAATTATCAGAGACTCAGAAAAACACCTATTTATGACACTGAGCTTCCAGAGACATTTACAACAAGCAGCAGCATTGGAAAGGCTAGCAGAATATACCTACTTATCCTGTAATATTATTGTAGAGGTTACAAAATTCCACAGGAGTCAAATACTGATAATTAATGAACAATCTTTTGCTCATAGTTGTCTAAATTGTTTCTAGAATTTTGTTCAAAATAACTTAAATAAATTAAGCCCCAGGCAAAAAATAAAAGAACTCGAGGAAAGGAAATGTTCAGTCAATTTTGACAGTCTGTTTAGTCACAATGGTGCTCAATATTCAGAAAACCTTGCTTATAATGGTGCACATTTCCAAACACCAGTCCTTCAGAGCTGGGTATTTTGGAGTACTCTGCTTGGTATCCTGGCTCACCATTAGTTCTTCATTTGAAAGTTATGATCAAGGTTCTGTTTGTTCAGGTTTATTTCATTTCAAGGTCTTTTCTAAAACATCTGTGTTATACAGTGCTGCTCAGTCACATTTATTTGTGCTTATTATCTTAATTATTTTTTGCCAGAAAGACTGACAATTATGCATTTGCAGATGTAGTAGATCAAAACCCCCTGAACACTCTGGTGTTTGCTCTGGGCTTATTACTCCCTGATACTTTTGCTATCAGTAGAATTTGCTTGTTTACCATTGCTATCTCTATTTAGATCATTTATTTAGATGAGAAACAGTGAGGAGTTGCATTTCTGACACCTGGGAGGCCTCATTTGTTATCTTCTCTTAAATGAACAGCAGCTACTTTACCACTGTTTGCTATTTTAATCCAAAGCTCCACTCACACCTCTGCTCTCACTAACACTTTGCACAGATCTGAGTCAAAAAGAGATAAAGTTATGCTGGCTCCAAATTCAGCAAAAGAGTGAAAGGTTTCCAGAGGAAACAGAAATGTTAAATTCTGGGCCAGTGAGAAGGAGAACCATTTGACTTTTATATGATGGAAGAAGGGTCACTATATTGCTAGAAAAGGCAGCAGGGGGAGAAAAATGGAAAAAAAAGAAAAATTCCAGCTTAGGAATTTTGCTGTGAAACTTCTCTAGCAGAGAAGTCAAGTCACCCTCAGCAGAGAGACAAATGTAAAGCACAAAAGTAATTTTATTTGGAGTCCAGGTAGAGTTTCAGGTAAATGTGTATTCCTTACCTCTAATGTTTCAATGTCTTTTTAGAGGTTGTCTTTGTTTCTCTTCAGAGGAAGTAGTGGAATGCACAGGAAAGTTAATAAAGCTGGATTCATAGAGATTTCTATTTTGTGATGGGATTTGACTGAAATTTATTACAGTGTAAACTCTGAAATTTTGGTGGAAATCTTGCTGTGGGGAAGGGAAGGAGAAGAGGAACTCATTCTTAATTCTAGCTGCTATTTTCAACTAAGCATGTTTAAACTATTAATTCTCCATCAGACTTGGCTGAAATAGGCTGATGCACTCAGAACAGAACAGCATCATAACAGATAGAAATCATGATTAGATGAGACAGTTCCTAAGGAAACAAACTCTTTGAAATTAAAAGAATTAAGCAGCAATACCACAAAGCACTGTGAAATCAAAGGTACAGCTTTGGTCATGAGTCAACCCACCCTCTCAAGCAGCTTAAGGTTTGTTTTTTCATGCTAACTGGATTAACTCACCTCAACTGAGGACATCCTACCCAGACCTAACTTTAAAATCTCCAGCTGAAGCCCCAAAGCTGCAGTCCGGACTCTGGGGTCTTAACATTTTCTCACTATGCACATAATTCTACCCATCCATCAGCTGATTTTAAACTCAAATTTACCATCTTGTGTTGATCAGGCTCATAGGAATTACATTCACCTTGTCTTTAGAAAATCACATCATCCTGACTACTATTTTCAAAGCATATGCTACCATCAATATGAGGATTTCATGGTGGATCAGGGAAAGACAAGTAATTTACTATTTACTATTTTTGTAGTTCACAATCCCAGATCAACCAATTTATGTTATGCTCAGCGTGGCCAGGTATAAAGGGGTTTTTGTTTATTTGTTTTAGCAGCAAAGATTCCCAATATTAAATTTCCCTCTTCTAACTTTATGAGTTCAGAGAAGAAGGACAAAAACCCTGTGTGAACAGGAGTTACTGTACCCTGCATTGAAACAGCTTCAGGTAGATCATTGTGGTAATTAAGTCCTGCACTTGTTTGGCTGCCACGTGGCATTCAGGTGTGCAGTGAGCTGGCAAGCACAGCAGTCTGCAGAACAGCTTAAGGGAAGCAAGGAGATTCCCCACAATCACTGTTCAATATTTTTCAGCCACATCCCCAAAGGTCTCTACCAAAGAAGCAGATCCTGGCTCACACAGCCTCTGTTGTGCCTGTGAATGTGGTCAATTTTTGCCTTCATTACTAGAGAAATAGCACAAAAGACTGGAACAAATGACTGAGGAGAAAGCACTCATGGCCAACTTGGCCTCCACCTTCAGGGCAAGGAAGCAATTTGCTTTTCTGCTCTTAAATACATTACCTTGACCCAACTGCTGTCACAAGAACTCTTTTTTTGCCATTGTAGAAAACATATTACAGTATTAAATGATTCTCCTTATTTGGGATGATTCTGTAGGAAAGTATAAATCTCACCACGAGCACTAATACTAAATAGAATTTTCTGTATCCAAAAATGCTGCCTTTTCCTTTGCACAGCTCTTCTCAGCCTTTGTATTTTTCATATCAAGAATTATCTCAGCCCTTTGTATTTTTATGGAACAACATTACATTGAAACAAGGATCAGGTAGGCCTACAACACTCTTCCTCTTCTGCGCCACTGCTTAATTGCACCAAACACCTGCACAAAGTTCTGGGCCTTTCAAAAAGTATTTCAGCAACCTAAAACACTGCGATCTTGTTTACAAGACCAGATAAATAGCTGACAACAGTTCCCAAGACTTTTTAAAGCACACTGACCTTAAAAGATTGACTATCTCCTGCACACCAGAAGCACTGTAAATATTATAAACCACTAAATGGTGCTTGGGCTACACAAAGTGTAAAATTTAAATCCTCAGGCCACAGGTCCCTCGTGCTCCTTACAGATGCTTTCCAACTTTTTTAGAGAAGTGCAGCTCAACTCTAGGGCATTAACATACATCCAGATTTTCTCCTCTGGTCTTTGTTTAAAGACTGTATGACCTCCACAGTGTAGCATGCTGTATGTCAAGGACTACATTTGAACCCAAATCTGGGAACTCTCTCTTTTCCAAAAATCTTCAAAATGTTGTAGGAAAACACAGTGGGTTCTCCCTGAGGGCAGCAATTGTCAAGGGGTTGACAAATCTCTACAGTGAGAGGTGAAATTAAATGGATAAGCTCTATCCAAAGAGGCAGATGTACTGTGGTTAAGACTTTTCTTTTATTTCTCTGTGGAAAAAGCAGACAAAGGGATGCATGGCCTGCGTTGGCAGGCTACAAAGCTTTCAGGCAGCAAGTCACTGGAACAAGGAGAAAAGGCTCTGCCTCAAACTTCTTAGAGCAAGAAGGAGCACTCCAAGCTGACTGCAGTGCTTTCCACAGCATATCACGACTGACTTGAAATCATTACTGAAAGCCAGGCCGCTGCTATCGACTTTGCAATTACTCCATGTCTCAGCACGGGTGCGGTGGCAGCCAGCATCGACAAAGAGTAGCTAAAACTGGCTCTGGGCTTTTGTATCTATTGGTCTTTGTTAATTGCATTTCTACTTTCTTTATCACATTTGCTTCTAAACACTCAGCAGTGCAGAGGATGCTGACAGGGCAAGTAAGTTTTGTCCTAAGTTCACACAGAAGCCTCCACAGATTAGGCTCCGGGCTCGGTGCTGCATTATGCGGCTCCTCTCGCCGTGGAGGCAGGAAAACAAAGCAGAGCAGCTCTTGGCAGCCATCCTAAGTATGCAGGAAGGAGAACAACAAATGCCTCCAGGGACACACTGATACATGGAGTTAACCAGCACCTGAAAAGCCCCACACCTGTGATCCTCCCACTGCTGCAAACAGCGCTGAGTTGCCTCAGTGCATCCCTCAGTCACACGGGGATTCATCTCGCCTAATCTGAGGCGCTTACAGAGCAGGCACTCACACCTCAGTTAGCCATCCTTCTATAACCACTGCAAGACTTTTACTACAGCATGGATCATCTTGTCCAAAGAGGCACATCTGAAATAGGTCAGAGGAATCACAGCCTGGAAGCAATGATTTCTGTTTTTATAAACAACTCTGGATGTGAAGATGCCTTGAGAGTTGTAAGGGCTTTTCAGACAATGAAGTCAAAAATGAAACTCGAGGTCAAGCCCATTTAATGTTAATAAATAAATTAGTCAATTTTCCATTCAGCACAGGAAAAAAAACATATATGATTTTCTTTATCATGTTATCTCAGCTTGTCATTCTGCAATTTCTTTGAGACACACAAACACTCCAGCCCAGAGCACACCTGTCACGGAGCGGAGCACAGCTCCCTGGCTTCACACTGGTAGCTCAGGGAAAAAGAAAAAAGCTCCATTCCATATCTCTCTCTTTTTTCACACTCCTGTTCATACATAGCTACAATAACTACCCATGTGTAAAAGAATATGGGAAAGCTGTTCTTAGAGATCACAAAGCCTGACTGCCAGGAATAGAGTACATCTGTGACTGCTTTGAGGTGGACGCATGCTTCTATTTCTCAACATTTACATCAAATAGAAAATGCTTCACAAAAGCACAGCTCCTGTCTTTTAGCAGAAATTCAAAGTTTGAACCTTCCCTGCCCTACCCTTGGTGTGGTTGTTCCCACTTGTGCTGACCACGAGGCATCTTCTCACCTGCACAGCTGGACACAGGCACCTGAGCTGGCAGAGGCAGTGTCCCTCAGGAGCCACGAGGGCTCTGAAACTATTCCAATGTAGATTTCCTCTAAATTGGTTCAGATTTGTTTCTACTGAGCAGTGCATCACTTCCTAGCTAGCCTGACACCTGAACAGAGTCCCCACAAAGTCTCAGGGGGAGAATTCTATGCTACATCTTACACCACCAAGAGCATTCTTGGGTATGCAGATGATGTTCTTTGATCCTATCAGTTAAATAAGAGAATAAGGGGAAGAATGATATTTCTAGTAGTGCAGCAGGCCCTAGAACCATACTGGAATACTATAGCCAGGATTGACTCAGATACTGATTCTGCTCTTCCCTCTAAATCCAATTGCTCATTTTTGTAGAGGTGGGCCAGGATTATTACAATTTTGGAGGAATTTTGTCATTTGGAAAGGGTTACATGTAATAATAGTGTTTTATGAGATACAAATTTTTGCAAGTAGGTGTGGGGAAAATCAGGCTACAAGAGAACTTGTGCTTTTGTTTAAACAAGGAACACTGTACTCTGGGCAAGAGGAAATGTTTCCATTATCCACTGGGACTCAAGGATCCTGCAGTGCCAGTGTATCACCTCTGCCTCTCTCAGACCTGTTGAACATGTATCATGTGTATAATGTACACATATGCATTTGACACTACAGGGACAGGTAGCACTTGCACTGGCTTGCATGCAGTGGCACGTAGATTTTGATAAAGCTTTGTTTTAGAGAGGGAAAACTGACTCTCCATACCAACCCTCTGTCATGACTCATCCAGACATCCTCTTACTCCTAAACCCATTAGTCCTCAGAAGATTAAGTAGCACAGCACAGGCAGAAAGACTAAAGGATTGGGATGCATTATTTAGCTACGATTCAGTGCCTGAGCTCTGCTGTTTTCATATTCCTAGCCTGCAGCAGAAAACACCTCTAAATGCATTAGCTGAAATGAATGGGTTGAACTTAAGTTGTTCCTCCTCATGTTTGTCAAACAGGAGAAGTACTGCAGCTGAGCTGCTGTGAAATAACCAGCAAAGGTTTGGGTATGTGGGCACACAGATACACAGTGAGTAGGTGAGTGATACCCACAGTTACTCCTTTCTGCCTGAGGTGGTGTGGTGGCTGTAACCTGCCTTGGTTCCCAAAACAGGATCAGTTCCAGTCAGCTAGAGCTTGAATATTAATCAATGTGTTCTGTTCAGGTGCTCATTTATCAAGCTTCTTCTGAAAGCTAAAAGAGACAGCTTTTGTCATGTTTTAGATATACTTCTTTACTACATCCAGGCCTTTTTCTGTGCCAGCACACTTTTCTCTGATTGTATTCCTTGTGTGGAAGGCTTTTGGAATGCCTTCCACCCAGCACAGGTGCCCTGAACACTGCACCAGGGCAGCCCTCACTGAGTCAGGCAAGAGCCTTTTGGAGGGACTCGTTGCTCTCTAGCTCACCAATTTCATAAGAGACACATAAAAGTTAACATTTAATCTCTTAATAAAGCTGTCAGAGGTAAACAATTCTTTACTACTTTCTTCTTAAGGACACTAGAGACACTCTCTGAGGGAGAGATATAGATTTAAATGAAGTCATCTCTTAAACTACTCTCCATCTTCCATAAGAATAAATCTTCTTCAAAGGGCTCTGACAATATGACTGGTTTGGGGATTGGGGCAGGAGGAAGGATGAGGAGGGGAGAACAAAACAAGAGCATCCCCCCAAAACAAACAAGTTTTCATTTCTGACCTCAGACACTGAGAATACAAGATTCTCTGTATTGCTTCCAAGCACTTTCTTATTCTATCCTATTTGCTGTTCTGTTCCCAACCATGGCTGATTTGTGTTGCTTCAGAATAAGGCAGAAAAACAAACAGGATACAGACAAGTACATGCTGGAGGGAAAAAAGAAATCCTTTTAATGCAGTAGGAGACTAAGGTACAAACAATGGAGTACAGAATCTCAGCCTGAGTCTCAACAGCTCTGTGTAAGGTATTATACAAATGAAAAATGAGTTTAAAGCAGCCCTTCTATTTTGATCACATACAACAGTTGACAGGTCAGGGCACTGGTACTTATTCTCACACAAGAAACAGGTGATTGGAAATCTGGTCTAGCCCAGCACATGTTCTCTTTTCAAACCTGGATCGATTATTTCTTCCCATGACAACTTCTAAAGCTTCAGCTTTTTATGATTCACCTCTGAAGCCATCAGCTGTCTCTCCCTGCTGCACATTTGCTAAGGTATGACATTCTCCTGAGCAAATGCACAAACTGCACCTCCACCAGTGCAGCAGAGAATGCACCCAGGCTGACACACAGCTGTGCAGGACACACAGAACACAGCCAGGCTGACACCCAGAACACAGCCAGGCTGACACCCAGAACACAGCCAGGCTGATACCCAGATGTGCAGGACACACAGAACACAGCCAGGCTGACACACAGATGTGCAGGACACACAGAACACAGCCAGGCTGACACCCAGAACACAGCCAGGCTGACACACAGAACACAGCCAGGCTGACACACAGATGTGCAGGACACACAGAACACAGCCAGGCTGACAGACAGATGTGTGCAGGACACACAGAACACAGCCAGGCTGACACCCAGAACACAGCCAGGCTGACACACAGATGTGCAGGACACACAGAACACAGCCAGGCTGACAGACAGATGTGTGCAGGACACACAGAACACAGCCAGGCTGACACCCAGAACACAGCCAGGCTGACACACAGATGTGTGCAGGACACACAGAACACAGCCAGGCTGACACACAGATGTGTGCAGGACACACAGAACACAGCCAGGCTGACACACAGATGTGTGCAGGACACACAGAACACAGCCAGGCTGACACACAGAACACACCCAGGCTGACACACAGAACACAGCCAGGCTGACACACAGATGTGCAGGACACACAGAACACAGCCAGGCTGACACACAGAACACAGCCAGGCTGACACACAGATGTGCAGGACACACAGAACACAGCCAGGCTGACACACAGAACATGACACTGCCATCAGGGGCCAGCAGGAAAAGTGCACAGCAGCTCCTGTCTGCACACATTAACATCCAAGTCACCCAACCACTTCTCCTGTGCCTCTGAGTCACCTCGATTGCTATGGATTACCATCCCTCAGGAGATTCAGGATGGCATTCCCATTATCCACTTAGGTACATGCTTTTACTATATCATCTACTTAAGCTGATCCTACCCACTGCCATTACTTTGTGTTATGAATGCTGGAGTTGATAGACATCAACCTGCCATTGCTCTCTTCCAGGGCATGTGAAATCAGGAAGTGCTGCAACGCTTAGCTCAGGGCTTATGAAACACCCTGAAATGGCTAAACCTAAGCTTTGAAATTGGTTAGCTGTAACTTTGGTTCTTTGGCTATCAGCAGGTAAACATTACTTGTTTCAGTTCTGAAATGTCAAATTCTCCACAAAAGAAACACTTGCTGTAAATCTAAACCAGACTGGGAGAACCAGACAAGTTCCTGCCACTCCAGTATTTTGTCCAGTGAATGACAGGACTCTGCTTCCACAGCTTTCCCACCTACATGTGCAATGTGTCACTAAATGAAAAAAAATAATAAAATTTGTCACAGCAACTTAAACAAATTGCAGGTGTAATACCTATGATATTTTCAAAACCTATTTTGTTAGAGATAGATCAAATGATTAACAGAGTACATAGAATCAAAGACCACAAGCCACAGTGCAAGACATGCTGCACTCAGTTCTACAGTGCTATTCAAGTTTCAAGACAAGCCTAGTTTTAAAATGACCTACTAAGTGACACTCCCCATTAGGCTTCCCATAAAAATCACCTTATTACCTTCAAGTGTTGTTCACTTCCTAATGTCATGAGTCCTAGACTGAGTACCTCTCATGAAAAGAAAGCTGTTCACTATTTCAAATTTTTTTCTATAACTGTTAACATTACCTTCATAGAAAATTCTACAGAGTTGATAAAGTCTTCATCATATGTGTTAGAATGGCCTAAGGAGCTACAAAATAACAGCTAAACTGTTCCAGGCACTGTTTGAAAAGGCAGAAGGACCACAGGCTGAAGAATTTTAATTTAGAGAGAGAGAGAGAAACTAAAACACATTGGAGAAACACATGCAACACAAACAGAATGAAAAATATACTCCTCATTCAACAGCTTTTGGAAGTAAAAAGGTATCTGAGAGGGCACAAGGTGCTGGGGGAGGTATGGAAAATGAGGGCATGGCAGGAAAGGAGCAAAACCAGGGGAAGGTACTATAGAGAGAAACAAAGCTGTAGGACCAGTATGCTGAGCAGAGACAAAACAACAAAATCCTTTGTATAAAATTAGGTATTTACTGAGAGGGAGGAGGAATTTCATTCTGGAGGAACACACCCCTTCCTCCTCCTGCCCTGGTGCTCCTATTGCCACACACAGTGCCCTGTGTTACGGATTATCCCTTTGCTCAGCTGGGGCCAGCTGTTCCAGCTGTGTCTCAGCTCCTGGTGCACCTGCAGCCTCCTCACTGCTGGGACAGTGTGAGAATCAGAAAAGGCCTCGAGGCTGTGAAAGCACCGCTCAGGTTTTACTAAACTAAACCTCCTCTGTTAACTTTGCTTTCATCACTAATTCAGAACAGCACCATACAAGCTACGATGAAGAAAATTATCTGCACCCCAGCCAAAACCAGCACAAATGTCTCTGCAAGTCAGCAGTGACCATGCTGATCCCACAAACAAACACCAAAAGAAGGAATTGCACGCTCAGGACTATTGTCTTGTCATGGCCCAACGCTGCATGCTACTCCTACAACCTGTTTGATATAATTAATAGGAAGAGGACACAGCCCCTCTTGTCCTCAGGGGTTTGCTTTGAAATCACAGACACTGCCACCAGCAAGGCTGGAAGCTGCAGAGTACTTTACAAGATGGTTCCTGGGCTCTCTGTATGTATTTATCTGTCTGTAGTACTACCACTCATTAAAAAGTCTGTCCCCTTTTCAAGTGAAAAAATATTTAGTTCCTCTGGCTTATGACAGTCTTTGTAAAGAGCAGTGCTATATTGATTCTTTCCTCAGTGTGTTTACAAACTCATTTATAATGTTGTGACCTGAACTGTAGAGTACAAATTTAAAATGACCTGTACATATTACTTGGTAACATTTGGATTGCAAGTTAAATACTCCCTGATTAAACATGAATGCTTTTCCCTGGGAGTACGAGATATCTTATCAGAAAAGCCTTCTTATCAAATTCACCATCCTGGAGGCAGACACATTCTCTTGCAGTGCTGGGAGTTTATAATGATAAAATTAACAATGTTGTATTTCCCAGTGAAGTCAGCAGTAGTGCACTGCATCCTACCATTAATCATTAGAGCCAGTTCTCATAACAGAGCCACTTGCTGGCCCTCAGGCACCTGCATCACTCCCCAAGCAATTCCAGTCCCCAGCAATAACTTATCGCAGAAGCCAGGGATCAAGATTAAAAACCCAGTGAATAATGGGAGACTGTGTGCACCTCTATTCCTCTGGTAGATACAAGCAAGCTAATAACCTCCTTAAAGGGGAAGCAAATCATTCCATATTTTTTCACTTTATAGACAAGCCAGGAAAGACCTGTATCTACGTCTCAGTAAAATTTATTGTACTGTTTAAGTTACTTGTTTCTGCCTTGTGCAAGGCATCAGCATGCATAAAACATTGGTAGGGGAGGGCCCTCTGTGCAGCACTGCATTCTGCTCACAATAAAAACTGCAGGGGAAGGAAATTTTCATCTAAATCAGGAAATCAGAAATACTACCCATTTTGTAAAAGCATTTGGGCAAGCAGTATAATCAGAGGCCAGATTTCCAGCAGACAAAAAAACGGCTTGAATTGACATTTGTGCCACAGAGGTGATGAAAGAGTCCCTGAAAATGCATTTCAGCCATGGCTTCTCCCCCTCTCTCCTTCCCAGTGACAGGGCACAGCACTGAAATAGCGAGTGCTCTGCTGCTGTGAGATCAGTGCAGGTCTCTGGAAAGAGTCTGTGAGCCGATGCAGCTCACAGCTTGCAGCTAAAGTGTGCAAGAGAGAAAGGTCTGGAAACACAAAAGGAACCTTCATGGGGAACTCACTCCAGTGTCCCTGCTGGGAGGACAAAATGCATGCACACACACACACCTGTGCATGTGTGCACAGCTATTTCCAGAGAGCTTCTGGTCTCCTTCAATTCAGCATCAAATATTGACACCATGCTCTGAGGTTATTCCAGATATTCCCATTTTGACCTACAAATCATATGGTACTTTAGAAACTATTATTATTGCATTGTTTATTCAAAGATTAATCTCGAAAAATTAGTGCTACAGTACCTTGAAAGGAAGGGAAGGAAGTAGGGTCTGATTAAAGAGACTGAGACACTGTGCTGCTTTTTAGCATTCTCAAGAATTTCACATCCAGTTTTTACTTTTCAGGAGGTTACTACAAAGGGAATGCTTGAATTCCTGAGATAAAAGCAATAATTACTATACTTAGAATAATTAATACTTGCTACAGATTTTGTATGAGGCGAGCAGAAAAAGAATTTCAAGTGTGGCATTGGAGAGGAGAATACAAGGAATTTAAGAAAAGTAGATGTAGAACTACTGTGTTAAAAGTATCCAGTTTATACAGGCAGCTCTTTGGAACACCTGTGTACAATGCCTCAGTCAAAAGCAAATTCAGACAACACACTGACTTGCACCAGCCCAGCATATCAGTGTGTGCTGGAGAATAATGTGTGAAGGAAACAACTGAGGCACAGTTGGGCTGATTTCACAATGAAAACCACGTGGACACAGAGGAGAATTCTCTGTCACTTTGGATCCCATCTGCCATTTAGACTACATGAAATGTTAAGGAACTGCAAATTAATCTTTAGAAGATGAAACATAGTACTAAAATTCTGTGAGAGAAAGGAATGAATATCAAACATGACTACAAAAATTTGTCAAGTGAGATTAATCATTGAGCCTGGTTATAAATTCTTCGTGTTCCACTGTTTTACCAAGAGCTTTCATGAAACATTTATTTTTGATTGTCAGGTCTCAGGAATTCTGCCTGATTTTCCCATCTGCTAAGAATATAAGTTCATCATGGTTATAAAATCTTGATGCTCCACAAAAGCCTCCCAAGCATACAGGGAAACGAGATAAAGTCATTACAACTTACTGATATGTCTGTAAACCTACATAAAAATCGCATTATACTTAATGATTTAGAAATAAATAACAATGTATTAATATAATGGATGCATTTCTGAATGGCTGCATCTCTGAATACCATGTGATACAGTGGTGTGTCAAATGATCCAAGCCAGGTGCTACTGCCATCACTCCAAGGGGTATTTGAAACAGGAACTATGCTGGACTCTGATACGTGTTGGCATCAGTCCAAATCATGAAGTAAAGAAAAAGAAAAACTACTGACACTTATTTCCACCCCAAAATCACGTAAGATGCCATTATTCTCAGTTTCAGGGTGTGCCCAGGGTGGGAAACACTTGGAAGAATTCCGATTAATGATTTTCCCTGATTAACTCTGACAATAACTCATTTTCCATAAAGATTCAGTCCTTGATTTGATCTTTATTTTGATAAAATAAATCCCGAGTATTATAAATCAAGTTTCAGCAAAATATCTCTACTGACCTTATATTGGAATCCTGTGATTCATACTAGAGGAGCCTGTTGTAGAAGGAAGAATAGAGAATACTGCAAGGCATAAAATTGCTGGGATTTTAAAATAAACCCATGAATGCATGTCAATCACTTTACAAACATCAGAACTGGTGTCAACTGGAGGCTTTAGAGACATCATGCTGTTAGCAGCTTCTCCTCAAGTTTTTGAAGGTGGGAGAATCAATGAGAGGATGCTTCAAAAGCTGGGTACAAGTGATGTACATACAACTGATGGGAACAGCAGAGGAGCTTTGGGCATGTCTTGAGGAAGAAAAGTGACAGTCTCATAAAAGAAATTCTAAAGGATTAGGCTTCAGAGAACACAGTCCACACGTGGATGAAGAAAGCAGCATAGCAAACCATTTTTACAAGTTTGTGGGTTAGTCTGATAGCAAGGGGTTTCATTTAATGAAAAGAATTGGATTTTTAACCATGCCCCCTGGGGTTGTATAGGTTTGTAAATCAAATCTTTACATCTGGTCAAATACTTCATTAAGATCACAGCCACACAGTGAGGTGTTTTCCATTCCTGAGCTGATCTTTGCCATGCAGAACTCAGGTCTTCTACCTTTCATTTCAATGTTTATTTTGCACTACTTTAGTTGGCCTCTGCCTAATTATCAGCTTGAAGACCTGTCCTTTTGCTGACATTAATAATAAATAATCAATACCCCCCTTGTACTGTCACTGCCAACTCACTCACATGCAGTGAGGACAGGCCAGATGGAACTCGCTGTGTCCAGTGCAAGAGCAAGCCATGGCAAGCACAAAACAAAGTACAAGATAACCTATTTAAACATCACAAAAAGCCTGGACCTGACTTAAGACTGGAAAAACCTAAATTTTGGATTAAGGAAACAACTGGAAATATGCCAAGCTCAATTCTCTTCCTACAAACGTACAAGAAGGGAGTTAAATTCAAGGCCTTGCCCAAGGTGTTGTTATAATTGTCTTCTCCAAAAGAGTGTAAACCAGCATTGCAGGGAGAGAAACACACCAGGGGAGACAAGGAGAAGCTCTGCTGACACAGACAGTCAAGACTTCCAACGCTTCTGAAATTCAAAGGAGGAGGAGAAGAGGCAGGCTGTGTGTTATGTTATGGAGGGAATATTGGATTTGAGGAGATGGACAACAGGCCAGAGGAAATCGGATTGTAACTACTCCTACAAAAGATGTCACACTGGAGAATTTTTTTCCCTCCTTTCCAAGACAAAAGACTTAATCCCATAGTTTCTAGTCCAATAAAATTAATTTTTACTCCCTTGTTTCTATAAAAACCATAATTTTCTTAAGACCAGGTATTGGTTGACTGCATTTATGAGCTGAAATTTAAATTCCTTAGACCATTAGAAAAGTTTTCCTAATTGGGTGATTTTTTTCTGCAAATTGGTCTAAACATATCAGAAATCTTTGGTACTGTTATGACACTACTCATGGAGATTTAAATAAAACAAAAGTAAACAAAATGCTGCAGTAAAGTAAACCAAAATGAAGAAATACATAACATTCGATTTTTCATAAGGAAGCAAAAAATTGGAATTATTCTACTAGGTTTGACTGTGTGCAAAAAAACCCCAATAAAACCACAAACCAACATAGGCACTATAAGAATGAAAGCAATGGTTTAATCCCAAAAATGCTTCTGCACATGGATAATTAAAATGCTCCAGAGTAGAATTATTCCTGTTCTGGAGTTCGTGCACAAGTATCAGGATGCAAAAAACCACAAGTCATCATCTCATACTGAAAATTACAGCTTTATTCTGTCTCTTAAAGCTTCCTAAAATTCCAGCTGATTGCAATGAGGAGTTTGCAGGAGAAGTTGATCAGTGTATGATGATGCCATTCAAATCCTGCCTGTTTTGGTTATGGAATCCATTATTTGTGAGAATATCTGCATCTTATCAAGTCCCACCTTGTATTTAGCTACAGCCAAACCCAACACACTTACCCCTCAGTGCTAAAAGATAGTATTTCATCTGCTGATGCTTTCCTTGCAACTGCTTAGATTAAAAACACCTCTTAAGGAAACAGAATATGACATTTCAATTAAGCCATTTTTTTTTTGCAATAGTCCCTAAACAATGCATGCAAAAGATCAAGCTGCTGAGCACAATCATCTCTTTGTGAAGGCCCTCAAATGTGTGAGCAGATCTTATGAAAGGGAAAACACAGACACCAGAGGAACACAACCAGTCCTTAGCCTTGAATAAAAATACTTTCATTCTACCAGAATTGCTCAGGTACAAAATCAACTCTTTTCCTCTTTCAGGTCGCTTAATTTTACAGAAACTTTCTCTTCAATGTAGAATGTGATGTGAATTTAGAGAGAAGAGGGATTTGGGATTTTTTAGTGTGTTATTAAGCCATGAAGAGTCAAACATTTTGCTGAGTTAAGGTGATTCACTGCACTGCCCTGCTTAAGCTCAATATCTATTTCTGTGTTGCCTATTTTCATCTTAGTTCCAAGTTAAACTGACATTGCTGAAGCTCTTTCCTAAGGGTTTCCAACACATAAGCCAAATTGCAGAGCCTTGTAAATGGGGTTTTGTCTGTTCAGCAGATGGATGGCGATTGATTAAGCTTCAGTGACTTGTCCATGAATATGAATTCTTAAAGACACTGATCTACAAAATCAGAAACTGGTAAATACTCCAGCAGAGTGTTCCTGAAATTAATGAAAGTTGTGTGTGAGACAGAAGGGCTGATCCAGCACTGTGTTCATGTAGGCCAACAATTTTACACTCTTGAGTATTCCACCATTTGGAAGAATGGGAATACATCTATTAATCTGGTCTCCAAAAAAAGGCAGATACTTTAGCAGAGTATTTGTAACTTTAACGAATTGTGGAACCAATGATAAAATGTCCTTCGACTTAAGGAACTGAGGAATGAGTTCACTGAACCCCACAACCTGATGGCTGACAAAAGATGATGGCAGAGAAATGGGAATTGCTTTGCATGGCTCAGAAGATGTGATTCCACTCAATATTATAAAGAGAAAAGAATAATTCAGAGTTTGAGCCAATTTTTAATGTAAATTCACACTCCATCCTTCCTAGACCATTATTCTTATGACTACACCCTGGAGTACATTGGTTTTCTCTTCTAAACAGCAAACTTTGATACAAACAACTTGTGAATCAATAAGCAACTTGTTTTGTGGCCGCCCTGTGCATTGATTCACAAACCATTTGTCTCCTTGTAAACACTGTAATAAAACAATTATCACTTAATAATGCACAATTACATCATCTGTAGCCAATCAGAATCCTGAGGAATCACCATTTTCTTCTCCCTGTATAGAACCTGTACATTGTAGCTCACTCAATTTCATAATACATCAATATATATTTCTTTCCTGGGTGTTTTGGGAGCATTTGTATAATTTTTCCCTAAATAAACAAAAGATCACCTGAGAAAGTAAGGTAAATCTAGGTTTTAAATAATCTGGAAATAAAGGAAAGAAAGCAGATTTTAAATTAGAAGTATTGAGGAGTTTAGCATAAAATTTCTATTGCAACTGGTATTCTAATTTTTAGATAAAAACCTGCTCTGAGTTAATTTAAGGAGCGAACCTTGGGAACCGTACACTGAAGTCCCCCAGTTTACCAGGGCCTGTGTTGTGAGTCCTAAATTCAAATACAGTGTTACAGGCACAGCCTAATGACTGCTGTAAAGGGAAATAATCTCTCATCTCCTGGCCACGCTGATACCCCAGCCCACGGCACCATCAGCCCTCCTGGCTGCCCAGACACTGCTGGGTCTGCTCACTTTGGGGCCACCAAGGCATCCTGACCCTTTCCTGCTGCTCTTGCTGCTGTGTTTTTCTTCCTCAACATGATGCTGAGGTTTGTCCCTGTTGGGAATTTGGGATTTTGGGAGGTTTTGGTCAGCTCACTCCTCCAGCCCACCCAGGTCTCTCAGGATGGCTGCCCTGCCCTTGCTGCATCAGCTGGTGCCTCCAGTGCCCTCTGAGGCTGATGTGAGCAATCCCTCTCCTGTAACACTGCTAATACAGATGTTAAACATCTGTACAGATGTTAAACACGTGTGTTTTACACACACACACCCCTTGTGAGCAGCTCCAGACAGAGCACAATCCCCGGCCTCTATCCTGTGACCACTAAAACAGTTTTTACCTGTCTGGTTGTCCATTCATCCAGACTGGGAGGTCCTAACTCGATACAAGACTACATGAAAAGCAGTGTCAAATGCCTTGCTGATGTCAAGACAACTGATCTCTCTGCTCTCCCCTCATCCAGAATGAAGTCATTTTCCACAGAAATCAACCAGGGTGGCTTTACCTGCTAAATTCACATGACTGCTCCCACTCACACTGGTTTCTTTCTTGTGTATCAGAAAGACCAAAGTGGAGCTGACTGACCTGTAGTTCCCAAAATTGTAATTTTGGCTGGTAGGTGCTAAGGAAATATAAAAAAAAAAAAAAAAAAATTATAACCCATGACATTCTAAGTATAAACTCTTATCTCTTAACCACCTGTTGCAAATAATCTCCTCTCAAATTTCCATGTATAGGTGACACCTCTGGCCTTCATCTAAAATGCCTTCTGGCTTTTTGTTCCAGAAACAATTGTGATTTATGTACCAATGGTTTGTTTTTTTTTTTTCTCTCAAGACAAAAAATTGTTTCTTTCTTGTAAAGAGATAATCCTAAGTCTTGAACATTCTGATTGTTTTTTTAACAAATTGTCAATTCAGTCACTTGCATTCCTATTTGTTACCAGCAATTTAAGGTTAAGAGACTATGACAAAAATAAAATGCGACCTTTAAAACTATTTATTTATGGAAAAATCCTTGTATGTTTCATCTTCTCTGATAAACCCAACATTTGGCAGGAGTGTGCTGTAAAAATACCTACCACTATCAGTAATATTTTTCTCAAGAGTTATTGATAAATCCTTCTAGTCCAAAATAAAATTGTTGCATGTTGCAGAAACCCACAGGTGTATTATGTTGACAGTAAAAAGCACTCACTTGGTAATTTTTAGAGCAGATTGTCAGATATGACTGAAACATCTCCAAAAGGGACCCTTTGAGGTCATTAAATCAAACCTCCCACAGATGTGTGGAAATCTTACCTAGGAAAATTCCCATAATTTACTTTAAAAAGAGCAGACCTTACATTAACAAAGTAAAAACCCAAAAATACACACTTGCAAGTCTCATCCTTTACCTAAAGCTAAAAAAAAAGGTGAAAATCTACCTCTCTTTTACCACCTCTATTATGATTATCTACAGCTTTTTGGAGACATTTAATCCTCCCTCCCTTGATCCTTCAGAACAAGCACTGCAGTGGACAGGCAGATAAATGGAAAAAGGTTATAAAGGGAACTCCCTGACACAGAAAAGTCAATAAAGGTCAAGAAGCAGATGTTAGCCTGACACAGCATCAAGAGCTGTGTCTTTATATACATACATGGAATGGATCATCCCCTGCAGTTTTTGGATTGTGCTGGCACCACAAATTACAGCAATTTTTGGTTAATACTCCAATACTACACAACCTTTGGACAGAATATTATATCCTGGGAAGACAGGCTAAGTCCCCTTTGCAAAAAAACAGAGTACCCAGGGTATTGGAAAGCATTTGCTTTCCATGTCTTTGAGTATCACTTGAGCAGTCCTTTACAGAATATGTCCAGGAATTATTTCTTCATGTTATTATTGTGTTGGTCAATTACCCCAGTTTTTGGTATCTTTAAGGAAATAACTTAATTTCAGCGACCAAGGAAGCACCTTCTGTAGTGATACAGACTCAGACTGACAGAACACACTGCACAATCCTTCTTCTGGGTGTGATTCCTCCCCAGGACAAATAAAGCCGTCTCTCAGCCTTGGTCTGCTGGAGCCCTGCTATTGCTGCATCCATTCAGGACATTGCACTGCCTGCTTTCACTGCTGCAGCACAGGAAATTTCTGCTTCCACCTCCAGTCACAGCAGCTGCTGCCTCCAAAATCAAAGTTTAACTCCTTGCAGAGAAAAATATGCAGTGAGAAGAACAAAGCAGGGCACTGACCATGGAGTCATCCCAAAAACTCTGATACAAAAATTGCACACAGTTCTTGCTTTTCAACTACCTGAAAGGTTCCACCACCACCAAGGCGACAGGAGGGCTGAGCTGCTGCCAACAGTGCAATGAATTAAAATATTCCTAAAGAACAATGGTCCCTGGAGGCTACAGCAAAGCCACCTCAGACTTTCACATCTTGCATGACCACACAGCATTCTGTTGTAACTACGACCCCTCTATTACACCTAATGACATTTCAAGCCCACTTCTCTCCTTAGACAGTTATTCCTGCAGCCCTGGGATGTGATCAGAGCCCCACATTGCCAGGAATGCTCAGGATGTTAGAAAAGAGAGACACTGTCCTGGGTCCAGCCCCACACTGCTGCATTCACCAAACAACATTTCTGCCTTCTCCTTAACAGCCTGACACCATCTGCTGCCTCCACCCTGGGCACCAGGCCACAGCACTGGCTTTTTGGTGTGGTTTTTTTTTGGTTTGGTTGTTGTTGTTGTTTTCTGGTTTTTGTTTGTTTGGAGTTTTTTTTAGGTTTTTTTTGGTTTTTTTTTACTTCTCAGGGAGAATATTTTGGAAAACAAATGTGCTCTAAGCCAACAAGGCCCAGCTCTTTGATGGCAGGGACACAGGAGCTCCTCACCACTGAGGCTTTCCATGTTTCCTGCAACAATTACTCACATTATAGACACTGTACTTTTTCCAAGTTAATAAATATTATTCTCTTCAACTGCAGTATCTGCTAATTGCTGCATGGCTATTGAACTGCATAAGCTTTCAAAACCCTCTATCACACTGAGAAAAGGCTGTGCTTGTGAAGCCAGAATTAACAACAGTGCATGGTAAAAGCAAAGTGAGATTAATTTTGGCCATTACAAACTTGACTCTCAGGGGAGGTTCACCGTGTTCCAGGAGTTTCTGGGGAATGCACAGGGTGCACCATTGCAGGGGAATTCAAACAGTTTTACATGGCTTGGACCCTCTGCTCACTTATGAGAGAAATCAAGCCACGTGTATAAATCCTGGCCTGAAATAAAGTCACAAAACTCTTTGCTAATCATGTACATCTAAGCACACAGACACAGTAGATGCTGACCACTAACACTTATGTTCAAAAGACAACATTAAATTCAGACTTTAAAATGCCACCCAAAAATCTGTTTGCACAGAAACTGTCCAGAAAATTATGAGTTACAGAACCACAACATCAGCAGTTCAGATGCAACTATGCAACAATGTGCTTTTATGTTTCTAATACTGTATTTTTCTCTGTTTGGACTAGTGAATGATTATTATTTTGGTTGGCACTATGGTAGGCTTTTGTGAATCTGAGAAAATAACCTCCCTAAATCCATAGCAATGAGTGTTAAATTCAGCTGGCCCAGAAAAAATGGCATCTGCTTCATCTTTGATACTTGGCTTAAAGGGTGATCCCCAGTCTTCATGTCAAACATAGGATTCTATCTTCACATTTTATTTTTATCAATGCTGGTATCAAAACAATTAAAATGTCTTTTATGATACAATATTGTAAATGTCAGTATGATTCCTTTTATTCTTTACAGAAGTTGTGCAGACCTAGTGCAAAGAACTAGGCTCAGTTAGATTCCAAATACTTAGAATTGCCTAATGTATCTTGCCATGTCTGTCATCTTTATCTACTCTGATTCAGCCATGCAATCAAAGTTCCCATCTCCCCCACAAAGAAATTCCTGAAAAAGAATTTTTCCAGTTAACTGAAAGATCTCTGTAGGGACTGTATGAACCCCTGAGATGTCAGAAAGGGAAAGCGATTCATCAAGGTGATGGTTTCTCCAGAAGAGCCAAAGATTCTGTGCTGCAGTTTGAGTTGACAGAGCACATTGGCAAGGCACAAGGAGCAAGCCTGAACCTGGCCCTTGAAAATTAGACAAGGTACAGAACAGAGGGGCAGGTCAGTGAAAGTTTGTCAACATTATTTGTGGGGAGGGGATGAACTTGCCTCAATTTCCTGAGAGTGCCTGAGAATTCTGAGTAATGATTTTGGGTTTTTTTATTCCCCCTCCCTGCCTTTTGTTGAGGAAAAAGCTCACTGGTGAATCTGCATACCTTTGAAAAGGAGGAGGGAGGGCTCTGTGGCATTCTCTCTCATGCGATCAAACCTAATTTCCTTCTCAATTTGCTGAGCCACTATCTCCAGTAATTGCAATTGGACTGTCAAAACTGTTGGCATCTTGAAATAATGGAATACTACCTAGTATCAATCTCATTTCACATTCCTGACAGAAAGCATGATTTCCCTTTGTCTGTCCATTTGCAGTAACAAACTGCATGATTTCCATTTGCACTAATAATTTCAACACACACAGCTGGCTGGCCAGCATTTCAGATCTATTCCTTTATTCTTACATTGATATAAATGTTGTTTAATATCTGAAAAAGTACTTAAGGCCTCCAACACTTTTATTTTGTTTTTATTATAAAGACCAGAATTTATTTCATTGGCCTGGATCAATATAGAAAAATAATTCCTGAAAGCTTGAAGAATCAAGTTTTGTGTTGAATAAAACCCAAAGAAAAACTGAGACTAAAAAATTATTTCATTTTACTCATAATTAGTGTTGGTTCCAAATAGCCAAGAATTCTTTCCTGAATACTTGAGATGGAAAGATCTCAATCTTTTCATACATGATCTCAGATATCCATTTTGGAGCTATTTCCCTATTGCCCACATGCCAAAAACTTTTGGTCTTTAGCATTTAAATCTTGCAGCTTCAAAAAGGGAGGCTTCACATTTTAAATGAGGAGAAAATGTTAGGTCATATCAATCAATATAATATTTGGAAAGAATATTTTTGAAAGTGGATGATGACTAATTTATCCAAGAAGAAAACTCCAGAGAAGGGCTATAAATGTAAAGTCACTTTTAACTGTTCTCAGTGGAGCCTCTTTGACTTGGCTTCTCTCCCTTCCAGCCCCTGGACTATTTGGGGCCCATCTCAGCTTGGATCCAGTCTATCAGCATCTTTTACTGGAGGTCCAGAACTGTACACAGCATCAAAAATCTGAATTTAAAGTGCCAGATAAAGGGAAATGTTTGTATCTCCTGGTCTACTCCCTTCTAACTACATGATCTAGCTCACTTCTGAATGCCAGAGAACACCTTCTCCTTCCACTCCAGAAATCCTCATATTATCTTAAAATTTTGTCTTCAGAACAAAATATGTATTTCAAGCACTACTTTTTGCTCCTATACTCATCATCTCCTTGAAGCTGATTTTTTCCAGTTAGCTATTTTACTACAGCAGGTAGACTGTATCCTAAAGGTGACCAACAAATGGAATTTTTTAAGCAGGAATTGAATATTAGATTCCTTTTCATCTACCTGTTGTATGCAGTAAGAGAATTGATTAATTAAGAAAACATTTCCCTTTTTCCAGTTTTGTAAAAAAAACAATCAGAAATTCCCATCTGACAGCAATTTCTACTTTGGCTGAGCAAATATTGGTTTTAAATACATTAAAGCATATATGAAAACAGATAACCACACAGTCTGTAATTGGGGAAACCAGAACTATTGAATGACCTATGAGACCCTTTTGTTAGCATTAAGACCATTTCCTCCTGAAAGGAACCTGTTTCTGCTCCATCATGTTATTCCCCTTTGTTATGGGAACTGTCACAGCAGTCTCCCAGGCCTGACTTTTGGAAGATTTACAGACAGCACCCCCTGACTCCTTACTGAGCTAAAAACGTTTGTGTGATCAAAACCACCTAATCAGGTTTCTGCTCTGACTCAGATGACCCTGCCTGTTCTTCTCAGAAATGCCACGGCTGCTGCAGCGTGTTACACACACAGAGCTGAGAAAAATTCAGACCCTGCTGCACTCTTTGAATAATCATAGAGCAGCTCATGGACTCGAGTTCAGCCTGGGAGACCCTGCCAGTGCAAAATGCCCACCAGTGTAAAAGAAGTTGTTGGCATCCTCACATTTGAAAGTACTGTGAGTATGAGAATACCCCATTACTCTCCATTTTAATGGATACATAAATTAATATGAGCACTTTTGGCACAGTTTTTTTCCTTGTCTGAGTACGAAATAATGCTAAAGAGTGATTGCCAAGCAGTATTTTTCATTACCTCCAATGGACAAAATCATCCTCCAAATGCCAAGCTTTAGAGAATTTCATGATACCTCCTGTTTCTCCCATTTTCTGTTTGGCCAGCACATTTCTGCAGTATGAGATTCCCCCACCCCTGCTGAACGCTGTTTTCCCTTTTTCACGTCCTGATGGCTGAATCCCCAAAGCAGCACAGAACAGCACATCTTGGGGCAAAGCCATGGGATATTTGGGAATATTGAGCTGCCCCTCAGAGCCACTGGTTCAGTGCCTTCCTCAGAAGAGGAAAGTTTTGGCCTCTTGGTGTGTGCTGCAGCTGCCCCATATCTCAGTAGCCCGCAGTGGGTCAGAGCCTGGCTTGTCCCCAAGCCCCACAGGATGTGTCCCCTGAGGGTGTGATGGAGGACAGGGCCACTGTCCCCGGCTGTACTCCTGCTGACCCAGCCCAGCTCATCCTTGGCACTGCTGGAGTGTCTCTGACTCAGTTTCAGGGCTGCCAAAATGCAATCTGATAAAACAGAGCCAGCTCCTCTCCCAGCACAGAAAGGAGTTCAACACATGTTCAGCTTGACCCAAGCTCATCCCAGCTTTGGAGTTTAAGAACACAATTTTTGAGGGGGCCCTGTGGATTTGGCAATTCTTTAGCATTTCCCAGGTCAGAGTCTCCTATTAAGTACAGTGGCAGAACACTTAATTTGTTTTTTCTTCCCCCTATATACACAAAGAGCTTCCACTGTCTGTGCCAAGCAGGATGAAATTAGAGCAGACACTCCAGAACTAAATACTGAAGATCTGCATATCAGATCTTCCCACCTCTAAGCCTGATCTCTATTACAGACACAGGCACCTCAGGCAAAATATTCTATTTCTCTGTGTTCAGTTTTCCATCTGTAGAATTAATATTACAGTATCTTCTTATTTCTTAATTTTTGTCTCATCTATTTAAATTACAAAGTTCAGTCTTGAAACTATTTCTAACCTGTGACTTTACAAGTCGTATGAAATATGAGAATTAGAACAATACCTACTTGAGGCAAACACTGCAAAGAAGGGAATTAGCCCTATACTGATATTTCTAAAGTTTTAGCAGATACCACACTGTGCTGCCTCTGGTTTTCATTATGCAGCATATTTGGTTATGTTGCTTTTGATGAATCTTTGCTGAAGCAAACATGTACAATTTTTCCCTATGTATTTCCATCCTTTGTGTGCAATTTTGGTGGAATGTCCTTTCTCAGAAAGGACAAATTCACCTCCATTCATCCACAATTCATCGAGAATTCAACATGGGAAATTTCCATAAGTGCAAAATGAATCTATTTGACCTCAAAGTGCCTTGCACAAAAAGTTCTGAATCTGAAGATATAGGAGTAAGAGAACTGAGAAAGCAAATCTCACTCCATTTCACTTCCTGACATGTTAAAATACAGATAGATATTTTGAATATGTTTTTCTGATAGTTCTTCATATTTATACATATATATATACACACACGATATTTGCAAGTGAATCATTTGTGGGGACACAATTTTCATTTTGATGACTAATCTCTCAAGGAACCTTGAAAAATATCTTCTGTCAAAACATCCAAAGTCCAAACCAGACATCCAACAATAACATGAGAAAAACTCTGGACATATTTCATCACAGTCATCCCAAATCACAGCCTTGTAAAGGAATCATGAAATAAGACTGACCTACCTGCTACATCACTCGTGTGTAGGACCAAGGTTAAAAGTGTTTGGAGTTTGCCAGCCCCAGGGTAGCTGTGTCATTTGGACAGTTCACCTGATCTTTATCTTTCTTAGTTTCCTCACCTGAAAAAGAAAAATGAAAAGGCTTCCTCAGAACAAGCAGTTAAGTAATAGAGTTCAGCAAGACATTACATAAGCAATAGATGCTTAAACCCAGTAAACTAAAGTGTTGATGATCCTAATAATTTAGGGGAAATAACATCAACATGCTTGATCTAACAACCTACAGAGCTAGCTCTCAAAATGTTTGATATTGACTGTAAATTCAATAATTATCTTGGTAGTTGTGATACTAAACAAAACAAGATCTTCATCTCTTAAAAATAATTTGCCTTCTTTTATTGGCTTGCAAAAGATTTTGCCCTTAGAGCAGCAGAAGGTGCCTCTGGAGCTGACACTGAGTGTCCAGCAGTGCATCCACTGCTGCTGGAGTCTCCCAGCTCGAGTGTTTGAGCACAACTCCCCCTGCCACAAACACCATTTTAGTTGTCCCTATATTAAATAGAATTTAATTACACCTGCAAGCGTGCAACTATGAAAATTGATAAATAGCCCTGGCTTTATGACTGAGTGACAATAAACATGAAAATCAGTATCGAAGAGCTTTGTGTGCTCCTGGCCAAGAAGGGTTATGTGGCTGCTTCACAGGAGCTGCACAGCAAAGTCCATGGACTTAAAGCCAAACACCTAATGAGACAATTATACCCTCACAAGGTCTTTGCCTTTAATCTCATTAAATGAGAGGTGGGGATGCATTTTGTGCTGTAACAGAGTGAAATGTTCTCTCCCGCTTTCCCTTCTTTCTTGCATGACAGCACCATCTGTTTATAAATACATCACTGGAATGACAGTGCTCTGATGATGTACTAATATAATACATCATCAAAGTGCCATCAGTGATGATCTAATGATGTATTAGAAAGCTGTTTATCAAAACCCTGTTGCTCTGATGATGTATAGGTGCAATACATCAGCGGAATGTCTTGCACCGGTGGCACTGCGCTGATATAGACCTTGCAGGGAAAAACGAGTCCTGCAAGGAGTCAAGAGAGGGAACAAAATGCAGACAGAAAAGGACAGTGCAGGAAATGCACAGTCAAATGTGTAAATGAATTAGAGTCAGGAAGTGTCAAAGGTGAGGAGAAAGAGACAGAGGTTTTGGACAACTGAGTTTCTAATGAAATTGGATTCATCAGCTATAGAGACACAAATTTGGTCACATAAGTGGAACAGAACAAAAAAGAACACCAAAAGAGACCTGGATTATGTATAGTTTGTTTCACAGCTCAAATCCTAGCTCTCTTTCACCCTTTCCTCTAATTCCTTTCTGCAAGGAGGACAGAAAATAAACAACTGGGTTTAAAGTATGAGGTAGAATAAGAGTAATTGACCTGGAAAGGCCCATGTGCCTCACAAATCGTGTTTTAGGACACTGAAGTTAAAAGACTTTGTTAAAGTTTTGTTGCTTTTTGGGGTTCGTGTTTCGTTTTTTTCCCTTTCCCCCACTTGATCCTGCATTTCCAATTGCATCCTCCTAGTGCAACACTTTGCATCCGTGACCAAAGCAGCACTGATAAAACAGAGGAGCTGATGATGACACCATAAAGTGCCAGTCAAAGCTCACTGCCTTTCCCTCCATTTTATTGCTGAGCATGAGGTTAAATGAAGCACAGGATACGTGGTTTATGATTTTATTAATCAATGCAAAACAATTCTCTTTAACCCCCACCTCTCCTTTAAATGAGTGAATGGATTCTGCTTGATGGGCCTCCTTGAAAAGATGACCCATAGCAGAAATAACTCCTGAATGCTGAGAAAAAAAGAAGACTGAAGCGTGAAAAATGGAATGGCTGCTCCAGCTGAGAAGTTCCCCCACCTTTGCACTTAAACAATGTAAAATTTCTTGGGGATGTTTTGTTGTTTGGGTTTTTTTTTTTAATAAAAGGACGTTTTTCTTGCAGACAGGCAGGAGGCAGCTGGGTTTGTTTTGCTGGTACAAAGTGGGTCTCATAAATTTTCAACAGCCATCATCGTAACAAGCTAATTTTATTTTTTTCTAACCTCATCATTATGCATTTCAGAGGTTCTTCACAGGCTCACAAAACATTTCTCAGCCAGTGGAGGAAAAACATCTTTAAGAGACCTCCAGTGGAAAAAAAAATGACCAGGAAAGGGTAACTCAGCATCCCCTTTTGGCTAGTCCAGGTCACATCTTGCCACTGGCGAGGCTTGGAGGTGCAGGAGACAGTGGTGCTCCTTCCACAGAAGGGCCATGGGCCATTTCTGTGCTGGGGTGCTGCAGAATTCACAGCCAGCTGTATGCACACCAACCTCAGAGTGCCACACTTGCAGTGTGTTCCTAGGAGAACAATGTATACATGTTAAAAATTAAGAACCCTGACAATGTCTACATTTGGAACACGATTAACTACCTTGCTGTCTCTGCTTTTTACTGTTTTCATACTTCTAAGACTTTGAGGACCATGTCAAAGGTACAAAGCTGTCAGAAATGAGTTTGGTAAGTTTACCAACTCAGGACAACCAACATTTTTCAATATTAAACAAAAGCAAAGAAGATTTTTCAACAGATCTTGTCATTTTCTGTTCATGAGCACTTGCAGAAGAGCCTTTCCTGCCTTTGTCACTCAAAATTACCTGCTATTTCTCCAAAGCAAATTATTCTCTCTTCATGGACTGCTTAGATACAAAGGGCAAGTAAATTACACAATTCTCTCTGCAATGTATTTGGATAGAATATATCATTTAGCATGTGCATATTTGAAGATCTTTGTGTGACAGCAAAGTGCAAAGATCATGCAATCTGGAAAAGAAAGAACAAAACTGCCAAGTCTTATGTACCCAACATATATTTTTACAACAAAGTACACAACGCTAACTTACTCACAGATCACTCTGTTTCAGGAAAGATTTATTGTTTCAGGCTCAAGTTTCCCAGACTGTTGCAGGCATTTAAGAGAACCTGATTTTTTGAGGCAAAGTCAGTTCTCTTCTACAGCCTGGGACTTGAGAATCTGGACAGCAAAACCAGAATATTGATATGAAAACTCAGGCCTTGATGCTCAGAGAAAGGGAACACAAATACATTGTGAGCTTTGGGAAACTGAAATGTAAGCACAGACCCACAAATGTAAAAATTAAGTCACTGAAATCCTTACCACATGTTTTATCAAGCATATCTCTAATAGTTTCATTTATCAGTGACAGAACAACCCTTAGTATTCAAGAGCCTGGAGAAAGGTAATAACCTTCTATTAGGCCAGTTGATTTTAGGAAAAAAAAAAGAAAAACTTGGATGTTCTGACCCCTCCATGAAGTTTGAAGTTTGTCAGGCAGTTGCTGTTTCAATTGTGAATTCTCCCACTCCACGGGCTGTACTACTGCACAGACTGACCCAGCTACAGAAGTTACTTGGAGAGGCCTGGACTCCTGGAATTGGATGGTAGAAAGAAGGCTTGGTTTTCATGCCTGGTGCCCATGAAAAATTTTCCCAAGACAGACAGGAGCATTTGTTTCAGTTTCACTTGAAAGTACCAGTTTGAGACTTTGGGGCCATCACAATTCATAGGAATACTCTCACCGCTGTGGCTGCTGACCCTAAAGAAGTCTTTAAATGTCATGAAAGTGAGAATTGTAGAGAACTGTTGTGTCTTTATTCTATGGGCTGAAAAAGAGCAATTACCTGGATGGAATGATTTGTGTGATCTGTTGGAGGCCACTGAACAGCTCTGAGCTAAACTGGACGACAGAGAACTAAGCCAGGTGCAATAACAATCTTGTTAGGACTCACACTCTCCTCACAATGATTTTCACCTGGGGCCATTGCAAAGATGAAGAGCATGATCACTTTCCAGGGAGGAAGTAGGTGTTTCTTGATTTAACTTCTTGGTTCTTTGACAGAATGTTTGATTTAAGAGATGTTTTGAAGACATGGATTCCAGCAACACATACAGATTTGAAGGTTGGAGGGGAGCTCCTAAAGAGTTATGGCAGCTTGCCCAGAAAAACTATCAGTCACCCAAAGAGATGTCATGCTGCCTTTTCCTGTCAGTGTCACCTGCTGTAACAGGATCCTGTACATTATCTTTCAAGTGCTGAAACTGAAGTATTTAAAAGTAGGGATGTGAGGAAATAGGTACAGAGACAGTTATTGAGCCTGGGCCTTAGGAATTTCTTCTGCCATGCTATGCCTCACCTGAAGTTCTGATCATCATGAAGCCTAAAGGTTTCAATGCAACTATGAATATAATTGTGTGGATTTTCCATTTTAGTGCTCCTTCTGAATGGTCACAGCATGAGCAAGGCCACAGTCACTTCTTGACACCAGACCCATGCCACCATGCCCTTAAAGCCCTGCAGAACTCAACAGCACAGCACCCAGTTTGCAGGGAGGCCCTGAGGCTGGGCTGCTGGGGTGAGCTGCTTTGAGAACCAGCCCTGGCAGGGAGATGAGCATCCTGAAAACAGGGAGCACACTGCCAGTGCTGCTCAGCAGTGCAAACTGCCAGCACCAACAGGGATTTTTGCAAGGGCAGCAACACACTGATGGGCTAATTACAAATCAACATCTGCCTAATACTGCAGAATTGAAATTCTGATAGTTCTAAAGCAGCCTGAATCCTTGAAAAAGTGGGGACAGTTACAAGGCAAACTATAGGAGATTTCTGGAATACCAGCAAGAGCCAGCATTAACAAAGCCACGAGACAAGCGATGCTCCAGCAGTTTGAGCTGCCTGACCATTGAACTAAACCATGCTGAGAGTGCCTAACTTTTTGTTATTAATTACCAAGAGAGCAGAACTTAAGGAAGGATTGAGGCTTTAGTTAAATAAATGGAAAATAGCCAAGCAGAAGGCAACACTTGTAGAACAGCTTTGTAAGGGGCTTTTTTTTTTTCCCTTTTAGAAAAATCCAGAGGCATACGACAACTTCACATACAACAGAATCAATGATTTACCACCTCATTTCATTTTTAATTTAATGGTTCTGTTCATTCATAAAATAGAAATACTACAAGGTGAAACATGGACTGAAATTTAAACACCTCATTAGAGTTACATATTATTTTGTCTACCAAATATATTGCTTTGTCAATGAAACATGCTGGTTTATGCGAGATCTCTACCAGGCTGTTACTTTACAGTTATTTGTTTGGGTTTGTTATTACTCTGCAGTTCCCTGATCTACATGTATATAATTTGGTTTATGTGTAGCACACTCAATGATATTATAATGATTTGTAAGGTATTTGTATTGATTTCACTTTACAAAAAAGTCAAAATGCAATTAATCATAACAAAAATAGACCTCATGCAATCTTTAGAGTTTCCTCCATAGAAAAACTTATTGAAAAGAGATGGGATCCAGAAAAACATTTCAGTTTTCACATTTCAGTTTGGCTTGAAAAAATTTGATTGCTGAAAATATTTGATCAATACTTGTCACTTCTGATTTGTCATTTCGTAATAGCTGCAGAAAAAATTCATTGTTACACAGAACTGAAGACTACCAAGATAATTAAGTGGATGTATCTAATCCATAAAAGTTCTATAAGCAAAATGAATTCTTGGGTTTCTAACCCTTTGAAGATAGAAATTACAGTATTAAAACAAATCTGAATCTAATGAATGCAGAAAACAGTTTGACTTGCATGAAATTGCACTTCCTTTGTTCAAACTACTTTTCCTTCAAAACTTTTCAGCAGTTTCCCACTTAAGCCAAACACCTGACTGAACTTGATCATGGCAAACTGGAATTTTACATACAGGAAAAAAACCCTGATGAATGTGCCAATAAGGCTCCATTTAATAATAAATGGGATCCTCTAACAAGTCTGCTAAATAACCACCTGGTTTGTATAGCTCTGTGCACTGGCAGTTATTGCAGTGCTGGGGCAGATGCAAGCACTGCAGACAGAGCAGGGAGCCAAAGGATTCAGAAAAAATCAGAAAAATGGTAAAAATCAACACCAATCGTACACATGTTGCTCTCCTATTTAACAAATCAACGCTTGGGAATTCCCATTTGGCATCAACATGGCTCTGTCAAGTTCCCCTGCCTCGTCTGCCTGGGTGAGCTTTTCCTCAGATAACAGGAGCTGTTATCAGACAATTTCTTGTTCTTTTGAGCTGCATTGGCAAAGGGTGTAGAGGAAGAAACTCGTCCCCAGAGCCGCACATGTGCTGGGAGAGACTACAATGTGAACAGAGCATTGCAGGTGAAGACTGAAGTAGCTTTTGCTAGCGAGAGATGACAGATTAAATTTTAGTGAAAACAGTATTGGTCAGCAATCCCAGCAAAACCAAAATCCATAAGTGAAGGAACAGCAAACAGAAGCCAGGTCTTTTCCCAGGATTTGTATTGTTTTGATGCCAGAACCAAGTCAAATGAATCAACTGAAATAGTTGGTTATCAGCACACAGGAGTTTCAAGCCATGGCAGGGGATAGGCCAGATGACCTGTTAGGCATGCATGCCCTCCTCCCCAAAATTCCTGTGCTCTCCAGCTGCTCCCAGTGTTCTCCAAGACCTCCTCTGAAGGGTCAGCAGCACTTCAGACCAGCCCATGGGCTGTGTCTCTGTGCCAGGTTTGTAAATGGGAGCAGGGCAGGAGCTGCATTCCTCTGTCACTCTCCTTGGCCTGGCCTCTCCTCCAGGCTTGCCCTGTGCCAATGGAAAAGCCTTCAAGAGCTCAAACCCACACCACCAGCAGAGTCAGACAGTTCATCCATATTATAATTAATAATATTAATGCCACCCCACTATCTCCATAAAAGTTACAAATAACTGAACAAGAACTGAGGGACATTTTCAAAACTTACATATAAACTGCCTTTCCAATGCTCAATTTTACCTTCTTTTTCTGCTTAATGGAGAATTGCCAAGCTTTTCAACAGCTTTCTCTAGACTGCCAGGAAACTGAAATATCAGTAGTTGAAACCCCAAAATACATTTAGCTAGTTAGGACTGTGGAATAACAAGGTCATGTTAAATTGGTTTTGCTAGGAGCATTTATTCTACTGAAAAATAATAAAGACAGTATTTGCAACTATAATAAAAGCAGTAATAATGGTGACAAGTTCCACCTGTTCCACTTCTCATAAATTGGAGCTTGTGTAAGCCTATCAGAATAAAACTGGATTCTATTTTGTGACATTTCCATAAAAGCAATACAACTAATAGTAAACGAGAGATAATCAACTTTTTTTTTTCTTTTTAATGCAAAACCCAATGTAAACCAGCATTACTGGCATGCACTGTGGAACAACACTTTTTGGCACATAAAAAGCAACATAAATCTAAAGTTCCCTACAAATTAATCCACATATTTATGCAGAATGAGTAACCTTCAATGAAAGTATATTTAACAGAAAGCAATAGAACTCTGTGATACAACAACACATTACACCTGTAAATCAATGTACCTTCTACACTGTATCATTTAATAACATCACACAATGAGATTTTTAAGCAAAACCAAGTTTTATCCCTTAAGTTGATCTACTACAAGCAACACTGATCTCTCCAGAACACCATCAGGTACCAACACGGACAGCACTGAGCACGTGTTAAAATCTGCTGTACAGGAGAAGAAACTGAGCCCTGCACACGGTAGGTGCACGATTCCTGATCACCTTTGGTACCTTCCTGCAGTCCCACACATTATTTTGGGATTCAGATGCCCTTTGGGTTAACCTTCCTCTGAACTCCTCTGGTAATTGACTTTCCATTCTGCTGGAAATGATACAGCTACAAAAGTGCTGTAGCTAAAGTCACCACACAAAGCAACCCCAAACTTAAAAAATGTTCATGTCTTACAGCTAAAAAGCTTTAGCAACACAGCCCCTTCCAAGGAGGATAATTGCAAGCAGAAAATTTTCAAATGGGTAAATTGAGACATGGGAAATGAAATTAACCTTCCTAAGGTCTCAATGAACCCACGTGAGCTTTGTGCTTTTCCCCAAACCAGAAACTAAACCAGGTTTCATGAACTTCAGGGCAAGAACAACAATGAAAAAATATTTTAAGAAGTCTGCCTAAAACCCAACCAAAAATATGGGACCTCATCCTCTTGTAAGTTTGGGATTATCCCTGGTTTTTTTTAAACCAATTCATAGACTTCACTTTATCATCCTTGATTTATGGTTTCAAAATTGTTAACCTAAGTAATGAAGCAGTGAAATAATAATAAAGAAGTTATTCTTTCCAGAGCAAACATCTAAGCCTAATTATTAATATTAGTTTTCAGCGACATCAAAATGATATTCTGATTTCTAGCAGCAATCTAGTGGGTGAGTGGTGGGGACAATTTATCATGGAAGGAGGAAAAATGGTACATGCTGTCACATCATGTATCATAGAAGTATCAAAATTGCTATGGAAACTGTGCACTTTTTATAGAGTAGGCACATAAAATTCACATAATATGTCAGAGAATAAGTTATTACTGTCCTGAGGCTGTAATAAGATCTACACCCTTATTAGTGAAAAGATTTGACAGATTTTGTTTATAATGAATACTTGTAGCCAATGAGTTTGAGTCAAAGTCACCCTATTTTGACCCATCCACTTGCTTTCAGGTTTCTGTCTCCCTTAGATACAGGGAGAGTGCAGAGTAATATAATTTCCAATGGTTATTAGATTCCATTATAGTCACTTGTGATGCGACAGGGAAATCGTCCATATTCCAAATTATTAGGAGGAAATACCATCTTAGTCTTGGATTTTATTCTTGTGCTACACAGTCCTATTCTTAGCATTTATTTGTGTTGTTTAAATTTGTTGTCAAAGAGATAGAGCAGATAATTTAGGATTTATTTGATAAGACTGCAAATAGAGAAATCTAGATTTTAGCACAAAATGGTTTAAAGCATTTCCTGTGAAGAACCTAAACACTGGAGCCCTTTGCCACCCTGATCTCTGTGTGACAGGTTTCTCATTGATTGACAGCATCTCTGATGGGTTGGGTTGGAGAAAAATGAGCTTGTTTAAGAGAGCAGAAGATACTACAATTAGGTTTCTGCAGTCCAGCGAAACGGGGACTGCTAAAAGAAAGGAAAATGGAGAAAAATGGTTGCACGTGTAACACCCTGGAGTGCAAGAGAACATTTATCACCTTGGTTTATATGACACACTGGATGAATGTTGATGAAGATTGTCAGCATCAGTGTCAGGGAAAGCAATTCCACAAATAAAAGCGTTTGTGTTAAAAGACTCTCCACCAGGAGGAAATTCACATTATTACTTTAATAAATAAACAACTTACAAAATGGAGCAAAACAGATAACTGTAGATAAAAATATTTGTTTTCTGTTTTGTTTTAAATGTGGGCTCCTGTTTATTGAGGACAGTGCTCTTGTGGTAAGCATAGAGCAACCAGACTGAAACCTTGGAAAACAATAAAGGTTTTAAAACAGCCACTGAGCACACTACAGCAGCAATGAGAAGTGCAGGACTGCACCACAGGTAAATGTTATGTTTACATTGCTGACATATTCCATTGATGTGTAATGTAATACATCAATAGAGTAACAGTGTAATACATTACACTGTTCTGCAGTAGTCCATTGCCATTAAACCACATCTTATCAACTAACAAGAATTTTAATTCCTGTATAACATCTTCAAATGATATAGGAAACACCATCTAGAAACCTGAATTTTTGAAATCATTGCTGAGTCCTACAAATAACCCATCATTGTCCATTAAAAGCTGCACTCAGCAATTAAAAAAAAAACAAAAAACAACAACCAGACAATAGAAAATGCAAAACAAACCAGAAAAAAAAAAAAAAAAGAACAAAAAAACCCCCAAACAAACAAAAGAGGATTACCTGATGTACACCCAAATTTCTTCAGTAGAAAAACCACTTAAACACCAAGTTTTTTTAATGTAATCTAGGGTGAAGGTGGACCCAGCCATGCACTTGCTGAGCAATGCTCTGTCTCAGGCTCACCCTCGGCCAGGGACCCCAGGGCCCCACAGACCCCACTTGTGCACGAGTTCCTTCACAGTCCTCCTCGTGTTTTCATGGTGTGCTGCATCTTCAGCTCCCCCTCCAGCCATCTCCCTTGCAAGGCACGAGAAGGACTGGGTGTTTTTCCCCAAGGGGCCTCCACATCATGACAATAAACTGAAATTAAGGGCTCAGAACAGTTTCTCCCAAAGATGCAGCGTGAGCAGGAGAAGGGCCCAGCTCTGCCCCAAGCCCAGTCATCCTCTCCACCTTCCAATCCCAAAACATCCCCCATACTGTGGATATTTCCATGGACTACTGTGAGACCAGGGAGTGGGTCTGACCCCAGTGTATCCAAGTTTTCAGAACTTGGAGCTTCCCCCCCAACCTGCAATGGGAGGGAAAAACACCAGGGAAGGTCAGCTCTGCGTTAAAGAGGAGGGATTGGTTTGTTTTGACCATGCAATTACTGAAACTTCCACTGGGTGAGGATACCACAAGGATGAAACCAGGGATTTCATTTTGCAACAAACTTTTGCTATTAAATTCTGAAAACTTAGCCTATTTTCAACTAGCTGTGGTAAGACAAACTTTTGAGACAAATTGCTTCACTGAAATTTCATTTTAAGGATTATAATTTTTATGGATGTCATACTTGCATGTATCTATACCCTCTATTAAAAGCACAGCATACACTTTTCAACATATTTAAGGATATTTAATGAGTTTAATAAACTTAAAGAGATGTTATATCTGTTCACTCCGTAAAGATTGTTTATTTCAGGAAATAAAGCATTTTGAAATGAGTACTATGACTTTTAGAGTTATGACTCTCTCATTCAATTAGTTTCTGTAATTACTGTCATTCCACACAGTACTAAAGGAGAAAATACATTTTGAGGAATTACAGTGTAGGTGTACAACAGTTATTGTTAATGAGCCATAAACTTTGGTCTCCTGCTCTGTAAATTCATGCCAGTGTAAAGTAATTTGGCAAAATAAGTCGACAGTTACAGTTGGACAAATACTGTTGGTATTTTAATATTTTCTGAGATTATTACCCTCTAGCACATTTCATGCCATTTATTTTTCCTCTATATTTTACAACATCATCCTACTTCTAAAAGATACATTGTGGAGATGCAAGCAAGGCCTGAACTGTACTGAATTCTCCCTGCTCAGTTGCATGTTACCCAGACTAAAGCAGAGGACTTATAAGACACTTTCACCTCTGCCCAGTTTTGCCTTATCTCAGTTTCAGAGATACTAGAGGACTAATTAGATGTAATCCTAGATTTTCACTCATGGATTTAGATTTTGTTTACATGAGCAAGTGGGAGGTCAGCAGGAGCAGAGCTAGGAAGGAAGCAGTGCTGAGGCCCAGGCAAAAATCACTGGAAAACTGATAATTCTGATGAATAATTTTTCACTTGGAGTTCATCCTACCCAGTGCCTTTCAACTGGGAATACTTCCCACTTGACAAGGTAAAGGCTGTTCCATTTTCCTGACAGACCCTCTCAGGCAATACATGTGTCTGCCAGGTTGTGGATGGGGAATGTCATACCAAGAAAGAGAAAAAATTCATTTTAAGTATCATCATATGCATTCTGCCCATAAAGTAGGTAATTAATAATAATCAATGTTCTTCCTACACTTCCTACAGCAGAAGTTTGCAACTGTCTGACATCTCCAGAACCTGGCACTGAACAGCCAGACTAAATATGCTGAAATAGAGTTTGTTCTGTTATACACAGACCATGATAAAATATTCATCATCTAAAAAAAGAAAAAAAAATGAAAAACACAATAAAAAAAAATCAGGGTGCTGCCATGTCACTCAAAGCAAAAGCTTTTATCAGTATTTTCCTTGTTTCAGGTTCAGGGAATCACTACTGACAGATTCAAATTAGTAAAGAACAACAACCACATTCTCTTGTATTTTCCATTGCTGTCACTCTATGTGTAGGATACCTGAGGCTCAAATACAATAAAAGACAATTTTTAGTGGATCTTTTACCCTGTGCTACTGCAGTAGCAAGAAACATGGTTAGCACTGTAAGGCCATACCCTGTCACATTGAAGTTTCCCTGAAAATCCAAGTTTCCCACAGCTGGTTGGCTTCTCACCACAAGCTATTTATTCTCTCTTCAGACTGGGAGAAGGCAGGATAAAGGCCACTTTTCCAACATGTGACATACATTTTGCCTGCTCTCTAAAGAAACAGGGCACAGTCCCTAGCAGGAATATGGCAGAACAGGGTAAAACAGCCAAACAAGGATTATCAAAAGTAAACAACTGATTTAGAAGGACCCATCATCTCTTATCTTCATGCTGTAGGTCACATCCTGAGAGACACCCAGCTCCTGAGGATATCCTGGCTATATCTACTAATCAAGCTGTTGTAGATGAGATAATGAATAAGAAAATGAGATAATGAATAAGAAAAACATCTGTCACATTTGAAAATCTTAGCCACAATGTGCAAGTTTATGTGACATTTTCACTTAACTGAATCCACCTGCTCTCCTGGCTTTTATGAGATTGTTCTCTTGGTATCAGAAGTTACCAAGAGCTGGGATAAAGCAGAGGCACTGACAGCATCAAACAATTTAGATGGCTACAATTTTGTGGCTCCTCAGGGTTTCAAAATCTAAGACTCTGGGCTTTGTTTAAACTGGATGATTGACAGAGTAGAATTAAATTTCCATACATTTAGACTTCATTAGAAAGAGAGAAGGTAATCTGGAACATTTTTCCTTTATCATGGTTTAGGGTAGCCACTTTAATGGAATAACCTAGCTTTCTCCAGATTTTGCACAGTTTCAAAACAATACCTTTTTAATGTGCATATTACTGGCTTTAGGGCAATTGTCATTCTGTAGCTTTATGTGGAAGGACAAAAGATCAAGCCACAGCTTCAGATACTCTGCCTAAGGAAAAAAGGACCTGGATTTTCTTTGTTTTATTCAAAATTAGGATGCCACTCAGGAAGGTACTTATAAAGCATATGGGAAGGGATGGATGGGAAAAGGTAAGAGAAGTGTTTCTTGGATGATTTTTAAGCTACTCTGTCATCATGAACAAACCTCAGCACCTCTGCCATCAGAACAGAGCTGATAAAAGCAAATTTAATTTCATTTGTGATTATATGAGTAGGAGCTGGTAAAGTTTCAGGTTCTTTTGATCCTGTTCACATGAAGCAGAGACTATTCAGCTGATTTGCTTGTCTGGGAGAGCTGGGTTTTACTCACCTTGTAGATAAAACTTCATTCCTTTTTTCTATCCAAACTACCTATTACTGCAGCATTTAGCATGGGTAATCCTTTACACATAGGCTACAACTGTAGTGACTAATTTCTTTTACACAGTGCAGTGGTACAGGAGAGATGCCTTTAGTCAGTTATCTATACAGACATTGTGAGGAGAAGCCAACTACCTCAGAGTTCCCTCAGTTGCCAGTAAAAGTTCAGTATCACAGTCAGTATCCAAGAAAGAGGAACAAGAGAAAAACCCAGAGAATTTCCATTCTGACTATTTTAATTACTTTAATAATCTCTTTAATTGCAGAGCTAGCTTACAGAGAAGCAATAATGCAAGCAGCACATTGCTCAGTTTTTCTTACTTTGCACATCAAAAATGCATATTCAACCTTACAAAATGCAGGATTCACAGCATCAGCATTGGTGCTTTGCAAGCAGTAAGCACAAAGCCAACAACTCACAGGCTACAAACTAATTCAGATTATCCTTCTCCATCAACACATCTCCTTCCCTCAAAATGTATTTCTTTGCTTGCCTGGAGTTTAACTTGAGTATGTTCCAGAGAAGTCTCCTTTAGAATATCTACTCACTTTAAGTTTTACTTTCCTAGGGAATAATTGTTGTGCTATAGGCTACACAAACAAATGTATCTCAATTGTCACTTAACCTTAAAAAAAACAAACCAAAACAATCACAGAAGAAGCAGACTCCTCAATATTTTCTGGGTACTTATGTACCACATGCACTCTTTCTCCAGGTCCTTCCATATTTCCCTGCTGCAAGCTCTCAGAGACAACAAATGTCACGTTTAGAGGATGACTGAACACTCCCCAGGTGTTAAGAATGACAGAGCCCACGGTTGCTCAGCACACCTGGCACAGTAATTGAGATTCTCTAGGAAGCTCCAAGGTGTTCCCTAGCCTCACCCTCCCACAGCTGGGCTGTACCTGCTGAGCCAAACATGAGAACAAGGAGAGTACAAGGCTTTGTTTGGGATTTCTCTCCCCTCACTATGACATGGCCATGGAGTCAGAGAGGAATGCCCAGGCACCCTCCACCAGGCTCACTGATAACACAAAGTCCTGTTTATCTGTTGCTCTCCTTTCCCCTCCTCTCCAGCAGTCACCACTAGATCCCTGAGGCTCAAACTCTGCACCAAGTACCCAGAAGTGCCAGGAAAATTTGTCAAACATCTCAGAAGAGCAGTTTGGTCATGTATTGAAACAACTTCCACTTCTTCCCCACCTCCCTTTCTTTTCAGACACCTCACCAGCAAGTGAAATCAGCTGTGGCTCTGGCAGGTGACACCTGCCCTGTGCTGCCACTGAAGGGCCACCCCAGCCCCAGGCAGCCACAAAGTGACAGCAGAAGGCTTTGGGAGCTGCACTTACAGCTCCTGTAAGCCCCACAGATCACATATGGTGGGCAGGGAAGGCTGGCAGATGTTCTCCTGAACCACAGGCTGAAGTGGCAGCTGCTGAGGGGCTCTGCTACACCCAGGGGGCACAGACTCCTCTCCAAGTCTTTTTCCTGCCTTGCTTTCATGCCCCACTCTTGGAAAAAGAATGTGAGCAGCAGTTGAAAGCAAGCTTCAGCAGCTTTGGAGGAAGCAAAAGAAACAAAGACTTGGCATATTGTATCTATAACACATTTAGGGTAAAAATTCCCAGTTTGTAATTTGTCCTTTCATTAAACTATAATTCAATAAATCAATTAAAGTACAATTCAATAAACAGTGTAACTGAAATGCTCCAGGATTGCTTTTCAGTGCACAGCTGCTGTTCTTTATGGAGTCAGAGCTGAAACACCACTGTTTGCATTAAACTGAGTAAAAAAAGGAGCTCCCCTTTTTACTTTCCTCTCTGACATGTCAGAAATCTTCATATGTAATCATTTTTGTTATTTGCTGAAGATGAGTTTTCAGTCACTCACTCTGGCAGTAGAGAAACTGCAGAGAGGGCAGTGAATTAATACAAACACCTGGATCGAGTTCTGCGTGCCTGAAGGACTGAGCTCCTAAAATCAACTTCCCTTTCATCTAACAAAGATAATTTCTGATATTTTACCATAAGACCATGCCCCCTCCAACCTCTACCACCCTGTGCTTTATCTTCCCATATCATAGATCTCTTACAAGTTCTACACTAAATCTCTACTGTACATTCATACAAAAGAAGGAATAAACCACGTTAAATACAAGTGCCTCGACAAACAGAAGCTCTTGCCAGATAAAGCTGTATCTATACATAAAGAGAGTCACAAAGGAATTTCATAGCATCTGGGAACATAGATTAAAAATAAAGAGATGATAAAAATTGGCCCAGTTGAATCATAAGCGACAGAAAATACGCTCAAGTCCTCCTTCACACGCAGCTGGCTTTTCAGAGAGTTTGGGTGAGCCCAGGAACAATTTTGGGGCAGAGAGCTGGGCTGGTTGAGAGTTTTGTGCATACCCAGGGAGTTCCAGGCAGCAGCATGCCAATACACAGAATTATCAGCACATCAAAGGCATTATATTTATCAAACCCTGCCACAGCACATTTACTAGCTGTATGATGGATGTTGTTGTAGCAAGCAAGGAACACTTTGATGTACATGGCCTTCTTTGATTAATGAGGGCTCTTGCTGAGAAGCTGCATATGGAGTAAATTACTCTTTTCAAAAATGGCTGATTTGCACTATTGTACTAATTATGTCACAAGCTCAGAGTCAGTTCCAGACTCAGTCACCCAAAATAAAGAAATAAAAATTCACATATACAGGTCATGATTTTGTCACACACATGCATCAGCTCAAAATCCTCAAGTCCTAATTAAATTAACTTAGAGTTTCTTTCTTCAACAGAGAGCACCAGTAAGCATTTCCTTCCTCCACTGAAAGCTTCTACAATCTAGTATACTGGTAAATAATTTCCTTCCCAGAAATGAATGCAATTTTATAGTAAATTCCACTGTGCTTAGAAGAACATTATAGGAACTCTGAAAACATCTCAGTTTTTCACAAAAACCCCACAACACATGCGACTCAAAAAGCAAACCCCAAAACCCAAAAAGCTGAGGGAGCCACAGTACATGAAGCATGCCTCTTAAAAGCTTTCTCTAAATTAATTCTACCAGCTAGAGAAACACTACAAAACTCTATTCCATTAGCCTTGAGTCTCTAAGCATGTGGTGCCTTAAGCAATTTATCCACTTAGTTTCAACAACAAAAATATTTCTTTGAGAGCACTAAAGCAGTGTTAATTTCCTTAAAATTTTGAACAGTAAATATTTTATCATGTTAAGTATATTTGCAGTCTCCAATTTGTTATTATAGGTGGCAGAACCATTACTTTGCCATAATCACATGAAGTGCACAGATCAAATTTATCTTTGGACATATGAGCAAGACGAAAGGAAGCACAAAATCAGCATTCAGGCCTGTGGGGTGACACTCCACTGAAGACAAAATAATTCCTAAAGTGAACTTTCTGGCAGAAAGTTCAGATCTAATCCAATTTGGGCTTCATAATTCAACAGTTTTACACAACACTTTTTGCTGCAGTTGTATGACAGCACATGAACTTCCAAAAAAATAGAGAAGAAATAAAAGAAGTAGCCCACCTGAACCCTATAATTTGGGCAATAAGATATCAAAAGACACCCTGTCATGCCACACAAGGTAAAGCCTTAAAAAGCCTTGCCAGATTTGCACAGAAACACAGAATAATCTGGGTTGGAAGGCATCTTGAAGATGATTTTGTTCCACCCCCTGCCATGGCCAGGGACACCTTCCACCATCCCAGGCTGCTCCAAGCCCCGTCCAACCTGGCCTTGGACACTTCCAGGGATCCAGGGACAGCCACAGCTGCTCTGGGCACCCTGTGCCAGGGCCTGCCCACCCTCCCAGGGAACAATTCCTGCCCAATGTCCCATCCAGCCCTGCCCAATGTCCCATCCAGCCCTGCCCAATGTCCCATCCAGCCCTGCCCAATGTCCCCATCCAGCCCTGCCCAATGTCCCCATCCAGCCCTGCCCAATGTCCCCATCCAGCCCTGCCTGTGCCAGGTGCAGCCATTACCGCTTTCCTGTCGATCTTTAACATTCAGCTGAGGGATTGTTTTATGTCAATTGAACAAAGATTTGCATCTGACACTCTTAGTTTCACATTTCTAGAGCACCTGTGAGGTTTCCATGGGCTCCAATCAGAAAGCTCACACAGATCTGAACCCGAGTCGATGGGTGCAGGGTGTTTAAATAGAATTAACTTCCATAAGTCAGATGTTTAGGAAATGGTAATCACAAGTACATTGTGCACAGCATGTGCACACACATTCTGAGACAAGTCAGCCACACTGCCCTTCTTCTCCAGAGATTCCTACACCTATTTCTGATTTATTGCAAGGAAGAGAAAGGAAATACTACAAAGCCATATTCTCAGATGATAATATTCTGCTGTAGAGAAATGTCCAACCTGATTTTTTTATTACAAACAGTGTAAAATAGAATAAATGAAACCATAAAGTGTACAAGGTCTGTTAGAAGATAGCTACAACTTGCAATGAGTCCAAAAAGACTGAAGATATATAAAATGCAGTAGACAAAAGGATCTAATGCTGACCTCATATTAGTTGCAAACTGCTGGATCAGCCTGCTCCGTCCAAAGTCACCCATTTGGCTTCAGGGCATTTTAAAAAAGCTTTTGATGCTGGAATTGCTACTGTATAGCTGGAGAATAGCAAATGTTGACTTTAAAAAGCAAAAAAATAAAAGCAAGTTGGGCAATTGCAAGCTGGTAAATCCTACAATAGAACAAGTTCTGAAGGGAGAAAAATTAATGGTTCAGAGGATTGTCCCTAAATGGGGACAAGAAAACTGAAAATACTGAGAAGGGAAAAACTGACATATGAAGGCATTAAGAGCATGACATCCATGTGTAGATTAGGTAGAAGCTTATGCCAATTATTAGAAAAGGATTTTACCAATTAGAGTTGTAACAGTCTGAAATAGCTTTATGATTGGCAAGAAAAAAATATGACACTACAAAAGCCCAACCAAAACCCCATTAACAAGCTCCTGCCATCCTGCTGGGACAGTGTGCACTACTGGGAGTGACGCTGGGACTGCAAAGGACCAGCCCCAGGAGGGCCCTCCAGCCACGTGTTCCAGGTTATCTGTACTTTATCTCAGAACCAGGATTCATGTCTGTGGCTGCCTACCTGAGCAGCAAAGAATGAAATTCTGGCTTTCATAAGGAGTGTGGCTTTTTGAGGACAAAATTATATTTTGTAGTTGTTGTGCATTCCATTCTAGGGAGTAACAAACATGACAGGAGGCATAGATGTTAATTTATTGTTAGTGAGACGGGATTTTAACAATCATGCTCAGTATTGGTGGGCATCAGAGCTCAAGAAAAAAGGGAAGAGAGGTGGGAGCTATCAAGAAGTAGGAAAATAAGCAGGGTCTTATAAGCAATGGTCTTTTGAGATCCTAGAGTCAAACTGCCAAGTGCCAGCACCTGACCCAGGAATGAGTCTGGGCATTGTTTATTTTCCTCTGGACCTTCCAACAAACCTGTGCTAATGCTGCAGAACTGAAGGAATGAAGAAAGCAGAGGGGCAGCCCATCAGCCACAGGCAGGATAAGACATGGGGCTATAACTGGCACCAAGCCCAGCCAAGCCCAGCGGTGGATTCCAGAGCACAACCTCCTGGCTTGACCAGAAAAACTGACACTAGGCTGGCTCTGAGCATGATAAATGGATAAGCCAAAGGTTGAAACCCTGATTAACTAACATATCTTCCAAATATTCCCATCTTCCATCACTTTGTTCTGTCAGGAGAGGCTCGGCAGCACCACATCCCCCACAGTCTGGTTTGCTATCATGAGAAGTGTAAGGGGGCTCCTGCTTCAGCTCCTGGGACTGAGCCTAGCACAGGCTTGGGCTTCATTTCAGTACTGCAAGAAAGTTAATAAGGCCACTTACGGTTTACAAACTACCTCCACTTGCATTGACCATTGTAAGCCTCAAGCAAAGCTGTCATGAGGCTTTTGTAGGGGAAACCTTAAGGGCTTTGGCTAAGTCTTGCTGTCAGAAAACTGCCTGAAATGAATTCAAATCACCAGGCTCCCTTACTGAAGGTCAAACACAACATTTGCAGCTGGAATTGCCAACACAATAGCAACATGAGGGGAAAAATAAAGACTACCTGAGAGGAAGATTCTTTGTTAGTGCTTTAATGGCATTTGGGGAAGAGCAAAATGGGAGGGGGCAGCAGAGCCACAGGGCCTGTCAGAAAGGTGAAACTGTGAAAATTCCTTCAGAACAGCAGTTAGCCCAAAGGTCTGAATTTACTTTAAAGGCTGAGTCAGCCCATGCCTGTTCTGCAGGACAAACCAGGCCTGGCCATCTCCCTGCCCTGTGCCCCACAATGGGCAGGTTTCTCTTAGGGAAGGGAAATCTCCCCATCCAGCAGGGTAAAGGAGCCCTGAGGGCTCCTGGCAGGCAGCCCCACAGCCCTTCTACAGCCACACCAACAGCCTTCCCTCAGCAGAAAGTGAAACCCACCCAAAACGTGGCTGTGGGTGCCCTGAAGAGCCAGGACACCCTAGGGAAGTGCTGTGCCAAGGGTGAGGCTGAGGAGATGGCACATTTTCCCTCTTGGCTTGTCCCATGACACACTGCTCGGCACAGGAGTGACTGCCAGAAGGCTCTGGCTCCCTTCTGCCACATCTCATCTCCTCACAGAGCCTGGCAGTGTGAGGAAAGCTTCCACACTCAGCAGACATTTACTGTGAGGATGTTTCCCTGAGCAAGGCCCAGCTCGGAGAGGAGAGAGCATGCCTTCCCTGGCTGGCTGCAGCCATGGGCAGGGCTGGGTGCTCTGCTGGCCCAGAGCCACGGGCAGAGCTGGGTGCTCTGCTGCCCCAGAGCCGCGGGCAGCGCTGGGTGCTCTGCTGCCCCAGAGCCGCGGGCAGCGCTGGGTGCTCTGCTGCCCCAGAGCAGGCCGAGAGCGGGGCTCTGCTCTGTCTGTGCAGGAGCAGCGGAGCTTCAATGTGGCCTCAGAGCCGCAGGCAGCGCTGGGTGCTCTGCTGGCCCAGAGCCGCGGGCAGCGCTGGGTGCTCTGCTGGCCCAGAGCCGCGGGCAGCGCTGGGTGCTCTGCTGGCCCAGAGCCGCGGGCAGCGATGGGTGCTCTGCTGGCCCAGAGCCGCGGGCAGCGATGGGTGCTCTGCTGGCCCAGAGCCGCGGGCAGCGCTGGGTGCTCTGCTGCCCCAGAGCCATGGTCAGAGCTGGGTGCTCTGCTGGCCCAGAGCCGCGGGCAGCGCTGGGTGCTCTGCTGGCCCAGAGCCGCGGGCAGCGATGGGTGCTCTGCTGGCCCAGAGCCGCGGGCAGAGCTGGGTGCTCTACTGGCCCAGAGCCGCGGGCAGAGCTGGGTGCTCTGCTGGCCCAGAGCCGCGGGCAGAGCTGGGTGCTCTGCTGGCCCAGAGCCGCGGGCAGAGCTGGGTGCTCTGCTGGCCCAGAGCCGCGGGCAGAGCTGGGTGCTCTGCTGGCCCAGAGCCGCGGGCAGAGCTGGGTGCTCTGCTGGCCCAGAGCCGCGGGCAGAGCTGGGTGCTCTGCTGGCCCAGAGCCGCGGGCAGAGCTGGGTGCTCTGCTGGCCCAGAGCCGCGGGCAGAGCTGGGTGCTCTGCTGGCCCAGAGCCGCGGGCAGGGCTGGGTGCTCTGCTGCCCCAGAGCCGCGGGCAGGGCTGGGTGCTCTGCTGCCCCAGAGCCGCGGGCAGGGCTGGGTGCTCTGCTGGCCCAGAGCCAGGCTCTGCTCTGTCTGTGCAGGAGCAGAGCAGCGACAATGTGACCCCAGAGCCATGGGCAGAGCTGGCCACAGGCTCCCCACTCCAGTGGCCAGGCTGGGCTGGGCATCACTGGGGCTCCTGGGCAGGAGCAGAGTGTGGTTACAGCCCAGGGAGGCTGTTCTGGGCCATTCAGAGCCCTCAGGGCAGGCAGCTCATCACTCTGACAGTGTTCTTTAACTTCAGTATGAGTGCAGTAGAACCAATCACCTCCCTTTGTTTCTGAAATAATTCATCTTGTAGGCTCAGCCGTGGCTAAAGGCCCAGATTCAGATGATTTTTCCATTTTCCTGATCCAAATAATACAGTCATAAAGAAAAGCATTAAGAAAGATATGGCCAATTTTGTCCACTCAAAAGTTCAGCCCTAGTGCATACATTTTTGGGCATCTTCCTAGAAAAGCTGTCTTGAACATTTATCAGAATTTGTGTTAAAAAGAAAAGTCAGATTCTTGTTTGCAGTGAGACAAGCTTCATATCCTACAGAGAACCAGATGTGTGGAGGGCAGAGCAGCAAGCCCAGCACCTGTGTATGCTGACTCAGCAAGCTGCTCACACCCCCACGAGTGAACAAGAATAATAAGATTGGCCCCTGGGACCAGAATCAATCTATTAACCAATATGATCTGGAGACCTTGGGTCCTCTCTCATATTTTCTACAAATTGTATTGCTTCTTGTTGAAAGCAAAATCCTTATGGCACTGCTATCTCAGGATCACAACAGCATTTTTCATACTATCTTGCTGCATGATAAGAAACTAAAAATATTAAAATGACACTAGATACCAGTTCACAGGGGGGAAGAAAAGAAAAAAAAAAGAAAGGCATATGATCAAAGCAAAAAAAAAAAGGAAATTTATTTTAGCAGAAATTTTTCTCCTATTAAAATAGACTAATAATCTTATTAGAGTATGTTAAAAAAAAGATACAAGGAAAAGTTACATAGGCATTAATAGTTGCACTGAAGAATCCATGTTCTTCAGAGAAATTATGTGGTAATACATTAAATTTATACATGTGGAAGGATGAAAGCTGACTTGAACCCAACTCAGAATATTGTTATCTCACAAGCACTTCATGACTGAGCTGGCAAACCCACCCACATGGGTCAGGGTAGTTGCCAACCACCCCACAAGTCAAGAAGCTCCTGTTCAGAAGGCAGTACTTAAAGGGGCTGGAAGGAAGATGGAGAGAAGAGTCAGTTTCAAAAGACTAAAGTTAGTTTTCAGCTGGAAAAACCCTGAAAAATCCTACATGAATGGTATCAGCTTTTCCCCGTCCAGTAAATGATGCCAACTGAACATGACCCTGAACATGAGCACTTAAGATGCTCAGAATAGTAGAAAATGCCACAAAGAATGCACAAAGTAAATACCTGTGATGAGAAATCAAAATGGCCCTTTAGCATGAAACAGCTGCTTAGAAATACCCGGCTGCAGTTAAACAAACCTCTGGTGACTGCCCCTCTCAGTAAAACAGTGTATTTGCCCTCATGATGAAATATGCTTCCCTACCTCCTCATTTTTTAAAAAGTTTATCCCAGTCAAAGTGTTTGGGAAAGAAAATATTGAATATGTTCGACCCCTTGCATAATCCTCTTCACCCATTTTAAAGTTGACCATTATTAGCAATACTGATACCAGAAATATTAATATTAAAAGATAAAATTAACATCTTATTCTCCCATAACAGTTTAAATCTTCATTATTTTACCACATTTTATTTTTTCAGGAAATACCACAGCATGCATTTGCTTGAAAGAACGGCGTGGATGTCCCTCCTTTTTGGTGGGAATGTAAGAAATAGGAATCAAGAACATGGAGCTGACCCATGAATGGGTTGAATTGAGGAAAACATACAAAAAAAGGGGTGGGGAGCTGAGTCCACAGCAGCCAGGTGAAATAGGAATTTTGAAAGATTGCAGCTTAAAGAGAAGGAACACTGGGCCCAGCCCACCCCCAGAGCAGTGCACACACAGAGCTTGAAGTGGTTCAAATTCATCTGAGCACCAGCAAGAACAGAATCAGCTGTCATTATTCCTAGGAATAAGAAGGGTTGAGCCAGGAGACAAAGTCAGGATTTTTGGAAAATAATTATTTTACTTGAACCTGGCATCACTTCACCAGCCAGCAATCATTGACTTTTATTGTTGATTCTCAGGGACTGGAAGATTATCCAGGAAAACATTTACTTTTATCTTTTCTCTCTGCAGCTCCTGACTAGAATCTCCATGCATAAGATCTGACAACCAGGAAAGTGCCTTTATTTTACTTGTTAAAGTAGCCACAGGTTGCCTTGAAGCCAGCGAGCCTTGCTGTAGCACTGCATTTGTTTTCTTTTAATAGGAACCAGAGCCTAAATATCACATTTGGCTATGCTGCCCTTTTGCAAATAAACCCTGAAGGAATATGAGGAGCAGATACTGCAGTTAAGGGCTCTTCACTGCCTTCAGTAACACCAGCCTGTGCATCTTACTGAACCATGCCATTTAGCAAAGGGCGGAGAGAGGAGCAGACAAGAAAAAAATCCCCAAAAACTCATGCTACATCCAAGCTTAATTTAAAATAATAATAATTATTTAAAAAATTAAATGTTCAAGACATAAAACTGGCCATTTTCTCCTTGTTTTATTTTTAGTACCCTTTTTAGCCATTGTGTGGTCTCTGTCAGCTTAGTTGTTCAACTCAATTTTTAAATCTCATGAATAAAATACAAATCATATTCAAGGAACATTTTATGGAGTAAAAAATTAGGCTTCATTTATTAAATCCCACAATCCTTTTTCCCCTCACAGGTGGCCTGAAAGCAGCCTGAAATCATATCTCCCTGTCCCACCAGACTCAGTTTCTCCTGCCAGCTGTGTGGCTGGTCCCACTGGGGAGAATTTGTCCTAAGAGGCATCACAGTCCCAGCTCTGATACCTCCATTCACTGCAGAGAGTACATCACACCAGCAGTGGCTCACTGGAAAAGGCAAAACTCGTAAAAAATCACCAAGGACTGAAAAAACCACCCAGACCAAGCTCCAGGATGTAAAGCACAGTGCAGCTCGAGCAGCATGTTGATCTGGGTCTCTGGGCATGGAATGTGCTTGCAAATGATGCCTTTTCTAGCACTTTAGATAGCAACTGATTTATAAGAAAATCCTGGGGAGCAAAGAAAAACTACTTTCTTGGTTTGTTCTTCTCCTAGTACCAAACATTCAATTTTTGTAATAAAATACTTTTAAATTTTCTGAGAAAATAAAACAGTAACTACTCACATTAACAATTATTTTCTAAAAAAGAAAACACAGAGCGTAGGGGTTAGCTTTAGAGACCAGAAGTCTCATACATCCCTTTGTGGTCACACACAAACTCTGCCCAACCCCTGCAACAGAGACTCACTTAAGTGAATCTCAACCTTTAAATGCACACAATAAGCCCAGTTATTAAGCCAATCATTTCACACTGAACTTCCCAGGGAGCTCTGTTTTCTCTTATGGCCAATACTCTTAAATAGCTTAACTTTGGTCTATAATTTTCCTAGAATTTTGCATCATTCTGATATGTTTTGTGGCACTGATTCTGTGGCCCAGCTTCTGTTTTCAAGAGCAAAAAAAAACCCCAAAAGCAGTAATTGGCATGTGGTATCTGCTGGTTATCCCTCCTGGAGCTTCAGGTGATCTCACTGCAGGAATTCAAAGGGGCACAACCACCCACAGCTCTGGGTGAGCCAGGTCAGCCACCTCCTGTAACAGCACTCTAATTAATCCCGGTCTCTAATCTAATTAAAACATCCAGCCCAAAGCCTGCGCGCCCCATGTGCCCCTGGCTGGCAGCTCTGTCCCCAGGAGTCCTGGCTGATGGGGGAGCACCCACACATCTGCTGCTCCTCTGCTTCCCAGGAGACAGGCAATCCTAAGAACATTTTGCCACGTTTTCCCAGGTCAGTGTAGTGAAAATGAAATGATCTGGCTCCATGTGGTTTTCCCCACTAAAACCCCTGCTGACTATTTTGGGAGGTGTCGCTTCAGATGAGTGCGCAGCTGTTCTGAAGACATTGCACCACGGTTCCTCCCTCCACCACATCCAGCTCTGCTGGGCTTTTTCCCCTCCTCCTTTGCACGAGTTACCTTAGGTGCCAGGAGAGTTCCCTCACAGAATTTATTGTAGTGATCTTAATTAAATTAATATTCCTGAGTGCAAGGCTACTGGGATCTCAAGGCTGGTATGAGGTTCATCGACTTTCACTTAGAGGGTAAAGTTTCCAGTTTTCACTCTCACGAGGCAATATGAAAAATTTATGACAGAAGCAGGAGAACTCTTGCTAGAGGCAATGACATCCCTGTGCAATTAAAACACTTTCAAGTGTCTTTTTTTCCTCCATTCTCCTTCCACTCATCTTAGGAAACAATATACAGAGCAACTTTATTCTGCACTGTACATTTTTAACTTAGAGATCTGTAGGCAGTTGACAAATTATAACCTGATCATAAAAATTTTCTTACAGTTTGAAATGTAACATATTGTACAAGGTTATGGCCAGATGGTAAAGAGCTTTTTTTCTTCTCTCTCTGGGTTTTTTTTTTTCTTTTTTTGGTAAGAAAAACAGTTTAAAGCTTTCAAGCAACAGAAGAAACTCCCTCCACAAATAGCAGCAGAGACCCTGTGTGCACTCTTTGGAGATCAGAGATTTTCCTGAGCCCCTCGATGAGCAGCTGTGGGAAGGGCCAGGCTGGGTTTGAGGGTCCCAGGCTGCAGGGATGCTGCCAGCACATGCACAGGTGGGGGTCTGTGACCACACCATGCAGCTCCAGCCTGCTGCAGTTCCTGCAATCCCTCTCAGAGGGGAAAACATCCAGAGCAGCAGGAGAGCCCACACTCCTGGACAAACCCCACCGGAGCTGAAAGCCACGACTTTGACTCTGAGCAGCTCTGGGATGGGATGCCTTTGAAAAAACCCTGCTTTATTCTCTGTCATTTTGCAGAGCTGAGCAAGCTTTGGGGTAGCCAGCTTCTTTGTAAACTAACATTCAACTATTGCTGTGACTGCAAACTGTGGGGAATAAAGCAACAATAAATACTTAATAACCAACACAATGCAATGGTTCTTTTTTACCTCACCAGAGGACATATTTTTTTTTGCACAGTGCATTGCAGAGCACACTGCAGTAATCAGAGCTAACTCTGAAACTTGGGAACAAGGGAGAGTATTCTTTCAGTGACCATGTAAAATTCCCCTTTAGCAGCATGTGCCCTGAGAGTAAAATTTACTTTAGTATCCCATGCTCAATTCTGAACATGCTAATCCTTGTTATCTCTGCATAGTTAACATCGCTGCAATGCAGAGATCTATAAAAGAAAATATTGGCTATTATTACTGAAATCAAGAATAATGGAAAAGGAAACTTATAACTTATTAAGCTCACCTCAGAATTTAGATCTGAGTGGTGCAAAGAATGCAAATATTACAAATATCCACCAGCTGATCTAAGCAACAGAGCTATGTTGTGTTAAATGCTGTCTTACTCTGATCATAATGGCAGTAACGTAAAGAGGGTGTGAATTATAATTGCAGGAAGTTGCACATGGTGAAAGATTATGAGTCTAAATTCACTTTTTTAGGATAAATACACTGTTTTGTATTTAGAAAGCTTTAAGAAACCCCTCATTTTATCCTCATAGCGACTCTATTTGTCTCTGCCCTGCCACCACTTCCCTCCTCCTCCCTCTCACTGTGAATTCAATCTCTCTTTGGGCAACATTCCAGGATTAGGACAGTGCACACAGCCATCTCAGGGACCCAAAGCAATGAACAGCCCAAAGGAATCGACAGTCCAGGTCTCCATGCTCAGTCACAAGTCCCATGGACCCCTCGTGGGGCTCAGCTGGCTCTGACCCTGGGCAGGTTCTGCCTCACAAAGTGCAGGCGAGCTGGAGCCAAGCCCGTAGCCAGAGCTCAGCCCAGGCTCAGGGCAGCGTTAAAGGCTTATCCAACCCTCCTGTGAGCCCGAGGTTGGGCAGCTCCTGAAATGAGCCAGCACATCTTTGGTATGAACTAGATGAACAGCACCACGAAGGCAAGATGTTGTTTATCACACTAAACAGAAGGGTCTCTCTGTTGCCTTTCACTGCTGCCAGTGACTGGCACCCATCTGTTTGTTACCCCTCACCACACATTTTGATCACTTGCTCTTGCAGCAGTGGTCTTCCATCATTTTCTCTGCCACACAGGCCCTTTTCTCATTCCCAACTCTGTTCTTAAGGTTCAACCACTCTATACTCAATAAAGCACAACAGCAAGCAGAGTTTCTTACCTTAGAGAAGCTTTTCAGTGTCCGTAGCACATATACAAGAGCAGCTCAGCACCAGGGCTGGCAACTACCACTTCTATGAGGTAGGAACTCCTCCTTAAGAGACCTTCTTGCTAATTGCCCACAGCTGGATGGAATAAAACAGCTTCAGGTGGGTAAAACTTTCAGGTGTTACAAGGGACTCTAATGAAGGGCAGTAGTTTTCAAGTGAGACATGTCAGAGGACATAAGGATAGCCCTTCAAGCCAGAGCTAAAGGAAAATAAAGCATATTTCATTATTAGCAGGGACATCTTGTGAGAGAAACATGGTCTGGGATGGCTCCAGGATAGAGCCCAAAACCAGATAGTGGCTGGATCCCTCATTAAGATGTGGATATTTCTGAATCAGTGCTTAAGGCAGCAGAGAATGGCCTCAAACAGAACTTGCAGCTCCTGGGAGAGAGGAGAGGGAACACAGCTTTTGGAATGTCATTTTAACAGCTGAAGCAGAGTGAAACACCACACAATCATCAAATCTGTGACAAAGAGGAAAGCAAGTAAGGTGCTCCTAGGGCAGAGCTCTGAGGAGGACTAACCCCACATCTTCTACAATGCTCCTCTCACACAACATTGCTCTCACTCAGAGCTTGAGTTCAAACATGCAGAAGTAATGTTTGATATATTGATAAGGTTGCTGAAATGTCAGAGTTCACTGGACAAAGAGAAGAAGACTATGGTATTGCCTTTTTTGAATGCACTAAAGTATTAAATTTCCCATCTGATGTAAGCTTCAACCTTTTCTAGCCAAACTGCCAGGAGAGTCCTACAACAGAAACACAGAGATAAACAGATATCAGCTCAAAGCTGAATTTGGAAGAAAAGGATAACCACTGGATACAGGAGCTCATTGATGTGATGACAACATGAAATACAAAGCAGGAACTCCTTTGCTGTCTCCAAAACATCCCTGCCAGCACTGGGTGTTCCTGAGTAGTGAGGACTGCTTTGCTTAGCACAAGATCAGGAAAACTGTGTATTGGTTCTTTCCCTCAAAAAAAGAATTCATATAACCAAAGTGTGAATGTTTTAAAATCACCTGGTCTCCTGTGAAGATAAAGATGGGGGTTTAAAACACACACAAACCCCACCTCTCTATGCAATCCTCTCACCTGGAAGTTGTCATCCCCACAGCTGGAGGCAATCAAGGCTATCACCTTCAACAAAGGGGAAAATTAAGATCTGTTCAACAAGCTCTTATTAACTTCAGCTGAACACAAGCACAAGCAGAAATGTCCTGGAGTATTTCAGCTGCTTTTACAGTGAATGCATATTTCTGTCCCAAATTAGAAAAAATATGAGAGTAGAGAATCAGATTGGTTAAAAGGTCTGGGCTCTCATACCTCTGTCATAAATGTAATGGAAAATCCATCAAACCGTGCAACTTGATCATGCTTCAACGTTCCTGTGTAAATGAGGAATACAGGGCTGCTTCACATGGTAAGGGATTTGTGAGGGTGACAGCTTTAGAGCACACAAGCACCTCAAATAACACTGCAGTCAGGAACTACACCAAATAAATAAAGGATAAATTGGACAAAACCTGAGACAGGCATCTTCACTTCTTCTGACACTCCTTCCCCAGCCAGTGGACAGATTAACTTCAACAGTTGCTGCAGCCTAGTTAACGAAGGCAGGAATTCAGGGCACCAAGGGCAATTGATACTGCATTATATATTTTGCCAATTTAGCCTCAGTGAAGAAATCTATACTCTCCATCTGCACAGGGTTTTGCTAACACAGCACAAGACAAATAGTAACCACCAGCTGTAATAAGTGAAGTGAGGGATGAAGGAATTCGTGGAGTTCAGGATAGTTTCCCAAAGGTCAGAGGCTCACATCACCAAAACACTACTGGGGGAGATGTGGGACTTCCCTGCGAGAGCAAATACAAGCCCAAATGGAAGAATTCTGTGTGAGAGCCTGTAGCGTAATTGGTGTCATGGAAAAAACCCTCTCTTTTCAAGGCAGAAGAAACAGACAAGATGATGGAGGTTATAAAAAGCATCTTGCACTGTAACTGACCTTGAAACCCTTCTTTTCTCTCAGCCTGATTAAGGGAAAAATACTTAGTTAGACACTGTCTTTGTCCTCCACATGGATAAGCAGAAGAAATAGAAAAAAAAAAAAGAAAAAAAAGGAGGAGGAGAAGAGGAAGAGAAAATCAATACGAGCTGTCTTCAGTTTAACCAGAATGTTACAGTGAATAGGTTTATGAAACCTCCAGTAAAGAGGAGCACAATTGCTCCCACAACAGCAGAAGTTGCTAAATTTTAGTGTAGTGTAACTTTCTAAGGTGTCATACAACAAAAAGAAAATGCAGGTGTTCTTACTGTCCAAGGACAGTACTTGTATTAGAGTGTATAAATTACTAACCTGGAATTAACTCATCTGATCTAATGCAGGGGTTGTGACAGCAATCACTACTCTGTGCTACACAAGAAAATAAAAAACCTGCCTCACACATGGGAAGAATAAATAGAGATAATGGGAAGTAGCTCTTCCCAGCTCTAACAGCAAAAAGATTTATGCTGTGAAAGAAGAGTTTACACCCCATCAAGCCTTTTTGGTTAAAGTATATGGATTTAAACTATACAAAATCATAATTGTCTACATTTTCTTGACAAACAGCCCAGTCAGCTTAATGAGCACTGGTGAATTCCTGTCCTTGCTGGTGTCTTGTAGCTGTCAGTCCCACAGGAAAATTCTGAGTTGTATGAAAACAGAATCCTGCTCCTGATTTCTCTCTCTCTCCTCTTTCTTCCTTACATAGAAACATATATATATTCTCATTGAATGATCCTCCCTGACAAAAACCAGACAGATACCAAGGTACAGAAATAGGGGCTATGGAAAATAAGCAGATGGTCTTTCTTTACTATGCAGGTGCTGTTCAGCAATTTTTCCCACCAGTGAAGCTGCTGTATTTTGCACAATGTTTTCCCAATTCACCAGACAATCAGGAGGAGAACAACATGAATGCTCTGTTCTGCTGCGATGTGCTGAGACAGCAGCTTATCAGTGGTGACTCTGAAGCTTGCTGACATCTGACATGAATTCCTGGCATGCTGACTTTTTAAAAATCGATGGGGACAGACCTCAGAGTAACAGAAATAGCTGTGAAGTTTAACACTGCTGAAACTGTTCAGGCTTGATTGGCTGGTGAACATGGAAGGTCAGAAAGAGGAGCACTGGATCCTCATCAGTAGGAACAGAAGCAGATTATTATAGAAAAAAATCACCCTGAAGTTTCATAGCTTACTGTTCCTGTGAAATAGCCGAGATCAGGAGATGCATAATGTGCAGCAGACCTCTTCTTTATTAATACAACCTTAAGCTAAGGATGAAAAATGTATATTGGCATACAGAAAGGCTCAATGGAGTGTTTTAAAGCCATTGCTTGACCTCCATTTTTGATAATTTTAGAGCAGTTCCTAAAAACTTCTTTTCAAGGAAATACTTTAGCCATAGAAAGATTGTTGATGTTAATTAGGCTTCACTCTTTGGAGTGGAAGTGGGGAGGGAACTGTTAAGCTCCAGGAGAAAAGTACGTATAAATTTAAGTTTTACTTAAATATGGATGTAGCCTCTTTGCCTTCTTAATAAAGTATCTCTTCAATCTAGACCAAATTACACCCTAAAAACTGCAAACCACTTGCCTACAGAACTGATGAAGCACAATTCCTCATTCATCTTGATCATTTCTACATGCTAAGAAGGCTCACGTAGAGAGAAACACCCATTGAGTCAATGGAAATATAAAAGAAAGTCAGCAAAATTCTTTGTCAGGCTTTGAGAAAATTAAAAAAAAAATAAATTATGCCATAATTTTCCTTTCAAACACAAACAGGAATGGAAACTGGATGACAGAAATTGCTAAGAAGAGGATGAAAACATTTTCATCACTATTTTTCAAAAGGATCTTGCACTCATAGGTTAAAAAATGGCCTCATGCTTTAGAACACAAGCAGTATAGTAATCATATTAATACATTTTATTGAAACTCAGTAAAAGGACATTGTCAAGTGCTTTTATGCAGCTTCTAATGTAGGTGTTTCACTCTCCATTGACTGTATAATAACCTCTCAACAGTTTGAAAATAACATTTCTTTCTCTGTTCCCCTCGTTGGTAAACATGGTTTCTGCAGTTATGGACCATGAGCCAGGATGGTAATGGACTTCTAATTTCAGGAGCACTCAAAAATGTATCAGTGGTAACAACTAAAGTCACAAATCCTTAGCTTGTGTTTCTTGAACTTCGGCCTCTGTATTCATGTTTGTGCTGGTGTACTAACATTATTTATTTCACTTATCTCCTCAGTTAAAGTAATATTTTTTTTCATACACTGCATAGTGTGCCATGTCTGCAAGCGATATTCTGCAGTGATTATTGGCACCATGGCATGCAAGATGCCCATTCTGGCAGGGAGTACAGGTTCAGAGTGCCACGATCCAACTCTTCCTCATGTCTGAGCAGCCGAGAAGAGAAAGAGACCCTCCAAGAGCCGTGTGCTTAGAAGCTTTCCAGCAGCTCTTTGACAAAAAGCAGACCTGTTGCCAGCTGTTGGGTGCACACTTTTCTCCCCCATAAGAGAGGGACTTCCCCTCTGTGTGGGCTCTCTCCTTGACCTGTCTCACTGCCTTCCAGCTCCTGAAGGGCTCTGCTCTTCACAGGCTGATCTGTAGGGGAACAATCTACTGTCCTTCCCTAAAGTGTCAGAAAACAAGGTGCCACATACACCCCATTAGAGGAGAGCCTCTGGAGAGGCCTTTCTGATCTCTTTGTAGGGTGAGGCCTCTTATTGTGGATGGCCAAGGAGACCAAGGTGCTGCTGAAATCTTGAGCATAGCATCTATACACACCTTGCCATGTAAAACTGCATGGCCCCCATGGAATACCTGCACAACGACACTGCCAGCTGCACCCAAAGCGCTTATTGCACTCTCCCAGCAAATTCTCTTCATCCATTCCATGCATTTGCTGTTTAGATGCCTGATGATTGGAGATTCAGTGTGCTGAAATTACCTTATCTAAAAATATCCCTCGTAGGGAAGTGCCCCATTCATTTACTCTCAGAGAATTTTCTTTTGAACATTATTTTGTTCAATACCATTAAGCCAAAGCATTTAAAAATGAAACCAACAAAAGCATATGGAAACAGAATGCTAATGATTTGCCATACAGAACAGAGGTCTTTGAGTGATTTCCAAACTTATAGGAAAGCAGCTTTCCCCTTCAATGTATAAAATAATTTCAGGTCAGTCCATGCAAATCAGGTTTGCACAAAGTCACTGCTGTTGCAGTTTACCTCTTACTCAGCTGCCTTCTGGGCTTCAGTGATTCTCCAGAGCTGTGGGAGGAAAGTAAGGAAAGTTTTCTGTAGATCCTAAAACTGAAGAATTCAAAAGCCTGAAGCTCTTCAGCAGACACACTGTTAATTGCCAGCTGACCACCTGGTGATAACCATTTTTCAAGGTATCTGTACACAACTTAGTTCAGAGTTTATTTTTACACTACCAGATTCCAGAAGGTTTTGGATACAACACATCAAGTGTATGAAACCAATCCCAGACAGCAAAAATCAAAATCAAATCAAATGTGACTGGGCACAGCAAAAATAAAGATTGTGGATTGCATGGTGATGGGTCAGAACAAACCCTGGGCAGAACAAGCCATCCCTTTTGAACAGATCATTCAATACATTCCCTGCAAATCTTCTGGGATTTGTGGGATATGTCCTGCATCTCCAATGTGTCTGCAGAGCCTCTTGATTCCTCCTTGGGTGTTTTTTAATGGTTGAATCCCTAGTGCCAGACATTCCAACTAATCAGAGCATTACTTCCTAGCATGCCTAATTCTGGAAATCAGAACAATTCTCTGCCTCTGAAATGCCAAGCTTCTCTCTCAGATGTTTTCCCTCCTACTGAAACAAACACAGATATTTATGGCAGACATCACTGAAATATAGCACACACAACAAAACCCAGAAAGATTTAAAAACATGATTTAAAACTAAAATCGATTTTGGGAAGACAAAGTCACACAGTGTAAGTGTCCTTTCCTTATTTCTGCTTTTATAAGACAGTAGATGCCATGCATAATACAGATTTTTGGTTCTGTGCTGTTGACAGCATTTAAGAAAACAAAAAACTCAGGAAACCAAGAAATTCTTTAGATCTGAAATTCTGGGAAACCCACCAGATGGATGCTTTAGTGTGTGAGAGAAATATTCTGACTATAAATGTCATCATTTGAGAGTTGCCTCAAATTGAAAGTTTAGAAGAAATTGAATCACTCTGCTTCCCTCTCCCAATCTATGCTTCCAAGAAATAAACAAGGACTTTTCAGTCCCCATGATTTCAAGGGCAGTGGATTATTTCAAGAATGGTGAATGCCTAGAGGCCTCAAGTCTTATATTGTCAAGTGACTTGCAGTACATGGGCAATGAATAAACCCAGAGAAGATCTGGATTGAGCAAGAACAGATTCCCTTACACGATAAAGGCCAATATTCACTAGAAATGTGAGACAGTAAGCTGCTCAGCCAGCAACAATGAATTTGAAAGTGAGAGAAGTGTAGGAGAAGTCTTCAGAGTCACAGGCATGGCTTGGTCACTGTGTAACCTTAGGCTGGCGTTTTGGAAGTGTACATGGCAAAGGATGAAATGACAAAAGGTGCAAAACTTAAAATTCTTCAGCTTGGCTCCCAGAAGATTTCTCCAGAATCAGTCAGAGCAGCCAGTGCCCAATTTCAGGGCAGGCTGGATGCTGATAGCAGCTGCAGAGGTACTGCAAGGAGCACAGGGTCTCCAGGGAGAGTGAGTGTGCTTCAAACAGGACACCAGGAACATCCAGGATAGCGCAGGAGGCCTTCCCAGTCCCCAGGGCACTTTGCAATCAGGAGTGAGACAAGGCAGTTTAGAGATGCACAACCTTCTCTTCCACTGGGCTTTCACTCCTGTGCTGACAGGACAGAGCCAGGCCTGTGCAGCTCACAATTCAGTGCTTAATTCATGTCTCCCTCCAGACAAACAGTGACTTTAGCAAGTCATTCTTGCAGCTTCTAAATAGATTTAAAGGAATCTAGACCATAAAAGTCTGAAAATCAGTAAGTTCAGGCAAAATCACTTTTTAGTAGTTAAACCTGAGCAAGGAGATAAAATTAAATGTCTTCCATGTACTTATTATTTTAAAACTTCTTTGGCTTATTGTATTGAAATATCCCTCACTTTGATTTGGTTACATAATAATCATTCCACTGTTACCTAATACAAATAGGCAGTGAGTTCATCTTTATACTCCAGGCCCTTTCTCCAGGTATTCTGTAAAATGAACACTGACACAACACCTTAGAGCACAGTAAGACCCTTGATTTTAATTTCAGAGAGACAAAGTTCTATATTTAAATTTAATAGTAGTTAATTATTGCAGATAACAATGTAGCTTCTTAACAGTCATGAATTAATTTATTTTAAAAGGGGAAAAAAAAAATCAATTACCCAGAAATGACTATTGAAGTGGCAGGTTGTTGTGGTTTAACCTGACTGAAGCCACTTTTGTGCTCGGCATCCATCACAGGTTTGATACAGACATCCAGCAGCTCAGCCCGAGATCCCAGCACTGAAGCCGTGTCAGAGAGCAGGATGAGAGCCTGAGACTCTGCTCCTGCTCACTGTTTTCTACAGGCTCTCTGTACCTGAGCTCCCCATCTCTCAGGCAGGATAATACAGTGAGGAGATGTGGAGAGTTCAGTTACTGAGGAAAACATGAGAACAGAAACATCATTGACACTGAGGACAACCTCTGATCTCAGAAACCCAGGGACCTGCTGTCCACGAGCTCTGAGCAGCGTGGTAAAGGAAACACTCTCTAAAAGAAAGCAAGAAAGCACTGTCCTTTACTGGCCCCTTTGATTTTATCACCTGTCACAGCATCAAGTGCCCCTTTCAAAATTTGTGAGACTTGAAATATTATGGCCACACAACACTAGACTAAGAAAATGACCTCTTTTATTTTTTTTTTTTCCTCCAGGTAAGCAGGATATCAGGAGCAAAAAGTATCACATTTGTGAAATCCTTATCAACATTAATTCTGAGGACTACAACAAAGAATCTATTTGTCTCTGCTGATTTGTTATGTTTTTGACACTGCTTCATTCTCTTTGAAGCTGATTTTAGGAATTAAATACAACAAATGTCAGCCTGCTGTCTTTTCAGGACTCAGGATTCTAATATTGCTATTGACTTGGAAAAAAAAAAATATATATAGAGTTCCCATTAGTTTCTATTAAGAGCCCAGACTTGAAGGAACAAAGACTAAGAATTAAAGCAATGATAATATTTGGTTTTGCTTTATGCCTTTTCACTTAGAGGCACTATACTTTTCATGTGACTGTTCAAGGGTATGTCAGAACAATCTTTTTTTGTTAGGTCTATCTAATGCAATATCTATCTCTGCAGAACTGCAATGTGAATTATGTGAAAAAGTTACTAAACCTGGGCTTGTGCAGTCAGCCTTCTTCAGGATTTATGAAAAAGCAGTGACATTTCTCTATGGACGTTTTTGAATACTGCTCATTTGCAGAGAAAACTTGCTTGTGGATCAGAATTCTGCAGTGCCAAGCACAGACCAAGAGACACCATCCCACCACCCCAAAGACAGGCTGCCTTCCCCCTGGAGCTGAGCTGTTCCTGAAACACATTTCAAATAGAGGACTGGCTATTTGGAACTGTGTGAATGAGAGACAGAAAACACAAATGCAGTAAAAAACACCAAAAAAAATCATGCAGTGGAAGAAGCCCGGACACAAATGAAGACTTTGTTGTGAGAATATGAAAGAACTTGACAGGAAATTTGGACAAAGCAGTGCCTGGAAGGGTGCTCAGCTGTGGGTACGAGTCATAAACCTCTGAGCAGTTTTCATCAAGAGACAGGTTAGCTATGTCCTGTGCAATAAACACATTAGGTGCAACCTGGATGGTTTTCAGTTTTTCCACCAAGGAAAAGGAACTCAGAAGACCTCATGTTTCATCTTAAATGTGAGGAGAAAAGGTCTGTTGGCAGAACAAATCACACCTGGACAAAAGCAAACTCAATCCATCTCAAGAGCTGCATAAAGCAGAAGTGCTGTCATCTAAGAAGCCGTTTGCCATTTAATGTATATACATATATGTATATTTATAATTATGATGAGAACAAAGACTGCCATCCCAATGGGACTGCTGGCAATCCAGAAGTATCAGTATGTTCATGAAGGATGCCACTTCCTAGGAGCTGCTCTCCAAAAGCACAATGCTTGCTATTTTATTAACATTTTGGAGTCTTAAAGGCACATCACAAATTCATATGCTCACATTAGAATGATGCTTCTGTTTCTAACTTAAAATCAAATGATTCACCTGATAGATCTCCAAGCCTTTTACAGCACTGAAATTCAGTTCTCTTAATGAGAATCAGTAATTGTAGATTCAAAGACTGCCCAAACCAGTCAGCAGGAGATAATATGTAATATGTAACCACAGGAAAAGCAAACTGGAAAAAGAAAGACCACTGGCTTTCATAAATCATTTTTTGACAGGAAGGTTATTTATCATGGGAAATAAGCTTAATCAATAATAGAGTGAAACAACCTTAATAAAAAAGGGAATCAAGCTCTGTTCTGTTACAGCATTATAATTAATGTGGGTAGGGGGAGCAAGAAGAGGCAGAAAGAATTGTTACAGAGAATTGTTATTATCCTGACAAATGGATTCTGGATTGTTTCTAAAAGTTCATTTTCATCTAGCTGCTTCGAATGAGAAAGGATCAAGGATTGCATTTTGTTTTCTTAGAAGTAATGAGAAATTTTGAGGGAGGTGCCAGTGAAAGAAGAGTTATTCAAGGGCTGAATATATTTTTATTTGATCTCAAGAGAATGATGTAACCAATTGTGACTATATTAAAATCCTCTTCCTTAAAAGATGTGGAGAGACCATGTTTTTCTCAATTTATTTTTATATACAAACCAAGTGTTAGTTTTTCCAAAAGTTATCTTTTTTGTTCTGGGTTGATTAATTTTACAAATACGAGAGGAAAGGAAAAGCACTCTGGAGAAATTTCAGAAGCTTGATGAAAAGAAATGTTTTCATCTACATTAAAACACAAACACTTGTGTATAATAGTTATTGTTTTGTTCAGTCACTTTTCATTTATCTTTCCACCTATTTTTACAGATAGATGATAATTCCATCAGATTTTGAAAACCAGCAAATTTTCTAAAAAATACTGCACAACTTCCTCTGCAAAAGGAGAAACCTACATGTAAGTACAGCATTCACAGGCATCCCTGTGGGAATATATATCCCAACCATAAAACCTTTTTCCCAATCCACTTGGCCACATCATCAATATAAATATAAAGGAATTGTGTTATTGCTTAATAATAATAATAAAAAAAGTATTTAACAAAGAAATTGTAATATTCTGTGGAGGACATGCAGTTACATTAACTCCAAAAATACATTCATAAGGAGAAAGAAAACGTGTAAAGTTAAAAATTATGAAAATGGGAATGGAGGAATGAACAACAAATTTGCTGGACTGACTCAGATTCTGTATTTCAGTTAAGATGTCCAAAATTCCTGAAACCTGGAGGTAACTGTCTACAAAATAAAACCCCAAACACTCCAAAGGTTTTAATAATTTAATAATCAATGTAATGATTAGCATGCATAGCCAAAACTTTTGAATTTCAACTTTTGAATTTCACTCAGAAGAGTGGCTCTTTTGCTTCTACACCAGACATTTTGTGTTCCCAAAGCTGTTCCCAAAGCCCTTCCAAGCTCCACTCAGTATTCCTCTGACTATTCACACACAATCTACAGACAAGCCACAGGTCAGGAAAAGCAGAGCAGAAAAATAATTCTTATCCAGGAGATCATTTGAAAGCCTCTTAAAATGTTCCCAGACAATTTGTGAAGGGAGAGAAAAAGATTATGAGGTATCCTACCTGTTACAAATTATTTAGCTGCTCAGCAAGTCACTCATTTTTAGAAGACAGTTGTTGAAAACAAAGCAATTTTTGATGATTTATTGTGAAATTCTGAACTTTTTATTTTATCTCAGGATCAAAAGAAATGTTTTCAGGTAAGTTTTTACACAAGCCCTACTCTATATTAATTTCAGCTTTTATTCTGCTTGATCCTACCAGGATGAAACTGGCAATGATCCTGAGAACACTGAAGAAGCTGGATCAGGACCTCTATTCTTCAGGATCTCGTTATTTTTCCACTCCCACTTTATGTCAATAAGGTATCTCAAAACTGAAGTAACTTAGACAGAAAGTGGCGGGAAGGAGGTATTAATATTAGATTTTCAAAGTGTTGTACCCTACACTAAATTCTTCTTCATGTTCCACTGGGAAGAGTTTCAATACCCCAGTGTACAAAACCAGCCCAGAATTCAGCCTGCTCCTGCTTCTCCATCCTGCATTGCCACCCATCCACAGCTTCTCACCTGAAATTAAACACTTAGCACTTCTTCCTTCATATTCTGTTTTAGAGCACAGTCTCAGTGATGAAGAGCTGGGCCACTGTTAATTTAATTAAATGGGAGAATGGAACATGGAACTGCAGCGTTATTGTCGGGCAGCAGCAGCACCTCCTCCATTCCCCCTGGAGAATGTGCCCCTGTGATCATGCACACTGCAGCACTGCAGATGTGCTTCCTGCTCCTTTTACAGCACCACATTTAGGTGTTTCCTCTCTATCTCTTCCAGAAACGCACAGATTGCTCTCCTCATTGTAAGTGGGGACCACACAGAAGTGGAACCCAGTTCTATATTGGTGTGTACTTTTTTACAGAAGTCATTGGAGCTGCAGAAGAGGAATCTTTTTTCTGCTGGGAAAGACATGGCAATAGTGATTGACCATTTTTTTTCCCCTGTCTTGCTTGCAATAAAACATTTATTCATAATACATGTTTAGTGCTGCAGGTGGCATTGTTACTGTTCAAAGAACCCTACTCAGCACATAATGTGGTCGGCACTTCATCTTCCTGAAAATGAATCTTGAAAACTTCTTGAATTATATATCTCCTCCTGCTTTTCAGTAGATCCATAATTTTCTTCAGAAGATGGATTGTGGATAGCAGCACTGATGAGAATTAAACTAGCAAGGTTCATGTTAAGAACATAGTCAGTAAATCAAAAATTGAAAGTAATGTCAGAGACTCAAAATCATAGACTGACAGTACCCTGAGATGCTGCTTATGATGGAGTCTGGAAATGAAGTCATGAGGTTAAACACCAGCCTTTCATAGACACCCACCACAGAAACCTACACTCCCCTCCTAGGAGCTGTGAAATCACCTTTGCTCCTTATGTGGAGGAGGAGGATGCCTCAGCCAACTAATTCTGAAAGGAAGAGCCTGTGTGCAGCACAAGCCATGGAGCTGCTCCCTCCAAATGCCAATAAATAATACCTATAACCACTGAGAGCTTTAGGAAGTGACCACTGGGGATATCCTCCAGCACCACTATGTGTTCAACCAATGGAAATAAAACTCCTTATCCTTAGAAATTTATTTTTTGTTAATCCCCCTAAAAACTGTCACTCCAAAGCATCATATTCACCTTTAAGAGTAATTGCATTGATCCTGTTTAACTGAAATCATTCATTAGTGATACTTGGCACCCATATCAATTTATTGGATAGACATGTTCCTAACCCCTTCGGTTTTGCTGGTGAATAACCCTGCCAAAGTAAGTTTCATCCCAATCCCTCCAGCTATGGATGTGAAGCAGACATTCTGCTCCGGTGGTTGTTTACTTTTCCTATCTGTAGGATAGTAAAGACCTCCAAGAAAGGTCAAAAAGAGGATTCACATCCCATACATTTTATATTTCTGACTTCAATTACATGCCCACTCCCTTCCTGTGTCTTAAACTGTTCTACTTCTGTGTTCACAAATAACTTGCTGAGGAGAACCACACGTGGGGTAAGTACTTGTCCCAGTGATCAGGGATTTGGCTGTTAATGAGAGCTTTGCAGCTCTGTCTCTGTGCACACAGACTCTTCACCTCTGTGCAGGGCTTCAGGCTCTCAGGAAATTGATGGGCTGTATTCCCATCTCAATGCATCCACATCTCTCTTTGTGGGACTGATGTGCAGAAACCAACATGTGGCAGGATAGGACACTGTCCTTAGTTTATGGAGGTAACCATGTTAGCTGATGAAGTGCCCAGCAAAGCTGACATCTACACACAGCGATTTTCCTTTTCTTAAAATGAGGTGTTTGTATTTTCACATGAATTTAGTCCTTGTGGAAACAGCCCGTGGAAGCAGCTCTAAACATCCCATTTCTCGTTTCCCTGCAGAAGTGACACAGGACAAATGGAAGCACTGTGACTGTCCTCCACAGAGCTCACCAAAACCTCTCAACCTTGGCTGGGATAAGAGGGTAATTCAAACTTCATGTCAATAAAATCATCGCAGGCGCACTGAAGTTTCCCAGTGCAATGGTGAATTCTGGGGCATATCAAATAGGGGCTAAATCAAATCCAGCAATTTTCCACTGCTTTGATACATGCTTCCAAAAGAGGAAGAATTTAACAAACCAGAGCTTCAGTTGATATAAATCAGCACCATTCCGCTGAAGCTAATGCAGCTGCATTGATTCACAGCCACTGAAGTCTTGGACTCTGGTCTCAGAAATATGATAGAAAGTTCCATTTGCTAATGTAAATGTATATTGATGGTTTATCACGTAAATTTGTTCAGGAAAATGCATGAATCAGTGCTGCTTTTCTAGTAATAAATCGCTATAACAGGTAGGAATAAGTTTTGAGCTTTTAAAGAACCTGATATATGTACTTTAGTCACGCAGTAATTTTGCAAGAACGCTCTTGCTTTGAAAAACACCTTTTTCCTTAGTGCCCCACTCTTGATGCAAGCCCAGAAATTGCACCACCACTCCTATGACTGGAGACAACAAATTTAAAATACCCTTAATTGGAAGCTGAAAAAAACTAAGCGTGCTGCACAATGGCTGAGACACAAGACTTATGGTTGTTTACTGTAACACTAAGACAGTCCCATTAACAAGAATGATGGGAAACTGCATCCTGGCATTATTCTTAGCAAAAGACTTGACAAATATGTTTTGTAAATGAAGGAACTACAACAGAGAAAACATATAATACACTTTTCCCCCCTTTTTCCCAGCGAAATGGTTGCATGTTTAATGCTTTATACATTATTCAAGGCTCCATTTTCCAGGGTTCATCAATACCCCAGTCTGCAGCAGCTAGAAGCTTGTAACAACTGACAAATGTAGACAAACATGCTGCTTAACCCAAGAACAGTGGGTCAGAGAACAAACAGGAAAATTTATTGTCTTTGCTATATTACTGTTGGAATGGAGAAGTAAATGAACACCATACGTTATAGCTTATCACTTACAGTATGAGTGTATCATGAACAGCCCAGCATGTCCTACTTAAATAATACTGATGGATAACATGCAGGCAGCTTTTGTTCACTGCTGAGGTTTTGTCTTGTCTACATGTTGTTTAGACTTATTTAGGGCTAGAGGAAGAGACAAAAGAATAGCAAGAGCCATGCCAGAGGCTCATACAATCCCCTTCCTCCACATAGCCATAATGAATCCAGGCTGTGCCTACCACGGAAGCTATTGCAGAGAAATATAGAAGTCTTCTTGGGGTAAAAAGCAGATTCCACAATATATCCTTAGACCAGACATTATATTATTTCCCAGCTGCACTTGTAAGCAGCTCTGCAGAGGACAAAGGAGAAAAAGGAGGGGAAAGAAGGTGGTGGTGGGGAGGAATATCAACCTGAGTTTTATTGCCTCTGCCTGCTGGAGAACTGTAGGGAGATTAGCAATAATTTTTATATTCAGCACTGTACCTCTGAAGGTGACTCAAGAACTTGTGTGAACTAGAATTCTAGTAGAGCATAAGCAAACCCCCAAACCTGTGCTGAAGTTTCTCTCCTGGCCTCAGGCCCAGCGCACCTCTGGATTTCTGCATTAACATCTGCAGGGTGATTTCTCAGGTGTCTGGTGTGAGGGGATCACTGCCTGAGGATCTCATCCCACACTGCCATCACACTATTTCAGACTTTATACCTGCTCTGTGTGAATGGCAAATGGGGAGGAAAAGGCACAGCACACTTGAGAAATGGATTCAGAGCCATTTGATATTCACCCCACTATTGTGCCACAGAAACTGCAGGGCAATGTAGAATGAAGGAAACAATTTAACAACATCAGGGAATCCTTTTAAATTATGATTAAACTTTTCGTAATTCAATAGAAAAAAGAGAAATCAAGCACACCTTCATCCCACCCTCCACCCCCCCAAAAAAGGTCATTTTTCCTAAATAATTGCAGGTAGTTGTGACTACTTGGTTAGATTTATAATTTTTGGTAATTTAAGTCACTAAAATTAACCACAGGAATCAATTTGCTCTGATGCCTTTACAAGCAGGTTTTTACCAATAGAAAAAAGATATTCCCAGCCCAACATGAATTAAGGAGTGCTTGTCTACTCACAAAACTGTATCATTTTAATTAAGATTTTGCAGTCACCACTTATTAATTTAAACCTGACCTATACCTCAGTAAGGGAATTTAAACTAACAAGTCAGGTTCCAATAGATTGGAGCTCCTTACACAAATCACAGGGATTTTAATGAAGCAGCTCGATATTCCATCTGTATTTACTCTGGCATGATTTTGTGATGCACGACAAGCCTCCCATGAAAAGGATTTTTAAAAGGGACCCTGCTTCAAAAAGGAAACAAGATGGGATGAATTCCAAATGGGACTCAGGTCTCCAGTTCTCAGTGGTCCAAATCTCATATTGGTCAAGACAAGCCTACTCAGCAAAACATCACATGGTGGTGATTTCTGTGTGTGAGTAAACAAGTTCATTAATACCTACTGCTCATTTTAATTGGTTGAATTATGCTTGGTATAAACAAAGAATGTAGATATTTACTCAGATACAGAAAAAAATAAATAACAGAGAACCCCCACCAAAACCAAAACAATCCAGTTCTTGGAGCTTATTACTTGGTAAAGAGTTTTTTCCTTCCCACTACTGCTTCCCAGCATTAATTTTCATCCAAATATCCCAGAAATCTGTGGTTCCTTAAGGCTGCCATTTGCTTATGCAGACCACAGTAAAATTCAGGGGCTGTTCTGGGATATATTCAACCTGGCTGGACATGGTATTCCTTTCCAATATAAACACTGAATTAGCAGGGCTAGCCAACAGGGCTCTATGGAATGACATGAGGAAGTGGAGGCTATTTGATGACCAGCATGGAGAACTGGTGGTGGTGTTAAAAATCTTGGTTTACTCTGCTGTAAACTGGGAACAGGAACCACCAAAACTAATCTTGAGCAACCACTGAATGAACACCTCCAGAAGAGACTCTTGATCCAAAAGTTTCCCAAATTTTGGCAGATTCTTCTGGGCATCTTAAATATATTTCTACATAAGGTCTGTACACCTGGTACCTAACGTGGCATTTTTTATGTCCACTGCAGCTCTCAGTGCAGAGTCTGTTCTGAGGCTGGCTGTGACCAAACTCTAACACCAGATTTGCATTCCAGAAAGTCACCAGACAGCAATTCTGGGATGTGACTGCTAATCAAGAGGCTGGTGACATCTGTAGCAGAGCAGATGGTGACATTCCACAGGTCCTGCTGCAGGGGCTTTTGGTTTTCAAGGCAGTTCTTGTAATTTTAGAAACTTTGATCTATGGTCTTTGCCATTCTCTAACACTTGTGAAGATGACACAAACAACCAAGCACAAACGAGGACCTTCACTCACAAAGGGCATGGAATAATTCCTGCAAAATAACCAAGTGTTAAACCCCACACCATGCCCTAACACAGTGGCCCCTGGTAATGCTGAGTTTGGCTCTGCTGTGTTTGTTTGCCTCTAGTTAAAGTGATCAGATTTATCTTTGCTGTACTAAACCCACTCATGTCCCTTGTCCTGCATGCACAACTCATGTACCCCAGGCCCCCAACCATCTGGATCACCCTCCAGCCTCAGCATCCCCCTTGAACTGTGGGAATCAAATCATGCTCTGGGGGGGGAGATTGGGACAACTTTCCTAAACCCGTTTGCCACACTCAGATGTGTCAAATCCGTGGTTTGAAGCCAAATGAGACTCTCTGGGTGGCAATGTCAGACCTTACAGGTTTACATGGATATGTTATCTTCAGGTATTAAATACTGCTCATGTTCCCCCCACCGTGTGCAGCCACTCTCAGTGCTCCTCATCTGTTTGCAGGTTCTAACTCAGTACTAAGAGCACCAAAATAGCAGCTCGAAAGTAAAGCAGCATCAATTTGGCTCAAAGAGCTGGCAAGCTTGACAGTGACCTAGGTAAATTCCCTTCTGCCCCTTATGATATTCTGATACTACCTCTGGCTCCTGCAATTCATTTGCCTCCTACTTGGAAGCATTTACTGAGAAATAACCTTGATCTTGACTTCTCACCATTCTCCAGGCAAATTATTATGTTTTGTTACTGTTCCTTCACCCCATGGTATTTAACAATTTTGGTTTCTTGCCTGGGTTCATTCAAAGCTTCAAAGAGCAAAACAAAAATAACCCCAGAAATGTGCAAGTAATGTAATAATTTTTCAAAGATGTCCTATTTGGACCCCAGATGGAGCAGGGTAGAGGGGGGAAAATTGAGCATGACACAAAACAGACAATGCTAAATGTAAAATAATATAAGGGTAGAGCTTTGCTCTATACAATAATTCCTGGTCGTTGAAAAACATGACTAATATATAGGGTTAAACACATTTTCATTTTAGATGTTCTGAGGCTCAGAGATGTCTGCAATACATAACCTTGCACAGAGAAAGAACCAGGAAACTGAGAGCACAGGGAGGTTCTGCTTTCCTGCTGAAATTCCTTTTTAAAGGGAAGATCTGCTCAGAATTGGGAATCTGTTCTACATGGTGTTTTGTGCCAGACAAGAGCCATTGTTTTGTTCATCAGATATCCAAAAGGGAGACAGAAAACTTTGGACTGTATCACACACAACTGGACAGCAGGAAATCTCAAACAATTTTTATGGAAAGGCTGGTTACCTGAAAAAGTGGGCTGGGGAAATGGCAGGTGGATGATGGACACCAAAACCCCACACAATATCTGCTTACCAGCCAAGAGGAAAGTAATAGCCAATCTCCTGCAGAACTGTAACATTTCCACTGATCCCATTTATCAAAGACAAGGGATATAAGGGGGGGAAAGTCTTTAAAAGGAAACTGCTTGTTAGCTGAAAACCACAGCCGGATTCAGACAGCTGCTGCTATGGAGACATTTAATAAAACACCTATTTTGCATTAATTGCTGTCTTAAAGTTAAGTTATTTAATTATTTTGGTTCTTACTAATTTGTTTGCTGTGATGTATATCTGGACAGTTTCACAAGTGGGGAAAAAACAGAAATATAACCATACATTGCCTGAAGTTATGATTCACTATATTTTTTGCCTCACTTTTTTATTGCACATAAGTGCAGCCTTACTGTTGCTCATAAACAGATGTGAATCTGTCCCTGCTATCACACCTAACTGTGCCAGGGAAAATAACAGAACCTCTGTAACAGCAGCTGCAGTGACACACCATTTTTTCAGTCTACCTAGTCCTGAGTCAGTTTAAGGGCTGCTATGAACAAAGCTAAAAGCACTGAATTTTGCACCACAGGATACTCTAGCCAGGTAACTACTTGAATCCATGTTCATTTATCCCTCCAATTATGAATCAACAGAAGTGCCAGTTGTTTCCAAAAGCAACACTGTCTTCTCCTGCTTGTTCTTACATGATCCAAAAGCCCACCAGATGTTTTGCCTCTGTTTCCTCTGCCTCTCCAACACTTCTGACAACTCTTCAATGCTCTCACAGTCCCTCAAAACCACTCCTGTGGACCTGCAGACTGTGACCTCCTTTACCTGTTAACTAATTCTGAAACCTCACCAGTCTCACCAAGTACCCAAGGCTTGGGTCCTGCTAAGACAGCCCCAGCAGCTGCAGCAGGTTCATATGTCCTGAGATGAAGAAAGCATTAAAACATTGCCATGCTGCTCTCCCTCACCCCCAGGAATCTCACAGGTGATGACTGAATGCAAGCCTTTGGCCAATATTCACTTTAAAAAACATAAAATAATAAAGAGCATAAGTCATTAATCAATTTTTCAGTAGAAGGCATTCTCTTGTGCCTTCAAATCAAATTAATTTCTTAAAAATAGAAAACTGTGGCCTAATTATTCAGTTTATCTGCCCTCCTGAGCTCTTCAGGCAGTGCCCACTGGAGCTGCATTATGAACACGCTGTGGTTGCCTGCTCTCTCCTTGGTGAACCTTGGGTGCTGCTGGCTCCAGACCTTGCTCAGAGCTCAGAGGAATGTCAACAGGAGACCTGCTTTAGATATGTGAACATCAATCATCAGAGGTCTGAGGGTTGAGAAACACTCATCACCCTTTTGGTTGTGAGACTTTTCCGGTTTGATATCTGAAACTAATTTTTCTGGGGCCTTATACCTTTGCCAGGGCTCCAGATGACATTATGCACTGATGAAAATAAATTTACCTTCTGCTAAGGATGCTAGAGACAACAGAGGGCCTTTGGCTCTACACAGAGTTGTTTGGCACTTCCTTTAGTACTTTATCAACCTGGACATACCTGACTTTGCTGGTCCCAAAGCAACAGCCATTCTTCATTTCCAAATATTCTGCTGCCTATGTGCACACACACATGTGCCCAGGGAGTCTGGCAAACTCTAGGGGTCAGCTCCAGATTTTGGTAACAACAGGGTAAAGAAGGAGGAACTCCATGGAATGATTGCACTGCCTGTTTGGGATTACTCTAAGTAACTGCAGAATAATTCAGTTCAAAAATGGCTTATTGAATACCAAAAGATCCCACAAAAAAAGGAAAGATTCTATGAGATGACTGGGAAGGTCAGAGCTAGCTGTGGTCTTAGCACTGTGTACACACGCACACACAAGTGTTTACCTTCATTAGCAAGAATCCTATCCCCAGCTTTGATTAGTTTTGTTATTCTCTAAATGAAACATTCATTTTCAAAATTAATCTTCTGCAAAGACAAGGAGCAGAACAGAAATAATATTGGTCTGAGAGCTCCATTGAAGGATATATGAAGGAACAAACCGATAAATATTTTATTAGGGAAAAAAAGAAAAAGGAGAATAAAATTGAATCAGGAAAAAAAAAAAAAAGTCCACCCCCAAAATCACAGGATAAACTCTTTATATCTCAAGCTAAAATTCTACTCCTGCTTTTGATGGCTGCTCTTTTTATTATTAAAGGTTTTGTTGAGAGTCTACATTTTTATGTTAACATATGAAAATACGTTGACTGGCACAGAAAAACAAACTCATAAATTTCAACTCTAAGTATCTGTTTTAATGTATTATTGTACTTTATTGGCAATATTCCACCAGCAAATGCCTTTTTATTATTGTATCCCCTCTTTGCAATAAAGAGGGATTGGGAAATATGAAATCATTGTTTCTTGCTAGCTGTGGGCAAGAAGTAGTTTTCAAACCATGCTAAAGTTGCAAAAGTGTGCTCACAAGAAATATATAACAAGAAATATGTTAGTACCTTTCATAAATTTTCAATACAGGGATATAGCAAGATCATTTCCAAGCATAAACAGACCCAGCAAAGAAAATATATTATCTTAAATCAGGTATCATTCCCCTGTACGACAAAAGATGAGTTGTTTAACAGCATAAAACAAGCAGACTTCAGCCTAGTACAATATGATAGCTCTGAAAGTTTTAATATTTTATGTAAGTAGCCAGCCATCTCTGGCTAAATCTTTTATCTCTAACTGAAACAAAAGGCACATTGGCGTCTGAGAAATCTTCGCCTGTCTGTGGGGGAGGTTGTTGAATGAATTCAAAACTTTTTCAGTAGCTGGCAAAAAATGTTGAAGGGGGAATTGATGCATTTATCCTAAATTGCATAAATAGGACAAAGATGTGTAGCCTACAGATTTTGTGGGAGAAAGGAAGCAGGAAGGGCCAGCATGGCCTCAGAAACTCGTGTCACCCACACAGGTGGCAGCAGAGCTTGGGGACACAAGAGGAGCTCACCCAGCAGCCAAGGGCTGCCCTCCACCCTTCCTTCCTTTTCTGTCCTTCCTCTAGTCAATAATGCACAGCCCCTCCCTGTATTTCACCACATGGAACGAGAAAGGAAGAAGCTCTTTGGAGAAATTCTGTCATGCTGGGCAGTGACACCATGAGCACAGGTGAGCAAAGTCTGTCACTGGACAGAAGCTATTGTCACACTGTGTTTGTGGGCCAGTCCCTCGAGCACATCACACCTGCCCCGTGTCCTGCTGCCTGAACAGAGTTTCTGGTGAGCCACAACCTGCAGAAACCAAGGACTGAATTCTGATACAAAATCAGCCTTTAAGCAAGGCAATAATCCAGGGTCCCCTGGTAAACAAGGTTTTACCTGGTGAGGTGCAGTCCTGCAGTCAGTCTGCAACACACGTCCTCGAACTCAGATATTTTCCTTGGAAACTGAAAAATACAACATGAGCCTGCAATCAATGGGTTAGCAGTCCTACTGCTACAGAAACTCAGTAAACAGGTGGTTGAAACCCAGCAATTTCAGATATTTTTGCCGCCTTCTGGCTGGTACTAATGTCCATAATGGAATTGTGTTAATATTTCATATACAGGTCTAATTTAAAACCTAGAATCCTTTATAGGTAATATTTGCATCATTTTTAAGGTAGTCCCTTTAATTTTTCATATGCAGTGGTTGGTATGAATAATTTAATTACATCCAAAAATCCACTATAAAACCCAGTGATTTACTGACATATTGAACATGGATTGTAGAAGGTGGCACTGTCCTATTCTAAGCAAAAATTGATGGTTTCAGTCTGTTGCCAGTGGATTTGGGCCAGTTGTGCCATAAAGATTTTGACACCACCTGCTGAGCCTTTCTTACAACAGGCACCTAGGAGGGAATTTGTTTTTCTGGTGTTGTACTTGCTCTGTGGTCAGATAAAAACCTAAATTTTGGAGGCTTGTGATTCAATGAAAGTTGAACAGTTCCCTTAATTCAGACATAACTTAAAAGATGGGGCTGCAGAGGTGAACTTGTTCCCATTAGCTGTATTTATTCCTGCAGCAGTCATTCTTTGGGGTTTTTAAGACTTTGCCTGCTGCTCAGATCCTGATCCAAAGTCTGTGAAAGTAACTGGAGGCATCCAATTGACATGAGCAGATGTAGGTATTGCCCATATAAAACACATGCCATATTACTTTTTTGACACCTGCTTTGAAAATAGTTTAAGTCTCCAGTGACATCATAATCATGAATAGCAGAATAAGACAGTTATATCCAAAACAGGAATGAACTTTATATTCAATTTTTTTACAGGCAGGTATGTGTTCTAACACACATATGACATATAACATTCAGTAATAAATGTGTGTATACATATGTGTGTGCACAAACAAATTCTTAGAAAATGCAACCTTACTGCAGAAGAGCTCCCCGTTTCACAGAAATTAGAATCAACAAAGAATTAAGGTCGAAAAATACAGTTTTTAAAAATCTGACAGCAGTAGGCAAATTCTGAGCCAGTCTTAATGTATATGTCTTGATTTCAGCCATTTCAGAACCTAATCCTGTAATTCTATGGAAATATAAACAGGCTTTACACTTGTAAAGTTTCAGTTTTATCTACAATCTCAATAACAAGTATCTTTATAATCAAGAGAGCATTGGGGAGCTCCCTCAGTGATCATTTATTACCTCCTTACACAAGCAACTTACCTGGGACTCCCAGGGTCTGGCATTTCTAACAAGCAATGTGACAGTACCTACAGGAGATGCAATATTTGACAAATTGGTAAAATGATAATTTCAATGTTGTCTCAGGGAGTAGATGAAGAGTAAAAAATCTTTGCTTCTAGCAGCCACTGGCAGGTGTTGAGAATGAAAGGGAATCAGACATGTAAACATCAAGGACTGAGGAGAAGGATATTTGTTTGTGCACTGGGTGAGTGTGGTAAGTGCTCCACTCCTTTTTCTCTTTTCATGGAGCAGGTCCTATCCCAGGTTATGATCCTGAAAAAAACCCTGTAATTCCATTCTGGGATCTCCCTTCTCTCCCTAGTCCAACATCTCATTATAGGGTAGGAAACAATCAATACATCCACACAACTTTTTTATGCAGCTCCTTTTCTTACTGACTGACTTTTCTTACTGACTTTCTGAGGAGCACACCTCCAGTCTGCCTTAGCAATATGTGTTATTCATTAGCAAGAAGTAAAAAAGCCCTTGTTGTTATTCTTCTATTTGCATTCAATGTGAACATCAATACCACTGCTCAGAGCCATCATTAATTTTTATTTTTTTTTAACTCTAGCCTGTAATAAAAATCTAATTACAAACATGTAAAAAAAGCCCTCACACAGTTCTTACTCCCTAAAACCTCACAGTCAAAACATGGGACTGTAATGAAGCATAAATAACCAGCACTTGATCAGAGGCAGCTCTGAATTGTAGCTTCAGTGGGAATAGATAATAATGAGCACATGTTAAGTACCTTAAGAAAATTTACACCTCCAACAAATATTAGCATAAGAGGCAGAGCTGAAAAGACCTGGCTAAACTCACAGCTGCTTGGGTTTGTTTGTAAATCTGGGATTTAAAGGATCAGATTTGCTCTGACTTCTGAGGCATCCTTCCTTTCTAAATGGGAGGTCCCATCAGCCAACCCTGTGTCTGAGAGATGTGAAATTCCTGCTCCCCACTCCCTCTCAGTTCCACCCTTTACTCCCCAAAAGTCTTCTGAACCCACATTCAGTCCTGATGACTTCAGATCAATCATGTTATTCCCTGCTCTTCATTCATCCCAGCATTTCCAACACTCCAGGAGTCCCGGTGTGACCACTGGGATAAAAAGCAGCTGCTGCTTGCTTGAGACCCATTTGGGAACTTGTTCTGCTTAACAGTGAGAGGTGATCCACTTGTTACAGCTGGAACTGTGGACAGGCTTAGCTTGCCTGGTGGTCTCTTCCTGGCATTAATGAGAGAATCCTCCAGGCAAACCCCTTCTCCTCACAAACAAAGTAAAATACCCTGGTCTTTCTGGCTAGAATGTGTTATTTCTGCCTGTGAGGGCTGAATGCACAATGACCTGCCTACATGGAAAAACAGCTCAGACAAGTTTGCTCAAGTTTGTTCACTCAAAGGGCTTCACCTTGAACTAACATTGACCACAGGAATTAAGATTACAGATTTTTTTTTTTCCTATGTCCATGTTACAAAGGAGGAAGACAAGGTCACATTAAAGAATATATAAGTGAAAAAACACACAAAAATCCCACCTGAATTAGATTAGCAAAAAGCCAAATTTTCAGGCAGACAGTTGCTGAAAAGACAAGCAGTTTATCCTTTAGAAACTTTTAGTTTCATTAGAATTACTTTAACAGTAAGGATTGAGGTGGAGGCAAAAAACTAAATCCTGAACAAAACACAGACTGCTTCCTCTCTGATCTGGCACATTCCCCTGACACACAGATAAAGGAGCAATTCTGATGAAACTTTTTGCATGGTTACATCCTGTGTTTGTCTGTTCTTTCCAACATTTTGGCTTTTAACAGACAGACGAATGGGATGACTTTACTTGATTCATTGGCACTGTAAAGCACTGACTTCTTTAACAGCAATTGTAAATGGTTTGGAGATATGAAACAAGTGTTGCAGCATGGTCCATTGAGCAGAATGGAGAGCAGTGCCTTCCCCAGTGCCACTGCACATGATGTATTTAATGATTGCTACCGTATGCCTGCATCAAAAGTGCTTTTAGTCATCTATGACATGGGATTCCATCTTGTTTATACTTTTTGAAAAAGCTGCAAAGACAGTCATAATTTGATTTTCCGTATTCAGAACTCCGAAATGCTCTTTTATACATCAAGTCTTCTTAGCTTCTGTAATTTTCCTTTTAATATATCTGTACAAATATATGATAATAATAAAGTGCAATGCTTAAGCATTAAAAAAATTGTTAATTATTGGCTGGAAAAGAACATGGAATCTGCAACAATTTAAGTTTAGCTATAAATGCATTGCACCACTATTCTGCTTGCAGCTGTTCATGAAAGCCACAATATTCTATTGTCGTTCTCAATATCTTGAAACATTTTTCAAAAAGCAGCATTTAGAGCTGATAAAGAAAAATGGGATTTTGTTTACCAGAACATTTCAAAATTTTGGTTTCATTTGTTCAGAGATGAAAGCCAGTATTTTTTAAATTCCTAGAAAATAGTTTTAATAAACTTTTACTTGTTTGGAGTGTTGCATTTGACTACGTGGTAACATTTTTAAAGAACAAAATCCATTCTGAAAATGTGAAGTACTTCAATACTGTATCAAGCAGATATTTATCTAAATTAATAAATTGATTTGTGGAGGTGATACAATATCATGGTGTTTTCCTTGAGCAAATTGTTAGACTTTTTTTGATTTAATATCTTTATTGGCCTAATATAGCTGAACAAACCCCAAAGTTTAAAGTAGCAATGAGATTTTAAATGTAATCTATTCCCACTAAGGAATATTAGGATAATTTCTCATCCACAGGAAATGGTATCTTGCCCAATGTTCTGTTGCTTCAATTTCCTTGAAGAAATTCAGTAAGTAATTGATAGCATGAAAGGACAAGAGGAAACAACCTCAGTTGCATCAGGGAAGGTCTAGGTTGGATATTCAGGAAAAAATTCTTTACCAAAAGGACCCACCAGCAGTGGCTGCCCAGGGATGTGGTGGGGTCCCCTTTCCTAGGGAGATGTGAAAGTGCACAAGTGGCATTTGGGAATGTGGTTTAGTGCTGGATTCATGGTTGGACTCGATGGTCTTAGAGGGCTTTTTCCACCTAAATGATTCTAAGATTTAATTGAATAATTGAAAACTGACCCACAGGCAACAGTGTGGGGTAAAGATGTGTCAGTGACCAAGAGCTGACCAAGGGCTCTCCCTGTGCTGTCCCTCTCCTGGCTCCCTGCCCCTAAACCTTACCAAGCTCTGTCTGCTGTTCTCCTGCACACCTGAGGCACAACCACAGAAATAATTCAGCCAGCTCCCTGCTCTGTTTCCATCCTCCTGGACTGTGCCTTGCAGGGAGGAGTTCAGGACTGCCAGAATCAATCACCAAACCATTTGGACTCCTAAGCATAAAAACAACCCTGACCAGCCTCACACTGGGTGACAGAAGGTGCCTCTCTGAACCCCTGGGACATGTTAGATGTAGACTGAGTTTAAAATCACTCACACAAATAGGGAACAACTTTAACAGAGCCACTTTAGACCCAGGTCTGCATGGATTCCAGACCAAGAACCTTTCTCACAGTTCTGTGCTCAATACAGGCAATAATCCACAGTCTCACTCTTTTGAAACAGATAATGACCCAGTTTAAGTCTCCTCCTCTGAGCAGCCATTTTCAGACTGTTTCATTACTTTTAGGAAAAACTTCCTCATTCCAAGCAAAGCAGATCACTTATTCCTGAATGATGGTTTCTGTTCCCAGATTATGTACTGTACCCTTAATTGTGCAGTTTGATAAAGGTAGGTGATATCCTCGGGATTTCTCTAACCTTTATTTTAGCACACTCCAGGATAGTAACACTCTAATCAATTATAGCATGCTGATGGCACATGGGGAGCCCTAAATCTCCTATTGACAGCTCATCAGGGAAGTCAGCACTTTTTTGTAATTTTCCATTTAAACAATTCCTTGCTACAAAGCCATCTCAAAGACTCTACACTGCTTGTCCACTGTCCCATGATCCTGACATGGAGGATACTGGATCTCATATCATTTTATGCCTTATTTATGTATCTTTAGCTTGCTTGGTTCAGAATTTTTTTGTGTTTCGACTTCACAGAGATACACAGGCTCATTTTTAGACAAGAAAAATACTTGAAAGAAAGATAAAGGGGAATAGTACTCATTTTTATTCTGCTCCTCGATTTTGTACTATATTCTCCATGTTCAGGGAACTGATGGGAAACACAATTTACTCCTTTAAAAGAATTTCATTTCACGGGATGCAACCTATAGCAGCAATTCATACACAGATACACTGCATGAATTCAGCCAACAATCCATTTCAGTGACCAAATTAATTATATTTAAGCTTTCCAAATCATTAGATAGTACCTGTGAAACCGGTTACATGACTTGCTTTTGATCAATGCTAAGTTATAGCAAATGTCAAAAGAATTAGTTAAAGAGAAAAAAAAAAAAAAACCAGCAAAATTTAAATTATCAAAACCGCAAGCAAGGCACATTAGCATAAGAAAAATAGCTGTGAAAGTTCATTCCAAATGCTCAACAGCATTGTGCAGAACACACATTTTCCCCTATGAGGAAACCCCATCTCTGTGTATCAGATATACTTGGAAATAACAAATGCTGTTGTACTGGATATTTATTACAAAGTACTGTATAGAGAAAGAAAAGAAAGGTGAAGCCTTTTATTAGCTAAGATTCACTTTCCATGCAACTGTAGAGCTGTGACATTTGCAACAAAGCATAAGAACACAATCAATGTGATATACTGAGAGAGCTTTCAGACATACCTTTTCTATCCTTGAACTCTAAACAAGGATTTCTGCCTCCTTCTCTCCCATTATAGAAACCCTCTAAGTATTAAAATACAGCAATTTCAGATGGATTTAGATCATTGTGCAACTATGAATTGGTATTCTCTGGAAATAGCTATACTTATTTCAGAGTGAGGAACGTGAGCTATCAATCCAGAGCATCTGCTGAATCTTATGTAAAGGTCAGTCAGTCCAGTTGTAAATGCAAACATTCTACGTGGTACCTAAGCTTCCTTTTCACAACTGAAAATGACACTGAGCAGACAAGGAAGTTTCATTAAGTAAAAAAGGGAAGAAATCATCACAAAGAGAACTGATATAGTAAGTTCTCTTTAAGACAGAAAACATCATTTAAAAAAATAATATAAATGCTGAATCCTTATTTCTTGTCTTCTTATGTCTAATGAAGTCTATAAACAGTGAAACTTCTGAGGTCAAAATAGTAGCTTCTTAAAATAGCTCCTCCACATTTGATTTTTAATATAAAGAGACTTAAAGTGAATAAGATCTTGTTTTCAGAATAGCCAGTAGCTATAAGTAAAAGAATTTAAGGTGCAAATTGTACCAAGAGAGAAAACTTGACCCAAATAAAAAATCATATGACACCCCTAAGGCTTTCTCAGTTGAGGATTTTGGCACAGATTGGCTCTGATTTTTTTACATCCAAAGCTACAAATTGCAGCCACTTCTGTAAAACTGGATATTTGGAACATCTCTTCTGTCCTTCTGGTGTATTTGTAGCACTGTTGGCTGGTGCACAAAAAGGTAAAAGAAGTAAGGGGACATTTATGGACTGGGGCCAGCTCAGTCCATTATACATTCACATAAATTCATAAACTGTCCAAAATTCTGATTATTGAGGACATATCCCAGTTTAATTCTGGGCAATTTCATTCACAGCAGACTTCCAGGGTGATCCTGTCTGAGTTCTTACTCAACAACTGTGCTGTTACTGTGGGTAAATACCTGGGAGAAAGAGCAGTCCCAGTGACCCCAAACAGCCAGGATGTGAAGCCAGTGCTGTGCCACATTAGCACTGACACAGCTGGTGACAACACCACTCTACAGACTTTGTTTTAAATCTATAAATTACTCCCAAACTTTTCCAGACATCCTTGTTACTCAGATATCAAAAAATACCTTTTCTGAGAGCTCTGAACATTATTTTAAGAGTTTCTTCATTTTTAATCTTAAACAAGATCCTTTGTCTTAATCACCATATAGTATTTTCTGCCTCAAAACAGCTGTGTCAAATCTCTTGATCAAATCACACAAATTGTTACTAACTTCTTCACTATCAGGTATTTATGTTTTACCTTAAAAATGTTGCCTACAATTATTTACACAGCACTGTCTGACACAAACGAGATGCTATCTGTGGAGCATACATTTTACCACGTGAAAATCCATTATAGCAATTTTTCAGAGAACAGTTTAAATATACTGTTCCCAAGGTAAACTTCTTTGCTGTAACATAAATACGAGTTTGTAAAAGCTCCTAAGCAATGATTTACTACCTTGCAAGGTTGGCTTGGTACACAGTTGTGCAGTAGTTGTAGCTGAAACACATTTAATTCCAGACCTACATGATGACATTATCAATAAGTTTTGTCCTTAACTCATGACCTCAACTTCTGAAGACAAGCTTGTGAAATTCCTGCTACATATTCAGCTGACTGGAAGGAAAAGTAACGTGGAAAAAAGAAATATCTAGGCATATATACTGACAGGGTACAAACAAGAGCAGCATGGGTTCTTTGGGGTTCTGAACTGAGGGGATCTAGAAGCTGTTCATCCGTTGTGAGCAGGAAAATCTCAATCAGCTTCTGGTGGTATGTTGGAAAACCCATGGGGAGGGAAGGGACGTAAGGAAGTGCATGTTAAAAAGCAGAGAGGCAAGCAAAGATCATTTTTTAAAACACTGTGGAGTTTAACTGGTGGTTTCTGAGTTTCGGAAGCTCAGCAGTGCGGGCTGCTTTGGCAGCAGATGGAGAAGGAACAGAGCAAACCTCTGCAAGCCCTGTCCCAGCAGGGTCAGCACAGGCAGCCTGCACACACAGCTCCCTCAGGCTGTTCTCACAGCTCTCTGCTCCCACATTCATCCCCCAGCCTCTTCCCCACAGCTCATCAGGAGCTCTCAGTCCCCAGTGCTCACTGAACCCTGCTTTGTACCAGTAAAGTACATGTTTTCCTCTTTTCACCAGGTTTTGTTCAGCTAAAGGAGGAAACAGTGTTCACAAAGATGTCTGTTCCAGATTAGTGCCATAAATAACAATAAAAGCTTGTTCCTTTTCTTTCTGGCCTGCAGGAAGCTGAACTGATAGAATACATTTGGTGAGTTTCTCTGCAGAAATCGCAACATGAGCAAACGCACCAGTTCTTTGAAAACTGCAACCACCTTTGATGGTGGAAGCAGTAAATAACAAAGAATTCCCAGTCTCCTAATTAACATGAGAAATGTTTGCCTTTCTTCAGATATGCTATTGCAACGTGACTCACAAAATCAGGAGAGGAAGACTGAATGGTTGGATATTCTGACAGCTTAATAGGAATTTATTACGAGAAAGTACTGCTGCATCATCCAGAGAATTCATCACAGACTAAAAACATGAAAGTGCCCAAGTTCTAAGTGTATTCTGAGATCAGTTAATTTCTCTATTTCTTTTCTTCCTGCAAATAAAAATAATACTTATAGCAGCTACTTTCAACACAGATTCACCTGTATATTTGTCTATCAATTTTGCAGCACTGTGCTCACACAAACAATGCACTCCTTATGTAGCCAGGGTTTCCTTATCATTATCAGGTAAGTTCTGCACAACACTTCCATGTGAACACATATTATTAAAGACTGACCACTGTGAGTGACTAAAGCTTCACAACAACAACAAATCTATGTATTCTATTTAATAATATAACCTCATAAGGATAGAAAAATTTTATCTTGAGGCAGAAACACAGGTTTGGTTGTTTTGGTTTTTTTTTTAAATTATAAGAAACTGTATTCCTAGACCAATTCTGAGATTGAAACATTCAGTCTTTTTGATCACTGGAAATGACAGTCTTAGCAACAATATCAGATGAACAAAAGTAAACTAAATTTTAACTACTTCCTGACTTGCAGGTTTGTTTTTTTTTAAATTCTAACCTATTTTTAGCACTGTGGAGGAAGGACAGTCCATGCAGCAGTGTCCCTTTATATTTTTGCCAATGTAGTAATATCTTAACTGAACAAATTAATTCCCTTGAAATGCATCTTAAAACCTTATTGCAGAGCACAAGTAAGGGTGAGGACAGGGGAATATTACTGACATGGGAGGAGATACCCTTCAGATCTCCAGGATGTTGAGCCTGGGCTCCAAATCCAAATCAAGCTCCAGAGATCAGGCCACAAGTCAATTAAATTTGTCCTCACCAATGCACAAAAAAAGCCCAAACGACCAACCCAGACTGTTGTCTTTTACACCTAAGATATATTTTGACCCTGTCCATAATTCTTTTAATCTACCTGATATTTCCCTCCTTTTTTATGAAGGATGGCATGGCAAAAACTTCTCCTTTCAGGAATTGCACATAATAATCTTTCCCACAGGCAGAACTGAGAGTGAAGCACAGTTTTAGACTATGAAGAATATTAAGGATGTCCAAAGAGGCTCACTCAGCTCATCGGTCACTGGGGCCCAAACAGCATTAGGGAAGTGCATTCTGTTAATTTGGTTAAGTAGCTTCAGCTGCAGGACACAGAATTCACAATATTGAGCCACTGGCATTAATGTGATAAAAGAGTTAAAGGCTAGCATGGTAGAAAGAGAGAAAGCAAAGCTTATAAACCTCATTTAATGGATAAAAGAAAACCATCTCTAACATTCCAGTTGTCTTTGCTTCATTGTATTGATTAAAAAAAGACAAGATTTTGACTTGAGGTCTCTGATGATATAAATAAATGCCGAGCTCTCAAAACATTTTCAGGAAAAAGCTTCTATGTGAGAGAGAAATAAGACGTCCTAAGTTTGACAACAGCTTTGTCATTAAGTAAAAGTCACTGAAATTTTTCATTTGGATAGGCTTCCTTGTTGTTTTACCAGATGATTTGCAATGTGGATTAAAAGCCAGGCTAACTTCTAAGAAAATTTTAAATTGTTAAACCCCCCCCAAATATACCTTTTTTTTTCCCCCCTCTAGGTTATGTGGGCATTCCCACATTTCTTTAAATTTCTTAAAGATCTTAGACATAATTTTCAACCAAACTGCAATTTTATCTCCTTCCTCACTGTAGCCACAGAGGATCACTGCTGCCACACCGCTGCCTTGGTATTACAATTTTTAAGTACCTTCATGTATTGATTATTTTTAAATATTTTCTTCTTTTTCTCTCTTTCACCTGCACATAAACTCATATCCCATTAAAATAAATGTAGTTAGGAAGTTCAGCCACCAAAGGCAGGACCATCAGGCTTCAGCAGGGTCAGAATTTTACCCAATGTGCTTGTTAAGTGAATTTCCAAACAGGAATGGACTTATGCAGGTTAAATGCATTTAAACATTTTGCAGAAGAGGGACCATTAAATAGGAAAGGAAGGAGTAAGGAGTACAACAAGCTTTCAAAATTATAGTCTATCAAGGTCTCCCATCCTGATAATGTACATAAAATTATACAAAATAATAACAGAAAAAAAAAAATAGCCCACCCTCCAAAATATCTCAGAATGAATATGTGTGATATGATATGAATTCAACAGATTTTTTTAAGCAGGTGAGAAATGGAGTTTGATTTAAAGGTGAAGGTCCCCCTTTGCAGACCAGTTGTGCTCCCCAGAGCAGCTGCCAAGTGATGCTGCACTGGGACAGCAAACACCCAGCGAAGGGGGAATGGGGCTCTGAGAAAAGCCCATCCAAGCTGCCCCAGCCATGGGTGTGAAGCACCCTGGGGCAGCACTAAGGAAAAGGATTTTGTCTGGGTGTCATGAGCTCCAAATGCATTTATGAGGAGGATGCATCACATCTCTAGAGAGGAGTCTATTTTCCTCGTCACAGAGAACAGGGGACAGCATCCAACTGTAATCTCCAGAAAATCAATCCCATTTATGACGTGGACCACCCCTCAGTATTTCAGCTTGGAAGCTTTTCCATACTATGAACTCAAGAGGCTTCTCCCAACACTTAAAACAACTTTATCACTACTGTATGGTTAAAAGTGCAGTCACAAAGAGATTTTAACTCATCCTTGAATAGATAATGGTATAAGGTGATCAAGGATTAGCTTGCTACATACTGTCCAAGTGTATGAGATGATTGTTGATGACCATTATCACATTTCAAATTATTCACAATTTAAAATTACCTACATGAATCATCTCTTAAAAACTTCAGCATCAAGCTAGCCTAGTTTAGACCTGTTCAGTAAATAAGAACTATCTTCCTGTTTTAAAATTAGGCCTAGTAACTGGAACATTATTTTCCTGGTCAGAAAGGTAAGGTCTTCTGCATTTTTGCATTTTTCACTTTCCCAAGCTTGCCTTGCTACATTTCCACACTTTATTGCTAGGTAATGTTCTTCTAGGAGGAAGTGCTCAGATTGCTTAAAGGCTTTGAACTTAGTACTCTTTCTTTGCTCTTTAGTGATAAATAAATACATACCAGGGTGGCAGCTGTTAAAGGAGATGCCAGGTACATAAATCAAACAGACGGAGCCTAGAGGGGGAAAAGCCTCAAATGATAAATAATTACCAATTCTACAGATCTTGATTGCTGCAGAAGTAATGGCTGAGTGAAAAAGATCAGGATTAAGGCTGAGACCTGAGCCAAGTGCCTGAGTGCCACTGGGACTGGGGACTCACCCTTCTGCTCAGTGGTGACACAAACCAGGTCCCTGAACTGCCCTGGGAGCCCTTTGCCATCAGGGACCCACTTTGGGCAGCTTTAGCAAAGGTCTGGGATGTTCAAGCTTCAGGGTGTCAATTATTTCACAGATTTTTCCACACCTCCTTTATTGCTCTGGCTCCCAAAGTCTGCACTAACATTCTGAGAGGTCCAGCACTGAACACACTCATGGCTCAGTCTCTGTGGAACTATACTAACTCCTAAAACCTGCTTTGCTGAGGTGTGTCAGTTACCTGTTATTTTGTAGGGGTTTATTGTCCTTTCTTCCTTCCTTCTTTTCATTCCCTGTTAAAAAAAAGTAATTTCACAATATATACCGATATAGGTAAAATTGTTTTTGACTCCATGATTTAATGGGAACACATTTTCTAGTAAGTTCTTCAGCATTTTAAACTTATCTAAGTGATAATTTATTGTAATTGCTTAGAGTTAAATCAGAGCATGTCTTTCCAAATGCAACATTTTTATGACTGTCAGAAGTTTAATATTTTAGTTTTTGAGAAATGAATCTGTAGCATTCAACTTCATTTGGCTTTTCCAACAATGAAGTAATAATACTCAATAATAATACTCAAGTAATAATACTCAATAATTACTGAAGTAATAATAATCAATAAAGTAAAATTATGGCACTATGATATTTTTGGTCAAGAAGGGCTCTGAATAAATCAGATGTATTTTAGGATAACAAAGAGTTATCCAAAAGGGTGAACAGAATTTCTGATCTTAAAGACAGATACCACAATTCAAGAACATGATCTAGAAACTTTGGCTACTAAATAGGATTTTCAACAACTATTAATACTAAAAAAGCAAATGGTCAAAAGCTACTCTGTGATCAGCTTTTTCACATCACACTACTTATTGATTCTTTAATCCAATCTTTGGTTATTATGCTCTTGACCAAAACTCCAGGGAAAGATGGTGAGGGGGAGCTGATGAAGCCAGACATATCAGTTCACATAAGGATGCATAATTAACCCAAATTAATGTTATTTAAGATAATCATACAGACAGCAGATCGTGAACATCATTCAATGTTTAGAAAAAAACCAGGATGTTGATTTTCATGCCCAAGTTGCCATAGCTGTAGGAGTGAGACAGGATCACATATTCTGAACTTGAAAAAGTCATACAAAACCTCCCAAGCCTGCAGGTAAATTTGAACTATGCTTAATCAAACAAGAGACTGGAGCTCAGCACAATATTTCAGGCAGGGATATGGGGGGAAAAAATACCCCAAAGCAGCAAATTATGGAAGGGCTCATGAGCTGCCACGAGCAAATGAATGGATTGTTACAAGAGCTGTGTCCAAGAGTCTGATACCCAAAACAGACAAACCTCAGTCTGCTGTCATGAAAGACAAGACAGTTCTACAGAAGGAAAAGAAAAATGCTGAAAGCCAAATAAATATTTAATGACCCTGCCTTCCTCTACATTTGAAATTTTCACCCCATTTATTTGCAGAGCTCCCTGGCCTTAAGAAATCTAGTATGGAGGTTATTGGGGAAGGCTGCCTATAGCCTGGCCCAAACATTCTGCTCTCCAGCTGGAATAAATCTATTTGCTGGAACATCTTGGTTGCATCTCCCTGCTACTAAATCCATGCCCAGTACCAATACAGGGGCATTTCAGCCATCCCAGCAGCCCTCTTTGCGTTGCGTTGTAAATGCAGACTTTTTTACTAGAGTCTTTATAGATATTTGAGTATCCATCATAAAATATTCCATTACAAAGGGGAAGGCTAATAAGAAGCTATAACACAGCACAGCAAGGGCAGTGATCGGGCAAAGGGAGAGAATTATGAAAGATATATAAATAAATTTACTTTTTCACTCTGAAAGGCTACAGCACATACATGCAGACGATCTATAATTCTCCCATTTGCAGCACTGACTGCAACATTTACTGATCTGTGTTACTGCTGCACTCGTTTTAGGAAAGATGAGCTAAACTCATCCCTATTACAGAAAAAGCATAGTCTGTGTGCCAAAGATCCAGAGACTTGTCATCTATTTTGATACTGTTATGTTAATGCTGGACTGGCAGAGTTTTGCTTCACAGGAATGGGTTCCAGTGAAGCTCCTTCCTGTGATGCCTTGCCTGGAGTCTCAGCAGAATGGAAATCTTTATAACCCCATAAGGATTTTATGACAGATGCCTACAGGAGTATGCACACATATAGAGTGTGAGCTAAAGCAAAGCAGCCTCACTGTACCTTCAAGTTCTGATCAGGTTTAAATGCTAACATATCCTTGTATGTTAAAAAAGCAGATAGAAAAAAATATCTCCCCAGAATTAGCTGATTTATTTGTAAAATTTTTAACCACAAAATTAGATATCTTTGTGGAGATGAGCCATGCTTTGTCAGTAGTCTCCCATGGCAGGAAAAATGAAAGCAAAGCCCAGCACTGATAGAGAATCATAGAGTGGCTGGGAAAAGACCTTTAATTCTCATCTGCAATTTGGAGCCTCAGAGTACAGAAGCCCAGGAGGAGCAATGTGTGCCATGGAGCAGGCTTTGCACTCCCTGCTTCCAGCGTGCACCTTTCTGCTGGAATTTATCATGGGAACATTACTGGCTTGGTAAAGCTATTTCCACTTTAGAGGGGTACCAAAAGAATTGCCTTCAGCTCCTCTCTACATTTTCATCCCAAATGCCACCAGACTGATTTGCACAAAAGGACACATGGGACAAAATTTCTTCTGTACTATAATGAGGCAAACAGTTAGAATGGTTCCATAAAACAGAAAAGTAAAACAGGAAAGGGAGCCCCAAATTCTCCAGTGGTGCAGAAATCCAGATTCTTCCAGAGTCAAAGTTACACCCAAAGGTAATTTGGTCAAAATCAGTGTTCTGAGGTTCAGTAGTAATTCTCACTATATTTTTAATTAAAATGAAATCCAAGCAAGCACAATCTGTGAGCACTAAGTGAAATGAATCTATTAATTTACAACACAACTAAACTCAGTAGCCACATTATCCTGAAGGCAGGCTGCCGACTCAGGAAGGGTCGGAAGTAAATAAATCATCTCTGACTGTGATAAATGATCAGTGCAGAATATGTCAGAGTGCAGGCCTGATCAGCCATCGTGCTGAAATGCTCTCAGCTACCACCAGAGGTTTGGGGGCCTGCAAATATGAAATAGGCTCTTGTTAGTGTCAGAACTGGGCAAATGATTTGCCATGAATTAATACAAAAGCACAGCTTAGCCCTCTTCACATTTCTGAACAGTGAAAAAGCAGGTAGTGTTTTTTAAGTAATGTGCTTGCAGCAGTTGTTCCACTTTCTTTCCCCAGAATTGTAAATTTCAGTATTTTTTTCCCATGGTTATCTATTAACAATATGTCATGAATGGTTTAACTCAAGACACATCATTTATCCTCAAAATCCCACTGCTTCATGCCAGTGTTAACAAAAATTCATGCTGAAAATGTTCTCAATCCAAAATAAAACATCATTAAGATGCCTATATGTCACAAAGAGCTATTAACCAGGGGAACAGATCCCATTCCTTTTACATTCCCAAGCTCAGTAATGATTGTGTCACATTTTGGTTCTTTGTCACCTATTGTATAACCCTGACAGGTGCAGAGACATATGACACTCAATTCCATGCTTGGAGGTATATGCAGAAAAACATTTTGCTTTGTTTTGTTTTTTAATTAAAAAAAAGATTAACAAGAAAAACTGTCAAAAAAGAAAAAAAAAAACCCAACAAAACCATATCATCAATATGAACACTGAAATACCCCAAACAGGTGACATTTCACCAAAATCCCATAAACATCAATAACAGAAGTAGATTGTGGACTGCATTTATCTCAGCAAATGCCAGGACAGCAGCACTGGCACTGGGGAGAGCTCAGCATCCTGAGGATTTTGGGGATTCACAGCAGCCACCCAGCGCTGTGCTGCTGTGGAACTGCTCTGTCCCACCCTCTCAGGTGTGTGACACCCCCTGCTGCAGCTCCCACGGCATTCAGAGACTGTGAGAGGTGCCTGAGTTTCGCAGGGGGTCAGAATTCCCGGGACAGCATCCCCAGGGCTGTGAGAAAGCTGAGTTTCCCCAGGGCTGTGCAGAGAGCACAGCAGCAGCTCTCATGGAGCCTTGGCACACTCAGCCTCTCCCTGAGGTTCCCTTTTCCCCCTCCCTGAAGCCAACATGAAAGCCAAACCTACAATGCCAGACAGAAAAGCCTATGCAGGTCCTAACTCTGCTGCTCCTGTGGGGTTTGCACTGATCCTTCTCAGAACCCTAATTTTGAGAAGGATTCAGGATGACAAACCCTGTCCTCCAACACAGAGGGTCAAAAGAGTTGTGGTTTGTGGCTTTTTTCACCTGCAGTTAGTTATGCAGTTAGGTGATGTCCAAGGCTAAGACTGTACAGAGGTTATTTCTAGGATTATTGTCTATTCAAATATAGATATATTATATTGTATATATTATATTATATATGTATATATTATATACATATATGTATATATGTATTATATTGTATCATATTGTATATATATTATATTGTATATATTATAATGACAATCATATTAACTATAATATTGACTATTTTATTATTTGACTGTATTATTTGACTATATTATTGACTATTTTATTATTGACTATTTGACTATTGACTATAATATTGACTATTCCAAACACCAAAGCCCCTTTCTTTCTGCAGGGCTCCTCTGAGCCTTAAGCCCAGCTCCAGGGGTCTGAAGTGCAGCCACCCAGCCCTGCAGGGCTCCCAGGGAGGGATCACACAGGCAGCCACTTGTCAGCTCCTCTCTGCCTCTATGGCTCTTTCCTCCTCAAACACCAAACCTCACTCCAGGATGAGACAACAGCCATGGGACTTCCCAGAGCCTGAAGTTAATTGTTTCACAGAGTGGCCTGGCTGCTCTCTTGCTTCTCTGCAGCAGCATCTCCTGTTCCCTGCTCCCAGTGTGTTCCTGAGGTTTATTGTCCTCGGAAGCCTGGCTCAGGTCTCGTCCCCAAGCACAGCCTGAGCCCCAGGCCAGCAGCAGAAGCTGTTCCATCAGCTCTGAGTGCTCAGCTCCACTGACAGCTGTCACACTGCCCTGCTGCTCCTTTGCATCCTGGATCTCTGCTTTTCTGCATTTCCACTGCCTCTGTTCCTCTGCTGGTCTCTTCACCTGACGCCTCCTTGGGGCTCTGGGAGAACCAGCTCTGCTTTGGATTTGAATGCATCCATAATGCCTTACTCCAAGATAGCACTCGGAGGATGTCGTGGTTTCATTTTTAATGATGTGAAAATACACAACTTCTGCTAGAATTCCTCCTTCTATCAGCCTTTCTCAGGGTACCAGGCAAACCACAAATAGATCTGTCAAGGTCTCTTCCTGACTAATAATGATTTAGGCTAAAGGTTTCTTTACAGTTTGTCAAACTTACTGTTATAATTTGATTGTAAATTTCTCCCTTCTCTTTGATATTATTGGCACAATTAAAAAGTTAGGGCCGCAAAATTAATTAAAACTCAATTATGTAGAGTCTTCCTCACATTCTGCAATTATATAATGCAGTAAGATATCATAATTCCATTAAAAAAAAGACAAAAAGCAAGACCAAGAGAGAAACACCAAGCACATGATGGTAAAAGATAAAGGATTTGATTTTTATGTTAGATATGTGGGCACACAGAGCTGTATATCTTGTAGAATCAGCTAATGTAAATGCATTACCAATTTGACAAGACATGGCATAAAAAAAAAGGTATGAATCCATTTGTCTTAGATGCCATCGCTGATCCTGGGCTGTTTTTATGTATCCCTGAAGTTCCAAATTATTTAGACCCGGGGTACTGAAATGTATGAAATGTATCAGTGGAAACAACATCCCCAACCTTTCCTTCTAAGTTAATATGAAAGAGGTTTTTTCTAATCCTTTTGGGAACAGAGCAGACAGTCAAAACACATCAGAATATTTTTTCTATTTCTCACCTGGGCAAAAAATTGAAAATGCTACAACAAATAGTTTTGCCATCTCTTGTGACCAAACTGAAAGTCTCATTACTCTTGTTGCTAAAACTATCATTTTCAGATGCTAGTGATAACATGAGAACCTCAGTTTTCATTATTTGAAAATAAAAACTTTCCCAGCTGTCATATCAAGTACAGATCCATGATAACAGGATCAATGGCTAAGACACGCTGAGAAAAATTATTTAAAATAAAATTGTGACTTTGATGAAGAATATTAATATTAAATGGTTATTAAGTATTGCTTAAGAACACTGAACTATATCCTCAGTGCAGTATCCAATATTCAGCAAATAGCAACAGAATAGTTAAAATGGCATAGAAATCATAACATATCAAAGGGTGGAGGTAGGAGCAAAGCTTCCCCCAGAGTTTTAGGTTCTTGTAACAGCAGGGGATTTGTTAGGCAAAATTTCCAGATCATGTCCCATTGCACTCCTTTTCCAGTGAATAATGGAAAGAAGCTGCAGCAGGTGCAGCTGCTCTCAGAGAGGGAAAATTCCTGTGCATCTCATGTGCAGGTGTAAGCTTGAGCTCATCAGCTACACCCTGCAAATGGAGAGCACAGCACTCCACCTCCTTGATCCTAATTTTGCTACAGTGTTTGGCATTTCAGAGTTAGATGGAGGGGGACGAAAACTTCAGCCCAAGAACTCTGAAAGGCAAAATAGTTTGTTACTCATTTTTTCAAGTGAATGCTGCAAACCTCAAAAGCTTAGTGGAATATACGTGGTGCAGAGGAATGGAATTTTATTTAAACCCCACGGGAGACACCAGCGTGCTGAGTGCCCAGAGATTCCTATCCCACCCTCAATTTTCTCCTTCCTAAAGCACACATTCTGTGCTATATAATCCTTTCTCTACACTTGCCAAAACGACTGTGGGATGAAACACCCCAGTCCATTGCCAAGGCAGCTGCAAGGTGAGCTGCTCTTCGTTTGTTCCTCCATCACATCAAATTGGCAATGAAGAGAATGAGAAAAGTGACACGAGGGAAGTTAAAGGGAACAGCTTACTGACAATTAAGAAAACATGTTCAGCTGTCATTTTGAACAACATTAATGCAAAGACAGATCTTGGGGACTGCGAGGCAGCGCTAAACCGAGCCCCAGTCACCTGCTAACAACTCACCCTGCTCTGAACCTCAGTGGGTTCACAGGCCACTAACTAATATTCAGCTAAGAGGCTTTAGTAATGTAGATTAATGTTTCATGCTCTAGGGAACAAGCTTATCACAAACTGTGTTGAGAAAGTCTCTTCTCCCCTCCAGGGAACGGAATTACATAATCTGTTAAGTACATTACAGTTTCATAGCTCTTTCTAAGCCTTGGCCCAGGCAACCAGCAAAAACTTCTGCTGGGGTAGGTGGGCAAAGGGTCTCTGTTCCAGTGCCCATTACCCACCAGAACGGTACAAAATAAATATATTAGCAGCATTCCAGCCGTGCTACTTTCATTCTGTTTAATTTCATCCATTAAAGCATAGCCCCTATTTTCTGTATGTGCTCCTTGACAACTGGCAAATGACCATGAAACAGCCCATGTTTGCAATCACACAGCCCAGTGCTCCCCCAAGCAAGCAACAAACCCGAGAGCAAAGGAATATTTGTGGACTCCTACCAGCACCTTCCCTTTCTCATACAGGGATGGAAAACAGAAAGGGAATTAGGTTCCAAAGCAACATTCATTATTAAGGTCATATCTTACAGCAGGCATGGCTACTGCAGCCAATTCTTGTTGCAACTTAAACTGAACGTGCAGCCATGTGATAAGAGATATAATGAGATTTTTAACACAGGGCTGCATCTGAGTGTTTGACAAAAAAGATTCAGCTGGGGTACAATGAACTGTTATTTATTTCCATTTGAGTTTAGCAAAGGTTGTCCTACACAACTGTGAAACAATTTTACACTTTTTAAATGTATTAGCTTTGAACTGAAACAGTAAATAAACTATTTATTTGGATTTTTTTTAGTATCTCAAAATGGATTAAGAAGGGTGTGTAGAGAGTATAACCACCACTGAGAACAATTTTTTGATGGCAGGCTAATGGGATTGCAAAGGGTTATTTTGCTGGAGAGGAGATTTTCAGATGCTTTCTCTCTAATGAAGGTTTTGTTCCTCACTTACAAAGCATTTTTTGCCTTTCTTTTTCACCCTTTTTCTTCTTCTTCCCTTAAACAAGCCAGGGAAAGGTGAATTGCCTTGGAGAACCATGTTGTCATTGGAGTAAATTAAACCTTAAAAGATCAAAGCTTTCAAAATCATGCTGAGATCAAACTGGGATCTTTGGAAGATTTAGAGGGGAGGAAAAACACTGATCTTTATGGTTTGTCTGGAAACATATTGCTCTTCAGCTTCTCAAAATATGCAGGAGGAACTACTCTGTGTAAAAAAAACCCTGTTCTTCAGTGATAGTAGCGCAGGTTTTAGCTAAATCAGTCTTTCCTGGGAACATGTGAAATTCACCTCTTTTCCAAGAGTCCACAGGTCCTTTCCTGGCCATGTTCATTTAACTCTCTAATGGCTCAGTGATTTTGCTATTTATTTTCTCTCATGTGACCTTCTAAATCTCATCCTCCCACCAAAGACTGCTGAAGATCAAATAATATTTAAATAAATTTTAAAAAGTATATAAATCTTCCACAGCAGCAGAGTAAACCATTTTTAAGTCAAATACCTGCTCTCTTCAGAACACTCTAGGGACTAAGATGGCCTTTAATGTCCATGGGGCCTCATGTAATTGTGTCAGGTTTGAAAATGACCTGTACCTGGTGTATCTGTCAGTAGTGGCTGCCCCAGGCAAACAACAACCAGGGGACAGGGGCACACACATGGGCAGGCCCAGAAAAAAACAAAAGAAGCCATTGCAAAGGTCCCCTGTTTGGGATTTTGCTCCCAGGGCTGTTTTGGGGCAAGGTTATCTTTTCCTCAGTGCCAGAGAAGGACGCGGTGTCAGAGGCTGCTCTTGCCTGCACCAAGAGCTGGTTCCACCTACAGCCATTTCTCAGCTTGGCAGAGTTGCTGTGTCTGTCCTGTGGCACAGCTGTGATGGTTAAACCCACCTTCCACAGCTCATTCCCTCCCACCAAGGTCCCAGGGACTCCACCTGCTTGTCCCAAAGTTGCAAGCAGCCAAGCCCACCCCACAGCCCCAGCCCCAACAACTCCCAACCCATTCCTGCTTTGGATGGCGAGCAGCAGCTCCTGAGGAAGCTGGGACACCGATCACAGCCACTGCTCTTCAGACAACCTCACCTACTTTCAAACATTTGTGAGAAAATGGCTGGGAAAACTGCTGTGAAATGTGAAGGCACTAGATGTAGGTAAGGGTTTAGCTTCCCAAATGCAAGAGAGCCAAATGAATCCCATTTCAACATTGTACAGATGCACAAATAGCATTGAGCCAAATTTAAATGTTTACCTTCTCCATCTCCATCAGAATTTTCCCTCAGAAAACATTTATTCATAGAATTAATGTTCCTGTATGAACATTCAAACATAATTTTGTCTGGGATTTCCTTTAAAGAACTGATGGTGGCACACATTCCTGGAAAAAGTCAGTTCTGAGGAGAAAGAAGAGGAATAAGAAATGTATTCAAGTCCTCCACTTTCAACTATTAGTACTCACAAATCACTTTAACCATTTACAAATTATTATTTAGACTTTAAGATAACAAAGATCCATCTGACAGTTTATACTGGAAAAAATATCTACATCAAATTATTTCAGCAATATCCTCAGTGGATTTAAACTGCCATGAAATTCAATACAGGGTATGGAATGATCACATTTTACAACACTGCAGCATATATTCTAAAAGGAATTCAGAGTTCCAGCAGTATCAATAAAGAATTAAAAGTCTACATGGTGTTTTAAAGAGCAATTCACTTATCTATGTTAAGAATAAGACAGCAGTTCCAAATTTATTCTATTTCAAAAGGCATAATCTGTAATACTGGCTAGCTTTAATCACCACTTAATTCAAACTAATTGTGTCACATGGTCACATGGTATTTGTTTCATTTCTAGAAAGTTTTCATGTCTCTTATAGAACATTTTAGCTCGGTACCCTGCTTAGGTAAAATGGAAATTTATTTCTGGCAGACTATGAGAGGGAAGAGAAGGAGACAACTGGATCAACTGAGTTTTTCTGAGACTTCAGCAGCCAGGTTTTCTGTTCCCAAGAAACATCAAAAGTGTATTATGCTTTATTAAAATGAATTTACAAATGAATCCAACAGAAAGATAAATCCAAGTATCCCTCATGCACAAACACTACTGCAAAACAGGACAAAAAATCATTTGACATACAAAATACAACAGATGGCACATATAAAAAAAGTAGGTTTACCCTGAGATTTTCTCACAGTCCACCTGAACCACAGTTCAGGCAGCAAGGGAAAAATGACCAAAATAAAAGCATCCTAGAAGCTGCTAAGAAATATTCAGCATCTGTTCTTTAGCATCCACAGAAATGCACTCTTGTTAATACCCCGGGAAGCACAACTTACACTCCCAAATGCTGATTTATCAAACTAGAAAAATAGAAGAGACAATTTTCCTCACTCTGATTTTCAAGGAAATTTGCTTTGCTGCAAAATGTTCGCCTCATTCAGAGTTTCCATCCATCTCCTGAAGTATCCAACAGATCATTGTTTTTCTTCCACCACTGTTAACAAAATGGCCCAAGTTTTGCAGCAAACAATGCAACAGAGTTCTCTTGTGCAGTATCACCTCCTTTCTAGGACAGATTTTCAAATTCAAGTCACAAATGAGAATCATGTTGTATTTTACCCAAGGTGTCTGAACTCCCTGAGAAACTTTCACTTATGTTCAGAAGTCTGACTTGAAACACTCGCACAGGGCTTCAGGAACCCCTTTTGGGAAAAGTCCAACCTAGCCTTTGAACACACACATGGTGCATTTTATGTGAACGTGAACATCTCCACCAACGCCATCAACTCTTCAGCAGCCTTAAAATTAAATATGGGCCTGAAGCATTTTCTGCATTAGGCCCTCTCTGCTTTCTTTATTAAAATGGGACAGTGGCTATAAGCCAGCAAGAGCTCTAGTGATAAAGTAGAAGACATAAAGTTGGAGAGAGATGTGATAAAATTCACTTCTATACATGAGGAAATGACTTCCATAACTCATTTCAGGCTTTACTTCTTGTAAATAGCCTGGCCCTGTAAAAAAGCCGGCCCTGTATCGTTTCTGGATGCACTGATTGCTGACTAGCTCTAATTCCACAGAGCAGGGACCATTCTGAAGGGCTTTTTGCCTTTTGTTTCATTATCTTTAATGGATTTGTTTCTTCCTCTTTGGATTAAAAAGTGAATATAGAATACCAAAACAAAAAAAAAAACCAAAAAAAACAAAACAAAAAAAAAAAAAAAAACAAAAAAAAAATCAAAATTCAGAAGGCAAACAGATTTACTGAAGAGGCAAAATTCACATTGCAATTTCTCTTCTGTTCCATGGGCTGGATGGATGATCTACCTTTCTTTCAAGTTGCCTTTGCTGGAGGCAAGAATAGTGACAGTATGTTATAGGACTAGCCAAGGTGCAGAGCAGCTGGATTCCCCAGCCTTCTATAAAAACCCAACAGGATGAATTTTGGTAAGGTCTAAAACTATCAATTACCTTTACATAGCTCTTGCAACATTGACTGCTGAGATATATAATCTGGAGAAAGTTCTGCTGGCCAAACACACGTTCTCCATTTTACTGTATCGTGTAGCTGTCAAAGAAGTATCTATCCAAATCTTTGAAATACATAGCTGTGAATGGATTTTTTATAGGGTGCACAAAATCCCAAGGCCACAGTGACTTCTGTTAGTTTGGGGTCATTAATTATCTGTCATCCCCTCATATCAGACACTGCTAAAAGAGAGAAAAAATAACCCCTACCATAAGGGATCAAGTCTTTAGTGACAAAAAAAGGCACAGAAGATAACTGGAACAAATTTATTTCTGCAATAAAAGAAGTTAGGGACCTTACTCACATTTAAAAGTGGAATGCTCTGAAAATAAAGCTTTAAAAATTTACGAAAACAAACCAACAAAGTACTGTGTTTCCAGAAAAGTCTCCTAAAAGCACATTTTACATTGCTGAACAATAGGAATGTACAGGCTGCTGTACCCAGTACAGTACTATAGTTTACTTTCAGTCTTGGTCATTTGTTAGGAGTATAAAATTTATATTCCCTGTGCTGAAATAGATAAGAAAGGTAAGCAAATCAGACAGTACACAACACTCCTGTTTGAACTTGGCTCTTGCAATTATTGCAACTCAGTAGAAGCTCCCTCACCTTATTATAAGTCTATCCCATAAAGATTCAGGACAGAGGAGCTTGGTGTGCATCCAGCTTTAGAGAAAATATGAAGATACGGTGAGATACAAAAAATTCCCAAGTGTCCTTGGGGGATCTTATAATGTCACAAAGCCTGAAGATTGTCCCCAGGAGATGCCTCCACATTTGCTGTGGTGTGAGAGCTGCTGTGGTGTAAGTGCTGCAGGCTGGATGTGCCTGCCCCATAAAGCACAGGGAACAAACAGCCCTCACTCCAGGCAGCCTGAGCCCTTAAATCAGCAGCCACACAGCAGCTCACAACGAGCAGGATGGAGGAGAACTTAAATTATTTGAATCCTCTGCTAGTCAGCATGCAAATTCTCAGTCTGTGCTTTATAAGATGTGCAGGAAGCAGTGCCTGAACAGCAAGGAGAGACAGAAATTACAGCCTGGGGCTGAGGGACCAGCAGCCACTGCCTTATAGACACCCACACTTTGCTATTTGGGTAATGCACTGGTCAAATTTACCTGAATTTACAACACCAATGGATTGGTAATAGATCAGGTACACATCTTTTTGTCAGTTTAATGTTAATACAGGATTTGAGATGTAAAGCACCTTGATATTTTTAATATATTTTTTTTTTAGTAATTTTCTTTTAAACACTGTAGTCTATGTATACAGTCATGTTAATAAAACCTGACAGGATCCAGGAAATGTCTTGGTATTTATACAGACAAAGCCTCTTGAATTTTTTAAATCTACTAATATTTAATCAGAATGATCACACCTCTTTTAACATCAGAATTCACTGTAGTTTTTTTTAAGAGAGATATTCCCAGCAAATCCCAGCTCCCTTCCTTCTCCTAGGCACCATTATTAAACTAAAAAGGAAAAATTACAAGAAAGAATATGCATCTTCAGAACTGAATCCTAGACATGAAAAGTTTTCTATTTTCAGAATATTACCTAGTGGAATACACTGACTTGAATTCAAGTAAAAAATTTCTTGCTGATTTTTATTTTTAAATTCATTAGGATTTTTTTAAGCTATCTTGTCCTGATTTCAGACATGAGAGGCTGTTCTCTCATTCTACAGAGTGCTGGTAAATCTGATGAGTTCAATGCATGCTTCTGTTAACCTGCCTGAAAAGACAAATAAATAAACACCCGTTCCACAATGAAGATTCACCCCAGGAGACCAACACCTCTTGTCATGAAGGATGCCTCCTGAGACAGTTTTTAGTCTTGGAGTGTCTTATGAGGGCCAGTGAACATACTGCTACTTAAGCAAAGCCCCAGATAATCTCTCTGTGTTAACCAATAAATAATTGTTTTAAAGATTGTAGTTTTATTATACATTTGCCTGGCTGAAGGTGACCCCACAGAATGAACCAGCTGAGGAATCGCAGCAGCCAGAGATTCACATACTGCTTCTTAAGAAAGAGAAATTTAGATAGATAAATCTACTTTGTAGATAGATGGAAAAGCTGTTCTTTGATAGCCAGAATTTACTTTGAAAATAGATGGGCTGAATCCATCTTCACTACCAAAGAGCAGCCCTTTGCCAAGCAGCTGAAGTCACAGCCTGATGGAGTGGCTGTACCTCTGCCTCTGCAGGAATGCAAAGAGAACTACGGAGAATGTGAAGCTTCCGAGGGGGAAGAGATGAAGAGAGGATTCTGTTGCAATTATTAACAGAAACAGGAAAAAGTTCTGCCCTGGTCTGTGGACACAGCACTGCAGACACAAACCTAACCCTGTTTAGTCAGACCAAAACCCCAGCTGGAAACGAGACACACAGCAGCACTTGCTGTTATCCATCTGTGCCTCACCACTAACAAAGCTGGGAGGAAAAGTTCCTTTGTGGATGAACACAAATCACCAAAAAGCACACACAATGGAAATGAAATCCAGACATAACAGCCTATTTTCTGTTAATGAAGATTTCATGTATAATTACTTGCATAATCAAAATCCCATTGGTTTTAATGGGAGTCTCTGAATAAGCAAATGCCCTCTAATCACCTTCAAGGTATGCAGGTATGTATAAGAAAGCACACATTATCAGAATTTCAATGTGAGTATCAAGAAAATGCTCAACATCAGCTGTGTTTTCTGTATTTTTAGTTGGCTATCAGATAGTGGTATTGTTATTATTATTATCATTATCATCCAGATGAGTTCCCCCACAACAGTGTCAATAAAGCCATTTATTCCCATCAGCCATGGAAGTGAGGAGTTGAGTCAATGTACATGGGAAGAATTGATTGCCTGAAACCCTTGCCATGTTTGTGAGAACATGGAAGCTGATGTTCATAAAAGTCTCTTTTAAATGAGCCTATCTTATAAGAATTTGTTTTTTAAAAATCAGTCTCAACCTTGATATTTCATTACAGTCTGTATCAGTTCTAACAAAAGTATGATTTTCTTTTTCCAATTAATGTTCCTTACATCATCTGACAGTCTTTACTTTTCATCTTAAGAACTCCTTTTGGCATTTGGTGGAGCTAGTTGTGCCTGCCAGAGCGTTTTTAATTCAATAATAAAACCATGTGCTAAGGAAGTCAATTGACAGCTGTTAATATTCAGTTCTTGTTCTTGATTTCTGCATTCTTAAATGGCTCTGAAATGAATATCAGTGCAGCTCTGGTAGGTTCTGGCTACCTCACCTGCAGACATCAGGAACAGCTTCCTATTAAAGCATTAATTGAACAAAGTTTAACTATGGGGTGTTTTCTGGGACTGAAATGACAACTCCTCAAACCATGCCACACCAACCCATTCCCTGGGATCTCCAGCACCAGCTGGAAAAAGCAGCTCAGCTGGGCCCTGGGGGCTGCACAGTGCTCCAGAGGGAGGATGCTGCTGTGAAGGTGGGGGCTCTGGCAGAGGGACCTGCAGCACAAAAAAACCTCAAGTAGTTTCATCTCCAATTTTGAAACCCAAATGTATCAGTAGAGCATTTAAGCACTCAACAAGTTTTAGTCACTTTTCTCTACAGTAAGACTTAAAATTAAGCCCAAGAGCTTTAGGATTAGAAATGGACCTAAACTTGTCTCAGACTTTTGAATAAATGAAAGCCTTGACACAGATATATATAGAGAGATAGATAGAGAGACAAATATATATATATGAGCTTTCCATCACAGTCTCACAATACGTTTTAGAATAAACTTGAGAATTCCTCTCCTTTCATATTTTTTGTCACAAGTCTGGTCACACTGCAGAAAGACTGATTTTAAAGGTAATCAACACACTGAAGATACCGTTCCAGCATTAAAAATAACAAGAGTAACATGGGGAAAAAGTTTATTCATCAGAAGGAAATGAGGCTTGCAGCACAGTGCTGGGGAAAGGTGAGTTCAGGCCCAGAGCTGCCAAAGGCAAAGGGTGACCACTCATGAAGTTCTGCCAGAAAAGTATCCAAGAAGGGACCTCCTGTATTGGAGAAGCTTCATACAGATCAGGAATGTGAACATGACTGAGTATCCACAGCACACAGCTAAATTCCTACATTTTTGGTAAATTATATGATACTGCATTAATAAAACAGTCTCCAGAACACACAGCCACCGGTGCAACACATGGGAAAACACCAACTCCCTCCCTGGATCCCAGGCAAATTCTTTGCCCTTTCTTGTCTCAGTCTCCACCCTGGGATTCCCTTTCCCACCAGCCCCTGATGACAGGAGCTGGGGTGAGCTGCTGGCTCTCTAGAATGGGCTGGGAACTCTCTGAATTGTTCCTCACGTTACTTGGCTCTCTGTTGGCATAAAGAGCCAGCAGAATAAATAACTTTATTAATGTCTCTTGAAGTTCCAACTTGACCTGCCTTTTTTTTAATCAGTTCAACCTCTTCTGTTACTGAAAAGAATAATTAGATAAAAGACTGCCAAGCAGTGATAATGCATAGTGATTTTTCTATTTAAATTACAGGGCCAGTGAATAACAGAAACATTTGTGGTTCTCTTTAAATCCCAGCAGGCAATGAATGAAGCCCTCAACTTATACCTAGGGGATACAAAGGAGCCAGAAATTGCTTTCATGACAATAAATATCTGCATTGCCTTGTAGTTCTACTCCATTTGGAATTGATTTTTGGTCATCTCTTAGCTGCACTTTAAAAAGTCTGAATTTGAATCAATTTACATACTCTCTAATAGAGCACAGATGAGCACAATTTCATTAAAAATAAAAGTGACTGTGGCAGTCCCCAGTCTTTGCTTGAAATTCTCAACTATTCTTTCCACCACGTGGATATGTATAATCTAAATGTTATTACATTTGTAGGACTTCACTCAGAGGACCCTGGAGACATTTGTTATTTTGGATTTTTTTTGGGGGGTGCAGGGGAGATATTTGGGTTTTTTTTTTCTCTTTCTTTTTCAATAATGGAAATACATTAAAGTGAATAATAATTAAGGAAGATATGACTTTTGTTTTAAAACAGTAGAGATAGTGCAAAGCTGACAGAACTTCACCTGAGACAAGGAACATGTGTTCTGTAGAGCCCAGAATGTCTCCTCCTAGATCTTCCAAAACAAATTAAAGCACATTTGTTGAACACAGAGCAAACAACTCCCCAAGTCTCCAGACACATCCAAATGAAGTTCTGTACATTGTAATTTACATTTTAATGGTAGAATCACTTGGTTCCACAGTTTTTCTGTGCCTGCCCCTACTTAGAGGCTCTCGAGTTTTTCCTCCCCAGGAAAGCTCAGGGTTGAAGAGTCCCTGTGCAGGGACAAACCCCTCAAGGTCTGAAGGCAGCACCAGCAGATGCCTCGTTCAAGAACAGAGAAGAACAAGAACTTGCCTTTGGCAAGTGGAACAGGAATGTTTTCTCCTTGCATTTTCTCATCCATCCAATCCTCTGATTTTTACCATTCCTTCTTAGTCACACAGGTCACAATTGGTCCTTCCCCTGCCATTCTGCCACGTGGCTGACAGCACACTGGCATGCTGAGAACCTCAACACAGGCAATGAAAGGGTCTCATACCCCTCTAGTCTCACACAATTTCTTTTCCCTTTCCAAACTGAAGGATAATTTGGGAAGCTTAGCAAAATACTCTAGCAGAGCTGGTGGGGAAGGTTTTTTTCAAACATTTCTGATTAATAATTAAATGTTTTTGCTAACAGGACTAAATCGAAACCAGACCACCTAATAAACAGAATCATACAAGAGCTCTGGAGTATCAGAGTACTGTGATACAGTACTTTTTGGAAACAAGTTAGTTTCCTATCTGAAAGCTTAATGCAAATTCCAGCCCAAATCCAGCAAAAATGTGTATATTTTAAGAGCATGGAAACCAGGTAGATGTTTCATGCAGCACACTTCAATAAGAACAACAGTGACTTTCATACTGCTTTTTTGCTGATGTTTCAGAATACTCAGAAACTAATAACCAGCTTTGGGCTGTCAGGAAAATCCAGAGATAATTCAATGAAAAGTACTGTTAATCCAGAAGAAAACTTGGCAGTTATGTAGATCTGGCATCCATTATTAGTTTATTAATATTTGATTAATCTTGTAACAAGAAGTAATCAGTAGTGCAGGAGCATATGTCTAGAGCAGGACAGAAAAATTCCATTTTGGTATTATTTGAGCTGGGGTGCTTTTGTGGGGTTTTTTCATAAAGAAAAGCCAAAAAATGTTAACTTGGGAAAGAATGTGCAAGACTTTTATGGTCCAAAGCCTTAGCAAAAGGAAAGAGTACTAATTACAATTAGAGCATCTATGAGATAAATTTCAGCATTCACTACCTCTAACAATGTGTGCACCTTTATCACATCAAATATCCACACAGTGCTGGCAGCAATCCTAAAACAAATTCAGTGCCCACACATTTCTAATTATTATCAACATTAGGATCTAAATGATCTGTAAAACCCTAGATAAAAAAAATAAAAAATAAATAGCTTGTGACTTCAAAGCATCAAAACCAAAATACTGTGTTATGAAATTTTCATCTTTCCCTGACTCACAGGTCTTTGCTTTCCTCACAAGCCTGAAGAAGCCTTTTACAATATTTAACTGCCCAGAGGTGGAGCTCCACCTTTCTGATACTTCCACATAATTAATACTAAAATCACAGGAATTTTAGAAACAGTGCAGAGAAGCTACTGGCTAACTTATGCGGGAGGCCCAATGTTTCCTGCAATGTTTTATTACAAAGTTTTGCATTCCCTTCCAAGGCATTTTATAGGAAGCACTGCAGGGGAAGAAAAAGATTAAAAGACGATATTCTATGGACTATTAATTAAATAAATAATTAATATGATGAGTTTGGCAACAAACTCACGCTATGCCTGAAACTACCAGGACGAGAAATTATATCAGCATCTGTTAATAGCAGCAGGGTTTAAATGAAAACCAGGAAAAAATGAGAGTATATGGTGGAGAAGAAAAAGCCTCTCTCTTTTCAATTTATTATGAAGGATACAAAGGGCAAACAGAGCCTTTTAGATGAGATTTTCAAAGCTTTCTTGGAAATTACACATTCACAGATTTTCAGGGCTGACAGAGGCCACCACAACCACAATTTCCTGTTCCATAAGCCAAAACTCATGCTCCACATCCAGACACCCTACAAATCTTTTGGTGCTCCTGAAAGTTCTTCAGTCTCCCCTCCTGTTTACTTCCCAATCCACTTCAGTAAAATCCTGCAAATGCATAAATGTGTGAGCCAGCTCTGCTGCCTGTACCTGCAGCCTCTGAGTGCCTAATATCTGGTGTGACAATGTCCTTCAGTGCACCAGTTGCCTGTGCCTTAATTGTTTTCTGGGGGCTCCACATTTATAGGAGTGTGTGTTTCCCCTTTCCCTTGGGGTTTTCTCTCTCCTGCCTCTGCTGCACGTGCTCTCACCAATCCTTGTATCATGGCACATGACTTTCAGAAGTCACCTGTCCCATTCCTCTTATTCCAAGTCAGGGTAATCTGTATCCTTGTTTTAAAACACCCCAAATTCAAGAAGTGCTGTACCCTTCTGCTGGCATCCTGCTGTGTCAAAGTAAATCTCTGTAGGTGCAGTTTCAAGCCCTGTGTCTTGCTTGTTTTATGGTTGCTGTGCTTTCTTTTCCAGCTCTTTGAGCCTTTTCATTGCTCTGCTCCAACCTCTCCACAGAAAGCCAGCTCCTCCTTAACCTGATCTCCCCAGGAAAGCCTGGTGATGTCCAGAGTCTCTTTCACAGCAGAATCACTGATCTTGCACCACTTTAACTTTTATAATTGTGATAATTCCACACCAGACAAGCCAAGCCCACAGGTGGATCTCCATCAGGGATGTCGGTCTGTATCGATGACATTTACAATTTCTTCAAAGCCCATCACACAGTGTGACACAATCTCTTTTTCATAAAGCTGCACTGTCCTGCTTTTCCACCCTCAATTCCACATTTGTCAGACCTTGTATAATTCATACCGTTATTAACTTTGGAGTCAACGCTCAAGACTTGTGTGTTGTTACAGACTGTAATGTGGCCACCATGGCTGTAAGCTCCACCCCAGGGACCTTCCCAGAGAAAGGAGAAGCAATGACAGAGCCTGGGCACGATCTGAAATACCCTGGGCAAGAAGGGGACAGCAGTCAGGGCAGCTGCTTCACACCAGCCATGCTCTTGGAGAATCCAGCCAGGCAAAGCTCACCTGAAACAAGTGCATGACAAACAGTGGCCTCTGAATTAATTTCTTTGGGTGGTACCTTGAACAGCACCTCATAAATCTTTCAATGAGCAACTTATTTTGCTATGCTGATCATGGGTACTATTTTATTAAATTTTGGTATAGATTTTTGTCTGATTTAGTCCATTTAGTACAAATTTCAGCTTTCTCCTTGCAAGAACAGAATTAAAACTCTGGCTGAAGCTGCCTCTGGCTTCCACAGCAATTTTTTAATGTGCAGATGCAAACTGTCCAAGAAAGGTGGCATGTTGAACTGTTTTCTATTATTTTGTCAATGAGTATGACTATATCCCCCATGGACTTTTTCCATAGCCAACCAGAGTTCCATTTCATGCAGCAATAAAAATGAAAAGTTTCTAAAGCTGGACATGCAAGAACCTTTTTCTGTCATGTTGGCAATTTACATTTCAATTCAAAATAAGAAATTCCTTGGGAGCTCTTCCCCTCCCCCTGCCCTGGATACTGTACTCTAAGATACAACACTAAATTCCACTGATTCATTATTCCTATTAAAACAAACAATAACCTCCAATCACTTAGCAAACCAAAAAATTGCAAACAGTAAATTTAAACAGTAAAACAGGGAGTACGTTGGGTAAATATTATTTCCCTGAACAAGGAAAGCTTTTGGCAAAGTGCTTAACTTGAATACAACAAAAGGCAATTTAATTTAGTAATACAGCTGGATGAAAAATGGAAACCTCAGGTTTAATAAGAAGGGGAAAAAAGACAAGCATATATCATCCAAAAGGATAATTATGAGAAACTATTTTGTATGATCCAGCTAAATCAAAGCTTTTAATGCTTTCTTACTCCTGTCAAAGGAGGGAGATTTAGTGCTTTAAAAATGGGGATTTTGCAGACTCCACTGCCCAGAAAAAATGATTTGTCCCTTGATAAATTACTATTGGGTTTTCTACTTGAAAAAAAAATACACTTACATTGAAATAAATGCCAAGGAATGGCTAGAGAATTTATATTATTCACTCCTATCTGTCACTGGATTGGTTGAAAAGCGACAGTGCTATTAAAAATGTCTTCTTGCCTCTCGACAGAATGGCACAGAGGGGCTATGCCAGCATTTCCTGAATGGGGAGGAAATGTATATGGTAGTAAGAGTAAGCAAATCTTTATTCCCCTCCACCATCCTGACACACCGAAGAGTGACTCTGGGTGTCCCTCTGTGTATTTTATGTTTAGAAGCTGCCAATTGCAATGAAAACCCCCCTCCCACTGGGATGGAAATTGCTCATTCATTTTCCTAAGGATTTTCAAGGGCTCTTAAATAAATCCTAGAAAATTTTTCTCTTTTCTGACAGAAGGGAAGAACACACATGCATATATGATGGTAGCTGAAGAGCTGCAGTGCAGTAAAAGCAATTTTTCCCCAAAGAAACCCCTCTGAGGGTCTGTTCCTTTTTCCCCAGTCCCTGGAAAAGAACTGTAGGTGTCATCAGGAAGGAGAAACATGGGCAGCCACAGCCCCAGGGAAGGAGTGTGACACTCTCAGTGGAGCAGAGGTCTCTGGTGGCAGCTTCCCCAGGGGGTGTGGGGACCAAAGGGACTGTTCCTGCCACGCATTCTGGGACTGCCTAAAAACGGGCCAGACAAAATTAAGGGAATAGGAAGCAGTTTGATTTATTGAAGGTTCTTCAGGTACATTTCAGGCAGGTGAATCCCCCCAGGAGCTACAGGTCACGGGTTTTCATACTTCTCAAAGTCTGATCATTTTGCATATTGGAGGTTAATTGGAAAATTGGAAAGCTTCACGTAATGAAGTCATTTGCCCCAAGTTTGCACCCTTAAATCACTTTTGTTTCCATCTCTGGGGCCTGAGGCAGTGAGGTGTCCTGGATTGCCAGCCCTGGAGAGGAATTGCTGTGCCTGACCAAAATGGGGAAGCAGCAGCTCACACTGTGTGTGGAGTTTGGAGTTATCCACTAAAGAATTACAGGATTACGGAGGTATGAAAAATATAAAAGCTAAAATCCTAAGGCATCACCTGCAGGAATGAGTGCCTGGCAGTGGCTCAAGGAGCCACAAAGAAGCTCCCCTGCTCTCTGGGGCATGGCTGGGCTCAGGCACCTTCTGGAGCCACCTGAGCTCTTTCCTGCCAGACTTCAGGAGCTGAAGCCACCAAGGCTGCCTGGGTGCCACCAGGGCCAAAGGCAGAACTTACAGAGTGTGTGCAGATGGCAAAAAAACCTCCAAAAACAAACCAAAACCCATTGATGGAACATTGATGGTGTACCCTGGGCAGGGCTCATAGAGACACATAGGTTTGCAGGGAGATCAATGCTCATTGATTAGTGCTAATTTTACACAGACTTTTCATTACCGTCTCAGAGGCTCCTAAAAATTACTTCATTTGCTCCTGAGTTTGATGTGATCTCGATACACTTTCTGTTGCTCTGCTTCATCTATAAGATTTCTTCTTTTTTTTAATTAATTTTAACATCAAGTTTCTAGCACATGCAAGAAATCTTTTGCATATTTAATTGCTGACTGACATTGACATTTATTTTTCTCCTGAGAGTAGTAACAGCTACAGGTTTTATTGTTTCTTTTGGGCCCTGGACAACTTTTATGCCTACTAATGAAATGAGTATCAGTGGGAGAGCTCTGAATGCACAACAACAATCAAAAAGCAAGAATAAAAGCTTTCCCATACATGGAAAAAGTTATATTTCTTTGCAACCATTCAGCGCTGAAATGCAGAACAGAGAACAAGCTGGAGAGAAAATAAGAGAGGAGTTTGACTTAAATGCCACCGTTTTTCATGTAGAGTGCTTAGTCTATAAAATCTTTGCAACAGAAACAAACTTCTTTCTCCTTCACTCCCAGGAACCTGCCATCCCTGGCCCTGACTCGTGAGCCCACCATTTAGAAACTGCCACAATATGAAGACAACAGCAAAAAAGGAAATTCTAACTTGAAAAGACAGTTTAGAAAATTTCCATCTGAACAAGAAGATCAGTCTCTAGAAACCATCACTACAAATTAGCCAGAGTTAGAGGGATTTTATGTAGTAATTTCAAAACCATCTGGCTTACAGTGTTAAAGCATTCACTGTTTAAAACCATACGGGGCAATGCCACCAAACCTGACCTCCAGCTCTTTAAGTGTATTTTACATAGCTGTGCATCATTATCCCACGTACTAGGGTATACTAGAATTTTCATTTTTACTTTCTTCTATCAAAGTCCCAGGATGATTTCACTGGAAAGCTGCTATTAGCTCCAGGGTTGTCTCGCTTTTAAATGCAGGAAGAACCATTTTATTTTATTTTTGTTTTCTCTTCAGAAAATGTGGTTCAGTTTTGCAGTTCAGCAAATGCAGCATTTGTTAAAATCTAGTGAGTTACAAAGAATATCCAAGACTCTCTTGGTAAGAAAATAAATTGAAAAAAAATAAAATCATTGAAAGTCACAGAAAGTATGAATCATTGTCATTCTGATGTTTCAATTCTTTTTTTTCATATGGATTATGCTAACAAAGAAAAAAAATATTCAGTCTATATCTTTCTTCTGACAAGGACTTCTCACAGAATTCATAATTATATCATCTCTAGCCATTTATCTTAAGTTAATAATTCCACTGCCCTTCTAGAACTGGCATTTTGCAAATACACTATGGAAGCTACTTGAGGCAGTAATTTATTTTCAAATAACATCTTTATGTTATCCTCTGGCATGTAGGCTTAAGTAGATTGCTTATCTATAAAAAATGAATGTATTAGAAAGTGTACTTCACAAAATAAGTTTCGTGAGAAAAACAAATTCCTTCCTAAAAAATTCAGTTCTAATCACTAATTAGCATGCAAATACTGATATTACATGGAGAAACAAAAGAATAAATAGGGATTATAGCAGAATAATCCTTCCAGAGTTTTTTTCCTAGTCTATTGTTTTCATGTTCTTAAATCTTTGAAGAATTAAAGAATAAGGCAAGTCATTGTGTCTCTGTCTTTTGCAGGTGCTCCCTTACAGTGGTTATTCCACAGAACTGCTTCCAGAGGAACATCCATCACTACTGGAGTGCAGGACCCCTTCCAGGCTGGCAGCTCCAGCTTTGGTGGAGGGCACTCTAACAGGACACATCATGTTGAGATTCAGTTGGTGAAAGCTGATGAGCAAAACATAAACAATTTTGAATGGCCAGAATTATTAACCTCTGGAAATTCTTTAAGGTGAGGTAGGGCCTCCGTCCTGCAGGGTCTTGAAGAAGCAAAGATAAAAGAGTAAAAGAGCAGAGAACAAGGCCTCAGTAGGAATTATGAGCTGTGGTTGTTTGGTCCTTGTCACTGCAGACCATGGAATGTTAGAGAAGGGACCTTAGAGACCTTTAGTCCCTTCAAGACCTTCAGTGCCAGCCGCCCTGTGAGGGACACCTGCCACTAGAGCAGGCTGTTTAGGGCTGCTCAGCTGTGTCCCATTGTGGCTGCAAGAGATGCACGTCCCTTGCTGCAGCCACAGTGATGAGAGCAGGGTCACCAGGAGATCCTGGGGCAGGGAGGGAGGGAGCTCTGTGCTGCTGGGATCCCTCTGGCTGGAAGCACGTCCTGTGCAGCCACTCCTGCTCGTGCACAGCAGCACGAGGAGCCGCTCCTGGCACCCCAGGATCCCTGGATGGGATCCCTGACGGGGCTCCATCACTTTGGTAGAGGCTCAAAACACTTCCAAACTTCCCATCAGTGCATCATTAATACAAATCAGCTGATGACTGAGCTCTCCATTTAGTGATCTCTGCTGGAATTTATGGGGCTGCAGGACATTTTCAGTTCAAAGACATTTAATCTTCAAATCTCTTCCCCTTTGATCTTAAACTGCTATGTCTTCTGACAGCCAGGACAAAGGATAAATCCACAAAATCAAAATGGTTTTCTAAAGCTATCTTTGTCAAAGGAGTTAAGAACAGAGGACACCGTCAGAGTTTCTCTCTTACAATCCAAGATCAATTCTGCAGGCCAAATCCTCAGCCAGCATAAATCAGTGCAACTTCATTCAGATAAAGTTGACAGGATTTTTTACTACCTGTGGAACTGGTATTGAGAGTTCCACAATTTTGTGAGCCTCTTTAATGTCTGCAAAGGCCCTTAATGAAAAATAGCCAATAAACAAATGCTAATAATCTAGCCTGATATGCATGCAAAAAAAGTAATCAGGTAAAGCAGGCTAGAATTACAGTTTTACAAGATACTGTAAGCCCAAGAAGAGATAGAAGATAGAAAATGCATTCACAGGTCTACCACTTGCCTTATTTTTGTTTTAAATTATAGCCCTGTAAATTTTTCTGGACTGTTTATTCAACATGCAAAAAAGGCAGCCTGTGCATGAAGTAGCCATTGTGAATCTCCTCATTTCTATACCCATTAGCTGAAAGTATACAGCCAATTCTCAGCCTTGTATTTTAGGTCATAAATCTGCTCCCTCTGTTCCATGGGCAAATTAAAAGCTATATATCTTTTGTCAAAGTCTTTCTGACACAGAGCTCCTACCTTCACAGCCTAAGGCTAGCGGTGTGTCTGGGAAAATTATATACAATAGGCACTGACAGCCATGGAGTCCAGCATTTAGGCACTAGTCAACATATTTTTATACATGTAAAAATCATTCTACCTTATAACTTGAGCACAATCTATACATATTTAAAAGGATTACAGGGTATGAAATAAGAAAAATGCTTTCAAAAGGATAGGAAGGTGGTCTGAATTCGATACCCCAGCAATCCTCCAGACTGTTCTGCATTAAGCACATGCATTAGCCCCTGCACTGCACTGACACAGGCTGCACTGTCACAGCCATAACCTATTTCCTCGTGCTCTAACCACTGCCAGGCTTCATTTTCTGATGAATGTGTGGGCACTGCTTTTGATCCCAGCCCAATGTGCAAACAGTATATGTATTTTAATTAAATGCATACAAAATGATGTTGTTTGGGAATGCCAGCTTTGTCATGTGTCACGGCAATGGCTTGTCTAGTTAAACTGGAGTTTTATGGCCTTGAAATGAGGCATTGCAAAATGGCAATAGTTAAGAAGCCCCAAATGAATTTTGGCATTGTGGAAAATTTTCTAAACTATGGGCTCCTGCACACCTTTTAAAAGCTGCAAGAAGCTCACACAGAAGTAATTTCACCTGTAAGACAGAGAAATATTTATAAGAAGCTGAAGGTTTCATCTTATTTGTCCAAGAGTTCTGTCCCTCTGCCCAAGGCAGCAGCTGTTCCACAGTTCTCATTCTCCTTACACTGCAAGTAACCCTTGTTTCACACTTTGAACTGAAACTCTGCTTGCCCTCCTCAGACCTCTTTGGTTTATAGCTGCCATTCTCACGATGTCATATCTCTTACACTGTGATCAGAGATGTTCATCTTTATCCTTTCCCAAGTGATATTGTTGTCACATAATTTACTGGAAAACCTGGAAGATGTGTCTTCCTTCCATTTAACACACAGCCACAATGTCAGAGAGTTGGTAGATTTGATCTGCAGTTTCCATTTATTGCTCATTCTGAAACAAACACAAAGTAGTGCTACAATCCAAAAATACCTCTTACTCCTATTTTTGAATGCATGGTTTATATTCCTTAGGAGAACAGTTCACTTTCCAACTGTCATCTTTTGTCCTAAAGCAACCAGCTTTAGGATGCTTTTATGGGCCGTGCAATTTTTCCTTCTCAATGCTGATGATGGTAGTTAAATTTGAGGATGTGATGCTGCTGTCATCTCATTTCATGCAGCACTACAGGAAGGGAAGTCATATCTCACTTCAGAACAAAAGTCATTTACAGAATAAAAAGTGATAGAGAACAGCATTAGAAGTGTTTGCAGAGTCGTGTAGTCAGGCTCCTCTGACTTCCCATGCTAGTTAAATCCATGCCCAGGCCTTGCCAGTCTTAAACTACTTAGAGACTTTTATTGTGTATTTCACACCAATTCAATTTCAAATCCCCAAGTCTGATTTAATTAGAAAGGCAACAAAATCTGGGAAAGCAAGCAGGCATCTGAAACTGCTGCACTCTGTAAGTGCAGTAGAAGATGTTTATTGGGCTCTCAGAAGATATAAACTCCTCAGCATCGCTGGCACTCCCAGACAGACAGCGGCATCCCTAATGGATGGAACAGCACACTATTAATCATCTAAGTCCCCAATAAATGAGGCTTCCCAGGGCCTGAGCCACAGCTGGCACACCTGCAAGGACGTGGGAGCGCTCACACAGGCAGAACAGCTCTGAAGAAATCAATGTCTGCAGCGAGGATGGACAAGTCCACAGCTCCCCCCCAGGAAAAATTAAAAATCGTTGTACTGCCAAGGCTTCATCCTGAAATCCATCTCTGCCTATGCAGATGGAAGCTTTAATTTGCTTTACAAAACCTGGTTATTTTAGGCTCTTGCATCTCGTGCTACACCGGGGGAATTCTATGCATTTCTTGTGAAAGTGGCATTTTACAAAAAACACGTTTCTGATCGCATTGTTTAGCGACCTGACATTGCTAATAAGCCTTAAGTGTGCTGGCCCTGTGACTTTATTTGTCTGACCCACACTTGGTGTCTTCAGAAAACACATTGATCTGGGCAGGAGCATGTAAGTAATAAACCATTGTGAGGAGGATTATCAGATTGCAATCCCAAGCAAACAGAAATTGTTCTCTTTTTAAGAGACCTGCTAGAAATGAAAAACACCACAACACTGGCATATCTGCTTACATTGTTATTTTAAATTATATACACACAGCATCTTAATAGAAGAAATTATATGCTCCCTAGCTGACACATTTCACAGTTAGAAATAGATGTTAAAATATTTTCAAATAACAAATTGACAATCTTAGTCCTGCTTCCCATGTGTGTGAATTCCTTAAAACCACAACCAGAAGGGGGAGTAAAAAATTGGATTTATAATCCACTGCTTAGAGAATTTGCAATAGTTGTTTGGATTTTTTTAATCACTCAATTGAGAGAAATACTTTTTTTTAATTTCCTCTCAAACTTCTGTTAAAGGTCACAAACCCAAAGATAGGAAACTACAGGAAATACACAGAAGATGTTTATGCATTTTAACTATATTTAACTATATTTAAAAAAAAAAAACAAACCAAACATATTTATGTTTCTAAATAGCTTCCTAATTTCAAAATGTTTCTTTTTTCCTAAAAGATTGCAATTCACATTCACACCCACACAGTGCAAGTCTGCAGTGTAACTCTACTAATTTCAAAATCTCCAAGTGGAAAGGCTGTCAGATATAGTAGTATAAAACACTAGGTCAGGAGCTATCTTTGTGGAATAATTTCAACTTAATACTGGAAAAGGAGTAAATAAAGCTCAGAAGAAATGCAGTATACTGAATATCTTTCAAAGGGAGTGAAGGAACCCCCACAAAGAGTGAGGTGAAGTGGCTGAGGAATTGTGAAGTTACAAGGTGTGGTCCTACTTATTTTTGTTTTCATCTGTTCATACCTGGAACATTCTCTGTCAAGAATGGATAGTTTTCTTCTATATCTTTTTCTTTAGTGTATTGCTATTTTCAGAGAATTGTGTTCTCATTTTCCTACCACGGCCACTCTGCACACTCAGAACCACACTCACAGGAGGGACAGAGTGCAATGTTAAAGTGTTAGAAAATCACCTCCTTTTGCAACCCCACGGGGATTATCTCTGTCCTGACACCAACCATTTACATGAAAGCCTGGTGTGCTTCACTGCCATGAATAATTTTGCTGATATTTAGGAGCTATCAATGTCCCTCAGCCAAGGAGCAGCTCGTGGCTTGGCTAAAACTGTGCCAGCCACCAAGTGTATCACTCACAACCTATCAGAGAGCTGAATTAAACAGAGCTTTATTAAAACAAGATTAATCTTCCCTTCCTCTTGTCTAAAAGATCAATATATGTTGAAATACTGAATAGTTATGATTAATCAGGAAGGAAAAACCAGATTCAGGCTGCATAATGCTAGGAACAGAAATGCAGTACTTCCCCACGTACTCATAGGCATTATCCACTACTCCTGTTAGCCATGTTTATATTTGATATAACACCACATACTGCACTGAAAAACTATGATTTCCTATACAAATTCTGCATAGAAGTATTCCAGAAAGAAAACAGCAATGCTCCTGCATCATAATTCTTGTTATAAGAAGGAAGGAAGGAAATGAAAACAGAACTGGGGTACCTTCTCTTATCTCCAGTCTGAGGAGCTCAGACTTGTTCAAAGAACAAATAATAGCAAAATTTCCTCTGTCTTGCAGAAGTCCAGAAAAGAACAGCAGAGAAGGCAATTAGTTTAGGGAGCAATTATCTTCCCTGAATGTCTTTACAGGATGGAACTGTGACACAAGGCTTGGAAAAAATCAGACTTTGATAAAGGTCAGTGGCATATAACCTATTTTGGCAATTACTTGTCAAATATAAGAATGGTTTAAAATACATTGAAGAAACTCAGGAAATCTGGTGACAGGACTGTTTTAAGCAATGTACTCACTATCCTTCAAAGGTAACTCTGAATTTAACACTGCCAATACTGAAATAAAACTGGGTGTGGGAGAAGAAGGAAGGAAGCAATCTGCCGTTGCCCTGAGTCTGAGGGGTTTCTGTGGTGTGTGATCGAATGCCTTTTGGGTTGTTGTGCCATCAGCCACTCCAGGCTCTGTTCCTCATCCTTCCCCACCTCAGACACGAGTGAGTGAGGTGTCAGTGAGGGCTGACCCCTCGTGTGCTCCAGGGCAGCTGGAAACCTTTCAAGAGCACACTCAACCCCCCCACTATCCAGCATCCTTGTTTTTTTCCACACTGAATTGCAATTTTCTCCCCTGGAGATTCACCCCCCGAGGTCCCCATGCAAAGATGGGGGAAGTTTGGGGTCAGATTTGAAATGTTTGACCCACCTGCTGTTCCAAAGCTACACAGGCTGTGTTCCCCCACCAGTGCTGACACTATGATTTCATCTGTGCCAGTGGTGGAGGCTGATTGAACATCAGGAGGGAGAGAGAACATTCCATAAAACTGCAGGCGGAAAAGGTTTGCCAATTATTTTTCTTCTCATGACTTTTAGGATGCACAGATTCCTTTTGGCAGTTCCCCTTGTTTTGTGCCCATAAAATAAGTTTAATAGCTGAATTTTCCTTAAGATAATCAGAGGCTGTATAATTTATGCATCTGAATAGCATTGTAGCCAGATGTAATTTTGCTTGAAGTTTCAGCATTACAGTTAGTAATGACTCTGCTGGCTGTGTTTTGTAGAATTTGCAATTTATTTAACAGTTGACTGAGCACTGACCCCATATAATAACGCCATAATCAAAATGTGGCAAAAATTAAAAATTAAAATCTAAAAAGAAATCTGTGCCTTCTGGGACACAGGCAGCCTACAAGTGGACAGGGTATAGAAACAATCTCTAAAATGACAGGTAACTAACATGGTCTTTAAAGTTTATAGCAGAGACAAACTAGCCAATCAAAGATTGAGCTGAATTAAGGTTTGAAACATTCTCCAAGTAATAGTTATGGCTTGAGGCATTTGTTTTGTCAGCCTTTCTGCCATTCAAGTCCCTCTCCCTGATCTGCAGGAGATGGTTATTCCGTGATCCAACACGGGAAATATCAGAGGGAGTTCTGTGCTTCCAAAGAGCAGGGGAGCCTCAGCGGGAGGAGAGCTCAATTTCAGTTCCTGTTTCTGCCACGGCTTCCCAAAGAGCAGCAGAGCAGAGCCAGGTGGGAGCTGGCACTTTCTGACTGCACACAGCAAGGGAACCCCCTGGTTTTCCAGAGCAGCTCCTCCCCACTCTGCTGGGCTGTCCCAGCCTTCCCCAGGTGCTGTCCTGCTCTGCAGAACCCTTCCTCACTGTCCCAGGCACTGACCATGTCCTGCTCACCTCTTCCAGAACCTCCCACACCCGATCCACAAGTCTGTTTGGGTCATTACTTTATTTTGGCCCTGTTTATAATAAGGTTTGCAGTTAATCTACCTTTTACCCCACCCACTGGGTGACATTTAATAAATTGTATTCTTCATTAACATTTCCTTCTCAAGCATTATAGATGATTAATGGTGATAGAGAAATACAGTGTCATCAGCATAAAACAATGATTTATGGTGATAAAGAAACAGCATCATCAGCATAAAAAAATATTAAGTTATTTGGAGTTAAGATGGGAAGACACAGATCCAGAATTTGCTGCAAGTTCAGTCTAGCTCTGCTGCATTCATGTGTGTCCCTGGTTTGTCCTGTGGAAATAAGTGTGGCTGGCACTTTTCTGTGTCCCCAGCAAGGGTGGCAGAGCCTGCTGGAGATGCTGCACTGCAGCCACAGCACAATGCACAGGGATGGAGGCTTTCTCTCAGAGCCCCTGCACCTCCTGTGGATCCTCACTGCATTCCTAAGCCAATTTAGATCACAGGCCAATATCACACACAACTTGCAGCAGCCTGCATTACAATTTGTGTGCTGTGTGGGATACAAAGAGCCATGAAAGATTTCCTTTCCAAGCATTCAAAAGGCTGAAAAGATCTCCCAGCCGGTTGCCATTTACACTGATAATCCAATTGGAGTGAGAGTGCCTCTAACAAAGTTAAAAAATGGCAGCACAATCGAAGACAGCTGCCCAAGATAGGTACAGCACTTAAAAAATGGAAAAATGAGTGAAAAAAACCGAGTTTGTCTCATGGTTCACAGACATAGGACACTTGATCCAGGGTGGAACATTCATTCAAGACTACAAAGCTTTAAACCCCAAACAACTTCCCAAAGTTTCCTGTATCAGTGACTTTTTTCCCAAAGGAAAAAAAAAAGAATAATCATAATGACAATAAAACTGTGCTAAAAAGTCATATTAATTTGATAGTCCATTGAGAATGAGCACCTGACCCTCAGGATTCTCTGAAACAGGGAGGGGCTACACAACATTGAGAGCTGGTTACATCCAGGCCACAAGGAAAACCTAACACCACAAGTTTCATAAAAAACAAATCACCATAAGTCTTTGCTTTCTTCTCTGTCACTCATTCACAATAAAATAAATAAAACAAAAAGCCAACACTTTAATAGTTTGGGGAAGGAGGGTGATGGGGCAGCTGAATTGAAGATAATCTCCTCCTACTTTCATTCTACAGTCACATCTACTGCAGCTACAGAATCAGGTATGCCAGCAGTCAGAGCAGTTGCCTACTTGATAGCATTGTTCCTAATTATTTGCTGTTCCTTCCCATTAATTCTCAAACTTGATTATCTTGATTTCAACACTACTAAAAGAGTCATTTAGAGAAATAATGGAAAAGAATGGTTCCAGTGCCAATTCATGCTGCCCTCTTCCATAAATCGCTCTCCAACTTTAAACACTTCCATTTATAGCTACAATATTTTTGACCTTTATGATGTTTCCAAGCCTCTTTAACCATCAGCAGCAGACTGACTATGGTGAGGATTTTCCCTCCTGCACAGTCTGAGTGTCCATATAGAGGAGCCAGTGGCAGTGGAAACAAATCTGAAACAATTCTCCTCTCTCACAAAGTGAAAACCTCATGATTATGTCTTTAGCATAAACATGGCAAATTTAAAGCTACAGACTACAGGTGCAGTGTCTTGTACTTACACAAAAACATGCAAGTTTGAGGCCAAAGAAGGAGGGATCCTGCTTTCCCCCCTGCTCAGGTACCAGCCCACAGGGAAGAGCCTCTCCTGAGAAGGGGAGGAGTACACTGGGGGCAATGACCACCACACCCATCGGTTCCCTGCACCTTTCCATAGTGACAGCCAACAGCTTTTGAACAGAAATGTCTCCTGGAGGTTTTCTAGATGTGGTTTTGTGTGTCACAAAGTCAGGAATTTCTCTCCTGACAAAAATTACAAAACTTTCTGTTCCAGTCAGGCAGGGCCAGGGTCTTTCTACTGAGATGAGGAAATGCTCCCTGAAGAGACTGGATGAGTTTAAAAGAGTCATCAATAACAAAAGGGGAAGGGTGGTAAGAACTGCCAACTATTTTCTCTACATTTGTATTTAAATATTTGAAACAACTTACTTTGACCAAGTTCATGGTGTTTAAACTAGAATATTAATGAGATCAGAGAATTCTGAATGAATTATGGAAAGCATGTGCACACCAAAAGTCATTCACTCCAAGAGTACATGATTGTACAGAATATACAGACTTGTGGTAAAGAAACACAGCAGGTTGCTTCTGCATACAAAAAAATGCACCAAGTTTCCAGATCAGGAACTGGCTTCTTGAATTGCTTTGAACAAATTAAGCTCCATTCTCTGCCATTCTCTGCCCCACTGCTGTGGGGATTGTCTTGAATGAGCTGATATTTTTAAACTATTTTTTTTCCTAAGCTGAGTTAAAAGGTGTATTGCTCCCAAACCCACAGCTTTTACAGGTGAAGTGGAAAGGAAAAAAAAAAAAGTGGAGGCTGAAAAAACGTATTTGTTATTCAGCTGGGAAAAGCAGAATTGTTTTACTCTGCCTATCTCACTCGCTGGCTGTTTTCTTTTTCACCTGTGAAAGCAGTTTCTGTAATAGCAATTCAGTTCTTGTTCCTCAGAATAAGTAGAGATTTGTTTGGGCTTGGATAAGTGCCCAAAACATACTCCTAACTATTCCAGTTCTATTGAGTCTCTGAAAAAGCGCTACATGTATCTTTTCAGAACTTAGGTCTTTTTATTTCAGTCTCAGATGAAAGCACACAAAGCTAAACAAGGGGAAAGGGAGGAAAGTGATCTGAACTACACAGAGATAAAGAATGGCTCATTTGGAGCCTGGCTGGAGTTCTGGATGAATGACCATCTTCACTTTTGCTTTATTCTAAAAATTCTTCCAACAATATTTTAACCCTAGGTAACTGAAATTCTAACTTTTGCCAAGTAAAAGTGGATTATGATGATACTACATTTTAAGGTAGAAGAGATGTATGCAAAACTGTTATTTTTTCACTAAAAGTCAACAGCTACGTATTAACAGCAGTGCCATGAGAGATGGGAGCAGTCACATCATACAGGAAATTTTCACCTTGAACTTGGTGTAAAACTTAAAGAATTAGAACATAATTTGAACTTTTTAAAATAAGAAGTCTCTCAACAGCTAGCATTCTAAAGCACCAATAAGATATTTTTTGTTGTTTTTCCTTCATGGGGCACTTCTCACTGGAGGTATTTGGTAGGGGATCTGGGCTATCCCCAGTGCAGAGCTGTGTGAATGCAAGGCAAATGTCAGAGGAGTCAGCAGCGAGCCGGGAGCTAGAGCAGTACATCATGGTCACAAACAATCTCTCTGATATCAATCATCCTTCAAACAGGAGGAAAAAATACCTTGTTCTCATTAATAAACATGAGTTTGTTTTCAGATGAAATCCCCCCCTTACAGCCTCAAAACAGCTTTCTAAGAGCCCCAGATTGCTGTTTGGGTTAGCAGGTATGTCCTGGCTGCGGAACAGAGAGGACTGCATTGTGATTGCTTGCATTTGAAACAGCTGAACAGCAAAAGGGAAGAGGCTTTCAGGACTGTTCACCTATTGGCAATGTTCATTCATGCTTTAAAAAGTTCACTTTGTTCTTGTACATCTCTCAGGTTCTTTTCACAAAATTTCAGAGCGGTCATTTTTTCTGGATTTTAAATTATCTACTGCTGAGCAGGAGGCTGATAAAATCCCTACTCTCTCTTACATGCCTCTACAATAATGCTCCAGAGGAGGAGAGGCCTATCTCCTGCTCAAGTACTTGTGATGGAAATGGAATAAAATACTCTGCTCCAGCAAAGGCTGGGTTTGGAAAGTGTTCCCTTAACAGCCTCTTCCACTTGAAGCAATTAAAGCCAAGTGTAAGTTCCAATGTGTCATTTTCCAGATGCAGCAAATCAAACGAAATTTGAATAGTCCTGTATGACACTAGAAATCAGCAAGTGGAATAATAACATATTATGCACCTCATGTCCAGAAACCATAGGAGGGAGTCAAGAATTTTAAAGCTCTTGAAAGATATTTCTGAGCAAGTCAGCCACGTGCTGTACAGCTCCACCACACACAACCACCAGGCACAGGAACCTACTCAGCTGTGCTGAGACATCAGAAGCAAACATTTGACTTGTGCCATGTTTATGCCATGGTGGGGAATGTGTTTGAGCATGGACCTGGAGCAGCCCACCTGACTGAAGTGTTGGTTTTTATGACTTTGGGCAGCCCAAAGCTGCTTCCTCCAGCCCGAGCCCTTGGCAGCATGGCCACGAGCTACAGGAGCCACCCAGCCCTTTTCTTTCCTGCAGAAGGCACAGCTTTGCTATTGCCAAACCTGGCATTTTTAAAAGGCCTGTGAGATGGGATATTCACCTGTCTCCCTCAAATCCCTGCTATTCTCTCTTTTGAGAGCATCATAAGGCCATGTTCAGTGCTGCAGCCCAAACTAACTCAAGTACCCTCAGGTGTTTTGGCTGGGCTCAGGTAACTCTGCTGCCCCAGACAGCCCCATAACCTCCAGCACAGTGACCTGCTGGGGCTGGTTTAGGTTGACAATGACTTCAAGGTGTCCATAGGCATAGCCTCCAGCACAGTGACCTGCTGGGGCTGGTTTAGGTTGACAATAACTTCAAGGTGTCCATAGGCATAGCCTCCAGCACAGTGACCTGCTGGGGCTGCTTTAGGTTGACAATAACTTCAAGGTGTCCATAGGCATAACCTCCAGCACAGTGACCTGCTGGGGCTGGTTTAGGTTGACAATAACTTCAAGGTGTCCATAGGCTCTCCAGTCAATTTTCCATATGCCCCTCCCTGCTCAGTCCCCCTCTCACGATCTTTCACAGGAGCTCACACAGGGCTTGGATTAACAGTGCTATTTCCTTTATATGGAACAATCCATACTTTCAAATAACACAGACAACCAAGAGCTGTCCCAGCTTCGTTTGTGAGAGAGCTCAGTATAAAAGAGAGTCAATCAGCTGTACAAATGGAAGGGAAAACCCAGAGCAGCTCTAACAGTTGCCTCTCTAATAGTTGGCAAATTCAAACGTAACACAATCCTCCAGGTGGTGTTCCAGGAGCTAAATTTGAGAAGTTGCAACCAGAAATGTATTTACTGCTAATTGTGAATCCTGCCAAGGTACCAAAGGCTGAGCAGAGACCGCAGGGAAGCAATGTAACCTTTGTTTCAAGTGCTGTGGGTGTATTACAAGTCACTGAATGGGTGCCAAGAAGAGGAATGTTGTCAGGCAAAATGACAGGAAATCCCAACAGTGTTAGGTATTTGGTTGATCTGAAAAATTAGATCATTAAAAACTCGGGTGGTTTGAGTGATTTAAATATTAAAAGAAGAGAGGAAGAAATGAAATGCAACAGGAAACAAGAGCAATGACAGATACTGGAAAGGAGCAAGGCAAAGCAGATGCAATAGTTCAAAATCACACAGAAAGAGAAACAGGAACAGATGGATTTCCATAAAGAATAGAAAAATCTCTATGTTTATTTTCATTTGAAGCCAATGGAAGAAAGAAGTCCTAGAGGCATTGGAATAGTTTAATTTTCAGAGCTGGTCTGGTTGACATTTTCTTTTGAACACCAGATTAAATAACACAACTCAGCTAACAGCATCTTTGCTACAAATGCTGTGGGGCTAAAGACCAGATAAGCAGCAGCATTTAAAGCCTTTTTCCCTATGCAAATAAGTGCTGGTAAATACTATCAACATACACACATTTTGACTCAGATGAAAATAAAAAAAAGCTGTTGACTGCTCAAGTCCTAATCCTGATGCCAACACCTGACATACATCAGCCTGAGACTTATGAGATGATGATTCCAAAGATGTCCTAAAAGAGACAAATAGAAATCTGTAAACACATTTAACTAACTCCATGTCATTGCTCATGACTTTCAGTAATGTTTGAATGTCTCAGTCAGGATCCCTTAACATGAAATGTGAACACACTGACACGACCATCAGGGTACTTGAACTTCTTCACTTGAAGCTTCCACTCTCAAAGGCAACAAATTGACAAGAATATCAGTTCCCATATGAAGATAAGACTACAGGCCTCAAAGTAATAAATAAAACTTTCAGAAAATACTCCAAAATTCAAGGTTCCTCAATTCTTCACAGGGAAGCATCAAACACTGAGAACTTAGACTCACATTTCAACCTTTATACGTTTTTGTCATTTTAAATTACTTAAAGCTGCATTATTTATCTTCTGGAGTTTGCAGTAATATAAAAATACGCACACTGAACAATATTTTCTGATTCAAAAAAGAAGTAAAATGTTAAGAAAAAAGAGACCAACAAAACCAATCAACCAACCAAAAACAGTAAAAAAAAAGAGTGAGGTCTGAAAGAGATTTTGGGGATGTCAAGCAGGATGTCACAGCAGCACTGAGATCACCCCTTTGGGTGCACCTATGCTCTCCATTTGCAGCCTGGAACCAGAATACATCCAGCACCACATGGCTCATATAGGCCTGGACACTAATGAAGAGGCTGGTGGATATTCCATTGGGAAAACAGGTCCATAAAGAGCCAGTTCCATGGAAAAGGATCTCAATTTTATTACCATTTTTGAGTCCAGACAAGTTTTATACTCTAATATGTCTGCAATAACATCTGATGTATCTGACTTAAAGGACAGAATTGTAATAAAGTTAGAAGCGTACAAAATTGCAGAAAGGACAATTTAAACTGAAGCTCTCAACATTAACATCCAGGTTTTGAGCATTCAAAAGTGAGCTATGAAACACCAGAAAATTGAGGCCTTTGCTAAATGTCAACCAGGGGAAATGTGACTTAGATTATTAGAGAGTCAAAGAATATAATCCACAGTAGATCACTTCAGCCCTGGCTAATTACTAAAGGCACCAGTTCATTACACTGCTCTAAGTGTATCTAATTCAGTTTGCTCTGCAGTTCATCTATTATGTCTTTTTTATGTGTTCCTGCACTGCTGTTGCCGTGTACAACCTGCTCTGAAGGTGCTTCTCAGCTCCTGCCATTTCCACCCAGTAAATCCAGAAACCCTGACTGAGGTTTGCCCACTTTCAAGCTGATTTCTAATCTGCAAAAATAAGATGGAAGAGAGAAAATAATTAAAAAAAAAAAACACAAAAAACCATGGCTGAGGGATAAACTCATGTTTAAAACTCAGGACCACAGCTAAGACATTTTCTGTAATAAATTAAGCAACTGGAGTTGGTTAATAGAACACCATTGTCAGATGCAAATTTGAAATTCAAAAGAACAAAGCTATTTAACCTATGATCAGACCATTTAAAAGATACATTTCATTATAAAGAGCTACTGAAATTTATTCCCATGAGATTCTGTTGGTGTTGAAATTTTACATGGATTCAAGACTTAAGTATATTCATATATTCAGAGGGAAAAAAAAAATCTCATTCAGGGTTAACAACTACAAGTATCCAAAAATTTGTAAGTCACAGATGATTGGGGAGGTAACTTAAAAGGTCTCTTTTTGCTCGTGTATTTTTCTTGTTGTCTGCCCTGGACACCTTTTGTTGACCAGTGCTGGTTAGCTGAACCTGTGGGATGGCTTAATATGATGACTCAAGCTAACTTCTACACCCTCACATTAGCAAATGTTCTGAACACAACATTCAGTTTTTGCACAATTTGTACCTTTTCACAGAGCAAGCAAAAGGTAGTAACAGCTACCCACACCTCACAAACCTCTGCAGCATTTAAAAATACTTTAAGGATTTCAGAGCAGCAGCAAAACTCTTATTAACAGGGACAAATATTTTAAACTGGGAAACTTGAAGTGTCAGTTCATGAACATCTGTACTCAATATCAAAGAATATTTACTATCCATATCTGACTTTCCAGTAGTTAATAATAATAAAAACATTTTTTTAAGTGACCATAACAAATTTCTTTTACACAGTGCATGCCATTCTTGTCACTTTTATGGCTTGGAAATACAGCAACATAATGGATATTAAAACTGACATACTCCCATATTTTAAATAGTTCTCATCTGCTCATATTTTTTGTTTAATAGGGTTCTCAAAAGTCATTCACAGCTAATTGACATCAGTTTTAATTGACTTTTGTGTAGGTATTAGAAGGAAAACTGAAAAACCAGCTTGCAGTAATTTCCTATACAACAAATCAAAAAATGCAGTATGTGTGAAGACAGTGTATAAATTAAAAATGACTGAAAGGCGCGAGAAACTCTCAGACAAATATGATCTGTGAGTGAAACAGGACCTATTTTCTTCTGTTTGTGCAGGGGGTGGATGGTCCAGCTCCCTCTAGCACAGATGAACATGAAAAGCAAGCAGCTTAAACCCTCCCTTGCAAGAAAAAGAAAAGCCCAGGCTGTTCTGGAGTCGTGCTGGTCATGCTGGGAGGGAGCAGCCTCTGGTGACAGCTTCAGAAACTTGCCTGAAATCTAAGTTACCTGCAGCTGCCTGTTCATACCCACCACTACTCAGTTAACCTTCAGCAGTAAACCACCAAAAAGAATGTTTCCTAAACCCACAAGGCTTTATAATAAAACAATAACACACCTGTTCCCAGCAGCACTCTTATCACATCACTTGCAAACACATCCACAATTCCCAATACATTTTTTAAACGCTTGGATTATGGAGAGCAGTTAGAACCCCTAATCTAGACAAGCCCTGGACAGAGCATTCCCTCCAAAGGCAGCTCTGCTTGCTTGTTTTGACTCCACAAGAGCTGCTGAGGCACGTTTGCAGTGGGGTGATGTGTAGCTGCTGGCAGGATCTGCTCAGGATGGCTCCCTGGCTCTGCACTCCCCAGATCTGCACCTTGTCTGGTGATAAGTGAGGACAGCATCTTCAGGAATGTGATGGCAAAGGACAGACCAAGACATTTGGACAATTTGTGTAAGGATGTTGAGAGGTTCCCTGAGCTGCTCACAACCCCTAGGTGTGTGCTCAGCTGATGCTCCTGCTCTTGGGCTTTGCCTCCTTTTTAATCTGTATCAGCTGAAGGAGGGCAAGCTGACGTGTGCCTACTCGCTCTCCAGGAGCTCCTTTACCCAACACACCACCTCTCTGCAGCAGCAAATACATCAAGCCTTCCTGTGCCTCAGAGCCTCTTAATCCAAAGGAGAGATAAAAAACCTGAAAAACCGACTGCATGATACAGAGCAATACAGCAGAGTATTGGGTGTTATCACTTCCTCTCACTAGAGCTGACTTTCATGTCTGTGATCACTTTTCCTTCCTTTAAGCCCCAAACCTTCACACTAAAGAAGATAAGGAACCAAGGAACATGAAAAAAAAAAAAAAAAAAAGGAAAAAAAAAAGGTATTTTATAGCCCTATTCTAGACCTTCTGCACTACCAGCAAGCCAAATGCAACCATTGCTACTTGTGCTGGAAACCAAACCCCAGCAGCAGCAGCAGCAGCACTGACCTCCATCCCCTGCCCCAGCAAAACCACACCTTGAAGAGGCATCCACCTGTGTGCCAGCAGCACCACAGGCCTGGCCTCCCACAGTCCTCTTTCCTGGCCCAAAGTCCTCTTTCCTGGCCCAAAGTCCTCTTTCCTGGCCCAAAGTCCTCTTTCCTGGCTTCAAAGTCCCCAGCATTCAGATTGCTTCCTGAGGGTGATGCCCCTGGAAACTCCTCTGCAGATGACATCTGGAAAAAAGCTGCATGGTCCAGGTGTCCCCCTCACTCTTCACTCCAGTATATAAAGAACAAATTACATTATCTTCATTAATGCTCCCCCAGTGCATCATACAAGAACAACAAAGACATCACCACACACTGGTGCCTGCTGTCTCCTTACCTTCATAAAGCTGCCCATGTAGTCTGCAGGTAACTCATGGAGTTAGTGATGGCTGTATATTAAATTTGTCCTCCAGGTCCTCCGTTCAACACAGTAGGCAAAGCTCTGTTTTCCGAGGGCAAAACTGTTGAGATGATGAAATAAAGACTTTTTATTAAGGCAAAATACAAAAAACCACACTGACAGCTGAGGGCTGTGCTACAAAAATAAAGAAATGCTCAAACCCTGGTGTTTGCACCACACAGGTCTTTTACCTGTGATCTCAGTCCAGATACCACACATTAGACAAAGTAATTAGTTTATTGGACTAATTTCTGCTAAAATATTAAAAGGCTTATCCATCACAGCATGACATTAAAAAATTCCATTTCACAGCATTCAGAGAAAATAAACTACTTTGTAAACACAAACAAAAAGGAACTGCTCATGGTAGGTCCTGTGTATTGGCAAGGAAGGTAAAAAGCTTAATTAAAAGAGATTGAAATAATTTGCAAGGAGTGTTTCACACTGCAACATCATCAGCAATACTTGGTGACCAAGGAAGCATTAAAGTGGTGATGGAGAAACATTTGGCAGCATGAGGTTTGAAGTATTTTAGATCTTTGAGTAAAATGTTACTCTGCATAGAGTGCACCAGGCTACCTACAGGTCTAATCAAAACACATTTAAAGTATACATTCCTATTATTTCAGCAGATGAAATAATCTTACAGTGAGCAGATATGACTTGCTATCTTTTTTTTCAACACTTTTTCTGTCTAGTTACGTGTGCCAAAATGCTTATATTGTCCTTTTTCCTCCACATCACGTTTGCAATCTGCTCCCAATGACCATCCCTAAAACTGAATGTTTGTGCCCCATTACTATTATTATTATCAAAACCTGATTTTAAGATTAGCTTTCTGAAATAAAAATCTTGAAAAACTTTAGGGAGACTATATATCTTTCAATCCACATATGGGGAGGGGATTTGTTTCGTGTCCTTTTGAGTTTAATGTCATTTTTACCTTCATTTTACTTTTGAAACAAACGTAATATTTCCTCTCAAAATTGAAAACCCCAATAACTTGCTTTCCAAAGTGTTTGTCTCCTTCAAAACTACTGCAATCTTGCAAAATAGTTTTAGTGAGAAGAGGATGGTATTTGGGAACAAATAATTTCGTGTTATTTTTTACCCAGTAATGAGCAGTTGCTCGGGATTTCTTCCTGAGCCAAGTCACTTAACGAGCAGAGGACACGTGAGCTGGTGCATGTCCTATGGAGCAACGCTGCTCTTCCCACTTGAAAACCACCCAAATGTTACAAATCCTTACTTCCCCAGGATGGATGTTTACCCACACATTTCTCTCATGTCCTTCAGCTGCAAGACAGCCGCAGCTTTACCTCTACATTACTGTGGAATAAGGGAAACTCAGCTGGAAAGCAGCGAGTTTCTGAAAATGACTGCAATTACAGGTCAGAATTAGAAACCTACTGAGTACAGGTTGCCCTGGATCCTGCCATATCTGGATTTGGCAGTTTTTGAGTGATGTCACCTCCCAGCAACAATGTTTACTGCTTCAAGGTAAAAGGTAGAGGAAATCTGCTGTCCTTCCATTTAACATTTTAGCAGGTCCAGGGAAAAAGCCTTTTGACACACGGCCCCTTACAAAGAAATTGAATAAAGGTGCAATCTGTTAGAGGCGTGTTACAGCACACTGCTACTTGCAAAGGATCATTTTGTTTCTTTTCTTTTCTGATTTATGTGCTTGAATGAATGATCTCTCAGTGCTCAGAATTTTTATCAGAACAGTAAAGCTGGGAAAGCCAGTGGCCTTTGCTTGGCAGCACAGCCCTTGTTCACCAGCCCCAATGCAGCCACGAGGCTTGTGACAAAAAACAAACGTTTCCAGTGACCTCCTCACCCATTCCTAAAGATTCTGCCTCTGCAGCCAGTGGCAGGTGAGGAACTGCTTAAATAAAGCAGAGAAAGGCAAGAAGGCAGAGAGGAATGCTGTGCACTGAATTGGGCACGTTGGAAGGGAAAGGGTGGAGAAGAGGGGAAAGCCAGGCAGGGCAATGCTCAGATGCTCAGCAGGGCAGGGCAGAGGCTCTGAGCCTTGGGACTGAGCTGAGGAACAGCCTCACTCAGCATTTCCCTGCTTTCCACATGAGTATTGTGGGCTGATGGAAACACAGGGATCAAATCCAAGGGAAGAAAAATAAAGTGGCTCTGAAATAGCATTTTCCAAAACATAAAAAAATCCCACTTTTTCTCAAAGGGCTATTTTTGCTCCTTTCAGGCATCAGAAAGAAAGATAGAAGGCAAAAATGTGTTGAGAGCAGCCCTGAGGAGATGAGTTTGGATTTTGGGGCTTAGAGCAACCTGATATAGTGGAAGGTGTCCCTGGCCATGGCAGGGGTTGGAATAAAATCAACTTTAAGGTCCCTTTCAACCCAAACCAATCTGTGATCCCATAAGAGAGAGAGAAAAGAGAGATGGGAGAAGACAGAGTTTTGAAATCAAATTTACACCAAAGAAATTGCAAAATCTCATACTCTGCCTCTCTCCCCATTAACTTGTACATAGCAGGCTTGAAACTAGCCAAGCTGGTGAGCAGGGAAAAACTTAAATACAAAATGAAGAAAGCTTGTTCAACATGTGATTCACCTGATGATATCCAATCTCTAAACCATCTTATTTTTAGCTGCAAAATAATTTGTGTACCAGCCATCTCCTTCCTCTTCAAGAAAGTTTTCTAATTACAGGTAGATGCCAAAAGACAATATTTGAATTTAGTTTAATTTATAAATTACCTTGAAGCAGGTTTGTCTCTGGTGAATTTAAAGCATTATCTAAAATTTCATGTTTTATCCACAGCTGTCAAGTGAGCAATTTCCCTACCTTGAAATATATATAAGGAGAAGTGCTAACCCTGAAGAGAAGGAAAAAATTAATCAAAATCTCTGTCCCCAAGAAAAAAGAAACGTGGTGATACTCCCTTCCATCCCATAAATGTGATATATCACTGATCCAAAGTGCACCCAGTGCCACGTGTGTGGGGTGGGTGGCACTGGTGGTTCCATTCTGGAACTGGTGGAACTGGTGGAGAGCACCGTGCAGAGAGCAGCAGCTTCCCTCTGAGAGCTCAGCCTCCTCCTGGAGCACAGCAGGGAAACTCCATTATCTCAGCTCTGCAGAGCCCCCCGAGCACAGAGCGAGCTCTGCCCTGCCAGGGCTCCTGCCAGGAGAGGAACCCTGGGTCTCAATCCTGGTTTAACCCTTTGTCCACAGATCCAGCCCCTCTCAGGAACTCCTGCCAAGAGAGGAACCCTGGGTCTCAATCCTGGTTTAACCCTTTGTCCACAGATCCAGCCCCTCTCAGGAACTCCTGCCAAGAGAGGAACCCTGGGTCTCAATCCTGGTTTAACCCTTTGTCCACAGATCCAGCCCCTCTCAGGAACTCCTGCCAAGAGAGGAACCCTGGGTCTCAATCCCGGTTTAACCCTTTGTCCACAGATCCAGCCCCTCTCAGGGACTCCTGCCTGCCTGCCCAGGCTGGCTGAGCAGGGTCTTTGTTCCTCCACAGCCTTCACACAATTCCCAGTTTCTCCTTTTAAATGAAACCTTTGAGGCTGTTCCAGGACAAGGGACAGGGCAGGCTGGCAATCCCAGGTGCCTGGGGAATGCACGGCTGCTCCACGCTCGCTGCTGGCACCTCTGCTCATCCCAACAATCATTCATGCCAGTAGAGTCAAACCCTTGAAAAATCCCAAGAGCAACCCATACAAAAACTGCTGCAGAGCTGCTTCAGGACTCAGCTCCAGCCCTGTGTGCAGGGTGTTACATAAACATAAGGGCTGACATGAATGATTTAGTGGCTGACCATGAGTGAGACGAGCTGTCTCATCAGCACAGGAGACACAACAGTTTGGGGTTTCATGAAACCATGAGAAGTAAATAAACATTTCCTATGGGTGTATCATGAAACGTTTCCTCCTAATATAAATTAACTTTCAAAGGAAGAAAAAGAAGTAAAATTCCTTATGAAGAGAAAAAAAAATTAAAAATATGGCTGGAAATGATCATACCACTGGGATCATCTGCAAATTTTACAGCCACAAAATCTTTCAAAATCCACTAGATCTTTAGGAGCACATTTATCAGCCATCTTTTATCACAGTAGAAATGAAGACACTGTGCTGACAAAGTCTGACAGAGTGAATCAATGGCAGAACTAATCACCGAAATCCCCTGATTCCTACTGCAAATATTACTCCACATTACCAACATTATCAGCTGCCTTATATATGTACTTTTACTACCAAGTCTCAGTCATAAAGTAACTCTATTTCATCTCTATAAACTTAGAATGAATAATCTTTTCTGTTATTTTAACTTTGTGGGATATTCCCTATTTCTTGGAGGCAGATGGCAAATCCTTGTGCCTTCCTCGATTTTTGAGTTAACACTGCTCACCATCAGACCATTTCACACACTCCAAAGCTCTGGGCACCACCCATTTCCCTGATCTCTCCATCATTCCTGGGTTTTCTTATGTGAAAAACACACCAGCATTTTGCACTCCCTGCCCCAGCACTTCTGAGGTCAGGCACCTATAACAAAAAGTCTCCTTGAGACAAGGGCACCAATTTTCCCCAGTTTCTAAGCCAGAAAGGGGACAAAAGTTGATCTAGCAATGGCTTAATTCCAGCTGGATCTTCATCCCAAACTTGCATTTTGTAGGAGATTTTGTGGTAAGGGAACAATTCTTTATCCCATGCCCACTTTGGTGTAGGTGGCTAATTGCAATATGCATGAAGAAATAATAACCAGGCCTTCTGTTGGCACAAAGACCTGAATCTGGATACCCACACAATGCATCTGAAATTCACTGGGTTTTGAGTGCTTGATGTGTTTGAGGTTTTTTTATAAAACACTCAAGAAGGGTGATATTTGATTTGACGGAGTAGAACTGTTTAAAACCGACAACTCCTGGTGTTTCTTTTGTAATATGTTCATATACACTGCTTTAAAGTGCTAAAAAACACTCAATGTGCCTCAAGGACCAGAAAACCTCTTTAGTACAAATTCTCTGTATTGGAGGGCTGGCCTGTGCAATGCACCACATTATGATGCATTATGTGCACGAGTGAACAAACTCTTACTTTTCAAAAGTTTATCATTTAAGTACTGAAACATTACCATTCCATACAAACTCAGGGCAAATGGTACAAAATATACAGTACAAACACAAATAAATATTCTATTCCATCAATGTCCACTCACAATTCAGATGAGGGAAACTCTCACATATTCCAACTTCAATCTGACTGGCCTAAAAAATGCAGTATTGAGATGAGACTGGGGGAGTCTCATGTGAGGGAGCAGCAGCATTCCCTGAAATACAGGTTTTCTCAGCACACAAGAAATTGGCTGCTATTACCTACAGTCAGGTGAGAAAAAATAATAGGGGAGAATATTAACTCAAGTAATGTAAACTCAATCATCTCAAAAGCTGTTGGATAGGGCTTGGGACAACCAAGATGATCAAGACTTTGTTCTTGGCAGTGTTAGACAGACAAAACAAATCTTGGCACCCATTTTTACTGATGGTGCTTTTTGTTCCTGATGATTCCCTCTGTGAGCAAGGGGAGCAGTGCTGGCAGCCTGCCCTCACTTCCCTGCCAGGGCTTCTGGATCAGAGATGCTTCTCTGGGCTGTGGTGGCCTCTGCTTGGACATTTAGCACTGCCCCAAGCAGCTGTTTGCTGCACTGCCTGATGCTCAGCTAGAACGAAAACAGGAGCTCCTCTACCCCACTTGCACATCCCAGCTGCACCACGGCTGCACTGGCCTTGCTACAGCAGTTATCACTGCAGGGAAATGGAAAAGACAATGATGCATCACCGGGAAAATCACACCAACCATTCCTTTCTGACTCAAACAACTTTGAAAAAGTGGCTTATTTCTCCCCTGATTATCAGTCCTTTAGACAAATTTACAAAGCACCCCAAAAAACACTGCAGCAATGAATGCTGCTGTTGTCCTCAGTACAGCCACACAAGGCTGGGGGCTTATTTTTCTCTCTAGCCTAAAGGCAAAAGCAATAAATTGATAAAGAAAATAAATGATTGTAATGGCTCCCATAGGCGTCAGTGGCAGAGGAAGATTTAAAACATGAAGTGACCTGTTTGCTCCTTGGTATTCTCTCATTATTTCATTCTATATTTTTTTTAATTAGTATTTTCATTAAATAAAAATTCCTAGTGCATAGTGTTAACACTGCTGAGTTTAGATCTGAGCACTGATATTTCAATGTGTTAGACCCATAAATGCAAATTGAAGCAATCACACAAACATGGGAGCTGTGTGAAAACAGAGCTGAAAGGTTTCTAATCCAAACAAATCCAGTCACTTGACTAAAGTTCTTGAGTAATTTTCCCTTTGTGAAGTTTTGGGGAAATCTACTGATATCCAGGATATAAATTCTCTTTTCTTTGGGGTACCACCTATTTCCATGCTTACAATACAGTGGAAATATTTCCAAGCTCTCTGTAGCCTGTATTTTCAAGCTCCCCTCTTTCAAGCTCCCCTCATTTTGGGAGCCATAGAGGCAGATTATCACAGAGTTATGCCCAGCCTGTTTTGGCTGCCCCACAGCAGCCTGCCAAGTGTGCTGCAGAGGAGTGCCAGTGCTCTGGCACAGTGTCCTCAGCAGGCAGCTTCAGCCCACGCTCCCAGGGAGAGGCAAACACCGAGTGTGTGTGCATGGGGACACAGGCTGCTGTTCTGTGTGTCTGCAGATCCCACAGACCACAGCCAATGCGTGCTGAAAGAGCATTCCTACCACTGCCATCCACTGAGCATTCCTGCTGACAGCCCTCCATACAGCATTCCTACCACTGCCATCCACTGAGCATTCCTGCTGACACCCCTCCATGGAGCATTCCTACTGACACCCCTCCATGGAGCATTCCTACTGACACCCCTCCATGGAGCATTCCTACTGACACCCCTCCATGGAGAATTCCTACTGATGCCCCTCCATGGAGAATTCCTACTGACACCCCTCCATGGAGCATTCCTACCACTGCCATCCACTGAGCATTCCTGCTGACACCCCTCCATGAGGAATTCCTGCTGACACCCCTCCATGGAGCATTCCTGCTGACACCCCTTCATGGAGCATTCCTACTGACACCCCTCCATGGAGAATTCCTACTGATGCCCATCCATGGAGCATTCCTGCTGACACCCCTCCATGAGGAATTCCTGCTGACACCCCTTCATGGAGCATTCCTACTGACACCCCTCCATGGAGCATTCCTGCTGACACCCCTCCATGAGGAATTCCTACTGATGCCCCTCCATGGAGAATTCCTGCTGACACCCCTCCATGGAGAATTCCTACTGATGCCCATCCACTGGATGTTTTTTTTGGTGCCACACACCTGATGGAACTGCTCCTGCAATTTCTGTCCTGAGAATCTCAGCTCTGACACCTCTCACACACGTTCCCTAGTGATTAGTACACCTTGCCATTCCAAAACACTCAGCCCCGTGAAGAAAGTGCAATAAATTCTTCCAAGTCATCTTTCAGTGCAAGGTGCCATTAATTCCAAGTGTATCTTGCAGACCTAGGTGTTCACATATTATCATATAAACATGTCACACAACACAATACCATCTTAAATCACTTTGAGTCTGGGTATTAAGCTTTCTTTATTTATTTTTTTTCTCCTTAAAGCAAACACATCAAGAAACACTATGGGTTTATACTAGAGCAGGCTTTGCAAGGCCACAAACTACTGACTTCAGTCAGTAATGATTTAAAATACGGAGAACTCAGATGTACCAGGGGAAACAGATTAAAAGAAATTGCAAACAAAGCCACCAAGAGCACCTGATATCCCTAGAGGACCAGTCCTTTTCTTAAATCTTTCTTCCTGAATGCTTCCAGTAGCCTTTTGAGTTAGAACAAACATTGTGTGGTCCTTTCCATGCCCAGGGAAACCTCAAACCTCCAGGTATGTTTTCTGCTCTGTTCAAAAGTCACCCTGTCTGTGCAGTTCTGGGAGCTCTGTCTGCCCATCTCTGTCCCACCCTTCCCCTGCAGGAATCCACCCTGCTGTCAGCTAAAAATGACATAATGTTTTGGGGAAATACCAATTGCACCTCCTGCCCCACCCACCAACAGGGCCAGCCTCAAAGAGAACTAATTCTCAACAAGATTAAATTTGGATAAAAGAAATCTGGGAGGCTTGTAAGGCCTTTTGGCACAGCTGTCAAGTTGCAATAAAAAAACAAGAGGCTTTTATGGCTGGCTGTAAAACACAGAGCATACCTTCTGTCAAAAGAAAAGTAGTGGGGACTACTTTCTAAATCAAGTTCCTTCCTGTATTGACAAACCTAGAGAACATTCACCAAGGACTTGCAGGAATAGTTACACAGGTTTTGGAAATAGCAATGCTCATAATTTTGCTTCTCTGGGTTTTTTTTTGAGGGTTGTTTGTGTTTGTTTTTTGGTTTCTTGGAGTAGTTTTATTTTTTTGCTAACATTAATGCTAAAAGATTCTGTGATTTTCAAGAGTTTTATGTAATACCTGTGACACTACCAAAACCAAAAAGAAGTCACAGAGCAGCACTTTCATACCACACAGACGCTGTTGCAAATCTATTATTTACTTAGTCTGCTTATTTAAGCAATTTTGACTCAGTTATAGGGGCAGGTACATTGATGCCTTGGCTTTTAACTCTACTATTGTTTAAGAATTTCTCTGTGAAATACCAACAAGACAACCAAAAAAATAGTTGCTTGACTGGATTCAAGATGTAGGTGTTAAGAAGAAGAAATCAGAGAATTGGTCTCTTTTCAGTCTCAGGTCAAACCAAGAGCTCGGTCCCACATTGTTGTGGATTTTTGTCAACAGTAAGACCACGTTAATGAATTTTTTGCTGGTATGATTTTTTGCTGTTGCAAATCTTTGTGGAGTAGTAAATAGCAGAGCCAGGTTACTTTTACTCTTGTAGAGAGACGTGAATCACTTGTAAGCTAAAAAATGCATTTTAATACAGCCAAATGCAACATCATACAACTGGGAACACAGTGAGTCTACTAAATCTACAAACAAATCTGCAAAGTAAATCTGCAGGCTGAGAAAGCCTGTCTGGGAAAGCAGCAACACAAGAAGATTTAAAGGTCACTCTTTAGAAAGTTTTGCAATTTTTGTGACAAATAGTTTATTTGCTGAAAAATACACCCAACTGCACTTTAGGGAAGGGAAAATTTGTTGGGTAATTAGGGTGGAATTTGCAATAGCTTTCAAAGGTGAAAATTCAGATTTTTGTACTGTTGAATATTACTTTTGTAATTAATCTTAAGATGTGTGCATGCCATGTCTGTGGTGATATGGATCCATTTAACAGCACCTGAGGGCTGCAGTGAGCATTCCTCAGGCTTGGACTGTGCTCTGAAGGACACCACGCTCTCTTCCTCAGCAGGACTCACCATCACCAGCTGCTGTCTGAGCTGCTTTGGAAATGGGATTCGGGGTTCTCATACAACTCCTCTTGCATTTCAGCAATTTCCCAGGCATGCACACTCTGGGTTTTTGTTTTTTTTCAGTAGTCTTAAATAATCTGTTTGCTCTCATCTGACTTCCCTGTTATCACCCTTATATTGTCCCAAAGGGCTGAGGGCAAGATTCACTGTTACACTCTCTGCCCCTTAAAAAGAGACACAGTTTCTGTTGCAGTGTGTTTCTTGTTAATGCTATGTTCTGTTATTGCCCAAGTCCATGGTTTGGTCCAAATGAGACCCTCCCACCCCACTTTGTCAATGTACACTGAGTCTCCTGTCAATCTGTCTTAGAATGGACGTGGGAATTCCACTTCAGAAATCCCTGAAATTTCCATGTTTGATTAGTCCATGTGACCCAATATCCCCCCCCTACCTCCCTCATTGGATGATGATTTTGTGAACCCTGCCTTTTCCCCTCCCCAGGATATCTCTGATTAACTGATGTTTTGTACCCTCCCTTTGAACCACCTCCCTATTTCAGCTGCTGCACACTCCCATTTTCTGTCTTTTGCCCTAAGACTCCCCAGAGCAGTAAATCCTCTGTTATCCCATGCAAAAGGCCTCCCTCTCGTCCTTGTCTCCTCAGAGCACAGACTGACAGCCAAAAAGCCACAGAGTGAGAGCTCCAGTCACACCTGGGCTCATCCTGCTCCTGGGGTGTGTCCCACTCCTGGAGCAGCCCAAAGTGACAGAGCCAGACCAGCTCTGGCCCCTGCGTTCAGTTTCCTACAGCTCAGCAACAGGCAGGAATTATTAGTGTTTGGGGAGCTTTTGTTTCAAGACCTCCATCTCTTGTAGTTTGAAATTGAAATTTCTTTGCCTGCAAGGCCCCCCAGAATCTGATAGCTGACTTCTTGAACTTTCCTAAACTGCAACAGCAAAGAAAGTAAATCTATCAGCTCTGTCTCCTACAGTAATAGCATTTGCTAAGGGAGGGATAAAGAAAAAAAAAAAAAAACAAGCAGTGCTGGCAATGTCTACTAAAACTACTGTCCTCACCTTTTTTTTTTTTTCCCCTCCATTAGTTGAATTAAATCTTATTTATTTACAGACTCTATTGAACAAATCTGTTGAAGTTCTGGTATATCTTGTTTGGATTCAGCAACTCCACATACCAGAAAGATTAGAGAAGGAAAAGAAAGCACTTTAGCAGCTGCATCAATTGTGGGAGGGTTTTTGGGTTTTTTTTCAGAGAAAGAAATCTCTGGTTTTGTTCTGCTTTGTCTTCTTCACACCATCTCTGTGTAGCCCTAGCTGTGCTGATCCACTCCAAGAGAGGGGAAAAAACCAACCAAACAAAGAGGAATAAGCCAGTAAGGAAAAGTAAATATTCTTAGAATATAGAACCCTGATGCAAGGAGGGGTTGTACTACCAGAGATCATTTCCTTCCAGGTTCAAAATTCATCTACCCCTTTCCATTGGTGGTACAGAATAACAACAGGTATTTAAGAACACCAAGCACTTTTTAAAAGTTTCAAAACTCTCTTCTCCTGACATGTATTAGTCCTCTCTGTGTCAGAAGGAAAGAGGAATTGTAGCTGAGGTGAGGATTACAGGGAGCAGCATTCCCAGAGTTCCTAATGACACATGGGAACATTTCTGTGGCCACATCTAATCAGCAATACCTTCCTTTTTCCCCTTCATTTGAGTGGCCACATTGCATTCTCATATTAATATTCCCTCAGAAAAGACTCTCTCCTTGTGTTCCAGGGATGATCAAATTTCCCTTCATCCAATAAAATAACAGAGTAATATTACAATAACATTTTTTCAGCTAGAGAAATCATTAGCTCAAGAGAATACCCAAGCCATGAGACTGTGTAGTGGCTTTCTTTCCCCTAAAGGGTTCAGCAGTATTTTAACTATTAAAGCCCTAATTAAAAAAAAAGAAAAAAATAAAAAGCTCAGTGAGTATTGAAATATTTTGAAATATTTACCTTAAATTAATACTAATTTGCCTTAAGCTTTGAAATTTTTACCTCAAATTGGAGAGGTATGTGTGCGTTAAGAGCAGTTAAAGAAGGACTCAGGCATCCAAAGGGTTAAGGATTTGATGGAAGAAGAGGAAGGTTTCACTGTTCACAGAAGCAGTTGTTGAGTTTTCAGGACTAGTTAAAGCTCAAGATTCAAACAGAAACACAACTTGGAGACCAGAGAAAAAGTTTGGAAGTCCAGAAAGAAAAATCATCAAGACAAAATAAACAGAAAAAATATAAGATTTTATGGAAACCTACAGATTTCTATTATTAGGCTAATTTCAACTATCCTGTCCCATTCAGAGCATCTCTGCAAAGTTACCTTTAGTAACCAGAAAGGAAAGAGGCAACTCAGAAGGTCCAAAGCCTTCCAGACAGCCTTCTTACAGCACAGAGAATGTGAGTATCTGACACACCAGCTGTGAGTTGCACTCCTGTATTCTGGGAGAAGGAGGAATGCTTGTAGCCGAAGACAACAGGTCAGCACAGTTTCAGGTAACTCGAGTTTGTAAAATGCCAGTAGTTTTCACTTTCAGATCCAAAGTTCATTGCTTTGAATCCATGCAAGCATAGAAATGATGCTCACAGTGTCCTTAGCACTCACTCCTCTGCAGCAGCCAGGGTGTGAGAGACACAAAACAGCTCCAGCCCAGAGCCAAGGAACCTCTGGCACAGCTCAGGCAATTACCTGGCTTTGCATGGTTCTGTCCTGTCCAAAGCCTTCCCACATAAGGACCTGCAGTTGTACAAATGTCTAGAATACGAATTCTCCAACCCAAGGGGAACCTCCCACAGCTGAGAGCCAGGCAGCTTTCTGTTCAATTCCAGACCTATTTCTGTCTCCGGCACTTACTGCGCTCCTGTTTAGCAAATTCAAGGAGAAGCTGATGCTGTGTAACAGACAGCAACAAATAAGAATATAGGTACTTCTTCTGGACTGGATTTGAGGCCCATCTATTTCAATAAGATGGCTCTTAACAGCCCTCAGCACTAAATACTTCAGGAGAAGCAGCAAAATCTGTATTAGGCAGATAGCAGATAATCCTCCCTCAGAGTGGATCTCTTCTAAATTCTCAGCAGAACCAGAGAAAAATCCCCAAAGAGTAGAGTTTAAAATCCTTAGGGTTAAATAAAATGATTTTCAGGAAGCTCATAGGTTGAAAATAAATAAAAATATTTACTAAATAAAAAGTGTTTTTAGTAAAAAATCAGATTGTCTTGGGGGAAGGGAGGGAGGAAGGAGAGGGAAAATACATTTCTCTCTACTGATTCATGAGATCTGCTGCTGATTTGTTACTGTACTGAGGATAAGACAGAAAAGACTACTGAAAAGTCTCCCCTTTAGTGGTAGTGTTTCTGTGTGTGCTGCACTGGTGTGTTGAGCCTAAACATATCAAAGGTGTTTGAATCATTAATATCATACCCTAAGCTACTAAGAACTGTTGCATGCCAGGCATAGAACAAGTGGACAACTCATTCATAAGCAGAGATTTTTTCTTCTCCCACAGTTGCAATTAAAGTCTAGCAAGACAGCTAATTGTAACTTAATCATGTTAATTCTATGTGCAAAACCAGTTTTAGGTGTGGCTGGAAAATGTGCAGAAGGAATAACAACACGATATTTCTGGCCCCCTACGGGATTTAAAAGCCAGATTCAGTGGTATTAAGTACCATAGCTACGTTTGCTAAATGAAATAATTGCACTAATAAGGACATCTGGAAACAGTTGGTATCAAACAACACTCAGTTTGTGTTTCATTCCTGACCTCAGTGCATGGCTCAAACAGGGGCACTGCTGTTTGCAGCACCAGTGCCAAGTGCTGGACACGCCGGGGGAGGTTGGGGAGAAGTTGGAGATAAAACTGGCAAATGTATCTAAGAATTAATAATAACACTGATTCAAGGTCGGCACATTATTTAATGAGAGGAAATAGTTTTGTCTTTATTAGCATATTAAGAACTGCATTTAATTATCTTCTCAGATTAGACTTGATGGTTGGTGTTGCTCAGGGTCATTAAAGGCTCTTGGTGCTCTCAGGGTCCTGGCAATGTAACCCCTCTGGTTGGATTTAACTGTTTTATTAATTTTGGGGGAGTGTTTTTTTATTTGGAGACATATTCAGTTCCTAGGTTGCTACTGTTTAAACAAGTTTTATTCAGTTCAGTTTTGCTGACTTACCATAGCCAAAAAACTCTTAAAATTGAACGCATCTCTTTCAATTCAGAAGTGCTTTGGTGGAATCTCAACAATTGCCAGATATTGCAAGATTAACCACTGGACTGTTGAACAAGGGCTCAAAGGACATGGGCTTTAGTGCACAGATCTGTTAATTAAAACCAAAAAAGCTGGATATGTAACAACTATACTTCTCCCTCATCTACTATATAAAAGGCTACTAACTATGCTTTGGAGCCCATTTCTGAGAGCCTTTACAAAGGGAATAAAATATCCATGAAAGTAATATCAGCAGATGTCAGCTGAGCTAATAATAGAGCTGGCTTTTATACAATGGGATCTAAGAAGAAATGGATAAACTTTAAAAGCAACTAAATTTAAGACAAGTAATTTAGTGTACTTTGTTGTTCCTATATTGATTTTTATAATCTGAAATTTATCCTCTTTCCTCACAAGATAAAAAATAGGCTGTTAATAGCCTGAATTTTCACAAGTTTCACTGCCCTGGAGTACCAGGCTGCTCCTTGACAACTTCTCCATTAGTGTTCATAGGATTCTCTCCTTTTCTGCACAGAAAGGATCAGAACTCTAGGTTCAAGATCAGACTTGTTTTCTAAGAGAGTTAAACTCCCACAGATCACTTAATCCTGTCAGCAGTAACACTCAAGAGTACACAGAGAACTATTCTGCATGTTATTTTTACATGATCTCTCCCAGAGTCAAAACTAAGTTTATGCAAGGGGAAAAAAACTGAAAATCCACAGGCAAAAGGAAAAGTCATGTTCTGCAACACTTTGATAGCTCAAGTGCTACTTGAAGATGATTCAGTCACCTTGAGTTTTGAATTTACATTCTTTGGAGTTGTCAAAGAGACTGCAGTCTACATTGAGACCCATTTCAAAAAATTCAACAGCTGCTTTAAAAAAAAAAAAAAGAGATGAAAAATGCAACTAATGTTTCCTTGCTAGTAAAACATATCAGTCTTTCGTAAGATAAGTTTATCCCATGTGCCCAGCCTCATCAGATTCATAATCCTCTCTTTGTTAGGCACAGGATAACATCTGCTTACATTGCCAAATTCCAAGCCAGCACCACGAGGCTGGGGCTCCTCTCCTGCAGCCCCCAAAGCCTGATTATGGCACGAGCAGCTGCAGCTCCTGCAGCTCCTGCAGCTCCTGCAGCTCCTGCAGCTCCTGCAGCTCCTGCAGCTCCTGCAGCTCCTGCAGCTCCTGCAGCTCCTGCAGCTCCTGCAGCTCCTGCAGCTCCTGCAGCTCCTGCAGCTCCTGCAGCTCCTGCAGCTCCTGCAGCTCCTGCAGCTCCTGCAGCTCCTGCAGCTCTGCCCAACCATCTCCCCTCTCCTGGGGCTGCCTCACACCCTGTCCCACTCACGGCCACTAAACAGCTCCCGTTCTGCCTGGGGCAGCTGACTTTTCCATCTCATCTCATCTCTTTCCTGGTCTCAGCTTTGCTCAGTCACTCCAGTTGTGCCTGCATGTGCTGTGTTCTCCTTGCAATCACTCTCTGTACCTTGAGAGCACTCTGGGCTCTACAGCCCTGACACAAGAGTGAGCAAAGGCGACTGTTCCCCTCTCAGAACCTCAGGGACCCTCCCCTGGCTGCTCACAGAAACCTGTCCTGCATCCTGGCCCTCACACCATGGAAAAGCACAGAAGAAAGGGATTCTTATTAAGGCCTCTGACATGCAGCTTTCTTCAGCAAGATACCAAAGCAGTTTAAGAGATTTAACAATTTTCATGGCACGTGAATTATACCTGTACAGACTCAATTCACCTTTGAAAAGAGAGACACCAGGACTGTGCAGCCTAGAGACACAGGCTGGATCAAACAATGTCAGGGAACATGGTATTGCCTAAGTAAAATTTAATGAAAAATATGAGCCTCAAGCTAAACACAGGAACCTGTTATCATCTCAAAAAAAAAAAAAAAATGGAATGCTGCCTCTAGTGAGGTAGAGATCTTCTTCTGGTTGTTGTTTGTTTTAAATGTAACAAAACACAGAAGAATGCAAAAGTGGCAACAAGTTGCATGAAAAGAGGAAGAAATTAAGAAGAAATATTTTCACTTCTTTCCTGTGGAAGAACAGGCCAGTAAGACAGTTTTCAGTGAAGAGCTGAATGGTGAAATCTTGGCGGAGAAGCCTTTCATTTGGGCTTGGTAGTAAAGAACTGCCATCTAGACAGTGAGCTCCATTACCAAGTCTTCCCCAAAAACTGAGCAGCCTGCAAAAACTGGGTTTTTGTCTACATAAATGACTAATGACAAAGAAAATGAGGTGTGAGAATAAAACAACAAAATGGAGCAGTTCAAGCCTGTTAAGGCAAATATTGAGACTACTGATAGAACAAAAGGAATTAACTTGAGATTATTTCAGCTCTTTTGCTGCCTCATAATATGCAAAGCCAGCCCCTTTGCCCACGTAGCCTTGACTGTGCACACAAGATCTGTTAACTTCAACTCTTTACTCTATAAACTCACATTAACTTCAACAGGGCGTTTATCTCCACAGATGTATTCTGGCAATAAAGATTGCAATTCAGAGTTCCGGAGTTCTGATGACTCCAATAATGTATGTGATAAGTTTAGGAGTGGTGTAATTCTTTGTAGGATTGGGACCCAATATTAAAATCTCTTCATGAAAGAGACAGTTCCTTCCTGTGTTTTTATACCAGAGCCACGGTCTTTATTGCAGCTTTTATGAACCACTATAATTCAAATTTCAACTTCCCTAGATTGCAGCATTTTCTTTTTCCTATTTTACTTTTGCATTTCATTTTGCATGCCCTGCACAATCTACAGTGAATATGAGCGACCATGTTTGCCATAACAAAGGAAAACAGAAAAGCACCCTTGTCTGCAGCAGCGACCATTTCTGCCCGGATTGCCATTGATCCAGTGATATTTTTCCTCATCCATCCCTTGAGATTTATTCTTGAAAAAGCGATAACCAGTCAGAAGAGTTATCACCTTGTCTCCTTGTGGAAATGCATTGCCACCCGAGCCACAACTCATACAGCAAATATCAAGGCCAGCAGTGGAATATCTCTGAAACTAAAAGGTAGGAACATTTCACCTAATGACAAAACAAAATCCACAACAAAATCCCATTACACCTTTCTTGCTGAGATAGGTTTTTTCCTAATAATTTTTGCTCCCAAGGCAATTGGAGTCCATGTTGCTCACACCTGCATAATGAAAGAAATCAGACAAAAACTACTCTTTCCTATGGCCGTTATTCACCCACAACTTGCATTATGGATCGCCACGTTTCAGCAATCAGCAATGTGCTCTGTGTTGAACATTTGTTTCAAATGGAAATAGCTAAACCAAAATCAAAGGAAAGTGTTATGTCTTTGATGTAGCTCCATACATTTGTTATGCTGCGAGGGCTAAGGCTGCTAGACCCAGCTGATGTCAACGGATTGGTTAAATCCTCTTTCAGACTTTGTGGAAGGAACAATTAAATCCCTGTAGATACGGCCACAAATGCTTTAGTGATGCCACATTTTTCCAGCTATTCCACTGCCTGGTTTATTCTCATTGTGTTTCTGGGAGAAGGCCTAAAGAAAAGAGCTGAGACCAGGATCCAGGGATGAGACAAAGGGAGCTCTTCCAAGATAGCTGGTTAATCACCGTGTCAAACTGGGGTACCTGGGCAAGGTGACTTCCTGATTCTCTTTCCTCCTGTGACCAAAAAAACAGCCCCACATGCACTCTGTGGGAAGAAATGTCACCACATCTGACTGCTGGATACCAAACTTTGGTGATGACTTCAGACAAATAACTAACTTTTTAAACTACTAAACCTGTAATTACATCATAGCTCATCTAAAACTTACAGAATAAGACCAAAATATTTGCCAGCTCATCTCTGTCATAGCAAACATAAATGTTTTCCTAAGTAGTAGGAATGTGAAGCTTGGGAACCTGTAAACTCTTCAAAGGAAGACGAGGTCCTGTTAGTCACACAGTATTGGGTAAAAAAAACCAAAACAGATTGGGTAAAAAAAAAACCAGAAAAAAAAAAAAAGGAAAAAAACCAAACAAAAACCCCAGCAAGCTGTGTAGACTTTTCTAGGGGAAAAAAAACTAATTCACACAAGTGGCATAATTGTGCATAATATGTAACCACAGGAAATAACTACTTTACCATGTTCATCCATTCAGAAAGGAAAAAATGGAAGGAAGGAAAAGCTAATCCTTTTCAGGCTTGCACAGGCTGCCTCCTGCTCCAGCAGCTCTGGTTTTGTGCTGCCAGCTGCGAGCGCTGCTAAAGCACAGCCCTGAAAGCCGGGTTTGACTTGGGCACGTGGGGCCTGTGCACACTGGAAAATGAAAAATGCCTTTCCCACATGGCACTGCATTCAGAGGGCTGGAAATGTTCTGGCTCCAGTGTGAGAACCACTCGTGTTCCCTCAGAAAGGAACTCCACAGGGGTGTGTGATATAATGAATGGGTCAGTTTGAGTTGATCACGCTCCCCTGGTCATCCTGGAAAATGACACCAGAATAAAGGGGAGACTCAGGCACATGAGCAAAACAGGAAGAAAAGTTAAAGCACATGAGAAACAAATATGTATTGTGGAGCTTTATAACCATTGACAATCCAGACAAATATTTTAAAGAGGTTAATAAATGTAAATATGACTTTCTTTTTGGTTTGGGTTTTCTGGGCTTTCTGTATTTGTTGAGTGAGTTTATTTGTTTGGTTTGGGTTGTTTGTGGTATTTTAATACAACTCCAGGGATATTTTGTTTCATTCCAACACAGAAGCAAGCCAATTTTGAAGTGTTAAAATCTTTCACGTGTGGAACTTCCTCTACCATAGAGCTCTTGTCTGGAGTATCCCAGTACATCACAGCGCTTCAGAGTCTGGGATCTCACTAGAGCATCCAGTAAATGGATTAAATCAAATGGATCCATTAAATGCAGTTGGTTTTGGTGCTTCATAATCCTATCTAGACAATCAGTACTCGCTTCTGACACAACTGCTTCACTATAGAGTCTGCAGCTGCTTTTGCACCAGGGTGATGTTACCTACAAAGCCTCACTTGCTGAAGCATTTCTGCAGCTCAGCCATCGCTTGTTAGGAGGGTGTTGATCCTGGCCCACAGGCTGCAGAAAATCCTGCCAGTAGTTGAGGCTTTCTCTATGAGTTTCATACATTTAAAGCCAGAAATCACTGAGAAACACTGCCAGAAACTCACTCCGGATGGTCTTGAAGGTCTAGATTGTCAAGGGTTTGATTTTTTTAGTGCAATTTTAAAAGGGGAATTTATTATATAGTATTATTAATCCGGGGTTTTTTTGTGTGTTTGGGTTTTTTAAGCAGATTTAAAAAAAAAAAAAAAAATTACTGCAGAGGAAATAACTTGCAGAATATATTAAAGAAATAATAATTTGAGTTTATGTGGTACTATGATTTATAATAAAATTTAAGAAATGCACTTGACATGGAAGCAGTTGAGCATGCCATAACAGCCACATGCTTTCTTAATAGTGATCTGCATGGTCTGATAAAAACAATTCCTTTACACACAGAAAGAATGAACTCAGTAAAACTGATAGGCAAAATAATAACCTTTAAGTTATGTACCCACAGGAGAAGTAAGGAGGAAAAAAACCAAAAACAAAACACCATCTCTCAGATAGTTGAGAAAAAATCTGATTGTATTGCAGATCATTTGCAATACTTTGAAGAGAAGGTCATTTGGGCAATAGCTCTGTCAATGTATTGAAAGAATTAAGATGAACAAAGAATGCTGTTTTGCTATTCTTGTAATGCAGAGTTCTCCATTTGAAACTCCATCTAAAAAACATTCACTTGTAGCTGTTCACAGCTAATGCATCAGCGAAATTCTGCCACAATAAATGTGGAAGAGAAGATCAGCTTCCCTCCCTCGAGAAATGTTTTTGGTGGGTGCAGGGGAGGAGTCCCTTTAAAGGCTGTTTAATACTTCAGTGCATTTATCACTTTCAAGAGGATTTCACTTCTAATTTTCTAACTCTGGAGGTGCAGCTTTTCTCAAGCTGGGGATGTTCTTTCTTAGCTATCTTCTCTGATATATTTCATACAGAAATTTTGACTAGGCTACAACCTCAAGCTATTTAAATTCTGTGGCACTCAGGTGCCAATTCCTATTGCATGATCTGAAAGCAAAGCTGGTTCCCATATGAGGAAGCAGATCCATGAGAATCTGGATTCTTATGAGCTCCACTGACTAATGCACACGGGGAAGGTGCCTGCTTTCCTGCTTTGTGAGCTCTCAGTGTGTTCATGCACACCAAGAAACAACATTTAGTGCTGTGCTACCTCTAAAATATCCACAGCCATGCCCCACCTGCCACTTTGTACCTGGAAAAAGGAATTTTTACGTCTTCCCTTCCCAAACCTTTTTTCTCCCCCAGGGCCACATGAAAGAAGCAGCACTTTAAGGGTCAGGTAGCACAAGGAATATCTCTCCAAACACAAATTCATTCCATTATGGACAGAAACAAGCTCCTAGTGGTTATTGTAACATATTTTACCTAGCAAGTGGATGACTTGGGATCACCAGGTTAGTTACTGTGGATCACAAAAGTGATTAATGCCTATTACCCTTAAATCTGAATCCAGAAAATAACATCTTGAATTAAGAAGATACGAAAGTTAACCAGAGAATCATAATGTAACTCAGACTGGAGGGGACCCTCAAGATGTCATCATGATCCAATCTCCTGCTCAAAGCAGAGATAACTTCAATGCTGGATAAAATTGTTCAGCTTTGTTTCAGTTAAGTTTTAACTTCTCTTTAACTAATTTCTAATTTTACTGCATATCCTAATAAAGTACATAAAGTGTATAAATGGCCAAGGGATTTTGACTAGAATTTATAAGTCAGAAGGATTTTTCTATGTAGTAGAAAAGTCTTTTTGACTAAAAGACTCAACACTATCCCATTCTTTATTTTAGGTGTCTGTATTGTGCTTTCAGTGATTAAGAAAAGGAGAAAAAGAAAATTGCATCCTTCTTAAGCTTCCAAATCTGTGAACACCTCTAATAATCTCATTTCATCAGATTTTCTTTATTTAGCTTTTAAAATTAGATTTACTACTATCACATAAATCAGAAGTATCTCTTTTCCTTTTGCAACTAATCAACAATTGGGTAAATCTGATGGAAATAAGTTTGTCTTGCCATTTCTCTTTAGAAAATTATTTTGTAGACAAAGAAGCACAAAACTTCTGCCATGCCATGAGTCTCTTTTCTAGAAAATAGAAGAACGTCCTATTGAAGCTGCATAGAAATGATCCTATTATATGTGAACCGTTTAGAGCACAGTGGTTTCCTAACAATTAGAGCTTTATGTGTTTTGTTCACAGCTTATATAAAAATTCTCAATAGACTATTTGCCCTCGCCTTCTCCCACAGAAAGTTTGAAAAGACATCAGTAAAGATTCTTTATGGCATCTAATTTATTCTCTTGAAATTACCTGCAATTCCTTAGTAAAAGAGACGTTTTCAAATGAATTATCTCTCTGCCAATTACAACCTCTCTCATCATGTTCTGGCTCTGCAAGAGCACCAACTTCTCCAAACTAGGAAAAAAGGCAATGTGTTTTTTTCTTGTGGCAGTTTGATTTTGTTTCTAAATTCACAAGTCAGCCTTTGTGAACTGTATTCAGAACTCAGGTAGAAGTGCTTTGTTTTACAGTCCTCTGTAATACACCTTTGAAGACCACAGAAGCGTGGAAACAGGGAGATGCTGGTGATCTCTCTCCCATAAAGCAGCTAATTACACGATCATCTTGAACTCTCTGAAGTCAATTACTGTAATTACTGCAACTGTTGTGTTGTCATATTTCATTTGGAATAAAATTGTAGCATGAGAGAAAACTGCCAAATGTGGTGCTCCAGACTTTCCCCACTTTGCAGAAGTGTGTTTAAGATGAAAGCTCTGTCCAGCCCCTGAAGTGCCCGTGGCTGGAGAGGCACAGCCCCATCAGTGCCCCTGCTGATGGGAACCCCTGTGAAATGGAGTAAATTCAACACAGGGACAAGGCCCAGCTCCAGAGCCTCAAAGCCAGCCCAGCAGTGCAGAGAACACAGCAGAGGAGGCAGCCTGAGAGCCCATTTCCCTTTGCTCTAAACTCCTCTGCAGCAAGAGCAGCTTTGCAAAGTCATCCACACCTTTCTGCCAGAGCCCAGTGCAGACAGGACAAACAGGCAACCACTGATCCCCAAACAGAAAATCCCCCTGGAGAAAAACTTCTACATCCTCAAGAGGCTTTTCAGGAGTTTGCTTGGCTTAAAACAAATCTTGAATAAGAAAAACATTATAATACAAGGTTAACCTCAGCTTCATCCTGATGGAACTATTTATCTGTCATACAAAGATAGGTATATTCTCCATGGACTGATTTTTTTAAGGGCACATACACAAGCTATTTTCTCACTACAGTGAGGATGTCCAAATAAATCTCTTACAGGCAAGTAATAGGAAATATTTCAGCTCCAGATGACTACACTTGACTATTCCCCAACCTTCAGCAAAGCCAGTGAATGTCTAAAAGTATTAGCACTTTGAAAAGAACAAAGAGAGAGAAGTTTACAAAACACAGCAATAACAACCTCTGCATTAGCCCTGTGTTCTAACTTCAAACACACACTTTTCTAATACTCATTACCACACAAAATGTGCCACACTCTATTGCAATTCTGAGTTTTGCTTCCTTGAAACAGGATACAGATGGTGATATAGGCAGTAATTTTTCTGTGCTTTAAGGTGCCATAAATATTTAAGCCTCTCTCCTGTAACTGCCTACCTCAGGAAAGGCTGAGCAGATTCTCCAAGGAGCAATACTGAAACAGATAAACTGTGAGCCCTGCCGAGGGACCTGCAAGCTGCATTTTGATTTTAACACAGCTGTGGTCACTAGGAGATTGCTGGGATGATGTACACAGGGCCTGGCAAAAACTCTTTGAAAAACAGTTGCACAGAGCATCCTTTGTGCCCCATCAAGCCTTCTAAGCACTAATCCTTATCCAGGAATAACACAACCTCCCAGGATAACTGTGTCAGACCAGCACGGGCTGCTCCAAGGCAGACACTTGGATTTGACACCATCCATGTCAAATGGATGTCAGCATGTCAGACCTGCTCCAGCCAACGTGAAGAGAGAGCAGGGCTAAAGCCCTTCCTGTGTCACAGCTCACTTCTTATTCCCTGTCTTCATGTGCAGCAGGTGTGTCAGACAGGCAGGATGAGGCAACAGATGCCAGCAGGGCTTGGCTTTCAGATGCCATTGTCCAAGAATAATGAACATTACTTTGTAAGGAATTATAGAGAAACCTCAAAACTGATAAGGTTTTCTCATGCTGAATTCATCCAATTCAGGATTTCATGCTTAAAGTCTCAAAGATAACATGAAATATTGAGTAAAAAAAATCAGAACCATTGCAAATTAACAAATTCTCTCTGTAATGTTAAATGAGCTAGGCAGCATTTCCACTTTTCCCAAGAAAACTCAAGAACTTCATCTGGCTTTTTTTACTACTTCTTGAAGACACCGGCAGTGGAAGGCACTGGCACCTCTTTTTTTACGGTGTTTTTGTCCTTTTCCATATCACTCTTTTGACATTATCTAACTGCTAAAGAGAGCATATGAACAGATAAGGACAATGCAGCACTTTTATACTGATATGCATAATAAAATAAATAGTTTTCATTCCACAGAGTTAAATGTATTCCATGTTCTCACAATGCCTACTTAATAGTTGTGGGACTGTGTGTGTTTCCCTTAGAAGAGAAAAGCAGAATGCACTACACCATTTTTTTTTCTCCTCCTGGATCTAATTATTCTCTAATTTAAATGCAAAGGCCAATCCAGGTTGCTCCTGAGACACTGTGGGACTCTATTAGGATCTTTTACATTAAGACTTTTTATGATAACGATTATATGATAAAGAGCATCTGGAGTCTAACACAATATTAACACTATATTCTTAAAGGTGTAACCCTATTTTTTCCCCAGTTTAACACTTACCTTGGCTGCACTTACACAGCCTAGCTTAAGGGAACAGGATTTTTTCTTCCAAAGAACCTGTGTCAGTTATGACAATATCAGAAGAGCCTGGTGCAGGGACACCACCAACTTTAATATCCATGAAACACAAAGTTCTGCATCTTCAGGCTCACTTGAGCTACTTCTCCACTGTTCCAGTATCTTCTACACAGAAATGACCTCCTATTTTGCTTATGTAATATGTAAATAAATATGATTAAAACCTTGAGACAGCCCCAGAGAGAATTCCCCAGCACATGTGCTGGAACACAGCATTTCACTGCAGACATTCCTAAAACCTCCACGCCAGGCAGGGAGACACTGCTGAGAACTGTGCCAGTTTGTAAAGTGGACACAGCAGAGCATCCTTTGTGGGAACTTTTCAGCTGTCCTGAGGAAAGCTGAGCATACCCACAACCTCAGAAATCAGGGAGACAGGGGGAATGTGGGAAAGGTGAGGTCCTGCTTTCATTCCCCAGTCTGAGACCTTGAAGACCATACTTTGTTACTGACTGTAACTGGGCTTTCACTCTAATCTTCTGTATTACAATTCAATGGAAACAGATTCTGCTACATTAAAAACAATCTCGATTTTTTATTTATAAGTAGAAAAAAACCTAGAATTATGAAAGTGTTATGATATCCTTCTGCACACAAGTAGCTTACAGATAAAGAAACAAAATATTCAAAGAAGGCAAAGAAAGACAAAACCTAGGATTTTCACCTGCAGTGTTTAAAGTCCCAAAGAGATGTATTGATTTATCCACAATTTGCTTCTTCCTGTAATTCTCTCATATATTTCATGCCACTGCACAGGTATCTATGTAGCTACCCAATTAATAGAGACCAGCACTTAGAAGATTAGATTTTAAAAGATCAGACTTCAAAAAGAGCTTGAAACACACAGTTTTTACTCTAGATAGTTGAAAAGGGCTAACTCCATTCCTTACTCTTTTTTCAAGTATAGTACAAACTTTTTGTTTCTCTTTTTGATGAAATATTAAACATATGTGGGAAGGAAAGTATCAGGAATATGAAAACGCTTTAAGAATTTTTTTCTAATCGTTAGATTACACAACTTTAATAATTTTATTACACTACTGCACTACTGCAACTGCACCATATCTGTAAAGAAAGCAGCAGGCTAAAAGAACAAAAGAACCTTGCGATTTCCCATGCTGAGCTATTTGTCAAAATGTTTCATCTGTGCCTTTTTGCCACTAAACCAGCAATCTACACATCTATACCCTCCCAGTTATATCAACATAAACTTATCACAAACAGAACAACTCCACTGATTACTGAGCACAGTGTCCATACAGGAGAGCAGAGTGTTTTTCTCATCACTATAGCACTACAGGACAAAAGACACCTTCCAGTCTGAGACAGAGCTTCAATCTGTAATAAATGTACACATAAATGCCTCCTTATTTCTGGACAGACTTGCAGAAGACATTTTAACTGCACATTTTTAACCAAGTAGGGCCTATTAGCCACCAAACTGAAGCACAATAGCAAGAACCTTCTGTCCTCACTGTTCTGGAGCTGAAAATGCTCACTGAGGCCACCCCTAACAAAGGAACCAAGCTGAGCACTCCCTGCCACGAGTCCCTTGTCTCATGGTGCCTTTTCCAATTCTCTGGATGTAAATCTAATTCACACAGTCCCAGGGTCATGTTCCATATTTGTACTTATGTTCAGTGAGTGAAACCAATAATGCCCATTTTGGTTTTTTTTTCCTAATGTTTTGTGACGCTGTTCACACACTTCCCAAGAAATTACACAGGACTGGGGAGGAGCAAGACCAGCAATCTCTTCAGAATGTTTTCATAGGTTAAAAGCTATCCCATGAGACTAAAGACTACAAAAGACTACTAAAATAAAATGTAACATTCCTGTAGCTTTTCACTCAAATCAGCAGAATAAACTTTATTGGTTTATGTCTAAATTATTTACTCAGTTTAGAGTATTTCCATAGTCCAAGATTGTGACAGGAAAGAAAAAAAAACCACAAAACCCTAAGCATCCTGACAATACCTGACCATCATTTAGATGCAGTCATTCTCTAGAGAAATTAATGTAGCCTCAAGAAAAACAAGTGCTCAAATTTATGTTATAGGTATTCTTTGCTTTCCAAAGCCAGAACAGGCTATTAAATGTGACTCTATAAAACCAATATCCAAAGCTGCATTGCTTCTTAAAGAACAAGGATGGAATTTTGCACTGGAAAAGCAAAAAACCACATTTATACCTTCCAATTTTTCATTCCACTAGATGTCAAAATGAATATAATAATCTTTCAGAAGCCAGTTTTAACATATAACTAAATTGAAACCCCGGGGATAGAAGCAGGACAAGGACCAGCATTATTAGCTTTATTTTTAGTTAAATCACATTTTTGATAGGATTTCCTGACACTGAGAATTTGGATTCTTAGATGTGCTTTATATGTGACTTGTCTGTTCACAATGATATTTACACAAACCACATTTTTTAAAAAAATGGTTAGAGACGCTAGAATAAGTAATTGATCTATGATTTATACTGTACTATTAGACCAGCCCTTACAAAGATGATAAGGAATATCATGAGAACAATTTTCCATTGTTCTCAATATGTCCATTATAATCCAGGTGATTAAGGGTTTACTAGTCCATTGCCATCTATAGTTATAGGCAATCTGCTTCCCTGCACTGTCCAGGGGCTGGCTGATGCTCTTTGACAGCATTCCTACCCTTAGGACTGATGAAACATCTGACACAAGCAAAACAGATCTAGTTAATTTACCCAGCTCTTTCCTGATTTTGTGTTTATTGTTGTTTTCATACTTGCAGGACTGTGCAATTTCATGAAACAAAACAAACCTATGTTTGTGTGATTTTGGTTCAGGATTTTTGAGTGGAGGAAAACTAGACATCAGAATGTCAGCTCCATCATTCAGGACTCAAAATTGACAGTGCAAAGCTTCTGAAATTCTTTATATGGAAATTCTTTATATGGTATATTTTATTTTATTACTCTGAAGAAGAAAATCTCAAAATTTTACATATTCTTTTAGTTGAAATGCTCATTATTTTTGATATCTTTTTCAGCACTGTGTCCTTTCCTGCATACAATAAACTGCAAGATCATCTAATAGAAGAACCAATTGTCAATGTTCTTGGAAAATTTTAAGGAGCTTTTTTTGTGTCTTCACTTTAATCCTGCCCAAGTAGGGAAGAACCACAAAACCTAGAGAAGCACTTGCCAAAGGAAAGAAAAGCCAAAACAACGAGAAGTGCAGCAAAAGGTAGAGCCTCTGGCTCAGAACCTGGTACATCCTTCAGGCACAGTCTGCATTCCAGCACTGCTGGTGTGACTGGGGACAGCCGGGGACAGCGATGGCTTCCTCTGCCAGCCAAGGTAAGAGGCAGTTTAAAGAGAAATCCTTTTCCAATTGCACACCTTTAGGAGTGGGGCCAGTGATAGGCTTCATCTTTTCAGTGCCCTACACAAGGCATTTTCCAGGTTTTGTCATTTCTGACACATCACAAATGGCACATGGACTGAGTTCCAGGTTGGAAAGAGGCAAGATCAACACTACATTAGGGGGCTAATCCTAAACCCATGTTGAAGGAGTGATTATACTGTATTGAAGGTAGAGCCAAAAGGCTTTGGTTTTTTAGCAAGTTACCAGTTGATTTCAGAGGATCAGACCTCAAAATTTCAAGACAACCTCTCTCTCATGTTCCTGTCTCCATGTCCCTTCACAGCCCACAACCTTCTGTGAAAACAATCACAGAATCACAGATTCATTCAGGTGGGAAAAGCCCTCTGAGACCACGAGCCCATCTGTTCCCCCAGCTCTGCCAAGGCCATCACAAACCACATCTCACAGCACCACATCTACACATCTTTTAAAACCCTGCAGGGCTGGGCAGCCTGTGCCAGTGACTGATAACCTGTTTGGTGAGGAAATATTTCCTGGCAGCCAATCTAAACCTCCCCGGGCAAATCTTGAGGCCGTTTCCTCTTGGCCTATCACTTGCTCCTCGGTACAAGTCAGACTTACACCTCACCTACCACTTACTGTCAGGGAGTTTTGGGGAGTGATAAGGTCTCCCCCAGCCTCCTTTTCTCCAGGGTAAAGACCCCCAGCCTGCTCAGCCACTCCTCATTAAACTTGTGCTCTAGACCCTTCACCAGCAGCATTGCTCTTATGTAACAAGAAACTGAAACAAGATACACACTTATTAAGACCAAAAGGGATCATTAGACCACTTTAGACTGACCTTTCATAAGCTATGTCAAATATTTTCACCAGTTGCTCCTGCACTGGGGATTAATAACTTGGTTTTGATTAAAACAGGCCATCTAATAGGTACATACATGGGAAATACTGACCAGCTCTATGAAGTGATAGCAGTGCTTGAACAATTAGTGAGCCTTGTTGTTACAGCTATGATTTATTCCTAGTCAGAGTCTTCCCAGTTTTAATGACAACTCCAGTTTCTGTGGCTCTGTGCTACAGTGAGTCCAAGTAGAGGTTTCCAAAACAAAAGTTCATTTAGGACCACCAAGTAAATGCTGCTGCTATAAAATTGAACATCTTTAGACATGTGGTTAAAAGGGCCAGTGGGATGGAGCAGCTTTGGGTAGAGGCAGTACAACTCCTGGCATTTTCATTCCTTACTGCATGGGATTACACCTGTGTATGGCAAATGCCTGAAGATTCCTCTAAGGAAACAAGCTGAACGTGCATGCACAGCCCTCATACACAAAGCATGGCCCCTGCTTGTGGACACCATCACTCTGATACAGATTCAAGCAATTTATGCTATGGGACATTTCCAAAGCTGCTGGAGACCACTTCATCACACAGACCCATTCCCACTGCCCTATAATCCTATCAGATTACCCTCTAACCATACTACAGCAAATCTGTTGTTGTTTAGTCTTGCCTTTATTAGACCTTGAAATACAAGACCGTTTTGTGTATTGAGAAAACATTTTTCTTTGTATGTTGTTTATTCAATTTTACAATAAATGAAAACTAGGTTAGAGTGGTGTGGTGTATTCCTTTATTTTCTGGTTGGGCAGATATTTTCACAGCTAAGACTTTTATTTCACATTAGCACACAGAGAACAGCTCTCATGCAGCCAGTGCTCTGCAAAATCGGGTAACAAATTTTTTTTAAGCATGGTCAGGCAAAGTCCAAAACCCAAGAATGCTGCACATTTTCTATATGAGGGTTTATCCTCTGTGTGTGTGCTTTTCCATGCCAATAGTAGGAAAAAAGGGTTAGCAAGCAGCAATCGTGTAAAGGAAGCCCTCACACTCAATAATGCTCCACAAAGACCACACACAGAGCTTTAGGTGAAGGAAGGTTTTACAGATAACAGCTAAACACCAACAACCTAAAAACTTTCATTCAGCAGGATTAAAATGAAAAACAAAAAAATAAAAACCCACCAGCAAGTTCATGAACTTCTCTTCAGTGGAACTAACAGATGGTTCATCCAGTGGCATAGCAGCTATTTACCTTTCCTTTGTGGAAACAGTGGCTGACAAGTTCTCCCACAGCTCAACAGCTGCTCCTCAACTGCCTCTAACCCACAAGTGAGACTGGCACGGGGGACTAATGAACAAAGATGTGATCAAAGGCCTGTTGTTACATCCACAGAGCTTTCCTACAGACATCCGAAGGGTTTACTCTAAAGGCTAGAGCTTTTCTTTTGGGAGGTACCAAAATAAGGACAGTTAGCAGAAGTACTTGCCCTCTCCAAGCTAAACAGTCACTACCAAAGCTCGGTGGAGTGGAAGATTAAAAGGACAGCAGAGCACTTCACTGGAAGGCCCAGGGAACAGCAAAATCTGAGGAAGAAATCTAGTCAGAAAGGGAAAATATTTGTTTGACACAGGGAGTAGAAGAAGGATCATCCAAGCTGCTTCAACCAATTTCTCAGTGTTAACAAACTATACTCAGGAAACAAAGATTTATGGATATCATGGGCATCCAAAGAAAATAGGGTTCGATCGGACATCCCGAGGTCCTGCAAGCACACCACTTCTCCCTGACATTTTCTTTTCCTTTAGGACTTGCAGTGACAGAAATTCCTGACTGGTAACCTATTTCATTGTTTCTATATCTTTAAAATTAGGGGGTTTCCTCAATGTCTGGGCTGATACTTCCTTGAACAAATTTACTGCTTTGCCATCCAAGTACAACACAGACTATTCCTTTCCCTTTCCAGCACCTTGTTATCTATTTGAACACTGCTCTTATGTACTCTTCAGACTTAACAGTTTGAAATAAAACTTTGCTTTCTCAAACAAGCTCCCATAAATGCAACTCAGCATTCTGGCGCAGCACCTGTGGCCAAAGAATAAATAAATAATAAAGACATTTGCCCAGCCTGGTCTCCTGGTGGTTCTGCAGGGACATGCTGCCCTCATGCACCTTGGAGGGTGATGTTTTATCGTGGCATCAGGCATGTAGGTCAGAATTATTGATGCCAACAAGATGCTAAAGCCACCAGGTGCTAAAGGTAGCTGGAAATGTCTGTGACACCAGGGCGTGCCCTTCACACCTCGGCTCTGCTGGCTCTGTCCTGTCCTTTTGCTTGAATATGGACAAAAACATAAAGGTCTTTTCTGCTCTCCCACAGCAGGGGCTGCAGGAAAACCACACTCTCCTGGCCCTGCTCTTCCCCCTGCCTGCTCCCCCAGGGCAGAAGCACATCCCTCCAGCTCCAGGGGAGTGAGAACATACACAGGAGCCAGGGAGAGCTGTGATTCCTGGCAGGTGACTCTTCTGAGGTGGCACCAAAATAATGAATTATTCAAATGCTTTGTCCATCAGTACCTAGTGTCACCTCATTTTCTTCTCTCTTTAACAGCAAGAATGTCAAGCTATCCATTACTTAAAATATTCCCAGAGTTTATGGAATTACTAAAATTTTCTCTGATTGAATGCCACTACAAGATTATTTATTGTCCAGTTTTTTTTTTTTAAAGAATCCTTATGACCAAAATTGAAACAAGTTTTTTTCTTTTCATACTTTACATCTAAAAATCTCATTGAAAACAGCATTTGTTTTTTGCTTCTGTTTATTTGCTCTTTTGCTTAAGATTATATTTCCGTTTCACCTTCTATCAAGATGGACGTTAAAATGTGGTCTGAGGTAAAATTTAATATGCACAATAAAATTTACCATGTACCTGAACAAAAAGTCACTGCACCAAAAACGGTCCAGTCCAGCAGTTTTCTAAATGATGAAGGAGAAAAATAATGGGGCAGAGTAGCAGAAGCCTGACCCTATTCCCATAAGACTGTAAGATTTATCACCTACATAAGCAGAATGCTACAGAAAAGAGATCTATTGACCACAGCAATAACTCACAGCCCAGTAAAGCTAGCTGAGATGCTAGGCTGGTATTTGCTGATAGTACCTTTATTATGTGGCACTCAGATTTTTTTTTAAATAGCTCCGCTCAACAAGTTACTGTTTTTAATATTATGCACCACCTACGCTTTTTTAGACCAGCCACTTATTTACAGTACTGTTATTCAGGAGAGGGGGGAGCTGCAGGGAAGGATTTATAGGAGTGGGGATTTACTGTTTGAATTAAAAACTGTTGTCGCAATTGTGGATTTCAGGAGAGGGGGAGCTACAGGCACATGCTATCCTGCTATAACAGAAATATTACTCAGACAGAAATATGTTTGCATAATACTGTGTATTTGAATAGAATATTTACTGGGGAAATGAAAAAAAAAAAAAAAGGCAGCAAACAGCTATCACTTGCAATGTGTGGATTGAATATTTTGTTGTTTTGTGTAGATGGAGGGAAATGCTCAGCTGGCTTTGTTTAGCAGAGCATTTCTCCAAGGGCTGAGCAAGGGCCCAAGGTCCTTGAGCCATGCTCCAGCACTGGAAGATGACACAGAGGGCACTGTCACAGGAGGAGCTGGTGTCAGAGCCCCTGGGGGCTGCTCTGCCAGGGCAGCCCTGAGTGCTGGGAGAGGAGCTGGGAGAAGCTGGCCCTGGCCACCTTTAACTCAGGCCATCAGTCCTTGACTGTCACCTGAGCTCCTCCTGTGCCTGTCCCTGGGGACCCCTCCAGTCCAGACCCTGACTATAGGATTGGCACCCTAACCCATCCCTAGGATTATCCTAGAGAAATGCGATTTTCTTCCCTCAGCCTTCACCTCCAGTGTAGCTACTTTAGCCCAGCAACAAAGTAAAACATAAAGGATGGACTGAAGAAACATCCTGACTCTCTATTCCCTTCTCCATCTTCAGATATTCTTCCTGTATTCTGTCAGGATTGAAAAGAACACATAATGCTTTTTGGAATCCTAACCTAGCACAAATTGTAAACAAAATATTTGTTTATGTTTCCTTAAAAGTTATTTCAATTATTTGTGCAAGTACCCAGTGCTAGAGAATCCTAACAGAAAGAGCAGCAGCTTTATCCAAAAGGATTCTTAGAGTTAGCTGCATGAAAATATGCTATCACCAAAGCACAACTGAGGACATGGTCTAAGCAAGGACAAAGACAGTGACAGAAGTGTCAGCAGTTCAGTGCAAGCTGAAACTGATCCATTGCTCAGCTCATGCTCTGGTCTGAAATTATTTTTCTTTTCTACACAAAGCTCTACTTTCACCACTCCTTTGAAACAAAAGCACAGTGACAGGATGAAATAAGGAAAACTTTCTGACTATCAAAGGTGGACTACTTTCTAAATGAGGAACAACAACATGTTCATTTCTAGCATGGTTGCAGATATTTTGAATTCCTCCCAGATGTTCTGTACAGTTATCTTTACCATACACCAGTAATCCTTGTCAAGAAAGAAACCCTGGGCTCTATTCTCTGAAACTCTGAAGATCCACTTGACAACACAAGTCATGAATGTGAAAAGATCGATGCTCACTAAAGGGTGACGTGCAGCTGAGTAATGGCCCAGTTTTACTTTGGCCTATAACAAGGTTTGAGACCAAAATTTCGTTCAGTGTAGAGGTTCATATTTCACACCAAACAAAAACCAAACCAAAAGCAAAAGAACCAAACAGAACCCCAAAAACCAGCAACCGATCCTTGCTCATGAAAATGGAATTGCCTCAGGTAAAATCAAGTTATGTAATTAGAACAACTGAGAAAAATTCTAGCACACAGGGTCCATCTGTTGCCATGTGCATAAATTCTCTATGACTTGCCAAAGTAATTTATCCACCCAGAACACACATCCAAGCCGGCCAATATCTAGTACTGAGCAGAAAGGAAATTTAAAGAAAGGCACATCATTTATCATTACAGACAGCTCAGCAATATTGTGAACAGGGAGCACAATTTCAGTGGAGGGGGAAGAGGGAGTGGGAGAATGAAGATTGGAAATGCTTGCTGAGCTCAGAGCCTGCTGTAACAGCCGCCTGACATCGGGATCTCAAGGGCTACTTCCTCTGAGAAAAGAGGAGCACAGAAAGCCGTGTCTTAACCATTCAACCCTGTCCCAACACATATTGTAATTCAATGAATTGCTATTTTGTGATGGGAAAACTTGCTGTCGGAAAATTTTCGACTGCCCTTGCATAGCTTGCAGTAGAATTTAATGTGAAGAACAAACTCACCACTCTATGGCAGTCTTACATTAAGCCTGAAACCTTCCAGAATTTACAGTTACAAAAAGCCCACTTTCACATGCTGAATGTAAAATCCTACCCTTTTCTCTCCTTGCTTAGAGGAGTCCTTGGTGTGGGGGCTCAATGCAGTTGTTGAATACAAAAGCCTGTCTGCCAAATTTTCAACACACTGTTCAGCTTTTGAGGCTCCAAAATGCCAAGGCAAGGGTAAACTATTAGGGGAAATTTCACTGTTTGATTCACCCCCAGCTTGATCGATGAATCAACTTTAGATTAAAGAATATACTGACACAGGGGTACAAACTTCACTCTACAGAATCTCATTTTACATTAAAATGATGGGAGGTTTTAGCTCCTGGTGCCACAGCAGCAGTTGTGAATCCATGAACAGGCTGTAAACAGTGTTTTTGTGAGGCTTGGGGCTCCCCAGGGTTTATACACAGGACAGCATTCTGCTGTTCTTGATGATGCATCAACAGCGATGCCCAGTGAGATACTTGGAGGCAAGGAGGATGAGATAGAAGGATGAGATAGAAGAGGTAATAGGAGCTGTGGGGAGTAAATTTTACTGGAGGCAGATTTTAAACAAGTAGTTTGGGAGATGTCTGTATTTTCAGGAGCTATTTCAACCAAACTGCCTCCAGCAGTCCTGGATGAAAGCACGGTTGCAAAGCTGCTGGATGTGAGCCCTGGTTAGTCTCTTCCTACCACGCTTTACAAGTCTTATTCAACTTCCTAAGTCAGCACAGACCCTTCTCCTTCCCCCTCCTTTTGGAGATGCTCTGGCAGAAGCAACCCTCCTGCCTACAGTGAGACACTTTCACCTATCCTGGGCTTGGGAGGAAGAGCCAGCAATAACTGTGTGTACAGCCTGTGATACAACAACAGTTCTGTTCTCCTCCTGCACCTGTGCCAAAGGAATGTGCTTGCAGCTCTTCATTTCTGGGAGATCCTTGACTCAGACACAGTCATTTCTCTGCCATGGAGCGAAGTGCAAGAAAAATCAGCCAGCTGCACAAGAAAAACTAGATTATTAAAATGCATGTCTTCAGTCATGCTGGAAAAGTTAAATAACTCTGCAGTAAATACTTTAACTATCATGAGATCCTGAAAGCCTACCACACTAAAAAAGAGACAACAAATTAAGGATCAGAAAAAGAAGAAGAGGGAAGAAAATCAGAACCCAAAAATATTCTAACAGTTTTACAAGTGACATACTGCTAATCAAATGTTTCAGGACAAGGTAAAATAAAAGGGCAAAGACTGAGCAGGGTCCTGATTGTTCCCAAACCAAGAGCTAAATAAGATCCATTCTGCCTTATCCCTCACAAGCCAGAAGAACCTCAAGGAACCAAAATGGCATTTCTCTCCTAGTTACCATCAACCTGCATCCAGCAAAATGCAGTGCTACTGCTTATTTCTGATCAAGAAGGGAAATTCAACCACTTTTCTTCCTAAAATTCAGGGAATTCCACTCTAAAGATGAGAAAGATGTGATTGTACTGAAAATGTTCACTTGCTAAGGGCATTTTATCAGAGAACATTTGACTAGTGAGAGTTGAGTCAATCTGATTTAAACAGAAGCAAGCAAACAAACAAAAAAAACCAAAGAAACCAAAAAATACCCACACCAAAAAAAAAATAAAACCCCAAATGAACAAAAACACCCCAACCAAACAAAAAACACAAACCAAAAACAAAAACAACCAAAAAACCCCAATCAAAAAAAAGAACAAAAACAAAACCAGAAAAGACACCATAAAAAACCCAAAACACACTAAAATTTTAAAACAAACAACAAAAAACCACTGCCCCACTCTTAAAAAAAAATAAAATAAATCCCAACAAAAGGAAAAAATAAAACCGACTTCAAATCAGAAAAAGAACCCATTTCTTTCCTCACATCGTGATTCCTTTTTCAATGGATAGTCACAGAGCTGGTGAAATTAGGAAAAATTAAGCTCACAACACTGCTGACGGTATACAATAAAACTGTTCCTGAGTCAAAGGCACATTTAACATGATGGAGGCAGAAATGGCCTACCAAAAAGAGAAAAAAGGAAGAAAATATTTGTTTGTCAGTGGCTTTCACAGAGAGTCAGAGATCAGGCTGGCTTTTCCTGAAATAGGCTGCAGTTTCACACCACTGACACTTTGTTAAAGAACACATGGAAAGGTTCAAACTGAAATAACGCCTGAAACGAAATGACTTGACACCGTGTCTGGCCGGTGTTTTAAATAGTTTGCACAGCTCTAGTTAGGACTCTTCCAGCCATGTTTGCTGTCTGCAGGGTGATTAAATGACATGTTTTTAAAACATGTAGCATTGGCCATTTTGCGTTCCTGGTGCCATCCTTTTCAATTTCATGAAAATGGAGTGAAAATAAACCCAGACTGGTTTTGAAGTTCCTATCACTACCTGAACTTCAGTTACCCAACATATCCATGCAATACTTTAATGGGATAATTTTCATCAGGGAAGGTGAAAGAGTGTCAGAGAACTATAATTAAGGTGGCAAAGGGGTGAGAATCCCAGCTCATACAAGACCTACCCCAAGCAAAAGGTCATTTTGCAGGGGGGGTTTGTTCATGGCTTCATGAAACAACCATTCCAAGGGCTCACTCTGCACCAGGCCAGGTCTGAAAGGGCTCAGGCAGAAAAGGCTCCTGTCAGAAACCACATTTATTTTAAAGAATCACACTGTTCCACAGGCTGGAACCACATTAGTGCTCATTATAGCTGGGTCTCTCCCAGATGCATATGCAAAATGGGGTTTTTTAACCCCTATTAAAGATAACTCATTTATTTTGTGTGTATCAAAGCAGGGCTTGGCCTTTTGGTCCTTGTCAATAGTGCTCTCCAAAAGGCACCCAGAGCCAGCATCCTCTCCTTGTTATTAGGGGGAAACTGGTGCCAGTCAAACACGGACAGTGCAGAGGCTGAGCTCCAGCTCAGGAATTTCTCAGCCACTGACACTTCTATAACAGAATTAATTACTGCTCTATACAGCCCAACTGACAGAAACCCTGGGCTGTTTGACAGTGACATGTCAAAATACAATTCAGCATGGATGTACTAACACATCTGAAACTGGCCTCAACTAGAAGTACATCAAACATCAACTTAAACAAAAAAAAAAAAAAAAAAAAAAAAGCAAGCCTTCCTCCCCTTGGGCTGAGTCACATTTTTATTTTCATAAAAGAACAGTCCACTGAATTTCACCTAAAATAAATAAATTGGTGAAATAAGTCATTATTCTAATGTAAAACGCACAAGTCTAAACTAATGAATATTTGAAATAAAGAGAGTGGATTTAAATTATTCCTACAGAACCTACAGATGTTGTAGGCAGGCTCAAGCATATGTGTTCAGTTTAGTAATTTTACAGAGTGCACAACCATAGATTGGCTTAGCTGGAAAGTTAATTTTTATTTATTATGTTTAGCCCTAACATATTTTAGCACAGGCTTGTTCTTTGCTCTGGATATAACTGAAATCAGCAATGGAGATGCAGAAAGGCCTTTCTTCTTTATCAGGTTCCTAGGAACAAACACAAGAAGCTGTTCTGCAGGGAAGACTCAGACTCTTAACAACAACAGCTTTTGCACAATAATGTCTAAAAGCTAGAAATGAAAGAGGGGCAGTATTCTAACATATTTTCAGAACAGATTCCTTCTATAAATCTGAATTGCTGCAGTTATCTGCTACAAACTTTGGCAGATTTTTAGCAGACCAGATGTCCACAATAAAATGTTATTTAATGTATCAATGAACAGTTTCCAATATGCAAATGACTCAGTTTCTGCAAACATCTTATGGACAACTGCCAGTATGATGGGTGTTCTTTCCAGTAGAGCAGAAGTGGCTGTAGAGAGTCTTTGGTTTCTGGTAAAGCACCATTAAAAATTATTCATTTCAGAGTGCATAAGGAGCATGTTTATTTCTAGCAAATAGTCTAAAACCATAATAAGTAATAATAAAATTGGGAATAAAATCAACAACGCCTTCAGCAGCGGGAAGTTGAAGCAAGAAAGAGCAAACTACCCACAGGATGCTTAGCAATTGCTTTCCACATAAAGTGGGTGAGGTGGCAGATTGCTGAGTGCTCTGGCACTTTGCATTTGGTTTGATGCAGCTTTCTGTGCCCCCTGGTGCTGACAGACCCAGTGACAGCAGAGCAGCCCTGCCCTGGTGACACTCTTGGTTTCAGGAGGAAGAGCCCTGGTGTGTCCCATCCTGTGGGCAGAGCGCTCCTCAGGGCTAGGAGAAGCAGCCAGGCTGGAAATCCTTCCCTCCACAGCCTCCAAAACATCAGCAGCCACCCCATCCTTCCCTAAGGCCAAGCACATCTTTGATCCCGAGGGGAAGCACAAGGATTTACAGCTCCATCCCTCCTGCCAGGCTCCTCCACGTTAGCTACTATCTTATCATTTCCTTAAATCATTGAAAAAATCCCCTCAGCTGATGGGCCTGTGCAGTTTGTTGTAATCTGATTTTTAAATAACCACCTTGCTGACATATTAAGTTGTCGATGGATTAGGGTTTTTTATCTTATAAGAACATTACAAAATCAGTTATGCATGGTATTTACTGCTACAAATCAGAAGTGTGTTCTAATTTATGAGAAAGCCCCTTTCCCTCTGACTCCAATGGAAACACGATTGACCCTGACACAGTTACGTGCTCCAGAGGGGAGACAGTCTGTCATGTTCAATCATTTCTTGATCAAATCCAGAATGGCAAGTTAATTGTTTAATTAAGGGAACAAGGGCCTTAGAAACTTCCATGTTCTACATAATTTTATAATGGGTCTGTGTAAATAAAATAAAGAAGATCTGATGGAATTGAGAGAAATTTCATAAGAAAAACCAGTGCCAAATATCTACAAAAAGCTCAACAGCCAACCTCCAGTGACCAAGCCCCAAAATAACTTCATTTTGTATTTCGGAATCTCATGTGAAAAATAATTGGCACACTTGAACACAGGTGTAGCACACTGAAGTTATATCATGTTTAAGACAGGAATGAACCACAAAGCCAGAAATTCATCTTCACTTTGAGGCAAAACTGAAAAAAACCCCCAGGATAAACAAAAAGCAAATCAATTTGTGGGAGATTGTGCTACCAATGCGGCAACATTTAGCATCTTTTGCATCTTAGGAGTTCACAGCCAATGAAAGTTCATTTTTTTAATGCAAAATTCTGCTTTTGGAACTCTGCAGCAGCTCTTAACCACCCACTGATTTATTTATCTGTGAATGGGCCCCCACACGTGATAAACCCCATTATTTATAAGGCAATGTGAAAAGCAGTGATTCTTTTTGATACATTATTCATTGAGAACAGTGTACCTGCGCTTCTCATTAGTGGGATTTCTTCCAGCATTCTGTGTTCTGAGGAGTTTTCAAGTCTCCTTTTCTCCCAAAATCCTGCCATGATTTTTTCTCTTTCTTTAGCCTAAACTATCATGATTTGCTTGAAACTCAAAACTAAGTCCATCATGAACTCCTGAAGAACCACAGTTTAAATTCTGACCACAGAACAGCTAAAACATTTCTACAGTTCTGGCACCATGAGGCATTTGAGGTTTTTGGTGATGTCTCTAAATACCCAGGCATTTGGTAGCAAATTCAGACAGGTCAAAGCTGGCTTTTCAGGAAGATTTAAGCTTTTGCACTTCACACCGTCTGTGAAATGTCACTTAATGGGTGTTAAACAAGAACTGTTTAAGACCTAGAATTGTTAAAAGCGGTCTGAGACAGCCCCTAAGTCACAGCCATGGAGTGCAGGAGACAGTGCACTGCTTTTTGTGTGTGTCTGGTTTAAATTCATTGAAGCCACAGCTATATCCAATACCTTCACAAAACAAAGAGAATTTTATTTATTTTTTTTTTAAGCAAGGCAGGAACTACAGGGAGGTATATGGGATGCTCATTGCTTGTTTTAGATTGACAGTTGCTTCAGGAAAGGGAGGAGGAAAAGGAAAATGGAAAATAAAAGAGAAAGGACGGGAAAGGAAAAACATGGAAGAAAAGAAGTTGAAAAAAAAATATAAAACAAGGAAAAAAATAAGATAGAAGAATGTAGAAAGAAAGGAGAAAGAATGAAAAAAAAAAAGGGAGTCAGGTATAGGAGTTATAGATATATCTATAGAGTATATATATATATATTAACTACCAAGCACCAGAGTTGATAGGGAAGGCAGCTGTCAGCTCAGGAATAACAGAGGGTCCACAAAACTTCTTCCCCCCCCCCCCCCCCTTTTTTTTTATTAGAATCTGAATTGTAAGATTCACTCAAAAAGCCTTAACATTGCATAATGGGCCCCCAAAACTTCTCTAATGGAAACTGTGGGCTTTCCTAAACAATAACAGTTAAATTCTCACTCTTTTACTTCCTTTTCATTGTCATATAAGTTTTTTGGCTTCTTATCTTAATTATGTGTGAGAAAATTTCTAAACTTTTAGCATAACTCAGTTTTATGAAGAGAAAAATTGAAAAGGACAAACCATAAATAGTTTTAAATCCACAAATAAATAAGTTTAACAAACTTTGCTGCACACAGATACCTAAATTATCTTTTTTATGCCACTCTGCTTAAAAATACATGACTAAAATGCCCCTGTTGTAGAGGGGGCCAGATGAGGTGAGGAAGCAGCAGGAACACAGAGTGTGCTCTGCCAGTCCCAGCTCACACGGTGCAGAGGGAAATGAAGTAATCCTGCCTGGATTCATCAGTGTTTAATCAAAACCTTCCTTTCCCCTCCCATCAATTAAAAGATTTGCAGAAAGCAGCAGAGAGGAAAAGGTAATAAGTCGAAAAGTGATGAGGGAACCCGAGGGCCACATCAATAAAGACACATTTTTGTAACAATTGTCTTTGCTCCAGAATGAACAGAGAAGCACAAAGAATCTGCTTTCTCCAGCCACGCTGAGGAGCTGTGTTAAATCTCTGATGAGACAAAGATTTTCTTTAAACTTTTATAGGAATGAGAAGGTCTTCACTAATGAGAGTTTAAGGGAATTTCTTAAATCTAAAGTGAAGGATACCAGGAGTTGAACATAACCTGAGGGTTTTCCTGTACATGTTCGCTAATATTACAAAGAGCTTTCAGAAAACCCTCTGAAGATCCTGTTTCCTGCAGGAAGAAAAAGAAGCAGGGCAGAAAGGCTTCAGGGAGCTGAAAAGGAAAGAATATGGCAGTAAAGGTACACACACAGTGTGTTGTTAGAGGAGGGAGAGCCATCCAAATGCTACGGTACAATTCCAGCGTCTGGTAGGTAATTTGAAATGATTAAAAATGTTCTGTCCTCGCCCCTTCCTACAACAAACTGTTCAGGCTCACGGAACCAGTGCATCCTGAACAGAAATCCTGCACTTTAACTGGGATAGCAGCTGCACTCATGGATAGTGCTTGTGAAAACCGAGAAAGGTTCATTTCACAGCCAGTGACAGAAGCCAGGCCTTTCGGGATTGTGCCCAAGGAAGAGCCAAGAGAATGCACAAGGGGATCTTTCTCTCTCCCAGAGATGCCAAAGTCTTCTGTCCTATTGCAATGAAGGGTAAGACAATCCCCATTCACACCTCCATGGCAAGTGAGCCATTTGACACTGCTGCCTGAAACGTGCCCCCTTGGTGATAGGGAACAAAGACTAAAACACCCATTAGATCATTTAAAAGGTAAAACTTTCCCCCCCTTTTTGATGGGCATATCTCTAAATACAGCAGACTTGCACTGTGCTGATCCTCCTGGGTCTCCCCTGCTGCAGGGGTAATTGTAGCATGTCAGAACATGAAAAGTTTAAGTTTCACCTACTCCATGACCTATTGCTGAGGGGGAGGAAAATAAAATAAAAGAAACCCCAAAAGCCCGGACAACTACGCCAGATGTGCCTGCCTTTATGGTATTCAATGGAAGCACTGTTTTCTAAATAGCATATTGCTCTAAAGCACAGACAGAGGGGAAGATTTAACCTTTGTGTAAATGGAGAGCAGTCAAGGGCAATAAAAGCTCACGTCAGGTACGAGAGGCTTATCGATGCTGACAGGGGGAGGAATGAGGAGTCGGAACACTTGCTCCTGAGCACGAGGTGTCAGCCTCACCGAGACCTTTACAAAGCTCTGCCCTGCTTCTGTTTCATTACAGAAAGCTCCTTTTATGCTGGAACACCTGCCAGGGAAGGGAGCCACCTTTCCAAATCCTGAGGAAGGCAGTAGCTCACCCTTCCAAAACAAGGAGGCTGAAGTAGGAGGTGCTGTGGTGCCAGCTGCCATCGCCCAGGAACCAACAAGGGCAGCGCCCAGAAGTTTGTTCTGGAAGACAAGAGCCTCTCACAGCAGCTCTTGGGGCCTGCAGAGAGCCAGTGTGAGGTGTGCTCTGATGGATGGGAGCATCCCTGGGGCAGCACACAAAAAGGATGAGCCACAGACACAGAGAGATGCAAGAAATCCTCACAGAGGTAGAAAACTGAGGTGTGAAGAGAACCCAATGACAGCCAGGTGAATGAACAGCTACCAGAAATAAAGCATCTGAAGGGCTGCTGTGACCAGTTGGTCCTTAAACACATTTCAGTTTAGTGCAGGAGCTTGAAAGCCCGGATGATCAGAAGGTTACAACTGGAATAAAGCAGAAACAACAGCTCTAGGGGAATTGTGAGGCATGTGGGAGAGAGACAGAAAAACTTTCAGCCAAGTGAACTTGTTAAGAAAGCCACCCAAACCCCCAGTAATAAGTTTTTAAACATTGAGGGAAATCCTGGGACATCAAAAAGCGTTTGCCCTTAGAAATCAGGGTGGGGAGGTCCCAAAGAGAAGCAGCTGGGACACGCTGCCAGGAGCGCCCTGTGCAGCAGCTGAAGGGAGCACAGCAGAGGAACCATGGTGCATGTGTAGCTGTCTCTCTTGGGGGCTTTCTGAGGCCAGAGCTCCTTCCTTCCTCACTGGCACTTTCCCTTCATTTGGCCTCAGCTTTCCTAAGCACCAAGTCAGTGGCTGACACAAGGTAACTTCTGAAAATAATCCTGTCTCCAGTGCTTTTATCCCACACACTCAGTTCTAGACCCCCTTAGCATCTACTGTGCATCTGTGCTACTGATCCTGAGTCACATCTAATGCTCTCTGTTTCTTCTCAACAAAAATTCTGCTTTCCTGTCAGAAAATACAGGAATAAAGTTTTGTTTAATATTCAAATAGCAGCACAAACATAGGAGGTAAAAAAAATATAAATACTTGGGCTAATATTAGTTGCTAGGAGGATTGTATTTGTGGACTGTTTTTATTATGTTACATGAATTGCAGGAAGCTGTTCCAGTGGAGATTTGTACCTGTGCAATCTTATTTGCTCTGTATATAGTGGCTCTTGCAATGTGGGCATTTGTGCAGCCTTTGTGTTTTGCATGACTTCCCAAGAGGAGAGGCAGTAGTGAAACCAATAACACAGGCAATAAAGCAATATTAATAATGTATGCAGAGCTATAGATGTCTATTTATATGATACAATATTAAAGTGTGAATACTTTTTGTATTTTAAGATGAACATGAATGACCAAACCCATGTTCTTAGGTTTTTTTACCAACAAAGACATCACCACATTGCTGCATGTTGAGGAACTCTTTCTATACACAAACAAAAGCCCCCAAAGTTTTACTGCTTTGTATCTAATTATAATACTGGTAAAAACAAAATTTGAAACCAGGAAATATATACATTGGTGTGTTTATTGGTTAGGAAAATTAACTGAGTATACTAGTTCAGAAAAAAAAAAAACAACTCAAATATACTGATTTGTGTAAAATTTAATTCTAACCACCAAGATTTGTAAGAACTTGAGGTTTTATTACTTCACTATTTCTCATCTAAGTGATGCTGTTGACACTGAATAGGAAACAGTAAAATCTGTCATATCTTCATTTGAAACTGCAGCAGAAATGGTCTCACTTTATACCTGAGACAAAGATCATTTTAGGGGTTTTTGTGGTGACAAACATCAGTAAAACCTATTTTTGAGGCACTTGTTCACATCACCTGAGTGCTTTTAGGTCTTCACAGTGGCTTGGAGTGACACCTTTTATTCACACTTTACTGAGGTGGTTTGTGACTCACCTCTAAACAAGGGGGGCTGGTGGGGCCACTGCCAAGGAACATGTCAGATTTCACCCCAGAACTTCAAAATTTCATCTTGCTGAGAGCATCTTTGGCATCATATTTTGTTAACTGACAGATCTGAAATATCATTACTAATGGACACACTAAGTACTTCAATTGTAAAGCAGTGGGTATCATGGTTAGCATTTATTATTTGAGCCAAGGTATTCCCAAATATTTTAGCAAGCCTCAGATGCCCCAAATTTTTTAACTTGGACAGAAAAAACTAGAACAAACAAAGCTTCCTTTTCTACTCTTGTGACAAGACTACAAAGTAGTTTTCTCCTCTGCTGGGGTTTTGGTGTGTATGAAGAGAGACCAGAAGTACTTCTGTTTGATCAAGTGCTTAATATCATAATAGGATCTCAGTTTCTCCTTTTACCATTTTTATGCAGGTGACAACTGTGTACCCAGATCAGCAGTGCAGAAATCAAATTAAAGTTAATTCTCTGACTAGAGTAACCTGCATGCTTGCAAGCTGTCCTGGAACTGAAAGCTGCTGTGACTCTGCTGTGTGTCCTGAAGGACAGAGGCCCCAGTGTGTCCCTGCCATCACATGGCTGTCCCTAGAGCTGATTTCTCACAAGGAATGTTATACAGTAGTACTTCCCCAGCTGTTCCAAACCAAGTTCTCAATGTGCAGTGGGGACAGCACGACTAAGAGTGTTTTATCATTGTGATTCATGCCCTAGCACACCTCCAGTGTTTTATTCCACACATGCCCAGTGACAAAGGTCTCTGCTGCCCTCTCACCAGCAAGGAGGACACCTTTGTTCTTTGCTGCACCAGGGGCTGTTCAGAGCTTGGCATAGCTGGGAATTCCACCAGAGCTCAGCACTGAAAACAAGATTTCTACACAGGAGCTGCTTTGTGTCTTTACAGCCTCCCAAGCAAGGCAAGGCCACCTTGTCCTCCCATCACCCCTATTTCCCATCACCGCCTCAGGTCTCAGCTTCACTTCTTCCCTCACTCGCTTCAAAGGTTAGAGGGGAGCAGCTTTACCTGCTGCTGTCAGACAGGAGAGCTGGGAAGTGTGCAGGTACAAAGGAAATACAGGAATTCAAAGTGACTGTGATTTAAAAGATATTCTTTAGAAAAAGAGAGATCTGTCTTGGTCTTCGGGAATGACAAAGCACAATTTTCTTATTTTTGCAGAGAGGACTACATCAAGGGAGAGCAATACCCACCTGAGAATTTTTGTATAGACACATCTTTGAAGAAGCAGCTTCTGGCATAAATCCTACACATTACCAGGGGACAGGCGGGTAGTGTTTCACAGGAGGAGAAAGAAGAGGCAAAAAAGAGTTATAAACACAAAAAGTCAAGTAGTTGGAGAACAGAAACAAATCAAGACAAGAACACAAAAAAAACAAAAGAAAAGAAAAAGATTGACAAAATAGCCTGTCTAATTTTAAGAAAGTTCCTATCTATTTGTAGGATTGCTGAGAATATTTGTATCTCTCTGCAGTGAAAGATAGATCCATGAAGAATTAGATATTCATGTCGGATGAAGAGACAGGTTTTCAAGCTCTCTAGGGCTCAGCACTGTGACAAGCACAGTGAGGTTGAGTAACTGCTCAGTCCTACAACACCAGAGTAGCTTCGATTCTACAGAAACCTTCTATGCAGGAAAGGCACTGAAAACATACTGGGTTTGAGCAATATCAGGATTAAAACACATGCTGATAGTTAGAACTGAATCAGGATCTAAGGAAAGAACAAAAACATTTATGCTATTTCACCCATCCTAACCAAGATGATATAATTTTTACTTTATGACTTTCATTAATACAGAAGAGTGTAAATAAATGTGAAAAGGTGACAGCTACAAGAAGAAATGCATCAGAATTCTGAAGTAAATCTCTTGGTAAATATAAAAGGAGCTTCAACAGAGAAGTAAAATCTAAGCTGTTTGACCTACAGAACAAACAACCAGCAAGAACCTGAGGCTTCTCCCATCTCTGGCTGTTTATCTTTGTACAAATCACAGCATAGCTCTTGGCTCTTACTTCCCTCCTAACCTTTGTCATTTTTGTCAAATTGTCCTGTAAAGATCTCCAGGCCAGGCTTGTTTCTTACTATGCTGGACCAAGCACAGCCTCCACCAGGTCTGCTGGGCAGCATGGTACAGAAATACTGATAAATAAGCTGTTTAATGTATCTTGGCTGCTGAGAAGATAAAAATGTCCCATACAGGGTCAGACCAAAACCCAGCGTGGGGTTCAGTGACCTCCCTGTTGCCAAGGAAGGGTTCAGAAAAAGGCCTAAGAACAGGGATATGTCCTTAAATATTCTCTTCTCAACTCAGCTTTGGCACTCTCAGACTTTTTCATCCAGCAGTAGTGGTGTCTTTGTTTGGATGCTGCAGTGCCCATCTGCAACATTCCAGTGGGAATTCAGGGCCCTCCTCCAGGTGGGGAGTTAGCTGATAAAATATGTTTCTCCATAATGATGTAAGAAGCAGCAGAGTTTGTTTCCTGAGGAGATTACACAATGACTGATAAATCCAGACAGTGAATCTGTGGGGAGAAGTTCCTTCCATGAGCTGGGAGTGATGTGGAATTGCTACCAAACCTCCTTAGAGCCCTGAGGGGGTATTACCTATTGCTTTTCTATTAGGAGCTCTGTGTCAGTGCTGATGACTTCCTCATAACCCAGACTTGTACATAAACTACTTTTTTTGCTACTTTATGTCTTCCCTATAATCCTTTCATTCTGAATAAATAGGATTTTGCTTTATGGAAGCTGGTTAACCTTATGCTGAACTAAAAATCAGACTTGCAGTTAATTACCAGGATCTGCAGTCTAAAACCCTGCAATCTGAGCATTTTATATAGAGAAAATTGAAGCACAAAGAAATGACTTAGGCCAAAACAGAAAATCTAATCAGACTTTGGCAGAGTTCAAAACAACATTAAATCTCTTATTGTAATTGCAAAACATATTCCAGCAAAAACTGATCATCAAATAGCAATAGGAAACTGCAAAGGTATTAAGAACTAGATAAAGAGAATGGCATTTGAGATGCAGAATTTCAAAACTTCATCAGGTCATTAACATACCTGGTAATAGACTACCAGGACTACTATTATTATTTTTTCTTCATAGGTCAACTATATACCAATATACAGTTGGAAAAAAGCTCTTCTTCAGCTAGGAAAGGGGGACATAAAATTGTCTGAGAAGCATACACAGTATGTCTTGAATGAATAACAAAAGGTGCTATTGGAGTGCACGGTGACACCCTTCAGAAAGGAACTGCTGTTTTCCCAAACATCAGAAAAACAAATCCCTTTCTCCTCTCACTGCCATCATTTTGTTTTAATATTGACCACTTTGCCAAGACTGATAAAATAATATTCAAACACTAAGCCAGTTGCTTTTACAGAGCATGTTCTGTCCAGGCTGTTCATACCCCAGAAGTTTGGATTCATGTCTGGTCAGTCATTTGCTGCTTTTGAGAGCAGTCATTTATTTATTTTATTATATTCTACATAGCATCTCCCCTCCACCATGGTAAACTGTGCCAGCATAGACAGCTGATCTAGAGGCAGAATATCCAGACATAACACACTGTTTCTTCACTTGGAGATGTTCCAGAATTTCCTAGGAAACACTGGAATCCTTTGAGATATTGTTACAAATGTAGTGTGAAACTTTTCCATTATATATCAGGTCAGCCTGCACATAAGTGGAAACTGCACAAATGGGGATCTGAAGTCCCACAGAAAACTTCAAAATTTACTGGAGAAAGACCTCAAACCCTTCCAACATTCTTACTCACATCAGCTTTACCTACATTTTCTGGCTTTGCTTCTGCAAAGTGTTTTCAGGGTGAAATAAACAGGTAATTCTCCAGTGCTTCAGCCTTGTTTCGTCTCAACAAGCAAGTCCCAGAAAGATGTTCAGACTTATATTGCCAGGCAGAGTGATTCTTCACTTGCACTGCCACTGCTTGAACTCTTCCCTTGTCTGAGGATCCTGCAGCGTCTCTGCTCCCACGCACTGGATCAGCACCAGCTACAGCACTTCAGTCTCACACCTCTTGGGGAAAAGAGGTATGAGGTAAACAGCCAAGAATTGCAAGGCTGGAGGAACAGTCTCCAGAGTCCATATCTCTACATGAACCACTCACTGAAACCAATCTGGGTTTCTCTTTAATTGATTTAACACCGTGCCCTTTGCAGAGCAGCGAAGGAGGAATAACGCCAGCTGTTGATTAACTGTCAGTTCAACCCTCTCCCCCAGTCACCTGTGCAAACAACAGCCCCCTGCCAACAAAAAGGGAGGGAAAAACAGCCTCTGCTGAGGCTAAGAAAATGAATGAGAGAAAAATCTGTCTCTGACAAATATCTGTGTCAGAAAATACTCAGCAGAGCACCCAACAAAAAGTTTCCTACCAGACTACTTGGGACAACTGAGAAGAAAATGTTACAGATGTGGGTTGGTTGGAACTCCTAGGACAAATGATGAACAGCTCTTTGCGACTGAAAGCAGCTTCTAGCTTGCAGTCCCATGCTGGTCTGTGGGTTTTACTGGTAAATAGATTAAAGCCTTTACACTACTGATTTCTAAACAGGAAAATAGAGGAGTGTGTTTGCAGGGCTCCTCCTCCTGGCCCCTGCCTCAGCACACAAGGCATTTCAAAAGCAACCGGACAATATTCTTCTCTAAACTGTGACAACACAGGATCTGTTATGGTTTGAAAAGACCTGAGTAAAATCTTCCCTGTGATATGCTAAAGCAGTTTAACATATTCTTCCCTTTGTTGAGCTATCAGTGCCATCTTGGGCAACAGTCCTGTAAAACAGGGTGGCAGAACTCACAATCCTGAACATGAAGCAAATAGATGGTGATCTTGGGAACATCTTAATCATTTTTCTCCCTCTAGTTCCGTGGGTTTTCTGGTTTTACTCCACTCAGCAACTTTTCAGTGCAGGGGGGCACTGAACATGACCTTACAGAATTAGCTACCTGCACAATTCCAATATAAACTGTTCTCTCTGCGGAGCGATCAAAGACACTTTCTTTTTCATCAAAACCGAGCATGTTAACTAAACCACCATGACAAACTCCGTGCTATTGCAGTCAAATCTAAATGGCTGTTCAGTGATGCACAACAACTTCTTTTAAATCCCAGCCTGCTTTGGCTCCCTAACACAACCAGTTACAATTAGGTTTTTCATTCTTGCCACATCCCTTCCAACCACCTGCAGTCAGAGCATGTATTTCTTATCCAGTCAGTTTGTGCTCTCTACCTGCCAGTGTGGAGATGACCTGAAATAAATGCATAACAGAACCCACCTGCTGCCTGATTCCTGTCCTGGGGAAGCCTTAGGAAAGGTTTCAAGGGCTTCAGTAGGTTGGCAATAGAGCTGCCTTTGGAAGTACATAGAAATTAAAGATAAGTAAGGATCATTTGTGGCCTGATTTTAACCATTAGTGGCCTAGATTTTCTGCCTCTGCACTTCAGTTCCTCTACCTCAGTTAGAACTTGTCAGCACTTCACAATCAGAATCAAATTTGCCAATATTGCAAAAACTAGCCCAAAATTTATCAGTGCTCCTTAATGGAAACTCAGCATTGGATTAAGCAGATTCACAGGAAGTAGAGCAAAGTGAAAATATGGCAGATGCAGTTCTAGCACAGCATCTGTCCATGCTGTGGCTTCAGTGACTCACTCTGGGTAAAATGGGAACTACCTTTAATTATCCTGAACCCAAACAAAGTCATTTTTAGAAATGCCCATCTGTTATAACACAGTATGTTTTTTCCAGGACTATTCAAATTCCTCCAACATTTTCAAATACCCAAGAAAATATTGTTTTTTAAAATAGTTGACTAAATTTGCAATCTCTTCCTTTCCTTATGTCTGTGCATATATTATCGATATCTACATATACTGGGGATTTACAGCTGTAATTTAGCATTGCTCAGTTTACAGAGAAAACTGAATAACAAAGGATTATCTGACAATACTGGGTGGTGCTGGATAGCATTACTCAGCTTTGTAATTATCTTATCTCTACTTGCACAGCCATAGCTTCAATCAAAAAACCCTCAGTCATTTCCACTCCTACTGCAGATAATGTGGGCCAACAGATCATTTAATCTTTGCCTATTTCTCCACAGAGATAACAGAAGTATGAACTTCCCTGGGACAGTCCTGCATCAGACTCATCTCAGACTCATCTCTTTGCTGCATGATGCCATTCCTCCTCAAGTCAGGTTTCCTCAAGTTACAACCCAGAGTAAATGTGGCTCCTATCTAGTTATATATTATTATATTCACTTCTCCATAGACATTAAATCAGAGTGTGGTTTTCTCATTGTGGCTTTACAAGGAATGGAAGTCGCTTTGAAAGCGCTTTCAGTGTTGTTATGCAGCCCTGAGGAGAAGGACTTGGGGGTGTTGGTGGATGAGAAGCCCAAGGGGCAGCCCAGAACTGCCCTGTGTCCTCACCAGAGGAGGGTGAGCAGCAGCAGGGAGGGGATTCTCCCTCTGCCCAGACCCACCAGGAGCATCCAGGTCCCCAACACCAGGGTGTGGAGCTGCTGGAGTCCAGAGGAGCCACGGAGCTGCTCTGAGGGCTGGAGCCCCTCTGGAGCCAGGCTGGGAGAGCTGGGGGTGCTCACCTGGAGAGGAGAAGGATCCAGGGACACCTCAGAGCCCTTCCAGGGCATGGAGGGGCTCCAGGAGAGCTGCAGAGGGACTGCTCAGGTAGTGAAGGGGGAATGACTTTAAACTGAAGGGTTGATTTAGGTCATGTGCTGGGAAGAAATCCTTCCCTGGGAGGGTGGGCAGGCCCTGGCACACATTCCCAGAGCAGCTGTGGCTGCCTCTGGATCCCTGGAAGTGTCCAAGGCCAGGTTGGATGGGGCTTGGAGCACCCTGGGATAGTGGAAGGTGTCCCTGCCATGGCAGGGGGGTTGAAATGGGGTGAGATTTAAGGTCCCTTCCAACACAAACCGTTCTATGATAGATTCTGTGCTTCTCCAGAGCCCTGTGAGGGGAGAACAGGGGCAGAAGGACACACAGGTGAGCCCTGAACACTCAGTGCCCTCTGGGTCTCAGGGAAGAGCCACATTCAGCTCTTCAAATCTAATTTAGGCTTCCAATATTTCACTATTTAATTGCCATTAAAAGTTCCCTCCCCACCTGCCAGAGGAGCAAAGCTTTCTCTTTCTTTAAGGGAAAAAACACAAAAAACTGAGCAAGCAAAGAAAGCAGCAGCAAACCCTTCTCCAACCCCAAGCAAACAAATTCAGCTCCACCAAAGAATCTTTTGGACACAGTTCTGTTCAGTAGCAAAATGAAATTACCCAGGACTGGTTTGCCAAAGCTGTGACACACGTCAACTGAAACCATTGCTACAGTACCATTTACTTAATTTATAGCTTTTACAGAACATTTTTAGCTCTAATCATGCTTCTCTCACACTATTTAAATTTATTAAAAAAAAAAAAAAAGAAAAAAAAGAGCCCTGTAACACATATTCCCTAATGCACATTTGCAAGCAAAGCATCTATGGTCTCAAATCCAGCATGACTCACAGTACAGAGCAAAAAGAGTAAGATGATTAAATAGACTGGCTCACCCAGCTTGTTTTTACACATCAATAAATAACCTCAACACAGCAGAAATAGAGATGTGGTTTTCTGTTTGGAGGTAATTCAAACACTGGCTCTTCCTCAGACCTTCCACACTATGTAAAATAGAGCTGGGCAAATAATTCATTATGAATTATTCATTCAATTAATTTAATTTCTTCTGCTCACTAATTAACTATCTTGACTTTTTTGAATGTTTTCATTATCTGAAAATTATTTACTCAACAGTTTCTATGAATAACTCTTTGCCTCTAGATTGTTCACAAGCAGATTACTGCAAGAAATCAAAATTGTAAATTCAAGCTGTGCTGAATAGTTTTAATTAGATATGCAAGTCACATGGAGTTTTTCTGGTTCCTTATTGGATATATGGAGAGAAAAAAAACCCACAAGAAACCCTGCAACCAACACCACAGATTGCTCCTGCAAACAAACCCCGTTCCAAGACTAAAATTTATTTACCACAAAAATTCTTGAATATATTAATTTTATAGAAGAGAATGATTTTATCTTATTCTTTGAAAAAAACCCCTGAGCCAGTCAACTAAGCACTTTAATTTAGAAAAGTGAAACACACCTAACACACATCTATTCTTTAACCACTTCAGCTTCCCCTGCAAGTCTGGGTCCTTGTCCAGGCTGAAACCTTGGCTGCATTTCCCTGTAAGGCAGGAGTGCAGTGCCACCCCTGGCCCTGGGGTGAGGGGATGGCCCAAGCCTCCTCTTCATTCCCCACCAAGGAAAAGGTCACTTCATGGCCAGTGTAGCTGGCTCCAGGGAATCTCTTACAGAGATTGTACAGTTCTCATTGAGATAGTTGTGGGATAAACAAAGAGACCACACAGTAACTTTGTCTTTTGATTCAAATCCTACCTGAGTACAGGGGCCTGATCCCTTCCAGCACAACCCAGGCTGTGCCTCTGACCCCCAGCTACAGACACAGGCATCGAACCATGGCCTGTCTTGGCTGAGGTGATCGTAAGAAGCACAAAAGGGAATGATGGAATGGTGCATGACTGCAACCAGAACATGGCCAAGAGCAGCAAGTGTGGCTGAGGAACCATTGGCATACAAAGACACAAGGTGTATAAAAAGCCTTTCAGCTTTTCTGCACCATCTGAAAATAACACCAACAAAAAATCCTCCCAAAACCCCAAAGCTCCCTTGGACACATCATCTTCCTACCTCTGGTGCTACTCGTAAATGGGAGTTCAGGTCCACCTCCCTCCACAGCAAGAGGAGAAGAAGTTCAAATGGCAAATCATCATCTCTCAGAGCGTTTCAAAAGGAAAAACAACTCCTGGCAACTCCATCCTGCTCCTCTGAGGAGCTGGCAGCCCCTCGGTGGGATGGAAGGTGGGACAGCCACACCCATCAGCTGCTCTGCCCAAAGGGACCCAACTGCTGCCATAATGAGAGCAGCAGGCAGCTCTCCTGCCAGTTTATAGCCACTGACCATCACTGCCCCTCCCACCCCCGCTGGAGGCATTGCCTTGTGCACCCTCAGCAGGTGTGAACAATGAACCTTAACGGAGCTCCTGAGACACAGGTGCTGTGAGTGAACAGCTCAGAGTTCAAACCGGGGGGATAATTAACAAAATTATTTTCATAAATAAATATTATATTTATAATATATATATTATACATATATATAAAATATAAATAAATAAAACATTTTCATAAGAAACGTGCCAGATTTGGATGTATTCACCCCCAAGAACAAATCTTTGCCTTATCTGTGTGCAGATGATAAATTATTTTGGTTTAAATCCTGAAGTGTCAGTCTGACCTTTTCCTTCAGCACATTAAAGACCCCATACTCACAGCTGAAGACCTTATAACACAAGACTATGCCTAGGGTTTGCCAAGTGGAACGCTTAACATGCCTTACAAATAAGATTGTCTTTAAAAAAACATTTGCAGATAGTCCATATTACAAATAGATGAATTATTATTTCTGTTAATATAATTCCTATCCCTCTTTTTAATCTAATATAGAGTGTTTCCAGCCAACTAAATTTTGTTAAAATTAGTGTCCTACAGAATTATTATTCACACAAAACAGTTTTTCTAGAATACCACGCAGACCTGTATTGATTAAAATCACTTGATTTTTTTTATTTTTATTTTTTTTTTAATCTCATTTCTCCACTACTGGAATTCCACTTATTAAGTCTCCAGCATACGTGTTGCAGCAAACAGATGAAACTGTTGGTGACAATGTGCATAATGAAGAGACCCCATTCCTAACAGAGAAGGCTAATTAATCATTAGGTGAGTGCTAGTAAATTTTCTGAATCACCAAGTTTCTGACAGACACGCTGTTAAGCCAGCGAAATGCCCGCAGATGTTACTTGCCCATCAGAGGGGAACATATTCTCTTGAGGGCTCTGAGCATCTTGTCACCGCTTATTTATTTATTTTTGAACAAAACAAAAAATTAGCAAACCCATGTAATGATTAATGTATATGTGCAAGCAAATGATAATAGCATGAAGCCTATTAATAATTAAAGCCAGTGCTGGATTTTAAGATACTAAAGTTGAAATGTGAATTGCTTTCCAGCAGCTCTGGAATGGTACAGTTAATGAATCTATTGCACTGTCTCCCTAATAGCTTCAGCATAACTTAATTCAGAGAAAACAATCCTGTATTTTCACAGCAGGAGTCTCAGTTTTACTTTGCTTTCTCCCTATGCCTTTTAGTGCTTTAGTGGAGCAGTCTCCACACGCAGGCTCCATCACCAGGTTCAGTAACCTGTGTCATTGGCCCCCACTGGGTACAAAAGGCAGAGCCTTGGAACAGCTCTGTGTTTGCCAAGAACCCCACTCTGCTCCTGCAGGCTGCTGGCCAGGATGTGGCCAAAAGTGCCACAAACCCAAAGGAAAAATCAGAGCAACACCAAACAGCCTTTGTGATACACCAAAACGTGGATCAGGCTTCTTCTGCAGGATACTCATTAGGACAGGGCACTCCTCAAGGACACCTTAGATCTGCAGTTTCATTTAAATCATCCTTCTCCTTCACAGATGTTGTAAGAATGTTCTCAGAAAAACATTAATGAGTATTTTTTAAAGTATTTCTCTAATGACAGGGGTATTTTTCACATGCAGAATTCCAGGCAGGGCCACAGCAGGACTCAAGTTTGAGACCTCTCTTCCTCACTAAACGTTTTCCTTTCAACAGTCTTGAACTTTTTCCCCCCCTGCCATTACAAAAGAGGCTGGCATATATGAAAACTACCATTCCTTTTATTCCTCCTCCTCCCTCCCCAGGTATTAATTACATTATAGTTCATTAGCTCAGCTCATTAACACCACAGTACAGGTAGGAAATCGGTAATTGGCTAGGTACAATTATTACATTAATTTAATTAGCTGTTTTGTGCTTTTATCAAAAAGGTGACCTCTGTGGAGTCTGGAATAGGTTTTCCTCCCTTGCTGCTTGCTGGGTCGCAGCCTTGGGTCTGTGATTACCTACAGGGATGAAAAGCAACATTCAAATTGGTTTTGGTGGGTTCAGACTGAGGGGAAGAGGCAGCTGCATCCAGATTCTGCTGTACAGGAGTGTTGTACCTCAGTATGACTTAGACACCACTGATGCTTTATTGCTTATGCAAAGCACAAGCCTGGATGTGGGGAATGTGGGACTGTAGTGCTTGAGACAGGCCAGATCTCTTCTGAGTCCATGAAAGCCAGACAAAAGGGTTAAACCCCGTGGAAAATACAGAAAATATTCACACATCTGCACAATAGCATGGGCTGGCTTGGTGGCCACAGGGAGCACCTCAAGCCTTTCACCCTGTGGCACTGTGAACACCAGCACAGGGCTCAGCAAAGCCACCCCCAGCCACTCCTAAAGGGGGTTTTATTTCAATATTGCCTTAATTAAACAACTAGAATGATTTGTTCCTGAGAACACCACACAAATGAACCCCGTGGATGGAAGCAGCTCTGGGGATGCTTTCAATTAAAACAGCAATTGGCGGGGGTGGCAAGGCATGGTCCAGTTCCTAATTAAGTAAATGTGACATCTCCCACTGGCTAAGGTGGGAGCTGGACAAAGCCCAGAACAGAAAGGGAGGGGATCAAGCAGCAGGTTCAAGTGAGTTCAAAACAACACTAAGAGGTTTACTTGTCACCTTTAGAGGAAAATATCTGTGTAGTTTACAAAGGAGTTTCCAAAGAATCTTCTATCTAAATAAAACCTATAGATGCTTTAGGTTTAGGTAAAAAAAAAGCAAAATTTTAAGTAAAAAAGCAGATTTTTTTTTAAATTTCATCTCTGTGTTCATTTTGAAAAAAATTCTCTTAAAAAATGTGAAGGTGACTTTTCTGAGGTTTAGTATTTTTGTTGTGCCATAGACACTCACACCCAAATCTCTCATTGCTAAAATCTAGGTTTGTATACTTACTGCTTCAATATTATGTCACTTCCCCTATGCTGACAAATAGCACAAATAATACCTGTCTGTTTGTGCAATCACACAAGGGATGGAGCTGGGATTATAAATTATCTCCAGAGAAATAAGAGGCACAAAACAAAAGCTTGTCAAGTCAACTGGAGCAAATTGGTATTGTGCTGGAACAAACTGGAGAACTAACAAGCAATACAAATGAAATCATGGACAGCTAGAGCAGATCCATAGTTTATCTTCCAGAGTCAGTTAATGTCAATGTCAGTGGAATTTGCACAAGCAACAAACCCTCAACCTCAGCTCTACACTAGCTGACATTTCCTTCCTTTTAAAATTGGCAGTGGAACCTAAATTTAACCTCTGGAGAATATGCCACATGACATCTGTGTTCTTTACATGTTCAGCTTAAGACTTTGAAAGCTAATTTATCCATGCAGCACCTCAATAAGTGACTCTCCTAGCAACTGCTGAACTCCTGTCACTTGTTGGCTTCTGGCAGCAGAGCCTTTTTCTCTTGAGAACTCATTCTTTAATAATGACCGTCTTAGACCCCTGAGGAAGACACTAATGAGCATTTGAAAATGCCAAAAAAAAAAAAAATCTAACAGCCTTCACTGATTTTTGAAGAAACAACACCTGTTAAAAGTGATCATTGTACCAATAGATTTTTTGCAACAAATTGTGCCAGGCTGTGTTGTTACATTCATATTGAATCTCATGGCCAAAATACAAACACTGAAACAGACGCTTGAAATACTGAAAGCCAAATTAAAGATTTCTTACAAAGTGCTGCTTCTGTTACATGCTTAAGAAAACAGTATGTGAGAAGAATTTTGAAACAAATATCCCCTCCAAAGAAAAACAGCTTCAAAATAATAAAGTACAGTGACAAAAGTGCCTTCCCAAGATCCCCTGGATCCAGATGTAAGGCAGTGAAGAAGGGTATGGAGCAGTGGCTTTTCCAGGTGGCACTGGCCTGTCCTTGCACTGACACACAGACGAGGCACTGCACGTTTGGCCAACATTTCTGCAGAGTTTCTGTAGCTCTACAGAGAAAGCACAAATTGTGCAGCCTTGTTCTTACTGAATTTCCCTCCCCTGTGGAAGCAGGCTTTCTCATTCCAGCAGTGGGCAATGCAAAAATAATTGCAGAACTGCAAAATAAACATTCTTGGGAAGGCAAACAAATAATGCAGGCACACATTGGTCAGAGGGTCTCTGCCCCAACACCCTGTTCCACGTCTGTCTGTGAGGTTTGGGAGCTGTAGGGGTGTGACAGTGACACAAGACAAGTCAGCAACACATTTACATGAGTTTGAAATGGAGACTCTGAGTACCAAATAAAAGCAGGTATGCAAATAAAAGCATATATCTATGACTTCATAGACATTTAAACATCTTCCCCTAAAGAAATAAAGTGGTGTTGTACCCAGCTATATTAGCAACAAATCAAATGTTCTGCAAACACCCTGAGACCAGGAGAAAATGAGTTTGAGATATTATCCTTGTTCTTTACTTACACGCCCCCATTTGCAGAAACACTCAACTCTATCCTCCCTTTATATTAGAGGAAAATTAATTAAATGGGTAATAATTTAGAACAAAAAAGGAGAAATAACCTGTAGCACAAAGACATTATTAATGAAGAACTGTTACTTGAGAATAGATGGATAGGTGCATTAACAGAAAAACAACAAGGAATAATTTAACAGTTATAAAACTGTGCCTTTCAGATACTCATGGTCATTTCAGTAAGATGATGTGCTTGTTTTGGGGGGATCCAGCTCTCCTGAAAGCTAGTGAGAGTTTAAATTACCCCATCTATTTACAGTTGTTGAATAGCAAAGTGCTAAAGGGAGCTGTGTCAGAGAATAGGTAGATATGTGATGGTAGCATCTTGTCACCAAGCTGAGATGGGCTCTTGCACTTGAATATTCAAGCAACTTTACACAGGAAAAAGGAACTATTCATATGCATTATTGAACCGTTGAACAAATGCCACCTGAATCAAAATCTTAGATTGGCTTCTCTATAAAATAAGAACAATTTCAAAAGTCTCCTGGTTGCTGTCTGTAGACTGGAGGCATCAGTTAAAGCATTGGGAAAAAAACCCACATATCCAAATACCCACACGTGCCCATGTGCACAGGAGTTTGTGCACTTTTCCCACCCTTCAAGGAAGTGAATGAGCTTGGGGTACTGGAAACTGGCAGAAAATAATTCAGATCAAATAAAAACTGTGTCTACAGAGGACAGCCTTCATCCCAAATTCTTAGTTCCAGAAAAAATGCCATTCAACCCACCAGAACAGCTGTGAGAAAAGAAACTTTTGCAGTCCCATGAGTCTGGTGTGCAGGCACTGGCAGACCTTAAGGACAGAGGATGATAAATGGCCAGGGGGGTCAGGGCAACCATTCCCTCACTCTCTCTCTGGCTACTGAGGGTTGTTTTTCTGCTTACTAATTTTCTCTTTCATTTAGTTCAACAAAAGTAAACACAAAGCTGAATCTCAATTGAATGTGGTTAAAATTAATCTCTTCAAATTCTACAGACCCCAAATCCTCTTGGTGCAACTTAATTTTTAAGGGATGCCCAACAATGATTTGCTGGGAGATGAATAATGCATTTATATCACCTATTACTTGTAGCAAAAATAATCTATAAATGTTTAATAAATATCCTGTAATGCTTTTGGTGGGCATGTTATAAATAAGTAACAATAGATTTGCAATGAAATATTTATATGCATTTTGGCTATTGTTATGCTTTAAGTGTTCAAAGAGCCATTACTAACAAAGTGAATGGACTTATCAAGGTTACAGATATGTTCTGCAAGCCATTTATAATGAAATGTTCAACACTTAAAGTAAATGCATTTGTAGAGGTTGTTGACAAAGTGTAAGTGTCTAACAAACCATTCCTACTAAACTCCACGCAGATATAAATGATATGCAGGCATTTGATATGTCATTTATAGTGGGACATGAAGCTCTTCTCTTCTGGGGATATATTGCAAGACCCCGTGTGTGCCTGTATCCCACCCCTGTAGCACGCTGCCAAAGGCATGGCCAGAGCTTGACAAATCCCCTACAGCTCATAGTGTTGGGATGCAGCTTAGCTGTTACATCCAGCTAACCTGAAGGGTCTGCAGCATGGATAACCTCCAGACAACCACGGGGGTCCAAAGGCAGCCTGAGGGTTCCTCCCATGCTGCAGCCTCCTGAACACCTGTCACTGTAGACATTCTGCCTGTAATTGTGATTGCCATGTTACCATGTGCTAAACCACAAACACCCACTGCCCAAGGTGCAGCTGTGGGAGGGACACAGGGAATGTTGAACTGTCCACTCACCCATGGCAGTGTGGGGAACAGCCCTGGCACCAGGATCTGACTCCAGCAGGACAAACTGTGCTCTTCAACCTGACAAACTCAGAGTGCTCCTGGTGCTGTTTAAAAAGACAGGCAGGAGCTATTCCTGGGGACATTAGCGATGGGTTGGTAGCACACGCTGTGATCACACGCTGACCCTTCAGATTTCACAGCTCCTGTCCCCGTGGGGAGCACCTGAGGCTGCCTTTGGCTCCCACAGCTGCCCTAGGTGTTCCTGCTTTGTACTCTGGCCTTCCTGAGCACCTTCACAGCTCCTATAAAACACCCTGGGCTCGGCAGCAGCCGCTGCTCACAGCTCTTACTGACCCTCAAAGGCTGAGATGCCCAGGACAGCAACATTGTTCTCATGACAGGAAATCATCGTGATTCCTCTCTTAGTGAAAAGAGCACTACAAATAGCTGGAAAGGTTTAAAACCTGTCTGAAATAATACCATTAAAGGTGGAAGGATTTAACTTGCTCTCACACAGCCACTCAGCCAGGACTTAACAGTAGGGGATTTGGCTTGGAAAACTGCAGCAATATCAGAACAACAAGTTGAATACAGGGAAAAAGTAATACTCATTTCTGTATTTCAGTTAATCTTCTAAAACATAGGTCTATTATAGTCTGCTGGAACATGCATATGGCCACAACAGAACCGAAAAATAAATGAAGACTTCCTTTCAGTCTCTCACAAAGGTGACAAAGTGGATGCCATTGAAAGGAAGAGGACATCAATGTGAGATAAATTAGCCAAATCACTTGCTGAAAATATGGGATTATATTAGGTTAAACTTCTGAGGAAATAAATAGAATTTTAAATTCAATAACTTTCATTGACATTATGAGCTATTGCATATAAACTGTAATGCAAATTTAATTGCTACCCTATTTTGTGTGTTCCACAGCACTGATTCATTCCAGGGTCAATATGGGGTTTGCTCCCTTTGTGTCTCTACCAGGAGTGTCAGGTACATGTGAGAAGTATTAGATTTTGCTCTTCACTTATCCCCTCTCACATTGCAAAATCAGTCTATGAAAATAACCTTCACTTTGTCTTTAGCTAGCTGCAAAGGTAAATTCTTATCTCAACTTTATCCCTATCCTCAGTTTTATATCAACACTAAAACATTAGTGAGAAATACTTTCTAATAATGATACATTAATGAGCAATAAATTACAGGGGAAATACTACTTAGGACATCCATATTAGCACTAAATGAGTTCTTCATTATTAATATAGCATCATAAATATAAAAAGGAAATTATAAATAATTAGGTTATGATTTTATATTGTTAAACGCTACAAATTATCTTTTTATTTCAAATAATTTCAATAGATGTTGGAAAGCCATCCAGCCTTTGGCACAGACTCTCATGCCAAGTGAAGCAATCTGAGAAGGAATGGATGCTCCAAGTGCACAAGCCTTGCCATGCCTGAATCCAGAGCTTGTTTCACTAAGAGGGAAAGTTTGTTTTGCTGAGGATTAGAAAATTTGAACTAACACAACCGTAGATTCTAGAGAAAGGAATTTTTACTTGTATGGGATAACATCTTTCCTGTTGTGTTCATAAGCATTTTATGAGCATAAGAGTCAAGTGAAAGGCACCAACACAGAGTGTGTCCCAGTGACCTTGTGCCAAACATCCACAACAGTGCCAACAGCAGCTTTTGACGAGTTCATCCTCCCATGTTTTCACATTTTAGACTCTGAGAGTGCTAAAGAACAACATGGCCTTTTACCAACTATATATATTACAATGAGACAAATCCAGATTTATTTTCTCATTTTCCTTTGCTTCTCTCATTTCTTAAGCTTCCCCAAAAAAAGTCCTCTGATACATGTACTAAAACCTGCTGATGGTAATGCTGCTTCACCACAAAAAATGAGGTGAAAAGAAATAGTGCTTAGGCAGTGCATGGGACAATGAAAAAGATAAGTTTCTGTGACTTTTCTAGCATCTGACTAATACCAGAGTAAAGGAATCAAATACTTTGTGTTTAAGTGAGAAAATGGGGACTGTACCACGTACAATAATGACATTTCATGACATTTCATGTAGGAAAACCTTACTAGGGTACTAGAGGGGTTTGAGCAGTTTAAACTTAACTAGGTGATGGATCTGGGAGAAAGGACCAGCAAAAATACTCCTCAGTTTTCTGCATTCTCAGTATTTAAGGAAGCCCTTCTGTACAAAGATGAATTCTCACAGCCCATCATTAATACAAACGCTTTGGAAACTTATCACTTTGTAACTTTACTTTTTCACAGATGTAAAAGAAAAAGTGACGTGTACACAGTGAGTGACAAACTGCAATCTCACAAGCACCGTGTCTATGCAAATGCTGTCAATAAGGTTCTGAACTGCTCGTTCATTGCCAGGCTCATACCCAAAACTGAAGCTCTTCTTCCCAAGCTCTTGCAGGCTGAAGGTTATTCTTCATTTAGATAAGATTGATTAAAATATAACTATCTTGTTCAGATATCATTTGGCTTGCCCATCCTTTGAAGAAGCACAATTCAGAATTTTGCTTGCCAGCCCCACAGGGAGAGAGATGAGTGTCACAGCTGCCTTCCTGTGGCCCTGCCCCTCTTCCCATCCCCTCTCCATGCTCCACAGGATCCTCTGCAGGCCACCAGCACTAGAGTGTCTCTGGAGCAGCCAAATCACTAAAATACCCACCCAGGTTTTTGCATTGCTGCTGAGGTTGGGAATTTCTGACACTGGGCTGTCCCTGCAGTCACAGAGGGGCAGGAGGTGAGGGGCAGCACAAGGACAGGAATGGGACCACCCTGCAGTGACCTGCCAGCCCAACTTCAGCTTCTCATGGCAAACTGGACGAGAAAAACATCTGAGCCTGACTCTCCTTTAAAGTGTTTTTGTGAGGGAATTCTCTGTGACCACTCCAAGGAGACTGAGGAGCCTTGCAAGTGCAGCTGAGGTTTGTGTTCTGCTCCTGCACCCTCTGCATGGGAAGAGCAATTTCACACAGGGACAGAAAATGTGATCAGCTGAAAAAAAACATGAGTGCAGAGGTGTCTCAGAATGAAAACCAGCAAGAAATGCCTAGAAAGAGGAACAGGGATGCATAATTATTTAATGAAGGTTTGTGTTTTCATGTGACTATCTTAATGTCATAGTTGTGCTCCAAAATAATAACTATATGAAAAAAGATCTATAATTAGGGGACATCAAGAGCTTCACTGTAAACTGGAATAGCCTGTCAGGTTGAGATTTCTATTTCAAAAACTCTTGGAATTGCAATGACAGGAGTTCATTTAATGGATAAAAGATAGCAATACTGCTGCTTTCTTGTGTTACTGATCTTGCTTTTAATGAGAAATGGTGGGGTTTTTTCACTTTTTCTGTTGGAAATTATGCATTGAGCCTCCAGCCTGCTCAGATGCACTCAGTGCAATTGAAAAGGTTCTCCCAGTTTCTGAGGCTGTATATTCAATTAATGTAATATGTCACAACATTTTCAAAATGCAAGTTTCTTAGAAAAAGAGACATTACTGTGAAAAAAGGAATTTAAAATACATGTAAAACACATTTTCTTGGGAAAGTATTTGATTCAAATTGTTAGAAGACAAAAACCCATAAAGGTCTCTCTTATGCCTTCCTTCTTAATCTTCAGCCAGAGTTTCAGGACCATAAACTGGCATCAATAGAAGCTGCATCTCAGGAATGAAAGGAATATATGGCCTTTAGAGAAAGAAATTTTTACACTTAAAAGAGAGAGAGGGAACATTTCTATGCTTTGCAGTCATTCAGCATAAAATTACTTACTTATTATTCATGACTGTCTTTAAATGCTTTATTGAAGCATAATGCAAAAAAGTACCTGCTCATACTTAAACCCCAAGATTTCACCTATCCATTCGACATTTGGGCTTCAGCTTCAACATCTGTTAAACAATTTTGGCATTTTTTTGGTGTTGCCAGGTCATTGCTTTTGTTGTGACAGGGTCAACTTCCCACCAAAAAAAAATAAAAAAAGCCACAGCAAGTGTAATTGTACTGTTTGCAAAGGAGAGCTAAAGATGGGGCTGCTAAGTAGGAGAAAAAGAGAATCTGGGGTGCAGCACGACTTGCTTTGGGTATTCAGAGCCCTGGGACCCTCACACTGGATGTTTTCCTTAAGGCTTGCTAGGAGTGTTTGGTTCCTTGAAACCAAAATCTTCACACACCTCCACTAAGCTCTCTCATTCCACACTGAAGTCCTTTGTCTTATTCCTCTCTTGTGAGCTCAGGATATACAAGCTGTGCTTCCCCTGGTAATTTTTGGGAGCAGAGGAATGGAGACTCCTGATTTCCTCCTGCAGCCTGTCTCAGACTCTGTGCTTCTGCAAATCCTGGTGTATCAGCAAGCCTTTAGTCCTACCTGGGGCTGCATCCCAGGGGAGAAATCAGCTTGGGTTTTTATGGAAATAATGAACTTCTGAGGCACAGGCAACTATCCTCCTGAACCTGGCAGAAGAATAACATAGCAGAAAAAATATCTGCCAGTGCCTGAATCAAGCCCAGTGTGGATTCAGATCAATTCCATCGAAGCATTAAGCAGACAGATATTAAGCACTTATTTACAATTTGCAAAGGCTATGAAGAACTGTGTTAGTGAAGGAAAAACCAGTGGTTTTGCTTAGCAAACTGTTTCATCTGTCAATGGTGGAAGATTTTCTGGTGTCAGGAACTGCTGTCTGCTTTATTTCCAGCTTCAGGTTCATGCAAGTCCTTCTTAGATAGAAAATGTGAATGGGATGACTTCTCCTGCTGCCCTCCTCCAGCTTTACTCAGCAGAGCTGACATTTCAGGGATAGCCCAGAAGCCCCATCTGCTCACCTGCACTTCACATTCCCTGGTGGCACTGCTCATCCTCAGGAGCCCTGGAGTAGGCACACACTGCTCCCAATCCTCTGATTTCCTCACAGTGCTGTGCTATTTTAGGCAGAGATAAAGTGATGGCTGAAGCACTGACACCCTCCTTTCCTCTGCAGCTGCTACAGATCTCCCTGCCAGGGTGGGTTCTTTGCCACACCAAGATTTGATCCCCTATATTAAAGAGATTTAGGCCATTCTTGTCACCACCACCCTCTCCCTTCAGGTTTATCCCTGGCTGGAGAGCCCAGCTGCCCTTGCTCCAGGAATCACCCTCTGGCAGCAGGAAAAAGCCGTGGAAAGCAGTGACCTCCTTCCCAATCCAGAATGGATTCAGCATATCCAAAATGCCTTTTCCCCTTGTTCCACCTGAACCCAGGGCACACACCCCAGGCTGTTGTGCAGATGAAGGGGCTGCTCATCCCGCTGGCACAGCCTCCCTGCCCGCTGCAAGTTTGCTCTTGGGGCAGCGGTTCTGGTGGAATGTAATCATTTAAGTGTGATTTATGGCGGGGCTCTGTGCAGCTGGCTTAGTGCAAGGTGAGTGCACAGCAGTGCTTTAATAGTCCTTTTCCATTAGCAGGTATGTTTTTCAGTTGGCTTCCCTGCGATTGGAAGAGTTATAAACGTAACATATAAAACACTGTTGGTAAATGTCTGCAGGCTAAGAGAGAGTTTACTGCTTGCCTCAGAAGGTGAGATAACTGTATGCCTCTGGAAAATAACCTTCCAGGTGATAGCTGTGACTAAAAATTCGACGGGGAGAAGGAAAGAGTGTTTACTGTAGTGAGCTTAAAAGGAACATCTATTTAGAAGCAGATCTAGGGGGGAAAAACAACCTTCTCTTTTCTTGCACTGCTCTTCTTGCTTATAGGCTACCTCTCTGAATATCCACACCGATGCTAAATGGCATTAATAATTGCTAAGTTGTATTAAATTGCATATCAATCAAATTAATAATGTCTGCTGTACTTGGGGCATTTAGGTTCTTCCAAATCACTAGCATCTGCTCCTATTAAAAATGCCAGATGATTTGCAAATCCAAACTTTTGGTGAAAAACGTTAGCTAACAAGGTGAAATTAAAATTTACATCTTACTCCAGCATAATGAATATAATTAAAAAGAGTGATAAAAATCCTTTGATTAACCCTCATCCCATTTTGCACAGCACTATTATGCAAATTAAACACTGAAAACTTAATACCAGCAAAAGATTCTAATATAAATATATTCTAATTTAAAAATTAAGAAAATAAAAAAACATGCCACTGGATCTGTGACTGCACCCTTTGTCACTGCTGAGTTAAAAAGCATAACTGGGGGCATATGCCACAGTGAGATAACTCATGTCTTGAGTTACTGAGGGATTAGAGTTTGTTCCTGTTTCTTCTACCAGGCATCATATTATTCCCACAATTATTTTGGTATATAATTTAATTAGCCTCCCTACTATAATCAAGCTGTGCTCTGTCATCAGAAACGTTCAAACCCTGCAAAATATGCACCAGAATTGCTGCGTTCTGGCTTGCTGGGTTTTGTTTCGGTGCTTTCAGCACTCGTGTTATTTTTCTAGCGGTAAAGTCCTAACAAAAGCATTCGTTTTAAGTTCTGTCTGATCAAATGACATCCAGCATGGCTCTGAGCAATTCAAATCTCTGTTCAAAGGGCTCTCAGCTGGCTCCCCGAGAGTCCCTCCTGTGGTCTCCATGAAGGTCTTGGCTGAAGACAAAAGCACAGCAGCAGCTCTGGGTTTTCAGGTTTCTCTTCCCTCCGTGTGGATGTTTGGTTTGCAGGCCAAGTCCCAGGCTCCTGCCTGCAGCTTTTCAGGTGGATAAGCCTGCTTTTCTAGCACAGGGCTAGGGCAGCTAACAAGTGTTCAAAATAGAAACTTCTTTAAATTCACAATATCCGTGTTGCAGAGAAAACTATCGCTGTGCAGGGGCACAGATGAGGTGGTACAGGGGTTGTAGTCTATCTCTCAAATCCCAGCTGCTGCTTAGAAACACTGTACACAATGCTCCTACCAAATCTACAGCAAGCCATTGACCAAACTACTTGTCTGCCTCTCCCCCTCCCATCCAAATTAGAGTAGCTAACTTAATGAAAAATGATTTTTTTTTCTTTTTGTCGCTTAGGAGGGTCTGAACATAAAGCTCTTATCACCAAGCCACAGCTGTAGGAGGAATCCTTTAATCACAGCCTTCCTCCTTGAAGAAGAATATAGATTTATGACTGGACTTTGGTTACTGAGCGAGAAAGAAATATTGCCAGCAGCCACCATACTACTTCCCATAGGCTGTAAACAGCTTTAATCTGCTTTAGCTGTCATTTTGAAGTCGAGAGATATTAGAGTACAATGTAATTATGTAGTTGTGGGCAGAAGCACAGTTTATTTTCTTTAAACCAAAGTGGCAGAGGTAAATTCGTAGCCTGTGCCTAAACAAACAAATCCTCCTCCCTTGCTCTGGCTGCCACCATGGGTGCAGCAGTCCCAGCCCTTTGGTGCTGCTTTTCCCCTCCTTTCCTGGGGACCCTGGTCCCCATTGTGCTGGAATTCATTTGTCTTTCTCTCCCAAACACACAAAAAAGAGAATATTTTCTTGACTAGTACAAAAAGCTACTGGAAATGCTGTTTTTGTCAGAGGCACCCCAGGCACAAGTTCACCTCTGAGCTTCCCAGGGTGAGATTCTGCTCCCAAAAGCACAGACACTTCTTTTCTTACTTGCTTCAATATAACATGTGTCTGTTGCTAAAGAGAGAGTACTAGAATAGCCTGGTTAGTTATCATTTATCTTTGCTTTTCTATTTAATAGGGCTTCTCAAGAAAAAAACCTCTTAATTATTGCACACCAATAAAAGGGTGTTTAGATTTTTTTTCCCCCCCTGCATCCGTAGGAAAAAAAAAAAGAAAGCATCTCCCTTTGAACTTATTTATTTTTTTCAGGAAAGACTGCTAAGTTCAGGTCTGGAATATGCAGGCTCCAGGTACAGCACTCTTTAGAAGAGTTTCCTGTGCTCTGGGTGAATGCTGCAAACACTCAGTAACAGAGTTACCTGGTTTGCATGTAGGGTGAAATTTCTTCATCAGAAAATAAAACCAATTCTCTATCACAGTACCTCCACTGTCAGCCAACAAAACAGCCATTCCCCAAATTTTTGCATCCTGTCCTCAAGAAATCTTTACAGTCACTTTCTACCAATATTCTCAAAAGATTCACCAGCAAAGCAGAATCCTACATGCTTAAGTCTAACTTAATCCAACATATCATCAAAACACCCAGTTTTACTGGAACCTGACATTTATAAAACTCCAATAAGCATATAGATATCTCTCCTCACCTTATTTATTAAGTGAGAATAATGAATTTACATGGGCTGCTGTCATTAAACAACATTTGCCTCTTGGTCTGAGATTCCAGGGAAGAAAATTCTAAACCATACTTTCCTCCTATGTGATCTAATACTGCCGTCTTTTCATGAGTAAAGACAACAAAGCGCAGAAAAATTGCAGTTTTCCTGGATATATATTGTTTTATGCTTCATATTGCATTTTAAAATTCATAGATTGAGGGATCTATTTGCCATCAGCTACATCCTATTGCCTTTGCAAGGAGCTGCTGTGACTATTATGCAGGACACTGCAGCCTCTCTGGATTTTTATACCAATAATCTCCCCCTGATGGAGTTTGTCCACCCCCCAAATTCTATCAGAAACTGCATAAAATATCTGAGCCTGATCTGAGCTGAATATCATCAGTTCAACTGGTTTTAGGTGGTGCACAGACAAGATGTCATGAATTAATACCAGTGTGACCTAAAGAAAATATATTTGTTCATTCATTAGCAAAAAGAATGGGAAAAGAAATTAAAGGCAATGCATGGTTTATTGGACAAATTAAAAGGAGTGATGTGCTATAGCACCAGGAGCAGTAATTATCAATTCTGTCTGAAAAGGGAATAAACAGTCCTGCAGGGCTCTTTGCAGCATCATTTTGCCTCTGTATTCCAGCCAGGCATCAGTCTCCATGGAATCCAAACAGTTATCCAAGCAAATCATTCCTGCTAAGAGCAGGACTTCTCCAAGCAGCACTGCAGGTCTGGGTGCTGGGGGCCTACCAGGAAGGAACTCTGGGCTGAACTGCTGGTTTCAGAAGCTGAGGAAGGCACATCTGTGGTAAATATGAAGAAGGAGGACACACTTCAAGAGCCCTTACTCCTGCCCTACAGCTCCCTCAGTTCTTTATTCAAATGACAAAAGCAAGAGGCAATTTTAGGTGGCTTCAGAGCTTTGAAAAATAAAGATGCAGAGCAAGGAGGATAGAAAAACTCCAGCACAGTCTCAAAATGAAACCACTCAGCTTCAAAGATTGAGAAGTCTTCTCAGTAAGGATTAACATTTTCAATTAATAACTGTTATGATAAATTGTTGTGATAATTAAATGAGAACAGAGACTGGGTGTGTAGCAAATGTTCTGGAGAGTCAGTGACTGCAAATTTCTCCATTCTTTTCTCCATCAGCATTCACCAATCATCCCAGACATAAAAATGAACAGTTAAATATAATCCTGTACAAAACAGCACCGTGGTCATAAAAAAGGGGGGAAAAAGAAAAGAAAAAAAAAAACACCTAAAAAGCAGTCCTGCAATTTCTATTGAAATAGACAGGGATGTTCCTTCAAAATTGGCAACTTCTAGTGGGACATACCAAGATAAAGATAACCATCAAGAATATCTTTGTTGGATTAATGCCATAGATGGGGTCACACTGACACTTTTTTTGTAGTAAACTCTATGATTAATAAAAGTGCTTGGGAAGTGGTTCTTTTAATGACAGACAGATATATATTGTATGACCCAAGTTCTTCCTAAATGCCATCTTATTGTCAAAATGCTGAGAGAGAAATCTGATATGATTGATGTTCTCCCTCTCTCCCACACTGTTCAAACACAAGAAGGCTAATCCAGTTGCCTACACTGAAGCAATGAGCAATAAAAGGGTGGTTTCTGCAAAATTCAGTCCTCTTATCTTAAGAGAAACCACTAATTTTACTCATTTTGCACTGCAAATAATTAAGGGATATGAGTCAGAGGGCTGGCAGTGATCCCCAGAGATCAGTTAAATCTGTTTCCCTGCTTGCAGGCAGAAAAATCCTTCGAGGTGTTTCCCAGCACGTGTTTCTATCTGAGCCTTTTAAAGACCCACACAGGGTCTCTTGCAGCATCCCCAGCCACCCTGCTCCAACATTCCATGGCCAAGGAAAAGATTTTCCTGACAGCTGAGCTAAGTTCTCATTTCCATAGTTGGAATTTCTTACCCCATCTGCCACCAGCATAGAAATGTTGCAGCTTCACCATCATTTTAAACTTACCCAGGGTGACATCCTTGTCAAAAGGTGTGATCCCAGTGACTGGCTGCACATCCCTGCTGTGGCCCTGCTGATGGCTCCAGCAACTCAACATCTGGCAGCTGAGCAGCTGATCCAGCTGGAAATGAATGGAGATAAACAGCAAGGGAGTTTTGAAGCAGATCCATGGCTGTGAGGTACAAGAAAGGAGGTGCACCAAGAAAAACCTCTCTGGGGCACCAGCCCAAGATCCTTTCCCAGTGAATTTCTACCTACACCACTGTTTTCCATCCCAGGTTTAGGCACCTGATGATTCCTATGTAAGCCAAATACTTTTCTCTTATCTCTGTTTATTAGAGCCATGTATCTGAAATATACAAATAAATATAACAAAACCATATATCCAATCATCCTCAATCTCCTGCCATCCAGCATTCAGGTTCCTCTGAGCTGGCAACATCTGCAAGTTTAATAAACCTCCCCTCTAGCACATCCTCCTGATCACAAAAAAATTAAAGAGCATCAGTATTACACACAGATAAAACGGTGAGTTAGTTAATGCCATAATGTAATTGAGGACACCTGATAAACATTTTAATAAAAAAAAGGAAGAGACACCTGCTGGTGCATCACTCAATTAGAAATTAGGCCTCACTCCTAACTCATCAGCTGAAATATCAGAACAACTGGAAAACAAGCATGGCACGCACAGCAGCCGTGTGTGATAAAGAGCCCAGGTTCTCAAGAGAATTGGTTTTATTGGTTCCTTTCTCAGACTGGCCACGGTGGATCTTCAGAGAGATGCAAAAAGTACAGTGTCTACTCTTATTATCCTATTGCAGCTACAAGAGTTACAAGCCAGAGCTTGCAAAGCAAAAAGAAGGACTGCCTTTCAGGAGGGGCAAAGCCAACAAACATTCGATAGAAAAGTCCTGCAGTTACCTATGGACTGAAGAAAATCAGCTTTCAGCCACTTCTTGAATATCACTGTTTGCAGCCAGCAGTGACCTCTAAGCTGTTACAGCTTCTGTGACTCTTTGACACAGTATGTTATTAAGGCCAAAAGCTAGAGAAAACCTAAGAAAATTTTCTTCATGTTAACACCAGCAAGGCCCTCTGGGGTTTCCATGGGGAAGATGGAAACACCAGAGAAAACTTTGAAACACTTTGACACTACACAAATTCATTTCTAGCAAAAACAGAAAAGCTATTTAAAGTGTTAATTGTGGCTACCAGAAGTTTGTTTGTGAAGAAGAAATTTGTTAACAATTTGAAAGTACTTATATAAGGTTTATTTGTGTTTTCTCTTCATGAAAAGCTTCCTGATGTGGAATTGGGGAGGTAAAAGAGGGAAGGTGAGGGAGACTTATCCAAACCAGCCCCTGTTTTCCAAACAGCAGTGTTAGGAATGTAGGTTTGCTCCTTTCCATCCAAATAACCCAACCACTGGGATCAGCAGTCACACAGTTCCTCCCTTCCCCCATAACCAATATCTACCCTTTCTTCACTTATTTCATAAACCAGAATTATTTTTTTCTTCTCTAAGCCTTGAGAAATGGGACACTAAATTAGATAGACTACTGGCTAATCTGTTAAGGTGTTTCTTGTATTCCTCATGGAGACCAGTTCTTGGACAGCTGAACTCATGAAGTTAAAATTCATTCCCTGTGGAGAGAACCAATATCTGTGCCATTTCTCAGCCCTACAGCTGTTGTGCTGCACAGATATATCTTTAACCCATTCATATTAGTGAGCAGCAGCTTCAGGATTTTGTTCAGTCATTAAATAGACTCTAGAGCAGGTTACAGGAAGAAAGAAAGAAAAATAACATTTGTTTCACCTACACAGGTTAAAATCCTACAGGATGTTTTCTACTAATAGGAATTTTAAAACTAAGTTCAGGCATGTAATTTGCTGTTCACAGGGGTGCAGTGCTACCTCTATCCACTTCTTCATGTCCCTTCCTCTACCTCAGAGACTGCAAATCAAGCACTTCTTGAATACAACAAAATTGTTAAAGTACAGCAGTTTCATTTTAACACTAGAAAAAAAAATATTTATGATTAGAGATTATGTGTTAATATAACATTCAACAATTAAAATTACTTGCATCCAAATTTTATTGCCAGTTAATGGCATCTAAAATAATATTGATAACAAATGACGCAGAATATCTTCCCAGAAGTCTAATTCTGATTCATAAAATTGTTTCCTTACTGGCTTGAGTAATGATACAACATATAATGGGAATAATACATCCCAGTTGTTGACAATTTTCTGCAAGTTCTACATTAGAGTTTTCCATAAACTTACACAGAAGGCTCAAGAAAGCAAACTCCATACAAAATGGGTAAGAAGGTGTAAAAGGGAGGCTGAAATCAGTTGGTTTTCCCTGTAGCTCTAACAGGGAATACCAAAACAGGCCCCAAACTCGGTGAAATTTTCACATTTACAAGGGTTTTCAATGGATTCCAGTCCAAGCACACCCAAAGCTGGCCCCATCCCAGTGATCACAGCGCTGCAAGGCTTCCAACCCTGACGGGCAGGAGCGAGGAGCAATCAAAAGAAACTCTGGCTCTCAAAAAGAAAGGAAGAAATCAACAAGAACCCAGGTCGTTGTTAATTAGCCAGGTTTCCCCCTGGCTCTGAGAGCTTTCAGAAATGAGGACCCAGCTCGTTTACATGTGCTAGAAGGTGAGCACTCACTGATGACTCCTGGAAGCAGCAGGTGTTGGTGCTCTTTTTATTGCTCACCAAACTTTGCAATCCCAGGAAGTCTATGGAGTACAGCACACACACTCCTCCAGTGGGGTGTTTTGTTATTTTAGCTGCTCTTCCTTCTCTCCTCACAGAACTCTTCAGAAGGAGTGCAGGAGAGGCTGTAGCTCCTTCTCAGAGCCAAGTCACTGCGAGCCTGCTGTGCATAGCAAATGCTCTGCCCTCTCCTACTGCAGTGATTCTCCCAGATGCTGCAGCCAGGGCTCTGTGCAGTCCCTTTGGCTACATTTGGCAGAAATTAGGGTCATCAATAAAGCAAGTCACAGCCACCGTGCAGGCTCCCTTGATTCACAGCAGGAGGGAATGCTACATCTTAAAGCGAGTGCTGTCATTTCAAATGTCACCCAGTATGTCACCAAATGTCACCTTCCTGGATTTTTTTCTGTAATGACAGTTTAAAGCTATATGTGATGTTTGCTGAACTCCCTGGTAGATCATCTATTATGTTCCACTTCAAAATCAGATGCTAGACCTCCCTGACATCTGGTAAACGATTGCCCTGTGGTTACAGCAGTGCAAAAGGAAAAGAAGCCCCAAACACCTCCCCACACATGCAACACACATGGACATGCACACCCATACTCACCAAGCCTTCACCTTTCAAAAACACCTTATAAATGTCCTCTAAACCACACATGCACTTAAAGATCACAGCAGCACCTTCACCTTTCACTGCACATCTTCAATTGATTTATCTATTTGTGGTCTCGAGGGGTCACTTCTCTGGGAAGGTGAGCATTTCTCCAAAACCAGAGTTTACAAACTACCTTTTTTTATTTATTTTTTTTTTATTTTTTTTTTAATGAAAATTCCAAGTAGACCTACTAAATATTTGGGGTCAGGACAGGTGGACATCCAAATTCTCTTTTTAGACTATACAGATGTTTGTAAACTGACACATATGGAAACAAGTCTTAATCATATTTAGTAGAATTAGTACAGGAAAGTTTGCCTCACTTGGCCACTATTCTTCATCAGTTTGCCATCATGGTAAGCTCTATTACATGTTTTTGTAGTGTTAGTGCTCTTTCCAGTTTACACTGGAACATTCTGACCATCAGTCACACAGCATCAGTAACACCTGGAGTATAATGAAGGAAAGAATAAGAGTGGTTCGTGCACATTTGCACAGGAACTCCAGCAGAATTAAACACTAGATAAAACTCTCAGATCTATCAAGTGTCACACCCCAATACCATCCAGCTTTTCTGCAGCTGTTTGGCTAACACCAGGGCTCTGATAATCCTAATTTTCAGTAATCTGTGCTTCTAAAAGTGATCTGATCTCTTACCCACCTATGCAAATCTTAAACTGATGCAGGGATATCTTCAATTACATCAGTAATTTTTAGAATAGTTTCAGAAATACCTGCAGAAGAAGTGGGCAGTTTTATTCATTACACTCTCTGGCTTTATTTCCCAATTAGTTCACTGTTTATTAATGCTTGCTTTTTTATTTCCCCTCAACTTTCCCTCTTCTCTTTACTCATAAAATTCTTGATGCTTCTCCCAAGCTGCCCGTGCCAGGTTTCTGGCCCTGGCCAGTGCAGGGCTCGTGTCCCTCTGCAGTGCCCTCAGTGATCAGTGGATCAGTGTAGCCCATCTGTCTGGCTGTTGACATTGAGCCCCTCAGAGCCTCTGTTTCCCTGTTCTATTTTTGTATCACTCAGCAACATGCGTTTTCCTCTGAGGTCACCCTTAAAGGTCCATGTGTCATGTTTTTCATTTCTGCCTTGTCAGGAAAATCTTGCCACTGCATCTATCAAAGTAATCATCAGGCCTTGATGTAAGAGTGTGGTTCCCCTCACATTTTTCATTACCAGATAATTTATTAATATCCTCCTGAGCAAGACTAGATTCAGCTTGATAAAACCTCTATCAGCAGTGACACAGTAACACAGCTCTGAGTGTTCAGCTTGGCAAACGCTGAGGGAAGAGTTGTCCTTCAACCTCTCCACCCCTTAATTCCTCAGCAAGCTGAAAGATTTTGGCTCCTGTGGCTCTGGAGGCTTTTGGCTCTGTACCACTTCAGCAAGGATGACCTGGGTCAGCCTCCTCACAGCAGCCCTGGCAGCACATCTGGCTCTGCCTCCCCGATGCTCCGTCACTGGTGTGGAATACTCCCATTAAACGAAATAAAAGTAACCTAAGCAAAAAGCTTTAGTGTTGGGAGTGCTGTTGGATATCCAGAAACTGCAGGCAGTCATTTCACACCTCAGCCTAAGCCACTGACACCCCTCTGGATATTTTCTACCCAGATTCTGCTCCATTCCAGCTGCTGCAGGCTGCCCACACTCCCTCCCTGCCCCAGCACTGCTCCTGTAGCAGCCATTCCTCCTGTGCCTCCTGTTTACTGGGAAAATCATCCTCTCCTGGAGCAGCCATTCCTCCTGTGCCTCCTGTTTGCTGGGAAAATCATCCTCTCCTGGAGCAGCCATTCCTCCTGTTTACTGGGAAAATCATCCTCTCCTGTAGCAGCCATTCCTCCTGTACATTGTTTTTGCTGGGAAAATCATCCTCTCCTGGAGCAGCCATTCCTCCTGTTTGCTGGGAAAATCATCCTCTCCTGGAGCAGCCATTCCTCCTGTACATTGTTTTTACTGGGAAAATCATCCTCTCCTGGAGCAGCCATTCCTCCTGTACATTGTTTTTACTGGGAAAATCATCCTCTCCTGGAGCAGCCATTCCTCCTGTACATTGTTTTTACTGGGAAAAGCATCCTAAGGCCGCTCAGGCAGCTCCCTGCTCCATTACAGCCCGAAATGGGAGCACAGGAGGCCCTCCACAGAAGCGGCTGGCTAATGGCTCTCCGGGTGGACATTAGGGGAGAGATGCATTTGTGACATGAGTGGCAGCTGTGCAGACACCAGTTTATGTGATTCAGCACAGCTATTTCATTAATTGTGTTTCACGGTTCATTTCCTCAGATTACAGTCAGAATAAATAAATAAATAAGAGTACAAAGCTGCTGTGTTCTCTGAACCATCTACCAAACAAAAAGAAAGGGAAAAAAAGGGCTCTTATTTTAATTGGCTTCCTACATATTTTTCTGTCTTAGGTGCTTTTTAAACTGTAAAATAAAAAAAATAAAGTAGATTGCAGTTATATTCCGCTGTCTCATTATCTCTTCAGATTTCCACAGAGACTTGGTAACTTAGAGAGAGCCCTGCTATGAGGAAGCTTACTCTAACAAAAGTGAAAATGTAGAGAATTACCTACAAACATGATGTATCTCTATCTGCTGCTTTATATGTTTCTATTTCGTGACTTAAATTTAAAACAGAAAAACTGTGCACAAAGTCTTTGGAAATCAACAGCTTTGCTTAAAAATGGATCCTTTATATATCTTCTTAACTATATTCATGATGAAAAAGTAATTACAAGAAACAATGAAAAATGCAAATGCAGAAATGATAAAAATTTCTTTGATTCAAGTCAGTAATGTGAGGGCTCTAAAAAAGACAGGCAGCTCGTGTTTGAGCAGGGAGTGACAGGTGACTTGTTCAGCACCACAGAAACCAACCAGAGCAGCCAACATGGTCATGAATTTATAAGATTAAATGTCATGGGAGATTGTCCTAAAAAATATTGTTCCATAAACTAGCAGTTTTCACATCAGTAATTTTAAAAATAAACATCTGTAAGGAGCTTGTGATTGAAACAGTTAAATTAGCATGAAACTCTGACCCAATTCCTGTGGTTGTTTGCTGGAACCTTTGTCACTCACAGTCAAAAATTGAGCTGAATCAGATACAGCAGCCTTCTAAAGATCAGAATTTCTAGAGATTCTTTTTTTTCCAAAAACCTTTCCTTAGAAAGTTTTTCAGGTTTCCAGAGGAAAAGCTGCACCCAGGAACAGCCTTCAGCCTTGCTGTAGAGCAATCGTGTGGGAATGCAGGTTGAAATCTTCATTCAAATGTAATCAGAGCACGTTCTAGCTAAAAGCCTTGTAAAGAGAACAACTCTTCATCAGAAAATGAACATCCCCTCAGAAAACAGCTACTTTTGACAGGGAAAACACCTAGAGCTTCTCTCTGCTTGCTTGTACAAAATATGCAAATACAGAAAGCTCGATGTTTGCAAAAAAAGAAATTGAGAGTGAACATATTTAGAAAAATATGGGGCAGGGAGTCCAGGCAAATGCTGAGTTATAATCACCAGCCTACTATAAACACCCGCAGTGTGAGAAAGGCTCTCTCTCCCTCTGTGTTTTAGTGCTGCTGCTAAGCACGAAGCTTTTTTGTGGTTTCATTTTAGTAATCAGGATCTCTCGTACTTCCCGGACAGATGGCCATTCACACTTCAGTGCTCACTTAAACACATACGTCAATGATAACAGAACATTTCAGCTCAGAACAGGCCAATGCAATCTTCCAAATCCAAGGCTATCTGTCATTTTTGTTAGTTATATAAAACCGGAGTCAAAAGAAAGTAGGACTGTTCCTATTTGGAAGGATAGAAAGAAAATGGAAAATTCCACCTGGCTTGCTGTCAACATGAAACTCCAGCAAGGCTGTTTAAAATGATTTGAGAAGGTTTGAATGTGTAGCCTCTGCTGATCCATTGGCACTCGCTCGTGGGGCCTGCTAAGAAATGGGAGCAGCAAATACCAGATTAGAGAATGAATGTTGGGCCTGGCAGGCTGCTCAGAGCCCCCACCAGCGCATTAATTCTGGATATCCTCTTCCAATCCATCCCAAGTTTATCATGTAGTGCTCCTGGGTTTGTCTCTTGGGGCATTAGATGGGCACCAGCACCTTGCAGCTGCACTCCCCAGCACAAAAAATGCAAACTGGAATGGAGGGGAAAGGATCTCCCCAGCTTGGACACTGATCCCCTGCCCCTGCTCAGGGTGCTGGAGTACTTACAGGGATAAAGAGACAAAATAATTTTCTGCTGCTGCCAAGGCAGCATCTTAGACAAGAAGGAAAGTATTTAAATTTAATAACATTCTCTTTAGCTTCAGGGTGGTCTCTGTGTGAGAAATGGAAATCTGAAACAAGGAAGGGGGAAAAAATCTATTCATGACATTTCTGGGTCCTGCCAGTCACAGGAAGATCCTGTATTCTCCTGAGAACCTCTCCTTAACTGAGCTTGTCAGCAACTGATTATTTATTTTTTTTTTAGGTAAAAATGAACTTTACAGGCAATCTTTCTGGAACTTTGCCAAACCTAAACCAACCTATGAGCCATTTAAAGTTCAATTAATTAGTAATTAGGAGGACAGAATTAACACAGGGGAGCATTTAGGAGAGTGTATATGTAATCAGCCAATAATTACCAACACAGAAACAGAACTGTGACACGGTATGAGTTTCCAGCACATCCACCTAAGTGTGTAAAGATAATGAACATAGCAGTGGTTAAATATTTTAGGTTGTCATCCGGGGGAACGTTTGGTAAGTCTGCTTCTGCAATTTGCACCTAAGCTACTCAGCATAAAGCTAAAGAGACTCAACTGGCACTAGAAACTTCCATAAATTTACAATGCTGTTTATTAGCTGAGTCTAAAATCTCTCTTTTTCAGAGAACTGCCAATCATGGAGACATTTATTGTATCATGTGTGTTTGCCAAAGGAGGTTTCTCATCAATAACCAAAGCACAGCAGTGCATCAACAATCCAGCCAGAGCCAAAGAAATTAGTCTGATAGGTGAAAAACAAAGGTTAGGAAAATCAGCCTGACCCTGAATTGTTTTATCATTCTGAAAGTAAAACCTGTGAGAACTGCAGAATAGGGAACATTTTACACGGGGGTTAACTGAATTTATGCTGCAGTGGTTTACATGGTCAGGAAATGCACTGCCATCCCTCTGTGCAAGCATAACACTGGTGCTACTGCAAGAATACAGTCCAAATCCTTACATATGAATCATAAAAGATCAAAGAGTTATCAAAAGCCTTCAGTATTTTCTGCCATTCCTGGTACAAAAGATAAAAAAATCTTTGAGATAGCACAAGCACAAGTCCTTCCCAAGGCAGAAAACACAGCCCTGAGTAGCTGGATTTAACCTCAGCCATGTGGTTACTACTGGAAAAGGCCCCTTAAACAAACTTGTCTTGTCAAACACATTGTGAAATAAAAGAAGGTGACCCAGAAGATCCTTCAAGGCACAACAGAGGAGTGACTTTACAGATCAGCAGCTTTGACAAAGTAGAGGAGCTGACCCAGGATAGGATTAGCTGGGGAGGCGAGCGGTGTGCTGTGAGCACCTGATTGAGCTGCAACAAGACAGAAGATGAGAATAAAACACCCTTCAGCTCCTCACAGGAACCACTGCTAAACTTTGAGGGGAACGAGATAAATTTGAAGGAAGAGAATAATTAGCTTTTCTCCTGGAATATAATTCGTAATCCATTCTGACTGAAGAAAAAGGAGTGTTTTCTTTGTGGAGGAGGCAGAAGGTATCTGAAAATCTCTGTGCCTCACCTCTGTGCTTTTTCTGATTTAAGCTTTCTCTTACAGCTGATGGGGGCCTTTAAAGTTGGCTGAATGAAGATCAGAGGGCAGGATGGTCAAGATGTGTGCTCTTTTTACAAATTGTTTGTCTGTGTTTTATAATCCTCTGTGGATGAGGCATACGATGAGATCTGCCACAGCTGGTTGACAGTCCTCCACGGGAGTGCCAGCAAAGCAGAAATTGCTTCTGGGTGAACAATATTAATTTAAAATACCATTTATTTATAGAAAGCATTAATATAAAATTAATTTTGTCATAACTATGTGGAAATAACATCATTCTACTTGAAAGTAACTGATGACTCACTGTGCCTCCTACTGTAAGTTTTATGTATTTTTCTTATACAATCTCTGGCAAATATTGGTTAATAGTCACTATAGGCTTGGGTACAATGGACACCAAATACTACAGCTCTCCTTTGGATATATCAAACTGTTTAACTGCTCAAGAATAATTATTATTTAGATAAAGATTTACTGAATGATTAATTTGAATTTCTGAGTTTAGGGTCTGTTTACCTGTTTTTCACTTTCATGTGATTTGGCACTCCCATGTGGCTTAAGATGGTTTATGAAAGCTTTGCAATTCCTTTCTGCAAGCTGCTGTTACCCGTAAACATGTGACATCCAGATGAACAAAATCAGATTAAAAATATAAGCATTATTACAGCACTTAGAAGTTCTGTGTTTCAATATTCCTCCTATAGGCAGATTATTAAATTAGTAAGTGCAGTCCAAAGCCTGTTGGCCTCATCTGATTTTTTCAGAAAGTACATTTCCAGCCAAAGAGAGAGCTCTAACTGCTTGGTAACCTAAATCTAAAGATGATGATTCATGATCTCACCCTCAGTTCGCTGCATGCTATCTCAGCACATCCCTCATCAGTTGCAGGACTCCTTTTTAGTCTCAGTTTTTTTAATGTCTCCTAATGAGGTGCACATTGAGGTCTGTCAGTGCCATGAGAGCAGGTGCTCAGAAGGACAGGTGGCTTTGGCTGGGACAGGCAGAGCTGCTGTGTTCCTGGTCCCCTGCCTGTTGCAGCCCCTGCATCCCCACACTCACACACACAAAGTTCCTCTGCTGTTCTCAGGCCATCCCATGGGCCATTTCACATCTTCAGCAGCACTGCTCTGCCTAAAGTAGTCAGTAGCAACAGGAAGAATTTGCTTGGAATATCAAATTATTCTTTGTGGAGCAGCTCTGTTCAGTAATATTAATGACTGTATAAATAACAAAATAACTTCTTATGGTTCTGCAAGATGTAATTCTCTTTTAATACCTGACCTTCCTATGTTTTAATAAACTTATTGAAATTCCTTTTTTAATAATTAAACATTGTAACTATAAAAAGGGAGGAAATGCTTCGAATATTGCCTGTGGTTTAAATATCATAAACAAGAATTTTGCCTTTCAAATGTCAGTTGTCAAACATTTTGTTGAACATATGCCTTTCATTTAAAGATGAGGGTACCTAACTACCTGAGCTGCTTTAAAAATATCAAGCTTTAGATATCACCAGTGCAGCCCATTTTTTCACCTTTATGTATTTCATAATAGGTTGTGGAAGATATCCAGGTGAAGTCTAAGTTTCTATAGGAAAAAAAGGACACTCCCATTGGAGCTGGACTTATTCTGGGTTGATTATGGATTTTATATTTGTATTGTGTTAGTGTCCAGGAGACTTGCCCCTTACAAACAACACTAGCACCCAGAATTGCCCAAAGTCCAACCACCAAAGGAGTTACGATCTAAAATCTTCACCCCTCAAGCTCCTCAAGTATTTCTCATAGCCAAATATAGAAGCTACATGTTTCTAAGAATATTTTTGAGCAAATGGATTGTTCCCCCTGTTTCCTCCAAGCACGTACCACAGCCCAGAAATCTGAATAGCAGCTTGGTTCCAGGGGTGTGGAGTTAACAGATGAACACAATGAGGGCAGCAGAACTCGCCAGGGGAACACAGACCCATTTCTCTCTGCAGAAAGGAGTTTGCCTGGCACGTCCACAGGAGCTCTGGAACCACAAGGAAGAAAGACTCCAAGGGCTAATGGATCTTTTCAAGGGAATAAATAAATAAATTAAATAATAAGGTTGTCCATGCACAAGCTAAATTCCCTTTGAAAAATCTGTAAGCTCTATTTCTTCAGGTAAATCAGAACTCCTGAGTAAACTAATACCAAATGCCAGCATAACAGTTTCACATAATAACTTTCATTGTAAATGGAGCAGGAAAACAGGACTGGGTTTAATAAGACAGAGATTGGTTAGAAAAAAAATTACCCAAATTTCCAGACCACTTGTCTAAATTTTATGCAAATAGCTGAAGGAACTCCAAGTTTTTTCTTGCTTATGTTTCCTGAAATTATGTTATATTTACTTTTATTAGAGTGCTTGAATAACATCTTTTGCTGCCTCATACCCTAAGACAACAGTTTGGAAAACTGTGAGATGCTATTTCAGATGGAGAGGAGTCTCCAAAAATCCAATCTACATCCATCTTAGCTCCCTAAAACAGATCATTATTTGATTATCAGACACACATGCCAAGTCATAAATTAATATTAAAGTCAGTGATGGGACCTGAACCTTGATCTGGTGGCTTCCCAGGTGAGTGCTCTGCACTTGAGGTAATAGAGTAATTAGACAGCTTTTCCTCTGAAGGATAATTGCTAATACATGTTAGCTGTTGGAGAGAAGCCCTCCTGAGGAGCAGATATGGGTTTCCTTTTTCATTAAAAAAGAAACTTCACTTTTTCAGTGGTTAACCTTCAGCATATTAAAATGTTTAGTGCCTAAGTTAGATAGAAGTGTTCCTCTGAGTAACAAACAATTAAACATAGCGGAGGAGGGGGAAAGTAGGACTGCTTCTGAGACAAACCCACAGTGACAATTAACTCAAAGGTGCCCTGCCAGCCATTCTTTAACCCACAGGACTGCAAACCAGCACACAGCCTTTGTGGGGGTTGATAAAAATCCTGTGATGCACAAGGAGCTCAAACAGCCTCACCCACAACTGAAGTTTTTCAGAGATGGTCTCTGGCGTGTGCCCATGGTGTCTGTACCCCATGTGTACAAACCTCTCTGCTCACAAAGTGTAAGATTTCTGTTTCCTCATTTTCTTGGACTCTGCTCTTGGTTTTAGAGAGTCATAAAGCTGCTAATATAAATGCATATGCATCTATGAAATAGATCAGATTCATTAAATGTCATTTGAGCTAAACCTGCTAGTTAAATCTACTAATTTTAATAAATGAAGATTACATTGACCCATAAGAAGACAGAAACATCACATATGCTGAGTCTTTAGATTGTAGATACTCACAATTTCTGACAGATGAAAGAAAACTGTACATCTTGAGAATAAGAATCTAATGCCACATGAGAAGCTCAGTTTGGTTGAGTGTGCATTGAAGTGTGCCTAAGTTTTCCTATTGACATGAATTAAACCAGGTTTGGAGTCTAAATCATTTAGGTCTGATCTTGTCTTCCCTTATATCTCCTGTGATCATTAGCATTTTAAAGGCTCAGTGTCCAGTGGGTATGAAATGCTGCTAATCTAGCGAGTCTCAGAATACAAATACCAAGATTTCAATTTATTTTTGAGTATTTTTATTTCCAGAAATCATTTTACTTTGAGAAGCACAGTGTAAGATATATCTCAATATATTACAGGTGAGTGCCTCATATTGCTTGGCAGATTCCATGGGTTTCATCAATCTGGAAGCTCTGAATAAGGGTTACAAAAACCCCTGCAGCTGGATTTCAGTTTTAATGTGAGATTTGAGCAGCAGAGCATCCTTTCCTTAATTCCAGCTTTGTTTTTGTTTTTTCTGTTTTGTTTTACCTTCTCTCAGAAGTTTTCTATAGCTTCTCTTTCTTCTACATTTTTCCAGGCTGAACTGGCATTCGTGGAACTCAGCAATTCCTGTCAATCACTAAGAGTTAAGGCCACTTCCAGAAAATTTGAACTCTCAGCATGGCAGCATTAGTGCTGCAGGGACAAGTGGCATGTCAGCAGTAGTGGATGGAGCCATTTACAAATTGCATTAGTAAAAAAGAGAGGGTATGATTACTGACCCCTGGAAACAGAGTGAAAACCCATTATAGCATTTTTGGTTATCATCCCAGACTGCACAGTAATTTTGACACTGTACAATAATAAAGCAGCTCTTTGTTTGCAGGCTCCATTTGCCCAGGGCACTGCTTTGCAGGCAGCACCAACAGTGCAGTGGTCACTGTCTTCTGCAAGGGAAGGGAAGTCAAGGGCCTGTCCACAAAAGCTTATTGAGGGTTGTTTTGGGCTTTTTGCAGATTTTGAAATGTTCAGAAATGTCCACTTGTGTGTTCTATTTAAACTTCTGTTGGAATGATCATAGGTGCCTGACAATCAGCTCAGACTCTCAAACCAGATGAGCGGTTTCCTAGGATTTCTTTGCATAAATAAATACCCACACAAACAGAAACCTGATGTGTCATTCTGACAACAAGACATGATTCACTTTTACTATTTATGAGCTTCTTCCATGGATCTGCTAGCACACATCCCCACAGACAATCCCTGGATATCTCCCCCTTGGGGAGCAGCACAAGTGTGAGCTAAGGCCACAGCATTGCACTGCTGCGGTTGGGAATTGGAGAGACAAAAACACTAAAGCCCACATTTCTAAAATTATTTCTACACCTGTCTTCATAGATCTTAAATGCACAAACAGATTTCAAAGCAGTGTATTCATCATGAAGCAGAGAACAGAACCAAAGTTCCCAGAGCTGGCCCGGGGCTGTGAGCGCTGGTTCTGCGCAGGAGCTGCCAGCTCCTGGCTGGCACAGACAGACACCACACCTGCAACCACCCACACCTCACCACGGCCAGGGCAGGCAGAGTTTTATGGATTCAAAGCTGCAGAGATGATGGTTTCCATTACAACATAAATCAAACAAAGGAGAGCAGCAGTGAGAACCCTCGCTCTGCCGCCTCATTTCCAATGTACCTCAGGAAGGACAATTAAAGGAGGCCTTGTGTCTGCATATTCATCAGTGCTTTTGCTGAGGCTGCCAGCATGAATAACTGTGGAAGCCACTTGTGCTGCTGGCTGACAACTGTCCTCTGAGAACCTCATCAAGAGCACTGTGACCTACAAAACCTCATGTTACAGATGGGAGGTGTTGGGCTCAGTCTGGGCCTTTGGAGCTGAAGTGGTTTAAACTGGAGTTGGGCTGTGGCTGCTGCAGCACGGTGGGAAGGCTCTCAGGGATAGCTGTGCAGGATGGTGCTACTGAATGTGCTGCAGGAATGTTTTAGAGTGGGAAACTATTTAACAAATTCTGCATCTTTGTTGGCAGGTCACAATTCTGTCATTTATTCACCCCTGCTTCATCTGCCAAGCTCTCTTCAATTTTTAGTCTATTAATTGAGCACCAACAATGTACATTATGGGTATCTGCTGCCCTATTGTTTCTGATTCCCCTCCGGGTGAGGAGAGTTCTTGGCAGCCAGTTTCCACTGTGAGCACTCAGGCTTCCAAGTTCCACATTAACTTTCTGATGAACATTCTCTAATAGTCACTAAAAATTTACTGTTTCGGCAGCATTGCTGCCATTAAATTTACTTGCCTGAATATTCACAGGAGTCAGCCCAAACAATATAAATCCAATATGTTGCTGAATATGAGGTTAAAATCTGTATTAATCTGATAATTTTTTTATCAGAATATGATAGATAACTCTTCAGTCTGTCCTACTGCTGATGTTGAGGTACTGATAATATTTTAGTTGGGCAGGCACTGTTTTCAAGGATTTGCAGCCACTATCCTTAATGCTGCAATTGGCATGCACAGCATAGCTTTATTACAGTTCATTTATTGACCTGGATCTGAAGAAGCTATCGGTTAACATATTAAAACTGACAATAACTATACTGACATATTTCTTCTTAAACCTGAAATTTGTTTATAATATAGCTAAAATTAAATTTTTTCCCAGCATCTAGGATCCAAAAATTAGTTTACAGAGCATAATTTGGTTGGATTTGCCATGATTTGCTTCACCCATGTGCATTTTCTCTTGCTATTACTAAGCATTCCATTTGGCTGACATTTTAATCTACCTGGCACAGAAATAGACTCCTCTCTGATTTTATTTCAGAATTGCTGAAAATAGTAGGTTTAGATGAACTGAGTATTTATTAGAGGAGCAAACTGTGTTATGATGCCGACCTAAGAGTTTGCTTTTAAATTTATCTGCCTTTTAAATTGCAGAAGACATGCTGGTGGAGAAGGCGTGATCTGAGTGCCACAGTGAGCATTCCCTGGGCAGGGGTGAGTGGGAATTTGGGTGTCAGCAGGACAGACCAAGCAGAGCAGATCCTGCATGGAGGGCAGGGCTCTGCCTCTGCTCTGTGCTCATCCCATCCATCTGAAATCACACCCAGGAGTGACCAGACCTCCTCTGGCTTCTGTTGCTGGGGCTGTTGAGTGGTGAGCTCTCATGTGGGGATTATGGGTGGGATTTTCTCAAACTCTTATCTGAATGATTATGCTGTAGAAATGAGCCTTTGGGGTACCCAGTTCCCAGCCAGTTTTCTCAGCTTTGAAAGGGGAAAAAACCCAAACCAGTGTTTTGTACTCACTGTGACTTTCTGAATATTTTTATTCCTCTAGGGTTGTTCTGGTTTTACATGATTTCACATTTCCCTAAATTTTCTTTGCTGCCTTTAAATATTACTGTAAATCCCTTCACCCATTTGCAGCTTGGCAAATCAGCTTTTTGTTTAACCCTTTGTGACAAACCTATTTTAAAGACGCTCTTCTTCCTTCCTCTAGCTTTCTAAGTTATCACACAAGACCCTGGGGATCACTAAGGATACAAGGGAATATTTCACACAAGGAGCCTAATGCCCTGATCACATTCAGGGTTGAGTAATTGCATTTCATGCATAGTGCATGAACACGTGACAGAATCTCCTCTTTGCACTGTCAGCTAGACACAGCACCATGGATCAAACTGTTATTTTTCAGATTGCTGGGAATGCTTTATGGAGAGAAATATATATCTGCCAGCAAAGCATTTTCCAAATGAAGACAGAGCATAAAACCAGCCTGCAAGAAACACAGCCTGGTAATGGTGACATTTTGCAGTTTAACTGCGTTTGCCAGCGCAGTAATACGAGGTGAGGAGCCAGGGTTTCACATGCATGCAGGCAAAGCTGACAGCATCAGCACCCTGCTTGTGCTGGAGAAATCCAGGGGAGGCCCCAGCAGTGGCAGGAGGAATTCCTGCCAGCAAACAGAGCAGCTCCCCTTTTCCGTGTCCAGGGTGAGTGGGAGCAGCGAGCACCCAGACCAGCAGCAGAACCTGCTCTCAGTCTGTCCTGCTCCTCTCCCCACTTCTCTGAGCATTTCTCATCTTCTCTTCAAGGAAACAACTCTCAGTTCTATCAGGAGCAGCACTTGTGAGCCACTATCGAGTTATTTTATTTTTTTTTCCCTAGAAAAGTGCAGATAATACCATCACTGATACAACTGAAAAAAATGAGTAAAAAGGTGTGTGTTTTTTTAAAACAAAATCTGCTGCTAAAAGGGAAAGGGAATAAGGGACCTTGCTACAATGAATGTTTTACTTTATACATCAAATGCTTTAAACCACTTACCCTTTTTTCCTGCAACTTTAAAGGAAGGTTAGAAGTATTTCTAGAGGTGATTGCTTGCCATGGAAGTAAGTGGGTCAAAGACTCTATGCTTGAAAAAATCTGAATCTTTTCTCATCATTTAACTCCTAGCACTGGCAAAACAGAACTTTCTGAACTCATTTATTTTGTAAATATTAATGTAATAATCCTCACAAAACCCAAAATTTTCCCCCACATTTAAAAGAATTAAAGGCACTGAGGTACCTAGGAGGAACACAGCACAGTATTCACATGCCTGTGATATCAAACTTTAAATGTTTGCAATACTTAATAAGAGAGCTAGAAAAGCAATGCCAAATTAAACCAGTGAGAAATGCCAAAGGATGCTCACATTAGGAAAACAAGAATTTGTGTAAATCTAGCTCTCAGAAGATAAGAGGTCTGTTTTCAGTCTGGGGACTGCCAGTGTTGGCTGTCAGAGGGCTAAGTTCACTTCAGACACTAAAAAGTCTGTAGCTGTTCACACAGAATCAGAAGACAGTTCTGACTCAGTCAGTCATGGCTGAATTGAGACAGGGTTTCTCTGTTTCTTGTCTTGTCATCCCACACTGATGCATTTGAAGCTTTTTCATTTATGGGAACATTTTGAGATGTCTGTCTGATTACAGGAAGTGTCTAAAATCCCTACATAAGAGCTTTAATGCACCCCGGTGTAGATTTTTTGCTTCCCCCCAAACAACTTCTCAGAGCTATAGAGATGTCCTTGCTTACTTAATCTTTTCTCATGTGGGTATTTTCTGTTGTATGCTCTCTTTTGATTTCCTAGCAATTTATGATGTCCTACTTAGTGCTTTGGCAGCAAATCACACTAACCTGATGTCTTAAGAGAATAATTTACAATGACTTTAAGATGTCTTTTGTGAGTGGGAATACTTAATTTGGAGCCCCTAATGGCATAAGTAGAGTTTGAATTACTTTCCTTTCTATAAACAATACTTTGAATTAATTTCCCAATAACTCAATTAAGTGATAATATTAAGTGATCCTCTTGTAACTTTTCCATGTCTGCTATAGATTAAATTGTCCTACATAAATTTACACCAATCAAACTTTCTATGAGAATCTCATTCTAAATACACAGCACAAAGTTTAGCACAAAGCCCTGCAAGACTTCATTAATAACCTCCTCCCAGCATGAAAATTTAGCATTTATGTCCATCCTTTGTTTCTCTCTTTTAACCAGTTTCTAGTTCACAGAATGAAGAGAGACCATACCACAGAACCCAATGTACCATCATGCCCAGTATTTAAACTGGGGGGAGCTGCCTGGCAGGTCTGACCAGGGTCTGAGAAGGGGGAGTCATCGGTCACCAGGAGATGAGAATTTGCATTGTGCATCACCTGGTCTTTGTTTTGGGGTTTTTCTTCCTTTTTATCATCATTGTTTTTATTATTTACTGTCATTGTTGTATTTTACTTTCTTTTCAACTGTTAAACTGTTCTTATCTCACCACACAAGTTTACCTTTGATTCTCATCCCCATTGCACAGGGGCCAGGGAGAAGAGAAAGGGAGCTGAGTGAGCAGCTGTGTGGTGTTCCATTGTTTCATCTCCAGCTGGGCTAAAAACCACCTCAGCCCACATCTCAGCACCCTGTGCTCACAGAGCAGCCTAATCTGAGAAAGGGATAAGACAGGTAGGTTTTTGTGGTGTTCCCAGGGGATGCCTGACATCAGGTGCTGACGCAGTGTGTTTGACAGTATCAGCCTGTGAGTTTTTAGCTGGCGGCTGGCACAGGAGGGCTGCAGTGCTGGGTGTCTCCTGTGGCTGCTGGAGCCCCAGGGAGCTGGCTGGCACTGTGGCACACACAGGGGCTGCCAAGTGTGATGCTGCTGCAGCAGGCCATGGTTCCCCCCGTTTTGCCCATAGGTTTGAGCTGCTGCTTGGCCCCAGGACGTGAAGCAGTGTTTCCCTGGCAAAGGGTAGAGGCTGGAATTTGATCCAGTGACACCGTGTGTCCCTGAGCTGTGGTTCTCTCTCAGATACTCTCTGTACATCTAGCACCTCCTGATCAGCTTTAGCCCTGTCATCTGGGTAGAGAACAGAGACCTTGTTATATCCTGTCAAGGCAGAGACAGGACAGTTCATCTTTGTCAGGAGCAGCTGCCTCCCAGTCAATACCCAGGCAGCTTTCCCCAAACACGGGACACAAGTGTGGGGGAGGCAGGAGGATGGCAGGACCTCAGACGGGGCAAACACTGGGAACACAAGCAGCTCCCTGAGGGAAGTAGGGGGTGGACAGGGTGCTGCTGGAAGGAACTGGAAAAGGAGGTTGTAATAAAGACAAATACACACTTGCAAACTGTTTGTAATAGAGACATGCAAGGGATTTAAGATGCAAAAAAAAAAATAGTATAGGAAACCAGACTTCATTTTCTGCTGTTCACAAAAAAAAAAAAATCATTTCTAATAAGGTCTCCTTGTTAACAGTCTTCTCAGAAACCAGACATTTTCAAAGAACTAATGGTCTCTTCATCTACTGCAGATGATTCTTTTTTATGCAGCTGATTGTTAATTCCTACAACTCTTGTAATTCCAGATTCTGAATTAATCTCCATTCACTTTCAGGACGTAACTATCCTATTACTCCTTGAAGTCACTCATTAAATTCACCCTATCTTATTCAAGAAGCACACTGAAATCCTGATGGACACTTTTGTTACTCCTTAGTTGAAGTACTTTAATGCGCTTGATTTGCTTTCGCTCCGTAATTTCTGTGTGAGCTGTTTTGCAGTGATCTAGAATCCAGCACATTCTACTCCTTGAACTCTCCACTTCTGTAACTGCTCTGATGCTGTGTGTGCTGTCAGACACAGAAAGCTCCTGCTAGCCTCAGTGCACACCAGTCCTGTCACTGATAATATTTCCCACCCCACTCGCTGATGGTCGTCATCCAAACCACTGCTTAAATCTGGCTGCCTTTAAAGGCTGGAAACCACAGAATGGTCTGGCCAAAGTGAAAGTATTCAATTCAAAAGCATTACTTTTTTTCTCATTGATTACCAGTAGTGAGCCTTGCAAAAGCATTTGCATCACACCATAGATGGCTGATTTTCAGCAGAAAATATAACTGTAATAACCATAAAAGAATGTGCTCCATACAGACACTTCTTTATAGCATTCATTATGTATATAATTACAAACAATGGTATATATTAAAAAATAATAAGAGAATATACACTGTTTCTCTAAAAGTAAAAATTCCTCATCTTCCCAGACTTTCTTCAATACTTTATGATACAGAATGGCAGATTCAGGATTTACTAGACCACAGGAGAAAGCTAACTGCAAATTAATGTAATCAATACTGAAAATGTTATCTTGAGATATTTTAGGGGCAAGCCAAATGCTAAAATGTTGCAGTTGAGGGATCAGGCAGGTAGCTGCACCCATATGTTACTGCTGACTTTCAGGAGAATTAGGACTCCAGCCAGACTCAGAAACACACCTACTTTAATTTTAGGAGCAGTCCCTGTTACTGAGCCATGCACTCAGTTTTCCTACAGAATCAGGGAAAGCTGATTTTTCTCCTGCCACCATGTTCCTGCCCCTGCAAGGCAGAGCAGGGGCAGGAGAGGACTCTGCCTCCTCCACAATCCAGCCCTGATTTCCACCTGAGTCCAGTCCCATGGAGCTCTCCATGGCTCCAGAGCTGAGAGCTGCTGCTCTCAAGTTTGTCACACCAGGGTGTGTCATGAGAGCTTCACAAGGGGTGGGAAAAAGCAGAGTTATGGATGAAGAATCCATTTCAAACCACACTCCCTGTTTTTGGTATCGAAACGTGACACACTCTCCACAGAAGGCAATTTAATAGCCTTGCATTTGTACAGGTGGCTTATAAAACAAACATGTCTCTCCTCCAGCAAGTGGCTGTTAAAGAGCAGGTAATACACAAACACATGATCAAGCCTACTGCCTGAAAATGTGGGACAATTAAGATATTTTATTGCATGCCCTTCTCAGCTCAATTCCAGTATAGCTACAAAGTTATAATCTGAAGTTCCCTAAAGCGTAAAACAAAATTAGCGTGCTGTTCACCTGAATAAAAGTGTGTTCTTCACTGATTCCTTTCAATGGTCTGAAAAATAAACTAAACCCAAAATTTTCATAAGGTAACAATAGCCAGCTCGAATATTTCAATTTTCACTGAATGGCTAATGCAGCAGAGGGCAATCTTCAGATAAGTAAATGTAAAAATATTATCACAAGAACACAGTATATAGGAATAGAGAGGAGAAAAAGGCTGTGTGACTGTTTATTCTTCTCTCTCTACTGATTTCTTGCCTTTCAGCTAAATGAAGGTACCTACAGGAAAGGCTGAAGGGGTTAGGGCAAGAATGAGTCAAGGCAGTTTGGTTACAAACATTCATAAGTATTTCAGTTGCCATGTGGGAGAGGAGAAAAAATACTCCTGTTTTAGTTTTAAAACCTAAAGATAAAACAGTTTCATTTACTTAAAGACAAAACTAATCACAGCAGAAAGATTATTTTTTTTCTTGAAGTACTTTGCAATATAAAGAGAATTTTGGCAAGCTTCTGAATAATTGTATGACATTTCTGCTTTTTTCCACTTCTCTCCACTGTCATGTACAGATACCTGTACAGGAAAAAGCTCCTGTATTTTGACAAAGACTTAAAAGTATGGATGGAAAGGTGATAGCAAAATCTATGCTGTGAAAAATGACTAAACACACCACTGACTCTCAGAACTGCTGTCTAAGTTGGTTCCATTCTTGCAAACACTCCAGAATTTTGTATTCACTGATTGGTTTTGAGATCATATTCCCTTAAAGCATCTTGGACCTTCCAAGGCTGCGGGGCCTTCCCACCCTGAAACCCAAGCACAGACTGACCTGGTGTCTGACACTCATCTGACTCATATAGCACAGCAGCTTCAAGGCCTGTATAACTTCAATATTTCTGAATTTTCTGAATTAACAATCCACATGATTTTACTCCTGATACCAAGCATGTCCATGAAAGTTCACTATCCCAGACACTTCATGTGAAAACAAAATTATTCCACAAAAGCACAGCCTGTTGAGCTGGACCATCAGTCTTTGCTGAGGAAAGCTGGAGGAGATCTGGGCTACACTTGCAGGTCAAATTAGTCTGAAACTATAAAATTCTTTAAACAAATATAATAAAACCCGCAAAAGTAATTTTAAAGAAAGAGGAATTAGACAGTAGAGGTTATCAGGAATGTCCCAACACAGAGCTCCACCAGCAGAGTCAATGCCATACTGCAGACCCCAGAAAAAAAGAAACTCCCTAACTACGCAGAAAAAAATCACAAAAAAATGTCTTTAAACATGATGGCCTTGAGAACATGCTAAAATATTCTGGTTCCTTGGTTGGAAAGGTGATGTGCAGATATCACTAAAAAAATTTGTGAATTTAAATCTCCCTGTGCTTTTAGGGTTGGAATAGCACAGCCCTAGGAAGACAGCTGTTTCTCAGGGCCTAGGCAGAAGATGTCTTCTTTTTAGCTTTATAAATCAATCCAGTTGAGGCTTTCCTGCTTTGACACAATGTTCTAACCTCAGAGAAGGAATTTTGTGTTTGGGTGAGAGATAGAGGGTAACAGATTTGCTGAACATTCTGCATAGCAAAAGAGGAGACCTGGCTGCTTTCGGAGGGTGCTCCCTGAAGCTGAACAGGTTTCTGTTAAAATAAATGGCAAAGAAGCAAAGGGAGCTGACAGAACAGGCAGACACTGTGAGCTGGGAGAGCAGAGAAGAGCACACAGCTTTGTTCTACAATTGCTTTAGCAACCCACTGCAGACCATCCTGAGCTTCTATTTTCATTTGCAATGGCTGCAGAGCAGCAGAGAGACCACAAGGCTGCTCTGTAGCAGCCCAAACCCTTGCAAAGTGCCCTGCAATACATTTTTTAAATATACATTTGTGCCCCATGGCTTTCCTAATGCATTATGCTATAGTACATGAAAAATTGCAAACTAGCAGGTGAAGATAGGGACCTGCTAAACATCCACAGTTTGTCCAAGGTAGGTATTCAGCTACAGAAGATTTTGTTGTAGCTACAATCACACTTTGTCACAGTCAATATATACACCAAGCACCATGGAAGAGAATACTCCATCATTCCCAACAAATCCAGCTGGTTTTGTGCATGGCACAGCTGTGTAATGTGAAGCATGTAAAGTTATCCTGGAGCAGTGATAGATAAGTTTTTACCTGTCCAGAACCAAAGTTATAACCCAACTGCCATTTTTCATGTTTGCTTGCATATTTACACCCCAAAAAATCCTCCCTCCATTTAAAGTTCAAGGAGGAAGTATTGGAAGGAAGAAAGCAGCAAACAACAAAGTGACATCAGAGTTAGATCCAGAAAACTGGGCAGCAGGTTCATAACTGGTGTTCAGAGCAAGGATAAATGAATGGCCAGGCTACAGCTCATATTTTCATTGTAAGGAATGGATTTGGGGTTTCAGAGGGTAAAACTGAGGTCAGAAGGGCCTTGGTATTAATGAAAACATCACCCTTGCTTGTGAGCAGTAAAAAGTTTGGTGAAAATGTGTATTTCACCCTCAGAGCAGAATTATACAAGCTCAGGAGAGAGCTTTAAGACCCGAGCTCTGTGGATATTAGCAGAGTCAGATATACAAAAAAACACTGTGGAGGATTTAAAAGTATGAAAGGCATAAGGATTATATAGACTTGAACTGTGAATGAGGTTGAAGTGCATTCAGGAAAGCAAAAAAGGCTAGTGAACCAGAAATGCCTTGCTCACTTATGATAAAACATCTAGTTAATACCAAAGAAAAGCTTCAAATAGACTTGTCTAGTTCTTTAGAAAATCACTATAAAATAATGCTGGTATTCTTTGTATAAATACTTTCACAAATAAAGACTCTCTTTTAGAAAGAAGATTGAACTTGGTAAGTAAGCAGCTTAAGCAGTAAGGAAAAGCATATTAAAATTATTTTCTTAACTTGCAGAAATATTGAATAATGGTCCATGGCCATGTTCTGTAATGACTACAGCCCATGCACTGCTCCCACAGTAATGTAGCTTCCACATTTTACATAGGAGACACACATCAAAAGGTTAATTTGATCCACAATGGCAATACAAACCAGGTAATTAGCACAAGTGCACAGCTCCTTACTCTTTAAACCCTTCAGGTTTGCTCTTTTCTTGAAAGGCAGGGAATTCACCAGCTAACCTATTCTCTGCACTACCTTTCACAATTTTAGTGTGAAAAATAACTCAGATTTAGTGGGTTAAATTACTTTGACTAACCAAAATAAGTAATGAAAAGGATGAAATTCCCTCATCTTAATTAGCTTGTATTTCATTTGAACAGAGTCAGACTTGCTGTTTTTCAGAGGAGGATATCAGTAGACACTGTAAACTCTAGAATTGCCTTGTTTTGTTTATGTGGGATCTTACCAGAATTACAAGACTCAAGTGAACTATGATAAGAAATAAAAACACATTCTTGCATAAGAAGCGTTATAGACACTAAGGCAAAGCTCAGCACTTCTCCATCTGTTCCCAATTCAAAATGTGATCCTCATCAATTTTGAATGTGAGACTAATTTTGTTAAATCAGGCATTCTCATACTCCTGGGTGAGGATTTTGTTTTCTCTTTTCAGCTGCAGAACTCAGGAATGTCACCTGCAGGACTCCTGCTCCAGGTAGGGTCCCCAAAGCACAGCTGGTGGAACACAGCGCTCAGAGCCAGGAATGTTCCTGATCCCCCCAAAGCTCAGGAGCTGCACGGGGAGAAGTGCAGGGGGTGAGGCAATCACCAAACTCTTACAAGTGCCAAATCCTTGCTCACCAAACCTTCAGATCAGCCTCCTGTTTCCACCACCTCATTGCCTGTGCCTCCTCATTTGCAAACCTCATTAGCAACTCATTAGGAGCACTACAGATGTGACACACACGCTCGATCTGGGAGAGGGAATTAGGGAATCTAAGAAACCTAAATGATTGTTCAGAGAACGTCCTGATTGTTATGTGAAAAATAATAAATCACTACTTTTGGTAAATAATGGAGTGAGGAAAAAGATACACTCTTCTAGGGTGTAAAAGGTTAAAACAAAAGGAATTGCTGTCTGAGTCAATTCCCAATTTATACTTGGAGTTGCAGTAATAACAGAAAGAAGTGATAGCCTTTAGTTTAGTGCCTTTAGGAAGGACTGAGTTTATTTAAAGGCAGTCAGTATCTTTTTACAGTAATGAACAAGACCTTTCTTTCTACCCTGCTGTTAGTACCAACAGCTCCTAAATAATTCTGACAGTTTCTTCCCTGTTAAAAAAAAAAAAAAAAAAGGAAAAAAAAAGCTTCTCTGTTATTTATTATGTTAGAACAAATACCAGTTATGTCATCTTATTTCACACCTAGTTCAGTCTCAAATCAGGTATTTGGAAGAGACTCAGTCCTTCTCAGAAAAACTCATAGCAAAATTCTGTCTTGACTCTATGGCAGCAGCTGCAGCACAGCTTCATTCACAGCCCTTATCTGGGAGCAAAATGCCTTTTGAGGGCCAAATACCTGGAAACAGACATGTAAAAAGATGAAAATGTTGTGACCTACACTTATTCATGGAAACTCAAGCCTCACTGAGGTACTTCTGCCTGATGTTGTGTGATGGGGATACCTGCATTAAGATTGTGACAGGGAAAAGGTAGAAATTAGGCTAAATGTAAATGAGTGACATAGCTCTGGTGTAACTTGGAGTACTGATCCCTGAACATTGGAAAAAAAATTGAATTCTTAGTGGAAATATCTCAAAAATTGAGGACTCAGATATGCTGTTATACATGACACCATTTCGCCCCACCAACATCAGTTTTATAGGCTATAAAGCTCACTTCAGTGGCATTTATCAAAGCACATTTGGGGAGAAAGGGACTATTTTAAGGCCAAATTTTACACACACACACACAAAAAAAAAAAAATACAAGCAGGTTTCCCTCTGGATACATCAAAATAACCAAAGTTATTACAGATGCCGTGTTCTCTCTTCTGCTGTTTTCTACTATTTTTCCTTTCCAAAGTCATTTAAGAAGCAGGATTAATTTAATCAAAGTTTTGTCTTTAAAACTTTTAGTCTGATAAAGTAGAGAATGCAAAATAAATATTGAAAGGGAAGGAACTTCTGAGAGTTTGAGGAGTTCCTGTTGCCATGGGAACTCTGTAGCTGCTCTTCCCAGGCTGTGCCCTGTCCCTGTCCCTGGACAGGCAGCAGCTGCTCTGAGCTCTGGGGTCAGGAAAAGGGAAACTTAGCAAAGCTTTCAGAAATATTCATGGACATGAATTCTCAAGGTTTTTGGTTAAAATGCACCTGTGAGAACATCAAACTCTTGCTCGCTCAGAGCAGTGTGAACATGAGAAACTTCTGCTCTCCTTCCATGGCAACCCAGTCCTGCTTCCTTCAGTGCACTGCATTTCTGAATCCTTTACCTTTCAGAGACTGTAGCCTAATTAATATGAAGGTTGTTATGCACTAAGGATGATTTGTGTAAGATAAACTCTTTGTTATCAGATTTTTATCAAGAGTTCCCAGGGAAGTAAGGATAAAGCAGGCAAGTGAATACAGGTAACAGTCTGAGCACCAAAAGAGACCACATTGTCCCTTCCTTTCTGACAGTGAGTTCTAGAGTAGAGTCTATCACCTTTAGAGATACTTGGAAACATCACTTGTGTTTGTGCCAGCCCAGTGCCTCCTTGAGGGTGGTGGCTTGGCCCTGGACCAGGGACTTCACCTCGGGCTGTGCATCTTCCCCCTCCTTCTGCTCTGATCTTTCTCTCCCAGCTGCAGTTGCCAGGGATTTTTGTGCCCTTTCTTAAATCTCTTATCCCAGAGGGATTGCCACCTCCACTGCTGGGCTCAGCCTTGGCCAGTGGTGGGTCCATGCTGGAGGCACTGGCTCTGTGGGATGGGGAAAGCTTCAGGCAGCTTCTCACCAGAGGTGCCCCTGTAGCTCCCCCACTACCAAAACCTTCTCATGAAAGCCAAATAAATCAGGGAATAAAGAACTCTTCAATATTTCAAAGGGTGGTAACACCATGCAGACTGCTCATCATGATGTTTATTCTGGGGCTGCTTGCTCTGTTTAAATTTCACACCAAAAATCTGGCACGACTTAGCACATGAAAAGCAGAGTCACAACATTATGTTTAGACTCCTGTTATCCAGGTGACTTTCTAGGCCAAAGGAGCATTCATGTGCCACTCAAAAGAACAATTTTGGAGACTCAATTTTTTTGTTGTTTTATCCCTAGGAAATATTCAGAAACCTAATGGCTGGTCTGTATGTTCATCACATGGACTTCATGCATGGCCAGTTTGTAAACTTGAGCATTCCTGGAGCAAACCAATATCAGCAATATTAGAATAATTGCTAAGCACACAGGAGTAAAAGAACTACAAGTGTAGTAACTAGACACAACTACAACAGAAAAAAGTCTTTTCAGTTTCCTGTTAGTATCATCTTGTCCAAAGATTCTATGTCTTAGGACTATGGAATGGTTTGGGTTGGAAGGGACACCAAGATCATCTCATTCCACACCCCTGCCATGGGCAGGGATGGCTTCCACTAGCCCAGGTTATTCACAGCTCTATCCAGCCTGGCCTGGAACACTTCCATGGATGTAGGTAGGTTTCCAGCACAAGAAAATGCCATGTATATCACCAGAGTAGATAATTCTGTAGATAAAAGCCCGTTTCTGACACATCCACATTAGTCACACTCCCCGTACGTATCCTGGCCACTTAAGCCACCGTCTCCACCTGTGCTCTGCATGGAAACATTGGAATGTCCCCTGTGACTGCAGCTTGGGCCATCACCTCCTGCCAGGCTGGGGCCATGCCCATTTCTGAGCAGCAAACACAAGGCAGGACACCAGGACAGCTTCTTCTAGAATTTCTTACACTGAGCAAGGCCAGTGTAAGTCATCAAGTCAATCAAGTCATCAGTCTGTTCTCAGAAGATTAACATCCAGACCAAAACAAAAATAGGCTGATGGCAGTTGAAACAAGACTGGTAATTCCCAAGCTCATCCCTGGCTGAACACAGAAGTAGATGTACTAAATCCATGTTCTAAAATTCTAACACTCAGTTGAGTAAAAGGGGGGGTTAAAAAGAAGTCCTGAACAGTTGGAGAGAACATAATCTTCACATCTCTGTAACCCACCCTCTCACTGAGTAGGAAAAAACAACATTTTTGTCTAGGCAAGCTATATCCTAATTATCCTATTCAGGGTTCCTTATACTGTCTTCCAAGCACCTCATCTCAGCCTCGTCTGAGAAAAGAATCCCAGTCTAACTCAATATGGCAATTTTCATTTATCCACAGTAATACTGAGCAATTTTGTGAAGGCAGATTTAATTTTGTATTGGTTGTGAATTATACTGTGGACTTCCCAGAACAGAACTTCCTGAAAATTAAAATGCAAAGTTCCTAAGCTCTCCTTGGAAAGAGCTGTAGGATTTATAATATATCCTTTTCTTCAGTTTGTTTAAAATCTGTTGTTACCCATAACGAAAATACACATTTTTATTAACATACATACTTTTCTTTCTGTTTATTTCCTCAAATTTAATAAAGCCTTCTAGCTATCAGGGTAATTCAGCCTCAAATCTCCATTTTCCAGCTTGGTTTTCATTATTTCACATTATTCTTTTACCCTTATTATAGAAGCTGGCTTTATTCCCATCTCATAAAGTGACCTGAATTCTCCAGGAGATATTTTTTAGCATTGATTTTTCTTCGTCCATAATGTTAATGGCATGACTGCTCCTATCTTTACTTCCTCTACTTTCTTAACTTTTATTATTTTTATGATCCCACACTATCACACTATTTTTTTCCTCATTCTATGTGCATTTCATTTTCCTCTCACCAGCCCTTACACATTTTGGAGATATGTTTGTGGGAATTTCAGCACTTATCTTTTTTAAATAAATTTTTTAAAATAACATCAAACAAGAACACCAAACAGCAAAAATTTCACAATAAATTCTTACTTTGTAATCTCTATGTGACACCTGTTACTCATTTGACCAAAAATTCCTCTCTTCATGTACTCCAAAAACTTTCTATCTGGACAGCTTTTCATCTCAAGCATTATCAGCACTATGTAAACATGTTTTTGGAGATGTCAGAGCCACTTTCTGGTTAATGGCATTTATGAGATTTGCAATATTTTTCATGATAAACTTTAGAAGTAAATATGAAATATTTGGATGAAATATTTTCACCCAGTTTTTCAGGATATAGTTGGCCTCTTTAATGCAAGTGTCTGTGCATGAAATAGTTGAAAACCAAATAGTTCCCTTTGCTCTCCAAAACCTCACACTTCTGCTTTCAAGGTATCACTGTGGGCATTTCTTAATCTCCACATTCTTTCAGTTGTTCAGGTTTCTTTATGTAATGTCAGTTTTTGTGAGAGAGCTTTTTACTCTCTCCTTTCTTAACAGGACATTAGGTAACCACAAACAGGTCTTTCCAAAACTCATTAAATCAAAACTTCTTGACTCTGAACTTCTAACCCCTCTCCAAAAAGGACAGAATTTTTTAATTCCTCTAAAGCTTATTTCACCTTCTTTTACAAAAGACTCTCTCCTACTTAAGAAGAAAATGACGACAAAATATCATCTCTGTTAAATTACTTTTTCAATAGTAGATGATTTATAGTTGATTAGGTAATTAAATCAAATACAAGTGGCTGAAAGTAAATCTATTTTTATCATCCCTGTAAATTAAAAGTTCCGCATCATAAAAAATCATGACCATCTTGAAAATGACTAGTCAAGTGCTTTTTATAGGCAAGCAGGATTTATTGTCAATTAACGTATTGAACTGGATAGTCAGCATAACCCTGTGCTCAAGACTTTTTAAATTATTGGCTTCCGCTATCAAGCTGCTCCATATCACAGTAATGAAATGTATCTTGCTATTCACATATTGAACAATTCCTTAGGTTGGGTTTATATCTCACTATAACAACATTTCATTTTATTATTATCTCCGATCCCCTGTAATGAATACAAATACATTCCTTTTTTCCATCATGGGTTTATCAATTTTCATTGATTTGCCTGTAATGAATGCAGACAGGATGGTGAGAGAAAAATTTAAAGAGATCATAGCCTTTAAAATATCTGTAAATTCTAAGATTTTTCACTTGCAGTCACATCAATTAAAAGAAACCATGAGGAAGAACAACTGAAAGGAAATATTAGTTTAAGCCTTAACACTTAAAAAAACTCTAAAAAGGAATTTCTTTTTTAAAGCAAATTTGGTTTTACAATTTTCTTTCTATAGACTTTCAAGAGCAAAATAAAAGTATAAATTCTCTTTATAGCCTTGCATTTCACATAAATTATTTTTTCATAATGCACCACATTTTTCTTTTCCAATAATGGCCAATTTAACTGATGGAAATGGAGTTTATGGTGCAGTGATTTCCTGGACACAAAGTGTATTTTGAAAGTTACTCAATGACATCTTCTCTCATTCCCATTGGGAAATTCCCCTGGCCTAAAGCAGTCCTCACTGGGGAACACACTCCAACTCTTGGAGACCTCAGCAGTATTTTGGACACTTGGGGTGCTGATACCTCAAATTATTTTCTTTCAAAACCACATGGATTGAAGACAAGTGTAGACATCCTGAAGCTCATATTCCAACTGCGCTACAAAGTTTCAAACACAAACTTTTAAATGAAATTTCAAACTGTTCTCAGTTGTGACATTTTATTGCACTATAACATTTGCATCTGCTGGCGTTCTGCAATTATATCATTATGTGACAATGTAATTTGATATGAAATGAAGTGATACAATAACATCCCAGCTTTCATTCAGACACCAGCAAAAAAATTAAAAATCTCCATGGAACATACAATGTCCAGCCTACCCAGGAAAAGCATCCTGACAGTAGGACCTGACCTATTGTATCTACATTGTGTGGCAAAACGGGACAGGGCTGGATTCACAAAGCAAAATAACAAACTGCTGGGCAAAAACAGTTATTCTGCTTTTTACACACATTTTATTAGGCAGAAAACTTGTTTGAAACAGATGCACAGATAAGTTTTGGTGGGTTTTTTTAAATGAGGAAATGTACTTTAACTGTCTGGAAGATTCCTGTAGGTTTTAATGCCCCAGGAGATCATAACTGAACACTATAGTCAGAGTTTCAGTGAGATGGATACTATGACCAACAGCAAAAGCACACTTTAAGGGAAAAAAACCCAACTGTTGCACATAAAAACCAGGAGTTTCTCATTATTCCATATATGCTGATTTCTTGTCTAAAGTGTTTAGTCAGAACACAGCATAACCCCTTTTCTCTGTGGAGAAAATGCACCACTGCTCTTCTTCAGCCCCACCTGAAGCCTCTGGTAACTCACTGCTAATGTGAGAGGAGACAGAAAACTGCATCCAGACAGGGAGTCCTGAGATAAGCAGGGAAGGAAATACAATCTGGTTCCAGATAAATTTTCTCTGTTTCTCATATGTATATCTCTTGTGCAGAACAAAAATACCCTCCACTCTCCTCTTCTGTTTATCCAGTAATTCTTCTAAAAATACCACCCAACATCTCAGTCCAAGTGACACAAATAACCAAGGTAACCTGGTCCCTGACTGCTGCTGGGGGTCACTTCCTCTGGAATAAAACACAGAAAAGGTGTGGTGGGGATAAAAGATGAAGTCAGTGCCCTCCTGGCAGTCACCAGAAGAGGTGCAGGAAACTAGCAGCCAGTACTCTAAGAGATATTTTCAAATTGCAAATACCCTGGTCCTTCTTCTCTATTAAAAGGATGTTCAGACACTGCCAGAATGATTCCCTCTAGACCCAGTGAATCTCCATTTTCCAGAGATATTTTCAAACTCATTTCTTTAGATCACCCTGCTGAAATGCAATGAGAGCCTGGTGTCTGACTTCTCTGGCTGCTTGGAAAATTCCAGCCTACAGCATTACAAGCATGCCTCGAATAAGTTACTTCAAAATAAAAATGGCCTTATCTTCTATAACTTTAACAGCTTCAGGAGGCTTTCAGTGTTACTGTTGTCAGTAAATAAACTAGATATTTAATTTCCATAGCTGGTTTGATTTTGGTGGAGTTTTTTGTTGTTTTTTGTGGGATTTTTTTTTGGTTGGTTGGTTGTTTTTTGTTTTTTTGAGTTTTTTGCCACATGTAATGTAAGTCACAAGTGTTGCATTTAATACTTTACTAATCAGCATGGTCTAAAGCTTGATGATGTTATACCTGAGGAAAGTGCTGCGTGCTGAACTCAGTGGGGCTATTTGCAAACTGTGCCAGATGGAAGAGACTCCCCTGAAATTCTTAAGTGACACAAAATTTGCACAATCAAAGAACCTTAGAAGACAACACCTATTGTAAAACACACAGATGAATAATTGTGTTCCTTTCAGAAGTAATCAATTCTACTTTGATCCAAAAAGTTTGATTTGGAATTATTTTAAAGAACATTAAAGAGACTAGAAGCATGTAAAAAAAAAAAAAAATTCATTACAAGAGGGTTGTGCTATAGATTCATAATTTCTTTGGAAATTTAAAACACATTATTTTGAAGCTCCAACATGGATACAGCATTGAATGAAAATGAAAATTAAAATTAAAATTAAGAGGTTGTCATCTAGGAAGATTTTTGTATCAATGGTAAAATAATCAGGATAATTTTCTGATGTGTCTTTTCTCTCCCTTCAGAGAACAGCCAGTGCTTTGTCATAAAGAACCCTTCCCTAAACTGCTCTTTAAACATACAGTCTGTTTCTGTGCATCACTGATATGTTAAATATATGAATACTCCTATACTTCAGTATTTGCTACCAAGTCCAAGCTTCTCTAGCAGCATCCCTCACTGTTGGGGGATTTTGCTCAGGTTCTCTGATGGAAACCCCTCACTCAGCAGCCACAGTGAGAGAGAGGTCAGTGTGCCACAAAAACTGCCCTGCTAAAGGAGAAGGTTCTCTGCATTTTGGGGTTGGAAATATTAATGCTCTGCCTCAGAAAACACAAAGGAAACTGAATCATGTAAAGTCCAGCCTAAAAGTTTTCCCATCAGTCAAACTGCAATGTATTGGAAAAGGTTTAGTGCCCTCTCAGTGTGGGCTGGCCTCACCACAAAACTTTTCACATCTTTCCCAGCCTCTACCAATACTGTTATAAAATCCATTACTAATGACAGCATACAGTCTCCAGGGGGGATTAAATCCCCAGGAGTGTGGCAGAAATGGAGCTGTTCAGAGGGATGCTGGGCATTTATGATTTACTGAACTGCCAGATCTGATGCCTGAAGGCCAGAGGCTTTACAGTTTCATTGGAATAGTGACTTTTCATTAATGAAAGAAAGATGCAAAACTAAGGTAAGAGAGGGAAATTCACTGGGTTATTTGTGACTCAGAGGATTCTGATTCAAGCTCAGAGACTAGGAGAAAGAAGCAAAGAAAATAACAGTTTGTTAAATGATTGGGCTGTGATTCCAGCATGCTTTTCTCAACTTGGTGAACAGGAGGATAAACTCCCTTTATTATCAAAGGCATTTTCCTCTCACTGTGCTGCTCCCAGCTGTTATTTGGTGATTGTCTCCCTCCTCTCAGTTTCTGGGCCAGGTGAGGGGCCTGTTTGCCCAGTTTCTCTCTGGGGCTCAGACACTGGGGCTGTGCAGAGCATCCTGACAGAGGCACCCGCTGGCTCTGTGCAGTGCCACCAGCCCAGCTCTGCTGTGGGTTTGTCAGTACACACTCCAAAAACCCCGAGATAACAGTCTCCTCAAGTGGCACAGCGCTCTTTGACACGGACAACCCAAAAAAATCTGCCAGAAGGGGCTTAGGACAAGCGCAGGGATAGAATTAAATCTCAAGTGACCTCACCCTGCAGACACAACATCATCTCCCACACCCAGCACAGCCTCTCCACCTTCAAACACTTTACAAGACGCCTCAGTAAAAGAACGTCTTCAATCTCTTCATTTAAAAATCGATAACCTTCAAGCTTCCACAGCTTCCTTTGAGACTAAGGTAAATAAAATTGAGGGAAGGCTGGAGGGATTTGAAAAGCAATGGAGTCAGTTGAAACTCAAACAACAAAGAAAGGAATTCAGCAATAAAAAAAAAAAAAATCACAAAGGAGAGAAAGCTGTGTTTAAGAATTATGGAGCTCCTGAAAGAAGATTAAAGTATTGGGGAAAATCAACAGCCTAGTCATAGTATTTAATGCTCTGAGCATCTTCTCTGAAAGATCCAAGATGGATGGAAATTAATGGAAAAATCCAAAGGAGTCATAATGAAGAAAAACCTATTATCTGGAGTAGCAAAAGCAATACATCTGCATGAATGTTCAAGTCTCAAAGTGCTGCATAGGAAGAAAATAATCATAGAGAGCTGGACTGAAGGCAGGGTTTGAGCACTGGCCAAAGAATCAGAATAAAATCAGCTATCTTACAAACTCCATAAACCCTTGGCAAAGGATAGGAACTAACTTCATTTGAAAAAAAGAAAAATTTTTCCTAAACAACCCTGCATCGATCTTCTGTCCTGCCAGATTGCGGTTGCTGCTCCTGAGAGAAGAAACACGACACTGCTGGGAAGCAGGAGCAGCGCAATGCTTCACACAGAACTGAGAAAGAGACAGCAGGAAGAACTGAGAGCTAAATCTATCAAAAAAATCTCCAACCTACTTCTTTCACTCCTTTACCTGAGAAGATGCATTTGAGCATGGTTATTCTAGAAAAATCTACTTGCCCTCTCACCCAACATTGGGGTGTTGGTGAATTTACCCCCACATGCTGCCATAAAGGAATAAGTTCGACTAAAATAATGCAAACAATTATTGTAAATAATTTTAAGGTTGGTGTGTTATTATTAGTAAATTAATCTGCTTCCTAAACCACCCTTTCAGAGGACCAATTTTATATTTGACTTATGGGAGCATTTGCAGATTGCCATTAGGACCAAGTACTTCAATGTTACCCATAGCTATAAATCAATATTTATACCATTACAATACAATAAATAAATACATGAAAATTGCCTTTATTAAGTTTTCTCCTACTACTGAGAAACAGAGGAAAATAAAAAGATGAATAGAAGTAAGCTCAGAATTCATCTTTCTTATTTTAAGGAGTACCTTAGGATACGTTCACTTTAACCTATGGACACTGGCTCAAGTAAAGGCTAAAGTTGTGGTACTCTGGAGTGGAAATGTCCTTGCATATCTGAGCTAGATATATTGATTTCTGGTGAACTGAGATGAGCTGGTGCATTGTGCCCAAAGGGAAGGTATGAAGCAGGTGTGACAGTGCTGAGAGGGAAAAATCACTGGGACAGAGAATGAGAAGAGTCAACACTCAAAGGTGAGCATCAGCTAAAGAGAACACAGGTAGAGAAATTCACGAGAAACATAGATTTATCACAAATAATCCAAGCAGGTGCTAGGGTTCTGGCACCAAGAGACCTTCCTGTCCCTGAGCAGGGTCACCAGAGCCCCCACCACAGCCCCTGGCCACGGGCAAGGACAGCAAGCTCAGGCTGTGCCCCAGCCTGGCTTGAGACACGGTGTAGGCAGGGCTTCAAGAGGGGAATAACTTGCAAAGTGTGTTCTAAACCAAACCACTGCATCCTGCAGATCTTCTTCACTTTCTCCCTGAATAGTTTGGATTGTATGACCTAAACACAAAGTAGAAACACATATTTTGAGGCACAGAAATTAAACCAGCCACTTTCCATTCTCAAAGAGCAAAATGTAAAGAGTAGAATCTTCTCTAAGTAAAAATTCAGAAGTTAATTCAAAAGATTTCCCTACAGTTAAGAAAATATTCTTAATTTTTCTACATTGAGGCTAAAAGTATATGGTTCTACTGGCATCCTTACTCCAAGGCACTGGATTTAAACAGAAGGCACCTGGGAATAGAATTCAAATATTGTTAAAGCATTTACTGTCTAGCTCAAGCTCGTTTTTTTGACTTGGCTTGCTTTCAGTTTTTTGACTTATGCTTTTATGAAGGCTTCTGTGGCTAACTAGTTTGCTTGTGGTTCTTTGTTGCAATGTTTTGTTAACCTTCCTTTATGTATTTTTAATGAATACTACAAATAAGAAATGTGTAAACTCATCCTGAGAAGAGGCTATAATGTCTGCCTGTGCTTTTGATTCACTGCCTCATTTGCAAGATTGCTGCTTATTCACAAATTAATTATGCAATGGCATCTTTAGCTAATAAAGTCTAAACAAAAAACATTTAATCCAATTCATAGTTTTCTCTCAATCAAACCAAGTCTGTCAAACATAATTACATTACACATGCAAAGCAGGAAGGAGCCAAACATGTGCCACACCTGCTTAGTGCTTCTTCAGGCAGACGATGTACAGTAGAAGAACAGTTGGCAGCACAGATGGCACAGCAAAGAAGACTTGTGAAAAATGTGGTTATGGAGTGTGGTTTTGTGCCTTTTATTGATGGGAAGGGTCAGATAGCGATCTCAGTTTATGTCAAACACACCTTTCTGGTACCTTTAGGCTTTGACAATTCTATTTCTGGAGATACCAACTCCAGCCATCTCCTGCTTTCTGCGTGGAGGGACCTCTGCAGCTTGGAGGAGCCATTGCTGCTTCCTACCACAGCCATGAGCTCTGGGAACACCTGTGTTCTCACTTCTGATCATGTGTTTCAGGGCTATTCTAAATATTATATCCCCCACCAACTTCATGGTGCATCTATATGATGAAACCTATTTCTCAATTACAGGGACAGTGACTCTGCACATCTCAGTGCATCCAGTTCACAAACTTGGGAAGGAAACAGGTATTTCACTTGTGACCACAAAACCAAAAGATAATACAAACAGTCCTGGGTAGCTTTTCAATTTGTGAGTATGCTTAATTAAAAAAAAAAATTAAAAAATTAATATTAACACACATTTATAGTAATTTTTACTTAAGACTGTGTAATTATACTGAGTGGCAGAGTTTCTGAAAATTATTTTAACTAGAGATTTTGTGATCTCTCCTGATCTCCCACTGAAGCTATCTCTACCATGTCATTTACAAAACCAGTATTTTCAGGATGCAAGATGCCCAAACCCTATCACAGCACCACTGGTTATTTCCTAAAAGGTCTAAAACCTAACCTTTGTCATCCTGTACACACAGAAAAGAGACTCAAAAAACAAAGAGCCCAGTGCTCCATGCTGACTGGGAGAGCTGGGAGCTGAGAGCACAGAGGGGATCCCTGAGCAGGGAAATCCAGGGAGAAACAAGAAGAGACGAAGTTCTGGGTGAGCAAAGTTGACTGGGGTCTCTCCACTTACATTCAACACACATCTGGCTGTGCCACACTGGCTGCAAGATTTTAGCAATTGGAACATAATTTAGTAGCCAGATCTGATTAATAATAATATTTTCTAATAATTAGAATTAATTTCTAATAATTATTAAGTCTTAAGACTCCTTTTCAAATTCTCTGTTGGCACTCCTGCGTCAAAGCAGACTCAGTGTGAAACACAGGAATTTTTCCACAGCAGGAGGAATGGAGCTGTCCTGACAGCTGTGTTTCAAGTAAGTTATACATTAGAGGAGCTCTTTCTCCACTGAAGTCTTCCTCCTGCTTGCAAAATTGTTTCTCACATATGTGACCAAAATGCTAATAGAGCATTCCCACAGTATTTCTCACCAGCGTAGGTGCACTAAATGGAGACTCTGCAGCATCAAGGACTTGGAAAATAGTTTTGAGAGCAGAGCATGTTCACATAACTTCTGCAGGAGTCATTCCCTAGAATGCTAAATTTTCAACTCTATTACTGTGCTTCCAGGTTCAAAAATATTCTAGTGCAGGATATTTTGTCTGCTTTTCTCCAAGGACACTTGACCATGGGGATGTTAGCAAGAGCTGGGAACTGTCAGTGGAACTAAACTGATAGCAGCAAATAAATAAATAAAAACCAAAATGTTTCTCAGGGATTGAGTGAAAAAAAATATTCAGAAGAAAATACTCTGGGATTTAACTTAAACAAAGTTTAAAGAAATTCACAAAGTTTAAATTACTGAGTGAACAACAAATATCCTGGGAGAATCCTTATGACAGCAGAAGTCAGAAATAAATCAGCAGAAAGGAATACGTGTGTTTTTCTGAGAAGAAAAATCTCAGTGCCATCATAAGTATTAAAAATAAAAATAACTTAACCAGACAGTCTTATTCAGAAAGTGTATCTGTTCCAGAGCCTCAGCTCCACTGAAAGGCACCAAGACGAGCCAGCGAGCAGAGCTATAAAAGCAGAATCCCAAACGAATAAATAAAAAGGCCATCTTCTGTTTCAGAAATCAGCAGTCCCATAACACACTGCTCTATAAATTTCATCCCCACAGACTGGAAAGAGAATATTCTTGACTAACAGATCTTTCTTGCTGAAATATCACCTGGGATGGATAGTACTCACTGGCAGGCCTGCACCATCTGCTTACTGAGGCTCCAGTAAAGGAAGCAGCACAAGTGTTTCATGTTTGCATAGCCCTGACTTGAAGGAAATCATATTCATTTTTACTTTGTCACACAGGGACATTTATGAAAAGCCCAAGTTTATACTACGTTATTTTTTTCAGCTGTGCACTATTCCAAGCAAAGCTTAACGGATGTGTTCCCAAATCCGAGAAATGCTGTTTTTCTGGTGTTTGTATTTCAGTATGAAGTGCTGATCAATAAATTTTAACACTCTCCATGGATGGCTGTAGATTCATGGATGTGCTGACAGCTATTTGAAAGGTGGATTGCAATCTGGGCACCAAAATATCTCCTTCCCCTGCTCTCTCTTTCCAGGTACTGCAGCCATGAAGACTTGGGGCATTTCTGCTGGGTGTGATGGAGCACAGCACAGACAGCAACAAAAAAGGACTTTTTAGAGCCAGAAGCACCACAAATATGGAACTTTGCAGCCTTCATGAGGCAAGAGGATCCTCAGCAAGGGGTGCAGAGTCCTGCTGTGCTGCAGCAGCCAAGAAAGTCTTGCTGTGTTTTGCTGCAGGATCAGCCTGGGAGCACCATGGGTGACATTTCCCAGTGCAGTGCTGCCAGTGCACTGCAGACAGCAAAAAGTCAAATTAGATTCAAAAAACTAAGCTTAGTTCACCATCTCTTCCACACTTTTCATATGAGTTCAATAGGAATCTCATATGCCACTGTTGCACCTACAGATAGAAGGGAAGATGTGTTCAGCTTTCAGTTTTCTTCCAGCTTTCTGCCTTTGGATTTTACAGGGGACCTGAGGTTCTTCCCCTCTTTCTCCTTTCCCAGTCTGCTTTGAAATGATGTGACCTTTCCTCTTTTCATTTCTCGTTTAAAAAATTGAAGTATTAAAATAATAACCAATTATTAACCCCCTTGCCTTTAATACAAAAATCTAAATAAAAATGCTCAACATAGAATTTGTGATATGCAAAATATCCACATTTATCATCTGTCATCATTGTGCCAATTTTCACAACAGTTGGGTTTTGCTTGAAAGTTAGATACTGCACAATTCTGAACTTGCATTAAAAAGTGTCAGTTCTCAGAGAATAAGACAATGTAAAACTATGATTAAACCACTCAAAAATATACAGCAAATAACATCTCCTTTATTCTTCACTAAGCCTTGTTGTCTCTGTATCCATCTAATGGTTTTTGTTTGAATGTCTGAAATTTGCTATGAAGTTCTACTGAATTGCACAAATGCACGTTGCAAATATTTACATATGATTCAGTCTAAGTATACAGCCCCAGTGGTGATGTTTATGTGCACAGCCATAATCACATGCATAATGTCAGACAAGTATTTGTTTAATTTCAGAACTGATTTTTAATAATTGATGTTTTTATTTAGAAACAAGACTATTGGAAAATAAGTCCCTAAAAACTGCACTATTTTATATGAAGGGAAACATTCCAGATTAGAAAAAAAAAAAATTAAAAAGCCAGACTCGATTGATAAACTTGCAACAAAATGGGGAAGTGGATCTCCAAAGCCCTTTGATTCACTTAGTACTTAACATTATTGTAGCAAAAGGGATTTTTGGCAACATTTCAATTCTAAAGGTAGCCAAAAGCAGCTGCCACTGGAGCAATACAAGCTAAAGATTTGAGGAAAGAGGAAATTTTCACCTGGCCCATGAAGGACTAACATCCCTCCTCTGCTCTGGGTTGGGCTGTCAGAGTCTTTTGCCCTCCCACAGATGAGGCACTTCCACTCATTGCTGAAACCCAGCAATTTCTCCCACATAATGGGGCAGCTCTTCAACAACGAAAAGAAAAACTTGCATGTGTCTGTGTCCTGCTGCTGATCCACTGATCTAAAACATTTGATTGTACAGCTATGGAATTTTACTAAGTATTGATTTTATTGCTACCATGAAGAGAGGAAGAACGGTGAATCTTGTCAAAGCACACAAGCACAGGTTAATGCAGGGTTCTAAACTGGTCCACTTGTCTCTTTACCAAGATTATTTATTCCTCCACTAGCAGGAAACTACCAAAGGATGCAAGCATATTCCAAACATTTGTAAATAATGAATGCCTCATCTCATTCACTGTTTGCAGTGGAATAGAATTCTTGATACCTGTGCCTTGTTTATGTTAGACTGTGAAAATTTAAACCAGCAGGCACTTGCAAAGATACAGAGGATGCCAAGGGAAAGTGGAAAAGGGTTTGGCCATTCCTAAATCTATACAAACCTTCTTTTGTTGTGGAAGACCTCTGTCAGCTGGGATTCATGTGCTACATTCCTGGAACCTATAGGCAGGTCTGCAAAGCTGCTCAATAGCCCTGTATGCAAAAGGAGCGCAGTGGCAGCTGAAAAAGATGTTTGTGCTCAGGATTAAGGCCAGTATTTATCTTCTTGGCAAAGGTGTCTACGTGAAAGCCTAGAGTAATGATACCATACTCTACAGACTACTACAAAAACAAGATCAAGAAGAATTGCATAAATACACCTATGTAACATCCATCACGTTAATGAGAATGTAGAGACAAATGCAGCTTGCTGCTAAACTTGGCATCTATTGACTGCAGAAGAAAGTTAGACACTGCAGAGACAAATACTATCCTAAAGCCATTGCAAGAGCATGGATCCAAAATGATTTGACACACAAAAGTTTCTCTCTCACACTGAGAGCCATCCTTCAGGCCTTGCAGCCCACCAAAGGCAAACCTGAATGCTGTTATCAGTTTAACAATGGGCTTTTCAGACTGGCCTCTGAAAGACCTGCTTGGGAGGCAGAGCAAGAAGGAAGGGTGCCAGAGCATCGGGAAAATCCCACTTGCCAAAAGTTTAGCTGAACTATTTGAATATCTGGAACTAAGGAAGGAGGAAACAACAGCTGGGCTAGTTTGGTGGAATAGAAATCTGAAAATATGAGCATTGGTTTAGCATCAGATGGGGTAGAAGGAAAAGGTCCTTCCTTTCTGACCATGAATACACCGAGTCACAGAGATATTTGCTCAGTATTTTGCTGGCCAGAACACAAGGCTTTGCAAAGCTGGTAGGGGAAGTCACCAAAAACTATCAAAGATGGATAAGAAAATCTAAGCTGGTGAAAAAAGTAGCCCTATGATGTTTAGTCATATAAATCTGAATTATTAAAAGTATCAAGTTATAACTTAATTTTCAAGTTTTTCAGCTTACTAAACTGCTTTACTCTTTGTTTTCCACCTGTAATTCTGAATTGTTTTTTTTAAAGGAAGGTAAAAATCATAACTTCCATAGAAGTGAGGTTACAGTTTATTTTTTTTTTTTATAATCCCAGAGTTCTGTTAAGCAATTTTTCACCCTAAACCAGATTTGACGGCTTTATGGTTAAACAATCATTTGTTGAATCGTACAGGTAAAAATAAAAATATCACCTTTTGTAATTAGCTCATTGTAATTACTAATTATAACCACCTATTTGTTATTTTTCTTCTACAGTACTTGGGCAAAAAAGCTCTTTAGCCAAGAGCTATGTATAGGGGATAAGTAGGATTTTTTCTGCTAAATTTATGAGACAAAAGATGCAAAAAATTCAGGTTGCACAAGAAGTCAGGAGAAATGTGTGTTAATGATTGCAAGGAGAGTACAGAGAGATAAAATGGGCTGTGAAATGCCTGTATTCTGCTCAGAAAACAAACCAAAGGAGGTGAAATCCTACAGAGAAGGATCCCACTGTGAACTGTAGGCAGCAGATGGTTCTGGGTGAGCCCTGAGCCCCACAAATGTGCATCAAAGCCAAGATTGCACAGCCTGCCTCAAGTCCATACAACAGAGAGAGAAAATATCCCCGGAGGACGGGGCTGTTTGTAAGGGAACCATTAATGTGTGGCCGAGATTGCAGCTGCTGGTGAGTGCCAAAGGCCTCCTGCATCTGTGTCACCTCCGTGGCCACCAGCCACCAACAGCTTCTGCCCTGCCTGACAAACATTCGGGAGGGCACTGGGAGAACAGGGGCTCTTCAAATTCCTCCTCCAAATTTTTACTGCCAGGACTGAAAATAGATCAGCTCCAAGGGCAGCAGCTCCAGCCTGGTACAGTGAACCAAAGGGAGCACTGCCATGGGTGGGTGATGGTGGCAGCTCTGTCCCCAGCTCTGTCCCCAGCTCAGCTCTGTCCCCAGCTCTGTCCCCAGCTCTGTCCCCAGGCCCAGCTCTGTCCCCAGCTCTGTCCCCAGCTCTGTCCCCAGCTCTGTCCCCAGCTCTGTCCCCAGCTCAGCTCTGTCCCCAGCTCTGTCCCCAGCTCTGTCCCCAGCCCAGCTCTGTCCCCAGCTCTGTCCCCAGCTCTGTCCCCAGCTCTGTCCCCAGGCCCAGCCCTGTCCCCAGCTCTGTCCCCAGCTCTGTCCCCAGCCCAGCTCTGTCCCCAGCTCAGCTCTGTCCCCAGCCCTATCCCCAGCCCTGTCCCCAGCTCTGTCCCCAGCTCTGTCCCCAGCCCAGCCCTGTCCCCAGCTCAGCTCTGTCCCCAGCTCTGTCCCCAGCCCTATCCCCAGCTCTGTCCCCAGCTCTGTCCCCAGCCCTATCCCCAGCCCTATCCCCAGCCCAGCCCTGTCCCCAGCTCTGTCCCCAGCCCTGTCCCCAGCTCTGTCCCCAGGCCCAGCTCTGTCCCCAGCTCTGTCCCCAGCTCTGTCCCCAGCTCTGTCCCCAGCCCTGTCCCCAGCTCTGTCCCCAGCCCTGTCCCAGGCCCAGCCCTATCCCCAGCCCTATCCCCAGCTCTGTCCCCAGCCCTGTCCCCAGCTCTGTCCCCAGCCCTGTCCCCAGCTCTGTCCCCAGCCCTGTCCCCAGCCCTATCCCCAGCTCTGTCCCCAGCTCTGTCCCCAGCTCTGTCCCCAGCCCTGTCCCCAGCTCTGTCCCCAGCTCTGTCCCCAGCCCAGCTCTGTCCCCAGCTCTGTCCCCAGCTCTGTCCCCAGCCCTGTCCCCAGCTCTGTCCCCAGCTCTGTCCCCAGCTCTGTCCCCAGCTCTGTCCCCAGCTCTGTGCAGCTGGTTTTTGTCAGACACGAGCCCTGGCACTTCTCGTCCCTGCTGACCCCTGGCTGGCTGCTCAGCACGTCGGGGTAATTGACTCATCTTGGCTCAGTCATAACCTCAATCAGCTGGACCATCTCATTTTCCCCACAGCCAAGGAATCCTGCCGCTCTTAACATTAGGGCAGCAGCCAACCTCCTTTTGGAGGGAAGCTTATTGCAGAATATCCCTCTGTATCCCTGGGAATTAGCTGAAAGCTTAAATGTTTCTTTTGAAAGAAAACACTTTTTCCAAGAAGGAGGAAAAAAACCTCACTTTCTACTGCCTTTGTGACAAAAAAAAAACCCTCTCTGAACAAAAAGCCAAACCTCAAAACAACACTGGGAAGAAGTGAAAGGAAAAAAACATTCTGGGTTAAACATGACCCTCACACTTGCTGAATTTGTATCAAAATATTTGTTCGTTGGATTTGAAACCCACTGCAGCTCGCTCTCATCTGACTGCAGAAATTTCAAACTGGAAATCTCCAATTAAGACATCTGCAGGGCTTGAGGCACAGGGATTCAAGGAATCTGTGTCAATAAAAGTGACAGTCTTTGCCTTGCCCCTCTGGAAAAGCAACTCTGTAACCCCACTGCCCCACACCCAAAGTTTGGCTCTGAATGCAGCAAACCTTGATCAAACCTTAAATATTGAAGTGAGCAAGTACTTTTATAAACTTCACAGTCACCTCAGTCATAACTACACTTGGGAGTTCTGTGGTACACTGCATTGTTTTTTTCTGGATTTTCATTTCATTCCATAAACAGAAGTTTAAGAAATTTTAGACAATTTTAGGAATTTATATTGATGCCAAACCATAATTTTATGTAAAAATCGGATTTTCACAGGGAATTTGGAGGGCTAACACTAGTCCCTAAGAGAAGGCAAGTTTTCAAGCAATCTCTGCCCTTTCCTTTGTACTTTTCTGGTGTGATTTTGACAGCAAAACGGTGCCACAGCAAGGGCAGCAGCAATTCTCCATGAGCCAAAGGCAGGGAAGCAGCAGGGACACCACTGTAAGGTTGGACCATCCTGGTCCAGCCCGTTTCTGCCAAAGGCTGATCTTCCAGAAGGAGAGAAATCTCTTTCCTCTGCTCTGGACCTTTCATTTCTCTGTCAGGAGCAGGTACCCATGAGTTACTCTGGGCATTCTGGTGTGTGCTGTCCCCTCCCAGAGCCCCCATTCCTCTGAAACACGTCCAACCCCTCAGACCAAGCTCTGAGCAGGGGTGGCCCCATCCCAGCCCCACAGCTCTGCTTTGGAAGGAGCACAGAGCCTGCCAAACTGCCATCCTGTCACAGTACTTGGTGCCAAAACATTTCACTCAGGCTCTGCTATGTGCTGTAACACTGGCATGTATAATTACAACTTAGAGAAGAAAAACAGCTTTTCAGCTGCTGCATTACAGAAAGGAAAATAATATTTTCCTCCAGAGCACCGAGCTTGGGGAAGGTTTTCTTCTCCCTCTGCCACTAGCTTTTATATTTTGGAGAGAAGAGAAAGGAGGAACCCTGCTGATGGCTCTGGAGACTGTGATGCTCCTCACCAGCCTATACCCACATGGGCTCCAGCTCTTCCACAGCTCCTTCCACTGCTCCTCACTCCCCATTTGCCTCTTGGAGTTTCAAACTAAGATGAACTTAGTTCCTGGATGCACTTGGTGGTGCTGGTGGTGAAGTTCCTGCCCCTTTTCATCTGTCCTTTTTTTGTTTGTTTTCATCTTGCAAGAACCCTTCCTCTTTATGCTCATCCTTCTGCAAAACCTTCTAATTCAAGTCCACCCGAAGTGGGGGCAAACAGGTAAATGTGTTCAGACTTTGACTCTGGAAAATGTCCTTTTCATCAAGTCTTTTTCCCCTTGACTTTCATATTTGCAGTAAATTGTTGGCAGCTTTTTTCTTCCAGTTTTCCTCACTTACAGTCTTATAAGATGAAGATAACTCCCATAAGCATACACATCTCACTGATAAAATTTAAATTCTGAAAACATCTTGTGGTATGCTGAATCCATCCTTTGGGCTGGAGGATCTAATTTCTTGCTGTGACACTTGGAATTTCTTCTTGTTAAGTCACCTATGCAATGTGAGAGGCACATCCAACTTTATCAGAGCTCATTTCTTCAGTTATGGGGGTAAAGTTCTGGAACTGAGCATGCAAAGTGGCCACTAAGAGATACTGAAATCTTGCAAGGGGATTATCTGAGATACCAAACAGTATCATTGTTCTGCAGCTCACAGAATTTCCCTCTGAGGCATCTCACACTTTATCACAGAAAACGCTCTCTAAATGATGATTACTTTCACTTTGGTTCTGCTAGAGAATCTGAGGGGGAAAAAAAAAAAAGACTGGAAACCTTCCAGTGGGTTTTCTGATGGAAAAACACTCCACATGTAAAAATCAAAACATTTGGTGGAAATGTGTTGATTTCGATGTATTTTTGATGGGTTCCTCCTGTAAATGTGCCCAGCTCCTCTGTGATGCACTGCCAGCCTGGCTGTCTGTTGTGCAAGCCCAACAGCTGTCTACCTGGTGGCCTTCCAGAGCCTGCAGGGTGTGTGGGGAACAAACAGCACCAGGACTCCTCACACACAGGGGAACAGAACACTCTGCTCCTCCCTGATCCTGCTGGGCACCACACACAGACCTGTCCTGCTCTGCTCTGCTCTGCTGAGAACCTGCACAGCAAACACTGCAGCAGCAAGGGGTGGCCATGCTCGTGGTGCAGGTGATCACATCACTAATTACCATTAGCAGCTGACTGTAATTACCTGAGTGCTCCAGCCTGCATGTATACATATAAATACTGCTCAAAAGGTGCCAAATATGCACACCCTCACACGTGTGTGCAGACCACATTTCATCCTCTCTTATGTAAGATGAGGTATTTGTAGTACAGCATCCTGAAATCTAAGCAAAGAAGCTCCAGAAGTTGGCATTATTTCCTCTTGATCAGTATGAAATAATTCTAGCTTTGCTATGAAAATGAAACAACCCTAGTCATAGGAGATACATCATGACACAGAAAAATTAGAAAACACTGTGAGCTCTGCACAGCAAGATTTGTAAGCCTGCCAGCAGAATCACAAACTCGCACGGCTCTAATTTGTCTAGGAAAAAGGGGTGTTTAATTGCTGTGCATAATAAACACACAAACATCAGAAAGCAGCCCCAGATAACATGCACGAGTAGTTTCCAGCTGTACTGCTAAGGAAACCTAAAAGTGATTTATTTTAGACCTTGATCTTAAGTCCAATAAATCACATTAAAATAAAATGGCCACATTTCCCTAAGTGCTGAGCACTCAGTCTGGCTGGCCTGGCCACCGAGCTCTTTTGGAAGCACATTGATTTGGGTTAGGAGTCTGCAGGGTACGGTGCCATGAGCAGTGCCTGAGCTTCCAGGGGCTCCTCAAGCAGTCACTGCTCACTTCTTCAATTAGCCCACACCAAGCCGAGCTCCTGAACTCCTTTGCTGAGAGCTAACTCTGGTCAGTCTCAGCTCTGCTCCCTGTGCAAATCCCCTGAGCATCCACTGGCTGCTTCCTAAAGCCTGCCAGGCTGTGTGGCCTGATGAGATCCTCCAGAGACCAGCCCTTGGGTAAATACCCAGCCAGAACTTCAGCTTTGTTCTACCCCTACCAGCCAGCACAGAGCTCCAGATACCTGCTGTGGGCAGGAACTGCTGTGCCATGAAATATATGAATATACATGTTTATACCTCAGGGTTATTTTTTTCATTCTGTGCAGAGGCTGTTGGGGAAATACAAGGGAACTGGACTGCTGGAAAGGAAACTGGACTGCTGGAAAGGAAACTGGACTGCTGGAAAGGAAACTGGACTGCTGGAAAGGAAACTGGACTGCTGGAAGGGAGGTTTCTTTGAGGGGCTGGGACAGGGTGACACCAACCTGCAACTGGCCTAACATCAAGCTCTTCATGGCCACTTCTTCTCAAGCTCATCTTTTATTGATAGTGGAGAGGAGAGGACATGTAAAAGCAAAGCATTCTTGCAGGCTGGGATGTGATCCAAGGCACAATTTAACCCTTTGTAAATGACCATCTCAGTGAATGCTTCAGGTTATGTTGGATCAAAGTTCCACTCTATGTTTTGCAGTGTTTGAGTTTAAATTGTTTTTCTGTTTGCAATCATTAAACCTTACTTTACTGATAATGAAGTTGTCTGAGATTTTATTGAATCTGGAATTCAGAAATTACAAGCCTCTCCAAAGTGCTGATATTTTTTTCCTCCAAGACAACTTTTAATTGAATAATCACTTCCTCATTACCTTTCTTTTTCTGCCTGACTGGCTTCAAGAACGAAAATAAGAACTATTCCTTTCCGTACTGAGATGACAAACCACTTTTGTTCAAGTTTTTAGGCACCTTGGGGTTTATCACTTTTCACAGAAGTCCTGCTTTGTACATGGCATTCTTATTACCTGCAACTATCCTTTCTATATTGCAAAGCATTCCTTACATTATAGTCAACACAAAAACTCCAACTCCATTCCCCTAAAAACCCAATAAAGTTGAATATCTTGTGATTTTTTTTTTTTCTATTTATTCACAGTACAGGATTGATTTAGATTACTGTTTACTGTTTTCTTTCAGGAAGAAAGCTGTGGACTTGTAGGGTCTCCTAAAAGATATAAAAATATTTAAAATACAAAAAAAAAAAAATTAAATTAGCTGGCTGCTATTGCTTGAAATCAATAGCAGAGGTGAGAACCTGGCTTGCTTTTGTAGTCAAGTGCACAAGGGCCAGCCTCATCCTCACTGCCAATTGCCTAAATATGAATAACACAACTAAGAACTTTCAACTCTTTCAGCATTTACATCAATCTAATCAAAAATAACACCAGAAAATCACGGTACTTTAATTCTTTCTTCCCTTTAAAGTTTTTGGGTGCCCAGTTTGAATAAAGAACTGTGCACAACAGTGGGGCCATTTCTCTGTATGATCACAGTGATGAAAAAAGCTCTACCTGAACATGGAAAAGATATTGCCGTCATAAATACAGATAATAAATACATTTGTCCTTTGTTCTAGTGGAAGGTGCACAGTTGGAGAAAGGAGAGGCTTGGGACTCTGTTATTTAGTGCAGGGGACTGCTGAGCCATCTGTCCATGAACAGAGAGCATCCTCTCCCATTTGTGCTGGAATAATCTCTCTGTGACATCTTGCTACATCAAGGTTGGTAATGAAAATCTGACTGAAAGGACTGAATATAAAAGTCAGGTTAAAGAAAGTTATTAAGAGAAAACCTTAATAGAGAAGACACTCACATGAGAGAATATTATGATGCCAAGGATGTAGAGACAGATATAAATGGTGTCTCCCTAATCTCCTGCATACTCCGAGAGTAAGAACATATTTATGAGACAGTACAGCTGGAAATTTGACCACAGAAAAAGTACTTCATGTCCTATTGGTTAGCCAATGGCCAAAATATTAAAAAAAAACTCTCAAAGGAAAATATATTTTAAAATTCTGAGAAGTCATCAAAGTGTAAATAGTAAGGCCTGATAAAAAAACTGAGTAAAGTATTTGCCAGAATCCATCATTAAAAAACTCTCATGAGCTATTGCCATACCAGAAAGCTGAATAAGTGAAGGCAGCAATGTTAAACTACTTCTAAGCATATTTTAAAAACATGAAACAAAAACAAACATAACAAAATGGAACTCTATCGCTAAAACAGGTGTTTAGTTGCCACAAGTCATATAACAAATGTAGAAAATACATCTTTTTTTATGGAGCCAGATTTCTTTGCAACTTGGAACTTGGATTTTCCCTGAGAAGTGACAAGCAGTTAAAGCATTAGGGTGAGAGGATTCAGGCACTGGAAGTGAGAAGTCTGTGTTTAAGCTTATAACCTGTGATTCCACCTTCTATCTTCCTGGCACTATTTATATGGCAGATAGATCATTGTTATGGGATTTACATAACTGATCTGTGTATGAGCAGCAAGCTAAAATAAAATGTTGTGCTGTCTTTGTCAGGAATGGGAGAACACACAGTTCCCTTTGCAAATCAGGGAGCAAACAGATTTAAAGCTGCATCTCAGAGCCCAAATGAATCACAGCAGGTTGTGCGGTCAAACGCATAAAGGGCTAGAAGTCTTCTAATGACTTTACAAGTCATCTTAAAGCCATTCAATTTAGATAACCTTTTCAGAATAATGGCTTCTAAAGCTGCAATTCAGCACAAATCTGGCAATTTTACTGTACAGCACATCCACATCTTTGAGAAATGATCAAGGAAAGATTAAACCACTTCACAATAGGATAAACTACTGCTTCAACTTGCAGTTTTAAGTGAAGTATTATCAAGATCATCTTGAAGAACCCCACTTTACTATTTAGATTCTCTAGTACCCAGAATGCTTCTTTAGGTTTATCAGATTTACAATAAGAGGGAGAAGGGAGATTTAGTAAGTCAATAGTGCTTGCTAAACTACATTTCTCAGGCTGAGTTACAAGCACATTATGCTTTATAAATTAAACTGGACTGTCAAGATAAATGCATAGGCAATACGGTGCTATTTGTAAGTAAATGCCTCTTTATGTTTAAACAGGTTCTTATAGACCAAGCGGCTGAATCTCTTCTTCCTAACAACATTATAAATCTAAAAGCCAAAGGAATAAAATGAAAAGGAAGTGGGCCCTAGGTCTTTGTGAAGGATTGATGACTCAGGCAGTACTAAGTCTACCAGAAATTATTCTTTTTTTTTTTTTTTTGCCTTTAGTTGCCTTTTGTCTAATCATCACAGGGAGCAGGGGGAGGGAAGCCAGAGAGAAGGGGAATAAAGAAAAAGCAATTTTAGCTTTTTACTCCTTCTTTTAGGAAAAATTGCCTTACTTACCTGCATATCATGAGATACAGATAGCACTAAGTCAGCAAATTACTTGTTCTGCTGGATATGCTGTACTTACCATGATTCACCCTGCCACTTACAGTGAAATGACACCCTATTGTAGCAGCAGAATGACTACACTCCGAGGCTGCAGAAACATTCAGCAATTATCACCAGCAAGAAGGGTGCATCTGTTGGTAAACTACATAATAGCAGTCTCCCAGCCCAGCCCCAAAAGCCTGTCATCCATCTCTGCTCATTAATGCTCCTGCATGGAGACCTGGCAGGGAATGGATCAGAGCCCATAAACAGCGATGCAGCACCTCAGACCCTGCAGGACTGGGGCAGTTCTCTGCAGCCTCTTCCAATTCCTTCATTAACCCACGCAATTAATGCCTGGAACAGTCATTTCTGCCATCTACCTGAAGGTGCTCTAGCAGTTCAAACAGGCAAGCAGTAAAAAGCATCTTTGCAGCAATAAAGCACACAAAAGGCACTAATGCTGTTATTCAGCACAAAGAAAAGTCAGATTTGGTTTCAGATTCTCTTTTCGAAGGTGGTGGGCTCTGCTGTTAGGGTTAGTGACTCTGGCATTCAAGAACAAAGCTACAAAGCTTGTTGACAAGCTCTGCAGAAGGCACAGGGATATTAAATGTCAGCAGCTCTGTGTCAGGGGGCTCTGTGAGGGGAGCCTGGAGCTGCCCTGTGCCAGGCACAGCCCATCCTGCTCAGCCCTGAGCCTCAGCCAGGCGTGGGACACCTCAGGGGGAACGTGCTCCAGAAAGGACAGAACCTGCCCAGGCCCAGCAGCCTTTCCATCTTCTCTCCCCCACCGTGCTGAGGGGAAGAGAGTGCATGGCTGTGTGGGCAGCTGGCAGAGAGCTCCAGTCATCCCACACCACATCAGTGCTGAACAGGAACATTTGGTACCGAGACTGGTATTGTAACCATCATTATTTAGCAGGGAAAGTGGCCAGAGATGGGCCTAGACCCACCACATTTGCAGGATTTAGGCTGTGTCTCTCTCCCCCCACCACAATGGGTGGTGAAATGCACATATTCTAACCTGTACAGCCCAAAATATTGTCTCTTCTCTAAATGAGTATTTTTATCCCAACATCAGTTGAATTGCAGACACCAGAATTTGCAGAGGTCTGAATGTCCAATTCTAACAGCAAAAACACAATGCAAATGTTCAAATTTGTGTTGGAACAGAATAGCCAGAGGCAGTAGTTCTGCAAGACAGTTTATGCCTATGAGAAGACGAAGTTTTCATTTTAAAGATCTCTCTCTCTCTTCATCAATTCAATATTTGATCTCCTGGTAAGAAAGCAAAGACTCATTCCTTATTGGAACAAGTGCACAGGCTGCATCAACAGGGTGTTTTTGTAATTGCATGGACTGTTTGGACCAAAATCACTAAGTTTCCATGCAATGCCTGTAAAAACAGATTTATTTTGTCATTTTGAACTATTCATCAGGAAATTCAGCTTTTTTCCTACTGTGTTTGTTTCCCTTTCCACACTTGCTATGAAAACCGGTGAACAGAAACCACTTCTGCATCCCCCCCAAAATCTAACAGTATATAGATTTCAGTCTGTTTTATCAAGGCATTTTCACTCAGAAGCAGTTCCAGTTCAAAAGAGAGGAGGTGAGTGGTCCCTTCACAACAATCTGTAAAGGTGCCACTTTTTATCTCCTGCCCTTTGATAAGAAAGCCAAAATTTCCCACTCAGCTGATTAAAACTGAGTGGCTGCATGAGATTATTATAATCTCATCTATTACACAAACAAAATGGTTACTTACTGCATCATAGTGGCTAAGAAGGGAAAAACAGGTTTTTTCTCTGCTGAAATTTGGTAAATTACCAACTTTAAACAAAAATACAACTCCTGATTAAATTGGAAATGTGTAACAATTTTTAACTGGCTAACAGAAGCAGAAATGGAATCTGTAAAGGAATAGCTGTGAAACTTCAGTTTGCATCTAGCAGGAGATAATTTCCATACCCTGATCTGAGGTCTCCTTCTGCAGTGCCCAGGGCATCTTTCCTAGGGGTACAAGAATGATATTCCAAAACAAAGGGCTGTGATTTTTCTTTTTCTTATAAAAATTAATATTTGTTACCAGGCTTTTGTTGACAGCATGCTCTTTCTTTAACTTATCTTCTTGCTTAAAAATAAAACAATAGGTTGATATCTTGAGGCAATATAAATAAATCCATTCATTATCTAGTACCAATTTCCAAAACTTCAACTGGCACACAGCAGGAATGCTGGGATGCACCTGGAAAGGCTCAATCTAAGGCAGGTGTGACTGCAGGACCACTGAGATCTCCAGACTGCAGAGGTTCTTTCCAATGTGGGCAGCAAAGCATCCTTTATAGAAGCATTTAGAAGCACAGCCTGAACTGTCCTCAGGACATCTCAAAAAATGACAGAAAACCATGGGCTTCTCTTCCAGCCCATGTCCGATCTTCTTTAGAAAAGAAATGGGGACTCTTTCTCTGCATATTTATGATGCTCCATATTTTCTAGAGTAGTTTAAAAACCTGGGATTTATTTATTCTTTATATTTTAAGTATCATATTCTGTCAAAAAGCATTTTTTAGTGTCTCCTGTTGTGTTCTTCTAATACACAATTTTTTTTTCTTTCTGGCCGCTGTATTGACAGCTATTCAAATAGTGCCAAAACTACTCAAGTTTGAAAGTTACTATTTTGTAACCAGCTGCAAAAGTTGTCACGAAATTTAAACACTGAGGCTACAAAACAATTTTTCTATTTATTGTACACAGATTTAAAGAGCACAGTCATCCTTTCCTTCTGTAGAGTGCTGAAGCACTCTGAGCTGCAATGAACCTTTAACTGCTCTTGTGGTGCAAAGAGCCATCCACATCACTCCATTTGCATGGAAGTGCTCCCAAACTTCAAACTCTGTCCTTGTCTTCTGCTTCCTTAATCTGGCACTGAGAGGAGCAGTTTACAGTTTTAAAACATTTCACAAGTAAAAGCTGGTAAGCAAACCATCCTTTTCTACTGTGTAAGTGAAAAAATATCTTTTTAAAAAGAGCAAAGTTCTGAAGAATTAGCTAAATTAGTTAATCTCATAGAGTTACTGACATGAGCCTTTACTAAAATGAATCATTTAGCCTCCAGCAATTCTGATATTGGGAAATTATCCTTAACTAAAGAAAAACTGCACTCAGTATCTGGGCTCCAGCTCTGCTGATAAGAGGAAGAAGAAAACGTTCAGGCATTGCAAGAGAAGCAGGGAATGGTTTAAATCTGATGTTGGTACCGTGCAGGCTGTGCTGTGTGCCCTGCTGCTGACACTCCCCTGGCAGCAGGAGCAGCTCAGCTCCAAACTCTGCTATCAAAAAGCCAGTGCCACATCTGGGCTTCCACTGCCCCAAACCCCACCCCTGCACTTGCAAAGAATTCACCTGAAACACCAGCTTCACAAGTGGGAGGAAATCACACTGCACTGTATTTGTCTTGCATGGTGCTTTAGTGTTATTTTACTTCATCTGTTTAATTTCCATCTGAATAATAGTTACACAACTCAATCAAAACCCAGATTAATTTAATTAAAAAGTGAAAGTATCACGCTGTGTATCAAAAGCACATTGTCACCAAGATATTTATCTTGCAAGCCAACTATTTAAAACAAAGTCTATTACCCCTGGAAATTAAAATAAAAAAGCAAAAAAAAACCACTAAAAAAAAAAAAAATCACTTATCCTCATTTGCTCAGATACCACATGAACAAATTATGCAACACAATGATCTCTTACTTTCTCAGCCAAAATACCAGAGGTCTTTTTAAGGTCTGCTTGGTAAACCTACAAGAATATCATTGATAGAAAAGAAACTCAAGAGAAATCTGTTCAGCTGATCTCTGAGTTCATTTCTATTTTCTTCTGCACCTTTTGGCAGAATGAAATCAGCAGGGAACACACATCACCTTAATTATGTCTGTTCCTAAATCTACAAAGGTGACTGGCATGTTTTTCAAAAGCAGAAGCTTTAAATACATAAAGCAGTGTATAGCTGGGGAAAAAAAAAATGAAAGGGGAAAAGAAAAACAACCCTGTGAGGAATTTTGACAGATGTATGTATCTCTCAAATAATTATGGAGGCTTTAAATGATGGTTTGAACTAGAGTTCACTCAAACCATTACCTGGCCTACACACAGATCTGTTTGACCATGTAACTGATGAGAGAACTGAAAGCAAAAGGAGGTCATGGTATTTATTCTGACTTGCACAGGAGAATTTTCACGATGATTTTATGACTTCATTGACAGATCTGTAATTACCTTCCAAAAGATGTCATGAAAGTAATGAATCAAAGGGGAGAAACACTGTTGAAAGTATCTTAGAAAAACATCAGAGACTCGGGTAACTGGGTCAGGGAAGCGATGTGGGCGGTGCTCCCCACACTCTCAAACACTTCAGGACTAATACTGCCAAAATTTAACTGCTGAGCATTTCTTCCTGAGCTGATGGAGGATCAGACTTCATTACTAGGGGAAATCACAACTCTTTTTAGGGTTAAAGACAAACAAATGCCTTTATCCAGCTTAGTGGTAGCAATTAGAAGTCATTCCTTTGTGAATTGTCAGTTAACATCCTCTTCTGCAAATATCTCTCCAAATTAGAAAATAAAGGAGCTACCCCTTTGCCTCAACATCAGGTTTTTTCTTCCTATAGGAGACAAGATGTCCATTGAGCTCCAGAAAGATCTTCTGATTTAAAATACAGTAGGCTGCAGCACACTGCCCTATTTTCCCTGCCCTTTGACCCCAAATCCTGGTAGAACAATTCAAATTAAAAAGCTCTCAGTCTTCTACAAAGCATGTTGGCCACAGGTAGCAGTGGAAAACAAACACCACAGCACTTAAGTAAAATAAAAATGCTTTGTTTGCTGCGTTACCAGACAATCATTACATTAAAAACATTAAATTTGAAGCTTTTGTTATATATAGCTCTGTGTTCACAAATAATTTTTTTTTAAAAAAGAGAAAAAATAGTACAGCTCTTTTTTTTGGCACAGAACAAACAAAAATGGCTTTCTGTATGAACTGCTGAAAGTTCTGTTATTTTTCAACAGTTTTTTTGCTGAAAACTTCACTTCAATCCTTCTCTCAAAGAGGTTTCCTTTCCAGTGGTCCACTGCCATTCAATCTGTATGAAACTGTAAATGCTTTACTAATTGAGACAAACTTTCAAGTGACGGATTACAAATTAATTTGCAGTTTTCTATGATAATTTAATATTAATTAAACACATCATATTAATTAAGTCAAAATTAAATTAGCTCTTAGAAGGAAAAGTTAAAATTAATTACATTGTGGCATGTTCCATAAAATTCATCAAGGAGCTCTGGACTGAAGTTCACCCATATTACATCATATTATACTGTTAATAAAGATGGAGAAATATCTGGTAAGGAGTAGGAGGTTTTAATCATAGAAGGCATGGTAAAGTTCATGTGACAAAAAGAGTCAGAGCATAATTCCTGGTTGATATAAACATGGTTATTTGTTCAATGAAATAACAGGAAGAAACTTATAGATTAGGTGGGCTTAGGTAAAGGGTCAAGGAGATTAAATCCAAAGCCTCACTGCTTCCTTTTGAGACAGCTCACTTACAAAATCTGGTTTTTTTTCTGCTTGTTAGTACAAACCACAGAAAACTCCTCAGGTATTTGCATTCCCACAGAACTAAGAAATATCCATTGTGGATAGTGCCACGCAAGCAAATGCTCTAAGAGGAAGAAAAGTAATCAGGATGAGGAAAAAAACCCAACAATAACTGATATGAGGCATGAGAGTATCATATCAAGAGGGAAAATGGGTAAAACTATAATTATTTGGAAGACATCTCCAACCCCCAGGGCCTGGAGATTGCTGCTCACATGCAGGACTGCACCTGACCCAACACATTTTTCTGATGCAGGACTGAACAGGGAGCTCCACTGGCAGCCACCACAGCATTCACCCTGAGCTTTCAGTGCTAATTGGCCAAATAATCCACTTTTGGGGATGGCTGCCTCTTGTCTGCTGTTGGTTTCACTACACTTTTAGCTCATGTAACCTCAATAAATTCTGTTCCCTCAAAAATGTCACAAAGCAATAATCGTGTTTCAAGTGTGATTCTTTAATTCAGAAGTCTGAGAATTCTTGTCCCTCAACATTTCTAAATGGTGTGTAGGTTTGAGTCTCAGATTTCCAGTCTTTTATTGGTGTTGATATCGTGACATTCACAGTGGATAACTTTAAACTTCTCTCAAAAGCCAGAAACAAATTCAAAGTTCCACTTCCCTCTTTGCAGTGGATTATATCAGAAGAAAATCTGCCGAAGTGAATGGAGTTGCAATGGTGAACTCCAAAGAGAAATCAGGGAGAATGGCAGACAGGATTTTAACTGACTTCACCTTCGGAACAACATGATCCAGCCTGACTCAAGGGCATTTTCCATGGTAAGATCCATAAAGTTTAGGACTTAAACATTTTGGACAGTACTCAGTGTACTTATACAGCCTCATTTATTACCTAATCTTTCATTACTTGAATTCTACACATTATTAAAAAGAAAAAAAAAAGAGCAACAACAAAAAATACACCCCAAAAAAGAAAAGCCACAAAAAAATCCACCCCAAGAAAGAAAGAAAGGCCACAATGAATCCCACAGAACTGAAAAGCCTATGTGATTTCAAAAAGAGCTGAAATACATCAGGAATTGCCAAAAATCACAATGAATTGTGTGATAGAAAAGGACAGGGCATGGGACCCATGGAGCATCTTACATTTCATCTCTGTCTTCCCACACCAGTGATGAACAAACAGCGTCACCTTCACGTCTGGACAGCAGCTACCAATATAAATTAATTAAATGCTAAATCCTGGATTCTCTTTGGCCAATGGCACAGAAAAACTGCTGACCCTCCTGGCACAGAGTGCTTGGGGGCCAGGAATGAATGCAGGAATTATTCATAGCCAGTGCTTCAGAGGGAGAAAAGGCAAAGCAGGCCCAGCTCCCTGTCACAGCTCAGCCCTGCCCAGTCCTGCTGCCTGCCTGGACAGTTTGTTTAAATGTAGATTAGTTATATTACAATTTCTATTCCTCTCCTAGCAGATGCATATGCATTTGCCCTGTGTGACCAGAGGAAGATGAGACCATCCTATTGCAAACTAATCTGGTGCTGCATACACACTTCTGCAGAGGAAAATAAATCACTGAAGTGTGACTTCTGGGTAATATAGATGTGTTGTTCCCCTTAAAGAACAGAAGTACAAACACTTCACACTCTGGGTGATCGAATGATACCCTTGAAAAGAAAACTGCAGCAGAGGATATCCAACAGAACTAAGTATACTGAATGTTAAGTGCTGTTCCATCCAAATACAGGTAAAAGAACAGTTGCTTGGCAGCAAAAATTAATTTTAAAAAGGAAACTGAGATATCTTCCACATTTTTTAACCATGTATCTTCTCACTTTTTATGACAAAGGATTTTTCAGAAGCTGAGGCATCCATTTTTCTGATGTATTTCCTGTCCATCACAGATACCTTTTCTGTTTTGACAGTGTAAAGCTGATTACAAATGATGTACCTCTGACATCTATATATCCGTTATAAAGCAAACCAGGAAACCTCTCATACGTGTATTGCAAATACTGCTATTCCTTACACATGAATACAGGCAGGGATACATGTGAAGTTAACAATAAAAAAACATATAATCCCTATGAGTGCAGCAAGCATTGCTGACAAATCACATGTTGCTCCAAGAATACCAAAAGGCTTCAAATCAATATTCGTAAAAATGCCTTCTTTGCCTCTTTAAAATACACCTTTAAATAATCCAGACACAGAGCCTGTAAATAAATTCAATCTTCTTCCAGTCAGACAAATGGCAAACTTGAATTACTTTGTTCTTCATCTTCCCATCCATCTACTTAATTTTGGTTTTTCTTTGTATAGTACAAAAACCTAACCTATTTCTACTGAGCTTTCCTCCAAACTGAAGATAAGCACTTTTTTGGGCTGACTTTTTGCTAAAGCTGATGATAAGCTGAAAAGTGCAATTAGAATGCAATCATGTCTGGAAAAAATATATGGTGATCAGAGGATTAAAAAACTGAAGTCTACTAGTTTATCCAGAAGACAGCTAAAGGTTGGGCTGATCACCTTTGCAAATTTCTGGGGAAGATGTTTATATTAGCAGCTCTCACTGTGGAACAGAGGGGCACAATTTATTTTTGTTTCCTGAATCCTGCAAGGTGTGTAGCTCTTAGAATAAACTCACTGGCTAAAAGGCTGGGGTGCCTAAAATCAGCTGTAGGCATAGAAAGAAGCAACTTTGAAATTGTCAGCTGGAGGTCAAAGCAGTTTGATTAAGGAGTGCAATTATTATTTCCTCTTATCCTGCAAACAACAGAATTTATCAGAGCACTTTGTCATCAACACGTGTACTACAAACAATAGGAAATGAATCTATCTATCCATCACTGATAAACAGATGTAGTGCAGATCTATTTTGTCTTGCTCGTAATTACAATGCTCAGAACATCCTCCCCTTTTGCACATGCCATTATTCCATTTGCCTCACTGAATTCTGTGCTTTGCTTGGAAATTAAATCAGGTCTTGAATTTGAAACCAGGACAATATTGAATCCCAAATCTATCAAAAAGTGCTGTCTCCTTAACTGAGCAAAAATTTCCATTTTCCCCTCAAACTATTAATATTAAGATACAATCACAAGAAAGAAAGAAAAAAAAAAAAAAAGGCTGAGCTGAGCTTTAGAACATATCTCTTCGCTGAATAAGTGACAAAAAGTTAAAAGCAGTAATTTAGGAAACTTAAATGTGACAGTGTGTGATAGATGTGAGTTGGCAAGGCAAGAAAATGAGAAACATTAAAATCATATATTAGAATAGATCAAGCTCTACATACCAGTTTATGTCAGCAAATTTCTTTTGATACGTCAAGTCCCTATAGGGCTGGGATTCAAGTATACTTTGAAGATGTATTTTAAAAGGAATATGTTTATGTTTAGAAACTTAATAAGATCATGTGTGTATGGAAGGCAAAGAAAAATAAAATTGAATGTAATATTGTTAAGTTCACTGGAAGGTTTCCCACTGTGTGGCATTTCTAATGTTTTTCATGTTCTTCAGAACATTTGAGATTCTTTCACTGATATAGTCGTCTGCTTTCCCAGGTACCAAACAGAGTGCTGTAAAAGGCCATACGGGATTTTATCCCCAGCCATTGCCTATCAAAAATTATACCAAGCCAGTGAATTGCTGCTTGGTCAAAGGACATCAAGCAAATTGAATTCAGGCATGCACCAGCTCCCCCAGGATGCTGTCAAAGGCTTTGTCACTACTAGCAGGGGAACAAAAGCCATGTTCCAGTCAACACTGAGCCAGACATTTGCAGGCGGGCTGAATCCTTCTCCCTAGCTACAATCCATAATATCATTGAACAGAAGGTCACTCAGTTATAAATAAATAGATTTGTACATTGAATCCTTGCCACCACTCCATTTTAAATACCACAGTGTGAACCAGCAATTAGATGTAATAGCAATGATTCTGCATCTGAGCTGCTCTCATTAAAATCAGAACAAGGACTGTTTGCACGTTCTCACACATCAACATCTCTACAGGGGGTGCCTTCCTGGCACCAGCCATGCAGGCCAAATGAAAGGAGGGATGGAGCATGAGCAGAAACTTGGTAGTCCCAAGCCTGAAGAAGAAAAGGAGAGTGAAGTGCTGTCAGTCATCTGCAGCTGAGTTTCTCCAGCAGCATCAGGGCAGAAACACAATCCTGCTGTTCCAGCCAGAGAGAGGCCTCTGCCAGCAGAAAGAGGCTCCAGAATTTGTGTCTGCTCTGTACAAATACTGCTTACAGCACCAGTGGTGCTACCAGTGCTGTAAAGTGCCTCCAAGATGTGTGATAAGATGCAGGCAAACAGGGAGGCAAAACACAGTGAATGAGATGGACATTCCCCCAGCACTGCACAGAGGGCTGGCAGCTGGAGCCAGAGGACTCATTTTATTGACCACTACTGAGCTGTTTGTGCTTTGGATCATTCTGGAATCCCAGGAAACTGTAAAGCACTGGCAAAGCCTCACCCAGCCCTGGCGTGGTGCCTGTCAGACCAAAGGGGTGCAGGTGATGGAGGCTGTGCCTCGATGGCACCAGCAGGGTTTGCACACAATGCTGTGGAACATAATCAGGTGTGAGCACATGTTTGCAGACACAGCAACGTTATTGGATTCCCTCTCTTCTCTTTCCCTTTAAATGAAGGGCTGGATTCCCCTGCTGGCACTACACAAATAAACCTCCTGCTGGTACAAAAGAAGGTTTATCGTTGACACGGACACGCAGAAAATCAGGGATGGGGGGAAATGGCTTTCCTCCTCCTCACTGTGAGTGGATGCACATAAAGCCATTCGAAAGACTGATGTTTGGTAGCAATAGAGAAAGGCACAAATGCTTAAATGATTCTGAATCAAAGGTGAGCCAAAGGTAAATAGCATCTAGAATGACAGGGTGGACCATATACTCCCTCAGCAGCCACCCAGACCCAGCTGCATCTCCAAAACCATCAACACAAGTGCCTGTGGACTCTGCCAGGAAGCCAGATGCCATTTTCTGGAAAACTCTGTTCTATAGCTTGGCATCTGGTAATTGTGATGTCCAGCCAGAAACTGTGAGAGGAGGAAAATATATTTTCTTCAGTAAACATTACTTTGCTGAACAACAAGCAACTGATCACCCCCATTTAAAAATGTCACTCTAAAGAAAGAAACATAAAAAGGCAGGAGGAAAGAAAAAAAAAAAAAAACCCAACAAAACAAAACACCATCCAACCCACAGAGATTTTATTAACACACAAAATGAAATATTTCCTTGCACAAGGAATATGGTAAACTCAAGCTTTCATTTATGAGCTCTCATAAATGATACATTTTTAGGAAGGTTTTTCTCAAGCATCTGTAGAATTTGTTCAGCTCTTTGTTTTAATTCAAATAGTCTATTGGCAATAGGGGGGAAGGTTATGAGACAGTTCTGCTTACCACTTTCATGGACCATCACCTCCCCCTGCCAACCCCTCCCCAGCTTTGATGTAGAAATGTTGCAATCAGCAGACCACTAGGAAGCCTTCCAAACTCCACAGTTGGATAACAACCAACCCTCCCTCATCTGCTGCATGTTGAGATTCACACAATTCAAGAGACCAGGATTTTTCTGTGGTGTGGCTGGAAATCAGACAATTCTGTGCAAAAAGCCAAAGGGGGGAATTCTCTTCTGCAAGAGTTTCACTGACTGAAAAATTAGCCTGTTTCCAAGTCTGAAAGCAGCTCTACAGTTACTGATAATCCTTTACTGCAAATGAAGAGCCCCTCAGTGTATTCCACCACCACAGGCTCAAAACAAGCCTTCATCCATCACAGATAAATGATAAAAATTAGATGATCATAAAATTTTCCAAAGAACTCCATCACCAGTGAATCTCGGATTTGCTCATAACAGCTTCCAACTCAACCATAATATTCAAACTTAGGTTAAAAAATAAATCTTTCCACTCTCTCTCTGGGAATACACTCCCTGCAAAGCAGTCAAAACCTTGAACAACTAACAGGTATTTCCTCATGTTTAATCAATAAGTATTTCTGTGAATTTTAAGAGCAAAACTGTAGCTCTGGCAGCAGCACCGTGCAACATCAAAATCTGCTTTGTCTCAGGAGCAGACTGTCAACTGGGCTGTGAATCAGTGCCATCATTTTATTTCCAGGGCTGGTCTAGCTAGTAGAAAAGCAGCCTAAGCCAGCTCTGCTCCTGGTGTGTGTTGCTCTCAGGTCACCTTGGCTTCATAAAGCATCTGCAAGGAAGAGGAGTCCCGGGTCAGGCCTCCCCCACTGGGGGAAGGATTCTGGTTTCTCCTCCAGCTCCTAAGCCCTGAAGAGCAAATGCCTGCACTGCCTCTCTTGTCCTCATGCTCCACAAGATTTCTCAATGTTACAGCACAAACCATCTTCCATCTTTTCTCTCCTACATGACATTTTAAATCTCCATTCAAAGCCTTACAGAAAGTGTTGTTGATCTCTTCAGGCTTTGAATCAAGCAAGGATATTTCCAGTAATAAATATTTCTGTCTAAAATATTTTAAGTAAAAGCACTAGATCAGTAAGACTAGCCCTTCATAAATTTATTAGAGTAGAATATGAAACACGTTCTCCTTAATTTGAAAAAAAAAAGTGAAAACTTTTTCTGATCTTTCTGCATTTTCCACATAGTTTGCTGCACTTGCATTCAGAAAGAAATCTCTACATCACTGCTGTAAAACTATAAAAGATTTAGAAAACAAAGATGCCCTTTAAACTGGGATTGTAGCTCGTGTACTTTCTTATATGGCCAGAGCCAAACTACAGCCTGGGAAACTGCTAAAATTATTAAAACATATAAAAACATATCAGACTGCAAAATAAGGGTATTTCTATCCTTAGGGTTCCACGAATCACTCAGAAACAACAGCTAGTACCACAGCAGAGCCTGTTATACACAGACATGTAGAGGCTGCAGAACAGCAAATGCCACCAAACTTTCCTGGCATCAGCAGCCAGGTAAGTACAGGGCTGAGTGTGAACACAGGACACCAAGTTCAGCTCAAAGACCTCTTGTTGCTCAGTTACTGGGAAATAAAGTTGAATTTAAGCATTCATCTCACTCCCTCCAAGTGTAAAAGTTCTAGTTCTGTCATTTGTAATGAAGTCACCTAACAAGGGATAAAAGATTATTGGCAGGAAAAGACAACTGCAGTGCATTAAAAGCAGATTAAGGTTGTAAGAAAAAGCAGTGGCAGGAAGAAAATTCACAGTTAAGGGGAAAAGGCTCCATATGTCTTCTAACACCAAGATACAACTGGGGGCACCAAGGAATTCATTAAGGAGAGACCCCATTGCGTGCTGGAATTACGAGACATATGGCACATTTTCCCTAAACTGTGGATTTTCTTGATTATCTACCATCAGCACACAATTCTAATGTTTTTCAAAAGCCAGTTTTTAAGGAGCAAAAACAATAACCTACAGCTAGGCTTGTGCAAGGAGCATTGTGTTGTCTGCCTGTCTCCCTGAGACAAACCAAGCACAGGAAAATTCAATAATATCCCTGCAACAGGGTGGTACCAGAGCTCAAGCCACACCACCAGGACATGAAAGAGCAGTAACAAATTTTGCTCTGTTCCATGCTTCCCATCTAATTTAGAGACAACTTCTAAGTTGTAAGGAGGCTGTGGAGGTAAAAATCCCTGATGGTGAAACTATCATCACCATCTGGCAATGGCTGGTGACACACCCTAACTTGAAAGGGAACCAAAGCTTACAGTGACATTTTAATTGGTCACTTAAACGTCTGATAACTCCCTAGAAAGTGCTGGAAACATCCCCAAATGCTGACATAATCACTTGAAAAAATTTAAAATTTCTGTGCCCTGGAGAGGCACATTTATTAAATAACCATCAGTCTTTTAGAGTGTTGGATCTCCCAACTCAAGCCAAGCCAGCTTATCCGAGGAGCTCGGTTTGTGCACTACAAAAGCTGCAAGGGGGGATCTCTTGTGGTATCTCAGAGCAAGAGAGCTGCTCTGCCACCATCCAGGGACTCTTCTGGATTCAGTGCTTCACATGAGGATTGTGCCACACATCCCAGGAAGTTCACACAGCAAGGATACCTGGCAAACCCATAAAATTGGAATTCATAGCTGGATTAATGAATGTCCAACCAATTGTCCATAAATACAATAAACTTCATATTATTGTATCTTTTTTTGTGGGAATTCCTTTTACAGCATTTTTTATTTTCTACTCATCTGGGCAAAATCTATTTTAATCTATTCCACTAATATTGCATTAATAATCTTTTAGCACCATTTTAATTTTTAAGCAAATCAACATAATGAACTACACTTGAAAACTAGTCACTATTTCATTAAGATACTTATTTCAATTTGGTAATTGAATTCATAATAGGTCTACAAAAAAATCTATTAAAAAAACCCCATTGTATTTCCTGGCATGTCCTTTTTACTCAGATAATCTTATTGAAGTCAAAGGGTCACCCTGAGGACCATGAGTCACTGTAAGGATCTGACCTGAGGATGAAAAACAATATTTCAGACTGTAAACCAGCCATAATCTGTGGCACAGGAGCCTTCAGATGATGGTGAGGCCTCCCACATGGCATGTCACACCTTCCTAAGGCAATCACACCACCAGAACAACTTCCAGAACCTCGACACAGAGGCTGAAATGCTGATTTAACTATTTTTTTTTGCTGTATGACTAGTGCCAAGTTGGCTCCTAGAGAGGCACTGCTGATCCAAGCAGAATGACCATGTTGTAACTGAATTTGAGCTCAACTTCTTGCATGCCTTTGGAAAGCTGTGTGTGTGTTTCTGCCCTTCCAGGTGTGTGTGTGACACTGGGGCATGTCCCAGCCCCACACTGCCCCACCAGGCTCTTTTCAGCTGTTCCACACATGGAAGGTGTAATGTTCAATACCACTTGTGCTCACTTGATGTCACACAGGACCTGGCTTGAAGCCAGTTATAAAACCTCTAAAAATCCTCGTTAAATGCTGAGGTTTTATGCTCTATGTTGGCCTGAGCCAGCTATTCACCCTCCCCAGGCTGGTCTGGCCAGCCCAGGGGGGAGAGTTCCACCTCCTGCTGCCATCCAGCTGTGCAGAGCCAAAGGAGAACCACGCCTTGGAGGCTCCTGTGGGACAGCTGTGCTCAGTCACACCCTGCTCTGCTCCCCAAGCTCCATGGGCACCTCACCCCTGCACATCCCCACCGAGCCTCCTTTGCTGGTAGGGTTTATTCCGTGAGCCACATTCACCCCCGGAGGGTTGAGTCACTCAGAGGCAATAAAACATTACTTTTAATGACCTATTTAAATTTACCAAGTGTTAATTTAGGGTGACATGAGAAGCTGATAGAAAATTTTGGTCATCATTTCTTCTGGAGGTCAAAAGTGGCCTAAAATCATTTCATGAAAAACCTTTATTTTCATGTAATCATCTATGCACACTTTAATTTAGAAATGCCAAGAACATTATGCTTTTTTCATGGTTTTGCTGAGGACACCTTGGAGAGCTTAAATCTAGGAGATGAAAATTTTCTTATCTTTACCAGGTTTTAAAATAGCAAAAATAATAGCAAAAATATAATAACAAATAGCAAAAAATAGCCTGCAAAGTGACTCTATACCATCCCATTTTAAAAGGCTTATTGGAAGAAGGAAAAAGAAAACAAACATATGTTCTGATTTTTTAATCATACTGGAAAAATCTCCATCTCATATGGAACTACAAAATTCAGTTTTTAGTTACTGGTATCTCACAGGCCTACCTATTCTTTAAGTGCAACTGTTTTCAAGGATAAATACAATGAGACACAATAGTTTATAAACAAAAGAGAAATAAAAAAAAACTTTGCAAATATATCTTGGAACTTCAATATTGTGGTGGCACAAAAGAAATCAAGACCTCCCCTTCTCTCTGGTTGGGAACACACATCTCTGTCCCCAAGACAAGCCTGAGTAAGAATTACTGCTCTGAAACCCCTGTAACTTTGTGGCAGTTTTGACCTGGATTCACACATTTGTGAAGCCATCAGACTCCTGCAAATGCTGCATGTGATTAACTGGATTTAAAGCAGCTGAAACTCCACACCCACAGAATCCTTCTGAGTCCTCACAGGTATAGAACCATACAGGTACCAAACCCTATCACAAATCCTCTGGCTGTGTTACACCACAAAAGGAAATCTTATGGGCAAGTAAAACTAAAAGAATGATTTTGTTTGTCTGTCCTGCAAAACATTAGGAAATGGATGAAATTAACTTTATAATTAAGGGCAAGATTGATGATAATTGCCCAGAAGAAACTCTCTGTAAGCACCACTGACCAAGAGGGGAAATTAAGAAAACCACAAGCCTATGTTTATGGTAATTTCTTCTCTAGATGTAATGTCATAATGAAGCAATAATTTGTCATATAAATGACATTCTCATGACAACCTTTCACTGGGGACTTGAACTCTAACCAAAATGTGTGGTCACTTTTTACTGTTTCTTTCTTTATCTTATTTGAAGTCTCACTTTTCCCATCCCAGCATTAAGACTCCCAAGGGATTGTTCTCCCTCTGTTAGCTTCAACAATGCTGGTGTTAAAAAAAAGAAATAAATTTATTTATTAATAAATCTTGAAGTCCATAGCTTAGGTAATACAACAATAACAATTGATAGCAACATAGTCAAAGCAACATCATAATATTAAAGGCCAATTTCTATAAGCTACCATTCTCTCAGTGTCTTTAAATACCTGATAATATAGAAAGCTGGGGGTTGGTTGAGAGTTTTTTTAATATGAAAAGCATTGAAGTGCTCAAAAATTAGTGGAACAGAGTGAAATAATTTGATATTCATCTCTCTGCTCTCAGTACCCGTCTCACAAGGTCATGATATAAACCAGCAACTCCAATCCAATGAGATACAGAAATTTGTCTCCTGAGCCCAATCAAGGATCTGAAAAGCAACTTCAAAGATACTCTTGAGCTGAAGACCCTTACTTACTTTATTAAAAGGAAGAGAAAAAAAATCCAAACTTTTCAGTTTGAATGGTAATAGGGAAAAAAAAAAAGGCAGAGGCTAAATTAAGTCGTGAAATACTCCTCTCCTATGACAAGTTTAAGTCCAGTCATCATAGTTCTAGCCACAAAAAAAGCTGCAAAATAATATTTTAACTGTTTGTAAGTCACTAATTAATGACTGGTTGAATTTGTAAGGGTACATCTGGCAAAAAACAAACCAAAAACTGTTTAAAATCCTGATCCTATTTGAGTAGCAACAACAGGTGAAAAGATATAATGTATCTACCAATGATGCAAACAGCCTCAGATATCTCTTTTTTCACCCCTTTTCTAAGCACAAAAGAAGAAGAGTGAAACTGTTGAGTGACACATCTCAAGACACAGATCTACAGAATGTGCAAGTTCACCTCAATGATAACAGCTGTTTTCAAGGTGAGGTTACTGAAGGATAACAAACCTAAAAATAGGTTAGAAACTGCAGGTAGAGCTGCCACAAAATTTACCAAAAGGCTTCTAACATGATATCTACTCATTGTAGTTTTCTTATGTATTTATTTAAGGACACTGTACCATAGAAATAAAGCAACAACTTTATCCTTGGAGAAAAAAAAAACCAAAAACAAAAAAACAAGAAAAAACTTGCCAGTTTAGTTTTAGGGCATGAAATGTCTGGACTGGAGGAGGTGAGTCCAGCTATTTACACTTCCATTAAACTGAATAAATCAGAAGAGGAGATCTTGCCTGCTATTGAATTTCCCCAAGTCTTCAGTGCTCTTTCTCCTGACCTTTCCTTAAGCTCACCTGACTTCCTAAACAACCTTGTGCTGAAATTAATATCTAGTAACAAATCTCTGAAAAATTGTAAAAAGATAAAAGCAGCCATTTCTCTGAAAAGCTGGGGCAAGGGTTCAGAGGGAGCAGGAGACAAATAAGCTCCTGCTCAGACAAGGTGCTCTTGATTATCATCAGACAATGGCAGCAGCCTCTTCTGATAAGCCACACCTGAATGCAGCCTTATCTCTCTGCAAGTATAATCTCTTCCAAAACCTTTTTCCTACAGACAGAAAACAGGCAAGTGTCTCTCATTGTTGGATATCAGGAGAAACAGATGCCCACACACGGAGAGAGATCCACAAGTCAACCTTAAATTTTGATACTTGGGCATCTTTTCCGCTAGGATTTTCCCCAAGCACAAAAAAATCACGTTTTGCTCTTGCATAAGTGATGGCAGGGCAGAATTGGAGTAGTAAACTAAGAGAAAAGGGACAGAGGGAAAGCTGGGCTGGTCAAAATGATACAAAAAGTTCCTCTCTTGGATAAAACCATTTCATTCATTGTTTGATTTTATCCCAGTCTTGGAAGGAAATTTTTCAATTTTTTTTAATCACTAATATTTTATGGAGAGGAGTATCCATTTCCATGATCATATCCCAGGATTTCATCCAGCAAGACAACAGTCCTCTGCTTCCCTCTTAAGATATGAATTAAATTTCTCCCATTGAAAACAGCAAACACACATTTTTACCCAATATTCGATAACTATAGGGAATCTGATCTCGGAATGCTATGCTCCCTGGGACTAAACATCTGATAACTGAAGTGAAAGGACATTCCAACATTCCAAAAGAGTTCCCTCACTTTGAATCCTAGAATTCAAACAATGTTTTCGTTTGTTCAATTACATTACTCAAAAAGTATTAAGAATTCATCTGGAACTTTAGAACTTTTTGTGCCTTCATTCCCCATTTCCTCCCCTGGTCTCCTGCCTTTCTCTAACAGATGTTGCTATTTTCATGACTTCAGTCTGGGGTAGCAAAGACAAACTAAATCTGTGACAGACAAGGTGAGAGCAGAAACCATTTCACACACACTTCTTTCCCTCTGCTGCCAAGTGTCTGGCAGAGCCCAAAGGCTCTAAGACACCCAGAGTATTTCTTAGCAAAAGCATCTGTCTCAGCTAAGACACCTTTTCAGAGGGATGACAAAATAGATTTTGGCATTTATAAACCAAACACATGTATTAATGCCTAAAGTTCAGGAGAAAAAAGCCACCAAGCACATTGGGAACACAACATACAGGAGCACTTTTACTATCAGGGAAAAAAAAAGTGTATCACAAGTAGCCTGTGTGTGTGGCTATTGACTAGTTGACAAAACAGGCCAAAAATCAATAGCATTTTCTATGGGAAGTTAGATAACTTCCCAATAGTATAAAACAAGTGTCTGCTGAGGAATAGATGTCATCTCTGTTGATGGCTTAACTGCAAATTTTTCATTTATTTATTTCTGCCTCTTGAAGAGCTCACTAGGTTCAGTCCTGGTACCAGCACTCTGGGGAATAAAAGAAAATAGTATTCCTGTACAAAAAGAAAAGGGAAACTTGAAACTATGGACAATGCTGAACACTCAGCATTTATTGCTGTAAATACCAGAAAAATTACCTAAAACCTTTGAGAAACATTTCCTGGTAAAAACTGATCTGATGACATGAAGGAAATGGGCTCCTGGAGTGAAATCTTAGCACATCCATTTTCCCATAGGATTGAAATCCTGTTATGCTTCGCCTCTTGTTATGGGCAAAATGGAAAGCACCTTATAAGCTACTAACAAAATAGCAGTTGTCATCCCATTTCTGTACACAGTCTGCTCGTGACAATGACAAATTTCAACAGATAGCTAAGAAGGAAAAAACCCAAACCTAGTTTAGGCAGCAAGATTTAAAATGTTTAAACCAAGATTTAGAAAAGGTGGGTAGAGTCTGGAAAACAGCCTCTGCTCTAAGGGAGGGGTTTTGGGGTCTTTCTGCTGCAAATAGACCACAAATATTAGTCAGGTGCATTTTTACTTTCCAAACAGCCAAGTGGAAAATTGCCCTGTGCATTCATGTACTCACATGCAGCTCATATTACTTAAAATAGATTACAGATATTTTTTATTTTTTTTTTCCAGGATGAAATGGGCATTTGGAGGAGGGGGTTAATTTAAAAGTTGTAATAAACATGCAGCATCTCTTTGTCAATACCAGTTATCCTTCTTTGGTTATCTAACAAATAATTAGTTATAATAAATTCCAGGCAAAAAGTGGATTGTTTTCCTTTCTTATTAGCACATGCTTTGCCCTTTGTCATGGTTTAATTTGAATACAACTGCAAATTTAAAAGTATTTTATTTTTACTGCAGCAAGAATAATTAAATCAATGTTGTATTTGTGGAGCTGCTTTAAAGTATTAAAGTAACTTGATCTCAAATGAACTTAAAATTTTAATTCATTTTACCTTATGCTGGCTGTGGAAGAAGTCAAATTTTTAAATGCAATATGACATATGGCTGTTCATTATTTATACATTCTGTAGCAGACTATAAATTTTACTTTGGACATATATCGAAGCGCTGAAACCATTTCAGTTGCAAACACATAAATCATAGTTACAGTTATTAGTCTAAATGTAATGCCACCCAGGTTCTAGATCAAAACCTTTAAAATCCATTATAATTGACGTCTGCTGCATAACTTATGTCTGATTTTATTAAAGGAGCTCATTATTATTTATATCTTTAAAACATTATATTCATAGCTGTGTAACCAGTTAAATGTGAAAGATTTGAGGAAAGGAGGGAAGAAGAAGGGAACAATAGTCTATAAACTGGCAAGAATAAGGCTATAATAGAGGACAAAATGTTCTGAATGGGATTACCTAATCCAAGGTATGGATTAGCCAGCCTGCACTAGCAACATTTGGGACAAATGCTCTTTTATGTTTTCCTTTGTCCATAAATGCTCATTGGTTTCTATTCAAATAATCTTCATATTTCAGATAAAGGAAAGCTCAAGGGTTGATATAAAGGAACTGACCACCTAGACCGTGAATCTGGATAATTTGTGAATCTGCTTGTGTAGGCTGGCAATAATAATAAAAACTCATTAATCATGTAAGGCTGTGCTGCACACTCCTCTACAATAGCCCTGCAGCATTTCTTTGCTGTGGGGCCAATATGCTTCATAAACTCAAATTAGTGAGCTGCAAAAGCTAATTGAATGCACGTGTGAGGCTTTGCCTGGGGACAGCACACGCCCAAAGGTCAGGTGCTCGTCCAGATTTATTACTTGGTTAAAAGCAGCTGAGAGGTTCCTGTACAGCACAGGAAGTCACTGTAGAAATTAACTCATTTTCATTTTCTTTTCGACAGTGGCCTCATCTTTTATTTCAGTGTGCAAATTTTCAGCCAAAGGAAAAAGATGAGTCCACAGGTTATTGGCCAAACTAGGTGTGGGTGGGAATTTGTGAATTGGAGGAACTGGCACTGCCCAGTTCTCCTTGATTTTCCCCAAGTTTGTGTTACAGGAGACACAAAGAACAAGCAATAGGGACTGATTTAGATTCTTGCTCTCAGCTATTTGGATTTTTAGATAATCCAGAGGAATTTGGGGGCCAAAAACTGTCTAAGTCCTACAAGACTCTTTGCATACTTCCCCCACCTCCTCACCATGCTCTCTCTCTGAGCAGGCTGGTAAGAGATTTATGATACAAAATGAAAACAGATCCTTTATCTAATGAATATCAAAGAACTAATCATCTGTATCTTACTGCCCATGGAAGCGATCTTGTTGCTGGGTGAGTGGTTCACTGAGCTTTAGTTTTGATTTTATATTAAATAAGTTCATTATAAGACTCTGAACTTGTTGAATGCTTTATGGTTATTATGATATTTACTGCAGTATTTACTGATGTAATTCAAAATACACACAATGCAACAAAACACTGATGTGGCATTACAAGAGTCATGTCTTACTCTATTTGTGTACTACCACAATAAATTAAATGGACTGAATGTGTACTAGATTAAAGATACAAACCCTTACCCCAAAAGAATTAGCCAAATTAAGCTACCAGAATTCCAATTTGGGGGCAAAAAGAAGTTGATTTTACTCTGATAAGTTGATTTTACTGCTGATACTGAATTATCAGCAGTAGTGCACTGTAAAGATAACATAGTCTAGAATGTTCTACAGAAAAAGAGGCTGTATTTCAAATTTTGGTGATTTGTCTACGTGGCATCTGTTCACTGGAGGAGAAGCCTGTTTTTAATAGTATTGCTCAGAAAGAGCTCCTTGCCCAGTGTATCATTCCATGCCTCACTGGAAATTTGGAGTGGAAGACCCCATGTGTAGTATTACCATATTTTAGAGAAAACTCTGAGAAATCAGAGAAAGTGTTGTTCAGATGATCCAGACCCACACCTCCTTAGCTCAGCAATTGCGTTTGAGTCACAAAAAATTACAGACCAAGTGTAAGAAATCAGAAAGATTTTGTTTTCATTCCAGAAATGCCATCAAATACAGTTACTCCTTTTTCAATGGCTAACAGAATATGTGGGGGAAAAAAATAAAATTTTAACCTCCAGCTACAAATATTGAGAAATATGATCAATAAGGGTGTGAATCTCAGAGTGGCCAGAACTATGTAAAGCTCCTCCAGCAGAAAAGGGATGCTGGCAAAATACTGTTCAGCCTTTTCCCTCTGCCCTGACAGGTTTCCTGATTTCAATGGTTAAATCCAACTGCAGCTATTTCAGCCCTCCAGGTTCAGCATGGATGAGTTGACTTCTTTCTGCGTAATCAAAAATAAAACTAATTCCACTGTGCTCTTTATAGCTGGCCATTAGGAGGATATCTAGAGCAGGGCAAAGATGCAATGTGACTTCAAAACTTCCTTGATCCAGCATCTTCAACAGCAAATTGCTTTTGACCACACTCAGGTGCTCCTCAGCCCTGAAATCCAAGAACATTTCACATCCTAATAGGAATAAATTGGTATGTATTTTAAATTAGTTCCTTCAGTTTTGATACTTACTGCAAGCTCTGATATTGGTGGCAGATATTTTCTCTGAAGGGTGTTTTTCCACACTATTTTTTCCTGCTCCTTAGGTTAGGCAGCTATTTAGGTGTTTAGCTTGTCTTCAGCTACCAAGCACAAGTGTAGGAAATTACATTAATTTGGCACTTATTAGATTTGTTTTCTGCTTTTTCATCTCTTACTATTAAATAATTGGATCTGAGTGTTATTTTAAAAGGCAAATGTCTTGCTGTTCCTTGGAAGGGTATTAAGAGGAAGAAATGGGTAAGATTTGATTTCATGAAGGCTTAACTTCAGCTTTCTACATCTGGAACTCCTGTCCTGTGTCTCTCAGTTGTCCTAACAGCTGCAAGCTGTGGGTAAATATGAACATGGATCTTGCAGGGTATCTGGATTATAATTTTTTTGCCAGAAGTTTCTTAATTTTAACTTATCTGGTAAAACCAGACTGAGTTTGTGTGGTTTATCCCCTCTCTTTATCATCCAGTCTGCTAATTTGTTTGAGAAATCTATGAAATCTGTCGCAATACAGTGTTTTTTTCTGTAGCACTGAATAATCTAAAGGTTTTTCTAGAATGGGTAATAGACCATTATCTATATTATTGAAATTAATGTCAAAGTAATTTTAATTCTTCTACCATTAAATTTAAAATGTTACCAAATGCCCTCAAGACTTATAAAGTAATCTGCAAATTAGGGTGAATTTTAATTTCAACTCATATAGCTGTCTCTGGAAAAATAGTAAATTTTCCATCCAAGGATTTAGATGGAGAGCATTTTAGCTGGTGTGATCCCCAAAACAGCAGGTTTATATAATTCAGATAATATACTGTAAGAGTTATTGTGTTGAGAAGAAATAATTCTATAAAACACCTTTAGTTACACACAAAATCAATTTTCTTAAATAAGAGGGAAAGGACAAAATTCATCATTGTCCTGCTGGAGGTATAACACGTGGGGTGGCAGTGAATGTAAGAACATTTTCCCTCTGAAATGGATTTCCATCAGAGGCCCCAACTTGGGGCTCCCTGAATGTGTGACACCTTTGTTTAGGACATGAAGAGAGTTTTTTCTTCATTTCAGTTCACTGGAACACAAATACAGATAATAAGTGACAAAAGGACTGTGGCCCAGTACTTAAAGAACTTGTCCTGGTGTTAGATTATAATTGTCAGGGGGCCTGAGCAGAGCAGCAGAGCAAAGTAGGGGAGGAACACAAATACACAAATATGTTCTGTACACCAGAGCAGCCATGACAAACCAAGCAGCCTGATTTCCCCATGAGCAAGGCAAAACTCTCTTCAGGTGTTCATCTTCCTTGAATTCTTACACTGGAATCTTTTCCTTCCAGGTTCACTTTCAAACACAGCTAAGTGCAGGACCTGTTCTCTTACATCTGTAAATTCTTTGTCCCTGGAGCCACAGTTTTCCTCAAATTCTCCCCTCTACATCCTCAAGCACCTCACAAATAGTTTGGAGGGTCTGAACCAAGTTTCAACACAGATTTTTTGGAGAGTCTGGCTCAGGTTACCAGGTCTGAGGTATCAAATTATCTTCATGAGTCCCTCCTAACCTAAGATTCTCTGGGATTCTGTGAAGTCTTTATATACCAGGACAGACTCTCTGTCCATATCATTCAATTGCAAAGAACATAACAGAGAGAACTGGGAAATGAAGAACTGATGTTAGTCAAATGTTAAAAAAACCCTTGTGCACAGGGAAGTCCAACAGTTCCACATGGCAGAAGTGCAGATGCATTACTGCAGTAACTCTAAATATTGCTGTTTCCATTGATTCCAGGCATTTTATATTCATTTGTCTATTCTTTTATCTCAGCAAAGCAAAGAACATTCTCACTGATGACAGAACACTTTAATTTTTTACTCTAACATGTCATTTCTGTCTAATACCCACACAAAACACCTGCAGTACCTTAGGGGTCAGGAAACTCACATGGCAAATCTCCCAGCATGTAACATTTGGGAAAATACAGCCATGGGCCAAAGTGAGCCACAGGGAAAGCAAAAGCTTTTTATCAGCAACACTGAAACTGGGATGGCAAAGAAGAGACCAGATTCAGGAACTGATACCCTGTGCCCTCTGTCCTGCCCCAGGGGAATGGACTCTGTGGCCTCCCGAGTCCCATTTTCTGTGGCCAGTGTTCCATGTCAGAGCTTGCTCACTCTCTCAGGGACTGCCTGGTGGGGCACAGCAACCTCCTGCCTTTTCTTCTGGCTTTTCCTACCCACAGCAGCCAGAGGTCTGCTGGTGACCCAAATTAAACTTCTGGCAGCTGGAGACATCCAAAGCTGAGGCTCAAACTGATAATGGGACATGGACTGCCTTCCACAAGTAAAGCTCAGTTCTCCACAGAGAAGGGTAATCTGCATTTTACATCCCATTTGATAAACTGCAAACAAACTTGGCACAAAAAGTTCTTAATCAGTGAAGCTTGCTGCAGTGTATTCACTACTGTTACAAAATGGGATTACAGTTATTTGGGAGAGAGTTGTATGCTTCATATATTTTTATTGTTATTTATTTTAAGGAATATTTTTTACACTGAGGCATAAAGATTATATGCTATTACTTGTTTAACAGTTAAATATGACACTGGCAATATTCATCAACATTTCCCTACTATCATTCCTAAAATTAGTTTTCTAACAGACATTTGGATATCTGCACCAATTTTCAGAAATGATGAACAACTCCAGTTTCCACTAGCAACTCAGTCTATTTGCTGTACCAGTGTATACTTCTAAGCACAAATTTCAGAAATTACTTTTAGCTATCTGTGTTCACATAACTTGGATATGATGTTGCTCAGTATTTAGGTTTTGTGGTTCCTCCTCTACCCCCAATTTTTATTTTTTTTTCTATTAACTCACTGGTGGTGAGTAGATAATGATTTTTATTAAAAACACCTCTCTTACAATTTTCACCTATACTGAAAACACACAGAGATTATAAATGTGAACTGTAAGTAGTTTTCAGTTGTGATGCCTACATTTCCCATATTTTTACTGCATGTGAATAGAAGGGCAGCTGGAAAATTTGAATTTTATTTTATTCTCACACCTCATTTTTACATCTCTAAAATCTGAGTGAATCTTCTTCTGCCCTCTGTGTAGGTCAAGAAACTGTGTAAACGTGACACCTTTTCAAATAATGCCATAAAATCCTTCGTAGGAGAAATAGCTCTGCCTTTACAGCTGCATCTTCTGGTTTCTCTAAAATTCATAAAACTTGAAATACTGAGAAGTCTGGTGCTGTGCATTTGTAAGAGTTTATACCAAGAATAATTCTTTTATACATCGCAAAAAAAACTTAAATAAAACTTAAAGATTTAGCTCCGTCGTATTTCCTACCCATTTTTCGCAGCCTTAGGAATAAATTTTTGGAAGGAAAGTACACATCACCTGTAGTAATCTGTGTATTCCTTCTCTCCCCTGGTCACAGGGAACCACACAAGTTATGCTTTTAATAAGTCTTTCTTAATATAAGCATTGTCAGACAACCCAGTTTCGTTACAGAGAGATCTTTCAAAGTGCTGTGACAGAGGGAGAGGTTTATGAGCTCCTCTGCTAAGCAAGGAAGATGCAGTAATTGAAAGTGCCCACGGGCTTGGAGATTTATTGTTAAGGGAAGTGTGCTGTAAACAAGAGTAACATTAAGGATTTGACTGTAATAATTCAATCTATCTTAGTTTACAGAAAAAAAAAATAAGTCTAAGTTTTCAAGTAGTAAGGTCTTGTTTACAAATAATTTGCAGTCTTCATGATGGTGGCTGCTTTCTAAACCTCCCAGATGAAAGCAGGTTTATAAAATGTAAGATGTTACTACCCAAGCACTGGTCACAATTGTGTTATTTGAACCGAGTGCATTTTTCTTTGGCAGAGTTCAAGCTCTGCACTCAGTGTGTGGGGCTGAGACTGAAGCAGAGCAATCTTCCTCTAGGGCTGAGCAAACAGAGCCAGGTGGCTTTACTGGGTTAGGGGCTGGATCTGCTGAAGTTCAAGGTGACTCTGCTTGGCAGCAGCAGTCACATCATCCTGCACTAAAATCCCCAGTACACCTGGGCAGTTCCAGTCTCTCTAAATTTGGTCCTTTTCCTTCTGTAGCTGAGCACAGGATGGTGCTGCCCATGGCTGCCCAGCTGGGAGGGCCACACTGGGAATGAGAACATGGGCTCTCCTCTGGGAGAGAGCTTCCTTCACCTTGCAGGGAGTTATTTTGATAAAATAGCAGTAGAAACTGCACAAACCACTAAAATACACTAAAGGAATTTGCCTAGAAAGGGAAAGCATACAACTGTGGAAGAACTGTGTCACAGAAATGTGTATTTTTAAGAATCTGATTTGCTTTGCCTGGGACCTCTCTCTGTTGTAACCCAAATGCTGGAAAAGAGCACTAAATTTACAAAATGAAGAACACATAGGACTGTAAGGGTGAACTTCTGTTCTCAGAAATTAAAGGTGCTTCTTCCTAGACATAACATTCATCTTAAATTGATCCTGAGGGGAAAATCCTCCCCACATAGTCCAGGTGCCATAGCCTACCTGGTGTGATGGAAGGGCTGGTTCTGCTCCTCCTGTCCCTGCTGTGGGGAGCACAGCCCTGCCCTCCTGGGCTGTGACATCCCATTTCTTCTGACAGGGGAACAAACCTCACTCATGTCCCACAGCAATCCATTGACAGCTTCACCAGCAGCTTTTGGTTTCCTAGACTGTCATTTTTACACAAAGAGCTGCCATTTGTATACACACTGCACTCCATAAAAATATTCACACACACCGTAAAATTGGTCTTGAATCAGACAAGGAAAGGAAAAGATTAGATAGCCCACTTGATCTTATATGAAGCATATTCTGCTCCAGAGGAATTATTAGAATCTGTCTGGACCTTAAGGACAAAACTGCTAAGCCAGTACTTAACTGACAGAGTTATTTTGCCATTACCTCTTAAGATGGCAGGAATTACATTGCTGCTATCTACAATCTGCTCTCCAGCACAGCACTTGGTACCAAAGACAAGCAAAGCAGGAGATTTTGGGGTATGCATAAAAAATGAAATCAGGTATTTAAAAACATCTTGAATATTTGGAGTTATCAGAATATAAAGTTTAATTAAAGAAATATAAAAGGAGCATGAAGGGAATTATTTTCAAGGTTCTTATAATATCACTATCTTATCTGTGTCTCCCGATGTTCTTGCTTACAGAACTCATTTATTTCTCTACTCAGAAGTACCCCAGTTGTTCAGAGAATGAAAAGTATTCTCAATTCTGATGTTTCCATTATGCAGAGGTAGTTAATGAGATGTTCTAAATAGCCTTTCACACCTCAAAAGCACGCTATGATAGTGATAGACGGATCTTCGTGCCAACGTGATAAGGGCAAAAAAAGGAAGTGAACTAAAGACTGCTCCATTTTCATGGCAATTCCTTTCTTAAGTGCCAAGAAAGGGAAAAAAAAAAAAGAAAAAGAGAAAAAAGATTAGATCTCTATAGTGGAGATGGTGACAATTAAAAGAAAAGGCTACACCAGTCATTTATTGATTCACTGCTCCACAACAGGCTTTATCACCAACCAAAAGCACTGAAAAATGTGGATCCCTAACAAGGAGGAACAATAATCCCTAGAAACATTTTAATTTCCTCTTTGGTGAATAATAATGTCCTTATAAAATAAGACCTTAAATATTTCTGTGATGGAGAACAAGAGAAGCAGATGCAGGGCAGGTTTTTTAATGCAAAGATACAAATATATTTTGTACCTATTAATTAATCAATTTGCACTATCTCTGTGAAAACATTAGAACAAATCTTTAAAAGAATAAATTAGGGCATAAAGAAATTAAGATACTTCAGCCTTTAAAGGTGAAAGGCAAGTTTCCTACTGAGCTGTTGAAGAATTGGGCAATAGATTGGGTTTTAGATCACACAACGTGGAACTGTCTGGAGGTAATAATGAGGAAACCTTTCAGCAGTGGGCATTTATTGAGTGAATGCATTACTGCAGGAACAGCTACAACTACTCAACAGAAAGTTGGCCAAAATTTGCCACATTCACCTGACATTTAAAACTTGCACAGATAGAATTTATCCCATTCCTTTAATTTTATCACACGAGTCTATGTAATTAAAATAACACAATTTTGTATTTGTTCCAAATCAAGACCATTTACTATATATTTATATTTAAGAATAGCCATAAGACTTTTGTTGTCTTATTTCTGTTTTCCTCTCTCTGACTCCCACTAGGTTGTTTGGGTTTTTCTGGTAATGGAACAAAGCTAAATGAGTTTTGACTTTCAAATCTTCTACAAAATAGTTCTTACAGTAGTTACATGGCAAAAAGCTGTAAGGACAGTACATACTGGCCCCTCAGGACAGATCAAAGCAGGAGGGAAAACAAAGTTGGGAGGTGAAATAGAGCTCATCTGGGAAAGAGATTGTTTCTTTGTGGTCTCAGTCTTTAAGATGGGACAGTTTATAACCTGCAAAAGTTGGTATCAGTGAGATATTGAACTTGCAAATCAGTTCTCTCATTTCCCACATCCCTTGTTACCTGCTTTAGCAGATGCAAAATTTAGTCAACACCTGCACTTTCTCAGTGAAGCTATACAAAAAAGGCCACTTTAAACAAACATTTAGGCAAAAACTGCCAGGTTGTCTGAGCAGAGTTTCATATGCTCACTGAAGAGAGAATGAAAAAAGCCATTTGAAATGTGCAAGCCTTAAGAAGTCAGAAAAGAGGAAAATCCAAAGCTGAAGTGCAAGGAAAGCTGTCTTGCATTTGTTCCTGGCTGTAGAATTTACTGAACGTGTGAGCTGTGCTCCCCATCTTTCTCCAGTGGATAAACATGTATTTTAATGCAATTTGCAATGGGGTTTGGGACTTATTACCAGCTGTCAAGAGATCAGTTATTGAGGGCTTAATTGACAGTGGATAATTAGTTTCTCTATGAACGGTGATTGTGTTTCACTCTGAAGATAGTGTAGTAAGAAAATGAAGCATATGGCAAAGTCAATTATGATTTTTTCTCAAAACTGTTTTTAATGGTATTTAACTATTGATCTGTTGGGTTCCAGTTTACTTTGATGGGTGTGCAATATCTTAAGAAGCTATTGCATTTAGGCTGTTTTCCATTTTAACTACTTATACCCTATGTAAACCTAGAGAAATGACTATATTGTTGTTCCAAAAAAGGCTATTCTTCAGCACAATTTATGGAGCAAATGAGAACACTTCACAGGGCTGCAGAATTATCAGCAAACAGATTAGAGTTTTGTCATGGCCTTAAGGCAGGCTGAGTGATCCCTATTACTTTCACTATTCAGCAGAGTTAATACTGTCTCAGAACTAAAGATATTGAAAAAGGCCTTCTAAAGTGTTTTTGGAAAGTATTCTTTCTGCCTTTGTCAAGTCCCACAATGAGAAATTATCACAACATTTTAGGGAGCCGTCCCAGCTGAGGAGCACAGGGTTGGTCCAGCCTGGTACTCCTGCCTGCAGAGTTACATTTGCATAAAACATTAATTGTTTGCAGATATGTGCATGTCTCCAGGATTAATAATCTCAGTGGAGCTGTATCATTCTTGTATAGATAGCTAAACTCAATAGTAATGCAGAATGACATTTGAGAAAAAAAAAAAAAATATCCCGTGTCCCCATATTTGAAGGTATTAAGACAATGTCTGCTTTCCTCATTTTTCCTGTATCAGAAATTTGACACAGTATGTTTTAAACAAAAACTGTTTTCTAACAATACTGAAGTGATTTGAAGACGAGTTTATAATTTCCCTTCTCAGTCTGGCCCTTGGCTGAGAACACTCAGAAAAAACAATTTCTCAACAATATTGGCCTAATCAATGCTTTAGCATCTAGAGGTTTAATTTACACACCCTGATAAAAAATTTGGAATTACACAAGGCAAGAGAATGGAAATTTATCGCAATGAGTCATCAAAAATTAAGAATCTAAAATTCACAATTTCAGGAGTTTAAATTTTTTTTCAAGTCTTAGTGTTCTGGTTTCTCTAATGCAACTAGAAAGAAATAACATTATTTACAAAAGAGAAAGTCATCCAGAAAGAGGGTCATAAAAATGCTGCAAGTCTATTAATTAAGAAATTAATTCCTAACAGATTCAAGTTACGTCTTGAAAGAGAAAAAAAGAACATAATTGAATGGATTAATAAACCTCTCCTGTCCTCTCCTATGCCCCGTGCCTGTTGATGCAGTCACTGAAGGTCTGGGATAACATAACATTTCATCTTTTGTATGCATATACTCTCTTTTGGGAAGCAATCCCAAACCTCAAAAGATTTAGGCTTCTGGAACTGATAGATTTATGGACCACTAAATCACTTCACTGTAGGCTTTTAATATAAAATTGTAAAGTTCAGAGGTGTCTGATACAGTGTCTTGATAACAGCTGCTTTCCAGGACTGGTAATTTAGCCTGGATTTAATTCAGAGATCTGAGAAGTCAAAACTGGGCAGATATACCACCAAAAGAGTATTTCACAGTGTAATAAAAACAAAGCCAAAAGTGATAATATCCAATTCCTCTCTAATGGCTTTTATCTGTACATCTCAAGATGCTACTGATATTCCACCAGCCAAGTACTCTGCATTCAGCTCAGGAGGAGGTCAAGGGCAGAACACCCATGGACTTTCAAAGTTTGCTGGACTGAGGCAGATGTATCAAAACACATTACTCCAGTTTCTGTCTTACATCATAAATCGTGGGCCAAAGGAGCAGTAAACCACCAACCACCAGCCTGATAATTGCCTTTCTAATGAAAATGTGTGCCCCTTTTGTGTCATTTCTACTGTAAAACAGCATGCTAGTGCTCACTAGTGAACAGTGCACTCAGCAGAAGCATAACTAATAGGAGAAATAAAACTTATGTCCCTGATGGTGTATTTTTTAATGTATTAAATAATGATTAGGGGCAAAGGGCAAATATTCAGCAATCAGCAAGCAACCAACAGGGAAAAAAGGATACTGATTCAGTAAGTAAAGACCATTAAAATATCTGAGTGTAGCCCTTCTCTGAAATCTCCCACTTGTCAGGAAAGCTCTGAAAAAGATCATCCTTTATTTTGATTGAAGGTAGACTCTTCTCCAGATGTTAGGGCTATTCTGTTATCAGTTACTATGTAATATATATTCCTGCAAATATCATGTCAAAAAGGCATCCTTGCAGGTTGACAGCTAAGATATTAAAAGGCAATTCCAGTTACAGCTGGGCAAATTTTTGATTAGCTCTTCAGTAAACAAAAGGCGCTATTACTGACAGTGGGTGATTTCAGACAAGACAGGTCTGTGTCATGGCACGGCTTGTGAGCCTCTGCTGTGTGTTATGGCATGTCAGGAGACAGCAAAATCATCTCCAAGAACATTGCTGCCAGCCTTAAACAGAGGCTGGGGTAATAATCCAATCTGCTCAACAGAATTTCTCAGTTGCACTCCTCTTTTGTATTGAACATATTGAAATACTTTTATGTACAGCTACAAATTGTTGTTGGGTAAACCTAGATAGAACAGGATATCATTTGGTGACTTAATACTTCTGATCCCTGCAAAGGTTGGCTGGGAAAAAAAGCTGTACACAGAAAAAATGACAATTATTTCTTCTATAAAAGGAACAGCATAATACAGACAAATGGATGTGGCAGGAGAATTGCCAATTATACTTGGCCCAGTTCAAAAGGTTAATGATGAAATATATCTCTGGCTTATATTTCAAGAAGAAAACTAGCAGCAAGGCAAAATCATTCATTGTGACTCAAGAATGTTTTCTTTGGTCTTTCTCTAGATATTGCTAACAATTTACTTCTGCAAAATATTTTCTGTTGTTGAAACAGGTATGCTTAATATTCTAAATTAAATACTTTCAGATAGAATGACCTAGATTTTTCTTCTTTATCTGCTACTTATATACTTTTAATGATATAAACTGAACTGAAGGACACAGGAATGATCTTCATTAATCCAATAATAGTTTGTGGTTAGACCAGGCCATGGGAATATTTACAATAAAAAACTTAATTTTCTCTACGGTTAGGTTTGGGAAAAGGCAGTAAAAGACCAACAACTTAGATGAACTTAGATTAAAACATCTCCTGGTAAGCAAGCTTTACAAACAGTATTTACCCCATTAATTGTGGTAAAGTTAAGGTGGTTGGCCAGACAGAGCAGAATGAAACCAGGGGAAAGCTCCCTCCTGTCGAGGGAATGGAAGAAACCCATGAATTATTTGAGGAGCCAGCCAGCCCAGCCTCCACTGCCTCTCCAAAATAACACACACATGCACAGTATGAACTGCACAGCAATTAAATCTTCTTCATCTTCTAGGGGGAAAAGTCAACCGTGAGATTTGACATTATTTAAGCATTCAGCCTGTAGGTCCTGCTCTGCTGTTTCTTACCTGTGCTGATCCTCCTGTGAAGAGAGATGCCACCCCTGGAGACACCCAGCACACACTGCTGTTAAACTTGGCTAACCCAGGACTCTCTCCAAGGGCAGGAGAGCTGCTAAACCTCCAAGCCCAGGCCCCAAAACCTCCAACCCTGTAAAGGATTTGATGTGCTGACAACATATCCCAGTGGAAACAAAACTCACGTAAGATAAAAGTTAGATGTGCATTTATAAAGTTAGATATTTAAAAGTCTATAGGCATTTTTAAAGGCCGGGCTTTTAGTAAGTATGCACCTGGAGGGTACCTACTAATTTTACATTTAAACTGAGGCTTTATAAACAAAGCAACCCTACTGAGCAGTTACCTTGCACATTTCCTACTTTTTCCTCTAATTATATTTCTCTTGAAGTTTGGTTCAGCTTGGTAATTCAATTGCTTTCAAAGGTATCTGCACAGTCTGACTTCTGCAGCAATGTGTATCTTTGTCATGCATCTTGTCCTGGACAAAATCCTCAATAAAAAACCTTGTCAAACAACAACAAAAGCTCCATTCCTTGACCATGATCAGAGCCCTGTCAGAACTCAGATGCTGACACAAAAGCAGAGAGCAAACTCCAAAAGGGAATATGACACAAATAATACCAAGAAGTCACCATTAGCAATGAAACAAATCAAGTAATAGAAAAAGTTAAATGTTAGAAATGATACTCTGAATAATACAGACTGCAAGACAAACTTTTGGATCAGTTTTAAGCCAGCTCCAAAGATCTGCATTTAGAAGGGAACTGAGGCTTGCCCCAGGTCACAACAGCATCTAAGAGCATTACAGAGGTGAGCTGTGTCATCTGAAGACACAGAAAGGCAATTGCTCACTTTGACCTGCCAGCCCAATTGACATCAAAAGTATCAAGAAAAATAGAAAAGGGTGAATAGGAGAGCAAAGAAAAAATATGAAATAACAAAAGAGGAAAGCCTGTGAAAAAAATATAAATCCTGCCATAGAAGATATTTCTGCTAAGGTCATGAACTCATGTTACATCCACAATAAAATAGACAATAATTATCTGTTAACCTCATGCAGAAAAGAAACAGCATCGATAGTCAATATTAATTGCTGAAATACAACAACATTCCAATGCCAGACTAAAGACTGTACAACAATTAAGGGATACCACTGATGATAAACTGCACAGAGATGTGGGGAGCCATGAGCTCCTGAATTTCAATATCAGTTGTGAGAGTTTGTTAGGTGACCTTGGCAAGTCACTTTCCCCTGATTGCTCCACAGATCCACACAGAAGTTGGGAGCAACATTTATAGATTGGGATGCACAGCAGTGTGCAACTGATCCTCCATCCACTGCTGTAGAGGTGCAGCTCATAAATCCTTGTATTAGATAGTGAGCAAGACAGAATTCATGTGTGCATTAGTCACAATTTTCACAAGTGTAGGGTCACTCAGGAAGAATCAGGAATCCCTGGCAAAAGCAGATGAGAACTTGCAGGGCTCTGAAGGTGAGGTGAGCAGATGCCAGAGAGCTCATGGAGAACACAGGGGCACTGCAGTCACTGTCTCATCCTGAATCCGTGGGCAATGGTGCCATCTTTGCCTGCTTTAAAAGAACCAGGAGGAGCAAGAGATTTCCTAAGTGCAGGCTAGGGGAGGCAACAAGGGAGGAAAGAGAATCTGTGAATACTTCATAATTATAAAATCAAATCATGAAAGTTCAGAATCTGTGAAACTACCATGATTTCCTATTTAGAAAACTCAGTGTTTGGAATTGAGGTTTAGTCCACAACATCTATTTGGCTCAATAATTATGCTCAAAATAAATGTTATCAAGATGTAGTTACTAAATGAAATTTTTTATTTTATAATCTGATTTTATGGAAAATAAACCAACACAATCCTAAAACTGTTCCAATTAATTAAAGTTTTATAGGAAGAAGTTTGATTTCTGGCCAGCAAGTTATTTTGATGTTTTGTGAATTGGCTGAATTGTCCTATTGTCACAAGTTATATCAACTTTTTGGTTTCAATATTGGTTGCTGATGAAAGCAGAACACTAATGCATCCTTCTTCCTCCCAACTGACTTGAGGACATATCACATATGATATATAAATAATATATACTGATAACTAAATATTGTTTCCAAAAACCAAGTGAAACAGTGATTTAGAATACACAGAGATGGAAGATTAGAACATTCTTTTTTTTAAGGTTTCAGGGATCAGTAAAGCTAAAAAGAACAACAGATTAATTATTCCTGTTATCTTGTTTGATTTCCCAAGAAAACGAAAGGAATCCTTACTGAGGGATTATCATTGTGACAGTCAACACCAAAATCAAAAGCTCTGATGTATCAGCACTTTGAGCCCCCATAGTTGGGAGCTCTGAATGCAAAGTGCTATTATTCCTTTGGGAGTTTCCCACACTGAACAGCCCCTACCAGACAGAACAAATCTTGAAATTGTTAAACTACCTTAGGTGATGAGTGCACAGAAATGGATATAAATAAACTACCACAGTTTCAATATTCACTTTTATCTTTCACAGAGACAGACTTATTATACAAATATGTGATCATACAATGCATCTTACACTTTTTAGCTGCACACTATGTTCTGATAATAGTTATTTACATAATTATTCTTTCTGCAGGGAAAGTATGGAGCACTATGAAAAACACTCTGGAAAAGTCATTAGACAATTAGTCATACAATACTCTGGAGCTAAATCCACACAACTGTGCAAATAAGTAACTTCCTCCATGTGCTTCTGTAAAGGAAGGTTATCCTGAGTTATCAAGTTTAAACTCAAATCTCCCTAGGTGTAGAGTGAGACAGTAAATTCCACAGAATTTACAGATCAATTTCTCATTTCCATTAGAAACACCATTGCTTTTTGATAGGATTTTTTTCTCACTTTCTACTGTCTTTCCTGATAATATGCTTCTCAGGAGGTAGAAAAGAATCCCAAGTCCATTTCTCAGACCTCGGCCTTGGAGTACTTTGGACTTCAGACAAAGAAACATTATACTAACAGTACGAGAACTTTGGGGTTTGGATTTTTGTCTTCTTCATCCTAAACAACTTCAATTCTTGAAAGACTGAAGCAATTTACACATACAATAAAAAGGCACATGGGTGGTTCACATACATGGTGAGGTAATACATCCACATTGTACCAGATTATGCACATCTTTCAAGACAGACCAAAGTGAATTTACTTGTATAATGACAATTTGGAGGACATAGACAGGAAAAAAAGGATGTTGTTTGGTGCAAGGCTGTGATGAGGATGACCTTTGTAGCTCACTGCATAAGATTGTTTTTTACAAGGCAATTCAGGGCAGATAAAAGACCTGGAACTTTGCAGTTATTGCACAATACCTCCTTTTCTGAGTCCTCCTCCTCCCCAATAACAGCGAGTGCATGGGGCCTATATTATTTATAAGTTCATAATTATTTCTTACAAAGAAGGATGAGTCAAGAATCTCATATTCTCATAATCATTAAAGAATTTCCCCAGAGAATTCCAGTGAGCTAAACAGGCCCACTTAGCTGCAAAGGAACCATTTATTCACTCCAGGACCTGGGGAGCCTTCCCTGGTAAAGAAGCCCCACGGACCCAGAGCAGGCTGCTGCATACAAATCCTGCAGGGCTGTTGGGCTCAGACTTCATCAGACCTGCAGGTGCTGTGCAGCCCCAGTGACCTCTTTACTCTCCCATAATGGCCTGTCCTGCTTTATCAATTTGAGCCATTCTTCTGGGAAAAGCAGTCTCTCATTTTCTCCACATCCACCTGGGGCCTCAGGCTTTGCTGCTGTTTCATGAGAGCAGTGGAATAGAGATCAAAATAATGGGGGGACAGGGAATGTGTCTCGAGTTGGAGAACAATCCTGTGGCAGAAAACAGTAGCTCTTCCTCAGGCTTACAACAAACAGGTGGAAAATACACCTCGGAATGGTCTGTGAACATAATGTTTAGCTTTAAATAAACGTTGATGCTGCTAATAACTAAATATCATTGCCCTGAGACAGCAGGTTTGGATACAGTTCTGTGTATTCCTTACAGTTATTTGCCCCCTAGTCGTGCTTGTTTTCTTTTGAAGAATAATTAAGATTTAATGGCATATTTTCACAGGTTTTTTCTGCTTGCTTTCTTGCTGCCTACTGTGCTGATTGCTTGTGTCTGATCCCGGTCATTATAGGAACTGTACAGTAATTGCCTATCTGGTGACTCGTTAATGAAGGTCCCCAGAGAGATGAGAAGCTGTTCTTTTGAAGTTCATCATGCTTGCTGTTGGCCTTCTGGTTTAATCTATACATTCACGACACCTTATTCAATTATTGGAAACTCCTTTTTTTCTAAGGATATAGACACCTTGTAAACAAGGTCCTTTATCTCTGCTAACAGCAGGGCTTACCTCTGATAAATCAAAGCATTTTACACACCAGACACATTCTTTTCATCTCAGAAAAGCCAGGATGGTTAAAAAAAGAAAAGGAACCCAAAACATTCTGGTACAAACAGGTGTTTTGGATCAGGGAGCCACCTCCAAAATGTAACATTACAAAGATCTCAAATTCAGCAACATATTGTAACAAAGAGCTGTGCTCATCTACACGCATTTTCCAATTCTCAAGAGTTGTTCTTTCTCTTTTAAACTGAGCTTTGTAAGAGAAAGAATTACATTTTAGAAATTTCTGTGAAAGAAAAGTTTGAAACTGCTTAAGGAGCCTTTGATTGTTATACTTGGCAGCAAGCCACCCAAACACTTCTAGCAATGTATTTTCAGGCATGCAACCTGCTCGTGCAGACAGACAGAGACACAATCCATAACATATGCTTTACCCTCCCCTATCCCACATCTAGGAATGCTACATCCCCCAAACACTGAGCTGCCCCCCCTGCACCAGCAGGAACCTGAGAGGGCTGCAGAGCATCTCACCAGGTAGCTGCTGAATGGATTTTTGAGAGACCTACCCTCATTTCACCAGGAACTTAGCAAAACGCTTTACAACATGTTCTGGATTTGACAAATGAACCTGCCAGGGAAAGGACTGTTTCAACTGAACATTCCTGCCACTGCAGCACTGGAAATACTCAGCATCAGTGCAGATAATTAGATTTTTGTAGGGTTTGTTTGTGTGGTGGATGGCAGTACACAGAGGTGGAGGGCAGCTCTTTGCCTTGGGTGAAGGGCACTCTGAAGGTGATTAACTACTTTGGGTTTATTATCTGTGTCCTTTACTCGATTGTTTTGCTGCAGTTGTGCTCTCCTCACAGGAGAGCTGTCAGCCTGCGTGGGGGTCCACTGTTTGTATTAGAGGATGCTTCATTTTCTCTATTGGTTTACACAGATTTAACAGGAAAAGAAGCAGCTATGAGCAGAAGGAAGCCTCCAGAGTAAGAGCTCAGAGCAAGGAGCTCTTCCCTCCAACAAGTGCAAACATATCCTCTGGAATTCTCAGTCCCTTGAAAAACCCATGTTTCTCTGGGTGTTCTCAAAGGAGAGAATGTGAAAAGATGGATCCCTCCTGGTCTGAGGTTTGATGGCAGTGGTAAACAAGCATGAGAGCACTGATGCCAAGCTAAGCAATCAGGCTGGCTGAAGTTAAAGACAAATTTTGCATCAAAGCAATTATGAGCAGTTGTATATGGGAGAACTTAACAGCTCCACAACAAAGTTGAGGCAGCCCAAAACTCCTGATGATGATGCTGCAGCTTCCTTGGCAGCTGAGGGACTGGAGAAGAGGAGGCTCAGACCTCACAGCTGTCTCCAGCTCCCTGAAAAAGAGTCAGAGAGAGGTGAGGGTTCCTCTTCTCCCAGGGAATTGGAGGCAGGGTAAGAAGAAATGGCCTCAGGCTGTGCCATGGGAGCTAAAGGTTGGATATCAGGAAAAATTAATTTGCTGAAAGGGCTGTTAAACACTGGAAGGGGCTGCCCAGGGAGCTGGTGATGTCCCCATCCCTGGAGGTGTCCCAGGAATGACTGGATGTGGCACTCAGTGCTGGGTGACAAGATGGGGATAGGGCACAGGTTGGATTTAATGATGTTGGAGGTCTTTTCCAGCCTTAATGATTCCATGATTCTATTCCATGATTGTGTCCACATACTGCCTGAAATTTTGCAAAGCACCAGTCTAACAGTTCTGAGCGCAGCACAAGAAATCCCATTTTAAAATTCAAGCAACAACAACCTTAAATTACTTTACAGTCTGATTTTCCTTCCAGACACCAAACAGAAGGCTGTACAAAGCCATTTATGTCTCATTTGTAGGGCAGGAGGACCAAACAGGAATGGGATATCCTCTATGATTCAAAGCTGCTCTTTGTGACTCCTTCTTGCTTGTACAAACCAAACAGGGAAAAGCAAGATGCCTCCCACCCCCTCACCCTACAGAAAGCTCTGGAGTTCTCCTTTCCTCACCACCTCGTGCTCTTGCAAATTACACACAGGACTGAACAGCATTAAATAAAGATAAGCTTTAGCACTTTTTCTAGGATGATGCACAAGTGAGGAAGACAGTGGGGCTTGCCCATAAACTCTGCAATTTTAACATCTCACAAGTATCATCACTCCCTGCAGCCACAACTCCTCCTTCTCCTCTTCCTTTTGTGGCCTTGTACTCAACAAAAGTAAATTGGCAGTAAAACACCATTGCTCACATGAAATGTAGGCTTCTGCTGCTAATTCTTTGCATTTTTGACACTGAAGCAGAACTCTCTCAAATATTTGAAATCCATACCATTTAATAAAAAATGCCTTCTACCCAATTTTCATCCAACACCTCTTGAATATTTTACAATGTTAAGCAAGCTCCTGGACTACTGATACTTGCTGGATTCACATATTAAATATTTTCAGAGTAAAATTAACATCATGTTAGCAGGAGATGAGAATCAAAGAGTGTTTTGTGCAGAGACCTACCAGTCAGTGTGGAAAAGCTGAGGGTTTGTAACTTTTATTTGCAGCCACACAATGTCAGTCCCTCCTTCATCGTTCCTGCTCTGTTCTCCCTCCAACGTGACACGTACAAACCACAGCTCTCCCAAATTAAGGGCAGAAATCCTTTATATGCTCACACACCTCCTGGCACTCTTGGCTCCTGTGTTTTTACAGCTGTTCTGCCCCAGCTGAACTTCATCCTCACACAAAAGATCCCAGGCTGCAATTGCCAGACACAGCACAGGACAGGGCTCTGGTTATCCAGGAGTTTGGCCACCTTCATCACCCAGTGTCAGCCTTTCTATCCAAAAATGGTGCAAACTTGACTGGAAGTTTTCTCCAGTAAACAGAACATGAACTGCCAAAGGGACTTAAAACTAAATTCACCTTTTTAATAGTTAATCCAAGAATGATGAGAAAATGTAAAAGCAGCTTTAATTGAGACATTTGTTCATAGCAAATTAACGATTCCACTGAGATTTGGAGGTATTTTAGCTTGGTATGAATGAAAATATCTTTACCTCATTCACCCTTACAGTATCCTACATGCAAAAAAACTGACATTAGGAGGACTTAAAAAAAGGCAAAGTAAAAAAGCAAAAAACCAAACCAACCCAAACCACAAACACACAGTGTTTATACGGCTAATGAACAATAACAATAGCCACTTACTTGCTCTCATATCATCAAAGTACTAACACAATATAAATTAATAGATATTGCAATTAAGATTAAGTAATGAGAAGGCCAAAAACTTATCCTAGTGGCTTCTCAATTAAATGGGGAATGGAAAAACAAAGCAAATCACACATAAAGCAGTTACAGTGCATGATTTCCCAAATCTCAAAGTTTTATTTGCTGAGACTGGAGATAAACTACTATAGGAAAAAATTAAAAATAATATTTTTGTAAACACAAAATAGAAAACTTGTTATATTAAGCAGTCTGTAGCCTTGCAACACAAGTTAAACCTGGGTTAAAATAAAATGTGATTGAAATACAATGAGATTGCAGGATGAACAGGATTGCTGTGGCCATTGCCAAGCACGTTTTGAGTACAGGGCAAATAAGGGGTCATGTAACACTGGGAAGAGGGAATTAAATTCACTGATAGCATGGTAGAGCTTCCACTGTGGCATCAGACACTGTCATTGCACAGCCCAGGAGAACTGCTAAGAAATCTGATGCCAAATAAAGAATGCAGTGCAGAGCTAAATCCAAGTATGAGCATGATCCACAGCTGCCATTCCTACAATGGGGTTGAGGAAGACAAAGACTTGTTCCTCACCACATTCCTTATATCTACTCCTCATTCAAAATGTGACCTTCCTGCCACGAGACTGTTTACAGGAGAAAGATGCAAACTAAACCAGTGTCTTAAGAAAGGCTCCCCAATGTCTTTGGTTTCATGGTGTGCCCTGGTGCCCTTTTGAATGTTCCTGTGAAAGGATATTGTTTTGATATCTGAGCAAAGGATAATTTCTCCAGAGGATGGAATGTAATACAGCCCTTTCCATCCTTCGCTACAAGGCCTTGTAAGAATAATGAGAGTTCTTATGCTGGTGTTATAATAACAGCAAGAGGTAAAGGTTCCTCAGGTTGGAATCAAATAGAAGTGAAACTACTACAGCTGATGGTTTGGTCAAGTTTGCCATTTTCATGTTCCAATATAAAATTATTTTTTTGTCCAGATCCTAAGGGTAACATCAAGAGGAAGATTTTTTATCTCTTCCTAGAGTAGATAGATGTTTAATGAGCACTTGATGATTCATCTAGAGTATAAAATTTCATCTGAGAGCCTGGTGTTATTATTCAAGCCCATTCCACAGTCAGACAGCTCCCACTCTTCTATAAAGTATTTTTTTTACTCTGTGAAAAACAAGGCCTTGGAGGCAAGTCAGGGGATACACAGTGACATATTGAATTTACTGGCTTTGTCTGGAACAATATGCAGAAATATTTCAGTGATGCAAGACCATATCTATAAATAACTCAAAAACATGGTGAAAGACTGTGCCAACAGATTGCTGAAATCCCCAGTGGTTTGAATTGGGAGTTTACTAGAGAGAATTCCTAAAGGATTACAGCTTCAAGTAGAATGGAGCCAAATAAAAATAAAGCCAGGGAATCTAAAATATCACTGCGTAAAGGAATCATGTAATATTATAAGGGAGCTATACTTAGTCAGTATTTAGAGTTTTACAATTTAAAATGTTGAATTTCTTTAAAGCTATTAATTTCCCCCTGCTTTATTTCACCTGACTCCCTTTTTAAATGGGAATTCACGTTAAAGATGTGCACTTCAGGCCAGGAGTGGGGAAATACAGACAGGTACCAGAGAGTGGCCCAAAATGCAGACAGCCAGATGAGCATCAGGGCATGAAATTCTCCTTTTCTCTTCTCTATCTGTTTGCTGATCTTGATCTAACTCCTCTCCCTGCTCTGATTTGCTTGGCAGGTGCAGCCAGAAGCAGAAAAGAAGAGGTTGTGTCCAACCAGGGAGGAGCTGCAGAGCTGCAGCTCAGTCCTGGCAGTGCAGCTCCCACCTAAACCTGGAGCTGTGCTGGGATCACAGCTCCCACCTAAACCTGGAGCTGTGCTGGGATCACAGCCCCTTCTAAACCTGGAGCTGTGCTGGGATCACAGCTCCCTCCCAAACCTGGAGCTGTGCTGGGATCACAGCTCCCTCCTAAACCTGGAGCTGTGCTGGGATCACAGCTCCTCTCCCAAAGCTGGAGCTGTGCTGGGATCACAGCCCCTTCTAAACCTGGAGCTGTGCTGGGATCACAGCCCCTTCTAAACCTGGAGCTGTTCTGGGATCACAGCCCCTTCTCCCAAACCTGGAGCTGTTCTGGGATCACAGCCCCTTCTCCCAAACCTGGAGCTGTTCTGGGATCACAGCCCCTTCTCCCAAACCTGGAGCTGTTCTGGGATCACAGCCCCTTCTCCCAAACCTGGAGCTGTGCTGGGATCACAGCCCCTTCTAAACCTGGAGCTGTGCTGGGATCACAGCTCCCACCTAAACCTGGAGCTGTGCTGGGATCACAGCTCCCACCTAAACCTGGAGCTGTGCTGGGATCACAGCCCCTTCTCCCAAACCTGGAGCTGTGCTGGGATCACAGCTCCCACCTAAACCTGGAGCTGTGCTGGGATCACAGCTCCCATCTAAACCTGGAGCTGTGCTGGGATCACAGCCCCTTCTCCCAGACCTGGAGCTGTGCTGGGATCACAGCCCCTTCTAAACCTGGAGCTGTGCTGGGATCACAGCCCCTTCTAAACCTGGAGCTGTGCTGGGATCACAGCCCCTTCTCCCAAACCTGGAGCTGTGCTGGGATCACAGCCCCTTCTAAACCTGGAGCTGTGCTGGGATCACAGCCCCTTCTCCCAGACCTGGAGCTGTGCTGGGATCACAACTCCTCTCCCAAAGCTGGAGCTGTTCTGGGATCACAGCCCCTTCTCCCAAACCTGGAGCTGTGCTGGGATCACAGCCCCTTCTCCCAAACCTGGAGCTGTGCTGGGATCACAGCCCCTTCTCCCAAAGCTGGAGCTGTGCTGGGATCACAGCCCCTTCTCCCAAAGCTGGAGCTGTGCTGGGATCACAGCTCCTCTCCCAGACCTGGAGCTGTTCTGGGATCACAGCCCCTTCTAAACCTGGAGCTGTGCTGGGATCACAGCCCCTTCTCCCAAACCTGGAGCTGTGCTGGGATCACAGCCCCTTCTCCCAAACCTGGAGCTGTGCTGGGATCACAGCCCCTTCTCCCAAACCTGGAGCTGTGCTGGGATCACAGCCCCTTCTCCCAAACCTGGAGCTGTGCTGGGATCACAGCTCCCACCTAAACCTGGAGCTGTTCTGGGATCTCAGCCCCTTCTCCCAAAGCTGGAGCTGAGTTGGGATCACAGCACAGAGACACCTCTGAATGCAGCTCAGTGCTGAGAGAAGCTCAAGGGAAAATTTGTTTTCCCCAAATTACCCCTTCCTTTACATCAAGAAAGCTGAACTGACAGCTTCAACCATGAACAAGTCAAGCAGGGAACCTTTGCAATCCTATAAGAGTGAATCACACCTTGGCTACTTCTCTACTTACCAAAAAAACAACAAAAAAAGTCTCTGGAACAGCTATTCTTACATAACAAGTTAAACTTGTCACCTTCCTCTCCTTTCTGTGACACTGCAGTGTCATCAGGAGAAACAGAAAATGACTCAGGGCCCACACCACATCCAATTTAAATCATATAGAACTTTAACATTTGAGTCAAAATTCTAATGCAAAGCTTCTTCCTCTTAAGGGAGCAAGTGAGGTCAATTGGCAGATTAGATAAAAGAAAGAAAAAAAAAAAACATTTAAAAGAAATTCAAGATTATGAAGATATTTTTTAGCTATTCCAAGATCCAGTTCTGTCCTGGCTCAGGTCCCCTTAGAGACAGAGGTTTTCTGTTGTACTTGGCTTTCTCCTTCCCCCTTCCACACACTTCCTGCTGGTCCTTGAGGAAGGCTCAATTCAGGTAGGGAAATCCTGCCCTCTTTAAGATGTATTCAGACTTTCACATCAATTAAACTAATTGGCAGCAAGTGCCACATGTACCTTAATTGTAACAGCAAAGACCCTGTGATTATACCAAATCCTTTCTGAAAATTAGATTGTTGTTTTTAAAGGGCTCTGAAATAAATACTTAAAAAGAAAAATAGGGGTCTATATTAGCATATTCACTGTATTACTTCCAAAGGTCAAAGTGTCCAAATAAATAACCTTGCTTATCTGTTTCAAAAACATAAACTAACATTTTTATTCTGTAACCATGATGTACTCTTTTTCACCAATTTACACCTTTAGTTAAGCCTTGTTTCAATCAGCCCCCAGCCCCACAAAATCTCTCATATTAAATTCTAGGCTGTTAACTTGCACACAGAAAGAAGCAGTATTTAATGATCTTGATTATATTTTTAATTAAAAGACTGACAGCTAAAGCAAGGGGCTCAATATCACCCAAACACGAGCCCATTGTGAAGGGATGCTTCAAATGTGAGATCCAAGTAGGGCTGCTCCAGAAACTCATGGAGGGGCACAAAGGAAGAGCCTGAAAGAGGCTTAAATCAGTGTCCAGAGGCAGCACCTGGCACAGGGCTGGCCAAGACTGCTCCAGCCATCAGGGACAAGCCCCAGGGAGCAGGATGCAGGAGCAGCACTCTGCTCTGCCTGGGGCCACTGATATCCCCAGGGATCCAAGGCACCAGGGGACATTCTCATCATTTTCCCACCACTGATAGCACTGATCCCACTTCACTCAGGCTCCCAGTGGCAATTCAAACATCACTTTGATTTACATCTATTTTCAACTCCATGGAAAGAAATTGGTGCCCTGTCTGGGAGAGGATTCCCAGAGTTCTTGGCATTAGAAAGGCTGCACATCATTTGTAGGGCAGGTGAGGCTCCTCAGGAGTCATAGAGGGGAAGAATCAGGCAACAAAGCTGGGTCAGGACCCTTGTGACAGCAGACAGACTAGAGGGAGGCACAATGCTTATTCTGAAAGGCAGCCTCCAAGGAAGCTGTTAAATGAAGCATCTATCCCTGCTTTTGTATATAACTCCTTCACATGTCTGAAACAGCCACTGTCGCTTGCTTGGAATCTCAGGAAAGAAGAAGGAATTATTTCCTAAGAGAGATGACTGCACCCCAGTACAAACAGCAGCTGTAACTGGATCTGTTCAGAGCCTGAATGGAAGCTGGGAGAGAGTGGGAATAGTCAGTTCTCAATTACCAAGCTGGCAATTCACAGTAAATCACACTGCTCTGCCTTCAGACATCCCTTCTGAGCCTACACAGCTCTACCACAGATATCTGGAGTATGTGGGGAAAGTGATAGAGTGGCTTTGTTTGTTTGCTTCCTTTCATCTCTACTAACCCAAGGCTGTCCTCAGGAAGGGCAGTTTGGTATCAGACATGTCCCAGTCCTTTCCATCTCCCTGCACTCTCAGAGCCAGGGAGGTTTGCCAGGGTGCTGTGCTTGCTCTAGTTTTGCTGGACAGTGTCATTCACTCGATAAGGACATCACAAACTTTGTAATGTGCAGTGCCACAGCTTTGGTAGGAAGACTATGCTGATTATAAAAGCTTGGGAGTTTTCATAAATGCAAATTTTCAGACATCCTACACTTAGGGTAGATATACTTTAATGCTGCAGACATTGAAAGAGAAGCCATTAAAGATATCCCCCAAGTTTTTAAAGAAAGTAGCTTGCATTTTTATTTGGTTTGGAGCAGTAGGTGATGAGAGCAGACATGTTACACTGAGGATCCCACCCAGGAGGAGCCCTTTGGGAGGCTCAGCTGGAGCAATGTCTGCTCCAGTCAGTCTCCAGAACTCTCAGCCCTGTGAAAGTATTTCTGTGTGTACAAAAGCAAAACGTTCAGACTGACAGCAGTCACTGGAAAATGTCAGGATTCCCACTTTGACAAACCAGAGTCCTCAATACTCCCCCTTACACCTTTCTCTGACATTTTTAACTGAGCAGGTTTCAGCTACCACTGAAACAATTAATGCAGAACACCAGGGTTTTTTCAGTGTATGTTCATGGGATGGTCCTCTCAATTAATGTGATATTCTGTGCTAGATGAAAACTTACAAGGTTGCCGGTTCAAAGAACATTTCACACACCACAAGCAACTACCTCAACTTCTGAGCCTGACCTTCCTCTGAACATTTTTATTACTGTGCCGTTGCAAAAGAGTTCTTCCAAGGTACCAAAGCTCCGTGAAAAGATATTTCAAATAACTTGGAGATTGCAACCACTTCAGCTTTTATTTATTTAGAGAAATATCAATGCAAAATTAAATGAAATTATTAAAATTCATTTAAACCTATCACATGAAGAAAAGTAGTTGGAGCTCCAGGCATTCAAGAGTTTTAAAAGGAAGAAAAAATTCTTATGGTTAAGAAGTATTGGTTCAGAAAAATTCTTATGGTTTATGGTTTTTACTACATAGCAACAGTCTGCTTCAATCTAAATAACATCGAAAGGGAATGCCCTGAGATACTGTGTGGAAGATTCAAGCATAAAAAAGAGGAAACTTGATTATTTTACTTCCTCTCCTGCACAAGTCATCTCTGCTGGGCAGAGCAGCAAATACCCACTTTCTGTCCCCAGTGGCCAGGATTTATCCTTTAGGATGCAGCCTTGGGAAAGCAAATATTGCTTCAAGATCCCTGACAACCATAGGAAACAGATAAAAGTGTAGCTGCAACTGAGTGGGAATTAGAATAGAGCAGGAAAGGTTAGAAGGCAATGTGAAATCCCACTGATACCTCACCTAACCCTTCAAGAGATATAACCTGAAGGATTTTTTGATGATCTTGTTTACTGGTTTTGGGGTGAGATTTTTTGGGGGGGACAACAATTCTGAGTGATAATTACTCATATTCTCATTCGACAGGAAACAAAAAAGTTAAAATACAACTTAGAGCTCTCAACTCAAAGGGTTTTTAAATATTAATCATTTACATACATGTATAAATAACAATTTTAATGATGAGAATGTCGTGAGCAACAATGAATGAGATCCGATTATAAATGATGTCAGGCATTCAAGGGATGTTTTCACTGTAATTAAGAGATGATGGTGGAAGAAAAGCAGCCTTCAGAAATTGAGACCTTTTGCACAATAAAGTTCAAGCAATTTAGATTTGTTCTTGTTAGAGGATTCTCTTCCATTGTTTGCCATTTTAAATTTAATCTTCTTTTTTTCTGCCTAGGGAGTTTCACCACTCATTTTTCTTGGGGGATCTTTACAGTTTTTGGAGTGGAAATATTATGTTAGAATTTCTCCGTAGAAAAATTTTATTTTTTATTTGAATGAATTTTAGGAGATAGCCTACCAATGAAATATCCTGGCTCTGGTGCAATCTCACAAGGAAAGCATCAAATGCCTTAACAACAAAGACATTTAAAACTCCACTGCAGAAAACTGAAGAGAATTTTCTATAGGAAAACAAACCTGCCTCAGTGGGAGATTACATGAGACCAGAAACCCAACAGTCCACCATGTTTCTCTGATTTCTATGTCCCCTCTTGTCTGAAACGTGTAGGATATGTCAGTAACTCATGTGCCTTTCCAGTCAGCCTCTGTGAGCAAGAATAATTCCTTCTCCCTATTTCCTATGTGGCTCCTTCCTGGTATTCACCTCTGAAAATAGTTTGTATATCCTCTGAGGAAAGTTTATTGCAGTGAGGCAGCCACAATGAACAGAAATGTCAAGTCTTGATGACAAGAAAGGAGTTTACTCCAAAGATCCTGATCTTTGTGTATAGGAGTGTATGCATGGCCTAGATTATAGGAATTCAACCATGAAGCAAAGAGGTTCTTAAAGACCCCAAAATGTGATTCCATGAAAAGGCCATTTATTGAGTATATCCTTCTCATTTCTCTCAGCTTTTCAGGCTTGTATTTTCTGGGAGTTTTAATTAAAAGATAATACCAAAAGATCTTTGGGTTTTAAATTAAATTCTCACATTTGCCTGCTTCCTCCAGCAGTGTTTGGCCTTTCCCATCAAATACCTCTCAACTGTCAGTGAAAAACACCAATGAACTCAACAGGAAGAGTGAAATGCCTCTCTCTGTCTCCCTCCTCTCTCTTTCACCAGCACGCCAGGATGTCAGATCTGGAGAGAAATTTGTGTATTTCCATTGTGGAGGGGAGGGGAACCTGTTGTGTCTTGGATTGATCACCACAATAAACAGAGGCTGTAGGTTCTCTGGGACATTCTCACACAATGTAGACGGTTTTGCAACATTTGTGGGAAAATGAAGCCATAACAATGAAATAAACCAACCCAAACCCACAAAAATGCCACAAAACCTACCAAAAAATGTCTGGTGCAGCCCTGGACCCAAGCTTTTCATCCAGAACTTACCTTGTAACTGAAATTGTTTTTACACCAGATATCTGGCTAGCTTATAGCCTTTTAAATATCTTACTCATCTCTGTACTTCCTAAGAGGTAATAGAAAAAATGAAATAGGTAATAGAAAAAATGAGATAGGCATATATATTTATTTCTATGACATTCCCTTAAATGTTAATATTTTAGTTTGCATTTTAAAGAGAATCAAAATACCATTTAGCAAAGATGAAGGCACAAAACTTTGCAAAAAAAAAAAAAAAAGGAAGATTAGTCAGTGAAGATTAAAATTGCTTCAACTCCAGTACTGTAATTTAAGGCAGAACACGGTGCAGACAAAATGCTTCTCTATGAGTTTATTTCCACTCTCTCTGCACATCTTCCCCTTGCAAGTTGTTACTTCGTTTCACCAAGAAGGCTGAAATCAATATAATGAGTAGAAAAGCACGCAAATTAGAGAAGTGTGTGTCAAGTGGCAGCATAAAAAGAGCAAGCGAGGATTCTGTTCCAGCAGAAAACCTCCAAAAAGTCTTACACGCCATCAACGTGGGTTCATTTCCATAAGAAACAAATTGGCAGTTGATGCTGATGAAGGCTGCCCTACACTTTACTGCTAATAAGTGACACCAGGGGCCTTATTACAAAGTATTTCTAAACATAAGAAATTCAGTAATGGGGCCCCCAAGGGCCGCGTCCACAAACCGCGGCCCCGCTCGGTGCCCATGTGCACAGTCACTGGTTTCCAAGGCAACTAACCCGAGCACAGAAGCCGTGTGAAACACTTGTGTAGGGAAGTTAGGCAAAGCCTTCTCAATATTTTCATTTTGTCATAGGGCCAGAGTGCTGGAAGCACTGATTTTCCTTGGTCCTGGACTACAGAGTCAGCCTGGGTTTAGACATCACCTATTGGCATCGCCTGGAGACAAAATGCAACCAAAGAAACAACACAGTGTGTCACAGCTGAGAATGCTCAGGGCATATTCCTCACTTATTTTTTTACTTTTAAACAGTTAAAAAAGAATGCAGCACATGAATGAGGACCACAAGCAGCCATGCCCCCCTTCCTGGACCTTCAGGCAGCAGAAGAGTATCAAGATTATTTGGTTTGTTCCCTCTTACCTTTGATTCTGGTCATGCTGCTGATAACACCAGCAAAATCCCCTCAAGTATGGTGTCAGCTCTGTCTTACCTGCCTATCAGCAGTCACACAGCAACTTCTCCAAACATACCTAAAGTAGGGGGGGAAATAACTATAGAGCTCCTAAAACACGCCAAAACCATTATCCATTCTCATGCCAGTTGAAGCATCATTTCATTCACTTGGAAATTTTCAGGCTTTTTGTAAACGTCAAGGTTGTTTACAACATTAACTTTAGAAAGGCAGGAAAGATAGAACACCAGAACTCCATTAAAAATATAGCTATTTAAGCTAGAAGTAAACAAATCCTGCATTATACTACTTGAACATTCATGCCATAGAGGACAAACCTTAAGCATAACTTTCCTTGGTATTCCCAGGCCAAGTCTCCACAGGAAAGAAAGTTGTCTTTCTTGCACAAATATGCAAAGCACTCTCTCCTGAGCTCACAGCTGCACGGGAGTTAACAACACACATTTCTGCTTTAACTGTAAGGCTGTGTTTAATTAATTAGGAAAGCACTGACTTATCCCAGAGGAAAGAGCAGAAACAACAGTTCTTTACCCCCTGGTTAGCAGTTTTGGAGGTAACACACCACTGTCACCAGCAGCACAGACCTGGCAGGGGCAGGGTGACTGCCAAGGCCAGTGTCCTTAAAGGACAGATGGGAAAGGACTCCCCACACTTCCTCCCAGAGCAGTCTCATGGCATCACTCTTGTAAGCTCAAAAAACACATTACCCACATTTCATTAAAAACAAATCCTGGGAGAGGTCATTTTCCTTTCAAGAAACCAAGCAAGAAATAAGGTTATAGGTACTAGAACACCTACAGTGTATATTAAATTCACTGAAGTTTTGATTAAACATCAGCTCTGCTTCATAGCAGGAGAAAAAAACTCACTCGTGTACAAAGAAAAAACTCACTCATGTACAAAGGGCCCCCCCTTTTGTCTTTTGCTCACCTCAGAATCTCATGATTTGTTTTTTTCAGTACAGCATTTTGGATATCTTTAAAACAACACACCTCATGTTTATAGCCACATAAACCTGTTATTCACTGCAGCTCTTCTAGCTAGGCATCTCATTTTTACAGTCTCTGGAGAGGCAGCTGTCCTCTCCATGGATCAACATATTGGAAACCACACCAAAACCAACAGGAGGATGCTTCTCATCCTTGAAGCACAATGAGCCAGTCTCAGATCTGGGATGCACCTGGTGACTTGCAATGCCACTGTCTTTCCACTTACAGGGCAGGAGCACCAAACTCAGCACTGCCTGGGAAATTTAATTACTGCAGGTGGCTTTGTGCAAGTGATGCCCCAGATATTACTGCTAACTGCCCAAAAAGGCAGTCCTCTTAAAGATCATCTGCAAACCAGAATCTGAGTAATGAAAGATAAAACAGCTAAGCCCTCCAAGAGCTCTCTGTACAGGGGAGAAGCAGAGGCACCATGAGATATGGAAGTAACTCAGAAAATGCAGGCTCAGGCCCCACGTGGCCTCACCATCACCCCCAGGAGCAGCAGCATCACACACCCCGGTGTCACAGCACGCTGCTCCCTGGTACCAAATCATCTGCTCCAGCACATCCAGAAACAAACTGTGCTCTGCTGTTTCCCAAAGCCCACAGGACTGCCAGTGAACCAGCAGAGCTGCAGAAACAAATCAATGCCTGGCTCTCCTCCCAAAGATGATTCCCAGCATCGGCAAGGTGACGGATGCTGTCACAGACTGTCAGGTGGCAAATCCACACGGGGCTTTTGCCAGTGGGGGGATTCTCTGCCTAACGAGGAGAGCACAGAAACTCCAGAATAAGCAGTTTCTTATTCTCTGGAAACTTCTTCTTCCAGAGTTTCTTATAGCCCTCTGTCTTCTCAGCTTCTAAATGAAGGTCTATGAATCCTCTGGCACTGAAATAGGGGTATAAAACCTCAAATTTCTTTGTGGGAATTGCCAGCTAAATGGGAGCTGTCTTCTCTTATCTATAGTATGAAAGAATTTCTAACCTTTTTTTTCCTCCTGAATAGAAATATAAAATAGCATCATGTAGTCTTATAGTTGTGAGGAAACTGAACTTTAATGGCTTCAGCACTTGACATTATTCATAGTTAGAAAGGTCAATTTTTATCCATCACATGAGGAAGATTTCTCTGCTTCCAGCCAGTGATATTGTTGAGAATTTGCTACTTTTAAAACAAAGTTTACTTCAAAGCCAAGAGTGTTTGCTCCTGAAGTACTATGTAAAACTCCAATCTACTGCATCTGCTGACAATACCAGCTGCAAAGGTCTTTGAAAACACTGTTCACACAGCATGAAAATTCTGAACAAATGGAAAGTTTTATAGCAATTCAATACACATAACCCTTGCTTTTACAATTCCAGTTGACACTTAAATATTTAAAAACAACAAGGGACATATGGGTTATTTATTCTCTTTTTTATTTTAATTCTAGTTCTGAAAATAGTTTCTAACTTAGTTATTTTAAAACAGAAATGGCACCATTTTAGCACTGAACTTGTGGGCAATTCATCAGGTTGTGAATTCTAACCTGACACTTACAATACACCAAATGCTTTTTCAATGCTGCTGTTGCACCATCTGCTTTGATATTGCTTCAGAATTACACTTAAAAATATGTAGCTAGAAGCAAAACGAGGTTTATAGAATTTGACTACAATCTATATCATTCTGGGAGGGAGGATTAATCTTCAGTGCTTGAAAGCTTTTATGCTTCATAATTTTTGACAACATTTGAAAAAGAGAACTGGCACTGCCAAAAGGATGTAAAAGTTTGCTCTTTTTAAGTTGTAAAATAGTCGTGTTCTTGTTAAGTTCTAAAGAATATTTTGTGTGGTATTATTTGTCTCTTCCAAATGTAACCCACAGATATTGCTAGAATTTGTTTTAATTTTTCTTTCACATGGGTATGACAAAAATTTATGTAACTTTGAAATAAAGGGTACAATAAAACAGATCTCTAAAGGATGAAGAGTGGAATTTTCTTACACTCTAAAGAGCAAAATTTACTCATAATCTCACTTTTGTGGACGGACATGACTGAATGGAGATGTTTCACATCATTACAGCTTCATGTCATAGTATAAATATTGCAGATTTTACAGTTTCAGTTGAAAATTTATACAGAATAATCAAGTTGCAGAGTAGGGAGGCAGACAGTTTTATGAGATATACTGTAATTGTTCTGACCTACTCCTGCTACTGATGAAATAGGGGTCATAAAGTGAAAATCTTACTGTTTCTTTGTCCTTGGTCTAAGCATGACCTAAATGTTGCAAATCTTATGACAAAAAAACCAAAAAATGAAGCCATTTCTATATGTTAGCTGGCTCTATCGTTGAAAGTATTTATTTGGAAAACAGATTTCACTTGAACTGCCAAAAGGGAGGGTCTCTGACTCTCCCCAGTGCTGGCCTCTGTCAGAAAAAGCATCCAAGACCAGGTAGATATGGAGCATAAACTGCACTCTAAATCTCACTTTAATTCTTCATTATTTCAAGAAAAAAAAAAATAAACTAAACCACACAATTTTATCTTTCTGAACTTTTCTTAATAGTAGAACATAAAGGTGAAATAGGTAAGTATATTCATGTTTTTAAAAAGCATCTATAAAATACAAAAAAGAAAGAAGAACCATGGAGATAGCACCAGTTAATAGCTTACACATTACTATCCTTCATGGTATGTTTCTTTATTCTTTTTTTCTTGGTATACTTTAAATGTGCAGGATGAAGAATTTTATCACTTCTCAAGAGGATTATTCTTTAGAATAGATCTCAATAGATCTTAGACCTCATCTAAAATTTCTTTGGTAGGCCAAAGGCAAAACCGTGACTTGAAGCATTTCAGCATTTCTACAGAGGGTGCTTCTACTGGGTCACAACTCTCAGAAATCACAAGGTTTTCCACTGTGAACCCATTTGGATTTTAGTGCAAGTGCAGTGAGCTGGTGAAGAGGAGCCCAAGGGATCATCAGTCCCCACTCTGCAAGAGGATGTGCCATTTATTATGGAACAATGATTTCATTCATGGAACAGTTTTTCATTCTGCCCTTCATTCAAGCTTTTTTTTTTTCCTGACATGGTTTTGTGCTTCAGGATTTTTTTTTCCTCAGTGTTAAGAGGTAAATAAGGACAATCAAGTCTCTGAGACACAAGTTCTTTTGCACTTCTGCTCTGACGCTTCCTCTGGTGAACCCAGCCTCTTTGTTTCCCATCCATTGCACTCTCCTCACACTCTTCCAACCTTCTTTTAAACATCTCACTAACATTTTAAACAAGCACCTTAGAACACTCACCATTTTGTGCTTCTCTCTTCGGGGTGGCTAATGCTGACAAGGCTCATTATTTGTTCTGTAATTATCTCCTGCAACTTCCCATTTGCTGAGGAAAAAAGAGGAGCAAAATGCAGTAAGATTGCTGACACTTTAAGGCTTCTGCCTATCATGCACTTGTACTTCCTTGCTTTTCTATTTATCTGTTTCTCTTTCAGAGCTCTTTGCAAGAAGGATTTTACTATGGGCCATAACCAGGGCTCTCAGATAAGAGAGCAATAGTGATAACACTGCTTCCAAAGCAGGGGGTGGTTTATGCTCATTAAAAACAGAATTTCACATCCATTGAAATGTGTGATGCTAATTCAACTGGAAGCACTCAAATCATCTTTCAAAAACTAGCACTGCAATGACTGAGGATGGCTCAGCTTGATGGATTAAAAATGTTACACAAGCTTCACAGCCCCAGCTGTGCTAGGTAAGAGTTATTCTCTTTTGATGAGTAGCAAACTGGTGTGCAAAGAGATGATGTGGTTTACAAAGTTCCTGTGCTAACCCACCAGGATCCAACTACATCTGGGTCTGGAAATCACTTCTCTGCCTGGTCCCTGAGCCCAGCACGAGCTCACAGAACCCTGGGCATAGCAAAGGTGGTGCTCCTCTGAGCCCTCCACTTTTAATGCTAAATACCAAGTCTGTGGCACACAGGATTGCTCTGATGACTCAAGAGTTACTCCCAAATTATATTTTACCTTTTCTTGTTTGATTTTAAAACGTAAAGAGTTTTCTGTTAATGCTGCACCGTGCATGCAGCTCTCAGGCATATTCTGCCTTGCTCTTTGAGAAGGCCCAGAGTTACATATTTATGTTTTCTCCAGTACATGTGAATCTATGCTAATTATTGCATTGATGACAAAATTATCTGAATTGTCTTTGGCAAAGCAGAAGCAAACTGCATAACATCCACTGCAGATATAAATTTTAAAAAAAGACTATTCAAAAGTGTTCCATCATCGACTGAGGCTCTTGAGCATATGTTAGATTTTAAAAATAATAAAAAAACCCCACCATTTTGTTCCCCTAGTACAGACAAAATAAATGGCAGCCAATTCACTTCAAACAACATTCCTGCACACAAAGTTGGTGACATAATTAAGAAATGTATTCAAGCTATTACTAATTTAACACAGCTCATCAATACTTCCATCAGAAAGCTGTTTATGGCCAACAGTGTCACAACTGAATTTATGCATTGTAAATACAAATATATTTTATTCATAGAAAATTCTTGTGACTTCAATTATGCAATAAGTATTTATTTGGAATTCATTATTTTTTGTTTGATAACCATCATTAATTCATGTCCAACTGATTAAGCCTGCTGTAAAGCTTTAGTGAACATTATACAGGATAAAATATAGATTTGTAGTGCTCAGTATTTTCCCTACAGCTTTAAGTGGAATGTGTGGACAATTACATAATACTGCTCCACACCACCACTGAGTTTCATGTTACAGAAATATATTTCACGGCTTTCTATTAAAAACAATGTAAATCTCTAGCAAACAATTATTGATTTAGGAGAGCTTTAGCTGCTTGCTGCTTTTAGACTGCACAAAGTTGTCTCTTTTCTCAGTCCCCTTTTCCATTTCTGCCTGAGATTCACATGCAGGGTGTTCCCTGCACCGCCCCTCACTTTGCAGGCAGGAAAATGCTTCCCAAACAAGCAAGCTCTCAGCACCACTGCCTCGCTTGGAAATGGTGGGATGTTTAGGAATACATAGTAAATTTAATCTTCCCCCACATTTTTTCTTAAGCAGAGTGCTAAAATTTGTGTTGGAATATAAAGTACGGTTCATATATTCCTGAGCTGGCTTTTCTTTTTATATTGTTTTTGCTGCAGTTTCCTGAAGTTCACCAAGAAATCAGCAGCAAAAAGCACAAATTAAAACAGCAAGTACGTGAAAAATAAAGACTATGGGGGTACTTTTTGTCCTCCTGTTCCACAGACAAATCCAGTTATCCAGGGAAACAAAAGTTCAGACTGATGCATGAAACCATTTCACCAAAGTTAAAAGCACAAGACAGGAAGATTTAAGTAGTCCAAACCAAAAAATGCCTACTCATGAAACCAAACAGCTGTGTTGAGATAATTTCTGATAAACAAAGAGAGCATGAAACCAGAACTTAATGGACCAAAATACCTATGTTGGAAATTAGGCCCAATTAGTGAAAACAACAATGACTGAGTTGTTTCCTTTTTACTTTTTTCCTTCTATGTGCTGAGTTTGAGATCCTAATTTCAAGCTGACACCAACAAAAGGCATGGACCAAAAGGAGTTGCTGTGCTGCACATCCAGGACCTGCAAATTCCCTTTTATTCCTCTTTGGCCACAGTTACAGAAAGACAAAGCCCAGAGAGCCAAACAGAGCAGTGAGCCCAGAGCTCCTCTGCTCTTTGCCTCTTCCTTTGGGACCTTTCTGGGGCTTGCCACATTTAAAGAGCCCAGCTTTTCTGAAAAAAATATTCAGCCTAGTACTGAACCTTTTGTTTTGTGAGCCCTTTGCAGCTACAAATAACATTTTAATCCAATACTCTGAATATTTGCCAGCCTCAAACCAAAAGAACCACTGACTTCTGAGTTCACACCGCTGTTGTCAGACTCATTTGTGAAACTGGCTTTGGAAATTTCTAGCACCATTGATAGCAATGTCACACACTCCAACAATTTATTTTGAGTTTGTCAAAACCACATGTTCACTTTGCAATGAGCCTGTGAAAGTACGTGTAGGACAAAAGACAAAGTGAAATATTTAGAGCCATAATTTATGTATTTATATTTTTAAACAGCTAATGTAACTTAACATGCAGAGAAGTGGCTTTTATGTGATAAAGAAAATCCAGATCATCAAAAATAGTACAGCATTAGTGATTACTTTTGATGGTAAAATATATTATTCATAATAATACCTGCTAAATTTAATTAAAATATTTATATTGAAAGATATTATTCATAAAACAAAGATTGATTATCAGTCAGCAGAACCAAAAATCAAGATCAAACATTTCAAGAGTGCTTTGTAAAGGAATCCTTCATGAAAGGAAAGATATTGCTGGTTTCAATGAAAATCAGCCCAGTGGAGTACACAGATTAAAGCCAGGAGGAGCAGTGTCCTTGTGCTTTAGTGATCACACTGAATTCTGAAATGAAACCCAGGAGGTAGGAAGATCCTAAGTGGATTTGAAGAGCTCTCCTGTTTTCATGTAGTGCTTAACTACCAAACCACATTTTTTAAAAATGCATTACATTTCTCTCCCATTAAGTTTTTTCCCTCGATGGGCTCTGGTTTTGAGGAGTTGGTTGTTTGTTTTTAAGGAACACAACTGAAAATGCACTGTGATTATTTCTCTCTGAACATCAGCACTTCTTTTTAATAAAATCTCATTGCTCAGTGGTAATAATTCATTTTTCACATCCTGTCAGCCCATGCAGACACAAACATTCTCTATCCTAAAACAGCAGCAAGGAGAGCATCTTCAATTCTTATTCTTTAGGATGTTACCTAAACTGAAGTAGCCACACAGCCATCCTAGGTAACATCACCACTTGGAAATGGCAACAGCACCTGGCTCCCTTCTGCTGGGTTGAAATCAGATGAGCAGCAAAAAGGGCTACTGCCATTTCTATTAATCTAAGTCAGTTTCCTCATCACTTCCTTTCCAGCTAAGGAGAGAATTTCTCCTTGTTGAGAAGTGAAGTGAGCAGATGGACATCCTATTCTACTGCAATAACACTGCTTTACATCTCTCTGACAATATAACAGCACTGTATATTAGTGTAATTTACTCCCACTTTAAGTCTCCTTTTCACTGACAGAACAGCATGAAGAGATCTTCATGTAAGTGAAAATAAGTCCCCTGTGAATTCCAGGAAGAAATTATGACGTAGAGAATGTAAGACAGTGAACAAATCTTGGATGCTGTTGGAAACGGTACAATTAAAATATCATTCTGACTTAAGGGTTTTACAAGCACTGAAAAGTAAATAGGGATTATCTATTTAGTTCACACTTAAACAACAAATCATATGTTCTCTGATCTCCAGAGATGATAGCACGGAGGCACATGATTGATACATTATGGTATATTAGTCACCAATGATGGTGTGCCTGTACTGAGCAAGAACTGCCTGGGAGGGTTTCAGTCTCCTGCAGCAGCCACCCAACACCTCTCTGGCAGTACTGACATCTGTGGGATCATTCTCAGAAAAACAACAGAATTAAATCCTCTCTCTTGTCGTGAGGGGTGACATCAAATGGCATTACTAGGTATTGAGCACCTTCACCACCATGCCAAAGGTCCCAGGCTATGAGAGCCTGCTCTGCCTCTGCTCTGGTCACACAGTGCCTCTGTCTGTGCTGCTTCCAGGCTTAAACAAGCCCACAGACTACTCAGATTTAGCAGAGAAATTTTACAAAGGCAGACAAATGTCCAAAAGTTGCTGCCTTCTCACCCTGCAGCTGTCACTGAGGAATTTGGGAGGAGGAGGAGGGTGTGCCAAGGAAGCCCCTGCCCTGCAGTCTGTGCTGGAGGATGCAGCATGCGCAGGAAATGATGCAGCTCGGGATGCAAACTCACCTGGGGCAGCCTGGAGATGAGGGATTTATTAAATTCTATTGCTAAGAAGACTGTGTGTAGTACACACTCTCAAGGGATATGATTTTGCAATCCTCACCTCACAGGCATGCCAGCTTATGTTTTACTAACCACTCCAAGGAGGAGCTTCACACAAATGAAGAGGTGCACAAGCGCAGCGCCTTGTGCTTTTCCCACACAGAGTTTACCACACACAGGGATACTTCTGATACTTAAACTTGAGGTGTAAGATGCTGCAACACTCCCAGATATACCCATCTTATCCTCTAGAGGCTTTCCCTCTACTACTTCTTAAAATTACAAGTAATAATCCTCCCCTCTGATGTGGCACTTGGTCTGCTTCTCGGGGCAAGCCCTTGTCTCCTTACTGAAAACACCTGGCTGAACCCCAGCTCATCTGCTCAATCTTACCTCAAATGTGAGAGCAAAAAGAAGGCAAACTGGAATTCCCATTATGATGAAAGTTTTAGGCTGATGAAAATGTATCCCAGACATTCAGATTTATAAACTAGTTTTGTAGTGTGCCCATCAACTGGTTTATCAGTGAGAGATCTGGCAAATGGTGTAAAAGTGTCTTGAGCAGATCTAAACAGCAGAAGGGGCAATGTGTAGGATGCAAAATCAAAAGAAACACAAACTACAGAAAGAAATATAAGAAAATGCAGTTTTAAATAACTTAATTGCATTTCATCTCCTACAATTTTGTCTTGATTCCTTACCTGTCCACTCCACCTACCAAAAAGGACAGTTTATATATAATACATAGTTGTTGCCAAAAAGAAAAATCTTCTGCACATATGGAGTGGCCAACTAATGAACTTTATTTTGTCCATATACCAAATATTTTTGGCACATTTCACACATATTTTGTGCAGTATTTCTACCTCAGTCTCTATTTTACAGAATTGTGATATTAATACCATAGAATTTCAATCCAAACTTTACAATTTCAAATTATTTTTTTTTTCAGTTGTAGGCACATGCATGATTAAGCCACCACAAAAATTCTTCCCATTGCATTTTTAACAGGATACTTGAACAATTCACAGTGAAGCAAATGATGGGAATGAATCCTTGCTGTCATCACTGCACTTTACAAATGGGGCACCTGATTTTATTTCCTTCCCATATTCTGTAGCACAACTGTTACTAAATGTGAGTGATTAGGGCAAAGAAGGGGTGCTAAGGCAGGGATTATTATGTTTTAATTACAGGGAATGGAGCACCTTGGTGCCTCAGACAACAATTCCACCATTCAAATGATCGACCAACTTAGTTTTCTGCATGTGTTCTATTGGTGTGTTTTATTAATAAGCCCTCAAAAACCTTGCATGGTATTTGAAGGATTTATCTCAGCCTCTTTCTTGATGTTTTTTCCCCACAATTGGAAGGCCACCTACTTGGAGTTCCTCATGGCTGATTTCTTTCTCCACTAATGTTCAGTAGCTATTGTTTTATTGCAATGTATTTACAAGAAACAGGCAATTTTTTAAGGTGCCAAGAGCTTCAAGCTTTGTTTGTTTATAGCTCCTCTGTGCACTGCTACATTTTTTCTTGGATTCAACTGCCAATGTAAGGGATTAAGGGGCTAAGCGAGTTTGACTGGTGCAGGAATCTTTCAAATATGTTCTTCTAGCTCAACTCTTTCACTGGCAGTTTTTACTTAACGATAACTGCCAAAATAAAAATCCCCTGGTGCAGCGGGAGTGACAAAACAATCACACTTTTCAGGCACAATTCAATATCTATTCACACCTCTGAAAAAAAATGAAATAAAATAAAAGTTGACAAAATTATAAAGCTCTGGCCTGTTGGCTTGCTTTTGCTGGAGTTTTTATTTAGGTTTTTTTAATGCCCCAACAGATCTTCAGATTGTTAGGGGTGGAGTGTTTGCTGATATTGCTCTGCCCACAGAGCAAGAATTATTTAATTAGGCTCTTATAAGTGCAAATAATTTTTCTTCAGGCTATCCTCCAGAAATCTTGCATGAACACTCTCTTCAGTTACTGCCTTTTTTTGTTTCAGGCTACCTGAAAATTTCCTTTATCTCCTGATCCCCCTATCCTAGTGATGCTTCTAGTGTTTTGTCTCTAGAAATAGAAATTATTCTTTGCATGACAGCTTTACCTATTCTTCTTAGCTCCTTGTCCTCAAAGTGAAGCACAACTGTGTTCATCTGAACACCAGGCAAGATGTGCAAGATGCTTTTTAAATAACTAAGATATTGTCTACATGTCATTTTTCAACAGTAAAATGAAGATAACAGCATTTCAACTACAAATTGTTTGGTGGGTTTTTTTCATTATGAATAGCCCTACATCAAGGATTTTTTAAAACACACACACACAAACTGTTATTTGGTAAAAGATGACTGGGTGGTAGTGTAATTGTGAAAGGACAGAAAGAGAGAATACAAGAACCACCAGAATGAGAATAATTTTGATCACACAATTGAATGCTCATAAAAATACTCCTATTAAAATCTGTAGATGATACAATGACAAAAAGCATATGGACAACCTTTAACTCTTGAGAAAGTTGTGTTGAAACAAGTACTGAGCAGAGTTATAGACCAGGGAGCACAGAGCACAGGTCCTACCAAGGGAATGACAACTTGAACCAAAAAAGCTGCAATTCTGACAAGTGAGTGCAGATTCAAGTGGAAAGGTAATTCAGATACTCTGTCACGATGCTGGGTACAAACCCAAATAAACCCCAGTTCAGTATCTGACAAAGAATGAGCAAAGTGTAAGAACAAGACAATGGTACAAACAGTGTGACTGCAGTGTCTGGTAATCAAAGAGAGCTGAGGAATTAGAAGAAAAGTGTAAACATATAACAAGCAAGGGTTCAAGATTAGAAAAATGTGTCTTATTATTGGTAGACAAGCACTTGATCTCTTCAGCCTACCTGAAAGGGGTCTCTCCAGTGTTGTGTAATTCCATCATCTAAACATCTCCACAGAGGAGAGAGAGCAATGAGAACAAGACAGAGAACCTCAGGCAAACATTCCTCATACTGGGGGTGACTGACCACTACAAAAACCTCTAAAGACCAATCACAGATTATCCCATCTCTTGGTATTCAAGCCTTTCTGAAATTGGTACTTATTAAAGAGTGACCTCCCCACAGTAACACTGGAGTGACATTTGTGACATGACGTTCATAACCCACATCATACCACATCATCTGAGTCACAGAATGACACTCTGCTTATTTATAACCTGTCAGAGAAAACACCCCACGTGTTTCACCTCTGCAACCTGTGGAAACAACCATACCTCAGTAAACTTTGCATTCACATCTCTTTCCTACTTTGTCTAAAAGTATATCCATGTATTTCTTACTCAGAACCATTCCCTCTTGGCATGAGGGAAGCTTGATAGCTCTTGGCATGAAGGAACATGTGATTAACACGTGTGGGCTCAGTGTTCCTCATTTGAGAATACTGCCTTCATTTGTATGGAATACAAATATGTCACATTTCCTCAGTATCTGAAACAGAACATTTATATTTATGAGGATATAAACTCATTTTCTCAAGTCTCCGATATTTGTTGAAAATTAATCATCCCCTTGCGAAACACATTCACTAGAATATTCATAGGAAGCAAACATAATGAATAATCATATTCAACTTTCATAATCAAAAGTTCCCAAAGCAATTTACAGGAGATAAGTATCATTATCCCCATTTATGGCCAGGGAAACTGAGGCATAACATTGACTTGCTCAACATTAAATAGCAGAAATGTGTTACACCTTAGATTTCTGGCAAAACTCTGGAATTCTTTTTCCTCTAATGCATAAAGACAGTCAAAGAAAAAAAAAAGTTTTAATTTCAATGAATATTAATATGTTTCTGTGATCTCCAGCAAGATTTCCCTCAAGCAACTGATACTTTTCCACAGTGTTCAGCGTGTCTGTTTTCTTCAAGGCCTACTCATTTCCACTTGAATTCCAGAACTATTATACTAAAAATCTGTGAAAACTTAAAGCAGGTTTCTTGACTTTATTTGCAGCAAGGCTAAGGCACCAGTAACACTATGCACAGTCTCCCCAACATCTTTTACCTTCCTTCTGCTCTAAAACTTTTTTGTTTATACAGAAAGATTTTAAAATGACACAAGGCCACCCTAACCAAAGTTTCCTTAATCTAGCAGTTATCACTTAAAAAAATTGTAAAGGGAAAACACCCTCCGTTTAAATTCGAAAAGTTTCAAATTCATAAGCTATCCTTCTTCTATTAACCATTATCATTTTAATTAAAGCTAAAGAATTAAATCTACATGGAAAAAAAAAATTTACCCTCAGTTTCACTTGGGGGGGAAATCAGATTTTCTCCACTAAGAGAAATGAGAACACTGAAATTGTAAAATATTTCACAAGCACATCCTTTCCATTTATGTACCTCGAGTTTGATGATGAAGTCAGTTCACAGCCCTACTTAACGAGCAGAACTGTATATATACATATTCTCTCTCCTTACTGCTGACTTTAATAGTTCCTTTTAAAATGATATATGCCAATGTAAATATAGTTAACATAAAATAATTATATTCACAAAATATTTATTAAATTTACTTCTCCACATAAAGAGTGAAAAATAAAATCTCCATGCTCTGCTCAGTGATTTTAATGTGAAACTGCCGGTGAAGTCGTCAACACATTCTTGGTGTAATACATTAAGCCAGCATGTGTGGGTGTCACATAATTGTAGACAATTTAGTGACTGAATTCCTTTAGGGTTTTAAAGTTCTACTATGTTTTTGCTTGGATACCTCTTTTTTGGGTCATTAAGACATGGTTGTCAAAAGAACAGATGAAACAAGCTTTTAATGTTTTATTGCTGAATAAGAGTTTGAAGGAGTTGCTCTGCCTCAGCATCCAGGGTTTATAGCTGCAAAGCTGTATTTTATCTCACACACACCCCCTCTGAAGCTTCATGCTGAGGGTGAAACTCATTTTGGAGAAAACAATACAGAGCTTTCTGGATTTTGATCACAGGTCTTATTACATTGCTGTGTTATCTGACATGATCCCCTTCTTTAATGCACACACTGGTTCCTCTGCACCACGAGCTGCTCACTACCAAGGCTGACCCTTCCCCAAGGAGTCCTGGGGAAGCTGTTCTGACTACAGAAATGGAGAAAAATCACATTGTGCCCTGCTGTTCCCAGGGCAAACACACCCCAAATCACATTGTGTGTGCCCTGAACCCAGAGCAAACACACCCCAAATCACATTGTGTGTGCCCTGCTGTTCCCAGGGCAAACACACCCCAAATCACAGTGTGTGTGCTCTGAACCCAGAGCAAACACACCCCAAATCACATTGTGTGTGCCCTGAACCCAGAGCAAACACACCCCAAATCACATTGTGTGTGCTCTGAACCCAGAGCAAACACACCCCAAATCACATTGTGTGTGCCCTGAACCCAGAGCAAACACACCCCAAATCACATTGTGTGTGCTCTGAACCCAGAGCAAACACACCCCAATTCACACTGTGTGTGCCCTGAACCCAGAGCAAGCACACCCCAAATCACATTGTGTGTGGCCTGCTGTTCCCAGGGCAAACACACCCCAAATCACATTGTGCCCTGAACCCAGAGCAAACACACCCCAAATCACATTGTGCCCTGAACCCAGAGCAAACACACCCCAAATCACATTGTGCCCTGTTCCCAGGGCAAACACACCCCAAATCACATTGTGCCCTGAACCCAGGGCAAACACACCCCAAATCACATTGTGTGTGCCCTGAACCCAGAGCAAACACACCCCAAATCACATTGTGCCCTGTTCCCAGGGCAAACACACCCCAAATCACATTGTGCCCTGAACCCAGGGCAAACACACCCCAAATCACATTGTGCCCTGATGCTCCCAGGGCAAACACACCCCAAATCACATTGTGCCCTGATGCTCCCAGGGCAAACACACCCCAAATCACATTGTGCCCTGTTCCCAGGGCAAACACACCCCAAATCACATTGTGTGTGCCCTGAACCCAGAGCAAACACACCCCAAATCACATTGTGCCCTGAACCCAGGGCAAACACACCCCAAATCACATTGTGTGTGCCCTGAACCCAGAGCAAACACACCCCAAATCACATTGTGTGTGCCCTGAACCCAGAGCAAACACACCCCAAATCACATTGTGTGTGCCCTGAACCCAGAGCAAACACACCCCAAATCACATTGTGCCCTGTTCCCAGGGCAAACACACCCCAAATCACATTGTGCCCTGAACCCAGGGCAAACACACCCCAAATCACATTGTGCCCTGATGCTCCCAGGGCAAACACACCCCAAATCACATTGTGCCCTGATGCTCCCAGGGCAAACACACCCCAAATCACATTGTGCCCTGTTCCCAGGGCAAACACACCCCAAATCACATTGTGTGTGCCCTGAACCCAGAGCAAACACACCCCAAATCACATTGTGCCCTGAACCCAGGGCAAACACACCCCAAATCACATTGTGTGTGCCCTGAACCCAGAGCAAACACACCCCAAATCACATTGTGTGTGCCCTGAACCCAGAGCAAACACACCCCAAATCACATTGTGCCCTGAACCCAGAGCAAACACACCCCAAATCACATTGTGTGTCCTGCTGTTCCCAGAGCAAACACACCCCAAATCACATTGTGTGTCCTGCTGTTCCCAGAGCAAACACACCCCAAATCACATTGTGTGTCCTGCTGTTCCCAGAGCAAACACACCCCAAATCACACTGTGTGTGCCCTGAACCCAGAGCAAACACACCCCAAATCACATTGTGTGTGCTCTGAACCCAGAGCAAACACAGCCCAGATCACATTGTGTGTGCCCTGAACCCAGAGCAAACACACCCCAAATCACATTGTGTGTGCCCTGAACCCAGAGCAAACACACCCCAAATCACATTGTGTGTGCCCTGAACCCAGAGCAAACACACCCCAAATCACATTGTGCCCTGAACCCAGAGCAAACACACCCCAAATCACATTGTGTGTGCCCTGAACCCAGAGCAAACACACCCCAAATCACATTGTGTGTGCCCTGAACCCAGAGCAAACACACCCCAAATCACATTGTGTGTCCTGAACCCAGAGCAAACACACCCCAAATCACATTGTGCCCTGTTCCCAGGGCAAACACACCCCAAATCACATTGTGTGTGCTCTGAACCCAGGGCAAACACACCTCAAATCACATTGTGTGTGCCCTGAACCCAGGGCAAACACACCCCAAATCACATTGTGCCCTGATGCTCCCAGGGCAAACACACCCCAAATCACATTGTGCCCTGATGCTCCCAGGGCAAACACACCCCAAATCACATTGTGCCCTGTTCCCAGGGCAAACACACCCCAAATCACATTGTGTGTGCCCTGCTGCTCCCAAGGCAAACACACCCCAAATCACATTGTGCCCTGCTGTGATGCTCCAAGGGCTTAAAAAAGGCCCCACATACAGAGAGCTTGGAGAAATGTGACTGCAAGGGATGGGAAGGTACAGCAGCAGCAAAAGGAGATGTGTGTGAAATGTGGGCCCACTGCTCAGTCAGGTGAAGGATGCAGCACTGAGGGATGCAGGAAGGGCTCAGGGAAATAAATTCCCCAAGGTTTGCTCACAGACCTCCTGGGTCAGATCAAAAGTACCCATAACAGAGGATGACTGAGCTACATTTGGGCAAACTGGACACACACAGGTGAGTTCAAGCAATGAGACAGGACAGATCCTAGACCCTAGGAACATGAAGGATGTTGTCAAAGCAGGTAAAACTCAGTGGAGAGCTGCCAGCACAGACAGTGGGTGCTGCACATAACATTCCAGAGAGGCTGAGAGCTGCTTTCTTCTACCTGGAGAAGACACACAAGGCTCAGAGGGAAAGGGGCAGGAAGGGATCTTCTGCTTTGTAGAACTGCCTGCTAGGAGAGGAAGAGATGCCAAAGCCAGGCTGAAGTGAGTGGAAAAGAAGAATCTCTACCTTTGGAGATATTTCATGACCATCTTGAAGACCATGAGGAACCCAATTCAATTTTCAAACAACATAAATACAACTTGTTAATTTTAAACATCTACATGATTCTGCTTTCATCATCCACATGACCTCACAAAACATAGTATCAAGACAACTATAATCCATTGATTATAATAATCAACCTGATTAGGATTTCAAAATGAACATATCAACATAATTATAACTGGTTGAGGACTGCCAGCTTTTTTTTTCTCTATACGACAATTGCCATTAAAACCTTGGAAGAAGGAAGATCTAGTACTTTTCCTAATTTCCATAAAATCTAAAATTTGAAGACCATATTCTAAGGTCTATCATTCTCAAACTTGTTCCCTGAATTCCTTTACCTTTAAGGACACACCCGTGTTCAAGTTTTACTGACCTTGTTTGGATGATCCAAAATGAGGAGGAGTGTGGGAAGGCACAGAAGATGGCAACCAAAGAGTTCCAGAGAAATCAAATAACTGAAGCTAACAGCATTTTAAAACATGTCATAGTAGCCCAGCTGCCACAAAACCTCAAATTCTATAATATTCTGCACATTAAAGTACGTATCCACAAACCTGGGGGAAAATCCCATGGGCTTAAGCTGGTGCAGATGAAGTGGAAAAATAGAAACACCTCAATGGAGGAAACAGTCTGGAAGGCTGACTGAGAAGTCAGTCTACTGCAAATTTACTGTATGATTGTGAGGCAAATAAAAGGTTAGGAGAATCTTGGGTGGTTTAGAAATGAAAAGTCAAGGTGCTGAGAACAACTCCTCTATACTTCTGGGAGTTATGCATCAATTCTTGACAGTTCAGTGCAGAAAGACAGGTGGATTTGACAGATGTACTTTTTCTGCAAGACTGAATGAAGAAAATTCCAGACGATTGCAATAAAACACTCGTTTCATCCTCCAGAACTGAGCAGGGGGGTGTGTGAAACCCTGGCAACACAGCCAAAAGATAGCACTAAAACATGCAAACAGCTGAAAGCAGAGAAGGCATGAAATGCTACTGAAACTTTCATCTGATCTTGCACTGAAACCAAGTGCAGTCATTTTATCTAGGCTGATCAATGACCATTCATTCACTGCACAGGGGTGGCTGGAGTATGGTTTTCCCTACACAATCCCATGAGGGTGCAGGTTTACAGGACAGGACGTGGACATCACCTCCCTCAGTCACAGAGTCGTGTTTGCCTTGGGTTTCTTTCCCAAATTCCATGGGACTGGCTAGGGCTCTAAATCCAGCTGGCTGGCTGACTGCTGCCTGTTAGACTCACCCCACAGGCTTTCATAAACTGCATGTAAGAGCTTGATGACTTTTTTTTTTAACTATTTTTTGTCCATTCCTCAATTTTTTCTGCCAGAAAATGGACTCCCTGGGTCTTTTTCCCATCCTGCAAACATCAGCAAGAAGTGAGAAGCAACAGGATAGAGAAGAAGAACATCAGAGTACACCTGACATCATTTGAAGAGGTAGCTGCTAGAACATACAGAAAGCAGCAAAAAACGACCATAGGCCATCAATTCCAATGTGTTGTGCTGAGCATGGAAGGCAAGAAGGGCCAGCAGTTAATTAAGAATATATGTTTTGATTAATACAAAGAAACAAGCTGATTGTGGGATTAATTAGGCTACAGAACAATTTGTCTCCCAAAGGAAGAGCTGGAGTTTCCTCCCCTTGAAACTTCAGGAAAAGCCTGAATGGAACTGAGGAGAAGGCACAGTAGAACAGCTGCCTCATGGCTTGGTAAAGCAGGACAGGAGACATTTCCACACATCAGCCTGCTGTGTTTTCTGCCCAAATAAAACCCACCCTTGCTCAACCTCCAGCCTATTTCCCTGCAGCTTTTTCTTGACTGTCACTCCCTCTGTGCTCTTTTAAAGCTTGCAATGCAACTTCACTCAACACAATGATCACAGTCCTCTGCAGCTGAAGCACCACCACAGAGCGAGGAAACCCCAGACTGTTTGTTTGCCATGACAGAAACTTCTGTTTTCAAATATTTTAAGATCAGCAGAGCCCAACTGTTTGAAGAAGCTTATAAACTAAATGGCTTACAGATATTAAGTAATTGTGAAGATGCAAGCCTTGCTCAAAGAAACCCTTGCAAATCTTATCATTGCTTACTACTTATAGTACAGTCATCCTTTAAGATTTGAAGCAAGTCAGATCATACTGAAACAGAACAGATGCAACAAAACTATTCTTATTCTCACCACTTTTCTTAAACTGGTCTTAGTGCAAATCCCCTGCTATTAATGAAAACTGAATTATGGCTTAAGTTTCTTTCAAGCATCTGATTATTTAGTCTTCTAACTCTTAATGCTGGACAAGTTCAAAAAGATCGTACAGAACATCTGCTGCCCCTTTCCAGGGTCCTCACATTTTCTGTAGAGAGGAAGAAAGGCAGTCAGAGCTTGGAACAGCTTTTGAGAAACTTATTTTTGCTACCAGAAAAATTTATTTTTGCTGGATAAGAATTTCAGCTACTAACCCAAAATATATGTGCTTTACAAACCATGACTTGCATTAGAAGGATTTGTGAAGAACAGCAGACTTGTCACACTGATGCACTTGGTAAATGCAAGCCTCCTCTATGTGTGTACAGTATTGTGGAAGAAAGGAATTGCTAAACAAATTACTGCATTTCACTACCCAGCAGGGTAATAACCATAGCAACATCTCATAGAAGAGGAGGAAGGTTTGAGAAAGTGTAGCTCTGGGATTAGATATTTGTAGACTCCATTTTGAAGAGAAAATCTTTATTTAATTAAAAGTTTATTTAACTTTGGAGGGCAAACCCCCCCCATCTTTTCTGTCTACAATAGATTAGAAAAAATAATACAAAGGTATATAACCTCGTAGAAATTATACAATGCTATTTTTATATTTTATTAAAAAAAAAATTAGTTACATCTATACAAGTAGCTGTGCAGATATTAATCAAGCACATAAAGGGATAAAGTGACTATCCAGAAGTTAGACAACACAATTTTCAAGATGCAGCTTCTTGTGAGACTCATCACCATGTAACAAATGCATCTGCTAATATGGTTATGAGCACAGTCTGGCTCATTTTATATCTCTGAACTTAGAAGTCAGGTTTACCATTTAAAATTTGATTAGCTGGTGGGCCATTTAAAACACTTAGACTGCACAAGTGCAGGTGTTGAGGTTTGTTTGGGTTTGTGAAGAACTAAAAAGTTTCTTTTGACTGAGAAACCTTCCTGAATATTTAATTCCCAAGATGTTTGGAGATGCACAGCTCTTTCCAAGGCCAATTGAACTTACCAAGGCAAAGATGTGACCAAACAGAAAGAATTAGGTTTGGACTGTGACACTCAAACACACAAAGGTGGAAGGGATCTCCTGAGGTCCCCACTCCAAACCCTGGTGCAAAGCAAGTGCAGTTAATACAGGTTGCCAAATTCTGTGTCCAGGAGAGTTTTAGACCTCTCCATTCTTCTGTGAGCCTCATCCCAGGACTCACCACTCCTACAGAGATTCATTTTCCTTGTGTTCCGATGGAATTTGCCATATTCCCCCCTGCAGCCCCTGTTGCTGCACAGCCAGCCCAGCTCCAGCAGGACTGTCAGCGTTCAGGAACACACATCATCACAGAATGATTATATGAAGGTGCTTTAGTGAAGAGCTCTGGGTGTCAGGGGTACACAGACCCAAATCTGACCCCATTTGGTTTTGAGTTGAACATGTTTTATACTCTATCGTTATGCAATTTACATACTAATTATTAAACTTACATTGTTCTCTTGTAAGCATTGTTTTTACCCAAGCATAGATTTCTTGTGATCCCCCTAGCCCCCTAACGTTGTTCCTCATGTTCTTTAAACTATAATTATATCTAATCACATCTAACAATTGTATCATTTATCATCTACTGACTACACAGGTGCAGTTTGACCTGGTCTTTAGCAAGCACAAGGCCCAACATTTCTCAGGGCCTACTTTTCCCAGGGCTTTCCAAACCTGACTTTCTTTCTAAGTCTCCGAATTGTCTAAGATTTTAGAACCTTTTACTATCAGGACTGCCCAGCTCCTCAGGCACTGGGGAGCACAGGGAGCCCCCCCCGGCCCTTCTCCAGGCAGGCAGGACAGGCACAGCCCTGCCAGCCCTGCTCACACAGCCTGTCCTGCTCACACAGCCTGTCCTGCTCACACAGCCTGTCCTGCTCCAGAACCCTGCCCTGCTCACACAGCCTGTGCTGCACACCCTGCACACACAGCCTGTGCTGCTCCAGAACAGTGCCCTGCTCACACAGCCTGTGCTGCTCCAGAACAGTGCCCTGCTCACACAGCCTGTCCTGCTCCAGAACCCTGCCCTGCTCACACAGCCTGTCCTGCTCCAGAACCCTGCCCTGCTCACACAGCCTGTCCTGCTCCAGAACCCTGCCCTGCTCACACAGCCTGTCCTGCTCCAGGAACCCTGCCCTGCTCACACAGCCTGTGCTGCACACCCTGCTCACACAGCCTGCCCTGCTCACACAGCCTGTCCTGCTCCAGAACCCTGTCCTGCTCACACAGCCCGTCCTGCTCACACAGCCTGTCCTGCTCCAGAACCCTGTCCTGCTCCAGAACCCTGCCCTGCTCACACAGCCTGTCCTGCTCCAGAACCCAGCCCTGCTCACACAGCCTGTGCTGCTCCAGAACCCTGTCCTGCTCCAGAACCCAGCCCTGCTCACACAGCCTGTGCTGCACACCCTGCTCACACAGCCTGCCCTGCTCACACAGCCTGTCCTGCTCCAGAACCCTGCCCTGCTCACACAGCCTGTCCTGCTCCAGGAACCCTGTCCTGCTCACACAGCCTGTGTGCTGCTCCAGAAACCCTGTCCTGCTCACACAGCCTGTGCTGCTCCAGAACCCTGCCCTGCTCACACAGCCTGTCCTGCTCCAGAACCCAGCCCTGCTCACACAGCCTGTCCTGCACACCCTGCTCACACAGCCTGTGCTGCTCCAGAAACCCTGTCCTGCTCACACAGCCTGTCCTGCTCCAGAACCCAGCCCTGCTCACACAGCCTGTGCTGCACACCCTGCTCCAGAACCCTGCCTGTGCTGCACACCCTGCTCCAGAACCCTGCCATCCTCACACCACTCCCAACACACTCAAAGCACCCCAGAACCCACCTCCGAATTTAACTCCCTGCTACATTCATATCAAGTTAAAGGATATTTGAATTAATGACTGACTCAAATCCATCTCTGGTGAAAAAACACAGTAAACGTTGAGATTTTTTTCAGTATATAAAGGAATATATTGTTCAGGCTAAGTTCTGGATGTGCAATTTCACTTCCATTTCTTTCTAGAAGAGAATTTCAATCCACATTTTTCTTTACATTCTATTTTTTTTTCTTTTCCTCTCTAAAAATATATATTTTTTTATATTGTCCCTCCAGTTCTGTAAGCATATTAAGGGAGGTAATTTTTTTGTTGTTGTTGTTGCTACCTGACCTCTGCAATGCAATTGCTTTATAAAATGCCATCATAACAAAGAAAAAACTTTGTTTAAATTCTCTGAAAGCAAAATGATGCTTACAGATTATAGACAGGTAAAAGAGCTTTTTGAAAGAGAAGAAACATCTAACAGAGGCTTGTTCAATCAGAATAATACAGCTAAGTTAACAAATTTCTAAGGTATGAGATAACTAGCTAAAGAAATGTCACCACAGGTTTTTTTACATTCACATTTTTAACATATTAGTATGTGAAAAGTTGCTTATTTTGTGAAACTAGAATAAATTAATGTCAATAGGAGGATCTAGTACCGAGTGTTGAGTAAATTGCAAGTTTATCTTGATGTAGCTTGAACCTGTCCTTACCACAAACAAGAAATAAAGTTCTTACATAAGAGTGAGGAACAAAAAGACAATCTCCAACTGAGACTTTTAAAATTATATTTCATACAACAAATATCTTGAATATCTACTTTACATAAAACATTCCAAAAAGCCTATACTCCTGTGACATAAGTCTTCAAGCTTGTATGGAGAACATCTCTTATGTTCTCCTAAAGCTCCTAAATACTAAAATAATGGTCAAAATTGGTATGTTCTCAGTGGTCTTTCTGTAGTAATTTTGCCAACTCATTTACCCATCTAATTTAACACATCTTACAGAAACTTCAATTGAAAATTGAATGGAATTGTTCTGAGGCAAGAAAATTTAAATTATGCACTTATAAATGGAAAATCAGTGTGTGTAATCTTTTTTTAGCAAGATCCTGGAATGAAAGGCTTCTTAAAGTGAAAATATCAGTCCTGCTTTTTGCCTCCAGACTTTCCAGGAGAAGTTCCTCTGTAGCATGGTATATTAGTTCTATTATGTAATATAATGTTGGTTCAGATGTGAGAGTAATCTACAAAAGAATATCTTGATAAAAGCCAATTTCACCTTAAAACGTGCTCAGAACAGTCATATAATGAACAGCCACAATTTAGAAGTTTTTCATCATAGAAGTGGACATGATATTTCAATATTTTGCTTTCACCTTCCTTGTGCAGTTTCCTCTATGATACAATGCCAACCCAGTAGTGTTTGCAGAAAAATCATGTTTTGCAGTCAAAGCAGGAAAACACACCCAAATGAAATGTTATAAGCTTCCAAGAAGGAAAAAAAAAAGGAAGTATTTTCCAAGAGAGATGCAACATAAAACTTACATCTGTTTTATATTTGTTGGTACAAACAGATCACAGTTTTTAAGCTCTGCCACATCATGTGCATTGCCTAAATACGTCTGCAGGATCCTTCTCTCCTGAACCCTTTTCCATTTCTACAGAAATCACTCACTTTTCCTTCAAGTCCACACAGGCCTCCAGTTACTTGAGAGAGACAAGATTATTAATAACCTTCCTATTAATAATGACTTTTCTATTTACCCATAAGAGTCACCCCAAAAAGGTAGGTGACAGTCATGCTGAAATGAAAAGAGAATAATATGAAATGAAACCAAAGAGATCATGAAAGTAGAATTCAATATGCTTTGAATATGCTTAGAGAGAGAGAAAATGTAAAGATAAAGGAGAACCAGAAGTTCCTTGACTAAAATAGGACAGTTAAAGACAGATTATCTGAGTGTGAAACAGATGATCATCAAGATGTCACTTCACTAAGGCACAAATTTATTTATTCACTTCAAAGGCCAGAAATTTGAAAAGGTTTTTAATTACCAGGGAGAAGTAGAAAGGAATAGCACAAGTGCAAACACAAAACGTAACACCCAAGAGCAAAGAGACACAACAGGCTGACTGAAGGGATTCTGTAAGAGTACTGGTAACATGAGGAGGACACACACATGCAGAGAAAGAGAGAAAAAAAGAAAAATAAAATAATAAAATTGACCTGCTACTACATGGTGAAGAAAATCTAGTAAGAGGAAAATCAAGAAAACAAAAAAGTTTAATATCTTTTTACTTCAGTCTGCACTAGTGATGTAAATGCAGGTTGTCAGTAAAGTTAATACCAGTGAATCAGAGCAAAATACATAGGAAAAACAATCTAGGACTATTTAGCTAAGTTACATTTAATTCCAAAACAGCTAGGGTGGATTTACTTCATTACAAATCTAACTGAGGCAATGTCAAAATTAATTACCAGTTGCAACTTGTGACAATGGTGGAGTACTGGAGAGGCAGAAAAGGAAAAAACGTTGTGTTTATCTGCATTTTAAAAACAGGAGGCAAAAATAAGGGCCAGACAGTTACAGAAAAGTGAGATGACTTTCCTGGAATGGTAGTGATATTAAAAAAAAAAAAAAAAAATCAAACTAGTTGTCAACTTCTAGATCATGAGAAAAAGATTTGGCAAAAAATTAGACTAGAAATATATTTGATTTCTTTCTGTAACAAAGTAATGGGTACATGAAAACCAAGGGGGGAGAGGGAAGAAAAAAAAGGGGAGAAAAAAAGGGGAGAAAAAAGTGGAAAAATAAAAAGTCAAAAAAAAAATGGGGAAAAAAAAAAGGGGAAAAAAAAAACGGGGAAAAAAACACGGGGGAAAAAAACACGGGGGAAAAAAACACGGGGGAAAAAAACACGGGGGAAAAAAACACGGGGGAAAAAAACACGGGGGAAAAAAACACGGGGGAAAAAAACGGGGAAAAAAACGGGGAAAAAAACGGGGAAAAAAACGGGGAAAAAAACGGGGAAAAAAAAACGGGGAAAAAAAAACGGGGAAAAAAAAGCGGGGAAAAAAAAACGGGGAAAAAAAAACGGGAAAAAAAAAACGGGAAAAAAAAGGGGAAAAAAAAAAGGGGAAAAAAAACGGGGAAAAAAAAAAAAACATGGAAAAACGATAAATGTTAAATCCCCTGACACTTCTAAGTTCATGTACATTCTTTTCAAAGCTTGGAAAAAAAAAAAGGAAAATAAAAACAGGGCAAAAAAAAAACAGTCACCAAACTAAAACCCTCGTGGACTTGATTAATCTGCTACGGAGGCAGTACTAATAAGGATGGAAAACAATTTTCTACACTTGTTAGGTGCCCACCATTAGAGAGAGAACATCAACTCAAGTTCCTTCAGTGGCTGCCTTGCTGGCTCCTGTTTGATGGTTCCAGTAACAGGATTAGAGATTACACATTCTTTGGTGAAGAAATAGAAGAGTTCAAGAAGTTCTACAAGAACACAAAAGTAGCCTGAACAAAATAAACGCCCCCAGAAAAATATGACTAATTGGAGAAGTAATCTAGAAAAGTGAAGGCAGTTCAAAAAGGAAAAAAGAAATGTATAGGCAACAAAAAATAAAAATATAGTGAGTAGTCAGCTAACTAGGAACCCTGAAGACTCAATCCAAAGGCTGTAGCAGAGCATAGGTTGTTTATGACTCAGTAAATGTCACGGCCTTACAAGAACAGGAACAAATTCCTCAGAGGCATAAAAACAAACTGTGCTCCAGAAATAGTAGTTAATCTAGAGAGCACCTGAAATATTGTATCCCACTGCTAGCCAAGGAAAAGGTAAACAATTTGAAAAAGTAATTTTAAAAAAATTAAAGACAAAAAAAAGAAAAAAAAAAGAAGGAAAAAACCCTAAGAACCAAAGGTATTCAATTTGTTCTGCAAGAAGAGCTTTAATAAACTGTTGGTTCTTAGGCTACAGAAGAGAAAGATGAGATTTGTTAATTGTCCTAATATACTAAAAGGAAGGAAAGAATCCATTCACCATTTTTACTTGGGATATCAGAGGAGTTAGTGAGCCTAATTTACAGCTAAGGAGATTTAGGTCAGATATTAGACAAATCTTTCTAATTGTAAGGACACGTAAGCTCAGGACAGATTTCCCTAAGGACGCTGCAGAGGCTTCATAGCTGGAGATCTTTAGGAGAGGTTGTGTCCTCATCTGCCAGGGATGAAAAGAGTACAGTGGATTCTGCTCTCAAGCAGGATGACAGAGGAGAGGACTGAGATCCTTACCTGCTCTTCTTCCTCAAACAGAAAATTAATTTCCTGAGTAGGATCTCAAGTGGACAGACTCCCAGTGTGGGAGGTGGTTTTAATTCCATGCATAAATTTCAGCTACCTACAGCGAAGGGTATAAGAAGTACTGGCACAATATTTTACCAGGAACAATAAAGTGTCCAAAAAATCTGAAGCAAATGGAACAATTTTCTTGATTTGCCAAGATAAAGGCATTTAAAAAAGAGGTCTTCCTATTTTGGCCAAATTATTTTAACACTTGTAGCTGTATAATGTTTGATGCACTCTATATTGCTCACATTTTTACGAGATCATTATTGTAAAAATTTAACTTCAGAGATAGAGTATTCCTTCTTTCTTATTATATTCCAATAAGATTCTCCTCTCTCTGTCATCTCTCTGCCTACCAAACTTACAGCACAGTCCCAAATGGGAATTTACAAAGCTGCTGCTTTTTCTTTTCATGGGTTAAAATTTGTGCTGAGAATAAAGTGTTTTGCATCATCATAGCTGAGCTGATAGAATTTTTTTGTTGAATAAACCCCGTGTATATTTCTGAGCTGTATTCTGTTAAGAAACTGGAAATAGTGGAGGGATTAAGCAAAAAAATGGGCAAAATTTCTGCCACAGTCAGGTCATAAAGTCTCTGGGCCATCTCTGAAAATTTCTCCTGGCTGAGCAGGAGATCCTCCTGATCCCCCAGTACAAAAATCTTCATTCTGATCTACATTAGCCTGGAAGTTTTCAACTGCCTTGGTGGTCCTTAGGTTGGAATTTGGTAAAAAGACACGTAGAGTTCCAGGCATTGATGGACAACAACTGGTACAGACATGACCTCCAATGGCCCTCATCATCCAAACTGCCTGGTTTTAAACCCTGCTTCCTTTAGGAGCATTTCTAAGAATTGGGGACATTAAAGCTGCACCAGGTCTTGTAACTAAGGACAAGAAATCATTCTATAGAAAAATCTATCCTAAGTCCTCATAAGACAGCAACTTAAACTGAATATTCTTTTGATGCTAGAAAAAGCTCTGAAACCACAGAAAATCTATTTTGACAACTGTAGGAGTTAAACTCTAATTTCAGATGTGTGGCTGTCAAAGAAAAAAACCCTGTTTCTATGCCTACAGAGATTAGAATCTGGCAGATGATCTAAAAACCCAGCTAAATATTCTTTTTATAGAGTCACCTCCTAGTCCCCTTATTCACATAAGGAGCCTTGCAGCATTCAAGAACAATAAGGGGGATTTGGCTCATCTTGCTTTTGTGTTCAATAACATGCTGTAAGATCAAATCAATAGAGACAAGCGCATATTAAGCTGAAGGTCACTCCTATGGCAGGTAACTCCTCTCTCGACAGCAGCTCCTGTTTGCTCATCTCTCCTGCTGCTGATATCTGAATGACATTGGCCACATCTGTCTCGAGGTCCAGCCACGAGAAATGGAGCAGCCCACTAGGACAGCAGCTGCCCTCTGCAAGGAAGAGTTCTGCACCTCCCAACACCAACATAATGTGCCCCATAACAGCACTTTCATCAACAAGTCTGCCATCATCAGACTCGTCAAGAACGCCTTTCCATGACACACAGACGTGTCTCTGAGCAGAGGAAGGAATATTTCTCATGGTTATCTAGGCACTATGTGAAACTGGAGGTTGAAAATATCTTTATTTCCAAACTTATTAGACACCTAAATTTTTACTCCAGAAAACTTCAGACTGAAGTCTGGAAATAAATTATTCTTTCTGGGACTTCCAAAAGTGCTAAGAATTTCCAGGCTTTACTGAAGCTCAGCTAATTTTTCTGCTAAAAATCCATACGCTAATGAACCCAAAAGTGAAAAGACTTCATTATGACTAAAGCAATATTTTTAAAAAAACTTTATTTTCTCATGACATTTCTTACCGAGTACTCAAAAAATGAGGCACAAAATTTATCACATTGAAGGCTGTGCACTTGCCTTTCAGTCTACTTAGAGCTGATAAAGAATTCAACAAGGTTTAAATAAGAAAAAATATGATTCTGAATGTTAATGGTGAAGGAAAAATATTTCTCCTATACGCAACCTAAGCTGAGTGAAATGCACGTCAAAGTACAGACACCTGCAATGTAATTCACAATGGTGATTTTAAAAAGTGAATTACTCTAAAGAAAGTGTCATCCTCTGCTGTCAGCATTAAAATATGGAACCAGCAGTAAAGTGACTTAATACAAATATCATCTAATTCCACGATCTGCACAAAGACCCTGTGATGGCGTTGGTATCTCTGTTCTGCATTTTCAGGTAGAAATTCATTGGGCTGCTAGAACAGTAACTCTGTTCTGTAATCCCTTTGCCTGCACTCTTTGTATGAGAAGACAAGAAGAATTATTTTTTTTTTTTTAATTATACCATCTGATACACATTTCAAAATATAGTGTGGGTTATGAAACCTTCCAGTTCTAGAATGTGAAAGAGTCTAACCTAAAATACTCCTACCCTTTCCAAATAAAATCAGTCACTTGTAGAAGCTGAAACTGGCAAGCTGTACTATACAAATATATTTAGTTATTTTACACTTTCTTTTCTCAGGTACTTGCTGACATTGGGACTTTTTTTTTTTTTAACTGACACCATAGCAATAACTAAGTTTAAACTCATTTTAGATACAGAATTCCAGCATCTCATTTCTTCTGACACTACATGGCATTCTTCATAAAAATAATTAAGTTGGCCAAGGAACTAAGTCAGCCAAGACTTTGACATAATGCAGTTAGATGAAGCTATTCCTCATGCTGGAGCCTTCCTCTGAGAGCACCCCACTGTAGGAAGGCATCACACGCTGGTTGGAAATAACACTGGGGGATTTGAGGAGTGTTAGTGTTCCCATGCTGCTCCAAACACAGCAGAACCATCCTTACTCTCATCGTAGCATTGCGTGGTACGGGCACTCCATCTTCCCCCAAAACAGCACAGCAAGGGTGGGAATAGATGGGGCCTATTTAGGGACACAGATGACACTACTGAAAGCAAATGTTTACTCTGCAAAGTGTCACAGAATCCATTTGTTTCACTTCCGACAGCTCAAAAATTACTCTCATCCCTGTCCCTGTGCTGCTTTCTCCTCAAGTTCCACATCACTTGCAGGTTTTTCCCATAAATTGTTTTGGAAAAATTCTAGAAAGCCTCTCAGAAATCTTATCTTTTTAAAGGGCTTGTTTATCCCACGAGCATTTCTTTGGCTTTGGCTGCTGCTTTCTCCAGAAACGCTCCTGTCTCCCCAGAACAACATCCCTGCACCAGGCAGCAGCTACAGGATTCCACCCCCAAGGATATTTCTTATGATACAGCAAAGTCACCACACTCAGTTCTGGTCTCAGAACTGACAGTTCCTCAAAACACAACCAGTCAGAACACCCCCAAACTTTCTTCCCTCTTCCCTTTCTCATCCAAAGCTGTTGATTCAACACTTGCTCAGCACTCGCTGCATTTATTCCACCGTGTGTCAGCATCTCTACATCTGCCACGTGTCTGAGTGAGGCAGAGCAAGCCCTGGGAGCCCCGTCCCTCCTCCCATTCCTGCTGCTGCTACCTCGCCTCATCTCAGGTTCCTGCAAAATATTGCCTCCAGCTTCTCTGCAGCACACAGCCAGCATCTTCACATTTCAGCTCCTTTTTAGTCTTACTTTCTTCCTCCCTCCCTTCTCTCCTTTCAAGCAGCTGTGTTTTTGGAGTTTCCCTGGGGAAAACCTTAAACTTGAAAGGGCTTCTTAATAACCTTGCAGCCCTGCACACAGGAAATTAAGCCATTCTGCACATTCAGCATTTACCACTGTGTTCTGCAATCCAAAGTTCTCCTACACACACAGAGTTTGCAGCCATTTGGGGATTGACTCCACCACCTTAGAGAAGTGCAGGTGAATTTTCATTTCTCTGTGTGAACTCTTTGCCTAAAAATGTAGGTAGTAGTTCATATATGGAATAAAAACAACTCTAAACATAGCAAAACCTCTTTGCATGGTTGCCAAAGAGATCTGTCAGACAAATAAAAATCATACCAAATGAAAATATAATTAAGGGCCTTTGACTCTCATATTATTCTCCACTTGATTAAGTGCAATGAGAGCCTGCTCCCTTTAAAAAAAAACAAAAAACCTACTCATTCTTTTCTCTTCTGCCCCCTCTTCTAGTGCACTGCAGTCTAGGGAATTCATTCATTAACCCCTCTTAGTTGTTTTCCCTCCAGTCTAAGGGGTTGATACTTAGGGACACAACCCTCCTTTATTTACATACCAAGACTGAGAAACTGGCTGTCTCATTTGGCTGCGTCCCAGGCAGCCGGGCTGAGAAAAGCACAGTCAAATTGCTCAGCTGCTCTGCTAGTTTGGGAAGCTTGGAGCCTGGCTCAGAGCTCACAGCAATTCCCAGCCAGGCTGTCCAGAGAGCTTGGGGAAGGGCTCAGATCAAATTTATTTCTTCTTGTATATTAAGGAAATCAAGTACCAGTGCTGCTGTTTTTCCCCTCCCATTTAAATCCACATTTCCTTGCACAGGCACAATTGCCAGTGAAGAACCAAGTTCTTTCCAGACATGACATACAAGGGACACCTAAAAATGCTGACATATTCCCCATGTAAGACCACAGAAAGAGACACACAAGGCGCATAAAACCTTTGCTTCCCCAATTTCTGCACCCTCAAACCCTCATCCAGCACTTTTGCTACTCTAAGTCTCTGCACTGCCACAAGCCATCTTTCCCAGCTTCCCAAATATCTGCAACTGAAATAACAACACCTCTGCCTTGACATTTGTAAGTGCAGCAAGCTGTGCCCCTCTGAAGTCACCCATCCTTTCCCTTCTGTGGATGACTGAGTGACCCCTGTAAAGCTTGAGCACAGAGAGATGGAGCACTGTGCACCCTTCCTGATCCCCCCAGGCTGAGCACACAAAATTCCCAGGGCTGCCTTTACTCCACACACTTCAGGCAGGTCTCCATCACTTGGAGCAGCCCACTGGCAGCCCCTGAGTAAATTACTGCCCATTGAAAACATCTCCTGAACAGAAACCACCCAGCTCTTTCAACCCTCTTTCTGTTTCCTCACCCTCCCACAGCAGCAAGCACTGGGTAAGAAGGCTGAAGCACTGCATTACAGCAAGCTCTGGAATTGCAGAGGTGGATTCACTCCAAATGTTTCTGTTGCTTAAGCAGATAGTCCAGCAGAGAGGCAGGAAGAGCAGGCAAGACCCAGGGAAGGGAAACTGGAAATTCTTTTCTCTGTTTGAAGCAGATCTACAGCAAGCACATGGCTCAAAGATGAATTAAACACCAATGTGTCACCAAAATACTTATCAGCTGCTCTGTGACTCCCATATAACAAACTCTCTCCATGTGATTATTTGTTTTTCCACTAATTAATGTGAATCAGGTTATTAAAGAAAATATATAGGATCTCAACTCTTTTATAACCTGCTGCGAAATCACTGGCTTTTTACAACTGTTTCACAGATGCACATGCCTACCATGGTAATTTTATTTTACTAGCTCCAATGGAATCCAAAAGAACCAGGCCAGGAAATTCTTGAGAACATCCCAATAATTTGCAAGGTAATTGATTACTAGAGGTTTCCAAGTGCCCTGGAAAAGTTTAGTACCAATCTAACACAAAAAAACTGCATTTCTCTCTTCTGGAAATATATTGACTTCACCGTCCAGGAGGTGAGCACCACCCAAAATCCTCATCCATTCATTGCTATCACCAGCTCCCAGCTTCTGACTGAGGACTTAAAAAAAAAAAAAAAAAAGGGAGGCAATTAAAATTTTACCCTAAAGAAAAAAATAATGACATTTTTTATGAGGGAGGCAGTCACACAGGTGTACTGCAGCCACAGAATGAGAAGCACGTGGGCCATAGCAAAGAGTTTGCACGTGAGCAAAGAGTTTGCTGAAAGGATTGCTAAAGTGATTAGAGGACCACAGATTGTGTTCAATATTCATAGTAGTGAGTTTCAGGAATAATATCCAAACGCACAGCTAAATAAGTTATCACCTGGCAAGGAGCACAGACTGAAAGCACAAACCCAAAGTACCACTTAATGATAAATCCCATTATCAAAGCCCTTTGCTCTCCATAATGTTTTGGAGCACTCACAAACCAGGGATTCAAAGGGAAAAAGTTCATTTTCAGACGACAAGCTTCTCTTAGCATGGAACTACCAACACTGCTACTCCAAACAGATGCCTGTTTCCCACATAAATACAGCTATTAAAAACTGTTTATAGATTAGGGAAAGAATTCAACATTTGATTTTGTTTCGTCCTAAAAAACCTGTGAGGGCACTGAGAAAAGCCTGCCATACCTTGTTGCAGAGTCAGAAACAAATAACTTCAGTGTTCTTTTAACATTCTCTGAGACACTGCAAGTGCTGAAAGGCCAGTGCCTGCAGAACTGCTTCTGACATATAATTAAATGAAATATGAGCACTTCCTTAGAGTCATGGGAATTCCCTTCTTCTCCAGGAGGGGTGAGGATTTTATAAACACAGCAAACCCCTGTCTCTCAGTCAGTTGATACAGCAACAACATTTCAAGTGCAAATTTGTTATCTCCTTCACAACTGGGCATTTTTGTTTCTGTTACTTATGTTTTAAATAAGAACAGTTATCTTGAAATATTATCTAAAGGAAAGCAGAATTAATTAGTTCAGATATCAAGTGCAGGTTCTACATAATCTTTACCTAAGAAATGCACTGCAAAGGAGTGATTAAAATGTTAAGTTGCCATGGCTACCTTTATATCAGAAGGCAAGGAAAACTTGCTCTCAAGATAAAGAAACAAGCCGCTATTAATATAATTGTTTCCAGCATTTTCAGAAGGAAAAACTGCTTAAAAAGAAGTGTTACACAATTTGCTTTCTTTTGTTTCGCAGGTAAAGTGATGAGTATTTGTACTTGCACTTCTAGTTAATATTTTTCACAAAACACTGAGTTCTTCACTTTTTTTTTCAGATATTCAAGATTAAGAAAAACATAATGGAAGGAACTACTTGAACATTACTGTAACTGCAGCTCTACAACTATATAATATGGTTTAAAAGACAGGTTTGTCTCAAAATGAGATTTTGCGTGGTTTATTCCTAAATAAGAATCAGATGCAAAACTATAGAAGCATTTATTAATGAACCTGAGGTAAAATTGGTGGAAGAAAATGGTGATTTGTTGATTGTACCATGAGGTATAATAATTATGAAATTATCCTAATTTTTCACTGAAGTTTCTTGAATACTATGAGGTACTACCAATAAACCCTATTTCAATATGCTAAAACTGTGGAAACCTTGTCAGTTGCTAACATTTCAATTCATGAAAGCTACACACTTGACAAGAACGTGGTTGTGTTTATGAAGGGGGATTTTTTTAATGTCTTAAATTAATTTTTTCTATGAAGCAGAAATCTAGAAGCATATAAAATAACTAGAAGCCTATTAAATATTGCGCTCTTTGCCTCATAGTATTCCAGCTTGATTCACTTACTAAAATATTGGTTACGTGGATACATTTAAGTGAGGCAAAATAATTATTTTTTAAAAAATAATTTTAAGCTGTTACACTACAAACACAAATAACCCTAAAGACTTGTGCATTCATCCTGGAAAGGGAGAACAAGAAATTAAGGCAAACAACAAGCTTTCTGCTCTATGCCCAGGCCTTGTGTGGCAGCACAAAAACCTAACCTGGTGAGTTAAGCACCAGCCAAGGAGATAAAGGAATAAAGTAGAGCTAGAGGGAAGCAGGAAGCCAGGCTGGCTTGGTGCTGGTGCCTACAGAACCTCTTCCTCATCAGCAAGCAAGCTTTGAAATGCCTGTGATCTGTGAAACACAGCATGTGAACCAGCACTGATGAGATCTGTTAGGGCAATTACACCAGGAAGAAAGTTTTGACTTTTCAAAGTCTAAACTAGGGACAGCATGGATGTTTGTTCTCTGTGCTGTGTTTGAAAGCTGGGATCAGAGCAGACGCTCATATGCCAGTTGTACTGCTTTTGATTATGTGAACCAACTAAAAACCTATTTGCTAAAGAGCTACAATGCTTTAAATTTAACATGAAACAAGCCATTATTATTAAAAAAACAGAGTGCACGAAGTCTCATTAAAAGGGCTTTTTCCCCTTTCTCTTGGGCTTTTAAATGACAGCATAATAGCTTCCAAATAAATGAAGAAAACACATTTACTGGGAGCTACAATTGAAAAGACTGTACATGGTGATTGATGGCCAGCTCTTTCCAAAGCTTCAGCAGAGGGTTATGACATCCATTATTGCAAATCCCAAACACTGGTGCAGAAACACAAAAACACTTACTGGGTGCTGCATAAGAACAGTCCAGCCAACGGAATCTTAACCACAATAGACTGTGGAAAAACACTGTCATTGCAATAAATAAATTTAATGAGAATTTCTCAAACACCAGAAGTGACTTAACAGTCAGATTCCAGCTAAAAGTGGCATATGAAGGCTTGATTTCTTTTTCTGAGATATTAAATTATTAGAATTTAAAGGATTTAAAAGAACAACTGATCTTTCACCTTTGCATTTTTCCAGTTACCTCATGTGCTATATTTTGTGCATGAAACTTTTCCCCCTCTTTTTAACTTCTTTAAAGTTGAGGCTGGAAGCCAAACGGTGTTAGGTGATTAACACATTTAATAAAAACTTTGTCTCTAACTTTTACATATTTAGTTACATATGCAAGCTGCACATGTAATGAAGTGCACTAAAATCTGCAGACATTAAGCCAATACTTAAAGTTGTGCAGGATTGGAAAAGCAAAGCCTACAGCTCAAGTTTTCTCTGATGCCTCACAAAGGAACCATCTCCTCCTGAAAATCTCCTGTACAGGTGCTCAAAGCACAACCCCTCCAAGACTCCACACAGGTGACACTGTTTCTTGCACATAATATTGCAAAGATCAGGTGGGTAATTAAGATATTAAAAAACATGAAAAGTAAAAGTCTTTCTCCAACAACAGAGTTTTCCAGACTGGTTGGTTTGTTTTTATTCTATTGCAGAAACGATACTTCTCTACTTTCTGCACAAATTAAATAAGCACAAGTCTGCCTGTATACACTTTGTAGGTTACTGAAAGCCACAGGAAAATCTTACAGGTGAATTAAGTTATGGAAATCTACATATGCAGAATATCAGATAAAGAGCTGTTCATCTTGTGTACCTGCTCCAGCTCCTGGAATTTAACACTCAAGCAAAGTTTCTGAAAATAAAAGAAACAAATCCACTGATACATGTATATATAAAGGCACAACCATAATTGTTTATGGTGACATAAAGAGAATTGAAGTTTTGTGGAAAACTGTAAGCTCTCCAGGATATTGAGAAATCCAAACTGGAAAGCACAATACAAAGAGAAGAATATTTGTACATCAGCACTTGGCTTCAGCAAAAGGTGCACAGTGCTCCAGAGAAGTTTGGATCATCTTGTAGAGAGCTGCAGTTAAGAATTTATGACACCTCTAGTCAAACTTGTAAGTCTTGGATGTGAGCCCTCCAAAGTCTTGGCTGTTCCATTTAAGTGCTGCTTGTGGGGAAGCAAGACCTCTCAAAGTAGAAATAGTAAATTACAGGAGTCCAGTCCCCTGAAAAAATTCAGTAGCAAAGTATGAGAAGCTTTTGTGAATTTTAGTTCATTTGAACAGTTCATGCTTACACAAATCCCTCTAAAGATTAGGATAATCATATTAAAGCCTCTCTGAATATAGCCAGTGGGGATCACAGGAAGTCTGAGTTCCCATCAGATAATTCTTTCATCATGAAACATAAATATAAGAACTGTTTGCAGCTGAGATGCTTTTAAGAAATTAAGATGCCATGAAAGATGAACAGAGGTTGAGCCTTAACAACATTTAGCACACTGAAAAATCCATGTACTGAAGCTCTGTCAATGAGTTGGAGGGGTTTATTTGTCCTGACCCTCACACTAACTACCTACAACCATCTCGCATGCAGCATTAAAAAAAAGTTATCAGCCACAAGTGTCATCCTAAAACAGCCAGCCCAGAAGAAAAAAACACAGACATGATATGCCTAATTTCATTTTCAGCTGAGACTTTTCAAAGTCATCAATTTGATCTCATCCTAAACTATATCCCTAGAAACTTTTTGATCTATTGAAAAAGGTGAGGGGGAAAGACAGATATCTTCTCATAAAGCTCTTTGTTCCTCTCTACAATTCAATTAAAAGAGAGAAAGGGGAAAAAAAAGAGAAAAACACACTCCAGCCTCCAAAGCCTCCCACTGCAAACCACAAATACTGCGTTTATCTTCTCCTAAATCTGTGTTCAATCCAGCATATGGCAGTGCCTCAGTTTGGGTTCGGTGGTAGAGAAGACTGAGCTCACATCTAATGGCAGCTGGCACAGAATTAGACCCTTTCCCCCTTCTAGTGTGGGCTGCTACAGCTATTTGCTGCAGAAAAGTGGTGCTTTTTTAACCATAGTCTGGTACAAACTCCTCTCAGAGGAGGAATGGCACAAAACAGGCTCCATCAGCCATGAAGTGTTCCCTCCTGTTCCAGCAGAAATCGCCTCTGGGGAGAGTCTCTCACTTCCTCTCTCACTCAGTTTGCTGGAAGCTGGACAGCCGTGGCTTTGCATAGTTTTACTGGATTACTCATCTAACTCAACCCATTCAGAAATATTTCTAATTACTCCCAGCAGAGGTTTTTCCTCTAATTATCTCCTCCTTTAATTAAATTTCCTTGCTAGAAACCAGGACTACTGGACTCACAATTTTTCTAACACAGTGTTTCCTGAAATCAGTACTCCAGGAACTAGGATGTTTATAGGACTTAAGATTTATGAAGTTTGGACCTTGAAGGGGTTTTTGATTCCGAGTACATCACAAAGCCTGTAGCAGGCATGAGTCAGATAAAGGATATAAATCTTTCAGCTTAAAGCTGGAGCCTTGGATGGAGGAGCCCCAAGGGCCTCAGTAGCAGCTCTGACTCAGTTTAGAGATCATGACCACACTAGAGAAGTGCAAAGTGCAATAAATAAATGTGATATGGAATCCCCTCTGCCACACGGGTCTGTCCTTGCTACTTATCTACTCCAGGAGTCAGGAGGATCCCTCACATCAACAACATGCCCAAACATTTTTTTCAAGCTGTCTCACCTTGCACCTGTGGGAAGAACTGTGGCTGTGTACCTTAAACTGCAAGATAAGTAAAGTCAGTTCCCTCCCATCTCTGCTTCTTTGACATCAAAGCCAAACATTCAATAAACAGAGATCTCTATTCCCTTTACCAAGGTAACCTTCTTGAAGTGGTTACCCTCTCCAGATCTTCATTTGCTCTTTCCTATTAACTCAAAGGCTCGTGCACTGTTTGTCCTTTACTTCCTTCCTGCAACCAGAGGAACTGTGGATTGCTCCAGAGGAAAACAGCACACAGGAAAATGAAGAAACTGAAGAAAGTGATATATTTGTAATTAAATAGCAGAACTCCTCATTCTCCACAAAGAAAGTAGGCTCTTATGCATTTACTGTAAAAGCAGGAACAATAAGGCAAATCTTCGGCAGAAATCACAGTGTGATTCCCCAACTCCTAACAGGATGATCACCCGTCAGTCAGGAGCTCAGCTGGATCTGAGCAATGTGTGTTTGCAATTCCTACAGCTCACAGGCCCTGTGTCCACAAAGCCCATTAACCATCACACAGACTGCAAGTGGCAAAAGCAGTTTCAGGGAATGCCAAAAAAACCCTTTTGAAAGGGAGGAAAATATTTGGTTTTGCCTTTCGGAAGAACCTCACCAAAACCCAGGAGGCTGGGCAGCATTCTGACCATGAGGGGATAAATGACTTTTCAGCAGCCATGGACAGGCAATGAGGACCTGCTGTTGACACAGTTGTGGAAAGAAGATTCGCTACCCAGTTTTTATTCCTACTGCAGAGGCAGAAACTGGGCGCTGTTTATTATTATTTGTGACAGAGTTTCATGCAGAACAGCAGGTCCTCATTAAGAAAGCCACATTCACCACAAACACTCACCATCTCATGCAGAGCTCAAGATACAGTTTGAGCTCACAGCACAGAAAAATCTACTTTCTCTTTTTCAGGATGTAAAAGACAATCAGAAGGAATTAAAATACACAGGCTACCATAGACAAACTTTCTACTCTCCAAATTACATCTTTTTAATTTCAGTAATGCAGAAGATGACTGTGCACCCAGGAAAGCTTCCCTACCTGGATTTTGCTCAGGCAATGGAGCCAGGGGGGCTCAATAAAAGAGAAATCTTTGAAATCCTTGTTCTTCAAAAGTACAAATACATGAGTGTCTCTTCAGCCAGTGATTCAAAATTACATAATAAAGTTAATTCTGTAATTAAATACAGACCAAAATTCAGGGCTGTTTATGAGTGGCAGATACCAGTCACTAAATGAGAGCATACGGGAAAACCCCTATATGTGATAAAAGTGGACTAAATTTTCATAGAATTTTAATATTTAATGGATAAAAATGTTAGATGACGAGAGGCAGGGTGCAGTCAAGGAGAAGATGTGTGGGTTTTGAACTTCTCTGTCTAGGAATGAACGTAGGGGTTTTCAGGAGAAAAGTAATTAACTGAAAACCCTTGTATTTTTTGCAGCCCTAAACTTACATAACAAAAGTACTGCAAGCTCCATCAAACTGTAGCTGAAGCATAAATACTACACCTCACACACTCAAGTTAAATGAAGACCTAAAAGGAGACAAAGTTAATGGACATGTTTTGATTGCAGGAAAGGAAAAAAAATACAACCCAAACACCAGAAAACCAAACCAACAAGAAAAAAAAAAACATTTCTTTTTAGGAGGCAGAGGTTTCAACAAAAAATTTGGAGTAAGCACATCAAGTTTATTTTTCCTTTTCAGTATCTAGAGATGCAGATTCTCTAGGAAAACAGTTTAAATTTTCTTCCATCAAAATTTTTCTGTATAAGGCAACAACTAAAAGTGCTAACGTAATACTCACTACATACTTACGGATAAAATAATTTTCAGCTACAAATATATTTCAAAAATATCTCTTTTTTTATCAATATTTTCAGTGATCCACATTTTGAAGGATTCATACCATCAAACAGGGGTCTGAAAAAAGCTAAAGTAAAACTTATATAAAGAAAAGTAATTGTTCTTTGCTACATATGCTGGGCAGTCTGTATCAAGTTTATTTTTTTAAACATGGCACAATTTTAAATAAAAAAGTAAATAAAAATAAAAATAAAAGTTGATAAAAATAAAAAAAAGTTCATTTGGCCACAGTGCAAATAATGCCATTAGATGAAAGCACAAGGAAGAAAATGCATTATACTTCTTCCAAATTCACATGCCTAATTAAGTGTCTAGAAATGTTGTCTTGGACATGAAGGAAAACCTTTTCTACTGTTGGACATAACAGCAGCAGCAACATCAGAGTGAAAAAGTAACCAATATTCCAGAACTGTGCTTTCTAACGAAAGACATAAGCAAAATTGTTATGGCCACATCTAATGGTGCCAAATGGTTTGAGCAGGGCATCGACCCGGAGTGCTGGAAAGTTACTTCCTCATAAAAACAGTATAATTTAATATGTAGCTCAGCAAATGATGAAGAAAACCAAATCTCTGAAATAGTAACTAACTTGCAATTAACTCAAATTAGTCAAGAGCCATGCACACAATGGGTAAGGGAGTCCAAAGTGCATTGGAGTGAGAACTATTGCCATATAAAGTTGAAACTGAGGAGAAGTGCAGAAAGAGGAAGTTGGGAAGAAGAATTTTTCCATTTTGAACACAAGGACTGAAAGCAGAAACCTACTCCTAGTGGGTTTGAGAAAATGGTTCAACTGGTTAAGGAGAGAGAACAAGCTACTGGGAACAGAGAAGGTGTTTAAAGGAACCCAGGAGGTGAGAGAGAGCTGACAAGAGAAATAATCACAGGTTACAAGAGCTTGGCATGGACAAACCCATAAGAGAGTCTGATTAAAAGTGGTGGTAGGAAAGACCTAAAATGAAGAATTTCTCTCACTGATTAGGAGTACTCATGAAGACTTGTAGAGTACTCCCCTTGGAGACACCATCCTCACAATCCCCACTGACATGGTTTCAAGGACAAGAACAGAGCAGTTCATTTACAGGCAATTTGTAACTGACAGAAGATCAAAAAAGGGGCACCAACATGATAAACCAAGCACCAATATAATTGGTATAATTAGAAGAAAAGGTATTGAGAGAAAAAAATACAACTGGAAATCCTCAGAATTACTCAAGAGATTGTTCAATTCAGAGTTGCAGGAGAAGGAAAAAACATGTTGTGACTAGGCTGAGAGGAATTTCTCCTATTTCCCTAAAAAGCTTTGGAGACCAAAGCAAGATCTACTAATACAGAAATATTAAATATATCTAAAATACCTGAGGAGCACAATAGCTACAAATTTCCAGGGAGAGTGAACAGCTGTGAAGACAAAGCACAATAACAGTGACATATTTCATTTTTCCCCCATGTAGTAACCCATGTTTAATGGACAGCCTAAACCCTAAAAAAACACTTTTTGAAGGAGCTAATGAAAAAAACTAACAAGATGAGAAGCAATTCTTGGAATCAGCTCAAGATTTAAGATAAAGTTATCCAAGAAAATCTTTGGGAGACACTACTCCACACTCAGATACCAAACCACTTGTATGAGGGGGAAAAAAGCCAAAAAGAAGTCCAAAAAGAAACCCACAAGAGGTTTGACTTGAAAGTTTCAGTTGCTTAACTTGAAAAAGAAGAATGATACAAATATGAAAAAGCTAGTTAAAAATAAATTAAGAAGAACCAGCTAAAATTTTAAAATATTCATATAAATATTTTAAAGCTTTCTTTTTATATAAACTGGCATAGAGAGGCTTTAAAGGCACCACTGTAAAAGCTCAGAGCACACATATAAAACCTTTCAAGAATGATTTTAGGTGGGTTTCCAAAACAATATCAGCATACTCAAAGAGCTGAATAAAAAAAGTCTATTTAGACATGAAGACATCTGTCGAAAAGCAGAAGCTGCACACACCTGAGAAAACTAAAAATTATCAGCTCTGACAAAATTATCATCAACTCAAAATCAGGGGGCAGTAAAAAAAAAAATAAAATAAAACAACCAGAAGATTTTATGAAGTAATTTCCTAAAGATTACAAGTACCAAGGTTTTGAATGCCCATAAGAAGCAGCCAGCCTGTCTGAGCACAGGCAAACTGAACAAATCCTACATGCCCATATTTCCCACAGAGAACCTTAGTGGTGCTTGAGACTGAAGAGATTCTCTCTATAGGATGAGTACAAAATACTTACTCAAACTGACCTGTTTAGGAGCTTTTAGAATATATGGACAAAAGGAATAGAAACACAAAATTTGCACTCGGTGCTTCCAGGGAATCTCAGATATAATATCTAATTGTGGTTTGCAGCCTACAAATTAAATCAGAATAAACACAAGTAGAACAAAAGATAATAAGCACAGTATCAAGAGCCCAGGGATTCTGAAATGGGAATATTGGTAGAAAGTTTAGTGATGTTACCTCCTTGATCAAAGAGTTTTGAAAGAGTCAAGCTCTTGCAGGGCACCTGGGCTCCCCAGGTCTGCCACTGAACACACTGACAAAAGGAACAGTCCACAAACACAATGTACAGCTGAAATTTGTGACATAATCCTTCACTGAAGACTGCCATGGAGCATGAAGGGAAGTTCTCTTGCAGCTTAATAACTGGTCAAAAGACAGGAAAGCAAGGCTAGGAAATGCCCTTACAAGTGTGCTGTTTTCTGCACAGATTTTCAGATCGGTTTAATAAAAGCAAACCCAAAGTAAATAAAGTGTTCCTCATTATCAATTTCATTCTGACACTGGTATTTGAAGGCAATCCTTACAGAAGCAACCTACATGCTGACACATGGCTCCAGGAATGCTGCTGTTTACCTCCTAATCTGTCATTAGTTCTCTTCTACAAGACAATAAAAACTCAGCCCAAAAGAATAAACAAAGTAAAAACAGCATAAACAATTCCCCTCTGCACTTCTGCTGAATGGAGGAGTTGGATGTGTTTGTTTTTAAGAAGAAATTATGCTAATTTAAACAAGAAAGCTCCAGTAAGAAATAAATTGTTGCACATCTTACCCAGAAACATCACATAACAAGGTCATTGTGGCTGAGGCAATTATTTTAGCAAATTGTTGTGGAGGGATAAGAGCTAATAACACAAGTTACAACTAGTGAATTGCACACGTGTATCTCAACGCTCAATGGAGAAAGAAATTTATTCCTGTAAATTAGCAATAGGATAAACAAGGCTGTTTTCTATCTAGACATGGTTTTGCAGGAACCAGCATTACCAGAAGATGACATATTGCTGCTCGAGCAACAGGTTTTTCTTTGCCTCGTTACAGGAATTAAACCCAGCATCAACAGCTACAGCAGAGCAGCCCCTCAGAGGATGGGACTCAGAAAATCCCCTCACCATACAGAGAAAATGTAAATCCACTAAGAAAATAATCTATTTTTATTCATACATAATTGTGCCAGCTTTGCAAAGGACTATGGTTAATTTCCAAGAGCAAATGCAGCTCAAAAATCAAGCAGTGCTGCCAAGCTGGAGGTGCTCATTATGACCCAGCCCTGGGTCTCTGAGAGCCCGAGGTGCCCTGCACATTCCTCAGGACTAAATGATCCCCCAGTGTTGTGATTTCTTGTCAGGTTACTTGCATTTTGGGGGGTGAAAAAGAAACAATTCTAGGAATTAGGTCGGGTTTGTTGTTGGTTTGTTGGAGTTTTTTGGAGGGAGAAACAGGATTTTTTCAAGCATTAGCAGCAGGAGGACTGGGGAATGAGCAAGTAAATACAGCTTTTCTCCCAGGAGGGAGCCAGCCAGTGGCCAGCTCATTTCTCCGAGCCTTCCGTACACAAACCCGCTGAAAGCAGCTTGGGAGGCACAACCCTGGCTAATAGACCAAACTGCCCCATTCTGTGAGCCTGAGCTGTAATAAAAAGTTTGAGGTGATGATTGCACCAGAAGACTGTCCTGCAGGTATCCTGAAGCAGAGCCAGCGTGCCAGGCCTGCTCCCAGGAGAGAGAAATGCACAGCACGAGCTCAACCAGCTGGGAAACGGGGCAGGGAAAGAGAAAGGGAGCTAAAAGTTCTTCGGCCACTGCAAAAAAGCAAAAAAACTCATCTGTCTGAGGACTCTGGGGAAGGAATACCAAGTTTTAAAGCAGAGAAGAGTAAGAAGTAAAATGCTTGATCCACAGCTCAAGGGCACATTGGAAACGGTTCTTCTCCCTCATGCAGACATGAAATTGCTGGAAGGATGTTCTCATAAACAAAGTGCTGGAGGCCATGCCATCGTCCACCTCCTCCTGTTTCTCCCTACATCTAAGGGAGGCAAGTACATCTCATAAAACAGAAGATGCACACGTTTCAGGAATATCCCAGAGGCAAAAAGAAAGAATAGTGAAACAGTAACAGCTTTCAGAGCTGGTGATACAGCCTCTTCTATTTAGGTTAAAAATCCTCTAGGGCCTGTTCCTACTTCTGATTTCCACGTACTTGCTGGATTTTCCACAGCTTCATTATTCACAGAAAATAGCTGGATTTTACTAAGGTTGGCCTTTGGGGGCAAAATTCAGCAGCAGCAGAAAGTCAGATGAAGGTGTTTGCACCTCCTAAGTCCCAATCTCACTCTCTGAGGCACCATGTAGGTACCTATTAAACACTCAGGGCTCAAACAGGATTTAAATCAGGGAAGAGAGACCTAGTCTTGTTCCTTCCCATTCTTTTATGCCTTGCAAAATGTTTTACATTACAATTTATTCATGTTAACGTTTGTCTAGTTAATCATTGCAAACACTTTCACACTTTGTTTTGAAAAGGTCTAAATGTAGCTCACTAGTGTTTTAAACAAATCTTGATATTTCCATTGCCATATATCAGCAGAACAAAGGGAATGAAAGGGAAGAAGGAAAAATAACAGGACAACCTCATAAAAGAACTCACTGACGATTTATGAGTAAGGTGGAAAACTGATATAAAGGCTAAAGATCTCTACAAAAATTACAACTCTCTTGTCCTACCACTGATATGATTATGCAGCTTAATAGTAGTGCCTGCAAATACCTCCTCTGCACTGAAGTAAATAGTGAGATGTGCTCCCCATTTACACCGACACAGAACTTTTAGAATGATTTTTAAAAGGTCAGTTTCATCCATTAATTTATTCACACAATTGTCCGAGATTTAGCTGACAAAAGAAGCTGAGTAGACCCTGATGCTTTTTTAATATCCATATGAAATGGCACTCAGACAGATTTAGTGCTTGATTTAAAGCAAACTGATGGCTAAGTTACACATTTAGATAGAGACATGGGGTAAGGTCAAACCACTATCATTAACATCCCAAGGAGGAAGGCTGATAATTACTAATGCTTAAAAGCACCAGCAGTCTTACTGATTGCATGGATTTTCTCAGACTTTTGTTCAGCCAGTTTCTCAAGTAAAAAATAGCATTCAAAGACTTTTAGCTCATACAATGTAAGCCTCACTCATTAGTAATCCTTGGAGCTTGACTTCATTTGAGCCTGTTCTGGGTCTGGATAGCAATTAGTATTGCCCTCCAGGTAAGGGAGTGTAGATTTATCCCCCAGAGGTGGTTTAACTTCCTCAACCTACTTTAAAATTAGATTTACTCGGTTACAAATCGTAAGTGTTAAATGAGCAAAACTATTAAACTAGGAATACTGCTGGGCTAAAGCATTTAATGGTTTACCACAGTATTACCATTTTTATGGTCTATTAAAACAATAGTAAGAATATCAGCAGTCTGAAGAATCAAGTAATTTATATACAAGTTTGATAAAGTACCGTATGTTTGAGCAAAAAGGTGAGCTCATTTTCTTACACTTCAAGAAAATTAGAAAAAAGTATGTTTTAAAAGAGAAGTTTCCTTTAAAGCTGAAGTACATTTATCTTAAACTAAATTTCTAAAACTATATATCTCTCATCTTATTGTCAAGATTTCGTTTGTTTCATGCAGCTTGTTCCACCCAAATGCAGACAGTTTAAACCGATACCACAAAACAGACCAAATAACAGTGCAAATAAAATAGTAAAAATATAACTCAAATCTAATTCATTCATGTGCTGCTCATCTCTTTTCTTCCCCTACTTCACGTTGGCACCAAGGTCATCACTATATAAAGTTACTCTGCGGCATTCTGTGTCTTTGCAAACTGCAAACCATAGAACTCATTTTGCTGCAATCTTAAGGAGGAAAATCAGATTGATGCTAATTCTCATCATTACTTTCCAAGAACAATCACTAGTCAGTACCTGAAAACGATGACAACTTTTTCCAGGTTAACAACCTGTATATTCACCTGCCTTTTTACACTGACTTCTCATCCTCATAGTTCTCCCAAGTGACAAGGCTCCAGCAGTCTGGAGGGACTCCTCCTTGACCTGGCTCTGAAAACACACAGAGCCCAGTACACAGATTTGGTTGATGACTATGTGAAAAACCATCAGTACTTATAGACTGTAAAAATGTGTGCATTTTCAGACTGCTTGCCTTGTATACAGCTGGTAAATATTGGAGAAGGACTTCAAGCACTGGTAAAGAAACAAGTTTATTGGTTTGCTTTTGGCAAATCTAATCACTACTGGTTCTAAAAGCATGGCCTTAACAGGGCTGTCTGATTTCCTCCACTATCACCTGTGGGATTTTAGCTTTCCCTGTCTCTCCCAAAGGCATGACAAGCATTTATCACAGTGATGTATTTCTCAGACTCCTTTGCTGTTCATTTTTAAACTTCTTAGAGGATTTATTGGCATCATATTTTCTATTTCATTTGTGGCAGGCAAGCAAAAACAAACAAAGCCTTTCACTGCAAAAGCAAAAAGGGCCTCTCAGACAGCTGCACCTCAAACAGGCATTGCAAAATTCCCAGATTCACAAAACAAAGGTCTTGATATGTCTCAGTGTTTGTATATATGCGTAGCTGATGCTTGGAAACATAAAACATGGCAAGTTCAGAGCCCATGGATAGGAGCTACACATATCAGCTGGCCTTCAAATTCACATGGATGATACTACAGCACCATCAGCAAGATGAGTTTTCAGGCACTTCTTTAAACTTTGCTTTGTGGTTTTAAGACAAGTGTTTGATGTCATTTGAAGATAGATTTTTGCGGTGTAATACAGATAAGGGTTAGGCTGAGCTTCTGTTCTCTCACAAAGGAAATCCTTCAGACACATCCATAAAACGGCAGGAAGGACACCTACTGTCCTTATATATTCATATCATTATGTCTTTGCTTCTTTCTCCATTTTTTTTCCTAGCAGAACATATCAGATAAGATCAGTATCATCATCAATACCATCACAGGAAAGCTGCTGGCAGCACACCAACTGTTAATTAACCCCAGCACTGTCATACCTGATTACTTTGAAAAGTACTTTAGAACGGTTGAATTAAAATAAGATAAATAAGGATAAAACATTTAACTGATATTGAAAAGACTGCTATCTCCACTCCAGGCATGAATGGCACTCTTCCTACCAGGGAAGAGTGAATTGATTTAGAGACAGCTCAGAATTTAGACCTCCACTTCACACCAAGCTTAAGATAAACCTCCTCCTGAGAGTCTGATAAGACCAAAGATATGTGTGGAGGGGATAAAACTGTAGTACAGTAAGACTCAAATGCATGGGAGGCTGAACATGACTAAAAAGATTTGTGTTTTTCCTGTAGCAGCACCTACATTGAGAGAAAGAGAAAGGACAGAGCAAATCCCCACCCTGCACAAGTGAATGGGTAGAAGCAGAATCAGATGGAGAGAAAATGATGCCTTGGCTTCACCTCAGCCTAACTGCATCTTGGGTAGTATATGGAAGAACATATTCAGAACTGAGTAATAACTCATATTTTTCCTCATCACCATTTTTATGATGGTATTTGCCATTGAAATCAGTGGGGCAGAATTAGCACAGAGCAATGCTTCTACTGCACATGTCTATCACTCAGGTGTTACGTACCAGATTCAGATCTTGGCAATCCAGTAACTTTTCTGCCCTATTGAAAAATGCAGGATTCTACTAATAATCAAACAAATGACATAGTCAAAGCTCAGTATGCAGGTCACCTAAAAGACTGATACTGAAAAACTTTACATAAAAATATTAGTCAGAAAAAAAGATTTAAAATAATTTTTTCCGAAAGTGGGGGGAAAAAAAATTATTTCACTTCCTTTGTGTGAAGCAAAAAAGGAAGTTTGAATGTCTCCAAGTGGTCAGCAGGCTGAAAACATCAGCACAGCCCAGGCAGTGGGATAAATTCTTAGTTAAGATGATGGAAGACCAGATCCTAAGAGCCCTACTCAAAGATGGGAGTTAAGTGACCTGACCCTCAGTGTGCTAAAACCTGGGCAGGAAAATCCAGCAAGAGAACTGACAAGAGTTCAGAGATCTTCCTGATCTCCCCAAACATTCAAATTGTGAGTGATAATATTTTTTAATTAAGTAATATTAATCAAAAATCTTAGAAATAGCTCTGCTCTCTAACCTTTATGTAAGTCACAGGTGTGTTTTAATATAGGATGTTCCACATGCAGATAATTCAAGGAGTGTTGGCTATATGACTTTCTTTCCACTGTAAGATTTCCTGACCTTGAAATTTCATTGACAAGTCTACTGTTCTTCAACAATGGACAGAGAAAATATCACTGACAGATTTGTTTCTATTTTTTCCATATACTCAAAATGTAATAGTCTTGTTATATGGCAGTCAGTTTTCCTATGTACGATTTTTTTTCATGAACTCTTGTATCCTACATTTTCTTTAGTTATTTTTTCCCCCTTGAGAATATGAGGTACAGCATGAAACAGCAGCCAGATCCAGCAGTGGATCATCATTGTAAAATACTAGTTGGAAGACTTCAAATTTTGCTGTCTCCCTATTTTATTGTCTAAATAACATCTCTCAGCAGACCATCATTCTTCTTTGGCATTAAAAAAAATTCACGCAGTGAAAAAAAGCACAAAGGAAATAGAGATGTCCAAAGTGTTCCCTAATCACTGAATCACCTCCAAATTCAAGGAGAGAATTTTCTTAAATAAGAGTTGACTAAATATCCCAGAAATCATTAGATCCATTCTAGACAAGTCCAAATTGTCTGTGACACTGGAGAGCAAAGTGATACCTCCCACGCTTGAATTCTTTGCTTGTCCTTCATCTCTGGCTTGCCTGCAATTTCCATCTTCTTAGTAACAAACACATTGCCTTTGTTTCCATCCTTTTTGCTCAGAAGCATGAGAAGCAGAGAAGAATTTTCTCAGAAAAACAAAGAATATCTTTCTGGGACCTTCTTCTGACAGCAATCTCCACTACTGCCACAATATTCCCTGTCAGAAAACCTGCCCTTAACTCCTGTCGAGACAGGAACCTCACGAGGCAGCGCGATGGGACTTTCCAGCAGGAAGAGATTTGCTGGGAAAAGGGTAAACCCAGGAGTGGGAAATACGTGCAGAGGAGAAGAGAGACTTCAGAGGCAATAACTAACCTGACTATATGAACTTCATTTCTGATACCTCTGAGGGCTAATAGGAAAACCAGCTTTAAAGAGTTTGCACGCTGGGAATGAGTGAACCCTGACAAAAGTGAAAAGGTAGCCAAATCAGATGGTTTCCCAAATAAAGCTTGACAAGGATGCTCTAACAAGCTGAAGAACCCAAGGACCACAAACTTCACAGCAGCATTAGAGGATGAATAAAGCTGGTGCACAGCTGAGCGTGGAACAACTCCAGCAAATGACAACAACCCTTCACAGGATTTATCTAGGAAATAATGTCACCAAATAAAAGAAGCAAAGGAAAAATAGTATTCAATATCAGTTATTGTATCAACAGATCTCTTTTAACCATGATGATCTGTCCAAATATAAAGACAAATGCAAAAAATCCCCAGTTATACAAAACTGATGATTATATTTCACAGAGGGCAAAGAGCACACATATTCTGTTTTCAGTGGAATGTTTTCAAGTTCCCAATGATGCTTTTTCTGTCCTGAACTTGCTTGCTTAACAGAAACATGTATAGAAATATTTAAGGTTTCCATTTATCCAGAAGAATCTCATTTTGTAACAATTATCAAGTGACCATAATCCCTGCAGGCTCTAGCAAATCTCTGTATCTTTCAAGAGACAGACCAACTTAAGACCTAAAACATATATTGAGGATGGCAAATATTATTTGGATTGAAAGCACAAGCTGAGTGCATGCTACCTGAAATTTACACCTTTTTCAAAAAAAGAAATGATAAACACATAGTATGTGGTAAGGGACTTTAAGACATGAGTTTACTCTGAGAAAATACTGAGTAACATCCCTTTTTAAAATCTGACAACAATGACAGCCATGGGCACAAAATTTGCTTTTAAAGGATTACCAGACTTTAATGCAAAAGTTTCATCACAAGACGTGACTCCCCTTTGTGCTGTCATCATGGTCACCTTCAGTCTGGGCTTCTTTCACTGAACAAACAGCCTACTTTGAAAGCCAATTAAATTGCTTTCAATTCAGCTGAGAAAAAAAAAAAAAGTGGTATTTCCTTCAAATGGCCTATTTGGAGAAACCTGAGGATTGATCCTTTCTTCCATTGCAGCAGCTTTCCATCAATGCAGCTCTGATAGTGTCAATGTAGCTACACTGGCAAAACACCGGTTTAACTGAGGAGAGAATCAAACCCTTTACTTGTAACAATTTCTGTCAAGAGACCAGACTAAGTCACTTTAATTGAGTTCCTCTCGCTTTCATTGTGCAGAAACAAAGCAGGAATAAAAAGAGATCAAAGAGCCCTTATTTGGAACTAACATAATTGTGTCCCTTGGAGAGCAGGCGAGCCTGAGATTACTGAAAGGAGATAGACTCTGAATATAGAAACCTGACAACAATGACATTAGAATGTTTAAAGGGGAAAGAAAAGGCATACACAGGGAGATTTACTGTAACTTTTCATCATTTTGCAATCAAAGTGTGTGTGCCAGTGTCTCTTTCACTATTACATATATCAGATAAATTTCTCTTACAATTCAGCTTGTGAGAATAGGTTTCATCTATTTATTACTTTAAATGACTTGTCTAACAGACTGTGGTAGTCTGCAAAATTTTCATTTTCTAATGATATTTTTAAGAACTCTTTTCTAGCCTTGTAAATTCTGTATTAAATGGTTGAATAACACATTCCAGACCTGAAGAGATGGTGTGCAAGGGGTAAGCTGCCATGAAGTGTCAGTGGTGGAAAGAAAAAAAAAGGAAAAAAGGAAATTTAGCTCTCTGAAGAATCAGTTAACAAATTTCCTTGCCTTTAACTTCAGCACTTCACCATGCAAAGGTGAAAAAAGTCACAATATAGCAGAACACATGCACAATAATGAGTCCTCTGAGCTTATAGAAGCAATCATGGACACAATCTCAAAATAAACTTCAGGTTTAGCGCTCAAAACATAAAACTGATTTCTGAGGACAACTTATTAACTTGGGTAAATACCCAAATGTTGTTTTGAATATAACAACATTAAATAATCAGCTTTCAGAAACCTGCCATTTAAAACACCACTCACAACACATTGAGAGGATTTAGAAAAAAATGGTGTTTGGAAAACTTGGCAAACACATCTCTAACTCACTTACATAATACCCATGCAGCACTTTAGGCAATAGACACAGATCCCTACTGTTCCAACCAAATGCATGTTACAATTAACTGTGCAGGCACATCTAGTGCTGCCATTTAGGTGTTTAACCCAAATGTGGTTTGGTTGATGCCCCTGTACCAGGAACATGGGAAAGCAAAAGTTAACCATTAGTGGGATGAGGACTTAAAACTGATGAGAACAGGGAGAGCCAAGTCTGAAGGAAGGAGTGCTTATTAACCAACTGGTCTGATCCAAATCTGCAGGCAGCCTGTGTGTCCCCCTGGAGCACAGCAGCCATCATTTCCCTCTTGCTCTGCACCAGAAACCACTGATGACTGTGTCTCCTTCCTTCCCTCTTCCCAGAGGCAGCCCAACACCACCTTGTGAATGAGAATCTAAACCTGTTTCTGCAAAGCTCTTCTCACTGTGGAGAAATCGAACCAGAGAAACACAAACAAAAAGCTCAAGTGACACAGTGAACAACAGAACCAAAATAGAGTCCGTGAGCCATTTATGGGTACAATCAATTACAAACACAGCACAAGCTTTTTCATCAGGTCACAACTGTCAAAACACACTGAATCTGCCAGTGTAGGCTAAGTGGAGCTACCGAGGGATGATAAAGGATTATCTAGTAGAAGAAAAGACTTTTTAATGTTTTGAAGACTGATAAGGAAACCACTGCTTGGAGCTATAGTAAAACTATTGCTGGCTGACACCCCTTCCAATTGTGCAGCCAGGCTGCCTGGTACCAGTCTTGTAAAGACCTGGTTATCACAAATTCTAGCTCTCCACCAGGGTTAAATCTCCCAACAACATTGGGGAAACAAACCAGCTATGTGAGAGAGGAAGTTGGGCTCAAGCACAAAGTGGGGCTTGAAAAATAGGAAAAAAACCCAAGCAATAAAGAACACACCCAGATGCACACAATAAAGGAATGAGGCCTCCCAGCAGAGACAGCCACAGACACTTCACCTCTGCAGGAAGACAACAAGGGTGGGGAGTTGCCAGCCCCAAGTCTTATCAGACAGTTTATGTCTTCACCCAAACAACCCAGCCAACATCACTTAATCAGGATTAAGAGTATAATGATAGGAAAGGACCTTTAAGAGACAATCCTGATGAGATCTGGTGTTTTCTCTCAGAGGCAGGAACACTTCGTCTCTTTATTTTAATGTGGTCAGTTTTATAAAGCTTTTCCTCCAGACTACTCTGTGAGAGACTGATCATAAATTCATAGGGCCAGAAGAAAATACCACAGTACATTTTACACACTTGCAAATGAGTTGACAGACCAAGGAGAGAGGTTTAAAATGGGAATTCATTAAGGAGGATGGTTACTGACACTGGCATGTGATCACTCACCAATATTTGAGAATACTGGTTTTGTCTTAGTTAATATATCAAGATAGAAAAAAAAAAAAATGGGGATTGAAAGATTTCCAAATACATTGTGCTATGCACATATATGCTTCAGACAGAGAGGATTTGTATTAAGATGTCTGAAAATAATAATAAAAAATTAAAACTATAAGAGAACAAATTGTCTACCAGATTTCCCTCCTCACCCCTCCCCCAAAGTTACAGAATTGCTTTGCAGTAGGCTTTACTGCATTGAATTACCCAATTATCTTCTAAATTATAAAAGGCAAATCTTCTCCACCAACTGTTCCTAGGACTGCCAGGATGTGCAGTGTTGCAAAACTGTAGCAAAAATGTAAACAAAAGAGCCCTACAGAACAGGGAGGCAGGCTGTCCACATATGCCAATCCCAACGGCTTCAATCAAAGGAGAGATTGTTTCACAAATAAACTAAGCCAGTGCAACTAATAAACTCCTGCTCTAATTACTGGCTGCAGATGTATCAACTGAAGCAAATGAGACGCAGGCAGCCATTAATTATCTAATGAGGCCAGCAGTGTTTCTGATGAGGTGGGGCTGATTAAATATTAAACAGTAGCATATGGTGAGTGCCAAGAACAAAAGATTGGAATCCGACTTTCTCTAGACATATATACATGTATGTATTTATAAATAAAAAATACAACATTGCACTAAAAAAATCCCCCTCCTCTAAGGCAGGAGAGCAATCTCGCTCAGAGAGGTAATTAAGACAGGAATGGAAGCACAAAACTCAAAGGGAGTGTAGTGAGATCTGACTTCTGAAGGTGTAACAGATGAAAAGGTTTCACATTAAAGAGATGCCACAAACATTTAGGCATTGCAGCAGTTATCTCTTTGTTTAACCCTTCTTAGTTATTACGACCTGCAGTTGTTTCCTTTCCCTCACCTGTTCCTTTCTTCCTTATCCTTTGCTGGAAAAGTCCCAGGGCTCACTCAAAGAGCAAGACGAATATCTAACAAATCCATCATTATAGCACAGCTCACAATATTCAGCCAAAACATGGAAAGTATAAGAAGGGGAATGCAATCACTGAAATGTTATTAGGGCCAGCTGAATGGAAGGAAAAGTCTAACCTTACTCACACAGATGTCAAGCCCACTGAAGCCAGTTAATCCCATCAGACTTAAGTGGGCCACCTCCAGCCAGCACACCAGAGAGCTTGAGAGGAGACATTGTGGGGTTATTTATCCCCCTCCTGCCAGCTCCTCCACCTTTCACCAGGGGCATCCAGTGATGCAGCAGCCCTGGCAATCCAGGAATCACCCCTTTCCAAAGGGCAGGGCATGCAGGACACAGCCTGTCCACATCCCAAAGAGAGAAAAGCCACTCTGCTGTACTGTTCAATGCTGCTGGACAGTTCAGCTGCAGCCTTGCCCCTGTGCATCATTAATGTTTCAGTCCCACAACCCTGGGAACTGCCAGAGATGTCAAGGATCTGCTCTTCCCTTATGCAAAAATGACAATTAAGTCTGATTTGTCTCAAACTTAAGGCACAGGTATTGAGCCGTTCAGTGCAAGTGATCTGTGCACACACAGGAGGGAGAGGCTTCTGATTGAAGCAGAAAATCTGATCTGGCTGCTGGAAAGCTCTGTCTGGACTCCAAAGGGACCAGAAATTTTCAAGAAACTTGAGAAAACCTTTAAATCTGCCAGGACATATTTGCAGACACAGGGAAAAAAGTTCAGATATAAAGTAGATTTATGGGAAGGGAAATCAGGTCTGGAACTGGCAAAGACTGCATGTTCTCAGAAATTTCTGAAGGCTTTTTTTTGAGACTCTTAATAAGCCAAAGAGCATTTGCTGTTTAGTTCAAAATATACTCAGATGGCAGCCACTCATCACGTTTTACAGTGTTACAGTGACAATGCAAGTGTCCTAGATAGATCAAATTTTTTAGCTGTTGTTTGTATCAGTTCATTTACAAAAGGAGCTGATTTTTATGTCAGGACTTCATAGAGAAACAAAGAATCAACAAGTCATTATTGATTACCTAGGAACAGATCACATTTTCTGAATACCTTTGCTGTTACAAATGGTTTCTCTAAATATGAAAGAATGGCTCTCCCCCATCCGCCTTTTTTTTTTTTTTATAATACCCTTCTTTATTATAATCTCCTTAATATCCATCTGCTACCCTTTAGGCTAAAGCTTCTTAAATTCAAATATAGGGCTATTTTTATCACAGAAGAATATGTAAAGCAATAGAAACATTTTAATGGATTTTTGTGCCTGTGGCCTTTTTTAGCTGAATTTCCATAATGAAATCCAGTTACAGACATTGGTGCTGCTACAGTTGGCTGTTCACACAAATAAAGAATGAACATTTTTGTCTTGTAAGCCAACTCAGTAAAATAGAGAGTGCAATAGCAACCAACAGAAAGCACGGGCTTTTTTCCTCTGTTGGTGCTTTAGTACAATTGTATATAACTGTATTTTTACTCCAGTAGGGCATAACATTCAAGATAAAGTCATGACCCTACATTTAGGTTATAAATAAGTTGTATAAAGTCATTTTCATAAGTAGTAACTAACAAAATGAGAATATTTTCTTTTGTCCAGGAGCATTCAGGAGCATCAAAATAGCTTCATAAAAACAACTACATGCAAAAACATTCACAATAAACATCCATGTAAGCGGATTCTTTGTATTAATGGTCTGGAAAAATATTTCTCTAAAAATATTTTAAGGGCACCAATTCTTCTCCACCAAAATACTTTATTATTTCCTTAGTGCTGTAAATGAAGCAGAGCAAGAAACTGTTTCTTGTATCATAAACAGTACTAAAATTTAAAATACTTTTCCACTCCTCACTGGGGAGAAGAGTTTTAAAGAGGAGAAACCAAATATCACACCCATATCATCCTTCAAAGAACAGCAAGAAGCATTTCTCATTTAGGAATTAAACCCATGGTGGCCAGCCCAGCTCCAGAGGCTAGATTGCTTTGGGATGCCCATTTCTAATGAGGCAGAACAACCAGTAAATCAGACAAAAAAGCCTCACAAGTCACAAAAATAACTCTTAATTATGATTTAGATATTAAAATGCCAGTTGGCAAAGTCATCACTGACAGTCTCGGCTCTGATCATAACACAGCCCAGCCTCAGTCACTTTGACTGAACTAGGTTGGTATCTCAACTGCTCAGCCATTATTATTTTTTTAATCAGGCCCAAAGTATCTTAAAATGGGCACTTAGACACTGAAATGCTGCAGAGATATAACAAATAGCGACATTCACAGGAGCATCTGAGGCATTTAGAAGCCTTTCTCACTTTTAAACTCAGGACCTCAGCATTTCTATAATGTTTATCTAGCAATTACTTATCTAGTCTCATTTCTGTTTCCAGAAGCCTTCACCATTAATTGCCTCAGAGTCTATATAAGGTGTGATGAGCCTCTGCATTTTTATAAATGCCCTTGTGCAGAAAGGGTTTTGAATAACTTGTAATTGTTCCGTGAGTAGGAGCTTACCATTTAACTCCTATAACGCAATGCTTTTCCTATTTCAACAGTAATATTGTCTGAATTTCTAAATCCAGACAAGTCTTTTGATTCTGATTTGGAGATCTTTAATTCTAAGGATTCAATTATTCTAAACCCAGGGTCTGTTATGACTGTTTATAGTGACTGTTAAGAAGTACATCATTCTCCTTTGTCTTGTGTGGTACAGCTTTGGAAATAAAGAGATTTCCTTTGAATTAGCTGTTTAAATAATTTCTACCTAAGTCTGACTCTGCAGTGTCCTCATTTGTCCAGAGCTTGTCTTCTTAGCACAACAGATAGTTTTGATGTTGCAGTTTATTTTTAATCATATAAAAACAAACACATATGGGAAAATAAGAGTGAACTTCCCCTGATGTCAAGCACTGACCAGCACCTGACACTGTCTGCAGGTGATGTGGGCTCAGAGGCAGCAGGAGCCCTGCTGGGATGGTGTGGCAGAGCTGGACCATGATCCAGGGAAAGGCAGCTCGTGACAATCAGGAATGCACTGGGTGGGCAGACAGGAACCCGAGAAGTTGTTGTCTGCCCAGCCAAGGTTTTCAGAGTAATCAGCAGCCAGAGCTCACTAACACATATTTGATGTTTATGGGGCTAACACTCCTCAAATCGATATACCTGTGACCTCAGCTCTGTTTGTCACTCCACAAGGGACCCCAGGTGACATGGGGGCTTGTGTGGGGGACAGGGGAGCCCCAGCCCCTTTGCACAAGTTCTTGGCTGCCTGTGGCAGCTCCTGGCCAGGTCTGGGGCTGTACCTGGCCCTTGGGAGGGACATTCCTGGTGCTGCCCAGCACCTGCCACGCTCAGGCCAACCTTCCACTCATGGAGCCCTCACAGGGAACAGCCCTGGGCTGGGTGAAGGTGACCCCCAAAGCTGCTCTGTCATCTCCCTCCTCAACTGGACAAGGGAGAGGAAACATAGCAGTAAAATGAAAGGTTCATGGGTTGAGAGCAGATGAGGCAGCGATCACTCCTCACTCTCTCGTCATGCCCCATCACAGGGACCCTCCTGTGAGTGCAGTCCCTCAGGAACAAACTCTGCAGTGTGGGTGCCCTGTGGGGCCACAGGGCCCAGCAGGAGCCAGCACAGGCTTCCCACAGGGTCACAGCCTCCTGTGGCATCCACCTGCTCCAGCCTGGGCTCCTCCACAGCTCCAGGGATCTCCCCATCCTGCAGCACCTCCATGGCACAGCAAGGGAATCTCAGCTCCAGCCCCCAGAGCCCCTCCTGGCCCTCTCTGCCCTGGGCTCTGCAGAGCTGCTCCTCTCACAGCTCTCACTCCTCTCTCAGGCTGCCATTTGTCCTTGCACAGCTGCTCTTCCCAATCCTAAACCATCCCAGAGGCCCTGGCCCTGCTGGGCTCGGCCTTGGCCAGGGGTGGGTCCGTCCTGGAGCCGCTGGCCTTGGCTCTGCTGGACATGGGGGAGCTTCTGCAGCTCTGACAGAAACCCCCCTGCCACCAAAACCTTGCCACCTAAAACCAATACAGCCTCTGAAGTGTTTTATGTATTCCTTTGTGGAACGAGAGATGTATTTTCAGAGGGATTCAGCTCCTGCAGGATCTTAAATTGGCTCATTTAATCTACATGGGTACTTGAATCCTCACTTAAGACATTAGTTAATTAAGCCACATTAAACCACACAGGCAAAAAGGAGGCTATGTTCAGATAAATTTAAGACTCTGATTTTCTGATTTAAAACCACAAAGTAAAGTCTTGCAGAGAGCCCAGCCTGGTGCTCCCTCATTAACTCAGCATATTGTGACATTTATAGTTCTTGCTCAGGACCTGGAAACCAAGAAAAACAGTGGTTTGAAGCAGTGAAACAAAACTACAATGCTGCAGAAAAAGAAAGTTTTTGTCTATTCCATGAGCTTGCACAACAAAGCTTTACCTTCTGGGCCCTCAGAAACCTCTCATGCCCATGCAAATATTCTCAAGCTGACAAGGAGAACTTTTGTGCTGCCATTTGAAAATCTCCTTTCCACAGATGTTTCAGTAATTCTGTCTGTAAGCAGAACTCGCCACCAAGTGAGTTAAATAACCACATCTAAAAAGAGAGTAAGCAAAGAAAATGATGTTTTCATGAAAAGAAAAATCATAAACCGCAAAAAGATGATTTAAAATGTTCAACTAAGTTCAACTTAATGAGCAAATACCTTCTAAGAAAGACTATACATAAATAAGCAATAAAACAGAAGACCAAAACCAAAATAATAATTGCTTGTCTACAGTGCATGTGTAAGAAACCCACATTAATGTCAGAAAGCCTTCCCACCTCTCCCAGAAGCTGTACCCTGGCCTCAGGCATCCTTCTGCAAATCAAGTACATCCTTCCTTACATAAGTGTTTCAAATTTAGGGAATGGAAAAGGGCTGAAGCTGAGGTTTCTGAATTTTGGGGTTTCTCTGTTCCTTGTTTTGTTTGTTACTCTGAATAAAAATAACTGAAATATTATCTCACAAGAAATTAAACAAAACTGAAGTGCTGTGTAGGCATTGCTTTTCTTCCTACATTTTCATTTCTGAGACTTTCAGGAATGTTATGCTATCAATGTTTTGCAGAAATATTCCAACTTAAGAAACAATAGGTATCCAACTCAGAAACAAACATCTCAGGCAGGGAAAAGATGCAAATTCCTTCTGTCTTCCAGACTGATACCTTAAATACAAACCCCTCCCCTTCCTTACCTGCAGACTACTTCAATCAATCTGCAGGAAACAAAACCAGCCCCCCAAATTCCACAAACAAACAAGCTCAAGGAAAAAAATCCCACAAAACAAACACAAAAGAAAAAAAGAAAAAAAACCCCAAGCAAAAATCTCTCCATTTACAGACTCATTATATCACTTTCTTTTGCCGTGCTCGTCGTTTAGAATTAGTCAAACTATTTTTGTTAAGTATATAAAGAAAAGACAGGACAGATGCCTTTTGTTATCTGTATAAAGAATTAGGGTGATAACAGATTTAGTGAGGGGGATTTTTCAAAGGAATTTAGGAGTACAGTTTCCTCTGAAAACAAATCACATGCTTTCCAGATCCAGCATAAAGAAATACAATAGCATAAAGAAATATAATAATCCAAGGATATATTGTACTTTTCCTATAGGTGCAGGTAACACTTTGAAAGCCATAAGGCCGTGCTTTTTGTTACATGAGAAGGAGAAATTGTGAGAATTTTAGTGATGTGTACATGACTACACAAGTGCTGATGCAAAAGAAATCAGTTTAAAACTCATTTCTGATCTTTAGAAATGTATTTGTTCTAAAGGCACTTTAACTCGGCATTCTTATCCTTATTTTCAATAAATGGAAGTGTTATCACTGCTACTTTACTTTAGGATTTTATTCAGGCTCTTCAAAAGAGCCTCCCTGAGATTTGGCAGGCATCTTTTTTTAATACTGATTGTGCTGGAAAAAAAAGCAATCTCAAAATTAACTTGAAACAAAATATGTCATTTCAAGAATTAATCATCTACCTATACTTGAAACCAAATTCAGCAATCTCTTTTTTTGTCCATTAACAGAGTAACTAAGGTCTGAATGAAAACAAAGATGGTAAAATGTTGATCTCTTTGCTGTCTTCAATTCCCCTGACTGGCAGCTTCATTGGTGCTGAGAAAGTAATTAGAGGGAAATGAAAACAGATTTCTGTTTCTGCTTATTTTTGTTTAATGTTAAATTCCATAACATTCAGAAAACTGCTTTAATACATTGCACTAGGCAAGATAATAGATAAAGGAAAATTATTTTACATCTAACTTTGAAGCTGGATGTCTTTTTTTTTTTGCTTTTTCCCCCCTACACATTTATAAAATAAAAGAAAATAAGCCTTCTGGGGACTTACCCATTCCCTTTATGTCTTAGCAGCTAGGGCTCCTAGGCAGCTTTTGAAAAAGTATAAAAGTATTAAAATAGTCTATTACCAACTTCTGCTCATGAAGAAGAAAATGGAATAAAGTCAAGGCGTGCATCTTTTTGATACCTGCTACAAGCTGCTACACATGACTTTTCTGTTAATCTATTTCCTTGTTGTGACCCATTTTTACTGTTCCACACTACAGAGTCTTTAATTTTATATACACATGTACACTTATAATCTTAGATGCATTAATTTGGTGCTAAGGTTTCATTTTCAGGAATATATGACATTGCATTTAACCGTCATTTAATAACAAAATAATGTAGGAAAGATCATGGTTGAGGCAGAAATCCAACCCAGAATCTCTGACATTTAATCCAACGCCCTGTTCATCAGAGCTGCTAAAAAAAAAAAAGGAACGAATTTGTAGGCAGAACTGACTGAGAAGCATTAGAAGCCAAAATGTTGTATTTTATGCACACTGTTGGTGATTTGAGTTTTCTGTTAGAAGGAAAGAAGCAGTAGTTGTGCATCGTATGGATTGACACACATTATGAATAAATACATATAGAAACACACCTGGAAGGATATTAATTCCTCACCTGTGCTTGTATTTAAGTTGGGTATGTATTTAATAATTAATTTGTCAACTATGGGATGTTACTGCCCTCCCCAAATGTGGGGCAGATTACCTTAAAACTGAGAAGTCTTCATTTCTCATTCAGTTTGACTTGAGCATCGAGATAACTACATAAAAAGTACTCAGCTCTTGCTTTTATTGGCACCTTTCCAGGCTTGTTGGTCTAAGATAACATTATATTTAATCAAAAAGTCTAGAAAATTCTGACTATTTAATTCATCCACCTATAACACGGAATCATTTAGCAAAGGGTTGAAAAGTCAAGTATTAAGTCTACGGAGCAATATCAGTGTAAATCTAGGGCAAATGTCTGTTTCCTCTCAGCTGCCCCCCAACCTGTGTCTCCCTTCTCACACCCGCTATTTATTGGAGGCAATAGTGATAAACACCTTTTACATGTCAGAAATACAAACATTTCTGTCCTCGTTGCCTGTGAGATAAATATTTAATTTAAGATGAGTGACTTTCAAAGGCAATTAAGACCTCAGTTACTCTGTCTGGTGGTCCCTACCCTCCCAAGCAACATGGAAAACCCTGGGATTTTTACTTCCCTTTTTCTGTCCTGAACAACTTCTACAGGGAAAGATAAACAAGTGAAATGGAGAGATTGGATGATGTTCCTCAGGACCGGCAGAGTCCGAGCAGCTCGGAGGAGCAATCTGTGTAAGTGACCTGTGATTAGATGTTTGCACAGCTCGGGAGATGCACGGCCCTCTTTAAAAACGCTAAGTACCACTCTAGGGAAATCAGCTGCCTCTGCAGGATTTGTTTTCTGGTGAGTCAGCAGCTACTCATTGCTTAAATGATGCTCTTGTTCTCTGAGTACTCTTGGATGCCTCCTGAACATTTTTTTCCCAACGGGAGATAATTGTGCGATGCAAGATCCAATTCATCTGAGTCATGGATGGGGTGCATTGCTAAAGGGGAGATAATGAGAACTGTGGAGTTGCAGAAAACACTGGTCTCTAAAGCATTTCTTGCATCTATTCACTGGTTTCCCATATCTTTAGTATTAATGTCTTAAAACAGACTGATTTTCTAGAGAATCTTTGGCAAACTGGTTTTAATGATATTTAACTTTCTGAGGTTTTGCTACAATAACATAGTAATCAAAATTAAGTGAAAACTCTGCTTCAGGCTAAGAGTAAAACACCTTTTGCTGATACAGATCTTGGGGGAAAACATAGAAAAAGCCTTCAGAGAAAGGTGATTATTTTCTACCTTTTCCCCTTTAACGTGGCACGCTTTCTGAAAAGCTGGAAAATCAAGCTTGACCAGGAAGGCAAGCTGGACTTCCCAAAAAACTTCATACTTTGAGTTGGGCAATATCTTGGGCAAGATAATTCATATTTAGATACAGAATAGGCATAATCAAGTACAAGCTAAAGCAGTATCCATTTTCCAGCTCTGTTTTCTAGCAGCGCTGTTTAAATTGAAATTTGACAAATTAGCCACTATAATTATTCCACAATTATTCCACTGTGAGGATTGCAAGTAAATTTAGGAAGGGAATTATCCAGTTCTCATTCAGAATTCAGCCACTGTTAAACAAACTGTGGGTAGTGCATCATCTGAGCAGAAGCTGATTCAGATCCATTTAGGATTATTTTGTTTCAGTATCTCTTACTTGGAAATATGAATTTTCACAATAATTGTTTACCACTATGTCCACCAAATCCTTCCTAAATAAGTCATAACTATTGATTACTAACATTTCAGTCATGTAAACCTTGTCACATATTTCAGCAGCAGACTTTCGGTCTCTACGAACCAACCTTCTAATAATGGGATACAAGGTATACAATAATTTATCTAAGTCCTGCCTTTTTTTTATTATTATTACCAAAGCTTTTACTCAAAACAAGTATTAATTTTCTGTCTCTTTTATCCTTCTGTAGCAAGTTTCCACTAGTCTTCTTTATTGATCTATCAGCCACCTGAACAATACCTTTTCTTCCCCCTAGAAGACCAGCATCAACCCTCAAATCCAGCAGCACATATAACACTCCAGGATTTCACATTCACAGCTTGTCACATTTCATTTGGATATCTTAAAGAAAAGATACTTAAAAACATTACTTGGATTTCTTCTTCTGTCCAGCATTTACTTTTGTTCCTCCAAGTTACCCCATGCTGCAGAACAGTGCTAAACAGCACATCCCTTACCCTCTTCTCGAGGCTGAGGGCAGCCCCCAGCCTTGGCTGGAGTAGGCAATGGGCAGTTCTATGGCTTAGGGACAGTTCTAGAAGGTTCTTCCCATCCTCAATATCACAGTATTTCAAATAAAGACCTCCCTTGCAGAGATCAACCCATCGAATTTTTTCTGGAGGGCTTGAACAGCTGCACACGTCTGTGTCCTGTGCACTTCTCCAGTTCCACCCTTAACCCACTCCATGGAAAAGCCTCGTGTCATCTCCGTGCCCAGGCACTGATATTGGTGCAAACTTCAAACACTGTCAATTCAAACCCCTGCTTTAAAAACCACTCCAAAACACTCTGGTTCAGGAGTTCAGCGAGTGCCTGCCTGTGATTTTGAGCTTCAGTGCTCATCTCCTCCCCCTCGCTAACAAGGAGCTATTAGCCACTCCGAGATTTCAAACAGCCAGCCTGATCAAAGGCCCACAGCCACCGCCACATAAACCGACAGAGACTTAAAAAGAATGAAAAATGTGTGCTCAGTGCCACTGTAAAATATGCACATACGTGTTCCTCTGCCTGGCAGGGGGTTGCACAGCTGAATATGGGAAACATTTCCTATTTATATGTAACTTTAGTTTAACCTCTGCATAATTTGGGCAACAAAACTTATGCATACATGCTGAGTAGGGAATGATTACAAAATAGACAATGAGCTAAACCTGTTTACTTATTGGGGAGAAATAGTCTCTATTTTACCCTATTATTATATCAAGTTCTGTATTCATACAGGCTGTTAAGCACAGCACAAAGCAGTAAAATAAAATCACAACCATTTTTTTTTATATTGCTGGAAAAGTTAGGAAGAGGGTGCTAGCTGGAAAGTACCCAAACAATGCAAAGCTTCCAACACGTAGGTGGTGTGACTGCCTGAACAATCCCAAAGTGGTACAAAAGCTACAGAAATAAGGGATCAAGCCCACAAGGAACAAGCTTTTGGGTTGGATTTCTAAAATTGTTCACCTTGGTATTGAAGATATTGAGACAGCAAAATGACATGAATAATGAAGCCTGATTGTCATGCTTTGAAAGCTCATTATCACTTTTGATGGAACAACATCCTGCTATTTGACCATTTCTAGTACTTCTCATGTATGTGGTTTTGCTAGTCCTAGCCAAAACAAACTTGTGTGGTTATTCTTTCCCTGGGTCTCCTCTACCACATGCTTACCCAAGTCATGGGCTTCGGTTTCTCTTTGAAATTTTTCAAAAGAAAAATGTATTTCACATGGTTATAAGACCAAGTCTGGGCAATAAACAGGCAGATAAACAGCAACAGAGCCGTACAAGCCTCTTTTCCCCTAGTGAATAGGCTGAGAGGCAGTTGTTGCCACATAGACAGGTGAAGCTGGTTCTTGGCTTCAGCCTCCAGCTCTGGGACAGCACACAGACCTCTGCACTGCTTCCACCCTCGCCTGAGGGTGAGGAAACCTGTTCTATTCCTCCTCCTGGTTCAGCTGCCACTTGCTTCACAGGGCTGAGGGTGCCTTCATCACAGTTTAAGGCCATACACGTGTTGAGATATTAGCTCAAGAGGGGCTTGGATCTTGCTTCCTCTACTAATGAGCAAAATACAGACAGAATCAAAATCTGTTTCTGCCTGAGGCAGCAGGTTAGCATAGATGAAGAAAAATGTTTCCAAGTAAGAAGCCAAAAACATGAAGACTGTAGGATTTTTTAGTCAAGGTTGCATAAGATGCAAATGCAGACATTTAAAGTAAACACAGGGCGTTTGTGTTATGCCAGTTGAAAGCTTCAGCACATTCACTACATTTTTTTTAAACAAGACAGTATGTCTCAATTATGATAATGCCAGCAACATACACATCTGCAATCTCATGCTCTCGTATTTCTTATCGAGCACACTAGAATTGTAACTAGTGGTCACACCACAGCTGGAGCTCAAAGGATTATTACAGTAGCCTGACCATCACTTATCTGTGCTACAAGCATTCCTCAACAGTCTGATTACTCAGAAAAAAGAATTCATGGACTTAAAGAATATGCCACAAAAGCAAGATGACAACTCAAGAGCATGCTGTATATAATGTAGAACCATATAGAAATCAGCAGTCTGATTCAGTGAGATGACTTCAGGTCCAGAGGCCACCCATTCTCTGGGCTGCTTGATCTTTCCTGCTCTGCTGCTCAGAGCTGGAGGAGAATCTCATACTGTGCTGCCACTGATGATTAAAGATGCAGCTGGACCCTTTCAGTATCTATTTTGTACACAGACAAAAGTTCAGAAGCCACCAGTAACTGCCTTATCCATACTATGAGTTGTGATTCATTTAGATTAATCACTTCTACAAAGAGTCTGAGCAAGAACTGTGTGTGGACAAACCTGGTGCGAAGTTGCTTCTTTATAAAGAAATTTCTCCATACATGCCATAGTTCTACAAAAAAAAGTGTGCTTCCATTTTGAAGCAGCTCAGTTATATCATGGATTCATTTAGGACCTCGGGAAGGAAGGAGGAGCACTGTAGACAATAAGGAACAGTGAGAAAATAATTAAAGAGAAGAGAAAGTGTTTAAGTAAATGTCTTGAAATCATTGTTGGATTCTTACTATGAGCAGGAGCCCTGCAGTCCCTGAGCTCTGTGTGATGGGCTTGGCACTGGGCTCTTGCAGTGATCAGAACCAGTCATCTGCTCAGGCTGTTCCCCTTTTCTACTGGTTATGCTGTTCTCACTGCGGTACTCCTACTCCGGTGTGAAATTACCTCCCAGTCAGGTAATCAGCCCCACTTGAGCTGCTCATACAAAGCCTAAGTTGTATCAAGGACCTTCCACAGCCAGGATTGATTTCTGCCTGTAAGCATGGTTTGGTTTTCCAAACACTACACTTGTAAGGTTTAGTTGCAAAATTAGCTTTGAGCTATGTAAGCCATACTTACTACAAGAAGGCTTAAGAGGGACTATATGCATTCAAGGTATAGCAGGCACATCTCTTTGGCAAATGTTTACTCTCATTTTGAAATGTAAGCTAAAATCATGTCTTTCAAGGCTAAGTTCTGCTCATACTCTACTAAGTACTTATGCGTTTAGACTTGAATAAAAAAATACAGTACTTGGTAAATAAGATACAAACAGCTCTGATATGGATCGCAATCCCTATTTCTTTTTGACAGCATAACTGCATAGCTAAAAATCCCAGCTCAAGCAGTGTGTCAAGACAGCTCTTGGAAAGTGAGGGGTGAGAAGTGGGAGAATCTAAGTGCCTCTGTGCAGCTGCAAATGCTCCTCCTTCTTGCTATGCACAGCTGAAAGGTGTCACTGCAGCGTGGTTTGGGATGCTGCACCCCAGGGCAGTAAATTCAGCTGTGGGCTCCAGCCTTGCATAAGCAGATCATCAATCCTCTCTCTTCTTTTCAAAAAGCCCATGCAGAAGGCAAACTTCACATACAGGGAGAGCACAAAACATCTCTCCACCTTGCATGGAGATTTATTACACACTTCCATTTCGGCACTCCCCAAACTAACAAACTCAGCTGGACTCTGTTGCATTTATTAGGAGAAATACTCATGACTAGGACAAGGCACCAGGTAGCTTTTAATAGTCCAGACTTGGGGGTACCTTTATTTATCTAGAAAATCTAAGTTTATTTGTTTGAGCTAATGCCAGATACCAAAGCATTGCCTAGAGCAAAAAGTATTGGTATTAAAACTGGCATTTCAGCAAGCATATACTGGGACGATACCAAAGGCTTTGGTTATCTTAGTTCACATAAGAGGCTGAAAACTTTAACTCATTTTTAGTATTTTCTTGTAAATAGTGATAGATTGAAACAGGCATTGTGCTTACAAGGGTGTACTCTGCTCAGGAAATATAAAAGGAAAAATTACCATCCAAAGAGTTTTTCATATTTCAGTGGTATATATCGTATGTGTGATTGAACGAATCACGAACAGCTCATAAATCCTCAGAAATATACATGGTCCAATGTGTATTTGCTATAGATTTTAGGAGTTGGTAACAACATTAAAGAATTTCATAGAAATCAATGATGACCTCATATAGGAACACAACAGTAATTTAACAGTTCACTCACTTTTTACCTGCCAGGCACAAACAAGAGCCACTGGCATGTAAACGTGTCCCTGACTCCCCCCACTCCCCTCCCCTATTTTTTATTTATTTTAGTAAACTGAAAATGTCATTCTTTGTGCTGTTCAAAGGGAGCAGTTTTCAGCTGCAGATAAATTATGCAACTTCTTGGACAAATCAGGCAGAAACTTCAGCAGAAAACAAATAACAAAAAAACCCCTCCATTACTGAACAGCACACCAAACAGGGGAGGAGGAAAATCTGGGGAGCTACACAATCTGGAGACCTGTACAATTCCTGTGACACTGAAACCCAGCCCACTGCTGTCCCAAAGGCCACCCCACACCCCAGCACAGTCAGAGATACCTGAACAAGGGTGATGCAGCAGGACAGGTGACAGGAGGGAACAAACCCTGTCCCAGGCCCACCTGAGCTCTAACACCACTCCTGGCCATGGGACAAGGGCAGGTGAGGATGCTTGGCTCATTAGAGCTCTCTGGGTCTTGAGGAAGATGTAGGGACAGGGTTTGAACAGGAGCCCAGGAGGCCTGTGATGGGTCAGCCCTTGTGCCCAGCTCAGGGGAGAGCAGAGGTGTGCAGGGCTGTTCTCCCATCAATAACCCCAGCACACAGAGCTGCCCACAGTTCACCACCAGCTCTGCTGCTCAATCAGTTTGCCCCCTGTGAGCATTCAGGGCTGATTCCCAGAGGCAACGATAAAGACTAAAATACACGCCCAGCTTGCAGGAACCCATCCTGTAGACACTAATGCCAACTTTATTAGCATTTATGGGGTACAGCAGTGGCCAAAGCACCCATAAAGCTCTGCTGCTTGAAATTCCTGTGGAACTATTTCATATTAAAAACATCAGTGATAAAGAAGCAGATGTCAAAAATCAGACAGGGTCTTACAATATGAGCTTGTTTACACCGCTGCAAATGGGGAAATGTTACCAATCCAAATTTTTCAATCTCTTAGCAGGGGTGTCAAAGATCAGAGAAGGCTGAAAACAAGCAGAAAGTCTAACCCCAAAATGGTTTGCTGGTTTTTTTGGTTTTTTTTAATTTCTTCAAAGAATTCCTCAGGCATAACTAAAATAAACAAGACCACTTGACTGCTACATGGTACAATTGAAAACTGTTATGTTGCATGAAAAACAACTCAAGAAATCGCTTGGGGAGATACATCTTTTCATCCTTAGCATTGTACTTTAACAACGTACACAGTGCAAAACTTGTACTTCAGGGGAAAACAGCAGTTAGATTTTCTCACCCAGGAAACAAAAAAAGATTTCTTCAGAAAAAAAATTAAACTAATAAACCTCCCCTCCAAACAAAAAACAAACAAAAAAATAAATAAATCACCAAAACAAACCAACAGACAATCCCCCATCCCTCCTCTTTTTCTCTTCATGCATATTCATCATCTAGCCAGACTGGAGCAGAGCTTGGAAACAAGCCATGGATGTGCTGTGCATACACTCAGACATTACCTGGGCCCCTGGCAGCAGGGACAGACTGAAATATTGCCTGAACATAATTTCTCATGCTTTTCTGCTGACTGGTGAAGAGTCTTTCAAGCCTCTCTCTCTTCATAGCAATCACTCTCATCCCTGAAGATTTGTCAGCCCCCCTGAGGGATGAGAAGCCTTTTCCTGGGAGGGGGCACAGCGAGGTTCAGGAGGCCACCAGGGGCTGCCTTGGCCCTGCACCCCGGTGTTCAGGGCTCCCAACAGCTGCTTCATCCCATCCCTCCTGTTCTGCTTGGACTCACACTCTCACCTGAACCACCCCTCCCCAGCCTGCTCACTGCCAAACACAGCAATCTCTGTTTCATTAGGCAAATCTCTGTTTTACCAGCATGCCAGTCACCGCCAAGGACAAGTCAGCATCACTCGTTTTTACAGGAAAAGCTGTTTTCCTCCAGTTTTGTGTGTAATCTTAAGCTTCCCAACATCCTGGCTGTAGCTGGGCATTGAGCACATCACAAATTAAGACAGCAGAATGGTTTTCAAAGCTTGACAACTCCTGTGGTACACTAGATTTCACAGAATAGGCTGAGTTAGAAGGGACTCACAACAACCATCAAGCCATCTCTGAAGTCAGTGCCCCATACAGGAACCAAACCCATGGGCTTGCCATTGTGAGCACCATGCTCTGACCAACTGAGAGCATTTTAAATGAGTTGTAGAAGCTACAAAAAAAATACAATTAGTTTTACCTGCACATTATTAGTTAAATTTGTAGTGCCATGCCATCTGTAAAGTACTTACACACCAGAAATGCTTCAAAGGGAGAAAAGAGCAGTCAGAAACCATGAATTTAATAAAGAGTACGAATTTAATACGTAGTAATCCTTTGTAGTGGGAAAAATTGCAATGAGATTTTTTAAATTAAAGTGTTGTAAGTAAACACTAAGAATATTTTGGTTCTTGTTTACAGAATCATTAGCTAAAGGAAGGAAAGTAACTCACAAAGGAAGGGGAGTTAACATTTGTTGACATTTTCCTGCTTTTAGTTTTTATGTAAACTCAAAACAATTAAATTATGTTTAAGACATTTTTGCTGTAAGTAGTCTCCATTTACATTCCTAGAAATAGTAATCCAACTATTTTATTGCATTGTTGGGAGCCCTGTAGCAACAGACCAAATATTTAGCAACAGGTCTGTTTGCCATCTCTAGGGCTGGAAACCAAAGGCTTGAATCAATTTAATTGCATCAGTGTTTCTCAGCTACCATGCCAGAATGTGTTGCTCTTGGGTTTAAAGGGTCTATTCCTGCCTCCCCCCACAGCAGTCTCTAAATAAACCTATAAATCCTTGTTCTGTAGCACATGAATTATCAGTAGCTTCAAAATAAATGAAGACAAAAATGGTTGAATATTTAAACGTGTAGCAACTCCATCCCATGATAGATCATTTCAAACCAAAATTCATTTTTTTCTTTGATATCTACTACTGCTATAAACTTCCAGTTTATCATATAACATTACAATTTATGGTATAACCAGCTTGTGTACTGACTATAAACCCTTTGTCAATGCCACTGTAAAGACTTTATAGTCCATAAATAATAGAAGAGCGATAGTATCTATCCTTCTTATTTTGCCCAGCACATCTAGAATATAGGACTCTAAACATGTCAGAGGATCTACTTGTTTTACATACAATATAGGTTATGTAAAAAAAAAAAATAAAAACCCTACATTTCCCTCAGTACTTGGCTTACACAAAACCCATTCAAATAAATAGAAGTCACAGGTGCATATGATAATTCAGGAACAAAAGATGCACGCAAGCAAAAATCCGTCTCAATTTACTGCAACATTCATCTATGGCCAGGGACTACAAAAGATTAATTTCCTACCTCCTAAATTATTAAAGAGAAGGTGGCTCTTCCTCATGTGTGCTAATGTAGGGAGACATTTGCTCAGAGCTGTCTATGGAGTGTAACACCTTCTCCCTGCTCTCCTTGATGCACTCATTTGGTCAAGGCATTCCTTTGTCTCCCAGTGGAGCAATTCCAGACCCAGCTCTGTCACAAGTTTATCTTTGCAGCCCACAGACTTTAATGCTATTTAGGATGGTTTTCCCTGATGTTGAAGCAGAGTGAGGACCCAGAGCCTCCCTTGTGCTGTATCCCTCCACGCTGCACATGGCAAACCAGCGAGAACCTCGCCTGCTGTGCTTGCCAGGCACAAGGAGCTGAGAGTTTGTGCTTCTGGCTTCTCCTCTGCACACAGATTGCCATGCAAGGGGGGGATTTCATTCTCCTCACTGCCAGCAAGAGACAAGATGGGGCTGCTTAAAAATGTTGTGACAAGGAAGCATCACAACTTCTGGCTAAAGACCACCTCACTTCCATTCTCTAAGTGGAGCTCTTTTTACTGAAAGTCATAAAATAAGATGGCAGCTTGCCCCTGAATGCTAAAACCTCTTATCCCAGATGTAGCAGGCAATCAAAGCTGACACTGCTCTCAACCCTAGCTTCAGATATTCCATAATTCCACGCTGGATTTCTCTCCTAACACACCCCAAGCTTGTTTGTTGAATGTTTTTCAACTCGTACAGCTCCTCCTGCACCCCCCATGGCAGGATGCTGATGTTGTCTCACTGGGGACTGCCCCTTCCCACCGAATCCTGGCAGGCACTGCAGCAATTGGCCTTCTGGCACAAAGCCATCACCTATTGATCCCACAAACCAAGCTTCTTATGCTCACATACCCCCCGGTGGATTCCCACGTTGCTCTCACTTCCTACAAACTGGCAGGCATTTTCATTTGTGTTTCTTAGCTCTTTTATCAGCTCCCAAGCAGTACATATTGACAGCTTTCTCATTGCAAAATATAAGATGGGGTGAAGATTTTTCTCCCTTTTTAGCTCAATAGGAACAAAGAAGAAAAAACAAGACCAAAAAACAAACAAACAAAAAATTGATAAAGCTGACCCCTCTTTCTTTTCCAGACCTGGGGAGGGGATGGGTCCCTTGTTGGATGACATATTGCAGCTCTCCACAGGATCACATTCCTACAGCTCCTCTAGTCCTAGGTCTCCCTTTCAGTGCTGCTGAGTCAAAGGCAAGCAACAAAATACCCCTGTGAGTAGATCTAGCACATCTTTAAATGTTGATGTATTCAAATATCTTTATAGAGAATATGACACAATAAGTCTCAGGTGAACCCTTTGGGAATTCCAGGGAAAAGGCTGCCTAATCTCCAGTTAAACAGGCCTATTATCTCTCACTCCCCGTGAGAAAGTGAAGCAGAACTGATTTGATTAAGAGCAAATTAACCTCTCTAACACAGCTACCCAGGGTTTTACACCTGTCACTTTAGTATGACAATTTATATTTATTCAAAAAGCCATGAGACAGTAAATTAAACATTGTCCTAATTAGAAAAATGTCATATGTTACAGTGGGCTAGCAAACTGAACCAATTTCAAACAGTTCTGCTGCGAAGTACATTTCAGCACAGCATTAATATGAGTAAAGTCAATATTTTTCACATTGTCACATCTGAGCTTAATGCCATCATGCCACAGATGTATATTTAAAGTTCCATCAAACAGTAAGGCTGGACTATATTCAAAGTTCACCATAGACCCAAATTTGTTTAGGAAAAGCCATCAGGACCTTAATTACCACATACTCCATCCTATTTCTATCTTGTAATGTCACAGCATAAAGCAGATCTCCCTCTTAATTAGATCTCTTGGCATGATATTCTTCCTAAGGTTCTTATGGAATAAATAAAGGCTAAATTCTTCAATTTCATACAACAAATATTAAAGTTAGATTAATTTCATCAGCTAATTACTCACAGGTGAACCTTGGAGTTTCAAAAAATTTGACATTGTATAACATATCTTTAGGCCTACAGAAACCCTCTTAGACATCTTATAACCATTTATAGCCAATTTTGAGAGGACAACAACAACCTTGTGATTTAAGAGATGAATTGCTGAAGCCATTATTTGTTTGTTTTTGTTTTTTTTTAACTTATCCTTACTGGTTTAACAGCTTTAGTTTTCTTGTTCTATAAAATCAGTATGCATACTGTAATTACAGCAGAGATAACGAGCCCTGTGATAAATAAGTAGAGTTTATACAAAAAACTCTTCAGAGTTGCTCTGAGGAAACTGTATAATAATGAAGCTATCTGAACTCTAACAAGAAAATAATTTAGGTCATTATTCCCAGCAATAAATATTGGACATACACATTTGTTTTCTCTGGCTTGCTAAGAGGAGGCAGAACTATTATTTTTATAAATAGGTATGCATATATATTTATATATCTTATATGATGATCAGTTTTACATACATATACCCATGTATACACATAGCTAAGTACATAAAAATATGTAGATAAGTATGAAATATATCAGAAAACAATGCAGTTATTTGTCAATAAACGAAGGAGACCCCACATTTATGGCACACAGGTATAGCACTGCTAAAGCAGCGAGAGCTCCTGCTGCAGTACCTGGATGAGAAGCCTGAATGGCATCTTTCCTCCTCCTCCTCCTCTTTCCCTCCCCACCTGCAGGGCTGCTGCTCCCCCCCTGGCACGGATCTGCTCCCACTGAGCCTCTCCTCACTGATTCTGGTGCTTTGCCCTCTTTGTGTCTCTTTTCACAACCCACTCATCCTCAGACTCGCATTTGGCCCAGGAAGTGCTGAAGCTGTCGACATTCACCTTACTGGTAAATAGATGGAGAAATTAAGGGATTGTCTGTGGCAGTGTTTATCACAAAGGATTGTCCCTGGACCTTGCTCCAGAGCCACTGGAGACAGATCAAGCAAAGCAGCTCTTCAACTCTAATGCAGCCATTATCCCTTATCAGATTTGGTTTTAAATAGATAACATCAAACCAAAGGGAGCCAGCAGAGGCAGAAGTCAAAAAGAGGAAAAAATAGGCTTGCAGTGGCTGTTTTAGAGGTGTAAAAGAGTAAATGCCCATTAAGCAGTTCTGCAAATCCAATTTTAGCACAAATAAGAAAAGTCTAACAATAATTTTTATACTGTCTAATGGTCACTAAGTATAGGAAGTTCCTCAAAATAGACTAAATGTCACGTGGAATCATTATTTTTATGCATTACCATCAGGCTTACAGAATCCATGTACAAAAGGCCAGCACTGAAGACATGAGGACACCTTTTTTTTAAAAAAAATGACCTCACCTTTCCAGATTGAGCTGTTGGAGTCTGAACTGTCACCACTAAAAAACTTTTCTTTTTAAATTCTTTAATTCTTAAGACTAGCAGCCATATAGCTTCAGAGCTGGAAGGTACAGATTAGAGATGCACAGGTTATATGAAGACAGTTTTGTCTGCCTTGCCACCAACCCTCACATTCCATGGAGACAAATTTGTCAGAAATATATGGCCCAGCTCACTGAATTTTGCTTGATTCAGAATAATTTCTATCTGTCTATCTATCTCACTCAATTTAGCTGCTTTAAAAACATCTTGGCAATATGTGTGGAGACTGCACCAGGGAAAATCTACTAGGAAAACACCCAAACAAGTATTCTCCTCAAATTATGTCAAGCAACCCAAGTCAAAATTGCAGCAAACCCAGCCTGTGCCTTAATTTGTGATGTCTGTCTCATTCTTTGGCTTCTCTTGGGCAGAACATCAAAAATCCAGACTGCTCCATGTTTGTCACCAGTTCAGTCTGAATTATCTAATTCCTGTGAGCCAACTGCAGTTACCAACTCCTGATACCACAGCATGGGCCTAAATTCACATATCCCACTACAAGTCTTTCCCCAGAAATTTCCCACGTAATATTTTTCTGTAGTTGGACATTCTCCTTGTCTGGGACTACTTTTGAGAAAGCTCCTGCAAAATGGTGCTTTAACAGATATATATATATTCACACACACTAAATATTTTCATTTTTCCCTTAATGTGTTTTTAACCTGCCCAAATCCCATATGATTTGGGAGAGGAAACTTCCTCAGGACAGCAGCAGTGGGGTTACAAAGGTGTGAGTATCTATTAAATCTCATCCTCATGCACCCAGCTGTTGGAATTGGGGAAGCTCTTGCCCACCCTGTGGGTACCCAGGTGGGTCCTGCTCCTGCAGTCTCATTGAAATGGAGCAAAGGAATAAACAGCAGCAGCTCATGTCACACACAGGCTACAGCAACAAATCCCAGGAAGGAATATTTTTAGAAGACTTTAAAGGAAAAGTTCTCTTTCAGGTTGTGTGCTTGTGGATCAGTGAGGAAATTACAGAAATAACAAGGTGGCACCTTATAATTTAATGCCTTATAATTTAATGACTGAATAAAACAGAGTTAAGGATCATCTGAGAATAAGACAGATTTTAAACAAAAAAAAAATGTTTTTACATTAAAATTTTAGGAGCAAGAAGCCTTTGGGTGAAATGTAATAAAAGGAAATACAGAAAGGGCAGCTTGTTCATACACACCATATGTATCATCAGGAAATTTCTAAGGAAATAGCAGCTAAAAGTTATGAGCAAAATAGGCATATCAGCTCTCAGATACAGTTGATTTGCTATTCTTTTTGAAAAAGCAAGCACTGAAAAAAAAGAAGAAACTGTAGGGGTTATAAAAATAGCTTTTTGAAAGGAAAAAAAAAAGCCCAAAAACCCGATCAGCAAGCTCCTTCCCTGAGGTACTTTTCAGCCTATAAAAATTGAAAGTTAACAGAAAATGAGACTGCAAGAAAATACTGTAGCAATAATGTTAAATTTGTGTAAGAAGACAAGTAAGGATTTAGGCAGGATCACAGTCTGCTTATTGGATCACACAGATGACTTGAAAAAAGCATTTATTTTTTGTGATCATCAACAACTCAGCACAGGAGAAGTGCTCCCACATGTAATACCTGGTACCCCAAAATGGCATTAAAAAAAAAAAAGAAAAGTCCAGCTAATTAAAGTGATTCATCTGTTTATTACAAGAACATTATAGAAACCAGATTTGCATCTGCTGGGTGAGTTCAGGCTGCAGTACAATGCTTTTCAGAGATACAGAACATGAACTCAAAAGTCCAAATGTGTGTATTAGGCTGGTGCTCAGTGTCTCTCTAAACAAAATTCACACAGCAGCTTGGCTGTTAAAACTGCTGCTCAGTTTTATTTGTTTCTCTGAAGTAAAGAAAATTAATCCTGTGAAACTTCCCCAGATACACCAGAGAGCTGAACAATATACTGAATATTTTGTCATGTCAGCAGAGGAGGCGTAAAGTCCACAGGTACAGGGGGAGCAAGAGATACAGCACAGCTTGGAGTTTGCTTAACCACAAAGCCATTTTTCATAGTCCAGTTTTAGAGTAAACCATAACCCAAATCATATTGTTCACGTGCCAAAGAAGACAACCTGACCAACATGGGATTATCTTGAAAATCATGAAGATACAATGAATATGTGTCATTTTTGTTTATTTTCTGAGTCTAGAAAAATAGGAATCTTAGCAAAACACAATAATATGTAATCATGTACTGACAGAACAAGGGGAAATCACCTTGGAGGTGATTGAAAAGAGGACAGATTTAAATGAAATATGAGAAGAAATTCTTCCCCCAAGGGTGGTGAGGCCCTGGCCCAGGGTGCCCAGAGAAGCTGTGGCTGCCCCATCCCTGGAAGTGTCCAAGGCCAGGAGCTTGGAGCAGCCTGGCCTGGTGGAAGGTGTCCCTGCCCATCGGAGGGGTGGAACAGGATGAGCTTTGAATTCCCTTCCAACCCAAACCATTCTACAATCCTATGAATTATGAAAGATATAAACCAGCCCTAGTTTCTTTCTTGCCCAAGCCCAGGAGCAGTGGCTTTTGATGAGTGCTGAAAAGTTAATGATGAGGTGACATGAGCAGAGCTGCAGCACCAAGGGATTGATGTTCTCCTGAGCCCCTTGAACACCAGTGCAATTGGGAATCAAAAAGCTTCAGCATCACCCAAAAGTCTCCTCTGCAGTGAGTCCCAGAGAGGCTGTTCCCCAACACTCAGGAACTGCTGGGCAGCAGGTTTTGGGCATTGCTGTTCTGGGTGGGGATTCAGGTTGGAGGTCAGGTATCAAAAGACTGAAACCACATTCAATGTCTGCTGAGGGGAGCAGAAAGGCAAAATACAAAACCATCTCCCAGCCTACCTAATTTGTATTTTGTTGTCCTCAAAGGCAGCTGTGATTGGTCAAAAGCTAAGAAATTAGCTTTAATAAAAGAAAGTGCTGGAACAGAGCCAGCAACAACTTTTTATGGTTCTGACACCTTCAAAAAACATGCTGAGTTACGATTTCAGTATTTTGTAGGGTGCAGTTAGAATTATATCATCAAATACGTGAATCCAATATGATCCCTTGGAAGCAAAAATCAGCAGCATGCCATATGTTGTATATCCTAAACACTAGTCAAAATAGCCTCATTTCATCTGACAGTACAAAGAACTGCCTGGATGTTGCATCTTTTCTTGGCAGACCAGATAGACTTATTGGTGTGTTTGTTTCAAGACAGGAAAATCACATTCAGTGCTTGTGTTGCAATCATGAAAAGAGAAACACAGAGAGAAATATTAATATTCTTTCTCTGGGTTTTGTGGAACTTAACATTCAAATTATAATTTGGCCATGAAAGGTCAAACCTGGATGCTCTCTGAAAGGAGACACACAGCTTTTCCTTCACTCAAGGGACAAAAGTATTCCAGAGACTATTGAATAAACTCCATGTTATGAAGATTTTTTTTGTTGTGTTTTTTTTTTTTTAAATAAAATAAAAAGCTTTTGGCATTTGCTGAACATAAATAATGAGTTGTGTAGAATTATTGCTTAGGAAATGGAAAGCACTAAATATCAGTATTGCACAGTCACAGTCCACTGTGGGACTTGGGCCACAAATTCATCATGAGTCCCTCACACCAAAAGCCTCTTTGCACAGTTGGCAAATTCCATCTCTTTTATCCTCTGGTGAGTAAACAATAGGATTACATTAAAGCAATTCATTTAGGGGGGGAAATAAACAAAGCCAAAAAACCCCAATAAACTTAACCATGAACTAATTGTTCTTGAATAACTTCCTTATCCTGTGCAGCCCCCAGCCAAGGGAATGTGCCTCAGACTTTGCCATCTCATCAGTGACCACCCAATGCATCAGCTGCCCATCTGACAAACCCTCCTTTGCTCCTATTTGGTTAACAGGTGTTTTACTGGTATCAGATTCAATCACCTTTAATTCACATTAAGGCTGGAGGTGATGGGGGAACACCCTCAACCCACAGTTTATGTTTCTAAACCAGATACTCTTAGTTAATGGCATAAAGCATGTCAAGACTGAAAATCCAAATTGAATGTTGAGCTCATATTTTGAGAATTTGTGCTTCTTTTTAAATCTAAATTGATTGGCCCAGTTTTAAATTTTTCAGTCAAGCCACTTATTCCAGACAGCAGGCAAGATATTCTCATTGATGGAAACTAATATTTCTTCTGACTCATTTTTTGTAATCACACCATTAAAAGGAGGAAAAAAATGCATCAAGACGCATCAAAATACCCAGATTTGGAGATCTGAGGGTTTCAAGGGATTGATTGCTGTATACAAGAAAGAAATTTGGGTCAAACAAATGAATAAGAAATAGGTGTGGGGCCATGGAAAAGTGGGGAGGGAGCAAAAAAACCGGTTACACAGAAATAAATGGAGTGTAGATTTTGGTAAGTAATAAAAACAGATCCTCAAAATTCCTCGTGGCAGTTGCAGTGAGGTGCCACAGTGGTATATTATTACTCCTTACATGAATGATCTGCTGGGTCTACAGCTGAGGGCAAGGCAGGCAGACAGCGTTATCCATTGCAGAGTCTTTAATGAGACAATGTGAAGTTCAACTTGCACACCACACAATATTTTTCTTCCCTGTTCAATCTGTATTAAGTCGATATTCTGCTAAAACCTAACATTTGTTGCATTTTTCCAATTTAGTTTCTGTCAATGTCCCCTAAAAGTGCTGAGCCTATTAAACTGACATCACCCACACAAATTTCAATAAGGGCACCGTGGTGACAAACACCATGGAGTGGAGGCTGTGCTCTGGGGGAACAGCTCAGCTTCCCCTTCACATCTGTACGAGCTTGTCCTTCCATCAGCAGCTGCAAAAGTCCTCAGAGATGCACACTGTGCCCCAAGGCTCCCCTCCCATTTTATTGGCAGGGAGAAATAAGGAGCATTACAGAAGTAGAAGTGACTAGAGTGAAGACTAAAACCAAAATATTTAACCAAGTATATCCAGAGCTATTTTGGTAGCTGCAGAGCTGTGTAAGCTGCTGCATTACACACACTGCTGCTTCCAGGCCCTCTTGCTTGATTTTAATTCTTTTTTGAAGGCTACTAAAACCTCAGGCTTCCCTATCCAATCCTCCAGCTAACTACAGAACAAAATGCTTTTTATTCTATTTTTTTTTCTTGTTAATTTTTCATTCTGAAAGGTCCCACATCACCTAAATGACTACAAGGCATCTCCAGAGGATGCATCACACAAAAAAAAAAAAACATGTAGGAAAAATAGCCTAAGTTGTTCCTCTTTGTTTATCATAGCACCAAATCAGATGGTGACCTGAGCAAGGTTTAGAGTAACTCCTGTAAATGCCTCCAAACATCAGCCAGCCAAAGAAAGATGGGTTTGGATGGCTCACTCCCTTCCTCCCTGTTCCAGGTGATACCTCTGCTTCTTCTCCTTGTCAAAGGGACTGAGAGGTTAAGAAAATTAATGATAAGAACAAAAGTTCTCTATAATACTTCATAATTTAAAGATATCCCACTTGTAAGGAATAGAAACTATTAAAGTCTCTTCACAATTTCTTCTGTATATCTGTGAGTGTCTATAATAAATGAACTCTGACTTATTACAGATGATCGCAGCGAAGGAAGGAGCACTAATAAGGTGAGAGCAAACCTAATCATGCAATCCTCAGAAGGCCAAATCACACTTTTTAAAATTGGTTGAGAATCAGGACAAGAGTGGGTCCTGGAGCTTCTGATATAACTGAGACAGTTTGGGACAAAAAGGAGACAAGGGCAGTCTCTAGTTGGACTGGGGCTTGTTCTAAAAGGGCTTGGGATGATTTAGGTAATGGAAAACTACAAGGCACATTGGAACACTCAAAAATATTTTTAAATGGCATCTTACTGCAAAAAGAAAAATACAAATTACAATGGATGGAAAAATATTTATCATGACAAGAAAAAATGCTGAATTTTATGGAAAATATTTTCTGTCATTGCATAGGGCTCCTTTGTGTGGAGGTAGATAAAAATACATTACAAAATTAGTGAGCTCCAAAACGCATAACAAAAAATAAAATGCAAACTAAACTAAAGAGGGGAAACCTGCTCAATCTGTTAAATCATACCTGGCACACACTCTTACAACAGCAACACCTTAATCTATGTCTGATCCACTAACACACTGTCTCCTCTTTCAGGTAAACATCCTCATTGGGACAGGCACAAATTTGACATGCACCATCCAGCCCAGGCAAATAGGGAGAGACTGCCAAATGTCTCTATAAATTACACCATCCCCATTTTTATCACCTGACAAAACACAAAAGAAGAGATGACTTTGGTAATGCAGCATAAAGGAAAAAAGAAAAAAAAGAGTCAACTCTTGAATGCTTTTACAATGCCACAAAACCTGTGGTGATTCTCTAAAAACAGAGATCAGTTCTATCACTGGAGCAAAGCCTTGCACACAGAACCTCCCCAGCTCAGAGGAGGAGGAGGAGCTGGTAATGGGGACGACTGCAGGTTTTGAAATGCTGATTTTGCTCCCAGTTTTCTCCCCGATTACAGAAGCTGTGTTTTAAAGCAAACAGAATGTGGAGAGGCACTGCTAAAAGCTGTTGACACAGTACAAATGAGATCACAAATTAGAAGGGATGTGCCAGTTAATGAACACAGAGCTGTTGAGCAGTGTAAAACGGTAAACTCTAAATATTCTTCCCAACATTTTTCTTCATTTTCTTCAAGGAACTCCACTGCTGAGAGTTTCATATGTTAATCAGGCTTGCAATGTCCTTTTATGTGTGTTTTAGAATGTTTTTTCCTCAGAGACTTTAATGCATTCCCACAAGACCACATCCTTTCATACTTGCAATGTAAATGGAAATGTTACACATGCATACTTTAATAAATTTTTAAATGAAACCTATTAATGTGGTCTGTTGGGTATTTCTGACATTGGCTATTGTGTCAGCACAAACATGAGAACATCACCTTTGACCAGCAGCAATTCTTCACAACCACACTCACATCCCTACCTTTAAGGTGGCAAGAGCTGATTCTGGCAGCCAGACTCAAATTCTGGATTGTTAAATCAAGCCCCAAACTACAAGAGTGAAAATAGTCTTAGCAAAATATAAAGAAAAAAGGCAGTTTTATTTTTGTGTTTTCAAATAAATTATTTTAATTTTCTTTTTTAATATAGACCAAGTGTTTGTATAAGCAATCACAGTAAAACTGTGCTCAGTAAAAAAAAATGCTCTATTTCCATTCTAAGTATGCTCTGTCTGTTCAAATTCCACCTGTTATGCAATGCAGTAATAGTTACTTCTCTAAAGTGCAGGCAGATCTCTATAACATTTAATGTGAAGAGTGCAAGACTTGTTTATTTGATGCAGCTATGCCATTTCCATAAGGAAAGATCTTCCCTTATGATGTGGTAGCACAGAGGAATCAAAGTCATGCAACATTTCTAAAATAATGGAGCCAGCAAAGGTCAAGGATTCTTACTGAATCTGAAAGATTACAGCAATAAAGGCTTTAGAAAGCACTCTGGAAGTTGTATGGAAAGGATATCACTCTCCCCTAAATTTTATAACTATAAAAGCTAACCTACTGCACCAGTAAACTGCAGCTTCTCCAAGATAAAAATAAATCTAAGAATCCATGGAGGAAAAAAGGAAAAGAAGGTTGGAGAGTGGGAAAACACCATTATTGGCCCCTTCATCCTTCCAGACAGAAGATAAATATGACCATGATCCAGAGAATATGAAAATCAAACCCTACATATTGGGAATTTCTTTACTGTTTTCTTATGGGAACGTTCATCTTATATTTGTCTTATAAGAAATTCCTCGTTACCTTTCCCTCGCCTCCCACCCCTGTCTCAAGAGATGGATGAGTTCCAAACCCAGTTGCATTCGCCTCCCCAACAACATATGCTTGTTGTCATGCCTACAAGACACTGCCTGAGCAGGCAATATTGAACATGACCAGCTTTCTTCATGGTTCTTAAAAAGAACAATGAAATCATGGAGAGTTTTGCCAAAGTAAGCACATCCAGGCTTTTGTACAATAAATCTCCAAGATTTTTTTTTTTTCAGCCAGAACAATCTTCCCACTTTAGAGAGATGAAGAATCAGAAACAAACAAAAAGCCTTTTTTGTACAACAAATTGTTGTACGATAGGATTAACAGCAGAGGAATTTGGAATAGAAACAAAAGAAGCTGTGGGAAAGAAACCTCGGCATTGCTTGTGGTCTAATAGGATGGATTTCAATTTTAAAAGGGGAAAGGTAATGTATTTACAATACTAGATAGAGACAAACTATTTTGCCTTCAGCCTCAGTTTATCCACACAGGAAATGAATTATTGCTCCAAAAGCTGCAGCATTTTCTCTTTATTGAAGCTGTTCACGTTGAGGTGAGAACACTGTTTCACCCTTATTTATGAAGCAAAAATAATGTTAATGCATCTACCTCTTAAGACACTTGTCAAGTGTTAAAATGAGTGAATTCATAAAACGTTCAGTGATGTTAAACGTGGATTGTGACCTAATGCTTTGGTTGCCATGCTGAACATAACAGCCTACCCTATTATTAACCTGCAGTTGGGGATGGAAGGATTTCTGCTCACCATGCAGAGCCCCAGTTATGATGTGATTTCATTCTTACAAAATACACTTGAATTGTGACTCCATTAAATGAGAAATAGATGGTTTTGCCTGATACAATGCTTTGATGTCTAGCAGCTTCAATGCTAATAAAGGTATTATCACCACAGGTGTACATTACATTATACTCATTAATCAGGGCACGAATTAAAAGTTTTCCAGGCTATACTAATTCTCAGTCTTTGAGATAACTCCTTTAAGAAGGGAAAGGGGAGGTGGGTGTGATAAAACAAGTTAAAAGCTAAGAAAAGAAGAGGCAGAGCAGCAGTGCAATGTGGGAGAACTCCTGAGCCTGGTCAGGATTTGTGCCATTGTGAGTTCAAAAGAGATCAAAAGTTATGCTCAAAACGTTGCTATGGGCAAAAAGAAACCCACCTTCTACATCCAGTCATTGGCTTCCCAGTACCATAATTGAAATATTAACAGCCTAATCAAAGAATCATCATTAGAAGATGGAAAAAAAAAAAAAAAAAGAGAGAAAACCATTATAGAAACAGTCTTGATAATCACAGTCCCCCAGAATGTGCTGAGGGGCAGTAGCATGGGAGAGGCCAGCACTGTCACAGGGCAGGGACAGCCCAGGTGTGTCCCAGCTCCTCAGGAGGGTGTGCACACCCTGCAAGAGCAGCACAGCTCTCCAACTGCTCTGCTCCAGCATGGCTCTGCTAAGAGATTGTGTCTTCAGGCTGCTTTTCCAGCACATTCATGTGCTCAGGACAGAGGGCTTGTTCATGAGCTGCTGGCAGAAGCCCACCAGGCAATGCACAGGCTCCTACTACCTTATTTTAGCATTTTAATTACACTCTGACAGTAATTGCGCAGGGTGGCTTGCATGACAAAAGTTGAGAGTTGACAGAAGAGAAACGGTCCAAAAGTTAAATTTGAATGAGTTGGCAGCAAAAAGAACAGCAGGAACACAAATAAAAGCCATCATAGCCTGATAAATCAAGCAAACCTCTGTCAACCAGGATTTTTGGTGGTAAAATTTTCAGAGGCTGCTGACTGCACTGGCACACAAAGCACATTATCTTTCTGTGGGTTCCTGAGCAGGTGAGTCACGCTCAGAAATGACACAGAGCCGACCAAGCCATTCAAGTGCTTCTGAAAATTTTCCCCACAGTCACCCGTGTTCCTCGAGGCAGCTGTGTCTGCAGAGCAGAGGGGTTCTGGTCACACACACGGTGTCACTGGCAGGGCTCACTGCCACAGCACACAGCCAAGCTCTGGCTGCTGCAAGCACAGCACCACAAACCAGTCCATGGCCGCAGGAACGAGCCCTCGTGCACATTCCCAACACCTTCCAACAGCATCTCGATTGCCAAGGCACCAGCATCGCTTATCACCCACAGAAATCTTGAATTTTGAAGTGGTTATTCTGTTTTCTCAGCCATACCTTGTGTTAGTTGTGTAATGCATTTCCATGACAGGAACAAACAGCTTTAAAATAATGTCCAGCAGTCAAAATTTCATTGCACAGCCTCTCTGGTTATAAACCATGTTACATGTAGGCCAACAGTGCTTGAGCTTTTCACAGATAAACACACACACGCTCTTTATCCTTAACAGCTATGTTACTCTGAGAATAAAAGGTAGCAGCAGCTTGAGTGGCATTAAAATGAAGGGAAAGTGCAAATAAAATTCAGATTTATTTCAGTTTCATTTCTACTTAACTGCAGTTATTCATAACATCTAAATGCACATTCACTGCAGTTTCTAGATGCAATATAGTAGGTTTTATGCAGTTAAAATGAGTTTATGTACAAGAGAATTGCCACAAGGCAATTCAAAACTGCTTTTCAAAAACCCTTTTCCAAACTAAGTTGTATAGCAATAATTCTATTTGTGTTCTATCAGCTGGCCCAGAACTACAAATTCAAAATTACCAGGAAGAAATCTAGGATTAAAAAAAAAAGATATTTGCAGAATCCATATGAAATGGCCAAACATACTATGAATTAAAAGAGGAAAAAAGTGACAACAGACTCTTCTTTGCTTGGTGACACACTTGCAGTGCAAGCATATATCCACATTTTTAATCCTGATACATTTTCCATTTATCATACTTTAGGATTTTTAATGCCCCCCCAAGCTCAAATTCTTAATCATAATTTGCATGTAATACTCTTCAGTTTGTTTTATGTGACCTTACAAAGACATCAATCCATAAAGATATTAAAGGACTTCCATGATATTTTCTTCCCTTTTAGTTACGATAGCATTTCCTCTGGAATTTGTAATACATTGGAGAAGTCCCTGTTGGCCTCCATATTGTTCCACATTTCCCTTGGATTTCCCATAGCTCTTTGGAGGAGTTTCAAAAAGATAAAGGAAAGGATTCACTTGGCCTCACCTTCCATCCACAGAAGGAAATGCAATTTCTAGAATCAGTAAGAATTTCAAGTTCTCCAGTTCACTGAACCACCTCTGGGAATAGACTGCAATTTTAAGCTCCCCCACTGACAACAACTTGCACGTGCTTCAAATGCAACCAAGCCTCCTCCAGCAGGAGAGCCACACACGGGGAGTTAATTATCTGTACTTTGGCTGTAATTGGAGACCTCCAGTGAGGTTGTACAGAGGAGAATATCATGTTATTTCAAAGGCTCATTAAGATGTACCTTGTGCCCTGAAGAGTTTACAAAACTTGCTAAAAAAAGTAAGGAGAGATGAGCTGAAAAGGAGAAAGAGTACCAGGAAGAAGAGCTCTGATTCATTTGTATGAACTTATTAATAGGAACTTTGCTTGAGCCACTAAACAAAAAGCTTCAAAATATGTACCCACAACTCCACTTCAACAAGAGCTGCCTTTTTTCCTTCCCCCCCCCTTTTTTTTTTCTTTCTATAAGGAAGGATGCTGGAAGAAGATAAGTTTTTAGCATTCCTACTGTTGCAACAAACGAAAAATTGTACAAAAAATTCTCCACTCAGAAAAAGATCAATGGCTCCCAATCATTATCTGAGCAGAATATTAAAGTGAGACATGCATAATAAAGTAATTTTGTTTCATTTTTGAGAAGTGATGGCATTTAGTGAGATTCAGTAAATTGTCCCTTTCAGCACTAATAACATGTTCATAGCTTTCCCCACCAGACGTTCCATAATGGCAATATAATAGGATTGCAATGACAATTAAATGATTGCATATTTTAGGGCAATGGAGGGTATCCACTAGGGCATGAACCATTAGCAAAATGGTAACATTGTCACAGGAATTTTCATGCTTTGGCACAAAAACTGAGAAAGCAGAAGCACTGGAAAGCAGGTATTCAATTCTCACACCATCTTCCTGATTTACAATAGCAGAGAAATGAAAACTGATGGTGAACCTTAAAATATCCAACAAAAATCAAAGTTCAGTTTCAGCCTTCCCCAGCTCTCCTCTCTTCTGAGGAATCTAAATTCTGAAGAACCCTCATCACAGGGATTCACTGACGATTAGGTGCAGCCTGGGGTGACAGCACAGAGGGTTCTGCTCATCCCTTCCCCACATCCCAGCTCTTCTTCCCAGTTCTCCAAGAGCCACTGCCCTGGGTGACCCCACAGTGCCTCACACAGAAACCTCTTCATTCCTCAACACACGTGGCCTGGGAAGCCTTTCCCAAACAAGACACTTAGGGAAGCTAGCACACACAACCAAAATACAGGTGAATAAAAGGGGAAAAAACCCAAATCAACCCAATGTTATTATTTTCTGGCTTTTTGCCCAAACAAATGCATCTAAACTGAACTAACAGTAAGGGCAAAGTCCAGCAGGCTGCTGAAGAAAGTTCAGACTCAACATGAATGTGGTCACTGGAATTGATTTATTTTAATACTTCCCTCAGATATCACAAGTGGTTCCACATAAAGTGCATAAATAAGTTTAGATACTGCCAGAACATGAATTCTCTCTTAGATCTAAGTTTACTTCCTTAATGCAGAATTACAGGGAAACACTGACGTAAGAGAATGCTGAATTCCATCATTTGAAACATCACTTCAAGAAACTATACACATTTCTCATCCTTTGCTTAAGAAAAAAAAAAAAAAATGAAACAGCAATCACAGTAAAAGAAAATGGAGTAAAAAACATATGCATGAGAGAATGTTTTTCCTGCTATTTGATTACTGCTGGAGGACAGAAACCAAATGACATTTGTTATATTGCTGCATAATCCCATTTGCAATGATGGCTCTCTGGTGTGGCACAGAGAAGGGTGTATCAGAATGCCTTTAAGTGTTTGTTATCCCTTTATTTTATACATCTAACTACTGACCAATATCTGCTGAGAAAGTATTCAATAACAACTCTTGGAGTGTTTGTGCACGTACAGTGATACACATCCAGCACAGAGCACGTGGCCAGGCCATTATTTCCCAACCCTAGAAAACAAATCTACAGGAATTAAAAGCACCTGGAGGTAAACCCTCCAGAACTCAGCTAACCAAAACCATTGCTTTCCCTCTTTCATAGCCAGTGAAATGAAAATTAAATTACAGTCACTATTAAACTAACAAAAATTATCCAAGAATTTTCTGTTAAAATATTTACCACACTTCAAATTACTAGATGGACATTAATTGGGATGGAATTCATTTACTGTGAGTGTTGCCCTGTGCTGAAGGGACCCTTGTTCAGAGCACACACACATCTCTTCCCAGTTAATGAAACCCCTTCCTAAGCCCCAACACAAAGGCTGCATCCCATCCCCTCAGTGCCTTTCTTCCTCTTCTAAGTGGGAATTAAAAACTACACTGCAGCAGTCAGAGGATACTGACACTGAAAAACAGTCAGTCAACAACCTTGAGCTCATCTAAGAGAAGCTAAACAAATTAATGCATACCATAATAGACACTGCTTATTAATGACTAGAATTCATCTTCTAGAGAGGCCATTGAGGCTGAAGTCTACTCACTTTGAAAGCCACTTCATGATTTCAGAATTTTAACTCCCCTTTCTTTTCCTAACAAAACAAAATGCAAGTACTTGAAGTTGCCTTCCAGGACCTGAAACCTACAGCAGCTCTCAGTGTCTTTCTTTGTTGTTCCCCAGAAATACTGTAAAACTACTTTTGAATTTGCTGCTAACTATCTCTAGAACCATAAAGTTGGAAGCAGGAACATCTGCTGGTTGCACCACCTAGAATGCATTATTTATTTATTACTTGAAAGGAATATATAAGAGCCTCCACTCCTGTAGTCTGCTCATCTCTGCAGATAAGATAGCTCTTAACAATAGCAAAGTGACAGGAGAGAAAGTTTGAGAGAGGTTCTTCCAGGCCTGCCACATAGCTGGGAGGCATTAAAGACTGGCTCAGGTGTCTTGGCATATGGGGCTCCCTGAGAGATGTCAGCACATGATTCTACCTGGAGAGAAACAAAGCTTCCCAGGCATGCAAAGCAGTCCATCACACTCATCCAAAGAGCAAAGAGAGAACCCGGGAGAAGAACAGCAATTTGAGAACCACATGAGTCCTCCAGGCTTCCTGGGTAAATACCAGGTGTTGAAATAGCTTTAAGAAGGGAACAAATAACCCCCAACACGCACACCATTTAGGTAAGGATTTAACAGAGTAGATGAAATAATAATATTGGAGTTCCCCTTTCACACAGCTTATGTTGTAAAGGCATAATATATTTTAGAGTAAGAAGCTGGGTATAGTAAACAAGTCTTTAAGGGACAGACCTCACTAAACAACAACAACCCATTTTTTTAAAAAAGAAAAAGCATCCACAAAACTGGATAAATGCATCCAATTATCAAGACAAATATTGTTTCAGAACAACTCAAAAACCTTGCATGCAAATTCTTTATCTCTAGAAGGACAAAAATAAATGTTTGCTGTATGCTAAATAAAATTAAGATTTGCCACAGAAGGGAGAAAAGCACTTTGAAACATCACATTGTACAGCTGCAAACAGAAAAGGGCTTCTGCAATTGGCAAATGTCTTAAGAACATCATTCCACTTTTAATGTTACTAATGAGGACCTTCAAAATCCAAAATTAAAACTCAGAGGAAAAAAAACAACAAAAAAGCTCCAACAACACAACAAATTAAGCACTTTTGATTAGTTATTCAAGTTGCTTTTAGTTGGAGCAAATAACAAATCACATTCTCTTCCCACAGTGATGATCTGTTAGCCCTCAAGACCTTGAGCTCTGCAGTGCCTCTGCTTGGCTATTAGAGATACAAATAAGTTTGCTACTTTCAACTACTCAGCTCACTTTAGCACAGAAACACAGGCTATAATTAGAAAAAAATAAATAAAAAACACTATAAACATCTCCAAAGGATTTCTGTCATAAAAACCACAATGCAGAAACACCAAAACTATACAATTGGATACAAATATAAAACAAAAAAAACCAACCAAACCTACCCAAGCTGCTGCATGCTTTCTTCTCAACAGCCCATAGGGAACTAAAGGCTGGGAACTTCCCAGCTGGTTTTAATTGTCCCAACGGTTAATTGTCCTCACCTGCATCTCATCTGAGCCAATTTCCTACCCTGGGGCCACCTCAACCCTTTTCAGGTGCAACCTGGCTAGACTTGATTGCTGACCCACCCCCAAAGTCATTGCAAAGGTCAAGGAAGATCAATAGACATTCAAAAAATCTGAACAAAGATCTGATTTTTTAAAAAAAGATATATTTAAAAGCATCTGAACAAAGATCTGTTTTCTGCCACTGAAAGGATTTCCACTATTCACGGTGGGTGCAGTGAATCCAACCTACTGAGGGCAGTTTTCCTCAAAACTAATAATGGCCATAGCCCAAGTTAAGGTTGGAAAATGCAAAGGAATTCTTATAGATTTCTCAGGGCTTTTCCAATGCACATCTCACTGAAATTTAGCCCAAACAGTTGTGGAAAAACAGTACTTGGGATACCATTTCTACAGCTAAAGGGGTGGGAAATGGTTTTATCAAACCCTTCCCCCTACCCCTTACACTTTGCTTCAAGCAATATGTTCTTTCAGTTACATAAAGAGCACATTTAAATTATTTAGCTATGTTACATAAGGCAAGAAGATGATTAATACATTTAATGTGCATGTGCAAATGAGTTTGGTTCCACTTCTTTTGCCCTAGTGTACAAGTCCAGAAACACTTCTGCACATCTCTCCCTGCAATTAGTTCTTGTGTCTCCTTCATTGTTTCCTCACCATCTAATTCCATAATTTATTGTCTTAACTTCTTCAGCTTTGAAAGTAGGGCATTTCTTCTTGGGGCACGTTATGTAGCATGCCCTGAAGACCTGGCACACATTTCAGGGCATGAGCAGGAAAGCTTCTCCTCTACTGTAAATACACAAATAATGCATTTTTAAGACTTCTGATAGGAATTTTAGGACATAACCTGTAATCCAACAGGATAAGCTGTGTTGCATTAATAGAACTTTATGACTGAATAAATAAGTGCCTTAAAACCCAAAGAAACAACTCACATGATGCATTAATATCTGCACTCCAGTAAGGTACAAGGTAGGGAGCTGCATACCTGTTCTGTCCCATTTTTCTATGGGATTACAGGAGGCTGGAGGAATGGTTTTTGAAGCCTTGCCATTAGGAAACAAAGAGAAGCATCACAGAACACTTCTAGATCTGGTCAGAGCAATCTCTTGGGTTTAGGGCCTGGCTTTCACAGTTCTGGCACCTGGTAAAAGACTGGAAGATCCAGGCTAAATTTCTACCATGTTGACATTGGAGCCATCATAACAATACCTTCCCATAAGAATTACCTACCAGAGGCGTTCTAGAGGAGCACCTGAACGCTGGGAGTTCATGGAAAACTCAAATTTGAAATAACTTCCTGTCAGAAAGAATGGAAAGAAATTAATAGGTGTTTTTTGAGGGGTTTTGGGAGCTTTTATCCCCTCAGGTGTTTATTTAAGTGAAAGGAGGAAGCAAGAAGTCTTTTAGACAATGTTAATGTAAGAGTTATTCACAGGAATGTGGATTGTTGAAACACTTTGCAAGGTGAGTATGTGGAGTTTTGCAACAACTAAACTACAAAAGTGCTCAATTTTACTTTAAATTGATACAGAGGAAAAAAAAAAATCATGCCCTAATTCCAAAGCTGTTGAAATACAAGCCTTAATATCTCACTAGCTAAATGGAGAGTCACCTGCTTTTGTGAGCAGGTATGTTAAATCAAATTATCCATCATGAGCCTGCCTTTCGAGTTGCCAGCGTGGCTGGCCAAGCCTGGAGCAGTTGGCTGACTGCAGAGGCCTCAAGGATAGACAGGCATTTTGAGAATCCAAAACATTGGCAAACACCTTCCCAATCTAGTTTATGGCCTCACAAGCAATCTGCACAGCCAGCAATGGACCTGCAATGCACTGGAGCACACCCAGTTCTCACAGGGCAGGGGGAAAGGAACTGCAAAGTCCTTCCCTGGGAGGAACCAAAGCTCCCTCATCAATATTTGCAGCTGGAGGCAGCTCCTGCGCCTGAGCCACCCTCCCAAGGGAGCCCAGCACTGGATCAAGTGGCTCTCCTAAGGTCTGACTTCCATCAGCACCTCTGGCTTTGCATCTTACCTGTGCTTTATCTACCAGAGCTGCAGCCTAAGCAGCTGCAAACCAATAATCCCAGCTTCCAAAACAAGCAGAAACCCCCTCAATAAACCCTCCTGCTCCTTACATTCACATTTAATAGTCACCTCCTGAGCACAGTGACCTGCTACATTGCATCAAAACCCCTTCACTCTGAGCTTTTAATATTCTGAAAATCACTTTCTTCAAGTGTTTTCCAGTGTTCCATAATGTTCCTGTGGCAGCAACTGTTAACCAAAGGGATTTAGATGATGCTGCTCAGTTCAACCTGGAACAAAGTCAACAAAAACTTCATTTTTAAACTGAGGGGCAAGCACACAATCATCAGGAGTCAGTGTTTGGGCTGTCCCAGGAATAAGTCAGGACCATATAAGGTTGCTGGGCTTTGTTTTAAATTCCTGTTCTGTCTTCTCAAGAGAATATTTTCCACACAGCAAGGAAAGAGCTGATGTCAGGAACTGTCTTTAACAGTCTGTGCTTCCAAAGCATCTCAATTAACCTAAATCTGGCTGTTTAATAATAGAGGAGACACAGGTGAAGTGTTACACTTAGATACTATGCTAGGTTAAACCCTGATTTTCTCAAAAGAGTGACCATTAACCACTCACTGAAAAAACTGGCTGAGTTTTGTCTCCCATCTGCATAGAGATATTCCAGTGGAGTGGTTTGACACATTTAAAATTGCAGCTGATCTTCATAGCCTAAAATACACATAGAGCGACAAGTGGCTCTTTCCAACGCAGCAATGATACATTTTGTTAAGCTGTAGAAAATATTTATAACTAATTAATCATTGCAGTAACTTGCACTTGACTGTAAAGCACTTGGAACTCTGTGGAGGGTCTGTGTGGATCAACACCACTCAGCTGGAAGCAAAGGAGGAATTCCACATCCATCCAAGACCCAGGGAAGGCTGTGGATGGCTGCAAAGAACCCCCAGATCTGGCTGCAGAGAGCACCCAAAGGCTGTCATTACAGCAGCTACATAAAAATATTTACTGGGGGTGTGCAGGAGGAAAAACAGTAAAAAGGAGTAAATCCAACTGCAGCACATCCATCAGTATTCTTCCCTAAAGTTCTTCAAAACAGGAGTAGATGTACATTCACAGTATGGAATTGATACCTCTACACTGCTTGTCTCTACATCTCAGCTTGGCCTCTTTGTGAATTCCCCTCTGGAGCATGCAGGGCAAAATCAGCCTCAGTCTTAAAACAATCCAAGAGAAAAGAAAAAGAAACACATTCCTATGACACGGGTACATGGAAGAGTTAATGACAGATCATTAATTAAATCTCTCAGAGGTGCTGAATACAGGCATTAATTGTCACAACTCAACACTTTTAAAATTTTCCCAGCCCCCATGAAACCGTTCCTGTAAGTTTGATTATTTTTTTTTATTGCAGCATGTGCTGTGCAGAAGGCACACACAAATCCTCAAAAAGCAGCTTCCAAAAAAAATCCTGGTGAACACAGCACAGAAGGCTCCTCTGAAGACAAAGAACAAGACATCAGTGTCTCATCTGCTGTGAATTAGTTTGCTTCTTTTCCTTCAAGAACTCTTAATGTGAGAATCCGATCACCAGTTAATCTCCCTGAGCAGACACCACTTTGTTATCCTCCGTGGTAGTTCTCTGCTCCTGGGGTAATTTGTTGCTGAACAATTGAGGCAAACACTTGGCTCAGGATAGAAAGAAGTAAGATTAGTCTGTAATTGGAATATTTTGTCTCATTTATTCTTGAAGATGTGCCATATTACACTCCATCAGCCAGGGGTTATTGTTTTATGAAATCAAGCTGCACCTGGCACTGCAATGTACAAAATGCTGCTGTTTGCAATCCAGCTCTCTGTTCACCCAGGTCTCGGTGCCACTGGGTGCCTCATCCTCTGCTGGAACCTTCAGCCCCTCAGCTAATTATTCTATAAAGCCTTTAATTGAAAAAAAAACAAAAAAAAGTCAAAGACAAGTGTTAAATTTAGCCATAATATTGAACAAAACTGTTAAAGATCACAGTAATCCATGCACTTCTTTCCATATATTTATTTTCTACTTCCAGCAAGTTTTCAAGATGATCCCTTCTTTCTCATCTTTAAGCAATTACTACTGCAAATGAAGAAGTTAATTGATTGTATCCCTATTTCTTTTAGATTGACCTCTAGGAGGTTTTGTGTGCTTTGAGATAAATGCAGGCAAAAAACCAAGAGGGTATTTGAAATTCAGCTGTATTTATGACATACTTGCTCTGGTGTTTCTTTCCTCACATGGGACAACATGTTATTGGAAAATACATTTAGAGAAATTTTAGGATTAGACATAATTTTCAGTGTTTAGAGGAATATAAATTTTCTTTCCTGTTATCTAATTTTGCATAAGTACCTGCTGCAAAATTCACCTTTGAAAGACATTCTGCCATAAGGAATAAAGAGCCCATGAAACATGTGCAGCATCACCTGTAGGCAGCTAATCCTGAGCCAGCCTCTTGCACATACACAAAGCTGACAGGTATTTTGATGGTCTTAATTAAGCCAAGTTTTTCCTGTGAAGTTTATACTAACGTCACAACTGCAAAGTCAAATATTTACACAGCTAAAACAGAGGAGAATAAACATTCAGAGATAAATCCTGTTTTGAAGACATCAGGTGGAAAGGGTAGAACAAAGGATTTTACACAGGTCCTGTTGAAGCATTATAGTATCAAAGAAGGATAAAAAGGAGTTTGCTTGGCTTGGTGGAGATTTGGCCAGAGCATGGTTGGTTCTTTAACTTGGAAAGAGAGAATCAAAGACAATTAAATAATTATTAAATAATGAGGGAGAAAGGAGATTTAAACTCATCACATGCCGTGATTTGCCCCTAATATTAATGCATTTCTGGTAAACAGATAAGCCAAATCTGTGTATGGTATTTTCTGCTGCTGTGTATGGTATTTTCTACCTATTCCCTAACACTTATAAGTTTATATTATTAAATTTATACTCAATTTTAAATAACCAGACACATCTGATACCTGAACAGTAGTATTAGATATAAAAATAGAGTGATTGAGTTTTCAGTAACAGTAACAAACTGCATATTCACATGGATTTCAGATTGTGGGAAAACAGTGAGGACCAGGTTACAGATAGACAAAAAAAACCACCAGGTACCACACTGAGGAATCAATGGAAGGCTGCAAAGATGCAGAAAGACTCACAGTTGTGCTATAAGCACAGGAAAAAACACAAAATATATAGAAACTAGGAAAGGGAAGGTAAATGAATTTTGTATTTCCCATATAAACCAAATGCTGTCTCAGAGGCAGCCTTCTCCATCCTACGTACAGCACCCCAAAAGAGATCCAGAACAGATGAAAAAGTGCTGCTCTTCTGGCAGTTCCAGACCCAGATATGGCTCTTTAGCAGTTGAATTTTGTGTTATGCTCGAGCCTGAGATTTGTCCAAACACAAGGAAAGCATTGGTTTGTCTTTGCAAAATTGCTTGCAGGGGCTGGGATAAAATGAACATTATTAGTTTGATCAGTTGTTACCAAGGAAGCTGCTAAGTAGGTTCAGTTTATTCTAACAGCTTATTTTGGTGGCTCTAAAGGTTTTCTTGTGCATGTCCCCCTAATCTCTCAGGAAAGTTTTTTACATAGAAAAACTCTGAATTACAAGTTCACTTGAAAATCACGAGCTATTAGAAGCAGGTGAAAGTGCAGTTTATACAGTCTGACTTCACCAAAGGCCCCTCACAGCTGCAGCCCACACCTGCTCAACCCCAGGTTTCCCACAGCAGAGGCTCAGATGTCCTGATCATTACAATAATTTAATCTTGGTGCAATGACTAAATAACAAAATAACAGCTCAAGCTGCTGCCTCCAAGGAGGGACCCTGAACAAATCCTGGGGTTTTATACCCCTCACAGTCCAGATGTGCAGAGGTGTGGGGGTCATTGGCTCCCACCCCAGAGTGTCCCTCACCAGGGGGCCAGAGGTCCCTGTCCTTTCCTATGCTTTGTTCATGGCTTCTTCTTTCCTGGGGGTCCTGCCAGCAGAGCTCAACCTGCAGCTGCACCCCAAGATATTCAATATATCCCTCACCACCCCTCCACACTGGTTTAAAGACAGTTCAGGGGCCTTCTCTGAAATTGCCCAAGTTAAAAAGAAAATTAAAAAAAAAAAATTAAAAAGAAATTAAAAGCCTGTAACCTTCTAGCCATGTACAAAGGGAGGACATGCCCAGTTCAGACCAAATAAGTTATTATCAACACCGTGTTTCAATCATAGCTTTTATTTGATTAGAAATTATACATGGAATACTAGAGTAAGAATGAAGGACCTCCCTGTGCCAGACATTGCTGCAGAGGTGAATCACCTTCAACTTCAGGCTGTGAGACTCTTGGGGACAAAACTTTGTCCCATGAAAATGAAGAAGAAGCATCCCCACAAGCCCAGATGCAGGGAAGCTGGGCTGTGTGGGGTCAGTGATCACAGCTTCTCCCAGGCTACTGCAGGCACTGCTGTGTGTGCTCCCTGTCCCTCAGCTCCCTTCTGGCAGGAAGGGAGAAAAGCTGATTGCTTCCCTGCCTCCCCACCTGAACAAGCTGAATTTTAAAGGACTTTTTAAAACCTTCACTCAAAAGCCTGAAAAAAATAAAAAAAATAGTGGTTGAAAACCACTGGGTCAGTTTTAAATTTATTGGCACCGCAGGTAGGAAAGGTTTAGTTAATTTTTTATTTATTCTCCTAACATTGACAAGCAAGCTTCTTTCCCTTTTTCCCCCCTCCCTGCCATTATCCAAGCTGGTGTGCCTGGGAAGCTGAAGCTGTGCTCACTTCAGAGAGTCCCTGAGTGTGGGTGGCAGTGTGCCATGGCCCAGCAGCCTAACTCAGGGTGACAGCTCCTTCAGAGAGACACGGCACCAGTGACCCTGGGCTCGTCCCCAGCAACTTCAGGATCCCACACTGACATCTCATCCCTTTTCACAGCCCTTATTCCAGGGGGGAGGAAGTAAACTCTTCCATCTTTTCTCTCCACCAGCATTTTTCTTTGCTTGCCTAAAAAGAAGAGCCAGATCGTGAGTTTTCAGCAACATTTTGTACCAAAGTGTGTCAGGAGCCATTACCTGGAGGTGCTGATTACTGTTGAGACAAGTTGGCAACTGGTACTTCTCTGGAATGGCTACAGACAAAAATAGTCTGAGTTGCTGCTGGGTTTTAAAACTGATTTCTCTAAAGCAATATTTTTCAGAATGAAAGGAATTGTCAGAGCGAACAAATTGCACATGAGATATGAAAGAAAAGGTAAGTATTTCTATCCTGGGGATACAGCCCAAAAAATGTGAGACATAGCTCTGAAAAAAAAATCTCAACAAAACAAAACTCAGTGGCAGCTAAAAAAAAAAAAAAGAAAAAAAAGAAAAAAAAAAAGAAACTGGCAAAGTTATTGAAAGAAACATCAGAAATGATAACCCAAAGATGAGGTTAAAGGCCACAGCACATGTACTCATTCACTGGTAGTTAATAGCTCAGATCTCAAGAGGTTGCTGGGGACAATTGCTGGGTAGGAAACACTGCTGCATTTTAAAGGCACTTTCAGAGCACAGAATCGAAATTGCAGGATTGTATTCTTGTTGTTCCTGCTCTGAGGACTTACCAAGCAGACATATAACCACCTGTAGAGCAGGTGTGAAGACAGTAACCTTTCATAAAGCCATTCCAGGTTTAGCAATAACATCTGATATTTAAAGAACTTGGAAATTTTAGAATTCTTGTCTAGATGGGGCACAAGCAAGGTGCAAAAGCGACTGCAGCACCCACCCCAGAGGCACAGCCCAGACTATTTCTTCTCAGACAATTTGCCTGGTTCACCTTTCTCACAGCATGAACAAACAGCAATATTTTTTAGGTGCTATAATTTCAGGCATGGGGCAATACTTCAGCAGCATTCTACTCTGCCAGAGAGAAGGACTTGAATTTTAAAAGGCAGTGTGATTTACAAGCAAGTTTCACTGTACTTTGCATCATGCTACACATGCTCTCTGCCTTCTGTGTGCTGAGAATCTTCATTCCAGCTGGCAGCTTGTTGTTTCTCTGCTCCAAATTGAAGTGGTGCTTTTCCAGAATTCTAACTCTTATTGTTTCAATTTCAAGCTAAGTTTCAGTCCATGAATAATGTTCAGAAATAGAAAGCAGAAGCATGTACATTTGCTGCCCCAGATGTTATTTATGTCAGCTTAGAAAAAAGTCAGACACTGACAGCTCCTGAGGTAATCAAATATTTTCTGTTCATCTCATATTGATCTTGCAAAAATCTAGCTTGCTTGATTGAAAACAAGTTGTTAAAGGAATAGAGTAGCCTCTCTTACCTGCAGCAACCAAGCCAGCTGGCTAGCGTGTAAGCACAGACATTAAAGGGATTATGAAATAATTTTCTTACCTAGTAGAGTTGCTATATAATAATTATTCCCTTCTCTGCCGTATATGGGCATTTACTAGAATTTAAATCCAGTAGTTGGAAGGAGTTTGCCTTCCAGGTTTTCAACCTTGTAGTGCATTTTGTGCCACGCAATGAGCAGAGATATATTTATTATCCCGGTTCAGGCAAGGGTTCATCAAGCCCAGGCTGCTGCCTCCAGTGCCAGCTGTAAGCAGCCAGGCAGGCACAAACAGGAGCAGTGGCAGCCTGTCTGACACTTCCTTCGAGTCCTTTCCCAGCCTCAGCTATATTGAGCTCCGGAGCGTTCCTGAGCTTGGTTTGCTTTGAAACCCTCCCAAGGATCTGACATCCAAGTGTTTGCACAGGAGCATTATAAAAGCTAAATGCTCTTAACTTTTGCCTGAGTCTGTTGTGACCAGGGGGGCTCTCACAGAAAGGGGGTGGCTGTGCTGGAAGCGCTCTGGGGCTGGCAATGCTTGCTGTCACCAGCCACAAATGGGTCCCAGCTGCTGGGGCTGGCAGCGTGGAGTCTGAGACCTCCGTGGGGCTGATGGACACCTGCAGCCCTGACCTGTGCTGCATCCCAACTTCTCTGGCAGCTCTGCAACTTCACCTGGCAGGGCTCTGCTCATGGATGAACTGGTTTTGCTCAGTTCTGGTTTTAACTGGAGGGGCACAGGCATGGCATGGTCACTTCTTCACCTGGCCAGAGAAGTTCATCTGTGTCTGGACCTTCTGTGCCCACCTGAACCTGAATCTCTGTGTAGGTGCAGAAGCTGTGCAGGAAGGCTCCTGGATCAGCTGGGCTGCCCTGCTCTCAGTCAGAGCTCAGGGAAACCCAGACCCACACCACTTGCATCTGATCGGGGATACAGACACATCACCAGCACAGAATTTCTCAGAGCAGAACTCCTCTTTGTCTTATTCAGCATTATTCAACACATTTTTCCCTTCTGCTTAATGACTTGATCCTTACAGCTATGTTGGCTATTTTTTTTTTAATGGGGTGTATTTTTTCCTTTGGCTAAAATATATAAACCTCATTTTCTTGTTTTATTCTGGATTTCAGTTGGTCAGAAATGCAGCAGACCTGTTCTCTGCTTCAATTATACCAGTGAATCTGTCCCTGCAAACATGTTTTCTCCCAGAAGGGAAACAAGGGAAGAGAGAGAATTTCACTCCATCTGTTCTGTCCAAAATTAGGAATTACAGAGGAGTGTGAGAATAAAACTAAAACCCTACAATCCCATAAACCTACCCACGCTTGAATTGAATCTGATTTTGCCTGAACTAGTTCTCCTATCTCTCGTAGAATCAATGCAAATTTTCCGGTACCTTTTTTACAACTTAAAATTTTAATTGGAAACAAACTACTACATTAACTGCACAGGTCATGTAAAATGTAAATTATGGAAATTCCAAAAAGATACACCTCAGGCTTGGGCAGCTTGGAGTTGGAGTTCAGATGTCTAGACATTTCAGGATTATTGAAATTCATTCTCACTGGTGAGAAAGCAGCTTGTGTTGAATTCTGAGCCAGGAGGGCTTAGAGGGAAGGGCAGGATGGAGAAGGGGGGCTGTGCTGTGCACACAGCCATGCTATTTACAACATCCCCTCTCACATGTCACAGTTCAAACCTAGTTGTCTAAAACTGATGCAATTCAATAGAGTGAAACTATTCCAGCAGTTGAGGCTATTCTGCTTCATTATTCTCCCTCAGTAAATCAGGTACATTAGGGTTCAAAACACCTGAACTGTGTCCTCAGTACTCTGAACTCAATTTCCTACCAACTTGCACAGTGAAAATAGGACCAAAAAGTGTTGCCTTTATAATAGAAAGTTATACCACTCTTTTCCTCTTCTCTTTTTAAAAACAAGCAAAACAAAACAAAAGTAACTAAATTTGCTATGAAGCGATGCTTAGCTTGAAAGAGATCACCTCTTCAGCTTTAAATTCAGAAGGTCTCTCCCCCATCTCCATCAGTAATTAGAGAAGAGCAGCTGAAGTCATCTGAGTGGGCAGTGAAGCGATTCTGGAGAGAGCTGCACACCAGCAGTGCCCGAGGGACAATTCCAGCATCCTCCTGCAGGGCCCTGCAGCAGAGGCAGGCATGCAAACACTGCACACCAGGCTCGAAAGATGCTGCAAAATCACACAGATATTTGCAAAACTGGCCTTAGATTTTTTTGCTGCATGGGACATTCCTCAGATTATTTTCTCCAAGCATTCAAACAAAAAACCCCTTGTCAAGTCTGACTTTCTGCCCTATTCCCTCTCTTACCTTTTTTCACTCCCTACTGCAACTCTCATGCATTTTAGAGACCTCCATCACATGGATTTATCACTCAGTGAACAGAGAGAGTGTGTGATGCAAGGCACGTGGTCCATACCATAAATAATTTGGGCAAGTAGAACTTAATTTTCCTTGAACAGTGAACAGATTTAATCAAAACCAAGCATCAATCCCCAGATCTCCCTGGAACAATATAATTGTCCATAATCCAGCCCACCCTGCCCAACCTTCCCATTTGATGCTGCACTTAACTTTCAAACAACATCAACAGTCAAAAAGTGCTTTTCTGTAGTTTTGGAAGGCTCCTTGGCTGTAGCTCCCAGTAATAAAAGCAGTTTGCAGGTCTCTGACTCATCATTTTGCCATGCAAAGGGGACAGTTTGCCAAGGGGGCACCCAGCCCACCTTGATCAGGCTCAGAAAGTCCTTGGTAGAAGTTGGGAGGTACAAGGTAGGCAAGAGTTAGGTCAGTATTTCCAATTAGTGATTTTTTTCTGCAGCTTCACACCTACTTTGTAATTGTTTGGCCATGAAGTACGAAGAATATTCAATCTTCTTCCTAACTATGTCCAGGACATGATTTAATTCATTTATCAGCATGAACTAAGCCAGTGAAAACAGATTTTTACTCATTCCCTCCTCTTTCAAAAAAAAGTTTAAATTGAAGCAGCATCTACATACTGACTGGAGCAGCAGTTAAAATGTACACAAAATGAAAATTCAACAAGAGCAGCTCTTTTAACCATTACTGGTTGGGAAACCCTTCCAATAGAAGGAAGCAGCTCTCAGGGAATACTTCCCAGAACTTTAGAAAACAACCAGGAAAGGCACCTTAGAAACAATATCAGTGTTCATGTAACCTGACACTTTATTTAAATGCCTGAGAGGTGCAGAGATACATAAATATATATACACATGTACTTATATACCAACTAGCAATTCTTTCCAAATAGTAATATCTGCTATTAGCACTCAATTAATGGTCAGTGTGGTTTTCCGATCACTGGATCTTCAGAGGATATGACAATCTAGTCCCTGATGCCTTTGTACAGTGGTTAGGACACCTGAAATCTGCTTTTAATTTGAAACATTGTATACATTATTTCAAGAGCCTAATTAACTTATCCAGCTTAGAAGCAGTGCTTGCAAACACTGCTATAGAAACAGGAAAGCCCAGCTAATTCTGTGTAGAAACATGATCAGTGTATTTGAATGATTCTTAACAAGGTCTATCTTGTTACCTGTTATGACCAGGACTGGAGGTGGAGCCTCAGCTATGCCCAGCACAGGGGAACAATCATTCCCTAGGAGGTCACACTGTTCCTGATACAAGCCAGCATTCTCTTGACCTTCAGTCCAACAGCACTTGGAGTTTAGTCCACTCTTTGGAGAGGAGTTTCCACGGCTTTAGCTATCAGGATTAAGCAGGGAAGATAATTCACTTCAGTTTGGAATGAAAGGAAAACAGAAGGTAAGCTCAGTGATTTCAATAAAACATGCTGTGGCCACCAGCAAAGATCTGCCTGTCCACCAAGAAAACACAGTATATAGGTGGAAAACAAAGGGAAAAGAAAGATGCAAACTGTGGAGGCTAGCTTTAGAGCAAGCTGCAGGCCCCATGGCCTGCCAGACCTGCCTGAGAAGCTAGCCTGGGAAATTCATGGGAGGATTCAAAACAATCCTCAAAGACAGAAAACAGCCTGCAGGTGCTGTTTTCTGATTCCCGTGTTTTCCTTGCAGGAGAAGGTCAGGGGGTGGTGAACCCCACTGACCAATGATGGTAATGTAGCACTTTACTAACCAATAAGAGTTTCCTTTCTATACTTTCCACGAACTAGTCTATATAGCATGACTGTAGCAATAAACTAGAGATTCTCTCCTGTTCTGACTCCCTTGAGAGTCCGTGTCGTTCTTTCTGCCGTTCCCAATTAGAACGACAGCAAACTCGGAAATAAAACTTAGAAATAATGCAGTTTGTCACTATACCTTCACTTCAGGAAGATCCCTGAATATTTGGAGCCCATTTACACTGGGACACATTTAATGGACCTTTATGCATCTGATCAGCTCTAGGAGAGAGACAATTCTAGGATTTCTCCTGATACAGAGCACCCATCTTTAGCCTGTTGAGTTCTGAGATTTAGGACATCAAATGACTCCCTTTCTTCTGGATTGAGCCCTGCCTTTTTTCCCCATGACTTGGACCAGAGGCAAATTCTACACTTGACAAACTCTTTGGGTGACATTATTCAAAAGAAATTAAAAATAATAAAAAAAAGACACAAAACATAGCCAAGGAGAAGTCAAGAATATAATAAATTTCTTTGCCTCTGAAGAGAAGGAATCAACCCAAAATATTAGATACATTCCCAGACCTGCTACTGAATTTCTGTGGTATCTTTTAATTTTCACCTACTTGGTATTTCTTTTGTCTGCTTAGATTCTGAATGCTGGCTGACACAGGCTTTAGGCAGCTTTGAAAGTGTCAGTGAGCTCTTTTGTCAACATAAGAAACCCACGCAGGCCTTATAACTATGAGGTTTTGAAGAGTCCTGGAAGTTCTGATGCCCTTAAATCTGCATCCAAATCACTCACAGCTTTCAAAAGTGGAACAACTGTGTATCTGAAAAGATGGTCACAGGCAAAAATCACACCTCATGCAGTCACATCAAAGCCAACGTGAAAACCAACCTTCCAAAATCCAGATACTTAAAATCTCCACGTATCTTTAACATTTCATGAACACTCAAATAATGCAGGTTTTGTTTCCTCCTGGAAGCCCTTCATGGAGATACCTTGAATATGTTCTTTTCTGAAAGGTGTGGTGAAACATTTGTTTATTTTGACAGTTTTTGCATTGCAGACAAACCTAATGAAGAAATGTGATTTCTCCCCAGCTCTTTTGAATATTGCTCCTCTCCCCACCTTCTTTTCCTGCCTAGTGTGACGTGTGAGATCCCAAACTCCTTTCAGAACACTCTGACACCAGCACAATGACAGAGTTGAAAGCCATAAAAAGTTATCATTACACTCTTAGAAATGCTATTGTAATCAATCTTATGTTATGTATTCTCCAGTTAGACATGTACCACAAATCAACCACATGTAGCCACGGATAGAAATGACATGATTTAAACTTTGGTGCAATAAGGTAAAATGAATCAAATTCACCTTGACAGGAGCCTGCACCATAAGCAGTGCACTCAGCTAAAAAGAGTTTGTCATCACTATGGACAAATCACAAATGGAAAGGCAACCAGGAGTGTTGCCATTTTATCACTGCACTGGCAGGATGTTTGTTGGAGCCTTAGTCATTTATTCAACAGGAGCTGATCTAGTTTAGAGATTTGTTTTACCTGAATCTGGATTATCAATTAGAAGCCAACTGGGCTATGTTTCTGCTCTGCACTGCTGGTTGCTATTACAATGCCTGACTTGGGATTGCAATAAAAAATGAATATTGAGTTGTCTCTTGGCTTTCATCGTAGCATTGAGGTAGGAACTGGACATGTTGGCAAAAGGAATCAGTTCCTGTTGTGGCCTAAATTTCCACATAAGGAGATTGGAAGAATATCTGTGGGAGAAAAATTCTAGATATAACTTTCACTTTACAGAAGGCGTTGGGCTTAAATTTGCCTATATTTGTTTCACACAGACACATCAACATGCTGTAATTTCAAAAGCCCTCTGTGTGCAACTGCTGTTCATGCCAGGGAGTGATCTTTCCCCTGGAAGCTTTAGATGCTTATCTTGTTTCATTATACTCCCTGATTTGTCTTAGTCTGAATATTCATTTTAGGAGAACAGAAGACTCAAAGCCATGAGGCTTCCTGTGGAGCAAATCGTTTTCAGCCTTCATCTGAAAATTTTAACTACAGAGTCATTATTAAGTAGAGACTATTAGAGACTAAGCAGTGCTATTAGTCTAATGTCACCAATTTCTCCCTCATTTGCATTAGACTTACCTGGAGTACAAAGTGTAGCTGTGAAAAGTTGTGTGCCCTGTCTCTTCAAAGCCCTCCCAGCACAAAACCCTAATGCACCACCAGACTGCTGTTATGGAGATGCCTTTGTGTTATTTATTCCACACAATGCTTTCATTCCCAATTAGTGCATCGTCTAGGTAACAACCACAGGAGCTCGTTTACTCTGCTAAAAACCCGTTTTTAATTTTAAAGCAGCACAGGCCTCTCCTTTTAACATACAGGCATTATCCATGGAAAGGCTTTAGCCACACAGACACGTTTGGTACACAGTGTTATCCAGCTCCTATTTGCTATTTCTTTCCAAACACTCAGGGTGCTCAGACTGCCTTGTAAGAAATGGCTCAGAGCCAAAACAGACCAGGAACATGTGTACAGCGAAATAGCCAAAGTCTGCAAAAAAATAATCTTAGCAAAACCACTGATAGGAGAAGCACTGGATAGACCCTAAGAGCCAGGCAGGCTACATTTCTCTCAGAGATTAAAGAGATTTAATTTAAAAAAAATGAAAAATCCACTTTTATAAACAATGGGATCAATGGAAATTAGTCTATTTAAGTCCAAAAGTCCAAATGGCAAGATGTGGGAAGAGTTGCCAGCTAATGCACAAAAGTATTTAGGAATGGAGGTCAGCAGTCCTTCCGTAACCAGGAGAGGAAGTTGGCTGTGCTGACCATTCCCAAGCATCAAGGAAAAATATAAGATACAAACAGCTGTCTGGGTAGGACTCTGGGCTTTAACCTTTACTTCATAAGCTCACTCTTTAACCTAAAGGAACATACAATCACATTTAAAGAAAGGATTTTTTTTGTGTTGCTGCTGTCCAGGAGCTACAAGAGAGGCTTCTCAGCTCCTGTGTTCTGCCAGAACTTCCACAGTGACAAGCAGAAGCAGGACTGGGTCCTGCCTGTGTAACCAGGGAACAGGAAAATGACACTTTTGCTGCTCAGGTGAAGAGCCTGGGGATGGCTGCACAAGGCAGGCTGCGCTCTGAGCCCAAAAATGCCTTTTTAGGGGACTGCTGTCCCCCCAGACAGGTAACAGAGCAGCTGGCCAGAGGTGCTGGCAAAAACACCACAGCAGGAACCACACAGACATGGGAGGAAACGAGCTTAAACACAGCTCAGGTTTAGGCTAATGAACAACAATGCCCAGCCAGGGGAGGTACCAAAAATCATTATTCTCTTTATGGGAACTTGTACAGGTACAGCCCACAGTAAGAAAACATTTAGTCCATAAAATAAGCACACATGCACTCTTTGTTTGTTTGGTTTGGTAATTACTGACTATGGTAAAGTCTGTTTTTTGCAAGTGTGTAGTTTAGGCAGGAAATCCAGTGTGACTGTACAGCAAAATTGGTTACCTGTGCTGCAGGTTTCAATAAATGAAAATGCTGAAGTGCAGCCCAGGACATTGGTGTGAATTTTGCTAGCTCAGTAATGTTTTAGCAGTCATGCACTGCCAGGATCTATTGTTTGCTCTCCATCAGAAGGATGGGGTCTCTCATAGCATACAAAGCATTACCCAACAGCAGCTGGATTTCCTGAGATTCCCAAGTAAGCTAAGGGATCAGTTTCTATCAACCTTGGAATTCACAATCGGATGTGAATGTGGCCATTATTTCTAAAAGCTTCTAAAATGGTATTGCTGAAAAAGCAAACTGGATATAGAAGAGATGTAACAAATAAGAAGGAAGAAAAAAAAATATGAATTTCCTCCTGGTGTCAGCTGAGATGAAGCTCTTCAACATCATTTCTTATTAACAAATTAACATATCATAGATTAACAATTTCATCATCACATATTAACAATAACTCCCTTTCACAAAAGCTGTCTCCATCTGCAGTTGAGCAGATCTTAAGTTAGGGAATGTTCCTTAAAGATGTCATAGGCCCAGTTAAAGCCATGCCAAGAACATTGATAGGAGAAAAAAAATGTATCTATCAAAATTACATTGCTTCAGGTTAAAATATTTCAAAGTCATGTGAAAAAGCACTGGAAAAACTGTGACGTTCATGAAGTCTTACAGGCAAGTGACTAGCTTGCTTTCTTCTGTTTTTACTTTATGTATGCCAAAAAAGCCTCACCTTGCTTTATTTTCTCTCCAGTCAGAGCAGTTTCTCCAAGGTTAGAAAATGTAACTCCCAAGTGTGTGACATTTGTACAGTGCTCACGCTGGGCAGAGCAGACACGAGTTAACGCTGTGTCTCCTGTTACTCATCATCCTCCACCCTGCAAGGATGACAATTCCAGCCCTGAAGATGCACAAGGCCAGCCCATCCACCTGCAGTCACCCACAGCTGCTGCTTCCCAGCCTCGAGCTGGGGGGAAAGCTGCTGGAGCTGCTGAGATGGGGCTTGCAGGACAAAATCCCAAGAGAAACCAAACCTTTAACAAAACCTGCCTTGATCCAGCAGCATTTTATTGGACTTGGCGTTCCCACCAGCCTCTTTCCTGAGTACACAGCTGCAGTCTGAGTCACTGCAGCTCATCTTCCCATCCTCACCAGTAACACACCAGAGCTGTACACCAAGTTTCAAATCACATTTAAATGTCAGTCACACCTTTGCAGACCAAACAAGTCAGAGAATATGCAAACGAAGGGCCTCAGTTTGCCCTTCACCACATGCAAGAGGAGTTAATAACACTGCCAAAGGTTATCATCAAGAAAGATTTCTATTTTTTTAAAGTCCTGGCACACATGTGCTCTAGCAGAGTCCTGTGGCTGCTGTGAGGGCCACAGGCTGCCATGGAGAAGCCTCCTGGGAACATTTCCCAGCTGTTTTCTAATTTCATAAAATTCTACTCATTTCCATCTCCCTTTTGCTGTCTCACATTTCAGGAACATCCCACTGGCAGCTCAAGAACCTTTTCTTTCTTACAATTTCCACACATCCTCACTCTCTCCAACATATTACTCTTCAAATCTCTTTTTCCCTGTCATCTAATAGTTTTATTTACACGGCTATATTTAAATCCACTAACATAAAAACGTTCAGGATACAATTTCTTTTTTGATTTTATAAAATGGAGTTACAGCTAGTTGGAAATACAAAGCTGTACATAGCAGGTTTTAGTGCCCATTGGCTTAAATGTAAATCTTGTACCACACAAGGTCATTTCATTCCACAGGCAGGAGATTTAAGTTTCTATTACAAAATGTTTCATTTCCGCACACAGTGAAAATGAAGTAGTTCACTCTGATCATCTAAGGACAGTAAGCTTTTGAATCTGATAACATATTATTTAAACCTGAACAGAGTGCACCACTTTTGCAAGAATGAGATGACATAAGAGATATTTTAGAAGGTGCTACAAGTAATAGAGCATTACCAAACAGCCACTGCAGTGCTTTAAAGTCCCCAGAAAACCATGTCAAGGAACAAGAAAACCTCTTTATAGCAACCCTGTTTTGATTAGTAGAAGCCAGCCAGAAGCCTATGGAAACAGCAACAAGAAAAAGCAGCTCTGGAAAATTAATTCTAGCAGAATGAAGGTGTAAAAAATCAACATTTTTAATTATCTAATTCAGAATTAAATAACCTAAATTTAAGAAGAAATAAGGAAACTGAACTGAATTTGGAGACGTTCTGATACTGGGATGTCAATGCTAGTTTAATGTTAGCAAGGCAATTCCCTGAAAACATTCAGATTAATCTTTTTAAATATTATGTTCGGGGCCAAACAGTGTATATAGGTATTTATGCTACATATAAAATATGTTGATCCTACCTAAAGTGTATTATCACTAAATTCTGTGTCCCACCTGCCTCACCCCCCATTCCACACTGCCTCAAAAGCTGCATTTACCATGTTTATTAAAAAAAACCCAAACTCTTCCATACATTATTAATCCCTTCTTGTAATCCAGCACCTCTCTATGGGAGAAAAAAACAAGGAAAAAAATCAGTCTCACTTGGTCCCACTTCACCTCAACTTCTACCCACAAGCACTGAATACTTGGGCAAATGAGATGATCCACGTGCCACAGCTTAACTCAGTAACCAAAGGTGCACAGGGCATTTCATGAGCTCCACAAATATGAAATATGGCATGCCAGCCCACCTTGCAGTGACAGGGCAGAGCACTGGGCTGTGCCACAGGCAGCTGAGGAACCCAGGCAGCTCCCAGTAACAAGGTTATTGTGTACCCACAATAGCTCTGTTTTCCAACAAAGCCAGCAAGCACTGATTATTTCAGCTATAACATTGTTGAGTGATCACTAAGTGATGCAAGGGTTTCAACCTGGGCTCAGGCTGGCATGGTTGCAGAGAGCACACTCACAGACAGCGCTGTCCTGCTGGGGCTCTGCCAGGAGACTCACAAAACCACAATAAAACCAACACTGGCCTAGAGCACCAAGAGGTCTGGGCATGAAAGTCCTTCAACGTGGATTCCAAAGGTGTATTTTTAAAAAAGCAATCCAAGTGCTCCCTAACCCTGGCAGGGCAGAGCAGCTACAGCCATGGCCAGAGCAGGGGATTCGGGCTGCGAGGTTTGAGGGGAGGCTCCACCTGACACACAGAGCAGGGGCACCACAGCCTCACTGGAAGGAAGCCTCAACCTGCTCTGCCAAGAGAAATCAATTCATCTCATTGATCTAACAAGTAGCACTGCCAGCCTTGGCCGTAGAGCTGCTGCTGGAGATGCAGAGTGCTGACCCACTAATGCTCACATTAGCCTGCAGCGTGGCTGTGCCAGCATCTGCACGCAGAGTTCACACTGCATGGACCAGCCAAAACTATCTGGGACATATTCTATTAGAGATGATATTGCTTTTGCTCCAACAAGCAGCAACTCTATTGAGATTGGCTAATTCAATTTTCCCCATCTTATCAGATTTCTTTTTAATGAAACTGAACAATAGTTTCATTTGTTATGTTATTAGTTTTCCCAGTGGTAGCAGCAAGACTAACTCAGTTGAAAGCTAAACAACAGCGTTGTGCCAGTGTTGACTGTTTATCATCACCATGTGCCAGCTTCATATTGCAAAGTTGCCTTAGTCCATTCCTTTTTGTTTGCTTCCCATCCGTGGGGATTCACAGCTCGGAGGTCATCTCCCTGCTCCATCTACTTCGTGGATTAGCATGTACGTGGATCTAAGTACCAAACCCCTGAAGGGATCTGAAATTATCAGGGATGTCACGGTGATAGTGGGATATGTCAGACTGAAATAGTCTTTTTTTTTTTTCAGGAGGAGAAATTATTGTCTTAGACGTTCATACTTACAGTTCTTGTTAAATAAATATCTTGCAGCATAGACTATACGGGTTTTCATCTGAGAGAAAACATCCAAATCCTCCTGTTGTGTTTATCAACTCAAAATCCTTTCATCAATTAACCTCCAGAGGTGCTCAAAAAAAGTTGCTATTCCTTCAGTTAAATTCCTGCTGCTTCAGCTGATTTATCACATTACAAAGACCTGTGCTGTGCTGGTGTTTCAGGGAAATTGTATTGAGAAGGCAGGCTCATTTGCATGGGGCTTGCTGAGATTTTTTTTCAGCTCTTTACCTTTAAAGAAACGTTGTGTTTGATCCATGGATCACTGGTGGTAAGGAAAGGAGCCTGCAGCACAGTAATGCAGGGGATAGGCCCAGAATGCACAAAACAATCCCAAATAACTCACTCAGCTGTGGCAGAGATCCCTATCCAAAAGCACAAGACAAGGGTTGTTCCAGAACTGCATGATTTGCCATCTCACCCATGATCATCAGTCACCAGTGATGATCCTCAGTCACCAGTGATGATCTGTCACAGACAATGATGTCCAGCACCAGGAGGAGCTCAGGGCACAGAGGTGATTGAAGACACTGTGTCAGCAGCTCACCCAGCACCAGGGTAAAATTTGGCTTCCTGGCCTGCAGGTACCACCCTCTCCCCCAGACCCTGAGCACATCCCGTGCCTCCAAGCCTCTGCCTTATCCCCAGCACCTGCCCAGCTCTCCTGGAGGCTGCACCCAGCAGCAGGGGCAGGGGCTGCCTTCAGGAGACACAGCCCAGGGCCAGGGCACACAGGGCTCTGCTGGCTGGGGAGGGACAGCTGAAGGGCTCCATTTGCAGCTGCCAGCAGATAACACATGAACAATGGCCAGTTTCTTCTTGATTCAAGAGTTCTTCAATGACCAAAGAACAATGTGCTGGTATAGCCTCAACTCATGGGAGTTTTGAATGCAAAACTCCCATCGGAAAAAAACTGCTTTTCATGCCCAAACCAGACTGAAATCTATCCCACTCATATTAAAAAGAACAAGCAGCAGCAATCAAAGATAATATCAATATCTTTCTGTTTTTAAAACACTTTAAAGCAAGAAATTCATGTTCTTGACCAGGTGAGCAGTGGCTAAGCTGCAAAAAGAGCCAGGGTCCCCAGTATCAGCATCCCAGGGCAGCTGGAGGACCCTGAGAGCTGCAGGAGCCACAGGACACCTGGCCTTTGAGCCAAACAGCATGGAGAGACCTCGATTTCAGCATTATCCTCGTGTGCTTACGGGAACTTGCACCACCTGTAATGCTAAAAGCTACAAGAGTTGCTCTTGTAGCTCTTCAGTAATTTGCAGTGCCCAGAGACTGCGTGGCTGACGTGGAGCAGCACCGTGCATTTCCACAGAGCAGCGGTGCTCCCTGAGAAGAAGTCACTGTAATACTGATTGGCAGTACACCTCTGCCCCCACAGGAGCAATATTCCAAAAGAATTTCACCTCAGTGCTGAAATCACCTGCTGTAATTCTTGTTCAGCCTACCCAGAATAGTATCAAGCACCCCAACCATGATCTCAAGAACAGACTTTTTCCCCCAAGACTAAACATTATTCCACAAATAAATAAACCAAACAGTTATAGCAGCAGTACCAAGGCATTCAGCAAATGTTCAATATTAAAGGTACTTAAATATTTACTCCTGAAGCAAAACTGTAGCTCACAGTGTGCATTTAAAAAAAAACAACCAAAAAACTATTATTTGTATTACAGTAGCACCTGGGAACCCAGTCACAAATAGGACCCTATCATACAGACACTGAACAGAATAAGACAGTCTGAAAAGCTGTTACACTAAAAAGAACTGTGCAGTAATTTCAACTACACGTTATTTCATTCCCAGGGCTGAGCCCCTAGTGCTCAGCTGCATGAGACAGTAAATATATTCTTACTCTAAGCACCCCATACATAAATTAAAAGCACAAGGACTCTATGCATCACTGGCCAGCTCTTACCTATCATAATCCCTCATTGTTCCTTCTGGAACAGCAAAGCAGAGACTATTTGTAACATGCTTTGGGCAAATAAATTTTAACACCATATTTTACATATGTATATATTATATTTTTAGGTATTCCAACACTAAATCTGTTTTTTTTTTTTTTTTAAACCTCTTCAGTTCTGCAGATGTAAAAACCAGTATGTTTTGGGATTGATTATAAGTCTGTTGTAACGTGGTATTTACTTACAAAACACTCTGGGCCACACTGGTGATGAACCTTTTTTTCTTTTGTCTGAATAATAATTAAAACCAAACAAGCTCTATGTTCCAGAGGAGGTTGTACACAAGGGGAAAACATGAAGCTGCTGCTGTCTGTACCCCTGTCTTTAAATCCTGCAGGTTCCAATTTATGCTGGTTAGGGAAAACAGAGATAACAGTTTGGAAATGTAAAACACAGTCATACAAAATAAACCTCAAGATGTGTGAGCACTGCCTTTTCATAATTGTGGAAATAATTTAAAAAATATAAATACAAAAATGTATCTCAGCTTCTGTAGTTCTAAAGAAACAACCTGTGACCAATAAATCAGAAAGCTGGGTATCTTCTGCTTGCTAGCTTAGTCTGCCAAACAATTATGCAGTGAAATGTTCTAATTGCACTTTGATTTTAATGTTAAAACCCATTTCCATAATTTCAGTGGATCTTTACAACACCGTTTAATATTTGCCAATGAAGCAAATGAGCTGCAAGTAACATTCACAGATGGTTCATGTTTTCCATTAAGTCTGCAAGCTAAGATTTTCTTTGTTTACAAAAAAAATAGTAAATACCTTGGCTAAATCCCACGTAGGGGAGCCCTATCCCAGTTGGGAAGTGCAGCCTGAGCACCTCTCAACACCTACAGGTGCTCCAGAGCTCCACCACTGAGATAAGACAGAACTTTCTCACAAGAGAAAATAAAACCTTGGTCAAGTAAGGAGTTTTGTAACAAACTCTCGCTGCTTTCTCAAGCCAGAAGTCTGGGGTACAACTGCTCTGTGTTTGGGTTTAATGAACCAGAGCACTTCAGACTAAGCTGTAAGGGAGACACAAAGCCAGCTTCTCACATGCCCAAACCCATCCTCTGGGTTTCTCCTCAGATCTGCTTGAGATTAGGGAAGCAGCTCTCCCAAGGATTTTTGTCTGTTTCTGTTTTTATAAGAATAATTTATATCAGCATAAATCCAGACTTGTCAGCTCAGAAATGTTTCAAAGAAAAATACCTGCCTTCCTTCTACTAAATGGGATTTTTTTATTTATACAGCAAGGTTTGACTGCTACAGTATTTGAAGTGGCATCATCCTGACATACTAACCAGTTTAAATTATATTGACCCAGGGTTCCCACTGCAGCTATTGATTGATCACAGTAGGAATTGAGCAGAAAAGGAGAGGAAAGGTCAAAACAATGATGATCTTAAAGCTGTACTTTTGTTCAAGTGTCTACCCTGTGTGGGAATCCAGTCCCCAGACTGGAGCTGATAGTGCTGTCAGAAAGTGGCAAAATGCACAGAGATGTTAATCCAAATTTCTTATGCAACTCAGAGAAGTTGAAGCCCTTTAACAGGGACTGAATGCACATCCTGGTAATGCCTGAGTGGGAAGAAGTCACCATGATTCACGGAGGCTTGACCTGCTCTGGTTTATAATTTATTTCAAACACAGTGCTGGCAATGAGCCTTTCTCATTTCAACTTTCCATTTGTGTGTAACTGTAGTTTTGACCTAAATATTAAACAGAAAGGGGCAGAAGTAGGTGCAGGGGAGGTGCACACACATTTCTAAAGGAAAGGCAGGGTGAAGTCCTGCTCCCAGACCCAGAGTGCTGAACGTCCCTTGCAGCAGGGGATCTGTCCTTAGGCTGTGGGGCTCCAAAGGGATTCCTCACAAAGGCATTCTTCTCCATGGCTCACTCACTGAGGCACTGGCTGCACACAAGCAGAGCCAACAGCTCTGCATGGCAGAACATTTAAATTGTAATATAACAAACGAGAACATCATGACGTTTGTTTACCGCTAGCACAAACTGCTGCTACTGTATTTCTGAGCACTCACTGGTTGGTTAAGCACCCAAAACATTCCATTAAAGTTCCTGGTCACGGTCTCCAATTAAGCTTCTTCACACAAAATAATTTTATTTTTTTATTAAAAAGTTTCAGGATACAAGTGATGGTATTTTTCAAAATTATTTATTCTAAATCACTGACATTGTAAACAAGAGAAAAAAAATAAAAACTGGTTCTGTGCTCACAGGAATCCATTTCCTGTTTTCAGAAACTCCAATTCTAATGTGCAGACTCACAGTTTCTGTGTAGTAAGTCTAATTTTGGGGATGTTTCAGAATTGGGTAGCATAAGTCCATGTTCATCCTGAAACTAAACCTGCTGCATAGGCAGGTGTAATTCCTGAGAGCACCAGGCTTACAACAGTCACCTTAAAAGCACAAGAGCCCTAACCCAGCTCCTGTGCATTTACAAATCCTGCACATGATAAAGTACTTAAAATTCACCCTGCAATCATTTCTGCAAGAAAAGGTGGACATAAACCATCAGATATGGACACTCTTAACCCCAGGGGCAGCATAAATTCTATACAGTTCTTCTCCACTCTATTTTAGTGCCTGTGCAAATACTCCTTACCTTCAAATGAAACACGTGCAGTGAAACCACAAAACCTCATTAAGAAGTGCTGGCTCCTTGCTCCACTTCAGACAATTGAAAATCTCAGCAACTCAGAGATTGCCTATTATTTTTCTCTTCTAAACACAGTATGAATAGCCATGAGGACACACTGCCTGTACCTGGCCTCAGCCATCACTGAGACACAGTAACTTCCAGACCTCTTCATTTCCATGCTGCACTTACAGTCCTGTCGGAATATTTGGCATTTCCACCGTGATGGCTTAGACTGAAAGTATATCTTTGTGTGATTGCACCATGTTTCTCACTCAGACTTCCTCTGCCTCTTACCTATGAGCCATGATCATCTTCCATCAGCAGGGAAAGTGAGGCTGGGGTCACTGATCACCAGTGAGGGGAAAAAAACATCTTTGCTGGAGCACACTTATGTTCAGATCCTTCAGCCTGGAGTCAAACATTTCTGTAGGATGCACCTTCTTTATTATTATAACACAGACACCTCTATTTCTGCTGTTAGCATTATTTTATGTAATACCAGGGACCAGGTATCACCTGAAAGACACCAACACATAAAAAACTACTGCTGCTGAACTAGAAGAGAGAGTAAAAGCCCCTCAGGTACAAACAGAGAAAGCAAACAGACATTTTGAAGGGAGTTTTCAAACCTGCTCATCCATTGTGGAGTGGGGGTAACACAAATGCACACTCTTCATCTCTTCCTTCTAAGGCAGTGCAGGAACTGCTCTAGGGATATTTCCTTGGCAAGCTCACTTCTGTGTGTTGCTGGCTGTAAGAGTCTGCTCCACAAATCAAGAACTTTTATCCTAATGCAGGGACACAGCTGACCCATTTTAATGCCTTCTCCTCCCTCTGGGTTCACAGCTTTTGGTTTTGGCCTTGCTGCCCTCTTGCAGAACTTAATTGGCACCTTCCAGCCAAAGCAAAAAAAGCCAAGACAGTGTTTGTGCTCCAGTTTATGTGGATTCTTGAGTCAAAATTAAACTTAAATCACTTTGAATTTCTAGTTAAGTGTATCAATGACATTTACTGTAACCAAGGGAAGTTCCCTCTATTGACACTCACTCAGAGCAGCTTTGGGGCAACAATATTTGTTCATTTCTCCTGGATGAGCCTGCCTCACAAACAGGCAGAACGTGAGTTATTAACCCACTGAAGCTTCTGAGCTATAGCCCTGTCTGAATTGCACAAATATTGCAAGAGGCAGATATTGAGAGGAAGATGAAGTGCTGGTGGCCTGCTGAGCACTGCAGCTCTGCTGCATTTCCAGGAAAGGACCTGAGCAAACAACCCAAGCACTCATCAAAGCTGATGCAAGCAGACACCCTCTGACAGAGCTGGTGAGCAGGCACCCTGCCCAGTGCATGAGGCACAGATCCCACAGCCCCAAACCCAGCTGGAATGGGGGCTAGCAGCTCTCTCTGTGCCCTGGGCTGTGTGTGGTTGTGTTCAGCATCAGGCTTTACTGTCAGCTGACCTTGGATAAACACACCACACCTTTGTTAGGGCTAAAAGTACCTCTAGAGCATCATATGCCTCTTATCCAGGCACTCTTCAAAACTCACTGTTTGTACTTAGCTTTTAACTTCTGTAAGCCTAGTGTGGTGTTAGTCTTAACTGATTAAATTGCTTAGAAACCAGCAGTCCCCAATTAGTTCACCTTTCTCAGCCAGACACCTTTTTCTCCCTCTTGCCTAGATGAGCCTCCCTGTTCCCAATCTCACAACCCTTTTCCCTCTTTCTCCAGGTGAACCTGTCCAATTCCAAGAGACTCTTCCCCAAGGGCTCCTCCAGCACCACAAGCCCTGGCCATGGGCAGGTACCCTCCCAGCAGGACAAGGGGGATGGAAACACCAGAAGTTTCCATCCACTGGGGCTGAAGCATGGGCACTCACCTGTTGCCATCCCAGACAAAGAAGATTTGACTTTAAGAATGGATGAGGTTCATTTAACTCAGGGCAAATTAAGATAGATTTGGATAGTGAGAAACAAAGACAAAACCTAAAATATTTTGCTCCCCACACTCCCCTTTTGCTACCTCAACCCTTCATCCACCTCCTCCCTGCTCAGAATCATCTTCAAGACTGACTTTTTTTTTCCATGCTTGTTGACAAAAGCTGAAAAGTAGAACAAACAGAGGCTTGCATCAAGTAGCACTCACCCAGGCCATTATCTCCTTGAGGCACAAATGTCTTCAAACACAAAATACTTTTCTCCCACAACAGAAAGTGTGTTCTGAATCTCACAATTTCCCCATGCCTAACAACCCACCTCACAGCCACCACGCTACCCACAGCAGCAGAAACTGCTGCATAAAACCTCTCCTCAATGCCTGCCTCCTCACAGGCAGCTTTTCCTCATCAGGAATCAACCCTGGAATGTGCCTGGGAGGTAAAACACAGCTGCAATTCCTTTCAAGTTTTTACCTTCAGCTGTAGCTCTTTTCAGGTTTTACCTTCAGGTGTAGCTCCTTTTAGGTTTTTAACTTACTCCCTGACCAATAGAAAAATAAACAGTGCTAAGGCAGGAAAAAACAGAAACAATGACCAGGATAAAGAGAAAATCCTAGCTTGAAAAATACCTAGCTTTAAAATAATTGTGGAAAAAAAATATTTTTCTATGAGACAGTTTCCAGATGTTTCAATTAATATAATTACAAGTGTGTCCACTGAGCTGAATTTCACAGGTGAAGACAATCTGATGTAATGTCTCAATAAAATAAAATAAAATAAAATAAAATAAAATAAAATAAAATAAAATAAAATAAAATAAAATAAAATCATTCTGTTTCAGTGATAGGATGTGGCTATAAACATTTTAGGTTATTGCATTTTACATGAATCTATGTCAGTATTTTTATCACACAACTAAAGAGTGTGCCCAGAATGTGAGCTGCACTATCACAAACCTGGTACATACAACAGCTTCTCAAGTATTGAGGACTTGGCTGAAGAGCTTTTGAGTTTTAAGGAATATATTTTTCTATAAAGCAGCTGCAGAAAATCAGCTGGTGACCTGTTTCTGACACACACTCTGCTGTATTATCCAGCGTCATTTAAAGCACCACACAATTGAAATAAGAATGTGGGAGACAGGGATATATGATAATACCTGCTACTGAGCCAGTCAAACCGCACCAGAATTATATTTTTATTTTATTTTGTTAATACTAAGCCCATTAAAAGAAAAATCTAAGTCTCCTAGCTTTCAAGTTTGAATGTTTAGTTTAAACCAGTAAAAGGTTCTGCTTCTGTGCTGCCTTTTCAATAGCAGATTCCAAGCAGAGGATCTCTGGAGGAAATTTCTTTTGTAGTGCCCACAGGGTGGGGAACAGTGTACAGGTGCTCCAGGTTCTGTTGGTCAGCCCTCAACCTGTTCAGGGCACTGGCTGGGACTCTGCATGGACAGATGGGAAAAAGACTGCTTAAAGTTTCCTTCATGTAGAAATTCAATTGTTTGCCTGTCTATAAGAAAAGACACTTTCACTGGATATCTTGGAGGTAGGGTGAGGACAGCTTTGCTGACCTCTCTTGCAGCTTCTCCTTTGTAGTCCAGGTGCTGCAGATTGAGGGAGCACCTCTGTTATTTTTTTCTAGTCCTTGAAATACCCCTGGTACAAATGGATCTGGCAAAAACATAACAACACCCAAGCAGCAGAATACAAGTTTGCTTTTCCTGTGCCATAACAGTAAAGCAGATTTTTCTGCAGGAGCTGCCAGGGAATATTCTAGTCGTGTGTATAATGCCCCTGCCAGTGGGGTGTGCTTGTACAGGAGAGGATTGTGCACTCCTGGAGCTGCTGGCTGTGTTAACAAGGGCACTGAGGGCCTGCTGCTGCTGCTTTTCCAGCACAGAATAACCTCACTTTCTAACCTGTGCAGGGCTGGCTCAGCCTGGATGAGAGACATGATGCTCCACGGCTCCCACAAGGAGAAAGATAAAATGTAGCCTACCTATTTTACAGTTTTACTTCTTTTTCTTTTTTTTTTTTTTAAAGTTGGTACTTTGAACTGAGGTTGTTTTAAGTGTCTGGTACCCAAGGGAGCAGCAGTGCTGAGGCAAATTGCCCTCATTGGCAAATACAAATTAAGGAGCATGAGCTGAATGCTCTTCTTCTCTGCAGTCTGTGGCTAAACAAGCCCAGATTTGTTCCAGTGGGAGATCACCTAAAAGTGCCAGGTCCTGAAGGCAAAGAACCACAGCTAAATATCTCAAAAATGGTATAAAATGTATTTTGTTGACTGTCTTCAGCCCTAGATGACTTGACTGAGCCCAGGGTGTGGTGTGGACAAGAGCCCAGTGTCTGTGTTTGAGGGAAGTAAATGAAAAGTGCAGCCAGGAATCTTGCTACTTATGCAATAGGGTATTAAAAACAGCTTAGACCAGCCAAGAATAATTATTTAATTTGAATTCTTACTAAATTAGGTGCTTAAGAAGTTCAGGGGAAGTAGCATGTCAGGAGACCCAGATTCAAGCCTGTGATTCCTCTATATCCTCACTTTTATATTTCTTCATATTTAAAGTACTTAATTAATCTATACAGAGTTTTTAATACAATACAGTTGATTAACGCTAGTAATTTCAGTGCCTTTTTAATATAACAAATCTCTTCTGAGAAATGTTCCCAGTTAATGATCTGTGTCATTTTTTAAAGTTTGCCTTCTGACTAATTTTAGTGGAAATATCATTAAATTCTTCATTATACTTATTTATAGCAAGGGCTGAATTGGATTTTAGATGTTATGATTTTACCATAATAAAGACCCAGAGCTCTCAAAACACACTTATCTGTCTGCTTTTGGAGCTTTAATACTAAATTTTGGAACCGAGAGTAGCTTAGAAAGAAAGCAATAATGAGGAGGATGAGGTTTCTGTGTGGTTTTGAGGCCACAGAGGTCACAGGAGGTGCTGGTCCCCACTCTCCCTGTGCACAGCTCTCCCAAAACTCCTGTCCCTCTCTGCCCTCCCCTCCCCTGGCTCATTTTGGTCCTTGCACCGCAGCATCCCCTCCAGCAGCTCCACACCGAGGGGAGGCAGAGCTGGAAAGCCCTGGCACTGGAAGGATGGAGACAGTGGAACACATCCCTCCCGTGTGATGAGCAGGTGCTGCTGCTGCTCTGCTCTTTCCCCAAATTCCCCGCGGCTCCTTCTCCTCTGCTCCACACCCAGGGCTGTGCTTGCCGTGTCCCCTCTCTCCCCCCGGGGCACAGGCTGGGCTTGTGCCAGGGGCTGGTGGCACAGGACACCCCAAAGGATGGAGGCTGAAAACGAGACCCCCCAGCCCAGCCTGTGAGCACAGGGGGGCTGCTGGCCATGGGGACACATTTCCTGGCCAGCCCCTGCAGGACTGTGACAGCCCCAGCTCTGAGAAGCAGTCAGGGACCTCACTACAGACAGCTTTTGTCAGCAGCCTCTCCCTTAAGCTTTTATCTTTCGTCTTTTCTGTTGGCTCAGAAATAAGGCAAGAAAATAACCATATTTTGACCATTTATTTTTCTAATACCATTGTTTTCACCAGCTCTACTGTAAATAAACACATAGTAAATAATATCAGTAAATATCAGTCTCTGCTTTTCAAACAGAAGTGCTGGGGCTTTATTTATTTTTGTACACAGACTATTTTTTTCAACTCCTGAGCAAAGCAAACCCTGGGACAAAAGGGTGGCTGTGCCCCAGGGCTCCAGGCAGGAAGGGCAGGTGGAAGTGCCAGGAGCATCACCTGTTCCTCCTGTGAGCTCCACCAGAACGAGCCGAGACAGCCTTGACCTTGGCTGTAGGAACTGTGATTGTTTATCCCCATGCCTGTGGATCCTCCAGGGCCACACAGCTCCTCTCAAGAGAAGGCACAGGAGAGCTGTTCTGCACTGGCAGCTGCCGTGGGATGCAGCTGGGCTCCCACCCTCCCTCTCCCTAACGCAGGGACAGCACCCCTGTCCCCCGGTGTCACCTTGCCTTGGCTTCCTCCTCCTCTCATTCAAGGGCTCTCCTCCTCCCCTTGTCCACTCCTGCTTCTTTCTAATTCCTGGCCTCTTTTCCAAGGCTCAGGGGCAAAGCTGGGCACAGAGGTTGCTCAGGTTCTGCTCCAAACCACTGTGGAGATGCTGAGTGTGCCAGGCCAGCCTCCCTGCCTGGCACAGCCGGACTCAAGAGCTCTTCCACCCTCCAGCAAACAAAGAACATGGGAACAGGAGAGTCAGCTGGGCCAGGGCTCCAAGGACAGCAGGAATTTCTCAAAAGTGACAGAGAGGAGTCATGCCCAGGCAGAGCTGAGTGGAAAATGCAGCACTGGTGGCTGGTGTGAGTGTAAACCATCACATGAATTATGCATTCCTGTTCATGCCAAATACCAGCATATTTATGCATCTTCCTTTACTTCTTATCACTTTACTGGACAGAGCACAATGTTTTCCCCATCATTATATTAGATCTTGAATTAAGGCAATTTCCTTGTTAGGGGCTGAGGGTTTGGTTGGCTGGACTTTTTTAATTGCTACTTTTAAATTCTACTGAAACAACAAGTAAACAAATAAAAAATTCGTTAGAGAGAGGCAGCTCAAGTTAGATGAAAGTTTTACAGCACAGAGCTCTGCTTTCCAAAGCAGCAAATCCAGTCACCGGGTCATTAGCACAGCATGCAGCGCCACAGAAACGAGGAACATTAGAACTTGTGTCGTTTGCAAGATTTACTAATATTTCAGTGTCTTAACAGCAACATTTCAGCCTAAAAGCTTCCCAAAAGGCACTTAAGCATTCGCAACGCCAGCTCCGAACGGCTGCGGATGCATTTACTCGTTACAAGCACATTTCAAACAACACATCTGGGCTGGCTGCTGATGGCTTTGGGGCTGCTGAGGGGAGGCAGGGACAGGGCAGGGGGAGCATCCATCCCTGCTCTGCCCCTCTGCAGCAGCACTGGAGCTGCCCGTGGGACTCTGGCGTGCACAGATCACGTTTTAGTGCTGGGCTGGGAAGATTCCCCCGAAGAAGCTCAGGCTGATTATGATCCAGGCTTGATAGCTGTGCTGCTTGGAGCACGTCAAGTTAATTTCATGCTGAATAAGGGGAAAACTTATGCCTGTCACAGTGCTACATGTCAGTCAGGGGCTAAGAACAGAGGCTTTGAAACCCAAAGGGCTGCGTTTGCCACATGGCTTGGCTGCAAAGAGGGAAATGCCAGTGCCTTGGTGCTCTCCTCAAGGCAGATGAACTTTCCCGTGGAGGAGGAGATGGCTGCAGACATGTCCATGAGAAATGGCTTTGCAGAGTGCTCCCCAGCACTGGTGGAGGCACTCTCTGGGAAGAATGGCTCTGTAAGGATGTTGGGGATCTCCCCTCTGCCTGTCCATCCCTTCTTCCCAGCTTTCTCTTCAAAGATAACCAATGTAACCACTTAAAAGTGACCCCAAAGGAACTCCTGCCATTTAAAGTCAGGTTAATATACAAAAAGAGTAGGAATCTTTGGGGTGTTCTTTGGTCTTTTTATTTATTTTTTGGGGTCTTTTTCCCAGCTCCTGAACTTGTGTTATGTTCTTAAATCCTTACTTGCTGTTTGATCTTCTCAGGCTTCTTGTTTCATATTAGGAGTTGTAAAAAAAACAACAAAAAAGAGCAGCTTTAAAAGGAAATACAGCAAAAAAATCCCACTGATTTGAGTTATTTAGGCAAACTGCTTCTCCTGGACCAAATACAAAAGTAAGATCTCAGAAAACCTTCATAAGCTGCACCATAGGAATGCAATCACTACTCAAAACAGCGCAATCACAGTTGCTCTCTTTCACAAGTAACCTTTAAAGCTTTAGTAATAATTTCAGTAAAGCCATCTTAGCCACAAGCAACTCCACATGTAGGGGGAAGTCCCAGATGTTTTACAGATGCCCATCATGGGAGATTTCCCAAACCTCTGCATGGCCCATCTTGAGACTTTTTCAGTTTTAAGTTGAACTCTGAAAGATGCAGGGCCTGCTGTAGATGAGGGCATGGCACTGCACCCTTCACTAACAGTAAAAATTCTTCTGCTCTTCAGCACATTTCTTTTATTGTTATGCAAGGAAGGAATGTCCTGTGGCAATTTTTCTATTCAGCTACAAGCTACTGGCAATTTTTCTAGTCAGGGGGAGATAATTAGAAGTGACTTGAAGAGTTAAGCCTCTAAACTTCCTAACAAGACTGTTAGTTTCCTTTTCCTACATATGCCTTTATCCTTTTTCTCCACATTATCATCAGATACACAGAAGAGTTGATTTGCTTTCACAGTTCAGATTCTAGGAAAATTCAGTTTTCAATTCTCTTAAATAACTTACCTAGGTTGGGCCATTATACAAAACATTCTGTTTTGTATATATATGTATATATCTACATATGTATATATATCTATATCTATATCTATATCTATTTATATATGTGTGTGTGTGTATAACGTTTCCTGGTTTGGTGGAGTTTTCAACAAAAGAGTGAAATGCTTTCAGTGAGTTCAAAACTCTTTTCTTCCAAGAAACTACACAGTGAATGAAATATGATGGGCAAGGATCAAAATAAAGCTAGCCTGTGACTCTAAGAAAATATACATAGCTGCCCCAAACCAGGCTTTTAATTAGTTTATTCTAAAATCCTGAAATTCTGTCTCCCTGGTAGAAGATTTTTAGCCCTAACTTTTGTTTTTTTTTTTTTTTTGATTTTGTTTTTGGACATCCATTCCTGAATTTCCAGAAATCAGATCACCTTAAGTGCTTATGTGCTCTGGGCTGAATCCTGCAAATGAGCAAATTTAAATTGTTGGCTCTCCTCTGATTAAAATACACTGTTGATGTTGTTTGCTCATGCTTACACAACAGAGAGTGGAAAACTTTCACTTTTAATGTGTCTGCTTTTCTGCAGCGTGTTCTCAAACACCAGAGACCTTATGACTTTTCTTTTTAGCAAGCAGCCTTAAGGTTATTTAAAATTCCTAGGACCTACTCACTCAGCAACCCGCCTTCCTTTACCTCAGTGCTGTGTTCCTCTGCAGACCTGCAGCATTGCCAACACATCTTCTTTGTCCCTTTTTTTCTCTTTTGTTTTTATTTTTTTAATCTTTCCAAGCCATTCTTAGACTATGGAGAAGGAAATGAGGTTTAAGAGTGAAATTAGAAGAGAGAAGAACTTCCATATTTGTAGAAAAAGTGCAGAATTCTAACAAAAAAAGAAAAAAAGTTGGAAGTGTCCTGTTTCTAGGCAAACAAGTCTCCCAAAACTGGACCTCACCTCTTCAGTTGACTTCAGTGTCTTAAAACCCAGGGAGTGCTTTGCCTAAAACAACTTGAAAACATCTCATAAAGATAAAGCAACTGGCATTTGGGGGCTTTCAAATAATCCTGTCTGTTCTTTGGTGTGTGGGGACAATGTTCTGAAGGTTTTCCCCTCAGTTTGGGCAGGTCAGTGCTAACCATGGTGTCTGCTGGCACCTAATTCTTTCTGACCTTCAACAGGAGTTAAGTCACTTGGTTTCCACTTTCCCAAATCTCCAGTTGCCTTACAAGAATTCATTTTACTGGGGATTTGTTTCTTAGGGTGTTCCAGTAATGATATCCTATTTTCCTGTCCCAAATCCTATGCTGGGCTCCACACAGGTATGAAATTCTGCAGAGTGGTGACAGATCAGGCTGACTAAAGGGCAAAGAGACAGACAACTGGGGGAGAGCACAAATTTGCATGTATTTCCATTATTTTGGCACTGGGCAAAACAATTTCTTTATTGACTTCCCCTCAAAGCCACCGAGAATAAAGCTATAAAAGAAGATTATCAGAAAGTAGGCCATGTTGCTCTGCTTATCATATTCATGTTGCCACTTCTTATTTTCCAGGGGTAGGTGATTTGAGAGTGGATTCAGAGTGGATGGCTGGTGCAGCACTCTCTGCTGATGCATGTCTTCCTCTTAATCCCAGGGCACAAATGATGTCCTCACATTCCAAGGGTTATGGATCATTCTTGCCATGGGAATCAGGCATTAGGGGCCAGTGCTGGGGGAAGATGGGACAATGTTGAATTTTTATAGAGGGTCAAGTTAAAAACTAAAAAAATTAAAAAAAATAAAAAAATAAATTTTTAAAAAAAGACAACTACCAGAATCTAGAGACATCCCATAGGAATTTCTTGTCTCTCTCTGGCAGAATTTACCAGCTGTAGCAACATGCATATTTCTCTCTCTATTCTTAGCGTAAGAGAACTGCCAATAAAATCTGCTTTTCAGCTTCACAGATAAAACTATTTTTTATCTTTCTTGCTATTTTTCCTGAAAGAACTTTGTTTGCTTTTTAACTGTAAAGCAACAGGGCCTCAGAAATTTCAAGTCTGTGATGAAGCCTCAGTTACAGAGCTCATCAGCTGAGTCTGTGAATTAACAATGTCTGTGTCCCCAGGCCATCATTCTTCTCAAATAATAGGGAGCTGGATCATTGCCCTTCTGGGTGAACATCAAAAGTTGTGGCCAAGAAGATGTGAAACATTGCTTCTAGAAGAATAAAGGTGAGGACAGCAGAGGCACTCAGAGCTGCAAGTGCAACTGCTCACTTCATTAAAAAGGTGGCAAATCTGTGGGTGGCGAAATCAAACAGAGGTGGGAGTGTTACAGCCATGATCTCCCATGTTTTCTCAAGCACTGCAGAGCTAAGATATCACCTCTCACTTCAACATTTGACAGATTTTATTTTATATGTCACAAACTTGAATTTCATTTTAATACTCTGTTAAAGCCTCCCTCCTAGTAATAATGTTCTGCTTTCTGCTTTATAAACCACCAGAAAATCCATATGTTTCATGTTAATTCTGTTGAAAATACCTTGAACTGAATATCCTTTTAGAAATTTTGTTACACATTTCCAGCCTTAGAAATTCTTATTTTGAAGACCTGCATCAAAGGGCAGGTTTAAATCTTAGCTTAAAAAAAAAAAAACATATGCTCTGCTGGAAGTGTAGATAGTGGAATCTTTTTTTTCCTACAAATCAAGTGCAACCTAGTTTAATTGTTATTGTGGTTCCTCCCCACTGCTTGCTTTCCACTGTTATACAATAACCTCCTTTTGTTAGAAAGCAACAAAAAAATTAGGTTTAACTATGTCCCCTGCTGGTGGCCTTGAAACTTTATGGCCTCTCCCTGATACCCCTTGCACATGACAATGTTCAAACCAGTCTTATTCTTTCTTAGGACAGGAATCAAACTCCTGAATAAATCAGAATTATTTCTAGTGTAAGAGTTTTTCCTAAATTGCATTTATACAACTTGTAATTACATTTCACATGAAGTACCAGGGAGGATTATGGGGAATAGGAGAGCACCTACTGTAAGTATCTATTTCCCATAGAAGCCATCAGGGCAAGTTATTAGCCCTTCATGGTTGTAAATAATTAATTCAGTTCAATATTTGGGGTTACCTGGGGTTTAAATTGGTACTGATCTTAGTCTAATGTTTCCAATTTCAGGAACTGAAACACATTACTATCTGCCTTTGCCAGCATGCAAAATTTTAATCTTGATAGATTACATTAATCTTTATAGAGAGCACTTTTTGTTCCACTTATATTTCAGCATCTTAACTCCTCGACATAAGGATGCTTTAGCTCTTTATATTGAGAACACTGCACATTTATTTTAATTGGATAACTGAGCTTTTCTGCTTACTGATCTGTCTGCCTGACATTTGCAAAATGCAGCTTTTTTTTCCCCCAACATAACCTAGCTGTTCATTTTTATAAGGCTTGTCATCCAAAATGCAGAACCTAATCCTTAATTAGTTGTCATATTTGTTTAGATGTTATACATCATCCATTGGACTGAACTGTTTGGTTTACTGTCCTTTCATAATGTCCATTAAATGATTATTTTTGCATTCACTTATGTTTCATTGAACAGTTTTCCTACATTCTGAACTCCTGACTCACAGGCCTGCTGCTAAAGAGTGAAATCATTAAATTGGCCGGGCACAGAGGCTGCCCAGGCAGCCCAGGGTAAATCACAGCTAAGAGAGCAAACCCAGCCCAGCAGGGCTGAGCAGGAGAAGGCTGGAGGGCTCTAAAGCACCTTAACAACAAGCTTTTCTCCAGTTTGGGTTTTCAGCTGTAAATCCCTTTTGGAAGAGGAGCTAGGAGGAGCCAGTCTGTCCCAGGGGATGGAGAAGGGACACTCCACTGTCCCCTTTAACCAAGCAGTAGGGTCATGGGGGCAGGCTTTATTCACTGTGATGTGGAACTGGGATCCAGAGCAGAGTCCCAGCCAGCAGGCTATTGTAGAAGTGTTTCTCAAGGACTAATTATTTAAGTGAAATGGAGTGTCTTTAACAGAATTGAGAATAACCTAACCCAATATACTCATGACAACTACATGTGGAAATTCTTGTATAAACTGAGCCAAGAGAAGACTTTAAAAAGCAATCTCCCACATCCATTTGAGAATGCCTTGAACATGATGTCAGTGGGCATGGCAATCACCTCCACCTTCCCTTCCACCCAAAACTCATTCTTTCTGCCCCTGCCAGGCACTGCAAGCCACACAAAGCAAGGTCACCTACCCTGAGTGCCCAGGCAGGACATTGTACAGGAATCTGAAGTGACAGCATCTACTGTAGAGAGCTGAACAGCAGCTGAGCAGGAGCTCCTGGCCCTGATCACTGCCTGCACACCTCCAATGACATTGCTGTTTCCAGGCCCCTTCATGGATGTAAGTGTAGAATCTGTCCTTCCCAAGTGGGCAACCTGCGTGTGCCACTGCCCTGCTGCCAGCAGGAGCCGTGTCCCAGCCAGCCTCACTCAGGGAATCACATCCCTGCTACCAGCACACTGCCCTGCTGGCACCCATCCTGTGTGTGGAGACAGGAAATACACCTACAGACTGAAACACAGCATGAAATAAAACCCTTTCTTTTCCGAGTGAGAAAATAAAGACGAGCTCTTGGATCTGAAAGTACTTCTAATATTTTGCCTCTCCGTGCTCATCTCTATCTTACCTCAGGAAAAGATTCAAGTTGATGGTATACTGGAATATGCTGCCCATCTCTTCCTCTGATCCTAGTCCATGTCCACTGTGCTTTTTGTGAAGTGCTGCGAGACAATAATTGGTATGCAGAGCACTGGGGAAGTGCTGGAGAGGCATGAAAGCTGCCTGGAAAGTCTGGAAAGACTCAGCAGAAAGCTCCTGTTATAGTGAGAGGTGAAGCATGTGCCCCTTAGGTGTAAATGGAGCAACAAGATAAACTTTTATAATACTGGAAAATTACTCTTTTTGATGACACTTTCATAAATTCTTCAAAGACCTCCCAAAATCATTGTCTCCCTTCTGATCTCACCTCCCACTCGAATCTTCTCTTCCCACTGAAACAAGGTTACTTTTTATTTTACTTTTTTTCTTCTTTTTTCTTCTCTCCCTTACACCTACCAAAATGATGATATTTCAGCTCTACTTTAGGGAGGAAATGATTTGCACAGCCTTTTTTCCTCATGCATCTGTACTGTAAAACTGAAAAAAATGTGGCAAGAGGAACATGTCAAACTTGCAAAAAAATCACTTGAGGCAAGAAACAGCAATATGACATGACAGCAATTCAAACTGAAGACAAGGTTCCCAGAAAGTTAAAGAAAATTAAATTCTACTTTAAAAAAAGGATCTTAAAATTTTACCCAAATTAGAAGTTAATAAACAACTTGAATGTCCAAAAAGATGACCAAGGACACAGTAGTACAGAACATCCTACGCTGGGACAGCTCTAAGATCTTAGATTTTTTAGACCTTAGATCTTTAAATAAGATCTCTAAGATAAAGCTTCAATTTAATTTCGGCTAGACAATTAAAGCTGTATAGGAACTTTAAATAATTGGAATAAAAATACCCTGCAAAGATGACTGCCTTTTGGTGCTTTCCTTCTTCTCTGGCCAATTGTTCAACAAATACAAAGTTTTTATTAATTTAGCATGTGTGGGCTACTCAGCCAAGAGAGGAAGCACTACTTCATGAAGTGATAATACCAGACAAAAGCAGATTAATCCAACCATGTAAAAATTACATGGCACTTCAGGTTCTCCGTGTGTGTCTATGTGTCCCACTTGTGTTTAACCTGCCTTCAGCCCAAATCTTACCCAGCATTGCCACCTCAGTCATCCCATCCAGCCACTCAGGGAAGCAGTGCAAAGCATCCATCACACCTGATGTGCAGGAGAGTGCACTTGGACACTTAGTGCTTGTATGTCACATAAAGATATCAATTACACATGGCATAATATCTCCCCACCATTCCTGGCAAATATCAGGGCTTCTTCTCTTTAGCTTCCTGAAAGGATTCAGGCACTTGGTAGGATAAAACTTCCTGCTAAACTGCAACCCAAGCAATGTTGAATCCCTTCTCTCTGTCTTGTCTTCCCCTGCTAAATTAGAGTATAATAGGAACCCAGGTAGAAGGGTCACATAAATCTCTTGGCATGCATGTGACACGGCCAAAGCGTGACACCAGCCTCATCTGGACCTGCTGGGTTATGGGCATGTCTACAACTACAGCACGTGGACACCTTTCCTGTGGCTTGGGCAGGAAGCTGGGCAGTGGCAGGAGGAGCCTCTGGAACAGCTCTCTCCGGTGTGCACAGGAACAGACACCGTCCATGGCAGGGACAGCTCAGGGGAGGGCAAACTGCCATTTGGAAGATGTTTCTTTTTCACCCCTCGGAACAAAGCCCAGCTATCCCCGTGCACCAGGCAGTGCTGCCTGAGACACACAGCCGCTGCTGGAACTCGGCATCTTTGGAACCAAACCCTGAGCCCGGAGCCTCGCTGGCTGCCTGTGGTGGCAGCTGCCGAGGGCACACACACATGGACACGGGGACAGACACACGGACAGGCAGGGCTGGCACCCAGCCCCAGCAGGGCCAGCCCCGTGCCCCACGGGCAGAGCACTGCGGGCACAGCAGCCCCGGCACCCACACTGCCAGCAGGGAAAGCAAAATGACTTGGAACACCAACGGATTTGTACCTTTTCAGACTAAGCTTTTATTTTGATATTACAAACCATTTTTCTTTATTCACAAATCACGGTTGTGATATAAACACTAATTTCTAAAGACAGATATACACATTTTCTGGGTTTGTAGGGTTTGTTTTTTTTTTTTTAAATCTGTTTAGAAGTCACTATATTCCACATATGGTAGTAATAATTTTTTCATAAGTCATATTATCAGTAGTTATTTATATAAGTGAAAACATTCCCAATATATATTGTAAAAAAATTTCAAATGCTTTTCTTACATAACTATTTCAGACATACATTTTAAAATGACTACTAGGAGTACTGTAGGAGTTTTATAAACAAAATATTTTCTAATATGGGCTGCACCCTCAACCTTTCAAGATAA